>NC_143575.1:123116617-125673864 GCF_048544385.1 Mastigoproctus giganteus
GTTACCACTCAACAACTACAACGTATTTCTATCAAACGATGCAGACAGTTGTTTTTTTTTTTTTTTCCCATAAAAGAACTAAAACCACGATTGGCCATTATTTCATGTAGGTTAGCTGAGTGCATTCCATCATCGTTTCTGCCTATTTTGCAGAATGAAAATAGGTAAAAACAGTCATATCTTCTGCCACCAAAAATATTGAAAAAATTCCGCAGGCTTTAATTAACACTCAATAAATTTGACTTTTAAAGAGAGTTCACAAGAGTTAGTCTTACAAATTGCTAAGAGTAAAGTTCCTGCATTGAATTTTACTCATAAAAAACAAAACTAACGCGTTTCGCAAAATTACCTGTCACTGAACTTCCTGTCTAATATAATTTTTCAATTTGAGGCTGGCAACGCAGTCGTAGTTTCCTCCGTTGTCGACGAAAGTTCGTATTACATCTGTTTGATTCGTCATAAGAAAATTCGTATAATTCTAGTCCTAAGACCTCCCAACCAAAATTTTGAAATATTGTGTCAAGCACATTCCCGTGTATGTCGTGTGTGTGCGTTTGCATTTAAATTCTAGATACTGTGATATAGCCTTGAAAAAATGCGTGCTCTTAGGCGTGGCACTGTGTAGGCGGCCAAATATACTCCACCCTGTATATACTTCGTGAGTGGAAAGCTTACTTGCATACTTTACTTTAAAACGAGCAGGCGCGCCTTTTCTTGGTTGCTTGACAGGTGAATTATAATGCGAGCAGATATGGTCCTAAAATCATTCAAAACTACTAAAATGGCTTCAAGAAGGAAACGTTTAAAATAAATTAAAAGTTACAGTATATTGATAAAGCCATTCATGGCGTGTTTCTTTCTTTTAAAACGCTGTTTAGAGAGGTGTTTCCATTATCTGACATTTCCATTACCAGCTAGTTACATTATTATAGAGCGAAAATCAAATATTAGCATTCCAGTTGTTAATATTTTCCTTTCGTAAGCGTTCACATCCCACTGTCCAGTGTTCCCAAATGGAAATATGCTTTAAGATTAAAATTCTCAGAAACTTAACGGGAACGTTTTTTGTTATACTGTTAAAGGAAGAGAATGAATCTTTAATACACTGCTCGAAAAAATTAACGGGACCTGTAGAAACCGTTGTGTAATTTGTACAGCTTGCGATGAAGCAGGATAAATTTGGTATGGTGGTGTATCAAAGAATAATGAGACAGCGAGAAACTTCCTATGTAGTTGCGAATGGAATTAAAATTTTGATGCCCTTTTCACTCAGCACTCGGTACTCACCTTTTACGGAAAGCCAAAAATGCGATCTTGTTAGGGACGAGTGGAATTTACCTTTGAGACTGTCGTCGGATGATAGATCGATTAGGCTTTCTTTTTCTTTCATGTTCAAATTACTATCCTCGATTTTCGCCGAAAATTGATCTATTATCCACGTATTTCCGTGTCTGGGGTCCTCCTCCTTTGGGTAATAACGACCAAAAGAGTCAGTGAGCGACTGTAAGTGCAATCGAATAAGAGTTATTACCTGTCGGTTGACATCCTCCTGTTTCATATAATCATCAAAATTTGAGAACATTTGCAGATCTTCTTCAGCCAACCGCGTTTGCCACAGCAATATCTTCCTTTGAAATGCATCCATTTTGCCTCGTAGTGTGAACACGTCCGTAAGCTGTCCTTGCAAGGACGTGTTCAGCTCGTCCGTGTTCAGACGTGTTCAGAGAAAAAATATCTGCCAAGTATGCAAGCTTGGCTAGCCAACGTTGTCGGACAAGAGATCATGGAACCTCGAATTATTTTGCTGCTGGAAGAATAACTTGACTTCGTGATGCAGGTCGAACAATCGGGTTAGTACTTTGCCCCTCGGCAGCCATTCACCCCAGCGTGAAGAAGAACATGAGTATGCCGATAGCCCATTTCTTCACAAAGTGCCTCAAATATTCGAGAATTGAGCGCTTCTGGCGAATTTCGTTTACAATTTTAATTACATCAGAGAGTACTCCGTGCAGTTCTGGAGATAATCTTTTCACCACAAGTTGCTCACGATGTATAATACAATAAGTAAACAAGATGTCTGGGTGTCCAACGTTTTTCACTTTTGCAACAACTCCTGAACGATGTCGAGTCATGCTTGCGCCACCGTCTGTGCATATCCCAACACATTTCTTCCATTAATACTGTGTTTCAGGAAATAACCATCAAGTGCATTGAAAATTTCAGAGCCTGTTGTTCTACCCGATAAGATTAGCGAACATAGGAGTTCTTCCTTTAATTCTCCTTGGAAATCAAACCTCACAAAACAAAGAAGAACTGCCTTGTTAGTTATGTCTGTTGATACGTCAAGTTGAATTCAATAAAACGTAGATCTTCGGCCATGTCTTCAATTCTGCGCTTCACAGTGTTAGCGGACATAGGAATTCCTTTCAGTTTCTGGACAGCCTGTTTCCCCAAAACCTCTTCACAGGCTTATAACAAGCAAGGCTTAATTAATTCTTCTCCAATTGTATATGGCTTTTTATATCTCGCGATTTGAAGTGCTATCAAATAAAACAGCTTAAAACTAGGCAAACTGGCTACGCCTCATTTCTAGTAAGATGTTCACCCTCTGCCTACGAAAAAGTTCTGGATCCCGACTTCTGGCCTCCAGGCATACTTATCAGACCTTTCTCTGACGAAAAAAGGACATCCCCTCAGCAATCCCTGCTTACTCGTCCTCTACAATAGCAATCATCTATTCCAAAAAACCTCCATCCATGCCACACAATCAGGGTCTTCTCGCAAAATGTGCGCAGCATTGTTAACAAATTGGCCCCTCTGCAATCTCTCCTCCTGCTCGACGAATATGATTTCATCTGTATCCAGGAAACTTGGCTTAACCATGGAAGACAACTCACACACTTGGCCACTCCTCACCATTACAAAAATGTTTGCAATGGCAGGGACCTCAAACGTGGAGGTGGCGTCTCCATCATTTACAAAGACATCCATCACCTTGTGTGTGCACAACTCAGCGACTCCCCTGCATTTGAAGCCATTTCTGCAATTTTTACAGTTAAAGAAGTGAGAACTCAAGTTGTAGCGGTATATTTACCTCCTGACCATAATCCCGACACAAGGGATGAGCTAACTACCTGGATTATAACCCACCTCAAGCCTCACATGTTCACCTTTGTTTTAGGAGATTTCAACATGCCCTCCCCAAGACACGAAGCTGCTTTGAAGGACGTCGTACGCTCCTTCTCATCTCTATGCCTTAGACTAACCCATACGCAACCTACAAGACGACATCAAAACCTAGACCTCTTATTTCATAACCTTGACCATCTTACTCTCACAACGCCGATTTTTAAGTTTGCATCAGATCACCTCCCAATTTCCTTTGATAGTGAATGTCTATGTTCTCCCCGACAACTTGAACAACATGACCATAAAGAATCCCAACTCAAGATCTTCTCATTAAAATACATGCAACCTCAAATCATCCTACAAAGACTAAAAGCTACAGACTGGAAAAAAATTGCTGCTAGCCATCCTGATCAAACGCTTACCAATTTAGCAAACTTGTTAAAAGACATCGCCTGTGAAGGGGCCTCCAAATCTGTACGCCTGTCTCCCAGGACCAAGAATTGGTTTACCAGCGACGCAAAACTCGCCTTCATCATGAAACAGAAACTATACAGGAAATGGCAAAAAACACGGGATCTAGCCGACTACCAACTCTATAAAAAACATCGGGCACGCTTCCTACGCATTCGGAGGAAGGCGCAGAATGACTGGATTGCACACAGAATGAAACTTGGGAAAAGAATCTTCACCAACAAGAATCAACAGTCCCCATGTCCACTGACACCTTCCTTGCATGGGCTAACTCGCTCGCAACTAAGCCCCTATCTGCCCCAAACCCCTTTATTCGGGTTAATCCACCAGCTAACCAGACATCACTGGATAAAATAGCCATCACAAAAGAACGCCTTACTGAGGTCATCAACAGTCTTCCCAACAAGTCTACCACTGGCCCGGATGGATTCCCTATTTTCATGGTTAAACTGTGCAGTGTATATATCATTGATCTCTTGCTTGATGCATTCAATTCCGTCCTCGTAACAGGAGTTTACCCTGCTATCTGGAACACATATTATGTTTCTCCAGTTCCAAAAAAGTCTAACCCAAAATTGCCTAATGACTACAGACCAATTTCTGTAGGATGCACTTTTCTCAAAATCTTGGAAAAAGCCATACTTCCTGCTCTCATCCATCACATGTTCGGCCACAAACCTCCATACCTCCATAGTGTACTACCTGGACGTTCCACGATCACCAACCTCTTGGACACACTGTTCAGAATTGAAAGTACCTTAAGCAACAAAGAGCAACTGGATATTGTGTTTCTCGACATTAAGGCGGCCTTTGACAATCTGTCCACCCATGCATTATGTACCATACTGTGCAACTATTTCAAAATCTCTGGCAACATCTTAGTTCTCCTTAGGAAACTCCTTCAGTCCAGGATCCTATGGATCAGAAATCAAAACCATAATCACCACATTCTCTGCTCCAGAGGGCTCCCCCAAGGGGGCGTTCTCTCTGCCGCCCTCTTCGCCGCATCTTTAGAACCCTTCCTATCAAACCGTACTAATTTTACCACCTACGCAGATGATATTAAGTTCTTCGTCAGCACAAAATGCCCCAGTCTCTCCAGTCTATTACTGTGAGCTCCAACCGACAGCTACACATGAACTGGAAAACTACCTTCATGCGATTGGGCTCTCCATTAATAAAGAGAAAACTGCACAACTCTCTATCACCAAGAAGAAAAATACCAACGATGTGGACATCATTATTGCGTATTCTCCAGTTAAAAAAGTCACCCAACATAAAGATTTGGGTATCATCTGGGACAAAGACCTCACCTTCTTGCCTCACTTTAATGCCACTCGAACGAAAACATATTCGGCTTTATGGGCAGTAAAACAAGAGATCTCCAACTTCCATAACCCGGACCTTATCATCAAATACATTCTTCGTTGTATTTTCCCAATTCCATTATATGCCTCGACTATATGGTCCTCAGCACCCTCATCATACCAAGCCAGGTTCCTCTCCCTGGAATTCTGGATCTTGAAATGGCTAAATAGGGTTGCTGGGCTAACACCTACAATCTCAAAATCTGTTCTGGTCACCAATCTTAATACGCTTCCTTGGAGGTATCACATCATCTCTAGGAACCTTCTTACCCTCTCTCAGCTTCTATCCGGAAAACTGAAGTCACCCGATATTTGGGATATCATCGCTAGACCGTCCGACAGGAGAAGATGCCAGTCCAACACCTCCCCATACAGATCGAAGCTGCGTAGCATGTCCTCCTTGGACAATATGTTTCCACACAACTCCTTCCAAATATTTAACAGATTAGCCATAGACGCTGAGAAACTTTGCAAGGACAGAACCTACAGATCTTCCATTCTTGCAGACATGTATTCCTTAGTCAAGTTCTAGGTGGACTCTCTGTGATACCGCAATATCCACGCTTCGATGTATCCGGATGCACTTTTATTTGTTGTAACTTTATGTTTTTGTACTTGTTGTAACTTTATGTTTTTGTACTTGTTGTAACTTTACGTTTTTGTATTTGGTATAACTTTACGTTTTTGTATCTTCACCAGTGGCTGTTTAAGGCCGTATATTGTATCTGGCTCTGTATGCAATGCATATGTCTGTATTTTATGCTTTTTTCTCTGTATATAACTCATGTCCTCTAGCTGCATAGCTGTAAAAGGACATTTCTTCGGAAATAAATTGATATTAATAATAATAATAATTTTACTAAGGACTTATCTTCAACAATCATTGTTGCTAATGAACTTTTTTGCTTTTGCAAATTTTCACGCATCCTTTGGAAGTATTCATCTGCCTTTTTAGCTAAATCTGGGTGTTTTGACTGCAAGTGCCTGCCGAGTTTCGAAGGTTTCATGGCATCATTGGATAAACACTCAGAACATATAATACAAAGCGGCCGTGGATCCAGTTCCCTTCCAGGTTCTTGAATAAATCCAAACTGCAAGTAGTCCGCATCATATTTTCTTGAAACTTTGAACTTTTTCTTCTCTCCGCCCCCAGTTCTAATGTCCTTCCTGATGATGCCTTGCGGTGGCTGCGGAGGCTCTGATTCATTAATCAACTTATGACAACGCGATATACCTAAGAAGCGCAAAATGCTTGCTTGTTTTTTCTCACTCATTGGGGTTATTTTATTTGAGTCTAATACCAAACAAGAAATAAGATAGTTATAAACTCAGGCTCTTTGATGCCATTAAATATCACACTGTGCACAGTTAAAATAAGAATATCACTGGTCACTTACCTAAGAACTGCGAACCGCGCCTTGCCCAGGCTAGGCCATCGATAAGAAATAGAAATAGTTTACTGTATTTTTTTACAATAAAAGCATCGCTAATACCGGATATTGCATTGGGCCTTTTATAAACATGCAACGCAATAAGGCGAAAATTGCAAAAAAGTAGAATCAGAAAGAATATAATGAAACATTTTAATAAACACGAAAACTGCAAATATATTCAGATTACTCTGCGGACCACCAAAATTCTCTCACGGACCACTGGTTGCCAACCACTGATCTAGAAGGAGGGCATAGGAGGCAAAAGCAGAGATTGTGGAAAACGAGTTTGCTAGTGCATTATCAACTTTTTCAGGAACAGACACATCTTTCCCTTTCCTGTGAAGTATTAAACTCTGAATTTTAACAGCGAGAAAGGTCGAACGAATTTTTTCCAATTTGCGCCTGAATTGTTTACCAAATGAGCCGTGTGTCGGTGTCTTTGGTGATGGTTAAAGCAAAAGCAATCCAGGAATTCGGTTTCGCTTTACATCTGATATGTCTTGCTTTAGCATTAATTCATTTATAAGCAAATATAGCAATGAAGTACTTGTTGTAGGATACTTTCGGAAATTATTCCAGGCGCGGCTTTTCTCGTGTTTGACATTAAAGCAATTTGTATTCCACTAGTAATTTCAGTAAGTTGCGATATGTCTTTGATTTTGGAAGGGAGACATTAGCTGCATTCAGAAGATGATCGGTTATGTAAGTAGTTACATTACAAAAAAATTGTTTTTGAACATAAAGTCTGCCTGGAAGTATTTGGGCATAATAGCTATCCCAGTTCGCCTTTTTGGAACTACCAAGTGGATCGCTCGTCAGGATTTGGCATTATTACTGTTTATAATGATCAAATAAATGGAAAGTGATCCTATCGAAGGGATCTATTAATACCGACCATGATTACAAAGATGGATGGCGAACAAATTGACAAGTCAACTGCAGAAGTTGATCCTGTAAATAGTCGGATACAGGTAGGAGATTCAGAGTTTAATAAATTAAGAATGAATAAATTATTCATGAATTCCTCAACCAATTTGCCTCTTGTGTCCATTGTAGCGGACTCCCGAGGTGCGCGTGCGCGGCTTGTTGAAAGTTTAGTGTTTCTTAGCTCCGTCCTTTAATGAAATTTTAGTGTTCATAATGAAAGAACAGTTATTATATTTTATACCATCAAGACGGTCAAGATCTTATCTATATAAGGGTTAAATCAGCTTGCTAAAAAGTAAAAAGTAATTTACTTTTATTCAATTTTTGATTGATCATACAGTAACTCTTTTTAACTCTCTGTGCTGTGTTTATTCTGTATATGCCTGCAGAAGGACAAAGACCATAGCTGGTCAGTTTAACCTACAGCCAAGGTCAAAGCAACTACACGGTTTACTTTCTGTTTTCTCCTCGGTTTGTGGTCAGCCCTAAAGCAAAAGGTTAAATTTTGATTGTGCTCACTGGGTTGGAAAAAGAATAGACCATTTATTGCCAAAGAGCTTAGATTATCAGCACAATTTTCTTCAGTACTAACACACGTGATTCATGTTTTCTGCCCTGTTTTAATTAAAATTAAATTCTCATATTCGTAAAAACTGACTGCTTCTCCCCAAAGTTATCTGGGTAACTATCGAAATCAATATGAGTGAGAAAGCAGTTCAAAATCTTGAAAATGAACGCGAAAGCTACTCTACACGATCCAGAAGCGAAGCACCCTCTGCTGCGAAAGAGATAACAAGGCCATCAAGGATAATTTCAAGAAAAAGGAGATAAAGAATGATATCGACTACAGATTCTCCAACACCTAAAGACACACCTGAAGAAGGCGTGAATGAGTACTGCAGCGAATCAGAATGCGAAGAACCTAAAAGTCAAATGCCTAATCTTCAAGATCCCCCACTAACGGGTTCTCAGATTGATCCGATCAGGACAATCAGAGGGTCCTTAGAGAAATATATGGCAAAGCAATCGAGCAGGATCGCTGCCATCAGGTCTGATTTAATTGGTATCTTCAGCAAGATAGAGACAGTGGTTTTAAACCTTTATGTAGAACATGAAAGATTAGAAGACAAAATTGACGTCCTTACACAGGAGCGAGGAAATCAAATGCAACAACTCCCCCGTTCCTTCGCAGAGGCGTTGAGGAATTGGGCAACACAACCAACCACCAGTTTACCTGAAAAATTACAAGATAAAAGGATAGCCAAGAAGCCTGAGTCGTAATCATAATTAAACCAGCTGAAGATGCACAACTGGAAACTAGCGATGCAGTTAAAGACGCCTTAACAAAAAAATATGAAGAACCAGATAAAAACCGTCAGTATTAAGAGCATCAGAAAAACCAGACACCCCGGAGGCATAATTGAAACTGGTACCAAGGAGGAGGCATTAACCATCTTAAATAACACAGAAATGATCAACTATGGATTAAGAGCTGAATTCCCCCCCCCCCCCAAAATGGGCCGTCAATTATACTTTTCGATATAGACCAGATTATGACCCCAGAGGAACTCAAAGAAGAGATCTACCATAACAACTTGAGTATGAATATATTGGACGAGACTGCGGTAGAAGACATCAAACCAAAATACAAACCAAACTACATCAAACTAAAACGAAATCATCGACATGGGTTAATTGATAATTGAGTTATCCCCAAGAGTGTGGCAGCTTGTTGAAACCCAATAGAATTTATATTGGCTGGGGCAGCAATAGGTTTAAAGAGCACATATCGGTTCCTAAGTTCTATAGGTGTCTCCACTTTGGCATACGTCCCATACCTACAACCAGCGTGAGACCACCTGCGGCCACTGTGCTCAAAAGGGCCATGTTTTTAAAGACTGCCCCAACAAGGAACAGTCACCAACCTGCGCAAACTGTAAGGCTGCTAGGGCACCACACGATCATTCGATTCGTGATACAAACTGCCCAGTATACAAAAAAGTGAACCATTACCAAATGAGAGTAAATTATGGATAGAGGCCCCACAAGAAACAGACAACAAGATATCAAGTTACTGCAACTAAATGCGCAGAGAGCAAGAGTAGTCACAGACCAGTTAAAGATCAAAGTTGAGGAAAATCAAATTGATGCCATGATGTTGCAGGAACCCTACATCCACTCTGGGAACGTCGTGGGATATCCCACTTCATATAAAATCATTCACTGCACTGAAGACCATCCATGGGCAGCTGTTGCTGTGAAGAGTCCAGAAATAACGTTGACCAAAATCGCGCCATTATGCACCTCCATCAGAGCCTGTGCACAGATTATGACATCTCTCTAGTCCCTATATCTTCTCTCACTATATTCTCACCCGGGTGAGGATATTACTACTGCAATCTCCATAATCCAGGGAGCATTCCATCTTCTCCCAGGTGGGCGGTTGCTGATAGGCATGGATGCTAACTGCCACTCAGCACTCTGGCACAGCCTAACTCCAAACAGAACACCAACCAGAAATGGTACAAGACTTAAAGATTACATAATTTCGTCTGGTATGCAGATCCTGAATCGTCCAGGTCACCTCTCCACCTTTAGCAACTCCCTCTGGGAGAGCACAATTGATGTCACTACAGCAACAACTGACATTGAAAGTAAACTGATCAACCAGGCTGTTCAAGAGTCATGGAGAACATCCGACCAGAGAGCGATCACCTCGTTCGATCTCTCGTTCGTTCTGTGGAACTTGAACCACCAATTCCTAGAGACATAGTGAGATACAACACCAGAAAAGCAGATTGGAGTAGATTCCAAGAGGAATTGGTCAAGTTTCTCCCGGAAGACATTCCACTACCCATTACACTCACACCTGAAGAAAGCGTTACCAAGGTAACAACTGCTATCAGAAGTCCCTGTGATGCTTCCATCCCCCGGACAATATCTACCCAACTGATGGCTTGACACCGACGTCGGAGCAACAAGACTATACAAGTACGCATTCCCCTGGTGGAATGCAAATTTGCGAGATCTGAAAAGAAGAGTCCACCAAGCCAGGAAGACATTGCAACGAGCCCGAGTACACCTTCCCCCAAGAGAAGTAGCTGCTGCATGGGAGGCTTACCGTGTGATAAGAAATGCATACTCCAAAGAAATATGCAGATGTAAGGAGTCATAGCAAACTCTAGTTTCCACAGTGGGAAATGGCGATCCATGGGGCATTGTATCTCGGCTCATTACAAACAGGATCCCCAGAGTTGAAGTTTTGGAAACCACACTCAGGTTGGATGGAACCTCGACATTCTCTGTGGTCTGATTCTCTCAACAACATATTGGACAATATCTACCCAACTGATGACTTGACACATACATTGGAGCAACAATAAATCATTGACAGAAACAGAGCATACATATCAGATACTAGTGAACCGCTCTTCATATCCCTGGAAATGAATTTGGCCCTGGTCAAAAGGAAGGAGGGTAAAACCCCAGGCTTCGACTTGCTGGAAGTCGACGTAGTAAAAAATTTCGAAGAACACTATCCTATAACTAAGTTTATTTAATAGATGCCTCGCTGAAGGAATTTTTCCTGACTTCTGAAAAATTTCAACACTCAAGTTAATCCTAAAACGCCCGAAAAAAACCACCTCAAATCCTGACTTCTTACAGGCCAATAGCCTTGCTTTCTGTTTTGGCCAAATTCCAAGAACGTCTTTTGCTCTCCCGTCTCACCGAATACACAGAGTACCATCTCTGCATCAATTTGGATTTAAAACAGGCTGCAGTACAGAAGATGGTGTCCACTGATTAATCTCTCTAGCTACCCAGACAGAATCTAAATACTCACTAGCAATAATAGTGGACTTTGCTGGGGCCTTAGATTGACTATGGTGGTCCAGCATACTTCAAAGACTTCGGCAAGCCAAGACGTCCACCAGTCTATGTAACAGTATAAAGTCCTACCTCAGCAATAGAACAGTGCAGGTAACCAACAAATACCAAACAATCACCAGGAATATACTGTGAGGCTGTCCTCAGGGCTCTGTCCTTGGAGCATTTCCATGGTCCATCCCCAGGAACTCGTCCATTGTCTTGGACGAATTCCTGGGGATGGATCTCGGCGAGGTCAAGCCCCTGGCCTTTGGCGATGATCTGGTTCTGGTTGTTCATTCTGGTACAAGAGGACATTGGAAGTACAAACCAACTCTGCACTGGGAAAACTTCAAGACTGGGCTACCATGCACAAATTAACAATCTCCAGTGAAAAAAACAAAGAAAATCCTTCTAAAAGGAAAGCTCCAAAAATCCGTAGGCCACCAGTGATGAAAATTAGCAACATCCCGATCCGTCTCTACACTAAAATCAAGTATCTGGTCCTGTATCTAGATGCTAACTTATCCTTCCACCCCCACTTAAAATACCTGTCAGTTAAAATCCGAAAATACACTGCAATGATAAAGCAGATTAGTAGAGCGGATTGGGGCCTAAAGAATAAAGCTCTATCATTAATATATAAGGTAGTATATGTCGCAATTGTGTGATATGGATCTTCCATCTGAAAAGGCAATCCTGGAGAGGAACAAGTGCAAGCTTGATTCCATTCAAAGATTTATGTTACTATCTGTTACCAGGGCGTGCTGTACTGTCAGCACCCCTGCATTAGAAGTCACTGCAGGATACTTACCTCTCTATCTAGAAGTTGTTAAAAGGGGTCTCTTCCAGTGCCTGAAGAAGGGAATCCCAACGCAATTGTTGAATCTGCAGTTGAACCAAGCAAATGACCCTAAAAAGGAAAGAAGAAAAATTGCAGACCACCTACAAAACCTGTGGCAAGAAACATGGGACACAACGCCGAAAGGAGCAATCACCAAAAGATTTATTCCCTCAATAAGTCGGACTTCTCCAAAGCTTCCTCCCTGGTACTCGCCTGGATTGCAAGTCATGGACCATGGACCGTTCCAGCAAAAATTAACATCCATAGGAATAGAAAATAACCCATATTGCCACTGTGGTAAAGAGGAGTCATGGGAACACCTTATGTACGAGTGTCTCGCTTATGAGAATGCCAGACTACAATTCCTCACAGAGATTCAAGAAACCCCCGCAATCAGGAGTCAACTTTACTTGAAGAAGAGCCTTAACACTCTATGCCCAGGCTGTTTTAAATTCTAGAAGAACAAGATTTGCGGAACTCAGGGCAGAACAGAAAAACGTGCCACCCCTGCGATCCCCGACTGGTGCAGGATAATGCAAGCACCCTGGATGCAGGATTTAAAAGGTAAGTATGCCCTGCTAACCCGATGAGGGTAGGATTCATGCTAGCACTCCTCAGAGTGCAGGATATTCAGAGAGAGTAAAGCGCTCACACAGGAGCACCTGTTCCTGTGACTTTCAACTCCCTTCTCCATCCTCTACCTTAGAGTGGACTGCCTTCCCTATTGGTTTACTCCAACTACTGTTCGCACATTTTGACCTTTTCTTCTTCTCTTACTCCCCCATATGCTCTCTTCAAAAAAAACCCTTTTATTTTATTTTATTTTTATTATTATATATATATATTTTTATTGCCTCTGTCAGGAAGCTCAGGCTACCCTGGCAGAGGCCAGCCAGAGTATAATGGGCAGCCTGGCTCACCTCCCAGTAGTTGTGGCGGGCAACGTAGGGTCCCACTATGGGCCACGCGGCCAAGCAGCCAGACACAACAACAGAACAAAGCACAATACTATCTTAACCAGACATTACACTTTTTTTTATGGCTGTGCAGTAGTTCTGCATTCCATAACAGAGTACATATGGCGCAGATGTGGGAAACCACCGGTGTCGCCCGAACCTACATACTATGCCACTACTATGTAGCGGACCCCTACAATGGATGGTGTCCATTAAAGTTACCGAGAAGACAGAAGTGGTAGAGGTGGTGGAATATAAATGGAAACAACAATAACTGAAGAACCAACTTCAATCTGAGCTGCCATATCTCGTGTGATGCTGCAAACTCGGGTTGCAAATAGTATTGAAGTTTAATGCTTCTAGTTTGGTTTTGAATTGAATCAGCCTCGATGGAATGTTAGAGTTAATGAGAATAGCTACTCATCCACGGGCAAGAGAATCTAAACTCCTATTTCGTCTGTGCATCACATAATTTGAGAATTTTGACGAAACTTGCAGTCATAAAAATGTTTCCTGCAGGCTTATGGGATTGAATTGAACAATTAAATCCATTAAGTCGTCAGAATTACTGCTTTGTCCTCTGCGGTTCTATTGTATGACGTAATGTATTATTTTGTTTCACCTGAGGATGGTTCATCTGACTGTTTTTTGTACGTGGGGTATTTTTTTCCGTTCTTTTTTTTGGGAATGTGGGGCGTCCTGTATCCATAGTGTCATTGGCATGGAGTTCTAGGATAGGTTACTCCTAATCATGCGTGTACATTCATTTCCATACTGTTAGTTGGTGATTAGGTTTTCTTGCTGTCTTTAGTAGTGCATAGTGTGCATAAAGTAGTCCGTCCCACCGTAGTTTCCCACATCTTCGCCGTATGTACGCTGTGAAGAAATACAGAACACTTGTAAATGCCAGGAAAGTGTGGTGTGTTGGATGTGTAGTATTTTGTTGGGTTCTGTTCTGTGTCCTGGAATTTGGCCGCAGGGCCCCTGGTGGGAACGTACGTTGCCCGCAAACACCACTAGGAGCTAGCCTGGCTTCCCATAATTCTCTGGCTGGTCCGCGCCAGGGTCGCTTAAGCTTCCTGGACGGAGACCAAGTAAATAAATAAATAAAAATAGATTTTAAAAAAATAGTTAAAAAATAAAGAAAATAAAAAAATAGATAAAAAATAAAGAAAATAAAAAAATAATAACAAATAAAATTTAAAAAAATTATAAAAAAATTGCTCGGTTAACAAATCCTACCCTACAGAAGGTAAGCAAATCCTACCCTACAGGAGGGTTAGCAGGAAATCATGTCTGGTTGAGTTGCGTCAAGACCGTGGGTGCCATGTCTATGAAGGGTTGTTTTCAGTTAGGGAGTACCGATCCAGTCCTGTTTTTGTCCACTTAGGGAGGGAAGAGAGCGTCCTTTAGAGATGAAGGTAATGATGGCAGTCAGAAGGTTAGTTATCAATTGAGGCAGTTGCCTGTGTAAGGTGTGATCTTCTTGTGGCAAACAGGTCCTGGGTAAACTTGGTAACAGCTAGGCAATATGCCTCTCAGTGATGTACAGATATTTTCTGTCTCGTGGGAAATCATGTATTTTGGAAATTAAACTACATCTTAAGTCTTCGTAGTGAGGACACGTATAAACCATATGATCCCAGTCCTCTCCTGGCCACAGGAGCAGTAGGGGGTCTTCCTCAATACACATCAGAGTTAGCTTCTGTTCGATAGATTCATGCCCGGTAAAAAGATATGTATCATGGAGACCAGTAAAGAACCAAGAGGGAACTTTGGGAAAACTGTAGCGACCCGGGAAATAAATGTCCCAGGTCGCTGAATGATTACATTAACCCGTATTCGTGTCTGTATATTGCGTGTGTTCTCTGGTTGATTTGCCTGTTTTGCTGGACGAAAAATCTCCAGTTTCTGAGGGAAAAAACCTTGCTGTCTACGCATGAGACCGACTAACTCAGCCACGGAGTGAAAAAAGCCCACTAAAGTTCCTCGCGTCATCGACGGGATTCGAAACCGGGCCTTTTCCACCCGGTGTGGGGAGGACGGTGACGATACCACTGTGCTACCCACGCAGACGCAAGTTTGAGTCAGTATAGAGAAGAGGTTTCGCTTTTCCATAAGAATCTCGTTTGTGAGATTGATCGTGTGGTTAAGGATGGTGGCCAGAATTCCCCGCTGTTTTTAGTAGTAGTAAGTGTAAAGTGTATTCAGTGTCAAACGGCACCGGGGGTTTCCCCCATCTCTGTATTGCTTTCATTGTAGATGTACCAGTTCACTGGAAAGGCCAGAGATTTAAAAGTGTATGGATATTGTATGAGTGTAATGTCGTTGTTGTTCTGGCTATTTAGCCGCTAGAGCCCAGCGTTGCCACACTTGGCCCGTGGAGGCAGACCAGGCACACCGGTATTAAGAAATTATTTACTCTGGCAGGCCCTGGCACCTAGTTTCCTGAGATTTCAGTGGCTAGGGACTATGGGGAAAAAAAAAGGGGGAGGGGGTGACGGACGCTAGAATCTAGTTAGGCCGAAAGAGGTTCACGTATGCGGCGAGAATATGGACACTTTTAAAAATTTTTCATTGTGTGGGGCGTTCGCTGGCGATATAGGCAGAGTAGGGAGGGAGATTGAAGACTGGGGGAGAAAGGCAGAAGTAATGGGGACGATAGAGAAGGCAACCCCAAGGTAGAACAGTAGGGCATGCCCGTGCCCATAGGGGAGAAAAAATAGGGGTGGCAGGGAGAGGAGAGGAGGGGATAGGAGAGGAGGGGACAGGAGCACTGTTGCCCCCCCTGGTGGCAGGACCTGCCAGAGTAAATAACTATAATACTGGTGTACCTGGTCTGCCTCCACGGGGCAGAGTGTGGATAACGTTGGGTCCCATTAGAGGTCCAGCGGCTAAATGACCAGAGGAACAACGGTACACGACACTATACATGTACAAAATCCATACACTTTTGAACCTCTGAAATTGACAGCGTTCTGTTTCACACCCACAATGTATAGTACGCGAAGATGGGGGGGGAAACCCCTGGTGCTGTTTGACACTAAACACACTCTACACTCTGTCACCTCCCCCCCCCCGTCTGCGCGCGTAGCACAGTGGTATTGTCACCGTTCTCCTCACACAGGGTGGAAAAACCCGAGTACGAATCCCGTCGATGACCCGAGGAATTTTTAATGAGTTTTTTAATTCCGTGGCTGAGTTAGTCGGTTTCAGGCATAAATAGCGAAGTTTTCATCTAGAAACTGGGGTTTTTCGTTTAGCAAAACAGACAAATCGACCCTATTACACACGAAATTAACAGACATAAGATACATAGAACGGCAGATGAATTTCATTATTGGGATGGCCTAAAAATAATAGTTTTATCGCCTTCCCCCCTGCCAGGAAAGGGAATTAAAGTGTGCTGGGCTCTAGCCCAGCACAGGTTGCCATTAGGGCATTTGGCAGCAATTTTTGCTGCTGTTCAGTTCAGTTGTGATGTTTGGGTTTCCAGTCCACATGGTTGGCGTATATTTCGTTTTTTAATTTCCGTCAGTTTCAAGATCAAGTCTGGTTATCTCAGTTCTAGTTATGAGCCCATGTCGAACCCTGTGTCCCAGGGTGAAATCGGAGGGTTGGAGTTTGCATTCCGTCCATCCTCATTTGGGGATACCCTCCGTTTATTCTTGTCCTAGTGGGTTTTCACTCTCACTCGTTTTTGGTTCATTTAAGTGGGTTATCCTTATCAATTTGGGTTTTCTCCTGTTCCTTTCAGTTTTGGTCTAGTCAACTCAATGTCCTGGTTTTTCGGTCATTGTGGAAGGCAAGTTCAGTTCTTCTTTAGCTGTAGGCATTTTGTGTATATCGGCTGAAGGATGTATACTCATCTTATGTGTCCAGGAGATGATGTTCTTGGTTCTTTGGTGGTGGCAGCAGAGCTGCTGTCTTAGTCAAGTCGTGGGAGGTCTAAGGATGAATTCAGCCTAGCATCCAAGTTATGAGGTGTTCATCATCTTGTTTTAATTAGTCTGGTCCGTGAATCGCTAGTAGTGTTCTTCTTCTGGAGAAGGAGAACAAGTCCTGGGCAAATCGCGAAAGTGCCCTATATTCCTCCTCCCTGTCTAGGAGATATAGCATTAGCATTAGTAGAGGCATTTGATGCAAGAAAGCAAGCTTATGCAGCATCAGCCAAAAAAAAAAAAAAAAAAAAAAAAAAAAACCCACTTCCACTTCACCCCTCTGTTCGTTCAAAATAACTGTCCAGCTGAGCCTTAAACTTATTTAGGCTATCAACCTCCACCACAAGGGATGGAAGTCTGTTCCACCAACCAACCACCCGCTGGCTAAAGGCAAATTTCCGCACGTCTATCCTACATCTGTCTTTCCTCAATTTGAATTTATGCCCTCTCAGGTGATTTTTCTGAGCTAGAGGAAGAATCCCATCAGTATTGAGCATGCTTAAACCATTCAAGGCTTTATACACCTCTATCAGATCACCTCGCTGGTGACTAGTCTCCAGACACTGCAATTTGCAAAACTTAAGCCTTTCTTCGTAAGAGCACCCCTTTGTTCCATTCACTAATCTTGTTGCCCTTCTCTGTACTCGCTCCAGCAGCTCCACATCCCTCCTGAAATGAGGCCTCCAGACCTGTATACAGTACTCTAGGTGTGGTCTGACCATTGCCTTATACAATGGAATAATCACCTCCTTATCCCTGCTGGAAAAATTCCTGTATATCATTGACAATACTCCATGAGCTACTCTTGCAGCCCGTCTGCACTGCTCAGAGAACTTCATATCTGCCTGCACAACCACCCCCATAGCTCATGGTCCTGCAATGTATGTCTAATCCTGGTAATTAGGTGGCATCGTAGATCCTTGTAGTATTCACATCTATGCATCAAATGATGCCAGGTCTGTGGCTGGCATCATTTGATGCATTAGATGCTCTCCACAGAAGCAGAAAGGGCTATCGATTAGACCAAAGGCTGTCATTGAAGTTTCCCAAGACATGAATAATTCCATTTGCACCTTAACGTTTCCCGTATACTCTGAGAAGCCGTCCCACTCATGCTTATATATTTTCATAACTTTACATTCCAACAATGAATTTTTCAAATACATGTTCGGCATTTCAATCGAATATCGTTCTATAGTTCTGTACTTTTTGATACTCCTCACCAAACTGAGGTGTACCATTTGGTTTTAAAAAGGAAAACCTCTCCATAGTGTATCTCTAGTCAAGCAATCCTTACATACTACTTGATATTTTCTCATAGGTAGGAAAGTAAATCAAATCCCTGCAATCTCGATAAATTGACACATTTTGCCAATCCTTCAAGCATCTGTCTTGGTTCATATTATATGTCTAGAGTGAATCCCAAAGTCCTCTCACGTATGAAGCTCATTTTTACAAAAAAAAAAAAAAAAAAAAATAAGGTAAAATGAAGTGTAGGGTAGGATGGTAAAGTTCCCAGGGTCAGCAAAAAGAAATTAATATTAACACTTCCGCTATCCAGGAATTCGTTTCTTAAATTTCTTTCAGAATGTCCTCCAACAGCGAAATAGCACTGTTCCTAGCTAACCGGCCTCTGGTGGGTGGGCCGGTACCTGTTATTGCAATAGTGTCAAACCAGTTATGAAATATAACTCCACAATATAAGAGATACCTGATGGTGTGCGTGGTTTAATCTAAAAGATATTTATTCTTGGCTAAATGCTTAGGAATATGAAGGAATAATTAAAACGATGCATTAAAACTACTTTGGTAGTAGAAATGACGTGTGTGCATTACCCAATCATAATGTAAACTCCTTCATATTCACAACTGCATTGTTCGATTTTGCTTGGTACAGTATCTTTGCATGCACACAGCGGGTTGCCATAGTCCCGGACTGCCTTCACACAAGAAGTAAAAATAAAAAATAAAAAAGATAGATACAAATGGGCCTCTTGTACTGGATTCCATTGATTAAGGAGATTAATATTGCAAATATCCAGTAATATATTTAATAACAAAATGTAGCTTTCAGGGTAAAATGGACCCCTTCATCAGCAGATTCTAACGGAATAATGACATTAGAGACAAAATTTAATAGATGCAGAGTCGTGCGCGCTGTGATGCGTGCATGGCCGCGAGAGTGATCATTCAACTACTAGATCGCGCTCATTGTTAGTACAGGAACCTCTGTTGGTCTGCTGCCAGCGTTTAACCAGCTTCAAGACAGTTGTTTCCAAGATAGGGTGTAACCTCTTGCCCTTGCAGCTATTCATGGTTTTTGAATTGCATGATATGTTGAGCGACCTAGCCAGTGGTGGCGGCAGAAATGCCGGGATTGGTCGATCACTTCGTAATCGCGTTTAGGGTTAGGTCATGGTGGGTCGACCAGAAATGTTCCGCGATTGCGGAGTTGTCAGCATTACCAAGGCGAATTGATCGGTCATGCTCCGCAAGGCGGGCTTGAAGGCGTCTCGAGCTCTCTCCTATGTAGCAACTGCCACAATCTTCTCAAGTTATGCGGTATACCACTCCGCTACGCAAAAGACGGATGACCAGAGTGTTCACGTTAGAAACCAGGGAACGTAAGCTCCTGCCAGGTAGTTGTACACATTTTATACGATATACCTGCAAGATTTTCGAAATGTATTCGACATGCCCGGATAGTAGGGAATATAGGCGGTAGGCATATATCGTGGTGATGATGGTCTCGGGCGGACTGCGAGCTCTTGCAATCCGCCCGAGTGATTTATTTATTTTATTTTACTTTATTTATTTATTTTATATTATTTTATTTTATTTATATATATTTTTTTTTGGCTCTCGAATTTCTGAGGAGAGATCGTGTTTAGGCCTGTGCAGTTATGAATACTTTACATAATCCGAAGGTGTTTTTGAGCCAGAAAAGTGAATAGAAGGAATTATTTTTACTGAATGATCGCTGTCTATAAAATTCAAAGAGGACCATATTATGGGTAAAAATAGAACCTTATTTATATAAAAAAATTGAGAAATAAAACATGGATATTAGAAGAAGAAGAACTCTTTATTGTATACAGAAGGCATATTGCTGTATACTATATATTGTGGATATAAAAATTTATTGTAATATTTTTTTCACGCATACTATATAATGCCTGGATTACACACTTTGCCGGTAACGTATATACTGAATACAATTTTTGGTTTATCTGATGTAGAAACAGAATATGTTACTTTCTCTAGAATTAATATTTCATACAGAACACTTTTGAAGTTTAAAGCACGATCACAGAAATTTCATGTTTCGATTATTGCGGGTGTGGAAATCTACAAAACTGCTGAAATTGCAAAGTCTGCTTCGATTAATAGATGCTGTAATGTTTATTATAAAATAAGAATACTATCACAAGAAAAGCTCGTGCCTCAATTCTTTGCAAATCACCTCTTTTATTTCCTTTTCAGTGTTCCCTAGCAGCTGGGTGTCAAGGAATATGTAGAGAGAAGAAGCAAGACAACAAGACACATGAAGAATTGCCGAATGGTAAATCACAGGAAAGAAAACATGCAATGAGCCCAGACATTTAAATCATCATGATGACAACGAGTGCAGAATAATAGAAAAGCAGATCGAAGGGCTAAAAGGCTCGTCTTCACGATCACACGTGTTCTTGTGGGTTTTCTGATGAATGGAGGTATTAGGGTAGAGGAGCAGAACAACCGTTAGTACGCTACTCCCACGTGAAGTGTCTCCCAACTAATCATAGTCACTGGTGGTTCGCCCGCTGTCGGCAATCACGGCGCCTTTAGCGTCAGGCGAAGCGGAGACATCATACGCCTATGGTGACAGTGAAAAGTGAAGGACTGTCTTTATCGTTTTGTAGACTTCAGTGTGACTCTCATGAGTTCTGCATTTGCTATACAAGACATTTCTGACAGATGAAGTGATTTATTGCAGGGACTTCAGAGACTCTTCGTACTTTCTTACGAATGCGTTAAGAAATAGGCTTGAAGATTGTTACGAATGGTGCCTGTTTCAAACTGGTTTACGTAGAAATGTGATTTATGTGGAAATAACGGTGTACCTGTTAGTATTCATATTAAAATTGTAATCTGGATATATAGTAACAATCGTGTTTGTAATATATTTGCTCTAAAGTTGACAGCCTAATCTCTAAGCGAGAGTTTAACAGGCCTACCTACGATACCGCCCCTATTTATTATAATGAGACTTTGGTAGGAAGCTTTGATATATGGCCTAGGTAGGTAGCTCTCTCTTTCTCTCTCGCCTAGAGTGGAAGAAAAGTGGGAGCCTAGAGTGGAAGAAAAACAGTGGATTTAAGAAACGTAGGAGGACAAAGACATAAGGCGCACGTTTCGTCTGAAATAGAAGGAAGATAAAATTGCCAGTGATACTGAAAACGAAGTTTGCGTGATAGAAAGGCGGAGGGCTATTAACAGAGTATAGAAAAGAAGAGAAGAATTGGAAAAGAATATTTTATAACCGTAAGAAGTTTTGAAATGCTGACAAAATAGAATAATTGTAAAAAAATAAAAAAAAAACCATGAGCAGACCAACGTTAAAGTACAATTAAAGTACAATCAGAGTATAAATTATTATTGGTTAATATAGCCAGCTTTTATTTCATTAGGAGACGTCAGTGAATTGAATGTTAAGATGATGTTTCTTGTGAGAACAAGTTTCCCATCCCTAAGCATGAATATTCATTTCGCAGCTGTCATCCCTTGGGAATTTAATTCAGAACAGGTTTCCTCTTGAGTCACATCCATGAGATGCTATTCGGCAATGACGCCTGGAATCAGTTAAGTGTCTTATGGCTAAGGTAAGGTGTAAGGTGTATTTAGTGTCAGACGGCACCAGGGGTTTCCCCCATCTCCGTGTTGCTTTCATTGTGGGTGTACCAATTCACTGGGAAATGCCAGAGATTTAAAAGTGTGTGGGCTTTGTATCTGTGTGATGTCGTGTACCGTTGTTCATCTGGTCGTTTAGCCGCTGGACCCCTGCTGAGGCCCAACGTTGCCCCACCTTCGCCTCGTGGAGGCAGACCAGGAACTCAGTAGTTTTAGTTTCACTCTGGCAGGTCCTGCCACCTAATTTCCTGAGATTTCAGAGACTAGGACCTAAAAAAAAAAAAAAATGCGCGCGCTCTTTTATATGCACGTACGTACAGACAGATACGTATATCCATCATCGTCGGTTTGATGATCGTTAGGTGAGGGGGATAATGCTTGCATAATAAAGGCCGAAAGAATGGGCGAACGGGAATTTTGACATAATTAAGTTTTTGTGGCTAAGTGTCTTATGGCTAAATATGATACGTTTTTTTTTTTATTTTTTATTATTATTTTTTTTTTTTTACATTTTTATTAACAAGCTATCCCTTGCCAGAAACTGACTAATCCGCTATATACATTCATGTATACTATACTTCGGGAGTGTTAAAGGTTAGAATGATATACAAATTCAAAGCCATATGAATTATAATGTCATAAAGTGAAATGAACTGACGGACAAAAAAACTGCATCACCTGAGAATTTTGCAAATAATGTGTTTTGCGCTGCATTGTGGATTGCAGAAATGTTTGAAATTAATTTGTTAGATGGGATATATATCTCTATGAATGAAATGCAATAAAAAGACTCCACCTGATACCCTAATTGCCATAAATATCTTGCCAAAGGATAAAATGTGTAATTAATGGAAATATGAGAGAACTCATGCAAAAAGCAATCATCACAACCAAACATACATTTACGTGTACAAACTGAAATGACAAGTTAACGTAATAGTATTATGTAAATCAGCAAAATAAGGCCTCAATATTTTGTTGTTCCTTCTCGAGCAGCATTACAGCCTTACAACGATCTGGCATAGAGTTAACCAAATTCTGGATATACGGTTGCCCAATTTCGTGGTACCACATACTTACAATGCTCTCCTGCAGCTGAATTTTACTTGTTGGCTTCTTCTGAGCAATTTTAGACGACATTATGTACCAGCAATTTTCAATAGGGTTCAAATCTGTCTATTGTCAGGCCAGTCCAACACTGTACTGTCAGAATTTCTGAGGTATGATTGCACCTTAAGGGAGAAAAACGAGGGAAAACATTGGTGTAAGTATGTTTCAAGCCTTGTGAGACAAGAAGACAAACTTATCGTTAAATCTAAATAGCATAAAACTTAGCAATTTTGCTGTGTGGCAAGGTGCTGAGTCCTGTTGAAAAATGCAGTTTTGCACGTCTGTGTGGAAGAAAACCCTAACAACCCCTAATAACGGGTTTCAGGCACTCCAAGATAGCAGTGTAGGTTTCTGCATTCACCGTTCTGTTAATAAACTTAATTCGCCTCACCCCTGTGCTTGTTAGCATCCCCAGACCATCTGATGGGCGGGGAACTTTATAGTCGTGTTATGCAGTCAGGATGGTATGCATCTGAATTTCGTCTTGTGGCATATCACTTCTCATCCGAGCCATGTAGGTTGAATTTCGATTGGTCAGAAAAGATGACGGTGTCCATTGCTCTTTTGGGCGCCTCCGTAGCCAGGCGGACAGGAGCAGAAGTGCGTAGTACACGCTTCTTGATTAAACTGGGGTTCGAGCCCATGACCACCAAATACAGAGGATGCGGAAAGGTCAGGGAATGACCGCCGCATATGCCCGGAGCAATATGGCCTTAGTTGCTAATGATCCTAAAAACCAAAATAACAACATTGCTCTTTTGTCCACGAAGCATGCGTTTTAGCCCAACAAGCCGCTTGTTCCTCATTCGTTGGGTCAATTTTAGGGCCGATAGGCAAACAGACCACATTCCGAAAGCCATCTTTGGATTTTCTGATTCGAGAGTTTCTGGCAGAAAAAGCCATGCCGTCCTCGCTTGAGACTGACTAACTCAGCCACGTTGTTAAAAAGGCCCATTAAAATTCCTCCTGCCATCGACGGGATTCAAACGCAGGTCTTTTCCACCCACTTTGAGGGAGGACGGCGATTCTACCAAATGCGCAATCTACTAGGGCTGACAGACTAGGTAGTAAGTCTCATCCGCTTTTAAACGTTCACGAATTATAACACATATTGGAAAATATATAAGAAAACCACTGCACTTGGTAACGTATGCCTACAAATTGGTAATCGTATACAGACAACAAAGGACAGTCCTCGTTTTGGGAAACGAAGTTGTTTTGGATTCATCAAGGCCTTTTTACTTGCCTTGATGAATCCATCAAGGCAAGTAAAAAAAAAAAAAAAAATCAAATTACTATATTAGGGTTACCCGTAAATGATTACATTAACCCGTATCCGTGTCTATAAATTGCGTATGTTCTCTGGTCGATTTGCCCGTTTTGCTGGACGAAAAAACCCAGTTACTGGGGAGAACAACCTTGCTATCTACGCCTGAGATCAACTAACTCAGCTACGGAGTGAAAAAAGCCCATTAAAGTTCCTCGCGTCATCGACGGGATTAGAACCCAGGCCTTTTCCACCAGGTGTGGGGAGGACGGTGACGATACCACTGTGCTACCCGCGCAGACAAAATCAAGTAAATGTGGACATGTGGACATGTGTTTTTGTAAAGGGCGGCTCCTAGAACGCGAGTTCAACTCCACCTCGTATCTCTGTGAAGAACAGTATCACTACAAATGGGCCAGATGTGTGTGACGTCGGTTTGTGTGTATTGTGTGTGTGTTCTGTTGTTCTGTTCTGACCTCTTGGCTACCCAGAAGCATCAATCACCTGGATAGATGATTCTGGGTACTCGTCCACACCACGGGAAGGTGGGCCAGTCCCAATGGAGCACGTACTGTCTCGATACGAGACTCTGAACCACCTGATGTTGCCAAAAGGTGGGCCAGATTTCTCTGGGGGCCCACTCCAGAGAGGGGGAAAAAAAAGAAATAAAATAAAAATTAAATAAACTAAAAACAGAAACAAAATGTATTTCCCGTGGTGCAAAAAAAAATAATAAAAAAAAATAAATAAAAAAATAAATAATCATAAACAAATAAATAATTATAATAGTTCCCCGTGGTGAAAAAGAAAATATATTAAATAGATAAATAAATAATAATAAAAAATAAATAAAAATAAATAATAATAATAATAAAAAAAAAATAAATAAATAAAATTTAAAAAAGGGAGAGCTGTCTGGCACCAATGATAGTCCACATCCCAGTTGTCAGAACAGAGCACGAGTAAAAAAAAAAAAAAAAATGAAGCTAAGTAAATGAGAAAAAAAAAATAAATAAAATAAAAAATAATAATAATAAAATAAATAAATAATAATAATTACAGAATAATTAAATAATTTTAATCCCACAGTGAAGAGGAAGATGTAAGTCGGGGTGCCAGCAGAGAGAGAGTAAGAGGAAAAAAAAAAAAAAAAAAAGTGAGAGTGGTTATCTATCCTGCACAGAGGGAGAAAGAAGAAAAGGTGAGCCAAGGCTGCTCCTAGTTCCAGGGCAGGACCCGGAAACTGCAGAACGCAGGTTTGAGGAAAAATAAAAAAGAATAAATTAAAAAATAATAATAAAATAAAAATAAATAAAAAATAAAAATAATTAAGGAATAAATAAATAATTTTAATCCCACACCCTGGCTACAGTGAAGAGAAAGATGTAAATCGGGTGCCAGCAGAGAGAGAATGAAAAAGAAAAAAAGAAAAAAAAAAAAAAAGAAAAAAAAAATGGGAGAGTGGTTATCTACCTTGCACATAGTGGGAAAGAAGAAAAGGTGAGCCAAAGCTGCTCCTAGTTCCAGGGAAGGACCCGGAAACAATGCAGAACGGAGGTTAGGAAAAAAAAAAAAAAAAAAAAAAAAAAAGAACAGTCAGTAGAAGGGGTGACTTTCAGTTGGCAGTGGAATTGTTAATGATCGGCATTTCCATGTCGGTGACTGACGATCAGTGTCCTCCTCCAGGCAAATACCTCAGCTGCAAAGGTCTGGAAGGCTTCGAGGTTGTTTTGGGTATATATCAGTTGATGCAGATCTGCTGGTGGGAAGTCCTGGATCTTATTCCGGAGACGGTTTCTGATATCGTTGTAATGTACACACTCTAGAAGCAAGTGTTTCCAACTTTCACTTTGTCCGCAAAAGCAGTAGGGAGTGTCGATGAGTCCCAGTGTATGCAGTTTCTCATTTAGAGAACCATGTCCGGTAATGAGAAAGGATGATTCGAGGCTGAGGGAGAACCATCGGGCGTTATTTTTAGTGGTTGCAAAGGATACCTCCGGAAGAAAACTCCGAGTTACAACCCCTACAGTAGAAGAATCCCATCTGGTCTGCCATACATTGAAGAGTTTATTGAGACATCGAGATCAAGTAAAGGCCTTGATGAATCCATCGACATGCCATCTGTCACAACGTATTTTCCATATGATGTGCAGGATGGTTATTATAACCACCGTGCTCGCCGAAGGTGGTCTGGGGTCGGAAAAGTTAAAAATATTTGGTAAAGTTCTGAGAATTGTCGCTTACTACCGGTACGAATTTTTCCAGTTAGGTGGTCACACGGTATGCTTACGCAGTACTATTTTCTCTCGTCTTGCGGAATTTTACATTGCACTAGTCACTCACGTAAGAAGGTGTGCAATTTTATTTGCGATTTTTTTAAATTTTATTTTAAATCAGATTCAAAAATAAAAAAAAAATAAATAGATAAAAAACGCTTGAATCAAGCGTTGTTTCAAGCTTTGTAAAATTGCTTCGGAAACACGTGACACACCACGAACAGCAATTTAAAAAACGAAAAATGCCGCTTTATCTAAAGCTCAAACGTTTAGCTAGTTTTCAATATTCGTAAACAAAGAAACTGAAAAGTTTCTGACCATGGTCCAAATAGTATTCAAGTAATTTTATGGAAACCTTGACATATGCTGTTCATATGATTGATAGGATTTTTGTAGAGTTTCTTTTTAGGTGCTTTGTGGGGAAGTAGTATACTGGGGGTATGGGTTAATATATCCACATGAAATTTGGTACAAAATATCTAGTTATTCTTAAAATTTTGAGAATAATCAGAGCTGCTGTTCCAAATTTATTGCAGTGTTTCTCTTTGGAGAGGGGAGAAAACAAGGGGCTACTGAACTGGAATTAGACCTAAAATCTCCCTAAAGGATCAATCAATAACCAATTAAACTTACGCTGAAAATTGTCGATTCGACTTTCTTTTTTAAATAATGCCAGAATAAATAAAATTAATATAGATATCGTGGGAGTTGCTGAAACCTTCCCAGAGACTGAGAGAAGATACGCTGAAAATGTAACGTCGATGTGACCTTTCATTACCGAGTTCGAACATCTAAAACATACAATATTTCAATTTATTTGTAGTAATAACTCGAATTTTTCAGGGATGCTGACTTTCTGTTGATCGGATTTTAATGAAATTTGAGATGGCTTGACAAATTTTTCTACAACACTGAAATGTAAAATTTCACGGAGATCCAAAATTTTTCTAATAATAACAAGACTCCAAGAATCCACTAGGAGTCGAGTCGTTGCATGCTGACAGACGGAAACACATGGTAAAAACAATGAGCGTTTTAATTCTAAAACGCCTAAAAACAGACATCATTCAGACGGTTACAGAATCTCTTCGTTTGATGATTTTTTCGTTTGGAACTTATCCAAGGAGAATACTTTGAAAAGGACATATGCAAGTTACATGGAATTCCTGATTTTAACTATCAGTAGAACCTTGTATTTCTTCCTTACTGATGGGAAGCATCGTCTTTCGTTCTAAAACAAAGGAGCGATATTCTTTTGAAATGTTTACTTTATATACCATTATACACATGAGGGCGCCTAAATTCAAACTGAGTAAGGATGGTTGAAGTTTTCCTTCAGCCAGTCGGTTGTTGATTGTTGAAGTAAACTTCCATATGGTGTTGTGGAAGTGTGTAGTTTGAATAAATTCAAGGAAGAACTGGACAAACTATTGTCGGGGATGGACGGGTGATGCCGAATTTTTTTGGATGATGCTGTATAAGTTTGCTTTCTTGCACTTTTTTCCACTACTAATACTAATACTATATCATATAGTATTAGTATTAGTATTAGTGGTTTAAAGCCTATATGAATATGTTATGCATATAGTCTATATGAATAATATATGCGTATTCAACATTCCATTGCAATCAAGCTAGGGATATACAATATTATTATGCTTAATAAGCGTTATTCCTGTCGCTTTTGTGAATTGCATCTAAAATATAATTTTCATTAATGGTATGCGGGTTTACTTTCTTAATTTTAATAGTTACATTTGGTAACTACTAAAATTAAGAATGTAAGTATTTAAATTTAATCATTACTAAACGTATATTTCTTACACAATTTTTTTTAATATTTCAATTGAGTTTCATATCATTTATATCATTTCTTAACGTTGTGCTAATTTGTTTCCAGTAATAGAGTTAAAAATATCATTAGAAAACAAAACTTCATATTCTAGTGAGAAAATAGAGTTTTGGAATTACTGGCTCTGTGGAAGTAGGCTACTAATTACCAGAAAAAATCTGGATACGAATCCAGTCGATAACACAAAGTTATTTTTGCCATTCCATACCGGACTGAGTTCTGATGCGAATGGCTTTTTACTAACAAATAGCGAAAACTGGTTTCAAACGTTTGTGGCCAGATTAACGATCACTAGCATTCTTGCTAAATAAAAATATTTTACCCTCGTCTCTTGAAAATTGTAATGATATTCTGGAATTATTTTTTCATTACACTTGAAAAAGAGAAAAAATATGATAGGGTTTCTTATTAAGAGATTTAGTTTTCCATAAATTGATTGTGAACTTAGTAGTTCATTAACCCGATTGATCTCAAATGAAAGACCCTGTAAAATTACTAAGCAAGTGATCTGCCCTCACACTCTAAAATCTCTATTTCAAAACCACAGGCACTCTCGCCGTATGGGTAACTTAGCAAGTATTTAACGGGAAGTGGAGTGTTCTTCTCTATCGCCGCCACTTCATTTCACTGAGAGCGTTTATGATCTGTATCTAAGGGCTGAAGTTACTGAGGCGTGAAATTACACTAGGTTATTATGTTCATTCAGATGGCTCTGATAAGGGTCCCGAAGAGGATGCTAGTGATTGATTTAAGTATTAACTACCTATATTGCCTTTCTGTGTGTGTGTGTGTGTGTGTGTGTGTGTGTGTGTGTGTGTGTGTGTGTGTGTGTGTGTGTGTGTGTGTGTGTGTGTGTGTGTGTGTGTGTGTGTGTGTGTGTGTGTGTGTGCTGATAACGATCTCATAATTTGTTATACTCAATAAAGCCACAGGTAAAAACGCTATTTTCCACGAGTAACCTTTGGTATTCTTCGAAAATGATAAATTCAGGTTTTTCTTCTTACGATAAGATCAATTTCTACCTTAAGTGACTGAACTGCATGCGAGTAAAAATGAAGGAAGTCTCGCGTGGAAACGTAGTAATTTGCTTCATGTGCACATTGAACACCATGATCACTGCTGTTCAAAGGATGAAACTTTACTGTTACACACTTCTAAAATATAAATGAAACGAACAAAGCCAGTGCAGATAATCATATCCCCAGAACACAGTTATAAGAGTTGGGAATTCTTGTAGGAATGATTAACAATTTGAAGAAGAAGAAGAAGAACTCTTTATTGCATACAAAACGCGTATACAATACCCTTCACGGCTACAAGCCAGGGGTTTACAGTAAAGTCTAATACAAGGTTACAAAGGCTAATACGATATTACAGTAAAGGCTAATACAATGTAATAAACAAGGATGAGATAGGAGAAAAAAATATTATTATTACTAATTATACAAGTGTAGGAAAGCAAATGAAAAATTTACATATGAACATATATACACAACAGCATGTTGTCAAGTTAAATTATTCTCCAGGGAGCAGTCCGTTTACAGTGCTCGAGTCATCTAAGCAGGAGCAGAAAGTTGGAACAATGTAGTGAGGGATCCATGGGAGTGATGGACAGGTCCTTGGGAGCAGGTTCTAATGTCCTGTGACGTGGTCCTGAGAAGGAAGTGGATGGAGTAAGTTCTGCCTGTATTTTTTATCCAATGAGAACTTGTAGTGGTCGCCATCCAAGGAGTATACGTACTGCAGCATTTGCACGGGTAAGAACCGATCGATAACATTAACCGGTTTGGGGTGGCCTGAAGGACTGGATTGGCCCGAAGGCTTGGGACAGGGATCCTCCAACCGCAGTTAGCCCAGACGTCTGGGTCCAAAATAATGCCAACCATCATTTTTACAGAAAAGGCGAGTCCTCTCATGGATAATGGCAGGAAGATGTCTGATGTTTAGAGCTGCCGCCATCTGGGTAGTCCTTCGTGCTGGGGGAAGCCGGAATTTCCATATGGCCCACTTCAATAGCCAAAATTCGCCTGCAAAAATCCGTCTTATATATATATATATATATATCCAATATTTTAAATTAAATAAAATAAAACATAAGCCAGTAGTATGGCAAAAACTGTAGAGCGAAAATTAACATAAAAAATTGGGTTATTTTTATGTTAATTTTCGCTCTACAGCTTTTGCCATACTACTGGCTTATGTTTTATTTTATTTTATTTAAAATATTGGATGTATTTCAGCTTCATATGGAGGAATTGCACGTCGCTGCCTCTAATGAACGCCTAATTATTTATTTATTTATTCACATTATTATAATTTAATTTATGTTAATATTTACTATAATTCAATGATAGTATATATATATATATATATATATATATATATATATATATATATATATATATATATATATATATATATATTTTTTTTTTTATGTAAACCCCAAACACGAGAGGTATTAGAACCTATAGTATTTAGTACCGTGCTTGGGTTGGAGGTTGAGAAGACGAAAGAAGATACTTGTTGATATTGGAATTGAACTTCTGTAGTTTGTAATTTTCAGGAAATACGTATGAAGGAAGGTTGTTCCAGAAAACGGCAGTTTAATGAATAAATGAAGAAGATAAAAAGTTGGTTCTGTGGGTTTGAGGTTGGACAGTAAATGGATGTTGACTGGTGGCGGCACGTGTTTGGACTGTTTTGAAAGAGAGACAGGGCATTATAGAATCCAATTCAGAAGAACAATGCCCATGGAAGTATCTGTAGAAAAGGCATGCAGCAGAAACAGTATGTACATGAGACAGAGATTTGGAGAGATTCTGTTAGAGATGAATCATTAATTAACCTAACTGCCCTCTTCTGAATGGAATCAAGAAGCCTGAGAGTGGTTTTGGGGGCACCACCCCAGTTGTGGGAACAATATTCCATCGTAGGGCGGATTTACGTTTTATACAGAGTGAGCAACTGTTTGGAAGAAAAGTAACGCCGAGAGCGAAAGAGAAAACCAAGTTTTTTAGATGCAGGGGAAGCAATATTTGTAATGTGCTTGTGCCAAGAGAGATTAGAAGTCAGGGTAATCCCCAAAACAGATATATCATTTTGCCCAGAAATCGGAGAGTCACTAAAGATAAGCATAGGAACAGAAGAATCCATTTGCGATATATAAGACAAGACGGAGTTTTAGAAAGGTTGAAATAAACTAAGTTGTCTTTGCCCCACTGGAGAATTACTTGAAAATCGGCATTAAAGGAATTGGTGGTAGCAGATTTTCGAGAAGTTGAAGCTGATTGAGCAGGACAAGGTCTCTCAAAATGAAAAGTGGAATGCAATGTGCTATCATCGACAAAACTATGGATAGGATTTCCAGTCAATGGAAGAAGGTTATTAATATACAAAAGGAAAAGAGTGGGGGAAAGAACTGAACCTTGGGGGACACCAGCATTAGTGGAAAAGTTAGAAGACAGAGAGCCATCGACCATCACCCTCAGTGAGCGATCAGAGGGAAAACTGGATAACCAATTATTAAAAACAGTTGGCAAACCATAAGATGGAAGCTTGTTTAGAAGACTTTTATGCCAAACACGATCAAAAGCCTTTGAGATGTCAAGAGCAACTACTTGTGTTTAACCGAACCTTTCCATTGAATTAGTCCATAAATGGGTAAAATAAGTCAGGATATCACCAGTGGATCGACACTGATGGAATCCATACTGCCGATCGTTGATCAGTCGGAAGCTTTCTAGCTAGTTTAAGAGTTGGCGGTTAATCGATTTCTCCATTACTTTAGAAAGAGTAGAAGTAATTGCAATGGGACGATAATTGGATGGCAGGGAGTCGTCACCCTTTTTTAGGAACTGACTGGATATGAGCAAATTTTCAAGAAAAAGGAGAAACACCTTTGGAATAAGAAAGCAAAAAAAGCTGGCAAAGAACAGGAGGAAGTTCGGAAGCACAAGTTTTGAGAACAAGGGAAGAAATACCACCAGGACCTGGAGCTTTCTTAGCATCAAGATTCGTCAAAATCCTACTGATATCCTTTTGACGGAAGACCACAGGAGGCATTGAATGCAGCGCGTTGGAAATGGAGGAGGTGTTTTACCAAGATCATTAATACATGAGCTGGAAGAAAAATGGGATGCTAGCAGGGCAGCTTTATCCTTGGCTGAAGTGACAACAGAACCATCTGGTTTGGACAGAGGTGGAAGCAGAGATGGGCAAATGTTGCGGCCAATAGTTTTGGCAAGAGACCAGAATGCTCGGCTACCATTAGGGCAAGAAGCAACTTTTCTACTCTTAGCCTATTCAAACTCTAGTTTGGACTGATTAATAACTGCTTTACAATTGTTGCGAGTTTTGGTGTAGGCGGAAAATGAAACTGAAGAATTAGAAACAAGCCAATTACCATATATGCAACATTCTTCTCTTGAACAGCCTTAGCACATTTATTGGAAAACCAAGGTTTAGATAAAGGACGATATTTTAAAGTGGAGTGTGGGATAAAGGATTCCATTCCTGCAAAAATAATTTCACTGACACGATCTGAGCAAACGTTGACATCAGAAGTTTTGAAACAGTAATCCGACAAAGGAAAAGAAGAAAAGAAGTCTCGCAGGTCCTCCCATTTTGCATTCTTGTAATGCCAAACAACACTAGGTTGGGAATAGCTATGAGATAAAGGTTCCATTGGAGAAGAGACAATCACCAAGTTGTGATCTGAAGTGCCTAAAGGACCTCTCACTTCGACCGTATACTTAGAAGGGTTGTTTGTGAGAAAATGATCAAGCGTATTGGCTGTATGATTAGGATTGTCCGGTATTCTTGTAGGTAAATGAACAATCTGTGCTAGGTCATTAGTAATTGCAAAAGCCTCAGCATCCTGACCTGCTGGGTCGGTGTGACTAGAAAACGGAAGCCAGCTGGAATTGTGAACATTAAAATCACCAAGGAAAATTACTTCACTGTTAGGAAAGTTGGACTGGAGAAAGTCAAGTTGCAAAGAGAAGAAGTCAAAGAGCTCCAAGTGATTAGTGGAGTTCGGAGAACGGTAGAGAGAACAGATGAATTTGACACAATGAAGTAGAGAGATTTTAAGCCAGAGAAGATCAAAGAGAGGAGATTCCAAATGCCAAGTCTCTGACAGGGAATATCAGAACGGACATATGCACAAGTACCACCTTTGAGGCGAAAGGAATCATACAGCGAATAATTTGGGCATCTGAGATGAGCAGTAGTTGAATCAACCGATAACTGAGATTCTGTCAGAAAAAGTACATGTGGGTTGGCAGACTGCAAGTGGAAATGGACATCGTTGAGATTAGAATTGAGACTACGTATATTTGTGAAATTAATTAGGAAGTGCTTGGAAGGTTTAGATCTTTTGGCAGATACGCTTGCTCTATTAGTTGACAATATGTGGTAGAAAGGAGAGCTTCTGGTCAAAAATAACACCCAGATGGGGTGTGTTGTTGAGCAGCAGAAATCGCGGATCTTCGTATATTGGGTTGCACCATTGTTGGGTTCCGTTTGAGCGAGAAGATCAACTGTTTCGACTTCTCAGGATTGATGTGAAGGCCGAAACCTGAAAGGAGGGCCTCCAGGTTCTGGATTTTCTGTATGATTAAGACATTTGTGTAGTCAGCAGTGTCTCCGGGATTGATAGCAGTGAACAGCTTTATATCATCGGCGAAGGTGATAATATCAGTTCGGCCCGTCACGAAAGGCAGAAGAACAGCTGAGAACAGAATACCAAAGAGGACCCCACCTTGTGTGACTCCAGCTGTAATAGTTCTGGTGTAGCGCCGACTGGCATCGGGAACAATAATAGTCCTGTTCTCAAGCATTGTCTGAATAAACCAGAGCACGTCTCAGCCAATGAGGTAATACTCACGTAGTAGCCTTACCAACGCGTGAACGGATACGGAATCAAATGCTGCCTGGACGTCGATATAAGTAACAATGATTTCCGAACCGGGCTCAAATGCCTCAAGGATCTTGGTAATGGTGGTGACTAGATTTGTAGCGGTGGATCTTGACCGGGTGGCATAGTGGATCTGCGGTGGCTGATGTGGCATTATTTGGGTGGTTAACGTTTTCAGAAGAGATTTCTCAAATAGCTTTAATAGGCTTGATGCAGAAGAAATAGGACGGAAGTGACTAGGCCGAGAAGCAGAGCGTATTTTTGGCAGCGGTCTTACTAGATAGACATGCCACATAGGAGGGAAGAATTTTTGATGAAGGATTTTGTTGAATAATGACAGAATGGGATCAACAATAAATGTACTCAGGCATTTCAGCATAAACTGTGGAATCCCGTCGGCGCCGAATGCGGCCGTAGGTGCTAAACTACTTTGGTGAGTTGAACTGAATTTAAGGGTCGGTTGAAATCGGATTGATTGGTAACTCCATTGGTGTAGTGGATTCTGGCTGAGCCGCAACCTAGTTATGTGGTCGAGCCAACTGCTCAGATTGAGTGAGTGGATGGCGTCCTCTGATTTGCTTCTATGGAAGGTTTTCCCTTTATTTATGGTAGCCTCTAGGTGAAGTTTTCCTCCCTCTTGTTCCTAATAAAAAGAGTCCTAGCTCGGGAGAATGCAGTTCTATCCGAGTGTGAGCCGGAGTTTTTCCACCGCTTGTGTATGTTCTGTTTGACGTGGAAGCTTTCAGAGACTTTTGGACTCCACCTTGAATGGTTAGCTCTGTAATGGTTAGCTTCTTTGTTGCAGCATAAAGAGAGATAGTGGCTATCCATCTTGTCATTATGTCAATTCCGAGTTCAGGGTCGCATTCCTCAAGGACATCCCATGGAATTGCCTTGGCTGCATAAACACACCTTTCAGTATCGAGGTATTTGGGCTCTGTAATAGTTTTGGCTGTGACTTTCCTCCTGACAGAAGTGATGGTCATTTCTGTTTGCACAGAGAGAATGATGGGGTTATGATCAGACTGCATGTTGCTTGTCGGGTTTTGATTAGCTACACAATTCGGCAGTCTGCTGACGAGGCGACTAGTGACGGTCGTGTTCCAAGCCGCTAAGTGGATTTTTCTTATTTATTGATTTGAAATTATTGTTTTTCTAAAACTTTTGATTTAAATTTAGTAGTATAACATTATTTTGTGATTTTTTGATTAATTTGGTGTATTTATTCTTTACTCGGCCTTGTAAAAGTATCGGTAAGGGTTTCCACGTGTTCGTAACTACCGCTACCGTTATTAACTTTCCCGCCATTGTGATACCGTACTAGATATACCGTAGGTTATATACCGTACTAGATAGCGTTAGTTGAACTTCGTTAGCAGTTAAATTGTACGTTTAAATAAATACATATAACGACTTAGATTACAAACGTAATATAATTAATAACATAACATAATTAATTAATAAATTAATAGAATCATGACTCAGACCAGAGCAGCAAAGCAAAAGGCTCAAGCTAATGGAAGTGCTGTGGCTCAGAGCAGAACTGAGGGGGGCTGTTGTCCTCTGACTCACAGCCTTATAAAATGCACTGTTTGCTTGATGTTTGCAGAGCAATCGGGTACGGGACTTGATACTGCCAAGGGGGATGTCTTTGTGTGTGCGCGATGCAAGGAGTGTAACGATATCAGGCAACAACTCGGCGTTCTTTTGGGCCTATATGAGAGCTTGAAGGACAGGGTGGATGCCCTCGAAGAAACTAAATTGAGGGGCCCATCAAGCTCTCAGCTGCCCACATCAACGCCAGAGCTTGCACTTGGGCATCGCCTGACACAGAGACAACCCCCAAGGCAGAATGCGCTGGTCCCGAAGGAACTAGTAGTTGTTGGTGACTCTATTGTCAGGGAAACGGGGAACATGCTTTGTAAAAAAGATAGGTGGAACAGGACCAGGGTATGTCTGCCAGGGGCAAAGGTTGATGACGTTGTAGAGCGAATATCATCTTTTAAGGGCGCAAAAGGTGATATAGTTGTACACGTTGGCACTAATAATATTAAGAGTAGGAGACCAGCAGAATTACTTAACAAGTACAAGTCACTGTTGAACAAAAGCCGAGAATTAGGGTTGAATTTGAAAGTGTCTGCAATTCTGCCCAGACACGATAGGAGGGAGTATATGATGAGAGCCTTGTCGATCAATTCGGCCCTGGAAAGATTGTGCAAGGCTCAAGGGGTAGAATTTTTTTCAGCCTGGACTGTACTTGTTAACAGGAGAGATTGCTTCTACAGGGATGGGATACACTTAAATAGAAAGGGTGCAAGAATATTTGCTGATGCTATCGAGGCAGTGTTAGGTGGGTCGGAAAACTGCTAGCTTGGGGGGAGACAAAGACCAATAGATTGACAGTAGCCACTGGCAGAGGTGAAAGAGATTCTTGCACTGCTTCTATTAGAATGAGCAGAAGCCTGAAAAACAAGATGCATGGTATTTCAGAGACTGCTGGGAGCCATTGTGGTACAAGTAAACACATGGGTTGTGTTAGGGTAGCTAAGAATAGAAACTGGTGCAGGTATACTTGCGTGTACACCAATGCTAGGAGTTTAGTAAATAAATTTGATGAATTTGAGGTATTGCTCAAAACATCGAAGGCAGATATTGTTGGGATATCAGAGACGTGGTGTCACACAGATATAAGGGATGCGGAACTGCAATTTGGGGAGTACAACGTCTACAGAAAGGATAGACAGGATAGGAAGGGGGGAGGTGTTATGCTATTAGTTAAGAAACACATAAAAACCAAGGAAGTGAAGCCAGTCGACATCGCTGGACAGTGCAGTGTGGAGTCAGTTTGGTGTGACATAAGCATTGGGAGATCAAAATTGAGAGTAGGAGTGTGCTATAGGCCTAATGACTCTGATGAGTATAATAAGGAACTGTACAGGGAAATAGAGTGGGCCAGTAAATCAGAGTGTCTTATAATGGGAGATTTTAATTTCCCAGATATTGACTGGAATTTGGGGGCTGGATACTCACACACTAGCAGGGCTTTTGTGGATTTATTGGATGATTGTTTTCTACATCAGCATGTTCGGGAGGCAACTAGAGGGAGTAATACTCTTGATTTCATTATCAGCAGTGATTCTTCATGCATTAAGAATCTGCAGATAAATGAACCACTAGGTGGCAGTGATCACAGTGTGCTGAAGTGGGATTTACTCAAAGAGGTAACTACCATTAGGGGTAAAGGGAAGGGTTATTGCTTCCGTAAAGGCGACTACGATGGACTGAGACAGTATTTAAATTCTATACAGTGGGACCAACTGATGTTGTTACCAACAGCAAATTCAAAATGGGAAGCATTCAAAGAACATATCTTGGAAGCTACTAGGCTTTACATACCAACTAAGAAATATTGTTCAAGGTTTAGGCCAAAATGGATGTCAGATGAACTAATGAGGCATATGGCAGAGAAGAAAAATGCATGGGATACTTACAAATTAACACATGACACAGAAGCCTATGATAGATACAAGTTGATATGCAACCAAGTTACAAAGGAGGTTAGGCAGGCGAAGGCAGATTACGAGAAATCCTTGGCAAGGGATGCAAAGAAAAACAGCAAAGAGTTCTTTACTTATGTAAACTCTAGAAGAAAAGGGATGAATCAGATTGGTCCACTTGATATTGATGGGTCAAATGTTGATGATCCTGCTCAGGTGGCTAACAAACTAAATGAATATTTTGCATCGACATTCACACATGAGGAGTTATTCAGCGAGGGGAATGCCAGAGGTGTATTCAACTCTAGCAGTAAGTCACAGAATCTTGAAATAACTGGGAGTAAAGTGGAGGAGAAACTGTTGAAGATAAACACAAGAAAGGCACCCGGGGTGGATGGGATCTATCCAGTTATATTAAAGGAGGCAGCAAAGGAAGTAAGCAAACCCTTAGCCATAATTATGAGAGCTTCCTTGGACTCAGGGGAGGTACCCATAGACTGGAAATGTGCAAATGTGACCCCAATTCACAAAGGAGGATCAAAGGCTGACACAAGTAATTATAGACCTGTGAGCTTGACTTCTGTTCCAGGAAAATTAATGGAGGCACTGGTTAAAGACGCACTGCAGGATCATTTAGACAAGACTTCAGTTATAGCTCAGACACAGCATGGTTTTGTTAAGGGGAAGTCTTGCCTGACCAACTTGATTGGATACTATGATGCAGTCACAAAAGAACTGGATGCAGGGAATAACTTTGATATTATATACTTGGATCTTAGAAAGGCTTTTGATACTGTTGCACATGGAAGACTGCTACACAAATTGGAGCAGTGCGACATTGGAGGCAAATTGCTGCTATGGATAAAGGGGTGGTTGAGGGGGAGAAGACAGAGAGTGGTAATCAATGGACACTGCTCATCGTGGACTGATGTTATTAGTGGAGTCCCTCAGGGCTCAGTGTTGGGTCCATTATTGTTTTCTGTATTTATAAATGATATTGATGATGGTATATCGGGATTAATGTCCAAGTTTGCAGCCGATACAAAGGTTGGCAGGGTTGTCAAGGACACTACTGACACTATGCTTCTGCAACAGGATCTGGAAAGGTTGAGCAGATGAGCTGAGAGGTGGCAAATGAAGTTTAACATTGACAAATGTAAAGTACTACACATGGGAAACAGCAACCCCAGAGCAACGTATCAACTCTATGGTACAACACTGACAGTGGTAGAGAATGAAAGGGACTTGGGGGTGGTTGTGCAGGCAGATATGAAGTTCTCTGAGCAGTGCAGACGGGCTGCAAGAGTAGCTCATGGAGTATTGTCAATGATATACAGGAATTTTTCCAGCAGGGATAAGGAGGTGATTATTCCATTGTATAAGGCGATGGTCAGGCCACACCTAGAGTACTGTACTGTATACAGGTCTGGAGGCCTCATTTCAAGAAGGATGTAGAGCTGCTGGAACGAGTACAGAGAAGGGCAACAAGATTAGTGAATGGAACAAAGGGGTGCTCTTACGAAGAAAGGCTTAAGTTTTGCAAATTACAGTGTCTGGAGACTAGGCACCAGCGAGGTGATCTGATAGAGGTGTATAAAGCCTTGAATGGTTTAAGCATGCTCAATGCTGATGGGATTCTTCCTCTAGCTCAGAATAATCACCTGAGAGGGCACAAATTCAAATTGAGGAAAGACAGATGTAGGATAGACGTGCGGAAATTTGCCTTTAGCCAGCGGGTGGTTGGTTGGTGGAACAGACTTCCATCCCTTGTGGTGGAGGTTGATAGCCTAAATAAGTTTAAGGCTCAGCTGGACAGGTATTTTGAACGAACAGAGGGGTGAAGGGAAGTGGTTTTTTTTTTTTTTTTTTTTGGCTGATGCTGTATAAGCTTGCTTTCTTGCATCAAATGCCTCTACTAATGCTAATGCTAATGCTAATACTAATTTGCTGACGTGAACGCGAGGTCCATTGTGCTTTCACCCCTCGAGGGTGGTGTGATCACCAGTTTAAGACCTAATATGTCTAGATGCTGACTCAGTCTTCTCTTGAGGCTCCCCAGGGTTTTTGGGAGATTGAAATCCCCACACACGATATGCTTTAGTGATGAATGGAGATGGTTAATCTGCCAATTGAGGAGTTCATCAACTACTTCTGTGTCTGGAACTGGTGGGATATACACTGCGACAATGTCAAGAGAAACGTTCTGGCTGTTGTTGTTTTTAGGTTTTAGTGTGACTAGAACTGCCTTGAAAGAATCGGACCCGCTCGATACTGAGTGTAGGATACATTTACATTTAATCAAACTACACCTAAATGGCCTCCTGAGCTTTTGCTCATCTGCCACTTACATCCCAATTGTTCTTTCTAACATAACCTTCATTGGTCAATTTAAACATAATTATGATAGTCTAATTTGACTAAACAACATAAAACTAGATAGCACAACCTTTAGCCTCGTGGCGGAGACGACGTCTTCGCCCCCACCACAAGTTACCGTCCCCACCACGAGGAGGTAGGTTGCCCTATCCAGGAAACCACGTTTGACAATCTGTCAAACAAATAATCACAAAAATTGATCTACATTTTTTCAACATAATAGATAATAACACTCCACCATTTACACAGGAAAATCACTTCAGTCCGATCCCTATGAACTCCCACCAACAGCGTCAACTATAACTGACGACCCCCGGTCAACACCAGGAGAAGCCACACATTCGTCAAACAGGAAAACATCTCACACCACGTCTTACATTTCTGTTCGACGTTTCAAAATATGAATCGCACGCAAATAGTCAGGACATGCCCGATCATTTGCAGCATGTGCTGAGGGCAATTTCCTCCTTTGACAATTGACACACTGCGGGACATCCTCCCGATTGGTGCAAGATTTAAAAGTATGGCCCCTCCCAGCACAATGACCGCAGACCTCGCCTGCTTTACAGTGCCGGGCCACATGGCCATACGCCATACATTTAAAACATTGTGTAGGGGTCCACAGTTCACGGACTCGGTGCGAATTCCATTTCAAGAATACTCTGGAACAGTTTATCAATTTTCTTCTTATACGTGGGGAAACCTCCACCACGTAGTTGTATCCTTTAGAGTTCCTTGCTTTATTCCTTGCCAGCACCTTTATTTCTGAAAGTATTTGATCCTTGGTGAGACAATCATCAGCCAAGTTCTTTCCCCACAATTCCTGCTTTAGAATATCTTGACTGATCTCTGAGTCCACATCAAAAATCACGAATCTCGGCAATCTTCGAAGGATCTTCTCAACCTCCAATTCAATATCCTGAACTTCTGGACAATTTTTTATCTTGTTGACATCGGATTCTGATGCAGCCTCAATAATCACTCGCTTGTCTCGTATCGGACTAACCGACACAATCCTGACATCTGTTAAAACAGGGGCAACTCGGCCTATTATTTCAGTCTTAACTTCGTCACTTGTCTGATATTTATCTGTTTTTGCCTTCAGTATTATGGTTTTATTCTTGGATTGTTCCTTCTGAGAATAAACAGCTTCAGCGTACGTCTTTTGACTAGATACTTTCTCTTGTCTAAAAATATCCAACTTTTCCTTTAGTATTCGATTCTCAAACATCAAGGACTGTACCAAATCCGCCATTTTATCCCAGTACTGCATAACTATATCCACATCTTGACCTGTTGCGTCCGCAAGGACTGCAATAAAGAGCCTCAATTTACTTCTCAGGCAACTCAATTCTTCTAATCCAGTCAGATCAGAAGAAAGATCTACATCCTGATCAGTCTGAGACTCCTTCTCTCGAAACTTCCGTCTAGGACTCGCCTTAACCGGAGTTCTTCTTTGAGGTGATTCCTTCGGGATCTCTACCTCTTCTTCTGAAACTGTCTCAGGTTCTTCAACAGGAAGTAGCTGGACTTTCTTTTTAGCTTTTGGCATTATTCGACCAAAACTGTAATCTAGACAAAAAATTTAGCACACGGAATTTCAAACAAAATAGCCAAAATAAGCTCAATCTGCCAGCTGGGGGACTATCAACCCAGCTTCCCAGCCCAGACCACTTGGAGGAGGAGCTTCTTCAAGTAGTTTGCCAGACAGGGATTCAAAAGAACCGCACTTATCACTAGACCAATTCAATTCAGCACAATGATAATCAAATCTGACCAACTATCTGACAAAAACACTTGGCACCTGGGCCTACACTGAGTGTAGGATAGAAAATACCTGCTCATTGAACAAAATTGCTACTCCTCCTCCCCTGCGGTTTTCTCTAGACGTACACACCATCTGATATCTTGCAGGCCAAGTAGGAGAAAATGTTTCTTCATTGGGATCAAGCCATGTTTCTGCGAAGCAAACCACGTCCATTGAACTGGACAGCAAGAGCTCCTCAATTTCATTCGATTTGTTCCTCATGGATCGCACATTTTGAAATAGGAGTTGGAATGAAGCTAGTCTCCTGACCTTGACGAGGGATGTACACTGTCTGGTCCGTCTGTGATGCGTTGCTGGTTTTCGATATGTTGAAACCATGACAGGGATCGTAAAATTCGGAGATAGAGATGACGGAGATTTTGAGTAGTTTTCAATCACCGTTGAGAGTCCCTTTTCCGTAGGTATGTTAAGGGCGAAATATGGAATTACCTTTTTGCTATGGCCAATCCCATATAGAACAGTTCGGTTGTTAGTTGGGAATAGAAATACATCGTCTGGTTAGAGTCTGGACTGTTGTGGACACCTCTCAGGGGTATTTGAGGGTATCACTTCTTTTCTGCTTCGTGTTTCATAAAATGGCCTGATGATGGTGATGACGTTCCAATCCTTTCAAACTGGCTTCTGTCACAATAGATGTGAAAACAAGCATAAGATGTGCTACGAGTGTTCAGTTTCTGAATCTTTAAATCCAACTGGAGTTCCTCAAACAGTACATCAGTGACGAGTTTTGCTGACGTGTTCAGGGCCAAACGCGATACAAACAAACTGCTTGGGATGAGTCGGGGTAATGAACCAACCGGTTTGAAAGGCTGAAGCTTCGAAACTAGTGCGGTGCCCGTCCAAGTGTTTTTCTTCCTATTCGAACTGTTTTGATTGGTAGTCTGCGCATTTTTCGGTTTGGCACCCAACACCAAGTTGGTGGCAGACCTGGTAGTGGTCCTGGTTTGTTTAGGACTAAGTGACGAGTGAATTCCTGCGTGCAGTTCAAGGGCGTATGATGTGGCATTTTGGTTTCTGTACTGATCAGGACTTATTTGGTCGGGCGGCACATGAACACCGTTTGTTTCCCTGGACAGGTTTAGCTTGAGCACATTTGAATATAATTTAGCTTTCTCAGAGGGGTGTTCAATGCAATATCTTGTTCTTCTATTACCCTCATAGACAGTAGTTGATACTTTTTATACACTTAGGCACTCTTACATGCATACCTGTGACTTCATTAGTTATGCTATTCTTTATGTGCTTGGTGCTTGTTGATTATCTTAAAGCCAACGTCTAATCTCTCATCAATATATCACCGATTCCTGCTGACTTGTCTGGACTGATCAGTACTGATTAAGTAGGGAGCTTGAATATACTGCAAGAGAAGCTACTGTGTGATTTAGATGGCTTTTATATAACGCCCAACAGTTTAAAAAGATTTTACTCAATGAGTTCTTAATAACACATTTCATTCTGCCTCTAAACCAGGTAATTATTATTCGAGTAATCAATAATTTAAGCATGCTGTTTACACGCATTTTATTTTATTTACTTTTGTTTATTTTTATTCTATTTATTTATTATTTTTATTTTATTATTAACGTTACACTGCGTTATGTAAATACATATGTAATCTGCTATAATTTTATTTTAAAATAACAGATAAAAAAGAAAAAAGCTAGGGCCTTGTGGTCAAAATTTTCACGTTAGTTATTACCTCAGAAATTCTTCTTCTTCTTCTTCTTTGGTCCTTAACTGGCAGCTGGGGGAGGCGGTTGGCCACGCAACCAGTATGCTGCTGTAGGTGGCGCAGGGTTTCGGACTTGCTCTGTGATGTTCTTCCATACCTTACGATCCATGGCTTCAGTCCTGGCCTGGTTAAGGTCGAGACGTCGGCTCTTCAAGTCATCTTCCACTTGCTTGGCCCACGTTTTCCTAGGCGCGGTCCGTTGGATGCTCCATTGGGTGGGTCGTTGTCTCCAAAGGAGTGTGGATGGTATTCTGTTCGTGCCCATTCTACATACGTGGCCAAACCATCTGAGCCTTCGCTTCTGGATTTGGTCGGCAATGGTTGGTTGCTGTTGGCATCTGGCGCGGATGGTATCATTAGTGATGCGGTCGCGAAGAGAGATGCCCAAGATCTGCCGCAGGCATCGCATTTGGAATACCTCAAGTTTGTTCAAATCTAACTTGAGACAAATCCATGTTTCCGATCCGTAAAGAAGAATGGGCAGGATCAAAGTCCGGAAGAGACGGATTTTAGTCTTTGTGGAAATGTTGGTCCTCTTCCACAGACACCATTTGAGCGAGGCGAACGCAGTGGCCGCCTGTTCAATTCTACTGTGGATTTCCATGGTGGATGCAACTTTCTTCTCCTGGACCAGCGACCCAAGGTATTTAAAGTCCTGCACTTGCTCGATCTGGACGCCTTCGAGATAGATGGTGGCTTGCGACCCATCTGTTGTCAGGGCCTTTGTCTTACCAGCATTGATCTTCAAACCGTATGGCCGGGCAATGCGGGCAATGTCGTAGAGGATGTCCGTGGCTTCAGCGTCGTTACCGGCAAGGATAGCACTATCATCAGCAAACATCAGGTCAGTCACATAGTGATCCTTGTCATATTGTATGCCCTGTCTGTTTCTGAATGCTTGCCTCATAATGGCGTCGACCACGTTGTTGAAAAGCAACGGGGAGGCTACATCCCCTTGGCGGACTCCAGTTTGGATGGTAAATTCCTCAGATAAATCGTTCTGGATGCGCACCTGGCTGGTTAAACCGTTGTATGCAGTTTTGAGGAGTGTGATGACTTTTCGAGGTACATGTTCAACCTCTAGTAGTTTACATAAGGCAGGCCGGTGGACACAGTCGAAAGCGGACTTAAAGTCAATGAAAACAATGACGGTTCGCTGTCCACACCGGATCCTCTCCTCCATCAGCTGACGAATGGCAAAGATTTGATCACAGCATCCTCGCCCGGGTCTAAATCCTGCCTGTTCTTCTCGACTGGTTTGCTCGCGATGTTTTTGCAGTCTTGACTGGATGATCTTCATAAAGACCTTTCCGATGATGGAAAGGAGGCTGATGCCACGGTAGTTCTTGCAGTCCCGGTTATCACCTTTCTTGTGGATCGGTACGATAATGGCTTTCCTCCATGTTAACGGAATTTGTTCAGTGCACCAGATGGTTTTGAGGAGTGAGTGAGTGTAGTCGGCGAAGCAGTACATCTCCCCCGGCTTTGATCGCTTCTGTGGTGACTTGGTCCACTCCTGGTGCCCTGCCATTCTTCAGGGATTGTATGGCTGCTTTCACTTCTTCTACTGTAGGCTCAACATCGACCATGGAGACCTCAGGGGGGATCGATCGAGAGTGCTGTTGCTGGCGGTCCCTGAGGTGGGTCGTGATTATACAAAGCTTTGAAGAATTCACTCCACCGTTGCAGGCGTTCGGATGGTGATCGCACGAAGGTCCCATCAGCATTTTTGATGTTGTCACTAGTCAATTTGGACTTTCCACTCAGACATCTGAGGGTGCGGTAGAGAGTGCGGTACTCGTTTTTGGATGCCGCCACTTCAAGATCGTCTGCCACTTGGTTCCAGTATGCTTCTCTTTCTGCTGTCATTCTTTGTCGGACTTCTCGGTTTAGCTGCCGGTACCGTTCAAAGTCGACCAACTTTGCCTGCTTCCGTTTGTCCACGAGGTCGAGGCACTCGTCTGATATCCATGGTTGCGTTCGACGTCGGGCAGGTGGACATAGGGGCTTGGCACATTCCAGGATGGCATCAGAGATCTGCTTTTCTTCTTCATTTATATCCTCGGGCACGCCAGCATCTCGAAGCGGTTGGATAGGGCGATCTGATATGCCTGTTTGTTGGCAGCATTCATTAGCTGCCTCCAGTCCAGCTTGGCTGACCGAGATGATCTTTTTGCATGCCGTAATTTGAGCTGCACCTTAGCCCGGATGAGGTAGTGATCAGATCCGCAATCAGGTCCCCTCATGGCACGAACGTCCATGAGTGATGAGCGAAATCTGGCATTGATCAAAATGTAGTCCAGGATTGCTGAGTCCTTGCCAGATGGATTTCGCCATGTAAGTTGATGTTTTTGAGGGTGCTGGAAATGGCTGTTTCCAATGATCAGGTTGTTAGATGTGACAAAGGACAACAAACGTAAGCCGTTGTCATTGATCTTCCCATGGCCAAACTTGCCCATTGTTGTTTCCCAACCAGATCTGTCCACGCCAATATGGGCATTAAAGTCCCCTGCGAGGATGATCACTTCTGTCTGCGGAATTGAATCCAGCGTATGTTGGAGCTGGTTGTAGAAGTCATTCTTGGTCGGGTCCAGGCTAGTCTCAGTTGGCGCATAGGCGGAGATAATATGGGTCTTGATGGTGCCCTTGACAGTAAGGACTGCCAGGCGGTCCGATATTGGTTGGAAAGCGATCACACTACTGGTGGCCTGAGCATCGACCATAAAGCCCACTCCTGCTTCTCGTTTCTCACCACCAGAGTAGAATAGCATAACCGCTTCGTTAGGTGCTGGTGGTTGGATGATCATCGTTCCAGACCCGGTGAGCCTTAATTCGGATAATGCCGCGATTGATATCTTGCACCTAAGTAGTTCTTGGGCAATGATTTCCTTTTGTCCAACGTGGTGCCCCGTTCGAACATTCCATTCGCCAATGTTAATTGTCCTTTTCGGCGTAGTAAGCTTATTGCTGTGGCCAGTGATCCACTTCACACCAGCACCCTGGGTCCCCAGTGCTGGCGCATCGGCTACCCCGGATGCGGTAACATTGTTATAACAGCTTGTTCTGTGGCCAGTGGTCCACTTCACACCAGCACCCTGGGTCCCCAGTGCTGGCGCATCGGCTACCCCGGATGCGGTAACATTGTTGTAAGAGCTTGTTTCGAATTTCATGCGGTTTCTTGCCTAGTTTCCCCGGTTTCCCGGTTCTGGTCATTTCGGCAGGATGACCACCCTCCTCCTTTCGCAGCCGGGCTTGGGACCGTCCATGGCGGAGTTACCTCAGAAATTAGCATAACAGATATTCGTTGCTCTATATCAGTTATTCCTTATCTAGGAGGAGTGAATGAAGCGAAGGAAGTGAATACTTCCAGCAAGTTTGTAATGACAACCAATGTTTTTCGAACAATACTCAGAAGGAAAAAAAGAACAACCGCATAGAAGGGTGCTGCAAACTAAGCATTGCATTGTAACTCATTTAAGGAATGTGATGTACTCAGGTTTTTTTTTTTTTTTTTTTATGAAAACCCCAAACACGAAAGGTATCAAAACCTATAGTACTTAGTACCGTGCATGGGTTGAAGGAGAAGTATGGGGGGAGGGGGGGTGCCGGAAACTTTGCTCTAGAGACTAAACATGGGTTTCACCACTTCAGCCCTCCAATAAGCAAAGTGGTGGTATTTCACCGGTTGATGATAGTCATTTACCATCTCATATTTCACAAAATTAATATGCTATAAATACAGTGCCGGATTTGCACGTTACACACCCCAAGGAACAAGTTTTGGTGTGTGAATTCTTTAATTAAATTTTACAAGAATCCTTCTTACGTTGCCACCTAGGAAAATGTCTACGTTAGTGGAAAATGGGGCCCTGCACTGGTTTTAAGATGCCCCAAATTGCCATTGGCTTGCGTCTAACCAAATTGTGCAGAGAAAGTAGTCCGTTAATTATGGCAATTTTTCACATAATAAATTTCTTTTACGAGGAATCCTTGTTCATACTGTCTGGTACTGTTGATGATAATAACTCAATCTGATTAAAAACCGCATTTGCACATGAATGCCGATCTTACGTCCCCATACTTCATGGAATTTTACAGACGACTCTAAAAATAATGTCAGAGAAAGAACAGCTGACATACGGAACACGAGGTGGACTTAACTTATTTAATTTTCTAAAGTAAGTTAAAATCCACGTAATTTGCTATTCCCAAATTTAAATCCAGCCCAGATCAATGGAGATAATCATGCTATAGCACGATAATGGAGATAATTATGCTGTAGCACAATAATGGAGATAATCATGCTATAGCATGATTATTTCCTATCATGTCCTAACCAAGGAGGAAGATAATTGTAAGTACTAATCAGTGACACGTTACACAATACTACCCGAAATTTAATATGAGCATTGCGCAATTCGCGAATAAATATGCCATCATGTTTAATTTGAGAGATTCTGTTTTATACAGCCTGCACTGATGAGACATTTATTGAAAATTATTCTAAATAAATGCAACACAGTTTTATCAACGTGAAGTTAATTGAACTGTAATGTAGGATTTCAGGCTTCCGAAAATGGAAATCATGTTTTCTTCATAGCCTATTTCATTTAACATGTTTGTACAGAGCAGGTCTATAAGTGAGCTCTAGAACAATACCACTCATTTCTAACCCAATAGTGGACAGAATGCATCTACTTAGGTTTTCCATTTATATAGAGTGTAATTCAGAAGCCTAGAAAATTCGGAGCGGTAACTGACTATAGTTGGCAATTGCCAGAAGATTAAAAAAACTTGTCATGAATAGCAATTTGAAAGTTACTGCAGCATTACGAAAAAATGGGAACTATTTCTGCTATCTTTTGCTTTTTCTGCTTATCGCTATATAAACACTGAAAGTGTAGATAGTAGCAATTATGATAGGAGCTATAATGAGTTGATACTAACTACATATATAATGGGACACATTTCAATTTTCGGAAAATCAGTAATATTGACTATTTAGTACTGCTAATTAGAAGAATTGTTAAGAGAATTCTCATTAGCGGTGTTAACTATGTAGAGATCTTAATTTTAATTTAGATAAGATAAAATATAGCTTATATTAAATGTCTTAATGGCATTTAATATAAATCGAAATTTAATTTTGTTTTCAAATTTAATTAAGATTTTAATTTTAACATCGAAATTTGGTGTTAAAGATATCAAGAAGACCAATACAGTTTGGAAAATTTTATGCAGGGAAATTTTCGGCATTTTATCCGCTGGGAAAGTAATAGGTTAATATACATTTTTACTTTTCCAATTTATCTTTTAATTATTATTCGATTAAATTCTACGTTCATTGCACGTTGATTGGTTCCAGTATGCTTCTCTTTCTGCTGTCATTCTTTGTCGGACTGGCATGGTGCCGTGAAGGGTATTGTATGGTCGTGGTACCTGCGTGTACCGGTGAACTGTACAATAAAGATCTTATTTATTTATTTATTGTTTCGAAACTAGCAGAAGCTAGAGCTTCTGTAATACAATCTTATTTAATTATGCCTGTTTTTATTAGGCCCACTCGCATAACATTGTCTATTGTCTACACATGTCTGTCCGTCCGTATGTAACAGAAGGACTACCAACGGCCGGCGGATCTTAGTGTACTGTATTTTATATCAGAAGTATTAACACAAAATTAACATAACAAAATTATTATTATTATTATTATTTTTTTTTTTTTGTTTGTTTCTTTGAATTTTCATGAATATTTTATTGTGAACAGCGTCGCTGAAGCCGAATATTTGATAAAATAAGCATCCTGGCATGCAAATTCTGAGTATGCAGTATAAATCGATCTACTACCTGACAGAGCCCAAGATTATGCAAATTATTCATGCCAATAAAATTATTATTGGCATGAATAATTTGCACAGGTTGAGACCAAATCACATCATTTCCGTTTTTTGGCTTGCTCAGTGGGATAGCCACATCTCTAGTACTCAGGATGGAAAGTTATTGTCATTTAGATGATTCATTCAGATGACGGGCCGTTGGATGACTTAAAACCGGACAGCCGTAGGCGGAGATGACACGTTGGCTTAATGCGTAACGCAGTGTCATCGGCACTACGAAAGCAGTTCTAGGAGAGAGGAAGGAATCATTACAAGAAGAGCTGGCCAGGTTCGCCCGATGGCTACGTCAGCCAGACCAGACCGCTATCTGACTCTAACACCAAAACAGAAGCTTACTGTGACTTATCGTCAACTGTCTCTTGAAGTTGCTGCGGCCACAGGTGAAAACATTTCCAACCGGACTGTGTTAAGAAGGTTCAATTAAAGTGCACTTTATGCAAGGAAGCCAGTGATTTTTAGCATTAGCATTATAAGAGGCAATATGATACAAGAAACCAAGCTTATACAACATCAGAGAAAAAAAAAAAAAAAAACACTTCCCATTGCACCCATCCATTCGCTCAAAACGTTTGTCCAGTTCTTCCTTCAAAATATTTAAGCTATCAACTTCCACAACTACAGATGGAAGTTTGTTCGTAAAAGCAAATTTAACCATTCAAGGATTCAAGGTCTGTAATACACCTCAATCAGATCACCTCGCAGGTGCCTAGTCTCTAGACGCTCTAATTTGCCAAACTTAAGCCTTTCTTGGTAAGAGCACCCCTTTGTTTCCCTCCCCAGTCTTGTTGCCCTTCTGCGTACTCGTTCTAGGAACTCTACATCATTCCTAAAATGAGACCTCCAGATCTGTACGCAGTATCCAAGGTGTGGCCAGACCATTGCCTTGTACAAAGGGATAATCATCTCCTTATCCCTACTAGCAAGATTCTTGTATATCATTGACATGACCCCATGACCTGTTCTGGCACCCTGTATACACTGCTCAGAAAACTTCACATCTGACTACACAATTACCCTCCCCCAGGTCTTTTTCATTCTCTACCACCCTGAGTGTAGTACCACACAATTGGCACATTTCTGTGGGGTTACTGCTACCCACATGCAGAACTTTACATCATTAAATGTGAAACTCCAGTTGCCACTTCTCAGCCCAGCTGCTCAACTTTTCTAGATCCCGTTGCAGTAGTGAATTTTCTGGAACTACTGTCATTAACAATCCAATCCTGCCAACCTTTGTATCTTCTGCAAATTTGGACTTTAAACCTGATTTACCTTCATCAATGTAAATACAGAAAACAACAATGGGCCCAACACCGAACACTGGGGGACTACACTAACAACGTTAGTCCACAAAGAGCAGTGTCCACTGATTACCACTCCCTATGTATCCCACTCAGCCATCCTTTTATCCATTGTATCAATTTGCCCTTAATGCCACACTGCTTCAATTTGCACAGTTGTCTTCCATGTGCAACGGTATCAAAAGCTTTCCTGAAATCCAAGTATACGATATCAAAATTATTTTTTGCATCCAGTTCCTTTGTGACCACATCATAGTATCCAATCAAATTGATCAGACAAGACTTTCCCTCAACAAACCCATGCTGTGTCTAAATTATAAATGCTGTCTTGTCTAGATGATCCTGCAATGTCTCTTTAACCAGTGACTCCATTATTTTACCCGGAACAGAAGTTAAACTAACTGGTCTGTAATTACTCATGTTATCCTTCGATCCCCCCTTAACTTCATGAGTCGTAGATCTTGGTCGTCCTCTGTCGGCAGCACGAGGTGTAAAGGTCCCATTTTCACAAAGGCGGCGATAAATACCTTCAAATGTTTTCCTCTCTGGACATTTTCGTTTTGGGAACCTTTCGTGGTACAAACAACGAGCCTCCAAAGCATTGTCGTCCGCCAAACCGGACATAAAATGCATATCCGCTTGCTCCTGATTTGAGTACAGGGTCGGAATGGAAAGCCACCAGATTCTGTCAGTACCTTGTGATGAAGGCGGGAGATAAGACATTCCGGTTAATAACTCGGAAACCTAGCATTTCCGGAACTATGTTGATATAAAATATTTTTATTGTCTACATATGAGGAACTCATTCCTGAAGTTATGCCGTGTATTTTAGAGACACCCTCTATATTTTGCAAGTTTGGTATATAAATGTAATAATTGTGTGTACAAATAAATGGAAAAGATGGAATGCAAGAAGCTCAGAGCTACTGAGAGTGCTTCAGTGCATGCTGGGAACTTTCTCTCCTGCCTAAAGCTCAAGAAAACTATGTGAATTCACTACATGGAAATCGCCTTGAGGAACTTCTATAGCCCTACCCTACGAACTCAGATTCTACTAGGGAAGAAATAAATCAGACTATATATTTCCTGAACAGTTAGATTACTGGACATTCTTTACTATTGTATTAAACAAAAATTTGTACATGCAACCATTGGTTTTGTAACAATTAATATTGCTGTAACGACGATTACAGCAATGTCCAAGGAATTGGACAGTTAATTTTTGACAATGGGAATAACAATATGAAAGAGTTTCTGGGAGAGGTAGAATAAGTTAGCTTCCTTACAATATTATGGCATTTTAACGTATGACATATGTTGCCATTGTAATGGCAACATACTCTAATAAAGTATAACTTTTATGAACCACAACATACTTGAACTACTTTTATGAACCACAACATACTTGAACTAATTTTATGAACCACAACATAAAATAAAAATAAATTTTCTGTTTATACTCCGGGACGACCAAACGGTCAAAGGAGTTCACAAGATACGTAAAATACAAGAAATATTCAGCAGTCAGGGGCTTGGACGCCGGTCACTCAAGTCATGTGTACTTATGCACCCACGCGCCTGACCACTAGGCTACGGCGGCCTTTTCATATTTCAACATACTTGAACTACTTTTATGAACCACAAAACTACTTTACTTTTATGAACCACACGAACCACATTTTTATTACTTTTATGAACCACAGAACTATTTTATTGAACACATGCGTGGCACACGCCGCACAAACAGAGAATCCATTTCCATAGAATTTCCACAGTGCAGCTAGTAGAGAAATTTTTAAGATGTCTGTGTAAGACATGATTGAAGGTTGCAAGTTCTGTGTGAACAATGATCACAGTCCAAATCATGAGAACCAGTTTCAGCGCACTCCATCTCCTCCTTCCAGCTTCGTTGTTGGGATAATAATGCACTCTAATAAAGACTATGTGATAACATACTCTAATAAAGTATAAATTTTACGAACCAATAAATATTAGCGTTAAATTAATATCTCTTCTTTGGATACAAACAAGAGATATTAATTTATTTCACACATAAATATGTTTCTGCATAATTTTATAACCTCTTCAAACTATAATAATTGTACAAAATTGTAAAATATTTTATCAATAAATCGAAACGTGCCGTAAACAAAGAAATTCAAAATTTTGTTATTATTATTATTATTACAATTCTCATTTATTATTTCTTTGGGAAGGGTTATTCCTGAGTGCTTTCTACGAGTATTTCTTCCGGGAAGGGGGTATTTTTTTGCCGCATGACTGCTAGGTATGGTGCTGTTTCTTGTGTTATTTTCTAACTTGAACTCCTCTGACCGCATTATCGTACCTCAGTATAAACAGAAAATTCATCTTTTAAAGGAAGGTATTTTTTATTTAAGTACCTTCCTTTGTGTAATATATATATACAGTATATATATATATACAGTATATATATATATACAGTATATATATATATATATATATATATATTATTCAAGCGTGTGTGTGTGTATGTGTTAATCAGGTTCTATGTTACAGGTACAATACTAATATTTTCCGGAATGCAATGTAGGGCTTGTGATGACTAAGCAACCCACCGTAAAGGTGGAGTCAGGCAGCCCTAAAGCATCAAGAATGAATCAGAGCAACCTTACCTTGCAGGTAATGCACGTTTCATGATTCATCCCTGGACTCAGTCACTCCATCCTATTACAACTTTGCATTACGCATACATTTTATAGATGGCTATAGATTTATGTCAAGCAGATGAACGTAGGCAAAAAAAAAGCGAAACAACGTAAAGCGTCAAAATATCATACAATAACAGAAACCAACAACTATTTTTGAATTACAAAAAATCAATGTCAGTGAAAGAAAACGAAAGCAGCACTTTCACTGTTAAAAACAGGAACTAACAGTACAGCAGATGTCAACAAACTATTTAAGCAAAGGAATATGATGTCCGCATCCTTTCTCAAGTGAACCGATTTTCCAAAAGTTGATGAATTGATGAATTCTGTAGCAAGTATTATTTTCATTATTCCTTCTTCATGATTCTGATTATTCGGAGTTCCTTTTCGAAGAAAACGGCCATTTAAATCAAGAAAATAAGAAAAACGAATGCCAGAAAAAAAAACATTACTTTCAATTCAAAGAACTGCTCATTATTAGGACTAAACTATTTATGTTACTGCAAGATCATATTTTTTAACCAAACCAACATATCCAGTTGAACCTTAAAGAGCAGTTATGTATGGTTGTTTGGCTGGTTTACATTACCTCGGAAAATTAATGCTCATAATGCTCTACAGGTGAGCATTTCCGTATGTACTATGTCTGCAAAGTGTGTATTCAGGGGTCAATTTGCATCTTGTGTCAGCTCCAAACCTTATTTACTCAATTGGCTAGCCACAGTGCCGATCGTAAATGTCTTCAAGGATTCCTCCAGTCTCAAGAAAAAAAAAAAAAAAAAAAAAAAAGCTGAGACAACGAATTTCCCAAAAATGGAAATTCGTGGAGTCTACTGGAGATTCATATCGGCAGAGGGATTTTATGTTTTATTGTCATTTTGAACACCATGTTTTTATGAGATCTCAGTAATATTACAATGAAATATTTCAATAAATCAAGTTTACTCGATCGATTGAAATAATAAATAATCGTTCCAGTCAACGATTATCTCGTTCGATGAAACTTCCAATAGGTAGAAATTCTCCTATACATTCTTTGAATATATTCCAAATTTCCCCATATCAGTTTATAAATTTTAAAAATTTTATAAAGTTTATAAATTATCTATCAATCAAAAAAATGCAAAATGCTCTTTTATCAAGATAATAGAAATTATATAATATTTATTTTTTCTATGATTGCTAAAACTATATTTCAAATTAAAAATAAAATTTCTTATTTAGTAAAAAAGGTACATTTTCTCCTAAGACAGACAAATAGGCCTGCATAAAATTTATAAAATATGAGATATTTTGAAGCCAGTGTTCGAAGTAAATATAACACTGGGTTAAACTCAACTCCAGTCGTGATTAACAAATCTGAAAAAATCTCCAGCCGAATCTGAAAATCAGTTTCCTGAAAGAAAAATACGAAAACGTCTAAATGGCCATCATATGAGCATTAATCTCGTGGGAAAATTGTCTGCATGTTGTATTTTCCCTTGTTCATTCGTCTAGAAGGAAGATCGAGTAGTGACTTCGATTAGAAACAACGGCTTGTATTAAAGTGATTTAATTGGAAACGCAATGAAACTTAAAAATGTTTCTTTCCCTATACATTTGGTGGGGGGATTTTTCATCCTTGAACATCCGCGTTCATTATTCCAGTTCTTAAGTAAGTGGGCACTTTGCTAAAGTGAGTTATTCTGCACAAACTACTGAAGTACTGTAAAAGGGTTAATGTTTTATTAGAGTGAGTCACCAAAATAACTTAAAAGTCTACTTTATTAAATGGTATGCTGTTTGAGGAAAAACATTTCTTTAGTGAAATGCTCTTAGGAAATGGAAATTATAGTAAAATGCCATCAGTCTTGCACTAGTGACCTTAGAAAATTAGACATTTCTTGGGCAGAGAATACTGTTAAAGGAGGAAATGTTTCAGAGAACTTTGACCATCCATTACAGAACTAGTTATGATGAGAGAACAAATCTACACAGGAGACTCTCCCTAGAAACATTATGGGCGGTGTCGTCCAGGTATTTTCAAGAGACAGGTGAAGGGATAACTAAGAGGAGAAAACTGATTGGTAATCACCGTAATCCTGCTTTAGTCTGCAGGAATGAAGCTTTATCGACCGATAGAGAAAAGAATGATCTGCCATTTATCATGTCTTCACCTGTCTCATTAATTTAGTTCATGTTTGCCCTCACAGAGAAGTAAGATAAATATAGGCAGGTTTAGATTTGGTAGACGGTTTATCGGACGCTTAGTGATGATGAAAGTGATGGGATCTTTCTAGTAATAAGCCCAGTTGCTAGGAATAAAATGCCTAAAGAGTCTACATGTAACAGATACTACTTAGCATAAATAAACATATTCAGTGATAATTAAAGAAGCCCAAGCTATATCGTATAATAAAAGACAATTAGAGTTTAAACGAGTTTATTTATGCACGGATAATGCAGACACATCATTTCTACTACCAAGGGAGTTTTAACTACATCTCATATTGTGAATACCTTCACAACGAGTTGCCATGGTATTGTACTTGCACAACCTCCAATAAGTAAACTCATTCATACTCTTAAGCACTTAGCCAAGAAATATGTTTTTGATTAAATCACGCACACCACCAGGCATCTCTCATATTGTATTGTGAAGTTATACTTCATAACTGGGTTGTCACTATTGCAAAAACAGGGTACTTGCCCACCAACCGAAGAGGGGCTAAAATGCCGTGAAACTGTGCTGTCTGGGAGGGGTTTTGATGGGGCCCTCGTTACCGTGAATAGGTAACAACAGTCGTCTCTAATGGGAAAGCATTTCCTATTCTGGTATTTATGAGTAGTTTAGTTAAGTGAGTAAGTGTGAGGGGCATCTGTCCCTTTTCTCTTTCGACGGCATTTCTTCTTCTTCTTCTTCTTCCTCTCCTACTATCACTTTCCAAAACTTTTTTTTGCTTTACTAAGTCTAATAGGACAGTATGTGGACAACAAATTGTTTTATACCATATCATTTTTCAAACGGTGCCTTCTGGATGGTAACCACCGATAATAAGTAACAATAGTGTTCTCTATAGATGAAGCGTTACTTATTCGAGATAGTGCAATACTATGGCAACTCGTTGTGGAGGTATTCACAATATAATAATAATTATTATTATTATTATTATTACCTGTATGGTGCAAGGAAGCCTGAGGCTTATGCTGCACCAGCCAAAAATTTCTAAGTTACCCTGAGAGAGAGAGAGTAGAAAAGAATCGCCAAGAAAGAGAAGAATGATGATATCAAGCTCAGGACCCTGGGTTTGCCAAGTCAATACTCACCAGATGTGAGTCCCTGGGTTTCAATATGAGATATACTCGAACTACCTTGGTAGTAGAAATGATGTGTGTGCATTACCCATGCATAAATAAACTCCTTCATACTCTTAGGCATTTAACCAAGAAATATCTTTTAAATTAGAGTTTAGGTTTGTATAAAATTTAGAACGCATGTAAGCTAAACGGTATAGATGATTCTTATTAAAAATTATAAGAGGAAACCTCATACCTTTATGTAGGACCGGAATTCTCTCAACTCTTACGGTAGAATGATCATGTGATTATATGATTATACGAATAAATGTCCCTTATGACTCTTACGATCTTAACTAGATAATTTTAACAGCACAATCCTACTTTTTTCACAAGAAAATCTAGCCATGTTTATCATTGCATTTTGTAAACAAGAACAGAATATTTTACAGGATAAGAGTTTGCAGGAACAGAATAAAGAATGCTATTTCTGTGGCAAAGAATCGTAAGAAGAATGTCCAACCTAGTTTATCACCTCATTTTTCTCATTAAAATGAAAAACTGCGCTGTTTAGATCATAAGCTATTTCTGTCAAGCTGATACCCCTAAGAAAGATACAGGATCACCTCATCCACAAAATGTATAATGCAGATATGGTACGCCCTGCTCGTATCCATAGTGTATCACAGGGTTTTTTTTTTTTTTTTTTGACCAGTATAATAAAAATATAAATTTAAAATTTATGTACGAAGTCAAATCAGAGAGAAAGACTCTCTATAGTATGGCCCCATACTATAGATTGCCCACATGTCTAGAAAACCAAGGGCAGTCTATCACACCATTAAAAAAAAAAAGGAGCACGGTGTAGCGTCTGGCGCGTTTTTCATGTTCTCATTGTCTCACGCATGAATCGAAACACCGCTTTGGGTGTAAATACGACCGAAACAGTACACTAAAGAGTCATTCTTTCACGAGTTTGATGCCTTACTATAACTAACGTGCATAACTTTAAAAACTATGAATTACAGAACTACGTTGGTCAACTACCCTCATTATTAGGGCGTCTCCAGACGACCAGGGCATTTGAAAAATATATAAATTTTGTATACTCTGACAAGTGGTGAGGTAATAAACGCCCAACACGCCACATGACTAATGTGTTTGGCAAACCTTGTCATCCAGATGAAACTCGTTCCCGCAATACACAATTCTGCTGTAGAAAACAAACAGGGAAAACGAAAGTATCGTCTGCCTTGTAGATTTTGAGTGGAGAGAGTAGACGGACAGTGCATTATCATCACAAGTTCGTGATGATAAGTTACCGCAAGGAACATTTAGCAGGGATGCTCATATTTTTGCAACTGGAAACTGTTATCAAAGTCTTACTTATTCAAGTTTAAATAACTTTCAGCTTTCCAACAGGAAACCCTTTGTCAGTACTTCTTTCTATCTGGAAGATTTCTATTCGGTTTAATTAGTCTTGTGAGTTACACTTCAATGAGATCGAAAAATATCCACCTCATCCCACAAAAATAAAATAAAATTAAAAATAATAATAATAAATAAAATACGAATTCTAAAAAAAAAATAATAAATGCAAAAAGCTGCAGAAAAAAACGATAGCGGGAAAAAAAAAAAAAGCTAAAGATTGAAAGCTAGAATCTTTACATTATAAAATAAGAAAGTACTTTGAAATTAAATGTAATGGAATCAGTACACAAATCAATTGAAATAACAATACCGATGCGGGAAAAAGTGACATAGCGCTATGAGAAATACAGAATAAAGAGTAAAGAGAATAATTCATCAAATTCAGTGAGCTGTTATTCGTATAATGAAACTTTTAACGAATACAGTTCTTTCACGCGCTTCTTTCTGTGCACCACTTCTAGTAATACACAGAAATCACAATATATATAAAGGGTTTTTCGAAAATCTAAATTACTAAAAAAAAATTATTTTTGTTGATCAAATAAACGTACTTTTGCATGCAACGTCATGCAATTCATTCCAACAACAGACAACCCACATACACCAAATGTGGTTGTTCCAAAATATCGACCATTTTGAAAAGTGCTTAAGATTTACTTACTTTCCGGTTTTTAAACAATAGCTTATCCAAGAACGAAGATTATTCTAATATTTGATTATTTTAGTTTTTATCATCGTTAATCATTGGGTTATATCAGTGCTTTCCAAAGTGTGCTACATATACTTCTAGGGGTAGTACGCCAAAGGTTATTAAAGGGTACACGGCAGAATTTTTTTTTTTAATATTACTTTATCTTCGTTTTTATTTGGCTACAGAAAACAATTCTTTAAATTTAAAAAAGTGGGTTCCGCTTATAGGAATCACTTGTTAATTAAATCAGTCGCTCTATTGAATCAAAACTTGAAATACCCTGTGGGCAGGTCCATTCCCAGCTCGGTCTTTTCGAATAATTGAACAGTTGCGCAAGTGAGGGTCATCATTTGCCTTTAAATATGTCTCCTGTAATCAAAGTATGTTGCTCGTGCTTACAGAGGAGGGTCTTGATGTTATCTAAATTCCGACGGAATCCACGGCAATTCCACTGTAAGAATTTTAGCGTATTCATTATTTAGATCTTGGTGGTCCATCTGATGGTTTCAGAAGGGCTGAGGACTTTATTTTCTCAGTTCTGGATTTTCATCCCTTTGGAAAGACTGGGTGTTGCCGGTATCCATTTCTTCTCCTTCGGCAAAGAGTTTCAAGACTGAGTCGTGTAGTAGTTCCTTGGTTTCGACATCCATTTTCTCTTGTATTATTGGTGGCACTTCAGGTTTTTGTGGTTTTTTTTCCACTTGGTTTCGGTAAATTGTAAAGTGTATTGATGTCTAGCGGCACCAGGGGTTCCCCCCCATCTCCGCGTTGCTTTCATTGTTGGTGTACCAGTTCACTGGAAAGGTCAGAGATTTAATTTGGACGAAATTAAGTTTTTGCAGTTTGTGTGGGATATATACTGGCGTATTAGGCAAGTAAGGAGGAGACTGAAGGCTGGGGGGAAAAGACAGAAGTATGGGAACGATAGAGAAGGCGAACCCAGGATGTTCAGCGTGGCAGGCCCGTGCCCCACCAGGAGAAGAGGATACAGTCTTGTCTCCTCCCCGCCAGGGGAAAGGGAGTAAAGGTACCAGGCAAGGAGCCCGGTACATATCGCCATTGGCAGTGGAAGTGACGAGTCCACGCAATCTGAACAGGATCTTCATTGGTGATATTGTTCAATGTAGGAGTCAAATCCAGTCGTCGTAAGGGTCACATGAGGCAAGTCTCGTCCTATGGTAGGTCATGTGACCTGTCATGTCACCCAGTGTGCATGTTATGAGGATGCTGTTTTGAGTCCTGGTGATATCATTTTCCTCTGCACTTAGTTCGTGCGTTGGCCATTTGGTTTAACCATCCAACTAATGGTCCAGTGCGAGTAATTTGTATCCAGTTCATGTCAAGTCCTATGTTCGCTTGTCTGGTTCAAACGTAGGTCTTCCTGGTTGTCAGTTCCCTCGGGAACAAGGCTAGATGATGGTCATTGTTCATGGTTGTAGGTTATTTGGATACGGTTTTCCTGCGTATTTCAGTTTTCTCCAGTCCTAGTTTCGTGATTCATCATCAGCTTCCGGGTGCCGTGCATGGTGGTTTTCTTTAAGTGCACTCCTTCTAGCGAAAAGTTTCTAGGCAAAGATGGTAAGGGCTTTGTATTCATGTTAGTCGAGAAAGTCCTGTTCCATGTTCAGCAGTGGTGAGCATACATCGCAGGTCCTCATAGTAGTCGCAGTCATACACGAGATGTTGCTATGTCTCCTCGCGGCCATAGGGGCAACGAGGTTCCTCAGTGATTCGAAAGCTAGACAGTTTTGCATTAAATGGCCTGTGCCCGGTGAACAGAAAGGTGACGTGGAGCCCCGGTTGGAACGAATTCGGGGGTTTTGGAAAGACTCTGTTTAGCTCGGGAGGAACTTATTAGTGATTTCCCCTTTAGTGGGCTCTGTCCATCGATCCTGCCATTCCTGTCGGAGGTGGTTGAGTAGTCTGGTTTTTTCATGGTATTTCATGATAGTACACTGTATTTGTTTTGCCATATTATATGTCAGGGCACATCTAATGATTTCCAAGTCCGGCGGGAGAACTTCCGCCAGAACCTGGAGTGCGTGCGTGCTGACCATTGAGACAGTTCGTGTGATTGTCAGAATTATTGACCGCTGGATTAATAATTCTGACAAATGTTGGTGACTCTATTGTCAGGGAAACGGGAAACATGCTTTGTAAAAAGGATAGGTGGAAGAGGACCAGGGTATATCTACCAGGGGCAAAGGTTGATGACGTTGTAGAGCGGATATCATATTTTAGGGACACAAAAGGTGATATAGTTGTACACGTTGGCGCTAATGATATTAAGAGTAGGAGACCGGCGGAATTACTTAACAAGTACAGGTCACTGTTGAAAAAAAGCCGTGAATTAGGGTTGAATTTGAAAGTGTCTGCAATTCTGCCCAGACACGATCAATTCGGCCCTGGAAAGATTGTGCAAGGCTCAAGGGGTAGAATTTTTTTCAGCCTGGTCTGTACTTGTTAACAGGAGAGACTGCTTCTACAGGGATGGGATACACTTAAATAGAAAGGGTGCAAGAATGTTTGCTGATGCTATCGAGGCAGTGTTAGGTGGGTCGGAAAACTGCTAGATTGGGGGGATACAAGGACTAATAGATTAACAGTAGCCACTGGCAGAAGTGAAAGTGATTCTTGCACTGCTTCTATTGGACTGAGCAGCAGCCTGGAAAATAAGATGCAGGATATTTCAGAGACTGCTGGGAATCATTGGGGTACAAGTAAACACATGGGTTGTGTTAGGGCAGCTAAGAAAAAAGAACAGGTGCATGTATACTTGCGTGTACACCAATGCTAGGAGTTTAGTAAATAAATTTGATGAATTTGAGGTATTACTCAAAACATCAAAGGCAGATATTGTGGGGATTTCAGAGACGTGGTGTCACACAGATATAAGGAATGCAGAACTGGAATTTGGGGAGTACAATGTCTACAGAAAGGACAGACAGGATAGGAAGGGAGGAGGGGTTCTGCTATTAGTTAAGAAATACATAAAATCCAAGGAAGTGAAGCCAGTCAACATCGCTGGACAGTGCAGTGTCGAGTCAGTTTGGTGTGACATAAGCATTGGGAGATCAAAATTGAGAGTAGGAGTGTGTTATAGGCCTAATGACTTTGGAACAGGACCAGGGTATTTCTGCCAGGGGCAAAGGTTGATGACGTTGTAGAGCGAATATCATCTTTTAAGGGCACAAAAGGTGATATAGTTGTACACGTTGGCACTAATAATATTCAGAGTAGGAGACCGGCAGAATTACTTAACAAGTACAGGTCACTGTTGAACAAAAGCCGCGAATTAGGGTTGAATTTGAAAGTGTCTGCAATTCTGCCCAGACACGATAGGAGGGAGTATATGATGAGAGCCTTGTCGATCAATTCGGCCCTGGAAAGATTGTGCAAGGCTAAAGGGGTAGAATTTTTTTCAGCCTGGACTGTACTTGTTAACAGGAGAGATTGCTTCTACAGGGATGGGATACACTTAAATAGAAAGGGTGCAAGAATATTTGCTGATGCTATCGAGGCAGTGTTAGGTGGGTCGGAAAACTGCTAGCTTGGGGGGAGACAAAGACCAATAGATTGACAGTAGCCACTGGCAGAGGTGAAAGAGATTCTTGCACTACTTCTATTAGAATGAGTAGAAGCCTGAAAAACAAGATGCATGGTATTTCAGAGACTGCTGGGAGCCATTGCGGTACAAATAAACACATGGGTTGTGTTAGGGTAGCTAAGAATAGAAACAGGTGCAGGTATACTTGCGTGTACACCAATGCTAGGAGTTTAGTAAATAAATTTGATGAATTTGAGGTATTGCTCAAAACATCAAAGGCAGATATTGTTGGGATATCAGAGACGTGGTGTCACACAGATATAAGGGATGCAGAACTGCAATTTGGGGAGTACAACGTCTACAGAAAGGATAGACAGGATAGGAAGGGGGGAGGGGTTATGCTATTAGTTAAGAAACACATAAAAACCAAGGAAGTGAAGCCAGTCGACATCGCTGGACAGTGCAGTGTTGAGTCAGTTTGGTGTGACATAAGCATTGGGAGATCAAAATTGAGAGTAGGAGTGTACTATAGGCCTAATGACTCTGATGAGTATAATAAGAAACTGTACAGGGAAATAGAGTGGGCCAGGAAATCAGAGAGTCTTATAATGGGAGATTTTAATTTCCCAGATATTGACTGGAATTTGGGGGCTGGTTACTCACACACTAGCAGGGCTTTTGTGGATTTATTGGATGATTGTTTTCTACATCAGCATGTTCAGGAAGCAACTAGAGGGAGTAATACTCTTGATTTGATTATCAGCAGTGATTCTTCATGCATTAAGAATCTGCAGATAAATGAACCACTAGGTGGCAGTGATCACAGTGTGCTGAAGTGGGATTTACTCAAAGAGGTAACTACCATTAGGGGTAAAGGGAAGGGTTATTGCTTCCGTAAAGGCGACTACGATGGACTGAGACAGTATTTAAATTCTATACAGTGGGACCAACTGATGTTGTTACCAACAGCAAATTCAAAATGGGAAGCATTCAAAGAACATATCTTGGAAGCTACTAGGCTTTACATACCAACTAAGAAATATTGTTCAAGGTTTAGGCCAAAATGGATGTCAGATGAACTAATGAGGCATATGGCAGAGAAGAAAAATGCATGGGATACTTACAAATTAACACATGACACAGAAGCCTATGATAGATACAAGTTGATATGCAACCAAGTTACAAAGGAGGTTAGGCAGGCGAAGGCAGATTACGAGAAATCCTTGGCAAGGGATGCAAAGAAAAACAGCAAAGAGTTCTTTACTTATGTAAACTCTAGAAGGAAGGGGATGAATCAGATTGGTCCACTTGATATTGATGGGTCAACTGTTGATGATCCTGCTCAGGTAGCTAACAAACTAAATGAATATATTGCATCGACATTCACACATGAGGAGTTATTCAGCAAGGGGAATGCCAGAGGTGTATTCAACTCTAGCAGTAAGCTAGAGAATCTTGAAATAACTGGGAGTAAAGTGGAGGAGAAACTGTTGAAGATAAACATAAGAAAGGCACCCGGGGTGGATGGGATCTATCCAGTTATATTAAAGGAGGCAGCAAAGGAAGTAAGCAAACCCTTAGCCATAATTATGAGAGCTTCCTTGGACTCAGGGGAGGTACCCATAGACTGGAAATGTGCAAATGTGACCCCAATTCACAAAGGAGGATCAAAGGCTGACACAAGTAACTATAGACCTGTGAGCGTAACTTCTGTTCCAGGAAAATTAATGGAGGTACTGGTTAAAGAAGCACTGCAGGATCATTTAGACAAGACTTCAGTTATAGCTCAGACACAGCATGATTTTGTTAAGGGGAAGTCTTGCCTGACCAACTTGATTGGATACTATGATGCAGTCACAAAAGAACTGGATGCAGGGAATAACTTCGATATTATATACTTGGATCTTAGAAAGGCTTTTGATACTGTTGCACATGGAAGACTGCTACACAAATTGGAGCAGTGTGACATTGGAGGCAAATTGCTGCTATGGATAAAGGGGTGGTTGAGTGGGAGAAGACAGAGAGTGGTAATCAATGGACACTGCTCATCATGGACTAATGTTATTAGTGGAGTCCCTCAGGGCTCAGTGTTGGGTCCATTATTGTTTTCTGTATTTATAAATGATATTGATGATGGTATATCAAGCTTAATGTCCAAGTTTGCAGATGATACAAAGGTTGACAGGGTTGTCAAGGACACTACTGACACTACACTGCTGCAACAGGATCTGGAAAGGTTGAGCAGATGGGCTGAGAGGTGGCAAATGAAGTTTAACATTGACAAATGTAAAGTACTACACATGGGAAACAGCAACCCCAGGGCAACGTATCAACTCTGTGGTACTACACTGACAGTGGTAGAGAATGAAAGGGACTTGGGGGTTATTGTGCAGGCAGATATGAAGTTCTCTGAGCAGTGCAGACGGGCTGCAAGAGTAGCTCATGGAGTATTGTCAATGATATACAGGAATTTTTCCAGCAGGGATAAGGAGGTGATTATTCCATTGTATAAGGCAATGGTCAGGCCACACCTAGAGTACTGTATACAGGTCTGGAGGCCTCATTTCAAGAAGGATGTAGAGCTGCTGGAACGAGTACAGAGAAGGGCAACAAGATTAGTGAATGGAACAAAGGGGTGCTCTTACGAGGAAAGGCTTAAGTTTTGCAAATTACAGTGTCTGGAGACTAGGCACCAGCGAGGTGATCTGATAGAGGTGTATAAAGCCTTGAATGGTTTAAGCATGCTCAATGCTGATGGGATTCTTCCTCTAGCTCAGAAAAATCACCTGAGAGGGCATAAATTCAAATTGAGGAAAGACAGATGTAGGATAGACGTGCGGAAATTTGCCTTTAGCCAGCGGGTGGTCGGTTGGTGGAACAGACTGCCATCCCTTGTGGTGGAGGTTGATAGCCTAAATAAGTTTAAGGCTCAGCTGGACAGGTATTTTGAACGAACAGAGGGGTGAAGTGGAAGTGGGTTTTTTTTTTTTTTTTTTTTTTGGCTGATGCTGCATAAGCTTGCTTTCTTGCATCAAATGCCTCTACTAATGCTAATGCTAAAAAATGCTAATGCTAATGCTAATAGATTAACAGTAGCCACTGGCAGAGGTGAAAGTGATTCTTGCACTGCTTCTATTGGACTGAGCAGCAGCCTGGAAAATAAGATGCAGAATATTTCAGAGACTGCTGGGAATCATTGGGGTACAAGTAAACACATGGGTTGTGTTAGGGCAGCTAAGAAAAAAGAACAGGTGCATGTATACTTGCGTGTACACCAATGCTAGGAGTTTAGTAAATAAATTTGATGAATTTGAGGTATTACTCAAAACATCAAAGGCAGATATTGTGGGGATTTCAGAGACGTGGTGTCACACAGATATAAGGAATGCAGAACTGGAATTTGGGGAGTACAATGTCTACAGAAAGGACAGACAGGATAGGAAGGGAGGAGGGGTTCTGCTATTAGTTAAGAAATACATAAAATCCAAGGAAGTGAAGCCAGTCAACATCGCTGGACAGTGCAGTGTCGAGTCAGTTTGGTGTGATATAAGCATTGGGAGATCAAAATTGAGAGTAGGAGTGTGTTATAGGCCTAATGACTCTGATGAGTATAATAAGAAACTGTACAGGGAAATAGAGTTGGCCAGTAAATCAGAGAATCTTATAATGGGGGATTTTAATTTCCCAGATATTGACTGGAATTTGTAGTTTGGTCACTCACACACTAGCAAGGCTTTTGGGGATTTATTGGATGATTGTTTTCTACATCAGCATGTTCGGGAGGCAACTAGAGGGAGTAATACTCTTGATTTGATTATCAGTAGTGATTCTTCATGCATTAAGAATCTGAAGATAAAGGAACCACTAGGTGGCAGTGATCACAGTGTGCTGAAGTGGGATTTACTCAAAGAGGTAACTACCATTGGGGGTAAAGGGAAGGGTTATTGCTTTCGTAAAGGCGACTACGATGGACTGACACAGTATTTAAATTCTATACAGTTGGACCAAATGATGATGTTACCAACAGCAAATTCAAAATGGGAAGCATTCAAAGAACTTATCTTGGAAGCAACTAGGCTTTACATACCAACTAAGAAATATTGTTCAAGGTTTAGGTCTAAATGGATGTCAGATGAACTAATGAGACATATTGCAGAGAAGAAAAATGCATGGGATACATACAAATTAAGACGTGTCACAGAAGCCTATGATAGATACAAGTTGATCTGTAACCAAGTTACAAAGGAGGTTAGGCAGGCGAAGGCAGATTATGAGAAATCTTTGAGAAGGGATGCAAAGAAAAACAGCAAAGAGTTCTTTACTTATGTAAACTCTAGAAGGAAGGGGATGAATCAGATTGGTCCACTTGATATCGATGGGTCAACTGTTGATGATGCTGCTCAGGTAGCTAACAAACTAAATGAATATTTTGCATTGACATTCACACATGAGGAGTTATTCAGCGAGGGGAATGCCAGAAGTGTATTCAGCGAGGGGAGTGCCAGAGGTGTATTCAACTCTGGCAGTAAGCTAGAGAATCTTGTAATAACTGAGAGTAAAGTGGAGGAGAAATTGTTGAAGTTAAATATAAGAAAAGTACCTGGGATGGATGGGATCTATCCAGTTATATTAAAGGAGGCGGCAAAGCAACTAAGCAAACCCTTGGCCATAATTATGAGAGCATCCTTGGACTCAGGGGAAGTTCCCATGGACTGGAGATGTGCAAATGTGACCCCAATCCACAAAGGAGGATCAAAGGCTGACACAAGTAATTATAGACCTGTGAGTTTAACTCCTGTACCAGGAAAATTAATGGAGGCACTGGTTAAAGAAGCACTGAAGGATGATCATCTAGACAAGGCTTCATTTATAGCTGGGACTCAGCATGGTTTTGTTAAGGGGAAGTCTTGCCTGACCAATTTGATTGGATACTATGATGCAGTCACAAAAAGAACTGGATGCGGGGAATAACTTTGATATTATATACTTGGATCTTAGAAAGGCTTTTGGTACTGTTGCACATGGAAGACTGATTCACAAATTGGCGCAGTGTGGCATTGGAGGCAAATTGCTGCTATGGATAAAGCGGTGGATGAGGGAGAGAAGACAGAGAGTGGTAATCAATGGACATTGCTCATCGTGGAGTAATGTTATTAGTGGAGTCCCTCAGGGTTCAGTATTGGGTCCATTATTGTTTTCTGTATTTATATATGCTATTGATGATGGTATATCATGCTTAATGTCCAAGTTTGTAGACGATACGAAGGTTGGCAGGGTTGTCAAGGACACTACTGACACTATGCTGCTGCAACAGGATCTGGAAAGGTTGAGCAGATGGGCTGAGAGGTGTCAAATGAAGTTTAACATTGGCAAATGTAAAGTACTACATGACAAATGTAAAGTATATGGGAAACAGCAACCCCAGAGCAACGTATCAACTCTGTGGTACTACACTAACAGTGGTAGAGAATGAAAGGGACCTGGGGGTGGTTGTGCAAGCAGATATGAAGTTCTCTGACAGTGCAGACGGGCTGCAAGAGTAGCTCATTGCGTATTGTCAATGATATATAGGAATTTTTCCAGCAGGGATAAGGAGGTGATTATTTCCTTGTATAAGGCAATGGTCAGGCCGCACCTAGTGTACTGTATACAGCCCTGGAGGCCTCATTTCAAGAAGGATGTACAGCTGCTGGAACGAGTACAGAGAAAGGCAACAAGATTAGTGAATGGAACAAAGCGGTACTCTTACAAAGAAAGGCTTAAGTTTTGCAAATTACAGTATCTGGAGACTAGGCACCAGCGAGGTGATCTGATAGAGGTGTATAAAGTCTTGAATGGTTTGAGCATGCTCAATGCTGATGGGATTCTTCCTCTTGCTCAAAATGAGCAAGAGGAAGCTGAGAAACCTGAGAGGGCATAAATTCAAATTGAGGAAAGACACAGGTAGGATAGACGTGAGGAAATTTGCCTTTAGCCAGCGGGTGGTTGGTTGGTGGAACAGACTTCCATCCCTTTTCGTGGAAGTTGATAGCCTAAATAAGTTTAAGGCTCAGCTGGACAGGTATTTCGAACGAGCAGAGGTGTGAAGTGTAAGTGGTTATTTTTTATTTATTTATTTATTTTTTTTTTTTTTTTTGGCTGATGCTGCATAAGCTTGCTTTCTTGCATCAAATTCCTCTTCTAATGCTAATGCTAATGCTAATTCTGACAATTCCAGGTTCCATGGTCCAAGGTTCTTCTATTTACCACTGTGGTTACCTTTTTGTACCAAACAGGTGAAGTATATATGATGACTGGGATGAAGGTATATTTGTAGTAGAGGGACAGGGACATTTGTAGTAGAGGGACTTATTTAGCCCCAGTCTCTTCTGGTCACCCTTGCGACCAATGCAGAATATTTCCGTATCTTTTGTTTAATGTACTTTAGATGGGGCTGGAAAGACAGATTTTTGTCTATGATGATTCCGAGATATTTGATTTCTGTAGCCTTGGTTTAGGTAAAGTGTGAAGTGTGTTTAAGGTCCAACGGCACCAGGGGTTTCCCTCATCTCCACGTAGTGTACATTGTGGATGAACCAGTTGACTGGAAAAGCCAGAGATTTAAAAGTGTATGGACTTTGTATATGTGTGATGGCTTGTAATGTTGTTCTTCTGGTCCTTTAGCCACCACACCGCTACTGAGGCCCGACATTGCTCCACTTTCGCCCCGTGGAGGGAGACCAAGTCCTTGGTTTCGGTAAAGTGTAAATTGTGTTGTTGTCATACGGTTCCAGGGGTTTCCCCATCTCCCCGTTGCTTACATTCTAGGTGAACCAGTTCACTGGGAAATGCCAGAAATTTAAAAGTGTATGAGCCGACCGGGCTAGCCGGGTGGGTAAAGTGCCCTCCTGGCAAACCAAAGGTCGCTGGTTCGAATCCCGCCTCAGGCTTGGATCAGAGTAGAAAATGCAAAAACCTTGGGAGGTGCAATATGGCCACAGAAGCTGATGCGCCAACAACTAACAAAAAAAAAAAAAAAAAAGAAGTGTATGGGAACTGTTCATGTGTAGTCTGATGTATCGTTGTTCATCTGGTCATTTAGCCTTCGTTTCGGTACAAAGTACAAAGTGTGTTGAGGGTCAAAAAGCACCAGGAATTTTTCCCTGGTTCTAGAGGCCTAATTGGACCAGAGATTTAAAAGTGTGTGAATCATGTTTTGTGTAATATGTTGTGCCTATTGTTGTTCTGGCAGTCGAGCTCCTGATGAGAACCGACGTTGTCCGTACTATGCCAACAAGGAGGCTGGCCAGGTGTACCTTGAAATTTATTATACTCTGGCAGGTACCGGAGCCTAATTTCCTGGGATTTCAGCGGCTGGGTCCTAAAAAAAAAAAAAAAAAAGATTATAAAAGCGGTGGTATTATTGCAAGATCGCTATTAAGAGATAGTATGTGGGTTTTGTTCGCTGAAATTATCATGGGGTTGTACGCTAAGATGGCAAGTTCTAGAGGCCTAATGGGACTGGGACGGAAATAATTTTGGTGTTAATTTATTTAAATTAACACCTTGACTATACACCGCGAAAGCCACACATGTGTGGGGCTTTCGTGGTATATAGTCAAGAGAAGGGTAGGGAGATTGAAGGCTGGGGGAAGAAAGAAAAGTAAGGGCCGATAGGGTAGATGGCCCCTGCAGTCCGTGGGGCATGCCCATGTCCCACCAGAGGGAAAGAGGGGATGGCAGGAAGAGGAGACCCTCCCTCGCGCCAAGGAATAGGAACGAAAGCACCCTGGTCAAGGTTACCAGCCCAGAGAGAACTAGGAGGTAATGATATTGGAGTGGCAACAGACTGGGTTTTTAGCATGGGTGTTTGAGAGTTCAATAAATAGCGCGCATTTGATTTGAATGACTCTTTTGGTGGAATAGACATATTGATCTGCGTCACAATGAAATGTTTAACTGCAACTTTCTGCTCATATGTAGGCTTTTTGATATTTGTTGGCTTGACTGCTTTCCTCGCCTCCTGATAGGATATGTTCAGCTCCGCCTTGAGCATTTTTATCTCTTTTTTTCCTATTTTCACCGCTGACATTCCCTTGAGAATGCAGGGTGATCACCTTCACAGTTGACACAGGTGGGTTTAGTAGCTGTACATGCAGTGATTTCGTGTCTTCTGCACAGTAGCGAGCATAGACAGGCGATCCACGGCAGGCCATCTGCGAATGTTCATTTATTTGGCATTTAAAAAATCGCAGTGGATTTCGGATGTAATCAGGATTCATAGCGATTTTTATTACGGTTCAGTACCCGGGCTCCCCACCCACCATAGACCCCAACGGGACGATGCCTCCTGCCTGGCAAGCAATAAATGCGCTCGGGAGTGGGACGCTAGGGCTACCCAGACAACATACCCGCAACGCCACCAGTCTGAATCCTGTCCCTCGCACCATGAGGGTGAGGCATGGCATTGACATGGTTGACCTTTGCAGGCAAACCCACTAGCCGATCGATCCTAGCCGGGCCATCAGGACCACCCGTCTTGTCGAAGGAGGAGCCAATGTGGTACGTTGAAGCAGAGCCACACACCAAAGTGGTATGTTGAAGTTGAAGGATCTCCTTTCCGAATTTTCACGGGTCGCAGCTCACGGCAAACACGCCGGTTTCCATTGACGTTAGCCTGGAACCTAGGTTGTGGGCGTTGGATCCCAGTGATGCTAATCTGGGAAACCAGCAGCGTCACTGGGAGGTCCCCTCACCACGTATAGGTGCCCACGTCGACAGGAGATAATCATGATCTAGATTATGAAAGTTGCGTTATTTCCCAGATTACCGTTTCGGAAGTAATTAGTATTAGTATTAGTAGTGGCAAGTGATGCAAGAAAGCAAGCCTATAATGAGCCAGCCACAAAAAGAAGAAACCTTCTCACATCACTGCTATTCTGTTCTCACGTCACTTCCTCTCCAATAATTTATTTAGTTCTTCACTTCATAACCATTCACACATGTGAATGGTTGTGAAGACATGAATCCAAATATTATAACTGAAGTTGATATAATTTATATTCATGCCTTCATAGACTTCCATTTAATGGAAAGAACCATGAAAATTTCTTACTGAACGTATAAATGCTATTTAAAGAGGTCCAAAAGAATTTAATTTGATAAAATAGAATTTAATTTGAATTCTATTTAAAGAGGCCCAAAAAGAACCAAAATAATTTACGCAAGACGAAAGCAAATACAAAAAATTGAGAAAATCCTCTACTGAGAAGAAATGAGAAACTCACTGATAGAGGACAATCAGCTCTAAAACTATCTTAGGACTGGCCAATGTTTTCATGAACGGTACAATTGTTTAATAGCCTTGTTATTTGGTGTTTTTATGTTATTAGCGTATCTTGCACTTTGTGCGTAGTGCCCAAGTTATAAAGTTCAACGTATGCCTTTTTAATTTTTCACTCTTTATTTTCATCTTTTTTAGATGGAAAAAGTGTTGTTGACCTCATCGTATTTCAAAATATTTTCATTATTTTAAAATATGATGAGAGATTTTGAATCTATGCCTCCCCCCACATCTCTCCGCCATATTTTCTGTTGTACCCCATACTTCTAATTTCTGTTTGCTTTACTGGATGCGGTAGCATCCAGTAAAGCAAACAGAAATTTGATTTATCTGTATAAATTGCTTTATATTCTGTATTATGTTGCTTTATGCAGATATCTAATTAAATGATTTAGTAATTGCGTTTGGATTTATCTGGCCATTAAATTATGTGATGTCTATAATTCATGCTTAGAAAATGGCTTCTCTTTTTTTTAATGTGAGATCAGCATTGGCAAGAAAGCAAGTTTATCAGCCAAAAAAAAGTTCCCATTTCACCAATGCATTCGCTCTAGGATAGATGTGGGGAAATTTGCCTTTAGCCAGCAACCCGCTGGCTAAAGGCAAATTTCCCCACATCTATCCTACATCTGTCTTTCTTCAATTTGAATTTATGCCCCCTCAGGTTCATAATCTCAGGTTCATAATCATAATCTGAGAGGAAGAATTCCATCAGCATTGAGCCTGATCAAACCATTCAAGGCCTTATAAAACTCAATAAAATCACCTCGCAGAAGTGTTTTAATACTCACAATTCGATTTCATTTGGGGGTCTAATATTTTCCAATAATAATAAAAATCTAAAGAGATTAAATGTTACCTGAAGCCCGAAGAGACAGAGCCAGAAATACCAATCGTTTAATTAGATAAAAAAAAAATACGACAGTCATTGTACAATTTTTATTTAAAAGAATAAAAATATACAAATTTCATGCATCATTTGAAATTTTTTCCCGCGCCCTTATTTGTAGGGTTCCGTGTACGGATTTTCACCTAGCGATCGTATATGAAAACCTCTGATTTATAAATCTCTCAACGTTAATTACTTATAAGCAATAAAATTATAGAAACATTGCGAATTAATAGAGGCCGGACATCAACTTAACGTCTTATGAGTTTTAGAAATAAGAAAAACAATTTAAATTTTCATAATTGCATAGACTAACCCGTAAACTGTTATAAAAGATTTTCGATTTCGGTAACCCATTTTCTTAAAGGCAATAGAGGAAGCCTAGTATTCTAGATGATCAATGACAGAACGGGGAAATTTTCCATAAACTTGAGGTTGCCTTTACGTTTCATACTTTCGTCGGAATCATTTAACTTTGCCTGTCTCTTATTAGTTCGATATAGTAATAATAGATGGCAGCATGTTATAGTCGACAAGAAAGTCCAAGAAATTACACTCCAATTTATTTCATTCGAGCAACATATAATGAGAATCGACATGTACATTGTTAGTAAATGAAATCAGTAAGACTAAAATTTCATTTTATTTATTCATTTCATTATTATTAATGAAAAACAAGTTAAAATAAAAAAGACAACTCTTGTCAAATGAAAATAAATTAACGTATATACCGGAAGATTCTATTTATCACATTCAGGCAATCGTACTCGATTCCTGGTAAGAATAAATAATTAAGAGTAATATTCAATATTGGAAATAATATTGGAAATATTGGAAATTTTCAGGTAGGAAAAAAAAAAAAAAAAAACGATACTAGTCATTAGTATTGGTAAGGCAAAATTCAAATTCAAAACAGAATATTCATAATAATCTTATTACCGCAAGGTAACCTTTCAATTCCGTTTTGAATTTAGTTAGACTCACTACCTCTATTACTTTGGGAGGAAACATATTCCAGTGTTCGACAACCTGCTGCACACAAGCGAACTTCATAAATCCAATCTTGTGTTTTCTCTGAAATTTTATATTTGTGCTGTTTGGTTCTTCTCTCATTTACTCTTGTTTCACCTCCTCATTTATTTTACTCAACCCCTTCCAGCATTTTTAAGCTTTTTCAATCCACACCTTCTAAGCCGCTCTTCATATGTCCATCAATTTCTAATCATCACTAATCCGGTTGCCTTTCTTTGAACCCCCTCCAGCCTTGCAATATTCCAAATGCAGTCGAACTGTCGTCTTGTATGCAATGATAATGACGTCTGCTTCCCAGTAGTAAATACACTATAAATCATGGATAGGACATCATGTGTCATCCTAACCGCCTGTTTACACTGCACGGAAATATTTTGTCAAACTGATTTCTAGCGGCTAAGTAATTTACGCCTTAACTAACTTTTGGCTCTTTTCCTCCTAGATTGTGTGAGAATTTCTGCTCCCAAATGCATAACATTTCGAAGCATTAAACTGTAGTTGCCATTTTTCGAAACATATATTCCATCGATCCACATCTTTTTGAAGCAATATAGCCTGGCTGGAATTGTTACCAACTTTTACCTTTCTTTGGATACCCTCCTCAATGTCATTTATGAAAATTAGAAATGGAGCGACCCCATTTGTCTTGAATCCACTTGTTTAATAAATACATAACAACAATTTATTAAAATGGTCAGCCATGACCCCACCTTAATGAACCCAAGAATGCGATCTATTCAATATACCTTCTTTTTTCGAGATGGTCCTGAATCTTTAACACAGACTCCGTGATCTTACCTACTACAGAAGTAAAACTCCCTGGCCAAATCGACTTTAGCAACATCTTTACGTTTTGAGCAGACATTAGCATTTCTCCAGCTAGAGAAGACCGTGATTTACAGACAATATACTGAGCAATATGGCCTTAGTCGCTAATGCTTCTAAAACCCTACAACAACAACGACAAGATCTTCCTGGAGTATAATGACACTGTCATTTGCATTCGCAACTTGCACGCAACTTTATTTAATTATAACTGAATATACGTATACCTTCCTCCACCCAGAGCTTTGCTCTCTGTCCTTAATAACTTTTCTAAGAACTGCTTCTCTGAGATCATTATATAGTAAACTATATAATGTAAAAAAAAAGTAAAATAAATTTTACAGCATTCTGACTCATTATCATCATCCAGATATTTGAGCTGCTACAAACAGTGATTAACGTTGAGTGGTGTCTGTTCAACCCATCTGCTAGCCCTCGTGAGTAGCAGTTGGTGTAATCACTGTCCTCCACACACCGGGTGGAAAAGACCTGAGTTCGAATACAGTCAATAATGTGAGCAACGTTTATGAGTCTTTTCACAACATGGCTGAGTCAGTAAGTCTCAGGCGATAGTAGCATGGTTTTCTCCCAGAAACTCGGGTCTTTCGTCCAGCAAACAGAAAAACTGAACACACGCAATTTACAGACAGTATATACGGAGCAATATAGCCTTAGTCACTGATGCTTCTAAAACACTGCTACAACAACAACACATCTGCTTTTTCTGCTAGTCTTTCTATATAACTTCCGCTGTAACCAGTTTAGTTTGTATTCTCATATGAAAAAAACGCCTTAATCTCCGTTCTTCGCTTCCTTTTATAGTTCTTTCTCGTTATCAGCATTCGTTCATCTTATTCCACCGCTGGCTTTGTTCATGTTATCTTATACTGCTCATATCAGCAGGGGTAAAAAAAAAATCTCGTAATCACGTGATTTTCTGTAACTGTCCCATACTTGTTTCGTCTGCTCAGCTCATCCTCACTTATCCATTTTAGGAAATTACTTTTACAGAACTTGGCCAGTGACGGGGCAGGGAAAAAGGGAGGACGCCCTGGATGTGACTCTCTTGGCCCCAACACAGATTCAAATTGCATATACTGCTTTAGTAAAATATTTATCAGCTAGTTGAAATTTTGCTGATTTTACCGTGTATTTATTTCTGACTCCCTATAACTTATCATGTTTTGAGAAAACTTAATCAAAACGAAACTGTCCGGGCTATCACAGTGCTGAAGTGAATTCACGTGATTTCTCCATAAATCACTTCTCACCATATATATTTCTGTGTGGTTTAGTAATTTGCAATTTTTTCTAGCTATCCTAAGTGTAACTTCTAGTCTACAACAGGATGTCACACGTTGTTCTTTACAAAGCTTTGTTACACTTGACGAACAGTAGTCGTATTCCCTCCAGAGGTAGCTGTTTGTGGTGTAATGTTCCAGTGAAATACTCTTTTGTTGCATCTCTAGCTGACTGGAGAAACCGAGTGCTTACAGTAATTCACTGACGAGTCCCGTTGTATACAAAAATTACTAGACAACTGAATACTGAATATATCGAAGCGAATATACAGCCAATTTTTAGTTATTTTCGCCTCTTAGATACGCCCAGTAGATACGAGCCCCCAGAAACACTTTGTGTTCAGTTTCTGCTGGGGCGACGCGGTAGTTTTTCCGCATAGTCAATTTTATTTATGTATTTTTTTTTTTTTTCGCACTGTCCAATTATGGATAAATTTTTAGTAAGAGGAACAAAGAGAAAGATTCCACAAAGAGAACAGAAATCCTGAGAAATAATGCAAAGACTGGTCGAGAACGCTTAAATATGACAGACAAAGTGGCGAGTGTAATCATGACCATTCACCAAGTCCTTCTACGAGCAATTCAGCTGCAGATAAGAACAAAAAGAGCGAGGACATAAACAAAATAAATATTTCAAACATGGCTTCTGTTATTGTGGCGATGAACAAATTCAAACCCCTGTGTTTTAATATGTGAACTCCGTGTGTTTATATCCACCACTGCAAACACACGCGCATGCTATCGTGTTAATAGTTTTCGAACACATCAAGGAAACACTGAGCTCTCTCAGCACGTGTGTACTCAACCATAACCCTTCGGTTGATGCTGCAATTACTATTATTAAATTAAATTCAAGCTATAAGCTCCTTCAATATGAAACCCTCATAATAGAATGGTGCTGTCTTAACACCAACCTCGATGTCTTAAACTTTCAGTCTCCTTTTCCGCTATTTGAAATCTCGCGCGATTAAAAATACCACGTGATCAGGCAGCCATTTCGGGTACTTAAAATTTACAGCGACACTCTGTTCTTCGTCTTTCTCCTGTGCCAACTGAAGATGATCTCAGCGAAAGTCCTTCGTTCATGACCATTGGCCTTATCCCCATTTTTAATATCATAACTTTCACAGTATTATAATCGACAACTAGAGGATGACGTGGTGCACCTCTCCCTCCTCTAAGCTTAATTTTTTAAATTAAATTTTTAATTTCTATCCAAATATTTAGTTCACGATTCTTAAATTTGTGATCTTAGCTTTTAATGAGAGACTTTCTGTACCACTTCACAATTCATGTAACTACTACGGATCATTGAGGTGAATGCAGTTTTATTAAGCCTTGACTAAAGTAGATATTTTCCTTTTTCAATAAATAATAGAACATATGTATGAACACATTTTTTTTAATATTAAATGCCTATTTTTCATAATTTCGAGATTTTGCTTAATTTGTAGATTATATACGGAAATTATTTTCCGATCTAATCTGTTAATCAGGGATCTACTGTACTGTATATGTCAATGGCGTATATTCCGCAGTCGATTTGCCATAATAGAGGTAGAAGCTGCAGCGAATAGCTTTGGATACAGAATAGAAGGCTCATTTGTTTCTTGAATACAAGAAACAAATTTCCTTCTCTTAGGCTGTTTAAAATCGATCTGGATTGATGAAAATTATTGAGAGTTTTTTTGTAAGTAAAAAATGAAGCTGTAGACTTGGATGCAAGATTTAGATGTAGTTGCCCTAAGCCATGTTCATATTTTTAACAACTATAGCAAATTTATTGATAAACCAAGATGTGTAATGAGGGCGTGCGTGCGTATGTGTGTTGGGGTGGCTCACCAACGTTAGTTCAACTCATGGTACTCCAACGTTAGTTCAACTCCATGGTACTCCAACGTTAGTTCAACTCCATGGTACTCCAACTTTAGTTCAATGATACACCATGAAGATACAGTTAGTAACATGATACACTATGATGATACAGAACATTGTAAGAAATGAGCGTTTGTTGCTACCTTTGTTGAAATGCCAGCAGAACCTTGGGAAAATGATGTATACAACTAGCATGATTCCTACAATTAATCCTCTATGATCCACTTTTTCAAGTCCGAAAATAAAAAAAATATATATATAAAAAGGAGGTTATATCTTGGTTTATTCTTTCTTGGGATCTTAATTACGGAAAGCAATATGAACGGGAATTTTAAAAGGGTGCGCTATAGCTGTTAAGAATGATGGTATTTCATAAGCTTTACAATGGGCCTAGGATAAAAAAAATTAAAAGCGGGATTAAAAGAAGTTATAAGCGGGAGTGTTAAGTGGAGTTAACTGTATATCGCTACAAAACATTCTAGCTAAAATTCTGTACACAATTATGCACAGAAAACCAGCAGTCCCATTTCTAGTTACCCAGTAGTATGCATTCGAAAGTGGGATACCAGTCATAATCAAGTCATCCCAATAATAGAATCGATTGTAAATTACATGTATTGGTTTTTACTGAACTTTCAATATTGCATAATTATTTCCAATGACTAAAGATCTGTTGTGTACTATTTCAAAGAGAGAGAAAGAGAGATAATCTTTATTGCCCTTCACGGCCATAAAGCCAGAGGTTATTTCCTTTTGGCATATCATTTAAAGTTTTATATATGCACTTATATAAAGAAAATGTATACTTTTGAAGACAGCATCGCTATTCTCTTCGGTAAGAAAAATGTTTTTTCTACCTCTTCTTCAAATCTGCCTACAGATCCTCATGTTCACTTGTGGAAAACCCTGTATTGTAAATAAGTATTGAGTGAAGGGAATATTCATTGTTATCCCACAACTGCTAATCAAGCCTTCTATGTTGGATTAGAAAATTTGAACTTTCTTTCGCTGTGCCCGTTGCAAAACGGAAGAATAAAGTCTTTTAATAAGAATTTCAACTGTCATATAAAACGGAATTTTCGTTATGACTAATGAGAGTAACAAAGTTGACATTGCAACAATGAGGAGGTTTTGCCCTAAAATTGAATATTGAAACTATTTTTCCCGAAAGCCTTTTGTTCATCCTTAGAAAGATTTCAAATGTGAATTAAATACTGAGTAACAATGAAAGAACTCTTTACGATTCCAAATCTAGAATCAGCCATTTTCAAACAGAATATAAATTTAAAGAATTCCTCTATTCCATAGAATAGAGAAATCATTTTTAAAAATGCTTTTTATCTCTAACTCATACTACGACATTGATAAACATGCTCACAGAAGAAGCTTTAGCTTTGCAGATAATTTTGTTTGAGAAAATTTGCAAATGTATAAGAAAGTGTCCTTTCCAGATGTTTCAGTTATGTTCGTTATCAAATCCACACAATTAAAAAAAATGGGATTATTTTACAAAAAAAAAGCTCTTAAAAAATAACAGTTGCGGCTATAAACTTGAAATTTTGTGTTTTAAACAGTACAGGTGGCTCGTTTGTGAAGCTCGTGGGAGATAAGTAGAATTTGTATTTTCGTTACCGGTGTAGTTCGACTACTGATAGAAGTAATATCCTCACGCAAGTTCAATGAAATCTTATACAAACTGCATTACAAAGTTAAAAAAAACGTTGTACCATAATTGTATTCACAAAAAAGAATAACAAAAATTCGAAACCATTCACAACTATCGTGGAATAAAATAAATTGCCTTAGGCAGTCAAGAGATGGCGCCACAAACTTGTTAACTTGAGAGCAGTGTTTCTCAACCGTTTTTTTAATTATTGCCCCCGAAAGGGATTTTATAGACATTTTTTTTTTCCTAATAGCCCCCATGAAATTTTAAACAAGAAAATTTTATTCAATGGGATCTCTGAGCCTGATGCCTCTTAGCTAAAAGTTCAATGTTCGGTATGATGTTAGTAAGTTTAATTCTAATGTCTCCTCTTGAACTTATGTCAATTCTATTCCTTTCCATTGTTAATATTTTATTTACTGAACTAAAACCACTTTCAACCATATAAGACATTGGATAACAAAGACTTAGTTTGGCCATTTCAGACCACATTGAATAAAGAAGTTCAGATGTTTTTGATCCTCACAACTCAGCCATTCCACCTTTTTCGAATGTATGTTTGCATTCTTCGTTACATTTAAATTAAATGAGTTCTTCTTGAATTCCTTCACTAGCAGACCCGGCATCGCATCCAGTTGGATCTAACATCCATGGCTTCACTTCACTGATTCAGCTAACTCTTGCATACCATGAAATTGTTTTCAAATGTTTCCAGTATTTCAGTGAAGACTTTTAATGCGCATTTGCAGTCTATCACCATGATTAATTTCCCTTGGATTTGAAATGATACTTCGTTAAGTTTTCGAAAAATCCACGCCATACAGTATACGTTGTTTTTGTGTTTGCTGATCTCCTTTGCTAAATCTGTGTCTCCTTTGCTTTCAAAAAACTAATTATCGTATCAAAAAAAAAGTTTTACAAATCTTGTTAGACAGTTTCCTTTAGAAATCCATCTGATTTCTGTATGTATGAGAAGCCTCACACACTGTTCTTCATTATGAACACAAAAATTTCTGAAAGCGCGATCATCTTTGCTACAAATCTTCATTTTATTATTGGTTTTAATAACTATACTGAGAGATTGATAAAGAACTGGACTAATATTTTTTGCAACCAGATAATGTCGGTGCACAATGCAGTGTATTTCAAGAACTTTGGGACAAACTTCCTTTAGGTGGGCTATAAATCCTTTGTCTTCCAACCATGGAGGTAGCATCATCAGTGGCACAGGATACCAAGTTTTCCAATGGTACTTGTTTTTGACCAAACCATGATTTTACAGCAGCAAAAATGGATGCGCCAGTACAGTCAGTTTCTATACATAAAAAAAAAAAATATATATATATATCTTCTTACAATTTACAATCATCGTCAAAATAACGGCTTGCCATTGGAAGGGCGGTATTGTCAGTAACTGTGGATACATCAATCTGAATATTTGTAAAATAATAAGAGAAGTTTACCTCAATATAATACGTAGAACACTTTCATATGAAAAAAATCACACAAAGGAAAACTCCATATTCCAGAGAGTGACAGACCCTCTCAGCTAAATAGACCGAACCAGACTACACACCAGTTACCAGCTCCACAAGGAGAAATAATGCTTCAGAATACCAGAAGACCAATTAAACCGGCCGTCAGAGGTTCAAAACTGAACTATAAAAAATTCAAACAGCCCAAATCAAGCTATCTGCAGCAAAACACAGCTGCAGTGAAGATACAACAGCATTAATTCCAACCAAGAACGAACAGTAATGCAACAAATACATCTGATGGTCACAACATGCAGTTTGAAAGTAGCTCCAAGAAGACAGTTGAGCATGGGGAATGAAATCAGCACCTATCAGCAGTAAAGTTACTTACAGCAAGGCAAGGAGACCTTCTTCACCCAAGCAGCTCAGAATCGTGATGCCGTTATTGGCTCTAACCCTAACACACTGGGTATTAAAACGGTGCAGCGTAGAGGAAGGAGATCAAGGCCCTCCAGCATTTTTATAAGTCGACTAAGGCCGGAAACAACAGTAGAACAAATTGAAACCCTTCTGAAGCAGTTCAACATACCCAGTACCCCATAAAGTTCCACACCAGGCATACATCCTATTCCTCTTTCCGGATTAAGATCAAACGTCCCAATATAGAAAGATATCTAAACAGAGATATCTGGGCCGCAGGTCTCTTGGTAATGCCGTCGTTTGGTAATCATAATGAACAACCAGCGGTACAAACGATCTCAAGACCAAGAGGTGGGCAGTGTGCCTCTCTCTGCGTAGCTAGGCAGTGAACTAGACTGTCCCTTCCAACTTACAATCATGCAGATCAATGCACAACACTCAGATGCGTTGCTTATGAGATCAGGCTCATTGCAACGGAAAATTTATTTGATATTATATGCATTCAGGAACCTTATGTCTCTAAGCACTTTTATGGGCAATCTTCCAAAGTTATGGGATATCCCATGACTACAAGAATCGTTCAGTCCTCTGCAACAGATCCTAAATCTGCCATCATAAACATTCAATAACAATCTGGATATCACTGTTATCTTTGGCTTGTGTAATTAAAATTCTACCTGTATTTTAGTCTCTACATCAACTTTCTCATTCTACTTACTGTCGCTATATTGTCCACCATCAGCAGATATTAATTTATCACAAAGATATCTAGAACAGGTGTTTGCTACTTTAAATCCCACATATTTAATAATTACAACTGATTCTAACTCAAAATCTTTCTTATGGTTCAGCAGTGTCTTCGAAGAATTTTTATTCACCTAAAATTTAAGTCTGCATAATTAATCCAACGAACCGCACACCTTCTCAAACGTCCACGGAGAATCAAACATTGATTTAACCATTTCAACGTCCGCCATGTCCTCGAGGATCTCTGATTGGACCATACATACTGACAACACAAACAGTGACCACAGAGCAATCACTTTTAAGGTATCTCTCCTTCCAAAATACTACAGTTTCCCCCGTCCTTCTCCTCGTCCAAAAGATCTTAGAAGATTTTCTATCAAAATCATCAAATGGCCTTTATTTATGTCTTCAATTCACCAGAATTTTAACGTTGACAGTCGCCAGTCTTTGAACCAGTTCAATGCCTCATTAGCAACTAGCATTAGTAGAGGCCTATGATGCAAGAAAGTAAGCTTATGCAGCATCAGCCAAAAAAAAAAAAAAAAAAAAAAAAAAAACTTCAACTTCACCCCTCTGTTCGTTCGAAATACCTGTCCAGCTGAGCCTTAAATTTATTTAGGCTATCAACTTCCACAACAAGCGATGGAAGTCTGTTCCACCAACCAACTACCCGCTGGCTAAAGGCAAATTTCCGCACATCTATCCTACATCTGTGTTTCCTCAATTTGAATTTATGCCCTTTAAGGTGATCATTCTGAGCAAGAGGAAGAATCCCATCAACATTGAGCATGTTAAAACCATTCAAGGCTTTATACACATCTATCAGATCACCTCGCCGGTGTCTAGTCTCCAGACACTGTAATTCGCAAAATTTAAGCCTTGATTCGTAAGAGCAACCCTTTGTTCCATTCACTAACCTTGTTGCCCTTCTCTGTACTCGTTCCAGCAGCTCTACATCCTTCTTGAAATGAGGCCTCCAGACCTGTATACAGTACTCAAGGTGGGGCCTGACCATTGCCTTATACAAGGGAATAATCACCTCATTATCCCGGCTAGAAAAAATCCTGTATATCATTGACAAGACACCATGAGGTACTCTTGCAGCCCATCTGCACTGCTCAGAGAAATGTATATCTGCCTGCACAATTGCCCCCAGGTACTTTTCATTCTCTAACACTGTCAGTGTAGTACCACAGAGTTGATACGTTGCTCTGGGGTTGCTGTTTCCCATATACTTTACATTTGTTATGTAGTACTTTACATTTGTCAATGTTAAACTTCGTTTGCCAACTCTCAGCCCATCTGCTCAACTTTTCCAGATCCTGTTGCAGCAGCATAGCGTCAGTAGTGTCCTTAACAACCCTGCCAACCTTTGTATCGTCTGCAAACTTGGACATTAAGCTTGATATACCTCATCAATATTATTTATAAATACAGAAAACAATAATGGACCCAACACTGAACCCTGAGGGATTCCACTAATAACAATAGTCCACAATGAGCAATGTCCATTGAATACCACTCTCTGGCTTCTCCCCCCCAACCACCCCTTTATCCATAGCAGCAATTTGCCTCCAATGCCACACTGCTCCAATTTGTGCAGCAGTCTTCCATGTACAACAGTATCATAAGCCTTTATAAGATCCAAGTATATAATATCAAAGTTATTCCCTGCATCCAGTTCTTTTGTGACTGCATCATAGTATCCAATCAAATTGGTCAGGCAAGACTTCCCCTTAACAAAACCGTGCTATGTCGGAGCCATAACTGAAGTCTTGTCTAGATGATCCTGCAGTGCTTCTTTAACCAGTGCCTCCATTAATTTTCCTGGAACAGAAGTTAAACTCACAGGTCTATAATTACTTGTGTCAGCCTTTGATCCTCCTTTGTGAATTGGGGTCATATTTGCACATCTCCAGTCTATGGGCACCTCCCCTGAGTCCAAGACAGCTCTCATAATTATGGCTAAGGGTTTGCTTGCTTCCTTTGCTGCCTCCTTATATATAACTGGATAGATCCCATCCTCCCCGGGTGCCTTTTTTATGTTTATCTTAAACAATTTCTCCTACACTTTACTCTCAGTTATTACAAGGTTATCTAGCTCACTGCCGGAGTTTAATTCACCTCTCGCATTTCCATCCCTGAATAACTCCTCATGTGTGAATGTAGAGGGAAAATACTCATTTAGTTTGTTAGCTACCTGAGCAGGATCATCAACAGTTGACCCATCGATATCAAGTGGACCGATCTGTTTCATCCCCTTCCTTCTAGACCAATCTGATTCATCCCCTTCCTTCTAGACCAATATGATTCATCCCCTTCCTTCTAGACCAATCTGATTCATCTCCTTCCTTCTAGACCAATCTGATTCGTCCCCTTCCTTCTTTTTCTTTGTATCCCTTGCCAAATATTTCTCGTAATCTGCCTTCGCATGCCTAACCTCCTTTGTAACTTGGTTACAGATCAACTTGTATATCATAGGCTTCTGTGACACGTGTTAATTTATATGTATCCCATGCATTTTTCTTCTCTGTCATATGTCTCATTAGTTCAGCTGACATCCATTTAGGCCTAAACCTTGAACAATATTTCTTAGTTGGTATGTAAAGTCTAGTAGCTTCCAAGATAAGTTCTTTGAATGCTTCCCATTTTGAATTTGCTGTTGGTAACATCATCAGTTGGTTCCACTGTATAGAATTTAAATACTGTCTCAGACCATCGTTGTTGCCTTTATGAAAGCAAAAACCGTTCCCTTTACCTCTGATGGTAGTTACCTCTTTGAGTAAATCCCACTTCAGCACACTGTGATCACTGCCACCTAGTGGTTCCTTTATCTGCAGATTGTTAATGCATGAAGAATCACTACTGATAATCAAATCAAGAGTATTACTCCCTCTAGTTGCCTCCCGAACATGCTGATGTAGAAAACAATCATCCAATTAATCCACAAAACCTTGCTAGTGTGTTAGTGTCCAACCCACAAATTCCAGTCAATATCTGAGAAATTAAAATCCCCCATTATAAAACTCTCTGATTTACTGGCCCACTCTATTTCCCTGTACAGTTTCTTATTATACTCATCAGAGTCATTAGGCCTATAGCACACTCCTACTCTCGATTTTGATCTCCCAATGCTTATGTCACACCAAACTGACTCGACAGTGCACTCTCCAGCGATGTCGACTGGCTTCACGCCTTGAATTTTATGTGTTTCTTAACTAATAGAATAACCCCTCCTCCCTTCCTATCCTGTCTGTCCTTCCTGTAGACGTTGTGCTCCCCAATTTCCAGTTCTGCATTCCTTATATCTGTGTGACACCACGTCTCTGATGTCCCAACAATATCCGCCTTTGATGCTTTGAGCAATACCTCAAATTCATCAAATTTATTTACCAAACTCCTAGCATTGGTGTACCCGCAAGTATACATGCACCTGTTTCTATTCTTAGCTACCCTAACACAACCCATGTGTTTACTTGTACGACAATGACTCCCAGCAGTCTCTGAAATATCCTGCATCTTGTTTTTCAGGCTTCTGCTCATTCCAATAGAAACAGTGCAAGTCCTTGTATCCCCCCCAAGCTAGCAGTTTTCCGACCCACCTCATAATATGCATTCTATGGACAGGCTGCCTTACTTCGTGCTACAGAACTCAACGCTAAGAAGAAAATTAGCAAGTATACTACAGTTCTATGGTGGACAGCTCAACTTTCTATCCTACGCAAAAAAGTACACAAAGCACGCAGAAACTTTCAACGGAGAAGATCCTGGCCTGAACCAGAAGTCACTAGACTCCAAAATATCTATAAAGGCCAGCGGAAAGAATACGTAAATACAATTGCAAAACAAAATCTTGCCTCTTGGCAACTCTTAGTTCACTCCACAGGAAATTCTGATCCCTGTGGTCTATTGTTTAAAATTAGCAAAAACAAGTTTCACTCTCATGAAGTTCAACACTGTAGTGAACAACGATACAGAAACCACTAACTGGAATGACTCAGTTAACGCCATTCTGGATCGCTTGCTTCCCCTGGACGATCTCACCACAGAAACTCCAGAACAAATATCTATTAGGAATAGCAACTCAACCTACCACTCCTCATATGAAGCGAATCTCTTTACTCTTAACTAGCCTGGTCCTAAGCAAAATAAATATCCATAAATGTCCATCTTGTGGAAAATGCTGTAATTATAAAATTTGACGAAATCTTTCCATATATTCTTCTATGTACAACAAATGTCTTACTGAGGGGATATTTCGTAATCTCTGGAAGGTAGCTTTGATCAAAATTATTCACAAGCCTGACAAAAATAAATCTGATCACAAAGCATACAGACCCATCTCTCTTTTGGAAAATCAGGGCAAACTATTTGAAAGATTGTTAGCACCCAGAGTAGTAGATTTAATTGAAGGTCAAAACTTAATATCTCCATCCCAATTTGGCTTCAAGAAGGGAAAATCCTGTGAAGATGCCTTGATCTCCTTAGTTAACTACATATCAGCTTCGAGGGCTAAAAATGAATTGGCCATATTCGTTGACTTCGAGGATGCTTTCGATTCCTACTGGTGGGAGAGCGCTCTCAGTTGTCTTACCAAAGCCAAGTGCTCAGAAACTATTCCAAGTTATTAGAAGCTACTTCCAAAATAAACTCATCCAAGTAATCTCGAAACAGCAGTATTTCTCAAGGACCATCTCAAGAGGATGGTCCTTGAGAGATGGTCCTTGAGGACCATCTCAAGAGGATGCCCCCAGCGATCAGTTCTGGGACCCCCACCCCTTCTGGAACACAGTTTTGGACAGTTGGCTCATGCTAAAACCTGGCAATATTCCAGGTCTTATTCCTTATTCCAGGTCTTCGCCTACGCCGATGATTTGGGTCTTCTTATTCCAGGTCGATCGCGTCTTCAACTAGAACAATCAGCCAATATAACTCTTTCTGAGCTAATCAAGTGGTCAAGTATAAACTGCGAATATCTGCCACAAAAACAAAACTGATGGTTTTTAAGGGCAAGTTAGATTAGAGAAGACCTCCTAATATAGATAGACGGAAAGCTATCCTTTTGTTCCTGAATTAAAATATCTTGGCGTAATTTTAGATGGCAGGTTAACCTTCTCCTCTCATATTAATCACCTCGCCTCGAAGATTAAGAAGTTCACTGCAGCAATTATCCGCATTTCCAAATCGGACTGGGGACTAAATAAGAAGACTCTCTTACTATATTATACAGCAGTATTCGTACAAATATCAACATATGCTTCAGGAGTCTGGTTTCATAGAGCCGTTAATGTTAAACTCCGTTCCAAGCTCACCTACATTCAACGGATTATGCTGCTTGCCATGCTACGGACCTGCAGGACAGTGTCCTCTGCTGCTCTGCAGGTCTTTGTTGAAGTCTTACCACTAGACCTGTATGTCATCTTAAAATGAATATGCTATCGTCTAAAGCACAGAGTTCCTGGCTAGATTCTCGGCATCTCATGCAACTTAACTGCTAACATCAAAGACGAGAAACGGAGAATCTGGAATGAATTTATCAGTGTGTGGCAATCACGATGGGTTTCCAGTACTACTGGTCAAGTCATCCGCTCTTTTGTTCCTGCAGTTACCTTCCCTCTCAATAAGAACGTCCGCCAATGGTTTCAGGAAGCAGGCTTCACACTTGCAATCCTCGGAGCCTGAATGTGAGAAACACCTTGTTTCTACAATAGAGAATTTTTCGTCTTTCAAGGTATTTGCAATTCAGGTTTTTCGAAGAAGGCGCTGGTTGTTAGAGCTAGCGATAACGAAAAGTTCTGGCCCTTGCTTACACACCTATGAGCTACCTGACGAATGAATGGCTATGATCCTGCTTTGTTTAGTATTCAGCGTGAGTAGCACTTCATTCGAACAAGTGAGTAAACGCTGTCTTGTGGCAATTTAAATAGAAAAATGGAAGTAGTTTGCGACTGGGGAACATACAGTGGTATTTTTTATTTATTATTTTTTTTTTATTTATTATTTATTATTTATTACTCCAAAACAGCCGAAGCCTTACAGAGGAGGAATTTGACAGTAGAAATATAGTAATCCTTCTATTTACAATCTGTACACAATGTCAGGTATCAATATACAATTTCAAATATACAAGGTCAATTTACAACATATACAATGCATATCATGCGTTACAAGCGATTTGCATTTTAGCAAAGCTGTGGTAACAGAGAAATTAGTATTTCTAAGCATTTTGTTGTTTTCTTTTCATTGTTTTTTTTTTTTTTCATTGGTATGCGACCAATATGAACTGATGAGCCGTCTATGAAACTGATCGATGTTGTAGTAGATGGAACTAACCAGAGTTGAATTTGAATTTGTGATTCCTTACGCTTGAAGCACATCTGTCGTCTTCGGGTGGCTGTGTTCGTGTCGAATAAAGTAGAAGCTCCGGTGGAGTATTAGACTGCCACGGCGAGCCAGCCGCCGCTTGTAATGGCGACAGTTGAATAGTGAATCGTCGCTTTGCTTCTTGAAGATGTTGGTTCAGACTGGCCTGCTATTGAGCTGCGTATTCCTTAGTAGTTAATGAACGGATGCTATATCTCCTATCCATTCCATAACTACATAGCTGATGAGCCATCTATGAAATTGATCGATGTGTTAGTAGATGGAACTTGCCTATGGATTGCGTTACATTTCTTGAGCTATTCTTTATCAAGGTTTCAAAATTTCTATATGATGAGTACATCAGGTGCGTAACTTGTTGTGGTTAAGAAAGTCTTGACTTCATGAAATCAGAAGAAATTTTTGCTGACTTGTCAGCTAAAAGTTCTTCTGACTTCATCAGAAGAACTTTTAGCTGACTTCTTGGTCTAGCATCTCCGCTTTTGAGGCGCCAAAGCAAAAGAAGCTGGGCCATTCCTCAACACCTCAGCAAAGAATGGGGACGTTGTGCATTTTGTTTTCTCGTTTTGTAGAAGAATATACAACTTACTTGTATATTCATATGGACAATGAAAGATAATCTTTCATTGTCCATATGATGGTGCAATACTATACTCTCCATTTTGAACCAAATTCCTATTATATCTGTTTGGATAGCAGCAGAAATCCTATTCGTCTGCTTGGCCATGTATCTTTCCAAAGCCTCTCGAAGTTTTAGGAATTTATCTATAAGTGATCCTTGCAGTGGTTCTTCTCACTTCTCCGCCTCGTCAGAATTCGATTCTCTGGAAACCTTCTAGTATGCTTATCTGGAATAAGGGGTTCGGGGTTCGGTAGCCGATTTATGTGCAGTTCTTCTAGTTATCTGATTAGATTGCAGTGTTTTCAGCTTCCTCGCGGTCACAAACAACAGATGTTATGCCTCTGGGCCTACTTGCTTGTACTCCATGTGCGAAGCGCCCATTTTATCTGAGGCGTTGATGTACCCTGATCAATGTGCGCGTGTTTGTCTGCCTTCGACGAGGAAATGCTTCTTGGTACAAACGTGCAGCCTCGAGTTTCACTGCCGTTGGCTTTACCATACATGAAGTGCATGTCCACATATTCTTCGTTGCTGTAACCTCTTTCCACTTTGACTATCTTTTGACAAGTACTAGTATGCCTGCTACGTCTCAGAATATTGAGAGAGGGAAAGGGAGAGAATGACCATTTTCTAACCTAAACAAAAAAGTCAGTGGTGGATCCCAAATCTGTACAGTTCACCTTGCCAGTGGTGGATCCCAACTCTGTACAGTTCACCTTGTCAATGGTGGATCCCAACTCTGTACAGTTCACCTTGTCAGTGGTGGATCCCAACTAGAAATGTGCAATATCTCGAAAACGATTCACTTAAGGATCCATGTTTACTAGGCTTTTTTGCATATTGTAGTCTGTACAGTTTACCTTTAAATTATTGACCATCACTTTTGAAACACCCTATATACAAGCTAGTCTGTAAAGTAATCAAGTCACAAAGGAGGTTAGGCAAGTGAAGGCAGATTATGAAAAGTCGTTGGCAATGGATACAAAGAAAAACAGCAAAGTAAACTTCTTTACTTATGTAAACTCTAAAAGGAGAAGGATCAATCAGATTGGTCCACTTTATATTAATGGTATGACTGTAGATGATCATTCTGGAACAGCTGCCGAAATAAATGAGTATTTTGCATCTACATTCAAGGAGGAGAAGGCCAGATGTTTATCAAACTGTAACAGGGAATTAAATGATTTTTTAATAACTGAGAGCAAACTGGAGGGAAAATTGTTGAAGTTAAATATAAGAAAGGCACCTGTGGTGGATGGCATCTATACAGTTATAATAAAGGAGATGGCAAAGGAAGTAAGCGAACCTTTAGCCATAATTACGAGAGCATCCTTGGACTCAAGGGAAGTTCTCACTCACTGGAGATGTGCAAATATATCTCCAATTCACAAAGGGGTGGGGGTCAAAGGGTGACACAGACCTGATAGTTTGACTTCCAGGTAAAATAATGGAGTCACTGGTTAAAGAAGCACTGCAGGATCATCTAGACGAGAGAAGTAATAATTCAGACACAGCATTAGTTTGCAAAGGGGAAGATTTTTTTGACCAATTTGGTTGAATATTATGACGTGGTCACAAAGGAACTGGATGCAAAAAATAATTTTGATATCATACACTTTGATTTCAAGAAAGCTCTTAATACTGTTTTTTTTTTTTTCTTCTTCTTTATGAAAACCCCAAACACGAGAGGTATTTGAACCTATAGTACTTAGTACCGTGCTTGGGTTGGAGGTGAGAAGACGAGAGAACATTTTTGTTGACATTAGACTTGAACTTCTGTAGACTGTAATTTTCAGATTACACAAAATGTTGTTCCACAGAATGACAGTTGAATGAATAAACGAGGAAGATGAAAAGTTGATTCTGTGAGTTTGAAGTTGGACAGTACATGAATGTTGTCTGGTGGCGGCACATGTTTGGACTGTTTTGAAAGAGAGACCGGGCATTATAGAAACAAATTCATAAGAACAGTGCCCATGGAAGTATCTGTAGAAAAGGCATGCAGCAGAAACAGTACGTCTATGAGACATCGGGCGGGGAGACTCTGTTAGATGGCTCATCTCTGTTAGAGATGAGCCATTAATTAACCTAACTGCGATTTGTACAGAGTGATTTGTACTGTTTTGGAAGACAAGTAACGCCGAGAACGAAAGAGAAAACCAAGTTTTTTAGACGCAGAGGAAGCAATATTTGTAACTCGATTGTCCCAAGAGAGATTAGAAATCAGAGTAATCCCCAAAAGAGATATATCATCTTGCCTAGAAATTGGAGTGTGATCAAAGATAAGAATAGGAGCAGAAGAATCCTTTTTGCGAGATATAAGACAAGAATGAGTTTTAGAAGGATTCAAATCAACGAAGTTGTCTTTGCCCCGCTGGAGAATTACTTGGAGATCGGCATTTAAGGAATTGGTAGCGGATATTCTAGAAGTTGAAGCTGCTTGATCAGAGCAAGGTTTCATAAAAAGGGAAGGTGGAATGCAATATGCTGTCATCAGCAAAACAATGGATAGGATTTCCAGTCAATGGAAAAAGGTCATTAATATAAAAGAGAAAAAGAGTGGGGGGAAAGAATTGAACCTTGTGGGACACCAGCATTAGTGGAGAAGTTAGAAGACAGAGAGCCATCTACCATCACATTCAGTGAGCGATCAGAGCGAAAACTGGATAACCAATTACAAAAAACAGTTTGCAAACCATAAGATGGGAGCTTGATAAGAAAACCTTTATGCCAAACACGATCGAAAGCCTTTGAGATGTCTAGAGGCTTATGTTTCACCAAACGTTTCCATTGAATTAGTCCATAAATGGGTAACATAAGCCAGAATATCACCAACGGATCGACATTGACGGAATCCATATTGGCGATTATTGATCAGACGGAAGGTTTCTGAGTGGTTTAAGAGTTGGCGGTTAATTGATTTCTCCATTACTTTAGAAAGAGTAGAAGTAATTGCAACGGGACGATAATTGGATGGGAAGGATTTGTCACCCTTTTTTAGGAACTGACTGGATATGAGCAACTTTTCAAGCAGAAGGAGAAACACCTTTGGAATAAGAAAGCAAAAAAGCTGGGAAAGAACAGGAGCAAGTTCGGGAGCACACGTTTTGAGAACAAGTGAAGAAATACCATCGGGACCTGGAGCTTTCTTAGCATCAAGATTCGTCAAAATCCTACTGATATCCTTTTGACGGAAGACCACAGGAGGCATTGAATGGAGCGTGTTGGAAATGGTGGGAGGTGTTTTACCAAGATCATTAATGCACGATTGGAAGAAAAATGGGATGCTAGCAGGTCACCTTTATCCTTGGCCGAAGTGACAAGAGAACCACCTGGTTTTGACAGAGGTGGGAGAAGAGATGGGCAAAAGTTGTGGCCAACAGCTTTGACAAGAGACCAGAATGCTCGGCTACCATTAGGGCAAGAAGCAAGTTTTGTATTCTTAGCCTGTTCAAAATCTAGTGTGGACTGATTAATAGCTGTTTTACGATTGGTGCGAAATTTGGTGCAGGCAGAAATGAAACTGAAGAATTGGAAACAAGCCATTTGCGATATGCAACATTCTTCTCCTGAACGACCTTAGCACATTTATTGGAAAACCAAGGTTTAGATAAAGGACGAGATTTTAGAAGTGGAGTGTGGGATAAAGGATTACATTCCTACAAGGATAATTTCACTGACACGGTCTGAACAAACGTTGACATCAGAAGTTTTGAAACAGTAGTTCGACCAAGTAAAAGAAGAAAAGAAATCCCGCAGGTTGATGATCCCATTTTGCATTCTTGTAGTGGAAAATAACACGAGGTTGGGAATTATCATGAGATAAAGGCTCCATTGGAGAAGAGACCATCACCAAGTTGTGACCTGAGGTGCCTAAAGGACCACTCACTTCAACCGTGTACTTAGAAGGGTTGTTTGTGAGAAAAAGATCAAGGGTGTTGGCTGTATGGTTAGGATTGTCCGGTATTCTTGTAGGTAAATGAACAATCTGTGCAAGGTCATTAGTAATTCCAAATGCCTCTGCATCTCGAACAGCTGGAGTTGAGTACATTAAAATCACCAAAGAAAATTACCTCACAGTTAGGAAAGTTTTCCAAGAATTCCAAGTGATTAGTGGATTTGGGAGAACGGTAGAGACAACAGTTGAATTTGACACAATGAGGTAGAGAGATTTTAAGCCAGAGAAGGTCGAAAAGAGGAGATTCCAAATTACCAAGTCTCTGACAAGGAACACCGGAACGGACATATGCACAAGTACCACCTTTGAGTCGAAAGGAATCATACAGCATATAGTTAGGCAACCTGAGATGAACAGTAGTTGAATCAATCAATAACTGCCATTCTGTCAGAAAAATTTCATGGGGTCTGGCAGCTGCAAGTTAAAATGGACATCGTTGAGATTAGAATTAAAACCACGTATATTTGTGAAATGAACTAGGAAGCGTTTGGGAGGTTTAGATCTTTTCGCAGATAAGCTTACTCTATTTGTTTGATAATTCATTGTGTATTCAATAGTAAGAAAAAGGAGGGGGGACATGCTGTATGAAGTAATGAAATTTTTGGATATGGCGTACACAAGGTAAGAATATACCCAGATCCTTGACATTAAGTGGCTTCGACAATGCCCCCCCCCGCATACACTCTACTCGTCTCGCTCTAGTCACTGTCTGGTAGAGTAGATGTAGCAAGATTATGCACTAGCTGATCCGGAAGCCTCCTAAAGATTTACCGATAGGTTAGGTACGGTGTACTAACTAGCGAACACAGTATTAGAGCTGTATCCTCGAATGTAATGAAGATTGGATGTCCATCATAACCTCAAAAGTCATCAGTCGTACTGCATGAATGAAGAGATGGGGAAGGGTTGACCGGAACTCTAAAGGCTGGAGACTAAACATGGGTTCCACCACTTCAAGCCTCCAATAAGCAAAGTGATGGTATTGCACCGGTTGATGAGAATCATCTACCACTTAGTATTGCCTGGTAACACAGAGCGGCGGCATTCCTCCTAGTGGTGTGGGCGCCACACCTCGACCCCTGCTTACGTTGGTTCACACCTCGGTAGTCACTCACGGTGTGCGTGTGCATGGCGATTATACCCAGGATTACTAACAGTCCCACTATCCTGAAGGTGCAAGTAGAGGATTTGACTGTCACAGATGATCCAGACTTTGCCGAACTTGGATCCACTTGACTTGAGTGTAACCCAAATACCAGTCCCATGTTGCACATGGAACACTACTGTTCAAATTGCAGCCGTATGGCATTAAAGCCAAGTTGCTTCAATTGATAAAAGGATGGTTGAGTAGGAGAAGCAGAGTGGTAATCAATGGATACTGCTGTTCGTGAACTAAAGTTATTAGTGGTGTCCCCCAGGGTTCAGTGTTGGGCCCATTGTTATTTTCAATATATATCAATGATATTGATGAAGGAATATCAAGCTTCATCAAAGTTTCAAAGTATTTTCAAAGTTTGCAGATGATACAAAGGTTGGGAGAGTTGTTAATAACAGTAATGACAGCATGCTGCTGCAACAGGATCAGGAAAAGTTGGGCAGATGGGCTGACACGTGGCAACTGAAGTTTAACATTGACAAATGCAAGTACTGCATATGGGCAGCAGTAACCCAAGAGAAACGTACCAACTGAGTAGTGAAGCATGAAAGAGACCTGGGGAAATTGTGAAGTTGCAATGCAGAGGAGGTTGTCAGAATAGGTCATGGAGTCTTTTCAATGATATATAGGAATTTTTCGAGCAGAGATAGGAAGGTGATTATCCCCTTGTATAAGGAGATAATCACCTTCAATAGTCAGTCCACACCTTGAGTACTGCGTACAGGTCTGGGAGACTCGTTTTAGGAAGGATGTAACGTTGCTAGAACGAGTACAGAGAAGTGCAACACGACTGTTGAGGGAAACAAAAGGGTGATCTTACAAAGAAAGTCTTAAATTCTGAAAATTGCAGCATCTGCAGACTAGGCAGCTGTGAGGCGACCTGATTTAGGCGTATAATGCTTGTATGGTTTGAGCAGGCTCAATGCTGATGGGATGAGATTCTTCCTCTTGCTCAGATTACAAACCTGAGGGGGCATAAACTGAAATTGGGGAAAGACAGTTGCCGAACAGATGTGCGGAAATTTTCCTTTAGCCAGCGAGTAGTTGATTTTGTCGTTGCAGAAGTTGATGGCTTAAATAAATAAATTCTAGACAAACATTTGGAACGAATGTTTTTTTTTTATGAAAACCCCAAACAAGAAAGGTATTGGAACCTATAATACTATAATACCGTGCATGGATTGGAGGTTACGAAGACGAAAGAAGGTATTTGTTGACATTATACTTGAACTTCTGTAGACTGTAATTTTCAGGAAATATATATGAGGGAAGATTGTTCCAGAAATAGGCAGTTGAATGAATAAACGAGGACGATTAAAAGTTGGGTCTGTGGTTGGACAGTAAATGGATGTTGGCTGGTGGTGGCACGTGTTCAGACTGTTTTGAAAGAGAGAGCAGAAATTATAGAAGACAATTCAGAAGAACAGTGCCTATGGAAGTATCTGTAGAAGATATGGAAATATCATGCAGCAGAAACAGTACATCCTTGGCTGAAGTGGCAATGGAACCATTTGGTTTTGACAAGGTGGGAGCAGAAATGGGCAAACATTGGGCCAATAGCTTTGGCAAAAGACCAGAATGCTCGGCTACCGTTAGGGCAAGTAACAAGTTTTTTACTCTTAGCCTGTTACAAATCTGGTTTGGACTGATTAAGAATGCTTTACAATTGTTGCGAGCTCTGGTGTAGGCAGAAAATGAAACTGAAGAATTGGAAACAAGCTATTACGATATGCAACATCCTTCTGTCGAACAGCCTTAGTACATTTGTTGGAAAACCAAAGTTTAGATAAAGGACGAGATTTTAAGGTGGAATGTGGAATAAAGGATTCCATTACTACAAGAATAATTTCTCTGACACGATCTGACCAAACGTTGACATCAGAACTTTTGAAACAGTAATCCAACCAAGGAAAAGAAGAAAAGAAATCTCGTAGGTAATCCCATTTTGCATTCTTGTAATGCCAAACAACGTAAGGTTGGGAATAGTCATGAGAAGAGGCAATCACTAAGTTGTAGTCTGAGGTCCCTAAAAGACCACTAACTTCGACCGTGTACTTAGAAGGGTTGTTTGTGAGAAAGATCAAGATCAAGCGTGTTCTCTGTATGGTTAGAATTGTCCGGAACGGATTAGTAAAATTAGAAGGGTTTTTTTTTTTTCTTTTTTTTGGCTGATGCTGATAGTCTTACTTTCTTGCATCATATGCCTATACTAATGCTAATGACGATGAACCCAAAATAACTCATGGGGTTGCCTATCTCATCGCCTGAGATCAGCTAACTGTAGAGCCAATTGGAGAGGCCTGAATTCTTCCAGCCTCGGATGGTACGTAAATCCAGCCCACTAACAAGTGACCTGCTATATTCTCACGAAATTTAGTGAAAAAAAAAATATTACAACGATGTTGTTTCTTATATTTTCATATCTGAGATCGATAACATTTAATGGGAGTGAAAATAAGTAGACTTTCACATAATGATGTAAACAAAAGAAAATAAGTAGACTTTCACATAATGATGTAAACAAATACTGATATTAAAATACAGTTCCATAATGCACCATCCTGTGGATTAAGTTCACCTAACCTAATTAGGTTCACCTAACCTAATTTTAATTAATTTCTACTGCTGCTGTTTATGCCTTAAAAAATAGAAACTTAAAATGCAGTAACTGTCAACCCCGGATTTTTAAGTTTACTGTGATAAATGTTATTTTATGTATCCTTTAACTCATTTTAATATGTACCTTTACCATTACGTACCTTTTAACCCCATTTTTGTTCGTTTGTAAAAATCCGTTTGTTTCGATACGTGTTGCATGTGGTTTTGAATCGTTTACAACCTCACGCGTTTTGTTGCCTTTCACTAGTTAATGCAATTTTCAACTTTTGTTCTACTGCTATATTTCATCTCTTATCACTGCATTTTGTTCGTAATTTAAGTGCACTGTATTACTTTCCTGAAATTTCCAGGGAAAAAATCATAAACTACACGTCTATGATTGTTATCTAAGATTATATTTCGTATCCAACCATATGTGCCTTTGTCAGTATTATCAATCTAATCATCTTTTGATATTACGCATTTTGGTAGCGCAATCTATAATGACCGATGTAAAAATAATTAAACTTCAGTACTGCCCAAAAATTCGTTGTGAAGTTAAATTTTCTGTATTTCTTTCTGAAACTAGGCAGTTACACAGTTTGGAATAGTCCATATTAATTTAATGACAAATTTTAAACAAACTTTCCTTGTTTATATAATTTTTAACAAGAAGTGCATCGATTAGCCGGTTCGCAGCTGTTTGGGGCCATGAGTTTCTGCTAAATACTTCTCTTCTCTAATTAGGATTCCTCTAAACTCAAGGCACTTTACCTGTTTTCCACATGCTGATGGGATGAGATTCTTATAATATAAAACTGCAGAACATCTTATCAAAACATTTAAAATTCAACAAAGAAGGATGAAATATACAAGCCACTAAATACAGACAACTTCAGGAATTCTTACTGGAATTTCCGGAGACTGAATTGATTATTCTATTCCCTTCGTATAAGCGGACTTTTCAAGTCCACAGCTTTCAAAAGTAGAGGAATCAATAAAGAAGAAAATTGAGTTCAGTCAAGTTTGGTGATGAACCATGAATGAATGGCAGCTGGCTGATATGGGACCTCGTCAGTTCAGTGTAAAGCAAGCCACATTATTTATTTATTTATTCTGTTGATTGCAAGTTACAATCTCCCCTTGTACGGCGTGCAAGCCAGAGGGGGTGTATTTACAACGCAGAGAATAAATTAACAAAAATATTTACAGTTTAGTAATAAAGGAAATATAAAAATTTTGTTCTTCATTGCTGAATGTCTTCGTAGAGGAGCATTCGCAACGCACATTTTTAACTTCTCACCCAAATGCTGTAACGACAGCATAACTCAGAGTAACTAAAAGACGATGGGTTTCAGCTAGCAGTGTTATTATAACCGTGAAATTTACTTACTATTGTAAAATAGGTACACCTACTGCGAATGGTAACCCAGAAAAAGAAGTGATGAGAATGAATAAACGAAGAGGCTGGTTGTGTTTCTTACCCCCTTCCCGATGCCCTATGGATGAGTTGGAAAACCAGAAGAAACTTGGTTGCTGAATAGACGAAGAATAGAGAAAAATAAATGAAAGCATTGGCATTTAATTTCTTTTCAGGGCTCTATTTCAACAAGCTTCTTCTTCGTTCCCTCAGTCCAGCCACCATAAAATATTCACTAGCTTTCTTTCCTTATTATTCTGTGCATGCGTTAGATTACGGGTACCTGGTACCCGTAATCTAACTTAAATTGCACGATAGAGTCGCAATAATAGAGTCATCGGTCAGCACCCCAAGAGTTATATGAGATTGTACCTAGAATATTCAATCTCTCATGTAAAAATGACGCAGACAGAGAAGAACGCTTTCGAAAAACTAGTATACCTCTCTTTACGTGTCTAAGCAGAGCAAAGTTTGAACATCTAAAAATAATAATCAACCACTGCATATTGATTACAGTGTGTAAAAAACAAAATTTCTTATTTAGTTAATAATTTATAATCTTTATTGCATTAATTATTAATCTTTAGTGCAGTAACACATCCCTTCACGGCCAGGGTTTTTACATCGAGAAAAGAAAAAGACAAGAACTGAATTAAGGTTATATGGCTCACATCGAAATCTAGAGACTCTAGGCTTCTTAGTGTAAATTTGTCTATGTATAAAAGTCGTTATGCACAAGTTTAAGATTATCAGTGAGGATGTATTAAACATTCCGTATTACATAATTCGAAAAATATACAATAAAAGATGAATACAGAAAATAATTCGAATACTAGATAAGTATAAAATAAAAGAGAAATGATACAAAATTTAGAAAAAAACAAAGGAAACATAATGACACATTTATCAGGTGTTTACGGTGGCGTAAAGCTGCCGCTCTACATGTTATGCTTGCGATAATTTCCTTTCTATTCTTTTTATTACGAATAAATTGATGGGGATCTGCATCCAAGTTCTGGAATGTCTGAACCATGCTGGGCAGGAATGAAGCGGCCAGCTAGCGGAGCCTATTGCTGTTGCTGCGGGGAGAAAGGTTCTGAGGGTTTGATGTGAGATCAGCCAGTGACAAATATCCCGCAAATCAGGAAAGTAGATGTAACCTGTAACCAATTTGTAGTGTTAGGCAGTCTGCTTTCTCTGATCTTTGATTTTATAATTAGGTAACTGAGGACCAGCCTTCAGTCTGGATGCGACACAGACTCACCAAATGGAGTCCTAATGACGACACTTGGACTAGACCTTCCCAAACATGACACATCCACTATAACAGCACTCAAGCTGCTGAATTTCCACAAAGTTGTCAGCTTATACTTACAAGCCGTGCTAGCCGTACCTACCTTGCACTTGCAGGAAATCCCTCTCTCTCTCTCTCTTTTGGGTGATTTTCCGCCCCCCCCCGCCAACCTACTATGCCCTCTGGTGAGGCACTGGGCATGTCACACTGTCAGTAGGGCCATCTTTCCTGTCGGACCCTTCCTTCTATTTCCTACCCTCCAGTCTTCTGCCTTCCTCCCTTACTTTTCTCTTGCACAACAGGTTATATATATACAGTATATATACAGGGTGTCCCAAAAATACACGGCATTACTTCAGGAATGAGTTCCTCATATGTAGACAATAAAAATATTTTATATCAACATTGTTCCGGAAATGCTTGGTTCCCGAGTTATTAACTGGAATGTCTTATCTCCGGCATGTGATTTCCTTCATCACAAGATACTAACAGAATCTGGTGGTTTTCCATTCCGACCATGTACTCAAATCAAGGGGCAAACGGATATACACTTTATGTACGGTTTGGCGGACGGCAATGCTCTGGAGGCTCGTCGTTTGTACCACGAAAGGTTCCCAGAACGAAGATGTCCAGACAGGAAAACAAACATGCGTGTGCCGATTCCAGGAGTGGCATGCACAACATCCAAAATGTCCTCCTCTACTTCAGGAGTCGTAGATCTTGGTCGCCCTCTGTCGGCAGCACAAGATGTAAAGGTCCCATGTTCACAAAGGCGGCGATGGATACCTTCAAACGATTTCCTGTCTGGACATCTTCGTTCTGGGAAGATGTCCAGATGGGAGATGGGAGAAATCCCAGTAGCTGTTAGACACTGACATACCTTACCTTACATTATGGTTTGCCAACTTTTTTTTTTTTTTTTTCGTAATTAGGTATCCAGTTTTCTCTGACCGCTCATTGCGCGTGATTGTAGACGGCTCTCTGTCTTCTAATTAATTCCGCTAATTGTTAGTGTTCCCCAAGGTTCAGTTCTTTCTCCCAATAGTTTACTATTTTATATTAATAACCTTCTTTCATTGAATGGAAAATCTTATCCATAGTTTTGCTGATGACAACACATTTCATTCCGCCTTCCAATTTGAGAAACCTTTCCCAGCAAAAACAGCTTCAACTGCTTGAATATCCACTGCTGATTCCTTAAATGCTGATTTCTAGCTCTCCATTGATTCAACAATAATTTAGTTAATGCAAATCCTTCTAAAACTGAGTCTTGTAATATCTTTCAAAAAGGATTATTTTGTTCCTATCGTGTCTATTGGAGTGGTAATTCCAATAGACACGATCACGTCTCTCTTGGAATTATCGTTACTTCTGATCTCTCTTGGCATAAGCACATCACAAATATTGCTTCTTCTGTATCTAAAAACTGCTTTCTCTTTCGCTCCTGGCGTTCCGTTTTCTTCTAAACAGCTACTTACTTTGCGCAAATCTCAAGTACGCCTTACCATGGAATTTCGTTCCACACATCTGGGGCAGCGCTCCTATAACCTCTCCCGGGTTTCTAGATTCCATTCAAAAGAGATTTAATGAGCCATTTTTTATAAAGCCTCTCTACTCCCTCTCTCAAAAACGTTCTGCAGTATGCCTTTTCTATAGACACTTCCATGGGCACTGTTTTTCTGAATTAGCTTCTGTAATTACCGCTTTCTCTTCAAAACCAGTCTGAAGACGTGCTGCAACCAGTCGTCATCCCTGTACTGTCCAACTTCAAATTCACAGAACCAACTTTTCGTCTTCCTCATTTATTGCTTCAATTTCCGTTTTCTGGAACAACCACTCCAATTGTAATTCCTGAAAATTTCTATCTTCAGAAATACAAGTCTAATGTCTGTTCTTTTATTCCCTTTTCTAACCCTGCAGTCCAAACATGGTACTAAGTACTACACATTGTAATACTTTTCGTATAGTAACGAATGCGCCTGGAGTACTGGGGTCCATAGTTTAATATATACACTTAAGTTAGTTATAAAACGGTACGCTCCCGTTCCTGGACGTCGAAGTGCATCGCGTAGGCCCACATCTAGAGACCTCAGTATACGGCGAACCCATGTGGTGCGGTCAATTCACTAACTACAGGTCCGGCCACGCACCAAGCCATCTCAATAGCACTGCCCGCACCCTATTCTCCAGGGCTTGGAGCCATTCCAGCACAGACACAATTAGGCGTAACGAGATCTCCCGTGTGAAGACGGACCTAACCAAATGTGGTTATCCATCCATGTACTAAGCAGATGCCTATTACAGGCAGAAGAACTCACATCCAACCCAAGACCACCGAACCAAGTCGGTATATCGTCCGCCTACATTCCCTATATCCAGGCGTGTCAGGACGGATCTCGAAGGTCCTTAGAAGTTACAACATCAAATGTGTGCAATTACCCTGCAGGAACCTACGTTCACTTGTCTCCAGCGTGAAGACCCCTGTCACACCTGTCTTACGCAGCAATGTGGTATATCGCATCACCTGTAGAGACTGTAACAGTTGCTACATAGGAGAAACATCAAGGCGTCTCCAGGATCGCCTCACGGAACACGATAGAGCAAACCGGCTTGCCGAAACTGACCAGTCCGCGGTCGCGGAACATTTTTGGGCCACCAACCACGATCTTGATCCCAAACGCGACTTTGAAATAGTAGACCACTCACGGCACTCACGCCACCGCCTATGGCTAGAGTCACTCAACATAAGTAAGCAATCCAAAGGCATTAAATCGCCAGAAAGGCATACGTCTACATCCCATCCTGGAGACAACCGTTTTATTGCTGGATGATCAGTGGCGTAGAAAGCAGCACACGTCCGCGCAACAACAATGACGCATGATTAACATGCCTCACTCAGCTCGTATTGTATTTAATTTGTCAGTTGACAAAGGGACACGCGTCCCGAAAGCTACTGATTTTTTGTTAATATATTTGTATAACTGGTTTATAACTAACTTAAGTGTATATATATTAATACTTTTCGTGTTTGGGGTTTTCATAAAAAAAAAAAAAAAAAAAAAAGTTATTTTTATCCAATTTTATCAACGCTATTTCAGCTGGGGACTATATTTGAGAGGCATACTCCAATATCAGAAGGTTAACTATTTTATAAACATTTATTATTCACCTGAAATCCGAAAATTCTAATCATATACTGTATGACTCAATATCCCTAAGATTCTAGCAGTTTGCTTAATGACGATAGTATTTTAGTTTCAACAAGAAATAGTGTACCGTTGAAAATATCGGCAATAAGCATAGAAATAACTTCATATTTCTCACATGTGATTTTTATGAACTTGCTCTACCATTCCATTTCATTAAATGAACTACGTTTCTTAGGTTAAATTGAGTAATATAGTATGGAGGAAAAATATTATATATATATGCGTAAACTAATTTTGAAAATCATTGCCTATCCAGATAAATCTTTCAGTTCTCTTATATAATCAAAAAAATAATAATCATTTATTAGCTGTATTTATTCTTATCGAAGAAATAAATATTTCGATACAGCTGCGGTACACTTCACTAAATTTTAACTTTACATAAAATTCTGTTCCTTTTGCTTTCGTTGTTGCTTTATAAAAACTAGGCATAATTAAATATTGCAGTTATTGAGGCAAATAATTAAATATTTCAGTTATTGAGGCAAATAATTAAATATTGACTGATTAGTTAAATATTGAAGAATTAAATTAAATAAGGCATAATTATAGTTACTATTAAGAAAACAAAGAAATTCAAGTGTGTTCATGATGGAAGATTACTAAGATTTTATGGAGGTTGGTTCAATTTGGTGCACTCTAAGTTCATCTTAAAACAATACTGCTGACTAATTCAAACTATTTCTATATGATCTGTGATATCACAAAAGAACGAAGTAAATGTTTACCGAAATTCTCAAACCATTATATCCTCTACACCTAACTCATTTGAAGTTATTGCATTTCGAGTCTCTTAACATCAAAGCGTTCATTTTCTCACCAGGATTATCGCCTGTCTCCTCCTTCGTTCTCATCATCAGTGACTTTATTTGCGTTACCTTTAGGGAATGCATAGAGCGAGTCGTCTCAAGTAGTGCTTCCAATAATCGGCAACTTTATTAGTCTTCTCTTATTTCCCTCGATACCTTCGTCTAATCTCCACTCATTGCTCGCTCGGTAAACGTTAGCATCTACGTTGCACCCAGTCGCTTAAATTGTGGCATGCAATGGATTAGAAATTAATCACATTTCCAATAAACTGCGGTTATGATCTATCTAATGAGAAGATACAGGAATTCGGCTAGCTTTAATGCAAACTATAAACTGAGGCGAAACTAACCTTGGGGGAAAATCCGAAAATGCAGACCACAGATCAATACACGCTCATTTCCCTTCCTAATGTTATGCGGACGAAGTCATTACCAAACGTTTGCTTCGTCTCCGCATTTCCCTGAACTAAACACTGCTTACATGCCGCTGCTATGGATATTGCGGTATTAAAGTTCAGATTTTTCTGCCTCGATGGAGTAGCGGATCTGAAGGGAGATTTACTCTGGTGCGTCTCAAAACTCTTCTGAGATTCATAAAGGAAGGTCGAAAATAATGGGTAGGAATCGGCGCTTCATTACTATACAACATAAATGTTCTTCGTTAGATAGCTACTGAAGTAACTAGGCATGATTATCCCTTAGGTACCATTCATGCTTAGTAACACGCATCCATGCATTTGTTCAGCAAATGAAACGAAATAATGCATAAACTACTTCCATAACTCATACACAGATTGTTTCAAAAGTATATACAAAAACTTCTAGCATATTCTAGTGCAGAGATTACAAAACTTTTCCAATCCTCCTTTAAATATTTCAGAAATTTCGAGCCACCTCATCTTCCAGAAGAAGTGTAATTAACAGATTTGACAAACTTTAGCTTTAAACGAGCACAAATACTTTTATACATTAATAAATATTTCAAAACATTTAATCACAAATACGCTTCATATCTGTATTAGTGGAATGGTTTGTCCATATTTTGTTAAAAAAGTGCTTCATGAAAACAATACGCCCCTCCCCAAAAAAAGAAAACTAAGCGGCCCTCAGGGGAGGCGCTCATACTTTGGGAACCTTTTCTGAGCCAAAAAAGAAAAAAAATCAAACATGTGTCCGTTTCTCAACTGTACAGAGCTATTTGTAATGCGATATGGTGTATGCCGAATTACCTAGAATTCTGTGAAATCGTGGAAGCTTGAGTCTGCTATATCCACCGCAACTCCAGCTCCTTGTGCTGGCATTTCTGTTATCGGCAGCTCCTGGCGCTGGTATTTCTCTTCTTGGCAGCTCCTAGTGCTGCTGGCTTTCCAACAGACTGTGAACAGATGCAGATCTTTCCAATGAAGTTTGGACTTTGTCTGAAATTTAATTATATTTACAGTATATTTTATTTTTTTACGTAATTTGATTATTTTTCAACTTGTTCATATCAATCTTTTTTGGTCATGGCAGGTTTTTTCCCTCCCTGTACTTGGGCAAACAGGAGAGGGAATATATAAGAGTACTGCTAAATTATGTGTAACTGATAGTGGGGTTGCCATTGGTTGGCTGGGACCGCTTTAAGTAATAAATATCAATGTACAGAGCTATGACTGTTGGAATTAAAGAAAAATTACTGTGGAGTTTTTAATCGTAAAACAAAACCAAATAAATGATCAGATCTCTACATAGTGAAATATTTATTCATATTAGATAATTGTTTCGAATGAGAATAGTAATTGGAAATAATATATATATATATATATATATATATTATATTATATATATATATATATATATATATATATTATATATATATATATATATATACAAAAAAAGTAAAGCTCTACATGTAGTATCCAACAGGCCATCAAACTTACTTAAAGAACTTGAAAACTTTCTTTTCCGAAAAATTAAATTTATTTAATTTAATTTTTCGGAAAAGAAAGTTTTCAATTTATTCAAGCAGACGGGATGAATTTTTAATAATGGAAAAGTATCGTATTTTGTTGTTGTTTTTTTTAAATTAAAATGGTGAACGTCAGTAGTGGGTAGAACAGTAGGGGTGAAATTATTAATAATAATACAATACAATATTATTAGTATTCATCAACAACATAATACTATCAATAACGAAGAGAGCTACATGCCACGAATTTTCACGAGAGCTGCAGCCAACAATCCTTTGTTAACAAAAGCAAATGTACATATTTCGTGTGCTGTACATTTGACGTACAGCACACGAAACTGAACTGTAGACCAAAGGAAATCGATTCAGTGGAGCGATGAGCCATGCTACACGCTCTCGAGTTCGATGGATGTGTTTGCAAATGAAGAATGCTGAGAGAACGTTTACAACCTGAACGTCTTGTCCAAACTGTGAAGTTGGGAAATGTGATGGTCTGTGAGAATATCTCGAGGTACAGACTACATCCACTGGCCGCAGTGTACGGAACCATAAATGCTACGAACTACGTGACGATTTGGCCAAATCTTTGTGCTCTACGTTTTAACAATTGTGGAGGCGGTCCTTATTTTCCTACACAGCAACGCACCATCTCACTTAGCAAAGATTGTGAACTTGTAGTTTGAAGAGAAACATTTCTCGTCAAACTACGCGTTCAATAGAATTGAGCCAGGGCCCCTTCTCAATTCTATTGAACATCTCTTAGATGAAAATAGCTCTCTCCTTCACAATTAAACTGCATCAAAAATTCCCACATACTTTGATTAAACTCTTCAATAAATTCTTAATCTTAAGATCTTTCTCTACAGTCTGGAAATCTGTAGTTGTGAAAATTCTCTTTTAACCTGGCAAACCGATTTATGACCCTCGTTCTCTTAGACCTATTTCACTTCTAAGTCACTTAGGAAAAGTTTTTGAGAGACTTTTGCCTTACCATATTATTAGTATGTTGACTGAAAATGAATCCTACTCTGAAAATCAATTTGGCTTTCGTCCTGGAGTTGATACTGAAGCCAGACAGACATATTTGTGTCGATTCCAAATTCCAGGCTGTTTATAGACAAATTAATCATAGTTGCCCACAAGGTTCCATACTTGGTTCACTAATCTGGAATTTGGTTTTAAATCAGTGGCTGCTTAAACCATACGACGATTATCAATCAATGACATATGCGGACGATCTTGTCCTTTTTCGCTCCAGGGCCCAGATAGAAACTCAAGCTAATAACATCTTACAGGACTTATCCGAATGGGCTAAAGCTAAAAAACCAAAGATTTCAACACACAAAACCTCTATGATGGTATTTAAAGGTTTTTTACTGCTAACAGACCTCCCTTAATTAAACTTAATGGTCCCAGAATTCGTTATATCACTAAAACCTAATATCTGATATTAGTTATAGATAGTTGTTTGATGTTCTATGCTCATTTATAGTTTTTTACGCGATAAATTGAAAACATTTGCTAGAAAAATACCAGAATCACTCACCTTGACTGGGGCCTTAGTCAAAACACATTAATACTCTCCGCAAGGTTGTCATTCTGCCTATTGTCACATATGACAATAGGCAGAATGACAACCGAGGCTGCAGCCTGGTTTACTCGAACCCAGGCTTTCCGCTTTCAAGAGTAAACTATGCGCAATACAACGCAGTTTTCTTTTACTTTTATCGAAAACTTGTAGAACTACCACGACTCCTGCCTTACAAGTATTGTCCGGTTCCATGCCCCTTTACTTATTCTTGGGTTTCGAATATTTTTCTATTTCATTAAAAGTGTTATTCTTCTTGACTTTGACTCCATACAAATTGATATATCTAATGATCAGAAAAGAAATAAAAAATCCGGTCTTCAATATCCTTATGTCAGAGTGACAGCAACGTTGGACTGACTTCCCTACGGCTCAAGTCACTAAATATTTTATCAGTGATGTTAATTTTGTCAATCAAAGTACAGTGAATTGGTTTTCACCAAATCTTTTTTTTTTTCCTTCTTACAGATCATGGCTCTATAAATGTGAAATTGGCTAAATTTAATATTTCTGATTCCTATCTTTGTTTCTTTGGCGAGGTCGAGATTTCTGAGCACATTCTATTTACACGATCTACTTATGATGATTTTTTTTGTCAAACCGCTTTTTATTTTCACTCTCGAAATCTTTCGAATTCTCACGAAATCAGAATCCATGTTCCTTTTAAATAATTTTATTGCCTTTCAAAAAACTTGCTTCTTCTTCTTCCACTTTTCGTCTTCGGAAGTCGTCAGTAGTGGTTTCGATTTCCTATAATGATAAAGTCTTCTTTTTATTTCATTTTTCATTAATATTTTTATTAATTTATTAACTTTTTACTATGATTAATTTATTTTTATTATTTTTTTTCTTGGGTGTCTGGGTTTGGGCCACTCAAGGTGCGAGATTCATTGCTGACCCTCACCCACTACCTCCAGTGGGTGAGGGATAATGACAGCAACGCGGATCTCAGGCAATGATTTTATTGCCTGAGATCCGCCACGTTTTGTGCTTAGTTGTAGCCCACCTTCTCGTGATGTAGACGGGCACTGGGCAAGCTTTCCAGTTAATCGGTGGCAAAGTTCCCAGACACAAATAAACAATACCACACACACACACACACACACACACACACACACACACACACACACACACACACACACACACACACACATACGCACGCGCGCGCGCGCGCGTATTTACAATGTACCAAGGAGGGGTTAAATTGATGTTCAGGTGTTGCCCTACATAAGATAGTGTGTAGTGTGTTTAAGGTCTAACGGCACCAGGGGCTTCCCCCATCTCCGCGTAGTTTACATTGTTGTGTGATACAGTACACTGTACAGGCCAGAGATTTAAAAGTGTATGGATATTCTGCGGTGGCTGAACCGTCTGGGAGGGAACCCCTTCACCATCTCGAAATCCATTCTCCTAGTCAACCTAGGCATGACCTCCTGGAAGCTCATTGTCCTAAAAAAAATCTGTCAACGCTTACCAAGCTGCTAACTCACCATATTGATGCCCCATCAATAAAAGATATCATCGCACCAACAAGAGGAAGAAATAGAAGCCATCCCCCACTTAGGATGAAGCTATCAAACTTGGGCTCCCTAAAAGGAATGTTCCCATGTAACATCATTGAACACTTCAACACCTTCTCCATTGATCCGGTAAAGTTTGAAGTCAATAAAACTTACAGAAGTCAAATTATAGACCAAATCTGGACTAAATCACCAGGATTGCTGTGAAAATCTAGTAGTTTTTATTAGAAATGTGATGATATGAACAATTAAATGCAATAATGTAATGAATATAAATAAATCTGCATGTTAATTGCTGATTAAGAAGTCAACCTATGTATTTAACTCTTCAATTATCAAGATCTATGTTATTTCGAAGTGAATACAATTAAGCAAATGTATATATCTATTTAATAGTTATTATTATACAATAATTATATTGTAAATATCTGAAAGTTTGTACAAAAGTGTATAATGTATATTTTAAAATTTCTGTACACCCTCCTAGCCCACTTGCTGTACAGGGGGTGAACCTTGTGTTAATAAACTGATAGTAAGTAAGTAAGTAAGTGGTGTGTAATGTCGTGTACCGTTGTTTTTCTGGCCATTTAGCCGCTGGGACCCTGGTGAGTCCCAACGTTGCCCACACTAAGCCGCGTGGAGGCAGACCAGGTACACCAGTAATTCGTTTTACTCTGGCAGGCCCTGCCACCTAATTTCATGAGATTTCAGTGGATAGGGCCTAAAAAAAAAAAAAAAAAAAATTGGGGAGATAATGCTAGAATTGGAAAAGCCTGGTGAATGCTGTTTAATTTTGTCAAATTTAAATTTGGACGTTTGAGACGTGCGCTAGTGTATAGACAGAGTAGGGGAGAGAGAGAGAGACTGAAGGCCGGGGGGAAAAGTCAGAAGTATGGAGACAAAAGAGAAGACGACTCCAATGATTTACAGTGGGGCATGCCCATGCCCCACCAGGAGAGACTGGGGGATGGCGGGAAAGGAAGAAGACAACAGATCGTCCCCTCCCTTCCCCTCACCATGATAGGGAAAGAAAGCAGGTGAGGCTAGGTGCCCTCCCCAGATCGCCAACTGACGAGGTGGCAGCTTAGATGCATTCAACGTCTTGGTTTTCACAATGTGTCCAGCCAGGGCTGCTCAGGCTGAGTTTCAGTGCAGGGTTCATAGTGATGGTTGTTCTGGTCATGCTAAGTGGTTGCCAAGTTTCTTGGTTGAGGTAGGGTTCTGCGCCTTGTGAACAAGTCTTAGGAAAACTTTGTGAATGGTTTGTAGTTCTGTTTGTCATCAAGTAAGCAGTGTTCCTGGATCCTGGGATTGTACTGGAGCAGGAGATCTTTGTACAGATAGCAGTTGAACATCAAGTGGTCCCAGGTTTCTTGGGAGCCACATGCACATAGGGGGTTGTTTTCGATGCCTAGCATGGTGAGTTTGCTGCGGATGGTGCCATGTCCAGTTAGAAGATAGGTAGTTTGAAGTCCTTGTGAAAACCAGGTCGGAGACTGGGGAAATACTCTGTCGATGCCCGGTATAAATTTTCGAGTTATTTCTCCTTTGGTGGACGTTTTCCACCTTTCCTGCCAAATTTTTTGTAGGTAAGTCAAAACTTTTTTTTTCTCGCTGGGTCTGTTGCTTAGTGGATCTGTTGTATGATCGATATAGGTAGCGGGTTTGTCCCTACTGAGTTGGTAGAGCATTCTAACACGTGTGACCTCCAGCTCAAGGGGTAGCACCTCTACCAGTACCTGCAGTGCATTGCGTGTTAACCTTGTTACACGCCCTGGTCATGTTAAGAAGAACTGGACTCCAATATTCACTTATTGACTACGGTGGTGGCCTTGTGAAACCACGCCCCAGAGGCGTAAGTGATTGCGAGAATGAATACGGCTTTATAAAAGAGAGCCAGCGTGCGTTTTTTCAAACCCCCAGTCTCGGCGGGTCACCCTGGCCATCATTGCCGTGTAGGTTCTGATCTTTCTTTGTATATAGTTCAGGTGTGGCAGGAAGGAGGGGGGTTCTTATCTATTGTTATTCCTAGGTGCTATTGTTATTCCTAGGCTAGTTCAGTGACAAGTTTGACTGTAATGCCATGGATCTTGATCTGTGGTGGTCTTGTTGGCGCCAGGGAGCCTTTTAGCAAAATGGATTGAGATATTGTGTCCCCCAGTACCCAGTCCATAAGGGTGGTGAGGGCGCGATTTGCATAGGTTTCAAGTTGAGCCCTTGAGTCAGCGGCCAATATTAGTGACAGATCATCTGCATAGGCCAGAGTGCGGACCTCCCCGAGGTCCATACCCAGGAACTCATCCAGGATATAGGTCCAGAGCAGCGGGCCAAGAACCGAGCCCTGGGGACAACCTCGATAGATTTTCCTCTTCACATGGGAATAAGGTGCCTGGACTACTACACTTCTGTTTGTTAGGTAGTTTTTTATGCAGTTATAGAGGTTGTTATGGAGTTGCGCTTGTCGCAGTCGGCCGAGGACCCTCGGCCACCAAAGGGTGTCGAACGCCCCAGCGAAGTCAACTGAGATAACTAGGAGGTATTTCTTGCCATAGTTATTGGCTGCGCTGATGCGATTTTCCAATGCATCGACAGTTGATCTTCCTGGCTTGAAGCTTTATTGATTCGGAGCAGACATCTGTGCAGCACTGTAGTGGTTGTCTATTTTTTGACGGAATAAATGTTCGAACACCTTACTCAGCACCGAGAGTAGGGCGATGGACGAGTCAAGAAGTTCTTGAGGTTTAGAAGGATTCTTCTGAATTATGCAAATACTTGCCGTCCGCCAGTCTGATGGGAACCACCCCCGTTGTAGGCAATGGTTATAGAAGTTTAGAAGGTGTAGGGTGTGTTCTGCTATTTTTTCACGATTTCCGGTTCTATCTGGTCAAGTCCGGGGGATTTTCTGTTTCTTCCCTACATAAGATAGTATACACTGAAAGGACAGAATTCATGGGATACTTAATTCCTGGGCAACGCCACGCTGTCAGCCCTCTCGTCAGTGGACGAACCCGCCGCTTGGCAGGTATATAGGTACAGAACATCACTGCATTCACGTAGACGGTAATTCAATGTTAGTATGGATAAACGGCGTGAATTAACCAACTTTGAAAGAGGGATGATATTGGGTGCCCAGGCATGGGTTACCATCGTAGAGGTGTACAAAAATTGCATGGATACCGAATGGATACCCAGTTTAAATAACTGGGTCTCCTGCTGGATAATAACCTTACTTTTAAACCGCACCTCAAGTACCTGCAGAGGAAAATTAAAAACTATGCTTTACTGTTTGACAGGATTACCAGGAAAGACAGGGGGTCAAAAAGGAGAACCCTCAGTGTATTCTACAAGACGGTCTTTCTACCCTCTGTTACATATGTCGCTCCAGTCTGGTACAACAAAACCACAATGGTCTCCAATCAACGGAAGCTAGAAACTATCCAGAGGACAATATTACTGACAACTTCTCGAGCCTGCTACACGGTGAGCACCCACGTCATGCAGACCCTAGGGGAAGCTCTCCTCCTGGACTTGGAGGTTAGTGCGGTCTGGCATCCTAACCAACCTGACCAGAGGAAAGGTTACCACCTTCCGAGACCACCTCAAACACAACAAACAACCACAAAATGGAAAACCGACGCTTGACCGAATACTTACATGACCTCTGGCAGCAACGCTGGAATGACAGCACAAAGAGTGCCATTACCAAAATATTCATTCCAGACCTCAGAAAAACTCATCCAGAAATGCCGGTCTGGCTTTCCCCAGGCCTACTGTCCTCAAACCTACTCACTGGGCATGGGGCCAACAGAGGAAAGTTAATAACAATGGGATTAACAGACAACCCCCTATGCTTCTGCGGGCTCCTAGAGACCTGGGAGCACCTAATGTATAATTTCCCAATCTACGAAGATCTAAGTTGTGTATTAATTACCAAAATACATTTTAATCCAAAGGACCAAGAGGAGTCCTCTTGGAATCCAGCGATACCTATAATGCTTTTACAAACTTCGCACAGGAACTCTTTTACAGACGAAGGACCCTCCATCAGCCATAATCTTGGCTTATACTGTACATAAGCCTGTACATAAGCAACCGAGTACACCCCTTAACAATGCCGCCAAATTATAACCAACGCCTAAATTCTACCGGTTTTGTGCAAATCTCTAAGATATCTAACACTATCAGCTTTTATCTAGCGTTACATGTCTAAATTTAATAACATCAAAATTTTGCCCGACCTATTTGGCCTTTAACACATCTCTTTAGTGTTCAACCCTAACCAGCGATTTCCTAACAGCAATCCCATTAAGCATTAATGTCAAATGCATAAAAATTTTATTTTATTTTATTTATTTATTTTTTTTTTTAAATAGGCCCTAGCCACTGAAATCCCAGGAAACTAGGTGGCAGGACCTGCCAGAGCAAATTGTTGTGATACTGGATACACCCGGCTAGCCTCCAAGTGGCAGGGTATGGGCAACGTCGGGCCCCACTAGGGGCCTGGCGGCCAATAAGCCGGATAAACAATGGGCACAACATATCACACTGCACAGACACGACCCACACACTTTCAAGTCTCTGGCTTGACAGCGTACTGTCCTCGATACAGCGAAACACACGCGGAGATGGGAGAAATCCCAGGTGCCATCTGAAACGAACATACCTTATACCTTATACCTTATACCTGTACATAAGCCTCCATAAACTCCATATATCCACTAAGAAAACTACTTCAATTCTACTCAGAGGAACCCTTCAAATAAGCAGGCCGCCGCAGATTAAAATTGCTGGTAGAACTATCAAACTGACAACTGAGATGAAGTACCTTGGGGTAATTCTCGACCCCAAGCTCACATTTTACCCGCATATAGACTACCTTCATCGCAAAGTCAGGAACTACACGGCAATGGTAGTGAGGATCAGCAGGTCTGACTGGGGCCTAAATCGCCGCTCGCTGCACATGCTATACAAAGCTGTATTCATTCCCACTATAACCTACTGTGCAGGTGTCTGGTTTCATCGTGCACTCATTGTTCGTAACCAAAGGAAGCTCACCTCCATCCAGCGTAATATCCTTCTCACTATCACCCGTGCCTGCTGCACAGTAAGCAACCCAGCGCTCCAAGTCTTGGCAGAAGTTCTCCCTCTGGACCTGCAGATAATTCGCAAAGGTGTGCACTACCGGCTCGCAAAGGGACTCCCTACCACCATCCTGGATTTCACTACAAACCCAGCAAACACCATCAAAGAAGAAAAAAAGCGCCTTGCAGTCTACCTTCTTAACGCCTGGCAAAACAGATGGAATACTACCCCCAAAGGTTCCATCACTAAAAAATTCTTACCTGAAATAGCCCAGATCTACCCTAAAGCTCCAGCATGGTACAGCCCAGGTTTATATACCACTTTCCTGATTACAGGCCATGGATCTATAAATCACAAACTTGCCTCTATGAACATCGTGGATGATCCTCGCTGTCTTTGTGGTGAAAACGAAGACTGGGATCACCTATTCTATGTTTGCCCGCTCTACGAGGACCTGCGAACGTTGCTCATATCAAAAATACATGCCTTGCCTCGAGGAAATGAACATTTTCTGATCAACGAGGAAGACCAGTACCACGCTTTTTCTGCCTTCGCCCATGATCTCTTCACCAGAAGAAGATCACTGGTACAACGTCCTGGAACTGATGCACATTGATGAACACTCTTTCTCATATACTGAACATCTTCACCTAGATTGTGACCACTTCTAGCTACTGGACTTGACACTCAGGTCGCTTGAATTGTTTCATCCGTGTCTCTCTTGATACGTGATTGCCTTCCCACCCTCTCGAGGGGCCTCTTCTACTACTTTTGCTTAGGTGAGAGAATTCCCACCCAACCTGTGGAGGATGCCTTCCCTTACATCCTCCGTCGCTCTGTCTATACTTCCTTCCTTTACCCCCTCCAGTACATCCTGTACTCCCTGTACCCTATTATATCTTTTATGTATGTATGTATATCTTTTTTTTATGTATATCTTTTTTTTTTTTTTTTTTTTTACTTGGTCTCTTTCCAGGAAGCTCAGGTGACCTGGAGGAGACTAGCCAGAGAATTATGGGCAGCCTGGCTACCTCCTAGTGGTGTGTGCGGGCAACGTGGGGTCCCATCAGGGGCCCTGCGGCCAAAAGCCAGGACACCCAACAGAACCCAGCACAATACTTCATTTACAACACAAAAAATTTTTTCTGGCTTTCACAGTGATACTGTTTGTCTCCACAGAGTATATATGGCGCAGATGTGGGAAACCACCGGAGGCGCCTTTCCCCCAAAACTATGCACACTATGTACATAAGAACTGAGAACACTGTACATAAGAACTGAGAACAGAGCCCTATCCTAACAGCGAATACCAACACAAAGGGCTCTCCATATACGAGGACCATAACATGGAACCCCTGATCCCATGAACGTCACATCGGAACAGACAAACGTCTACTGGTGTCTGATGTCAAGCATGCAGGGATGGGCTCCCCCTGGTACCTCCCCCAAGGACTAAAGAATAAACCATTTTAAAAATCACAACACGAAACCAAAGATGGGACTTTGTCCCAAAGGAATCACAGACAGGATGTCTCTGCTCCTGAAGGAACAAAAGGCTCACTCCACCAACGAAAACTCCAGTAATGTACCCAAGTACAGAATATTGTTTTTCCCACGGAATACTAGACTATCTCCGAACCTAACCTCACTACTATTGATATAGAGACGGCCTATTGGCGACACTTAATCCGCTCTCCCTTGAGTGGATCTTTCCTACCAACACCCCCGGGCAGGAGGAGAGGGTTCCCTCTTCTCGCCTCCCCAAATTTTAACGCTGGTGGGGCATGGGCATGCCCCACTGAAAAAAAAAAAAAAAAACGGGGGTCACCTTCACTATCGACCCCCTCCTTCATACTTCAGCCCCCCAGTCTTCAGTCTCCCCTCCCAATACTTTCTCTTATACAGCGTTCGTCCCACATGTCCAAACTTAAATTACAACAAAATTTTGCCCAACCTTTTAGGCTCCTAGAACTCGTCCTTTCAGCGTACAACCTCACGCTGAGCTCTTTAACGAAATCTTACCTAAATCAACCGCGATCACTTCAACTTTTTTTTTTAGGTCCCTGCCACTGAAATCCCAGGAAAGTAGGTGACAGGACCTGCCAGAGTATCACTTACTAGTAACACCTGTCTAGCCTCCACGTGGCGGGGTATGGGCAACGCCGGTTCCCAAAATAGGGGCCTGGCAGCCAATAATCCAGAGGAAAAATGGGCGCAAACTTACGCAACCCACGACCCACACGCTTTTAAATCTCTGGCTTGACAGTGTTCTGTTTCCGATACAATGTGCATACGCGGAGATGAGAGAAACCCCAGGTGCCGTTTGACTCGAATATACCTTATACCTTATCCCCGTATGAGGTGTATCAAGAGTGAAGCGAAATACGCCATTTCCGGAATAACATCTCATCATGGACAGAGCTGTGGGCGAAGAAAGATGGTGGATGAACGTGGTCGGAGACGTCTGCCACGTATTTCAGCCAACCGCAGAGCGACAGTGGCACAAATTACCGCCGACTTCAACGAGGGAGGTGCCAGAAACGTCTCCACTAAGACCATCAAACGATCATTAGCCGCAATAGGTTATGGGAGCCGCCGACCCACCAGAGTCTCATTGCTAACACCAAGACACAGAAATCTACGCCTCAACTGGGCGAAAGAACATCGGCCCAAGACCTTGGATGAATGGAGACGGGTCTCTTGGTCTAATAAGTTCCGTTTCCATTTATTTCGAGCGGATGAGGTGGTGCGTATCTGTCGGAAATCGCATGAAGCTATGCACCCGTCATGTCAACAAGGAACTGTTCAGGCAGGTGGACGGTCGGTAATGGTCTGGGGAGTGTTCAACTTGCAAACGTTGGGCCTCTGTTATGTCTAGACGCATCACTGAACGGTTCAGGTTACGTGTCCATCCTTGCAGACCATCTGCATCCCTTCATGGTCATCGGCAATGGATTATTTCATCAGGAAAATGCGCCTAGGGAGGCGCATTTTCCTGGCGCATTATTTCACATCCCTAGTAAGACAGTTGGGTTTCCCTGGTTTCTGTGACGGACTTAGTGTTACGTACAATTATTTTGTGAGTAAAGAATTATATTACATTATATTCGAACCATGTTCTGTGGGGACAGAACATGGTTCGAAAAGCATTCCGCAGATTTTAGCACCATGGAATGGCCTCCCTGTTCACCGGACATGAACCCCATGAAGCATCTTTGGGATGCTGTGGAAAGATCCGTTCGAGCTTTGGCTCCTCCACCCAGGAATAATGGACAGCGGTGCAGCAAGCATGGATGGAAATACCTGTGGAACGCTTTCGTGAACTAGTGGACTCCATGAATTGCCGTGTTACTGCCCTTATCTGTGCGAAAGGTGGGCTTACCCGTTACAAGGTAGGTATCCCATGATTTCTGTCTACCCTCTGTACATGTCTTCATGTCTTCTTCACAATTGAACTTTATATGTGCTCCGCAGTTCACGATTTTATCAATATCTGGGATATCCTGGAATGGAAGGTCCCAGGCAGAGAGCTTTGAGGCACAGGCGACCTCCAGAAGTTCACCTTCTAAGCGCCTTTTCTAACAGCATTATCAGTGAATCAATCGGATATAAATATTGATTTGTGGTTCAAGTATTCCGCCTACAGAGACAACAAGCACAAATACCTGTTCATGTGTTTGCAACATGCTTTTAACTGTAGCTGCAATTAGTACTGGTTCTTCAGCAAGAGATATTTGTACTGTTACTAAAGATGGAGTAATTCATATTGTATTAACTTTGATTCAGTACTTTGAATATTTGTATGTTAGTTGTTATGTTTTGTTTGGACGTATATACACGTAATTTTATTTCACATCCCTAGTAAGAGAGTTCGGTTCCCCTGGTTTCTGTAACGGACATAGTGTTACGTACAATTATTTTGTAAGTAAAGAATTATATTACATTATTAGTGGTGTTCACAGTTGTTTTAAAGGAGAAGAAAAGTATAATATCATCAGATTTCTACCAAAAATTAGTAAGAAAGAGTTCGAGGTTGCAATGAAGTGCTTTTGCTAGTAAATTATGAGTTTTGAGAATAACTACAGGCAAGCGTTCCATTCCATGACTTTTGAAATGTGTGTGTGTGTGTGTGTGTGTGAGTGAGAGAGAGAGAGAGTGTAAGATTAAAAATCTTACAGAATAAAAATAATAATAAGTTGGTTTTCATTAATTAAGAAATAGGAATTCTTGCTGCTAGTGAATAAGATAGTAATACCATCTGATTTCAATAATAAGAATTTTTCAGCATGGAATATAAATTTAATGGGTAGTAAGAGATAAAAGCAGAGCCATTAGCCATCAACATCCGTTATAAGCTGGGAATAAACAGTAGAAAACTACTGTAAAGCGGCATGGGTCCAAACAACAACAGACAAATTAATCTTTATGCGGGGTCGAACCTAGTAGGTCGTAAACAGGAAGTGGTTTCTTGACCAGCACATAAGTTTCCAAATATAGGTGTTGTGGTCAGGAGATGTGATTTTCGTGGTTTTAGAACGCTACGGGGACAAAGGCGTTATATGAGAGGAGAGAGTTGTTTTTTGGATAATCGGCAAACATCAAAGGGCACACCGTATGGCAGCAGATCTAGTAAAATTGTAAAAAGGGGTGTATTGAACACGTGCTACTGGGCAGGCTGGATAGGGTTTTATAACAAATGAGACAGGAAAAATCCGTAAATAAGAAGAGGATTGGAAGGAGTCGCTGAGAATAGGCGTGGCGAAATCGGGAGTAAGATGAAGGAAAAAGGGAGTGAAAGGGTGGCAGACTCAGAGAGAGTTGAGGTTTTTGTCGGTGTTTCTGAAGATGAGTTAGTCACACACACGAAGTTGAGGTTTTTGTCGTGTTAGGAAATATGAGTTAGTAAGAGAGAAAGTGGAGATTTTAGTTAGTGTTAGTGAAATGAGTAATTCTGTCAGAGTTGAGCAAGTGTTTTGACAAAGTTTAAGATGTTATAATCAGTCAGCGTCAGTAAGTTGAGTAGTTGAAGTATAAATTCTCTCCAACTAGTGTTGGAGAGAAGAAAGGGGATCAAGATAAGATGTAGCAGTCAGTCAGTTAGTCAATCCGTCAGCCAGTAGCAGACAGAGGTTTTTTCAGTAAAGAGTTTTCAGAGTTTTTACAGAGTTCAGTAAAGAGCAGAAGGCAAATAAAATAGTTGAAAAAGCAGAATACGGTGAAGTTAGCTCACTGTAGGATAAACAAGATGTCTGATGCCAAGGAGATAATGGAGCTGAAGCCGATAGAATCCGGAGCCGGACCGAAGGGAGAACAAACGTGCTGACCAGATGAAATGAATCGTTTTTAAGGAGCAAAGGTACTCGAAACCCAAAAACTCCTGTCGAACTCTCCAAGGTTTGTGAGATGCGTTCCAGATGGAATTGACCTGCTGTTCACTGCGAGAAAGATGAAGGACATGCCGCAGAGCCCTCAAGATAACTAAGTAAGTGGCTAGTTACATAAGTATTCTCACACACACCAAGAACTGTAGGAACCTCGAAATTTGATTAGCTGGACTTTCAAAAGATACTGTGTATAAGAATTACTCAGTTGTAAGGGTAGGTTATTTTAGGATATGTGCTGAAGGACATTAGCCAGGGCAAGTTAACAGATATATAAATAATTTTGGAAGGGAATACATATATATAAAAGATTTGAAGTAATTGATGCCTTGTTTATAATTGCTTGATAGGCTACAATTAAATATGTTTTGGATGGGAATTAGAAGTGAGTGATACCTGTTAATAATCATTGTAATAAGTAAATGAATAAGTATTGAATTTTGTAAAGGAATAGAAAGGGATTGATATTTTGTTATTAATGGTTTTAAATGATGCAGGATTGAATATATGCAGAAGTGAATTGAACGGGATTGGTATTGTTATTAATGGTTTTAACTGATTCATGATTAAAAAATATATATATATGTATAAGACGATGAGACTTGTTGTCATATGTTTGGGTTTAATCATTTTGGTTTTGATGTATTCATGTAAATATGTACAATAAACTGAATTTTATATATAACCTTTGTGTGTTCTTTTGTTGTTCTGAGTACTGGCCTATCCGAAGGGAATTAAATACATCTAAGAGCTTTTCCCCTTGAACCAAAACTTTTCTGTGAAGTTAATAGTCAGATGCACAAGTGGGGAGTTATTTAGAAGGGGAACTAATCTCAAGGGGATAGATAAAAATATATAAGAAAAAAGGATATACAAATATAAAGAAAATAAATATAAAATATAACCAAAAAAATCCCCACCCCCCACAAGAGTGCTAGTTATAATTGAACGTTATTAGAGTAAGATCAAAGATTTAAAAAAAGTGCATAAAAATTGCATAATCAGGAAAACCTGTTCATCCCCTTCGAACTTCTAATCATTATAATAAGCTTTACCTAGAACAATAGAATAACGAATAAAAGAGTATCCGAATATTACATAACGAACAACTACACTAAAATTGATTCGATATCTTACAATTTTTTCCTTTTCTTCGGATCACTGTCAGAGAATGGCATCTCTAGTTTTATTCTAATTCATAAGAATAATGAAGGAGGATAAGAAAGATATCTCCCCATACATTCCCTAGCAATTTCTCTAGCTGGCACTGCTATTCTTACAGGCATTTATCATATTAAAGTTGTTGCGTGTCAATTTTTTTCCTTCTTTTCCATTCGAATAGGTTTTATCGTAATGCCCCTGGGAAAATGACTTCGACAAATGGTGAAACAAAACTAAGCACTGTTATGTCACTTGTTAGAATTGATTAACATTTCAGCATATAATTCTAGAATTGCTGACTACAACCTATACGCAAGCACAAGAAAAGTACTTAAAATAAAAATACCAAAGTTAACAAGCAACAACCTGCACTCGCCTAAGGCACCACAGTTGCACCCAACCCTGCGATAGTATGGTGCTTGAAATGATTCAGGAAATTTCTCTTTTCCCCCTCCTAAAAAAAAACGCGGTGACCACTTCATCACTGATTCATTATGAAAGTTTCCAAACACTCGTATTTCTATTGAGGCCTGCTAAAGCGGTAAAACGAACATGGATCCCCTCTCTGAATGATAAATAGAAATTCAAAAGAGAGTACGACTTAAATATAGCTTAATAAAATGAATAGAAAGCAACTAAACATAAAAACACGAACGAAATATATTTTAAGTCAATTGAGCCAATCTACAAGCCTAACAAAACTATTAAATTGATTTAGTCTATTATTAATATAACCAATTAAAAAAAACAAACAAAAAAACTAAAATGCTAAAGTATAATAATATTTATACAACAAGACACATAAAAAACTCAAATGACAGAAAAGTGTAGGAAACTATATCGAAGGGTGAGAAAGGAAAGAGGTAGGCAAGAAAGAGAAATAAAACATTAAACGGGCTTTTCCTTTTGTCAGTATCAAAGTCATTAAAAATGTAAATTAAACGAACATGGTATAATTCACTAATGATGACAAAATAGTGTTATACCACATATAAGAATTGCTAAAAACTGCAACTAACAACGCTAGAGAAGTTCTGACTGAACCCTTTATCCGGAAATTCATGGTGGTTGTCGATTTAGCAGGCCATGCCAAAAATGCGAGCGTTTGGAAATAGTCATAATTCCTATTGAAGCGTTAAGAGATTGAGGGATTCGTATTGAGCTTTCATAATGAAGTAAGAAGCTTAGCACTCCTAAACTTCTGTTTCTTAGCCTGCTAAATCGATCTATGATGTCTTTTATTAGCTCGTGCGGGTAATTTGCTCCAGCAAGCTTTAGGGAGCAGAAAACCCTTACTCCTGAAATGTAATTTTGCAGGAGTGGTACACCGTAAGATGATAAACGTTTCTGAAACAGTTGCTGGTAAGCAGAACACAGTGAAAATAATTATAAATATTGTTTGTTTGTTTATTTATTTTTATTTTGGCTTATTGGAGAGAAGTGTTGCTGTTGTAAGAAATAGTACCCAAAGTTGTTGTTCTTTTTTTTATTGTATTTAGTTAACCAGCGTATTGTTACTTCAGATAAAGTTCATAATCCTGCTAATTTCAGTATAATATACCATTTGGACAGCGAAAATGGAATGCATGGCGATAACCATACAGTGAGGTGAATTTCTTAGCAGTGCAAATATGCTGTCATGCAGGAACCCCATTACTTATTTCTATCACTGACAGTCAACTGTCAATTATAATCAGGAACTTTTCAAGCAGAGACAAAGAGGAGATTATCCCATTGTATAAATAAATTGTTAAGCAACACCTTAAAATTACATAACAGTATGTATACTATCATATTTGTCTCGTATGTTTTGGCTTAATTGCTGAGACGTCCCAAATTTTATTAAAATCGGACCACTAGATATATAATAATTATTATTTCTTTTCCATCTCCGTCTCCATATAATAACTCGACTCCTCTTACCCCTCATCGAAACGTCAACCTGAAAGGAAACTTTCCGTCTCTCTAAGTTTCCCTTTGAACCTCGAAAAGGTCATCTAGGTCAACAAAACAATTTTTACCATCAATTCGAGAGAGGGTGAGGTTTCAAAGTATAAAAACAAGTCTTGCCTGACTTGTTTTTATACATTGAAAGCGAGAAGGAATCCTGGATTTTGAGAACGATATTAAGGTCCCTACCACCGCTCCACCCAAAACAGACCTACAGCCACGTAGGCCAATCATCGACCAAACGATCTATCAGCTCCTAGAATACCTCAAGCAGATGGGGCTTTGCTTGAGCCAAGCTAAAAGTCTTTTTCACTCTAGCCAGCATCTGCTGGCTAGAGTGAAAAAGCACTAACTCCAATGAAGAAAATATTCTCAGTAGACTATAGCCAAATGGGTACAAATTTCGCCACAAGTTCAAACGGTGGGATTTATTTATTGTATTAGTTGGTCACTGCCAAAGTTTTGCTTCACCGCTGTCTAATGCAATGTACTCCAGTACCAATTTCAGGGTGGGAAGACTGTCTGAAATCGCAGTCTGCGCGGGTAGCACAATGGTATTGTTACCGTCCTCCCCATACCGGGTGGAAAAGGCCCGGGTTCGAATCCCGTCGTTGACGCAAAGAATTTTAGTGAGCTTTTTTCACTCCGTGGCTGAATTAGTCGGTCTCAGGCGTAGATAGCAAGGTCCCCCCCCGCAGAAACTGGGGGTTTTTCGTCCAGCAAAACGCAAATCGACCAGAGAACACACGGAATTTACAGACACGAATACCGGGTTAATGTAATCATTTACGCGTAACCCTAATATAATAATATTTTTCAAAAATAGCACATTAAAGCAACAAAAAAAAATAGATACATATAAAATAAATAAATTTTCTGTTTATACTCCGGGACGACCAAACGGTCAGAGGAGTTCACAAGATAGACAGAATACAAGAAACAGCACCATATTCAGTAGTCACGGGCTTGAACCCCGGTCACTCAAGGCACGTGTACTTATGCACCCGCGCGCCTGACCACTAGGCTACGGCGAAGGCAGTTCAAAGTCCAGGTTAAAGTGCCTAAGTCTAGGTTATCAATAATTGTCAACCCATTTCAAAGTCCACAGTGTCATCAATAGTATAAACCAGGTATGTATAAACCAGGTATGTAGCTAAGAAAAGCCTGCACCACAAGTAGCTGCCTAGGACAGAACTGCCAGCCTCAGGAGCTGGAGCTCTCTCTCTAGTATCACGAATCAGCACAAGGAGCTGACAGCGCCAATCACAAGATGTCAAGAGAAAAGTGAAGATATCGATATATATATATTTTTTTTTTATGAAAACCCCAAACACGAGAGGTATTAGAACCTATAGTACTATAGGTTCTAATACCTATAGTTTCCATTGAATTTGTCCATAAACGGGTAACATAGGCCAGAATATCACCAGTGGATCGACACTGAAGGAATCCATACAGGCGATCGTTGATCAGACGAAAGGGTTCGAGGTAGTTTAAGAGTTGGCGGTTAATTGATTTCTCCATTATTTTGAAATGGAAAAATTGTATCCTTGGTACGTTTAGTGTGGTACCTAATTTGTTGAAATCAAGAGAGCAACCTGGAAGCATTTCTTTGATGCGTATTTTGCTGGTTTGTTAGCTGTTGGATGTACTCTGTTCGTGTTTTCTCATATTGGTGTAATAATGTTTCTTACACAGAATGCTTTAGAATACATTTTATTTTAGCTACATAGGATAAAAGTAGCGTTTGTCTTCCGAGGTGAAGTGGTGGTTCATAAGCCTCAGCATAGAGACTTTAAACTGTGGAAGTACGATACTCCCCAAGAACTATGCGGTACAGGGTACAACCATCTTAAAGCACTTGGTTTTGCAGATCAGTATACCGGCCCGTAATCGAGTCGGGATCTATCAAAGTTCTATACTACAAAGTTCTATGTATCTCCAATTCACAAAGGGGGATCGAAGGGTGACAAGAGTAATTACAAACCAGTTAGTTTAACTTCTGTTCCGGGTAAAATAATGGAGTCACTGGTTAAAGATGCATTGCAGGATCATCTAGACAAGACTGCTGCAATAATTCAGACACAGCATGAATTTGTTAAGGAACAGTCTTGTCTGACAAATTTGATAGGATATTATGATGTGGTTACAAAGGAACTGGATGCAAAAATAATTTTGTTATCATCTATTTGGATTTCAGGAAAGTTTTTGACACTGTTGCGCATGAAAGAATATTGTACAAATTGGAGCAGAATGGTATTAAGGGTAAGTTGCTACAATGGATAAAAGGATGGTTAAGTGGGAGAAGACAGAGGGTGGTAATCAATGGGTGCTGCTCTTCGTGGACTAATGTTATTAGTGGAGTCCCACAGGTTTCGGTGTTGGGTCCACTGTTATTTTGAATATTTATCAATGATATTGGTGAAGGTATATCAGGCTTAATGTCGAAGTTTGCAGATGATACAAAGGTTGGCAGGGTTGTTAATGACAGTAATGGCAGTGTGCTACTGCAACAGGATCTAGATAATTTGGGCAGATGGGCTAAGAAGTAGCAACTGAAGTTTAACCTTGACAAATGCAAAGTACTGCATATGGGTAGAAGTAACCCCAGAGAAACGTACCAACTGTGTGGTATTACACTTAAGGTGGTAGAAAATGAAAAAGACCTGGGAGTAATTGTGCAGGCAGATATAAAGTTTTCTGATCAATGCACCAGGCTGCCTGGGCAGGCCATGGGGTTTTGTTAATGATATATAGGAATTTTGCTAGCAGGGAAAAGGAGGTGATTATCCCTCTGTATAAGGCAATGATCAGGCCACGCCTTGAGTACTGTGTACAGGTCTGGGGGCCTCATTTTAGGAAGGATGCAGATTTACTTGAGCGTGTACAGAGAAGGGCAACAAGATTGGTGAGGGGAATGAAAGGATCCCTTACCAAGAGAGGCTTAAGTTCTGCAAATTGCAGTGGCTGGAGACTAGGCACCTGTGCGGTGATCTGATTGAGGTATATAAGGCCTTTAGCATTAGCATTAGTAGAGGCATATAATGCAAGAAAGCAAGCTTATTCAGCATCAGCCAAAAAAAAAAAAAAAAAAAACCACTACTCCCATTTCACCCCTCCGTTCGTTCGAAATACCTGTCCAGCTGAGCCTTCAATTTATTTAGGCTATCAACTTCAACAACAAGCGATGGGAGTCTATTCCACAAACCAACTGCCCGCTGGCTAAAGGCAAATTTCCGCACATCTATCCGACATCCGTCCTTCCTCAATTTGAATTTATGCCCTCTCAGGTGATTATTCTGAGCAAGAGGAAGAATCCCATCGGCATTGAGCATGCTCAAGCCATTCAAAGCCTTATAAACCTCTATCAGATCACCTCGCCGATGCCTAGTCACCAGGCTCTGTAATTTGCAAAACTTAAGCCTTTCTTCGTAAGAGCAATCCTTTGTTCCATTCACTAATCTTGTTGCCCTTCTCTGTACTCGTTCCAGCAGCTCTACATCCTTCTTGAAATGAGGCCTCCAGACCTGTATACAGTACTCAAGGTGTGGCCTGACCAATGCCTTATACAAGGGAATAATCACATCCCTGTCCCTGCTAGAAAAATTGACAAGACACCATGAGCTACTCTTGCAGCTCGTCTGCACTGCTCAGAGAACTTCATATCTGCCTGCACAATTACCCCCAGGTCCTTTTCATTCTCTACCACTGTCAGCGTAGTACCACAGAGTTGATACGTTGCTCTGGGGTTACTGTTTCCCATATGTAGTACTTTACCTTTGTCAATGTTAAACTTCATTTGCCACCTCTCAGCCCATCTGCTCAACCTTTCCAGATCCTGTTGCAGCAGCATAGTATTATAGGCCTTGAATGGGTTGAGCACGCTGAATTCTAATGGGATCCTTCCACTTGTTCAGATTACGAACATAAGGGGCCATAAATTCAAATTAAGAAAAGACAGATGTAGAATAGATGTGCGGAAATTTGCCTTTAGCTAGCGGGTGGGTAATTGCTGGAACAAACTTCCATCTGTCGTTGTGGAAGTTGACAGGTTGAATAAATTTAAGGAGGAACTGGACAGGCATTTGGAGGGAATGGTGTGATTTTTTTTTTTTTTTTTTTTTTGGCTGATGCTGCATAAGCTCATACACATGCTTTCTTGCATCACATGCCGCCACTACTACTACTACTACTATACAAATGCAACAAAGTGTACCTGTCTGTCCGCACATTGTTGCAAATATTACTTTCAGAATATATAATTTCTTTAGACAGTTTGTTCTAAGACGCTTTATATGATCTATAAAGGTCAGTTTGTTATCAAGGGCTTATCCGAGAAAAATTGTGCTGGATGTTATTAATATTATTTGTTCCTCTAGCTTTATTTCCGGGTCTGAGAGTAAGTTTCTTTTTCGGCAAAGGTGTATTCCTACTATCGCTTTTTTTTTTTTTTTTTTAATATGTAAGTGGTTTAAAGAGTAGTTACGTTTATAAAATATATATATCCTATGACTCACTGCGGGAGTCATAGGATAAAATTTTATTGCAGGTATTGAAGAAACGCACAAGATATCGGTGTTTGGAAATTGTCTTCGAACTCTAAGAGCGACATATATAGACCATAGCCTCATAGGCTCACGATAGAGGATTTTCCCTTGTGAAAATTCCCATAGACTTTACATTGTTCCGTTGAAATAACATTATGCAAAATGGAGACTTGGTATCTTATTGCCTTGTAAATTTACTGGCTTTGGGGTAGCCCCCTTTAGGGAGAAGCCATTAAATATTTATATGTCACTATATATTGGGAATATATCAGTCTTTATTAGTTAGGCTTCACATTTACATTTCGGAAAAGTCCCATGGGTTAACATGGGGCTAGTTTTGGGCTACTTTCAAAGAAACTTAAAGTGGCTATAACTCTCTTAATTTTGGAGTTGAGCATCTTACTTTGGAGGAAAAGAATCTACTTTAAATCACTCATTTTGTAAATAATTTTGTGGCCCCCCCCTGTCCGTCAGGGGCTGAGACCCGTAAACCATACTTGATGAATTATTCAATTCTTATGTAGATTTCATCCCAGTCGGGTAAAGCGTCTATACAAACACATATTGTTAAACTGTTGAAATTAATCGGTTGTTGTCTTCTGAATTACTTGTTTAATAAACATAACGTCAGAAGAAGACCGAGATATTACTTGGTCCCAGGGATTTGAAGCATATTCATCTTCTTCTGATGCATATTCTTCTTCTGTTGATTTTGCAACAAAACAGGCGTCTCCTAATAAAGAATCTTTTCAGACACCAGTAAAGCGTAAAGGTAAAAGTAAATCAAAGACCCCTAAAATTTTTACAAAAGGGGAAAACTTAAAACAAAATTGGAAAAAAATAACATTTTGAATGATGAAGAATATAAGAACAGCCAGTCTCTCGTTATAGAAGTTTGAGCCAGTACAGACAAGAACAATGAGGGCTATGCAGTTCTTGATTCCCCACATGATATAGGGGATAAAATAGTTAAAGTTTGTAGTAGGGTGGACCAAGAGATTTCTTTTATAGATGGTTTGAACCTCGGAGGATCATTACATGCGTCGGAGGTGTATATGACATTGACTAAGATAAGAAGGGCTTTAGGAGAAATAATGTCTAAAGATTCAAGTAAAATAACAAAACCAGCGTCTAATATAATTTATGGTCTCTGGGCTGACGTGGAGGCGGTGACCACAGCTTTGGTTGTGGACAATGAGAGCCTTAAGATACGCGCTAGGGATCTGGGGGAGAGTGCTTCTCAGAGAAAAGAAAAGTTAGATTGCCAGATTGAACTTCGTAAGAAGTCTTATGAAGAGGTATTGCGGCAGGATCTCAAGTTGGTTGATCCTGTTGTCAACCAGGATAAACCAAGATCCAAACAGAGGACTGACAGTGCAAGTCGGGATAGAACCTTCTCAGTTCCTAGAGGTGTGGCTGATCCTCAGAATCTAATTATTTTTAGGCCTACAGAGGACTCTTCCTTGAGTTCGAGTCAGGATATAAAGCAGAACGTGACACAAGTCATTAAGCGTGACCACAAGGATATGAAAGTAAAAGGTATCCGTCTCCTTAGGAATAGGGGAATCCTTGTGGAAACCACATATTCGGTGGATGCTAATAGGGTCTATTCTGCTTCTGCTTTGAAAGAAATAGGTCTTACAATGGAGAAACCTCGGTTATCTTATCCAACGGTGTTAATATATGGTGTCCCTCGTGAATATGCTAAGGAGAAAATACTTGATGATACGCTAATATCGTGAATATGCTAAGGAGAAAATATTTGATGATACGCTAATATCGTGAATATGCTAAGGAGAAAATACTTTTCGTTAAAAACTTAAAAGACTATGGTTTCTCGCAAGATGAAGTTAAAGACGAGGTGTCTTTCAGATTTAGTTCTGGATCGGGCGCAAAGGTGGTTGGATTCAGTCCTCGCATGATGCGGTTTATTTTAGATAGCGATAGAATCTATCTAGGATTTCTATTATACAGATTCCATAAGTTTACGATTGTAAGCAAGTGTTTCGGTTGTTGGGGTTTGGCCACTCGGCACAATTTTGTTCGCATAAGGCAATTTCTTGTGGACACTGTGCAGAGGCACCCTGTATAATATTATACAGGGTGCCTCAAAAATATTGGTACAAACGTTTAAGGGAGGTAGTTAACATCTAAAGAAATGTGAATCGCATAGGAAACCATAACCGGAAACGTGACCGTAGTCGGTACACGGCGCTGTTCATCAGTTCGGGAGAGGGAAAATTTCTGGTTTACTCATTCAAGCAGTAGTCGCCACACGAAGAGCATGCATCGATATACGAACTGTGAGGCAGGCAGACATGAACCTAGTGTATGGATTAGAAGAAGGCAATGGACGAGCCGCTCAACGAATTTATGGAGAACGCTTCCCAGACAATCATGTACCGAATCACCGTTTGTTTGCGCGTGAACATCAAAATTTGGGCGATTATGGGTCATTTAGAGGTAACAGGAGTAGTGCGGGCAGACCACGTTCGACGTGAACTCCCGCCATGGAAGAAAGTGTGTTGAATGCCGTCCAGAATAATCCTACTACCAGCACAGGTGCCGTTGCCTCTGTCTTAGGAGTGTCTCGTTGCAGTGTACAGCATGTCTGGCACGACGATTCCTTACACCCCTTTCATCTCCAAAGCGTTCAGTTACTGCTCCCCCAAGATTATCCTGCACTCACGTGTGGCTTTTGCGCAGTGGTTTCTCCAAGAAAGTGTTCAAGAATTTTCCAGCCTATGTTTTGTTCGCTGATGAGGCTTATTTCACTCGGGAAGGCTTATTCAATCAGCACAATGCTCATGTGTGGGCTCACGACAACCCACACGGTGTGCCCCCCCATGCGGCACAACATCGCTTCGCAATAAATGTGTGGGCAGATATGGTCGGTGACTGCTTAATCGGCCCATACCCGTTACCATCCCGCATGAACTCCGCTAAATATCGGATCTTTCTTGAACAAGTTCCTACCAGGGTTACTTGACTATGTTCCAACAAATATGAGATGCAACATTTGGTTTCAACATGATGGGGCGCTTGCCCATTATGGAAGGTGTGTTCGTGACCATTTGAACAGGCGTTTTGGGCGTCGATGAATTGGCCGTGGTGGACCCGTTGCCTGGCTCCTACGCTCACCTGATTTATCGAGCCTTCATTTCTTTCTGTAGGGCCCTCAAATCTATCGTGTATGAATCGCCTGTAAAGTGTAAAGTGTAAAGTGTGTTTAGGGTCAAGCGGCACCAGGGGTTTCCCCCATCTCCGCGTAGGTTACATTGTATGTGAACCAGTTTACTGGAAAAGCCAGAGATTTAAAAGTGTATGGACTTTGTATATGTGTGATGCCTTGTACCGTTGTTCATCTGGTCATTTAGCCGCCAGACCTCTACTGAGGCCCGACGTTGCCCCACTTTCGCCCCGTGGAGGCAGACCAGGTATCCACTTGAATATAGTTCACTCTGGCAGGTCCTGCCATCTAATTTCCTGAGATTTCAGTGGCTAGGACCTAAAAAAAAAAAATAAAAAAAAAAAAAAATAAAAAAAAAATATATAAATAAATAAAATAAATAAAATAAAAAATAAAAATAATAAATAAATAAAATAAAATAAAATAAAATAAATAAAAATAAATAAAAAATAAATAAATAAAAATGTGATCACGTTGAGGAGGAAGTGCTAGGAGGTCAAAAGAAATGTTGGGCGAAATTGATTTTCACTTGTGGAATTTAGATTGTGTGGGGCGTTCACTAGCGTGCAGGTAGAGTGGGGAGGGAGACTGAAGACTGGGGGGAGATAGATAGAAGTATGGAGCCGATAGGGAAGACAACTCCAGTTTACAGTGGGGCATGCCCATGCCCCACCAGAAGGAAAAGAAGGGGTGGCGAGAAGGGGAGGTGACAGCAGGGTTGTCCCCTCATCCCCCGCCAGGGAAGGGTAGAAAGTAGGCCAGGCAAGGGAGCTGGCCTATTCGCCAACAGGGCATACATGTGGGGTGGCTTCAGTCGGGCGCCAAGGCGTCAAGGCTGCCCCATTTGGTATTCCCAGGAGTGGAGTGAAGATATCTCTGTCCAGGTTTTCAGTCCAGGTCTGTATGACATTTGTGCAGATCATGCTTGGTCTTTTATTAAGTAGTTACTCGTGGGATCCAGGTCCATCCACTGGTGGATATTCAGTAGGATAGGCTTCATTCACAGTCAGGGTGGACTCCCGAAGGTCCGATTGTAGTCAATGCGTTAGGTTAACAGTTCTCAAATGGAATCGGTGTCCTCCATCGGTCAGTATTTGGGAGAGTGCAGTTCAGGCACAGTCCAGTTTTATCTTGGTTCATCATTTGTTGTGATTGTTGTTGTATTTATCCTAGTTGTCCTAGATTTTCCGGCAAAGGAAGAGTCTGGCGTCTTACAAAGAGGCACTGAGCAAAGTTTGTTAGGGCATTGTAGGTTCCCTCGTCCTCCAGTAGATAGTGCTCCTGATTTTTGGGGTTGAACTGGACTCGTGTGATGAGGTGTCCACGCAGATCTTCGTACAGTTCACACTCGTGTAGCAGGTGGTCCCAGGTCTCGAGGGAACCATATGCGCAGGCTGGGTTATCTGTCAGTCCAAAGAGGTTTAGCTTGTGGCGGATAGCTCCATGTCCTGTGAGAAGGTAGGTGACGTGGAGACCAGGGCAGAGCCATGTCGGATATTTTGGGTACACCTTTTGCAAGTTCGGAAAGAACCTTCGCGTGACGTCTCCTTTGTCAGAAATCGTCCAGCGTTGTTGCCATATCGATGTCAAGTACGTTTGCAGCCTGTATTTCTCAACTTTACAGTTATTAGCCGGGTCCGTAGTGTGGTCCTGGAAGGTTGTGGCTTTGCCACGTCTGAGTTGCTGAAGCATGCCATTGCGAATCACCTCAAGATCAAGAGGGAGAGCGCCCGTGATCACTTGTAGTGCATGAGTAGAGACTGTCTTGCATGCTCGGGTGAGGGTCAATAGGATGGGTCTATGTATGATATCCAGTCGTCTGCGGTTTACCGCTGTTGAGGCTTTGTGGAACCAGACACCGGAGGCGTATGCGATTGCCGGGATAATGGCTGCTTTATAAAGGATCGCAAGTGTGCGCCTTTTCAGGCCCCATTCGCAACGTGTGACTCTGGCAAGCATGCCAGCGTATTTTTTCATCTTAGCCTGTATATATTTTAGGTGTGGGGTGAAAGACCGATTACGGTCCAGGATAACTCCCAGGTACTTTAGTTCTGTGACTAGCTTAATTGTCCTATTGTTGATTCTTATTTGCGGCGGTCTAGTTGGGGTTAGGTAGCCCTTAAGTAAGATGGATTTAGTCTTGGTGGCCGAAATGGTGAGCCGATGCCTTTCCGTCCATTCTTGCAGTGTGGTTACTGCTGCATTCGCGAGAGTTTCTAGTTGGGCTCTTGAATCTGCAGTAAGGGCTAGGGATAGGTCGTCTGCATAGGCCAATGCCTGTACACCCCCTAAGTCTAGGGAGAGGAACTCGTCTAGTACATAGTTCCACAGGAGGGGGCCTAATACTGAGCCCTGGGGGCATCCTCGGTGTATCTGTCGATCTACCTTGCAGTAAGGGGCCTGTACCAGGATCCGTCTGTTTGTTAGGTAGCTTCTTATGCAGCTGAATAGATTTGATGGCAGTTGGGCTGCCCTGAGTCTTGCGAGGATGCTCGGCCACCAGAGGGCGTCGAACGCCCCTGCAAAGTCAATAGAGATGAGGAGAAAGTATTTTTGTCGGCAGCTCTCCGCCATGTTAAGGATACATTCCAGTGCGTCGAGGGTTGAGTTTCCAGGTTTAAAGCCAAACTGTTTGTTTGCTGTTAAGCTAGCTGTGAGGTAGTGTGATTCAATCCTATGTCTGAGCAGCTGCTCCAACACTTTGCTGAGCACAGTCAGGAGTGCTATTGGCCGATAGGAGTCCGGCTTGTGCTGTGGTTTTGAAGGGTTTTTAAGGATCAATTTAATGTTTGCCACCTTCCAGTCCGTAGGGAACCAGCCTGAGTGGAGACAGTGGTTGTAAAGGTCCAGGAGTAGATTCGGGGTGTACTCAGCCACTTTCCTTACTATTTCCGGCTCGAGCATATCTAATCCTGGGGTCTTCCTGTTTATTATCTTGTTAATAGCAATTTGGAGTTCTGCTTGGGTGAAGGGCTCCTCCGTCCTGGGGGATTTGTATGCATCGTTGGCTTGGCATAGCAGTTGCTGTTCAGGAGTGTTGTCTCCTTCAATGGATTTAAAAGTGGCGTCTAGTATATTGTTTACAGTATCGTGCCAGTTGTTGGTCATGGCACCCTGGGGAGTGATGGTGGAAGGGGTTACCTCCCCCCTTGGCAGCTTATTTGTGACTATCCGATAGATGATACTCCAGGGGTCAGAGTTGCCGACAGTAGAGACCAGATGCTCCCAGGACAGCTTTTTCCGCTGCCTGATCGTCGCAGTATAGGTGTTCCTGGCCTCCCTGTACTGTTGCCTGAGTGGTTCCACCTCAGGGGCCGGCCAGGTCCGTCTGGCTCTTTGGAAGGCGCGTCTCTTCTGGTTCATTTCTCTTCTTAAAATATCAAGTTCTTGCGACCACCACGGAACGGCTCCTGGCCGAGGGGTCCTTTTCCTGATTGCTTGATTAGCCGCATTTACAATGGCATTGGTGACAGCGCGTTGGTGTTGGTCCGGAGTTTGTTTGTAGAGCTGGTTGGATGGCAAATTTTGTGCATTTCTAGTGATGGCTTCTTTGAATTTTCCCCAGTCTGCTTTGTTGACAGCATATCTATTCTGTTTGTAACAGTTTGTCTGAGTACGGTGGAGTGACCTATGCATAGTAAAGGTGATAGCCCTGTGGTCGGAGGAGGTCCAATCCTCCTGCACTTTCCAGTCATTGAGGTGACCGGCTAGGGATCTAGTTGCCATGGTGGCATCCAGTGTGGCCTCCCAGAGAGTTGAACTGAATGTTGGTAGATTATTAGAGCGATTTATGAAAACAAAGCTGCTATTGGCCAGGAACTCCTCCATGTGTTGCCCATTTCTGGAGCCTCTACGCTCTGGGGTCTCACTGTGCCACAAAGGTGAGCGGCAGTTTAAGTCGGCGGATACAAGGATCTTGGCTCCTGCTAGTTCGGTTTGCACTTTATGCAGATATTGAATGTACGGGAGGATATCTGCTTCTGGACGACAGTACAGGGAAATGATGTAGAGTTCCCCTAGAGAAGTTATGATGTGTGCACAGGATGCCCACTCGTGACACAGGTATGAGATCTTGGTGACAGTTATGTTGGGGTTTCGTACAACAACTGCAGCCCATGGGGTTGCTCCATCCATTTGGACAGTTTTATAGCTGGGTGGGTATCCTCGGACAGCGCCTGCACAGGTATAAGGTTCTTGCAGCAGGAGAATGTCTAGATTTTCTTCTTCGGCCCTTTTCCTTATCTGTCCCGCTACAGCGATGGCTCGTTGTGCATTAAGTTGGAGGAATTTAATGCAGCTGTTGTTGTAACTTTTAGGAAGAGTCCCCATAATATATTCTTGATTGTTGGGCGCTTCTTGCTTTAATATATACCGGGCATTTGTTATCTCTGACTGAATGTGTGTGGGGGAGTTTTTGCCACTTGCAGTTTGCACAGGCTGGGTCGCTTTGTTTATTTGGACAGTTTGCATAATTGTGCCCCTTCTCAGCACAGTGTCCGCAAGTTGGCTCCTGCTGGACGCACGTGTGGGTGGTGTGGCCGAATCGGCAACACCGGAAGCACTTTGGGACTGCGATGTGTTCCCTGAAGCGGTGGGAGCTCCAGTTTATATATATCCTCTCTTGTTTTGTTATCACCCTCCATGCCTCAGGGGCCAGTCCGACCACCCAGTTTATTGAGCTACCATTCCCGCTCTTGGTTTGGTGTTTAGGTACCAGTAGACTTGCGTGGTCTCTGTCTGGTAGATGTTGTTGGAGGTTTCTTGTGTATATCTCCTCGCAGATGGAAGTGGGGGTCAGATCCGGGTCTGTGCCGAATATAACAATTGAGGGGCCTTTTTCTCTAGGCAGCTCAGCAGAGAGTCCGAGCGTCGGTATCTTGGCGTTATTTATAATCAAGTTGGCATCGTCTTTTGTTTCCGTCTCGATTATTACCCCAGTGTTACGAGTTTTCCTGATGGTTCTAATCTTGGCTGTTTTGAATTCTTGGGTCAGAGAGTCAATGACTTTCTTCTTGACCTCTTCGCTAGTTTTAAGAGTATCAGTAGTGGTTGGTTTAAGAACCACAAGATGTGGTGTAGGGAGCAGCGTCTTCCTGGGTGCAGACTTGGTGTTGGTGGTGTTTGTGAGAGCCATTGTTGTCGCAGTTTGATTCCTCAGCGCATCAGAATATGTCGGGGCGCGCTGTGGCATTTGACTTGCCCCGCATTCCATATAGGCCTGTAGCCGTGTAGTAGCTCTCTCTCTGTCAAGGTGTTCATCATGTAAGATTGTCTCCATCTTGTGGAAGATTGTGACAATCTCAGATCTGAGTGCTGCTGACACTCTATTTGAGTTTTCCTTGAAAATGTTCTCAAGTGCGGTTTTCAGAAAGAGCGTCTTTTCGTATATGGTACCCTCCGGTATGGCAGGGTCGAGGGGTGAGTCCTGCTGTATGTCTTCTTTTTGGTCTTTTTGTGATGTGGCTATTTCTGGCTGTTCTTTAGTTTCTTATGAATCGCCTGTGGAGACGGAAATGGATCTCGTGGCGAGACTCGTCTGCGCTGCTGCTACTGTCAAAGAAACTCCAGGTATGTTCGACCGTGTCCGCCAATCCATGCTGCATCGGTGTCATCGCGTCTCATGGTGGAACCTTCGAGCATCTGTTGTAACATCATGAAATGCATCCATCTCGTACTCCATTGTTAATATTATGTCAAATAAATGTTTGCCACTAATTACTCTCTTGTGTCATTTTGCATCTTGTGCCTCTGCTACTACTTTCTCGTGACATTTTCGGTTATGGGTTCCTATGCGATTCACATTCTTTTAGATGTTACCTACCTCCCCTAAACGTTTGTACCAATATTTTTGGGACACCCTGTATATGAGGGGATAAAAGGTCTTCAGATAAATGGTCAGCGTTGCAGAGTGGCAATGGATTAGAATAAAAGCATTCCAAAATAATTTTGATATTATTTGCATACCCTTTCATTCTTTGCAGGTAGGGGATGGGGCCCACAAAGTTGTGGGTTTTCACACCTCAGCAAGAATTATTCATTCGCTTTACAAACCTCCAAAAAGTGCCATAGTTGTTATAAATAATGATCTTGTTGTTACCAACCTTCGAGGTCTATGCACGGACACTGTGACCTGTTTAATGATTTCTACACCTTACATAAATTTTTACATTGCATCTGTTTACTGTCCGCCTAGTGAAGACATACAATTGGCTCTCCATCGTTTGGACAATATATGTAGTAATTTCGCTTGTAAAAGTCTTATAAAAACAGCGGATCTAAATGCCAAATCCAACTTCTGGCACAATGGTTTTACCTAGAGGATTAGCTCTCGAGAATTTAATTTTATCCGACAACTTAAGTGTGCAAAGCTTGTCTGACAAGCCGTTCACATTCTCTATTGTGAATGGCGAATCAAACATAGATGTCACTCTTACAACGATTAAAATAGATGAAATTCTAACTGACTGGGATGTTATTCCAAACCTTGTGAATAGCGACCACCGCGCTATTGTACAGTATTTGGTTTGAAGCCTCGACAGCAATATAATGATCACAGCCACACGATCTTAAACGTTTCTCAATGAATACCATTAAATGGAACAAATTCAGATTACCTTCTCACTATGTTCTCTGCAGATGTTGTAGATAGTTTAAACGCTATGACGGCAATGAAATTTACAAATTTCGTCCAGACCCACCTGTATTTGGCAATGGAAGCCAAAAGAAAGCAGACAAGAAGAACTTCTGTTCCTTGGTGGTCTTCAGACTTAAGTAACCTGCGAAAGCAAATTCAACAGGCTAGAAAAGAATTCCAGCGACATAGGCACCTTTCTGTCGAGGATGTTCGGTCCTTCAGGGAAGCTTACAGTACTCTAAGGAAAAACTATCAAAAAGCAATTTCCAACTCAAAAGAAAGTTGTTGGAAAAATATTGTAACGGATATAGGAAATAAAGGACTGTGGGGCTTGCTTTACCGGATATCAAGGAACTAAATGGCTTGCGGAGATGTTTATAACACAGTTAAAAGTAGATGGTCAAGAGACTCAAGACTGAATGTCTACGGTGGATTCCATAATTAACAACCCCAAAGATGTAACGGACCTAGATTCACCGGAACAAATACAAATATATCATGATAATGAAGGACCATCAGATATATTGAACCCTTTTCACTCCTGGATTTGGGCTCTGCTGTGGTAAAGCTCAATGGTAAAAAATACCCAGGTATTGACCTCATTGAGAACACAGTCATCGTTAAATTTTTTGAATTTTTTCAACACATTCTTTTAAATTTGATGAATAAGTGTGTACTAGAAGGAATATTTCCTCGTCAATGGAAAATATAAGTATACTGTATAAGCCTGGGAAATTAATATCAGATCCATGGGCCTACAGACTTATTTCGCTTTTAGCAAAACTGGGGAAATTGTTTGAGCGAATGTTAGCTCCAAGAATCCAAAAAATGCTAGAAGATCATCAGTTATGTTCAGAAGCACAATTCGGCTTCAAGAAAGGACGGTCGAATGAAGACGCTATAAATCTTCTGACCAACTATGTGTCCAACTCACCTGCTAAATACGTACTCGCTGTGTTTGTGGACTTTCAGGGCGCGTTCGACATTTTATGGTGGGAAACTGCCCTCAGGAGCTTGAGCTCAGCAGAGTGTTATGCGATCATACTTTAGCGGCAGACATATTAAGGTGATGGAAAAACATCTTACGTACTGGGCTCAGATTTCAAGAGGATGTCCCCAAGGATCAAAGTTGGGACCTCTCCTCTAGAACGCTGTGGTGGATGAATGGTTAACGCGAGAACACAATGGTATCAGTAAGATAGCCTCTGCGGATGATTTGGTGATCGTTGTTGATGGAAACACAAGGAGAATAACTGAAGAGAAAAGACAGCCTATTTTGGATGACTTGATGTCATGGGCTACAGTCAACAAACTGAAAATATCCCCCAGTAAAATATCCCCAATAAATTTCCCATATTCTAGCCACTACAGACCGCCCAGAATCCGACTAAATAATACCCAAATACCATATGTATCCCAAACTAAGTATTTGGAAATCACCTTAGATGATAAACTCAGTTTTCTGCCTCATATGTCAAAGCTCAGGGACAAAATCCGTTTTTTCACAGCTCAGTTATCAGTCTCAAGGAAAGAGTGGGGATTATCAAAGAAAACCTTGAACCTTTACTATAAAACCATATTTTTGTCTATTATATCATACACACCAAAAAGAATCAAAGGTAAAAATGAAACAGAAACTTAATTCCACACAAAGATCAGTTCTTTTGACAATCAATAATATTCCAATGACTGTTACAAACAACTCACTCCCAATACTTGGCGATACGATTCCTGTAGATTTATATATTGCTTTTCGGGGTTTGATTTACTACCTAGAAAAAGGAAAGTCTAAGACAATGCTCGGAATTACGACTGACCCAGCCAGCGACTTTAAAAGGGAGAAGAAAAGGCTTTGGAAGGAATTTACTGTTGTCTGGCAAAAAAGATGGGATGAGAGCGAATTTGGGCTTGTAACAAGAAAGTATATTGCGCAAGTGGAATTCTCAACAACCCCTGGAGTTATTTCGTGGTGTAGACCTTCTATGACAACTTCTTATCTGCTAACAGGGCATGGGACCCTCCGGGCTAAGTTATTTGAGCGTGGCCTGGAGCCTGATCCGTACTGCACATGTGGGGAATATGAAATGTGGAATCATGTACTTCTAAACTCTCCATTGTACTCTCAACTTAGAACAGATTTAATGTCTGCTGTTCCAAACTTATTGGAGAACGATATAAATATCTTAGTTTAAGACCATAATAACTTTACTTCTCTGCAAAACTTCTCAAGATCAGTTTTCATATTGAGGACTCAGCTAAGAACTTCAGCTTCTTCTGGGAATTGACTTCACGAATGACCAAAATACAAAAGGTTTAAGTGTAAACAGAAGATTTAAGTTAATTGTTATTGTGTTGACTTATATGGATTGCTATTGTGTTGATTTATGTTAATTAATGTTGAATTGATTTTGGCCAATTGTTATCGACAAGATTTATGTCAGTTATTATTGTTTTCTTGGTTCTCAGTAATTCAGAGACTCTGAGCATATTTAAAAAAAAAAGTATTGTATATATCTGTTTAATATAATAATTGGTGGGTGTAAGTGAGGATAATTTGTGGAAATTCTCCACTAGTAATTCATTTGTTGACACCCACTGGTATTGCAATACATCCAGTGGGCCTAGAGAAAGGCACGGGGCAACAGCTGTCTTATATTGGTGGTGGTACATGTTTTGTACCACAGCCAATATAAGACATATTTTTTTTATTATTATTTTTTTATTATTATTATTATTATTTTATTTTATTTTTTATTTTTGGTCTCCGTCAGGAAGCTCAGGCAACCCTGGCGGAGGCCAGCCAGAGTATAATGGGCAGCCTGGCTCACCTCCCAGTGGTGGTGGCGGGCAACGTGGGGTTCCCTTAGGGGCCTTGCGGCTAAGCAGCCAGAGACAGAACAACAGACCACAGCACAACTCTGTCACAAACCAGACACCACACGTTTTCTGGCTTTTACAGAGATTCTGTAAATTCTTCACAAAGTACCATGGTGCAGATGTGGGAAACCACCGGTGGCGCCTTCCACAAAACATTATGCCACTATGTACATGTACAATTTTGTACAATTATGGAAAATGGAATGGAATTTCGTTTGCTTAGAAATTCGAAAGACATTTGGGGCTATGCGATAACTATGAATTGTTGGTTGCAATTGACGCTCTGTTGTTCGCATATTTTGCGAGTGATAAGAAATGCTGATATCGGTGACATAAATTGTCGACGATATTAGCATTTCTGATATCTGCATCTACAGTATTTCGTATTTGTTTAGCTATTGAGTTGATTTTTATGGAAAACAGGGTAGCGCTGATTACTGATCCCTGAGGCACTCCTTTCTTCACAAAGACCTGCGATAGTGTGATTAATAACTTCGCTTTGAAAGTTCGTTGTTGCAACAAATTTTGGATATACAGTATATCGCGCGATGCCATCTCATTCCAAAGCTATAAACGTCTCTAAGTATTCCCTATCGCCGTGCTGTGTCATATGCCTTTTCTATATGAAAACATATCATTACTAGGTGTTCTATTATGAAAGTATTTCTTGTGTTGTTTTCTGCTTGTATCATTAAGTATAGAGTGGACCAGTTCTTCCTGAAACCACATTGAGCTGAGTTTAGCAGGTTATTAGTTTCTAAGAACCACATTAGTCGAGCGTTTACCATTTTTGCAAGAATTTTTCCAAGGCAGCTGGTTAGGGTTATGGACAGATAGTGATTCTGATTTGTGATATTTATCTGGTTTTGGAAAGGCTAAGAATATTGCGTGGCTCCACTGATTCGGAAAGGAATAATCTAGTTATATTTTGTTATATAAGAAGAGCAATAACATCAATGATTTCTCATCTAATTTTTGTATCATCGTATAGTACACCTAATTCTGTTTTTACACGATAGATACGTTCCTGAAAAATACGTGTAAAAAAAATTCGTGTAAAAAAAGACATTGTATTTATGGAAGAAAAGGCGATTGGTTCCGGATCTAAATAATCAGTAAAAATAATTTAAAAAAAACACATAAAAATATTCGTTTTAAGCTTATTATTTTATTTCAACAAAATACACATGTAATAATATGTAATGAAAATGTATTAAAGTAAATTTGTATGCATATGAAATGAAAAAAAATTCTTCAAGAAAAAAAAAAAATCTGTTTTACACATAAGATTTTATTCATTTTCACTTGCTGATAATAAACGGCGCATACGTTTGCGTACGACTGGAATATCACTAGAAATGTTGTGGACATGGTCTTCTTCCTCTATTATGAAATTGTTTCTGTGATCTCTTGAGCAAAATCAGCACGAGTCTCCACTGGTGCTGATGTTTCACCGTTTTTTACGAACGAATTCAGTTATTAATCGTTGTGTTCGTGTTTTGGTTAGGACGTTATATAATTCTTTGTAAGAGGCTGTCAACAACTTCAGTTCACGTTGAAACTTCCCAGCGCGTTCTTCATTAGGGTCATGTTTGACAAAATGATTACCTAATTTTCTGGCCAGTTCCAGACCTTCTTTTATTAAATCTGCATTTAGAACAGGATCATTTTCTTCATTATCACTACGTTCTTTGGAATAAGGAGTCCCAAGGACAACCTCTAATATTTCATCTTCGCTTAGGGCTTTGTCGGTTAACAATTCATCAATATCTTCAAACGATAGCTCATCGAATCCTTCTCCACCAATTTTGTGTGCCATTGTAATGATGATCGGATCTTTGCTTTTTACACATTGTGGCCAAACCTCTTTCCAACACGCATTTAAAGTTGCTGGTTTTAATTCAGTTAACGCTAATCCAACTTGATTGATACAATCCATAATTGAGAATTTCTTCCACACATTAATGACTGTTAGTGTTTCATCATTCAGTTTGTCCAAAACGTGTTGGAATGTTCGTTTTACGTAGTATGTTTTAATTGTCGCAATTATACCTTGGTCTAGCGGTTGTATCAAAGATGTAGTATTAGGTGGCAGAAATAAAATTTGTACGTTTGGGTGTTCCAAGACATTATGGCCAGGTGCATTGTCAAGAAATCAGAAGAACTTTAAATTCGAGACCTTTCAAATTCATATAACATCTGACTTCTGGGGCGAAACATTTGTTGAACCATTCTGTAAAGATAGCAGTGGTCACCCAGGCCTTCTTGTTTGACATCCAGTGAACAGGCAGTTTATTGATATCTACACCTTTCACTGAACGTGGGTTTAGGGCTCGATTTACCAGCAGCGGTTTCAACACACGATCTCTTGAAGCGTTGGAGGAAAATAACAAGGTCACACGATCCTTAGCTACCTTAAAACCACCAGCCGTTTTCTGCGATTTGGCTACATACGTTTTGTTCGTCATTCGTTTCCAGAAGAAACCAGTTTCATCTGCATTCCACACTTGATCAGGAGTGTATCCTCCATCTTCAATAATTTTTGCAAGTTCCTGCGGGAATACTTTAGTGGCCGATTCATCTGCAGATGCAGTTTCACCTTTAATTTTTATATTAGAAGAGCATTCCTTTTAAGAAACCCTATCATCCAACCTGTACTCGCAGAAAATTCATACTTTCTGTTTAACTGAGATGAAGTGCTTGGCTCTTTTTCTTTAATCTGTCTGTAAATTCTTAGTGCTGTTTGCTTGATGGCATTTCCATCTACTGGTACTCTTTTTTGTGACTGATCTTCTATCCATATTACCAGAGCCTTTTCCATTTTTTCCTTGACAATATCTCTTGTATACGATGATGAATTAACACTTACTTTTGTTCCAGAACATACCGACTTCCTAATTGCAGCTTCATTTTTCTTAATAGTTCTTACGGTAGCTTCATGTACACCAAAATGCTTTCCTACAGACGTAGCCCCATGTCCAGTTGCAAGACGATCTAAAATTTGAATTTTAAGTTCCAAAGAAATCGCTTTCCTTTTCATTTTGGTAATAGGCGAATTATTCGACATTATATAAGGGCTACCGAAAAATATCTCAGTTATAATTAATAAAAAAAGTATGAAAAATTTGTAAACTTACAATTTATTGACTATAGGCAAAATTAATAAATTTATATGTGCACAAATTTCACTAAAGATTCTTTCACTTTGAAATAGAGTTACTACTAAATGTCTTTCGAAGATACAATGCACGAATACCGTAGATGTGCACCAAATTCAATAAAAACGTTGATGATTCATAGATACCTAGATGTACACATTGGTAAACAAAAGCACGCATTTCAAAACGCACACACTAGCTAATCTATCACACTAATAAATAGCTGATAATCACACTAATCTATTGGTGCGTGTAATATAGAAATGATACTAATATGCCACAAATAAAAAAAAATTTCTTAGAATTTAGGCAAAAAAAATTCATAGAAATCGTGTTAAATCAAAATGACTCGCGTAAAAAGAGAATGAAATATTTATTTTGAATTCGTGTTAAATCAAATTCGTGTAAAAAAAGTTCGTGCAAAAACAGAATTAGGTGTATTTCATTTGGACCTGCTGCGCTTTGCTTCGTCTGAAGTTCTCTGAGCGTGAAGGGTTGGTTATAAGGTTCTTTATTTTTGCTGGAGAAATTCAACTTACATGCTTCTGCATGGGCTTTATGTTTTTGGAAAGTTGGCTCATAGGAGCTACTATCCGATATTTTTAAAAGTTTCTACCAAGAGCATTTGCTATGTCTTCGGGCTTTACTATATCTTGTCCGTTCCATTTTATAAAAGGGGAGAAATTCCTTGATATTTGTTGTTAATTTTATTTATTTTGTCCAACCCCCCCCCCCACCGACTGCCTGTTTTTTTAGTAATCGTAGATGCAAAACTGATCCAAGATTCTTTCTTACTAATCCATTTGACATTTTCTCTTGCCTTTTTGATTGTATCAAGGGCGTTTTCGGAATATATTCCATGCCTTGATTTACTCGCGTTTTGCTATAATGCATGTATCGTTCCACCACGGCATTGGATGTATAGTAAATTTTGATGAAGTTTTTGGTACTGTTAATTTTGCTGCCTGGATGAGTTTGTCGGTTACATATTTCATTGCAAAGTCAATTGATACCTGTTGGATTTGATGCTCTTCTAATATGGCTAGCTGTTTATATCTTTCCCAGTTTGCATTATCTAATCTCCTAATCTCCACTATTGAATTCTTTCCGGTTGACAAGGAGTGGGTTCTTTTAAAGTAATCTTTGCTGAATAATGACCACTACCTAGTGGATATTGTGAACTGCCAAATCCAGTAGAGGGTGTATTAATGAAGAGAATATAGAGCTTTGTTTTGGCCATGGATTGAATATTATCACTAGGATCAGAAGGTAGCCAGAGACAACGAGTGTTATCAATTACTCCGAGCCGTTTGTGTACTGAGTGCGGTAGTGACTTGCTCTGCGATTGGAAGTCTGTATGTGTATTATGCTGCAAATATTTACGTATTTATCCGTATTCACTCCACTTGATTCCAATATTTAATGGCTAATAGTGATTGAGCGGTGTGAATTTGACGTGCAGTTGAGTGTAGTACATAATTTTGGCGGGAGCGTTGGGGTTGGGGTTGACCTCATGGATTGTGCAGAGGCGCGTCGGGTACAAAAATTCCAGAAATTAGAGGATAAAATGAGTTAGTAGCTTGGTGGCAGTAATGTACGTTCTTCTGTATGTCGTGGTTGGTAGTCTTGGCAGCTCTATTTATCCCTCCATTGGGGTCGTTCGTACCTTTTGAGAAATATGATTTTTATGAAGAGGCCACTTCAGTAGCCAGTACTCTTCAGCATACTTTTTTTTTTTTTTTTTTACTGTTGAAGCTACTGACGCCCACATTTCTGATGAAAAAGAGTACCAAAGGGTAAATTACAGCCTGGATATACTGTGTGATCATTGAATTATGATCACCCACCTAATACCGTGTTGGGCCACCGTTCACCAATAACAGCCACTATTGGCCTCGGTATTGACCCTATTGATACCTGAAGACGTCCGAAGGGATCTGCCACAGTTTTGGAATGGATAACGGTTGTGTGTGTCCATACCCCTCACTTCCGTTCCAAAACATCCAGTTGGTGTTCAATTTGATTGAAGTTAGGTTAATTTGGAAACCAGTCAAGATATATTTATTCATTTTCCCTCAAACCGCTCGTGCATAGTGCGGGCCCGATGACACAGCGCATTTTCGTCTTGGAAGATCCCGTTTCTGTCCTCGAAAAATTGCAACATAGCAGGGTGTTCATGGTCTCATAAGACCTGCCGGTAGACTTCGCCTGTGTGTGTCTTTACAGAAGATATACCTGCCTTCTCCACATGGATGTGACAAACACTATCCGAAGAGACCCACCTGAACTGGATTACATCTGACAAACTTCAATACCCACATAGACAGCCTTCGCTGTCCATTTTACTTGTGCTTACCAACCGGCAGACTCCACTACAAACATTGATCCAAAAAGATACTGACCTGATACTTCACCTATAATGACAAACCCGGACTGACTGCTCACTAGACTGAAATTTTGATCCACTTCCGATCACCTGGACTTGTCAACTGCTGATCCCTAACTCCACAGGTGGGAACTCTCTCCTGCTTATCCAGCAATCCAGCTGGGTTGGGATCTTTGGGGGTTCTGATGCTCGGCTCAGAGCAGGAAGATAGACGACCCTTTTAGAGACCAGGCTGACCTTGGTAGCCTGATGTGGGACCCTTCTGCTGACCCCTTCGGGGGTGGGTTTAACGGACACCACTCTCCACACTTTCTTTGCTTTTACTTTCCTTCATTGATCTTGTAACTTCTACTTTTCTTAGGGATGTCTCCTTCTTTCTTCCCCTACCTTTCTGTCTACTCTCCCTCTCCATTTTACCCCACTCTTCACCAACTATTTCCTCTTCTGTTCAATGTTTCTTTTGGACTTCTCTAGTATTTTCTGGAAAGTCCGGTGCGAAACCCATCCTGGATAGTTTCTGGCGCGCCTTCACATGACTGAGGTTGGGAGGCAGGGGTAAGCCGACCAGGTGTCTGCTGCGAAGTCGCCAGGTGCTGGCACACAAAAAACATAACACTTGCAAACCTACATTACACTTACACAGCCGACTTTGGAATTTGCCTAGTACAGATGATACAGCGGCGTATGGGGGTAACCCTGGAGACCGCAAAAAAGAACAAGGACACAAACAAAAAAAAAAAAAGAAAAAAGAGATCTCGCCTGTGGTCTTGCGCAAGTAACACCTACACACATTTTTACTACACATATTTTCACACACACTTACTTTAACAGGCCACCATATTCAGAAGAGTAATATATTGGTGGAGATGGATTCAGGTGCCACCCTGTGACGGAAACATACATACATGCGCAGGTAACACAGTGGTATCGTCACTGTCCTCCCCACACCGGATGGAAAAAGCCCGGGCTCGAATCCAGTCGATGACGGGAGGAACTTTAATGGGCTTTTTTTAACTGCGTGACTGAGTTACTCGGTCTCAGGCGTAGATAGCAAGGCTTTTCCTCCCAGAAACTGGGTTTTTTTTGTCCAGCAAAACAGGCAAATCGGCCAGAGAACACACGTAATTTACAAACATAATAAGTAACCACCACCAACTGCGCCAAGATAGTGGGCATGATAAGTTTACAGCGTTGTGTTCTTGTGCCACACACGAAGGCGTTCGTCGGCGTGTAGCACCAGGTATTTGAACTCATCCTACTAGCACAATCATTTACAGTCCTCCAGTGTCTAAACAGTGACAACTGAAACTTTTCTCGTTGTGGAATGTGCAACTGGCTACCCGCTGTCGAGTATTGTGTTCTATGGCAGTTGTGTGTACTGGAATTATTCTTCTGTTTCCATGTAATTTTAATGTAAATATCACACATTTTGTACTTTAATTGTAATTTACCCTCCAATTTTTTTTTTTAGAAAAATGTTAGCCTATTTTAGACTACATCTAACTTTCCATTATCATAATTTTAACATGACCATTTTTAAATTAATTTCCTTATTAAACCTATATTGTTATTATTAGAGGTATATGAATATACCTCTAAATGTATATTCATATATACTCATGACGAACTGTCGAGTCCCTAGCGTTGTATGCTGTGAGGGGCAACTTATTGCTCATTGTATCTGGTTTGTGTGCAATAAAACATTTATTTATAAGCTGGCCTTTGAAAGCATTTTCAGTTAAGATATATTGATGCTTCATTAAATATAAGTTACATTGACGTCAATTCAAATACACGCCGTTAATAGTTCATTTTAGTTGGACAGTCATTAACAAAGGGAGAATCGAAGAAAATAAACTGTTAAGTAAAGTACTAATGCCAGTGTAACTGATATCACGAAGTGTAAATATATAGTGCAATTTTTTTTCAAAGGAAGTCCAGCTTAACTAATTGCAGAGTGGATAATCCCAGAATAAAAACGTTTCACTTTCATCTGATCTCGAAAAAGTCAGTGGCTTTAGTGGCTTTATTAAATTTTGCATTTCATGAATGATAATAAAATCCGGGTCATATGATTAAGTACTGAACCATAGAGATTAAAAATAAAGGTGGAAGAAGGAGATTCAGAAAGAAAAGATTTATCTTTTATTACTAATGAGAAAAAGTGCATGCATTGAGTAACGATAAAATGGCACATAAACTTCACAATTGTGAGTAATTCGTTGCAGCGTTACACCACGTCATCATTTGAATCCAATTGATTGAAGACATGATTGACAGCTGCCATTATTCTAACCAAAATTTCTATTCGCTATGGTAAAGGATTGGTTACTTTTATTTTCACAATCAGCATTAGAGGTTTTTTTCTTTTCTCTCTCAAATGAGCAATCTAATCGTGTTTAGTTGAATTACTTTGTTTGGCAAACAATTTTTATAAAACGTACTAGCAATAAAAATTCCCAGAGGTGAAGAAACGTGACATTTGGCCATCACGGTTCCGACTAGTATGCAAACGACGCTACATAAACTCCTCCCAGTTACTAATTATAGTATACGGGAGGAATCCATATTATAGTAACTTTGTCAATACTATTTTGAAGTCGTTTACTGTGTTCCTAAAAAGATAGTTTTATGAGAAAGAGGCGATCCTTGTATCTTTACAATACAATGATCGCCAAACGACACAACGATATAAATATCTTTGTTTATAATAAATGAATAAATGAATAATAAATGAATTATTGTATCTTTAAAAGATTTTATAAAATTTGTAATATATATGTATTAATCACAAACAGTAACGCGCTTTCTTTCGGTTTTAAGCTCATGAATGTGGCAAATAAAAGAATTTGTACGTCTTGATTCAAATATCTTATGTTGTTTAAATTAAAAATGCAAAAAAGAAAAGCTATTCAGAGAAGACTGTTTATTCAAATTATTCTATTACTGTTACCAAAAAATACGGCTGCTTGCCACCGTAATTGTTTCGAGACAGGCACTCCCACAGGTTTGAAAGAAGATGTACTCTTATCAATATTAGTGGCACCGAGAAAGGTTGGATATGTGCCAAAGAAAGTAGCGTTTGTGCTGCACCATTTAGAAGACAAAAAGCTGATAAGGACAAGGAACTGCGGCTGATAGGAAATTTTATAGTGGCCAGCCGCTAAAAGGTCCTTATTATAACCTGAAAGGCCATCTTTGTAGCGCGATCTTGAGCACTGCGATAACCATTACGTGGTGGCTACACTACAACGATCGTTAAGACAGCATCCCCTTCACATTTTTGGTTCATCTCTTTCCTACTTATATCAACAGATTAAGATCATCGTCTGAACGTCGACAACTGAAACTTTTCTCGTTGAGTAAACATATAAACCCCAAACGAATGTACGAAATTTTCTCGTAAAATCCATCAAATTAAAAATCATAAATATCATCAGAAGCAGTTCGTTAACTGTGCTCACGAGCAATAAAGCGAAACTACAGAAGCAACGTTGCATGTTGCTTATGGTAATCGCACATTTTAGTGCAAGTCATGGTTAATTAATGGTTCTAAGTGTAGCAATCCAAATTTTAAGAAGTATTCCAAATTTATAATTTACTCTAGATGCTTCTATGTGATGCTTCATTCTGTAGAATGAGATCAGTACCAGCACTTCACACTAATTCAAAAGATTCTAAATAATCTCTGGACACCATATAATTAAATAAATTAACTGCAAATAACGATAAAACTTAAAGAACGTAGAAATCCTAAAAAATATCTTTTTGAAATATTGTCAAATTTTTGGTAGTCTAAATCACAATTATACTGATAAGAATTACAAGTTGTTCGATTTTCAAAATGAACAAAACAAAGAAAAAAAAAGTGGCTGTTACCTATTAAAATGTTCACATTCATACACGTTAGTTAACTATTAAAAAATCGATGCAGTGTACTACAGTGTTCTCTTTAAGCCTTTAATTTTACAATAGTGTCTATTCACGCATAGTTAAATCTAATTTTAGTAATCAACAGGTGATGCCAGTCACGACTTACACACAAACAATGAAGCATATGGAAGGAAGCAATGTAGTGAAAACGCCAAGGTGAAATAAATACCACTAACACGCTTGTTGTGGTCAGACTCTATTAACTAACAAAATCACTTGCACTACCCATGCTTCTATATGTTCAGGGAATATGGCCCTAAAAGTGGCCCTACACTCACAAACTTTTGGGATTGAAGACTGTAGTTAACCTTTCTGCTGCAAAAGTAATTGAGTGACTGTTTGTCAAAGTGTTACCTCAGTCCGAGGAACGGAATGCTAAAACATCCATCGTACACTTCGATGCATAATACACTCCCGCTTAAAAGTTTGGATTCACAGCATATGACAACAGTTTCGTTGATATTTTGAAGTTAACTATGACAATGTAAGGATTAATGTAGTAACACAAATACAAGTACTTTAAGATTTTTTATTAAACATTGGAAAAATTATAGTAAATTATTGAAATGATTAATATTAACAACTATACTGGTTTTTCATAAAAATATCCTCCAAGCGCTGTTATCATACTGCCTTAGATAGATCTGCATTCTGGCATCCAAAAACAAGATCGACAAATTCTAGTTGTCAATTTGTTAATCTGGAGCGGTGTTTTATAATAGTGTCTTGACTAACATTATTCCAAGCGATTTGCAAGTTTTCCCATAAATTTTGTGAAGATGGTAGACTGCAGAGACTGTACGATTTACGAATTGAAAATGCATCATAATTGAAAATACAACCTGTTGCCTCGTCTGTCGTCCCGATGACGTCATATACAAAATTTTGCTAGTTATTCAAGAACACCCGAAGCTTTTAACAGATGTTGCCATTTTCTGCATCCGAAGCGTTTAACAGATGTTGTCATTTTCTGGCTTATATCTTTTTTATAGGGGGAGTTGTGGCTCATCCTTTATTAAGTGGAGTTGAGTTATGGCTTATCCTTTATTAAGATTCTTCCCAACTCAATCCTTTACACAGTGATCAACCAGTCAATTCTAACACTGCTCCAGATTAACAAATTGACAACTAGAACTTTTCAATCTTGTTTTTTGATAATTTTACTACTGCTGTTTGACGGACTGTTTTTCTCATTGTGGACTACTTTGGGCAGCAGTGGATAAAGATGTGATCGAGCAATATCCTTGGTAATATCCAGAAAGAACTTTGCAGTATCCAGAAAGAACTAAACAACACACACACACACACACACACACACACACACACACACACACACACACACACACACACACACACACACACACACACACACACACACACACATGTACTGCACAAAACATAACACTACACACATTTCTGGCCTTTTACAGAGTTCTGTATTTATCAGAGTGTACTAAGGCGGAGTTGAACTGATGTTCATGTGCCATCCTGCAAAAGATACTATACAGTACATGTCTACAGACTTGACGGTCTAGATGATCCCAGAAAAGTTCTATTAGGTTTAAATCAGGCGATTGAGATGGTCACATCTCAATCGCCTGATTTAATCGCCCATAATTTGAAATACCTGCTCATGTTGTTTAGTTGTTAGAAAGACCATACACAACTTAGAGCTGTGCTTCTGGTCTTGATGTTATATAAAATTTATTCCTCTAAGTTGTATTCCAGAAGAAAATTAAATAAATAACTATTCATTTATTGCAAATACAACAAGCCCATCACAGCACTAGGCTAGAGGCATAAATTCAGTACAAAGGAGACAAATATAAAAACAAATACATAGCATATTCTGTATTATATTAGCTATATGGTGCAAGGAAGCCTGAGGTTTATGCTGCACCAGCCAAACAAAAATTCCCGAGTTACAATAAGAGAGAGAGAGAGAGAGAGAGAGAGAGGAGAGAGAGAGAGAGAAGAGAGAGAGAGAGAGAGAGAGAGAGAGAAGTAGAAGGGAATCACCAAGAAAGGGAAGAATGATGATATCCAGCTCAGGACCTTGGGTGTGCCAAGCCCATACTCACAAAATGTGAGTCCCTGGGATTAATATATACATTAACAATGAATATGAATCGTAATGATAAAAAAATTATATATATATATATATATATATATATATATATTTCAGAACATCGCATTTGTTCATCGGGGAATATTCTGTCCATTTGTTTGAGTCTGGAGGGTTTGGATTTGAATTGTTTTTTTCTTGAATTTTCTCTATTGGGAAGAGCTATTACGTTGGCTAAGTTTGGTGAATCGCTTGCAGAGGTAATTAACTTTGCAAGAAACATGACTCCTGACTCGTTGATCATCTGTTACAGAGGCTTTGCTTTTAAGTTTTGATAAAGTTGTTGCCTGGATATTGTATGGGAAAAACAAAGTTTACTGTTCAGCCATCTAAGAACCCAATACTCTAGAGCAAGGAATTTCTTGACGGTAACTTGAGGAGCACGAGACCAGATTTCCGAGATATATGATAGAATGGGAAAGCTATTGCATTAGGTTCAAAAATGTTTTTATAGGCTTCTTTTCTTAAAATTCATTCAATTCTAATGATGTCGCCCACTCTATAAAAACAGTAGCAAACCCCAGATGATGACTGAACCACCACCGTGCTTGACTGTCGGCACTAAACAATGATCCAGAAATTTCAAATTTGGATTCATCCGTCCTTCAATTGTCCAGTGTTGATGGTGCTTAGCGAACCGTCTCTTTCGATTTTTCCGGTTTTATAACGGTTTCGGACTGCTACACGACCATTAAGTTCTGCTTGTTTAAGACAAAGTTTTACAGTGAATGTAGACACTGGAGTTTCTCTGTTCCTATAATAAATAATAATAATAAAGAAAAAAAAACAAAACAGATAGAGATTGACCGAATTTCAGGTGCAGTAAGTTGATTGTTTTTAGAAATCAGCGTTATGGTCTTATTTTGTGCTTTCACTGTTATGCGTACTGATTGTGGTTTATCCTTTAAACTGTCAGTCTCGTTGAAGCATCGAATGGTAATTATAGGAGTGCTGTACTAATGTACAGTACTCCTATAATTACCATTCGATACTAATGTACTAATTTAAAGGAGTACTGTACTAATGTACAGTACTCCTATAAATGCAACACAGTTTTTTTGTCAATATTTCTCTCACGGAATAACTTTCTTTTTAAAGAGTTATAATAGAACTTCTGTTTTCAACACTCATTTCCTTATTTCTTGCCACAATTTCCTTATTTCTTATCACAAATCACACAAAACTTACACCAACGTTCATTCTGAATGACGGGTGTTCAATATTATAATTTACATCTCTTACTCCTCAATTTATATTATTGCAAAACAGTCTAGAATCATCTACAATCTTCTTAATAAATACTGAAGCAGTATTCTCACTTTTATGAATCATCTACAACGTTCTACCACATTCTGGAGTGTTTTACATCTTTTTGGAATGTTCTAGAAATTTCTTAAATATTTCTTAAATAGGTTTTTTTGATTTTTTATACTTATTAGAAAATATTTTAATAAAAATTAGTAAACAAGTTGATCACTTTTTATTTTAATGAAATCTTTGAAAATTTTGCAGGTATAATTGCACTTCGATCGAATTGTTGCATTTCGGCGAACGTTGTTCAGTATTTGAATGACCGGAAGGAAATGCGCAGTGTGTTCAGTTTAAGCCTACCTAATTTTGGCAGCAGGGGTGTTGCCTGGATATTGTATGGGGAAAACGAAGTTTACTGTTCAGCCATCTAAGAACCCAGTACTCTAGAGCAAGGAATTTCTTGACGTTAACAAGGAGCACGAGACCAGATTTCCGAGACATAAGACAGAATGGGATTACACAGGGATGAAGAGTGCACAGATTCCAGAAATTTGGAAATAAAATGATTCCGGTTAGCAGCCTAGTGTGGTTTCCAGACTTTTTCTGTTTATTATGGTTGTTAACCTGGGTAGATTAATATCTTTTGCCACCTCAGTAGCCGTATTTGTGGAAGAATCTGTTATTTATAAAGGGCCCAACTGAATAGTCAGTACTCTCCGGCATAGAACGTTTTCTTTAATATCGGAGCTTTTGCCATCCAAATTTGCGATTCACAGAGCACTGCATAATAAATAAATGTATGGATATATTTTTTCGCTATAGTTATTTATATATAAAAGGTTTTGCTTGGCATGCCAATTAAGGCTATGAATTTTCTTTACTGGGGATCAATACATTGATGGAATGTGAGCTTTGGTTTAAAAAAAATATATATATAATAAAACAGGCCTACGTGCTCTGGGCCGACCGGGCTAGCTGAGTGGGTAAAGTACCTGCCCGGCAACCCAAAGGTCGCGGGTTCGATTCTCGCCTCGGGCTTGGATCAAAGTACTGCAAAAACCTTGGGAGGTGCAATATGGCCACAGAAGCCGATGCGCCAACAACTACCAAATCAAAAAAAAAAAAAAAAAAAAAAAATCAAACGTGCTCTGGATTCATAATGCGAGGGAAATAGCTAAAGAGGGGGAAGTTAAAGTGAGAAGGAAGAAGAAGAACGTGGAAAGAGGGCGTCCTCCAGATGACGGAAGTAGGGAGGGAATGAAGGTTGAAGCCCCTGGCCTAAGGAGCCCACTCACCCAGGGTCAAGGAAAGAAAAAAGTTGCAGGATAACAGTTACCCTGCAAAGAGGTGCCATATGGCGTTTACACCCGAAGGCGTTTATAGCACCTGAGCCACCTTCCAGTATACAGATGCAAAGTCATCCCGCACCCGAACGTGTCAGCAAGGTTTGAAGTTAATCTTACCCCAGATGGGGTTTGCAGCGCATCGTACCCTGGCAGAGGCACTAGTTAATTCTACCCCGTAGGGGTTTGCGGTTCGTTTAGGTGGATTCCCTTTGTACTACTGTCGAACTGTTGCCTAGGAGATTGTTGTCTGATTAGTACGTCTGAGTTGGAAGGTTGATTGAGCAAACTTGGTAAGGCCATGATAGTAGTGCTCATCTTGCAGAAATACATGGTGTAGGTTTCCGTGTGTTTTTGTGATCAGTCTTGTCCGTAATCTTCATAATAAGGACAGTAGTCTATACTTACCTGCTCCCAGCTTTCAGGTTGTCCGCATGTGGGTTTTGTTCGATGCCCTGATCTGATCAGTTATTTTTTTCCTGAAGGGTCCGTGTCCTGTAAGTAAGAAAGTTACTTGGAGGCCCGGTGAAACCAGGGAGTAGGCTTTGGGTATGTTTGGGCAACAGAAGGTAGGAAAAGTTTGGTAATATCCCATGCGTCTTGCCAAATTTCGATGAGTTTGTTTGCAATACGTTTTCTCTCTCTTTTGGGATCGTTGGTCAGATCATGATGGATGTTAAGAATCTCAGAGGGAATACCTCTCTTTAGTTCTCAAAAAAACAAAAAAAAAAAATTAGTTCTCAGTACCTTGATGTCGAATATATTGAAATATCTTTGCCATCTATCAAAGGCGTCAACAGCACCCATGAAAAGAGTGCTGTTGTACAAACACACAAAACGCCACCCTGCGACACCCACAATTTTTCTCGTGTGGACTGATTCGTTGTTCTTGATGTAAACGGTTGTAGGAATACGACAAGTAGGAATTTTACGAAGACTAGAATATTTTCCTTAAGGTTGAAAAAAATTTTTTGGTTGCCTAATGTTGTCTTCAGATTATCGTAGAGCCGCTTCTGTTTCTTAGTTTCTTTAATGACATTGATGAGGGAGTGCAGTGGAAGTTATCAAAGCTTGCTGATGACTTAAATGAAGGGTGATTAACGACCAAAATCAGGCCATTTTTGCTACAGAATGACTCCTTAATGTCTCTAAAAGTATAAGCCCTCGTGGGTAGCCTATGTTGGAATACTGATTGCACAAAACATCAGTAAGCGCAGTATAGATGTGTTTTTTCTTGCAAGGAGGCGACTCTTGGTTTCGTGGGTTTGCTGTATTTTAGTCATTATTCTTATGCGATATTCCTTATATTCAGGGCATGTATACATAACGTGGTCCAAAATTTCAGGGTCACCTCAAGTGCGGAGAGGGTTTTGCTGTATTCCAAGGGTTGTCAACTTGTCATTAAACGGATCATGCTCCGTTAACAGAAATGTTACTGTAATGTAATCCAGGAGAAAACTAGGGAAAAGGCTTTGTGCCAAGAAACGTCACATTAGGAATTTTTTGTGATGGCACCGTTTGTAGTTTCATTCCGAGATTCCTGCCAAATGGCTTGCAATCTCTCCATTATGTGTATTCTTTTCCTATTCAGATTATTCGCCATGTCTATTGAATTCTAAGAATTGTATGTGAAACCCCAGCAAGGTTTTACAGTTCAGAGATACTTACCAACTGGCACCGACTACCATGTTGAATTCAAAATCATTTAAATTTTTCGTGCTTACCCATTCTCGCACTGACTTGCACACATACTAACTTACACATACATCCCTTCATATCTACGTACCTGCTTTATATCTCATGGCTCAAACTCATGATGCTGTTACTGAAGTATTCCATTTCTTGAAAAGGATAGATGTATTTAATAAAATTATCACTTAGTGTATATCTGGTTTTACATCAGCTTATGATACGTTATATAAAACTAGAGGACTTCTTTTCAGATTGCAACCGTATTGTGCATTTTGTAACATTATTTTTCTGTCAACAATCAATCAACAAGTTCTATCGTCTAATTCAATTATCTGTTGCAATTTATATTGTGTAAAGAATAATTAACTCCCATATCAGCCAGGGTTTAAGTTTTTGATGTGAGCCCGTTCTCAGAGCTAAATCTCTTAAATCTACAATGTTGTTAATTTCTTAGTCGACGGCTCCGAATGAAATTTTTATTACTACGTGCATTGGACCTGGTTTGTTTTCAATATTGCAATAACCATTTTTCTTTATTTTTATACCACGCAAAATGCACGGTTATAATACAAAAAAAAAAAAAAACATAACCGAATAAGCTGATAGAAATACAGTATATTTATAGCATGAAAGTGGAATAAAATAGCAATAGATTTAATTAAGTAAAAATAGTATATTTAATACATTATTAAGTACAAAATGAGAGTAGTGGATTTTTATTGGATATGGATATACATTTCTAATAAATACTTACTAAACATTTATTAAAACACATACAAGACAAGAATAGGGATTGAAAGTTTTTTATTCTTCTATTGAAACAACGTATTCAAAAGTAGCAGCTGCTTTACAAAATTAACCGTGTTTTTCATGTAATATCCACACTGAAGTCGAGAGGATATTAAATTATTCTTACTGTCAAAACAATTTCCTTCTAAAACAAGTTTTCTCTTGGAAGTTTTTATGCTGTCGTTTTCAACAGGTTAGGATGTCCATTATAAAACCTTCCAGAAGTCATACGCATTATCCTGCAGGACAACTGAATCCTGTTTACGTTAGACATAATTAATTCTTTAAAAAGTATTATGTCGTTTTGAAAAAAAATCAAAATGATTAATGTTATCATTAAAAATAATTCATTATTACATTAAATAGCTTGCGAGAATGAAAACCCTTACTTGCAATAAGGAGGGACGTATTCTTCTCCAATATGTTATTTGAAATGCATTCTTATACAGAATACCTTCTTGAATACCTTCAAGAAAGTATTGAAGGTACATTGGTGTTTGTTTCGTAATGCTGATTTTTTTTATCTATATACAAGAATTAAGAACACATTAGTCATTCTTTATTGCCGACGGAGGCTTAATACAAAGCAACGATCAGTTGCTTTGTATTAAGCCAAATGTCAATTTAATAAAAAGCCTCTGCGCTTTTATGTCTGCAGAATTCAGAGTATGTAATTAAAATGCATACTATTATGCAAACGTGTTTCTCATTCTGCCTGTATTCTTCCCCTCCTCCATATAAATGCACACACACACATCCATGTCACTGCCAGAGTAACAATAAAAAAAAATAAATAAAAAACAAATAAAAGTGAATACACTTTGTATGTTTGTTTATTTTATTGTTTTTCTTTTATTTTATTCGATTTATTTGGTTCATTACTTATTTTCATTTGTTTTGTTTATTACTTATTCGTATTTATTCTGTATTTATAATAATCGATGTTATATATAAATAATTAAATGATACGTATGCGATGTAGTCCAGTGGTTCATAAAGTGTGGGTGCACTTGGTTTCTTGGGAGGCATTTGTTTTCATGAATCACTTTTTAGCGCAATATGGACTAACCACTCCAAGAATTTAGGTGCGAAGCGCTCTTTATTTATTTATATTTTTCGTATTTTATTTCTTTGAGATTAAAATGCACTGAAGTATATATTAATTTATAAAAGTATGTACAGTATATTCACAGCTAAATTTCATGTCAAATTTGCATATTTTCACATTGTCCTGGGAGGCACGTGAAATTTATGAAAAATTTTAAGGGGCTCAAGGTATGAAAGTTGTGGGATGCGCTGATGTAGTCGTATTTATAAGAGAAGAGAACGAAATGACATCGTATAACCCCTAGAGTGGGTCTCATTGTTAGATAATGCAAATAACTACGCATGCTTACAAGGACGCTTTGGAACCCTTTCACAGCTGCCAATGGATGACTAGTTGTGCAAAGGAAACACTGGGTCCAGTTTCTTGTTTCGCACACTTTTATTAGTGTTTATTCATAATGAACAAGTAATATTAAATTGAAAAAAACCACTCATGTGATGATACACTTAATATTAAACAATTAGGTAAAAATCTACCTAATTTAAATAAGGAAAAGCAATGACCTAAAAAAAAAAAAATATATATATATATATATATATATATAATGAAGTACTTACACCTATATATTATAATAAATATAAAAGTGTAAGTATGAGTTACACGAAAAGCCAAAAAAGAATAATAGTCGAAAAATAAAAGAAATATTTTAAAGGAAATGACCTGTAAAATAAATAAATTAAACTGACATGTAAAATAAAATAAAATACCAGTAGATAATGGTGGATAAAATACCATCAGATAATGGTGGATAAATTTAGCCATAGTTCAAAAAAGGGGAAATAGAACAAAAATACAATTAAATCCGATGTCAGCGAAAATAAAAATAAAATTATATATATATAGACGAAATAATAAAGAATTAATAGACAATACAAAAAGAAAGATGGAGAAGTATTTAACACAAGGTTAATAGAAGAAAAGCCTAATAGAAGAAAAGTAAGAAAAAGAAAATAATGAAAAATACAAAGAAAAAGAATAATATTTAAAACCTACAAAAAAAAATTATAAAATTAAAGGCTGAATCAACGAGCCAATCAAACGTAGATAAGCTGAAAGGAAAAGAAGAAATATATGATTAATTAATTAATACAAAAAATAGTAAGCATCAAACATAAAACTGAGGGAGGAAGAAGGTAAAAAAGGAAAAAAAAAAGAGTTTGATGCAAACTAAACAAAGTGGGTACATAGATCAGGCATTTCATCAGGGGACTACACCTGATCATGCACGAAACCACTGCGTTTCTATACAAACTTATGTTATGGAGGAAAAATTAAAAATAATATATAAAAAAAAGAAGGAGAAAAAGATAGAACCTCCAAAACCAGAAGTAAGGTAGCCCCAACGCAGTAATTAAATCAAAGAAATTAAATTAAGCAAATTAAAGTATAAATGAATTAAAAAAGAATAATATATATATACAGGGTGTCTCAAAAATACACGGCATAACTTCAGGAATGAGTTCCTCATATGTAAACAATAAAAATATTTTATATCAACATAGTTCCGGAAATGCTTGGTTTCCGAGTTTTGAAGGTATGCCTATGGCACTTAACATGTTAACATCACCTTATAGTAACTGTTCAAAATGTCCACCTTCTCCTGAATACAGGCCTCACATCGAAGTCTCATGTACTCCCGAAAACGATGCCAAATTCCTGGCATGTTTCGTATTGTCTCACAACCTGTCACAATTAGATTGCGGAGAGTTTCCACATTAGCTACCGGAGTTGAATACACAATTACATTAAATATCTGCATGTGCTGATTCCAGGAGTGGCATGCACAATATCCAAAAATCTCCTCCTCTACTTCAGGAGTCGTAGATCTTGGTCGTCCTCTGTCGGCAGCACGAGGTGTAAAGGTTCCATGTTCACAAAGGCGGCAATGGATACCTTCAAACGTTTTCCTGTCCGGACATCTTCGTTCTGGGAACCTTTCGTGGTACAAACGATGAGCCTCCAGTGCATTGTCGTCTGCCAAACCGTACATAAAGTGCATATCCGCTTGCTCCTGATTTGAGTACATGGCCGGAATGGGAAACCACCAGATTCTGTCAGTACCTTGTGATGAAGGAAATCACCTGCGGGAGATAAGACATTCCGGTTAATAACTGGAGAACCAAGCATTTTCGGAACTATGTTTATATAAAATATTTTTATTTTCTACATATGAGGAACTCATTCCTGAAGTTATGCCGTGTATTTTTGAGACACCCTGTATAATACCAATGGATAATGTAATCTGAATAGGTTTTCTAAAGAAATAACCGAAATTAAGCGAGTAGTTGAAGAAAACATGTTTCCCTTTGCTTTTACTAGGGGATGCAGTAACACTATCACACGCCTTTATTAGTTTTAAAGATTGCTATAAAAACCAAGTGTTTCCTAGCAAAACTACATTAGATTGTGTAATCTAACCAAGTTTTGTAAAGAAATAACCGAAATTAAGAGAGATGATGAAGAAACTTTTTCCCAATGCTATGGCACATTGCAGTATAGAGAAAAAAGTGCTGAATTTTCTTCTTTTTTGAACGAAAATCTTTGATTTTTGCCAGTTTCAACACTTTTCGTTTTTTTCGTATAATTTATCGATTTCGGTAACAACCCTGTATATATATATATATATATATATATATATATATATATATATATATATATATACAGGATTGTTAAAATTAAAATATCCCTATGTAGAGGGCTCTGGAGCGAGTTCTAAGGATCGTACCGAAGAGAAATTTGGACGACAGGTACAATAAAGAATGCGCTCGCCATTTATTGGGAAAAAAAATTAGTTACAAAATATGTCAGTATATGGCGTTGTGGCGATACAAATCACGTGAACGTTACAATTGTTCAATGTGTCCTCCATTTTGGTGAACAACAGTTTCCATTCGAAGAACAGCATTTTCTACAGCAGAATGTAACATGTCAACTGGAATAGCTAGCACATGACGTCTAATGCTGTCCTTCAGATCTTCCAGAGTTTGACATCCTTCCCGATACACCTGGTTCTTCAAAAAAACGGAAACAACGGCTGATGACCCGTTCGTCTGTAAAGTGTTGCCTTAGCAATCTTTGAACACAACAGTGGATGTGGGTGGCACACCATCTTGCATGAATATGGTACCTCGAAGGCACCCGCGTTGTTGCAGCGTGGGTGCCTTCTGGTATTGCGAAATTTGCAACATTTCATAATATCGCTGTCTAGTGACGGAACAGGTGTGGAGTCCAGTCGGTGTTACCTGTTCAAAAAAAATATGGCGGTCCAATCATCAATGTGGCCATAAATCCACACCACACTGCCACTTTTGGAGAATGCAACAGGAACTCTTGGATAATTCGAGGGTGTTCCGTTGCCCAAATGCAACAGTTGTGCATATTCACTTATCCATTTAAACAGAAGTGGGCTTCATCACTTCAACGGATGTTCGTGGCCAAGTGATATCCACTGTCACTCGTGCCAGAAACTGAAGTGCGTATGTGAAACGAATATCTGCATCACCATGCTTTAGCCGCTGTAGCAGGTGCATCTTGTAAGGATAGTACCGCAACACCTGACGCATTACTAGCCTTACAGTGGAATACGGCATGTCCACTTCACGAGAAACAGCTGGCACACTTGCGCTACCACATGGAGATTGACTTGATAAATCCACGATAAGCATAGCCACATCTTCAACACGAGAAGAGTCCACTCGTTTTTGACCTCTTCCCGGTTGAACACCAAGATGTCCTGTCGCTTCAAATTTCGCAATCAGTTGTGCGGACAGCACAAAGAGTCGTAGGTCCACGTGGGCCTAATGCCCTTCTAACGCCGGAATTCTCTCATAGTCGCAGCTTCATTGTTGCTGTTCCGTAGGATAGTAGAGTTTCACTAATAGCGCATTTTCCTGCAACGTTGTTGACATTGCTTCTGTAGTGCAGGCAAACATCTACTGTATGATTTTGAAGAGACTGCTTTGCTTTTATACAGTACAGTAGAGCTGAGTAGTGTCGCTGTGGCAATAACTTACGATTATGCAAATAACGTAAGTTATTTGCATAATCGTAACTAAGATAGTTACGCTACGCGCCATACAGTGAGGCGCCTCCGTAGCCAGGTGGGAAGGAGCAGCAGTGCGTAGCACACGCTTCTTGATTAGACCGGGGTTCGAGCCCGTCACCACCAAATACGGAGGATGCGGAAAGGTCAAGGAATGACCACCGCATATTCCGGAGCAATATGGCCTTAGTTGCTAATGCTCCTAAAAACCAAACAAACAAGCCATACAGTGACAAACTTAGTAACTAATTTTTTTTCCCAATAAATGTCGAGAGCATTCTTTATTGTACCTGTTGTCCAAATTTCTCTTCAGTACGAGCCTTAGAACTCGCTCCAGAGCCCTCTACATAGGGATACTTTAATTTTAACAACCTTGTATATATATATATAGACGCTGCAGTTGAAATCTGCAGTGGCTTCTATTACTTTTGATTATAATATGAAATGATAACAAGCTAGCAAGCCATGAAAAGAATATAGGTATGTTAAACGTTACTCGTATTATTTATTCATTGAGTAACGTATGATAACAACTGTTATTACGAATATGTTAATCAGTAACCTGCTTTATTGTTCCATAACCGAAAAATTATCGCTTTATTTCAATTTTATATACATTTCTGCCAAAAATTTCAAAAATTTAAATAACTGAGCATCCCTGAATTGAGGCACTTCGAGTGACCAGGCGCGAGGGTGCATAAGTACACGTGCTTTGAGTGACCGGGGTTCAAGCCCGTAACTGATAAATAAGGAGCTGGTTCTCTTATGCTCTGTATCTTGTGAACTCTTCTGACCGTGTGGTTGCCCCCGAGTATAAACAGAAAATTAATTAAATTCGATTTCATTTCCGAGCGCTTCGTAGTATCCAACTTGGTCATATTTTTTGAATATTTTTAAATTTCTTGATGTTAGCCGAGTCTGTGATTCCTTGCTTCCAAATTTATCACAGAGACATCAAAAAGCATGGATACTTAGATGTTCGAAAATTTACAAGGTAACTGGAAACTAGTAAAAATAAAACTGGAAAATTAAACGGCATTTGTCAATTACTCTTACCATTGATAGAATGTGGAGATAAATTCGTATTGCTGTAACTGTACAGCAATACTGTACAGTTATGTTTGTAACTGTACAGCAATACTGTACAGTAATGTTTGTAACTGTACAGCAATACTGTACAGTAATACTGTAACTGTACAACAATACTGTACAGTTACAAACATTAACTGTGCAGTATTACTATACAGTTACGAGCAGCCTAATCGGCCATGAAGACCGTTAGCATTCAGAAACATTTATTTTATAGAATAAGGCTACAATTATACATCAAATTGTTTGTTTTAGGAATTATTGTCGAATCTTACATCGTTCTATTTAAAAATGTAATGAGTAATTGTTTTAACTTAATGTCATTAGAAAATAATCGAAACTTCCATTTCTCTTGGTTCTCTCAATATGTTACAATTTTGGTTATATCTGCAAGCCTAATGCAGACACTGAATACAAAATTAGTCACTTGTGGTGTTTAGGGCATATATCATATTGAACACGTGCATCTTCAACATTTGTTTGCTTACAGAACTGAAATTTCAGTATAATTTTAACCTGTTTTCTCTATTTGCAAGCGTAATCGAAGAAGCAATCGTTTCCACCAACAAAAATTGGGTGCAGAAAACATGTTTTTGATTGGCAAAAAGGAGTGATCGCATTTGGCAGGTCTAAAGCGCATCCTGTTAAAGAAGTGGCTGAATTTATTCTGGTTTCAGAAAGAATAGTAGCAAAAGTTTTAAGGAATGGTGTAAGCAGAAATCAGTGTCAGAATTATGGTCGAAAGTCTCTGCTATGTCATCGCGATCGGCGATGAACATCGTGACTAGTAAAAGAAAAATGATGATTGGAAAGCTGCAGTGTGGACAGTTTATGATTGGAAAGCTGTGGTATGGACTGTTGATATTTGGAAAGACATCATGTGGTGTGATGAATCCAAATTTTGCCTATACTCCAAAAATGGCAGGCACCGAGTTCACAGAAGAAACAATGAGGCTTTCATGAAGACAATATGCAAAGTATTGTGCAAACTGTAAACAATAAAACTGTGGATCAGTGATGTTTTGTGGATGTTTTAACTATTATGAAGTGGACCCTTACTTGCAATACCGAGCAGGCTAGGTATACAAATATTCTGGATGATCAGTTTGCGCTTTTTGCAGAACGTTTGAGGGACAGTTATCATTTCGATACTCTTCTATTCCAATATGATAACTGTTCGGTTAACAGGACCTCTACTATTTTAAACTGGCTCGAGGAACAATGGTAGGACATTTAAATTGGCCAGACAAGTCACCACATTTAAATTCTAGAGAATATAAGCAACTATCTTATCTTGAACGGAATCGGAAACATAACAACAGCATCCACGAAATCAGAGTGAATTAAGGTCTTGAATCCATACCAACGATAATTCATGAAGCGATTCGTATTAAAGGAGGAGGATTACACGTTATTAATCAAAAAATTACAAGCGTGACTAATTTTTGTCTGCTGTCTGTATATTCTTCTTCACTTCAATTATTCGTGAATTTATGTTAACGTTTCAGTTCATCAAATTATGAAAAAAAGAAAAAGCAGACATCGAAACTTTGTCAATAACTCAAATTTATAGAAATATTTATTCTGATATTCCTCGGAATATTTATTCTGATTATACGAACTTTGGTTCGTTACCACTTATTGCCAGTTTGCTACCTATTGCTTGTAATAGGTGGCAAACTTGCTGGTAGCTCCCTTTTACTAATGTCAAGACTAGTTGAAATTTAAGGAAAAGCTTTTCTTCTTCGGCCAAGTTAATCATCTACTATAAATATGTTGTTCTGTAACGTATGAACCACAATATATATAATCTCCCAGAAATAATAATTCTTACTGGAAGGAATATATTCATGATTTCACACGTTTACACTTTTGTTAATTATTGCAAGGAAAGCGTACCTACCAGATTACCATTTTTTTTGTTAATTATTGGTGCATCGGGTTCTGTGGCCATAATGCACTTCACAAGGTTTTTGTACTACTCTTATCCAAGCCCGAGGCGGGATTCGAACCGGCGACCTTTGGGTTGCCAGGCAGGCACTTTACCCACCCGGCTAGCCCAGATTACCACACTTACCTTGAGTGAAACACTGAACGCTACGTGTGGTACCATACCCCAGGATTTGTTTTAATTAATTTTTTTTTTTTTTTTTTTTTGTACTTTTAATTAAAAAATTCCACATGAGTTTCTGGTTGCATTTATGTGCAAAAGTGGATATAGTGGAGTTAGATGTAAAATTGTTTAAGCATGTTGAAAAAGCAAAAAAAAAAAAAAAAAATCTCTTGTTGTAGCTCGACGGATGACAAACCTGTACATACACTTTCTACCGCACATCATGCTAGAGTGGTTGGCAAGTTTTCTTGCAATGTTTGTCTTCAGTAATGAAACTACAGTTCACGTTTCCTTGCGAGTTAATCAACTTTATGTCAATAATTGGAACACGGAATATCCGAAGACAGCTATGGTGCATCTCACAACGGCCATAGAGAAAGATGTGTTGTGGCCATATACTGTAAAAGATGGGCAAGTCGTTTCTCTCAGCGGAAAAGACATGTTATAGAATTGATTAAACTGCACTTAAAAGGGGAGTCGTCGAGGTTCTCCATTGTGTTGGAGAATCGTAATATTACATGAAGAACGGGTTTTCCTTAAGCAGATGCTGAAGATAAGATGAATGTGCTCGAAAGATTGATACTCAGAAACCGTGGTACTCTTTCTTCTTCTCCTAATCTAATACCGTTTTGTTTATTATTTTTGTTTCAGTGAAATTCCGCTTCAAATAAAATAAAAAAATTCACGTTGCGGAATTAACCGGTCTGTTGTGAAATTTACTGTGGAAGGTGTCGCAGAAATTGAAATATACTGTGAGGCTGGTAGAGGAACTCATTTTGCAAATGTCTAGCCTTTTCAAGTAACAGAAAACAATTCTTGCGAAATATATGGTGACAACGTGAGCTACTATTTATTTCCATTGTAAGAAATTCACAGTTTGCTAATTTCATTTAATATTAGTTTAGAGATAAATGATGCAAGAAAGCAGGTTTATACAGCATCAGCAAAATAAAGGTTCTCCATTGTATCTGATATTCAACCTGTCTGATATCTATTACAATTTATCTTGCTCTTCCTTAAATTCATTAAAACTACCCACTTTACAACACCGGATGGAAGTTCGTTACACTTCCATCTGGTATTGTGAAGTAACTATCAGCTGTCTGAAAAAAAATTTCTGCACATCTATTCTGCAAAATTCCTTCCTCAGATTTTTCCGCTTATATGTATTGAGTGAACAACAGGAGGAATGTTATTAGTATTTAACATTACTCAACCGGTTCACAGCCTTAAACACCTCAATCAGATCTCCTCGCACTTACTAAGTTTCTAGACGCTGCAATTTGCAGAACTGATCTTACTTAATAAGAGTATCCTATTATTCCCCATGACTATTCTTGTTGTTCTTCTCCGTATGATAATACCACACATTTGGTATGTGTGATTTTGGGATTTTGTTATTCTGGGATTTTGCAGTATTTTATAGTTATGAACGTTAAATATCAATTGAAAACTTTTCAGCCCATTTGCCTATTCCTTCTAGATCATTCTGCACTAGCATACCCTGAATCTGCGATTAACCACCCTCCCAAATGTTTATCCTCTGAAAACGTAGACATTAAGCCTTAGGCCTGCCTTTATCAATATCATTAAAAAATGTAGAAAACAAAATTAATTCGGCTCAATTCTGGGTACTCCACTAATAACATTTGGCCAAGAAGAGCAGTCTGTCCTCTACCATTCAACTACCCCTCCATCCACAGCAGCAACTTGCAATTAACGCCACACTAGTTCAATTTGTATAACAGTCTTTTATGTGTAACAGTATGAATAAGCTTTCCCGAATTCAAATATAAGATAACAAAATTATTTTTTTCGCCCAGTTCTTTTGTTACTACGTTATAGTATCTAATCAGATTGGTCAGATAAGATTGCCCCTTTAAAAAATCCATGCTGTGACTTCAGTATAATTGTATTCCTACCTAGATGGTCTTTCATTTCTTCTTTAATCAGTGACTCCATTTTTCCTTCGAAAGAAGTCATGTTTACAAGTCTGTAATCACTCGCGTCACCAATTGATTCTACTTTGTGAACTGCGGACATTTCGCACATCTCCATAGGAATCTCCCCTGAATCCGAGAATGCTCTCATAATTATTGATCTAAAGGTTTGCTGATCTCTTTTGCTGCTTCCCTTAAATATAATTAGATAGATCCCAACCGCCAAAGGTTCCTTATTTATGTTTGGCTTCTCCGATTCCTCTTTCAGTTTCATCTCAGTTATCACAAAATAATTTAACTCCCTGTAATTTGATATGCATAAACATCCTAAAAAATTCCTCATATTGGAACACTAATGCAAAATATCTATTCTGTTTGTCAGCACCTTGAATATACGAAACAACCTGAAAATATGAATAGTATAAATGTTCTTTTAGAACAATTATACCTTTCATGTCTAGAAGACAAATGTCATCCATCCCTGACCTTCGAGTGTTCACATAAGTCAAAAATTTTTTACTATTTTTTTAATAGTTATATTGACCATGTTTTCAAGCATTTATAATAATACCTTCTGATATAATCATGCAAAGTGAACAACGAATGAGGCAAATACTTACAGTTGAATAGGAAAGTTTGAACAGAGGACAAGGAGAGTTATATTGATAACAATAAGAGATATGCTGACAAAGAGAGAGCTTTTGCCTTCATATACATTTTTACCTAGTTTATATCAAATGTTCACCTTGTTTTAGGCACTTTCGCAGATATATATAAAAAAGCACCTATTTTCTTCACCACGCCTTCCGTCCGTCTACTCCCTCTAGAAAGATAATAATTAACTAACAATGAATTCCTTCTAGAAATCTCAGGAAAGCTTCTGATACTGTTGCGCAGAAAAGACTGCTGTACAAATTGGAGCAGTATGGCATTAAGGGCAAATTGCTGCTATGGATAAAGGGTTGCTTGAGTGGTAGAAGCATAAAGTGGTAATCAATGGACACTGTTTTTCGTGGACTAATTATTAGTGGAGTTCTCTCCACCCTGGTTCGGTTGTTGAGCCCATTGTTGTTGTTGTTTTCTATATTTATAAATGATATTGAAAAAGTCATATTAGACTTAATGTCCACGTTTGCAGATGATACGTTAACGACGACGGTGGTTAAAGACAGGATTGACAGTATGCTACTGCAACAGGATCTGGAAAAGTCAGGCAGATGTATTGAGAAACGGCAATTGAAGGCTAACATTGACAAATGCAAAATTTTAAAAAAAAGTTGCACATGGGTATCAGTAACCCCAGAGTAACTTATCAACTGTGTGGTACTACACTCAGGGTAGCATTCGCGCGCTCCCCTCAACTTTTTTGTTCGCCCGCTTTTCTTGCTGTAGTCGTATTATTTCGGTGTATTTTCAAAATGGCATCAATATATTTCATTAATGACAGTATTATTATTATTGTTGTTGCTATTATTATTATTATATAACATTTTTTTCTTCTTCTTTAAGGAGGTTTTCTCCGCACCGTGACGGGTACTGGTACCATTGGGTGGTTTGGCTATGTCCGACTATTATTATTATTTTTATTGTTACTTTTGATTGAGGAAGCCTCTCACTATCCTTCAAGTGTTCAGGATCGCGGCTTTCTGGAGTTCCATTTAAGGCTTATTGCTGCTTGGTTCTTATGGAGGCTCTTCGTCACCATGCCAGTGATTAACACAGTGAACGAGATGGTCATTACTTGTTCCATAAGCCACATATCTTTGACTACCGATCTTAGGTCTTAGTGATTCCTGATCTTTTCCTCGTATGTTTTCTGGAGGGTAACTAGCGTTTGCCACCACTGCTATTATTTTTAGGCCACCTGAATAAATAAATTCATCTGCCATGCTGTGTCTTATGTCTGTTAATTGCGTGTGTTCTATGGTCGATTTCTCTGTTTTGCTGTACAAAATCCCCAGTTTCTGGGGGAAAAATCTTGCTATCCTGAGACTGACTAACTCAGCCACAGACCGAAAAAAGCCCATTAAAGTTCCTCGCGTCATCGACGGGATTCGAACCCTGGCCTTTTCTACCCAGTGTGGGGAGGATGGTGATGATACCACTGTGCTACCCGCGCAGACCGGGCACCACTCTTTCGAGTAGAGGTCTCTAGTATGGCCCGAGCCTTGCACTTGTAGTACGGCAAACTTTCTTTGTTCAGCTGTTATTTTTGCTAGCTTTACTGTTATTATTATTATTATTATTATTTTATGATTTTGTGCTGTCCCTACCCTACTGGTTATCCTGTTTATTATTTGTTTGTAAACAAGTAGCTGCAGTTAATATATTAATCTTAACCTAGTTTAACTGCTTAACAAGTTCTGTAATTTTGCCTTTTATTGTAAATAAAGTATTTTAATATTATTGTATTTTAATATGTTATTATTATCATTATTTTAATAGAACATCATCACGTTTATAATATTCAAGATATGTTTCTTAGGGCTGATCCATATAAAAATGCTATAGTGGGATGAGGTTGTATATACATTTTAAATGGAGTAGAAAACGTTTGTTTTTGAAATTAAAAATATGGAACTATAATTTTAACATTTTCAACAAGAGGGCTGTTCTTGGTGGATATAAATAATACTTGTGCATTAATATTTCTCTCCTTTTTAAATTTCAAGCTTATGGTTTCTGGCTAATTTCTGTACACTACTTACATGTAAATTTTAAAAGTTATATCATGTAGGAAAATTTATATTTTCAGCGTTAATCTATCTTGCTGTTTGAATGTGGAATGAGTTCTGGAAGCTTTATTATATACACATAACATAACATAAATAAAAAAAAAAGGCTTTGATCATGAACATAACTCACTCTTCACAGCCTGAAACAGTACATATTACTGTTTTACAATTCATATCTCATTTAAGCATTACTTAGCTTATTATAATAACATTTTACAGAAGTTAAAACTTATCTCTAGTGAGAAAAAAACAGAGACAAATAATGATAAGTAACTTGCAAAAGTAGGGAGAAGAATGTTGGTCCCTGTTTATTTGATGTGTATTGATGATATGCACCAACCAAACGACTCGAAACGAAAAACTGTTTATGTATTTATATACACTTTGTTCTCAGTTTAAAAATGAAAATATAGATGCAAGTCAAGTTATCTAACTGAATACTTCTCCAGTAAAATCGCGCAAACACAAACCTTACCTGCGTCCATTATTGCTAAAGTTAATTCTGGGGAGGAAAGTGTGATTGTCACAGTAGGTATTAAACAGTTTGGTTTCTGAAGAAACCGTTGGTTTATTTATTAAGTTATGGCCTATTTAGCTGCCAAGTGTGCATAGTAGTCGGCCCATTTGTAAGACACTTCGGAGACGTTTCTTTATTCTGTGTTAGAGTTTTCATATGTGGTCCAAGCTGTCACACATGCACCCTTTGTCTCTCGGGTCCAAACATCACAATCACATATAGCCAGATTACGAACATGAAGAACACCTATTAAATTACAGTTTGTGCAAGTCGGATTTCTTTTTCCGTGTCCAATGCAACTACGATCCCAATTCAGTTTGCCGAGCATTCTCTCGCTAATTAGCCGACTACATAACCCCTTTTCGTGAGGAGCTATTGGGGGAGCAGTCATCCTTCTCTTCTTCGCTGCTATATTCCGCTGTTCTTGGATAAAATCACCACTTTAAAACTGACATCGTTTTCTCTTCTCATCTTTTCAATATTTTAAACTGTTCTTGCCGCCGAATGATGCAAATAAAAAAAAAATAAAAATAATTCAACTCAGCTACATCCGCCGTCCCATCGTAGTTCATGGCGGTTGAGCAGCGGACAACGATGAGCAGTTCTCTCTTCAAGAGGCAGTTTATTTTATTTTATTTTTTTTTTTCACATTTCTCAAATATAAAGAAAGAAGTATTTCAGGTGACGGATTAGAGTAGAACCACAGCTACTAAAGCAGCCCCTACCGGCCACCATCGTAAGGCCTTGCTTACAGCGCTGTTGAGTACTAGGGAAAGAGAGCAATAACAAATGTATTAGAATATCTGATAGTTAACTAATTTATAATTAGTAAAAAATGCATATTTGTTAACATGTTACTTAAATAAATCGATGGTAAACAGAAATGAAAACGGAAAGGGTAAAACATGTGGAATTGGTTAATAAAATAAGTGTAACTTTTTTAGTAAAAGACATTCAATAAAACATAAAACGACATAAGATCCAATACATTTGGAAACGTATTAGACAAGGGAGGATAACAAATAACACGCGTGCTATGAGGGAAAAAATAGGGGAAAGTAGACGGGAAAATAGGAAAATAGTTTATTATATAGTTTATATTATAAATATAATGTTTTATTACAACACTTATATTATAAAAAAATATTTTGTTATTTGAAAACAAATTTGTTTTACGATCTATAATTCGGTGGTGAACCGTAAGCTAATTGCGAACATAATTATATAGCAATAAATAAATAAATCTTTATTGTGGTGTAGTTCACTACTTACAGCACAATATCTATCACAGAGACATTTATAAACTAAATAACATAATTTGATTATGTAATATAGTGACAATGCCACACAATAACAATAACAACAAAAGGCGCGCGATTATCCCCGTGGTTACAACACCAGAACAGCAATTCATGGACAAAAGTCCTGGGCCAAAAAAAAAAAAAAAAAAAAAAAAAAAAATCTCCAGGAGAAAAGGAAAAATCGTGAAAGTCGCCTCAATGGACCTACCTATCCCCAAAGTCGAAGTGAAGCTAAAGCAGAGTGGCACCATTTTATATCTCTCCCAATAACTACAACCGACAAATGTATGCAAAAGCCAAAGCTAAAACGGATAGCTGCATCTCTGGATGAAGATGAGAAGTGGAAATATTGAAAAACCTGCACCTAGTGTGACGCAGGATAATGTCACTTGCATTCAGGCCTTAGGCACAGGGTTCGAAAAGTCGAAGATAGCGTCCCGCGGAAGACAGTGGACAAGCGGCGCTGTCTCTCGTATGGATACCAGAACTGAAGGACAAGATCCAGCCAGCCAATTGAAAGTTCTTCCTGAACAGGAAGAACTTCCAGTAGTGACTACCCAAGAGGAAAGAAGAGAAGAAAGCGTGAAGTGGAGCATCGAAATGAATACGTTCATCATGTGGGCATACTACGAAGTAACGAAGCTAGAGACAGACAGGACAAAACTACATGCCAAGTGGTTGGATTTATAATTTTTATTTGTTTTGGTGCATGGTATGAATGCACCAAATTAATAAAAAATTATTAATAAAAATTAATAAAAAAACAGTAATAGAAATGGTAAAAAAGATAAAAAGGAAATAAAATATTTTAGTGACTCATTAAAATTGGTCACTATGTCAAGTGACCAATTTTAATTTGATTATTTTATATAAAAATATAAAATAATCAAAAAGGTAAAACGATTCATAAATATATTTAAAATTATACATAATAAAAGTGTATATTTTAAATAAAAGGAAACAAGTTAATACATTTTAAATAAGCGACACGTGGTCGTGTTTTTTTTTTTTTTTTTTTTTTTTGGTAGTTGTTGGCGCATCGGCTTCTGTGGCCATATTGCACCTCCCAAGGTTTTTGCAGTACTTTGATCCAAGCCCGAGGCGAGAATCGAACCCGCGACCTTTGGGTTGCCGGGCAGGTACTTTACCCACTCGGCTAGCCCGGTCGGCACGTGGTCGTGTTCAGATAGTATTCGACTGAGTGTATAGGGTTCGGTCAGATGGTTAAGAGCGGTAAAAGATATACGTCGTTCAAGTCTAAAACGTGGACATTCGGTTAAAATATGTCTATTGGTTAAAATGGTGTCATAGTCCTCACACAGAGGAGGGTAATTAGCTCTGCTCTGTGTGAGAGCGATCCTCAGTGGAAAAGAATGCGCAAGATGACTATGTCCTATGCGGAGGCGAAAAAGAACAACCTCTCTATGGTTCCTGCGCAGACTAGACTGCCACGTTTTGATTATAGGCTTAAATAACTTGTGTGCTGTCCGTGACATAAAGGTGGCGCTACTGGCTGCTGTCTGTGCTAAACGTGTTATAATAATAATAATAAAATTCTTTATTCATAGAAATGTAGGATGCGATTCCTGCTACTGGCAACCAGAGGAATCTTACAATTAACTGGACATATTACATTCAGTACATAAAAAAAACTACGTGGGTACACAGCAAATACATAAAATACATTGACAGTGCAATATACACAGCTAATACATGTATTGCATTAAATAGACTTTATAGTTATTATAATAGATTGATTATACAGAGCTTATAATGCATAATATAAATTTTATAGTTATTATATACAAGCTGCAACACATTGAGGCAGTCTGGAAACTTTCACTGGGAGTTGACTGCTTACAATTGCAGGAATGCTGAATGCACTTGACTATGGATTTGCGCTTTTTTCTTCTGTAGGCAGAATCTCTGGACCACACATCCAAATCAATGTTTGCGGAGTTCAGCGCGCCGATGATGCTATTTGGAAAGTGTCGCTTAAAGGTCGAGAGCTTCTACAGGTTACAACAGAGAACTGGACGGTTTCTGAGGACTCTACCAGGGATTTCCCAGCCTACGATTTTCCAGATATTAACGAAGTTGAGAGCAGCGGAGCACAGATTAAGCGCCATTGTGAACTTCCTCGCTTATGTCAGGTGCTGGGCCGGGGTGTATCTCAGATTTATGCAGAGCTGTGATTTTGATGTTGTATAGGGTAGGTAAGCCCAATTGTTGGCCCACTTTAGGACCCAGAATCCCAGCCCCCAGAGTATCTTCAGACTGGGCATAGGAGCAGCGGACCAAACTTCGATAGATTAACTGATGACGGAACTAAAATAGTAGAGGACTAATTTTCTGACTCTTTCCTTGTTGTGCGCTCTACAGAGATCAAGTTTCATACCCCAGAAAGCCCGTAATGCTCTTGAACCCAGTTGCTGGATTTGTTCCTTATACGTTAGGATTTCGTCCATTACCATTCCTAAGAATTTTACGGAATGGGTGGCGACGAGAACATGCCCCGCAATGGAGGGATGCAAAGAAGCTGCTGAATTTTTTTTTTTTTTTTTATGTAAACCCCAAACACTAGAGGTATTAGAACCTAAAGTACTTAGTACCGTGCTTGGGTTGGAGGTTGAGAAGACGAAAGAAAATATTTGTTGACATTGGACTTCAACTTCTGTAGACTGTAATTTTCAGGAAATACGTATGAAGGAAGGTTGTTCCAGAAAACGGCAGTTGAGGTCTGCTTGTGTTCTAGGTGAGAAGATGATTTGAATTTTTCAGGGTTTATTTTAAGCCCAAAATAGGTAGCGTATTCGCAGAAAGAGGAGAGATATTATATTTGTTCAGGATGACAGACTTCAATAATTCCTCTGCCTGGTCTGGTGAGGTGTTAGCCGGGCTTGAGAGGTAACATACAATATCGTCAGCGTAGGCCATAAACGCAGGTATTTCACTCATTAGAGGAATAAATATTGCTGAAAAAAGTAGTACCGACAACGATCCACCTTGGGGTATACCGAATTCCGCCTGTTTTGTGACGCAGTTATTCACTTGATGAAAGTTAAAGTCACCTCTTGGTTAGCAGATTCCTAAGGAGCTTCGAGACATTACCCGTGAAACCGTAGTAGTTCTCCAGAACTCACATAAGAGGCTTAACTTGTATTGAGTGAAAGGTCGCTTTCAGATCCAGAAAAACAGCATGCATAACATAGCCTTGCTCCCAGGCTTGAAGGGTTTACAAATTCAGAGCCTGTATGCATGTTATTGGCGATTTTTTTGAGAGCGCGTAATGTGTATGCTGAGGTCTCTGGGAAAGGATCTGATTGGCAACCACTTTAAACATGCACTTCTCCAGGCATTTCAGAAAAGGGGAGGAGATTGAAATAGGCCTATAGTCAGCAGTAGAGGTCGGATTCTGCACCTTTGGATGACTATAATTATTATGTGTCACTGAATTTTATGTTGAAAGTGTGGTATTAAGTAGAGTTATTTGATTTTCTTGGTGGTCATCTTGTTGGCAGAATTGGATTGTGGTGGGGTTCAGCGTATTTTTCAATATCAGGTAGTATTTAACTACTTATAGACATTAGTTTATTTTGACAGTTGGAACGTTCTTCGTTCTAACAGTCAGTTGATTGTTTGCCTATGTTACAACATAGCGTAAATAGTTAACATTTTATCTGGCTATAATTTAAATTCATAATAGTTAAAGACTGGGGGACCTTAATTAATGAGAACGATCTTACTGTTTTGTGTGTCAGGGGTTGAATATGAGGAAATATAATTAAACTTAAAAGTTTAAACGAAGTGATTTTTGTAAATTGTAGTGTCACTGCGTATTATGTATGAATTTTATATATCATCTTATAAAATGAGTGCTAACAAAGATATTGTGTCAGGGGTAGGTAACAAAACAAATAGGAATCCACTGTTAACATTCAAGAGCTCCCCAAGACTGAGCCTTTTTTAAGTAATGATGAGGTAAATACAGTGATTGGGTTTTTTAACGAACCTGTGGAAGACAATGAGTGGTTTTTAAATTCTGATAGGGTTCCCATAGGGTATTTAAAAAAGTCGTAAAGCAAGGTAATAAGCTAAGGATAGAAGGGACCAAATTTGAAAGCATTAGCATCATGACCCTCCTTCTGTTGAACAATGCAGTGTTGATTGAGCTATAGTTGTTTCTGGCAGAGTATTGGAATGCGACTTGGATGTCGACAGCTCTGTCTCCTCAAGAAGTAGAACCCCTGAGAATTATTATATTATAATAAGAGGAGGTAAACGTGTTTATTGTGACGAAGGAGACAGTTCTGTGAAAGGAGACTCCTACTTCGGCTAAGAGTAAATCTCCTGTTTTGAGAAGGAGAGAAAGGAGGAGCAAAAAACATAAGAAAAATCTGATTAAATTAAATGAAATAGAGATATTTCATTTAATTTAATTTAACGGTGATGAAGTAATGAGACAAGTAAACAAACTAAACTATTATTTTTAGGCCACCATAACAATTAAATTCATCTGCCGTGCTGTCTGTCTTATATCTGTTAATTGAGTGTGTTATATGGTCGATTTGTTTGTTTTGCTGGACGAAAAACCCCTCGGGTAAAACCTTACTATCTAGGCCTGAGACCGACTAACTCAACCACGGAGTGAAAAAATCCCATTAAAGTTCCTCATCGTCGACGGGATTCGAACCCGGGCCTTTTCCACCCGGTGTTGGGAGAACGGTGATGATACCACTGTGCTATCCACGCAGACAAGTGAACAGGAATATCGAAATAGACTTAAACATTTACAGTAAATATACGAATCCAGATGAGGATATTGACAATTTTAATAATTCGGCATTGGCGCCGACAAACATCAGTATGCTTTGCACGCTTCTGGATATCAATCACAAAATTTAGTAGAAAACGAACTGGATTATGAAACAGATTTAATAGATTCACAGTTGTTTGATAGAGATGGCCTGAATAACAGAATAAGCAAAAACAAGCGCTTAACGATTTCCATAATGAACCAATCAATGTTGTCATGACATGTAGGAGAAGAAAATTAGAAGAATTTTTATTTGCTAAAGGACATAGAATCAATAAAGATTCCATCTCTCAAATATTGGCTTGAAAGAGAGAAATATATGTTTAGAGGGGTCACTAACTGAATACATTGCAATAATTACAGGTTTTAGGTGTACTAGTAAGCTATACAGTGAGGTTGTTAAAATGGTGTTAAGGAAAATAGGAAGGATAATATAACTAATTATGACAGCCATGCAAAGCAGAATTATGGGCTTAGATAATGCTAGTTCAAATAATGTACTTCTGATGAGGCCTGAGCATGATTCTAAACTTCTTAAGTCTAGCATGGATGTAGAAAAAGCGGTCTCTAAAATCATGGAAAATTCGCTTAAAAGGGTACGAATTAGGATAATGCGAAGACAGCCTGACAAGGCTGTCTTCGCATTATTACGACTGAAACGGAGTCTAACAAGGAGCTTGATGATATTAGGACAAATTTAGATTGAATATCACTAAGCCTAAGAAACCTGGTTTAAAAATAATATTATATGATATAATTAAGGACATAGATAAAACAGATCTACTTAATGAGTTATATGGAAGAAACCTAATATATATGGGTCGATGCAGAGATGATATCACTGAGGAGGTGCAAATACGTTTTATTAATGAAAACAAAAACAAAAAATGGAATTAACTGGATCTTGGAAATATCCTGTAGAGTTAAAAAGGCTCTTGATAAACAAACACAGATCTTTATTGGATTGATGTCCTACAGATTTAAGGAATTTCATTTGGTTACTATTCGTCATAATTGTTAGAGGTACGGGCACACTTCTAAAATGTACAAGTGCTACACCGGTTTGCAGTCATTGTAGTGCGACGGGTCCTAATTTGAAATTCTGTAAAAGTAAAAACAAACCTGTGTTGTTCCGATTGTAGTGCGAAAAATAAGTCTGCTGCTCACTCGGTTAGAGATGAGAAGTGTCCTGAATAGATATTTGCATTGAAAGTTACTAAGGAAAGAACGTATTCTGTGCTTTACGGTAATGAGTAATAGCACATTTACCCATAGAAATAATATGTACGGCGAACTCAAGGTTCTCCAAATTAATGCGCAGCGCACAAAATCTGTAGCAGATGAACTAAGATTAGTTTGTGAGCTATTTGGAAGAGGCATTATCCTGTGTTCAGCAACCTTATGATTATAGAGATCAGCTAACTAGATATCCCTGCCGACCGGGCTAGCGGAGTGGGTAAAGTGCCTGCCCGGCAACCCAAAGGTCGCGGGTTCGATTCCCGCCTCGGGCTTGGATCAAAGTACTGCAAAAACCTTGGGAGGTGCAATATGGCCACAGAAGCCGATGCGCCAACAACTACCAAATCAAATCAAAACTAGATATCCCAACTCTATTGGAATAGTATCAAAGAAGTGTGACTGCTATACTAATTTTCAGCTCTGATCTGTTTATGACCAGAATGGATTCCTTAAGTGCATCACATGCAGTCTGTGTTTGTAATGAAGCTAGTTGGGACAATTTTTCATTATATCTATGTACTGTCAGCCTAATAAGGACCTTCATTACTCTCTTAGCTATTTGGAAGAGGCGTTATTCAGATTGAAAGGCAGAAAAGTGATTTTCTGTCTGGATTTAAATGATAAAAATCTTCTATGGCATTCTAGATTTACGGATGCCAGAGGCAGTTTATTGGAAGAGCTGATATATTCATCTAAACTTCAGATCATTAATAAGTCTGGTAATGAACCGACGTTTTGCACTATTAATGGTGAATCAAACATAGATATAACGATACCAATAGTACGGCCTTCAATTTCATATCTAATTGAAATTAGATATGAAATTGAAAATGAGATTAACAGTGATCACAGAGCGATTACTTTACTGAAAGAAGAAGAAGCAGAAGAAGAAGCTTGTGCTAGAAGCACATTTATTGAGCCTCATTCGTTACAACTTCGACGATTTGCGATTAAGCACGCTGACTGGGGTAAGTTTAAAAGATTTTTTAGTAATTTCTGGTTAAATGTCGTTAGCTGAGTTGGATAAGATCAATGCATTTGATTTGGTTCAATTATTACGACAGAAGTTATTTGATGCCTCGAGGGAGTCAATGAAATTAAAGCAAAGTAAACGTGCTCTGTTGCAATGGCGATCCTCTGATCTCTGGAGGGTGGTCAAAAGGGCGAGTAAGAAGTTTAATGGCAGAAGTTGTGGGAAAATAAAGAATCTACTGTTAGACTGATAACTCAGTATTGTATATCAATTGATCAAAAGAAAATATACCCGTTTAATAACTAAAAGGAAATTTTATGCATGGAAAAACTTAGGGCAAACAACTGGTAATGAGGATCCGTGGGGTATTGTTTATAGGTTGTGTTTGCACAAATTCAGGCCATCTGGTGATGTGATAAGTTCTATGCGTTGTGACGACTCTGAAACTGTAGATTGGCTCGGCAGTATTAATTTTATACTTGATCACCTAGTCAATGGATCTCATCATCATATAGAGGATCCATCATATATCGTGGATCTAGTACTGATTAGTTAGATTGTGTTTGTGTTAGCGATATTCAAGAGCAACCATTTTCAATGGAAGATCTTAATTCAGCTGTTAACAAAATTCATAATAACAGGTGTCCTGGTATGGACCTCATTGATGAGGAAGTTATTAAGAATTTCTTCAAACTGTTTCCTGAGCATCTTCTTCAGGATTTCAACAAATGCTTGCTGGAACAAATTTTTCCCTCGCTTTGGATGGATGCTCTTCTTACAGAGGATAGTACAGAGGATGCTTTAAAATATTTTGTTAAATTGATTAGAGATTTAGATGCAAAATATGTTCTTGGCATTTTCGTTGATTTTGAATGGGCTTTTGATAATATATCTCTTGGGACAGTGTGTTATTGGTGCTTCATCTTGTAAAACGCTCCCATCAGTTTTATAGCATCACATTGGATTATTTTAAGGAAAGATCTTTTACGGTTAAGTCTAATTTGAATTCGGAAACTAGATCTTCTATTCTAGGATATCCGCAAGGATCTGTTTATGGGCCAATAATGTGGAAATTGATATTAAAGGATTGGTTACAAAAGGAATATAATCATGTCCATCTGATTGCATATGTTAATGACCTGTTATCTTAGTTTAAGGCTCTTCAGGCTCTACAAATTGAACAGCGATCTAATGATATAATAAAAGATCTGAATGTTTGGTGTTATTTACATAAATTAACAATACCCAGGTCTAAAACAAAAGTAGTATTGCGAAAGGGGGAACCTGTCTATTCGTAGAGAACCTCATATGCTGACTGGTTATGAAAGTTTAAAGTTCGTTAAGAATATTTAATATCTTGGAGTCTTCATTGACAGAGGTCTTAGATTTGACAACCATATCAATTTTCTATCTGAAAAGGTTGCAAAATTTGTAAACATGATAGCTAGAATTACTAGAATGGGATATTAGAGCTAGGGCACTATCTCTTCTTTATGACTGTATTTTCCTCCCTATTGTTTCTTATGGTATCTCAGCTTGGATAGACTGTGTTAATCTTAAAATATATATATATATATATATGAAAACTATTCCATTCAGAGGATGATGCTCCTGAAGATGGTTTTGCTTTATAGAACTGTCTCCACTGATGCGCTACAGATTGTCACAAGAAAAATGCCAATTTATCTCTTTCTGACTTTCAACATTCGGCGTGGAACTCCTTTTATTATTCGTGATCTTGAGTTATATTTGGCTAATGATACAAAGAAAGAGGCCAAGCGAATCTTGTAAATTCCGAAGAGTCATTAATGATTTTTTGAAACCATAAATGGGCTAACTCAAATAAAGGTGAAATAACTCGCAGGTTCTTTCCCTCTGTTGTTGATGGTCCGCTAGAACAATGGTTTGTGCCTAATCTACAAAATGTTTTTATTAGCCGGTCATGGCTCATTTTTAGCAAAGCTGAATCAGCTGGGTGTTCGGAAAGGTCGCAGTGTCACTACAAGGCTCTGGAGACATGGTGTCATGTTCTATATTATTGTCCTGAGTAGGTAGATCTCAGAAATGAATTTTTATTTGCTACTCCCAATCTTGCTCACCTGACCGAGGGTGGTGAGGCTTAATTAAGACCGAAAATTTCCAGGTTTTTCAAAAAATTCCCAAGAAATTTCCAAAGAAAATTAGTGCTCCTTGAACTTGAGAAAAGAACAGTAGAAGGATTATAGACTATTGACAGGAATTGTGTGTAACAGTTAAAGATGCTGAAATAAACAGTGTAATTGACCTGGTTTATGATGCCATAAGGCTCATTGTGCCATGTGCTTATCCTGTGGTTCCTTGTGCCAAATTTGTATTTCTGATTTATATTTCTGTATATCATATGAATGTGTATATTATCTGTGTATCATATTGTCTGTATATAATATATATGTATATAGCAGAGTCGCCAGTTTCTGGCCAGAGGCCGCTTGCTAATAAAAAAAAATGTCCGTGACATAATACTTCTCACATACCACAATACTTTTGTCTGGCTTTCACAGAGTAATGCATACTTCACAAGGATACTTATGGCGCAGTTCTGGGAAAACACTGGTGTGGCATCCTCCCAAACACTACGCACACTATGGCCGTGCCATGATCATTTCTTAATCATTTCTTATCACTTGCTGTAATCATTTCTTATCACTTGCTTCTAGTCCGTATAGGGGACTTGCAGGCTGTGATTGCTCTGGGATTGTAATGATCTGGCAGCAGCGTCTACAGATCATTACTCCCTGATCCCAATGTGACTTGCTATCCAACAGAAGTGGATGTCAAATGTACGTTAATAAAGATAATATAACTTCTGCTGAAACCTGGACACGATAGGATTAAGATTATATCTAATCATTGATAAAGCCTGTAATGCGTTCAAAGATTGATTAATTAATTTTTCTGGAGCAAAAACAACTGTGGTTATGCTGCACCAGGAAGAAAATTAAAATACAGGCAGTTCTCGCTTTACGAGGTCCCGGGTTTACGAGTTTTTTCTCCCAAGAATCAAGTATCAACAAATCGAAAATATGAACATTAATTGCAAAAAAATTATGTTAACATTCATAAATACCGCATTCCAAACCACGTGCGTAGCTATACAATACAGTGTACCCCGCTTACGATATTAATCAGTTACAGAGACACCATCGTATCGTTAAAATATCGTAATGTGAACCCATTACACATTGTTTTTTGGGAATTCATTTCAAGATCTCGAAAGTTGTTTTCGCTTAACTAAGCTATTTATCTCTCTAAAATGTCATTTTTAAGGTAACTAGAGTGACCGTAAGGCCATATAAAAGGTCGTGAGCATGGTTTGTAAATTTTTTTTTTTTTTTTTTTTTTTTATGTGAACCCCAAACACGAGAGGTATTAGAACCTCTAGTACTTAGTACCGTGCTTGGGTTGGAGGTTGACAGGACGAAAGAAGATATTTGTTGATATTAAAGTTGAACTTCTGTAGACTGTAATTTTTGGGAAATACGTATGAAGGAAGGTTGGTCCATAAAATGGCAGTTGAATGAATAAACGAGGAAGATGAAAAGTTGGTTCTGTGGGTTTGAAGTTGGACAGTAAATGGATGTTGGCTGGTGGCGGCACGTGTTCGGACTGTTTTGAAAGAGAGACCGGGAATTATAGAAGCCAATTCAGAAGAACAGTGCCCATGGAAGTATCTGTAGAAGAGGCATGCAGCAGAAACAGTGCGTCTATGAGAAAGCGAGTGGAGAGACTCTGTTAGAGATGAATCATTAATTAACCTAACTGCCCTCTTCTGATGGAATCAAGAAGCCTGAGAGAGGTTTTGGGGGCACCACGCCAGATGTGGGAACAATATTCCATGGCAGGGCGGATTTCCGATTTATACAGAGTGAGCAGCTGTTTGGAAGAAAAGTAACGCCGAGAGCGAAAGAGAAAACCAAGTTTTTTAGATGCAGGGGAAGCAATATTTGTAATGTGCTTGTGCCATGAGAGATTAGAAGTCAGGGTAATCCCCAAAACAGATATATCATTTTGCCCAGAAATCGGAGTGTCACTAAAGATAAGCATAGGAACAGAAGAATCCTTTTGCGAGATATAAGACAAGACTGAGTTTTAGAAAGGTTGAAATCAACTAAGTTGTCTTTGCCCCACTGGAGAATTACCCGAAAATCGGCATTAAAGGAATTGGTGGTAGCAGATTTTCGAGAACTTGAAGCTGATTGAGCAGGACAAGGTTTTTCAAAATGGAAAGTTGAATGCAATGTGCTATCATCGGCAAAACTATGGATAGGATTTCCAGTCAATGGAAGAAGGTCATTGATATATAAGAGGAAAAGAGTGGGGGAAAGAACTAAACCTTGGGGGACACCGGCATTAGTGGAGAAGTTAGAAGACAGAGAGCCATCTACCATCACCCTCAGTGAGCGATCAGAGAGAAAACTGGATAACCAATTACTAAAAACAGTTGGCAAACCATAAGATGGAAGCTTGTTTAGAAGACCTTTATGCCAAACACGATCAAAAGCCTTTGAGATGTCAAGAGCAACTACTTGTGTTTCACCGAACCTTTCCATTGAATTAGTCCATAAATGGGTAACATAAGCCAGAATATCACCAGTGGATCGACACTGACGGAATCCATACTGGCGATCGTTGATCAGACGGAAGGTTTCTAGGTAGTTTAAGAGTTGGCGTTTAATTGATTTCTCCATTACTTTAGAAAGAGTAGAAGTAATTGCAATGGGACGATAATTGGATGGGAGGGATTTGTCTCCCTTTTTAGGAACTGGCTGGATATGAGCAAATTTCCAAGCAGAAGGAAAAACACCTTTGGAATAAGAAAGTGAAAAAAAGGCGGCAAAGAATAGGAGTAAGTTCAGGAGCACATGTTTTGAGAACAAGTGGAGAAATACCATCAGGACATGGAGCTTTCTTAGCATCAAGATTCATCAAAATCCTTCTGATATCCTTTTGACGGAAGACCACAGGAGGCATTGAATGGAGCATGTTAGGAATGGTGGGAGGTGTTTTACCAAGATCATTAATACATGAGCTGGAAGAAAAATGGGATGCTAGCAGGTCAGCTTTATCCATGGCTGAAGTGACAACAGAACCATCTGGTTTGGACAGAGGTGGGAGCAGAGATGGACAAAAGTTGCGGCCAATAGCTTTGGCAAGAGACCAGAATGCTCGGCTACCATTAGGGCAAGAAGCAAGTTTTCTACTCTTAGCCTGTTCAAACTCTAGTTTGGACTAATTAATAACTGCTTTACAATTGTTGCGAGCTTTGGTGTAGGCAGAAAATGAAACTGTAGAATTAGAAACAAGCCAATTACGATAGGCAACATTCTTCTCTTGGACAGCCTTAGTACATTTATTGGAAAACCAAGGTTTAGATAAAGGACGAGATTTTAAAGTGGAGTGTGAGATAAAGGATTCCATTCCTGCAAGAATAATTTCACTGACACGATCTGAGCAAACGTTGACATCAGAAGTTTTGAAACAGTAATCAGACCAAGGAAAAGAAGAAAAGAAGTCTCGCAGGTCATCCCATTTTGCATTCTTGTAATGTCAAACAATACGAGGTTGGGAATAGCTATGAGATAAAGGTTCCATTGGAGAAGAGACAATCACCAAGTTGTGATCTGAAGTACCTAAAGGACCTCTCACTTCAACCTTGTACTTAGAAGGGTTGTTTGTGAGAAAAAGATCAAACGTATTGGCTGTATGATTAGGATTGTCCGGTATTCTTGTAAGTAAATGAACAATCTGTGCTAGGTCATTAGTAATTGCAAAAGCCTCAGCATCTCGACCTGCTTGGTCGGTGTGACTAGGATTAGATTAGTTACCAATTTAAATCATTAAAATGCGCTACACTTTCATCGTTATCATATGTTCCGTTATAAGAATCAATTTTAAACGCCTTTGGGATATTTTTTTTAAAGCACATTTCTGGTGGTCACGACCATAAAACAATAAAAACAATTTCCACTTTCCGTTTTATTGGGCTTTTCTGTTACTGCAAGCAATTATAAACGGGTAGTAAACTCGATCTTCTTAAATTTGCGAAAATACCGACAGTTGGAATTGTGTGGTTTTGTACGTTATTATGGTGAAATGTGTTTCACCTTTATTGAAATCTTCAATCGTATAAAAAACATAAAAAATAGATTTTCAGAATCTTCTCTTCACTCCTTTTTTTTAAGCTTCGTAAACTTGTTACTCCACGTGAATCGTGTTTGTTGCAATTTGTATGTACCGCTAAAAAGTACATATGCAATGCTATTGAAATTTATAAATAAAAGAGAAGATTACATTGGAAATAAACGCCTCTTGAAACATTTCTGAAGAAGACCACTCCTTGTGCAACAAACCAACGACTGCCGAGCCAATAATGAGTGATCAACGAGTGTGCATTTAGTGGATGATGACGAAGAATAAACATTCTTTAACATTTATAAGTCGTAAATAATTTCTCTATTATTATAATTTGCTTGATTGTACAGGCTACGTTTTCGTTTCTTTCGGTAAATCAATCATTGTTTAAACATAAACTAATTAGCTAACTAAGCTAGCTAGGAACAAATTAACTCATAAAGTCGAGAAGTACCTGTACTTGAAAAGAGAGAGATTCTGGTAACCTTTAAATGGTATATATATATATATATATATATATATATATATGTGTGTGTGTGTGTGTGTGTGTGTGTGTATGTGTGTGTGTGTGTGTGTGTGTGTGTGTGTTTTAAAGTAAGCAATGGTTTAAGATATTATTAATAATGATTTGTGGACATGGGACACCGCTATATACAGAGAACGCCCAACGACCATAATTGTTACATAAGTTAGTAGCCGTGAAAGGCAACGTGTTAACGTTACGGTACTCGTAACGCTAATTATGGAGAACAAAGGGTGAACGGAACAGAAATCGCTATCACTGTGAACGAAGAAGGGAGCTTTTGTTCACCGTGATAGCGATTTCTGTTCCGTTCGCCCTTTGTACTCCATAATCAGTGTTACGAGTACCGTAACGTTAACTCGTTGCCTTTCATGACTACTATACTGTATATATACAGGGTGTCTCAAAAATACACGGCATAACTTCAGGAATGAGTTCCTCATATGTAGAATATGAGGAACTATAAAACTATTTTATATCAACATAGTTCCGGAAATGCCTGGTTCCCGAGTTATTAACCGGAATGTCATATCTCCCGCACGTGATTTCCTTCATCACAAGGTACTAATAGAATCTGGTGGTTTTCTATTCCGACTATGTACTCAAATCAGGAGCAAGAGGATATGCACTTTATGTACGGTTTGGCGGAGAGAAATGCTCTGGAGGCTCGTCGTTTGTACCACGAAAGGTTCCCAGAACGAAGGTGTCCAGACAGGAAAACGTTTGAAGGTATCCATCGCCGCCTTTGTGAACATGGGACCTTTACACCTCGTGCTGCCGACAGATGACAACATCCAAAATCTCTTCCTCTACTTCAGGAGTCGTAGATCTTGGTCGTCCTCTGTGTCGACAGCACGAGGTGTAAAGGTCTCATGTTCACAAAGGCGGCGGTGGATACCTTCAAACGTTTTCCTGTCTGGACACCTTCGTTCTGGGAACCTTTCGTGGTACAAACGACGAGCCTCCAGAGCATTTCCCTCCGCCAAACCGTACATAAAGTGCATATCCGCTTGCTCGTGATTTGAACAAATACGGAGGAGGCGGAAAATTCAGGGAATGACCACCGCATATTCCCAGAGCAATATGGCCTTAGTTGCTAATGCTCCTAAAAACCAAACAAAACAAAATCCTGATTTGAGTACATAGTCGGAATCGAAAACCACCAGATTCTGTCAGTACCTTGTGATGAAGGAAATCACGTGCGGGAGATATGACATTCCGGTTAATAACTCGGGAACCAGGCATTTCCGGAACTATGTTGATATAAAATATTATATATATATATATATATATATATATATATAAGTACAGCAGCTATCCGACGGGGCATTGATTGAACAAGATGTGGGAAGCGTTCTGGAGGTATGGCCAACCAAGCTTTGTGTAATGCGGCTAACAATGCAGGTAAGGAGGTGATTGGCGAATACAGTTGCCTGATATGCCTTTCCATAGTGTCCAACAAGTGCTCATGGGACTGATATCGGCGGAGTTCGGAAGCCAATCGATATGCTGGAGATCAGAACTGTATTCCTCAAACCATTCCTGCACAACAAATGCCCGATGGCTCGGCGCATTGTCATCTTGGAAGACACCATCGTCATTCGGGAAAACGTGTAACATAGCGGGGTGTACACAGTCAGCAAGCAGTTGGCGATAGCGGAGACCACCGATACGATGTTCCACATGCACCAGAGGTACAAGTTCCTGCCAGTGAAGCATGCTTCACATCATACAACCGCCTCCACCAGCCTGCACTTTTGATACCATGCATGATGGATCAAGGGCCTCATGTTGTTGACGCCAAATCCGTATACGACCATCCACGGTGTGGAGTAAATAACGTGACTCATCCGACCAGCACACTTTCTTCCATTCTTCTAACGTCCAACATGCATGCTCTTTGCAGCAGGAGAGTCTTTTACGGTGATGAACCTTGGTTAGGAGAGGATGTCGTAGGGGTTGTCTGCTGGTATAGCCCATACGTGCGTGCGTGGGACGCATGGTCATGTCAGATATTGTTCCGGGTTGTTCCATGTTGTATTGGGTAGTGAACTCTTCAACAGTGCTGCGCCTGTTCGCCTTTACGAGTTGCCGGACCCAGTGCTCACCTCTAACATTAACCTTTCGCTGACCTTTGCAGTTTTGCCGTCGGATCGTTGTTTGACCATTTTGACGCCAGTCCTGGTACACTTTATCTACGGCAGCTCTCGAATATCCCACCAGTTCAGCCTTTTGGGAAATCGAGGCCACCCACAAAATCTGTCCTTTATCACAGTCCGATAAATCCTTCCTTTTACCCATCACGCACGGAAATTTACTACCTACTGAAACACTGACACCTTATCTATGCTATGTACGTAGGTCGACTAACTCCGCACTATCGTACCTCACGTGGTCAACGGGTCGCATTCAGTTTTCATAAGGGTGGCCATAATTCAGTGATCACTCAGTGTATACCAGATGGTTATAAAATAAGTTTTCCTATTCAGGAGATCCTAGTGGTTAAACGGTTAGAGATAGCGCTGTGGAAATCATTTTATCAGAGATAGGGAATCAGAGATAGCGCGGTGGGTATATCATTTAGGGTATGGGGAAGCGATTTCTAGAAGAAAAAAAAAAGTTCAAATTTTCGCCACCAGGGGAAAACGGCGCTGCACGTATGTAAAAGTTTTCATTTACTTCAAGACACGCTGCTTATACGTTGCAAATGACATCCTGTTAGATAAAAGCAAAAAGGCCAACGCCACCGTCAATAACCGTTATGACTCTTACTAAAAAGGAAGATGCTCTTTTAGTAAAACTGCTCAACCAGAATAATAGTAAAGCTAATGCAGCACTACGTGAATATCGGAAACTAAAAGGTTTGCGTAAAGGACCTTTGACGTCAATGGGTCTTCGAAAACTAATAAAGGAATTTGAAGCGACGTGAGGGTTAGGTTTAATTCCAGGCAGGGGACGACCGCGTATCTGAACAGAGGTAGTGGATGAAGTGGGGGTTGCAATTGTGAGAATGCGAAACACTACCAGTCAGTAGTGGGGGAGGTGTGTGAAGAGACTTGAATCTTCCTTGGTCTACTGTACGTAAAGTGCTTCGAATAATTTTACGCTGGTTCCTGCACAAGATTAACGTAGTGCAAGAGCTAAAGTCTTGTGATCAGTAACAATAAATAGACTTTGCTCTACGAATTCTGGCTCGTATGGAATTTGACAATACATGGACTCGAATGATCTTGTGGTCTGATTTCACTCTTCATAAGACTGTAAATGCACAACACTGTTGAATATTAGGAACTTCTCGTCCATCTGCTGTGCATGACAGACCACTGCAAAGTTCATACGTTACAGTAAGGTGTTAGTTTATAATCGGACCATTTTTCTTTGAAGAGTCTACACCTCATGGCCCCGTAAGGTGTACGGTAACTAGTGCACGGTACTGCGCTCTTCTAAGAGATCACATTGTTCCCGATATGCAAGAAAGGCAATGCTTGGAGACCGTAGTGTTCATGCAAGATGGTGCCCCTCCCCACGTTAGTCGAGAAGTGAAGGAACTGCTCCGTTCAAAATTCGGAAAAGATCGCATCATTTCTAGAGACTTCCCTCAGCTCTGGCCAGCCCGATCAGCAGATTTCAATCCCTGTGATTTCTGGCTATGGGGATACCTGAAAGACAGAGTTTACCGTGGCAGCATACAGTCGCTTGTCGATTTGAAAGCAAGCATTAAACAACATGTAGCCAACTTCCCCAATGAGATGCTCCGCGAAACTTTGTCGCACGCAGTCCTCCGTTTTCAGAATGTCATCTCAAGTGAAGGAAAGCACATAGAACAATATCTGTAGATTTCTAAGTTCTGATATTAAAATCTAATTGCAAGTTAAATATTCCCTCTCATGTTTACAGTGCCAATTTCTCCCCTGGTGGCAGAAAGTTGAAGTAATATTTTTTTTTATTTTAGAAATCGCTTCCCCATACCCTAAATGTCCCCATGACCCACCAATTTTGACAGCATTATCTCTGATCGCTTTGACACTAGGATCTCTGAATTGGGAAACTTATTTACTTATTTTTATAACCACCTGGTATATATATATATATATATATATATATATATATACGTACTGTATATATATGTGTGTGCGAGGTATGATAAAAAAATCTTTGGGACCAAAGTAACATTTGGTAAGTGATGAAATTTAGCTCTGTTCAGATAAATCCATCTCTCCGATTATTGATAACATATCTCCGATTCCATCACTACTGCCACACTGAAAAATGCAGACAGATTGAATAGCAGAGAACACAAGGTGCCAGAACTAACAGGAGGAAAGTAAGAAAAAGAAAAGAATATGGTGAAAAGGGAAAAGAATGTGAAGAAGACGATTAATTATCCGAAATTAAAATGCCGCATCAAAGAGCCAATTAAAAGGAGGGAAGCTATAAGGTAAAAAAACTTAAAATAACATAATGAAATAAAAGACTAAAGGAAAGGAAAAGTTTGATCCAAGCTATAAAGGGTTGGTAAAAAAATCAGGTACTGTATTTCATCACGGAACTACACCTGATTATGTACGAAATTACTGCTTTTCTATAAATACTTATGATTATGGAAGATAAAAAAAATTAAAGGGAATCTTCACGGAGAGTAAAAAAAAAAAATATTAAAAAGGAGGGTAAAAATGTAGTCTCCACAAACGTAAGCAAGTTAGCCCCAACGCAGTGTTTGTAATTAAATTAAAGTAATTTAATTTTTTTTAAATTTTAATAATTGAAATAAATTAATTAAAAAAAAAGGAAATATGTAGCAGAAGAAGGTGACATGAATACATAATTCGGTAAAAAGGTAGTTTTGCATATCAAAAAGAAAAAAACACTGTTGAAAACGTAATTTTGAATGCCAAAAAGAAGAAATAATGAGAGAATAAATTTCGAATAAAAATTTTGGTGAAGACAAAATTTTGGAAGTTAAAAAGGAAAAGTGAAATATATTAAGAATAACAGGCAAATGGCATAGAGACGGGAAATAAAACAGGGTAAGTAGTAAAACAAAGGAGTCAAAGATTGCTATCTTCTCTTTTGTTTTACTACTTATCCTGTTTTATTTCCCACCTCTATGCCATTTGCCTGTTATTCTTAATATTGTCTGCACGTGTAGCGCAGTGGCATCGTCACCGTCCTCCCCACACCGTGTGGAGAAGGCCCAGGTTCGAACCCCGTATGACGCGAGGTATATTTAATGGGCTTTTTTCACTACGTGGCTGAATTAGTCGGTCTCAGGCGTAGATAGCAAGTTTCCCCCCCCCCCCAGAAATTGGGGTTTTTAAGTGTCCAGCGAAACAGGCAAATCTATCAGAGAACACACGCAATTTACAGACACAATACATATATGGATATATAGAAGCAATTCTGGGTGACTCTAATAATTTTTGTTTTGTTATTTTTAGTATTTTTTCACTTTTTCTTTTTGCCTTCCAAATTTCGTCTTCCCCAAAATTTTAATTAGGAATTTTTGTCACCCCTCTCACTATTCCTTCTTTTTGGAATAAAAAATTACGTGTTAACCCATATATTTCCGTTTTTACTGAATTATTTATTCATGTCATCTTCTTCTACTACTTATTTCAATTTTTAATTACTTTAATTTAATTACAAACACTGCGTTGGGGTATAACAACGTATACCAATTTTTGCAAATTATTAATCAATTTTTTAATATTTTTTTCTCTTATAGCTTCTCTCCTTTTAATTGGCTCTTTAATTCTGCTTTTAATTTGGATAATTAAACATCTTTAGGTTCTTCTCATTCTTTTCCCTTTTCACCTTATTCTTTTCTTTTTCTTACTTTCCTCGTTCTGTTAATTCTGGCACCTTGTGAATTAAAACGAACTACTAAAAGAAAACAAAGTAACAAAATAATAGCGATTCCATGACCATTATTGGCCTCGTGGTCCTCTGTCGATATGGGGTGTAATGGTCAGTCTATTATTTTGTTACTTTGTTTTCTTTTAGTAGTTCGTTTTAGTTCCATTTTTGGTGATATTTCACGTATCTCGGAACTGGTACCTTACAAGGGGGTACCGCTAAATCATTATATAATTAGCATTATTTTAAATTTAAACTGAATTCATTATTATTAATTGTTTTTAATTGATCTCTAAATTATTTGGGGACTTGCGGCTACGGTTTCTGTCTTATTACCTTTACTTTCCCCCTCCCTGTTGATTTTTATGTTAACTTTCGCTCTACAGTTTTGCCATGCTACTGGCAAAATCACACACGTTAGAGAAAGCAGCAAGTTTATTCTTCGTTACGGATGATTGCTGCCTCCAAAAAAAGGTGGTGTGATTTTCATCTGTCCACAAAAGCGCATGTTTGTTTGTTTGTTTGTTATTTGGAGCATTAGCAACTAAGGCCATATTGCTCGGGGATATGCGGTGGTCATTCCCGACCTTTCCACATCCTCTGTATTTGGTGGTGACGGGCTCGAACCCCGGTCTAATCAAGAAGCGTGTGCTACGCACTGCTGCTCCTTCCCACCTGGCTACGGCGGCGCCCACAAAAGCGCATAGGTCGTTTCTATTGCAAAAATAGAACGTAATTTTGAAGCTCCGCCCATCACTAATACTCCACTCTACCATCATTCCCAGCGTTTACGCTTACAATTTGTCCCATCTGCACCCACAAAATCATATCTCAGATTCATGAAATGATCAACGATTTTGCATGATAGATATTCTTGCAAATAAAAGAATCCTTTCCCACCTTACAGCTCGCTTCAGTGTACTCCGCAGAAATATGTAGAAAGAAGTGGCTGAGTTCGTACAACTCTTTGTATCCTTTATGTATGGGTTGGGTGAGATTTGGCTTCCTACCTAAAAGTTCATCTTTAGACCTCAATTCCATTAAATTGGATGAATCACGACAAAATGCAGTTTCTGCAGTTTGATTCTGATTACCAACCAACGGATGGTGTAAAGTAAAGTGTAAAGTATGTTGATGTCAAACGGCAGGGGTTCCCCATCTCCGCGTGGCTTTCATTGTAGGTGAGCCAGTTCACTAGGAAGGCCAGAGATTTAAAAGTGTATGGACATTGTAAATGTGTAATGATTGCGGTAGTATTAGAAATGCCATCCACAGATTGGCAAAAGAGAATTCTCTTTTGATAAGCCCACGGATATGGCTGGAGAAAACACCCTTCAACGCCAAACAGAGAGTAGTTTAGGACATATAAGAAGAAGCTAACGCAGGAAAACAAAATCGGGTATAAAAAGTCAAGGGCTGCCTTCATCTAAGTCTGGATTTAGGTGTCTCCCAACATTGTCCTCCTAAAGCTAGCTTCATGGAAAGCTTCCTCGTTTCTTGCCATGAATGCTTACTGGAGACAGAAGCTTTTTCCAACTGGGAACATAGACTTTCATGTGTTTGGGTTAGGATCTCTCCAACCCGCAAGTAATAACCGCTCCATACTTTTCACCATTAGTTTCGACAAACAGGAGTTAGTCCTAACAGTTAACGACCTTCCAAGTAATGAGAGGACAGGAGCAGAAGAGATGCCTCGTTCATCCTAAAAATGTGCAGTTCCTACTCATTTACTCCTAGAGGCATTCAACAGAGCTGGTATTTCTATGATATGGAAGCACTTCATCACAAAACCAATCCATAGTAAATAACCTCTTCAACAACTGCTTTATATTCAATTTCCTTAATTGAACGTTAAAAGGCAGCAGAAGTATAAACCATCTGTTTAAAACCACGAAATTCGGCAAATGACACCTCTCTGGCAAGGGGGAATTTGATTGGTGGCAACTAGACATCTGGAATATGGATGTGTAGGCCGATACACATCCAAAACAGAAGTAGAAGATAAGGGATACGCCTAAACTTTCCTCCTGGCTGAAAGTATCCTTATAAATCCAGATATAACTTTTAGCTATAATGTACAACTTTCGAGTCAATATTTGTGTCGGTAATACATCTATAGCATTATTGATAATCTTGCTATATTAAAACAACCTTGTTTGTGTGTTAAAATTCTATGAACAAAAGCAAAACTCATACAAATTCATATTTTCTTTAGACTTTAATAAAGTGAAAGTTATCAATAAATAAAACTAATTAGAAAAGAAGTTTTTCTAAATTTTAAGGTAGTTGGTGGCGTTCTCTTCTTTTATAGGTTCCGAGAATTTTTTTTTTTTTTTTTCATCTTGCCAACTTAACCCACTCTGCACGTTCTCTTCACGTTCACGTTTACAATCAGGCAGACTTCCTTGACCAACATACGGAGCCTTAGCAGCAAAGAACCGTTAAAAGCAGTTCACACTAGCTAGCTTGATTAATGTCTAAACATACCGCCAATAGTACCATAGATACGACTCAATCACGTACACTCACCAGATAAGGATGTTGGCACAAGTCTCAAAGTTGTTCATGTGCTGGTCATTTATTTTATCTTTCTGTTCACTGGAGCGGTGTTTCTTAAGACATCTGGAAATGGTGGATTGATCAGATAATTCTCTCTCTCTCTCTCTCTCTCTCTCTCTCTCTCTCTCTCTCTCTCTCTCTCTCTCTCTCTCTCTCAAGAAACTGAAAGGTGAAATTAAAATATATCAAGATATCCTTAGACATTGTAGACAACTTGGTATATAGGATTCACATTCTATTTTTTATTATGTTAGGGAAGAATAGTTATTTTAACTTATTCTGATTAACAGACAGTTTTTCACTGTCTGTTAAAAGAGTAATATATTTTTTTATTTACATCAGATCGAAGTCTACAATTGTCTCTAAGACGGCAGCATCTGCCAGCGGGCTAGCTTTAGTGAGCTAGAGAGCTAGAACACCTCATAACACATGTCCTGTTATAACAATAAGAGACATAGTGGAAATAACCTTTAATACGAGTCAGTGCAGCAACCATTGATAATACTTAACATTTATATGATGCAATGTTCAACAGGGTCATATCCTCACAAAGAGTTGTACTGGGTGGAACACGACATTAGTTCGGCAACTCCAGTCCGTGATTGTGCTCGGATACAGATGAAGTAGGTCAGGAGTAGGTTTGTTGAAGGATGGTTGTGCGATATGTTTAATCCTTAATTATAATTTCACAGTCGAAACAGAGCTGGTAAAAGGTGCAGAAAAATATCAAGTGGTTTCCACCCAGGAAGAATGGCGAGTCGCTGCTTTGTTGGATTCCGTATGGATCAGAAGGACGAGTACAATTTCCGCCATAGAGATGGGGGGATTAACTTTGCAGAGTGAGAATTTTGGTCTTTATGAGTAAAATGTAAACAAGGCGGAGTTGATCATGTTAACACAATGTGCTTTGGTATGATGAAGGGAACAATTTCCCTTCCCAAGTCAGTTCCCTCCCCCTTACCAAGGCAAGTTTAGTCAGTGGAACAACCAGTATTCAGCTCCAGGAGGGTCGTTGGTGTTATGTCCATACCACAGGGCAACAAGGAATACACATCTGACAAAGTAAGTGACGAGTTATAGGTGAGAACTCCGGAGAGCCCTGTTTGGCTCCACAATGTACTCAGGGTTTTCCTTCTGGCTTCTGTCTAGGCATTGTCTGCAGGTGAGTTGGTCGTTCCAAACTAATCACATGCTACTGGATTTTTGTTGATGTATCTCAATAGGAACAATATAATGTTGCATTTTCTTTGGAATGGTGATTTGCGTGATATTTACTGAGTTTAGTTTCATTACAATAATTATAGAATTTTATAAACTCTGAAATCAGTAGACGTCCCTGGCCTTTATGGCCCGGGAACAGAGATGAAGGTCTTGATGTAATTTGTACAGGAAATTATATATATATATAATTTCCTGTACAAATTATATATATATATATATATATATATTGGTTAACGGCACATCCAGAAGTTGATATTTAGTTAAACATGTTACTTAATGAATACACTATGCTTGAGCGGCGGTCTTTACTCCATTATCATCCCCCCCTGTCATGATACATCATTGTTATCGATTTCTATTTCGTATAAAGTTTGCCAATACCTCCCTCCCCACGTAGGCAATACATACGAGTATGTTATATGCCCTGTCAGAATGAGTTTGAATGAAAGGGAACGAATCAATTAGCACCGGAGGAGGTTCCAATCTTTTCGCCGTAATCAGAGGAACTAATTTAAGGATTTTTTTTTTTCAAACTTAGAAATAAAAGCACTGTATACCATATAAAATACTATATTTCCATATAAAAACCCATAATTCACTGCATTATTTTTCTAAGTACACAATAGATACCTACAGTATATCTTTAGGATTTTGCTCTTATCAGCAATATCTAAGAGTGCTATTCGCATCACGCAGTCCGTTATTTGCAGGTATTATTAGAACAAGTCAGTTAATACATGCAGTGCATTACATTCATATGCGTTATATATTTTTTTAAATTAAATAAATTTTTAATTAAATTGATTTTCTCTTTTTCTGTGATTAATAGAAGAGAAAAGTAAATAAAATTGCTCCTTACCAATTAATTACTAAGATTATCATTTTACAGATCACTTAATGAAATTATGTACACTTATGTACTAAACTTAAGCATTCAGTTTAATTGCAATACCACGTAATAAATACAGCGGCGGACAAAAAAAAAAAAAAAAAAAAAAATGCATCACATTAAAATAACGTTTGTAGTGAAAGATATAAGATATTGATTGATTACAATTTTGTTTATCGCAAAGCGAAGGTATTGCGCCAGAAAACACTTCTATTGTATCAGACAGTAATTGTAAGGTATTGAATCAGCCGTTTCTATAAATACGGCGTTGGAAGGGTATGCGCGCTCATTAGTATCCTTTTTTGCAGAGGTGTAATATGTTCAGTTGGCTCCATATATTCAGTTGACACCAATAAAAAAAAAATTGTAGCTGTTGCTCTGTCCCAGGAAGGGTTTTCTATGCGTGTTATCGCTGATAAATAGTCTGCTACCAGTCAACAGTATCCCTGGTGCTGAAATTAAAGCGTGAAACCGGTGATGTGAAGAGACCTGGATCAGGCGGTAACAGCGTGACTACGCCTTCCCAAGGTCGATATTTGAAACGTCTATGCCTTCGTAATCGCCATGCTAGTGCTTCTGATCTAAAACTGGACTTTAAAATGGCCTCTGGTGTTGAAACAAGTGCGCGAACTATCCAAAGACGGCTTTTGAAATGTGGTCTGCATGCCTATCGACCCAAGAAGAAGCCTTTGTTGACCCAACACATGAGGAAGAAGCGACTTGTTTGGGTTAAAACGCATGTTTCATGGACAAAAGAGCAAATGGACACCGTCATCTTTTCTGACCAATCGAAATTCAACGGACATGTAGACATGTATAGTACCTTATGTAAGGCGGCTCCCAAATGCTACTTCAACTCTGCCGTGGTGTTACAAAAACTCTGAAAAAAGGCCAGAAATGTGTGTAATGCTATGTTTGTGCCGTGTATGTGTTTGCTACGTTGTTTAATCGTTTCTGGCCGCTTTGCTATCAGGAAGCAACAAGCACCAGGGTGGTGCGTCCTGATACCCGTCTACGCCGCGTGGAGGCAGGCCACAACTGAGCGCGATTCGCAGCAAACCTCGAATGTCACGTACTGAACGTCCAAATCATTCAAAATATGAACAAATAAAATTAAATTTAAACAGTAAATTAATAAAAATTATAAAAATAAAAGGAATTAAAAACTAAAGCTGTCGAGACAGTGCCACAGGTACAACTCATCAATAAGAGCATACGTGTTTGGATAGAGGAGAGTTTTCTTGGATGGCAATCTTCTTAGGTTGCCAAAACCAGGCGCCAGCGCCTTAGGTACAAATTGGAACAAACAACACTTTGTACAAAAGACAAAGGGTACGATAGTTAATACCCCAGGATTGATGTGAAAGACGGACAAGCATAGATGTATTCTTGGTTATTTTATCATGAAGGTGCAAGATATGTTTCTGGAAGTTTAACTTACGATCCAGAATAATACCTAAAAATATATGACTCAAACAAGAAAAGAGATCGACCAAAAAGTTTGTTAAACTTTATGGTCGATCTCTCTCGTCGGAGGCCTGAAAATGTTAAAGTTGCCCTTAAGATAAAGAAGCTTAGTCTTGTTAGGAGAAATGGTGAGTCTATTAATAACGGCCCAAGAGCACAGATCAATACTTTCAAAAGAAGCACGATAATTACCAAGGACAATAAGGGTTATACACTGGTGTGCAAAACTTAAGGACCAATTTCACTATTTCTAAAGGTTACAACGACAAAATCAAACGAAACAGCCTGTGGTGATTTGCGTAACTATGGGTGTTCAGTAGAAAGTTGGTGCACATGCAAACCTTTGAATCGTGATGAGAGGGCTCACATAAACAGATAAAAGCAGCAGTTATGTGCAAATTACTGAATGGTGAGCACGATTGTAACAGACGTTCAATTGGATTCATACAGTGCTACAGACAACGAAATGGCCAGTAGACAACATCTGGATGTCTTTTTACTCGGGGTCGAAGTCGAAGTGCGAGGAGTGTGGGTGCAGAGTTCGGTATCGCCCATAGCTTCGTCTCACGTGCGTAGTCGGCCTTTAGAACGACAGGTACAGCTGTTCAAGGACCAGTGGTGGTTGTCCACGAAAAACAACGCCAAAGGACCGCTATATACTCCTACAGGACAAGAGGGACCGACACCAGACAGCGGAATCCATTGCAAACCAGCTGCACAGGAGCACAGGACGCAGGTTATCGCAGTTTACTGTGGCCAGGCGACTCCACAAAGGTGGACTGTTTGCCCGACGGAGAGTACGCTGTGTCCTTTTAACACCTGCCCGTCGGAGACACAGTTTACAGTGGTGCATCGAACACAAGGACTGGACAGCAGCGAAATGGGGTAATGTACTCTTAACTGATGAGAGTAGATTCAGTCAGCAGCGATTCTGGACGTCAGATAATCTGGCGAGAGGTTGAAACACGGTATCACCCCTCAAACATCACTGAAAGGGATCGATATGGCGGTCGAGGTATTCTCGCCTGGGGAGGCATTATCTTGGATGGGTGTGCACAACTCCAGATACTGGAAGGGTACTGTAACCGGTATAGTAGCGTGCACCACGCTACTATACTGAGGCAATCCTTCCCCATGTGTGCCTTTTCCGAAATGTCATTGGCCCCGAGTTCATGTTTATGGATGATAATGCCACACTCCATCGCACTGCAGCTGTTGATATGCTTTTGGAAAGTGAGGACATTGTTCAGTTCGTACATCCTACTGAACACATATGGGACGCTCTGGGGAGACGACTAGCGGCACGTCCACATCCATCAGAAAAAGTTCACCAGCTGAAGATGGCGCTGACAGAGGAATGGACGATGTTACCGCAAGAACTTATCAACAACATTGTTCTAAGTATGGACAGGCGGTGCAAAGCCTGCATCGACATGGTCCTCAGTATGATATAGGTGGCCATATCTCCTACTGAGGACTACCCTTTGTTTTCCCTTTGTTCCATCTTTGGCAGTGATGCATCTATATCATGGCAGCCAGTGTTATGTTGCCATTTTTGGAATCAAGTCCCTCCGTACCGTTTTGTTTCCGTTGTTGTGTCGGTGTTGTTTCCTTCATCATTTCAGTACCTCACGAGGTTCCTTTGGTATGCTTTTCCCATAACCAAGCCACTTCTATGAAAAGCTACAGGTGAAAACCTGACTGATCCTTAAATTTTGTACACCAGTGCTATTTATGATATTATATTATGCTATTTTAGAAGCATTGGGAGCTGAATGGAGAAGCCACTCATCTAGAACCAAATCCCAGACGAGTGGACCAAGCACTGAACCTTGTGGCCATCCTCGAGAGACAGAGCGACTAAGTTGTTGAGTTCCAGAAATGACTTGTATAGAACTGTGGAAAAAGTAGTTACAAGTTAAGTTGTAGAGCTGGTAGTAGCATTGAGCAGCCATAAGGCAAGCAAAGAAGCTCTTCCACCAAAGGATGTCAAAGACTACAGAGAAATCTACGAAAATAGCCAAAGCATATTTTAAAGTGCAGTTGTTTACTCTGGAGAGAAGTTCAATCACTCACTGTGGGTGACCCAGGTGTGAACCAACGTAAGCAGGGGTCGAGATGTGGCGCCTACACCACATGGAGGAATGCCGCACCTCTGTGTTACTAGTCAATACTAGGTGGTAGATTACTCTCATCAACCGGTAAAATACCCACTTTGCTTATTGGAGGCTTGAAGTGGTGGAACCCATGTTTAGTCTCCAGAACTAAGTTCCGATCAACCCTTCCCCATCTCTTCCATCATGCAGTATGACTGATGACTTTTGAGGTTATGATGAACATCATGGCGAGATCCAATTTTCCTTACATTTCGAGGATACAGCTCTAAAACGATGTTCGCAGGCCGGCCGCTAGTTAGTACACCGGACCGAACCTATTAGTAACTCTTTAGGAGACTTCTGGATCAGCTAGTGTATAATCTTGCTACCTCTACTCTGCCAGATAATGACTGGAGAGAGTCCGAGAGTAGTATGTATGCGGTAGGCATTGTCGAGGCCGCGTTATGTCAAGAATCTGGGTATATTCTTACCATGTGTATGCGATTTCCAAAAAATTCCATTACTTCAGTACAGCATGTCCCTCCCCCTACATTTTCTTACTATTGAATGCACCATGAATTGTCAAACTAATAGAGTAAGCTTATCTGCGAAAAAAGCTAAACCTCCCTTCCTAGTTTATTTCACAAATATACGTGGACTCAATTCTAATCTCAACGATGTCTATTTCCACTTGCAGTCTGCCAAACCCCATGTACTTTTTCTGACAGAATCTCAGTTATCGATTGATTCAACGACTGCCCATCCCAGTTGCCCAAATTATTCGCTGTATGATTCCTTACGCCTCAAAGGTTGTTCTTGTGCATACGTCCATTCCAATATTCCCTGTCAGAGACTTGGTTATTTGGAATCTCCTCTCTTCGATCTTCTCTGGCTTAAAAACTCTCTACTTCATTGTATCAAATTCATCTGTTCTCTCTACCGTTCTCTCAACTCCACCAATCACTTGGAGCTCTTTGACTTCCTATCTTTGCAACTTGACTTGGAGGAGTGCCTGAGACTCGTTATTAAGGAGCACCACACAGAGGTCCAAAACTGCATTTTTCAACAGGACTGAGCACCTTGCCACACAGAAAAATTGGTAAGTTTTATGCTATTAAGATTTAATGATAAATTTGTCTTCTTGTCTCACAAGGCTTGAAACATACTTACACCAATGTTTTCCCTCGTTTTTCTCCCTTAAGGTGAAGTCATACCTCAGAAATGCTGGCATTGCAATGTTGGGCAACAGTGCAGATTTGAACCCCATTGAAAATTGCTGGTACATAATGTCGTCTAAAAATGCACAGAAGAAGCCATCAAGATAAGATTCAGCTGCAGGAGAGCATTGTAAGGATGTGGTACCACGAAATTGGGCAACCGTATATCCAGAAGTTGAATAACTATATGCCAGATCGTTGCAAGGCTGTAATTGCAGCTCGAGGAGGAACAACAAAATAATGAGGATTTATTTTGCTGATTTATAGTACATAAACTTTTTACGTTAACTTTCATTTCAGTTTGTACACGTAAATGCAATAAAATGTATGCTTGGTTTTCATGATTGCCATTTGCATGATTTCTCATATTTCAATTAATTACGCATTTTACCTTTTGGGAAGATATTGATGGCAATTAGGTATATCAGGTGAAGTATTTTTATTGGATTTCATTCACAGAGATATATATCCCATCTAACAAATGTATTTTGAATGTTTAAGCAACCCAACCCACAATGCAGCGCACAACGCATTACAGTAGAACACGGATAAGAAATTCCCGCATTAGAAGTTTTCCCTGTACTAGGTTTAGTTTCTGAAGTCCCAATTTCACCTCTATACAGGGTGATTCACTACCAGTGCGACAAACTTGCAGGAGGTGTAGGGGGAACAAAGACGAATCGGAATCACATAGCATTGCAGGGTCCGAAATGCCTTCGTTATGCGGTAGAGGACGTTGAACGGGAGGTTGCGTGAACAGCGATCCCGCTGGAAGTCAGCATTTGCGAACCGTTTCTGTTGAAGAAACCAAATAGCAAAAGTCCTCCGGAGTGGATAATCCGCAGGCTCCAATGATTGGACGCGTTGCAGCTGGTATGAACTCATTTGGTTTGTTGACAGTATCCTCCATACAGTGGATTGGGAAATACCCAATCGTTGGCCTATCGCTTGAGTACTCGTACTCGGATTGCCTTCTGCAAGACGTAGGACATTCTCCTCATTGTCTGGCGTCCTCGTCGTTCACTCTCGATTCATGGTACCTCTCGTGAAACAACCAGTCTCACGTAACCTTCTGTGCACACGTGCGAAAATCGTATGATGAGGAGCACGCCTGGGCGGGAAACGTTCCTGGTACAAGCGCAGAGCGGCCCGCCCGTTACAGTCCGCAGCTCCATACGCGAGGTGCATGTCGGCCAGTTCAACGTTTGAATACTCGTCCATCCTACTGCCTCGGGAACCGGTTCGCAAATGCTGACTTCCAGCGGGATCGCTGTTCACGCGACCGCCCGTTCAACGTCCTCTACCGCATGACGAAGGCATTTCGGACCCTGCAATGCTATGTGATTCCGATTCGTCTTTGTGCCCCCTACACCTCCTGCAAGTTTGTCGCACTGGTAGTGAATCACCCTGTATATGTAATGTGTTATTTTCCCACGTAAGAAGTTTCTCGGGTAAAAAGTTCGTGACAAAGAATACACAGTACATTACTAAAATGATGTTTTCCCACTTAATACATTTTTTTTTTTAAATATAGAAATTCTTTATTTTTAATATTAAAAAAATATTAATCAATAAAAATATTTGGTAATGGAACAAGTTAGCGCGTTGCATAATTTTATTTCGTAGTAAACCCCCGAAATAGGTGAAATGGCATCATTTTTTACATCTCATATTGTGAATGCCTTTACAATGAGTTGCCCTAATATTTCACTACCTCCAATAAGCCACGCTTCACCACTGAGAAGACTAATATTACTTATTCTCTCCCTGGGTGGTGGCATCCTCCGAGAATCCACTAGCGAAGCGTTGCCTATTCGAGAATCCAGTGTCGAAACGTTGCTTATTCTAGGTAGTTCAACATCACGGCAACTCGTTGCGAAGGCATTCACAATATGAGATATCACAAAAACCATGCCACCCACTCGGTGATTTACTTGCGAACTAAAATTATGCAACGCACCTACTTGTTTGATTAGTCAATTTTCCGTAGTCTGATGCTTTCAGCCTTAAATCCTTTTTTAGTATAAAAATTTTGATATAATGGACATGACATATTGCAATTGTTTTCATCGATATCCATAATTGGATTGCTTCGACCTCGTGAAGCACAGTGAAGCATTTGCCGTTAAATTCTGATTTGTCTGAACAGTTCTGAATTACTTAGTGGGTTGTTCTCTGTCTTATTGTAATTGTGACCTTTTAAGGTATGTTGAAACTCCAAAGGAGCTCATCCTTCCAACTTGGTAATGAGTTTAATGAACAGAATGATAAGCAAAAAAGGTGATGTTGGTGGCTTAAAGCCACCAAAATCACCTGAAGACACCAGCATTGAGAGACTGATCATAGTCAGAAAGAAGGACGGTGGGATTTGATAGACCTCATTGAACAACAGCCATTAAGAATCTGAGGGATTACTTCGAGGAAGACCTAGTGCCGATGTAACAAGCCATAAGGAATATAAACAAATCAGACACCCCGCTCAATCTCGACAACGAGATCCCACTCACAGTGATAGAAAGAAGAAAGAAAGGCAGAAAAGGTGGGGAAGAAGCCATTCCATAGCGTATACAGTACATTGATCTCTATTAAGATTACAAAAGTAAGTGGCTCGAACGCATGGCTCACAAGCGAGACGCTCTTCACCCGAGTCCGAAGGATTCATGCTTGAGATCCAAGACCAGGCAATCAACACCAGAAACTACAGGAAATAATATCGCCAAAGAACCCGGAGTGACAGACGATATATGTCGACAATGCCACCTGTCACGAGAAGCAATACATCACATCACCACTGGATGCAAAGTAATCACCCAGATGGCTTAACTCAGACACTACCAGGTCGCCAGATGGGAATAGTTCAGAAGCTAGCGCAAAAATACCATTCGCTGAAAGACAGTGTACAGTATTACAAGCACGAAGCACAAGCCGTACTAGAGACCTCCTCACAATAGTTTATACCGTCAAGCACCATAACAACAGACAAGACGATCCTGCACAACCGACCAGATGTAACCCTCTCGAAGAAAAGGAAATGGCTATCTACTTGATCGACATATCGGTTGCCAACACCAGCAAAATCCAGAAAATCTACGAGGAAAATAGCAGTCAGTACACAGATCTCAGGCAGGAAATCAATGAAATGTTGCATAATGAAAATTTAATGACCATCCCGATTATCGTGTCAACCAGCTGCACGGTGCCAAAGAACATCCAGATAAACGTAGCAGCAATGGTCCTTGCAGAGAACAAATTACAGGAATCTCCAGAAAATCGCAAGCCTGAAGACTTGTACGGTAGTCAGAGAGTAAGCCAAGAGTAATAATTACAATAGTAACCGGGCATAACCAACCACCACACGTACTTGGTACCGGTCCCCGGTTCACGGTGTGGAAAAATCCTATAACAAGAAAAAGTCATAATAATAATTAGTTGTTAATGCGCTTATTTATGATATTTTTAATTTTATGAAGTAATTTGAAAACCTGAAATGGTATCGATAGCAAATTAATATTGCGAACAAATTTTGAATGTTTTTTCAAACTTAATTTCACAACAATAAAAATAAAACTTTTTGATAACCATTGTTTCTCATCGAATCATAATTCTTAAGAGAATCACGAAATTATCTGTCAAGAACTACTAAATTTTGGTTCTTATTTTGGTTCCAAAATTCCTTATTTTGGTTCTGGGTAGTAGAGCAGTAGAAGCATTGCTACTCTTTAAAGTTTGAGAACCGATTCCCCAGGCCTTTTTTAACACAAGGTATAACTCTCCGGCTTACTCTCTGACTACCGTATACGTGGGGTGGTTGGTTATGAACGGTTACTATTGGTATTATTACTCTTGGCTTACTCTCTGACTACCGCACAAGTCTGCAGGCTTGCGATTTTCTGGAGACCTTGTGTTAAAAAAAAAGGCCTCGGGCATCGGTTCTTAAACTTTTGTGACATAGGAAACCTCCCTCCATCCCCTTTTAACCTGAAAAAAATTTAGAAACGCTGGCATAGAGTCGATTTCTATAAATGGCAGAAGCTGATAAATATTCCCGACTGGAGCTATTTTTATGAGCTATTTTCATACCGTGGGTAGAGTTAGTTAGCTTCGACTGAAGATTTCATAGTGTATTTTCATCCGTTAACTAGGGGGTTTTTATTTCTCAAAATTGGCGAACTGACCACAGGAAACAAAATTTCATTGAAAAACTATAGTTCCGCCTCCTGACCTTAGTTTCCTAGACGCAGTTCCAAAAAAATCAATCTGTTCATATTGCTCACATATATATTAAGATGCAATACATACGAGGAGATTTGAGAAGTTCGTGGCCTGAGTATGAAAGTGTAGTGGTACATTGTTAAAAATGTATGTACTTAATTTGAAGTGTACTTGGACACTTCAAATTTCATGCAGTTTTTTTTTTTTTTTTCAAATTCCAGGTCCCGAAGTCAATAAAGCTGTATGAACCAGGAAGGATGAACAAAATCAGTCACCGTGTAGTCATCTATGTTGAAGGAGACTTCCCCTTTCTGTTTCATCGTTAAGAAGTGAGCGGTAGAATTATACAAGGAAAGGAGATCCTGAAAGATGACTCACTCTGTGGAAGACCAGCAACATCCATTATTCCAGAAATCAGAGAGTGACCACGATCTGGTGATCGACAAGTGACAGTTCGGTATATTGCTAGCGTCTTGGACATCTCATCTGAACCTGTGTACCGTATACAGTAATGACAGAGGTTCTCGCATTGAAAACGGTGTCAGCACGATGGGTCCTAAAGTTTTGACAGCAGATAAAAAATGAGAGTTGTCAAATGCCTTTTGGCCGTGAAGGGAAAGTTGCAACACTTAACCGTGTAACCAGTTACAATCAATAGTTGCAAAAAAGACTCTCTCTCTCTCTCTCTCTCTCTCTCTCTCTAAATGAAATGAACAATTGCATCGTCTTCAAGCAGATCCAAGGTTTGTGACCATGGATGAGACGTGGGTTCATCACTTTCACAAAGGAACAGTCCAAACAGTGGAAACACAGCTTTTCTCCCCCTCAAAAAATGCCAAATTGATCCCTACTGCTAGAAAGGTGATGACATCGGTTTTTTATTTTATGTGGATGGAATGTTGCTATGTAGGACGGCACCTGAACGAAAGTTCAACTATTTGCTATGGGATTACAATCAATAAGGCCAAAAAATTAGAGGGCATATTACGCAGACCTTCTGAAGCTTTGCGTGAAAACATCAAAGACAAACGCCGAGAGAAATTCAGCAACGGAGTCTTGTTCCATCAGGACGCCGCGCCTACTCACAAGTTTGTCATTGCCATGGCTGCACTGCATAAGTGAGATTTGGATCTTGTACCATCCTCCATATTCACAAATCTAGTACCATCCTCCATATTCACAAATCTAGTACCATTCCTAATTTGAAAATCCATCTAGCTGGTATCCATTTTCCCACAGACAGTAACGTCATCACTGGAGTTCCTGCATTTCTGGTGGCTCAAGAGAATACTTTCTTCTCTGCTGAAATCAACGCAGCAATGGTGGAAAAATTCTACTGACTCTAAAGGCAACTATGTTGAAAAGTAACACGTTACCAGACTCCTCAGACTCCCCTTCATACTCATGTCAAGGCGCCTCCGTAGCCATGTGGGCAGGAGCAGCAGTGCGTAGCACACGCTTCTTGATTAGACCGGGGTCCGAGCCCGTGACCACCAAATACGGAGAATGCGGAAAGGTCAGGGAATGACCACCGCATATCCCCGGAGCATATGGCCTTAGTTGCTAATGTCCCTAAAAAAAAAAAAAGAAAACCCAAAAACCATACTCATGTCACGAACCTTACAAACGTCCCTAGTACATTTAGTTCGTTAATAATTCCGTACCATTGTAAAAAAAAAGTCACAAATGATATTTTAATTCGGATTTAGAGAGTACACTTCTTACCACACATGGCTCTTTCAGAACAAACATCATTCTTTAAGGGTCGGTTTATGAAATGATGCGAAACGTGAAATGATGAGCAATGAGTCGGGAACTCAGTCTGTTAGAAACAAACGATATTGTCACCGTTGCCATCTACAGGATCATAGTTAAAAAACCATTCTGAAAGACATCTGACGCACTATGCCTCATGCTTTCGTCATTTTGTGGAGCTCATCCTATAGCAGGTTAATATCATTTCTGCATGTGGCTGCTGACATGTTATTAGGTGGAGCCAATAATATATCTAATAAATTTGAACAGAACGCATGAAACGAGTACTCTTTAAAACAATTGTAATTATCGTCTATTAGAATTCTATTTCTCGGAAATTGTCACTCACAAATATCCAATTTAGAGAACATCCTATAGTTTCACTCGACTGGTTTTGAAGAGTTAATTGTAACAAGAAAAAGATAAATAAAGAAAGCAAGTTCACTAAGAGCGTCTACTTACCTGACGCTGTATTTTCATATACGTGAAATCCCGACTTCTGCTGGTTTCCCCCAATAACTGTCTTCTCACTGTACATGCTTATTACTTTTGACAAAGTTGCAGTGCATTTTAACCGAAGTTCATCACTCTTGAATAGCTTCTGTTCTATCCGAAACCGGAGGCCCAATATTGTTGACACTTGGTTATCGGCATAACGTATAAGGGGAAAAGGTATCGTGCGTTCAGGAGGTATCTGTCGAAAAAAATTAGGACTGAAACGATCACATTGTAAGCAATCCCTCATAAGACACTTTTTCCGAATAGTACACGCCGACTACTCTTTTTTGTTATAAAATATTTGATTTACTTATTTATACAGTACATTTCATATATTACACAAAAATGCAAATCACATCACGTTTTGATTACGTCAAGAAAGATCATGGAGATTATTATTATTACACTTAAAATTATTATTTCGGTTAACAAAATCGAAATAATAATCTTAAGTGGCCAAGAATTAAAATGAGTAACATATTTAGTCTTATTGATTTTAATAGCCAAAGAGAATATAACGATCGTGCTGTAAATCGTTTTAGATGAATCCCTTTGACAATGAAAAAGAAGCAAATTCTTTTTCATACGGCGATTCTACCAACCGTGCCATCCATGAGGATAACACAGTTGGTAGGATCACCATCCTCCCCACACCGGGAAGAAAAGACCTGCGTTCTAATCCTTTCCACGGCTGGATGGTTTTTATGGGTCTTTTTCACAATGTGACTGATTTAGTCGGTCTCAGGCGAGGGTAGCATGGTTTTTTTATCCCATAAATTGGAGTTTTTTCTTCGCCGATGCTCCAAAACATCCTACTGCAACAGCACCTCTGAGCAGCGAATGAAGTGCACACAGGCTGCCAAGACAACTCACGTAGTTTTGTCAATGATATTCAGGAATTTTGCCAGCAGGGATAAGGAGGCATAAATTCAAATTGAGTAAGATGGTTGCAGAATAGATTTTGCCTTCAGCCACCGGGTTGGGTTGGTGATTGCTGGAACAAACTTCGTCAGATGTTGTAGAAGTGGACAGCTTGAATGAATTCAAGAAAGACTAAACAAATTATTGGAGGGGATGGATAGGTGAAAAGGATTTTTTTTTTTTTTTTGGGTGATGCTGTATTAACTTGCTTTCTTGCATAGTTTGCTACTATTAATACTAATACAATTTAAAATACCACGGAACACGCCATTCAGGATAAACTAAAACAGCCAATTATCTGCAGTAAATTTATGGGCTCTATCACATGTGTAATCTAATTTACTTAACAATATCAATAAATCAATATCAATAGATTTAATGAGAACTAATTTGTTTCAAAAGGAACAAAATTTGTTTCAAATTGTGAGGAAAAAAATAAACAATACAAGTTTAGTTAATAAAACTGAGATCTGAGACCGTCATCTGAGACCGACTAATTTAATCATTTACGGGGTTTGAACTCAGACGTTTTCCAACCGGTGTCAGAAGGACGGTGATTATACCCAGTGTGCTACTCGCGAGGGCAGTTTTAAAGAACCAGTGGATCATGCAAAATGCGTCTCTTTGGAGTCAGCTCATCCGGCCCAGTGAAACAAACCACATTATATCTTTGAGGTGGAAAGGTTGTGAAGCGTCTGTCTCTGACTTGATACGTTATACACTTAGACATTAGACACGTTATACATTAGACAGGGGAAAAATCTAATGATCAGAAAAGATAAGACGAATACAGTCACAATGGTAATAATTTGATCACTGGGGAAGGGGTAATAATTTGATCACTGGGGAAATAAGGAGGGGAAAGATTATCTTTATTATAAAAATAATAAGAATGCATGCAGGTTTCTCCACAGCGCACATACACACACATACTAGATTTTCTATCTCATAATGTCCGTAGCGCTAGCTAGGAATTTACAAATAAAGTATTATTAAAAATGTATAAATATATATACAGTATATTAATTAACGATAATATTCAAAGAACTCACAAAGGAAAATCGGTCAGTTCCAGTAGCTCTAAAGCTGTGTGTGTGTGTGTGTGTGTGTGTGTGTGCTTAAGCTCCAAAGTCGTCGATTTAACTGTTTGATCGAGGGAAAACCATGCAACCGTCAGCTGAGACCGACTAATTTAATCATTTACGGGGTTTGAACTCAGACGTTTTCCAACCGGTGTCAGAAGGACGGTGATTATACCCAGTGTGCTACTCGCGAGGGCAGTTTTAAAGAACCAGTGGATCATGCAAAATGCGTCTCTTTGGAGTCAGCTCATCCGGCCCAGTGAAACAAACCACATTATATCTTTGAGGTGGAAAGGTTGTGAAGCGTCTGTCTCTGACTTGATACAACGTTATACACTTCATGTCAATAGGTTTAAATCAACACGTTGGAGGAGGGGAAAAATCTAATGATCGGAAAAGATAAGACGAATACAGTCACAATGGTAATAATTTGATCACTGGGGAACTTTTGAGACGTTCTTTTGGGATCTTCCATGTGCATTTTTGCCAAAAAGCCGGTGATGAGATAATTCAAACGAAAGGTATGAATGGCGTTGTTGTTGTTGTTGTTTAAGGGTTTTAAGACACAAGGGCACCAAAGGTCGAGATGTAGCTTTCCAGTTTTTTTTTTTTTTTATGTCAATCAATTATTTTCAGATTCGTTTGTCAAATCGAATTTGCCAAATGAAAATAAACAGTTCATCTAGATTTTCTAAGTTATCTAATATATATTACATTTGAGCCTTGCTCAAATCGAAATAAATGTCGAAACTGTTCCTTAAATCCAGCTCTTGAGTAATTGTCAAAATAACTTACCAGATTAGTTAAACACGATTTTACCATAACAAAACCATGTTGTGTGTCCTCCAGAATGTCATTTATCTCTGAATGATCCTATATGATCATTACCTCCATGATTTTGATTATTATTGGAAGTCAGGCTAACCGGTCGATAGTTACCAATTTCACTCTTAGAACCGCGTTTATTTATTTATTTATATATTTATTACAAATTACCACGGTACAGCCGTAAAATACACATTACAGTCTTGGTATTGTTCCGATTTACTTGTACAATTTTTATTTTTTTCCTGTTACTGCTTTACTTTTAAATGAATTAATTCACTCCTCCTCGGGATTCAACTTTAAAGTAACAATGTTAAAACTCAACATATCAGAATTGTAATCTCTTAAAATACCAGAATTAAAACATAAATTATTTATCTTCTGCATTATTAAGTTAGTATTTTTAGTTTATTTACAGAGTTATTTATTTAGCCGAGTAATAATTATAAGCTTTAGTTATCTTTCAGACCTTTAAAAGTCCTTCAGATTTAGTGTCAACATTTATTTTTATTTTTATTTTTTTTTGACACCTCGCAGATAAGGCTTGAAGAACATCTAGTTCACCACAGCAACTAGTTGTGACTTCTAATCCCTTTTCTGAGGTCATATCCCCCCCCCCCTAATATAACCTCAGAAAAGGGTTAAGAAGTCACAGTTAAGAAATATCCTGTGCCATTTAGGATATTTAAGTCTCTGAAAGTTCATTGAATTGTACGTTTCTTTAAATATATCATTTCTGCACCGTTTGCCTTCATTATATTTTCTTAGACTTATACTTTCTTCGACTGGCTTGTTAAACCAGGTGTATTTTACAGAAACATTCTCACAAGAGCAGTCATTCCTTTAAATTCCATTCCAGCTTCTTTATTATTTCTTCTGTTTTGTTATCTGGACATCTGATTATCCGTTAATTGCCATCTGCCACTTAGGTTTGGGGGGTCAATTTGTCCGTTGCTGGATTTTGCAAGGGCATTCCGCTTTATTTCTTGTAATCTATGGTTCTAGGGCTTAAAGTTGAGGTTAATGTGCAACATCGATCTCAACCTTGTGTTCGGTTTTTGTGTTGCTTTTTTCAGTCATTTAAGTAGCCAGTGCTCTGCTCCAAGGTCTTCTGAATTTGTTTAGGTGGGCGTGATGACCATATAACTCCGTCATACCTAGCAAACGGATAAAGACACCTCTCCATGTATATAATTATTAAATAAGACTTCGTTAAACCTCTCACTTTTCTCTTTCGATAGCCAGCAGGCTTTGTGTACGTTTCTCTGTAATTCCTCTATATGCTTGTCGAAAGAAAGTTTCAAGACCCAAATAAGGCCTAGATTCTTATAGTGGGAACCCTATTGACAAGCTCTCTTGATTGTTACATGGAAGATAGTTGGCCTCTTAATTAGTTTAAATGTTATCAGTGCATAACATTATTGGTGACTGTATTGGAGATACAGTGGCATTTCGCCATTCAAGGAAATCTCTGATGAGTCAACTGATGCCTTTAGAATTAAACTTAATGTGTCAGTGCACTCTCTTGCTGCATCGCTCAAAATTGCTGGGATATGCCATTAACTCCTTTAGACTCTAAAGTTTTTCTAATCGGTATATTGTGTTATTTGTTGTTGTTGTTGTTTGAGAGCTATTGGTGCAAGAGCAGCTTAGGCTATAATGCGCCTAGTCTAGGTTAGAGAGTTTCATATTTCGACATTTTTCATTATGTTGTTCAGAAGGAAGCCAAGATTTTGTTTTATAATTACGTAGCTTTTTCGTAAGTGTTATGCTATTAATTTGTATATGTTTTGGTAGTATTCGATTAACTTAAGGAAAAAGAAAACGTCGGTAATATTTGGCCGGTTATCTAAAATTGTTTTGAGCGTTAAGTTTGTTTTGTGCATTCATTGTTGTTTGAAAGGCTCTTTTCTGACTTAAATCTTGGACAGTTCACCATGAAGTGATGTACAGTGAGCGGCACTTAACAGTTTTGGCATTGAGGAGGGTCTTCACCTCTGAGTAGGTAAGAATGAGTCATATGGGTATGCCCGATTTGCAATCGAGCAAGGATCACTTCTTCGTGTCTGTTGGATAGACAGCTGGTAGGCCATGGTTGAAGTGTTTGTTTAATTACACGAAGTTTGTTGTTAGTTTGATCTTGCCAGTGTTGTTGCCATTGTTTTGAACTGCTTTGGTGGATTAAGGACTTGTAATCGGTATATGGTAGTGAGCGGAAGGCATAGTCATAGGTAGCAGCTTCTCTTGCCGCTTTATCTGCTCTTTCATTTCCAGTTATTCCTGTGTGGCAAGATCCAGCAGAATCTGATCTTGTGATTATTTTATAAAAAAAAAGCTTTGATACTGAATATTGGACTTGTTGTAAAACTGGGTGTGCTTTAGTATTGGCATTCTGCAAGGCAATGACAGAGCTAAGCGAGTCAGTGAAAATTATACTGTCTGCTATCTGTTCATGTTTAATTTTGCTTACGGCCATCAAAATGGCTTGTAATTCCGCTGTAAAGATACTGCATTCTTTTGGGAGTTGTTGGATGAGAGTACAGTCTTCAGAGTGAATCGCAGCTCCTAAACAAGTCTCTGTTTTTGAGCCATCTGTGTATTATGAAAGTGTGATGTTCTATATATCTCTCATATTGTGGAGTTACATTTCATAACTATTTTGCCATCATTGCATCACTTGGGTACCTACCCACCCACCGAAGAAGGGCCAAATAGCCCTGAAACGGCAACGGGAGAGGGGACATCAGAGAGCCTGATGATGTCCGGAGTTTCCAAGAATAGGTAACAACAGCCTTCTCCACTGGGGAAGCGTTGCCTATTCGAAGAGTTTATGAGTTTTTGAGTGTGTGAGTTGAAGGAGATACTGTCCCTTTCATTCTTCTACACCGTTTCTTTTCCTCTTCCACTCTTACTATTACTTTCCCTCTACTTTTTTGCTTTTCTAAGTCTAATAGGGACAAGTGGATAGTCGAGTTATTATCCCACACATATGCAAAATAGCCCTGAAACGGTGCCGTCTGGGTGGTGGTACCTATCTGAGAATAAGTAACATTAGTCTTCTCCTTAGGTGAAGCGTTACTTATTCGAAGTAGTGCAATATCATGGCAACTCGTTGTGAAGGTATTCACGATATGAGATATAACTTAAAACGATGCCGCCTTATAAATATTCTGTTATATATACATAGTCTAAATTTGCTCGCAGCTTGAGGCTTGGGCCCTAAATGCATATTAATCTTAATATTAGTGTGATGTTCATATTTTTCTTGGTATGCTGCATGTAGTTGCTAGTAGTTAATTCTCGGGAGATTTGTTTTCCCCCAGGATTGAAAATGCAGGTCATATGCAGGTCGAATCATAATCCATGGTGGAATGACCTGTGTAGTCGTAGTAGCTATGCTATCATAATTAAAGCTCTCGGCTTAACAGTAAATATTTTAGACGGATGTTGGAACGTCGGTTTATTCGTGGGTGGGCTTGGTATAAGTTTTCCTAGTACGATGAAAACAGAACCTCTCTATTTGGATGATCGGTGATGGATTTTATCTTTACGGCATAGTGTAATAGGTTCTGTCGTCTAAGTTGTAGTGAAGGTTCATGTGCTTCTGCATATAGGCTTTGTACAGGTGAAGTGCGAAAAGCTCCAAGTGCTATACGAAGCGCACTGTGGTGTATGGGATCTAACCATCTCAGGGCACTTAGTCTTGCGGAGTCGTAAACAGGTGCTCCATAGTCCAGCTTGGAACGTACTATTGCTCGATAAAGTTTAAGTAGTGTATGTTGATCTGCACCCCAAGTTGTTGCGGAAAGAACTTTGAGTAGGTTTAACTTCTTGATGCAAGAATGTCTTAGTTGCTTAATATGGTCAAGGAATGTCAGTTTCTAATCTAAGAGAAGCCGTAAGAATCTTATGTTTGGTACAACTGGGATTATATATCCGTCTAGTTTAAGTTTAGGATCACGGTGTAGGTTTCGTTTCCTACAGAAGTGTATACATGCAGTTTCTTGAGTGGAAATCCCGAAGCCATTTGTTTGCGCCCATTTACTTATTTTATTTTTTGCTCCTTGTAGCTGCCGTTCTATACTTCGCATATTCTGAGAGTGATGGGAAATACTGAAATCGTCAACGTATAAAGCGGTATCAGCAGCTTTTGGTATATGATCAGTTATGGAGTTTATTTTGATAGCAAAGAGGGTTGTGCTAAGTACGGTCCCCTGAGGCACGCCCTCTCCTGGGTGAAGACTTTTGAAAGAGCATTCTGCAACCTAACTTGAAATGACCTGTGGAGTAAGAAATTTTGAATATATTTAGGAAGATGTCCACGTAATCCAAGGTGGTATAGGTTTTGAATAATTCCATAACGCCATGCCGTATCATAAGCTTTTTCTATATCGAAACAGATCATTACGTGGTGATCTTTTCGGATAAAGGCATTCCGCACTCTGTTTTCTAATTTGATAAGTAAATCTAGTGTTGAACTATTTTTCCTGAAACCATGCTGTGCAGGATTGAGAAGGTTATTTCTGTTCAAAAACCATGTTAGACGAGCATTGATAATTTTCTCCATAACTTTTCCCAGGCAACTTGTTAGAGCAATTGGACGGTAGCTGCATGGGTCAGAGAGGTCTTTCTCCAGTTTTGGGAAATCAAGAATTATTGCATGACGCCAACTGTCTGGAATTTGGTTTTCTAGGAAGATTCTGTTATATAGTTCTAGTAATGCCATTAGGGATTGTTCATCGAGTTGATTTAACATTATATAGTGGATTTGGTCTGGTCTTACAGCACTTTGCTTTGTCTATGATAGAGCATGTTTCAATTCATGGAATGTTAAAGGTAAGTTGTACTCTTCATTATTTCTTGTGGAAAAATTCAGTTTGTCTTTCTATTCTTGCCTTGTATATTTGCAAACTGGGAGTATATGAGGTGGTCGCTGATATTCTGGCAAAGGTTTCGCTCAGTGCATTGGCTAGTTCTGACAGCTCTGCAGTGACTTGTCCATTCCAGTTTAGGATCGGAGTTGGAGTAATCTGGTATCTGCCACTCATTTTGTTAATTTTATTCCAGACAGTTTTAGATGTTGTGGAACTTGTTAATGTAGATGCAAATTTTATCCAGGATGCTTTCCTACTGGCTCGCCTAATATATCTGGCTCTTGCCCATGCCTTCTTGAACAATATGACGTTCTCTAAAGTTGGATATCTTCGAAAAGTATTTTCCAGGTTGTGTTTCTCTCTTTCTTAGCCTGCGCACATCCTGCATTCCACCATGATTTTGGATGTGTTGGAAAACGAGGCGATATTTTTGGGATAGAGTGTTCAGCAGCTTGAATTATTTTATTTGTTATTTGTTTTCTCTTCGATCTGTGGTATTGTACTGCTGCATCTAACGATTTTTTCTTGATAGTATCAACATTTAGTTTTGCAAATTATTTATAAGTTTCCTAATTTGCTTCATTTATTTTTCATCTGGGAATTTTGCGTAACTTGCATGTGGTTCCTAATGCCATGGTGATGAATCCACCATGATTTTGGATGTGTTGGAAAACGAGACGATATTTTTGGGATAGAGTGTTCAGTGTTCATTGGATTGTGATCACTGCTGAGAGGATCACTGTGCACTGACCAATCAAGTATTGGAAAACATACAGACAGGTCTATAGCTGTAGTATTTCCTGATGGCAGATGTGTATATGTATGTGTGCCGTAGTTCAGCGAAGTTAAACCATTCTCGTCTATCCATTTTTCGATTTGTTTTCCTCTCCGATCTGTGGTTGTGTTATCCCACACAGGGCTATACACGTTGAGGTCGCCTAGTATACAGAAGGTGGTAGGTAACTGCCTTACTATGTCTTCTAAGTTCTGTTGTAATAAAACTTGGTTTGGTGGAATATAAATTGTTATTACTGTTATGAGGGATCTAGTGGCTATGCGTACTGCAATTGTTTCAAGGGTTGTGTTTAGCGGGACAATCTGGGAAGGAATGCTAGAATTTACTAGTATTGCCACACCGCCTGTTACACTGTCCTGCCGTATAGTTCTTTATTAAGGTAGAGTCTTGAGGTCTGAAGTAGGTTTCTTGTAAGCAAAGACATAGCTGTGCATACAGTGCAATCAGATCGTATATGTCACCTATAATTAGTGCGGAGTCCTCTACAATTCCACTGGATTATGGTTTTCATTATTTGGTTTTGGAGAGGTTTTCGGACTGTTTCCTAGATGCTGTTTTAAGTCTTTCTCACGTTGGTTTTTCCTTTTTGGGGAAATATGGTTTTCCAGTGTCCATCTCTTCTTCCGCGAAAATCTCTAATACTAATTCGTCTGCTTGGTCCGTCTCCATTTGTTCCGTTGACTTCTGACTTATGACATTACGTTTTCCTTGAGGGGCTTTCATTTCTGAGTATTTTACATCGGGAGGTACGGAAAGTGGCGTGTTGGTCAGTTTCTCTTGATGTTTTGGCTGGGATATTGTAAGTAGTGCTCGTGCCCAGTCTGAGATGGACTTCTTTGGAGGAATTGTAAAATCTGTTTGGGTTTCTATTGTACGCCGATTCGTTACGACCTGCGCATAGGAAGGTCTGATTAAGATAGTCGGGAGTACAGTTCTCTGAGCTTCTTAGTATGTCACAGAATGTTCCACTTTATACCGTTGAATCTGTTTTTCTCTTTTCCAATATTCACAATTCTTGGAATAGGCGGAATGGTCTCCCTTGCAGTTTGGACATTTCGGGTTCTCGGCAGAACAGTTCTGATTGCTGTGCTCCTGAGACCCGCAGTTGGAACAGATGGCTACACCACGGCATGCCATTTGTGAATGACCATATTTTTGGCATTTAAAGTAGCGGAGAGGATTCGGAATGTATGGTCTGATGTTACAATTTAGATATCCGGCCTTCACATATGTAGGTGGTTTAGGAGTGTTAAACGTCAATATGATATTTCCCCACTTACCTCAACCATTTCTGTGTTTGGGTAAGTGTCCCATCTCGTGTAATTTTAATCCTTCTCACAGCTATAACACCTTGATCTTCAAGTTCATTTTTAATTTCTTCTTCAGAGACGCTGATAAGGTCCCACTCAGAAATTACTCCTTTCGATGTATTTAGCGTATTATGGGGAGAAAAAAAAATCAAATTATTATTTTAGGGTTGCCCGTAATTAAATACATTAACCCGTATTTGTGTCTGTAAATTGCGTATGTTCTATGGTTGATTTGCCTGTTTTGCTGGACGAAAAAACCCCAGTTACTAGGGAGAAAAACCTTGCTATCTACGCCTGAGACGAACTAACTCAGCCACGGAGTGAAAAAAGCCCATTAAAGTTCCTCGCGTCATCGACAGGATTCGAACCCAGGCCTTTTCCACCCGGTGTGGGGAGGACGGTGACGATACCACTGTGCTACCCGCGCAGACTGTATTGTGGGGAGAGACCTTTGCTGGGATCCCACCAAATGTTTTCATTTGAAGCATTCTTGCTGCATGGTTAGTTTTTGCTGTCTCGACTAGAATGTCGCCTGATTTTAGTCGCTTAACATTTTTGGTGTTCCAGCCACACTTTCTAAACATTTCTGGATGACGAATGGCGACAGTTTTCCTAATTTGGTTTTCCTTTTGGTTGCAATAGTCTCATTGTCCTCATTTTTCCGACTCAATGGAGTCAGATCTTTGGGATCCGTGATAACGTTTGAGTCATTCATGTTTGCTCCTTTTGTCCTTGGTAGTGAGAGCTGGAGCGGTGCCAACTAGTGACCAAGCGGAAGTAGACTTGTGGTTAGTAGGACTAGAATATAAAAAAAGAAAAATGACTTTCCTTTCTTAGGAACCTTTGCACTGATACTTTTCAGCAACTATATATATTTACAGCAGAGAATTAACTTTAAACTCTCGATATATCTAACAGTCTTTCACTTTAGGAATCGCTTTATAATTGCAGAGAAATCGCCTGATCACTAGAAAACGCTTGGCACTCGGGGCCCTATATTGTTAGTCGGTATATAATTTAATATGACTGGCTAAACTACAGTCTTGTTTGAATAGGAACTCATTTACAGATTACTACAATTATAGATGTAAATCTAATCCAGACCAATCTAAAACGATTAAAAAGTATACTTTCATGAAGGACTGGCAATAAGACTAATTCCAGTCTAATTACAATGACGACATTAAATTAATCAATCATGAGTAAAAGAAGCGTTATGACTGTAATAAACAGGTCGTGTGCTCACTTCTTATAACACAAGGAATATAAATGGCAAGAAAAAAACCTTTCTAATGACATTCTCTCTCTGAAAGTAAGGCTACTACGGCTTTCCTATATACAGGGTTGTTAAAATTAAAGTATCCCTATGTAGAGGGCTCTGGAGCGAATTCTAAGGCTCGTACTAAAGATAAATTTAGACAACAGGTACAATAAAGAATGCGCTCTCCATTTTTTGGAAAAAAAATAGTTACAAAATTTGTCACTGTATGGCGCGTAAGTATCTTAGTTACGATTAGGCAAATAACTTACGTTATTTGCATAATCGTAAGTTATTGCTACAGCGCCACTACTCAGCTCTACTGTACTGTATAAAAGCCAAGCAGTTTGTTCAAAATCATACAGTAGATGTTTACCTGCACTACAGCAGCAATGCCAACAACGTTGCAGAAAAAGGCGCTATTAGTGAAGCTGTACTATCAGAACAGCAACAATGAAGCTGCGAAAATGAGAGAATTCCTGCGTTAGAAGCTCATTAGGCCCACGTGGATCTATAACTGTTTGTGCTGTCCGCAAAACTGATTGGGAAATTTGAAGCCACAGGACATCTTGGTGTCCAACCAGGTCGAGGTGGAAAACGAGCGGACTCCTCTCGTGTTGAAGATGTGGCTATGGCTGTCGTGGATTTATCAAGTCAATCTCCATGTGATAGCGCAAGTGTGCCACCTGTTTCTCGTGAAGTGGACATGCCGTATTCCACTGTAAGGCTAGTAATGAGTCAGGTGTTGCGGAACTATCCTTACAAGATGCAGCTAAAGCATGGTAATGCAGATATTCATTTCAGTTTCTGGCGCGAATGAGAGTGGATATCAGTTTCTGTTTCTGGCGTAAATGAGTGTGGATATCACTTGGCCATGGAACACCCTTTGAAGTGATGAAGCCCACTTCTGCTTAAATGGACAAGTGAATATGCACAACTGTCGCATTTGGGCAACAGAAATCCCTCGAGTTATCGAAGAGGTCCCGTTGCATTCTCCAAAAGTGACAATGTGGTGTGGATTTACGGCCGCATTCATGATTGGGCCATATTTTTTTAAACAGGTAACGCCGACTAGACCCCGCACCTGTTCCATCACTGGACAACGGTATTATGAAATGTTGGCAAATTTCGCAATACCAGAGCTGCAACAACGTGGGTACCTTCAGGATACCATATTCATGCAAGATTGTGCGCCACCCACATCCACCGTTGTGTCCAAAGGTTGCTAAGGCAACACTTTACAGACGAACGGGTCATCAGGCGTTGTTTACAGATATCTTGGCTACCCCGATCACCGGATCTCACCCCATGCGACTTCTTGTTGTAGGGTTTTTGAAGAACCAGGTGTTCCGGAAGGATGTCAAACTGTGGCAGATCTGAAGGTCAGTATTAGACGTCATGTTCTGGCTATTCCAGTTGACAGGTTACGTTCTGCTGTAAAAAATGCTATCCTTCGAATGGGAACTGTTGTTAAACAAAACGGAGGACACATTGAACAATTGTAGCGCTGTTCAAGTGATTTGTATTGTGACAAATTTTGTTACTAATTTTTTTTTTCAAATAAATGGCGAGCGCATTCTTTATTGTACCGGTTGTTCAAATTTCTCTTCAGTACGAGCTTTAGAACTTGCCCTAGAGCCCTCTACATAGAGATACTTTAATTTTAACAACCTTTATATATACACTGGTGTTCAAAGAAGGTGCTTAACCCTCTCTCCCTTAAAATTGTAATTGTCGTCCGAATAACGTAAGTATATTGCAATATTTCTTATAGATTGCACCAGATAAGATTGACACGCGTAGGTGATGACTTAATATTGCATCAGCTATTACTTTCAGCTATATAACACGTTCTGCAAAAGTTGCAGTCATTCCTTGCTTGCATCAGGATGGCGAGTTACGTGCAGTTCACGCCACGAAGAAAGAGTGCTATTCTTGCTTTATGTGAGGAAGGACGTTCGTCCTGTCATATTGCTTATAGAGTGTCTTGTAAACTGTCGACAGTAAGTAGATTTCTTTCCAAACTCAAGAAATACTGGTTCTGCTGATAGGAAATAAGGAACCGGACGCAAATGTCTCTACGCCAAAACAGTGGTATCGTCACCGCCCTCCCCACACGGGGTGGAAAAGGCCCGGGTTTGAATCCTGTCGATGACGCGAGGAACTTTAATGGGCTTTTTTCACTCCGTGGCTGAGTGAGTCGGTCTCAGGCGTAGATGGCAAGGTTTTTTTTTTCCCCAGAAACTGTTTGCTGGAGTTTTTCGTCCAGCAAACAGACAAATCGACCAAAGAACACACGCAATTAACAGACATAAGACACAGCACGGCAGATGAATTTAATTATTCGGGTGGCCTAAAAATAATAGTTTTTTTTTTTTTTTTTTTGGCTCATACCGATCGATAAGATACTGCAAATCATCTTTTGTATTCCGAAAGACTCTACAATTCCATTGAAGGATTCTTTCCATTGTGCGATTTTATGAGTTGTTTCTGGTTCTGGTAGCTTCTTAGTTGTAATTTTCATGTATCGATCTGTTTTTGTATTGTCTTTCTTAGAAAAGAAGGAGCGTGTCACATCCATCTCATCGGTTGCCTGTAGTTTTGAAATTCCATCATCAGAATCATGCTGTTCGTCGATGTCCATGTTTCTGCCACTTTTGGTTTTATTGTTGGAGAAACATCGGTTGGTATGGTAATTGGGGTATTACTGGTCTGATCGGTTGTTTGTTACGAAGGACACTGTTTGTAAATAGTGGATTAGAGGATGGTTTTTCTTAATAAAAAGTGCTTCATGAAAACAAGTGCTCCTCTAAAAAAACTAAGTATTCCCACCAGGGGAAGCGCTCTACACTTTCCGAACCTCTGGTCTAGGCCATTCCAAATTTTATTAAAATCGGACCGAAGGACATCTGTCAATTATTATTATTATTATTATTTCCGTCCTCATGTAATAACTTGACTCTCAGCGGATAGTTTTTGTTGGACAAGTGATTACGCACAATAGTAATAGAAATCGTGGCACGTGATACAAGAAAGCAAGCGTATGAGCTTATGTAGCATCATCCAAAAAAAAAAAAAAAAAAATTCACACAACTATTCCCTCTAAATGTTTGTCCAGTTCCTCCTTAAATTTATTTAACCTATCAACTTCCACAACGACAGATGCAAGTTTGTTCCAGCAATTAACCACCCGCTGGCTAAAGTAAAATTTCCGCACAACTATTCTACAGCTACCTTTCCTCAATTTTAATTTATGCCCCCTTAGGTTCGTAATCTGAAAAAGTCGAAGAATCCCATCAGAATTCAGCGTGCTCAATCCATTCAAGGCCTAGCAAAATTCCTGTATATCATTGACAAAACCCCATGACATGCTCTGGCAGCCTGTCTGCATTGCTCAGAAAACTTCATATCTGACTGTACAAAAACTCCCAGGTCTTTTTCATTTTCTACCACCCTTAGTAGTACCACATAGTTGGTACGTTCCTCTCGGGTTTCTTGTACCCATATGCAGTACTTTGCATTTGCCAATGTTAAACTTCAGTTGCCACTTCTCAGCCCATCTTCCCAAATTATCTAGATCCTGTTGCAGTAGCACACTGCCATTACTGTCATTAACAACCTTGCCAACCTTTGTATCATCTGCAAACTTCGACACTAAGCCTGATATACCTAAGCCTTCATCAATAACATTGATAAATACACAAAACAACAGAGGCCCCAACACCGAACCCTGTGGGACTCCACTAATAACATTAGTCCACGAAGAGCAGCACCCATTGATTACCACACTCTGTCTTCTCCCACTCAACCATCCTTTTATCCATTGTAGCAACTTACCCTTAATACCATTCTGCTCCAATTTGTACAGTAGTCTTCCATGCGCAACAATGTCAAAACCTTTCCTGAAATCCAAGTATATGATATCAAAATTATTTTTTGCATCCAGTTACAAAGTTAAAAATTCCTTCACAAGGGAAGGAATTTTCAACACGCATAACAACCATATCTGGGCAGTCGAGAACCCGCATGCAATACGACGTCGTGCAGCACAGATTCGATTTTCGGTCAATGTATGGGCCGGTATTATGGGAGATCACCTCATCGGACCTTACCTGTTACCGTCGTCTAACCGGACCTATCTGCTTGATCTTTCTGCAGCAAGTATTGCCACAACTTTTGAGAGATGAACAGATTTCTGCATCTATGCAACAGACAATGTGGTTCCAACACGATGGAGCCCCTGTCCATTATAGCGGAGATGTTCGTAACTACCTGGATGTCACATTTGGTCAACAGTGGATCGGACGTGGTGGTCCCGTGCGTTGGCCTGCTCGGTCACCCGACCTATCATGTCTTGATTTTTATTTCCGGGGTCATATGAAATCGCTAGTTTATGACACACCTGTTGACAATGCTGAGGAGCTGGTTGCAAGAATCGCAGTAGCTGCCGAAGAAATTCGAAATTCGCCTGGAGTATTTCAGAATGTTCGGATGTCCATGCGTCGGAGATGTGAGGCATGCATTGTAGCCCCTGGAAGAAACTTCGAACACGTACTTTAATCCATGTACCTTTTGCTTCTTTTCATGTATTATTAAAACGATTTCTCACTTACGGTCTCTTTTCTTTCTGGTGCTTCTGTGTACAACACCGCTTCAGGAAAGCATTTCCGACCCCACATTGCTATATGATTTCGAGTTGTCAGGATGTACCCTACCCCTCTTAGAAGTTCTGAAACGTTTAACTGAAACACCCTGTATGTGATTTCATGGGAGGTATACGGAAACAAGAGAGAAAGAAATTTTGTGAGCAATATGCATTGCGACCGCCTCTAAGTGAGTACGTAGTGTTATGCGTTTGGACAAAATTCTTGATTCCATCGAAATAATAGCACCTACATAAGCTGTGTTTATTGAATTTATTGTCTCGTCTGTAGAAAGAGTAATTTTTTGGAAGGAGAGACTTCAGAAGTCAGTTTGGTTTCTTACAAATGCCTGCTGCGTTATAAGGTAATAAGTTCTTATAATTATCAATATTGATGCGTAATCCTCTACAAATCCATTGTAGGATTTGCTCATTATTCAGTTTAGGAGATGAAAAGTGGATCTGATTATTATTTGTTCTGTTTGCTTATTTCGATCACTTTTATCTATCTTAAAAAAAAAAAGGACGTCCTATATCTATATCATCTTCGGCATATATTTTAAACAATTCTTTTGCATTAGCTTTATTATCGTAATCCACTATCTGTGTTTCGGAAGAAGTTTTACTTCAACAGAATTCAGTCCTGTTAGTTCTGTTCTGTTAGCACCTCAAATGCAATTAATGGAGGAGCAGAAGTGGGTGGGACTGGATTCAGGGTATTAATAGCCTGATCTGATTCTTAGTTTCAGACGATTGTTGACAATCTGTCAAATCTTTCCCAATCAACAGATAGCATATTCTGAGGAACAGTTATATGTATTTCTATTGTTTCATGGTTTGGGGTAACTGCTGCATAGCTACGTTTTGGAGTGTTATGGAAGAGTTGTTTTCTTGCATACTGGTACCTAACTGTGTGTTCTATCTTGTACTCTTTTTGGATTCTTTACCTGATTTCCACAGTCCACACTAGGTGTGTACTCCAAAGTCTGTGTGAAACCAAGTCACACAAACTTTGGGGTATGCTAGATGAGAGTCTTTGCAGTTGTTACAGCAAGGCGAATCTACAATGCAGTTTGCTTATGTATGGTCCTTTGACCCACGGTTACATCAAATGCGTCCCTCCGGCATGTTGCTCGTGAATAGCCAAATTTTTGGCGCTTACATTACCTTAGAAAGTTTAGCATATATGGACGAATAAGACACAAGTTCTCAAACTTTTTTAGTCATTATTCTTTTTATAAGTGTTACGTTTTGTCCTTGCAGTTCTCGTACGATTTCTTCTTCCGATACGCTTAACAAATCCCAGTTTGCTATGACTTCTTTTGAAGTTTTCAGAGTGGCATGGGGGATAACTTTGATGGGAGTTCCATTAAAAGATGAAAGTTTAAGCATAGCTTCAGTATGCTTGTGTTTCACTATTTGTACGAGAAGGTCTTCCGACTTTAGCCTTTTCACTGCTTTAGGTGGACCAGCAGCATTTTCTAAACATTTCTGAATAAGAAATACAGAAACTTTACTTATAGGTTGATTTGTCAATGACTGAATTATAAAAAAATGGTGCACGACTTGTTTATGCACTTCGTACTCTTTATGAATTTGAGGCGTCATGGTCGGTTTCAGAATCACAATACAATATGAGCCCGTCGGATACATTCCATTGGACATTCCATTGGTGGAAAATATTGGACATCCATTTGACTCCTTTTAAGCCTGGGGACTAGCTCTTCCGCCCAGGTTTCCGGGGAAGGAAAGAGCAGTGCCTGGTCTGATCAATTGAAGGTAGTAAGTGTTAGTGATTAAAGTAGCAAATATAAATAAAGGTCGATTTCCTTTCCCACTCTCTTCAAGTATTTTTTGAAAAAAGAGCTGCTTTCAAATTTAATGAACTTTGAGATTTAATGAACTTTGGAATTTATAGGTAATACTATAATTGCTTTGAAGAATCTCAGTTAAGGCTTAGATATCTCTCAGTCACAAATATCACTTGGCACCTGAGGCCTCAGTGAATGGATTTCGATGAGATATAAAATTTTATGGAAGAAAGATATGTCAAGCTAATCCAAATTTCCTTTAAATCAGATAAATAGAAATCCAACAATTATTATTTTACTCCCTCCCGTCAGCATGTAATCACTAAATTTCCAATCAATGAATTTTCATTAAACTTTATATTTCAGAACGATTTTCAGAACGATTTGTCGAGTCGTGCTAATATCATTAAAATCGGACCGACTGAAGTTCAGCAATTATTATTATTTAGTTTTTCATACTTATCACCCAAGTCTATATATATATATCCTACAGTTTAGCTGAAGTACTGGGTATTATATTATGTTTGTTGCCATGCACAGGTTGGAGTAATTAATGAAAAATATAGCAGATGCATAGACTTACTCAGTTCTCCCACAAAATCTTTGTTTTTGGCTCTTTTTATTTTTATTTTTCATGAATTGCTATTATTTACTAACGCGTCTGAAATGTAACGCAGTGCGTGCATTATCTAGTTGGTTGGAGGGCGTAGCCAAACGGAATTCTTTATTATATCTGCGGAATATTTAAACTTCACCTTGAATATCTAAAAACACATAAATATTGCAATTTAAAATATTGGGGACTGGATAAAGAATGATAAAGAATGGTATGGCAGTCAGCATGTATTCTGTAGTCTAATTACAAAACAAAGGAAATTTCTATCTGACGTGGCGCAAATGGACAATGACTTACTACCAGCAGTTTTTAGATGAATTGTTGATGTGTGATTATAAGAAGGAAGAACACGTGCGAAGGTTCGACGGCACAAGACTTAATTTGTTGGTTTGAAAATACTTCCGTACATACGTTTTGGTTCTGTCTGACTTTTTATTCTTCAAGAGCCAGAAGGAGAGGTATGACTGTCGCTTCTTATTGTACCTTATTTTCTATCTAATATAAACATACAAGCGCTCAGAAGCTGAAAGGCACTCTGTCACGACAGTTGCATGCAATGGGTCTACATAATATGCTTCCTTTTAGCTACACTTTACCTTAATATCCCACCTGGCAGGTCCCATTTCTGAGACGCTCTAGAATCCATTCAGTTGAATGGTCTTTGGGGAGCCCTCTACTACTTGGCTAAATGGGTCATCATTGACTCTGAGCCAGACATAGTACCTTTGATAGTGGACATTATTTTCCATAAGACCTCAGACATCAGAAAAAAAAAGCACATCACACAAACTTCTCTATCTAATGTTTTGCTTTCTCTGCGTGACTGTAAACAAAACGGATGCTGGCACTGCGTACGAGCATGCTATCGATGCTGTTTTTGATCCTGTGCTGACATCCTGAGAGAGAGAGAGAGAGAGAGAGAGAGAGAGAGAGAGAGAGAGAGAGAGAGAGAGAGAGAGAGAGAGAGAGAGAGAGAGAGTCGGCCATGGAGGAAAGAAGGAAATCGATGTTGTCACAGCTACTTTGAGCCTATTTAAGCGAAGTTTGTCGAGTTTCTTGAAGTTGTAAATATCACCATGAGTACCCAAACGGGATTCAATTGTTACTGCTGAACTGGTAGATGTATTGGCATATTGAATTGAATGGATCTGCATATCTGGAATCAATGTTCATTATTTATGCAACACTTTTTATCCTTTACCACAATAAATTCATAATCTGCACAGCTATATACCTTTTTGGGAAGAATTTGCAATATCCCATACCTGTCCTAAAATGTTTCAGTAGTATGTTTTAACGATAAATTAAAACATATCGGTTTTTGTACATTTTTAAAGACCATTTGAAAAAAAAAATGTATGTAGCATTTATCGATCATTTCCTACGTTACATTACCGATTCAATTATGAATTTTTTAATTGTTAATTTACGAGATAAAATATGTGAATCGTTCCCCATCTTACATTGTTATTGCGTAATTCTGTTACGTATAATATGCAGGCTGTTTTTGAAATGTCTCGCCAAACTTTGATCGCCTGCTCTGTTGAGCATAGGGATGAAAAAAAAAGTATTCATATGAATATAGCTACAGAAACACTCCTCTTCCCAGCTCATGTTCTATTTTACAGAGTGAATTTAAAGACGTCTGCCATTTTTTTTAGTAGAGTAATTAATAAGCACTCTAAGAGACCGATGAGAAATTTCCTTTATGTCTTTGAGTTTTCTTAAAGACCCAAAGATTGCGATCACATTCGAAAAATTCCCAGTGTTCTGAATTGTTTGATAGCCATACACGATTTGTTCTCTGAGAATTTTGTTTTACTAACCTGGGTAACGTAAACAAAAGCCTGCGTATGGGACGAAATCAAATGAATTTAAATCTGTGGTGCTTGCCTGCCACACAGCTGGTCTCATGTAAACAATCCAATGGCCAGGATTTTATTATCAGGATATTCTTGAGCAATCAGGCTAAAATGTGCTGCAGCCCTGTCATGTATGTATCGGATATAAGTTTTGAAGAAATAATAAGTGAAATAGGTATAAAGTAACAATCTTTGGGATGGGAAAGTTATTGTTTTAAGAATAGAGCATTACTGTTAAATAAAAGTAATTTTGATCGTTTTGATATTTAGTGCAATTACTTTGTTTGGCTAATTATAATTTTATATAATATTAATGTAAATATTTTGTTTTTCATCAAATCAGTCATGCAATAAATGTTTATAATAATGAAAATACACAACATATAATTATGTGCATAGTATTTTTAATTTGGCTGTTGGACTGACCAACAGCATAGGGTCGATTGTACCAGATCCAGATAGGCAAAAAGTTCCCTGTTCGCTCCTGCAGAAGGGGAAACATCTTTGCCCAGTTTACCCTATGTCAAAATTCTTCCTTACATAATATTTTTTTTGCTTTTCGTTAATTTAAGAAATAGTAACTTAAATCAGTTTATGGAATAAACAATGTTTCGATCCATTATTATGACTTGACATGTCTCTTTATATACTGAATTCTTTACAAAAAACGAATTACCTCTTTGTCGTTAAGAAACCATTTCAGGCCTGCTGGACTAGATGTCTTTGTAGAAGTGCAATTTACATCCACCATATCTCCTATCTCATATCGTGGGAGACTGCCATCAATCTTCGGTCCATCTTGTCCAGGAATGCCTTGAGGCACTGCTGAATTAAAAAAAAAATACCATATAAATAATCTTAAATAGTCTCAGCAAATATACATAGGGTAAGGATATCGAAGGATACAATTGAGACATGGATATCAAAGTGAGTAAAGTAAATTACTCACTAAATAAGGTAGCCTACAAATAAATAGTTTTTACAGGTTATTAAAAGCGTATTTTGTTAAATTTGGAAGATAATGATTAAACACCACTTTAACAGGCACTAAGAAAGAAATTTTTGAAAATGTTGTAATATAAGATAAGGAACTTGGCTTCCATTGCGCAGCATGCTTTTCCGGGTTTTTTTTTTTTTTTTTTTGTGAAAGTAGGGCAAGTTTGGGACTTAAAACGAGCAAGTCCATCAAGTTCAAATTATTGTTCCCGAACTAAATCGCGTAATTTAACATGACAATTATTTTCGACCTGGTATGAGTGCCATAGAGAATGTAAGGAATATATATCTGTGGTGTTTGAATAAAACTGCAATCTTCAAGTGGCACAAGCACATTAAAGAAGGTCGAGAACCTATGGCTCAATCACTACTCTCAACGATTTATCAGAAATGACTTCCGGGAGTGCTTCTACTAGTGGGCTCATCGATATCGCAGCGGGAGACGAATTTCAAAAAGGAGAGAGAGCACTATCAGATCTCACCGGAAGATTAAAATTAATAAATGGGCCCTTTCCACGAACATCAAGAAGACGAATGCTGTTCACATCGGTGATAGTGATAAGTGTACCTCCGGATCCGGATGCATCTTTTTTTTGTTACAAAAATGAATGACAGTTGATTTCTGACAAGATATTCCGTAACCATTCAGTGCCATCTATAACTCAAAGCTTGCAGTTGCCTCTCAATAAAGCTCGTGTTCTTGAAACTGCAAGAGACAGTCAGATCATCGGCATAAAGGTATGAATTGACAGTATTGGGAATATTTTTGGTCAACTGATATATTCTTTTTGCAAATAAGGTCGCACTGAGAACAAAGCCCTGAGGGACTGAGGGATTCCTTCTTCTTGTACATATGTTTGCGAGCGAAAGGACTTGCCAATGGCGAACTTGAAAGGGCTTGTGCTGTAGGAAATTCTGTATGAAATACTGTAAGTGACCTCTCAGGTCAAGGAAATGATCTCTCAGGATACCAAAACACCAAGGGGTGTCAAAGGCCTTCTCTATGTCGAGGCATACCATGCGAGATGTTTATTTTGGATAAACCATTCTTGATGACTGCCTAATCTTGTGCTCCTCAAGTTTACAGTGATTACATGTATTTATTTCGCGAGTTACACTAGTTTTTTTGTTTAGTGACCTGCCTAGTGGTAATACTGTGCATCCTGTGGAAAATCATTACTCTAACATTCTAGGTAATTATGTTTTTGCATGATATGTTTCTATCCGTATATTCACATTTGCCAGCGTTGCTTGTCTCCGAGGCCTGAATTCAAACTTCACTCCTGTAGGCTTACTCTGCTGGCTGACCACTGTCCGCTTCGGGCTATATCACAAGGTCAAGCAGTTCCTCTGCGGTGGGAGCTCTCCGGCAGTTGACCGCTTGTAAGGTGCGACTTTTATAACTCTGACCTACTTATGCATCTGTTTAACTTAAGAGATTGCATGTTGACAGCGAGTTAGAAGGAACTCAGCAAACTTAACTCTGATTATTTTTGTCTACTTCTGTCTGGCAATCAAATATTTGATAAGATGACCACTTTTGCCAGACCCACTCATCAACAGGTCTCAGATGGCCCAGCTGCTCTTTCAAAACTTACTTAATTTGTGCATCTCCGGAATTTAGCCTACACTTCAAGCTAGTAAGCTGCCCAATTGCAGCAAGACTTTGTTGCTCCCTGCTTTTCACCCACCCGATTACTGCCTTTCTCGACGTGCCATCCGCCCCCTTTTTCAGCTCAGATCCTTCGATTATAATTCAGCTGTATACAATGAAGGATAGAACGGGCGTTCAGCAAAAGTCCTGTGCCGAATGTGGGTTCAAACCCGAGGCTCCGGCATTACTTTGTGTTACGTGTCGTAGAATCTTCTGTCGTGATTGCCAACCACCTAAAGCTAAAAGGCTGAACAAACAACGGAGAAGAAAATGGACCTGCCACCTTTGCGCAAGTAAACCAAAAAGCGCGGACACTTCGAAGGAAGAGATATCCACTATCACTCTTGCAGAAGAAACCCCATCCAACCCCCCTGGCCTTCTTGATGTGCACAGTTCGATTGATGGTAGTATTGTGTCGTCTGCGTTGAGAACACTTGGAGATTCAAACTTATGCTTTGGGAAAGACGTTGCTTCTTCGGATAGTGAGTTTGATACCGCTCCTGCCGCCTCCGCAAAGGACTTGCAAGTTAATAGCCCCTTCGATAGTTTGTCAATTAAAAGCGCTCTAAGGGACAACACGTCCATACTCAATGCCCTCCCTGAAAGATTTAAGATCACTTTTGGGGAGATTCTGTCCCCAATAATCGACTCTCTTGCCTTTCTTAATGACGAAAATAGAAAACTCAGAACCCAAAATACGGAAATTCTCGACCAAGTGCTCGTAATGAATGAACAACTCAGGGATCTCAAAATCTTTATAAGTGAATGCTGTTTTCCCTCTAGTCAGACGACACTGATGGACCATCTGGAACCTCAGGAGCATTCACAGGATGCAGATGATGCACTTCCAAGGCTTCCAACTCAAACTGAGCGCGTCCAGCAAAGAACAAGAGATCTCCAAAATCTGCAAAGTTCGCCTCTTTTTGCAGACAGAACAACTGAACAGATCGTAGCCCCGGCCGTGATGTTGAACCGTATGGGTACTCATCCCCCTTACACCGCTCTCCATCAGCGCGATCCGACCTTCGAGGCTGACAGACCTTTTATCCAGGACAAGTGTGTGATTCGTGGTGAATCTAATCTGCACCAACCTTGCAAAAGACGTCAGGAGAAACCTGGTGGCCAGGCTCATCACTGTTACAACAGGATGGAGATGAAAAAAACCCCACGCCTAAACAGGGAGGAGCGGATCTATGCGCAAGCAGACGCTTTCTGTCTCTCTGATCAATTTAACCATCATGCGCAATTTCCCAGGCATAACCCACAAATGGCTTGCCCTCAAAGTGTTTTGACTGTGAAAACACAAGGTAACAGAGTTCCATGCGAGGAGCCTAATATGTCGGTTCCTACTGAACCTACCTCGGTCCCGCTGTCGCGGAGACTTGAGGAAATATATAATATTTCTGCTGTCCAGACCCGAGAGAGAATTTTTGTTTCCAGACTGGGACCAGCAACAAAAGCGGAAAATATCAGGGCACTCTTTGCCCAAGAACATGGGATCAACTTAGATGCAAAAGCTATCAAAACTAGACACCCGACCTATTCTTCCTTTATCATCTCCTGCCCTGCGAATGCAAAGCATATCGTCTTGGATTCTAGCTGCTGGCCGGTAGGCACCCTTATAAAGCCGTTCCAAGAGAGGAGTAGATCGATCGCTTACAGCGGATCCAGGCGAGATAAACAACCATAGCTACAAAAGGATGACTTGCTACCAGGTTCACACGAAGGAGAAATTCTTTGGTTTATGCAGAATGTACGCAGCCTAAAAAACAAGCTTCATTGTCTTCAGACCCTCCTATTGCTTAATGAGTTTGATGTCATCTGCCTTACAGAAACATGGTTAACGGCGGATAGACAGCTTGATCTTGCCCATTTTAACACCCCTTACAAACACATTGGGAATCACAGGATTAACGGGCGAGGCGGAGGTGTTGAAATCCTGTTCAACGATCGATTCCAGCCAATACGGACACGAGTGAGCCAGTCTAACAACTTTGAGGCAGTCTCCCTGACGCTGAGGAGTCCTCTTCTTCAAATCCAATGCTGCCTGGTTTACCTTCCTCCAGACCACAATGAAAACTCTAGAGCTGAGCTGCTCACGTGGTTAGCAACCAACTTAGTGCCTAAAATTCCAACTGTTGTAGCAGGCGATTTTAACTTGCCACTGCCCAGGCATGGGAATGCACTTGAGGGCCTTGAGGTCACTCTTCGTGCCTTTAACCTTACACGGTTAGTGACGCAACCAACTAGAGCGTGTCAAGCGCTGGACCTAATCTTCCACAACTTGCAAGATGTCAAACTCCTACCTAGCAACTTTCGATTCCAATCTGATCACTCGCCAATTGCATGTAAACTATCCTTACCGAGCAACTCCCTTGGGTTACCTGACGAGTACTCTGCGGAATTGCCTAGGATAGCCTTCTCTACCAAATATCTGAAGCCTGAGATCATTCTCCAACGCTTGATTGGGTTTGACTGGGAGCGTCTCTATTCTGAGCCGTTGGAGGATGCCGTTATGCTCTTGTCGGAACAACTGAAGTTAATTGCACTACATGATGCAGCCAGAATCACCAGGATTGTTAACAGGTCGAATCGGGGTTTCAATAAGGAAACTAAGATGGCTTTCATCAAGAAGCAGAAGGCCTACCGGAAATGGCAGAAAACTCAACTTCCCTCAGACCGTTCCATCTTTAAGAAAGAAAGAGCTTGCTTCTTGAAAAAGAAAAGGCAGGTCCTTAACGAAGCGGTTCTCAATAGGTTGAAGAGTGGTAGAAGGATCCTTTCACATCATCATCATCTAGCCATTGACAAAAAGCTTGTCCAGGAATGGGCACAGTTCAACATACTGCAGGCAGATTTTCCTGACTCTGATTCCTCTCTCTCTCAGGAGGACTGGTTACCTAGGGCACACCTGTCTGAAATAGAAATAACTAGAGAGACCCTAATCGATGTCATCAATAAGCTACCCAACAAAGCCACTGTAGGTCCAGACGGTTTCCCACTCTTTATTATCAAAATTTGCAGCCCATATATAATCGACCTTCTCCTTCACCTTTTCCGACAAATTCTGCAATCTGGAATAGTTCCTTCAATTTGGAAAACCTACCATGTTAAGCCCATTCCAAAGATCAAGAAACCCAAATCTCCTAAAGATCTGCGACCAATATCCATCAGTTGTTCTTTACTCAAAATTTTTGAAAAAGTAATTCAGCCAACAATTGCCCAGCATTGCTTTGCACACAGGCCCGAGTACCTGCATACCGTTCTACAAAGGAGATCGACAACTACCAATCTTCTTGATACCCTCTTCAGAATTCAGCGCACCCTCAACAACAAATCACAGATTGATATCATATTCCTCGACATAAAATCGGCTTATGACAGAATACACCTCCCAGCTCTTTTTACCATTCTGAAACACTACTTCGGCCTGGCAGATACTTTACTTCAAATTTTGAAGTCTATTTTACTTCCTAGACATCTGTCTGTGACCCACAATGACTTTCAAGTAACTATTGACGTCTCAAGAGGCATTCCACAAGGAAGTGTACTGTCAGCTATCCTGTTTGCAGCAGTTTTGGAACCTTTCCTTGCTCAGAATCCGAACTTTGTCTCTTATGCCGACGATCTGAAGTTCTACGTGAGCTCAGATCATAGTCATCAGATTCAACATATCAACGAACAAGCTTCTAGGCAGATATTAAGCTTGGAAAGTTATCTTGCCACAATTGGGCTGCATCTGAGCCCTTCCAAATCAGCGCAACTGACGATAACCAAGAAGAAAGTCAAAAATGATATCCAAATCTTTGTTAGTGGGGAACCGGTGCAAAAGGTGACCTCTCATACTGATCTTGGCCTCACCTGGGATGTTGGACTCACTTTTCAGCCTCACTTTGCCAGAATGAGGCAGAAGACGTACGCTGCTCTTTGGGCAGTGCGTCAAGAACTCGTTGGTGTGCATCAGCCAGCGCTGCTTGTTCGGCACATCCTGAGGTGTATTTCGCCGATTCCTCTCTATGCTTCAGAAATTTGGTCATCTGCCCCTGCCTCATACCTTCAGAAGTATCTCAGTTTAGAGTACTGGTTGCTTAGATGGATGAACAGGGTGGTAGGCCACCCCCTAACTATCTCCAGATCTATCCTACAAGCAAATCTAGGCACCACTCCCTGGAGACATATCATCATGATAAAAAATGTCTTCACGCTCGCACGGCTTCTAACGAGGCGAATTGATGCTCCATTGGTATCCACATTAATCTCTGGCCCGAGGAGGGCAAGGGGGGAGCACCCCGACTCCTGTGTCCCTCTACGGCTTATGCTGTCAAACATTGATTCCCTGAGGAACATGTTTCCAGCGAATTGTCTTCGGATCTTCAATAAATTTAGGATCCACCCTGATAGGTTCTGTGAAGACAAGCCCTACAGGAAGGAAATCCTCAAGAACTGCTACCAGATTATGAAATTATAATAATCACCTGCTCCTGGATATGACAGACTGTTTTTTTTTTTTTTTTTTTTTTTATTACTGTATATCTTGTATATTATTGTATATTTAATCCTGTAAATATCTCGGGTCGAGCACGCATGTACTCTTGTTTATTGTACATTGTGTTCCTCGCACCTTAGTGTGTAAATATTCACACCCTTCTGGCACAGAGCCGTCCCAGGGTGACCCAAGGTTTCTTGGGAAATAAACTGATTTAATAATAATAAAATAATAATGTTTGTTCCAACTTCGATCATGAGATCCAGAGATGATCGTTTTTTTCTGAAACCAAATTGGTTATCGGAGATCATTTTTTGGGAATCGAGATACCATATCAATCTACGGTGTATTATTTTTCTAGGGTTTTACTTAAGCAGCTGGTGAGAGAAATGGGTCTATAATTATTAGGAATCGAATGGTCTTTCCCTATTTTGGGTATTGTCAGTACAAATGACGTCAGAAACTGGGGAATGAATGTTCCATAAAGATGCGATTGTAGAAGGTCAACAGCGAAGATAGTGATTTTTTGTCTAGGTGTTGTAGCATTATGTATAATATTTCATCGGGACCAGCTGCACCGTTCTTTGCGGTGGATAGTGGCTGTTGTAGTTCTAACATAGTAAGTGGTTAACTGTACGGTAGAGAAGATGTGCTTCTAAAATTCAGTTGGCATTTTTCGTCTAAAGCTTTAATCTTTTGAAATGATGGATCATATACCGTCGAGTCAGACAACTGTGAAAATACCGTCTCTAGGGCATTTAAAATCTCTGCAGGAGTAGACAGTTCCTGCTCATTCCAGGTGAAAAGTGAGGTGGACAACAGAAGGTATTTTCCATTTAATTGCCTTATTTTTCTTCATATAATTCTTATGTCAATATATTTATTAATTGCAGCTGTGAATTGAACTCAAGAGCGTATTTTTGCTTTCTTCCTAATATGGAGGGCCTTAGCCCTGCGTTTATTGTAGTTTATAGGATTGGCGGTGGAAGAATGTTTGCGGAATAAATTCTACACAAGTTTTTTTTTTTTTTTTTTTTGGCTCTCTTACAGTCCTCGTTCCACCAATAATTTATGGTTCTACGGATTCTTGACTGTGATTGTGGGATGGCAATAGATTTACAACTGTTAGGATCTGTTTTGTAATATGGTTGGAAACTGTCAGTTGGATGACATTCGATGATCTGATTGTCGAAGGATACATGAAAAGTATATTTGGCCCATTCTGTCTTGGAAAATTTCCATTTTGTGCGGAAATACTGCTGAAGTGCGAGAAGTGTTAATAAAGCACCAATATCAATTATATGTTCGCTTGCACGTGTACTGCTTGTTGTCGTCCTGTTGTACTATATATATATGTATTTTGTTTTTTTGCAGTTCCTTCATATTATGACAATGTGGAAATAATAATTTATTTTAACAATGAAATGAAATCCCAATCTCTACACCAGAAGCAATTCTACAAGAAACAACTGAATACAAATTGACTTGCTTCGAAGGCATTCTTGCTGTATTTGATATCACCCGTACGCAGGCAGATGATCCCTGGCCGTCCCCATGTGCCAGAAATGATAATCAACCAGTGGTAGTATAGGGGACTACCACTGGTTGTCAGGGGTGCTCGGAATAACAGGTAGTAGGAATGTTGCGTCCAGAATGTTGTTTATTGACTCCTGCCATGTTCTTGTGTAATTGCCTTGCGGAAGTTATTATTATTATTATTAAATCCGTTTATTAAAGTAGCAAGTGTTTGCTTTCACCCCTTATACACAGCCGACCGGCTAGAAGGGTGTACAAAAATGCAAGAATTGCAGTTATTTACAATATAAGAAGGGTGTACAAAAATGCATGATTACAATTATTTACAATATTTACACAAGCGCGTATATTTACAATACTGTTCACAAAATTCAATTATTGACAAAATTATAGTTGAAATAAGCCGTGTGCTTCAGAGGGGGTCTTCACTCTGTACTGCTTGCTTTCGGAGTATTTCACGGGGTGTATTGCCAATGAATTGAAAAGGTTGACTGCGTTGTTTGGGAAGAAATTCATCAGACAGCACAGGTTGCACGGTATAGAATGCAACGGTAAATAGGGGTTGTCATTACTGCGTCCAGCACGTGGAGTAGAGATAAGTCCTCGAAGAATGAGGGCGTCAATCACACCGGTAAGCATCTGAGAAAGAAGAAGAATATTCCTGGATGCAATGTGAACTCTCCAGGGAGTGATATTTAAGTTGGTATATAAAACAGCTCTGGAGATGGTGAATGCATTGTCCGTGACCCTGTTCATCCATCGCATTACCCAGTACATCGCATTATTCAGTGGCCTCATCATGTCTAGGCGTAGGCATGTTGAAATCGCCTATAATGAAGGTGAGGATATTGGGGGCTAGATTGGCTGCTATCTATGCTATCAGTTCACTTGGTGAATCTTCTGTGTGGTTAGGGGGTGATTATACAAGACAAATTTGGAGTTGTATCGCATCCTTTCTTATAGTTGTGCCAGAAATGATAATCAACCAGTATATTGCTTCGAAGTTATCTGATTTGGTCACCTGAAATCTGGACTGCTTGAAACTGGGTGAATACAGTAACGCAACACCTCCACCGCATCTGTTATCCCTGGAATTATAGAGGCTGAGTTAATCGACAAGCTGACTTATGACATCCAGTTGTCTTCCGTGAGATAACCAGGTCTCAGTCAAGCAGATGAACTGATATTCAGCTAGTAACATGATGGTTTGTAGAGCGTGTAGTCTATTGCTGATACTGTGTACATTTTGGTAGAAGCAAATAAGGGGAGTTACTGAGACAGGTTGGCATGAGACTAACGTTGGTTGCTATCCCTGTTATTGTCGATATCCAGCGGTAGGAGGTGGAAGAGTTCCGTTCTTTGTATATTTTTACTACAGTTCCTGGATTCCATGTGCTGGTATCTAGCACTTTTAGTTCATTCCGTTTGTCACAAGTAATTGTGAATGAAGCATAGGAGGGATATATTGTTTTCACAGGTCGCACAGCCACCTTGATCCTTATTTGTTCCTCAAAGAATTTAGATATATTTTCACCGGTTGTGGATGGTGCAAGTCTTGATATGAAGATTTTTGATTTTGTTTGGATAGATGTTATATTGTATATTTTCTCCAATATGTTGGATTGGTTGACTGGTTTGACTTTGTTGGGGTATGCTGGTGATGTTTCTTGAGTGAGACTGGCCCTCTGGGCTACCAATCTATTTACAGAACTATCTTGGTGATAAGTTGCATCATTGGCCATTAATGTCACTTCCAAAGGGGAATTAGGTGGCGATCGTTTGAAAGATGACTGCTGGGACAATATGTGCATAAGTGGGTTTTCATTGGTGTCACCACTTATGCTTGAGTATAGGCATGGAGCATTTTGAGAAGCCTCATTGTGAGAAACGGCTGCTTTAGATACACAATCGATATCGCACCTAGGTTCACAAGGGTGCTCTATTACAGGTAATTGACTCATATCGATGGGGTTAGGCAGGTCGCTGTGTTTCCTATTAATTAAAGATTGTTTTTCTTTAGTACTGCTGGTTTGAGATTTAGTGGGTTTCTTCACACTTTATTGACTATCACGATGTGCTAGTACATCGTGATAGTCAACAGCAAAACTGAATCCTACTTGAGCCCAAAACTCAAGTAGGCTTGAGTTTTGTGCTTTAATTTGCTTAATCTCATTAATAATACTATTCAGCTGACTGTTTATGAGAATCGCATAATCATCACTTATCAGCGGCCCCGTGCAGCAAAGTTGTAACCGTTTGGCAACATTTTGTGGCCGAGGTAGCTACGTCAAGTCTAAATTCTTCAGGGTGGCATGCAACTGCCCTGTGGTGCAGCAGAAAAGTGGAGGCATCATCATCATCTGGGGGGGGGGAGAATAATTGTCGCCCTCGATGATTTGTACCTGATAGTTTCCAGTGTGGTGCTTCAGCTAGGGTATAGCTTTTTTTTCCTGTGTAGATGATATAGTTTGAGTTGATGTGCAAGGTATCTAATTACGTTGGGAAGATGCCCTTAATCCCTCATTATCAGGTATTTCTTTGCATGAACTACACGAAACATTGCGTCTCCGTTGCTTATTCTTTTTAGGTCAATTTTGAGGCATGTCCCACAAAAGGTAGAGCAGCACATATACAGATGATGCAGAGATCAGTGTTTAAGTTGCATAACTTACATTCGGATATTGTAAAAACTTCATTCAATTCAGTCATGTTTGGATGTCTGATGGAAAAAAATCTCGTGTTTGAAGGTTTAACAGGCTAAATTGATGGTATTTGGTTCGAGCGAGCTTGTCACCGACTTTAGGAATGCAGTTAATCTGTTTGTGGGGCGGACGTGAATTTACGGGGGGGGGGATTACTGATTGACGTGTATTCACTAGGGCAACTGACCATTATATGTAGCCGGCAGCGGTAAGTAGTGCTGGTCAGCGATAATACAGCTTGTTAGTGTCCGCTTATGAGATTCTGCAAAATGAAACAGAACTGCAAATAATAAATACCTGGAGCCTTGGTCGCCTTAAAGTAGGCGTCTTCCTCTTCAGAGTCGCTTGAGGAGCATAATAACACTAAAATCATTGTATAAACTTAGGCAAAACTATATTAATAATCATGATTATTGAGAGCAACGCACATACATGACCGTGCCGTCCGGCGCCACATACAGATGGTGTCAGGGATGACCTCACCCCTAGGGAGTTTGTTGGTGGCTATTTTGTAGCCACCAACAACCGTCGGAAACACCAACCCCCCCAGGGGTTGGTGTTTCGGACGGTTGAGACCAGGTGTTCCCAGGAAAGTTTCTTTCTGGTTTTGATTTGAGCTGTGTATTCGTTTCTTTTTTCCATGTAGAGTTGCCTCAGGGCCTTTATCTCCACCTCTGGCCACGAGCGACGAGCTCGCTGGTAGCGTTTTCGGCGGGTGTTGACTTCATGCCTTTGTGTTTGGAGCTGTGGGGACCACCAGGTAGCCGCTCCGGGAGTCGGTTTTCTCCTGTTGATAGCAGCATTTGCAGCATCCGTAATTATTTTAACGATCGCAAGTTGGTGAAGTCTGAGGTCTGAGGGGTTAAAGTTCTGGGCTTTCCTATTCAGGGTTTCTCGGAAGAAGTTTAAGTCAGCCTTGTAGACCGCGAATCTGTGAAGAGTCGGTCTTGCTGTTGTTCGGACATTAAGAGAGCGATGCAATTGAAAGTTGAGCACCCTGAGATCAGATGTCCAGTCGCCTTTTTCCGTCCACGAAGAAAGGTGTCCTGGAATCGAGCGGCTTGCCAGGCTCACATCGATCGTCGCCCCCCACAGAGTGCTCGAGTAAGTTGGTAAATTATTTGGTCTATTGAGGCTGCTGTTGGAAAGGAAATCTTCTAGACGTTGACCATTATTAGTGCCACGCCGGTCTGGTGTTTCGCCGTGCCAGACCGGCGACCTACAATTCACGTCAGCACCGATGATGAGTCTGGGAGTTGTATGAGAATGTTTTCCAGATATCTGATGACTGAGATGATGTCAATTCCTTGTCTGCTGTAGAGCGAGATTGCATAGAACTCTCCCAGCGGTGTGGTAATGTGGGCTCATGCTGCCCAGCTGGTTCAGAGATCAGGGATTTTGGTGACAGTGAAATCCGGGTTTCGGACAACAACAGCCGCCCAGGGGGTATCATCCTCCAGTTGCACCACCTTATAGGTTAGCGGGTATCCTTTCACTTCTTTCTGGTGTGTGTAAGGTTTCTGAATAAGAAGGAGGTCGAGGTTTTCCTCCTCCACCTTTTTTCTAAGTTGTGCTGCGACTGCGGCAGCTCTCTGGGCGTTATGTTGTGCAAATTTTACGATGTTGGTGGCGCCTCCGTAGCCAGGTGGGCAGGAGCAGCAGTGGTAGTACACGCTTCTTAATTAGACCGGGGTTCGAGCCCGTGACCACCAAATACGGGGAATGCGGAAAGGTCAGGGAATAACCACCGCATATCCCCGGGGCCATATGGCCTTAGTTGCTAATGCTCCTAAAAACCAAATAACAACAACGATGTTGGTGTTAAACGTTTTTCGGTTACTCCCCATAGTCGATCCTCTTTGCTTTTAGATACACCGGACGTGTTGTCGCGGATTGAGTGGTTGGCTGGCATTATCTGGGCTTTGCAGTTTGTGCAGGTTGGGGACACTGCTTGTTCGGACAGGTATTGTAGTGATGTCCGTTTTCCGCACAGTGCCCACAGGTTGGCTGCTTCTGTGCGCATATGTGTGTTGTGTGGCCGTGGCGACAATACCTGGAACATTTGGGAACAGTCACATTCTGCTGAATCAAGGACCTCGCGTACTAATATTCCAAGATGACGACTATATTCATTACCACTCTCAGCTAGTGGCATTAGAGAACTCGCCAAGTAACAGAAGGTCGATTGGTTAGTTTTAAATCATCGATTACTTTTTTTCAGTTTACGTTTGCGCTAGTTCTGCTGGTACTAGATGCGATCTTTATCATGATTTATTTTTTTCTAAATCCATAGCCAATCTGCATGGGAAACGATCAGAAAATTTCTCCTCTACTATTTTAGTTCTATCATCAGTTATGGTATGGAAGTTTGGTCGACTGTTCTTATGTCCGGTCTGAAAACGCTCTGGGGTTTGGAATTCTGGGTCTTGAAGTAGGCCAACAATTGAGCTTACCTACCCTATACAACATCAAAATCACAGCTCTGCATAAATCTGAGATACACTCCTGCCTAGCACCTGGCATATGCGAGGAAGCACACAATGGCGCTTAATCTGTGCTCCGCTGCTCTCGACTTCGTTAATATCTGGGAGATCGTGGACTGGAAAATCTCTGGTAGAGCCCTCAGAAACCGTTCAGTGCTCTGTTGTAACCTGCAGAAGCTCTCGACCTTTAAGCCGCACTTTCCGAACAGCATCGTCGGCGCGCTGAACACCGTAAACATGGATTTGGATGTGTGGTCCAGAGATTCTGCCTACAGAGAAGAAAAGCGAAAATCCATAGTCAAGTGCAGTCAACGTTCCTGAAATTATCAGCGGAATAACTTCCAGTGAAAGTTTCTCAGACTGTCTCAATGTGTTGCAGCTTGAATATAATAACTTTAAATCTATATAAGGCAACATAAGCTCTGTATAATCTATTATAATAACTATATAATCTATATAATGGAATATAAGCTCTATATAATCTATTAGCACTATCTATGTATTTGCTGTGTACCCACGTAGTTTTGTATGTACTGAATGTAACGTTTCCAGTTAATTGTGAGATTCCTCTGGTTGCCTGTAGCGGGAATCGTGTCCTACATTTCTATGAATGAAGAATTTTATTATTATTATTATGTTGGCCTGGATAAATAACGAAAAAAAAATGTGGGGGGGGGAATGGGAGAAAGCGGTTAAGAGAATCACTTCAGATCGACTAGGTAGAGCTCAGATTTAAGAAATTGAAGAAGCCTTTTAGAATACTTCAATTATGCTTATTTCTCAGATTTTATTTATTTCACAAAAGAACGCGAAAATATAAATGTATTCTTCAAATAGTGAAAGTGCCCTCCATACCATCTGTTCTAAGTAAAATGTCAATAATTTAGATGATACTGATATATTTTTTTTTCAATAAGCTACAATTAATGATTATTAAATTGAAACGTTGATTATTAAATGGAAAAGGTTGCATTTGTTGCTAATACTTCCAGTTTCGTTATAATTTATAACGAAATATAATTTATATTTGCCCCATGGACAAATACAAATTATATTTCTTGTGGTAAAGCCCGCACTGGTATCATAGAGGTTATAACCACCGTCCTCCCACATAAAACGCTCATTTAAATTCATCGGTCAATGACGCGAGGACTTTTTATGGGCGTTTTTCACAAAGTGGCTAAATAAATTAGTTTCAGGCGAGGTTTGAAAGTTTTAATTTTTTTTTCTTTCCTGGAAACTAGTATTTTTCTTCTAGAAAATCAGCATATCGACAGAAGAATGAATACACACAACTTCAGATTCAATATAACTAACGCCTTATAGCCTTAGATGGTTTATACGATTAGCACATACACGCAGACATACTAGAATACAACGCACACACAAAATTAGAGGTTCTAGTAATTCCTTATCTAGTTTATAATTTTACTTTTCAGATAAATGAATTTGGAGTATATCTCCACGTGGGCAAGTCTATCTAATGTTTAAGAAGTCTATCTTTATCCATTTGGAAAGGAAAAAGTAGCCTATGGCTCATCAACTCACCAAAGACATTCAGTGAATGCATCGTAAACAAGCTGAATCCCATTTCATGTAAATATATACAGCGAACGCATTCGCTGTGTAATGAAGGCAAATATTGTACGTCGCTCCAGTAAAAATAACTCATGCAGTTATTTAAAGTTCATGGTAAGCTTCTAAGTGATCTGTCTCTGTGGTATTCTATGAAATGTCGCCTGGTGTGCTCTCATGAGTGATTGACGTCAGGTTTCCTTGACTACTAATACCACCACAGTCAATAAGAATAATAAAAACATAAAAAGTGGAGATCCACCAGATTTTGGAGAGGTAGCGAAAGGTTTTAGACGGGTACTGAAATGGAGGAAAATATTTGTAAGTCAATGGATTTCTTTGTGTTAACTCTGCTCTGTGATGTTCAAGGCATGGCAGCAGTATATCATTTTCGTCTCAGCATATGTCTCCCACAGGACTACAAAAACAAAGTCATGTGATTGAGAACGGACACAAATTTCCCCAACAAATCCTAGCGCAAGGTCGATAGCTATTTGTACTCAGTAACCGTCATTTCCTAATCCTAGCGATGACAACGTCAGGTATACAGATTGAGTCCCGATAAATAAAGGACAGAACATATCCAAGGATGTCCGATTTTGTAGTATAAAATGCGTTTAAAAGTAAAGATGCTGGATAGAATAAAGCGATTCAGTTTCGTTGGCGCAGAAAGCTTGCAGGAAGTATTTATGGAATTACGCTCCTTTATGAAGGAGAACAGACGCTGCATTGTTTTAGGAAAAAAATAACATGCAACAAAAATTTTATCCTTGAAGATTTTAATAAACATCGAATAAGAATAAACCCTAATTTCCTATAGTGAGTTCAGGTAGTTACATTAAGTAACGACAGTTTTGGCTAAATAAATTTTACGACATTTAGAAAAGGGAAACACATATAAGTGTACTGCGGTCAGAGCGATTGTAATAGTAAAGCATTTCAGATGACTGCAGTTCGAGTCTTCGTGATACCTAAATATGGCAATGTTAGTGTATTCTCCATGGTATAAACTGCTCTGACCTTATTTGGCAGTCCTGGAATATAAAGAGAAAATTTATTTATTAACTTGATTTGCATTTTAATTATTTTATCTTTTCTACGTACCACTGATACTTCAGATATTTCTTTCGATTCAGTTTACCTTCTAAATACTGTTCCATGCAGATGCCTTTGCAACACTACAAAAAATCAATACTCAAATGATTTTAGTACCCAAATTCCTTAACGTAAGTAATCCACGTGTCCGCCATTATTTTTTTTTTTAAAAAGCAATCATTGTGTTCTTCACAGCGGCCTTCAAAATTTTCTATGGAATGCTCACTACCTCCAAATGGATTGCACTATTCAAATCTGAAAGGTATGAAGGGAAATCTCTGTAAACACGGTGTTTCAGTTATTCTTACAGCGAAAAGTCTCCCGGAATTAGGTCGAGCGATCTTGCAGGTGAGGGATGCGAAAAATCGATAATTCATTCTTCTATGAAAATTTCCTCCTAAGACCACATAATATTGTGAATAACAAACGTAATCCCCGAATCCTACGTAAACCACATTCATTGACATCGGCGATAATTTTGGGCAGGTAGGCTAAGATATGCCGTGCTGTTCATTTTGCCTGTCTGAAAATGCCCACAGCCTAAAGCTTTATTTATATCTTGGCGATGAAGAATCAGACCATGAGGAACACACACTCCAATCCTCCGATCTCAGAGCCATTCATTTTTATAACGAAAGTAAAACTATGGGGGGAACCCCTCGTGTCATTAGACCCTAAACACACTATACACTATTTATTGAAGAGAATAAATCGCTTGGGCCTCAGGTGAAATTTAGATTTTTATTGTTCAAAAACCCACATATTGAATAAAATGCAAACACCAGTTTTCGATATTAACTGTAGTTTACGAGGTATTAATTTTGAAATGCGAGAAATTACTTTACCCCGTATCATATCACAAGAACTTCAAAACTCCCTAGACAATTATTAATAATATTGATCTTTAATTTTGTAAGTTACTTTGCCTCCGTAATATCCTCCCATCTCTTTTAGCATTAGCATTAGCATTAGTAGAGGCATATGATGCAAGAAAGCAAGCTTATTCAGCATCAGCCAAAAAAAAAAAAAAAAACACACCACTCCCATTTCACCCCTCCGTTCGTTCGAAATACCTGTCCAGTTGATCCTTAAATTTGTTTAGGCTATCAACTTCAACAACAAGTGATGGAAGTCGGTTCCACCAACCAACCACCCGCTGGCCAAAGGCAAATTTCCGCACATCTATCCGACATCCGTCCTTCCTCAATTTGAATTCATGCCCTCTGAGGTGATTATTCTGAGCAAGATGAAGAATTTCATTGGCATTGAGCATGCTCAAACCATTCAAAGCCTTATACACCTCTATCAGATCAGCTCGCCGGTGCCTAGTCTCCAGACTGTAATTTGCAAAACTTAAGCCTTTCTTCGAAAGAGCAACCCTTTGTTCCATTCTCTAATCTTGTTGCCTTTCTCTGTACCCGTTCCAGCAGCTCTACATCCTTCTTGAAATGAGGCCTCCAGACCTGTATACAGTACTCAAGATGTGGCCTAACCATTGCCTTATACAAGGGAATAATCACCTCCTTATCCCTGCTAGAAAAATTCCTGTATATCATTGACAAGACACCATGAGCTACTCTTGCAGCTCGTCTGCACTGCTCAGAGAACTTCATATCTGCCTGCACAATTACCCCCAGGTCCTTTTCATTCTCCACCACTGTCAGTGTAGTACCGCAGAGTTGATACGTTGCTCTGTGGTTACTGTTTCCCATATGTAGTACTTTTCATTTGTCAATGTTAAACTTCATTTGCCACCTCTCAGCCCATCTGTTCAACCTTTCCAGATCCTGTTGCAGCAGCATAGCGTCAGTAGTGTCCTTAACAACCCTGCCAACCTTTGTATCTGCAAACTTGGACATTAAACTTGATATACCATCATCAATATCATTCATAAACACCGAAAACAACAACGGACCCAACACTGAACCCTGAGGAACTCCACTAATAACATTAGTCCACGTTGAGCAGTGTCCATTGATTACCACTCTCTGTCTTCTGCCACTCAACCATCCCCTTATCCATAGCAGCAATTTGCCTCCAATGCCACAATGCTCCAATTTGTGCAGCAGTCTTCCATGTGCAACAGTATCAAAAGCCTTTCTAAGCCTTTCTAAGTAATCATAGGTCAGGCAAGACCTGCCCTTAACAAAACCATGCTGCGTCTGAGCTATAACTGAATTCTTGTCTAGATGATCCTGCAGTGCTTCTTTAACCAGTACCTCCATTAATTTACCTGGAACAGAAGTTAAACTAACAGGTCTATAATTACTTCTGTCAGCCTTTGATCCTCCTTTGCGAATTGGGGTTACATTTGCATATCTCCAGCCTATGGGTACCTCCCCTGAGTCCAAAGAAGCTCTCATAATTATGGCTAGGGGTTTGCTTACTTCCTTTGCTGCCTCCTTTAATATAACTGGATAGATCCCATCCACCCCGGGTGCCTTTTTTATGTTTATCCTCAACAATCTCTCCTCCACTTTAATCTCAGTTATTACAAAATCATCTAGCTCACTGCCAATGTTTACTTTACCTACGTCATTCTCCTTCCTGAATAACTCCTCATGCGTGAATGTAGACGCAAAATACTCGTTTAGATTGTTAGCCACCTGAGCAGGATCCTCAACTGTTGAACCATCAATATCCAGTGGACCAATCTGATTCATCCCTTTCCTTCTTGAGTTTAAATAGGTAAAGAACTATGTATATAAAGTGCTTAGCATCATAATACACAGCCATTTCTGAATAAACAGAAAATTTTTAAGGTGGCATCGTTTTAGGTTATATCTCATATTGTGAATGCCTTCACAACGAGTTGCCATGATATTGCACTACTTCGAATAAGTAACGCTTCACCTAAGGAGAAGACTAGTGTTACTTATTCTCAGATAGGTACCACCACCCAGACAGCACTGTTTCAGGGCTATTTGGCCCTTCGTCAGTGAGTGGGTAGGTACCCAAGTGATGCAATGATGGCAAAACAGTTATGAAGTATAACTCCACAATATGAGAGATGCCTGATGGTGTATGATGTATTTAGACTAAGGCGCATTTAGGGCTAGAGCCTCAAGCTGCGAACAAATTATGATGCTAAGCACTTTATATACATAGTCTAAATTTGTTCGCAGCTTGAGGCTCTAGCCCTAAATGCGCCTTAGTCTAAATAGGTAAAGAACTCTTTTCTGTTTTTCTTTGCATCCTTTGCCAAGGATTTTTCGTAGTCTGCCTTTGCCTGCCTAATCTCCTTTGTGACTTGGTTACAGACCAACTTATATCTATCATAGGCTTCCATGTCACCCATTAATTTGTATGTATTCCATGCATTTTTCTTCTCTGCCACATGTCTCATTAGTTCATCTGACAACCATTTAGGCCTAAACCTTGAACAATATTTCTTAGTTGGTATGTAAAGCCTGGTAGCTTCCAAGATTAGTTTCTTGAGTGCTTCCCATTTTGAGTTTGCTGTTGGTAACATCATCAGTTGGTCCAACTGTATAGAATTTAAATACTGTCTCAGACCATCATAGTCGCCTTTACAAAAACAAAAACCCTTCCCTTTACCTCTGATGGTAGTTACCTCCTTGAGTAAATCCCACTTCAACACACTTTGATCACTGCCACCTAGTGGTTCATTTATCTGCAGATTCTTAATGCATGAAGAATCACTACTTATAATCAGATCAAGAGTATTGCTCCCTCTTGTTGCCGCACGAACATGCTGATGTAGAAAACAATCATCCAATAAATCCACAAAAGCCTTGCTAGTGTGTGAGTGACCAACCCACAAATTCCAGTCAATATCTGGGAAATTAAAATCCCCCATTATAAGACTCTCTGATTTACTGGCCCACTCTATTTCCCTGTACAATATCTTATTATACTCATCAGAATCATTAGGCCTATAGCACACTCCTACTCTCAATTTTGATTTCCCTATGCTTATGTCACACCAAACTGACTCGACACTGCCCTGTCCATCGATGTCGACTGGCTTCACTTCCTTGGATTTTATGTGTTTCTTAACTAATAGCATAACCCCTCCTCCCCCTCCTGTCCTGCCTATCCTTTCTATACACATTTTATTCCCCAAATTCCAGTTCCGCATTCCTTATTTCTGTGTGACACCACGTCTCTGATATCCCAACAATATCTGCCTTTGATGTTTTGAGCAATACCTCAAATTCATCAAATTTATTTACCAAACTCCTAGCATTGGTGTACACGCAGGTATACATGCACCTGTTTCTTTTCCTAGCTACCCTAACACAACCCATGTGTTTACTTGTACCGCAATGACTCCCAGCAGTCTCTGAAATATCCTACATCTTGTTTTTCAGGCTTCTGCTCATTCCAATAGAAGCAGTGCAAGAATCACTTCGACCTCTGCCAGTGGCTACTGTTAATTTATTAGTCCTTGTATCCTCCTCATCTAGCAGTTTTTCGACCCTCCTAACATTGCCTCGGCAGCATCAGCAAAAATTCTTGCACCCTTTCTATTTAAGTGTATCCCATCCCTGTAGAAGCAATCTCTCCTGTTAACAAGTACAGTCCAGGCTGGAAAAAATTCTACCCCTTGAGCCTTGCACAATCCCTCCAGGGCCGAATTGATCGACAAGGCTCTCATGATATACTCACTCTTATCGTGTCTGGGCAGAATTGCAGACACTTTCAAATTCAACCCTAATTCACGGCTTTTTTTCAACAGTGACCTGTACTTGCTAAGTAATTCCGCCGGTCTCCTACTCTTAATGTCATTAGTACCAACGTATACAATTATATCACCTGGTCCTATTCCACCTATTCTTTTTACAAAGCATGTTCCCCGTTTCCCTGACAATAGAGTCACCAACAACTACTAGTTCCTGTGGGACCAGCCATATCATTCTATTAATTCCTGTCTCAGTCTTTTCTTTTCTTTTCCATCGCCCTCATAGAATGACTTCTCTATTCCCAAAAATCCGGATATGCTCTGAAATCCAATATTTATAGAGTTAAAATTTTCCGTGTAGCAGATTCCATTCCTTTCTGAATGACCATAAGATGTGCTGGAAGTCTACCAGCCAAGACTTGCGAACTTCACAAGAACAACAATTGTTCCCAATAACACAAATTTCTGCGCCATCGCCAAGTGTTGTCCAATGAAGTAACTGGATAGGTGTTTAGGGTACTAGGCGCAGCAGCGAATTAGAAGACCATTTTAAGCCGTATGTGTCATATCACTAAATTGCAAATGTTATGTGCTTAATTTGCCTGTTAGCAGGATGAAAAAAGAGTTTCTAGGAGGATAAAGACACGCAATCATCACCTGAGATAGGCAAACAATCATGTTGGTGGAAAAAAAAAAAATCATAAAAATTGCTCCCGTCATTGAAGGATTCGAGCCAGAGACATTTCCACCAATGCTGTTTATATGCACTGTACTACCGCGAAGGTGTGATGACAGGAGTAAACACGCATTGAAATCACACTGAAGACCTGTCCTTTAACACTAGAACTACCAGTTGGCAAATGGACCTCTGTCAAAGGCCAAGGATAAAGCTGACCTGCTAGCATCCCATTTTTTCCAACTCATGTATTAATGATCATGGTAAAACAATTCCCGCCACTCCCAACATGCTCCATTCAATGCCTCCTGTAGTCTTCCGTCAAAAGGATGTCAGGAGGATTTTGACGAATCTTGATGCTAAGAAAGCTCCTGTTCCTGATGGTATTTCTCCACTTGTTCTCAAAACCTGTGCTCCTGAACTTACTCCTGTTCTTTGCCGCCTTTTTTCACTTTCTTATTCCAAAGGTGTTTTTCCTTCTGCTTTGAAATTTGCTCATATCCAGCCAGTTTCTGTCTTCTAAAAAGGGTGTCAAATCTCTCCCTTCCAATTATCGTCCCATTGCAATTACTTCTACTCTTTCTAAAGTAATGGAGAAATCAATTAACGACCAACTCTTAAACCACCTAGAAACCTTCCGCCTGATCAACGATCACCATTATGGATTCCGTCAGTATCGATCCACCGGTGATATTTTGGCTTATGTTACCCATTTATGGACAAATTCAATGGTGAAACACAAGCAGTTACTCTTGACATCTCAGAGCCTTTCGATCGTGTTTGGCATAAAGGCCTTTTCAACAAGCTTCCATCGTATGGTTTGCCAACTGTTTTATGCAATTGGTTATCCAGTTTTCTCTTTGATCGCTCACTGAGGGTGATGGTAGAGGGCTTTCTGTCTTCTAAGTTCTCCACCAATGCTGGTGTCCCCCAAGGTTCAGTTCTTTTCCCCACTCTTTTCCTCTTGTATACTAATGACCTTCTTCCATTGACTGGAAATCCTATCCATAGGTTTGCCGATGATAGCACATTGCATTCCACTTTCCATTTTGAGAAACCTTGTCCTGCTCAATCAGCTTCAACCTCTCGAATATCTGCTACCAATTCCTTAAATGCCGATCTCCAGGTAATTCTCCAGTAGGGCAAAAACAATTCAGTTGATTTCAATCCTTCTAAAACTTAGTCTTGTCTTATATCTCGCAAAAAGGATTCTCCTGCTCCAATGCTTATCTTTGGTGACAGTCCGATTTCTAGACAAAATTATATATCTATTTTGGCGATTTCCCTGACTTCTAATCTCTCTTGGCACAAGCACATTACAAATATGTCTTCCTCTGCATCTAAACAACTTGGTTTTCTCTTTCGCTCTCGGCGTTACTTTTCTTCCAAACAGCTTTTTATCCTGTACCAATCACAAATCCGCCCTACCATAGAACCTCTGTGTTCTATGGTAGGGCATTATCTCATCATAGTATGTCATTATCTCATCATAAACCCATATAAAGTCTAAAATACATATAGCCGAAATTGTTACTGCATGAATGACTAGCGTATAGGTTAGTGCCATTGCATCAGTTTAATTCGTAGCCATCTACCAAAGTAGTTAAACTGGCATCGTTTTAATTATATCTCATATCGTGAATACCTTCACAAAAGTTGCCATGGTATTACCCCACCTCGAATAAGTAACTGATTATCTCTCATATAGTGAATACCTTCACAACGAGTTGCCACAACTTTGGTAGGTGGCTACGAATTAAACTGATGCATAGGCACTAACCTATAGGCTGAATACATCATAGTAATTTATCGGCTTTGTCAGGCATGACCTCCACCTTAACAAACTCATACTTGGATCTATTCAAGATACCATTTTTGTCAGGATGGTCCTGAATTGCCTCCTTAACCACAGTTTCCATGGTTGCCTCTATCACAACGGTTAATACACTGACCCCTACTTACGTACTCTTCTATAGCACCATCTTTGGGCATTGGGGAGATATTTGCACTTCTGTAGTCCAAGGCAATCTTCCCGGAGTCTAATGACCTCTCATTAATACTCCCGAAGGTGTGATGCACTCATATCATCTTCTCCTGGAGCCTTTCATTTCTTTAATTTCATTAGCTTTTCTGAAAAACGCTTCTCTGAGATATATTTTAAAGCTTTTTTACAATAACCTGATTCCTTAACATTCCCCAGAGTTTCAACCTTACTTTCGCTGTAAATATCGATGATAAAAGTATTTGTTCAACTTTGCTGCCATTTCTACTGGGCTTACTAAGGCTCTTCTATTTCGACCAGTTAAGTGAAATATTGGATTTACTCTCTTCTTTCTAATATTCGTGTATGAGAATTCCTTATCCTTATTCTTAGCTTTCTTTGTTAGTGCTTTCTCATAATCAGCTTTCACCTATCTTAGCCTATCAATGGCTTTGTTACGTATTCTCTTTTAATACTCGTACAAATCGGAATCACGAGATCTTTGTAACTGTACCATTTTTGTTTCTCTTTTTCAATCAAACGTTTAACCTCTGTTTTCATCCAGTTTTACGTACGCCTATTGGAATTTAACCACTGTGACGAATACATTTGTGGCTTTGAGGATCAATCTCCTAAAAATTTCCCCTAGCATATTTTTATCTGGTTCTATTCAGTAGCCACTCCAGTTAAGAGTCCAAGAAATATCTCATTCCTTTATAGTTCCCTTTCTTGAAATTGAATCTCTCGCCTGTACTTTTCACTGCATAGGTTCCTTTAGATACAACCCATTTGGTTATATCTAAAAAAACCGCTGCAATTTGCCTTTCTGGTTAACAGCAGCCCTTTGTTCCATTCACCAATAAGTGCGCTCCTCGGAACGCGCCCAGTTTTGAAATGTTCGCGTAATTATCTAAATACTACATATAATTAACATTTCAAATTTCATTAAAAAAAGAATATTTAAATTACGGCATTAAAATTTTAGTGTAAGGAAGCAATACAAAAGCAAGCCCAGAGGATTTGTCACTCTTTTTGAACCTTTTGCCACTGCTGTTTTTACGGAGCTTCAGCATCTTACAATATTTGGCGCCAAACCTCTATAAACGTCTATGCGTCTGTTTGCGAAACAATTTTGCATGTTGTACGAAATGAAGAACTCAGTATGACTCTCGATGTAGCAAATTTCTGTCAATGGAATATTGGATTCTGCGGTGGCTGAACAGTCTGGGAGGGAACCCGTTCACCATCTCGAAATCCATTCTCCTAGTCCAGTAGTGCGCAAACTATGGGGTAGGTACGACCCCCAGAGGGATCGCGGCAATTTTTAAATAAAATTAGTTTTTGTGTACACGAAATACAAAAAAAAACTGTTGTTAAAATTACTTTTTCAATACTGTAAGTGTAGAGACCTTACTACTCGAACGAAGTCTGAGATACGAATGAACCCTATTGCCAGTCTTTATTTTTTAGGGTGATTTCACAATGTGATGCAGGCGGCTTTCTTACTTATTGTCCTTGTGGCTTAATTTGCTCATTGGCTATGGACACACAGAAAGCAGCTGACTAGTGTGACTTCTCAGTATGTATTAATACTTCTCAGAACTACTCAATTAATCCCTCTGAACCGTAATCCTTCTAGCTCTTAATTCGTGCTTCCAACAGCAAAAATTTCTGAAATTGCATAAAGACCAGAGGAGAGAATGTGCGGTGGCAGTAAATAGCAAGTCTGTTGCACGCACGCTCGTAATTCTGTGCTTTCACGTCAACTTGGATGTGTTTTTCATTCTTCTGCTACTTTTTATATTATCGTTGTTTTTAAGAAATCAAAAAAAATGAACACATTTTTATATATTTTACCATGGGCAATTGGGTAATCAGAACAAAACGGTCGAGGAGTGACGACAATAACGTTACTACAGATACATCAGAAACTGAAAGGGTAAGAAATGGGTATCATGTGAAATTTTGGACACTAACGTTATTTCAAGTGTAGTTAACTCTTCAACGTGATTCCTACAGCAACCACCAATTTCTGGTAGAGAGCCATTATGTTCCAAATCAAAAAGAATGAAAATGAATAGAAAATATCAAGAAGAATTTATGAAGTACAGCTTTACTTTACTTAGTGTTGTTGATGATGAGCAACTATTAAATTAAAAAGACACTTACATACGAAACATCCAGAGATAATGAAAAAAACTGAATCCTTGTTCAAAAGACATGACGGCACCATGCAAGGTCTGAAATCTTTCATGAAGAAACACTACAGTTCCTTGTAAAGCTTTTAGAACATCGTTGGAAGTTTCATATTTAATAGGAAAAAAATTTAAATCACATACTATTGCCATCTCGAACTGCGCAAACTATGGGGTGCGTTCCCTTGTTCTCCCTGCTGCAATAAAAATTATTTCAATTATTCATGGAGAAAAGTACAGCAACGATTTAAATACCATTCTTCTATCCAGAGGCACAGTTATCGCGAGCAACATAAAATTTAGTTTATTAAATCGATTGAGAGAAAGTCCAATTTTTGCAATACAGTTTAGATGAATTCACAGATATTTAAAACCTTGCTCAACTTATTGAATATGTCCGATACTGCTACGAGGAAGATATTTTGAAGAATTTTTATTTTGCAAAGCTTTGGAAGGGAGGAAGAACGACGGGAGAGATTTTTGATGTTATAAACATTTTCTTTCAAACAAATATTGTCTAAAGTGGAACTGCTTTGCGATTTGTACTGATGGTGCGGCTGAATTAACAGGATAAAATAAAGGTTTGAAAGGCAAAGTAAAGGAAATTGCTCCAAATATAGTTTTGATTCATTGCAGTAGCAAACAAAACGCAAACTGATTTGCACGAAGTTTTGAAAGATGTGATAAGGGTGATCAACTTTATTAAACAGTAGAAGCTTAAATAGCAGTCTTTTCACAATTCTTTGTAATGAAATTGGATGAAACGCTTCTTTTAGATACGAAAGTGGGGTGGTTGTCCAGTGGTAAAGTGTTGCGACGTCTTTTTGACATTAAACATCAAGTTTTGTTTTTAACCTACTGGATAAAAATCGGAACCTTGCTCAATTGTTTACAAATCAAAAACCTAATGATTTGTATTTAAATCTTCAAGAACAGGGAACAAATATATTAATACTCAGTGATAAAATAGAAACTTTCAAAGGCGAAGCTTAATCTTTGGAAAACTGAATTTGAGCGTAATAATACGGAAATTGAAATATTCTTATGCTTTTCTAATTTTGTTATAATATTGACATTTTACAATTCAGGGATTATTATTATTATTATTATTATTATTATTTTAGGGTTGCCCGTAATTAAATACATTAACCCGTATTTGTGTCTGTAAATTGCGTATGTTCTATGGTCGATTTGCTGGACGAAAAAACCCCAGTTACTGGGGAGACAATTCAGGGATATCATTGCCACCCAACTAATAATGCTAATTAAGATTTTTTCCAAACGATTTAATGTATCTCCATAAAAAAAGCTGTATTGGATTCGCAGTCCCTTTGCTTTTGATATCTCTTTTATATTAGGCCCCTCCGTAGCCAGGTGGGAATGAGCAGCAGTGCGTACCACACACCCTTCTTGATTAGACCTGGGTTCGAGCCCGTCACCACCAAATACAGAGAATGCGGAAAGGTCAGGGAATGACCACCGCATATCCCGGAGCAATATGGCCTTAGTTGCTAATGCTCTTAATAACAAACAAACAACAACAACTCTTTGATATTCCCAAAATTATTTATTGTATTTACTGAACTGCCATTCAGCAAAAGGAAGACCTATCGTCTGACGAAGCATTACGTGCTTTTTTCAAGACTACTTGGCAAAATATTTGGCATTCTTTTCGAGACGAGTATCCAGAATTATCGAAATTAGCCATCCTTCGGGTCTACATATTTATGTGAGGTTGGTTTCTCAAAATTAATAGCTATAATGACAAATCAGCGTTCCAGACTTGATCCAGAAGATGCCATAAGATTAGTAATTGCAAACATTGCGCCAAATATGGACCAAATATTATCGGTTATCCAGGCTCGTCCTTCTTATTGTTTTGTTTTGTAATTGTTCATTTTTTATTGTTTTGTTTTGTAATTGTTCATTTTTTATTGTTTTGTAATCTTAATTGAAGAATAAGAATTTGATTTTTTTGTTTTTGCTGTATTCAATTATAATATTAAACAATTATTTTAAGGTGTAAATTAAAAAAGAAACAATTTTTTTATTCCTTTCTCAGTACTCGAATACAATTTTCTACTACATAATTTATAAAATGCCATTTTTCTTCTAAAAACATCTGGTGATCCTACCTCGGGGTTTACATTGAGGGGTTGCATTAATTTTATATTTAATACAGGGGGTCGCCAGCGAAATAAGTTTGCGCTACTGTGATCTGTGTGTGTGTGTGTGTGTGTGTGTATGCTGTGTCGGGGTGGTTCCCAGGCATATTCCCATCTCCACCTAATTCTTTAAATAAAACAGATAACTGTAAAGTGGGCCTGAAACATAGCTAAGAAATTGAATATTCAAAACAAGAGCATTTTTAGATATAAATTACACTAATTATATCTAAAGAAAAATAGTCAAATTTTGTATAGGAAAGGTTAAACTTGTATTAAAGAAATGTTTATGAACTTAGTATGTTGTTTATGTCAGGTCACTCTGCCATCAGGAAACAGCTGATATCTTCAGCTGTAGGCTGATGCCCGACCCTGGGCACGTGGAGCCGGACCTGTCTCTACTATTGTATACTGAAGTGCAAGGCACTAACCTGCACCCAACAGAGGAAGTGCAATGCTGTTGGGTGCCAACATCCCTGGTCTCAGGCCGCCCAAACCCGAGAACCAAGGAAAAAAAAAAAAAAAAAAACCACCGTAGTGGTACATGTTCAGGAGCCACAGACCGGACAAATAGCTTCCCAGACTGAAGCACCCGAACCCAGATGCAATCATGCATGATTCACATATGCTGCCAACTCTAGATCTGAAAAGTTCCTTATGATTGTTCTTCTGGCAAACACAGCGGCAGCAAATCTCTGCAGAGCCCGGAAGCTAGATGCATCTTGTAAAAGGATCTCCACGTTATCCTCAGTAAAGGGAGAAACCTCGTCGAAAAGTCGACGACGCTCTGATCCATAAAAAGGACAAACAAACAACACGTGCGTCCAAGTTTCTGCATCACCACAAGAACACCACGGATCAGGCTCCAATCCTTTTGAAAATAGTTTGTCACGAAAAGATCCGTGTCCGGTCAATATATAACTTGTAAACATCGTAGGACAAAACCAAGAAGACACTGTCTTTGACATAGCAAAATCCGCCGCTGGAATAATTCTTCTTGTTGTCTCGCCAAATGCAGAAGAGCTCCATCGAATCCTCCACATGGCAATGAGGGAGTTCCAAATTCTGACTTTTTCCTCTTTAATGTTGGCAGTCAGGTCAATAGAGATGCCCAGGCACTGAGCCGAAATTCCTTTTCTTAGTGCATATAACATACCACGGTACAATACATATAAATCAACTGGAAGAGCACCTGCGATCACCTGCAGTGCAACCGTCGAGACAGTCCGAGGAGCATACAGCAATGCTAGCAACATAGATCTCTGCAGCGACATAAGTTGATTTTTAATTTTGACCTTGATCACAGCATTCATCCAAACTCCCGCAGCATATGCGACAATCGGCAAGAAAATGGTCTTGTAGTATAATAGCATCGTGCCTTTATTAAGACCCCACTCTTTCCTGGAAATACGCATCACGAAAGAAGTAAATTTCTTTAGTTTATCCCTCAAATGTGACACGTGCAGATGAAAACCCAGCCGGTCATCCAAAATCAAACCCAAATGCTTAATACTAGACACAAAAGGAACCTGCCTTCCATTCAACAGTACTCTGGGCGGGCGCTTGTAATCAAAGTGCTTTTTAAATACCATCATCCTGGTTTTCTTAGATGAGATCTTTAATTTGTTCAACACAGCCCACTCTGAGAGATTGTTCAAAATTTCCTGAATTTTCAGCTCCAATATGGCTCTAGAATCCCCAGCAACTCCCAGAACCAAGTCATCCGCATAAGCCACCTGCAAACACTGAGGAACCTGCAATCTGTTTAGCCATTGATCAAGAACCGAGTTCCAGAATATCGGCCCAAGGACAGAACCCTGTGGACATCCCGTTAACATACTTATCAAACATAAGGTGTTTTGCACAAACTCTCACAAGCCGATCACTGAAGTAAGAACGGATAACTCCATAAATATATCTATCACAACCAGAATCCCTCAGAGACACCAGCACACTCTCCCACCAAACAGAGTCAAAAGCACCTTCAAAATCAACAAAAACAGCCAGTACATACTTCTCAGGAGAAGAATTTATGTAGTTAATTAATACTAGAATTGCTTCCTCTGTTGAATGACCCTTTTTGAAGCCAAACTGAGAATCCGACACCATGTGACCCTCCGTTAAGCCTCCAACGATTCGAGGGACCAACAGTCTTTCAAATAATTTCCCAAGATTTGCCAACAAAGAGATGGGTCTATATGCCCGAGGATCAGCCTTAGGTTTCACAGGCTTGTGAAGGATCTTGAGCAGTGCTATCTTCCAGGATCTCGGGAAGGTCATCTCGAGAAAGCATTTATTGTACATTTGTAATAATATTTGTGGACAATTATCAAAGAACTTAATTATCATTTTATTTTCAATCAAATCCAAACCCGGGCATTTTTTAACACTTAACTTAGCAATAGCAGCTTCAAGCTCTGACAAGGAAAAAAGACTTGCCTCCGCTGGGCCCTCGTACATGACATTATCCATACGTATTCTGGATTGTTCCTGCGTATCCAATTCAGTCTGATCCTCGGGGAAAAGATTCTTAATTATTTGTTCCACAGTATCATACCAATTATCAGTCTCCTCTCCCTCAGACACAACAGTATTATAAATGTCTCCGTGCATAAGCTTGCTTCGGGAGATCTTGTAGATCAGTCCCCAAGGATCCGAATTGCCTACCTCCCGAACCATACTCTGCCAGCAATCAATTTTTGCTCGAGCAATTTCCTTGTGGTACTCACGACGCAGTGATTTATAGTTATCCTGAAATTGCTGTACATCCCGGTCCGACAAATGCCTATTACGCTGCAACTCTTTCCTAGCTTTAAACACCTGAGATCGTCTTGTCGACAACTCCCGAGACCACCAAGGAACTGGAGTCACTTTAAGTTGCTTCCGTGTAGTACTCTGTATCATTGCTTGATATAAGTGATACTCTACATGGGCCACAAATTCCTGTGCATTAAAATTATTCAAAGTAGATGTGTTACGGTCACTGTATATTGATTTGAGATAATTGCCAAACTTATCCCACTTCATTTTTTCCATTGAGAATCTTCTCAAATTCCCAATACTAGACTTCTCCTGCACAGGTTCTGGCGCAATATAGAAGGAAATAGCATTATGATCACTGTTCACCAAACCTGGGCTCACATCCCAGTGAAGAATCCGTCCCTCATAAGCCGATGAAACAATGGTCACATCAATGTTCGACTCGCCGTTACAGGTAGAAAAGGTAAACGGTTTACCTGGTAAATTCTGGACCCTCAGATAATACAACAAAATCAAATCCTCCAAAAGAGACCCACGAACATCAAGAACCCCACTATACCAAAAATGAGATTTAGCGTTAAGGTCAGCCGCCAAAACCAATCCTCGCCCAGCATACCTCGAGCAGATTCTATCTATGTGATGCAATAAGATCTGGAAATTTTCCGCAGGAGAACAGTATGCCGAAACCAAACAAAAGGAGAAGTTCATCAGTGACACAGAGACACACGTAACACAGGCAGAAGACAAACCAGAAATAGCAGTTAATACAATATCCTGGTTTATTACAACAATAGCCGACTTAGGAGGGACTTCAGAAACTGCAATTATTCTGCATGATGTTGGATAACCTGCTATTATGTGATCATGTCCTCCCACCCGTGCCGTATAATAAGGTTCCTGGATACACACAAGATCATAATTGCCCTCAAAGGCGGCAACCCTAATTTCATCAGCAACAGCACGAGACCTCTGTCCATTGATTTGTAAAATTTTTAGACACTTGTAATTATTAGAATAACCTGTATTGGCAATCATAAGGTTTGTATTATTCATTGTATGTTCTCCTGTCTGTCATCTCAACAACTCTGATATATTCTGGACATTTATTATCTCGAACTGAATGATCATGGTCTCGACCTCTTCTCTTACAGTTGATACACTTAGGGGAACTGTCCTTGTTGGGACATTCATTGAAAATATGTCCACTATTTGCACAGTGGCCACATGATACCGTTTTGTGTGAACAATTCTGCGAAGAGTGGCCATAGCCAAGACAACGAAAACACTTGCTAACCACAGTGAACTTCCTAAATCGGTGCGATCCAAAGCCCAAAAAGATTCTGTTGTTCTTAAACAACCATTTATAAAGACGTGGGCTGAATCCAATGATCCAGTTAACGACATTAGTTCCAGAGCCCGAACTAAACCGAAATGAAACTTCTTGATTAACCTCCCCCTGAGTGACATTGCAGTCCTGAAAGTTTTTGTAGTACAAATCCTCCAAAATGTCCTGTTTGGTAAAATCCTTAGGAACTCCGTAAATTAAAACAGTTGGATTAGTAAATTTTGGTTTCTCAACCGACAATCCTGCTTGTTTAAAAGTTAAATTCTCAGTTATCTTACATGCATCTTCTTGGCAAGTTGTCTCCAAAAGTACTGCTTTATTACGCAAAAGACGAATACTTTTAATTTTCATGTTTTTATATTCTTTTTTAATCTCCTCAGTTACTGTCGATTTTACGGTCTGACTCGAATCAATCTCAGAACCCTCGGCCGGACGAAAAATAACTATATTATTAGGATCAGACCGAGATTCAGAAACTCCACGAGCAAATCCGCGAGTACTCTCACGATCCCCTGCTGATTTCAACAAAACCTGTTCATCTACCACAGACAAGCCACCTTCAACAGCCTTTGCAAACGTTTTAGATCTAGGATATAATCTCCCAGCCACAGTTTGCGTCTTCACCAAATTGTTAAGAAGTTCAACTCGAGTCTCAAGCTCAGCAGAGTGAACCTTCAGCCGTTCATTATCTACAAGTAAAGTTGTGGTCACTGCCTCCAAGTCCGCCCAAAAACCCAAAATACGACTAGAAGCAGCACTCGTGACCCCACAGGATTCAGAAAACAAAAAATCCGTGAGAGCCTTCTTAACTTTAGATACCGCAGAACAAAATCCCAAGACCTCCGAAACCTGTCCTGAAGTAGGATCATCATCAGAAGGTGGACTCAATATAGATTCCCATCTCTGAGTCTCTCTCACACCCTGATTCTTTTCAGAAGTAGGCGACTTCAAAGAAGCAACCTCTGCATCTCCCTCAAGCTCCACAGAAGCGGATGATTCCACAATAAGCTTCGAGGGGCGATCAACATTGTCTTTGTCTGTATCACTATTTTTATCCCTGTCTCCATGAACCACAACCCGAGGAGTCAAGGGAACCTTACGACCTTTTAATGTTTTAAACACCTCAGGAGATTTAATCAAAGATGACTCCGAGTCAGAAGAAGTACCTCCCTCAGAATCATTTTTACATTGATCCTTTTCAGTAGGAACAGATTTTTTGCGTTTGTTCTTACTCTTGTCACCCTTAGAATTTCCCTTTATTGATTTGACTGCGCTTTTACCCTTATGTCTCTTGGGGGCTTCCAGTTTATCCCCAGCCTCACCAGAAAAAACTCCCTCTGCATCTGAGTCCCGTACAGTCTCACTAATAAATTCTGTGTCCATAATGTGTTTAAATTTAAAGAAAACAGAACCAAATTTTCCTTAAGTTCTAGTAATGTCCTCTTCTTCCTGTAATAAAAAATCTTTATTTATAAAATCCTCTTCTTCTTGACTGTCCTGAAAAAACACCTACCTACCAGCCTCTGTAATAAACTGTTAATTCAATAAAATATGTATGTGAGACTATTTTCTATGTATACAGCTGGATGAAAAATCAGCATGAAAGTTTTGATTTTCACAAATCCTGAATTCTATATCTCGGCTCCTAATCACCAGATGGAGCTGGAAAATAACTAGAAAAATAAGTAATTTTCTGAGGAATACAACCTCCAAAGATGAACTCCTCAATCCTAATAGATAAGGAGATATTAATTGTTTAAGTTTTGTCAATCTTAGCCCAAAACAAGCCCACAGTCAATCCTATGTTAACCTATGGGGGTTTTCCATCCAAAGGAAAACCTATGAAATTTGAATGTTTTCCACAATATGGTGGTTGATAAATGGTTACAGTTACATATAGATGTCACTCTTAATGTTACATGGTATCCCAGGACACACAAAATGGAATTAAACCCTGGTAGCCATTTTGTCCCATTCAAAGTCTATGGGGTAATGCTATTCCTATGGGAAAATTCACAACTGGTTTTGTGTAATGTTAACTCTATGGGATAATGTATCTCTATGTAATCACAATCTGTGAAACTGAAAAAGTTTCACAGCAAAATCCAGCAAAAACCAGCAAAATTTAACACCTAAACTCACCACCACTTATACTATCACTGGCACATATTTTCTTACATCAGGTATTGCTATATCCGCACTTATAAGTCCAAAACTTAGGAGCACATATTCACATGACTTCAACACTATAAAGCCTCCAACGTACCACCGCGCTACTGTGATCTAGTCAATCTAGGCATGACCTCCTGGAAGCTCACTGTCCTCAGAAAAAGAAAAAAAAAATCTGTCAACACTCACCAAGCTGCTAACTCGCCAGATTGATGCCCCATCAATAGAAGATATCATCGCACTAACAAGAGGAAGAAATAGAAGCCATCCCCCACTTAGGATGAAGCTATCAAACTTGGACTCCCTAAAAGGAATGTTCCCCTGTCACACCATTGATCCGGTAAAGTTTGAAGTCAAAACCTACAGAAGCCAAGTTATAGACCAAATCTGAACTAAATCACCAGGATTGCTGTGAAAATTGGGCAGTTTTTACCAGAATTTTGTATGATATAAACAATTCAATGCAATAATATAATGAAAAATAAATACATATGTTATGTTAGTTGCTGAAAAAAAGATAAAGAAAGCCTGTGTATTTAACTCTTCAATGACCTATGTTATTTCAAAGTGAATGTATGAAAAATGTAAAGTGCAGCCATTATCAACCCACTGCAGGATGGAAGCTTCCTCAACAATTCATGCTGACGGAAATGGACCATAATCTACCACACTGGTCCGCAGATCGACCGTATTCAGCAGTCAGGGGTTTGAACCCCAGTCTACTCAAAGAGCGTGTGCCACTGCACCCCCGCTCCTGACCACTCGGCTACGGAGGTGACTGAATGAATGTATACTGTATATCTATTTAAGTAAATGTATATATCTATTTAATAATTATTACAATACAAAAATTATATTGTAAAGATCTGAAAATTTGTATAAAAGCATGTAATGTATATTTCAAAATTTCTGTACACCCTCCTAGCCCTTCTGTACACCCTCCAAATAGAAATAGAAAATCAATATTTTCTATTTCTATTTGATATACTAACTCTAGAATGGCATAATCATACTCATTAACGTTTTATTTACAATTAACACAGTGGCATTTTTTTGTTTACTGATGTTCTCCGTAAATGGTATCCATTTGGATACAATTTTCAACAAGGCAATTTCAACAACGGCGGAATTGCCATAAACTCATTCAGACCATGTTGACCTGTTGCATGCAAAGTCTGAAATGGAATATCCACTCCCAATTATTCATGATAAAAATATGTAGCGCTTACATAATCGAACTGCTCCACCACCTCTTCCAGCGAATACTAAGTGAGGGGGTTATCCCGGAAAAATGGAAGAGATATTACGTAAAACCAGTTCCAAAAATAAGCAATCCTAAAACCAGTAAAGATTTCAGGCCCATCGCAATCGGATGCTCTCTGCAAAAAATATTTGAAAAAGCAATCCTGAGTACCATCAATCAGCACTGCTTTGGGGACAGGCTAGAATACTTGCATTCTGTGCTTCCTCGAAGGTCGACTATTACTAATTTAATGGAGACTCTACTCCGAATACAGTTAGCTTTAAACAATAGACAACAGTTGGACATCGTTTTTCTGGATGTTGCAGCAGCCTTCGACAACGTCTCAATCCCAGCTATAACAGTAATCCTGAAGGAGTATTTCCTCTCATTTCAGGAAGCACTTTAAGCATTCTCACTAACACCCTTCAAGAAAGACAAATTATCGCAATAAACGGGAAACAAACAGCATCTTACTGTATCTCCAGGGGAGTACCTCAAGGGGGCGTATTGTCCGCCACCTTCTTTGCAATAGTACTAGCCCCATTTTTAGCTCAAAACTGTGAGCAATTTATTACATATGCTGACGATTTGAAATTTTTTGTAACATCTAAAGAACAAGAAACTGCACCCCCATCTATCAGAGGAAGCAAACAAGGCAATCAAGAAGCTAGAAGAATATCTGCACTACATTGGCCTGAAACTTAATGAAAAGAAAACTGCCCAAATGACCTTCACCAACAAAAAGAAGAAAAATGAAATTACGATTTTTGTGAACAATACCAGAATCCAAAATTCCCCCGCACAGTTGACCTTGGCCTTAAGTGGGATGAAGGATTAAACTTCATACCTCACTTCGAACACATTAGGAAAAAGACATAGGCAGCACTCTGGAGCACCAGACAAGAACTCACAGGTCTCCGAATCCCTCATCTTATAATTCAATACATCCTTAAATGCGTTACACCGATTCCATTGTACGCATCGACTATCTGGTCATCAGCCCCTGAGAGCAACATCAAGGCCTTCTTAGGAGTAGAATACTGGCTCCTGAGATGGCTAAACAAGATCGCCGGGAAACCGTTTACCATCTCAAGAGCGGTCTTGTCTGCCAATCTGGACATCACACCCTGGAAGTATATCATCACAACCAGAAACATCTTAACTCTGGCAAAGCTACTAACGGAGAGAATAGATTCGCCGAAAGTGGGAAACGTGATCACTCGCCCCCGGATGATACTACCGAGAATAAACAGAGAAGAACCAAGTCTCAAGTGCCAACTGACTCAATTGGACTCTCTGGGGAAATTTTTCCCAGCAAATACTGTGAATTATTTTAATAATTTAAATATAGATGCAGAGAAACTATGTACAGACAAAATGTATAGGACAGAAATCTTTGGTAATGTGTATCGGCAAGTATAAATATAATAAGAAGACTAATTTAATAATTTATATAATAATATTTAGCATTTAACAACCATTAGCAATTAATTAAACCAATTTAACAATTAATTCATTAACCACATATTCTGTGTTTTTGCATCTCCAAATTTTGTAAATAAGTTCATGTAAACATGCTTGTAAATACTATAATGTAACCACACCCTCTAGCCACATGCTGTCTATGGGTGTCTCGAAAGAGAAATAAACAGATAATAATAATAATAATAATAATAATAATTCATTTTTAATGGCTAACTTGATTTTCAGGACTTTTTAGCTTGCTTTTCCTGCCATACCTCCTCGTTCAATTCTAACGTGAATTTTAAATCTTTCACTACAGGTACCGATATTGGGGAGTTGCTACAGAATAGTGACCAACTATTGGTCACTACAGAATAGTGACAAGTGACTAATAGTGACTACAGAATAGAACAAGTGACCAATAGTGACAAACAAGCTGCCAAGAGGCAGCTTGTTGGTCACTATTGGTCACTTGTTGTTGGTCTTAGAAACTACTGTCAAGGCAGATGGAACCCCAACCTTGTTTTGGGCCGATTCTGTAAATAACATCCTAGGCAGTATTATTCAGACTGAAACTGGGGATCATTCCCCACACAACCTTACATTATAAAAGAAAACGCTGAATATGACAATGCCAATATTGAACCTAAAGAAGTGTCTTGGTACGTTTACTACAGAAGACTTAGAAATAGCACTATCTAAAACCAAAAACAATAAATGCCCAGGTTTTGACCTCTCAGAGGTTGAGATTATTAAAAAATTAGCGGAAATAGCACCAGACAAATTAATAGCACTATATAATAACTGTATGAAAGAAGGTATATTCCCTAAAATAAAACTATATTAAGATAAGTGCGCGAGTTGTGGCATACGGTGTTCGTTTACGCTCCTGATATTAACCCAGTTTTAGATTAGTTACTTAACGTTATAAAATGATTCGCCCACCAATGAATTCCTCTTCCTCTGCTCAAACTTGATGTGGTATCATCTTCGTGATATGATAAACAGGTATTTCTAATTTTTTTTTAATTATTCCTGCTCACGTTTGAATTCCTTCATTACGATATATGCACGGCGCTTTAGGCCTCATGAATCTAGCAAACGCCCCACTACCCTAAAGGTTTAAGGTGACAATGAGTCAACCTTGACTGAGTCACAAAGCATCGCCACTACTGTGTTGTTATTTGGTTTTTTAGGAGCATTAGCAACTAAGGCTATATTGCTCCGGGGATATGCGGTGCTCATTCCCAGACCTTTCCGCACCCTCTGTATTTGGTGGAACACGGGCTCGAACCCCGGTCTAATCAAGAAGCGTGTGCTACGCACTGCTGCTCCTGCCCACCTGACTACGGAGGCGCCCGCCGCTACTGAACTCCCTACGGAAATCCTCCCTCTCTCTGTCTTTTGTGCTTAGCAGACCTGTCACAACCATTTATGCTTTCTTGTGTTCTCTCAGTAATCTCTTTGGTAACACGAATATAAAAGCTCCAAACTTAATAGCGTCAGAGCAAACAAACTACTCGGAATTAAAGACTAACTCATAAAACTGAACATTGTTAACTGCTTCCAAGTGATTTAAACACCCGAAATCAGGCATGTTACAGAAACAGAATAACTTGCAACAAGCCGTCTGCCTAGCCTGCAGCGACGGGAAGGAACCAACCATTCGATGTCATGTATGCAAATTAATCTTCTGTGCCCACTCAGTTAAAACAGACATCGCACATCATTCTAAACTACGTCGGAGAAGGTTCGCATGTGACAAATGCCTTGGAGAAGACGCTGAAATATCTGAACTTCCTCTGTCCCAGACTGAAACTAGCCCTATCGACCAGATGTTAACTGATCTCATTGAACATTCACATTCAAATACTGGTTCGCCTGAACTTATGACCATCGCATGCGACGTGGTCAACGGAACATCACCTGACAGGTTGCCAACCACGATATATGCAGCGCTAATCAGTCCAATCCTCCATCAGCACTAATGAGCAAAACTGTGCCTCGGTCGTTAATGTGTTCTCCACCTCAAACCAGACACTAGTCACAACAGGTAGCACAGTGGTATTGTCACCGTCCTCCCCACACCGGGTGGAAAATACCCAGGTTCGAATCCCGTCGATGACGCAAGGAACTTTAATGGGCTTTTTTCATTCCGTGGCTGAGTTAGTCGATCTCAGGAGTAGATAGCGAGGTTTTTACCCCAGAAACTGGGATTTTTCGTCCAGCAAACAGACAAATCGACCATAGAACACACGCAATTAACAGACATAAGACACAGCATGGCAGATGAATTTAATTATTCGGTGGCCTAAATATAATAGTTTAAAAATTATATATAACAGTTTAATCACAACAGGTACTTTTCAAAGTGAAGGTGATTCTCCAAGAATTAACGCCGAAGCTACAGTGTCGACCCCTCCTCTACAGCCAGACAGCGTAGACTGCTTGATCCTCCTAATTTACCAGTTGAGGTCCCAAATTGAGGATCTGAAGGATGAGGTTTACTCGCTGAGGAACCAAAATAAACTTATCACTCATATTTTCTCGGACCTCTGCTCTTTGGTGAGCGAAAATGGCAAGCTGACATCTCAGCCACCAATAATACCCAAACGGACAAAAACTGCTCAACCGTTCAAACCTCCTAGCCTTATAAAGCCTGGCTCCCACGCTCAAATTCACTCCAGACAATTAGTAAATCAGGCACTCCGACTGAGCACATTAGCAGGGCCCAGTCATGCGGTCAGCAGAAGGCTGGTGACCAACCACAGCTGCAATCTTGTGAAGAAGTATCCCGACCGGAGAACCCACCAGAAAATAATAAACACTCCCTACAAGCCCAAGAACTAAACGGTAATTCAGTTAACGCCCGTCAAGCTCTCCCCACGTCACGTGTTGTTATGCTTACCAACAGCCCTTCTTAAAATTACGTCCCATCTGGAGATACACAAAATTCTCTCATTACCACAGCCAACCCTGCCTCGATTCCTCTAGATGTCTTCCTGATACCAATATTGATTGTCTTCCTCATCACGCTAATATTCATAACCAGATCTCCTTACCCCGCCTAGTAACAACGTTCAAATCTCACTGACACTGGCCGAGAAATACAACATCTCCGTAGTTTCCACCAGAGCCAAGATTTTTGCGTCCAGATTTGGACCTAGAACATCTCCCGAATCTATAATGAGAATGTTTAACGAGGAACATAACCTCATAGTTCAGGTTAAACGGCTAAAAAGCCGGCAAATATATAATGTGTTCACCCGCTGTCTACCAAAAGGTTATAGATCCAGCCTCCTGAACCCAAGGTATATATATCAGACCATTTTTTAAGAAAAAGAGCCCCCATCAACAACCTCAACTAATTCACCCTCCTCGATAGCAATCGATAGCAAGAGAGCAAGCACGAATGTCCCACGTTCCCGGAAATTTCTCAAAATGTGCGCCGAATAATTCAAAATTATACCATTGGTTACATACATCGACATCATCAAATTGGTACCATCAGCCTTCAATCACCAATGATAAACAGTTCGGGAATGCTCATCCCAACGTGTGTCACGAATCGACAAACTCGAAAGCCTGCCTTGAATAAAAATACTAGAGACACTTGCCTTAGAAAAATCCATAAAACTTGCATAATCAGAATCTTGTACCAGAATGTTAGAAACCTCCGCAACAAACTGGATACCATTGATCAAATTCTGTTCTCTAGTGATATCGATATTTTGTCACAGAAACCTGGCTTGATAAAGATGAAGAATTTTTTACATCTTGTACTCCAGCTGGGCATAAATCAGCGTTTGCTTCTAGAGTTGGCCAAAGAGGAGGCGGTGTTACCATTTTCTTTAAGAGCTCACAGGCCTCACTTGTTCATCAAGTTCCTAGCCAAACACCAGCATATGAAGTTCTCGCTGTTACTCTCAGCTACCATAGCGTCCTTATAGAGGTAATTGCTATACATATACCCCCAGCACTTTCATATGACGCCATCCATGAAATATCAAACTGGATCATTAACCAGCTTCATCCTTCGCCTTACACCTTGTATGTGGAGACTTTAATCTTACTCCCCAGCTAGCTAACCTTAAGCAAATGCTCCTGTCAAACCTACCTTGTACAGGGTTACAAATGATAAACGACCTCCCGACCAGAGGTAACAATCAACTAGATCTCATGCTTGCTTCCTTTCCTTGCACACCTGATTACCTGACAGAGACTTATTTTAATTCGGACCACGAGCCAATTATTGTTCTTTTACAGATACCTGCTCCAAACTTCAATGTTGTGAATTCAACTAACACCAGAGCAAAAGTTAGTCCCAGATTTTTGAGCATTGCTAAATGTGTTGAGGCTGCCTCTGCCATCTCGTGGTCAGTCCTAGAAAACTGTAATCTTGAAATTGTAGTGAATCTGCTTACTTATTGGCTTAAGACGATTGCGATATTTGCAGCATCAAAGAGAATTTTCTTTTATGCCTCGGTCCAGAGCATGGTGGACTCCCCATCTTAAAACAGCAACGGCACAAAATGTGGAAGCAGTTGCAAAGTGTTCAAGACAGGATAGCCTATTGTAGAGCCCGTGCAATACTACAACACTAGAGACACTACACTTCGTAGAGGAAAAACTTCCTACTTTGAACGGCCTTCTGATTTCCCCCTAAATCTTGAACCTGACCAGTGGCTAGACTTTATATCTAGATTTGCCTCGAACTCGGAACAATGTGCTGATCTTCAGACACCAACAACTGGAATCCCACCTGACACGCTGTCTGCAGTATCAATCTCCAGGCATTTATGGCAGCTTTTGCTGCCATAAATTCTATACGGACTTCTGCTAAGGCAGGTGCAGATGGAATACCAATTCATTACTGAATGTCTGAGCCCATGCATATTGGGTCCCCTTCTATTTTTAATGCTATTTTGTCAAGTCATTTCTTTCCCCAGCAGTGGAACATCTACCTTGTGACGCCTATAAATTCAATCTCCTATTCTTCTTAAGCATTACTGGCCAATCTCCAACGCCTCGAGTCTTCTGAAACTCCTAGAGAAGGTACTTCTCCCCATTCTAACTACACAACTTCTTCCACATCAACCTCATCAAATCCACTACTTCCTACCTCATAGATCCACTGTGACTAAACTCTTAGCCACCACCAGCTCTATTCGCTCTGCGTTTGAATCTCATGCAGAGCTTGCAGTCACCTATGTAGACCTCGAAGCAGCTTTCGACCCAATAAACGTTCCTGCAATGCTGAAGTTACTTTCAGACCATTATCAAATCAAGGGAGACACTCAACAGTTCCTCACTTTACTCCTTCAAAATAGAATAATCTGGCTTACTGTCCACGGCCAAACATACGGGCAATTAACAATATACTCCTGGAATTTGCAAACTACCTCAACCAGCTTGGACTAAAAATAAAACCAGAAAAGTCTGAATTTATGATATTCTCATTAAAGAAAACGCCTTCCTATATTCAGCCAACACTATGTAATTCTCCTATTCCCATCGTCAAGAAACATACTAATCTGGGGGTTGTTTTCGATCCTAAGCTCAGCTTTGGTAACCACATGGAAAAGATGCTCACCCTGGCAGCTCGACTCCGATGGATGGCCAAACAGCATTTCCATTATATTAATGAAGTAACGACCACCAGAAAATATATAAAAGCACAGTATACTCTCCGCTTCTATATGATGGCCTTAAATCGAAGAAGAACAGATTATGATTAGAGATAGTACTAGGGAGAGAGACCTAGTGTGAGACTATAATTTTATTATGATAAAAATTTTTTAGCCGCCTTACGAGTAGAGGTCTTCCTCCACGAGGAAGGGGCGGTAACTGTGGTCACACGGGATATTTGCTTATCTCTGTGTGACCACAGGCTAAAGACCGAAAAAAATAAACTGTTTAATCAACAGAAATGTGGAAAAATTTTGGCCTAATAACCATAGTAGTGATGATAATTCACACAAATAATAATTGTAATAAAACTAAAAAGATTAAGACTTTTGCGCAGATAGGCTATTGCCTGGGTGGCGCACTGAAGGTTCTGTTGCTTAAATGGAAATGGAACCCCTGACCTTGTGGCCGTGAAGGGCAACGTTGCAATGTATCCATTTGTATTATTATTATTACAATAAATATTTCTAATTAATTCACAAAAACCGCGAGAAATTCCCTACTGATCCCAAATCATATAGACCAATAGCCCTACTCCCCGTACTCCCGTACTAGGGAAGGTATACGAAAGACTAATATACAGCAGATTAGCTCAATACTACACAGAAGCAGGTTTACGTTCCAAAAATCAGTATACTTTTAAGCTGAGCAACTGTTCAGAGGACGCTATGCATCAGCTACCGACAGCAGTTAAAAACTCAGATGATAAATATATGCTGGCAACCTCTATTCACTTTTCTGGGGCTTTTGACTCATTCTGGTGGCCTAGTGTCTTGAGGAGACTCCGTCAGGCAAATGCTCCACCAAACCTCTATAAGGTAATAAACAGCTAACTGACAAACAGAAGTGTCTTGGTAAGCAAAAAGCTCCAGGAATTGGCACGCCTTGTGAATAAAGGCTGCACGCAGAGTTCAATCCTTGGCCCTTTCTTCTGGAGCATTGTTCGGTATCAATTTTTGCCCTAAGATCTGGACCCCGTGGAAAGCCTGACCTTTGCAGATGACATGATTTTCCTTGTAAAAGATAACACGCGAGTGATTGTAGAGCAAAGATCAAATGCTGCCCTCTTGCAGCTGCAGGAGTGGGCACAAACGCACATGTTCAAAATATCGACTGACAAAACCAAAAATTACTTCTAAAAGACAGTTTCGACATTGGAAGACATCTACAAATCAAAAGTAACACAACTACTATAAAAATGGTAACAGAACTAAAATAACTTGGAGTAATCATTGATTCAAAATTAACTTTTTTACTCCCATTTTACCTACTTCGCGAAGAAAGTGAGAAATTATGATTGCCAGGATCAGTCGAGCAATGTTCCTACCTGTTATCACCTATGGAGCCGGTGCGTCGTTCATCCCCTCGGCCATATATATTTATTATTATTTATTAATTAAAGCAGTCCCAGCCAACCAATGGCAGCCCCGCTGTCAGTTACACATAATTTAGCAGTACTCTGATACACTCCCTTTCCTGTTTGCCCAAGTACAGAGAGGGGAAAAAACTGCCATGACCAAAACAGATCGATATGAACAAACAGAATAATAAAATTACATAAAAAAATAAATATACATATAATTAAATATCAGACTAAGTCCAAACTTCATTGGAAAGAGCTACATGTCCTGTTAGCTTTCCAACAGATTGTGAAAAGTCTGTTGGAAAGCTAACAGGACAAAGAGCTTCCAAGAACAGAAATGCCAGCACAAGGAGCTGGAGTTGCAGTGGATAGAGCAGACTCATGCCTCCACCAAAGCAAAGCCTTTCAGAACGAACCCACTCGGCCATAGCAAGAAACAGGAATAAATTAGAATCAGTATAAAGGACAATACTTCTCACAATTACCAGCGCATGTCGCGCAGTTAGCACACCTGCGCTACAGGTCCTGGCCGGAGCTCTCACTTTACCTGGAAGTCCAAAAGAGGCTTATATTATAGACTTATAAAGGGCAAAACCCACAGATTTTCTGTGTATAGCCCTTGACTCAGCCAACACCATCAAGACTGGAAGAAAAAGGCTAGCCACTCCATGAAGCCACATGGCTCACTAAAGGCGAAACTAACCTCCTTGGCGCTGAGTGATGACCAAAACTGCACCTGTGTCCAGAGTGAAGACTGGGAAAACATTCTATATGAATGTATAATTATTGGGGTTGTCATAAATTATAATTTATGACATCTCCAGAACAGAGATAATAACATAGATTATACCCCTTTCCAGGGAGAAGAATATCTATTCATTACAGATGAGGAAAATTATAAAACCTTTACAACCTTCACACAGAAAGTATCCAAATGCACTATCCAACGAAGGGTAATTCAGCCTCTCAGCAATTAAACAATAATCAATAGTTAAAAGTGTCCACGTCTCCCACCTCGCCCAGACGATGACTTAAAAACTGTCAGTATAGTAGTATTCTGCGCCCTGACAGAAACCTGACCTGACAAAACCGGATTGACTGGATAATCCCCAAGACTATTTTGACATGTGTAGGAACCTGGAGTCCCACACCAAATAACCACGTAGAGGAAGGAGATGTACAGGCAGCCAGGGAAGCAGGTTAGCTTAAAAATATTAGAATGATAGTAGCAAGGGGATGCAATGTAGAATTAATGAGAATGAAAGATAGAATAAATGGGCTGGGCACTGAGTGAAATATAATTAGGAATTATGGTAAAACGGAATAAATGTCAGTTTTGGTGAAAGAGAGAGTGACCGAACATGACGGAAAGACAGAGTGAATGAATGTTATGGTGAATGGGAATGAGTGAAAGAACAAATGCAATTGGTCGAAAGAATACAAAGTTAATAATAATTTACATTATATATACTAACAACACAAACACTATCACTGCATTCTCCCCTAGCCTGCAAAAACTTGCAGCTAATTCTGCACCACAACTGAAGAATAACAGTAAATCCAGAGATTGCAATGCAGAAAGTAAGGGTCGAACAAATGAAATGAAAGCCAGAAGAATAAATGAGCGTGTGTGTGAGAGAAAGAACACAAATGCTACAGTTTACAGTTAAGTACGCACTAACCCTAGTTTTAATCTTTTATATTCTGACTTATTTAGCTTAATTATTATGTATTAGTATTTAAATTTGCATTACACACTATTGCATCCTCCCTGGTGTGTGCAAAAAAAAAAAAAAAAAAAAGATATATACTGTATATCCTAGCAGAAAAAAAAAGTACTGTAACATATAGGAAAAAAGTATAAAAATAGAATGCAAGTAGAGTGAGAATGCGAATTCTGCTGCCAGCGCCATCTGCGTGGTACCTTTTACTCCCTTTCTCTTGCGGGGGGGAGTAGACCGGTTCCTGTCTCCTCCCCTCCACACCGCCCCCTTCTTTCTCCTGGTGGGGCCTAAATTAAACTTAAATTAGCGTCTATACATTTAACTCTACCCTAACTTTAAACTACAATTCGGCCTTAACCTAATTTCCAGCGTTTAATTTTTTTTTTTTTTAATGTATATTCGTTGAAATATTCGTTGAAATCTTAGGAAACTAGGTGGCAGGGTTGCCAGAGTACGAACTTCTACTGCGCTCCCTCTATTCCTGACCTGCCTCCTCAGGGCGAAATGTGGGCAACGATGAGTCCTACTAGGGGCCCGAAGGCTAAAAGGTCAGAGGAACAACACAAAATACATTACACGACACAACAACACACCTACACGTTTTAATAAAATCTCTGGCCTGCACAGAGTTCTGTGTTACACAAACAGAGTACTGAAAAGTATTTAAGAGCAAAGGCCTCATGCTACGAGGTAGAATGACTAATATGTAGATTAGTGCCAATGCATCATTTTAACATAGATATCTACCAAAGTAATTAAATTAATTAATTAAATTGGCATCGTTTTGGTTATTTCTCATATTGTGACTGCCTTCACAACGAGTTGCCATGGTATTGTACTACCTCGAATAAATAATACTTCACCAGTGGAGAAGACTATTGTTATTTATTCTTACCACCCAGACGGCATCGTTTGAAATATGGTATGGGATAAAGATCTAAAGATCTATTAGACTTAGGAAAGCAAAAAAGATGTAGGAAGGTGATGGTAGGAGAGGTAGAGGAAGGAAATGCCGTAGAAGGAAGAAAGGGACAGTTACTCCTTCAACTCACACTACTCAAAAGCTCATATATTCCTCGAATAGGCAACGCTTCCCCAGTAGAGAAGATTGTTGTTACCTATTCTCGGAAATTCGTTGGCCATCAGCCAAAAGCTTGTTGGCTTCTCTTCGGTGGGTGGGCAGAGGCACCCACCGAAGAATGAAACGGTGCCGTCTGGGTGGTGGTATCCGCTGAGAATAAATAACAATAGTCTTCTCCACTGGTGAAGTGTTATTTATTCGAGGTAGTACAATACCATGGCAACTCGTTGTGAAGGCAGTCGCAATATGAGATATAACCAAAACGATGCCAATTTAATTAATTAATTTAACTACTTTGGTAGATAGCTATGTTAAAATGATGCATTTGCACTAACCTACATATTAAACAAACAGAGTACATAATGCGGAGATGGGGGAACCCTTGGTGTGTTGTTGTGTCGTGTAATGTCATTTAATACCCAAAACACCTTACAAGTATCGATAGGTAAAACAAGAGTAGTACGTTACAACTGTAATTTGTAAATCACACACCACAATGACCCACTTTGAGGTCTAGTTGCCAACAGGTGGTAGGTAGGCAGGTAGGTAGCGCTTCCTGAGATGGGGAAGGGAGTATTACTGACCGTTCTAAAGAACTGGGAGAAGGCACTGTTTTGCGACCTGTACTTTAGATTTACGTACATTACCATTCTCAGACTAAAAAGAATGCCCCGATCCTCATTTCCTGCTGTCAAAATCTATTTCCTGAAGGAGAAGTAATAACAAAATCTATTTGTTGAAGGAGAAGTAATATTAACTATGTACTCCATGTACTCAAGTTTACTACGGATCTTTCTACGCAGCCAAAAGAGAAGTCAACACACAGACACATATGTTCATGTTTTCCTCCCTTCCCTTCTTCTTTATATACAATTAAAGAATTTCTGTTGCCTTCGTTTGTATGTTTTTTTTTTCATTAAGATTAATTACTATATTTAATAACCACGTGAAATTAATAATACAGTTTATTAAGCTAATCACCCAAAACGTTATACATTTAAGGTGACGTTTCAGGCATCTTACCGATACCCATCGTCAGACAATGCTGTTAGGGGTAGAAAAATAGAAAGGGTTACAAATCTTTGAATTATATTACAATAATTATTAATTGCGAATTTTATGCCTAAATTATTAAGGTTAAACACAGATATTAAATTAAGTAAATAAAAAAATACATAAAGATTAAATACTTATCTGCTGATAGGTAAGACTTTTTCTACACCTAACAGCATGTTGTTAGGTGTATAGTGGTTTTGACGATTAGCTTCATAAACTATATTATCAATTTCCCGTGGTATATGACTGGTTATTAAATACAGTAATTAATCTCAATGGAAAACAACCACGTAACGTTCTTTCCTAACTATGTTTTTTTTTTCCTCCTGAAAAAGAAAACGCTATGCAAAGCCGTTTACTTTTAACATTAACTATGTACTCCATGACGAACTGGGTGGACTTTACTGACCCCAACAATACTAAACGTTCTTTGCGCATGTCCACTCTGAGAACAACAGAAAGGTTTTATTGCGCATGTCTTATCTGAGGAAGCTGTTACCATGATCAGGACCTGTGGATTGCCCCCGGTCTCCGATGATGAGTTCCTCACTACTACTGGAGTAGATTTGTGAAATGGAAGCCACACAACGCAATTTCATCCCTCCTCTCCAAAGATGGTTCGACCTGATGAGGAATTCCAGTCCGACCTGAGAACTCTGCAGTCCACTGTAGTGACGAATTGACGGATATCGCTTTTCAAATGTTGGATGAGCCTACAAAAAGGAAGATTATTTAAATTCAAAATTACATGCTACATTTATATAGATATAGAGATTAGCACCTCTGTGTTCATATTGAACACAGGAATGCATTATGAACATAAAATTTTTAAAGGATTTTTACTTGTTTATTTATTTACTTTTGCCATTTACTTTCCTATAGCACTGCTGGAAGGAAAAGGATAACTACAACCGAGATTACATTTCTAATGGCAGATTCAGATTATATTTCTAATAGAAGATTACGGTTTTATTAATTGTTTTGTATTCAGTTTTAATTATTTAATATTTTAATGTTTAGAATAACGTTTGTTGTGCAATATTCAAGATAACGAAACATGATACGCATTTACATTATACAGTTGATTCAAAATTCCATCCCACGCACAACAGTGAAATAAGTTAAGCCTCCTTTTGGTTTTGGGAGCAAATAACTATTCTGGTTAAGGGGGATTTTTTTAAAATTTATTATTATTATTATTATTATTATTATTATTTATATTTATTTATTATTATTATTTTATTTATTTATTATTATTATTATTAATATTTATTTATTTATTATTATTTATATTTATTTATTATTATTATTTATATTTATTATTATTATTATTATTATTATTATTATTATTATTTATATTTTTATTTATTATTATTATTATTATTATTATTATTATTTATATATTTATTTATTTGTTATTATTTTTTTTTTTTTGCTGTTGCCGACACATCTGGACACAACCATTTCTAGAAACTTCGTTACTAAATAAGAAATCGATGGGGGTATTCACGCACATTTTAAGTGCGTGAATACCCCCATCGGTTTCTTCAACACCTAAATTAGATATTCGTATGGTAGAAATTTTAAATAATAAATTTAAAAATTGGCGTTGATCGTATTTAAAGTATTTTTTTTACCGGACTTCATCATCACACGATTGGTTTTGAAATATAAACCAATTTTGAAATAGCCCATAATGTGTATGAAAAAAAACTGTAAAAATATTACACATTTTGCGGTAGGGAATGTTTCTATCGCATGTGCTTGTTTAAAAATCGGAAAAGTCAAAGAATCGTTAATTTGAAATATTTTGTTTTTAAATACAGGTCCTGGCAAACTTCCCTTAATAATGCTTTGTAAATCTTATTTGGGTGAAATAGTTGATGAAAAATCAGTACAATAAGTTATTTTCAGTTATTTCCTATCCTATGCCTAAAATGCATTAGTTTACATAAACGAAAATTATGAAAAATGAATCCTCTCATAGCTATAACATTCAAAATTATGGCCATGGGAGAATTGAATTAAAGAAAAAGAAATAAAACTTTTAAAAGATAAGGCAAAAGATTTCAGTTTCAACAACCGTTATTAAATTTCCCAAATTTTTCAATGATAACCCTCCCCCCTGCCCAAAAAAAGATGATGCCAATGATGAATTCGTGCAACAAAGTAGTTTCGTAGTTTACTTTTTTTACTAGCAAAACACACACACAAAAAAAAAAAAAAAAAAACATTTTCGATTGCAACACAGCTGCGTCGCTGCTTTGTTACGAGGCAACGACCTACTATGAACGTCGACCACACGCGTGGCTCTCTCACTTGTGACCTTTGGCTGGTTGTCTGACCGTCGTTGAGCCGGTCAAGAGAGAGAGAGAGACTTCTCAGCCTACAGAATGGAAGCACAACCATGTTGGCTGTTGTTTAGATACTGGTGCCTGCGCGTATTGCGCCTTCAATCATTCCACGTTTGAAGTCGGAAAGATCCCGACGCCGATTCATTCTTCCTCGGAGACATAAATCTGATCGCCATGTGTGCAATCAAAATCGTATTAGCCGTTCCAGCCTTCACCATCGTAACAGGCTAGTCCATTCTTACACAAAGGTGGGAGGATGTATTACTAATGTAAAGTCAACTCTGTGTATAATGTAGTACAGTTGGATTGTAAAGTGTAAAGTTGGTTGGTTGTTGTTGGATTTTTTTGGCGCAAAAGCAACTTTCTTAATTATGGTTTATATCTGGCTAAAAACATCTATTAGTTTTAGAAATAAGTACATATATTTTCAATGTTAGAGTTATTGCCTAGTGTGACAAAGTCAGGGAATCCTGAATATTATAGAGAGATGGAAGGCCGATTGTCGCGCCATGTGGTATTGTGTACATTCTATGAGGAAACGTTTTACAGTGGGTTGACAAGTACAGTGAAGACATTCTGGAGGATTTGCTTTCGTGAGTAAGTATAAGTGCGTTAGATTAGACGTATATGTCGAATGCACAGTCTGGTTAGAATGAGTTCGTGCCGATTCTTACAGAGACTCGAATTCCATAGCTGAAGTTCATGTTTTATACGAAAAAAGTTTGTTTAGTTAATTTTTCCCGATTTTTTTCCACTGAGTGTTGAGAATCTGTTTTATGATAGGTCTGTAATCGGAATGTGGAACTGTGTAAAGCATTCGGTTTGTATTCGTAGGATTTTTTGCTGTTTGATCAGCACTTTTATTACCATTAATACCTAACCTGGAATCCAACAGAAATGTATTCTCTTCTTTTGCTTTTGAGCTTCACAAGATAAGCTTGTATCTAGTAAAGGATGGGATGTGATGGAGTCTGCTTTCGTTGGAAAGCATGCATTGCATTTAATGAATATGTGTATACGAGATGTTTCAGAAGAGGAGATGATTCAATGTATTGTGGCATGTTTATAATACTTTCCAGAAGACCGAGGGATTGTAGCTTCAGCTGTCATTAATATCTGATTTGTGACATGAGTTATAGCGTTGTCTATTGGCTGAGTAGTGATTATTTGTTCATCTATTGTCGCAAAGTTGTATATTTTGTCCAGTCAGCTTTATGAAATCTCCATCTTTTTTGGCCATCGTAATGTGTAATATCATTTGTTAATATTTTGCAGACGGTCGATGTTAAATTCAAGATTGTTAAGTTTGGAAGATGGCCGGTGTTAAGTTCAAGATTGACCACTCAATAAGTGAATATATGGGCTGGTGAACATATGGAAATGTCAATGGCTGAGGTTGGGTAAAGGATATATGTCGCTACTCCACTGTTTAGAACCGAGAGATTCTGCTCTCCCAATAATTTCCTGATCAATCTCCACGTTTGTCTTGGTGGGTGTTGAGACCCCCACAGGGGATGGTGCTCATTTATGTCTCTCATGATAACGACCGGTGGTAGTAGCTGTGTTGCCAATGCCGAGTGTAAAGTATTTGATGTCTAACGGCCCCAGGGGTTTCCCCCATCATCACGTTGTGTACTCTGTTGGTGAAACACAGTAACTCTGTGAAAGCCAAAGGTTTTCAAAAAGTGTAAGGAGAATGGCTATGCCGTGTAATATCATGTTGTTCCTCTGACCTTTTAGCCGTTGGGCCCCTGGTGGGGCCTCCGTTGCCCACACTTTGCCTCGAGGAGGCAGGTCAGGCAGTAGAGGGCTCGATCACATTTTACTCTGGCAGACCCTGCCACCTATTTTTCCGAAGATTTCAGTAGCTAGGAACTTAAAAAAAAAAAAAGGTGTTAAGGTGTGGAATTAAGAAATTTGGATGCTAGTTAAGTTAGGTTAAGGTAGGTTTCGTAAGTCAGAGTGGGGGAAAGTTAGAAATATGGGGACGATAGCGAAGGCGTTCCCGGAATGTCATTGGGGATGGGCTCCACTTGAGGAAAGAGGGGAGGGAGGGGAGGGGGAGCAGAAGTCTTTCTCCTACCCCACCCGTCTCGGCGGTGGGGACTGTAAAACGATCGCCGATGGTGCAGTCAAATCAGGTTTGTTATCCAATTTGCATGTCTCGATATTAGTACATCAAAAGTTTGAGGTCAAGTCAAGTGTTGTCGTTCATGAAGTGTGGCTCCGTCCAGTAGGGGACCTAACTTTGCTCAGGTTGGAGTTCCAGGATACTGGGATTAAGTTCAAGTAATCCTCGACTCTTGATATTTCCTCATCCCTTCTTGTCATGATGTTTAGTTATTGACTTGGGTATTGTTCCCTTGCTGTTGTCTGCCGTTGTTGCGTGGGAATAATCTGCTTGCGAAGAGTTCAGTTGCGAAGAGTGACAAAGCTTCGTATTCCTCCCTGCTATCTAAAAGGTGGGGTTCTTGCTCTTTTGGTAAGTACGCTATTGTGGTGATGAGTCTATTGGCGTCGTACAATGTGCAGTCGTGCATGAGGTGGCTCCAGGATTCCAGACCACCACAGGCACACGTGGGATCATCGATGATGCCGAGTAAAGTTAGCTAGCTTCCCATTTATTGGTCCGTGACCGGTGAGAAGGTAGGTAATGGCGAGTCCAAGGGAGAACCATTGGGGAGGGTTGGGTTTGGATTGTGTTTGAGTACTTTTGAGTAGGTGTGCATCGCTTCCGAAAGCTCCGTATCACGAAAATGAAACAAATAGAGAAATAACACACGCCATTCAAAACTACTCATAAACCGACTGTACTGCACTGTAGTTTGTACACTAGACACACACTCACACATATATATATGTTTGTTTGTTTGGTTTTTAGGAGCATTAGCAACTAAGGCCATATTGCTCCAGGATATGCGGTGGTCATTTCCTGACCTTTCCCCATCCTCCGTATATATATATATAGGATCTCTCTCGCTTATTAAGAGGTTTAAGATATTTATCACGTGGTCTTTTGTGGCATATTTGAGCTGAAAACTTTTGTTGAAGCATTACCGGTTAGATTTTATGATTTCCAAATTTTTTTTTAGACTTTAAAATGATTTCTAAATTTTGCTTAATTAAGAAAATACTGTTTTTTTTTTTTTCTTAATGAGAAAGTTGTTCCCGTCCTTGGTTAATAAAAATGTGATTAGTGGACTTCTGAAATGAATGTAAACCGAATTTATCAGAGGGAAAAAATATAATATTCGTGAGAGTGAGGAGACTCCATACCAACTACCCTTCTATAGCTAAAAGCACATACTGAAGCGCAAACATCACATACAACCGTTGTGTCGTCCTCCCCTTTTTTTTAATTCAAAACAAATTGGTTTAGCTTTTTTTTTCAGAGTTCCATGTGTGCATTTTTTGACTAAACCGAAGGTAGGAACAATTTACGACTGATCAAAATAGCAACTGATAAGGAAAATTTTAAATTTATAAAATGTAAAATCTAAACGATAGTACTTAATCGAATTTTAACATATCTACAAGTAACCTTTATTTATAGGAAAACTAATAGCGTGTGCTGAACCGTATAGCCCCAATGGCAGTCTCTACTTTCCACCGATTATTTTTTTATTGTAAATATAATCCGATATAATTAAACATTCGCCTTTCAAAGTTCAAAGCAGCAATCAGTTGTTGTTATGGAGGTTTAATGGCACATAAGCTGCTATGGTATAATGTGCCTAGCGGCAACCACTGCAGCCCCGCTTTTCGGCGGTCTCTCCTCACGCGTACCCGACGATCTAATTCATTCCAGAGGTTCTCTATAGGTTGAGGTCAGAGATCTGGGCTGGTCAGTATGAAGTTTTGACGCACATGTCTTAAAACCAGTCTGTCACAACGCGAGCAGTATGGCATGGAACGTTGTCCTGCTGATACAAGTATGAACCTTCCCCTACTTTTTTCCACAACGTAGGCAACGCGTTATTATCCAGAACGTCTAAGATAGATATCAGAATTCATGGTTTTAACCAAACAACCAATGGTTTCAGGCCGAACCATGAAAATCAGCCCCAGACCATCACGCTGCCTCAGACTAACTTCATTGTTGGGGCCATACAGTCCGGCAGTTAGCTTTCTCCGGGCATCCACGACACCAAGGCACGACCGTCGGACTGGTAGACCACGTATTGTATCATGAAGAGTCACTCCAAACCACACCGCTTTCCATTGGTCTACGTTCCAAACTATACGGCGTGTGGCATTAGTCAGGGTGGTTAATGGCTTGTGGTCGACCGTCGTAACTCATAAAATGCAGCGTCCTGCGCACTGTACTGTTGTTGATATGAGTCCCAATCGTGTCACTGAGGTCCTGTGTACTGCGAAACATTGGCCTGCATTCCGAGCGGACTATTCTTTTCATCGCTTTCCTGTAACCGTCCGTCAGTTTAGGTCGTTTAGTGATGATTTCAGCACCAGCCCACTTCCATTTCACATCACCAATAATCGACCTAGGGATTTTCAGTGTCGTTGAAATATCACGTCCAGACCGATTGTTATGTGGCACCCTATTAACGCCGAAAGTCTGTTAACTTCGCCGATCGCGGCAGTTTGCACTCGCAATCGTATTTCTGTCTCTACGAAGGCCTATGAGCATATTGATATTTGTGTCCAACAACTGGTGCTTAGGTAGGACGTGGTCAACTATCAGCGAAGGGGTATTCAGATATTAATTGTAGGACACTGACTGTCAAGAATAGACGAGACGACAAAGAGCCTATACTGAAAAATAAGCAAGGTAGTTCCAGTGCCTTTTGATTGAAGCACCCTATTATAATTAGCCTCACATTTATTGGTTTATCACTGGAAATGTTTTATATTCCGGCGTATAAGTAGACCTTTATTTTTTACCTCAAAACTTAATCATATGAGTATGCCGCCATATAAGTCGACTTCCTATTTTTACAGCTATTGGAGGCCCTATGTGCTAGGTAAGACACCTAGTCATCAAAAAGCAAGAATGCAGTGATGCACACGCATTACTGGGACCGTGGACAGCGAGTGGGTCGTGGTTAAAGCGCGCATGACTGCTAATATGATTAATGATTGCATTCATTGTCTTAATTGTAAACTACTCTGATGGATCTTGCCAAAATGTAAACAAGATTTTTTTTTCCTTTGGCTTCCTTCTCTGATGGACATAAAGCACCTTTTCATTTGTTACTTACAAGCGTTCAATACAGATTTATTCAATAAATATTTATCTTTCCTTCTCGTATTATGAAACGTGCATTCTTTTATCATTTGCCACTGCTAATGGTAATACAATAATTCATTGTCAGAATGGTTAATTGTAACCTAGTGATCTATCTGGAATATAAACAGGACATTTCTGCCACAATGTAACGAGTGGTCAGCGTGAGTGGAGTGGACCGTGGATAAAGCTCGTGTGACTGCGAAATATAGTTAACGATTGCCTTAATTGTCAAAATGATTAATTATAAACTCCTCTGAACTAGTGGTCATTCCGGAAATATAAACAGAACATTTTAATTTGAGATTCATATCTATAATTTCAGATACATTAATGTATATTGGGGATATATATAGAATAATGATGGGATTTTTCACTAACATCTAAAAAAACCTTTTGTTCTATGTAAAATATTAAAATAAAACAAAAAAATTAGGTAGCACCTCTCCCTCGGGATGTTACTCTTCAATATCCTGTGATCGAACTCATTTCTTCACAAGAGCGAATGGTTCTTTCTGATTTTTTTGTTTTCATTCTTTTTCAACTGCCACTATATCTTAACCGAATACGCGAAACTTAATAGATTTCAGTCTAAATGCCGGACATTTTTTGTTGGTGTAGTCCGCTGATATTTCTTTCTTACAATGATGATGACCACAGTACGGAAACAAGTTTTAAATTACTAGTTGTGCAGACTCGTTTGGGAAAATGGTAACGGGTCGTTTTGTAAATGGCATCTGAGATGTCGTTTTATGCATTACAATTACTAAACCTCTTGCAAAGAAAAATGCGAAGGTTTTCCTCAAAATATGCATTTTTTCTTTCTCTCTCTCTCTCTCTCTCTCTCTCCTTTGAGACATTGTATTATGGAAATGTTTAATTTTATAGTTTCGTAAATATTTGAAATGCATATTTAGACTATTTTTAGTTTCTAATCCAGAAATCTCATAAAATCATTAAAAAAATGATAATTTCCGAAATTTCAAAATAACACACACTGGCAATCAAATCAAAACGTCACCCTTCCATCTCAAAGTTCTTTGTTGTTAATGTTATAGAGTCTCGTGAATTCTAACGTTGGCGTTTGTACTATTTAGTGACACACAAAAAAACGGACGTTTGTACATTTTTTTTAATACAATTATAGGGATCTAAGTGGGGGGGGGCACTAAGTGGGGCTTTGCTGTATTCACCTTTCCTTTTCAAGAACATCTCATGATGACTCTTCCTGTGATTAAAGCCAGCCTCTTTCAAAATCGGCCATGCGGTAGACAATGGTATACCACCACATTATCTGATGCCACAAAGACCATAACAAAACCAACTCCAAAAGCTGCTGTTAAAGGAAGACCTGCAACTAGGTGGAAGGATAGGATCAGTGAACTTTTGGGCGTGACATTTTTCGATGCCGTTCGTATAGCATATGATCGATGCAGTTGGAGGATTTTGTTGATGGCCACAACAGCTCCTCAGGGAACTATGTGACTGGAAGAAGATGGGGATCCGACATTTTCAAAAATTTTGAGTTTTTATATTAAAATCAGTTGAATAAAAGTGTCTGCTCCAGCAACATCGAGAACTCGGCTGGTTTTGCATTGACTCATATCAGGTGTGATAATGTTAAAGGTTCTGGAAAACTGAGCGTTTCAAAAATCGTGCTCCGAACATTGTGATTCTGTGGCTAGTGTAGGAGAATGCGCTTTACTAAATAAAGAGTGATAGTATGTAGGATCCTCTCCCCATGAGCACATAAATATGGGTCAGATGGGTGTGCCCAATGCGTGTCTTGGTTAAGACTATCTTCTCCTGCCCATGCAATCTCGTGCTTGAAGCATTATGGTCTCTGTTATAATATTTTACAGTTATATTTTGGAGGTTAAAGGTAAGTTTGTCGGACGATCTCAAATTTAACCGCTTATAGCACACCTACTCCAGATATACAGACTGAATGAAAAAATAATATGGACATGTGCCAGATCAACTTGTTCGGTATAAAATGTAAATATTTTATAATTTCAATTAGTTTATTTTGAGAAATTCAATTTTGATTGTTACAGATTAAGTAACCAGTGCTTTTGTAAGGAATCGTGGTTTGTGTTGTTAAAAGTTTTAAATAGTCTTAACACAGATTGTTCAAATTTTTTTATCAAGCTGAAAAAAAGAGTATACTAAGTTTAATAACGAATATCAATGAACTTTATGGGCTGGAATCAAGCAGCGAATTCCCATATGGTTAAAATTAATTTTCACTTTTATAAATGTTTGTTTCAGTGCCCTATCAAACATGTCTTTATCATTCAGATAAACAAAATTTACCATAAATATACAATCAATGATTCTTGCGATAATTACAGATTGTCAATTATATAAAAAGTAAATTTATTTCTCGAAGGAGAATCGTATTTGTGAAAATATGACGAATAAAAAAGGAAATAAAGAGGAGACAATCATAGTTGAATCATTACTTTAACGATTTCTGAAATAAAGGCTATCAAGAAGACTCATTATAAGCTAATGAAAGAATAATATGGACATTTGCCAGATTTGCTTACCAGGGGAATATCAGCTCCATTAAACAAAATGATCGGAATCATAATTATTCGCGATATCATTTGTTTACGAAGAAGAGATGTCCTGATATAAGACGGTAATTATCTATTTTCAATTAAAATGAAAATGCTTGCAAGCAAAATGAAATGTTCCTTTTTGCTAACTACTCAGTGTATCAATGATAACCTATGAAACACTTCGCTTAAAATAAATTATCATGATCAACGATAACTCCATTTAAATTAAAATATATTTTGATCAATTAACTTAAAGTATACTGCTTAAGTATAAAGTATACTTTATACTTAAAGTATACAGCTTAAGTATACTGCTGACTGCTCTTTCTTTTCAAACGCATGCATACTGCAAGTGTTTCGAAAGTAAGCAAATTCTGGGACTTATTCTAAGGTCCCGAATAAGAAAAATCAGTCATATAAACACGTGTCTGATTCTCAGAGGTGCCCTTAGACAGAGGCGAGAGAGATTCCCGTGCTGTACAACGAAAAAAAAAAAAAAAAAAATGGGATTAAAATACATAAACATTTTTTGTTTTTTAAAAAAAGTAAGAATAACTGAAAATAAAATATTAAAAGAGAGCATTTTAGAAAGTTGGAGATAATTATTAAATTAGTGTTCATATTATTCATATTATATTTTTACCTGCCGGTACACATTATCAAAGATTTCTGTCCTATACATTTTGTCTGTAAATATTTTCTCTGGATTTGTGAAGTATTTTAATAATTTAAATTATTAAAATACTTCACAGTATTTGCTGGGAAGAATCTCCCCAGAGAATCCAACTGAGTCAATTCGCACTTGAGATTTGATTCTTCCCTATTTATTCTCTGTCTTATCATCCGAGGGCGAGTGATCACATTTCCAACTTTCGGCGAGTCTATTCTTTCCGTTAGTAGCTTTGCCAAAGTTAAGATGTTTCTAGTAATGATGATATACTTCCAGGGTGTGATATCAAGATTGGCATACAAGATCGCTCTTTAAATGGTATTTAGCCATCTGAGGAGCCAGCATTCTACTCCTAAGAAGGCCTTGAAGTTGTTCCCTGGGGCCGATTACCAGATAGTCGATGCGTACAACGGAATCGGTGTAACGCATTTAAGGATGTATTGAATCATAAGATGAGGGTTTCGGAGACCGGTGAGTTCTTGTGTAGTGCTGCGTATGTCTTTTTTCGAAGTGAGGTATGTATTCGAAGTGAGGTATGAAGTTTAATCCTTCATCCCACTTAAGGCCAAGGTCGACATGTGCGGGGGGATTTTTGGTCTCCGGTGTTGTTCACAAAGATCATAATTTCGTTTTTCTTCTTTTTGTTGGTGAAGGTCATTTGGGCAGTTTTCTTTTCGCTAAGTTTCAGGCCAGTGTAGTGTAGATATTCTTCTAGCTTCCTGATTGTCTTGTTTGCTTCTTCGGATAGATGAAGTGCAGTTTCTTGTTCTTTAGAGTTAACAAATAATTTCAAATCGTCTGCATATGTAATGAATTATTCACAATTTTGAGCTAAAAATGAGGCTAGTGCTACTGCGAAGAAGGTGGAGGACAATACGCCCCCCTGGAGATAAAGTAAGTTGCTGTTTGTTTCTTACTAGAATCCAGAAAACCCTCAATGACAGGACTCAGCTTGATATTATTTTATTTTTTATATTAAAGCGGCCTATGATAAAGTAGAAATAGCAGCTCTAATCACCATTCTCCAACATTACTTCAACATTACAGGAAATACTCTCATCATAATTAAATCAATCCTGGAGCATAGACATCTCATCATCTCACACCGTAGCTTCCGGAAAACATGCACTACTAATAGGGGTATCCCACAAGGGGGAGGCCTATCGTCAACCCTATTTCCCGCAGTGCTAGAACCCTTCTTGGCATTCCAAACTAATTTCCAGTCATACGCTGATGACCTGAAATTTTGAATTACATCTTCTAACAAAAAGTAGGTTCTTATAACTATTCTGCAGGCAAATAAAAAAATCCATCAACTTGAACAATTTCTATCCTCGATCGGGGTACAGATTAACCACGCAAAGACAGCCCAAATGTCATTCACCTGGAAGAAGTCACACAATAATATCAGTGTTACCAGTGGATCACCCATTAAAAAAAATTAAAACGCACAAGGATCTGGTGTTAGTATGGGATGATGGTCTGACTTTAAAGGCACACCTCCTGAACACGAAAACAAAAATGTATTCTGCGATGTGGGTAATCCGCTGGGAATTAAGAAATACGTCCTTCGATGTCTCTACCCCATTCCTCTTCATGCAGCAATTATTTGGACATCTGCCCCAACAACGCACTTCAAGTTCCTCAGCCGGGAATACTGGCTCCTGAAATGGCATACTGGCAACAAGTACACTATTTCTAGGGAGCACTCTACATCAATCTCGAAGTCACACCATGCAAACACCAGACTAATCATAAAAAAAAAAAAAAAAACTATTATTTTAAGGCCACCCGAATAATTAAATTCATTTGCCGTGCATTGTGTATTATGTCCGTAAATTGCGTGTGTTCTCTGGTCGATTTGCATGCTTTGCTGGACGAAAAACCCACGTTTCTGTGGGAAAAAAACCTTTCTATCTACTCCTGAGACCGATTAACTCAGCCACGGAGTGAAAAAGCACAGTAAAGTTCCTCGCGTCGTGGACGGGATTCGAATCCAGGCCTTTTCCATCAGGTATGGTGGGATGGTGACGATACCACTATGCTACCCGCGCAGATACCAGACTGATAACAGGACGACTTGACGCGCTTGATATCAGTGACCTAATAAAAATTCCCCGTATTGCCGGAAGAAGTCAAGTGGACACAAGACTCCCGCTGATTATCAGTTTCAGCAATCTCAAAGGCATGAGACGAATGTTCCCAGGAAACACGGTTGATTTGATAAACAGTCTAACCATCGACCTGGATAAATTCTGCCAGTGGCACATCTACAGACTCCAGGAGCTAATGGACACATACACAAACCTACCGTTATGACTCGCAAGAACACCACCAGAAGGAAAATATGGATTGCCTCCACTAAGGAAACTAAGGAAATACCTTTTTGTACATATATTTCACGTTTTATCCAATACTTTTGATCAAATATTATCTTGCTTACTTTGGGATACAATGGAATTCCAGAATTTAAGTATGTAATTAAAGAATTCTGTAAATACTGTTCCTTTCGGGTTAAGCACACATTCGGCTCCATGTAACACCGGACACATGCCCCTGCCTTAACCTTTTAATGTAATAATCGCCCCCCCCACTAGTTAACTTCTGTCCAGGGGACAGATTAAGGGCTCTAGAGCAGAGCAATAAACAGATATTAATATAATAATAATAATAATAATAATAATAAACACATTCATAACAACTATGTTGTGGAATGTGAGGACGTCATATCTGGAAATGCAACTCCAAGCAGCTTTTTGAATGATAAAATAAATGCGTAAATGGTAGTCAACCATCGGAATAGACATGGTGATAAATGGCCACCAAGTCTTTCCCAGTAGTTGTTGTTGCTGTTCAAAACGTTGGTTCATCAGCAATTGAAGCTATAATGCATTGATTTCTGACTATATATTTCTTGTTTGTTTTTCTACTGATAAGAGTTCAGACAAGGTGATATTTATTAATCGATTTTAGGAAAACAAAATTTCATCCATATCCTAACGATCTTAGAACATTCTGTAGTGTTTACTGATTGCAATTATTGAAATGTCAGGAGAAAGCAGTTTTCTGTTCTCTTAAATATAGTGGGTATTCTATGATGATGTGCTTTACTGTGAGTGGTCACGAACAGTTACCCATTGTGAGCTTCTTCGTTTCTGAGTAGGTAACTGTTAGTGAGGTGTGTGTGACTAATGCGCAATCTCGCTAGTATAGTTTCTTCGTTTCTATTTCTTCTCAGGCTGGACTGCACTGTTTGGGTTCTCTCTTCATTTCCAAAAGTTTGTTTTCCGATTAAATGAGAACTTCGTTGGCTTTTTGTGCAATGTTCCAGCATTGTGGGTTATGTTCGATGACAACCAAAAAGACTGCATCGATTTTGATGTCCTCATAAAAGATGGTTACAGCAGAGATATTAATGGGATTGACCTGCATCACGAAATTAGACTTTTCCCAGCTAACTCATTCAGAAAGTGCTCAGAACTCTTTCTGAATGAGTTAGAAAGGCTCAGTGCTTACAGTTATTCCACGAAACTGGGCGATGCATTCCCGAATTTATACATTGCAATTCGAATTATGTTAACAATCCTAGTCTCTACTGCAACTGCAGAAACGAGTGAATAAATAAACTATGTGAAAACATCCACGAATTTTCGAATTTGGCACTGTTACCACAAAGTGACCCGTGTGAAAATTTGGACCGTAATGACTTAATTAATTATTCTGCCTTGCAAGGAAAATTAATTTTATTTAAGATTTTGTATTGATTATAATTCTTAATAAATTAATTTAATATATATGTTTAGTTACTGTACGCCCACGTATTTGCAATTTGTATTTCTTTCTCGTTATAAACGTAACATACGTTGATTTCATCAAGTACAAAAGCTAGCAACTGTTATGCTGATTTGTCTATTTGAAAATATTTTATTCGGTATTTGCAGTTTTCCGTTACTAATTTTGGTGGTTGTCTGGTGCGGGGACATGGACAAGGTCAAGGTGTCAAGGTGTGTTTGTTTCAATTGCGGTCTCCATGGTTTCCCCTATATGCCGCTGTAGCATCTGAAAAGGTGAAGGCCGGCAAGTGTATGTGTGTAGGTGTGTAAGTATGTGTTTTGTTATGTTGAGTGTTGAGTGCCAGCACTGGTGACTTTGCAGCCAGGGCTATCAGGGTTATCAGGCTATCAGGCAAGCCTGGGAGCCCCAAGATGTTTAGGGAAAGGAAGTAGGAATAAGGATTGAAGTATGGGGATTGGAAGGGATGGGGAGGTTGGATAGAAGATAAGGGGATAGAAGTTGGATAGAAGATAATATAAAAAATACACTTGTCCAGTCATTGAACAGGACTCAACCACTTTGCCTCTTAATAACTTTTTTTTTTCTTTTTTTTTTTTTTTTTTGCTGATGCTATGATTATCTGATCCGACACTGCCAGATTTCAGCATTAAACTCAGAAGGCAAATGGCAGGGTGCTATGTCTGTGCATGGATAGCCATGCACAGACATAGGAACACCCTGTCAGCGTTTTAAAATTCAATATCATATTTACAACATGCATAGCCAACTTTTCCTCTGTACACAAAATCGCTATTAATATCGTGATAGTCTTTACAAGTCACATTTGACAGAAACCACACTCTGCTCAAGAACCACTAACACAACCAACAGACAACCTCTCTGCTGAATCTACTAAATCCAATTTTATATTTATAGCAAATAATCTACAAAACACAACATCATTACCATCTTGAAACCAACATATTTACTTAATAAAAGAAAAATAAGGAGTTATTTACAGAAAACATATTTAATGGACAAAAAGCATAATAGTTCTTGTCCTTGAACACAAACTCTGGATTACTTGGTATCACTCTTTACAGATCAACTCCAATTAGTCTCTTCCTACGTGCAAACAATTTATCTGCAAAATTATAAAAAGCTAGGAAATTTTCTTTATCATTGACAAAACATGGTAGGTCATCTTCATTGTACACTTCTGTAAGAAGCTGTAGATTATTTCTTAAATCTGTATAGAGATAGTAGTTAAATATTAAATGCTTCATGGTCTCAGGAGCACCACACTTACACAATGGAGAGGCAGCCAACCCCAGAGTGAACAAGTTGGAGTTCAAGCTGCCATGCCCTGTTAGAAGAAAAGATACATTCAGACCTGGGCAAAACCAGGCCAACCGTTGCTTGGCAAATTCTAATATGTTAGGAAGGTAATTAAAAGTAACTCTACAAACTTCTGCACTGGACCAAGTTAATTGCCAACTATTAACAAACTCTCTTCGAATTCTACAATTATCATCATTAGTTGGTATGTCTAAATTAATTGAATAGTTGCTCACCCTTGCAGGCAGAGCTTTCCGACGATAATATTGTAAGTAGTGGTACATAATTCATATTGGATAGGAAGTTTTCCACTCAATACTTGGAGTGCCATTGTCGACACTGTTCTGCAATTTCTTGTGATTGCAAGAAGGAACGTTGTGCTTGAGTCAAATACTTCAAGACTAAATAGTTATTAACACGATAACCCCATGCACCTGCAGCATAAAAATTATGCTGCACAAATTATTGGTATAAAAATACACTCGTAGTATAACCTTGAAGTTGCGGGTTTAATTCTCCAGACATTTTTAGTTATTTTAATGATTTTACCAGTTAAGACTTTTATTTTGTTCAGCACATTTTTTGCGTGGGTTACAAAACTAAATCTATCGTCCATCGTTATTCCAAGATATTTATACGTTCTTACAATTTTAATGGATCGATTATTAATTTTTACAATGGAGGATCTATTCAGGTTGAAATAACCTTTCAAAAGCATTTGTTTAGTTTTGTTAATAGAAATCTGTAGTTTGTGCACACTGCACCAACCATCAAGGTCTACCAAGATTTCGTTCGTACGTTCTTCAAGTTCCTTACGAGACATGGACTCTGAAAACTAACTTCCAAAAAACTAGAAGCATTTTAAATGTGGATGTACTGAAGAATGTTAAAGATACCATGGACTGCAAGAGTGGCCAATGCAAGTGCCCTGCAGAGAATTTAAAAAAAAAAAAAAAGAAGAAACCTCTGAATTGCCGAAGGTTGTAAAGAAAAATAAAACGGCGTATCTTAGACACCTGCTGTGGAACAACAAATACCATTAGCATTAGCACAAATACCAACATTAGCACTAGTAGAGGCACACGATGCAAGAAAGCAAGGTTATACAGCATCAGCAAAAAAAAGAAATTAATTTTAATATATAGATCTCAACTATCTAGAATTTATTTAAATAATAAAATTTAAATAAATGCTAGATAGCTGAGTGGAATGCACTCAAAGAAAATGCGCTAATTATTCATTCAAACCAAATTAAAAATAAATCCTACGACTAATTCAAAATGTTTGATCAGATGCGATGTAAGATTTTTAGTCTCCCTACTTGAAAGATAGAAGAAATTGTTTTTTGTTTTTTGTTTTTTTTTTATGAGAACCACAAGCACGAGAGGTATTAAAACCTTTAGTACTGTTCATAGGTTGAAGATTAAAATTACGAAATAACTTGCTTGTTGACATTAGACTTGAATTTCTGCAGATAGTCATTTTGAGCAAATACATATGAAGCAAGGTTGTTCCAGAAAACTGGAAGCCGGAATGCAATGTAATATCATCAGCAAAACTACGGATAAGATTTCCAGTCAATGGAAGGTTATTAATATACAAAAGAAAAAGAGTGGGAGAAAGAACTGAACCTTGGAGAACTGGAGAAGTTAGAAGACAGAGATCTGTCTACCATCACACGCAGTGAGCGATAGAGAGTAAACTGGATTCTCAATTACAAAAACAGTTGGAAAACCATAAGATGGAAACTTATTAGACGACCTTTAAGCCAAACACGATCAAAAACCATTAAAATGTCAAGCGCAACTGCTTGAGTGTCACCAACATTTTCCATTAAATTTAATCCATAAATGAATACGTCTGTGGGTTGCATTAGCCACTATATCAACAATAGATCGACGCTAATTAAATCCACAATGGCGATCACTGATCAGATATAAGGTTACTATTATAGAAGTTGGCAGTTAATAGATTTCTTCATTACAAGTGCAGTGAGATGATAATTGATGGAAGGGATTTCTCACCTTTTTAGGAACTGGCTGAATATGAGCAAATTTCCAACTAGAAGGCAAAATGCCTTTGATAAAAGAAAGTGAAAAAAACCAACACAGAAAAGGAGCATAGGTTTTGAGAACAAGTGGAGAAATACGATCGGATCTTTTGCTTTCTTTGCATCAGATTATTCAAAATCCTTCTGACATCCTGACGGAAGACCACAGGAGGCATTGAATGGAGTGTACTGGGAATGACAGGAGGTGGTTTACCAAGATCATCAGTACAAGAGTTAGAAGAAAAGTAAGAGAGGTGAGCAGCACTTGATTGTTTTGGAGGAAGGCATTCCCAATAACCCACGTTTAGATTTTTTAGGATTGGCATTTTCCAACATGGACCAGAGAAAACTCTAAAGGTAAATATTTATGACTGCAGTTGAAGAATCATAGGTAAGTCTTTTTCTTGTTATAATACATTTCTGACCCGTTTGCGTTGCTTCGCGATCGCCATATCGCTAGCGGTAGCGATTCTGCAGTAACCCCCTGATGTTTTGTCAAGGTCCATAACTGTGGAAATAATAGAAATATTACTATTATAAACGGTGAAATAAAGCTTATCTATCATATAGAGTACGTTTATACTTTATTCGGGGATTTTACAGGAAATTAAAATAGTTTTCTTTGTTATAGAACTAGAAATTCCAGAAACTTCCATCCCTCACGACTTTAGACTATAATATCTCCAGTTATTCTGCGAATTTTAGTATCGCTGGATAGCTCTCGATGTCATCTAACATCTTATAAGCTATTAAGATACATAAACTCCAAAGAAACGCAAAAAAATTGCGCGAAATTGCGCAGGACGCCGGTTTCGAAACCGGAACTAGAAAAATGTCCACCTGGGCCTCTTAGTGCTAAGGGAAATAGAAAGCCGAATACTCAAGAAGCAATTGAAGTGCATGAAATCCTGGGCATAGAAGTTGTAGAAAAGCTGGCCTCTTGCAAACATAAAGGACCCAGTAAACCAAACAGTAGTTACCAAACTACATTTGGAAGACCTCATGGCAGCTAGCAGAATTCCAGTTGCAGTACGCTTACAAATAGTCCAATACTGGACGATATTAGAGAGCACAGTGAACAAACTGAATGCAGAAAACAAAGTGTTAAAAGCTAGAGTTAAGGCTTTAAACTCTGAAAAGGAAGCATATAAAAGCATAAATGTAAAAACTTATGCACAGGCTGTTGGAGCTGCTACAAACAAAGATCAGACTCAACCTAAAGAGATAATCACAAGGACAAAAAGACTGAACCTCCCAAAAAGGATGCAAATGTAATTTAATATTAAATGCTACAGAGAAATCCTCATTAAAAAGTACTGTAGTGAAGAAGTCAAAGAAACAGTATTGACTAAATTATTGACCTCACCTGAAGTGAGAGTTAATAGCCTCAAGAAAACCAGAAACAATGGTGTTCTGATTGAAGCAGCCATTAAAGAGGATATAGAAACTACAGGGATATAGAGAATATAGAAACTATACATCCTGAAATCCGAAACCTAGGATTACAATCTGAAAAGCCAAAGGGTAGAAACCCAAATATCATTATCTTTGACATGCCTAAGACCACCCCCTTGAGAGCGGTCATGATGGACTTTTATTATAAAAATTTCAGTGAGAAATTAACCTTAGATGAAATGGCGAAGGAATTCCAAATCAAACACGGAACAACAAATAAAATAATGGCCAATTAAATGCCATTGTGGAACCTTCTCCAAGGGCATGGACAATCCTAAAAAATCAGCAGAGAATCTATGCTGGCTGGACCAGCATAGATTCAGGGAATATTTTCCAATTACAAAATGTTACCACTGCCACAGATTTATAATACTCGTGTACCTGCTCTGCCTCCACTGGGTGGAGAGTGGGCAACGTTTGGTCCCATTAGAGCCCAGCGGCCAAATGACCAGAGGAACAACGGTACACGACACTACACATGTACAAGATCCATACACTTTTAAACCTCTGGCATTGACAGTGTTCTGTTTCACACCTACAATGTATACTACGCGGAGATGGGGGGAACCCCTGGTGCCGTTTAACACTAAACACTACACTCTAATCCGACCAAAAAGAAAGAAGAAAAGAAATTTCGCAGATAATCCGATTTTGCATTCTTGTAATGAAAAAGAACGCGAGTTTCTTGTAACTTCGAGGTTCGAAATTCTTGTCATGCCAATGTTCACGAGAGAAACTTCCATTGGAGAAGCCATCATCAACAAGTTGTGACCTGAAGTGCGTAGATGATCACTCGTTCACCTCAACAGTGTACTTATAACAGTTGTTTGAGGGGAAAAAGATCAAGCGTGTTGGCTGTGTGGTTAGAATTGTCTGGTATAATGGTAGATAAATGAATCTGTGGAAGGCCATTAGTAATTGCAAAAGCCTCAGCATCTCGACCAGCTGGATCCGCTTGACAAGCAGATGGAAACCAGCTGGACTTGTGAATATTAAAATCACCAAGGAAAATTACATCACTTTTAGGAAAGTTGGACTGGAGAAATTAAAGTTTCAAAGACTTGGTTGAAAAAAAATTTTTCAAATTTTTTTTGAAATTTGAAAAAAAAAATAAATAAAAATATCAACAAAGATAGATTCTGGTAACCTTTAAAAAGGTTACTTCGTCAAATTGTTTTTTCTTGGTCAAAAATTTTAAAAGTAAATTTTCAAATTTAGATATGTTTGTATATATTAAAAGCTTGTAAAAACTTTAAAACTGCTGATAAAATCTGACTGAGTGGATTTTAGCGATTTTACTCGTCTGACTCAGTCAGACGAGTAAAAGCGCTGAAATATATATTGCGAATACGGATAAAATTAACGCAATTGATTAAAATATGCTTTATAGATAAAATGGTGTCACAAGACCTGCACATAGGAGGGTCATCTGCCCTCAGCAGGAACGAATGTGTTAGATGATTGTGTCCTATGCGGAGTCGAGCAAGGACAACTTTCTCGCTACAATTCCTGTGCAGACTGGACTGCCATATTTATTTGTTCTCTCTCTCTCTCTCTCTCTCTCTCTCTCTCTCTCTCTCTCTCTCTCTCTCTCTCTCTCTCTCTCTCTCTCTCTCTGCCATAGTTCTTGCCATTGGGAGTATATCTTGTTGTGTATTATTTGCCTGTAGTCTGTATAGGGGACTGACAGGCAAAAATTATTAGTGGGAACTGCTGATTTGGCTGCAGTGTCAGCCAAGTAATTTCCCCTTATCCCAATGTGGCTAGGAATCCAGCAGAAGCGGATATCAAACTTGTGTTAATAAAGAGAATGTGTCTTCTACTGAACCCGACAGAGAACTGCATGGGAGGTGTGTTTCAAAGATAATAAAGCCTGTAATATACTCAAAGAATCGGAACATATTATTGACCTTTGGTACTGAAAAGTTCGAATGTGATCCAAGGCTAACTCTACAGCATGCAGCTCTGCAGTGTATATGCTGAATTCAGGAAGAATCTGCTGAGATATTGTAGTGTTTAAAAAAAACAACAGCAGATGCTACACACGATTCCAACTTCGGGCCGTCTGTGTAAACTGTAAGGAAGTCGGAGTGCTCAGCTGGGTGTGCTGAGTAGAACTGCAGGTAGACAGATGATGGAGTCTCAGACTTTACCCAGTTCTTAAAAGAAAAGTCCCATGGTGCAGTATGAGCATGCTAGAGTAGAACGTTATGCTTTGGTGTTTGGGCAACCTTGTCTACCGTGAGGTTAAACTTTCTGAGTAGCTCTTGGACCCGAATACCAAAAGGTCGGCTGGCAGGCTGACGGGCATGGTACAAAATTTCCAAACGTGGCACAAAAACGGATGGCCACATAGAATGATTTGGAAGGGAATTCAGTTTTAAACCATATTCAATTTCAAAGACAGGCAGTCAAAGAGCTCCAAGTGATTAGTGAAATTGAGAGAAAGATAGAAGCAACAGATGAATTTAATAGAATGTAGTAGATTTTAAGCCAGAGAAGATCGAAAAGAGGAGATTCCAAATTACTAAGTCTCTGACAGAGAATATCAGAGCGAACAATAGGCGCAAGTACCACCTTTGAAGCAAAAATCATAAAGCGAATAATTCGAACAGCTGAGATGAGGAGTGCCATGATGAGGTGAGACAGAATCCCAGTTATCAACCGATACTGGGATTCTGTCAGAAAAAGTACACCGAGTTTGGTAGACTGCAATTGGAAATCGACATAATTTATATTGAAATTAAGACCGCCTATATTTGTGAAATTAACGAGGAATTGTTTGGGAGGTTTAGGTCTTTTCGCAGTTAAGTTGACTCTATTAGTTTGACAATTCACGATGTAAGCCAAAAGGTTGGTGAGTATTTATTGTATGAATTAATGAAATTTTTGAATATAGCGTACACATGGCAAGAATATACCCAGCTGCATGACAAAAAAATGGCCTTGACAATGCCCCACTATTACTATATATACACTACTCGGACTCCCTCCACTCACTATCTGGCAGAGTAGGGGCAGCAAAATTATACATTAGCTGATCTGGAAGCCTCCTAGACAGTTCCCAATAAGTTGGATCCGGTGGACTATTTAGCGGCCGGCCTGTTAACACGGTGTTAGAGCTGTACCCTCGAAATGCAAGAAACATTAGATCTCGCCATGATGTCCATTATAACCTCAAAAGACATCAATCATACTGCATGATGGAAGAGATCAAGGGTTGCTGATGCTTTAGCATTAGCATTAGCATAGGCATTTGATGCAAGAAAGCAAGCTTATTCAGCATCAGCCAAAAAAAAAAAATAATAAATAAAAATAAATAAATAAAAAATAACCACTTCCACTTCCCCCCTCTGTTTGTTCGAAATACCTGTCCGGATGAGCCTTAAACTTATTTAGGCTATCAACTTCCACGACAAGGGATGGAAGTCTATTCCACCAACCAACCACCCGCTGTCTAAAGGCAAATTTCCGCACATCTATCCTACATCTGTCTTTCCGAAATTTGAATTTATGCCCTCTCAGGTGATTATTCTGAGCAAGAGGAAGAATCCCATCAGCATTTAGCATGCTCAAACCATTCAAGGCTTTATACACCTCTATCAGATCACCTCGCCGGTGCCTAGTCTCCAGACACCGTAATTTGCAAAACTTAAGCCTTTCTTCGTAAGAGCACCCTTTTGTTCCATTCACTAATCTTGTTGCCCTTCTCTGTACTCGTTCCAGCATCTCTACATCCTTCTTGAAATGAGGCCTCCAGATCTGTATACAGTACTCTAGGTGTGGTCTGACCATTGCCTTATACAATCGAATAATCACCTCCTTATCCCTGCTATAAAAATTCCTATATATCATCGACAATACACCATGAGCTACTTTTGCAGCCCGTCTGCACTGCTCAGAAAACTTCATATCTGCCTGCACAACCACCCCCAGGTCCCTTTCATTCTCTACAACTGTCAGTGTAGTACCACAGAGTTGATACGTTGCTCTGGGGTTGCTGTTTCCCATATGTAGTACTTTACATTTGTCAATGTTAAACTTCATTTGCCACCTCTCAGCCCATCCGCTAAACCTTTCCAGATCCTGTTGGAATAGCATAGTGTCAGTAGTGTCCTTGACAACCCTGCCAACCTTCGTATCGTCTGCAAACTTGGACATTAAGCTTGATATACCATCATCGATATCATTTATAAATACAGAAAACAACAATGGACTCAATACTGAACCCTAAGGGACTCCACTAATAACATTTCTAAATTAAAACAAGCCGGACATATTTCATAGTAAAATCAGTATTAAAAATGGATTTTACAACTTGTTTTATAATTTATAATATTTTTATGTTTTACGTATTATTTAAACTAATAAGAAATTAATTTATCTAAATGGTAATAAAATAACTTTTATGCTTTAAATAATGTTTTCTTTTTAAACGTCATTTTATATTATACTATTTTTTTAATTATACAATTATAGTCTATTTATTGCATTTTTTGCAATAAATCCTTTAAAATACTTTATTTTCTGAAGTTTATATATGTTTTTCATTTCTGTACTAAAAAAAATATTTATTAATGTTCACATATTTTTGTTATTTAATGTTTAGATAATATATGTATGTGTCGCTACATAATGTATAAGAGTACGCATAGGTGATAATTATAAATTAATTTGTAAATCACAAATGTAAGGCTTCGGGCTGTTGTGATAATTGATAAAAAAAAAAAAAACGCATTTTGGTATAGCTGAAAAATATCGCTCTGCACAGTTTATAGGGTTCAGAGCTACGCATTATCGAATTAAAATAAACAAAGTAACACTAAATACTTCGGTTATATGCAAAGTCTTCAAAAAACCGGAATTTTCAAAAACCCGGCACGTGTTTGGTCCCTAGGAGGATACTGGATGTGTCTTCGGGATCAAACAGTATTTTATTTTCACTCCCCGGAATTAACGATACAGAGCTAAGAGCCTTGTGACTGTACCTTGGTTATTTCTGCCTAAACTTGTAAGAAGGTAAATGGCATCGGTGGAGTGAGTTGTCAACTAACAAATTTTTATTATTTAAGCAATATAATTTATCTAATTTTTAATTCAGTACGCTTTTAAGTGGAACTATAGTTACCAGAATAATTTAGAAATATAATTATTATCACGCAATTTCTTTAAGTCTCATGGAAGAAACGTGTAGGAAGTAACTGCACGATGTTCCAAATTAATCTCGTTAATTAAAACGGCAAAATATAAATGAGGCGCCTTAAAGTAACAAAAAAACCCATTAATTTAAACACCTAAAAGCAGTGCTAAAGAAGAATTCATCTATTTGAACTCACGTGGATTGTAATCCAAATTATCCTGACCAAATAAATGACACTGATTAATAAATGCTAGCGGGTAATTAAGATTTATAAGCAGTATATCAAAACGGGTACGGTTTGACCAGCTATCAGAAAGATATCATGAGGATATATTATAAAATATGTATAATCGCTGCCGATATTTTAATTTCATCCTCTTAAAAATGAGAATTAATAATGTAATTGTGAAAATTAATTAGAATGAACAGTTCGATGAAAAGGATACGCGAGGTACTGAATAGCTTTATCAGATAATTGTAATGGCTTGTCGCTAACGAAATGTTAAATCGCAATGAGGAAAAAACAATAACATTGTTTCCGTAAAGAGTTACGTAATAATTATCGGAAGGTCGAAATGTAAAACAGAATATCCAAAATGCAGCGCAGTAAAATTTATTTGATTACTGTGAGAAAGCTGGCGAGAGGGAAATGCATTATTTCCGCAGCTAAATCTGAAAAAAAAAAAAAAAAAAAAAAAGAAAAATAAGAAAAAAAGTGAAACGTAGGATGCAAAAGACAAAATCGAAAACCGATAAGTAGGGAACCAAAACGAGGGCAATTTTAATCGGCAGAAAACTCAAAGCTGGATTGTTAAAGAAATAGGATAGCAAATGTTTAAGAACTGAGAGGTGAAATCTCCAAAGTATATCTTTAGCACATCCACTGCAGACATAGAAATTACTATCTAAAAGGGAAATCCTCTTGCCAAAGTGGCAATTCAAAGAAGACATCTGATGAACACCCTGCCGCACATAACACACAAAGGCAAACTTATACATAAAACTTGCGCTAACTTCTTCAAAATAACCACTCGACCATTTCTTACGGCCATCTCAGAGGGAAACAACTACTTCGTTCCAAATTATAGATAATTTGTTTTACAGAGTTCATCCGACCATGGCAGCAGAGGTTTAATTTCATAAGTAAGTAAAAAACAAATTGCACTCTGAGATATCTTGTTATGTAGGTTGCATTATCTGTTCTCTTTGCCTTCGACAAAATGGATTTCTTGTCATAAATTTAAATATTAATTTAAAGCCGCCATATGCGTGTGCTAAGGTCTTCGAATTTCAAATTGTATGCTAATTTCAGTCATAATCCTATAATTGGCTCCTATCATCTAAGTTCACAGTTTTTACCTCTGATGATTTACTATGAAGAGGAGAGACGTCAGGGTATGAACGTATGCTTCAATATGTTTCTTAACACTGCTATACTTAACTTCAACAATTTCTACATTGTTATCTTTATCAAACGCTTATATTTGGTGGGGAAATATTCCAATTGATGTTTTCTCAAGAAAGTCTCAGAACGGTGCGTCGATTAATGGAGAAGTCAAAAATCACAAAGGAGTTAAGTCAGTATCCAATCCGCGGAACTACCACACCTTCCGAGTTTTAAACTAACATATTACAAAATAGTTGCACATTAATATTCCACTATGATATCACAGGGAGCTGATGATTCCATAGGGGTTTTCTTCAAAGCAATGTCAGAAAACATGTAGGTAGGCATGTGAAAAAAGGTATTTTCCCCCCATAGTTAGAAGGGGGAGTTCATTATGTTCCAGTATGCGCTTTATTATGCGGCGCTTTCATTAATTTCTGCATTACGTCAGAGGATACTATGTCCATTCAGATTCCCATAACAAAGGAATGTTGTTGTTCAGTGAGATCATCAAGGTCTGTCTTCGAATTATTGACCCCAAGTGGCAAATACACTGATCACGTTGTCAGGCGAAACCTTGCAAAGAGGCGAATGGGTTACCAAATCGCCTCTATGGTGGTTGTAAGTGGAATTACTTGGAATGGGAGATGGTTGCCCACTAGGATGGCGATTCCACCGTGAGCAGGCCCTTCAATTCTGTCTTTGCTTATCGCGTTGACATGCGCGATACGTAAGGACCTGTAAAAATGTCTTCATTTTAACTTTTTATTCGCCTGTATGAAGCGGTCCCCTCTCCAAGTCACCCTGTATTTTTTCTACTGCTGTATTTAGAGAATGACGACCCTTCCTAAAGAAGGCTATTTTGTCTGCTCGAACCCTTGAGGTTGTGCTACAAAAAGCAGTAATAGAGACGCTATCCCACCGTCATGAGCCTGGCTGGTTCACAGCGAGAGATCGTTACTCGATCGGGTCGGACAAACTCAATGTACATGATAATTATGAAAACGGTAAGAAAGTGTATTCTTATCGGCAGAGAAATGAGAGTAACGACAGTTAAGAAATCCGAACTGGATAACTACGGGGTGATTGTTGTCTGGAAATTGGTAAGAATGAACAGACTTTAGATCTAATGACTACGGCTGGACAGCCTGGAAATGCCCCCCCCCCCCATGCAGATGCGAAGTTCCTCTTTCTCCTCTTAAATTTCATCTTAATTGTGTCACGTTTCGAGGACAATTGACCCTGGGATTTTCTTTTCCCCACAAAATTAGCCTTTTGACCAATACGAGGATCCTAAACCCAAAAAAAGGGGGGGGGGACATATATACATTGAGCGGTGAGAAAGAAGAGGGGGTTGTTCGTTTTTGGTCGTGGTTGTTGACGTGGGTAGAGAGAAGACAGAAGAGAGGGAGAGGAAAAATGCAAGAGTTACTGAGAGAAAAGGGTAGCGCAGGACAAGGCTGACAAAAAGACGTCTCAAAATCGTTTCCTACGGAGCTGCTGCTTGGAATCATTACCTACTAAAGCCTCCCAGGAGTTTTCTGGCAAGTCCACCTTAGTTTGTGATAGTTAACACCATAAAATAGTCCAACAATGAGACTTACTCTTTTCTTACTGGTGTCACTAACAGACATCCCTCCTCATAGGTATACACTATGACAAATGTCTATTCTATCGCACTTAGACCTTAGAATGTATTACTAATGCGATCCACTATTAAATATAGTATTATCCGTCATTATTAAACTCACATGTCAATTTGATACTAGTACCCAAATACTCGGACAGCGAGATTCCTGAGAGTACGAGCAATAGCTATCTACAAAGGCCACATGATGAACGCAAACCAACTGCTATACATGTACCATTAATGTTTGAACCTTTAGTATATTGTGTAACCTTTAGTATATCGTGATTAAAGTATAGAGTTATACTCTTTTTATATGAAGATGCAATAAGTCATCACGTTTATTCATTTTGTATGATATACTTATGTTTAATAAATCATGTTGCGTTTATTCATCTGTGCCTCAGCCATTTTCTTGCCACATACCACCCATAGCACGAATTTTATAAGTAAAAGAACCTTAATATTGTGGCACTCTGAGGCCTAACTTCAGAGAGGGTTTCAGAGTGAGTACACAACGCAATCTTGCTGTTGCGAGTCTATTCTCCACGTCTCAGAATAGATCTTGAGAACACGAAATATTGTCCTAAAGCTAAACCACTAGCCGATCGTATAAAACCCAGGTTTCCTGGAATGCCAATATTAGTGATAGAACTTGCCCGGTAGCCTTGTTGTACACATTGAACGTTGAGTAACTGTATGAGTTGATTGTCTTAGTCGGTATGTGATGAAGGTTGTCCAGCAAGCGCACTATAACAGTGAAGCCTATGGAACAGACCCTACCTGCCTACCGGGATAGCCGGGTGGGTAAAGTGCCTGCCTGGCAACCCAAAGGTCGCGGGTTCGAATCCCGCCTCGGGCTTGGATCAAAGTACTGCAAAAACCTTGGGAGGTGCATTATGGCCACAGAAGCCGATGCGCCAACAACTACAAAAAAAAAAAAAAAAAAAAAGACCCTACCTTACGTAAGGTAGGGTCCTCATTTCCCTTTATATATGACTCCGGCAAACAAAGGCACACTGTCTTGTTCCTATGAAAGGGTCGGGAGGGGGGCTTGATGTTATCGACATTCCATAGCAATTCCACTGTATGAATTTGGTCATTATTGCGCTTGGTAGATGGTCAAACGGTTCCCGAAGTTTGTTCCTTCTGTGTGTGCGGCGTTTTTTTTTTTTTTTATTTGACGAAAGCAGCATCAATGGGAGTAAATAATTCTTTTTTTGTAATAGTCATTTCGGTTTGAGTTCTAATGGAACATCTGCCTTCTGAGCGTGCGATGCTTTATTTGTATTTAGAGGTTACACCGCTTTTCTTGCCTCCTGGTATATGTTCAGCTCTGCCTTAAGCTTCTGTATTTCCTATTTTTTCTTCCACCTCTGGCATGTTCGAAGGCATGCAGTGTGTCCTGCCTAGCAGTCAATAGATGTAGTTTTTGGAGCTGAACATAATGTAATTTCGTCATTCTTTGCATGACATCGAGCGCATGTGAGAGCACCATAAAAGGCCATTGGCGACTGTCTGTATTTCTTACACTTAAAATAGTGTAGTGGGTTAGGTACGTATGGCCTTACTAGGCAATGCATGTACTTTGACTTTTCCGACGGAAATCAGAGAAGTCAGAGAGTTGAAAGTAAACATGACATTTCTAGTAGCGACTAGATTCCTATCCTTATGCACGAATTCGTTTAGCAGCTGTGGTTTAAACTCAGAGCGGATCTGTTCAGACCCTTCAAGAAAAACTCATTCAGCGACCATTTCGTGAGCTGAGTTGAGTGTCTTATGGGTGTTATAGTGATTGATATTCCCCCAAACGAGGTGGCTTAGAGGAGCTGTTATAATTTACACATTTCGTTACGTGAGGATACCTCAGAACACAGCCTTTTTACAGATTTTGGGGGATCCTTCTAACCTTTCCAAATCATTTTGGTAAAGAAGAGTCACATTTTCCCCTAGAGGCTTCTACACATATATGTCTTTTGTTCTGGACCTTTTTGACGTGCAGCTAGTATGCTATTTTTCGTCTTTATTTTATGGTACAATAGTTGGAACAGTTGTTGGGGCTTTAAAAGCATTGGCGACTAAGGTCATATTTCTCCGTGTATACTGTTTGTAAATTGCGTGTGTTCTCAGGTCGACTTTCTGTTTGCTGAACGAGCAAAAAAAACAAAACATGCTACCCTCGCCTGAGACCGATTAACTCAGCCACGATGTCAGAAAGGCCCATAAAATATTCCTGCCGTCATTCTTTTTAGGTCTTTTCCACTCGGTGTGGGGAGGATGGCGATCTTACCAACTGTGTTCCCATGAGGGCTATTTTATGGTAGAGACGATTTTAGGGTCGCAGAAGAAAGATTTAGATTATCAGGTTTCATGGAGTTGCTTATTTGTTTCAAAACATGGACTGCCCATCCACCAAGAAGCCAAAGGGTACGCCCACTACCCGGCCAGCGATAAATGAGCTCGGGAGGAGAACGCCAGGGCTACCTGGGTACCATACCCGCACCTTCGCTAGCCTGAATACTGTCTCTCGGATCTTGAGAGTAGGAGATGGCATTGACACGGTTGACTCTTGGGGTCAGCCCATCCCAGGATCATCGCTTGACGAGCCATCCCAGGATCACCCGAATTGTTGAGGCATGGGCCAAAGAGATGTATTAAGGCTGGGCCCTTCAACCACCAGATCCCCCTCCTTTCCGAATTTTCCCGAGTCGCAGTGCACAGCAAAAATACGCCGATTCCTATGGCGTTAACCTGCAACAGGTTATAGCTGTTGGATCCCAGTGATGCTAAACTGTAGAACCAGCAGCATCACTGGTAGGTTCTCCCACCACGTACAGATTCTTCACGTCGCGAGATTTTTATATGAAAAAAAAAAAAAAAAAAAGAAAAAAAGCACAGTACTTAGAATTCGGCTAAATATTGACCTCATCTACCAACGAAGATTTCTTTTTCTCTTTCTTGATTTTATTTTTAAATAGAAACAGAATGCTGACAAACAACTAAGTTGAATGAAACCCGTTTTGAGACTGCCAAAAACGTCCTTAGCACGTCGTGTTACCCGTCCGTCTAGTTTCATACAGAACCCGCATATTACACCCGGAGTTTTGAATGTTCATACAGCATCGCCCTAAACGATTTCTAGAATCAGTATCTATCATTCCTTTGCCAAAAGAAAGATAGAGAAATATCGTTATATCTGATTTATTCCTTCTCGGGCCTTAAAAAAAAAAAAAAAAAAAAACTAGCGTTATAAGCGGGAAATTTATAAACGTTAAAAATGCATGGCACTTCATAGGATTGACGACAGGCCGGAAGAAATGAACATTAAAATCGGGGGACTGCTATAATTGGGAGCGTTATAACGAGAGTTTACTGTACTTGAATTGTTAACCTTAGGGCTATTAACGGTCTAAACATCTTTATATATCAGTTATGGATTGAAACATATCATATACCTGTGGAATAAAATTTTTCTTTGGAATGAAACAAAAAAATAGAGTAAATTTGCCTATAAATATTTAACATTCAATATCAGAATAGGCCGATCACGTAAAATGATGCCGTTCTCAGCTATTTTAGAGTTTGCTGTGTACTAACATAACATGACTTGTACGTCAGTTAACATGCTTACAAGTTAGTGCAAATGCATCAGATCTGCTCGCAGCTAACTACTAAATAGTTATAAGATTGGCATCATTATGTATACCTCATATTGTGAATACCTTCACAACTAGTTGCCGTGATATTGCACTACCTCGAATAAGCAACTCTTCACCATAGGAAAAGACTATTGTTACTTATTCTCAGCGGATTCAGCCACCCAGACGGCACCGTTTCGGAGCTGATTGGCTTCTCTTCGATGGGTGGGCAGGCATCCGGGTGTTGCAGTGATGGCAAGGCAGTTGCGAAGTATAACTCCACAATATGCGAGATGCCTGATGGCATGGAGTAATTTGAATTACGTTGCATTTAGGACAAAAGCCTCACGTTGCGTTGTGAGTTAACGTGCTTACAAGTTAGTGCAAATCTGATGCATCTGATCTTCATGATGAATCACCAGTCACCAGTTAATAAGCCCATCACGCTCCATGCAATTGATATTTTTTTCCTTTAGGAATTTCCCATATTGGAGGAAATAATGTGAAGGAGTACCATTCCGCATGAACGAGAGGTATTTTACTCTCAATTTTAGATACGGAAAATGCCTCTCATGAAAGGGAGGTAATTTCTAATCAATTTTACGATACGCAAAATGTCATTTGTATCTTTGATAAGCAGCTACAAATGACATTTCCTTTAAAAAAAAATAATGTTAGGCAATGCACACAGTGCATTATATATCAGGCGAGTTCCATTTTTATTTCTTAGATTAAGTGATTTTTTTTTTACGCTACACTGTATTGTTTTCCAGCCGTGATTGCCTTAAGACACTGCATGTATTGCCTCGAGAGATAGAAAAAAACTGAGGCTTTGGCTCTTTAGAAACCACTACTTTCGATCGAAAGTAATTAATATCGTTTCTAATCGGTTTGCAAGACCGGATAGATGAATTCACCAAAAACTCAAAGGCACTATTGCGACTGGTTTCAGAGCCCTATTTGGATCACTTATCCGACAACATGTGGCCTCAATTAACTAAACTGTGTCACAAAGTCTTAACCGTTGATTTTTCACTAATCGAGGCTACCCGTTGTGTGACGAGTAACCCAAATTGGCCTGAAACCGATTGCAACAGTGCCTTCGAGTTTTTAATGAATAACGAAAGTTTTTAATGAATAATCGAATAGCATCACTCCTATTGGGGTGATGCTTTTCGATTAGAAATGATATTAGTTATTTTATGTCACACGTAATCGTTTATAAAGTCCTGTCTGTATCACTAGTAGTATCTTCCGACAACCACTATAGAAAAATATTTACCCAGTTTACATTTTTTTTTTTTTGCATCACTGAAAATATTTAAATACCTACATTGAATAGTATTGTTTCACTTGCTGATTGTTTTTCTTTATCTGTGATTAAAACAAGTGAAAATAACTTCTCGTTACCAATTAAATACTAATTGATTAACTAATAATATAGTGAAGTGAAAAGAGTTACTTTATATAATACATAAAGGTACTTTCAATTTAGGTATCTCAGAACGTTTTGTTCATTCCAACATTTTGTAATAGTTAACTTATTTCTTCCTGGATTGTTAATAAAAACTGAAATCTAAAACATACCCCACGGACTTCCGTGATTTAATAAAATAAAGAAAAAGCAACCCGATTGCAACAAATGACCAACGTTTTTGTAATGTACTTTAATTATTTTCTCCTGTATTTCATTAACAGTTGACATATAATATGCATTTCACGCTTCTGCTATGACCATAAGCAAATAGAAATAATTGTGATTTATATATTTAATACTGATAACAAAAAATAATAATAATAAAATAAACGAAATCTTCAAAAAGCAAAGAGTTTCATATTCGAGGAAGAGAGAACACATTTTCTGCAGTTCCGCCATATCGTCCATTTCTCCAATCAGCAAACGGTAACAAACACAGTATGTGGAGCTTTAGCTACAATGTAAGGCATATGGATAGACTGCGTGGTATGTATCAAACAAAGAAATAACAACCGCCTTATTTCTATTTGTTCGATTCTAATGTAATTTGGAAGTGCTGGGAAAAAAAATTTCCTAAAAGAGCTAAATATAAAATTTCATGAAAAAACCGAGTTGAGTTGTTAGCTACGGATATACGGCGTCCATTGTGAAGATAACAGGCCTTCAATACGTATGCAAACTCATCCACGACTACTAATCTCCCCACCCCCTCCAAGAGCATGTCTAGAGGATAAGCATCTGTGTTCTGCTGATCAGCATGGATTTAAGAAGGGGCACTCTACAGAGGACGCCATAACATCTCTTTTAAATTCCATCAAGGATTCTTCTGAGAAATATGTTCTTATGGTCTTTATAGACTTTGAAGTAGCATTTGATTCGGTATGGTGGGAAAGTGCCCTTCGATCTCTAGTGCTTGTAGAGTGTAATAGTTACATATTTAACACTATAAGGTCATATTTTCAGGACAGATTTATTACTGTGCGTGCACGTCATCTGTCATATAGTGCCGGTGTCTCGAGAGGCTGTCCTCAAGGTTCGGTTTTGGGACCTCTCTTTTGGAATGCAGTTTTAGATCAGTAGCTTGTTAAGGAGAGTACAGAGTTTGCTAAGATAGCTTATGCTGATGACCTTGTGACTGGAGTTACTGGGCGCTCCAGACTTATACTGGAAAGAAAAATACAGTCAGTTTTAGATGATTTAATGCAGTGGGCCAACAAATTGAAGATCTCGTGACTGTTTTAATTTATTTCAGGAGTTTTCAGCTTCTGTTTTTGCAAGAAGAACTGTTCTCAGAGCCTTTTTTGAGAGGCAAACCTAGTGACTTAATTGTCTTCATGGAGTTTCACTATTTGTTTCTACCTCTGGCTAGCAGCTGGGGTGCTGGACCTGATTCATAGTGTTGGGTCTGGTGCTCTGGTTAGTTGTCTTTTGTGCTGCGATCATGAATACTCCATTCTAGATCTGATTCATTGCGTCGGGTCTGGTGGTCTAAAGGTTCTATTATCCATGACGTAAAGTTGGAGATTTGCTGGATAGTACCGTTATTGGTTTTAGAGGTTCCAGTGCATGTGAAACAGCAACTGAGGAAATATTCAGCTGAACTGTGATTTTTGAAGTGATTTTTGAAGTTTATAGTTGTGCCATCCAGACTATTGAATATTATTGTTGTTTTATTATATATATATATATTTTTTTTTTTTTTTTTTCCTACTATCCTCCCTAGGCAATCCGGGGACCAGTGAGTGCTGGCACTCACTGGTATTGCACTACCTCCAGTGGATGCGGGATTTCAAGTGCGAATTGCCCTACAGTAAAATCAGACTCAGGTAATTTAACATACTTTTTCAGGACTGCTTTGTAAAGACTACATATTCCCAAGTTCTCAAGGTAGATTTGGGCTTATGCCTGGAAGCTACCCTGAATAAGAATACACTTGCACACACACACACACACACACACACACACACACACACACACACACACACACACACACACACACACACACACACACACACACACACACACGAGAGTTTAATGTTTGTCAGAGCATATAATTATATGTAAATATATCTTGTATATAAATCATGTATATACTTTTATGTACATAATGTTGAGACTATATTGTGTGTTATTAACAAATGAATGAATGAATGGCACAAAACACACGAGTAGTTTTTTTTATTTTTTTTCTCCTCTCTTTCCTCTGGAATGAACCCCCAGAGGTTCCTGGCCCACCTGCTGACAACACCAGGTGGTGAGAGTCTCTTTCGAGACGGTACGTGTTTTATTGGGACTGGCCCACCTTTCCGTGGTGTGGACGAGTACCCAGAATCATCTGTACAGGTGGTTGATGCTTCTGGGTAGCCAAGCGGCCAGACAACAACATCAGAACATACACATAATACACGCAAACCTACACACACACACACATCTGGCCCATTTGTAGTGATTCTGTTCTTCACAGAGATACTAGGTGGAGTTGAACAAACGTTCTAGGTCCGCCCATACATATTCACATGTCCATGGTACAAAACACATCTGAAAAGTCTCATGCCATTCTGAGAGAATTCTCAATGGTCCGATAAGCAAAACTATAGTAGGCCAACCTGTTTTGAGAAACTTTAAGCTTGAAAGACTTTTTGTGATTTTTGGTGGGTTCTATCCAGGATGTGCTTAAATTTTAAATAAAATTATCTTTTGTTCGAGCTGAATGTGGTCTTCCACTTCTAGTAGGATTAGCAATAATTAAACGTTTTGAAGAAAATGTTTAATCACTACGAAAAGTTTTATTTTTATTTTCTCAGAGCAAACTAAACTAAAATTACAATTAATTAGCTTTCGGCTGAGTGGACAGCCTTCGTCAGATATAAAAATACTTTGAATGGCAGTTGGAATAGAGATGTGCGCTGCCAGGATGGTGCGTGAGGCGCGTGGCTAATTGTTTGAGGTTGATGTTTGTGGCTGTGACGTATGGTGGTGACGTGGCCAGCGTTTGTCTATGGACAGAATTACTGTTTCTGTGATGGGGTTAACTTGACAACCACTGTTCCTGTTCAAAGAGGTATCCGAGCATTTTATGTTTAACGATTCCAACCAGGTGCGCCTTAGGTAATGGTGGGACCTGTCCACGACCACGACATCGCGGTGTGGATCAATGTCGTGGTGGGTTGTCCAGAGATGCTCGGCGATAGCTGAGTGTTCCACATCTGCCAAACGGATCGCCCTTTTATGCTCTGAGAGACGTTTCTCGAGTCGACGTCCAGTCTCTCCAAAGTAGCAGCTAGTGCAGTCACGGCAAGAGATGCGATAGACCAAACCGCTCTGTAGAAGGGTGGGGACGGGTGTTTTTACGTTGGAAATGAGAGAACGCAGTTTCTTGCCTGGGAGTTTGATGCACTTTATCCCATGTGATTTTAGGATTCTACCGATCTGTTGTGACAGGTTGGGGTAGTATGGGATAAATGCCCTCGTGGATGACTCGTCACTGTTGGCGTTGCTGTTGGTCGTCACGTTGTCGCGTGCCTGTAGATCACACCTGTCAAGGATGTCGATGGGACAGCCACACTCGTAAGGTCTACTTTGACCCTGGTGATCTCTTTGCGTCTTTCATCTGCGGAGCTGGAGTGTGTCCAGGCGCGAGTTAGCAAGGTTCGGGCAGTGGAGAGGAGGTGGCCGAAAGCTAATTAATTGTAATTTTAGTTTAGTTTGCTCTGAGAAAATAAAAATAAAAATTTTCGTAGTATGAATCCAGAGCACATAGGCCTCTTTCATTATAATGTTTAATTATTTCATTGATTTTGAAGTGATGAAGAGTCAGAATTTTTAAGCAATTCTCCTATGAATTTGGATTTTAATTTGAGTTTTATTGCCTCACTGGCTATAATGCACCAAAACCAGATCATATTTTGTATTTTTGTATGGGCGGCTCCTAGAACAAAAGTTCATCTCCGCCTCGTTGCTCTGTTCAGTTCTTACAGACTCTGTCAAGGTAAGGCCAGTGTATGTCGTGTAGTAAAAGAAAAAAAAAAAGGTGCTCATCCTGCACAGAATCGGAGTCCCGTGCCGGTCGAACGGGACAGTGGAGGAGGCAGGTAAGAGAGAGAGAGAGAGAAAAAATTTATCCCGCACGGGAGAAAGTGATAGGACAGAAAACATTTGTCTGTGAGCTTATGTGTGTGTTCTGTAGGGTAGTATTGTGTTGTGTTGTGTTTTGTACTGTCCTTTTGGCTACAAAGAGGCAGTGATCACCTGGACAACCGCTTTCAGGTACTCGTTCCTAGCCGTGGGAAGGCAAAGCCTTTCCTACTATTTTCTCGCCCTCCTCCCTGGGGAACGAGTTTCCCAGGGAGGAAAAGAAAATAAGCGCAAAGTGAAGAGGGGAAAGAAGAAGAAAGGAGGTGAACTCCCCCGGCCCAGGGGAGCCCCAATCTAGGATAATTATTAGAGTCGGAAAAAAATAAATTATTTTTATTATTTTTTTTTTTGCTGGCCCGGCCTCGGGAGTCCCCAGCTCATAGCGCAAGAGAAAAAAATAATAATAAATAAAAAAGAAGAAAAAAAAATCCAGCACCCCAGCTGGGAACAGAAGGAGTGATGACCAGGGTGCCAGCAATAGAGTGTTGAAAAAAAAAAAAAAGTGAAAAAAGTTGTTTCCATCCCGCACGAGGGTACCATACCCAGCGCCGGATGAAGAGGAAAGGATAGCAGTAGTACAAATGCAATATTCATTAATATATGCCTTCAGTTTGTGTGGGGTGCAGTTTGTTTTTAGTGACCCATGCCCGCTAAGAATGAAAGAGGACTGGAGGGTTGGAGAGAACCACTCATTGGTTGCTTTGGTGTAATTGTTCCTCGTTGTAGGTGAGGATTTCTCTCTTTAGGTTGTTTCTTTGCTCTTAGTAGAGGGCACAGTTGAGGAGTACATGCCTATTTTCTTCCTGTCCGCAGTGACAGCGGTCTGTGTCAAGGAGTCCTAGCTGGTGCAGTTTGCTATTTAGTGACCCATGCCCAGTGAGAAAAAGAGGACTGGAGGGTTGGGGAGAACCACTTACTGGTTGATTTGGCTGTAGTGAAAGTATTCTATCTGTTTAACTTCTGTGGACAGAAAACCCTGGTTACAGCGCCCACCGGCGAGGTGTCCCATTTGGTCTGTTATAATGAAATGTCCCATTTCATTATAACAGCGTGATTTTTCTTGTTTAACTTCTTTAGGTTGTTTAGGTTGATCTCTATTCCTGCTATTGCTGTTGGGTTGCGTTTCTTGATTCTATAGGATAAAAGATAATAGTTTAGATTTCAGTGACCTAAAAAATTAGGTCACTGACTAATTATAAAAAATAAGGTCACTTAATTATAAAATACTAGGCGGCTTCGCCCCCCTGCTCGCTTTGCTTGCTCACTCCCGCGCACGCTTTCCTACGTAAAATGTAGAGCTATAGGGAGTAAGTCAACTTTTTTAAACGACACACCTGTCGATACGCACTGATCGATATCTAATCAGGAAATGACCTATGTAATTATTTACCTAACCATTTATAGTGCTCGGCTTTCTCAAGGTTGAATAAATATCACTGTGTAATTATTTACCTGCGTTTACATTGATCACTTAGAAAAAAGGCCTTTTGATTCGGGTTCCATAATTGATGAGGAATATTGTTGCATCCGAAAGAGCAGGACTAAAATATTGAACTGAAATATTTACACAAACTATACAAATATGAATGCGTAAGATGATTGTTTTGGAGGCGAAAAAAAAAAAAAAAGAATAACTTCCTCTCAATGGTTACTGCGCAGGCTAGACTGTCAGTGTTTGATTACAGGCTTTATATGATACAGCTTGTTCGTCATCGACTCATGCCCAGATTGTTGCCACTGAGAGAGTAATCTCTTGCGTATTATTTGCCTGTAGTCTGTAGAGGACAAATAGGTTACTGTTGTTCTGAGGATGTGGTGAACTGGCTGCAGCATCAGACAGTTCATTATCCTTGATCAGAATGTAGCTTAGGATCGAACAATCAGATGTCGAATGAACATGCAGAAAGAGAGTAACTTGTGCTGAACCCGATCAGGAATGTTCGAAGATTATATCTCATCCCCGTTAAAGCTTGTAATATACTAAATGAGTCTGTATACGCCATATACCTTTGGTAATTATGGATTTTACTATGTCCTAAGGCTAATTATGCTTCATTCGTGGAGTCTTCTCAGGTATAGTGTTATCTGGGAAGATGGCAGCAGACCAGACAGATGACTCTGCCCTCGAGCCGTCACCGAAGACAAGCAGCCAAAGTATTCGAGTCAGTGGAACCAAGTTGTTAGTGGACAGAATTTGGAGTCATCTGTCATTTGAATCAGCTGCCATTCTAGTTACCACCCGGGCTTTCGCCCGTATGCGACTAGTTCTCATCTGTGCCTTGTAACAGAAAGCCAACCATCTAGTACATTAAGAAAACAAAACACATAGATCCCACCCGAGTCAATTCAAATAACAAACCAATCAAAATTAGTAATCTGCCTTACAAGAGGGACCATTTAGCTTTGCTGAGTAGACTAGCCATCACTAGCAGGTAGGTCACTACTGTCTAGCAAAGTTTGCTCTTCTTCGAAAAAAATTAAATACAAATTCGAAAATCTGAAAAACTCCAAGCTACCAGATAGCTTAGTCAGAGTAAAATCTTGAAGAGCAAGCGGTCCTCGTTCCAGCACCGGTCTCTGAAATCCTCATAAAAGAAAAAAAGAAAAAGACAATCAAGCACAGTTCTTAAATAGGCCTCGGGAGTTGGGAAAGTTATGACACATACATGGGCCTCGTGCATATCGGCCTTGGCCCTGGAGGCATATATACAACTTAACATATATATATATTAACAGCGTAGGATGACGCTGTTAATATATATATATGTACACCAAAGCTATATATATATATATATATATATATACCAAAGCAGCAAAGCTATATATATATATTTAGCAAAGCAGCAGCAAAGGATGCAAATGTATATATATTTCTATATTGTAATAAATATGAGTTACACGACAGCCAAAAGCAAAGAGCCGAAATATGAATAAAAGAAATAATTAAAAAATTATGTACCAGGTACATAATGAGTTTCTGCCGCTCTACTTTGAGACTAATAGTGTCACTGATAATGTCACAGCGGCAACCGTTAAAAACGTCTTTACTGCAGGAACTCATTATGAAACTGGTACAGTAAAATAAAACATTATGAAACTGGTACAGTATAATAAAAAAATTATGAAACTGGTACAGTTTCATAAATAAAAAAAATATTGCTGCATTATTTTTATTTAAAAAATAATTTCAGTATAATGAAATACACTGAATGGAATTTTTCATTGTACTAGTGTACAATGAAATAATTCGTATAAAATATATTATAATAACACGAAAATTATTGGTCTATGGTAACTGAAATAAGATATATAATTTTGACACTCAAATGATTTTAATTCCCTAGTGAATACTCCATCGATTGTCGTTCCATTACGTGTAGTATTTACTAAAGTATTTGGTTAATATCTAAAGTGAAAACATCTTTCATAAATTTACAAAACTTCTTTACAGCCTCAAAATTTAATTGTAGATTGAAATCACCAGCGAGAGAACTATAAGTATACGATCCAGTGGTTCTTCCAATAATTTTGCACCTTCAATGGAATACGGCATCAAATTCTTGTTTATGAATTTCTGATTTATATCTAACGACATCCCTGCAGTGATGTATATGGCAACGATGAAAATAGATTCACTATTGAATTTGCACAAAGATCCACAAATGTCTCCAATTTCATCTGATACCGCTGTCGCATTGCTGCTATTATGTTGTGCAACGATATGTGGTGTTCAACTATCATCGGTACACCGTGTACTGATGATAGTTGAACCTTCATTGATATATCGCAACACCACCACCACTACGAACATCCGACCTTTTAAATTGAGTCACACATTGGAATGGTTTAAGTAATATATGTTCATTCACTTAATATCAATATTTTGGATTGCTGTAAGATTGTGTCCGTTTCGATATCTCGAACATGGGCCATAAACTTTAAAAACGTTTATTGACGATATAGATATACCACTTTGTATGAAATCTTGCGGTTCATCCTGTAGAGACGGTAGTTTATAATTTTTCAAGCGATCTAGTTCAGCACGAAATTCTATATTAGTAGTAGCTTTGCCGTGGTGAAATGTGAAATCGTAGTGGGGATTTGTAATATACAGGGTGTTTCAGTTAAACGTTTCAGAACTTCTAAGAGGGGTAGGGTACATCCTGACAACTCGAAATCATATAGCAATGTGGGGTCGGAAATGCTTTCCTGAAGCGGTGTTGTACACAGAAGCACCATAAAGAAAAGAGACCGTAAGTGAGAAATCGTTTTAATAATACATGAAAAGAAGCAAAAGGTACATGGATTAAAGTAAGTGTTCGAAGTTTCTCTTCCACGGGCTACAATGCACGCCTCACATCTCCGACGCATGGACATCCGAACATTCTGGAATACTCCAGGCGAATTTCGAATTTCTTCGGCAGCTACTGCAATTCTTGCAACCAGCTCCTCAGCATTGTCAACTAGCGATTTCATATGACCCCAGAAATAAAAGTCAAGACATGATAGGTCGGGTGACCGAGCAGGCCAACGCACGGGACCACCACGTCCTATCCACTGTTGACCAAATGTGACATCCAGGTAGTTACGAACATCTCCGCTATAATGGGCAGGGGCTCCATCGTGTTGGAACCACATTGTCTGTTGCGTCGATGCAGAAATCTGTTCATCTCTCAAAAGTTGTGGCAATACTTGCTGCAGAAAGATCAAGTAGGTAGGTCCGGTTAGACGACACGGTAACAGGTAAGGTCCGATGAGGTGATCTCCCATAATACCGGCCCATACATTGACCGAAAATCGAATCTGTGCTGCACGACGTCGTATTGCATGCGGGTTCTCGACCGCCCAGATATGTTCGTTATGCGTGTTGAAAATTCCTTCCCTTGTGAAGGATGCCTCATCGGAAAACAACACTTCAGCAGGAAAAAGGGGATTTGTAGCACATTTTCCAAGGTACCACTGTGCGAAAGCAATACGAGGTTGAAGAAACTTCGAACACTTACTTTAATCCATGTACCTTTTGCTTCTTTTCATGTATTATTAAAACGATTTCTCACTTACGGTCTCTTTTCTTTTTGTGGTGCTTCTGTGTACAACACCGCTTCAGGAAAGCATTTCCGACCCCACATTGCTATATGATTTCGAGTTGTCAGGATGTACCCTACCCCTCTTAGAAGTTCTGAAACGTTTAACTGAAACACCCTGTATAAACCTTGCAATGAGGTCGCTCGAGATAACGCCACGTATACAAGTTGCTGATGATGATCTTTCTCATAATTATATACAACTTTGTCGAAGGTCTCTCCTTGAGATTTATGTATAGTCAAAGCACAAGCACATACTAAAGGAAACTGTGTACGTCTACATATTAATTTCCTATTGTTCTTGAATGGAATCGTAGTTCATCGTTTTATAATAACGCGATTGAAGGTTATGTCCTATTTTTTCCTCAGGAAATTTCATCCATACTCGTGAACTGTTTCGTCGTCCTCAAATTCGAAATATATTAAAGTACCAATTGCGCCGTTTACCAATCCATCGACCACATCTATATTTGTAGTAATCATGTACGGTTTTCCTTTCAATAATGGTAGAATGTATGGAAGTCCTGCAGTTTCAGTCACCGATATTTTATGAATTTTATTCCAAATCCCTTGCAGACATAAATTAGCATTAGTTGAGGCATATGATGCAAGCTTATACAGCATCAGCCAAAAAAAAAAAAATTCCCATTTTACCCATCCGGTCACTCCAAATGTTTGTTTAGTTCAGCCTGAAATTTATTTAAGCTATCAAATTCCACAACAACAGCTTTAAGTCTGTTCCAGCAATCAACTCCCCGTTGGCTAAAGGAAAACTTCCGCACATCTCTTCAACCACTGTCTTTCCTCAATTTGAATCCATGCTCCCTCAGGTTCTTAGTCTGAGCAAGCGGAAGTATCCTGTCGAGCCTACTCAAACCATTCAACGCCTTCTACACCTCAATCAGATCAGCCTAGTCCCGAGATGCTGCAACTTGCAGAACTTAAGCTTTCTTCATTAGCGCACCCCTTTGATCCTCTCCCCAATCTTGTTTCCCTTCTCTGTACTCGTTCTAGCAACGCTACATCCTTCCTAAAATGAGGCCTCCAGACCTGTATACTCAAAGTCTGGCCTGGCCATTGCCTTATACAAGGGGACAATTACCTCCTAGCAAAATTCCTATATATCATCGACAAAACTCCATGATCTGCTCTGGCAGCCTGTCTGCATTGCTCAGAGAACTTCATAGCTGACTGCACAATTAACCCCAGGCCTTTTTCATTCTCCACCTCCCTGAGTGTAGTACCATAGAGTTGGTACATTTCCTTTGGGTTAATTCTACTTATATGCAGTACTTTGCATTTGTCAATGTTAAACTTCAGTTGCTACTTCTCAGCCCATCTGCCTAACTTTACTAGATCCTGTTGCAGTAGCATACTGTCCTCAGTGTTAATGACACTGAGGACAGTATGCCAACCCTGCCAACATTTGTATCATCTGCAAACTTGGACATTAAGCCTGATATTAGTAGCATCTTCTTTGGTAACAAATCTCGATTCTATAATTTTAAGTTCATCTAGTAATAGTGCTTCTCCATTGCCTATTTTTGTAAGAATTTTAGAAAATGTACTATCCGACTGTCGAACAGCTTGCACTAACTCATGAAATTGTAGTGAATGCCATAATTCTGGAGCACTCTCTGTAATGACTTGCTTATAAATTCTTTCAATTCCAATATAGAACGAGTAATGGTTAGCTGTTATTCCTACTGATTTAAATGCAATTTGCACATTTTCATTGCCATATATAGCAAATGCTGGGGAGTTACTCCACGACGATCAGATCTACGAATTTCATTCGATGCCATCATAAAAGGAGTAATTTTCAATCAATTTTTAAATTTTCGTGCATGTCCCAAATATACAGCTGGAAAAGAAAGTTCTTCTGCATGTATATCAAATATGAAACTTGTTGGAGATTATTTCTGACCCGGTGCTACACATAAATATTTATCTTCAGACCATAATAAAGTTTGTTGTTGAATTAACAATAGTTCATCATCATTGTTGACAGGTTTCACAATTTCAGCTGAATATTCCTGTTCACTATCATCATTTGTCCCCAAGAAATCGTCACTCACTTTTATGCCTTAGAATTTATACAAAGGTTAATTTATCAAATACCGTAACCATATTTTCACTATTTTCTTCTACACACATCCTTGTAGATATGATGATTTATGTATGAGTCTTCGTTTTATATGTACATTAATGGCATAAACTCCTTCTAATTCTCTAGGCAATTGATGAACCGTCGTATTTACGTTAACTGGTACATTTATTACTTGTCCAATAATTCCATATTGTCCATGTTCATAACGTACACGGCGAATTTGCATAAAGGCTAATCGCGGTATTATCAAACGCTCAGTTACAACATCCAGTGGAGGCAAATGAGTAGGATATGTTGTGTATATAAATCCATTTGACGTGGCCATAGTTGGTATTCGTCCCTCTTTTAATGAAATATGACATGTATTACACGTCACGAAAGCAAATAACTTCTTGTTAATAAAATAATCCTCACTTCTTGTAAATAAAATTCATTTTGAAGTAATCCATGTGAAGTTGTTGGAAATAGTTTCAAATCTAAATGAAACCATAAACGATCAAATATTACAACTAAATACAAATGGGTTTTTATTCACTAGTTTTTCTAAACTCACTGTCAGCTCGTGTAAACACTATAGGGATGTAATCAGGAATCTCATTATTAGCCATTTCTAATTTCGCTTTTTTTCGCGCACGATATTTCTTCATTCGTTCTACTGGAGTTTTAGATTTCTGATAAGTATCAGGCATAGTAGAACTCTGTGGATGAATTTCATTATTATTCCGAATGACCGCCAGGTGGCGCCTATTAGTATACCGTGTGTGTTTAGCGCTCTTAATCAAAAGTAACTTAAGTGAATTATATTAAATGCTCGACCATTCAAGTGATCCAGTAACCATCGGTGAACGCCCGTCTACTCGTGTATGAAGTTTCAGCTGCGTTGCTCCAGCAAAAGTTAAGTATTTTCTATATTTCTCCTTTTGGCTTGGGACAATGCACTTCTTCAAGATGGACACTAGCTTGTAGTTATTCTTGTATAGCATAATTTGCAGTTAGTGGACACTAGCTTCGCTGACCAATAACATTTTCCCTTCGCTCTCTCTTCGTTTCGTGTCACCTCCCTGCCTGCGGCAATACTCTACAGCAGGAGGTCCCGTTCACAATTGGAGAAAGCTTTGTTTTGCTGCAGCGACTAACATGCTTAAGTTTTGTGTAACTACTAAACACGTAGTCCTCACGTCCAGTTGTTTTGTTTATTATGGAAAGGGAGAATAGTTTTGAAAATGCAAATATCTGCAGATTTTGCAAAAAAGAAACCAACGAAGAAAACAAAGGTGCATACATTAAATGCTCCAAATGCAAATTACAAATTTGCCAGAGCTGCTCAGGTCTTTCTTATATAAGCCTGAAAAAATTATCAAGCGCAGCTCGCGCGAAATTCATTACATGCTGCTGCCGAAAAAAGCCGGCGAATGGGCAAGGGAGCCCTTCCCACTCAGCCGTGGATTCCCCTCCCAAACTGCTGTTTGACTCCCACTTGACGCCGCCTTGCCCGCTGCAGAGTAGTAGAAGGCGGCATGTCAGTAACAGCCAGGTGAATTCCACCGAGCTCGATAAACGAAGCCATGCTGAAGCTCTTACTAACGTAGGAGAACTTACTAAAAATCCCTTGACAAGACAGAGAAACAGAAGCCCTTGTGCTACTCAACCGGACCAGTCCTTCATGGGTGAATTGGACCTTATCATGTCCACACCAGTGGCTGCTTCCATCCTGGAGTCCCTTGCTAATGCTCTACCTGCATCAACTCCAGCTTTTCAGCTCCCACCCGCAACACCAGCTCACTCGACTACTGCAGCTATCTCCTCTAGCTTAAACACTGCCACTCCAGTCCAGCGTGTCCCGTCTGCTGCAAATGAATCCTTGGACAGATATGTGCAGGCCTCCCCTGCTACTCCAGCTCACCCTCTCCCAGCTCCCACTACTTCCACAAAGCCTCAACAGCGGTAAACCGCAGACGACTGGATATCATACATAGACCCATCCTATTGACCCTCACCCGAGCATGCAAGACAGTCTCTACTCATGCACTACAAGTGATCACGGGCGCTCTCCCTCTTGATCTTGAGGTGATTCGCAATGGCATGCTTCAGCAACTCAGACGTGGCAAAGTCACAACCTTCCAGGACCACACTACGGACCCGGCTAATAACTGTGAAGTTGAGAAATACAGGCTGCAAACGTACTTGACATCGATATGGCAACAACGCTGGACGATTTCTGACAAAGGAGACATCACGCGAAGGTTCTTTCCGAACTTGCAAAAGGTGTACCCAAAATATCCGACATGGCTCTGCCCTGGTCTCCACGTCACCTACCTTCTCACAGGACATGGAGCTATCCGCCACAAGCTACACCTCTTTGGACTGACAGATAACCCAGCCTGCGCATGTGGTTCCCTCGAGACCTGGGACCACCTGCTACACGAGTGTGAACTGTACGAAGATCTGCGTGGACACCTCATCACACGAGTCCAGTTCAACCCCAAAAATCAGGAGCACTACCTACTGGAGGACGAGGGAACCTACAATGCCCTAACCAACTTTGCTCAGTGCCTCTTTGTAAGACGCCAGACTCTTCCTTTGCCGGAAAATCTAGGACAACTAGGATAAATACAACAACAATCACAACAAATGATGAACCAAGATAAAACTGGACTGTGCCTGAACTGCACTCTCCCAAATACTGACCGATGGAGGACACCGATTCCATTTGAGAACTGTTAACCAAATGCATTGACTACAATCGGACCTTCGGGAGTCCTCCCTGACTGTGACTGAAGCCTATCCTACTGAATATCCACTAGTGGATGGACCTGGATCCCACGAATAACTACTTAATAAAAGACGAAGCATGATCTGCACAAATGTCATACAGACCTGGACTGAAAACCTGGACAGAGATATCTTCACTCCACTCCTGGGAATACCAAATGGGGCAGCCCTGACGCCTTGGCGCCCGACTGAAGCCACCCCACATGTATGCCCTGTGGGCAAATAGGCCAGCTCCCTTGCCTGGCCTACTTTCTACCCGTCCCTGGTGGGGGATGAGGGGACAGCCCTGCTGTCACCTCCCCTTCTCGCCACCCCTTCTTTTCCTTCTGGTGGGGCATGGGCATGCCCCACTGTAAACTGGAGTTGTCTTCCCTATCGGCTCCATACTTCTATCTATCTCCCCCCCAGTCTTCAGTCTCCCTCCCCACTCTACCTGCACGCTAGTGAACGCCCCACACAACCTAAATTCCACAAGTGAAAATCAATTTCGCCCACCATTTCTTTTGACCTCCTAGCACTTCCTCCTCAACGTGATCACATTTTTATTTATTTATTTTTATTTATTTTTATTTTATTTTATTTATTTATTTTATTTTATTTTTTTTTTTATTTTATTTTTATTTTTATTTTATTTATTTTATTTTTATTTTTTATTTTATTTATTTTATTTTTATTTTTTTTTTAGGTCCTAGCCACTGAAATCTCAGGAAATTAGGTGGCAGGACCTGCCAGAGTGAACTATATTCAAGTGGATACCTGGTCTGCCTCCACGGGGCGAAAGTGGGGCAACGTCGGGCCTCAGTAGAGGTCTGGCGGCTAAATGACCAGATGAACAACGGTACAAGGCATCACACATATACAAAGTCCATACACTTTTAAATCTCTGGCTTTTCCAGTAAACTGGTTCACATACAATGTAACCTACGCGGAGATGGGGGAAACCCCTGGTGCCGCTTGACCCTAAACACACTTTACACTTTACACTTTACTGACAAAAATCTACCAAGCAACCATGAAGATAGACGAAAAATCTGAATGAAGGACGAATAGCAGCTGTTCTGGCGGCCTGAGCCAAGCACTAGCCCGGCTCTCCTTTAATACCACTTCCTGGCAGGAGGACGAGATGACCAGGTCGCCTCGCCCCCCTGCTACCCCACCTTTCTTTCTGGTGAGGCATGGGCATGCCTCACTGACAACCTGGGGGAATCTCTTCTGTGTCCCCCATACTTCTGCCTTTCCCCCCCAACCTTCTTCCTCCCCTCCCCCACTCTATCTATACACGACGCGAGCGCCCTACACACTAAATTTAATCTAGCCCAAAAATAATCTTCGCCCAGTCTCGGCCTAATTATCCTCCGCACTGCTCTACTCCTGCCATATGAATGCATGCACACGTGCTGTATACAAACATCCAAAGTAATTACGATTGCATGGATGCGTATATATTATGTATCACTGTTGTGTATATGTGCATATATATGTATATGTGTATGTGTACGTGTACATAAGTTTTTTTTTTTTTTTTAGGTCCTAGCCGCCGAAATCTCAGGAAATTAAGCAGCAGGACCTGCCAGAGTAAATTTTAGTCTACTGGTGTTTCCTGGTCTGCCTCCACGGGGCGAAGGTGGGGCAACGCTGGGCTCCAGCAGGGGTCCAGCGGCTAAATGACCAGATGAACAACGGTACACGACATTACACAGGTACAATACCCACACACTTTTAAACCTCTGGCATTCCCAGGAAACTGGTACACCCACAAAAAAAGCAACGCGGAGATGGGGGAAACCCCTGGTGCCGCCATGACAACAATATACCTTACACCTTACTGACAAAAATACTGTGTTTGTTCAGGTCTCGGTACTACGAACCAAGCTGGAATAGTAATCCTTTGGAACAAACTGGAAACCATCGCAATGAACGAACACCTCCAACAAGAAAAGGCGAAAGCTAGGCTTGAAGCTTTCATGGAAGAGAGAGAAAAGCAAATGCCACAGCGCCCTCTCTCTCTCTCTTACTCTGCTGCGCTGAGGACACCCGCCGATCCCTCTCCCTCAGCAGATGTAGCACAAACAAAAAAGAAACCACCTGTCCAGCGGCCAAATTTGATCATCCTAAGACCGAATGAGAGTAAACCAGCAACCACCAGTGAGGAAATTAAAACTAAAGTAATGGAATCAATGAAAGACGACTTCAAGACAACACGAATCAAGTCAATAAGGAAGATTAGAAGTACCGGAATAGCGATAGAAACTGAGACGAGAGAAGAAATACAAGGAATAATAGGGAATCCTAAAATCGCGACTTTAGGCTTAACTGCAGAGCTGCCAAAGAGAAGGGACCAACTGCCATTATTTTTGACGTTGGAAAAAATATTACCCCACAACAACTAACAGAGGAAATCTATACAAGGAACCCTCGGGATCGTCTCCCCGACCAAAACCCGTAAAGGTCAGTAATTCCAAAATATACGACCAAGCCTAAAGACAGAAACGCCAATAACTGGATTGTGGAGTTCTCCCCTGAGGCCTGGCAAGGGATAAAAACCCAAACGAGAATATACATTGAGTGGAGCTGTCACCGCTTCAGGGAACATGCGATCGTTCCCAAATGCTTTAAATGTTGCAGGTTCGGCCACACTTCCCACACCTGTGTTCAAACAACAACATGCGGCCACTGCTCCGACAAAGGGCACAACTTTAATAGCTGCCCAAACAAGTCCAAAGAACCCGTCTGTGCGAACTGCAAGGCAGCGAAAATGAATAGCAATCATTCCATAAGAGATCCTAAGTGCCCCTCGTATACAAAAGCCAAGAGTATGTACCAGAGTAGGACCGATTATGGGAACTAGGCCAAAACAATTCAATACCACGGAAATCAAAATCGTTCAGCACAACGCACAGTGGGCCAGAGCTGTGGCTGACCAGCTCAGAGTGAAGGCCGACGAGGAAAATGCCGATATAATTATTGTCCAAGAGCCATATTCCAACGCAAAAATGGTAAAGGGGTACCCTTTGACTTACAAGACCATTCAGTGTGATGAAGACACTCCCTGGGCGGCGGTGATCATCAGGAATCCTAATATAACAGCCACCAAAGTGACACAGTTATGTACGACCTGGGCAGCTTGCGCCCACGTAATCACACCCATAGGTTCCTTCTATGTGGTCTCCTTATATTGTAGACAGGGGGTAGAAATCACTTTTGCCATAAACTACCTTCAACACCTCTTGGATGTCCTTCCAAACCAGAAAATCATCGTCGGAGCAGATGTCAATTGCCGCTCGCCTGCCTGGCATAGTGCAACCGAAGATAGAAGAGGAACAAATGATGGCCAGCTGTTGGAAAACTTCCTTGCGGGGTCACCCCTAGCCATACTCAACTAGCCGCACCAACTCCCCACCTTTTGCAATACACTGTGGGAGGCAACGATTGATATCTCACTTGCATCCACCAACACGGCCGCCCACGTCTTCGACTGGAGGGTAGAAAACTCCTGGACAACCTCCGATCACCGTGTCATCACGCTGAAAATCTCTAGGACACTAACTAGAACTCCGATCCCAAGACAACTGGACAACCGGTATGCAATAAACAAGGCAGACTGAAATCTGTTTGCTGAGAAGCTCCTCACAGCAGTAAGTGCTGGACAACAGGACCTGGTGCTGGAAGCGGATCCGGATCTCCTTCAACGAAAGATTACGGAACTCATCACCAAAGTCAGCAAGATAGCAATTAAGAAGAAAATTCCATCCCCAGGGGCAGTGCCTTGGTGGAATCGGGATCTGCAGTCACTGCGGAAGGAGGTCATCATGCGCAGAAAAGAATTTCAAAGAGCCCGGCGCTCTTGGCCAGAAGCTGAAGTAGAAGTCATGAGACAGCGCTACAAGGCTGCCAGAAACCTGTATACGGACTCGATCAGAAGAAACAAACGAAACTCCTGGAATCAACTCGTCTCCAACATGGGAAACACAGACCCCTGGGGGGTGGTATATAAAGTTACCACCAACAAACTCCCCAGTGGGGGATTTCCTTACGACTACCAGAACACGGCAGGGACTGCTTACGACATCGTGGGAGCAGTCGATTGAAAACATTCGCAACTCCATCTTCAAGGAGCAGGTTTACCCGCAGTCACAAGCACAATGCAGGCTTTGTAAAGAAAACATGACTACGCCACTGACAACCAGGAACAGCCGTTCACTCAGGAAGAGCTTCAGAGTGCTGCTGCGCAGATAAAAACTAGGAAATGCCCGGGCAAGGATATGCTTGAACTGGAAATCATTAAGCGTGTTGTGGATTTAACACCAGGACTCCTACTTCGACTCTATAACTATTGCTTGAAACAGGGGTACTTCCCCAAAGACTGGAAAATTGCCAACACTATATTAATCCTAAAAAATCCTAACAGAAACCCAACTCTTCCGACCTCCTATCGGCCCATTGCTTTGCTGTCGGTCTTGAGCAAGATCTATGAAAGACTTTTATACAAGCGGATTCAACAGTACTACTCCACAGCAAACCACAGCTTAAGGCCGGGACTGTCAACAATCGAAGCCATCAGGAACCTTATAAATACTGTCGATGCATGCCAAAGTAAATACTTTCTGGTGATCGCTGTGGATTTTGCTAGGGCGTTCGACTCTCTCTGGTGGCCAAGCGTCCTTGGCAGACTCCGCAAAGCGCATGCGCCCATAAACCTTTACAATGTTTGTTTGTTTGTTTGTTGTTTGGTTTTTAGGAGCATTAGCAACTAAGGCCATATTGCTCCGGGATATGCGGTGGTCATTCCCTGACCTTTCCGCATCCTCCATATTTGGTGGTGACGGGCTCGAACCCCGGTCTAATCAAGAAGCGTGTGCTATGCACTGCTGCTCCTTCCCACCTGGCTACGGAGGCGCCAACCTTTACAATACTATCAAAGCATACCTGTCTCAAAGAAGAATTGAAGTCGTAGCGCCTTCCAAAGAATAACAAGAAATATCCATAGAGGATGCCCGCAGGGGTCCGTTCTTGGCCCCCTGCTTTGGAATATAGTCTTCGACGACTTCCTTGACACCAACTTGGGGGAAGTAAAGTGTCAAGCCTTCGCAGATGACCTTGCACTGATGTTGGCGGCAGACTCCAGAGCCCAACTGGAGATACAGGCAAACCATGCCCTAGAGATCCTACAACAATTGGCAGAAGAAAACTTCCTACAAATTGAACCGACAAAAACAACGTCGATCCTTCTCAAAGGATCATTAAATATCAGAAGACCTTCGCAAATTAAAATAAAAGGAAAAACGATAAAGCTTACCACCCAAATGAAATATCTAGGTGTCATCCTTGACAACAATCTCTCCTTCCAACCTCATCTCAAGCAACTAAGAATAAAAATTAGAAACTACTCTGCACTGGTTGCCCGTGTTACAAGGCGTGACTGGGGCCTGAAAAAGCGAACACTCTCTGTCTACTATAAGGCTACATTTATACCAGCAATCTCATATGCTGCTCCAATCTGGTTCCACAAGACAGCCATGGCCGTAAATAAAAGAATTCTTGATTCAATCCAGAGATCAATCCTTCTAACAATAACCCGTGCATGCACGACTGTCAGTACGCATGCACTTCAGGTGCTGGCGGGGGTTCTCCCACTGGACCTGGAGATTGTCAGGTGTGGCCTGTCATACTACCTATCTAAAGGGATGCCCGTCACATTCATGGGGTACACCATCGAACCTACAAATGACAGAAAGACAGAAAAGACCCGATTATTGGGGCATCTAAAACAAGAATGGCAAACCCGCTGGACAAACAGCACCAAAGGAGAAGTGACAAGGAAATTTCTTCCGGACATACACAACGTGTACCCTAAATCACCGCCTTGGCTCCACCCAGGACTGCACTCCACTTACATCCTGACGGGTCACGGACCTTTCAATGAAAAACTCGCAGCCTTTCGGCTTGTGGAGGACCCACATTGTCCATGTGGGGAACACGAGAGCTAGCAACATTTGATGCACCAATGTCCACTGTACGACGACCTACGTGGAAGCCTAATCACCAGACTAACTTACTTACCTCAGGACCGGGAACACCATCTCCTGGACAGCTTCGATGAATATAGTGCGCTCGCCAAATTTGCACAAGACTTATTTCCAAGAAGGAGAACACAAATTGCAATCAATAATGCACGCCGTTAGCCCAGGGCTCCCTGCACATGAGCATCCAAACTGAACCAGACTATGGCCGTTTTGGTGGGACCTCACTCTCTCTCTTAGGATTGAAGATCCATCACAAATGATAGGCGATCCGACACCATATATGCGGACTCCTACTAGACAATGATCTCTCTCTGGACGGGACTCTTTCTCCCATGTGCGACGCAACGACTGGACCACATGACCACAGCAACTCTGCTGCAGCACGTCGCCTGACGTTCTGAACTGGGCACCTTTTCCCAGTTCACTTTTAAAACCCTATCCCTAGGCAGGGAAGGGGAAGAGATGGGCCTCTGTCTCATCCCCCCTGCCACCCTTTTCTTCCTGGTGGTGCTTGCTCCTCTGACACTCCTGGGATCGCCTTCTCTTTCGCTCCCATACTTCTACCTGTTCCCCCCAATCTTTAGTCTTTCCCACTGCAAGCTGCTAAACTTCAATGTGGAAAATTAAACATAACCTTCATTTAAAACATATCTCGGCCTTATCTAAACCTCTAGTGTCTACTCCATTTTTTTTTTTTTTTTTTTTTACATAGGCCCTAGCCACTGAAATCTCAGGAAATTAGGTGGCAGGGCCTGCCAGAGTAAATAATGTAATACTGGTGTACCTGGTCTGCCTCCACGGGGCCAAGTGTGGGCAACGTTGGGCCTCAGTAGGGGTCCAGCGGCTAAATTACCAGATGAACAACGGTACACGACAGTACACATATACAAAATCCATACACTTTTAAATCTCTGGCCTCAACAGTGTTCTGTTTCACATGACAATGTATACTACGCGGAGATGGGGGAAAACCCCTGGTGCCGTTTGACACGAATACACTTTACACTTATTATTCCGAATGGTTTGAATTTCTAATTTCCTTTTCTTCCGTTCACGATATTCCTTCATTATTTCAGCTCGAGTTTATTTGGGTGCAGTTTGAGAGCTCCAGGCATAATGAACCTCTTGTTGGATTTCATCTGGATTCACATCACTCGCGTATTAATCATTATGCTGATATAACGGTATAACGTAGCGCGTCACTGCTCAATTGTACTTGTGTCACTGCACTTGTTGCGTGTAATTGAATTTTCTTGAGCCCATGCGTTGTACTTGTAGCGTCACTGCAGCAACAAGTACAACGCATGCGCATCGAGTTTCGTGACGATTTCTAGGTAAAGTAACGCTTTTTTCCAAATAAAGCTGGTAAAAACGTTTTTATCATCAAAATTGGTGACCTGTAAAATGACCTGTAAAATAAAATAGATTACATGAAAAAAAAAAAACGATAACGGTAGCTGGCATCAGATAAGGGTGGCGGACTACACCTGACCATGTATCAGTTTTTTGATACATGGTCAGGTGTAGTCCTCTGATGAAATCCTCCTGGCACTTTGCCGTCCCGGGGTGGTTTCCTTATGGAAATAAACAGATAATAATAATAAAAATAAAAAATACCTGATCATGTATCAACTTTTACCTTTGCTGACATCAGATTTAATTACATTATTTCCTCTTTTTTGAACCATATCCAAATTTGCCCACCCTTATCTGATGCCAGCTACCATCACCTTTTTTTTCATGCCAACTATTTTATTTTGCAGGTCACCATTTTTTAATTATTTTTAAATTATTTCTTTTATTCATATTTCGGCTATCTTTGCTTTTGGCTGTCGTGTAACTCATATTTATTGCAATATATATATAAAGTTATGAAACACAATTGAATACATCAACCGTATTGGCCAAAATTTTATTAAAACAAAATAAAAAGAAAACAGAATAAAATGCACTGACAACTATAAAGTTAAAAGCGATAAAATACAGATAAAATTAAAGTACAGAAAAATAAAATGTACACGTAATATTACAGATTAAAAAGCGATAAAACAACACCACAGCTTTCACAGGTGGCCGCCTCCTTATCGAAAATTCGAACTTGACTGTCACGGCACGTCCTTAAATAATATTAGCAGAACTGAACTGTGGCTCACAGCACGTGTTACTGTAGGAACACAGGATTATCCTCCACGTGTGCACGGAGACCGAAAATAGCTCGGGAGCGTGAAAGGCAGAACCAGTCGTCCCGTCCAAGAACTGCGGTTACAAAGAGGGGGAGGGATTAGTACGGACTACACTATCTCATTGATGGCATGTTCCGAAAAAGAAAAAAAAAAAATTCACAAGCTTCCAGTTATTTGCAGCACCAATACCTAAGTGAAGATCAACGATGAAAAATGATCAACGATCAAAAAGCATCGCCAGGACAAATTTGGTGGTTCGCTGAATCTGCTATTGCTGAGCACTTCTCACGCACAGTAGATTTCCATAGTCTGAGATCCCTGTTACTCTAGAACGTTCCCATGCGATCTTTAAACCTAATTTTTATCTCCCTAACATAGCATAACATTTTACCTTCGATATAGGATGTTTTACCTTTGACACGACTGTGTGCAGTCTTCGCCACGGTGGCAGCACATAGCGTGTCTGACAACTCCATAATATTCTGGAGATCTGCTCTGTTAACCTCGGATAGTAGGGAATTAAAAAAAAAAAAAAAAAAACTTAAAACGATTATATTAGGATCAGCATGAAAGTAACTTTCAACTACCCATATGTATTGTATCTGTAAATTGCGTGTGTTCTCTGGTCGATTTGCCTGCTTTGTTGGACGAAAAACCCCATTTTTTTTCAGGGGAAAAACCATGCTATCTATGCCTGAGACAGACTAACTGAGCCACCGAGTGAAAAAAAGCCCTTAAAAGTTCCTCGCGTCATCGATGGGATTCGAGCCTGGGCCCTTTCCACCCAGTGTGGGGAATACAGTGACGATACATACCACTGTGCTACTACATGCACAGACGGATAGTAGAAATTATATGTGGTAGCAGCGGATGAGAACGCCTCTCCTCATCCGTATTCAACTTCTCGAATATATTTTTCGAAAATATTCTGGGTGTAGCCACATTTTTGAAGGTTCGCTATGAAACGATTAATCTCCTCCAATCCTATCCAACAGGGCCCTAATTACACTATTTTTATGATCGTTGGCGTTGTGCTGTCCTTTAATGCGTATAATGTCCGCGGCATATACCTTTCCCACACAATCTCGTTTTAACTCTACGGCCATCCCTACAAACCAACACATCACGGAACGGAGGATACTATCTATTTCCACCTCCGTGGCAAAATGAACGAAAGGGGAGAAACCATTGAGGAAGTGGAGAACATCGTCTTCTTCCCCCCCTCCCCCCCGTATAATGTGGGGAAGACGGTGACACTATCGGTCCACAGTAGGAGATAATAGCCCGGCTAGAAATCCAGACAGTGCACGCGCAGGGCATGCAATGTCCAATAGGCGTTTTTGTTCAATTATACGGGTCACCTTATAAGTTGTCCTATCTTTTAACAGTTCCAAAGCTTTGTGATGGTAATCTACTTTATTCAGGATCACAGTTGACTTTCCTTTTTCTGCAGGTAGAATAACAATGTTGTTATCCTGTCTTAACTCCCTAATTGCTTTACTCTGCGCTGTGGTGAGATTAGAAGGAGCCGCACGAGTTCGGCTCAAAACCACCGAAGATTTAGTGCGTATTTCATTAGTTACGACGGCCGCTAACTTCCTCACCACTCTTTCAATACCCACAGCTATTTCCGCAATTGGAAAGTTTCGAGGAACCAACACAAACTAAAACCTTATTCAACACATCCTTTTGTTCAAATTACGCATGAAACTGCAACCGGAATTCTCATTCCAGTATTATTTCGTTCACCAGCGGCCTCCTCCATTAATCTAGCAAAATTATCTAGATTTTAAAAATTATGACTCATATTAACTACACTTCAATACACAAAAGCGTATATGACCAAAACTTTATTAAAATAAAATAAAAATGAAACAGGATAAAATTTGATGTAAAAATAAATTACACTGACAACCGTAGAGTTAAAAGCAATAAAAATTAAGATAAAATAAAAAATAATAATAAAATTAAAATATACACGAAATATTACAAATAAGAAGCGATAAAGAAACACCGTGGCTTTCACAGGCGACTGCCTCCTTTATCAACAGTGGAACTTTACTGTCACGGTACATCCTTAAATAACATCAGCAGAATCACGGCTCACGGCACGTATTACTGTAGGAGCATCGAAATTATCCTCCACACGTGCATGGAGGCTGGAAATGGCTCGGGAACTCAGGAGGGAAGGAAAGGAAGGTGTTCTCCACTTCCTCAATGGTTTCTCCCCTTTCGTTCAGTTTACGTCGGAGGTGGAAATAGATGGTATCCTCCCGTTCTTTGACGTGTTCGTTTGTAGGGATGACCCTAGAGTTAAAACGAGAGTGTTTAGGAAACCTATGTGCCGAGGATAATATACGCATTACAGCACAGCACAAACTAACAATAATAAAAGTAATGTTTTTAGGACCGGCCCTGTTGGTATCCAATAAGGCTCGGTCCCAGAGCAGCACCTCCGAGGACGGATTTGGAGGAGATTAGTCGTGTCACAGAGGATCTCCAAAAATGCGGCTACTCCCAGAGTTTGGACAAACATATTCGAGAAGTTGAACTCGGACGAAGAGAGGTGTTCTCACCCGCTGCTACCGCATGCATTCCCGACTATTCGGGCTTAACAGAGCGGATCTTCAGAGAATTATGGACTTGTCAGACACGCTGTGCGCGGGTACTGGGGCGAATACTGCACACAGTCGTGTCAAAGGGCCTGCACCTCTCGAGGATACAAGTGGAATTATATATGAAATCAAATGTCCGGATTGTGGGAGTGTTATTTGGGGAGACAGAATGTACATTTTAAGGTCGTATTGGGGAAGATACTAGAGCAATGTGACTCTGAACACTCAAGTCGTCCAACATCGACATGACCTGTGGTCAATTGACAAGGCATATCGCGATGGCATCTTGGCCTATCTTTCTGTTTGTAAAGGACAATTATGTAAGTGGCGGTCCTAGTTAGCCGATGTCATTTCATATTCTGCTCAACTTGTAGCTCTTTTTCGTTTTAATTACTATTTCATTATTACATTTTGATTATTATTTTTTTAATTTTATTAATAATAAATAAATTTATTATTAATAATGAAAGAGCAAATGCTTAAAAAAAAGCGGTACTCACCTTGAATAAATCTGCATGGTTTAATTAAAAAGGGTTGGTTAATATTTAGGATGAATAGTTGAGTTAAAAAGACTAAGGGGGGGGATGAAAAAAATTATGTGTTATTCCAGAAATAAGAATAAGCGCAAGGGAGCAGGTGTGTACACATCTAATCCTTGGTTGTCATTAAAGTAGGAAAAATAGTTAAAATTAAATAAATAATGTAGTGGGCCAATAGTCATTATGGGAACTTTCGTTGCTAATAATAATATTCTGTTGGCGTCTTTAGTTGGTGATTGAGTGGGTAGAGAACGCGCGCGATATTTAAGAAATTATTTATACTCTCGTGATGCATTTTTTGACGTGGGGTAACCTCAACCGTGAGAGGTTCCAAATCTGTGAAAGTTTTGGAGCTTTCACCGATTTGGAATTTTTTTTAAGCATCTGCTATTTCATTATTAGTCTATCTACACGGTATTTTAAGATATCTAAAGCCTTGCATTTTATTTATTATTTAATTTTTTTTTCTAATAAAAAATCACTTGTAAAAACAACGTATTGTAAGATTCCTCTGGCTTTCTGTGTAAGGAATCACTAATGTATACCATTTAAGTTAATAAAGAATCTTATTATTATTAGCAATAGAGACTGCAGACTATGGAGAGCAAAAGTATGGGCGGAAAAGTTTCCCGGTAGAGACGGAAAGTTCCGCTGCTCTTCCCGCTCACTCGTCCATAAATAAATGGAATTTTCGCCATTTCAGCGTTATGTTACCGATTGTTCGAGGTCAAGAAAAATAATAAGTAGATTAAAAATAAAAACATACAAATTCAGAATTCAGTTACAGGTAACTTCAGTCCTACTGGTAAAGAGAACAACGACGATTAACTTTGAAAACAGTTGCCTCTCTCAGAAGGATTAGAAAGATTGGTTCCAAAATGTTCATGCATGTACAGCGACGTCAGATATGCAAGTGATTGAAATTTACCTATTGCAGGTTATATACACTGAAAGGAAAGAATTCATGGGATACCTGGTTCCTGGGCAACGCGACGCTGTCACCCCTCTCGCTAGTGGACGAACCCACCGCTTGGCAGGTATATAGGTACAGTGCATTCATGTTGACGACGTCCGTATGGATAAACGCCGTGGGTTAACCGACTTTGAAAGAGAGATGATAGTGGGTGCCCGTCGAATGGGTCACTCCATCGCGGCGGTGGTACAGAAATTGCACTATTCCCATTCGACAGTATCAAGAGTGTATCGGGAATACGCCATTTCCGGAATAACATCTCATCGTGGACAGTGCTGTGAGCGGAGAAAGGTGGTGGATGAACGGGGCCGTCGACGTGTCTCGCATTGTTTCAGCCAACTGGAAAGCGACGGTGGCACAAATCACCGCCGACTTCAACGAGGAATGTGCCAGAAACGTCTCTACCAAGACCATCAGGCGATCATTAGCTGCAATGGGTTATGGGAGCCGCCAACCCACCAGAGTCCCATTGCTAACACCACAACACAGTAGAACTTTACGCCTCAAGTGGGCGAAAAAACATCGGCAATGGAACTTGGTGATTGGAGACGGTTCAATGAGTCCTAGAAACGTCTCAACCAAGACCATTAGGCGATCGTCAGTCGCAATAGGTTATGGGAGCCGCCGACCCAACAGAGTCCCAATGCTAACACCACAACACAGAACTCTACGCGTCAACTGGACGAAAGAACATCGGCACGGACATTAGATGATCGGAGACGGATCTCCCGGTCCCATGAGTCCCGTTTCCTATTATTTTGAGCGGACGTAAGAGTGCATATTTGGTGGAAACCGCACGAAGCTATGCACCCGTCATGTCAAAAAAGAAACTTCCAATACGTCTAGACGCATCTCTGAACGTTCCGGGTTACGTGTCCATCCTTGCAGACCATCTGCATACCTTCATGGTCGTCGTAAACCCACAGGTCAATGGACTGTGCCAGCAGGACAACGCGCCTCCCCACATAGCCGTGGTGAGTAGAACATGGTTCGAAGAGCATTTTGCAGATTTTACCACCGTGGAATGGCCTCCCCGTTCACCGGATGTGAAACCTGTGGAGCATCTTTGGGATGCTGTGGAAAGGTCCGTTCGAGCTATGGATCCTCCACCCAGGAATGAGACGGATTTATGGACAGCGGTGCAGCAAGCATGGATGGAATATACCTGTGAGACGCTTTCGTGAACCAGTCCACTTAATGCCTCGCCGTGTGACTGCACATATTGGGCTTTATATATATATATATAAAGAAAGAAACAGATCATAACTCAGAAGGGAAGCATTATTCGGGCCTACACTCATATGAACATGTGAAATCCTGACAAAACATTTAAAAACAACGACAATACCTGTCAAAAACATCGTGTGTATGTGTGTGTGTGTGGCTCAGTTATTTATCGTTTGTTATCTTGGGTTTAAATATTAAACTTTAGACAGGCTATAAGAGGTACACTTTTAATATGAGATATCGTTTATATGAGTAGGCATAAAATGTAATTTTACCTGTACGCCGTTGATGTACCAGCGAAGGGTGGAAGCTGGCTTGGACGGCCCGGAATTACAAGTAACATTTACTCTGTCTCCGGTTTGGTACAAAGAGTCTCCGCCCTCAATAGAAGGAGCCTCTCTAGGAAGCACTAGAATTAAAAAAAAAAAAAAAAAAGAAAGGTTTGTTTAAACATCTACAATATATGACATATACTGTATTATAGCGCGAAGGATTTCTAGAAGAACTGTCTTAAACTTTATATTTTATTTTCTTTCTTTCAGGTGGAGCGAACATTTAGAAACAATACCGCAACGGGACTGAAAAGTTTCAGAGTATTTCATTTCGTGTCGAAAAATGAGAGAATTTAAAGCGTTATAAAGGCACATGAAATGCTAAAGGAAAATGCAATCCCAACTAGTGAAATGCAGGTTTTCATAATGCTTGCCACACAAAATAAAAACTTTTTTCTGTGGAAGCAACGGCCGAACCGCTGCTTGCAGCTATCAAACAGTGGTTCAATATTCAGTGGATGCACTGCCGGCTCCTTAACAGGTTAAATTTATATATATATTTAGTTTTATTTTTTATTTTTTTAAAATTAAATGAAGCTGATATACAATTATTAATTATGTTAATTACTCGGTATTCTGCTATAAGAAATATTATTTACTCCTACACACACACAACACGCTTCGGTGCAGCCAGCTGCACCGAAGCGTATAGGCATACACCTTTATCATAATTACATATATTAAAACAAACGTAAGGCTTTAAATTTGATATATTAAACTATAGTGGGCACATTTTTTAAGCAGGAGCTAAACGATCAGGTAAGACATAAGAAAGGAAATTTTTGGAGCCGCAACGTATTATACAAGATTATTTAAAAAGGAAAATCGTGTATCTCTCTCTCTCTCTCTCTCTCTCTCTCTCTCTCTCTCTCAGGGTAACTCAGGTTTTGGCTGGTGCAGCATAAGCGTCAGGCTTCCTTGCACCATATGGCTAATCATAATAATAATAATAATGTATAATATAAAATAAAATATCAGTGAGTAAAAGACAAATGCACCAGAGCGCACAAATCGGCAGCAAAGGATGCAGATGTATACTGTAAGTAACATAACATGTTATATTTCTTACAATATATATATAAGTTTGTATTAATTAATATATTGAATAAAGCATGCATAAATGGATGTGAAAATTACACTGAGTGCCAGAAACTAGAAGGGTGAAGACAGTAGAAAAGGAAATGTACTAGATAATGTGAATTTTTTTTTTTATTGCAGTGCAGTCAGAATGAATTTCTTTGAGCAGTGCAGACAGGCTGCCAGGACAGCTCATGGGGTATTGTCAATAATATACAGGAATTTTTCTAGCAGGAATAAGGAGGTGATTATCCCTTTGTATAACGCAATGGTTAGACCACCTTGAGTACCGATACAGGTCTGGTGGCCTCATTTTAGGAACGATATAAAGCTGCTGAAACGCGTACAGATAAGGGAAACGAGATTGATGATGGGAACTCATACGAAGAAAGGCTTAGAAAAAGTTCTGCAAATTGCAGCGTCTGGAGACTAGGCACCTGCAAGGTGATCTGATTAAGGTTTAAGCTCATTGCTGAGGGGATTCTTCCTCTTGTTCAGATTATGCACTTGAGGGGACTTAAATTGAGGAAAGACCGTTTTAGAATAGGTATTCGGAAATTTGCATTTAGTCAGCGTGCGGTTGATGTTGTAAGAAACTTCCAACTTCCGTTATGCAAGTTGATTCTAGCTAAAATAAATTCAAAGAAGAACTAGAAATTCGAATACAAATTTTTGGAGGGATTGGATGGTGTGTGTGTGGGTGTGGCTGATGCTCTATAAGTTCTTGCATCATATGTCACTACTAATGCTATTATTTTTTTTTCCTTTTTAACTTCATGTAATCGTTCTGAAAAACCTCAATGATAATTTTACAAAGCCACAAGTTTTTTAACCCCAAGTGATATTCCGGCAGTACACTTCAGATTTTCATGGTTCCTCTAAAGTAAACAGTGCAGTCGAAAAAAAAAAAAAATAATAAATAAAACATTTATAAGGCTATGCAAATTTCCTGATTATAATAACTTGAGAGGTGATAATAAGGCAACAGAGCATAAATAAGTTGCTTTATCAATCCGCACGTAATTTTGCCGCTTGTCGCTTCAATCTCTTCTTCTCGCAACAAAATCACACGAGAAAGTTCTTTTCAGCAGCTGCTCCTTACGCCATTTTGACCTTACCCTAATTCTCCTTGAAACTTTGTTTTATAAAGGTGAGCTACATCGATAAAGTCAACAAACATTTTAACATCGATACCGACTGATCTCGTCAAAAATTTGCTTCTGTGCCCTCCCATTCGTTCACACTTACATAATAGAAAAAATAGTCAAACGTACTTGACAACTTGCTTGAACACGACTAACCCACTTTACGATACTTTAAATTGCTGTTTTGATTAATAAAATAAAATCTCATTGTTTTATTTTAAAATAAAATAAAATAATAAAATTTTAAAGTATGGAATAAGAGCTCATTTAATAAATGTTTTGTCTGCGAGATATATTACAGTGTCTTGCGAGACCTTCGAAAACAGCGGCTCGCGACATTGAGAGATTTTGATTCGGGTTTACTATTTCTGCCCATAGTAAAGGCGGTTTACGTAACAATGGAAGCTGTTATGTAAACGGTCACATGGCTAGCTAACGAAGCTGCATTCGATCGTTTGGAATCGATTGCCATAACCGAAAGCGACGCAAACTGTGTCACGTGGAAACTAACTAGGTCACGAGAGCTAATATAATGCCCGAAAGTTACGGTGAGCATATGACACACATTTGATTCCTTTACTGCTAGAATGGAGAAGGTAATCTCAATTATCTAGAGTGTGTTGGGATGGCTTGAGTTCCTAGCATTTATTATTCTCTCCTTTAGGAGGGTGGCATCGTTGAACTTTGCAGTCAATTAGCATCGAATTAATTGGGTCCAGCTGACGCACACCTATTTCCCAATGTATTAATTGTAGAGAGCTGCACATTCTACTAATATCCTATTTAAAAGATGCAAATAATTACTGCAGATTAGGGATATTGGCTAGAAATAACACATTTCACTCCTTTCTGCTCCGGGGAAACCTGATCATCGTCTTCGTCCTGATTCAGGCTGTTTTGCATTTGCAATCAGAATCGATTCGTTTTTGCAATGGCTGACGTAATGAGATGTTACTATAGTCCAGCGTAATCCATCCAGAAAGCCCAACCCATTTTGGAAATGAAACCCTTTTTTTAGATTTTAGGAGTTTAACTGAAAAGATTTACAGAGACAAGAATGTTGAAACTATGTATAAACAGCAACTAAAACCTTTCTGTACCGTTATTTCTGTTGTAGACAGAGAAACACGACAAAAATCTTCTTAATGTGGTAGCAGTTCTCGCGCCAAGAACGAACTTCATCTTCTAAATGAATTGCCTTCATTGTCCTCTAAAGTCATACCTTGGTTTAGCGATCCCGTCTTACCTGGATTCATTATACGGCATTTAAACTATTAAAGTCATTGCCCGTAATCTCGGTCTGAATCAGTCCCGCTAAGAATAACAATGAATGTCATCGATAATATTAATGAGCTTTGCCAAGAAGTCAGTTCTACCGTATGCGCGGAAGCTGTGGAACTGATATCGCAAACGACTTCGCCCGATTTGAAAGGAGTGTGCCAGCAGTCATCAGTGACATCGCATTGTTGGCCAACTCCGGATTTGAAGAGCTCATCATAGAGGATGCTGAGGGCTGCTGTAGTCTCACGGAAAACCATTGACGAATGATGCTCTGCAGAGTTGTATCAGGTCATACCCAGGAGGCTGAAGGAATATGTGATGAAGAGAGTGCAGATATGAAGGTCTTAATAATCAAATTTCTTAATAAAGGACTGGGGCACCCCTGATTTCAGCATAAGATCAAAAACGATTGACGTATTTCATTATTATGTCCTTTTCTGTAGGATTTTGACAGAGCCTTTAATGCCTAAAAAGCCTTTTCAAGAAATACAGAACAATTCCAAAGAATTAACAATTCAATGGATCTTGTAATTTCAGTTTCGAATACCCAGAAGCTGGACTGCAGTGGATCTAGAAAATTTTGGCGAGAATATAATGTCTTTCTTTTCTGGGTTGATAGCAAACATAAAGAAATCAGTTTGCTTACGGAACTAAACGAAATGATTAGAGATAAAACTCCTTTTTTGCAACTGTTCTCTGGAGCATGTGGTGGTGCAGAATAGTCAAAGTAGACTGAGAACCCTGGAACAGCATTTAGTAAAGGCACGAAAACTAAGCGAGGATTAATAACGATAGAATTTGCTGTCATCAGTGGAATCCCAATTTACACGAGTTCCCCCGCCCATGTTAAAAGCCGTGAAACACTCACCAAGTATACTGTTCGTAACCACCCATGTGTAAGCCGAGGTAAACAGAGGTCGAGATGTAGCGTCCACATCACACAAAAAATGCCGTATTTTGCTCACCAAGCGCAATATTAGCTGGCGAATGATTCATCATCCGATGCAAAACCAGAACTTTGGATTGGAGTGGTCAAACCCATGCTTAGTCGCCAGAGCAAAGCTCCTTTGGCAGTTCCTCTCTCCTCGATTACGCAGAGTGGCTGCTGTATTATAAGGTTAAGATGGCCTTATTTTAAGGTTAAAATGAGTCCAAGAATATAACGCAAAAAAGTAGGACGGCCGCTAAACAGTTCAACGGACCGAACCTTTCTATCCGGCAGTTGCTTGAACTGCATGCGTTTAAGGAGACGCTGGTCTCGTGATCTTCACTTTAGAAGACCACGTGCTTCGCTGATTATGACTCTAATTAATTAGGCTGAACTGATTTACTTGACATGTGATGGCAAGTCTCATCTTATTTCTGTTGTTAGGAAATAACTTATTTGTTCAAGTAGCACTCGTGTGTGGATTTATGACTTGGCATTAAGCTTCCCCGGACATGAAAAGCAGAACTACCCGTGGCTTACGTGACCTTCAATGGTTGAGGGCATGCCTTTGAATTATGTGTATACATTTGTTTGCTTGGCAGTAGGTCCCTAGTCCGGTTCCACGCGCCAGAGATGGTGATCAACTAGTGGCTATATAGTGTTTATTGTACAGTGGCACCGGGGGTTCCCCCTATAAACCCCAAGGCCAGAGAATAAATGCGTCTGTAAATGCCAGAGATAGTGTAGGGTTATGTCGGTCTATTGTTTCTACGGCATTTAGCTGTCAGGGCCCCTAGTGGTACTCCGCGTTTCCGTCCACAGCCTCGGGAAAGCAGCCGTTGGTTCAGTAGAAAATACTCTGGCGGGGATCAACCTGGTCTGCGCCTGAGCTTGCCAGGGAGGGCCTCAGTAAAATAAGAAAATAAATAAAATCGCGTGTGTATCGTGTACGCACCAAATATGTTTTATGTATCTTTGACGAGTCCTACTAAATTTTGAACAGCTAGAACCGAAATCATGAACGATGTAATTTATGCTCATGCCCGCTACTTACTCTACCGAATCAATGTTAGCGATAAATAGGATACGCACGCCCGCTGCTTACTCTACTGAATTTTGAGAGAGGGTTGGAAGAGGTTAGGCTAATAGCCTAATTATCCATTTGATTATAGCCATTGTTCAATAGTATGATTGCAACAATACAAGTATTTGTATTGTTACAATCGTACTATGGTGTTGGATCATGTTATTCTGTCATGCTTTGTCGCAAATTACACATGCAGCCCTACGAGATCTGCAAGAAACGACAGCATCCACGCATGATACGTTATCTGCGAAACTATGACTTGGCTCAGGATCTCAACGAGTACAAGCGCGAGATGGTAACACTGCATATTTCGCAATGAGGAAACATATACTCTCAGAGATTAAATATGTCAAGATCTACGACGACAACGAAGAGCTCATACTAGATCGTAAATTGTATTTACGACCTGGAAATAGGAAGTCAAAGGGATAGAGGGGCACCTCCGTGGGGGTGCCCATCCTCCGCAGGTGAGTACTGTCAAGAATAATCAAATGCTTGCGATGGTAGAGCTCACAAGGCAAAAATGGGGATGGGAGATGGGGATAAGGAGGCGGGGTGATTGGGAGGGGAGTAGAGTATAGGGCTAGAGCGTCCTATTTGGGAGGAGAATATACAGGGTGTCTCAAAAATATTGGTACAAACGTTTAGGGGAGGTAGGTAGCATCTAAAGGAATGTGAATCGCATAAGAACCCATAACCGGAAACGTCACCGTAAGTCAGTAGACGGCGCTGTTCATCAGTTCGCGAGAGGGAAAATTTCTGGTTTACTCATTCAAGCAGTAGTCGCCGCACGAAGAACATGCATCGATGTAGGAACTGTGAGCTGGCAGACATGCACCTAGTGTATGGATTAGCAGAGGGCAATGGACGAGCTGCTCAACGAATTTATGGAGAATGCTTTCCAGGCAAACAAGTACCGGACCACCGTTTGTTTGCGCGTGTGCATCAAAATTTGTGCGATTATGGGTCATTTAGATGTAACAGGAGTAGTGCGGGCAGACCACGTTCGACGCGAACTACCGCCATGGAAAAAGGTTTGTTGGATGCTGTCCAGAATAATCCTACTACCAGCACACGTGCCTTTGCCTCTGCCTTAGGAGTGTCTTGTTGCAGTGTACAGCGTGTCTGGCACGACGATTCCTTATAGCCCTTTCATCTCCAAAGGGTTCAGTTACTGCTCCCCCAAGATCATCCTGCACGTGTGGCTTTTGCACAGTTGTTTCTCCAAGAAAGTGTTCAAGACTTGAATTTTCCAGCCTATGTTTTGTTCACGGATGAGGTTTATTTCACTCGGGAAGGCTTATTCAATCAGCACAATGCTCATGTGTGTGCTCACGACAACCCACACGGTGTGCGCCCCCATGCGGCACAACATCGCTTCGCAATAAATGTGTGGGCAGGTATGGTCGGCGACTGCTTAGTCGGCCCATACCTGTTACCATCCCGCATGAACTCCATTAAATATCGGATCTTTCTTGAACAAGTTCCTACCAGGGTTACTTGACGATGTTCCAGCAAATGTGAGATGTAACATTTGGTTTCAACATGACGGGGCGCCTGCCCATTATGGAAGGTGTGTTCGTGACCATTTGAACAGGCGTTTTGGGCGTCAATGGATTGACCGTGGTGAACCCGTTGCCTGGCCCCACACTTACCTGATTTATCGAGCCTTGATTTCTTTCTGTGGAGGCCCCTCAAATCTATCGTGTATGAATCGCCTGTGGAGACGGAAATTGATCTCGTCGCGAGACTCGTCTGCGCTGCTGCTACTGTCAAAGAAACGCCAGGTGTGTTCGACCGTGTCCGCCAATCCATGCTGCGTCGGTGTCGCGCATGCATCGCGTCTCATGGTGGAACCTTCGAACATCTGTTGTAACATCGTGAAATGCATCCATCTCGTACTCCATTGTTAATATTATGTCAAATAAATGTTTGTCACTAATTACTGTCTTGTGTCATTTCTGCTTCTTGTGCCTCTGCTACTACTTTCCTGTGACGTTTCCGGTTATGGGTTCCTATGCGATTCACATTCCTATAGCTGTTACCTACCTCCCCTAAACGTTGGTACCAATATTTTTGAGACACCCTGTATACGGTACAGAACCGCTGACCTCAGCGGTTCTGTACAGTATAAATATGTATTCGCACACCGGCCAGGACAGATGGAGCCGGTTTCAGCGTATCTCATGCCGTGCCACGCAAGAGGGGGCACAGCGTCAGCAGGGCATGGGGAAATTCCCCTCCTGCAATCCGATATGCGGAGGGGGGCCTCCTAGAATAACGCACGCACCCTTTCATCCAAGTATATACAATCATACACGATTTTTTGTTTGTATCACTTATTTACGGGCAGACAAATTTCTAACTATACTCTACACACACCCACTCTCTCATTTGGTATGTTTCATCCAATATCACACTTTCAGATGGGGCAGGTTCCTACTAAATGAACATCTATCAGAACGTGCACTTTTTTCCCGTGCATTCACCAGTCACCACACAGTTTACACAGGTCACCTTGCTTCTTATTCACATTCAGACAGCTTAACCCGGAATGAAGGTGAATTTTTTTTGTTTTTTATATTTATTTACATATTCAGGATGCGACAATCCACATATATGGGATATTCTCATTTAATGCTAATTGCACACACACACTTAGCTTATTCGTGACAGCCCTCTGATTGGAACTAGCAAACACGTTTTAAACTTCTTTTTTCCCAGGTTAAGTAGACGTTATCCACCCAGCAGGACATCCGAGCAATCATAAATGTTATCAAACGACCTTCACAGACACATACATACGTACATAAGAACAGTTCTTTACAGACACGTGCATACAGACACAGTCACGTACACACATAAAACGCGCAAATATTTACACACACAATACATACACACCCATGGCTACATATAGACATGCGCGTACGATTTTCGATAATCCCACATATTATTCCTCAGAAAGGCATATTTACGTGTGCACACATTTCGGCAATTACACATACAACACACACACACACTCCTCAAGGAGTGTGTGCGTGTGTTATATGTGTAATTGCCGTGTGTGTGTTGTAAGGCTCTCAAATACAGTACAAAAGTTATCAGCTATCAGACTGTTAGCTGGATGGGTAAAATGTTCTAGCCGGCCAGGAACTATTGGGAAAGTCACAGTCGGATGAGTAGTTTACATCTGAAAGGTGGCAGAGTTAAAGTGGTTGCATCTCAGTTACTTCTTCTAGTCTAAAAAACGTTTTGAACAAAGTCAGAGAAGACTTTGTAATGCATGTCATCAGAGGTGAGCTCATCTCCGCTGTTTATGGGTCCAATTTTGGTAATTAATGCACATCTATGGGGATGATAGTGTGGCAGTCATATATGAGTCATATAGTGTCCAATCTTTATGGGCACCACAGGTGCATTTGGGAGTCCTGTATGTATCGCATCTGTAATGTTCCATTACAGATGCGATACTTGGTGAAAGAAAATACCATTTGGAACATTTTCTTCCCCTTCTGCGATCTCTTTCTTACAGGTAAATAAAAAAAGTCTCAGTCCAGCCAACGCTGCATGCACTTATAGAAATCAGCTCTTATGTGTTTGATTTAATGCAAAAATCTGCGCAATTAAAAAATAACAATTAAAATTTTAATTCCCTATATGAAGGTGCACTATAACTTGGTAGGCTGTCATTCCACGAAATAGTATTTGAAAGTTCACCATTTAATTCAATTTTAACTTAAATTTCTCAAATTTTTGCATTAAATTTGTATAAGAGATGCATTTTATAAAGTGCACCGTTGGCTGGACTAGATTTGATTTATATTTTAAAAACTTAAAGCTCATATATAAATTTTTTTCATACTACAGTTAAGCTGAGGCCACACAGAGCGCTATGTACGCTACGTGTGCTATGCGTGGGAAAAATAGTTCCCTTTAGAGACAACATAAGGTGTAAGGTGAGGTGAGGTGTATTTAGTGTCAGACGGCACCAGGGGTTTCCCCCATCTCCGCGTAGCTTTCATTGTGGGTGTACCAGTTCACTGGAAATGCCAGAGATTTAAAAGTGTATGGATATTGTATATGTGTAGTGCCGTGTACCGTTGTTCATCTGGTCGTTTAGCCGCTGGATCCCTGCTAAGGCCCAACGTTGCCCCACCTTCGCCCCGTGGAGGCAGACCAGATTTCAGTGGCTAGGACCTTAAAAAAAAAGAAAAAAAACAGTAAATAAATAAAGAAATAAATAATAATAAAAAAGATAAATAAATAAAATAATAATAAGAAAGATAAATAAATAAAAAAAATAATAATAAAAATAAATAAATAAAATAAAATTTATATTGTATTTATATTGCATGCGTGAAAACAGCACATATATACACACATGCACATATGTACACACAACGTGCATACATGTGCCAACGTCAATCTTGGGGTTGACGTCACTTGAGTTGGGTGTATACAGGGTGATTCACTACCAGTGCGACAAACTTGCAGGAGGTGTAGGGGGCACAAAGACCAATCGGAAACACATAGTATTGCAGGGTCCGAAATGCCTTCGTCATGCTGTAGAGGACGTTGAACGGGAGGTCGCGTGAACAGCGATCCCGTCAGCATTTGCGAACCGGTTCCCGAGGCAGTAGGATGGACGAGTATTCAAACGTTGAACTGGCCGACATGCACCTCGCGTATGAAGTTGGGGACTGTAAAGGGCGCGCTGCTCTGCGCTTGTACCAGGAAAGTTTCCCGCAGAGGCGTGCTCCTCATCATACGACTTTCGCACGTGTGCACAGAAGATTACGTGAGACTGGTTGTTTCACGAGAGGTACCATGAATCGAGAGCGAACGACGAGGACGCCAGACAATGAGGAGAATGTCCTACGTCTTGCAGAAGGCAATCCGACTACGAGTACTCAAGCGATAGGCCAACGATTGGGTATTTCCCAATCCACTGTATGGAGGATACTGTCAACAAACCAAATGAGTTCATACCATCTGCAACGCGTCCAATCATTGGAGCTTGCGGATTATCCACTCCGGAGGACTTTTGCTACTTGGTTTCTTCAACAGAAACGGTTCGCAAATGCTGACTTCCAGCGGGATCGCTGTTCACGCGACCTCCCGTTCAACGTCCTCTACCCCTCATGACGATGGCATTTCGGACCCTGCAATGCTATGTGATTCCGATTCGTCTTTGTGCCCCCTACACCTCCTGCAAGTTTGTTGCACTGGTAGTGAATCACCCTGTATATGTGTGCATACAAGTACATATATACACACATGCACATATGTACACACAACGTGCATACGCATACCAACGTCAATCGTGGGGTTGACGTCGCTTGAGTTGGGCCAGAACATGGGTGAAGATATTTTGGATGTATTTAAATTTAGGTGTGTGGAGAGCTGAAGACTAGGGGGAGAAAGACAGAAGTATGGAGCCAATAGAGAAGACAGCCCCAAGTTTCAGTGTGGCATGCCCATGCCCCACCAGAGTAGAAATGAGGGGAGGGGCGACGAGAGAATCGTCTCCCCGTGGAGCAGGGTTTAAAGGTGAAGGGGGCTAGGGTGCCCTCTTCAGGCTGCCGTGAGGCTTTGGGAGCTAGGTTGCAGTTTGTTGTTCGTTGTCTTTATTCTTGTCCACTTGATTCAGATTGGGACACTCATGAGGCAATCCCTGTCCGTTTTTTTTTTTTTTTTTTTGTTGATTCTCTTTTCTTCTTCTTTTTCCCTTCTTCTTTTCTTTATTCCTTTATTTTCCATTCATTTTCTTTTCTTTCACAGTTTTCTTTTCCAGGAGTTGTCTCTGTCTTATGCGATTTATGTTACTGTACTATCAGTCTCAAGGGCCAAACAACTGCGTACACTTTGTTCGCTGTCTAGCCACGTCGCCGTGTTGTTTGATTTGTGGCTATATTTTTAAACGTCGCTGACGACAGGCATGCGCAGTAGACCCGCATGCAAGAAATTTAGTTCTTTTTGTCTGCTGAAGTGTCGTACGAATCTTAGCCAGTGTGGCCACTTGGTGTAGCAAACAGCGTGCGAAGCATACATAGCGTAGCGTTCTGTGTGGCCTCGGCTTTAAACATTAAACATTAAATATGCCAATTTCTCTAAGTGAAATCAGAGGAAAAATAAAATCGAAAAAACTTCAAAATAAAAATTTGGATAATCGAAATTTCAGATAATCTAAATTATATTGTCGTGCCAAGCAAAAAAGGGGCAGTAATCTCATTTTTTAACAGATAAATACTTAATTTATCTCTTCCGTGTTAAATGAATATACACGAACGCTTAATTTAATTTATTTACAGTTTGCCTTAAAACTTGTTTCAATATAGTGGTTTTGACACTTGTGACAAATGTCGTTCTAGAAGTCCGACTTTGAGTATCGCTAATGGAGGAATTTCTAAAGGCCTCTGCAATCGAGGCCGACTGAAGAGAGTTAGCCGATCTCATGTGGATGGAATAGGATTTTTCCTTGGTTTTTCATCCCGAACGACATGCAAATCGCCTCTTGAACATGCACGTGTACATACACAATAGCGCAACATGGTCTAAGTGATTGATGCACCTTAAACTCACTGAAGAAAAGTTTTTTAAACTAAAAAAGTATCTGCAACTGTAATAATTAAATCTATGTTGAAATTCGCATTCTTACCTCCACGCCAGACTTCAAAAAATGCAAATACTCCTGTGATTTTCAGGTTTCTATTGCGCATATAATGTATATGAATATGAAAATATTTCATATTATTTAAGGATCCAGTAACTAACTGGATCCACTTTCAAAAACGTTTGCACAGAGGTAGTGCAAAAGTTTTTGCCATTATTATTGAGGACACCTTAAAGGTTCAGGGAAACTGCTAGTTACGGGGGATGTGGGTAATACTGACACGCGTTTATCTGATAATATTGGTCAAAGTAACTCTTGCACATACCTCAAGAGTTCTTATCTGTTACCCCAACTGGACATATTATCTAGATGTTCTGGGGGCAGAAACGTTTCAAGTCAGTGGGTAGCTAATGCCAGAGAAGTGAGCCTAAAAAACTTCAAGGGTTGTGTTAGGGTTGTTAAATATACAAGAACAGTAAGTCTTATTTGTTTATATAGTAATGTTAGAACTGTCGTCAATAAAATGAGCGAATTCGAACGGCTGTTTAAAACAAGTAACGCGGACATAATAGGGCTTAAGGAGACGTGGTGCCACCAGGAAATTGGGGTTAAGTTTCAGACGGCTTGTATAAGGTATTTAGGAAGGATAGGGTTGATAGAAGGGGTGGTGGGGTAATGCTTCTTATCAGAAGAAGTCTGAGTGCGGCGATAGCTTTCCCGGATTCAGACGTTTCACATGCTAGTATAGAGTCTGCATTGTGTGAGATAGTTGGAAACAAAGGTATGATGCGAGTAGGAGTAATCTACAGACCAGGTGATTGTGGAGATTATGACGAAAGCCTCTACATGCAAATGGAATGGGCAAGTAGGTGTCAATGTCTTATTATGGGTGATTTCAATTTGCCTCTAATTGATTGGAGTAAATGGGAAAGAAACTCTTTCATGGGAAACAAAATTTCGGGAATTTTGTTCCCCATGAAAGACTTCAGGAATGGTCAGAAAAATGGCAGCTATGCTTTAATCCAACAAAGTGTAAGGTATTACACCTGGGAAACAGAAATCCCAAAATAACTTATTCACTTGGTGGAGTTCAACTAAACACAGTACTGGAGGAAAGGGACTTGGGTGTTACGATAAGGTAAGACATGAAATTCTCTGAGCATTGTAAACAGGTTTCAAGGAAGGCCCACGGTGTTCTATCGATGATCTATTGAACTTTTGCAAGTAGAAATATAGGGACGTGATAATCCCATTATATCAGTCTTTTGTTAGACCACACTTGGAATACTGTGTTTAAGTATGGAGACCGCACCTAAAGAAAGACATCGAGCTCCTTGAAAGGGTGCAAAGACGGATAACTCGCCTGGTGAGTTCGGCAAAAGGGCGTCCTTATGAAGAAAGACTTCGAATATGTGGGTTGCAGAGTTTGGAAACTAGACACCATAGAGGAGATTTGATTGAGGTGTTTAAGGCTCTGAGAGGCATCAGTAAAATGAATGAGGACGAAATTTTCAAGATTATAAATGATGCTAGAAGTAGGGGACATAAATTAAAGTTACGGGGGGAAATGTTTAGATTGGACTGCAGGAAGTTTTATTTTAGCCAGCGAGTTATAAATTACTGGAATAAGTTGCCTACATTGGGGAAATTCAAAGGTCATCTGGATAGTACCTTCGGGTGAGAGAAGCGCATAGGATGATAGGTTTAATTTCCTTTTCTTTTATTAATTATTATTTTTTTTATCATTGTTTTATTTTATTTTTTATTTTTTTTAATTTTTTGGTTGGTGCAGCATAAGCCATAGGCTTTCTTGCACCATGCGGCCATTACTTATACTAAGTGGTTGATACACCTAAAACTCACTGACAAGTTTTTTAAACTAAAAAAGCTGCAACTGATTTTCAGGTTTCTATTGCGCATATAATGTATATGAATATGAAAATATTTCATTTTATTTAAGGATCCAGTAACTAACTGATCCTTTTAACTATGATTGCACAGAAGTATTAAATTAAGGGCCCCTTAAAACACTTGAATGAGGAAAAATATAGGAAGCGGACAAAATAATGGAAACACCTGGTAGGAAAGTAGTAGTTTTTGTTATGGCTGTATGACATATTTGTGAACATACAGTGATGATTTATATATATATATATATATATATATATATATATATATATATCTGATAATTAAAATAAATATGATATTTAAAATAAAAACATCAGCCAGTAGTACGGCAATAATGCAGAGCGAAACATAACACAAAATAATATAAAATAAACAAACAGGGAAGGGAAAGTAGAGATAATAGGACAAAAAGGTAGTCGATAATCCCCTATAAAATTTAGTCAATTAAGTCATTAAACCCAATTAATAAGAAATGTAAATTTAAAATAATGCCAATTATAAATAATTTAGCGGTACCCCCCTCGAAGGTACCAGTTCCAAAAAACGTGAAATATCACCAAAAAAGGGTTAAAGAAACTACCAAAAAACTAAAATATGTTTTTAATTTAAATATCATATTTATTTTAATTATCAGATATAATTAGGCATCATGTGGAGGATGTGCATTTGCTGCCTCTAATGATAGCTACATAGCCATATTTATTTATTTTTATTACTTTTGCCTAACTTTTACCTCACATAATATATATATATATATATATATATATATAGGTAAATGAATTAGGTGGTAGTATAATAATATAATATAAATAATATATTGGCTTGTCAGTTAAACCAATAACCAAGATAGGTACCTAACGTGACCAGGAAAAAATACATGCTATGCATTAAGCAATATATTACAAAATATATAAAAAATCGATACATTAAAAAGTTAATTATGGCAATAGGTTACATTGAAGAGGACTTTTTCTAGGGCTAACCCTTTCAATGTAACTACCGTAATTAACGAGCTATCCGTTTCTGTAGTCATCGTCCAGCTAGGCAAAGTCCAAAAAGCAAAAAGTAAATTAGGCCAAAACTGATAAATAACTAAATTTCTAAATTTAGTAGCAAGCTAGTGCGATGACTGTTAGCCCGACGGATAGCCAAAATTAAATTTACATAAGCAAAAAAGAGCATATAAAATATTTTTAGGCATCAGTGTGTAGTAAAAAGATAGAGCAGCAGCCAGTGCTAACAAAAGGCGAACGGAAAAGTTAGAAGGATAGTTATAGTATCTCACTCCCCCTCGAATACTCTAATAGATCATGAGATATGAAAATTAGGAATAAGAAAGAGAAAGGTAAACAGAAAAGAAAAAGTAAAATCAATGACTAGGATGCAACCTTATAGAAAGGTATCCCATTTTGTGGCAGGCAATGTAAAGAAAACATTACGCTTAAAATTTTAACATTTTAACAAGCTTACCAACGCGAATCCAAGGCAGGAAAAAAAGCCTCGGGAAATAGCACGTGCTGAATATATACTACTGTGCGCAGCCCCCCCTGGTAGGTGTAGTAGATAAGTAAAGCGATAAATTAGGCATATTTACAAGTAGCGCCCTCTGCATTGTCAATATGCCAAAGAACATAACTAAATAATAATGCCGTCAAATAATTATATCTTGAAATTAAATTAGAAGTTAACAGAATATGTTCCTGCCCATAGAGCAAATATAGGTACGACGTTTTCAATGCGTGTAAGCTATATGTGACTTACTACATGAGCAGTACCTACTATATACATATATACATGCCCAACGTCATTCATATTAGCCAACGAAACTCCCACAACAATTTTTTAAACCAAGTATGTTATATTAGTGCCTGTACATTACTAATTCTATAATCCTCTGTGCGCTAAGGTTATAATTTTCCTTGCTACATGCTATAATTAAGGCTTTATAAATAAATCGTGCTATTATGTGGTGTGGGAAGCCATTATTTAATAACTTAGTTATTAATTATTATTTTTTATTATTGATTTATTTATTGATTTTTATTATAATTATTGATTTATTGATTTTTATTATAATTATTATTGATTTCAGAACTAAGTTATTAAATAATGGCTTCCCACACCACATAATAGCACGATTTATTTATAAAGCCTTAATTATAGCATGTAGCAAGGAAAATTATAACCTTAGCGCACAGAGGATTATAGAATTAGTAATGTACAGGCACTAATATAACATACTTGGTTTAAAAAATTGTTGTGGGAGTTTCGTTGGCTAATATGAATGACGTTGGGCATGTATATATGTATATAGTAGGTACTGCTCATGTAGTAAGTCACATATAGCTTACACGCATTGAAAACGTCGTACCTATATTTGCTCTATGGGCAGGAACATATTCTGTTAACTTCTAATTTAATTTCAAGATATAATTATTTGACGGCATTATTATTTAGTTATGTTCTTTGGCATATTGACAATGCAGAGGGCGCTACTTGTAAATATGCCTAATTTATCGCTTTACTTATCTACTACACCTACCAGGGGGGGCTGCGCACAGTAGTATATATTCAGCACGTGCTATTTCCCGAGGCTTTTTTTCCTGCCTTGGATTCGCGTTGGTAAGCTTGTTAAAATGTTAAAATTTTAAGCGTAATGTTTTCTTTACATTGCCTGCCACAAAATGGGATACCTTTCTATAAGGTTGCATCCTAGTCATTGATTTTACTTTTTCTTTTCTGTTTACCTTTCTCTTTCTTATTCCTAATTTTCATATCTCATGATCTATTAGAGTATTCGAGGGGGAGTGAGATACTATAACTATCCTTCTAACTTTTCCGTTCGCCTTTTGTTAGCACTGGCTGCTGCTCTATCTTTTTACTACACACTGATGCCTAAAAATATTTTATATGCTCTTTTTTGCTTATGTAAATTTAATTTTGGCTATCCGTCGGGCTAACAGTCATCGCACTAGCTTGCTACTAAATTTAGAAATTTAGTTATTTATCAGTTTTGGCCTAATTTACTTTTTGCTTTTTGGACTTTGCCTAGCTGGACGATGACTACAGAAACGGATAGCTCGTTAATTACGGTAGTTACATTGAAAGGGTTAGCCCTAGAAAAAGTCCTCTTCAATGTAACCTATTGCCATAATTAACTTTTTAATGTATCGATTTTTTATATATTTTGTAATATATTGCTTAATGCATAGCATGTATTTTTTCCTGGTCACGTTAGGTACCTATCTTGGTTATTGGTTTAACTGACAAGCCAATATATTATTTATATTATATTATTATACTACCACCTAATTCATTTACCTATATATACAGACCGATGTAATGTTTAATCGTCTTAGATGGCATTAATTGGTTATGGGAATAAAACAAAATAAAACAAAATAATTTAATTATATTTATTATAATATTTATATTTCACTTTCACATACTAGGATATATATATATATATATTTATATATATATATATATATTTTTTTTTTTTTTTTTCTTACAGGAAGAACATACTGTGAAGGAAGGATGATAAATACCGGACGAAAAAAGGTACATGAAGAATATGACCTCTTTGAATTCCAAACAGGTCAAATTGTTGGTACACGTTTAGCAGGACATCGGTGACTTGCTTGACTTTGCTGATTTGTATAACGTATCCATAGCAACTTTATCGAAAGTGTGTGTTTAGGGTCTAACGGTACGAGGGGTTCCCCCATCTCCACTACTTTATCGAAAGTGATGCCTGCATTCAACAAGTCTGAAAAAGCAAAATCTGATAGGACGAAGTGTGGCAGAAAATCGAAGCTGGCTGAAAGAGATCCCCGGATACTGAAAAGGATTGTAGCCCGAAAACACAAAACTACTCCCTCAAAAGTAACTACAAATTATGATATTAGGATCCCCTGTAAATGATTACATCTACCCATATATTCATTTCTTCTGTAAATTGCGTGTGTTCTCTGGTCGATTTACCTGTTTTGATGGACGGAAAAACCCCAGTTTCTGGGAGGAAAAAACATTGCTATCTACGCCTGAGATCGACTAACTCAGCCACGGAGTGAAAAAAGCCCACTAAAGTTCCTCGCGTCATCGACGGGATTCGAACCCATGCCTTTTTCATTCTGTGTGGGGTGGACGGTGACGATACCATTATGCTACCCGCGCAGTCCCTCAAAATTAACTACAGAACGTAATGTGAGTTTCAAAAATCCAGTTTCTGGAAAAATAACTCGGCGAGAATTTCATTAAGCTGAAATTTACGGAGGAGCCGCTATTGCCAGGTCGCATGTTACTGGTGATAATGCTAGAAAGAAGATACAACGGTATAAAGAGCACAAAAACTGAACACTTGGTGATTGGAAACGTTATAATTTTAGAGACTGATGATTCACACTTTTTCCAACATCAGGGCAAGTTTACGTTTAGCGAATGCCAAAGGAAGCGCATCATCCTGACTGCCTTGAGCCAACCGTCAAATCAACAATAATTCGGGCAGAAATCTCACGGTATTCTTTAGGTCTAATCACCATGAACAGGAGAATTACTGCCAATGATTAGCTTGATATTGTAAGTGACCAGGTACATCCCAGGGTGCCATCAGCATTTCTCACAAACGATGACAAATGATGTTTCAAGATGATAATACTCAAATATACACATCCAGAAGTGTTAAATCTTCGTTTGAGGGGCATCAAAATGAGGCTAAACATCTCCTATGGTCAATACTCTCAATCACAAGATTTAAACGTTATTTAATATTGTGGAGATATTTGGAGAGGGGAATGAGAAACAAATTTCCTCCTTTCCTTTTCGTTTCTTGCTTGAAAAGTTCCTCCCTGAAGTATGGTTCAGTATCCCTCTTGAGACGGTTAAAAATTTATTCAAATCTCTTTCCCATAGAAACCAAATTGTTTTAAAAGTAAAGGTTGGCCCAACGACATATTAGTGCATATCTACAATTCTTATCATAGATGTATCATATGTATATATATATAGGCGTACAAACCTATATCCAGTTCCTGCAATATTATCACAAAAAAAAAAAAAAACAACTTATAGCCTTTAACAAAAAATTAAAACTGAACAATAGTAATTACAGGCTACCATATATACTTTATACCCAAATTCCATAAAAAAATTCCATAGGATTCAGATTTATAACCTCATGCAAGAATAGTTATGCACACCAACCAGGCAAAACACTTGAGCACCTACTACAACCCTTGTTAAGCATTATATCAGACAGCAGATTCATAGGTAACAAACAACCAGTATTGAAAGCCTTATAAAATGGTAATATTTATAGTATACATATATTTTACTTCCATAGCTTATTTACTTGTATTGGCCAAATCAAGCTGAAACCATGCTTAAAGATCTATACACAAAATATAGAAAGAATATAACCTGCAATATCACCTACTGCAAGAGCCTAGTAAACCTATGTATCTCTAATAACTTTGTGTATGATCAAAATAGGGTATATCAATAAATGATCGGAACACCTATGGGAAGTCCCGCTTCGTGAATAATAGCAAACCTATATTTATATTGGTCTGAAACCTCATTTCCACAGGAACTTAACATTTACAGGTTATATAGATGACCTAATAGTAATTAACTGCTCAACCTTCATCATGGAATATGGACACTTACATCCCAATGACCTCAAACAGGAAAAAAAAAAAAAAAAAAACAAACAACGGTGATACTACAGCCAATTTTCTAGATCCCGATATTACGATTTTACTATTATTAATATATCTTGGTTCTTGAGGTTGTCGCAGACATTCTCTCAGATAAGCCAGAAAAGCTGGACTTGCTATCTGCGAGTCTAACACACGCTGATAGAACTGATATTCGGATGACACCCAAGTCAAGTGGACCCAATTTCGGCAAAGTCCGGACGGTCTGGAACAGCCAAATCCTCTGTTTGCACCTTCACGATGGTGGGACTGTTAGTGATCCTGGGTATAACCCCATGCGTAAGAACACTATGGGTGACCACCCAGGTGTGAAACAATGTAAGAAGGGATCGATGTGTGGAGCCCACTAAGATGGAATAATGCCGCTCCTCTGTATTACAAGGCAATACTAGGTGGTAGATGACTCTGGTCAACCGGTACAATACCACCACTTTGGCTTAAAGTAGTGGAACCCATGTATAGTTTTCAGAGCTAAGTTCCGTCAACTCTTCCCCAACTCTTTCATCATGCATTATGACTGATGTCTTTTGAGGTTATGATAGACATCATGGCCAGATCCAAACTTCCTTACATTTCGAGGGTACAGCTCTAAAACGGTGTTCGCAGGCCGGCCGCTAGTTAGTACACCGGACCGAACCTATTGATAACTCTCTAGGAGGCTTCCGGATCAGCTAGTGTATAATCTTGCTATCTCTACTCTGCCAGATAGTGACTGAAGAGAGTCCGAGTAGTGTGTATGCGGGGGGGGGGGCATTGGCGAGGCCACGTTATGTCGAGGATCTGGTTATATTCTTACCAATGTGTACGCCATATCCAAAAATTTCATTGCATCATGCAGCATGCCCTCCCTCCCACTTTTTCTTACTATTGAATACACTATGCATTGTCAAAATAATAGGGCAAGCTTATCTGCGAAAAGATCTAAACCTCCTAAACACTTTCTAGTTCATTTCACAAATATACATGGTCTCAGTTCTAATCTCAACGATGTCCATTTCCACTTACAATTTGCCAAAACCGATGTAATTTTTCTGACAGAATCTCAGTTATCGGTTGATTCAACCACTTCTCATCTTAGTTCCCTAAATTATTCGCTGTATTTCGCCTCAAAGGTGGTAATTGTGCATATGTCCGTTCGAATATTCCCTGTCAGAGACTTGGTAATTTGGAATCTCCTCTTTTCGATCTTCTCTTGGCTAAAAATCTCGCTACTTCATTCTGTAAAATTCATCTGCTGTCTCTACCGTTCTCCCAACTCCACTTATCACTTGGAACTCTGACTTCCTCTCTTTGCAACTTGACTTTTTCTAGTCCAACTTTCCTAATAGTGAGGTAATTTTCCTTGGTGATTTTAATGTTCACAACTCCAGCTGGATTCCGTTTTCTAGTCACACAGATCCAGCTGGCCGAGATGCTGAGGCTTTTGCAATTACTAACGACAAAGCACAGATTGTTCATTTACCTACAAGAATACAGGAAAATCCTAACCATAGAGCCAACACGCTTGATCTTTTTCTCACAAACAACCCTTCTAAGTACAGGGTCGAAGTGAATTGTCCTTTAGGCACCCCAGATCACAACTTGGTTATTGTGTCTTCTTCAATGGAACCAAAATAGAAGCAAAATAGAATGAACTGCGAGATTTATTTTCTTCTTTTCCTTGGTCGGACCACTGTTACAAAGCTTCTAATGTCAACGTTTGCTCAGCTCGAGTCAGTGAAATTATTCTTGTAGGAATGGAATCCTTTATTCTATCCTCCACTTTAAAATCTCGTCTTTTACCTAAACCTTGGTTTACCAATAAATGGGTTAAGGCTATTATTATTCGTGGGAAGAATTTTGCATATCGTAATTCCGTTGATTCCAATTCTTCAATTTCATTTTAAACTAGATTTTAAACAGGCTAAGAGTAGAAAACTTGCTTCTTGCCCTAATGTTAACCGAGCATTCTGGCCTCTTGCCATAGCTATTCGCCGCACCCTATGCCCATCTCTGCTCTCACCTCTGTCAAAACCAGATGGTTCTATTGTCACTTCAGCCAAGGATAAAGCTGACCTGCTATCATCCCATTTTTCTTCTAACTCATGTATTATTAATCTTGATAAAACACCTCCAACCATTCCCAACAAGCTGCATTCAATGCCTCCTGTGGTCTTCCGTAAAAAGGATGTCAGAAGGAATTTGACGAATCTCGATGCTAAGAATGCTCCAGGTCCTGTTGGTATTTCTCCACTTGGTCTCAAAACCTGTGCTCCTGAAATCACTCCTGTTCTTTGCCGCCTTTTTTCACTTTCTTATTCCATAGGTGTTTTTCCATCTGCTTGTAAATTTGCTCATATCTAGCCAGTTCCTAAAAATGATGACAAATCCCTCCCATCCAATTATCGTCCCACTGCAATCACTTCTACTCTTTCTAAAGTAATGGAGAAATCAATTAACGGCCTACTATTAAACTACCTAGAAACCCACCGTCTGATCAACGATCGCAAGTATGGATTCCATCAGTGTCGATCCACAGGTGATATTCTTCTGGCTTATGTTACCCATTTATGGACAAATTCAATGGAAAAGTTTGGTGAAACACAAGTAGTTGCTTTTGACATCTCAAAGGCTTTCGATCGTGCTTAGCATAAAGGTCTTCTAAGCATAAAGGTCTTCTACTTATAACTATAAGCTTTTATCTTATGGTTTGCGAACTGTTTTTGGTAATTGTTTATCCAGTTTTCTCTCTGATCGCTCACTGAGGGTGATGGTAAATGGCTCTCTGTCTTCTACCTTCTCCACTAATGCTGGTGTCCCCCAAGGTTCAGTTCTTTCCCCCACTCTTTTCCTCTTGTATATTAATGACCTTCTTCCATTGACTGGAAAACCTATCCATAGTTTTGCCGATGATAGCACATTGCATTCCACTTTGAGAAACCTTGCCCTACTTGATCAGCCTCAACTTCTCGAATATCCGCTACCAATTCCTTAAATGCCGATCTCCAGGTAATTCTCCAGTGGGGCAAAGACAACTTAGTTGATTTCAATTCTTCAAAACTCAGTCTTGTTTGATATCTTACAAGAAGAATTCTTCTTCTCCTATGCTTATCTTTGGTGACACTCCGATTTCTAGGCAAGTTGTTTTATCCCTTTTGGGGATTACCCTGACTTCTAATCTCTCTTGGCATAAGCACATTACAAATATTGCTTCCTCTGCATCTAAAAAACTTCGTTTTGTCTGTCGCTCTCGGCGTCACTTGTCTTCCACACAGCTGTTCACTCTGTACAAATCTCAGATCCGCGCTAACATGGAATATTGTTCCCAACGTTTCGGGCGGTGCCCCCAAAACCTCTCTCAGGCTTCTAAATTCCATTCAGAAGAGTGCAGTTAGGTTAATCAATGACTCATCTCTAACAGAATCTCTCCAATCTCTGTCTCATGTACATACTGTTTCTGCTGCATGCCGTCTCTACAGATACTTCCATGGGCACTGTTCTTCTGAATTGGCTTCTATAATTCCCGCTCTCTCTTTCAAAACAGTACGAACACATGTTGCCACCAGCCAACATCCATTTACTGTCCAACTTCGAACTCCCAGAACCAACTTTTCATCTTCCTCGTTTATTCATTCAACTGCCGTTTTCTGGAACAATCTGATAATAATATCTCGATATTACTATTACATATACATGTAAAGGAGTACATGCCAACATTATACTAGCACAATTGTTTAGCTTTGTGTAACAGCAACCATCTGCAGCAATAAGGAAATAACCATCAATAACATTAGGATGTTATTGATGGTTATATAAAAAAACTGATAAATAACAGTTTTCCTCCAGCATATAATTCAGCTACCACTTCAGTAAAGCCCTTTCAACATTGTCAAACACGGAAAAGCAATTGCCAACCATATTAATACAGCAAATATAATCAGCCGTATATGAAGTTATTACCCGTTAACTACCAGGCTTATAAATATAATACACTTGGCCTCTGTGGTGTATTACAACTTAAAAACTTGTATCCACCAATTGGCCAATTACAGTGTATTAACGTTGTGTATATTTATACACAATTTAATTGTTTTGATCATGTTATCATTATTACACACACGGCTGACCTTAAATACACGAGGAACACACTCCCAGACATTCGCTCAGTGTCCTAACTGCAGGAACGGGTTTTCAACCCTGAACTACTGAGCCCATGTATTTATCTCTACCTCACTAATCTTTCAGGTTTCCATCATTTCTACATTTTCCTTCTTGTGTGCCATTAGTTTTACGAAGTTAATATTCGAGATGTTCCATACCTCCTTTACCCAAGCTCTTTTTCAAAGTTTTAGCCTCTGTTCACTGTTGCTTTGTAAGCTATTATAATTCTTAGCTACCCCGGACAGTTTGTATTTAATTGAGCTCATCATTACACATATTCATACATCCTTTAATCATTTCCTTCATCATTCTTCAACAATATCAACATTACCATTCCCCCCCCCCCCCGATCTCTAACAGCAGGCATCGCTAGTGTGCATCGCACAAAAATATACACGTGGATAGCGCATCTCAGCCATTTTCAGTACTACAAGGTAAGGGGGTAAGTCCCTCCAGTTTATTCTTATTTTTCATTATTAATTTTTATCTTTACTGCAGTTTTTTCTGGCGTTCTTGCTTCTGAAACGTCATCCATGTTCTATAAGCTCTACTTATAACTATAATTATTGGCATTCTTACCGCAAAATTCAAATTCGTCCACAAAATGTGCTCAATAGCATATAGAAAACATGTCGGAAACAGTAGCAAGAGCATTGCCGTCTTTCTCATAATTTTGGTGGATGACCTCTGACGAAGACATTGAAATTGTGAGTAACACGGCAATGTGACATTATTTTAGTCCTCTTATCTTATCTTAATTTTTCACTTTATCCAATTGTATTTCTTACATTTCTTATTAATTTCTTCAAGTTCACTTCTTGTGTATACCGTATATTCAATAATACTTCTACTTCGCACTTTCCAAATACCACTATGTATAAAGTTATACTATTATTTATACAGATATACCACTATTTACACTTTATAGTTGTAGGGTACATTTGCTTAAGCAGTGTCCATAATACCTATTATTATTATCTTTCCGTTTTATTCCAATCGCTCTCCACGCTTTACTTATTGCTATTATATATATATATACAGGGTTATTCAAAATGAAGTCCGGGGTTTCAGAATTGTTTTTTTTGGGAAAGCGCATGTGTCATAATCATTTGTAGCCATCTCGAAAGAACGCATAATACCTCAAGTTTCGTTCCCACGCTAGCGATGTTCGGTATGCTGCACGGCTAACCAGCAGATGGCGTTCTACGCATTCCGCCGTGCAGTCGTTCGTTTGCCTGTGACGCTGGTTCTGCTCTGTTGCGAAATGGCTTCGGAATGTAATGAGAAAGCTTTTACTGTGTTGGAGTTTCATGTAAGTAAATCTGTTACCGTTGTGCAACGCCACTTTGCTGACAGAGTGATTTTTTTCTGATGAATCGACCATCCATTTGTCGGGGAAAGTGAATAAGCAGAATGTGATTTTGGGCGATTTCAGTGCGATTTCACTAAAGGCTCTCATATTGAACATTTATGAGGTATGTAAAAAAACTTCATTACTATACTTGCATTCTGGAAATATTTCTTTCTTCCTATGTCTGCTCATGTGTGCACAGGAATTGTTTGAAACCCCGGACTTCATTTTGAATAACCCTGTATATAAATTTAGATGTGGAAATCAACAGTTAAAATCATTTAATTAAGGAATACCGTGAAGAAATAATTATAAATGAAATCTAAGTGCAAAGTATGATTTTCTGTTATAGAATGAAAAACTATATTCAAAAATACAAAAGAATAGCCTACCATAAACCCTCAAGTCATTCTCTGCCTTAACAGTTTTAAATGAAGGAGCTTCTGTGGATACCTCGCATCCATACGTACCCTCTGTGTTAAGGTCAGTTCTGTGAAGGAAAACATGGCTGCAATTTGATCTGGACAACTGGAAAAAAATAAAAATATGAGGACATGAGTCCAATAAAAATACATGTATATGGTCTATTTTATTCTTCTCGTGCACATGAATATACAAATCGTAGAGCCAAACTTAAGAGTATTTGAATGAAAACTATATCATTTATTTGGGACGCAAATTTGTGTTCACATAAAATAGATTTGAAGGCGATGCATCTATGTCAGCTACTAATGAATACTGTAATTTTCAACGTGGTAACATTACAAAGTGTTCACTTTCAGAATTTTTGGGATAATTGCCCACGGTAACACAATCATTCACCATAAGATATACACGAGACACTGTTATATGGAAAAACACGCGCGCTCGCACTTTCAATGAAAACAATAAGCTAGTCATCACATAAAAAGAGTGTAAATTACTTTAGCATAAAATATTAAAATCAGTTATATAAAACTGTATAAAAGCAATTTATTTCAACTTAATAAAAGAGGCTACAAAATTACCTTTAATTTTAGAAAGGATAACTGAATGAAAATTAGCCCCGTTTAAAACGACATCTACCACTTACCCTATAATTTTTCCAAGAATGAGCTCTTCTCAATAACTCGTCTCATAATTCTCCCCAAATTATGGGAAGAGTAATTAAAACTCATTTGAAAAGAAAGAAGAGGAGAACCTCAAGTTCTTTATCTCTTCTTCCCTCCTATGAAATTAAAGGAAATTAGAAAAAATTGATCACACCAGTCTTCCTACTTCTGAGAACTGTAAAATGAGTATGCGCGATTCAGTGTAGATATGAGCCGAGCAGTCACGTGAATTACTGATCTATCTCTTTCTTTCATAAACATTCCATTTCTTCTGCACGTGTTCCATAATAGATGTTTGCATGTTCATTTGAACTGGTAACTATAATTCGATATCTTTCTGAAACAAATTTAGAAGGAGTGAACTCTAACCCCTCTCACATGCACTGTGAATTTCGTCTAATCGGATTGCTAATACAATTGTTCTAAATCAGTGGTTTTCAACCGGGGTGCCGCAACAACATTCCAGGGGTGCCACGTAATTTGGGTTTAAGTTACTTAAAACTTAAAATTGAAGAAATATACACCGAAATTGAGAGTCTTCTAGATGAACAGAAAACTAACTACACTATCATTGTGTGGACTTCAATGCTAAGGATGGAAAGAGACAAAACAGCGCAGAAATGGGAACTGTAGGAAATTTTAGAATTGGTGAAAGAAATGAAAGAGACGAAAGACTTGTGGAATTTGCAGAATCTAGAGGAATGTCAGTAATGAACACTTTTTTCAAGAGAAGGGTGAACAGAAAGTGTACATGGAAGAGCCCAAATGGATTAACAACTGATGAAATCGACTTCATTCTCACTAACAGAAGATATATCGTGAATGATGTTACTGTCCTGAACAAGGTAAATGTTGGAAGTGATCACACAATGGTAAGATGCACACTTGATATAGATATAAGAAAAGAAAGGAAAACTGGCTCGTGTAAATAATACAAAAGTCTTTGAGATAACAGAAGAGGAGAAAACGCAGTATGTACTGGAACTTAAGAACAAGTTTGAGCTTCTGCAGACTGTTCAGGGCCAATATATCGACGAGGAATATTACAACTTTCTGAAAGTGATAAAGCCCAAGAAACCTATAGGTAAAAAGAAATCCAAAGAAGAAAAAATCAGTCAAGAAACACTTGTCATGATGAACCGAAGACGACAAATGAAGAGCAAGATAAACACTGACAGGGAGAAAATTGAGTATACTGAGTTATGCAAAGCCATTAGAAAGAGACTCAGAGGGGACATAAGAAAATTTAACACAAGAAAAGTAGAACAAGCATTAAGGGAAAACAAAGGATTTAAATCAGCAGTCATGAGCAGTAATACAGAAAGACAAATGATACTGAAACTGATGAATAGAGATGGTGTACTTATGAATAGCAGAGAAGGCAAAATTCGAAAAACAGAAGACTAATATAAAGAGTTATACAAGCAGCGAGGGAATGATGCCAGCAGTGGGAAAGATGGATCGCAAATTAGTAACACATACAACATACCTGATATGCTTCCTGATGAGGTAGAACACGCGTTGAAGAAAATGAAGAATCAGAAAACTCCGGGGGAAGATGAAGTTACTGTAGAGTTGTTAAAATTGTGAAGAAGAGACATGACACAAAAACTAACAAGACTCTTCACAAAATACATTACAAAAGGTGTAATGTCTTTTACAAAAGGTGGCGCCTAAGGAATGGAATAATGCAATCATAGTTTTGCTGCATAAGAAAGGAGATAAATCAGAAATTGGAAATTATAGACCAATTAGCTTGTTATCCCACATCTACAAGTTGTTCACAAGGGTCATTGTTAACAGATTAGAAAGAATACTTGATGAGAATCAACCGAAAGAGCAAGCTGGCTTTAGGACAGGAATCTCAACAATGGATCACCTTCCGTAATATCACAGCTAATGGAGAAGGCAAATGAATATAAAAAACCATTATGCCTGGCATTTGTTGATTATGAAAAGGCATTTGTCTCCATACCGCATAAGGCAATATTTCGGGCACTGGAAAGACAAGGCATAGATATCCCATATATTATGATTTTGAATAAAATATATGCGAACGCTACCTCCTTTATTAGACTAGACAAAGACAGTAATTTTTTTTTTTTTTTTTTTTTTTTTGTAGTTGTTGGCGCATCGGCTTCTGTGGCCATAGTGCACCTCCCAAGGTTTTTGCAGTACTTTGATCCAAGCCCGAGGCGGGATTCGAACCCGTGACCTTTGGGTTGCCAGGCAGGCACTTTACCCACCTGGCTAGCCCGGTCGGCACAAAGACAGTAATAAGTTTAAAATTGAGAAAGGAGTTCGACAAGGAGACACAATATCTCCGAAGTTGTTTACTGCTGCCCTTGAGGAAGCATTCAGAAGATTATACTGGTCGCAGAAAGGAGTCAATGTGAATGGAGAGTACCTAAACCATTTAAGATTTGCAGATAACATTGTAGTCATAAGCCACGATCCCAAAGAATTAGAGGAAAATCTTAATCAGTTATGCAGAGTTAGTAAGGATTTTGGACTAAAGATGAATATGGCTAAAACAAAAGTAATGACGAACAAGTATGCCACAGAAAGGGATATAATGATTGAAGGAGCAGTAATTGAAAAGGTGGAGTCATATACTTATCTGGGACAAGTCATTAGCAAGGATCGCGTGGATTTTTCTCCCCAGAAACTCGGGTGTTTCGTCAAACAAACAGCAAATCGAGCACAGATTACATGCAATTTACAAAAAATTATATACGGATCTATATGCCTAAGTTTCTAATGCACCTAAAATCCCTACCCAATCCTACTTCCTTTTCCTGAGTCTCTCACCTCTTTGCTTTGCTGGAGGAGTCTAACAGGGGTTCCTCTACTCTCCTGGCCCCATTCCACTTTCCGTGGATGGATACTACAAGGCTAATTCCACGGTGAATACAGTAACTAAGTGTCCAGATAAACAACACAAACAAAATTCACAGTACGCCACACTACTTACACATTCATCTCGCCTTGGGAGATGAATGCGCGAATGTTTGCTCTATCACAAAGACACAAGCTGGTTTTGGGAGCAGCCACTGTAATCGCATTACAGTAACACTATTTCCACCTTGAGGTTGTTTCGGACCAAGTTTTACCATACTAGTTGCCCGTGTACCCAGATGACACTGTACTCTTTCAACGCACACTCTGGACTTTTGAGACAACACCCAGTGTCACAAGTCCTGCATTGTGCAGGAATGTTCGAGGATCATATCCCGGAATTTTGTGTGCTCCCCTGTTCGCTGAACTCCCCTGACATCAGTCCCATCGAAAATTTGTGGGATGCAGTGAAACACAGTATTCGCCAGTCCACACCAGTGTCTCACACCGTTGCAGAACTCCGGGACGTCGGTCTGTTCACCTGGTCCAAGATACGTGAGGACACATTCGGTGGACTCTCGTGGAGTCGATGCCACACTGGGTGTAAGCGGGTACCACGGCGAAAGATGCCCAACATGTTTTAGATAGGTGGTCATTATGTTTTGCCTAGTGATTGTAAACTTTCCACTTTTTCATTATCGCTTGTATTTCCCAAGTCTCCAATTTGGTTCTGTCCTGGTATTTATCCCTCCTACCTCGTTAATGTATCAAAAACCACAAACAACGTCCATGGGAATCATAGACAACCCCTATACTGTGCATGTGGTGAAATAGAAGACTGGAACCATCTGGCATATACCTGTCCACGTTATGAGGATCAACACAGTATACTGTTTACACGTTTAAAATAACTAAATGCAACAAGGTATAATACGTTAAGAGTAAGAGTTTAATATCTATACAATATCGGTGTAGATACATCATAGATAACTTTAAAGCAACTACGAGGGTAATGTGGGAGGCATCATTTGCTCTGTATCTCATATTGTGCTCTTCCTTCACAACGAGTTTCCATGGTATTGCACTACCTCGAATAAGTAACGCTTCACTAATAGAGAAGATTATTTTTACTTATTTTCAGTGAGTACCACCACCCAGACGGCACTGTTTCAAAGCTATTGGCGTACCATCGGTGGGTGGGCAGGTACCCTGGTATTACAGACATGACAACCCACTTGAAGATAATCACACAATCACACCATAGATAACTCTTAAGAAATTACGATGGTACCCTGGTATTACAGGTACCTGCAATACCAGGGTACCTGCCCACCCAACGATGATAGGCCAATAGCTTTGAAACGGTGCCGTCCGGGTGGTGGTACTCACTGAGAATAAGTAACAATAGTCTTCTCTGTTAGTGAAGCATTACTTATTCGAGGTAGTGCAACACCATTGCAACTCGTTTTGAAGGAAGAGCACAATATGAGATACAGAGCAAATGATGCCTCCCACACTACCATCGTAGTTTCTTAAAAGTCATCTATGGTGTATCTACACCGATATTATATAGATATTAAACTGTTTACACGTATACAAGACATCCCTCAAGGAAATGAACACTTACAGATCACAGAAGAAAACTACTAATACGAGTTCATTAAGTTTGTGCAAGCCCTCTTCACAAGAATTAGGGATTACAGGAGTAGAGTAGGATTACAGAGGATTAAATATTGCTTTTAAATAATTTATTTAGTATATTGTAAAGTTTATTTTGATATAAGGTTTTTTTTTTTCCTGTAAGGGTTTGGTTTTTATATTATAAATATAATTGTTTGAAAGTTACTTTCATTGATATTTAGTACATTTTACAATGGTTGTCACAAAAGCCGCCTTGAACACTTCGTCAGAGTTTATCATGACTCTATACGGAAATAACCAATAGCGGTTTTCGGGTGGGTCATGATTTTATCCTTTGTAGAACCTGCGGCACATATTCCAAGGTTATGAATAACCTTGGAATATGTGCCGCAGGTTCTGCAAAGGATAATCATAGCTCGCCTGGCGATTCTTTTCTTTAGCATTAGTAGAGGCATATGATCCAAGAAAGAAAGCTTATGCAGCATCAGCCAATAAAAAAAAAAAAAAAAAAAAAAAAAAAAAACACTCTCCCATTTCATCCCTCCCTTTGTTCCAGCTCAGCCTTAAATTTCTTTAGGCTATCAACTTCCACAACAAAGGATGGAAGTCTGTTCCACCAACCAACCACCCTCTGGCTAAAGGCAAACTTCCGCACATCTATCCTACATCTGTCTTTGCTCAATTTGAATTTATGCCCTTTCAAATGATTATTCTGAGCAAGAGGAAGAATTCCATCAGCATTGAGCATGCTCAAGCCATTCAAGGCTTTATGCACCTCAATCAGATCACCTCACAGGTGTCTAGTCTCCAGACACCTTTCACCATAAGAGCAACCCTTTGTTCCATTCACTAATCTTGTTGCCTTTCTCTGTACTCGTTGCAACAGCTCTACATCCTTCTTAAAATGAGTAGTCCAGATCTGTATACAGCACTCAAGGTGTGGCCTTACCATTGCCCTATATAAGGGGATAATCACCTCCTTATCCTTGCTAGAAAAATTCCTGTATATAATTGACAAGACACCATGAGCTCCTCTTGCAGACCGTCTGCACTGATCAGAAAACTTCATATCTGCCTGCAGAATTACCCTCAGGTCCTTTTCGTTCTCTGTGGTATCAACGTATCAACTCTGTGGTACTACACTGTCAGTGTAGTACCACAGAATTGATACGTCACTCTGGAGTTGCTGCTTCCCATATGTTGTATTTTACATTTCTCAATGTTAAACTTCATTTGCCACCTCTCAGCCCATTTGCTCAACTTTTCTAGATCCTGTTGTAGCAGCCTACTGTCATTAGTGTCCGTCATTATCGTCTGCAAACTTGGACATTAAGCTTGATATACCATCATCAATATCATTTATAAATACAGAAAACAACAATGGACCCAAAACTGAACCCACTAATGTTATTAGTGGGACTTCACTAATAACATTAGTCCAGGATGAGCAGTGTCCATTGATTACCACTCTCTGTCTTCTCCCCCTCAACCACCCCTTTATCCACAGCAGCAATTTGCCTCCAATGCCACACTGCTCCAATTTGTGCAGCAGTCTTCCATGTGCAACAGTATCAAAAGCCTATCTAAGATCCAAATATATGATATCAAAGTTATTCCCTGCATCCAGTTCTTTTATGACCACATCATAGTATCCAATGAAATTGGATAGGCAAGACTTTCCCTTAACAAAACCATGCTGTGTCCGAGCTATAACTGAAGTCTTGTCTAGATGATCTTGCAATGCTTCTTTAACCAGTGCCTCCATTAATTTTCCTGGAACAGAAGTTAAACTAACGGGTCTATAATTATTTGTGTCGCCCTTTGATCCTCCTTCGTGAATTAATTGGGGTCACATTTGCACATCTCCAGTCCATGGGTACCTCCCCTGAGTCCAAAGAAGCTCCCATAATTATGGCTAATGGTTTGCTTACTTCCTTTGCTGCCTTCTTTAATATAACTGGATAGATCCCGTCCACCCCGGGTGCCTCTTTTATGTTTATCTTCAACAATTTCTCCTCCACTTTCCTCTAAGTTATTACAAAATCATCCAGCTCACTGCCAGAAATTAACTCACCTCTGGCATTCCCCTCCCTGAATAACTCCTCATGGGTGAATGTAGATGCAAAATTCTCATTTAATTTGTTACCCACCTGAGCAGGATCATCAACAGTTGAACCATCAATATCCAGTGGACCAATCTGATTCATTCCTTTCCTTCTAAAGTTTACACAGGTAAAGAAATCTTTGTTGTTTTTCTTTGCCTTCTTTGCCAAGGATTTCTCATAATCTGCCTTTGCCTGCCTTATCTCCTTTGTGGCTTGGTTACAGACCAGCTTATATCTATCATAGGCTTCCCTGTCACCCATTAATTTATATGTATCGCATGCATTTTTCTTCTCTGCCACATGTCTCATTAGTTCATCTCCATTTAGGCCTAAACCTTGAACAGTATTTCTTAGTTGGTATGTAGAGCCTAGTAGCTTCCAAGATAAATTCTTTGAATGCTTCCCATTTTGAATTTGCTGTTGGTAACATCATCAGTTGGTCCCGCCGTACAGAATTTAAATACTGTCTCTGAACACCGTAGTCACCTTTACCCTTGATGGTAGTTACCTCTTTGAGTAAATCCTACTGTAGCACACTGTGATCACTGCCACCTAGTGGTTCCTTTATCTGCAGATTCTTAATGCATGAAGAATTACTACTGATAATCAGATCAAGAGTATTACTCCCGAACATGTCACCGTTGTACACCGTTGGCACGTCGTACAGAGTGTACTGATCTTAAGTTAATATTTGGTGCATTGCTGAAATGATTTGAGTCTCTGAAAAAACGAGTGCTTACTCTCGAGAATAATGTAATTGGGGGCTCGTCAGGGACTCAAGACTCTCGTAACCTACCAAGTGACGCACGCCCAATTCGCACCCCAGAACAGAATAACCAAGTGCAAACTACTCTGGTTGAAAAGGACTTAGTTCTATTAGGAGACTCCATTGTCAGGGAAACTGGAAATATTTTTTGTAATAAGGATAGGTGGACTAGAACCAGCGAATGTCTGCCGAGAACAATAATTAATGATCTCACCAACAGACTGTCAACAGATTGTCAGTAAAGAGAATTTTATTATTCACGTGGGGGGACTAATGATATTAAGCACACAGGATCTGACGAGTTTTTAGACAAATATAGGATCATGCTGAAGAAATGCCATGAGTTAGGTCACAATGTCTGTGTCTACAATTTTGCCGAGACACGATAGGATGTATTATACGCTGAAAGCCTTGCGGATTAACTTAAGACTTGAAGGACTCTGCAAGGTTTTGTGGGGAAATTTTTATCAGCCTGGCCAGCACTTGTAGGTAGAAGGTTTCTGTTTTGTAGAGACGGGATACTATTTATTTATTTGTTATTTTTTTTTAGTTTTCAGGAACATTAGCAACTAAGGCCATATTTCTCCGGGATATGCGGTGGTCATTCCCTGACCTTTCCGCATCCTCCGTATTTGGTGGTGACAGGCTCGAACCCCAGTCTAATCAAGAAGCGTGTGCTACGCACTGCTGCTCCTTCCCATCTGGCTACGGAGGCGCCAGACGGGATACCTTTAAACAAAAGTACTGCAAAGGTTTTGCCAGTATTATTGAGGATACCTTAAAGGTTCAGGAAAAGAGCTAGTTTAAGGGGACAAGGTAAATATATATACGCGTTTATCAGATAATATTGGTCAAAATAACGCTTACACATTATTTGACCAATATAATGGACAAAATAATGACCATTATATTGGTCAAATATAATGGTCATTATTTTTGACCAAGAGTCTTGTTTGTTACCGCAACAGAACATATTAGCAATATGTTCTAAGGGCTGAAACGTTTCAAATGAGCGGGTTGCTAATGCCAGGGAAGCCAGCTTAAATAACTTTAAGGGGTGTGTCAGGGTAAATAATAAGTCTTAATTGTTTATACAGTAATGCCAGAAGTGACGTCAATAAAATGAGTGAATTCGAACTGTTGGTTAGGACAAGGAACGCCGACATAATAGGGCTTAAAACGTAGTGCCACCCGGAGATAGGGGATAATGAGTTTAAGTACGGTACGTATAATGTATTTAGGAAGGATAGGTCAGATAGAAGAGGTATGGGGTCATGCTTCTTACCAAAAGCAGCCTGAGCGAGAAGAAAGCTCTCCCGGATTCAGACGTTTCGCATGCTAGTATAAATTCTGTATGGTGTGAGATAGTTGGACGCAAAGGTATAATGAGAGTGGGAGCAATCTACAGGCCAGGTGATCGTGAAGATTATGATGAGAGCCTGTACATGCAAATGAATGGTCAAGTAAGCGTGAATGTTTTATTATGGGTGATTTTAATTTGCCTCTAATTGATTGGAACAGATGGGAAGGAAACTCCACATGGGGGACAAAATGTTTAAATCAATTAGATGAGTTTTATTTGTACCAACATGTCAGGGAATACTAGAGAAAATAAAATTCTAGACCTGATCATTACCCATGAATCAGACGATATAATAGGGCTGACAGAACAGGAACCAATAGAAAGAAGTGTTCACGGAGTTCTACGGTGGACGATGAAGAGAGAGGTAGCAGTAGTTAAAAGTAAAGGAATGGGGTATAATTTCAGGAAAGGAAATTACGATGCCTTAAGGTGCTACATGGCATCTATTAACTAGGTAGATATTGCACAGAGAGTGATTATAATTTAATTATGGTATACCTTTAAAACATTAATCACAGAAGCATTGAATGCGTATATAACATTAAAAATACTCCACGAGGATTCAAAGTTGGATGAATAACGCAGTTGCTAGGTGACTTGAGCAGAAAAAGGCAGCATGGAAAAGTTACAGAGCAATAAAAAAGTACTGAAGCCTATGACAGCTACAAAGTGATCTTTAGTAGTGCAAAAGAAAAGGTTAGGCTGGCAAAGGCAGATTATGAGAAATCGCTGGCAAAGAGAGCAAAGAGTGGGGATAAGGAATTCTTTACATATATAAATGCAAAGAAGAGAAGGACAAACCGGACTCATATGTAATGTGGGATCGTATTAGGTACCCCAGCTGAAGTTGCAAATTAACTCAACAATTACTTTGCACCGATATTTACAGAAGAAAAACCCTTTGTGTTGATGAAAAATTTTGGGAATAGAGTTGAAAATATCTAATTAATGATATTGAAATTTCACATGATTATTTAATGAAAAACTTTCGATCTTACAAGCCAAGCAAGACCGCTGCGGTTGATGGCATTAACCCTATAATCTTAAGGGAGAGGCAAGCGAGTGCATTTGCAATATCCAAAATCTTACAAATATAAATGAAAGGGATAAGTTTATATTAATTAGTCACAAAAGAAATTTATAACAAAAATTTCTAATTCTTCTTTTTAGTTAGCTACAAAGAATCTAAGATAGGGCAAGCTGAGTGGTCTTTCATCTAAATCTGCACAGATCATTCATCTGAAGCAGATTGCTGATTAATTATGACAATGTGAGCAAGTACAGAACAATTGGAAAGTGACAATGGATGGCAAGTTTGATTTCTAAAAATAATGGTTCAGAATGCAGGGCAATGGCAGGAAAGATAACTGGGACAGCTCCAACTAACTGGCTGCAGTCCAGCGGGAAAGCAGCACATGTTGACCAACAACTCACTCGCAGAAGCCTGTTCATTTCACGATTGGCTCCACAAAAATGGCATAAAAGAAATTCTAAACCTATCTGTTGATGTATCCCAATTGCCCACAAAATGGCCTTCCTATTCATCTTTTAGATTAGATTGCAACATAACCCAATACAAAATCTTGATTCAGCCATCTGCCTGGCCTCGAGGGCTTCACAACAGGCCCTTTTTTCAATCCCCCGCCTTAAGGCATCAGCAGCACAGTGAAATACCGCATGGTCACATTAGGGGTACAGGTAACCCAACTAGCTGACTCAGCACGGAAATCGTGGATGGAAGACAATACACAATTCCTGTGAGAATATCTCAAAGAGTCATCTCCAGAATAGAAAGAAACACACCACAGAGGCAAAACGTACTAAGGAAGATCCGCAAATGTAATAGCTTGGCCCTCTTCTATCAGAATGCCGGTAGCATCCGTAATAAGCTCAAACTGTAGAAGAGCTTTTACTCTCGCACAATTATTATGTGCTTTCCATAACAGAAACTTGGCTTGATCATGATGAAGAGATTTTCCATTTGCAGTTTCCGCTGTACTGGTTATAATATGATTCTTTGCTCCCGACAGGACAAAAGAGGGGGTGGAGTGGGACTTTTCATATAAAACACCAGACAAGGCTCAAGGGGAAGAATTTTTTTCAGCCTGGTCTGTACTTGTTAACAGGAGAGACTGCTTCTACAGGGATGGGATACACTTAAATATCTGCTGATGCTATCGAGGCAGTGTTAGGTGGGTCGGAAAACTGCTAGCTTGGGGGGGGGATACAAGGACTAATAGATTAACAGTAGCCACTGGCAGAGGTGAAAGTGATTCTTGCACTGCTTCTATTGGAATGAGCAGAAGCCTAAAAAACAAGATGCAGATATTTCAAGAGACTGCTGGGAGTCATTGCGGTACAAGTAACATGGGTTGTGTTAGGATAGCTAAGAATAGGAACAGATGCATGTGGGTACACCAATGCTAGGAGTTTGGTAAATAAATTTGATAAATTTGAGGTATTGCTCAAAACATCAACGGCAGATATTGTTGGGATATCAGAGACGTGGTGTCACACAGATATAAGGAATGCAGAACTGGAATTTGGGGTGTACTCCCCAAATTCCAGTTCTGCATCGCTGGACAGTGCAGTGTCGAGCCAGTTTGGTGTGACATAAGCATTGGGAGATCAAAATTGAGAGTAGGAGTGTACTATAGGCCTAATGACTCTGATGAGTATAATAAGAAACTGTACTGGGAAATAAAGTGGGACAGTAAATCAGAAAGTCTTATAATGGGGGATTTTAATTTCCCAGATATTGACTGGAATTTGTGGGTTGGTCACTCACACACTAGTAAGGCTTTTGTGGATTTATTGGATGATTGTTTTCTACACCAGCATGTTCGGGAGGCAAGTAGAGGGAGTAATACTCTTGATTTGATTATCAGTAGTGAATCTTCATGCATTAAGAATCTGCAGATAAAGGAACCACTAGGTGGCAGTGATCACAGTGTGCTGAAGTGGGATTTACACAAAGAGGTAACTACCATCAGGAGTAAAGGGAAGGGTTTTTGCTTTCGTAAAGGCGACTACAATGGTCTGAGACAGTATTTAAATTCTATACAGTGGAACCAACTGATGATGTTACCTACAGCAAATTCAAAACGGGAAGCATTCAAAGAACTTATCTTGGAAGCTACTAAGCTTTACATACCAACTAAGAAATATTGTTCAAAGTTTAGGCCTAAATGTATGTCAGATGAACTAATGAGACATATGGCAGAGAAGAAAAATGCATGGGATACATATAAATTAACATGTGACACAGAAGCGTATGATAGATATAAGTTGATCTGTAACCAAGATACAAAGAAGGTTAGGCAAGCGAAGGCAGATTACGAGAAATCTTTGGCAAAGGATGCAAAGAAAAACAGCAAAGAGTTCTTTACTTATGTAAACTCTAGAAGGAAGGGGATGAATCAGATTGGTCCACTGGATATCGATGGTTCAACTGTTGATGATCCTGCTCAGGTAGCTAACAAACTAAATGAATATTTTGCATCGACATTCACACATGAGGAGTTATTCAGCAAGGGGAATGCCAGAGGTGTATTCAATTCTGGCAGTAAGCTGGATAATCTGGTAATAACTGAGAGTAAAGTGAGGAGAAATTGTTGAAGATAAACACAAGAAAGTCACCTGGGGTGGATGGGATCTATCCAGTTATATTAAAGGAGACAGCAAAGGAAGTAAGCAAACCCTTAGCCATAATTATGAGAGCTTCTTTGGACTCACGGGAGGTACCCATAGACTGGAGATGTGCAGATGTGACCCCAATTTACAAAGGAGGATCAAAGACTGACACAAGTAATTATAGACCTGTGAGTTTAATTTATGTTCCAGGAAAAGTAATGGAGGCACTGGTTAAAGAAGCACTGCAGGGTCATCTAGAGAAGACTTCAGTTATAGCTCGGACACAGCATGGTTTTGTTAAGGGAAAGTCTTGCCTGACTAATTTGATTGGATACTATGATGCAGTCACAAAAGAAAACTGGATGCAGGGAATGACTTTGATATTATATACTTGGATCTAAGAAAGGGTTTTGATACTGTTGAACATGGAAGACTACTGCAGAAATTGAAGCAGTGTGACATTAGAGGCAAATTGCTGCAATGGATAAAGGGGTGGTTGAGAGGGAGAAGATAGACAGTGGTAATCAATGGATACTGCTCATCCTGGACTAATGTTATTAGTAAGAGTACCTCAGGGTTCAGTTTTGGGTCCATTATTGTTTTCTGTATTTATAAATAATATTGATGATGATCAAGCTTATTGATAATGTCCAAGTTTGCAGACGATAGAATGGTTGGCAGGGTTGTTAAGGACACTACTGAAGCTATGCTGCTGCAACAGGACATGGAAAGGTTGAGCAGATGGGCTGAGAGGTGGCCAATGAAGTTTAACATTGACAAATGTAAAGTACTACATATGGGAAACAGCAACCCCAGAGCAACGTATCAACTCTGTGGTACTACACTGACAGTAGTAGAGAATGAAAAGGACATGGGGGTAATTGTGTAGGCAGATATGAAGTTCTCTGAGCAGTGCAGACGGGCTTGCAAGAGTAGCTCCTGGTGTCTTGTCAATGATATACAGGACTTTTTCTAGCAGGGATAAGGAGGTGATTATTCCCTTGTAAAAGGCAATGGCCAGGCCACACCTTGAGTACTGTATACAGGTCTGGAGGCCTCATTTCAAGAAGGATGTAGAGCTGCTAGAACGAGTACAGAGAAGGACAACAAGATTAGTGAATGGAACAAACGGTTGCTCTTACGAATCAAGGCTTAAGTTTTGCAAATTACAGTGTCTGGAGACTAGGCACCGGCGAAGTGATCTGATAGAGGTGTATAAAGACTTGAATGGTTTGAGCATGATCAGTGCTGATGGTATTCTTCCTCTTGATCAGAATAATCACCTGAGAGGGCATAAATTCAAATTTCGGAAAGACAGATGTAGGATAGATGTGCGGAAATTTGCCTTTAGACAGCGGGTAGTTGGTTGGTGGAACAGACTTCCATCCCCTGTTGTGGAAGTTGATAGCCTAAATAAATTTAAGGCTCAGCTGGACAGGTATTTCGAACGAACGGAGGGGTGAAGTGGAAGTGTTTTTTTTTTTTCTTTGGCTGGTGCTGCATAAGCTTGCTTTCTTGCATCATATGCCTCTACTAATTCTAAAAGACATTCTAAAAAGTTCGAAGGACCAATTGCGTCATGCAATTTAAATTACCCCGCATTGATATTGCAGTTATTTATATACCTCCAGGACCCAATGCTGAAACCGTCGATGAGATAACTAATTGGCTCATTCATGATCTTCGTCCGTCGGCAAGGCACATAATCTATGGAGACTTCAACTTATCTACTCAACTTGTGCATCTTCAGGCAAGAATGCTAAATAGCCTTCATCCATTAGGAATCTATCTAACCAATCAGCTCCCCACAAGGGGTGATCTTGTGCTATCATCAAGCGACTGTGAACTTGATTCAAGAGTAGAAACTGCCTTTCAATCCGATCATATGCCAATTTTCATTGACGTGTCTTTTTCGACTCCAAACTACAATGTCTCGACTAGGGTCCACAGAAAGGTAATACCAGCCCGAAATTAATCAACACTAGTAAATGTCTTGAAGCATCCACTACAGTTCCTTGGAATGCACTTCAGCAGGGTTATAACTCGCCTTGGATCTGTTAAATAGCTGGCTCGTCACAATTTCCAAATTTGCAGCCTCAAAGAAAATAAGGATCTCGGAACGCACGAGAGTATGGTGGATCCCTGAGCTCAACAACAGCTTTAAGATTAAACAGCAACTCTACAAACAATTGAAAAGAACAGGACAAATCCCAGACCGAATTGTTTACTCTAAAGTACGAGCAAGCTTCAATCGACTCAAGTTTCAAGCCATAAAACACCACGTTGAAGTCACACTATGTAAGGTTGCCCCATCATACCCACAGAAACATTGTGATCTCTCCTCAAAGCTCGATCCTGATGTTTGTATTGACTTTATTGCACGATTTCAGCGAGGTAACCTCAAATAAAACGAGGCTTCCTCTGCTTGATAATGATGTGTACAGAGATGCACTTGCAACCATCTTAATCACAAGACACGACCTTATATCTGCAATTAATCAATTTCCTGCAACTGGTACTGCAGGGATTGACGAAGTTCCACAGTTTATAATAAAATGTTTGAGTCCATAAATTGATCCCCTCTTAACAATTTTTAATAGCATATTAAAAGGAGAATTTTTCCCTCCAGCATGGAATGTGTATTCCATCAGGCTACTCCCAAAGGTCTCCCAGCCAACTGAAGCCAAGCACTTTAGACCCATCTCTCGCTCCTCGTGTTTATTGAAGCTGCTTGAGAAAACAGTACTGAAAACGCTTACCACACGCATCCTCCCTCAGAGGCACATCAAATTCATTATGCGTTGCAGGACAGATCAACAATTAACAATCTGCTTATGACCACCAATGCCATCCTTGGATCGTTTGAGGAGAAAGAAGAAAATGCTATCACATACCTGGATCTACAAGCAGTGTTCGATAGTGACAAATCATCTGCTTTGCTTGAGCTCCTTCAAAATTTCTATCATATCATAGGCAAGTATTGAAGTTTCTGACAGCTCTTCTTCAGAATAGAACCATCAAAATGTCCATAGGAAAGCAGACGTATACTAGGCAAATGCAAGCAGGCGTGCCACAAGCGGGATCCTGTCTGGAATTCTTTTCACAGTCATAATTAACCTGCTAGTACACAACAGACCAGATATGTCATTATATGCGGATGACTTGGAGCTCTTAACAAAAATAAAATCAACCGATGAAGCAATAGACACAACAGCAACTATCAACAAGACTTTATCAGAAATAAAGCAGTACCTCATGAGATTTGACCTGCAAGTTAATTCTGCAAAATCCGCCATCATGGTCTTCTCACTGAAACCCACACCAACCATAATTCAACCGGCGATAGACGGAGTCTTGATCCCCTGCGCCGAAAAGCAGAAAGACCTGGGTGTGACATTTGATCGAAAATTAAGATTCCACCATCACATTGAAGAACTCTGTGTAAAATTCAACAGGAAACGGTGGATTGCCAAGCAGCACTTGCTACATATTCATACCACCAATCTGATAAGAATGTATATCAGGACGATGATCTTCGGAGGTATACTGTATGGGGTAGAGTTGTGGGGCTTGGCCGCAGACACAACAATCAAACCATTGAACGCCGCGGAATACTGGCTCCTGAAATGAGCTACCTGGAAGTGTACCAGGAAGTCTACCATCTCCCACCACAACTTCACACAACACCGATGGTCAAAGCACTGAATTTAACCGGATTCGCAGCCTTAATGAACGAAAGAAGACTAATCTTCACCATCAAAATGATCGCTGGAAGAATCTCAGCGCCCAACATTTGGGACACCGTGTGCTGGAGAATCCCTCAACCAGCACACCGCTCCACTCCCAAGCTTCTTGCTCTTCCGTCGAGGTTACATTTTAAAGATCGGTTCCTCCCTTATCAGAAGCTCCAACTAGCTCAGTCCTTGGACGCCGACCTGTGCAAAATCATCGATGACAAAAAGTACAGATGGCGCATCCTGGATCTGCACGTGTGTTCCACAACCATCAACTGATGTGAGATCGCTCCGGCTCGGCAAGAATTTCAGGGAAACTTGAATTCAAGAAAACTGTCATGTGTTATTTTAATTTATTTTATTATTTTAATCTGATGTATTATTGTTATTATATTTTATTTTTAACTAAATTCAATCTGCTGTATGCTATTTATTTATCCTATTATGTATTTATTACATTTCCGGCGAGATGATATCTGTGCCGCTTGTTAACCCCTGGCTTAGTGCCGTGAAGGGTTTGTAAAGGTAGGGTACCTGCGTGTACCTAAGAACCTTAGAATAAAGATCATATATATATATATATATATATATATATATATATATATATATATATATATATATATATATATATAATGATAATATAAAGAATTATTATAAAAAGTAAATCAATCCAATAATAATACCATCAGGGATCTAAGAAAACGCAAAAAAAAAAAAAAAAAAAAAAAATATATATATATCTATTATTGCTTTTTACCGACAATCTAGATGACTTCAACTGGGGCCAACCACCCAGAATGAAGGCAAAAAACGACAAAAAGTTCTCTGTTTCTGTGATGATCAATATATGCTAAATAATTTAAATGTAATTTAAATCTAAACCAAATATAAACCATTAAAGGCCAAATATAAATCGAATATAAATAAATCAAATGGAGATAAAAGTTAAGAAAATTTAGAAATATTGGAATCAAAGGGATAAGTAAAATATAAATGTAAGCATATATTAATCATCGTTGACCCGACAGAGAACATATACTACATACTAATAATTTCGGAGAAATAAAAATAAAGAGTGTAGGACAGTTTAAATTAGGGCAATCCGAGGACGTAGGAGAAACTATTTCTTATCTATACCACTATTTTTCGCCTTTGTGGAGTTCAGGTTCTATTATTCCTACTCCTTGAGTTTTTCTTCTTACTATCTGCATGTTTCTCTATGCGTTAATTTAATTATTTATTTTTACCGTATCCATCACATAGGGGGCACCACATATTATTTTGACGACTATTACATTATGTCCTAGATACGGTCAATATGTAGTATGTGTTATATATTTAATCTTATTGTAATCATTAAATTACGTTCTCTGTCGGGTCAACGATGATTAATATATGCTTACATTTATATTTTACTTATCCCTTTGATTCCAATATTTCTAAATTTTCTTAACTTTTATCTCCATTTGATTTATTTATATTCGATTTATATTTGGCTTTTAATGGTTTATATTTGGTTTAGATTTAAATTACATTTAAATTATTTAGCATATATTGATCATCACAGAAACAGAGAACTTTTTGTCGTTTTTTGCCTTCATTCTGGGTGGTTGGCCCCAGTTGAAGTCATCTAGATTGTCGGTAAAAAGCGATAATAGATATATATATTTTTTTTTTTTTTTTTTGCGTTTTCTTAGATCCCTGATGGTATTATTATTGGATTGATTTACTTTTTCTAATAATTCTTTATATTATCATTAACATTATGGGTGTATTGCATGATTGCTTGCAACTGCATTGACTCATAAATATTAGTTACAGTTATTGTCGTTTTAATTTTCTTTCTTTACTTTTTTATCAATATTTAAAAAAAAAAATATATATATATATATATATATATATATATATATATACAGTATGTTGGTGAAGCAATAAAGTCACCATCTCAAATTATCCATTAACCCTGATATGTGCATGAGTAGAGTAATGCATTGTGAACCTAGTAAGGGAAGATTTAAGTTTCAGGTACATACAATGAAACTGACCCTAGAATGCGTTTGGGAAACAGAAGGGTGTCTATTTCTGACTACGAGTGGAACAAACCGGATTAAGGGAAAGTACCGTTATGGGAAAGTTCCAGAAGGAAGTGGTCCCCACAACCTTTGTACTTCGGGGGAAAGGATGTCCAGCCGTACAGCACACGGAGAAAACAAAGATTTCAGATGGACGAATTACAGTAGAGATGCTGGAAGAGAAGGTGATTGTGATTGGTTAAGAAAGTAGGCGGGAGAATGGAAACAAAAAGTAGGAGCACGAGGAGAAAGGGTGTCGTAGTAGAAAAATTTTGGTTTTGTGAATGCCTGAAAAATAAAAATAATGTTGTAACGTCGTGTCGGAAAGATGTGTTTTGAGGTAAAGGTTGGAGGAGTGAAGTTAGTCGAAAAAAAAAAAAAAAAAAAAGATGACAAGTTCGTCAAATGAACGGTCTGCTAAATGCTTAAGAAGTCCGAGCCTCATCATAATAAGAAAATAAAATGGATGCAGACCATCGCCCATCGATTTCTCGAAAGGGGAATTCAGGAAAGGAATTCTTGAGAAATCTGTAAACCAGGTACAAGGAAGACGGCTGCGTAGAAAGATCAGACGTGGAGGCCCATCCAGCTGGTGGCTGCGGAAGTAAAGAAAAGGCAAAGTAAACCCCCCGACAATAGTTTTGTTAATGGTTAGGATTCGCTGAAAACTGATAATTATTAACCTTATGGACAGATAGCTTGGCATAGATCTAGAACACAAGCACATAGTAATAAATTGGGTTAGAGAGAGTGAGAAATACCATCTATCTCTGATACAAAGGCATTGTGTAAAATATATATATTACATGCTCAGGATTATGTATAAATGCACTAGGGAGAATATATATATATATATATATCCCTAAGTTGTATATTTTTATGAAAGAAAAAAAAAACAAAGGGGTAGATATTTGATTAATAATTGGCTAGAGGAGTAGTATTTTGTAAGGCTAAAGGGACTATACTAAAGTTGTATTGTCTGAGAGGAAATGTGTTGTGGGTACAAAAAAATTGAAAGAAAATATTTAGGTTCATTGAAAAAAAAAGTATGATTAATATGTATAAAGGAGGTAGAAGGAAAGCTTTAATTGATCCTGAAGTTAACATTAATTAAAAGTAATGTAAAATTTTTAGAAGGAAGATGGAGATAATATTTCTTAACATTAAATGAGATAATACTGTGTAAATTTTGACATTGAAATAAACCTTTGTTACATTTAAGAATTTGAATAAGTGCTTCATTTTTCTAAGAGAAATATACACTTCCCTCAAAAAATTTTGCGCAAACCTATATAAGGGGAATAAATATATCGTCAGTGCCTAGAATCTTCTGTGACAGAAAGAATAAATATAGCAGTCAGGTAGCTTGTGAGCTTTGAGGGGTGAGGAGCTAGTGGTGCTTAATTCAAAAATAATACAGAACTACCAAAATTGGGTTCCAAAGTACAGGGTATATCAAACGCAATCTATCGAGACTAATTACAACAGCATCACTGGACTCGGGAGTGATTCCTTTGGATTGGAAAAGTGCCAATCTATCTCCAATACATAAGGGTGGCTGTAAGTGTGAAGCGGGAAATTACCGACTGGTCAGTCTAACTTCAGTAGTAGGGAAAATCATGGAAGCAATGATCAAGGGTGAAATTCGGGATCATTTAGATAGAAATGGAATTCTGAAGGATACTCAGCATGGTTTTGTAAGGGCAAAATCATGTTTAATAAATCTGGTCAGCTATTTTGACAGGGCCAGTCATGAGCAGGATTTAGGGAATAAATTCAACATTGTTTATTTGGATTTCAGCAAAGAATTTGACTCAGTCCCAAATTGAGCAGTTACTTTATAAGCTGAAACATGTATAGCATATGAAACATGTTGGAATCACAGGGAAAATCCTAAGATGTATGGATTTAGGGCAGGAGGTAGAAGGTTGTGATAAATGGTTATTCATCAGATTGTGTTCACGTAAGAAGTGGGGGTTCCCCAAGGATCAGGGTTAGCACTACTGTTGTTTTTGATCTTTATAAATGACATTGATGAAGGGTTAGAGGACGTGATGTCTAAATTTGCAGTTGATGTAAAGATTGGTAGAGTAATTAATGATCACTGCCAAGCAGAGCTTCTTCGGAGATTGATAGATAGACTTCAGGGATGGTCAGAAAAGTGGCATCTATGCTTTAATCCAGTAAAGTGCAGGGTGCTACACCTGGGGAAGAGTAACCCCAAAATAACTTATACTCTAGGTTGAGTTGAATTAAGGACAGTAGTGGAGGAAAGGGACTTGGGTGCTACGATACGGTTTAGACATTTAGTTCTCCGAGCATTGCAGACAGGTTGCGAGGAAGACCTATTGTCTCCTATCCATGATTTATCGAACATTTGCTAGTAGAGATAAGAATGTCATAATCCATATATATATATATATATATAGCAATTATATATTGGTAGACCGCACTTGGGATACTGTGTTCAGGTATTGAGACAGCATCTAAAACACAACGACATCGAGTTTCTTAAAAGGGTCCAAAGACCTGTAACTCGCCTTGCGAGGTCAGCAAATGGGCGTCCATATGAGGAAAGACTTCGAATATGTGGATTGCAGAGCTCAGAAGCTAGACACCTTAGAGGCGACATGATTGAGACGTTTAAGGTTTTGATAGGCATAAGTAAAATGAATGAGGACGAAATTTTCACAGTTATAAATGATTCTAGAATTATGGGCAATAAATTCAAGTTATGTGGGGAGATGTTTAGACTGGATTGCATTAAGTTTTTAGCCAGCGAGTTACAAATTACTGAAATAAGTTACCTACATGGGTGGTAGAGGCTGACAGTTTGGGGGAAATTCAAAGTTCAGCTGGATAGCTACCTACAGGAGGAGGGAAACGCATAAGTTGTCTATTTCCTTTTATTTTATTAGTTATTTATTTTTTAAAATTTATTATTATTTTATTCTTTTTTTCTTTTTTTTAATAGTGCAGCATAAGCCATAGGTTTCCTTGCACAATGTGCCCATTGCTACTACTAATACTTAAGAAGGAACACCCCATTGACAATGCAGGACAGGAACACTCCGAACACTGATCCTAACCTAACCGGCCTACCGAATTTAACTTGGATAGGATTAAGTGGCGCTCGGGTCACCCAACTCGCCAATGGCGACTTCCACGAAGCTCTCTTGCTGTGTCTTTTCTATCCTCCTCCTCTACGGGTTCCCTCTTTTTCCTGATGGAGCCAATTGCTCCATTGATAAGCTGGAGAATGCCTTTGTCTACATCCTCCATATTTCTAGCTATACCGTTCCCTCTTCAGTACATTCTGTGCTCCCCTGACTATTTTTTTTTCTTTTGTATCCGTCCAGGAAGCACAGGCGACCCTGGCGGAGACAAGCCAGAGAATAAAGGGCAGCCTGGCAACTTCCTAGCGGTGTGTGCGGGCAACATGGGGTTCCACCAGGTGACCTGCGGTAAAATTCGCGGACACAACAGAACCCTACACATTCAACACACAACACTTTTCTGGCATTTACAGTAGTACTGTATTTCTTCACAGCATACATATGACGCAGATGTGGGAAACCACAGGTGGCACCTGTCCCTAACACTATGCTCTTACTTGGAACAACCTTCTTTCAGATGTATTTACAGAAAATTATAATTTACAGAAATCCAAGGCCTATGGCAGCAAGTAAATTTCGTCTTCTGAACCTTCAACCCATATGCACACCACACATATTTCGATATATGTTAAATTATTAATAGTGAAAGATAAAAAAAAAGCAAAAAAAACCCAACTTTTTGAGTATTTTGCAGAAAGCCTCTCAACGGTTGGATTTTATGATGAAATTAAGTTTTGTATGAAATTTCAATCATAAAACAAGAAATTAACCACGAAGTTCCCTGGCAACCAAGCACTTTATTTCCGATTATATAGTAAGTGCATTAATTGACTGAAGCAGAAAATGAAAAAAAAAAAAAATAAAATAATATTCTTCCCAATATTTCGCAGATCTGTCACTTGGCACATATATCATTCAAAAATCTCACGCCTGCTATTCTTAAAGAGAGAAAAACAAAGCGTATCGTTGTTTTGATTACAGCTGCTGAGGACACAAAAATCGCAGCTATTTAAATTTCAGAAAACCTTGAAATGGGAAATGCGTTTTAAGCTTTTGGATAGCATGTAACTATTATTTGATAATAATGCGCATATAAGCCTAATGTATTTCTAGACTCACCATTTGAAGAATCGCTTACCTTGAGGCACGATTCTTCACCGCTGAACGGCAACTAGTACTCACTTTAATGTTCCATTTTAGACTGAATTCATTTGACAAATGGGAATCGCCCTACACGCGCAAAAGTAACAGTGAACGTGAAACAGCTTGCAGCTCATTTAAGAAATAATGTACACATATTCTAGCATGTAAGTCTCCAACTGTTTTCAAAACTTTCCTTCATGAATTCCTAGAAATAACGATGAAATTATAAAAAAACTTAAAATCATTTCAAACACAGAATTCTCACAAAAAGGAAAATGAAAAGGAAAAAACTCTATGCACGGTAACTTGGAATTCATTTCCGTTTATTTAGATTAAGATTTTTTTCCGTTTATTTAGATTAAAATTACTTTTCTTTAAATAACAACCAATGAATATAACTGCAGAAGCCTTCCCAGGTGGCTTCATTCACTGTCGAATGAACGTGGTTTCTGCTGTTAAGGTAAGGAAAGGTAGGAGCAGAAAGTTAAAGTAGGAGTGGATCGTTAGAGGACACGAAATGTTTTGTTTCTAATCACTGTGCTTTGAATACATTTAGGCTTTTTGGCTTCATATAACAGATAAATACATTTACACCAATGTGTTCTCGGACTTTATTCTAATGCACATACACACAGACAAAACAGATACACTCAGTGGTATCTGTGATAGTTACACAAACTAATACACTCAGTGATCATCGAATTATGACAACCCCATTCCGCAATTGACTTTGCAACAAAGTATAAAAAGTCAGAATATAAAAAGCGGAACAGTTTCGTACGATAGAGCAGTCGCAGTTTGCATCGGGTCGTGCAAGTCAAAGTGACAAAGTAGCAGTAATCGGACGTACAAAAGATATTATGGAATATCAAAAGGGTATGGTTGGTTGTAGGAACTAGTGCGTCGGGTGTTCCCTTACTGGACACAGCATGTCTTCTCGGTTTATCACGGCCCCCTGTGGTTACTGTGTACAAAGAATGATGCAGAATGGGTCAAACCATCCCGCCCACAGCAAGAACATCCAACTTAAGCAAGTTGGATGTTTGTGATGAGCGAATGGTGCAGGCGTAGTTCGGACTCAATGGCAGGTCATTGTGCGACAATTAATACTGCAATAGAATATCGTCACCACCAAATACAGAGGATGCGGAAAGGTCAGGGAATGACCACCGCATATTCCCAGAGCAATATGGCCTTAGTTGCTAATGCTCCTAAAAACTAAATAACAAACAGCAATACAATATGGGGAATGCAAGAAAAATATACAACTGACGATGCGACGCACACTCAGGTGCATGGGACTCCACAGAAAACAATCCAAGAGACACCGCTCTCCCCACCACTGATCGTCTTCGACGGCAAATGATGTCGGACACGCTGGACAACAACACACTGGTTGGACAGTGAAAGATTGGAAACGAGTGTACTAGTGGGATGAGTTGAAATACGTGGTGCAACACGCTGGCCTTGAATTGTTTCTTACGTGTCTCCCTTGATACGTGACTGTCTTTTCCACCCTTTTGAGGGCCCTCTTCTTCTTACACTTTCCCCCTAGGTGGGAGAAATCCCACCCAACCTGCGGAGGATGCCTTCCCTTATATCCTCCGTCATTCTATCTATATCCCCCTTTCCTTCATTCTCTTCGGTAAATCCTGTATACTATCTCTTTTTTTTTTCATTTGGTCTCTTTCCAGGAAGCTCAGGCGATCCTGGTGGAGACCAGCCAGAGAACTATGGGCAGCCTGGCTTCCCCCTAGTGGTGTGTGCGGGCAACGTGGGGTATCACTATGGGCCTGCGGCCAAAAACCAGAATACACAATAGAACCCAATACAATATTTCATATAACACTACACTTTCTGTCTTTCACAATGATACTGTTTGTCTCCATAGAGTTTACATGACGCAGATGTGGGAAACCACCGGAGACGCCTTTCCCCTAACATTCTGAAACATGCGAAGGACGTCTTCACGTGTGGCAAAAGACACAGTGTACATGGACCCACAGTGCCACTTGTCCACTATCAGGACAAGTGGCAGTAGTTGCTTAATATGGCATGTTTTTCTGGCAAGAACTAGGACTCGTGGTGCGTATGGACCAGCGTATCACTAGTGAGGTCTATCGGCAACCCTTAGGAGATCACTGCATCCTGCAATTTGCATTTTTCCCGAAAAGAAACGGGATCTTCCAAGACCCGAATTGTGCACGAGTGGTTCAAGGAACACAATGAATATATCACCCATTTCGATTGGCTTCCAAATTCGATGCTTTGAAACGGGAAACAACAAACTTCATGTTTCTTCTAAGGTATTGAAACTGAAGGTTTGAACTGCCAGGTACACTTCATTATACAGGCACATTTTATTAGCATTATAATGGCTAATGGATGCAAGAAAGTGGACATTTTTTTGCATCTGCCAAAAAAAGGAAAACAAATTAAAAAAAATGTCGATTACCCATGACTTCTCGGTTGCCAAAAATGTGGCTATCTAATTCCACCTTGAACTCTACTAAACTTTCTGCTTCAATTACCGGGGCAGACAATTTATTCCAATGATCCACAACACGCTGCCAAAAGTAAACCTCATCAGATTTAAGCTTCGATTACTCGAAATGTATTTAAATTTTTTTAAAAATAAATTACAAAAATTTATATTTTTGACCCATAGTTATTGTCTCTCATTCAGTAAAAATTAACGAGGATCGAGCTAGATTTATATACCTCAATCAGCCGTTTGAGATATCTAATTGCCAACTTTCTAAGGCCTGCTTTATATGGACATCTATTAGCACTCCTCACTAATTTGGTTGCCACTCTTTGAACCCTTTTTTAAAATCTATTATAATGGCTGAAATGTGACCTCCAGACCGGAGCACAATATTTTAAATGCAGTCTCACCTTCGTCCTAAATAAAGAGATAATGACATCAATTTTTTTACTTGCGAAGGCGCTATATCAGAGACAGGACCCCATGTGTCTTACTGCTTTACACTGCATGGAAAATTTTATGTCCGACTGTATCATAACGCCTAAGTCTTTTTCGTCCTGATCCACTTTTAACTTGAGGATTAACTTGAGGATTCTATTCCTGATGTGCAAAATTTCAGTTAGAAGCATTAAACTTCACTTTTAGACCATTTGAAGCGAAATGTCCTGGTTCTCCTCATTAGTGTAGAAATTGATCTAACTCCCTGCAGCCATCAGTACTAGACGACGGACATAATGACGGCAGGGAATTACCTACATCAGTTGGTTGTTATATGTGGACAGCGATGGTTGAAAGAGAGACTGGGTGGGGTTATAGTTAAGGTCGAGATCGCAATAGTTTGTTTGATCAGGCTATTATGAAATCTTGCAATGTTGTTATGTAGGTTGTGTAGGTTGTCAAATGAAATCTTGCAATGTTGTTATGTAGGTTGTCACGAGGGCAACTATAGCCAATATGTGTCTGTCAGAGTCATTATGTTCATTTCAATGATTTAGGGATTCGATATCAAAGTGTATTTATTATTCACAGATGTTTAATGTACATAAAGAGCTCACTTACGTTTGCTTTGTCACCAGGTGTACGTGAGAGGGTCAGAGCAGCTTGCGAGTTTACTAATGATCGGAAGGTAGTGGTACGAACGGCCGAATAGGATGGACAATCAATCTGGATGTGCCTTACTGTAAGTTGTATCTAACAAACAGAACAAAGCGGGGGATCTTCTCTTAGAAGTAAATATTTGTGTGTTAAAAAAGTATGCCCGATGAGCAGTCTGGCTAATTTCTTCAGTTATAATTTCTTCCCGTCTATTTTTAAATGAACTAGAAGGCAATAAACCTAGATTTTTTTTTTATTCTACGGAGTTTATCGCACGGTTGAACCCTCAAAGTTGTGTCGAAATGGAAGTATATTTGGAACGAAAGACGTCCCTATAATCTGTAAACGGTACGAACTGAAAATTCTCAGTATATCTTGGTCTGCATCATTATTTACTGGGAGTCCAACAGATGGAGACTTGTTTTCTTGCTCTATGAAAATCTCCGTGTTGTTTTTTAAGATGCTGAATCAAGGAGTCTGACGAATACAGTGTATTTGCTGTTCTGTAGAGCTACTGTTGCACTAAGGGAGTCAGTATAGATTATAGCAGGAAGAAGCTGGTGCTCATTAATATCATCCAGTGCTAGTTTACTAGCATACAGTTCAGCTGTGAAGATACTGCAAACATGAGGCAGAGTTACAGATGTAGTGTATTCCAATAAAATTACTGTGGAACCTACTGATTTGTTCGATTTTGATCCATTCGTGTGAATCGGATGACTGTTTCTATTATCAAAACTGTACAGTGCGTAAAGGTTTCAGTATAACAATTGGAGATGTCTTTTTATTTCCAGTTTGTAAGTTATGATATGAACAAAGACATAGTCGGCAGCTGAATTTATATCTACTGCAGAAATGTGCTGGAAATTTCCCAAACTTGAATTAAGTGTCTGAGACGAAATCCTACTGGTTTATTTTAATTTGTCTTGCAATCATAATTATTCGTTCATAGTGGATCATGAATAATGGACCAATTTGGATGTAATGATTAACTGCATATTTTTGCCGCATACAAATGCATAGGAGGTAATCACGTGGAAGGTACAGCAGGGTATCCGATATATTTCCATACAAGCTGTAATTTGATTCTAAAGGCTCCAAGAGCTACGTAGAGAACATTATGGTGAATGGTATCTAGGCGATGTAACATGCTCTGTCTTGCTTTTTTATTTTTTTATTTTATGGAAACCCCAAACACGACAAGTATTAGAACCTATAGTACTTAGTACCATGCTTTTCATTGGATGTTTACAAGACGAAAGAAGATATTTGTTGACATTAAAGTTGAACTTCTGTAGACTGTAATTTTTAGGAAATACGTATGAAGGAAGGTTGGTCAATAAAATGGCAGTTGAATGAATAAACGAGGAAAATGAAAAGTTAATTCTGTGAGTTTGAAGTTGAACAGTAAATGGATGTTGACTGGTGGCGGCACGTGTTCGGACTGTTTTGAAAGAGAGAGCGGAAATTATAGAAGCCAATTCAGAAAAACAGTGCCCATGGAAGTATCTGCAGAAGAGGCATGCAGCAGAAACAGTAAGTCTATGAGACATCGAGTGGAGAGACTCTGTTAAACAGAGATGAATCATTAATTAATCTAACTGCCCTCTTCTGAATGGAATCAAGAAGCCTGAGAGAAGTTTTGGGGGCACCACCCCAGTTGTGGAAACAATATTCCATGGCAGGGCGGATTTGCGATTTATACAGAGTGAGCAGCTGTTTGGAAGAAAAGTAACGCCGAGAGCGAAAGAGAAAACCAAGTTTCTTAGATGCAGAGGAAGCAATATTTGTAATGTATTTGTGCCAAGAGAGGTTATAAGTCAGAGTAATCCCCAAAAGAGATATATCATCTTGCGTAGAAATCGGAGTGTCACCTAAGATAAGCATAGGAGCAGAAGAATCATGTTTTCGAGATATAAAACAGCATTGAGTTTTAGGATTGAAGACAACTAAGTTGTCTTTGCCTCACTTGAGAATTACCTGGAGATTGGCATTAAAGGGATTGGTAGCGGATAAACGAGAAGTTTAAGCTGATTGAGGGCGAGGTTTCTAATGCTGAAAAGTAGAATGCAATGTGCCATCATCAGCAAACTATGGAAGAAGGTCATTAATATACAAGAGAAAAAGAGTGGGGGAAAGAACTGAACCTTCGAGGACACCAGCATTGGTAAAGAAATTAGAAGACAGAGAGCCATTTACCCTCACCCTCAGTGAGCGGTCAAGGAGAAAACTGGATAACCAATAAAAAAATAAAAAATAAGCAATTGGCAAACCATAAGATGGAAGCTTGTTTAGAAGATCTTTATGCCAAACACGATCGAAAGCCTTTCTGATGTAAAGAGTAACTGTTTGTGTTACACCGAAATTTTCCATACACTGACGTAATCCATACTGGCGATCGTTGATCAGACTGAAGGTTTCTAGATAGTTTCCGAATTGGCGGTTAATTGATTTCTCCATTACTTTAGAAAGAGTAGAGGTAATTGCAATGGGATGATAGTTGGATGGGAGGGATTTGTCACCCTTTTTTTAGGAACTGGCTGGATATGAGCAAATTTCCAAGCAGAAGGAAAAACACCTATGGAATAAGAAAGTGAAAAAGGCGGCAAAAAACAGGAGCAAGTTCAGAAGCGCAGGGTTTGAGAACAAGTGGAGAAATGCCATCAACAACAAATATCAATAATATCAACCCAACACAAATAAAAATAATATATGTTGAAGCATATATTATTGTCATTATTATTATTATTATTATTATTATTTTATTTCCAATGAAATGCCCTTTACAACTATGCAGCTAGAGGACACGGGTTACATGAATGAAAAATGACAAATTATATAGAATTTACGTACGGAGTAGTCAGACATGTAGTACAATACATGCTTTAAATCAGCCTCTGGTTTATATACATGAGTGATCACTGAATTATGACCAACTACCTAATACTTCGTAGGTCTTCCTTTTGCCCTAAGTACAGCAGCTATCCCACTTGGCATTGATTCAACAAGATGTTGGAAGCGGTCGTGAAGTATGGCCAACCAAGCTGTGTGTAATGCGGCTAGCTATGCAGGTATGGAGGTGATTGGTGAATCCAGACGCCTGATATGCTTATCCAGACGCCTGATATGCTTATCCATAGTGTCCCAAAATTGCTCTATGGGATTGATATCTGAGAAGTTTAGAGGCCAATCGATATGCTGGAAGTTAGAACAGTATTCCTTAAATCAAATCCTGCACATCATGTGCCTGACGGTTCGACGCATTGTCACCATCGCCATTCGGGAAAAGTGTAACATAGCGGGGTGTACACAGTCAGAAGCAGTTGACGATGGCGGAGACCAGTGACCCGTTGTTCCACATGCACTAGGGGTCCAGATTCTTACCAGTGAAACATGTCACACCATACAACCGCCTCCACCGGCCTGCACTTTTGATAACATGCGTGATGGATCCAGAGATTCACGTTGTTGACGCCAAATCCGTAGACAACCATCTACGGTGTGGAGTAAATAACGTGGCTCATCCGACCAGCACACCTTCTTCCAGTCTTCTAACGTCCAACTTGCATTATCTTTGCACAACGCGAGTCTTTTACGCCAATGAACCTTGGTTAAGAGAGGATGCCCCAGTGGTCGTCTGCTGGCATAGAACATACGTACGAGCGTGCGACACAGGGTCATGCCAGATATTGTTCCGGGTTGGCCCATGTTGTATTGGGTAGTCAACTCTTCAACAGTTCGGCGCCTGTACCAGTCGTCGGACCCGGTGCTCACCTCGAACATCAACCTTTGGCTGACCTTTGTAGACTTCTGTCGGGCGTTGTTTGATCACTTTGTCGCCAGTCCTGGTACACTTGAACAACGGCCGGCGGCTCTCGGAAACCCCATCAGTTCAGCCGTTTGGGAAATCGAGGCACCAGCTCGTCGAGCTCCCATAATCTGTTCTTTATTAAAGTCCGATAAATCCTTCCTTTTATCCATTGCGCTCGGAATTTACGTTCTGTACTACATACAGAACCGCTGAAACCTTATCTATGCAACGAAGGTCGACAACTCCGCACTGTCCTACCTCACGTGGTCACAGGTCGCATTCAGTTTTCATAGGGGTGGTCATAATTCAGTGATCACCCAGTGTATTTAGATTGAAGAGCAGGACAGATTTTGAAATAGTAGATAGTAGATCTGCAATCTTTCAACCATTTAAAATCCAGTATTCGAGGAATACGAACCAGGTTTGGTATGATGGGGATGCAGAGGACCAAACAGTAGAAGCATATAAGGGAATAGGGATTATGCAGCGAAGAATACAGTTGATAAGATGCAGATTATGATACACTGGTGTGCAAAATTTAAGGATCAGTCAGGTTTTCACCTGTAGCTTCTCATAGAAGTGGCCTGGATATGTGAAAACCATACCAAAGGAACCTCGTGAGGTACAGAAATGATAAAGGAAACAACACCGACACAACAACGGAAACAAAATGGTACAGAGGGACTTTATTCAAAAATGGCAGCATAGCACTGGCTGCCATGATACAAATGCATCACTGCCAAAGATGGAAGGGAAGAGGTGGTCCTCAGCAGGAGATATGTCCATCCCTAATGTCGATGCAGGCTTCGCACCGCCTGTCCATACTTAGAACAACGTCGTTGATAAGTCCTTGCGGTAACATCGTTCATTCCTCAGTCAGCAGCACCTTCAGCTGGTGAACATTTTCTGGTGGATGTGGACGTGACGCTAGGCGTCTCCCGAGAGCGTCCTATATGTGTTCGATGGGATTTAGACCGGTGGAACGGGCAGGCCAATCCATACGAACGATGTCCTCATTTTCCAAAAGCATATCAACAGCTGCAGTGGGATGGGATGTGGCGTTATCATCCATAAACACGAACTCGGGGCCATTGGCATCTGGGAACAGACGCACATGGGGAAGGATTACCTCAGTACAGTAGCGTGCACCGGTTACAGTACTGCCTTCCAGTATCTGGAGTTCTGTACGTTCATCCAAGATAACGCCTCCCCAGACGAGAACACCTCGACCACCAAATCGATCCCTTTCAGTGATGTTTGCGGGGTGATACCGTGTGCCAATCTCTCGGCAGATTAGCTGACGTCCAGAATCGCTGCTGTGACTGAATCTACTCTCATCAGTAAAGAGTACCTTAAGTAACGATTTTGTGGTTGTAACCTTTAGAAATAGTGTTGGTCCTTAAGTTTTGCACACCAGTGTGGTTAGGGATCTCCTGTTTCACAGCTCATATAGCTAAATATGTTTTTTTTTTCCTGCGTGGCATTAAAATGAAGAAGAACTCTTTATTGCATACAAACGCACATGCCGTACACAATACCCTTCACGGCTAAAAGCCAGGGGTTAAAGCCATGAGTCAAGAACGTAAGGACTTTGTCCCAGGTGATGCCCAAATCTTTATGCTGATTGACTATTTCAACTGGAGAGCTCCCAGTTATGATATTCATATGATTGTCATTTATTTTCTTAGTTATAAGGAAGTTGAGCAGTTTTCTCTTTGTTTATATGAAGAGCCCAATCGCATGAAGGTAATTTTGAAGTTCTTGTAGTTGCCGGTTGGAGATCACAGCGGTGCACTGGAGAGCCTGGAGACATTTTGTGACAATAAAAAACTTTAAATCATCAACTTACGAGGTAAATTTAGCATGATTTTCGAAGAAGAGTTCCAAAGATGTGGCGAAGAGGGCGGCAGAGAAAACACCCCCTTGGATGAGCCCTTTGGAGCAGACAATGCTGTGATGATGGTTCTGGTTTCTTATCCATAGGGTCCTGCACTGTAGGAACTTCTTGAAAAGATCAAATAGGTGGCTAGAGATGTTGAAGTAATCGGATGAAATGGCGCATAGTGAATGGATGGACAGGTTGTGAAAAGTCGCTTTCAAATCGAGGATAATAATATCAAGTTTATCTTTGTTGCTTATGGCATGTTCTATTTTGAAAAGTGTGTCCATGAGGTTGATGGTAGTGGATCATCCGGGTAGTATACTATGGAGGTATGGAGGATTATAGCTAAACATCTGCTGGGTAAGAACAGGGAGTATGGCCATTTGCATGATTAGGAGGAAGGTGCATCCTACGGCAATTAGTCTGTAATCGTTAGACCATTTAGGGTTAGACTTTTTTGGTACTTGAGAGAAACAATATGTGTTCCAGATGGTAGAGTAAGCTCCTGTTGTGCGGATGCAGTTGTATGCTTCAAGCATGTGGTCAATGATATGAACTACATAATTTAAAAATAGGGAATCAGTCAGGGCCAGTGGTGGAACTGTTGGGAAGACCGTTGATGACTTCAATAAGGCTTTCCTTTGAGATAGCTATTTTATCCAGTGATGTTTGGTTTGATGATGGGTTAATCTGTATGAAGGGGGTGGGGGCAAGCAGCGGCTTGGTTTCAAGCGACTTCGTCCACTCCAGGAAGACATCAGTCGTCTTGGAGAACTGCTGATTCCTGTTGGTGTAAATTATTTCCCCAAGTTTCATTATATAGGAGATCCAATCATTCTGTGCCCGATTCTTTTTCTAGCGCTGATAGTGAGCTGGATCAAGTGTCCTCAGACATTTCCGGTATAGTGTCGGTTTCGTGATGAAGGTTCGTTTCGCGCCACTGGTGAACGAGTTCTTGGTCCTGGAAGACAGACGGACGGGTTTGGAAGCTGCTTCACAGGCGACGTCTTTTAACAAGTTAGTTAAATTGGGGAGCATTTGATCAGGATGACTAGCAACGATTTGGTTCCAGTCTATAGATTTTAATATTTGTAGGATGGTTTGAGTTTTATAACCTTTAATGTAAGTTGAGATTCTTTATGGTAGTATTGGCCCAGTTGTTGGGGACAGCACGGGTTTTTTTTTTTTTTTTTTTTTTACAATCAAAGGCAATAGGAAGATGATCTGATGTGAGCCTAAAAGTCGACGTTGTGAGAGAGATTATTGAGGTTATGAAATAAGAAGTCAAGGATTTGTTGACATCTTGTGGGTCGCGTATGGGTAAGTATAAGAGAGATGAAATGACAGCCTAGAGATGAGAAGGAGCGTAGGAGGTCATTTATAGCTACTTCATATCTTGGAGAAGGAACGTTGAAGTCTCTTAAAACGAATGTGAACGGCTTGAAGTGGGTTGTAATCCAGGTAGTTAGCTCGTCCCTGGTGTCGGGATTATGGTCTGGAGATAAATTAATGGCAGCAACCTGAACTCACTTCTTGGACTTTGTAGATTGCATAAGTGGCTTTTAGATGCTTATGAGTCACTGAGTTGTGCACTCACAAGGTGATGAATGTCTCTGAACAGGATGCAGACGCCATCTCCACGTCTGTAGACTCTACCATTGCATATCTTTCCATAATGGTAGGAGTGGCCAAGTGGGTAAGTTGTCTTCCATAGTTAAGCCAAGTTTCCTGGATGCAAATGAAATCGTATTCATCGAGCAGGCGGCGGAACTGCAGAGGAGCCAATTTGTTGACGATACTGTGCACATTTTGCCAGAAAACCCTGAGTATGGGGCATGGGTGGAGGTTATTTGGAATCATTATTATTATTTATTTATTTTTTTTTTTTTTTTTGAATCGGATGGGATTTTGTCCTCACAGAAAAGTCTGATCAATATGCAGGAGGCCAGAAGTCTGGATCAAGAACCGTTGATAGACAGAGCGCGAGCATCTTACTAGGAATGATATGCGAATTGTTTGCCCAGTTTTAAGCTGTTTCACTTCAACGAGGATATTGTGTTCGTCATGAAACATTCTCTTAATGGGTCTAGGACGTGTTGAAGGACCAAACCGGGAGGCAAAAATATTGGTTCTGAAAAGAGTTACAAAGATCATATTTCTCTGCGAGTGTCCATGTACTGCAGTAATTGGTCTCTAATACTTTTTTTTTGTTTGTCAGTGTTGTTGGAATTCATTGGTTGATTTTTAAGGGTAGGATAGGATTGGATCCTTGCTTCTCAATGTGAATCTCTGGTCGGTGATCTTCAGTTCCGAAGCTTGGTTGTGCTTGTGTTGTTATAGAGTAGATCGTTTTCGTTTCTTTCATGAAAATGTGGCCACTTATTAGTGTTGTTAACGAATTGACAAACGCAATCGGTGCCAGACGAGTCTGGCTTCGATTGCATTCTGCGGCCGTTTGTCAATTCGTTTCATTTCCATCTTATCATCTCAATTCTCTAGTGATTGCAGAAACTTTTAGGAGAGTTTCAAGTGCGCTTTCATTTCCCTTAGCCACCCAATTGGAATTCATATCGTGTGTTTTTCCGCTATAGCTCGGCAGTTGTCCAAACTCAGGGGGTGAAGTTTGAGTAGCTGCATTACGTTTTGTGACTGCGCTAAAACCATGAGGGCAGCCACATCGTTTGGTACATATTTATCGTAGGGCGCTGGCAATTGTCCCAAGTATCGCAAAGCTTCCTAGTTGCTTGCCCGAGTGATATTGTTTTCCTCTTCGAATCGACCTCCTGCACTTTCAGAATCTGTTCCACGAATTACTTTTCTTTCTTTGCTACATGTGTTTTCAACAGTGCTAGTTCATTTTGTATCATCATTAGGCTGGGTAGCTTGCGTAGGGTTAACGTTTTGTACTGCAAAGCATGTGCTTCTTTAATAATTTGGTTTAACCGTTACATTTTGAATTACTATCTTTTAAGAGTGGGGGGGGGGATTATTGCAATTTTGATTTTTATTTTGGTTTCGCTGCGGGCAGACTTAAGTTTCCGACTCAATCTCGTAAGATTCATGCAATCCACGGAACCTTCCGAGACTTCGTTTTGCGGACATTGACGGACATTGATTTTAGTGAATGGCCAATGCGTGAAGATAAGATATTTTACAAAAGGAATTAATTCTTCTAAGTCACTACTCTCAAAGAGAAATGTAGCGGTTCTTTCAGCTTTCGACCGAACGTCCCATGCAGTAAGGTGCAGTTCGCACGAAAGACCTTGAGAGAGGATTAGGATTAAGGCACGGGACACAGGATACTTAAAGTGCTGATTTGCATTCAATATAGCATAATATTAAAATCATAACTATCTTCTTTCCTGAACTGCTTAAAGATCTGGGTTGATTACTTTAATCTGCATCGGTAGGTATCAGACATGCCATTTTATAACCGAGGAATTGTAATATCACACATTATTGGAGGAGCACTTTTAGGGACGTCTGCACTAGACATATCCAATCGAGATCTATTCAAAGTTTATATAATTGTAGTAATCTGTACCTGTCAGCTCTCCAGGCTTTTGAAGATATTCTGCGCAAGATGTTAAGTTTTGATATTCAGCTAGTTCGAAGTCTTAATACATTGTATGTTCATGAAAGTTTAGTTTCCTATTTAATTTTAAGCCTACGAAGGAGTAATTTTTAATAACAGATAGAGGAAAATTATTTAAGTATAAAGCCGGTTAAGGATGAAGACCACGGATTTTACAGAAGTGTATAACAGCTGATTTTTTCTGAGATCTTCTATATCAATTATTTTTTGTTCATGTTTCTATTTTGTTTATGGATAATTGGAGCTATGGCTCAATCTTGTTCATGCTTTGTGATTGAAATGAATTGGTAAAGATCATCTGTGTACATGCAGATTTCCAGTAAAGGTGGTATAACATTTGTGATATTGTTCATTTTAAGGGCAAACAGGGTTGCTCTTAATAGTGAGCCCTGGGGAACTACTTCCTGTTTTACACGTATTGTAGATAGACAGCCTTTATATCGTACCTGAAATGTTCTGACAGTAAGGAATTTCTCCATAAATTGGGGACGTTGTTCTCTGTATCCTAACTGAAATAGATCTCGTAGGATTCCGAATCTCCATGTTGTGTCAAATCTTTTTCAAGATCTAAATTTACCATCACCATATGCTGCTTTCTTATAAATGTGTTTCTAATATTTGTTTCAACTTTGACAAGTAGAGATCAAGCGTCGATCCATTTTTCCTGAATCCAAATTGGTGGGGTGATAAAACATTCTCTTTTTCCATCAACCACATAACGCTATTATGAACCATTAGTTCGAGGATTTGATTTTTCTTAAGTAGCTGTTCAAGGAGATAGGGTGATAGTTATATGTATAGGAATGACCTTTTCCGAGTTGAAAAATGCAAGGACAATTGCATGTAGCCATATGGATGGATACAACAAGTTGTTCAGAAAAATTCCATTACATAGAGCTAGTAGGATATCCAGACAATCAGAGTTTAGGTATCATAGTATAATAAAATGCCATCGGATCTCGTGCGCTATTAGGCAAATTTGTAATGGCTGTAAGTAATCACTCATTTAGGAATGGTAGATTATATGAATGAGTGTTGTAGTAGAGAAATTTAACTTATTCCGTTCAGCTTGTTTTTTATATTTTTGAAAATCACTGGTGTAGCTTATAGAAGCAAAATGCAGAAGTGAAAGATTCAGCCAGAATTTCTGATATCTCATCTGTTCTGGAAACGTCCTGCACTTTCCAATGGAATATTAAAGATTGTATGCGTGGATATCTTCACTCAAAATCTGATTTTTTTTCCCACACCAAATCAGGACTCGAGTTCTGAGTAAGTGTGGAAGCAAACATGATCCAGTAATTTTTCCTTACCTTACTCTGAATTCGCCTCGCTTCAGGTTTGACCTTTTTATATGCAATCAAATTGACTGTAGTTGGATATTTCCATAATTCATTCCATTCACGATTTTGGTTTGTTTTTGCCATCGCACGTTCTGCATTCCAATAAGAGTTGTATCGTGATTGCCCTGCCTTACTCATTTGAGGTATTGTATTGTAACCTTTGAAGCTTTTAACAGTTGGTCATTGATATATATGATAGCATTATCTATTGGCAGGGTTTATATTAATTGCTTATCCAGCTTGATTAGTTGCATATATTTGCTCCAGTTAGCTTTTTTAAAATTCCATACTGTTCTAGTTTCTTCTGTAAGGGTCAATTGTGTCTATATGGAACATACTATCAGAAAATGATCACTGTTGTAAGGATCATTTAATACAAACCATTCTATTTTGAGATAAATTGATAGAGAACATATTGCGAAATCTATTGCAGAAGTGGTACCTGTAGCCAAACTGATATAAGTGCGAGATACAATGTTCAGTAAATTCAGGTGTTAACCTTCTAAGAAATTTTCGATCAAGTTACGTCTACTGTCCATGTGAGAAGACCCCCACAAATGATGATGGACATTCATATTTCTCATGAGGAAATAGGCAGGTTGACGCTGCACAGTAAGATTATTTAATTCCGATCTGGAGAGAGGAAGATTTGATGGAAGATAAAGGGAAGAGATTGTTTATGAAATTCCAATGGCAATTCTCGCTGCTAACCGCTTCTAATTTGGTTTTTAATGTTATTTGCTTAGCTGGTATATTTGTATTAATCAAAATTGCCACTCCTCATTTGGCAGTTCTATTATCATTTCTGTCTCTCCGGAAAAGTGAATAGTTTTGAAATGTGGGTGAAGATTGAAGTGTTAGATGGGTCTCCTGAAGGCAAATGCAAATTGGTTTATATTGCTGAATAATATCTTTATTTCATCCAATTTTCCACATAAACCACGACAGTTGCATTGCGCTTTTGAGTTTTTTTGTTTATCATATTTGAATCTGTCTTTTTTCGGAAAAATAGGAAGGGGTGTATCAAATATTCTGCAAGGTGAAGTTCTAGTATATTCTCTGCTTGTTAATCAGTATCCATTTCGTCTATGTTTGTATGTTTCTGATTACATTGTTTAATTATTTAATAAGTAAACAGCCGGTGGTTCGCAATTAAAATTCTGTAATGGCGTCTGCTTAGATTTACATAGGTATATTATTGTAAACTACAAAATATAACTAATAATAAACAATAAAGTAAAATTAAATTAAATAAAAAGTAAAAATTGCCAAAGAAAGAAACCACATCTCCCATAATTCCTTATAATTAGTTAACAATCTTACAGTATATCATGTTAAATAAATATGTTTTCCATATTTTTTTTCATTCTCAAGGAAAATTGTTATATATATTTCCTTTTTTTTTTTTTTTTTTTTAGTACCTATAGTACTTATTATCGTGAATGGGTTGAAAAGTTGATCGAAAATACTTGTTGACCTTAAACGGGAACTTCTGTACATAGTAATTTTCAGGAAATACGTATGAAGGAAGGTGGTTCCAGAAAAGAGAAGTTGAATGAATAAATGACGAAGATGAAAAGTTCGTTCTGTGAGTTTGAACTTGGACAGCAAAATGGGGTTGACTGATTGCTGCATGTTTTCGGACTGCTTTGAAAGAGAGAGCGGGAATTATAGAAGCAGATCACTCAATCAGATCACCTCGCACCTGCGAGGTGATCTGATTGAGGTGTATAAAGCCTTGAATGGTTTGAGCATGCTCAATGCTGATGGGATTCTTCTTCTTGCTCGAAATAATCGCCTGAGAGGGCATAAATTCAAATTGAGGAAAGACAGTTGTAGGATAGATGTGCGGAAGTTTGCCTTTAGCCAGCGGGTGGTTGATTGATGGAAGAAACTTCCATCTGTCGTTGTAGAAGTTGATAGCTTAAATAGATTGAAGGCAGAACTAGACAAATATTTGAAGTGAGTGGATGGGTGAAATAAGGATTTTTTTTTTTTGGCTGATGCTATATCAGCTTGCTTTCTTGCATCATGTGCCTTTGCTAATGCTAAGAGTAGAAGAAATCGCAATGGGACAATAATTGAATGGAAGGGAATTTGTCACCCTTTTCAGGAACTGGCTGGATATGAGCAAATTTTTAAGCAGAAGAAAAACCACCTTTGGAATAAGAAAGTGAAAAAATATCACACAAAACAGTATTAAGCTCAGGAGCGCAGGTTTAGAGAACAAGTGGAGAAATACCACCAGGAATTTTCTTAGCATCAGATTCATCAAAATCCTTCTGACATCTTTTTGACGGAAGCCCACAGGAGGCATTGAATGGAGTGTGCTGGGAATGGTTTTAGGTGATTTACCAAGGTCATCAATACATGACTTGGAAGAAAAATAGGATGCTAGCAGATCAGCTTTATCTTTGGCTGATGTGGCAAGAGAACCATCTGGTTTTGTCAGAGGTGGGAACAGAGATGGGCAAAAATTGCGGCCAATAGCTTTTGCAAGAGACGAGATTGCTCAGCTACCATTTGGACTTAAAGCAAGTTTTCTACTCTTATCCTATTCGAAATCTAGTTTGGACTGATTAATAACTGCTTTACAAAGTATAAATAATACTACTTAATAATAATTTTTATTATTATGCAATGTCGCTTATAAAAACGTAGTACTGGAAATATTTTATAATAAAAATTCAGAAATATTATAAGATTTCAGAGAAGTCTTAGTGGTTCGCATTAAAAATATTATGTTGAAAGGGGTTCGCGAGTCAAAAAAGTTTGGGAACCACTGGTTTACTAGATGCTGTCTGCTTTGTGTTCGAAGATGTTAATTCTGATTTCTGCTTTCCGGGCACAGAAATATAATGCTCTTTAGCACTGGATGTTTCATGTAAAGTTGTTTTTATCACTAACAGTATTTTACTACAGTTTGTCGTTTGATTTGGAGGTATTGTCACCTCTGTTTGAGTGGTTATAGTTTGCTGTCGTTTCACTGCTGAAGTATAGGAGCGTAAAGGTTTAGTTTCAAGTATCTGTTTTCTTGCTTCCGGATAAGACACTTTATTTTCTATCATATATTTCTGTATCTGTTTTCTCAATATCCACTTTTCGCATATCTTTGAGAAAGCAGGGTGATTTCCGTGACAGTTTGGACGGTGAACGGTGCTGGTTGGTTGGTCGTTTTAGGATTTTTTGGCGCATTAGCGTCTAAGGCTGTAATGCGCCAAGTAAAAAATGGGGGTGCAGTTTGCTTCAACGTGTTCTTTTGATCCACAGAGCGGACAGATGAGATCACTCCGACATGTCGCCTGAGAGTGTCCGTATCGCTGACAGTTGTAACACCTTACTGGATTCGGTATATATGCGCGGATTTTGCAGTTTAAATATCCTGCTTTAACAGAAAGGGGGAAGAAAAGAATTATTAAAAGTAAGACGTGGCCTCAGTTCTAATCTTAACGATGTCCATTTCCACTTACAGTCTGCCAAACTCCATGTACGTTTTCTGACAGAATCTCAGTTATCGGTTGATTCAACCACTGCTCATCACATTTGCTCAAATTATTCGCTGTATGATTCCTTTCGCCTCAAAGGTGGTACTTGTGCATATGGCAGTTCTGATATTCCCTGTCAGACTCTTGGTAATTTAGAATCTCCTTTTTTCGTACTTCTATGGCTTAAAATCTCTCTACCTCATTCTGTAAAATTCATCCGTTGTCTATACAGTCCTCCCAACTCAAGTAATCACTTGGAACTCTTTAACTTCCTTCCTCTCTTTGCAACTCGACTTTCTCCAGTCGAAGTTTCCTAACAGTGAGGTAATTTTCCTTGGTGATTTTAATTAATGTTCACAACTCAAGTTGGCCTCCGTTATCTAGTCACACAGACCCAGCTGTTCGAGATGTTGAGGCTTTTGCAATTACTAATGATCTCGCACAGATCTAAACTATCCAACCTGTGCTGTCTGAAGAACTTCTTCCCAAACAACGCAGTGAACCTTTTCAACTCATTGACAATAGACCCTGTGAAATACTCCGAATGCAAGCAGTACAGAGTGAAGAGCATCTCAGAAGCGCACTGCTTACTCCAACTATAATCAATGAGTGAACTTGTAAACAATATTGTAAATATACGCACTTGTGTAAATATTGTAAATAATTGTATTCGTGCATTTTTGTACACTCTTCTTATATTGTAAATACTGTAAATAATTGTAATTTTTTCTTTTTGTACACCCTTCTTATATTGTATATAATTGCAATTCTTGCATTTTGTACACCCTTCTAGCCGGTCGGCTGTGTATAAGGGGTGAAAGCAAACACTTGCTATTTTTTAATAAACGGATTTTAATAATTAACAATTATTAGTAATTGCATTTACCTACCAGAATACCGGACAATTCTAAACACACAGCCAACACGCTTGATCTTTTTCTCACAAACAACCCTTCTAAGTACGCGGTCGAAGTGCGTGGTCCTTTACACACCTCGGATCACAATTCGGTGATTGTTTCTTCTCCAATGGAGCCTTTATCTCATGACTGTTCCAAAGCTCGTGTTGCTTGGCATTACAATAATGCGAAATGGGATGACCTGCGAGATTTCTTTTCTTCTTTTCCTTGGTTGGATTACTGTTTCAAAACTTCTGATGTCAACATTTGCTCAGATCGTTCAGTGAAATTATTCTTGTTGGAATGAAATCCTTTATTCCACACTCCGCTTTAAAATCTCGTCCTTTATCTAAACCTTGGTTTACCAATAAATGTGCTAATGCTGTTCAAGAGAAGAAAGTTGCATATCTTAAATGGCTTGTTTCCAATTCTTCAGTTTCATTCTCTGCCTACACCAAAGCTCACAACAATTGTAAAGCAGTTATTAATCAGTCCAAACTAGATTTCGAACAGGCTAAGAGTAAAATACTTGCTTCTTGCCCTAATGGTAGACGGGCATTCTGGTCTCTTGCCAAAGCTATTGGCAGCAACTTTTTCCCATCTCTGCTCACACCTCTGTCAAAACCAATTGGTTCTATACTTACTTCAGCCAAAAATAAAGCTGACCTGCTGGCATCTCCCATTTTTCTTCCAACTCATGTATTAATGGTCTGGGTAAAATACTTCCTACCATTCCCAACACGCTTCATTGAATGCCTTCTGTGATCTAACGTCAAAAGAATGTCAGAAGGGTTTTGACGAATCTTGATACTAAGAAAGCTCCAGGTCCCGATGGTATTTCTCCACTTGTTCTCAAAACCTGTGCTCCTGAACTTACTCCTGTTCGTTGCCGCCTTTTTTCACTTTCTTATTCCAAAGGTGTTTTTCTTTCTACTTGGAAATTTGCTCATATCCAGCCAGTATCTAAAAGGGGTGAGAAATCCCTACCATTTAATTATCGTCCCATTGCAATTACTTTTACTCTTTCCAAAGTAAGGCAGAAATTGATTAACCGCCACCTCTTAAACTACCTAGAAGCTTTCCGTCTGATCAACGATCTCCACTATGGATTCCGCCAGTGTCGATCCACTGGTGATATTCTGGCTTATGTTACCCATTTATGGACAAATTCAATGGAAAAGTTCGGTGAAACACAAGCAGTTGCTCTTGACATCACAATGGCTTTCGATCGTGTTTTACATAAAGGTCTTCTAACCAAGCTTCCATCTTATGGTGCGCCATCTGTTTTTTGTAATTGGTTGTCCAATTTTCTCTCTGACCGCTCACTGAGGGTGATGGCAGATAGCTATCTGTCTTCTAACTTGTTCACTAATGCTGGTGTCCCCCAAGGTTCAGTTCTTTCCCCCTCTCTTTTCCTCTTGTATATTAATGACCTTCTTCCATTGACTGGAAATCCTATCCATAGTTTTGCTGATGATTGCGCATCGCATTCCACTTACCAGTTTGAGAAACTTTGCCGTTCTCAATCAGCTTCAACTTCTCGGATATTCGCTACCATTTCGTTAAATGCCGATCTCCAGGTAATTCTCCAGTGGGGCAAACACAACTTCGTTCATTTCAATCCTTTTAAAACTCAGTTCTGTCTTATATCTCACAAAAAGGATTCTTCTGCTCCAATGCTTATCTTTGGTGACACTGCGATTTCTAGGCAAGATAATATTTCTCTTTTGGGGAGTACCCTGGCTTTAATCTCTCTTGGCACAAGCACATTACAAATATTGCTTCCTCTGCATCTAAAAATCTTGGTTTTTGTCTCTCGCTCTGCGTGTTACTTTTCTTCCAAACAGCTGTTCATTCTGTACAAATCGCAAATCCGCCCTACCATAGAATATTGTTCTGGGGCGGTGCCCCCAAAATCTCTCTCATGCTTCTAGATTCAATTCAGAACTGGACAGTTAGGTTAATTAATGATTCATCTCTAACAAAGTCTCTCCACTCTCTGTCTCATAGATGTACTGTCTCTGCTGCATGCCTTTACTACAGATACTTTCGTGGGCACTGTCCCTCTGAATTTGCTTCTATAATTCCTGCTCTATCTTTCAAAACAGTCAAAACACGTGCCGCCACCAGCCAACATACATTCACTGTCCAACTTCACATTCAGAGAACCAACTTTTCATCTTCCTCGTTTATTCATTCAACTGCCATTTTCTGGAACAATCTTCCTTAATACGTATTTCCTGAGAATTACAGTCTACAGAAGTTTAAGTCCAATGTCAACAAATGTCTCATTTTGCTTCTCACCTCCAACCCATGCACCGTACTAAGTACTATAGGTTCTAATATCTCTCGTGTTAGGGGTTTCCATAAAAAAAAAAAAAAGTAACAGATCATGTTGGAGTGAGACTGCCATCTTTCTTCATCATTATCCTCCTAATATGTATTACTTGTTGATCTGTTAGTTCATGTGTCAGCTCTTCCTCTAACATCGTGAAAAGGGCCCATTCAGTAATCGCACCTTTTGATGTATTCAGAGAGTTATGTGGGGTAATTTCAACTGGTAGTCCCGCAAAGGTCTTTGTTTTAAACAATTTCTCAGACTGATGACTTTGTCAGGTTTCTACTAAGAGATCACCTGATCGTAGTCGTTGTATAATTTTTGGTGAGTCAATCATGGAGCCGGTCTTCTGTAGTAAGAATGGTGATAGTTTTCAAATGGGTTGTATTGATAAGGAATGTATCACTATGAAGAAAGGAACAGTAGGCTGAGAAGCGTTGATTTTAATACCTGTAGCCTGAGGCATGTTCAGCTGTGTGTTAATCATCTATATTGGAGCTAACTTTGTCCATTCTTATATTGCTAGTTTGGTTTTTTCGTCCTGCAAAACAGGCAAGTCGACCAGGAACACACGCAATTTACAGACACAGTACATAAACAGATATATGTAATCATTTACGGGCGATTCTAATATAATAATTTGTATATTGTTAGTTTGGTCCATTCTTAAATTCCTTTTAGTCCTTGGCTTTTCACCCAGGTCCAGTACCGCCACGGGGAGGAAAGTTTAGTGCCATCAAGTGCACAAGCGCGTAAATTGAAGGTTAGTAAATAGAAAAAATAAATTTTACTTTCCTTTTTGGAAACTTCTTCCTTATAATTTAAATTGTTATTTCTTAGAGGATAACTCTAAGAAAGAAAACTCTTATTATGTATTGAAAAAAAACGGAAGTAAAACTTCTAAACTCAAAAAGAAACTTGCCTCTAATGTAATCGCAGAGAAATCGAAGAGAAGATCGCTTGGCGCCCGGGGCCGAAATCTTGCAATGTATTTAATCCAAATTTCGGGTCGTTAGTAGGACGGAAGTCCTTGAGGCTGTGATGAGCATCAGCGTGTCTCTAAGTGGCCTGCTGTTTACGTTTGTTGAAGATAGCTTTGGATGTATACTGAATCCGATCATTGGCTGGTCCAGAAGCTTTCAACTGTTTGAGTGGTTCCTTTTATTTTTTCTTTTTCTTTTTTTTTAATGAAAACTGGTGATGAGTGCAGGAATCTACCAAGCGCCTGGAGAGAGATACGGATACAGTTTTTGGTGGCTGTGCAAAACGTGTTCATATCTGCCAATAAGTAAGTAGATTGAACAATTTCATGGTTCTATGTTTCAAGGACATTCCGAGAAAATGCAGGTGGCTGCGTAGAACTATTTCTAAGGGTCCAGAACTGTCGGTGAACTAACTGACTTCTTCAAAACCTGATTGGGACATCATAGTTGGATGTGGGTGGCTGGAGAAGTGCAATTCTTGAATCGAGGTCCGATTGAAATAGTCTCGAATTAATGCTACATATTCCAGAGAAGTGGATGCGATCGAGTTTGTTATTTAAACAAGTTGGGCCTTCACTGACAACTTCAATGCATGCTGGAGCAAGTTTTATTATTATTTATTATTATTACAATGTTTATTTTCTCATAAGAGACACCCGGTTACGGCCGTTGACCATGGGGGTGCACATACAAATATAACTTATACAAATCATTATCCACTTATAATTTATACATATCATAATACTATTATACATATCATTATATTATTATATAGTTATTTTTACATTTAAAGCATAATTTTCTTTTCTTGTAATTTTACAAGAAATTAAGGTAACATTTAACTACGTTCATATCTACATGACTATTTACAACGAGACGGCATAATAAAACATAAATATAACATAAGTGCCAGTGCAAAAAATAATACAGTATGATGAGCATGATACACATTCACATTCTTAGTGTTTCTTTCACATTCAATTTGTCTTCGGGTTCATTACACTGTTCATTTTTTGCATTCTGTTTTCTTCTGTGGGCTTCACTTGCTCGCAGCATATATAAGAGGAGTAACACATTCGAAAAAACTTCCGTCTTGTAGTTCTTCTTTGTGCATGGCCTTTCTTAGTCTACTTGGAGGTCGTTGTAGAACTTAATAGTGTTGGACGGAAAAAAAATTATGCAGACTTCCCAGCTGCCTGAGCGCGCTACTAAATGATGGCGTTTTATTCGCCCATCTTTGCGTCATGCAGGCCGAGTAAAGTCTCCCAGTCAGCAGTTTCGCGAGTGTGAGAATATTCTTTGTGATGATTATGTGTGTCCATGATGTGACATCAAATTGACGTCATCCCTTGAGATGACAAATGGCTGCATAGTTATCCGGTTTAACCATCTCAGGACTCAGTACTGTAATCCTAGGAAATCTTTGATATTAGTGTCCGAGGCAGAAACGAATCGTATTGTCAGTTTATCTGATGTCTAGAGAATTGTAATATACCATGTCAAGGCGCTGTGTGCCTCTTGTGAAGGGCGTTTTAAGTTGTTTCGGCGAGAGGGTTCCCATGGTATTATCCAATTCGCTCTTGGCATCTTTGTGCTTAGGAAGAGGCATGTTCAAATCTCCCATCACGATAGATTCTGCATTTGCCCAAGTTTGAGACGGCCATGTTTAGAAGTTCATTTCTAGCCTCGCATCATGGTTGGATGAAAGATATAGAATACAAATTTGTAGGTGCTTGAAGGTTGCCAAGACGGCTTGAAAATTTTTGTGTGTAACTCTTGTTTTTTTAACTCCAGAGAAATTATTCTTGTGGACTATCATTAATCCTCCTTCTCTTTTGTTCTCCCTTCCTCTTTCAATTCATTTAAAATCAAAACGCTCAGCCAGGGCATCTAGTTGTCTATTATTTTGGTGGCAGGTCTCAGTCAGGCAGATTAATTCATATTCCGAACTTAATAGAAGGTTCTGCAAATGTGTAAAGTTTATTAGCTATGCTGCGAGCATTTTGTAGAAAAAGAGAGACGTGCATATTTTCTTTCGAGTCGGGGAGTCAGGTGAGGTATTCCTTAATTTCTACTGCGTTACTCTAGCTGAGGACCTTGTAGTACTGTACGTTCCTTGTAGCGTTTAACAGGGGTGCCGCTGGGCCAAATGCTTTTGTCCAGTAATCGTGCTTCGCAATTAAAGGGGCATGAGATAGTGAAGGAAGAGTATGCTGTATGTCTTGTTTGCACTTGTACTTCTAATCGATACCCATCCCATCTACGCACATTTCTTTGATGACGCTCAGTGTGATACTGGGTTCAACTCGCGAGACAGTCTTCCTCTTGTTTGTACTGTGGTGATAATATATCTTTCCTCAAGATAAGGATGATAGTAAGATGCCAATGATGCTGGAGACTGATCCGTAGAGTCGTCACTTGTTCGTATGGCACGTTGTTGCTGATTGGCACTTAGGTGAGGGTAGTCTTATTTAGTGGAATTTTGATAAGCCAATTTTGTTGGCAGAGAAACATGAGCGAAGATAGGTTTCTGACTAATGTGTGGATCTGATGGAGGGCTTGGTTTCTTTTTAATGCAACCTTGATTTGGAGGGGAACTAAGGATAGTGGTCGTTGAACTGTTTATCGACCTGGAAGGTTTGATTTTTAGTATTATCAATAATTTGAGGGGCGACTGCTCTCTGCAGGGATCAGCATCTCACAACTCTGTCCTAACTTTGAGGGTAGTCCTCAGTTGTGTTTCTATGTACGCCTGCTCCATTTCTCTCTTACAAGTTGTGAAATGCCAGCTGAGCAAGCTTCTGGGTTTTCAAGTACCAGGTTATTTCTTCCGATTGTTCCGTTAATTGCTTGTAGTTGAGTTGGAACTGTGTATAATTTATAAACAATTAGTTTCTGTTTGGCTATTAACGTCCTATTCTGTTCTTACTGCTATCCGTTGTTTTCTGCAGGCTTTTGTAGATCGGAAGGAGGAGTTCCACAAGTAAGACTTTTAGCATTTGTGATTCATGCTTAGAGTAAATCTGACTTTTTTTTTTTGTTTTCATGTTCATTCCGAGCACCACTGCAGCATATTTCTTTTATGTAGTGGAGAGTGTAAGAGGTTCTTGAGTACTGGAGTAGATTATAGTCACCACATATTATGCAAACGGTCGAGGTGGTAAGTCTGGTCATAGCACTTTCCTAGTAGAAGTATAATTCGACTTATTCTCCGGTCAGTACGACTGCTATTTAGCCTTACCTACAGTCTAGGAGCTGACAATTCACTCAGTTGTGGCTTAACTCTGCATTATGAAAGATTCCAAAAGGTATAAGGAGTTTAAATCCTTAATATTTTTAGAGACTAAAACTCTTCAAGATACGGAAAGTTTGCAACTATGTTGTTAACACCTAAATTAGGGTCTTGCATATCCGGCCATTTGTGTGGTGGCACTCTGAGAAATATAGTAAACTTCTTTATTGCTGCTAAGTATGGTGCAAGTACTAGAAACAATAGTTCTCATCACGGCGACACGGCAGTCTACGTGGGTAGCACAGTGGTATCGTCACCGTCCTCCCCACACCGGGTGGAAAAGGCCGGGTTCGAATCCTGTCGATGACGCGAGGAACTTTAGCGGGCTTTTTTCACTCCGTGGCTGAGTTAGTCGGTCTCAGGCGTATATAGCAAGGTTTTTTCCCTCAGAAACTGAGGTTTTTTCGTCCAGCAAAAACAGGCAAATCGACGAGAGAACACACGCAATTTACAGACACGACTACGGGTTAATGTAATCATTTACGGGTAACCCTAATATAGTAATTTGATTTTTTTTTATCACGGCGACACGGACAGGAGTTTTACATTAAGGAATGATACATGTATAAGTATAGTGCGAAAGCATCAATAATACATAGCCAAATCTGAATGAACAGAATATTAGCAAAGTGGCATCGTTTTAAGTTATATCTCATATTGTGAATACCTTCACAACGAGTTGCCATGATATTGCACTACTTCGAATAAGTAACGCTTCACCTGAGGAGAAGACTAATGTTACTTATTCTTAGATGGATGCCACCACCCAGACGGCACCGTTTCAGGGCTATTTGTATATGTATGGGATAATAACTCGACTATCCACTTGTCCCTATTAGACTTAGAAAAGCAAAAAGGTACAGGGAAAGTAATAGTAGGAGTGGAAGAGGAAAAGAAACGGTGTAGAAGAATGAAAGGGACAGTAACTCCTTCAACTCACACCACTCAAAAACTCATAAACTCCTCGAATAGACAACGCGTCCCCAGTGGAGAAGGCTGTTGTTACCTATTCTCGGAAACTCCGGACATCATCAGGCTCCCCCTGGCGGCACCGTTTCAGGGCTATTTGGCCCTTCTTCGGTGAGTGGGTAGGTACCCAAGTGATGCAATGATGGCAAAACAGTTATGAAGTATAACTCCACAATATGAGAGCTGCCTGATGGTGTATGATGTATTTAGACTATAACGCGTTTAGGGCGTAAGCCTCAAGCTATGGAAAAGTTATGAAGTATAACTTCACAAAACTCATATTGTTATAACTCCACAAAACTCATATTGTGGAGGTTTACTTCATAACTGTTTTGCCATCATTGCATCACACGGGTACCTACCCACCCACCGAAGAAGGGCCAAATTGCCCTAAAACGGTGCCGTCTGGGTGGTGGCATCCATCTAAGAATAAGTAACATTAGTCTTCTCAGGTGAAGCACTACTTATTCGAAGTAGTGCAATATCATGGCAACTCATTGTGAAGGTATTCACAATATGAGATATAACTTAAAACGATGCCGCTTTGCTAATATTCTGTTTATTCAGATTTGGCTATTATTGATGCTTTCGCACTATACTTATACATAGTCTAGACTTTTCCATAGCTTGAGGCTTACGCCCTAAACGCTTTATAGGAATGATACATGGGGTTAAATTGGTAAAATTAATAGTTACATGGGATATTATAAGTTACACAAAAATAAAACATGTAAATAGAAAAATATAACAGAAACAGAACTGAACATAGTAATACAATTTGGAAGAATTTATCCCAGTTCAACAGATTCGATCCATTCGAGGAGAATGCGATGGAATTTGCAGTCGGTAGCCATTTTCTGCAGGTCAATTCCAAGACGGAGCAGTGCCTGAATTTAGAGGAGTGCCTGGGCAGGTAGGAAACGATTACACAGTTTCAGCCAGTAGTATTTCAGGATTAGTGTGGAGTCTGACCTCAAGGATGGCCGGGGATTGTGCCACTGACAGAAATCCCAGATGTTTGGGGCGTTTATCACTCCTGTGTACATTTTTACTGTAGTCATTAAACGCCTGCTGTCAACTAACGTAGGAAGCCTGGGTACATTTAGCTGCTCAGCCATGTCAGTTGTTCTCAATTGAGGGGTCCGCGATGCTTATTTTTGGCCCATTTGAGGGTCCAGTATTCACACGCATACACCGGTTTTTGAAGCGAGGGCGACGCAGATGCCCAAATTTCAGCAGCGTATAAAATAACCGGATAAACTGTGGTTTAAAGGTAGTGGTTGCGGTATCGTTGGAATGAAGTAAGTGTTTCTTCGCTCTCCAGTGTAGGGTATTAAATCGCTTCCGGAGGTATTCTGTGTGAGCAGCGAATCTCAGCTTCGGATCAAAATTGACACTGAGGTCCTTATGGCAGGTAACCACCGGAATGAGAGTACCAAAAACTGATGGCTGAATTACTGTTGGTTGCTTTTTCAATGAGTAAATCATTATTGCAGATTTTGAAGGGTTAGGGTTTAACTCAAACATCTTCAAGTAAGTTGAAAGACCGGTCAAGTTCTCAGTGATTGAAGACGTAATTGCCTTTGGGTTTGCAGACGGTGGGATTAAGGTAAGGAACTTTATATCATCGACGTATATTATAGCATTATCACGGGGACACATTAACGGAATTAGAATGGCTGAGAAAATGAGGCCAGGCAGGACGCCACCTCGTGAGACTCTTGCATTGATTTCCCTTGTAAAGTGGGTCTTCTTCATTGTGAGGTGGACACTTCTATTCCTTGATAAAGCGCTGAAGAAAGCTAGTAGATCTCCATTTACCTGAAGAAAAATTGCAGAAGGCTGAGATGTCAAAAGCAGCTTCAATATCGGCGTACACAATAGCTAATTGGGATTTAGTTTCGAAGGCCTGAAGAATCGATGTCTGTGCCGCCATGAGGTTTGCTATGGTGGATGTATTTGCGACTGCGAAGTGGAATTGTTTCGGTTTCTGTGGCATCAGCTGTTTGTTTAATGCTGGAAGGAGTACATTTTCAAGGAGTTTGAGGAGGGTGGAGGAAGTTGAAATTGGTATGAAATATTTTGGCGTTTGAACCTTAGGCAGTGGACTCACGGAGTATTCATTTCATTGAGCGGAGAAAACTCGTGTGGAAAGAACCGAGTTGTAGATTGAGAGCAATGCATCTAGGATGTAGGGGCTAAGGCACTTAATTATGAAATGAGGTATTTTATCTCGGCCTGCTGTACAAGATGGACTCAGGGAGTTTATAGCATTTATCAGTAGCTCTCTTGCGATGGGGATGATGGAGAGGTCATCAGTAGGAGCAAATTGAGAGTTTTGGAGAGGAATTTCTGCAGAAGCGGAATTGGCTTTACCTTTCTTTCTGGTCCTCGTAGGTAGCACAATAGTTATAACCACCCTGTTTTCCAACACAGGGTAGTGAAGGCCAAGTTCGAATCACTTTCAGTGACTCAAGGAATTTTAATTGGCTTTTCTTTTTTTCAGGTAGATGTGTTAGTCTGTCTCAGGAGAGGATTGTATGGCTTTTTCTCTCCAAAACTCGGGTTTTTCATGCAGCAAACAGAAAACCGAAGAATACACATAACGTATACAGACACAACATTCTGACGCCTCATAGCCTTAGTTGCGTTAGCGCTTAACATACACTTAATCGAGGTGAATGGATAGCAGGGCAACTCGTAAAGTGATTCGCAATAAGAGATAGGGCACAATGATGATGCTTTTATGCAAACTTTGCTTTAATTATGCAGCTACATCCAAAATAATGTCATTTCGTGTAAGCCTGTTGATAGTTATAAACATTACTTATAGTACAATAGGGTTCTAATACCTCTCGTGTAAGTTTTCATAAAAAAAAAAAAAACCTAGCTTAAAGCTTTGTTCTCTAAAATTATTTCTTTTCTTCTTGAATAAACAAAACAAAACAAAAAACCCGATAAACAGCAGGAAGTTTTATAAAATAAACGGAGATTTTACCTTTAAGTTCCATAAAATTAAACAGTTCGGTTCATTCTTTAAGAAATCAGCAGTTAATTTATTCATTAAATTGATACAAAAGGCTATTATTCTTTATCTTACTGAGAAACTGAAAACAAATAGGAATTTAACTCTGAAAACTTGTTTGACAATGGACTTCGAAGCAACTTTGATTACTCATACCCTTAAGAAGGTTATCTAATTTCACTTTCTTCTAGAAACCAGTGAAATTTGACCGCACGAGGCAATTCCCTGGACTAATCTCTTCGAAATGAAGCGTGCCCTCCCCCTTTTTACACCTTCGCTACATTTAAACAGATTATTATGCTTTAACCAACCCATGTGCCCCTCTCCGCTTTTCCCTTCCCACACACACACACACACAACGGTACAAACCTCTTAGTTCATTACCTTTATTTTCCCTTCTTACTGAACGTTTCGCCTATGGCAATAGGACCTCGAATGAAACTCCCTTGCCAACGTATTGGTGCGAACAACACAGTTTAATTTTGCTTTGAGAAACACAATTGTTTAGCGACCGGCAGCATTAAAGAGCATGAGACTAGGATGTCGGATCTAATTACTAAGGTGTCACCTGTAATAGATGGTGCAGACGGCCCAACGGCTTAATCAAACTGATGCTACCTGCAGCTTAACGCCTCTGCTGGTACCGTTCCTTACGCGATGTTCGAGAAAACGTGTCGTTACTCAACTTCAGACATTCCGAGTTTTTTTTTAGAAACAATGCCTTAAGTAAGGGTGTTTTTACAAACGGACTTTCATGCGCAGCTTCAAAATTATCCTGTAATGTTCACCCCCTCTCGTGTGTTCTTTTAAAGGGTGTTATTAAAATAATCCTTATGCATTTTTGCGTTGGGTATGAAATTATCGATTTCTCTTGTTTTTATTATTTCAACAACGTGAAATCGAAAATAGCCGATCTATCTCTCTCTGCCCATCTATCTCTGGGTCCCAACACCTTCCCAGTTTAATCTTTCGAGTGCCTTGACGGCTAACGCAGTGGTCACGATCGTTGTCCTACTACGGCGTCTCGAAAGCCCTGGGTTCGAGTACCGTAAAGACAGAAGGAATTTACACGGTCTTCTTTCACACCGTGGCCAGTTTATTCAGTAGCGAACGAAGGTTGCAAACTTTTTCTTCCTGAATCGGGTTTTTGCATAAAGCAAACCGATCATGACTCCTCATGTCTCGATTCCCTTGTCGAAACCAAACGAAGACCAAACAATCTTTCGAATACAAATAGGGAGTTTGGACAGTCCCACTGTATTTTTAAACTTGCGTTAGATAATAAGTATGTAAGATTGAGGCATCATTTAATGTTATTAAGCGGAGAATTTCCTGCCGTTTAGTGCAATGCTAACTTTTCTTTTTCATTCCAGATAAAGAATGAAGAATAAACTATGTATGGCTGCAATTTATGCAATATGGCATTCTGTAACAGTTGTGCAAAAATGGTAGCTTTTAGAATGAAACACCACAACATAAAAAACATTAAGGGATGTCACAGAAAATTAATAACATTAGGATCAGTCATTGATACAAAAATGGCACTGCGTTTTTGTATCAGATAGAGAGGCAACTAAAGAGATTTTAAAGAAGCAATTAAAATCCATAGAGCGGGAACCTGGAATAAAGTATCACCTTGTGGAAGATTATAATAATAAAAAAAAAAAGTGTGCGCACCGAGCACGCATAGCGGAAATTAAGTGAAACTTCTTTAGGCGAAGATTTATCACTTGACCGAGATTCCCATATTGACCGTATGAATGCCGCAGGCGACGAATCTACATGAATGGGAGCCTCGGAGATACGTTCCGTCATCAAATATAGTTTCGGCAAGTGCTGTGGCATCATATGATATTTAAAACCATTTGACTTCGATAGAGCCGGAATCACTCTATTCTTGAGAGAGCCACGGCAGCTGTTACGGGCCGGAATTTGACTTACATCCTCATTTGTAAATGCTGTTTGAAGAAGAGCCTGATCTCGAGCTGCTACAATCTTCACCTAGTTCTTGAACCAAAGCCGATCACACACGGAACAGATTGAAGCGAAATCATTATCCAAGAATGTACGTTTAAACTGTGCGTGGATACTTCGGTGTTTCTTAAAATCCTGTTGCTGCTCCTGCTGTGTATTACGCCCGCTGCGTGTTGAACGATTTGATGGAATACTTCTGGTAGTCGGTTTTGGCTTGTTCACTTTTCGTTTACGACTGGGCTTCGTGGACTCTTCGTCGTTTTCATTTGTAGTATCAACTTCCATGACTCCTTCCAAATTCATTTCTAACATTTCTGGGAAGATATAAGGCTCTGAAGATGTGTATGGACCTTCTTCGGCTTCGTTGTTCAACTGCATCGCACGCTGTGATTTCTTCCGCTGTCGAAATAGCTCAGACCTCTGCTTTGTACTCAATGCAGGTGGTTTCAGTGGTCGCATTCACGTATATGTGCTCTATACCCCTTAGAAACCCTCACTATTAGTCTTCGAATTACTATTAGAATGACGAAAGAAATAGCATGACGCAATCAGTAGGGGTTTCTCATCGAGTCATGTGTCCCTCGTGCCTGGTACGGGTGGTACAATGGCGGGGAGTGATGAATCAATTCGTGTTGCATTTTCTTGGTGATTTTTTTCAATCCACGGACGCATTGCACGTTTACGTGCGCTATACACCTTACAACGCTCACTACACTGGACCCCCACTTTACGATTAGTTCACTATACGATCAAATACATAACTAAATACCGTTCACTATACGATATGTAGTAAACGTAGGTCATCGTGATCCGTTTACGAATTGAATTTTAATTCTATTAACGGCGATTCTAATAAGCGAAAATAGGAGGAATATTATCCACAGGCTGTAAAAGTAAAGATATATAAAGCACAGATTTATTATCTTACCAACTAACAGTCTTCGCGGTAGTGCAGTGGTATCGTCACCCGCCTCCCCACACCGGCTGGAAAAAGCCTGGATTCGAACCTCATCGATGACGCGAGGAATTTTAGTGGACTTTTTTCACTCCGTGGCTGAGTTAGTCGGTCTCAGGCGTAGATAGCAAGGAGGCCGCCGTAGCCTAGTGGTCAGGCGCGCGGGTGCATAAGTACACGTGCCTTGAGTGACCGGGGTTCAAGCCCCTGAGTACTGAATACGGTGCTGTTTCTTGTATTCTGTCTATCTTGTGAACTCCTCTGACCGTTTGGTCGTCCCGGAGTATAAACAGAAAATTTATTATTTTTTTTTTTTTTCCCCAGAAACTGGGATTTTTTCGTACAGCAAACAGGCAAATCGACCAGAAAACACACAATTTACCGACAAAATAAATATATGGATAGATGTAATCATTTACGGGGAAACCTAATATCATATATATTTTTTGTACCAATTAACAAAATTAAGTGATACGTGAAAATTGGAAGAATTTTTCACAAGTTAACAAAAGAAAAGAGAAAAAAAGGACAACTGCACAAGGTATTCCCAGGTAGTCACTCTTACAATTACTAACCTAACATAACGCTGCTAAACTTCGGTGATCGCACGAAGAGCGGGGAATTTAGCCAGTACGATAGTTGGCTGTTCAGAGTGCCTGTAATGCGTTTACTTATGGCAACGGTCGCATTTTCGTTGCGTTTTTTTTTTTTTTTTTCAAGTTACTCCCATCTGAATACTACCTGGAGCTCATCTAAAGAAGTTTCACATCAAAAAGTTTAGTGGAAACCTGGAAAACCTCATTACTTCCAGAAATTGCCAATAGAGGACTGCGACAGAACGTTTGAGTTCGACGACGTTATGCATACAAAATCGACCCAAACAAATGGGGTCGTGTAGTCCCAGACATTACTGAACATTACTTTCATTCCGAAATTGTATAGATTTCTAGATGAAAAGAACCAGCATTTAGAAGTTCAGAAGTTACCGCGTGGACACGAAGAACTTTTGAGAGATTTATTATCTGGGCCATTAATTTTGCGCGAAAAGAAGAATGCTAGAAGATATCGTGATATACTGTAGACATCTGTTTTCCCCGATGTTATAAATTGGCCAAATTCACAACAGTTTCTCTTTATATGTAATGAGCACTCCACCTCACTTCTTATACTCAGCAGACTGGATATCAGCTTTCCCAACAGATGAATAGGCAGGAAAAACCAATAGAGTGGCCAGTTAACCGCCGCCATTTCATCGCAATGAACTTTTGTGCAGGATTAGTCACTGATGCATTTGTCAATGTATCAGTCAATGTATCGGATTCAATTAAAATCCGATTACGCAAGTATGCTGAAAATGGTGGTTGATGGGTTGAACTGTGGCTTTAAATTTCCGACTAAATGATGAATTCTATGTTAGTTGTCTCCAACTTTCTCTCTTATATGTCAAATCTTATTTCTCTCTTGTATGTCAACTCTCTCTCTCTCTCTCTCTCTCTCTCTCTCTCTCTCTCTCTCTCTCTCTCTCTCTCTCTCTCACATACACACATACAGAATTCATTCCCAATAGCGTCCATTGTATTTGAATAAAACTGCACGTCTTATCAAACTTAATACTAAATTCCTTTCTGGTAAAAGCTAGAAAAAAATTCTCTCCCAATTTAAAAGAAATGGGTAGGGAAACAAATATATTATAAGAAATTCAAAGAAATAGAAAATCTTTAGAGAGACCATAGCCAATTTCAGGAAATGTTTGAGCAAGTAATAATAGCTACAGGAACAACACGTGGCTCGCGAGCTACACGTTGCGATTACCTGGCCTAAGTAGTTTTGAGATGACCTTCCGAGTGATGCGGAACTGCGCCAAGAGCCAAGTGCAGCTTGCGAGCTACACGTAGTAGATCTAGCATAGGGAGTGACTTTTAGTCACCTGTACATTCCGAAGGAAAAAACAGGCAATACATATAAAAACCCGTATCTTATCCAACTTAAAGTCAGGTCTCAAAGGTTCAGGATTTGTGGCCTTTAATTCTGAACTAGTGAAAAGAAGAAAGGCAGCTACTAAATAATGGGAGTCGGGCGGAATGGTATTTAAGGTCTGCAAACTCAGATCAAGAGATGTTTCTCATGTGCTCTAATGGCAGTATTTTCTGCTTGTAGGATGAAAACCACGAAAAAATCCCAGAGAGTAATTACATGATAAAACCTCAACAGAAAAGATTCTAGTCTCATGGAAAAGATTAGAGCTTTTCAAATTGGAGGCAAAAACTATAACCACTATCGTGTTACGGAGGAAGTACATAGCAGAATGCGTACAAATATGACTACACAGTATGACGATAATAAACTGATATTGATAATATCGATTCACTTGCCCTTAGGGAGGTGATATCTGATATTTCTAAAGCGCAAAAACTTGCATAATCTGGGATTTGTACAGCAGTAAATCATAACCAATCTGATCGGATTTTAACCTCCTATCAAAGACGGCTTCTAATTCGAATCATCACAAGCTACATTTTTAAAACCAATATAAAATTCATAATACACTGCTTGACAAAAATAACAGAAAAAAAAATGTTTTCATGAATATTTTATTGTGAACAATGTCGCCTAAGGCGAATATTTGATGTAATAAAGCATCCTGGCATGCAATTCCGAGTATCCAATAGAGATCGATCTATCACATAACAGAGACGCACATTAGGCAAATTTTTCATGCCTATAAAACACGGGTTCACTCCCCCCTTTTTTTTTTTTTTTTGGCTTGCTCAGTGGTATAGCCACATGTCCAGTACTCAGGATGACAATTTATCGTCCTTTAGATGCATCTTTAAGATTGCGGGCCGGTGGATGACTTGAAGCGACGAAGACGCAGGCGGAGGCGGCACGTTTGCTTAATATGTCACGCAGTGTCGTCTCGGCACTACGGATCTCCGGAGTCTGCGCGGTAGCACCGGTAGCACAGTGGTGTCGTAACCATCCTCCCCACGCCAGGTGGAAAATGCCCGGGTTCGATTCCCATCGATGGCGCGAGGAACTTTTATGGGCTTTTTTCACTCCGTGGCTGAGTTAATCTCAGGCGTACAGTGGCGGGCAAAAAAACTGCTTCACTTGTGAATTCTGGATTGCAGAAATGTTCGAAATGCATTTGTTAGATGGGATATATATCTCTGTGACTAAAATCCAATAAAAAGACTCCACCTGATATACCCAATTGCCATAAATATCTTCCCAAATGGTAAAATGCGTAATTAATGAAAATATGAGAAATCATGCAAATGGCAATCATGACAACCAAACGTTCATTTTATTGCATTTAGGTGTACAAACTGAAATGACAAGTTAACCTAATAGTATAATTTACTGTAAATCAGCAAAACAATTCCTCAATATTTTGTTGTTCCTCCTTGAGGTGCAATTACAGCTTTGCAACGATCTGACATAGAGTTAATCAACTTCTGTTTGTACGGTTGCCCAATTTTGTGGTACCACACCCTTACAATGCTCTCCTGCAACTGAATTTTACTTGTCGGCTTCTTCTGAGCAATTTTAGAAGACATTATGTACCAGCAATTTCCAATAGGGTTCAAATCTGCTGTTGCCTGGCAAGTCCTACACTGTAATGCCAGCATTTCTGAGGTATAACTGCATCTTAAGGGAGTAAAACTTATTTTGGTGTAAGTACGCTTTAAGCCCTATGAAACAAGAAGGCTTGTCTCATTAAATCTAAATAGCATAAAACTTATCAATTTTGCTCTGTGGCAAGGTGCTGAGTCCTATTGAAAAATGCAGTTTTGGACGTTTGTGTGGTCATCCCTAATAACGGGTTTCAGGCACTCCTCCAATATAGCAGTGTACGTTTCTGCATTCATCGTTCCGTTAATAAACTTAATTCGTCCTACCCCATTTGCTTGTTAAGCATACCCAGACTATTTCACGGGCGGAGACCTTTGCAGTCGGTGTTATGCATTCAGGATGGTATGCCTCCGATTTTCGTCTTCTGACTTATCGCTTCCTATCCGAGCCATGCAGGTTGAATTTCGATTCGTCAGAAAAGATAACGGTGTCCCATTGCTCTTTTGTCCACGAAGCATGCGTTTTAGCCCAAGCACAAGTCGCTTCTTCCTCATTTGTTGGGTCAAGAAAGGCTTCTTCTTGGGCCGATAGGCATGCAGACCACATTCCGAAAGCCATATTTGGATAGTTCGTGCACTTGTTTCAACACCAAAGGGTATCTCAAAATCCAATTTTAGATCAGGAGCACTAGCATGGCGATTACGAAGGCATAGTCGTTTCAAATATCGACCTTGGGAAGGCGTAGTCACTCTCTTACGGTCTGATCCAGGTCTTCTCTTCACATCACCGGTTTCCCAATTTAATTTCAGCATCCGGGATACTGTTGACTGGTGGAGCCTATTTTATGAGCGATAGCACTCGTAGAAAGCCCTTCCTGGGACAGAGCAACAGCTACACTTTTTTTCTTGGTGTCAACTGAACATATGGAGCCATGCTTATACCTCCGCAAAACAAGATACTAATGAGAGTGTATACCAACGCCGTATTTATAGAAACGGCTGATGCAATACCTTGCAATTACTTCATGAGGCAATAGAAGCGTTATCTGATGCTACGTCTTTGCTTTGCGACAAAAAAAAATTACTGCAATCAAACAATATCTTATGTTTCACTACAAATGTTACTTTTCAAAGGTAATTTCCAGGTGATCCTAATATAATAGTTTTTTTTTTAATAGAGCTCCGGATCTCAAACCAGCCTGTAAACTTACCAACGTTCTGCAATACCCTCTTGAGAGCACCATCGATGTGACCATAGCCTCTGCGATTATACGACCCCATTAATAGCAAGTAAATTCACCAACTGGTAACTTAATGATGCATAAACGACCTCTAACCACACAGAGATAATTTTCTCCTTGTGTCGCTCTGTGATATGATCTGTCTCCTCCGAGATGTCGACAGGTATTGTACCAAAAAGCAAACTGATTGTAACCGTTTTTACCAAATTCTTGAAGACTACCTACTTACCTACCGATCTTTTCACCCTGACCCAAACCACTCCTGGAGAATACTGCAATAACACTAACCAAAAGTACCCAACAAGCTTGCTCTATTGCCATTCCAAAACGCAGACCTTTCCGCACTGTTATCCCTTGGTGGAACCCTTAATTGGACAGCCAGAGAAAAGCGGCGCATCGTGCTCGCAAGACCTTCCAGACGGCTCGTGATTCACAATTAGACGGTACTCACCTTGAGAAGGTGAGTACCGTCTAATTAAGCTTTGCTACTGAACTCAGTCCAATCATAACGGTATTTTAAGATATCCTATAACATATATAATTGTAAAACTATAAGATACATTAACGATTATATCCACACCTTATCTGCACCGCCTATCTAATCTTGATCCTTGATGCTTTGGAACATGCTAGACAAAAAGACACACCTTTCAAAAATGCTTGTTTAAGTATTTTACTAACAAACTTCGTATTTCATTCTTACAAAAATGTTTTAATCACAACATAATTCCAAAAAAAGGTGAGTACCGTCTAATTAAGCTTTGCTATTGAACTTAGTTAGTACAGATAAAATATAAATAAAACAAAAGTGTCTTTCCTTTCTTAGGAACTCTTGTGCTAATACGTTTTAGGTACCTATATACTGTATATTTATATATATAGTAGAGAATCCGCTTTAGACTCAAGAAATCGTCTGATCTAATCGCAGAGAAATCGCCGTATAATCGCAGAGAAATTGCCTGATCACAAGAAATGCTTGGCACTCAGGGTCGCCCAGTTAGAAGTCAACGTAAATATATCCCTCAAAAATCTACAGAGCTGGGCCTCAACACACCGGCTCATCATTTCTAGTGAGAAAACCAGGTCTATTTTTCTCAAGGATTCGCTTCTACGAACTAGACCACCAACCATAAAAATTAATGGCGCACCCATCAAATTGTTCCCTGAAATAAAATACTCAGGCGTCATCCGCGATATGAAGCTGTTTTACCTTTTATCTTGTTCATATCGCAACCAAAATTAGGAAACACACGGCACTGATTGCCAGAATTAGTAGAGCAGAGTGGGGCCTTAAACGAAGGGCGCTTGAAATAACAGATGAAACCATCTTCTTGCCAATTGTCTGCTACTGTGTGACAGTGGGATGTACCAGAGCCATCATCCAGCGAAACAGAGCTAAGTTGGATTCTATTCACAGAACTATGCTCCTCACAGTTACTAGAGCCTGCTGCACTGTTAGTACGCCAGCCTTTCAAGTTCTGGCTGGATATCTACTACTGTATCTTGAGGTGAGCAAGAGTGGCCTATTTCAAAGACTAAAGAAAAGATTCCCATTGAGATCTGCGACATCCATCTTTATCTGGCCAACGATCCAAAACGATAGAGAAAACGTATTATAGACAAACTAATCGAAATTTGGCAAGACTCATGGAATAAAATCAGCAAAGAAGTTATTACCAAACTATTCCTACCTTCCGTCGCCCAAACATACCCAAAGTCTCCTCCCTGATTTTCATCGGGCCTCCAAATAATATTCTTACTTAATGGAAACGGACCCGTCAGGTAAAAATTAACACATCTGGGCATCGAACAAAACCCAATTTGCAAATGCGGACAACCTGAAAGCTGGGAGCGAAAAACAAATCCCCTAAAAGTTCCTCGTGCAGACCTGTTTCCCAGTGCATCCAACGACTGCCCTGGCCAGCACGATCGCAAGAATTAAACCCGATCGAATGTGTGCGGGATGGGCGTCCCGCACACGTTCGATCGGGTTTAATTCACTGAAAGCACGCTGAATGAAAGCCAACTCTCGGGTAACTTGGTGATGATGATTATGATTTTTGTTCTTGATAGTGCAAATCCGCAAGGAAAAATTTAAATTTATGAAAAATTGAGATTTTCGTAACCTATGAAGAGGTTACCTCGTCAAAATTTGTTTATATATATATATATATATATACACACAAAGTGCTTGGAATTTTCTGGTGCAAAGGCTACTTAGGCCATATTGCACCTATCAACGTAGTTAATACTAATTTTGTTGGCTTCTATGGAAACAATTAGAAACGGTCATATTCGTTTATTATAAACGGTCATAGTCATATATTGAAACCTATTCGTTTCAGAAAGAAGAAAAAATATGTAAGGTTTGAATTTTTGCCTATTATATGGCTAAGTGACAATTGCTTTAAGTTTGAGAGAGAAGAGAATGAAATTAGAGGGGAGTTATTATACAAGGTACATTCCAGGAGTATGTATTTTATTATGAGTTGCCTGTGGCAATGTGTACAAGGTGGAAGGTCATTACCTGATAACAGGAATAGATGGATCAAATGAGTGTAGCCTATTCGGGCTCTGGCCAGGACTACCTCTTCTTGTCTGTTTGTGCCGAAATTTGAGACCCATAATTGCGTACATGTTTAATTGCAAGGAGTTTGTTATGTATATGCGCTTGCCACTGAAGCGTCCATCGTTCCTTACATATATTTCGACTATGCATTTTGTAATCACTGAACGGTACCAGAAAATACATTAGAGCTGTGCTGGATGGATGGTTGGCAGCATCATCAGCAATTTCGTTTCCTGGTATGGTATTCCAGTATAGCCTGGGATCCAGTAGAAGACAACCTTTTGCTGATGATCTCTGAGACGAATCATCTATGATCTTATGAGCTATAATAATGGCTGAGTAGGTGGGGAAATATTTTGCATTGCTAATAGGTCACTTTGTGAGTGTGTATGCTCTTTTGGAGTGAGAGAGGGAAAATGTTTTCCACAGCAAGCTTTATGGTATATAATTCAGTGGTGTAACTACTGCATTCTGTAGGAAGTGATACAGAAATGGTAGTGTCATGTAATACCACTGCTGCACCTGTTCCACTCTCGGACTTCGATCCATTAGAATATATTTTGGCGAAGTCAGGATAACATTGTATATGTGCAATATGGAGCTGTTGGATGTTAATACCTGTTAAAGAGCGTTTTCCCCATCAGTAGAAATAATTGTCACAATACGGCATGATGACAGACCATGGAGGAACGTGATTACAGGTACTTGGTGAACTTTATTGACTTGTATATTCCAGTTTTCTGCTAGTTCCATTAACCTAATACCTGCAGATCTAGCTGCTCGTGGTTTGTTTTTATAAAAGTTCGTGAGTTGTGGATCATTAAATATTGAACAATTAGGATGAGTCGACTGGCTTTGGATCTGGGTTGCGTAGTTCAGTAATAACATCTTTCTTCTGATTGTTAGAGGAGCTTCATAAGATTCTACATACAGGCTTTGCACTGGAGGTGTTCTGAACGCACCTAGAGCTATTTTAAAAGCTGAATGTTGAATAGGATTGAGGCGAGATAAAGCACTTGCCCTAGCTGAATCAAAGACAGGCGCGCCGTAGTCCAGGAGTGATCTTATTATGGATCTATATAAGTAAAGCAAGGTGTAACGATCTGCTTCCCAGGTTGTTGCTCATAAGGCTCTGAGTATTTTTTTTTTTTTTTGACAAACACTCCGGAGATGTTCAATGTGTTTTCGATAGCTCAACTTGCTGTCAAAAATTAAGCCGAGTAGACGAATACTATTTGCTATTGGAATAGGATGGTCATCTCTTTGGAGTTCGGGATTAGGATGCATTTTACGTATGGTACAGAAGTGAATGGCAGTAGAATTCTGGCTGTATAGTCTGTAACCGCTTTGTGTCATCCAAATCTGGATCCGATTTATTGATATCGGCAATTGTCTCTCGATATAATTCATGTTTTGAGAATGACAGGAGATTGTGAGATTATCGGAATAAAAGTATGAATCCACTGTTTTCGGAATGAGTTCAGTTAAATGATTCATTCTAATTGCGAATAGAGTGACGCCGAGAACGGATCCTTGTGGGATTCCTTCTTCTTGGACAAAGTTTTTAGAGAGAGTTCCCGGATAACGAACTTGAAAGGATTTTTGTTGTAGGAATTTTGGATGAAATATGGCAAATTCCCACTCAGGCCAAGGTGATGTAGATCCTTTAAGATTCCGAAACGCCATGTGGTGTCAAAGGCTTTCTCAATATGCAGACAGACCATAACGATATGCTCCTTTTTGATGAATGCTTTTATCATAAGGTCCAATGATGATCGATTTTTTTCTGAATACAAATTGATTATTGTTAATCAAATTTTGGGATTCAAAATACCAGGTCAGACGGCGATGAATCATTTTTTCGAGGGTTTTGCTCAGACAGCTGGTAAGTGAAATTGGTCTGTAGTTATGAGGAACAAAATAGTCTTTACCAGGTTTTGGGACAGCCAGCACATAAGAATAATGCCAGAAGCTTGGTACGTTCAGTGAAGATTCGATTGAAGAAGATCAGCAGTGACGAGTCTGATTTTTTATCTGAATTTTTGAGCATTACATAAAATATCGCATCAGGGCCAAGCAGCACTGTTCCTTGCGTTCGTAAGAGCGTTCTGCAATCAATCACGGTGAATGGTTGATCATATATTAATGCACATCTGTCAGTGAAATTCAGTTTGGATTTCTCAGTTACATCTTTAATTTTTTGAAATGATTGGTCATAAGCAGTTTAGGAGGACAACTAAGAAAATACAGATTCTAGTGTATTTGCGATTTCTGCAGGGGTAAAGAGTTCTTGTCCATTCCGGTTAATTAGTGGAGTAGATGTTGGAGGAAATTTGCCATTTAGCAATTTTATCTTACTCCAGATCAGTCTGATATCTGTATTTTTATTAACCGAGGAAGCAAATTTAATCCAAGATTCTTTTTTTTCTTTCTCTCTGATATAACGGGCTCTTGCTCTAAGTTGCTTATCATTAATAAGACTGGAAGTGGTTGGAAGTTTGCAGAATTGATTCCATGCTTTGTTTTTCTCTTCTTTTGCATTTTTGCACTTTTTGTTCCACCAGTAATTTAATTTTCGTCTTTTCCTTACTTGGTATTGTGGAATGGCAATGGTTGCAGCTGTTAGAATTTGGTTTGTTATGTGTTCAGTAACATGGTTGGTTGAAGGGCACTGTATGATATAGTTGTCGAACGAAACAAGCCTGCTGTATTTTATCCAGTCAACTTTTGGAAATTTCCATTTTAGGGGATTATCTTTAGGTAATGAACAGGAAGTTTGAATTTTGCATATTATTGAGAAATGATCGGTGTTGTCTGGATCGTTAAGCGTTACCATCAATACTTGGACAAGGAGAGCAAATGGAAAGGTCTAGGTAGGAGAGCCAGTATTCAACACTGTTAAAATCCTGTCTGTCTATAACATTTCAATAAGCTTTCCACGCTTGTGGTGAGCATTAAATTCGCCTAGTAGATAGAAGGGAGATGGTAGTTGCAAGACAAGATCTTCGATTTCCTGAATAGAATATGAATGATATGGTGGAAGATAAATTGAGACCAATGTAACAGTGATTCCAATTACTATGCGTGTGGCAACAGCTTCTAAGGAAGTTTGCATTGGAATGCATCTGGAGGGAACTTTTGAGTCCAACAGGATGGCTACTACTTCATGAGCACTATTAGTGTCAGATCTATCTTGTCTGTAGAGAGTATAATTTTTGACTGCAAGGGAAGTTTGGGGCGTCAAGTTAGTTTCTTGTAGGCACATGGCAACAAGATTGAAGCAGTGAATTAGTTCATTGCTATCATCGATGTTGCTGCGAAAACCTGTACAATTCCATTGAATGATGTATTCCGTTATTTGATTTTGTTTGTGAAGATGAATCTGACTACTTTTTATAAGCCGATTGTTTATGACGGTCCTGTTTTTATTTATTTTTTCTGGGACATGTGGGACGTCCTGATTCATTGCTATCATCCATATCATCTTCTGCGTGTATTTCAAGCAGTTCTTCTTGACCGATAGTATCATCTGTATCCATGCTTGTCAGGCATGATTGCTTCGTCTTAACAGGATAGATATTTCCAAATTTCTGCTACATGACGGTGCGGATGTCTCTGGGATGGAATTGTGAGTGGCGTATTATTGCTTTGGTCTATTTAATTTGATTTAGATTGATGCTGCACCGAGAGTACTGATCGAGCCCAGTCTGAGATTGATATTTTTGGAGAGATGGACACTTCTGTCTGATATGCCTCTGATTCGTGGTCTGTAAATGGTAGAAGCGTAAGTGCGTTTTTGTATACTTAAGGTGACCTGTTTTTTCGTTTCTTGGTAAGAGACTTTATTTTCAATTTTATATTTTTGTATTTTTTCCCTAACTTCCATAGTTCATAATCTTTGGAGTAAGCTGGATGCTTGACACTACAATTAGGACACTGTGGTGTTGGAGCCCTTGCATTCTGCTTGCGGATGAGTTTTGCACCCACATTTCGGACATGTAGCGTCTCCACGGCATGCTGTCCGAGAATTGCCATACTTTTGACATTTATAATATCTAAGCGGATTTGGGATATATGGACGAACGCGGTAGTTCAAATAACCTGCTTTGACAGAAGCCGGTAGATTTGGAGTATTGAAAGTGAAGATTATGTTTCGCATAGGAGTTAAGCTGCCGTCTTTTCTGATCATGATTCGTTTTGCATGAGACACATTTTTATCTTTTAGCTCCTGGACTATTTCTTCCTCAGAAACGTTTAATATATCCCATTCGGTGATCACTCCTTGGAAGAATTGAGTCTGTTGTGTGGTGTGACCTGAATCGGAATTCCACTTAAAGAAGTTACTGTAATAATAACTCAGAATGTCTTGAGTGAGATGTCTCTATTAGTAAATCTCCTGATTGGAGAAGTTTAACCATTTTTGGTGAACCTGCAGCATTTTCTAGGCATCTCTGGATAATGAAAGGGGAGAGCTTGCTCACAGGTTGGGATGACAAAGAGGGAAGCTATGTACTATGAGGAAAGCTGGAGATTTTGCCTTCTTGTGTCCTTTTTTAAGTCTCTTTGAAAGAGAGAAGTCATGGTCGGTGTAAATACGTAGAAATACATCAGTTTCCATTTCTGCTCCTTTTAGCCCTGAGGGATGGATTTTCTCCCCAGGTTACCGGCCCCGCTACCTGGAGGCAGGAGCTGTGCCACCAGTGACCAAGCGGTTATTGAAGTTAGTAGAGTAGTTAGTATTTGATATGTAGATTAGGAAAAGAAAAGTGGATTCCCTTTCTGGGTTCCTACTTCTGACTTTTCAAGCACAGAACCATTTGATGTGAACAAAAGAGGAGAAAATCACATAAGAAAAGAAATAAAACTATATTGTTTTCAAAGAGCACTCTATAAATCGCACAGAGAAAAACGCTTTGCACTATCGCTTGGCACTCGGGGCCGTTAAAACATGCTTGATAGATAAAAAAGGTGTCACATTTCTCGCACACAGGATATCAGTCCTCAGCAGAAAAGAAGTGTCAGATGACTATGTCCAATGTGGAACCGAGAAAGAACAACTTCCTCTTTACGATGCCTGCGCAGAATAGACTGCCATGGTTTGATTACAGGCTTGATCGGATAAAGTTCATTTGTTATTCCTGCCGATTCCACGAGTCTTTCCACCGCGAATAAATCTTATTACGGATTATTTGCGTCTAGTCTGTATGCGAGACTGACAGGCCACAATCGTCGGGACTGCTGATCTGGCTGCATTATCTGCCTAATCATTTCCGGCATCCAGCATAAGCGGATGTCGAATCCGCCTTCACAGAGAGATCAAATCATCTGCTGAATCCAGGACAGGGTTGGACGATTGTTGTATCTCAACGAATTGGTATATATAATATGACCTGATGATGTCGAAGGGTTGTTATGTGGTCCAAGGCTAACTCTTTAGCATGCAGCTCTGCGGTGTATAAGCTGCATTCAGGGGGAATCTACTAAGATTTACTACAGTCAGAAAAGACAGCTGCAGATCCCACACATGATTCTGACTTCGAACCGTCTGTGTACAAAGGCAAGAAGTCAGAATATTCGGCTCGGTATTGGGAGTAGAGCTGAAGGTAGAAAGCAGGCGGTGTATCTGACTTCATCCAGTTTTTAAAGGAGAAGTCACATGCTGCAGTTAGAGCATGCCAGGGTGGAAGAAGCTGCTTTGGTGACCGAGCAACTCTGTCTACCTTTATGTTAAGCTCTCTGAGTAGTTCTTGGACACGAATAGTGAATGAAAGGTTGGCAGTCCAACGTGCGTTATTAAGATTTTCCCACAACGGTTCAAAAACGGATGTCGACGTGGGATAGTCTGGCGGGGAGTTCAGCTTAAAGACATACTGTAGAGACAACTGTTTTCGTCGAAGCGATGGTTCAATTGCTTCGACATACAGACTTCAGACAGGTGATGTTCTAAATGATTCTTAATGATGAATGGGACCATTCACCATCAAGCTGCTGCAAATCTCGTAACTCATCTATTACAGATAATGACCGCTGTGCTCTAATTTGAAGTAAACGTACACTGAAACTACAATCCAACACAGACCTCAGATTCCCCCGTTCTCTGCTTAGAAATATGAGCACTCTTTTAGACCCAGGATATCCCCTACTGAGTGGTTTGCTGAAAGATTTCACGCCCGACATTTCAAACAAACAAACATTTTTAGTAAATTAGGACGCGTGGGATGTATGTCTTATGTGTCTGATTCAACCTGCAGTTGCGCAGTAATTACAGGTTAAATCGCTTTCCGACATGTTTTTGCAGTGTGTCGAAAACTCTAATAATTATAACGTGCAATTACAAGATGAATGTCATTGAAGCAGGTGATATCAAACCAATAAATAAAGCTTTTTCTGTGTTTCCAAATTTCTTCTAACGTATGTTAGAAGATATTTGGAACTCCATTTTAGATTTATTTTCACTCGAAAAACATTAACACCTCCGCTTCCCATATGTTATTTAATCCTCTTGTTTAATATCCTCACGAATGTAAAGGATGTTAGAGCATGCCAGGGTGGTAGGGGCTGCTTTGGTGACCGAGCAACTCTGTATACCTTTATGTTAAGTTGTCTGCGTAGTTCTTGGACACGAATAGTGAAGGAACGGTTGGCAGTCCAACGTGCGTTATTAAGATTTTCCTGCCACGGTTCAAAAACGGATGCCGACGTGGGGTAGTCGGCATCCGTTTTTGAAGTCCTCCATATCCTCCTAATTCAATCTCATATGAACTAATTTCTTCTCATAAGCACCCTATAAAATTATTCTTGGGTCTGGCCGCCTCTGTTTTGAGCAAGTTACTTCTGGCCTTTTCATCCATTAATTTGACTTTATATCCCTAAGTTTTTTCTTTGTTTCCGTTAGCAAAACAATCCCACAATCAATCAGTTTGCAAATTCTTCTGACTCTTACTCCCTTCAGCATTCATCGTAGTTCTTTCATTACTGCCTTTTCAACTTTTTCACTTGTTTTTAATGACCAGAATATGTTTCTTATCTCTTAGATTTCCCTTTGCTTCTCTCTCTTTCTTGCCCTCGTTTTAAAATTCCCTTTTGCATCACTTGGAAAGTCTATGGGGTTATTAAGAACCAATCCATCTTTAAGAACTTTACTAAAGAGCTTTTTATTCTCGTTCAAATCCCGGATTTGATTCTTGTAATTTTCAATTGTCTCGTGCATGTACATTACGTTTTGCTTCAGCTTTACATTCGTGACTCGTAGTTCTCACGCTGGACTCTCAAGGAACACCCCATCTCGAAAGTATCTCACTTATCGCGCTGCGATTGATGTCATTTTCTTTCGCAAATAAGAAGCCCTCCGTGTCGCGTCGGAGTGTTATTATCAGTTCATTAAATGAGTACAGGAACACCTGCCCGGAGTCTTTCTCGAGATCACATGCCTGCTGATTATGACTATTTGAGTATTTCTTACCGATTATGATCGTCCCATCGGCTCTCAGCCAGGCTGAGAGCCAGTCAAGATTTCTTCAAATGAGTGGTAGAGGGCGATGGATTGTGCCGACTAAAGTGTAAAGTACTTGATGTCCAACAGCTCTATCTTCGCGTTGTATACTCTGTTTCTGTGACGCAGAACTCTGTGCAGGCCAGAGATTTTTATAAAAGTGTAAGTGGTATTGTTATGATGTGTAAATGTCATGGTATGTTGTTTCTCTGTTGTTTAGCCGTTGCCCACACTTTGCCCCGAGGAAGAAGGTCAGACACCCAGTAGTTTATTTTGTACTCTGGCAGGTCCTGCCATCTAATTTCCAAAGATTTCAGTGTCAAGAGTCTATTTTGAAAAAAAAAAAGAAAAAAAAAGTGGGGTAAACGGTAGAATCGGAATAAGGCCGGATAGGATTTAAATAATAAGTTGAATTTGGACGTCACAATTTAGGAATTTAGCAGCATTGTGTTTGGGGTGTACACCGTTAGTTCAGTTAGCGTAGGGTGGAGACTAAAGAATGGGGGGGGGGGGGTAACAGACAGAAGTATGGGGACGATAGGGAAGGCAACCCCAGGAGGATCAGTGGGGCCAGTCCCCACCAGGAGGAAGATGGGGATGGCAGGGGAGGAGATAGCAACCAGTCTTCTACCCTTAACGGGGAAGAGGGTTTAAAGTGAATCGGGTTAGTGAATCGGTCCTTGCTGGTGCTTATGATCTTGTAAGCTGGAGTCTGATGGTAAGGCTTACATAGAACTTGGGTCCGTTCTCAGAGGATCCCAAGGGTATGGCAATCCAGGATCCGTTGCAGTCCTCAAGACGGAGATTCAAGTCCAGGGTTGTCACATCCGGTGTTGTCACTTTTGGTCGTCTTTCATCACAGATAATTATGTGTTCCTTGCCGACCGGACTAGCCGAGTAGATAAAGTGCCTGCCTGGCAACCCAAAGGTCGCGGGTTCGATTCCCGCCTCGGGCTGGATATCACGATGGTGCCGAACCAACCGGTTGGTTGGATATCCCGGCCACGATACACGAAGGAAGCAAGAAAAAACTGGTTCCTTCGTGTATTGATCACAAAATATACGAAATAAATAAATAAATGTGTTCCTAAATTATACTGGATCAGTTCGTCAAAGTGGTTTGTCCATTCCTGTTCTGTTTAGTCATAGAGATCTTGGCATGCGTCAGAGAGGTCTCTATCCGTGCTATTATTCTCTGCGGATAGCTATTAGTGTCCTGCGTCGGACGAAAAGCTCCTGTGCATACCTGGTAAAAGCAGTGTATTCTTCCTTCGAGTCAAGGAGATGCGATTCACCGACTAAACTATTATTTTTAGGCCACCCGAATAATTAAAATGATCTGCAGTGCATTATGTCTGTAAATGGCGTGTGTTCTATAGTCGATTTGCATGTTTTACTGGACGAAAAGCCAGAGTTGCCGGGGAAAAAAACCTTGTTATCTACGCCTGAGATCGACTAACTCAGCAACTGAGTGAAAAAAGCCCATTAAAGTTCCTCGCGTCATCGACGGGATTCGAACCCGGGCCTTTTCCACCCAGTGTGGGGAGGGCGATGGCGAAACCACTGTGCTACCGGTGCAGGCGCCGATTTGCCGACTAGGCTGAAATTAAAAGTTTATAAAACTGTCATATTAGGGTTATTCAATTCAATTCAATTTATGGTCGTATTACGTCGATGTAATTACGACCATAAATTGAGTGTATCCTCTGTTCGGCTTGTGTAGTTTGCTGTAGGGAATACGGCAGTTTCTTGGGAGTAGGGCCTTGCGATCCTCCCTTGAGACGTACTAACTTAGCCACCGAGTGAAAGAAGGTTATAAATGTTTCGAGCATCATTGATTCGAACGAGGCCTTTTCAATCCGGCGTGGGGAGGACGGTGATTATAACCACTGTGCTCCACGCATGGACTAACTTAAAAGTAAAAAAATAACAATAATACTAAATAAATAAATAAAAACCTGCCATATTGGAACCAGTCGAAAACAAACTCATCTGCCCATCCGGGTGGAAAAATCTTGCTATCTACGCCTAAGACGGACTAACTGAACCGCAGAGTGAAAAAAATTTCTTGGCACCACTGACGGGATTCAAACCAGAGCTTTTTCTAGCCCTTGTGCGAAAGACGGTGATTATAAACATTGTGCTGTTCCAGCAGACAAATTAAAGATCAGCCAGGAAGAAGTTATCGACGAAACATCCGGCGGAGGAGGATACACATAAAACACAGGTGAGCATCCACCTCCATCGGTGTTTCGCTAGATAGCAGAAAGTGTCATGCAACTGTCGGAAGCATTGCTAGTCAAGGGAAAACAGGTAACTCAATAGTAATACCAATAATGATCCCAGAGCATGTCAACGGTTCAAATGAACAATGAGAATCAACATTAATAAATTGAATGGAAAGACGGTTGACCGAAAACCGGAATAAGTGTTGTATCAATAACTATCGGAAAAATCACTTAATAGAATAGATTAGCATGATAGCACAGCTACTCGTAATCCGAAGTGGTTTTTTTTTTTTTTTTTTCTTTCATACTGTCCAAGAGTAACAGCGCTTTCCTCCAGTAAACCAGCTTTTCGCTCAGCAAATAGCAAACCGATCGAGAATACATGCAATTACAGACACATTATACTGACTCCTTACAATCTTAGTTTCTTTTTCACTAAACACACATCTGACGTAACCATTTCCCAGCAATGCTCATCACCGCCTATTCGGTATAGCAAAAGGAAGCACTGCGCTTAGCAGCAGTGGTAGAATGTGGAGTGATACGAGTTTGATTTTCTGATATCTCCTCATTGCCAACAAAATGGAATAAGTGTATTGAAATTCAGGGGAGTTACACCGAAAAATAAAAACATTTTTGCCTCTAACTCATTTCCTTCATAAGTAGGTAGATAATTTACTGAACTCCCCTCGTAAATCACGCTGCATTGTCCAAGAATCGAATGGGATACCTATACGTTGATTGGTTATTATGATGTGGTTACAAAGGAACTGGATGCGAAAAATAATATTGATATCATATACAGTATTTGGATTTCAGGAAAGCTTTTGACACTGTTGCGCATGGAAGACTATTGTACAAATTGGAGTAGAATGGTATTAAGGGTAAGTTGCTACAATGGATAAAAGGATGGTTGAGTGGGAGAAGACAGAGGTTGGTAATCAATGGGTGCTGCTCTTCGTGCACTAATGTTATTAGTGGAGTCCCACAGGGCTCGGTGTTGGGTCCACTGTTGTTAATGACTGATATACCTTCATCAATGATATTGATGAAGGTATATCAGGCTTAGTAGGCGCCTCCGTAGCCAGGTGGGAAGGAGCAGCAGTGCGTAGCACACACTTCTTGATTAGACCGGGGTTCGAGCCCGTCACCACCAAATACCGAGGATGCGGAAAGGTCAGGGAATGACCACCGCATATCCCGGAGCAATATGGCCTTAGTTGCTAATGCTCCTAAAAACCAAAACAACTAACTAACTAACTCAGGCTTAGTAACGAAGTTTGCAGATGATACAAAGGTTGGCAGGGTTGTTAATGATAGTAATGGCAGTGTGCTACTGAAACAGGATCTAGAAAATTTGGGCGGATGGGCTGAGAAGTGGCAACTGAAGTTTAACATTGAAAAATACAAAGTACTGCATATGGGTAGAAGTTACCCCAGAGAAACGTACCAACTGTGTGGTACTACACTTAAGGTGGGAGAAAATGAAAAAGACCTGGGAGTAATTGTGCAGTCAGATATGAAATTTTCTGAGCAATGCAGACAGGCGGCCAGGGCAGGTCATGGGGTGTTATCAATGATATACAGGAATTTTGCTAGCAGGGAAAAGGAGGTGATTGTCCCTCTGTATAAGGCCACGCCTTGAGTACTGCGTGCAGGTCTGAAGGCCTCATTTTAGGAAGGAGTAGATTTGCTTGAGAGTGTACAGAGAAGGGCAACAAGATTGGTGAGGGGAATGAAGGGATCCTCTTACCAGGAGAGGCTTAAGTTCTGCAAATTGCAGTAGCTGGAGACTAGGCACCTGTGAGGTGATCTGATTGAGGTGTATAAGGCCTTGAATGGGTCGAGCACGCTGAATTCTGATCGACTCTTCCACTTGTTCAGATTACGAACATAAAGGGGCATAAATTGAAATTGAGGAAGGACAGAGGTAGAATAGATGTGCGGAAATTTGCCTTTAGCCAGCGGGTGGTTAATTGCTGGAACAAACTTCCAACTGTTGTTGTGGAAGTTGATAGTTTAAAAAAATTTAAGGAGGAACTGGACAAATATTTAGAGGGGATTGTTTCGTAATTTTTTTTTTTTTTTTTGTTTGGCTGATGCTGTATAAGCTCATACACTTGCTTTCTTGCCTCACATGGCACTACTACTGCGTAAAAGAATGGTTAGGCCGTCACACTGCTTTGCATCAGCAGTGAGTATGATGGTTTGGTCAATTACTTAGTTTACTGTTTGCCGTTGATGAAACCAAGAATTAACCAGAATATCACTGTCTACTGTGACATTCCGCATAAATTTTGTCTTATCTGCATTATGGCAATTCTTGGGAACGGAACAGCTTGGGGTCATAGAGCACGGTTATTACCACAAAAGTGGTTTGAGGAGAATAATATGGTTAGTCTGCCATTTTCAACCCAGAACCCAGATCTCAATCCAACCGAATGCTGTAATGTTTTGGAGCAAGAACAGGATATTCTAGTTCAAGCAGAGATTAGCCCTAACCATACGAGAGGCAATCTTATTAACGTCACTTATCAAAACCGTGCAATTAAAAAAAAAATGCCTAGACCTTAATGCTGTCATATGTCATATAGGGCAAGTGAAATACATACTTAAAATGATTAATATCAATACAGATAGAGATTTCGGAACGCTCTCTGTTTAATAATATATTGTGTACTTCATTGCTTTGCGCAGATTCGATATTCGACTTCCTAAATTCTGCACTTTCGACCACGTTATGCTGTACTGAGCTGATAATATCCAAATAAGTTTAGAAAATGATCAACTGATAACTAAAAGCCACGAAAAATTTTACGAAGTACGATACTAATATTTTAATTTAATAATATCAGTACTTGATGCGATAACTTATTGCCACCATACACCTGTTGGAATGCTGGAAGTGAAAATTTTAATGTAAGTTATATACAATTCCCGGTATTTCAGACAATTTTCGCTAAATCTGGAATTATAAAATGTCTTCCTAAATTAATGAGAGAACTAACTTTCTAGCTCATTACTAAAGATTTTGATAGTTCAGTTCTCCAGCAGAACTGAAAGATATTTTCTTTAATGAATAGCAAACATTTCTTATGTTAAAAGTAATAAAATTCTGTCCAAACTTCAATACATAAATCATTTTAAATGTTGTTGAAGTTATGATTATGAATTTGCCAGTTTTCATTGGAAGTTTAAAATTCCCAATAAATTCCATCTTGTTTCGGCATTTCGTTTTGAAATTTGTATATGATTATACCCATATAGTGCTTCCGATCTCTCCATTTCTATCCTGCAGATGGCGCAGTTACAGATTTTAATTTCACACAGCTGCTCCAAAATCATAGTACCACAGTAAACTGGAACATACAACAGCTTTAAAGACTTCAATAGGAGACAGTCATGACGGTACTGAACAACCTGCAACATGAAATTTGGGCACTGTTGTCTAGAGTTCTGAAAAAACAAACTTGTAAAAAATTAAAACTTGCCATTTTATCAGTTTTCATTATTTTAGTGGGTACGTAATTTTGCATGAAGGACCTAAACATGATTTTATCATTTCCTAAGAAAATTATAAAAAATATACAGGAGATAAAATGTACGAAATGTATTACGCTTCAACTGGGGGAGCAAAATCGACATTTCTGCTTTCTCATCTGCAGACACAGAAATGCCGTTCCGCTATGACAAAGCTAAACTGAAGGCCTCAAAAATCATTGACCTGACCGGCTGTATCTGAAATATTAAAGAAATTATGGAAATTCGACTTCCGTTGTAGCCAGCATTAGCTTCATATTTGTACTGCTAGAGACATGCATTGCATACGTCATACACCATATTTTAGTGGTCCAACGATAAGCACGTTAGATTAACATCATAGAATATGAACAATAACTGCTTTATCTGAGGTAATATATCATTAATAAGAACTCGATAAATATTAATGAGAAGGTCTGAGCACTGCTGGAAGGGAATATTACACATAAATATTAATCAGCCCTTTGAACGAATATCTCCACAGAATAGTAGAATTACAACGGCAGAAACGACTGACGACAGAGCAGATTTGATTTTAAAAGATAATGTAAGCCATGTTGTATCCATGTCTTCTCATAACTCTATACTTCAGCAGAAAAGGCAGAAAAATACACAGATGCGTTTCTGACAATAAATTCTGTATTTCTACACAGATGCCCTTCAAGCAAACCTGGTCTGACTATTATTTTTAAATAAAAGCACCAAGTCAGTACATTCCCAAAACCGCCTAATTGTTATAAATTTGTTAATAATTTCAAGCCATATTCACCTGTGCTAATATATGATGTACATTTCCATTAAAAATACAGAAACTAAAGATGAAACGCCGGGTATACAGGGTTGTTAAAATTAAAGTATCCTTATGTAGATGGCTCTGGAGCGAGTTCTAAGGCTCGTACTGAAGAGAAAAAAATAATAGTTACAAAATGTGTCACTGTATGGCGCTGTTTCACTGTAAGGCGCGTAACTATCTTAGTTACGATTATGCAAACAACTTACGTTATTTGCATAATCGTAAGTTATTGCCACAGCGCCACTACTCAGCTCTACTGTACTGTATAAAAGCAAAGCAGTCTCTTCAAAATCATAGATGTTTGCCTGCACTACAGTAGCAATGCCAACAACGTTGCAGAAAAAGGCGCTATTAGTGAAGCTCTACTATCAGAACAGCAATAATGCAGCTGCGGCTATCAGAGAATTCCGGCGTTAGAAGGCGTGGACCTATAACTATTTGTGTGGTCCGCAAAATGATTGCGAAATGTGAAGCGACAGAACATCTTGGTGTTCAACCAGGTAGAGGTCGAAAACGAGTGGAATTCTCTCGTGTCGAAGATGTGGCTATGGCTGTCCTAGATTTATCAAATCAACCTTCATGTGTTAGCGCAAGTGTGCCAGATGTTTCTCGTGAAGTGGACATGCCGTATTCCACTGTAAGGCTAGTAATGCGTCAGGCGTTGCGGTACTATCTTTACAAGATTCACATGCTACAGCAGCTGAAGCATAGTGATGCAGATATTCGTTTCACATACACACGTTCAGTTTCTGGCGCGAATGACAGTGGATATCACTTGGCCATGGAACATCCTTTGGAATTATGAAACCCACTTCTGCTTAAATGGACAAGTGAATACGCACAACTGTCGCATTTGGGCAACAGAAAACCCTCCAGTTATCCAAGAGGTCCCGTTGCATTCTCCAAAAGTGGCAGTGTGGTGTGGATTTATAGCCACATTCATGATTGGGCCATATTTTTTTGAACAGGTAACACCGACTAACCCCTCACCTGTTCCGTCACTGGACAGCAATATTATTAAATGTTGGCAAATTTCGCAATACCACAGCTGCAACAACGTGGGTTCGTCTGTAAAATGTTGCCTTAGCAAACGCTTTACAGACGAACGGGTCATCAGTCGTTGTTTCCAGACATCTTGACCACCCCACTCACCGGACCTCACCCCATGCGACTTCTGGTTGTGGGGTTTGTTGAAGAACCAAGTGTATCGGGAAGGATGTCAAACTCTGGTAGATCTGAAGGACAGCATTAGACGTGATGTGCTGACTATTCCAGTTGACATGTTACGTTTTGCTGTAGAAAATGCATGCTGTTCTTCGAATGGAAACTGTTGTTGACCAAAATAGAGGACACATTGAACAATTGTAGCGCTGTTCAAGTGATTTGTATTGCCACAGCGCCATATAGTGACACATTTTGTAACTATTTTTTTTCCAATAAATGGCGAGCGCATTCTTTATTGTACCTGTTGTCCAAATTTCTTTTCAGTAAGAGTCTTAGAACTCGCTCCAGAGCCCTCTACCTAGGGACACTTTAATTTTAATAACCCTGTATTTCAATAAAGACGAAAATATAAAATGAATATTATGGCAGTTCTGCCGTGTCAGTCTGAATCCATCCAAGGTGGTTTGTTCTTTTTGGTGTTTCGGAAGCTCCGCCATCTTTATTCTATTTAACAGAACATTGGTGTATTTCTTTTTGTACCTCTTGCTTGTTACAGCCAAATCATCTCTAATTAATGGCTAAGTATTGGATTTTTAAAATCACAAATTCATTTTCAATCTGCTATCGAATATGGGGCCGCCGTAGCCTAGTGGTCAGGCGCTCGCGGTGCATAAGTACACGTGCCTTGAGTGACCGGGGTTCAAGCCCGTGACTGCTGAATATGGTGCTGTTTCTTGTATTCTGTCTATCTTGTGAACTCCTCTGACCGTTTGGTCGTCACGAAGTATAAACAGAAAATTTATTTATTTTTATTTTTATTTTATCAAAAATCGTAAGCATTTTCAACTTCCCCGAACCTTATAAACCTCACGATTTCCCATATTCGCCAGGAAAAAAACGAGGGAAAAATGCTTCCCCTAATGTTATTTAGATGCCTTTTTAGTAATTTATTTATTTATTCTTCAGAAGAATACGCAGAATATATCGGTAACGAGAGAGGTCTCAACTGAATTAAGATGCTCCTTAGATGGTTAGGTTATCTGAGTGTGCGTGTTGAGTTGGAACGAGTAATGAATTACATAGCAGGCAATTGAAGAAAGATTTTGTCGTGTAGATGTCTCGGAAAAAAATGGCGACTTGGAGATCATTTAAGAATTTTGTATAGAAGTAAGAAAAGAAAAAAAAAAACTTTTTTTGGCAACCATTAATGATGGGAATACAAGAAGGCTGGATTCGGCATGCCAAAGATATATTTCAATGAGTCTGACTACTCTTTATTTTCTACATTTTCTTGGCTAATTAATTGAAAATTTTGATATATTTAGTGAAGAGCAGTGAGAAATGCTAAGAAATGTTAATAAATGAGTAAATCTGATACCGGGAGCATTTATCATGCACTCCGATATACAAGCGTATCCTCACTCTCCACTCTATATAGAAAAAATGTCCAATGCCTTTGCGAGAACTACATTCTTCTTATTAGGAGTCTTTGCGATCTGTTGCAAAATGTGTAATCAATAGCAGGTTTGAAATTAGCACCATCACATACCCAGTTTCAGTAAAAGATCAGAATTCTTTATTATTATAAAAATATTACTGTTATCAAGACACCAGCGCGTAAATGCAATATGGGGCACTATTACGTTGCAATATTGCAACGACTACGCCCGACTGAAATATCCTATTAGAAGCTGATAAGAAATAGTATTTCTGAAAAGGAATGAAAGGTTGGCAAGTGTCCGAGATGGCAATTGACGCATTCCCAGAATATATTTACCTATTTAGAATTTTATACCCTGCAGTGTTTCATTGAAGAAACGAGAAGAATTTATTTTATTCATAGAAATCGAAAAAGATATTATATTTCTCTTACTGTTCGAACGATTCTAATTAAGAGGAGGACTGCAGAAAAAAGTGAATTTAATAATTTGATTTACATTCAACTTTGATGCTGCCAAATGAAAGGCCAATTGTAATGCAAGTTACAATTACTTCATTTCCTTATGGCAGAAAATTGTCATATGTCACTGTCAATGCTAACAGTATCGATCGAATAATATTTCCATTATCAATTAGTGCTACAGTATTCAGAAATCTTCGTGCAGAATTAGAAAATCTTTCAGACATTAGCACGGAAACGAAACGAAGTCCGCTAGCAATATCTCAGGAGGAACAAGCAGGCAGAGCAAGGACAGCAAATAAACTGGAGGAAAAAAAAAAAAAAAAGAAAGAAAGAAATAAACACACGCGCGCGCGCCCGCGCGTAGGCCACTCAACGATAATTAATGAAATCATCAAGGACTTTGCAAAGTATTCCGCAGTACCAAATATAAATAAACACGAAATGCAAGGAAAGTATGAAGAAGCAGGGAAGTGGGATTGATCCTAGTTGATTTAACTCCGTGTATATTAAATATTAAGGGTTATGTTATCTAAACCCGACAAAAACGTAAAGGAAAATAACTCGTCCGTGGTTAATTTAACGGTACACAGAATTACAAGATGAGTTGATAGGGCGGAGATGATAAGTTATACTAGTTTAATTCCCCCGCTGCACTGCCGTAAATTATCGTCCTCCATTTATTCTCATATGTAATTACGGGAAAAAATTAAGGGCGCCCGCCTACGTCTCTGCATGAGTGATGATTCTTGGTGAAATATTAATTTTATCGCCGTCACTAAGGAGTGAACGAAGAGAGGAAAACTAGAGGGAAGAGGTAATTGGTGTGAAGCTCCTACCGCCTCCTCCAGCACGGTAAGCATACTGGGGTAAATGTAACCTCGTGGGAGCAGATGTTCGCTTGTGCGAACACAAAAGCATCAGCAGAAAAATAGCTTATTTTTAATTTTCTCTACTGAAAGGGAGAAAATTTATTAAAAATTGCTAACTTAGTCTCGTTACATACAGCAAAAGCAAATGATCTTTGCCACAGAACGCACTAACTTCAAAAGGGTGCGCTATATACATACAAAAAGTTTTTTTTTTTCTTTCTTTTGAAGGTATTAACAGTATAGCGTTTTTGCTGAAACAGTCATTACTTAAAAAAGTACCGAATTATATACGTGTATATTAATCATACGGCAGTTAGGGGAAGCGAATGGCAATTATCATTCTTTCCCCTTGCCTGATGTTCAGCTTTAAGTTTCTCGCATTATTTTGGGTTCTTTCTACGGGCTTCTTTCTCTCTCTATCCATATGTCTGTTTCTCTGTCTATCTCTCTCACCGTCTCTCTCTCTCTCTCTCTCTCTATATATATATATATATATATATATATATATATATATATATATATAATCTGTCTATCTCAGAGAATCGACTGCCATAAAATCGAAACCATTTTATCGACTGACATAAAATCGAAACAAATACTGTAGGGGAATCAGAAAGGGTAGATACAAAGGGTACTAGGAAAGTTTTGCAATACAGCTTTGTTTATTTAATTTTTTCAAAGTAATTTCCTCTACATTCAATACACCTCTCCATCCTCCAAAACCAATCTTTAAACCAGTTCTGCCAAGTTTCACTAGGGAGTAAAGCACACTCGTCCCAAGCCCGTAGAAGGTCCTCATCACTGGAAAACCGCCTCCCTTTTAGCTTCATTTTCACATGCGGGAACAGTGCAAAGTCGCAGGGAGCAAGGTCTGATTGTAGGGAGGGTGCTCGAGAAGTTTCAGTCCTGTCGTGGTCAAATATTCGGTGCAGGCTTTGGCGCGGTGAGCTGGAGCATTATCGTGATGGAGGTACCAGGTGTCCATTCTTGACTTTGGCCGCAGGTTCTTCATAGATCCAATGACTTTAGGCAGGCATTGTTCAGTATACCACTTAGCTGTGACTGTCTTCTGCATGTCCAAAACGACACGTTCCACAATTCCACTCCATTAGAAAAATACAGCTATCATTTTCTTCTTTACAGATCGGGATTTTCTGACAATTACGGGTGTGTCGTCATCATCAAAGACCCAAACTTTGTTTTGAGCCTTGGTCGGCAGATCGTAATAGTACAGCCAAGTCTCGTCACCTGTCACGATGTTGTTCACATACCGAGATTGTCCCTTATCAAACTTTTTTAACATCTCCCGGCACCAAGTCACACGTCGTGTCATCTGCTCTTCAGTCAGTTGATGCGGCACCCAGAGAGAACAAAGTTTCTTCACGTGCAAATGATCTTGCAGAATCGAAAGAATTGCTGGTGCATTTAGGCCCAAAGTATCCTCTATCTGTTGGTAGGTCACTCGCCTGTTTTCGTCAAGCATTTTCCTCACAGCAGTAACGTTTTCCTCCGTAACTGACGTTCGTGGCCTTCCCGGCCTCTCAGAATCCTCCAGAGTGAAATTTCCCCTTTGGAATTCTCTATACCACCTGAATATCGTTGTACGATGTGGACAATCATCATCTAGTGCAAGAGTAATTTCTTCTAAGCACTGGTCTATGGTTAAACCACGCATAAAATTATACCGCAAAACTGTCCTTATCTCATTTCGTGACCACGATGCCATCGCAAGCACTTTACACTCTCACTACTAATGAATAACTGAGCCCATCGACTTGGCACGGCGGCTACTATGCACGTATGAACATGTCTCAACATGCAGCAACAAGCAGCTTCCTGTGATTCATTGTTGCATCACATTGCAAAACTTTCCTAGTACCCTTTGTATATCTGAAAGTAAATTAACGATGGCAAGAAAGATTAATGCTAAGTTAAGGGTTGATAAAGCGCCGATGCAATAAAGACGATAAGACGTGCACATGTCGTTTGTCTATAAATGCCCAGTGCACATATACATGGGATAACTGAGTATCCGGAAGCAAAACAATGACGAATTGTGAAACCACTATACCAAGGACAACCAACTGGTGGACTTCGATCTGCATCCAGACCAACAGCAATTTTAAACGTAGAACCCGAATGATTTTAATCAATTTTAAGTGAATAACTTGTAATTAAGTAATTTTAGTTTGGTGTTTTGTAACGTTCTTCAATTTGGAGTGTGCCATTAAAAAAATCATATCTTATATCGTACGCACCGTTTTTGCATTATTGATGCTACAAAACCTCTGAAAACTACGTTATTTCATTTATTTTAATAATTCTAAAGGACTATCGAATTGAACTGTGCAACTCTTACTGTCTCTCGGCCACACAGCCTAGCTATAGGTATAGCTAGTTAGAGAACATCTTAGTACCTAAGAAACATAATACTAGCGAAGTCGCGGGGACATTTCTACCAGCATATAGATTTTCTGCTCTTCTGAGCAAGTCCCACTAGTCTAACAATAGTCTGACTGATGCGGTTAGCTGAAGTTCGCTGTGCATGTGTATAATACTTTTGAATTAATAAAAGCTATTTGATTTTTATCATTAATGTACACAATATAATTATATATATGTATATATTATCTCTAAATGCTCTGTAAATAATTAATGAAAGGTAATCAAATACGTTTATATATTATTTATTTGACGTTTCATAATTAATTTCAATAAGGTGTCCAGAACGCATTTTTTTTCTAACACGGATGTCGAAGGAAACTAACTGGTGACGATTGCACCATACTGCCGGGAGGAGTGATAAGTGCAGTAGCGAATGCCAATCAAATACTTTCAAAAAATTGATTGAAATCAGAAAGAAAACAGAAGGAAAAGGAAAACACTAATAAAAAGTAAAGATGTAAATGCAAAGCAATGCTTATTTATGATTCATTATGGATGCAACTTGAAACAACTTACAATATTTCTTCCTTCTCTTCCTTTTTAGTGCAAAAAACCATGACGCTTTGAACAGACCGAAAACATCATTTTGGTTTAAAATTGAACACCAAAAATCAGTGCGAAGCAAATTAGTTGTTCATACGTAAACAAACATACCTCTTTGCTTATCTAAGATTTTTCAACTTCACTTCTATTGCAATTAAACTGATTTATGTTTTGCTGTCCGTTTTTTTATATTTTTTTTATTCTGCCTGGTCTAAATTAAGACGACAACAGTTATGAAAACAAACTACGGTCTGTTTAATAGGATTTCCATGTAGACTGCAATGTTTTCGCAAAAGAACGGTGCGACACTGCAGGAGGAGTCATAACCTAACATAAGGCTAATTCTCTCTTTCTGTCCTGGAACGATATTTATGATTTCAGGCTTATGACTAGTTAACTAAAGAAACGTCCAGACAACAATATTTAAAAATTCTACTGATTAAGAAATTCTATTCAGCCAAATTAAGAAATAAAAGCGAACTAATTCCTATCAAGCTAAAATTTTGTGGACATAATCTAGAAACCTTCCTAAACAATATTGCCAGTATAAGCCACGTACTAAAGAAACGACACAAAACTTCAAGAATTACAGTTAATATACCCGAATAAAACAATGCAGGTGGCCTGTAATTAGGACATTTTAATATTTTAATCTAAAGAAATAAATCATGAAAATGCTTTCTCAAGAAACTGATTTCTTAATGCTAATTAATCTAGAAAAACTTTTCCCTAAATAGCTGATTTATAAATAGTCATATTCATCTTTGATGTTAGTTTAGCTGTCACTCTTTACCACCGTGGCGATGGCCAAATCACCATTCCTTAACGTTTGTAATGGCTGTGAGGCAGTCACAACTTGGGTCCGGATATTTACAGGGTCCTGTGCCACACACCTGTGCAGAATATGTGTCGAAAGGCCTCGATCGCCAAGTCCTCTTCAGCATTGGCAATACTCAACGGAACTTGACGATCGAGGGAAGCTTAGAAATCGACTACCAATGGCTCAGATTCCAACATGTGGACATGTGTTTTTGTAACGGTCGAATCCTAGACTTCAGTTTTGCGAGACGGAGAACCATCATCGCTGTTGCGCGACACCAAATCAATCCCCCGCCAAACAACTGATTGGGCCTCCAACCCAAAGCACCACATCACACTGCTACCACGGTAATGACAATCTTCCTGACTTGATCCACAGGATCCAATAACTTACTGACCACACCTGGACAAGGTTCCACGTCCGAAGAAGGAACTCTCCTGTTGAACATATGGTGGACGCGAATTTAATAGGTATAAAGAACTGAAGGAATACTCTACTCAGTATAGTATTCCTTCAGTTCTTTATACCTATTAAAGTCTACTGGACGGAGTTCTACCACATGAACGGAAACACCGAACTACACCCCAAACTGGACATCGAGCTACCAATACGGAGAGAATAACTAAAAAGGACTCCTTACCTGATTTGACTGCGCCATTGGCGATCTGTAACAGATACACTTTAAATCCCCATCCCTATGCAGGGAGGGGGGGAGGAGATGGGCTTCTGTCTTCTTCCCTCCCCTGTCTCCCCTTATTTTTCTGGGACTATTCTCACTGACATCCTGGGGTTACTTTCACTATCGACTCCGTATTTCTATCTTTCCCCCCAGCCTTCAGTCTTTTCAAGACTGAAGGCTGACTTACCACCTACCGTGAACGCTCTAACCTAACTAAATCTTAACTTTAACTAGCGCAAAATTTTACTTGTCAACCTAACTTAAACCAATTCGGCTTAATTTAACTCCGAACGCTCAACCCTTTTTTTTTTACATAGGCCCTAGCCACTGAAATTTTCGGAAATTAGGGTGGCAGGGCCTGCCAGAGTACTTAAGATCCCTGTACTGGTTGCCTAACCTGCCTCCTCAAGTTAAATGGGGGCAAAGGGACCCAACGGATAAAAAGGTCAGAGAAACAACATAAGATTACACGACAGAACAACACATACAATTTTGCAAAAATCTCTGACCTTCACAGAGTTCTGTGTTACACAAACAGAGTATAAAACCCGTTCTGTTTTGCGAGTTCTGTTGTGTTCTGGCCACTTGGCCACCCAGAAGCATCAGTCAACTGGAGAGATGATTCCGGGTACTCGTCCACACCACAAGAAGGTGGGCCAGTTCCAATAGAGCTCGTGTTGTCTCAATTCTTTTTTTTTTTTTTTTTTTTTTTTTGATTTGGTAGTTGTTGGCGCATCGGCTTCTGTGGCCATATTGCACCTCCCAAGGTTTTTGTAGTACTTTGATCCAAGCCCGAGGCGGGAATCGAACCCGCGACCTTTGGGTTGCCAGGCAGGTACTTTACCCACTCGGCTAGCCCGGTCGGCTTGTCTCAATTCGACACTCTGTCCGACTGGTGGTGGAAAAGGTGAGGCAGATTCCTCTGGGGGGCTCACTCCAGAGGAGTATAAAAAAAACTCCCAGTGTCTTAACATAAAAAGGGAGATCTGTAAGATTCTTGCTGTCTCTTCGCCTTCTATACACTCTTCAAACTCTTTTATGTTAGAATAAAATCCTATCTTTCTAAAGATCACTGCCCCAGCAAAATCTCTCAGGAATCCCATAAATTCTGACAATGATATTGCTAGGTAATACTGAAAACCAGCGCCGTACCCTTGACCAATGGCTCTTTAGGCGTCCCCTAAAGAGCCATCCAAGAATACCACAGTCTAAGAATACTGATTTAACTAACGCATCTACACTGGATGTAGCTGTCTCTAAGTCAAGATTCAAGGACTCAGCAAAGTCGTGTTGTCTTCGCGCCAAAGTTGGTTCTGTGCATTAATGAATATCCGTGTCAGTATCCGAATATACTGACCGCCGCTTGCGGACTGGTTCGGGAGAGAGCAGAGGAAATTTCAGATACCAATTCATAAGAATAAATAAATAAATATTCATTTATTGCAAATACAGCAAGCCCATCGCAGCACTAGACTAGGGGCATAAATTCAGTACAAAGGAGACAAATATAAAAACAAATACATAGCATATTCTATATATATATATATATATATATATTAAAAATGAATATGAATTATAATGAACAAATATATATATTGCAGAACATCACATTTGGCTCTCGGATGCAGTTACTGGATTGCAGGCAGGTATCTGTTTTTATTTCTCATCATTTGATTGGAAATGAGACTCCTGTAATCTTCAGAGTTGAGCAGCCTCTTACAATCAAAAGGGATGCATTGGGAAACATCCTGTACATTTGTTTTAGTCTGAAGAGTTTGGATTTGAATTGTTGTTGGCTTCTTGCATTTTCCCTGCTGGTGGAAGCCATTTTATGTTGGCTAAGTTTGGTGAATCAGTTGCACAGGTCATTAACTTTGCATGAAGCATGACTCCAGACTCGTTGAGCATTCTGTTGCATGGGTTTTGTTTTTAAGTTTTCATAAAGCTGTTGCCTGGATATTGTATGGGGAAAACAAAGTTTATTGTTTAGCCATCTAAGAACCCAATACTCTTGGGTAAGGAATTTCTTGACGGTTACTTGAAGAGCACCTGACCAGATTTCGGAGGCATAAGACAGAATGGCAAAAATGCATCTCTGAACATGGTTTATGACTGTTTTTCTATCTTGAATCGCCGCTGTTTCTTGCTTGATTAGCCATTTTGGTTTTTGAATTTTTTTTAACAACATATAGTGAGAATTAAAGGAAAGATTTTTGTCAAAAACAACTCCTAGGTCTTTGTGAGCATATACATTTGGAATTGAAACATCTGCAATTTTAATTTCTATGTGGTTTGGTTTTTTCTTTAAATAATAAGATAATTGAGCAGATTTGTTCGCATTTATAGTCAGATTGAGATTCTTCAGATACTTGATGATTCCGCACGTCTGTAAATTGACATCGTGGCTAACCTTGAAAATGTCATCACAGGATTTGGAAATAATAAACAACTTTAAATCATCGGCATAAGCCAGCAGATTTGGATTTTCTTGTAGAAGTGGTTGTAGAGATGCTGAATATATAGTACTGGAGAGAACACCTCCTTGAGGAATGCCTGTTGTGGTTGTGACGAGAATATTATCGGTATTAATGGGGAAGAAGAGATTTCTGTGATTTAGGCTGTAGATAGGATATAACCATTGTGTCAATGAGGAAACGATTTTTTAGTACTTCAATGCGGCTTTCTTGTCATCAATGTTGTCGAAAGCACCTTTGATGTCTAAGTAAAAGACATCGCATTGTGCTTTATCCTAAACGCAGTTTGGATGCGCACAATGGTGTTAGCTAGGCTTGTTGCTGTGGGGCGCTCTCTAGGATCAAAATGCATGTTGTCGGGTGCATTAGCGAAGATCGCATCCTGAAGATATGGCAGCATGATCTTATCAATAATTTTAGCGATTATTGACGACACAGCAATTGGACGAAAGCTTATATGGTTATTATTACTACTAGCCTGTTTTGGAATCAGGGTGATTCTAAAAGTCTTCCATAGTCTTGGAAAGAATGGCAGTGGGAAATGCACCTGGAAGTATTATGAACTAAAGAATCAATGATGAATGCACTGGACATTTTAATAATAAAACTAAGGATGTCGTCAGGGTCTTCACTACTATCAATTCGTAATTGGTTAACAATTCTCTGAACTGTTAGTTGATTACAAGTTAGTTGATTAGCAGGTCTTGACTAGGAAGCATTTCATGTTGCACGCTATTTGTGTGTTTATAAGAATTGAATTCTTTAAACCAGTTTTGCATATCTTCAGTGCAGATGTCAAAATTGCATGTTTCCATATTGAATTTTATCCATTCCAAAGCCTGGTCATGCTGCAAGGTAGCTCTTGTTTTTGAAGAAAATGCTCTTTTATTATGCTTGAGCCTGAACATAAAATAATTTTTGTACGCCTGAATTCTTTTGAGCTGAAACAATTCTCTGCTCTTTTTATACTTTATGTATGTTGATGAAGTGCCATACTTCTTCCACTGCCTGTGGCATTTTTTTTTTTTTTTTTTCATTTTAAAGTATGGTTTTAGATGGGATTTGAACCACGGTTTGGATTGAAAAGAAAGTCTTACGAGTTTGGATGCCGACTCTGTTTTTAATTGATTCAACTATTTTATTAGTAGTATCTGTTGAAAAGATAGAAGTCGAAAAGAAGTACCCATGGAAGTATCTGTTGAAAAGGTATGGAGCAGAAGTATATGTAAATAAGACAGAGAATGAAAGACTTTGTAGGAGACGGTCATTAATTAACTGTGCCTGTTTTTAATGTACTCTAGAAGCTTGAGAGAGATTTGGGGGAACCAGCACAGATGTGAGAACAATATCCCATGATACGGTCGATTTGAGATTTGTATATGGTGAGTAGGTGTATATTGTTTAGAAGAAAAGTAAAGCTGGGAGAGAGAAAGAGAAAATCCAGTTTTTCTGATGCAGAGAAAGCAATTTTTGTGATGTGCTTATGCACATCACAAAAATTGAGATTAGAGATAGATTAGATTAGAATAGAGAGATTAGAAATCAGAATAATCCCTAACAGAGATACTGTATATGATCTTGTCTAGAAATCAGAGTGTCATCGAAGATGAAAACAGGTGCACTGGATATATTCATTTTCTTAATCTGGCAATTAGCATAAAACTCGGGAACATCGAAAAAGCTGTTCGCAGACACAGCCAGTAAGCAATTAAGTTCACAAATAAGCTAACTTCCGGAAACTAAAAACCCTTCCGATGGTTTTTTAATAATCATAAAAAAAACTGTGCTCCAGCCATAATTATAAATTAATGAATGAATTTGACAAATTTCCTTAACCAGCGTTAAGGATACTGACAAAACAGGTATTTGCACAGATTCAAAAGACAAAATGAATAAAAATAGTCTGTTTTACCAACGAACAAAATATTGAACTATGTTTTCATACCATATTTTGGGAGAATAAGTAGTGTTCACGCTAACTGCCCAAGCAAAATTGTAAGAATAGGCAGGGCAGAGATTTAATAATATAAGGAGAAATAAATGTACTATAAAGAGAAATAAATCATACTGCACGGGACGGAACGGAACATACAGCGTATAACCTATTATGAACTTCTCACCTTGCTGTTTTGTTGATAAATATAAAATATCAACGCATGGGTCAGTAAAATTGACATAAATTCCAATTTCATTTCTTCCTATAGTCTAATACTAACTACAAATAATAACTTAACAATAACTACAAATACACTAGAAATTAATGCAAAAAACTCAGTATATTGATCATAATTTTGCGAAAAGTGTAAAAAGAGTTTTCGCGATTTATTTAGTATTTAAGTACCAAAATAAATCTGGACATGCTATTTGTGGCATCCAATCGTAAGAATTGAATGCTTTTTGATCTGAAGGGGGAGTTACCTGTTTGTACTGACTGTCCTGAGACAACCGGTTTAATACTTGAATCACCAGAACTCCCCGAAAGCAATCTTTCCTTAATTTCCCAAGACTCGAGTAGAATGTTTTCTTAGAAATGTGAAGCAGTATCACAAGCAAAAAGTTTGCTAAACAAATGATGTCGGATAAAGAAATGGCGAAGACATAATTGGGATTTCAGCTCTAAAAAAAAAATGCTTTTCTTTAATATTGACAATCCTGTGGCAGTACTGCAGGCACTCTCCTTTCACATCCACTTTACCGTTCCTTACACCAAGACAACTGACCGGTCCCAAAAGGGCTTTTTTTATGTTATTTTCAGTTGCCTTTGTTTATGCTACAAAACTCGTAGTTCTCCAATACTGGCAGATATCTAAAGAAATTAAATTTAATTTATTCGAATGATAAAATAATTCAACATATTAGAGCCAAATAAAAATAATAAAATATTCAGATTTAAGGTAAAAGGAAATAGCTTGGTACATCATAAGACACATGAAAACTTTTGAAAAACCAAATAAAAAAATATATATATAAATACAATAACAGGATGCTATAATAATTAAATTTGTCTACCTACATTATTTCTGTGAAAATTAACAATCTACTTATGACTATGAATCATTCATAACCACCAACCCAGCCTAGAATACAAATGCATTTACTTCCAAGCAAACTTGCCATTTTCTCGTATTTGGAAGAATGTTTTTCTTCTACGAACTATTGCAGGTTCGCCCATTAGTGAACTAAGTTCACTAGTGCGTGAACCTGCGTTAAATTAAACCTGTGTGAATCCTCATTCAATTGTGTTTCAGTGATAATTTACTGAAACACCATTAAACACAGGGATGTACAAATGATGTGGGTAGTTTTTTTTATTTTTTTTTGCTGATGCTTATATAAGTTTGCTTCCTAGCATCACTTTCCACTACTAATATTATTATTATTATTATCCGTTTATTTCCATAAGGAAACCACCCCGGGACGGCAAAGTGCCAGGAGGGTGCCAAGTACAAATCAGGGTACGAGATACTACGTGCAGTGGGTTACATATACTGAACACGTAGTCTCGTCCCGAAATATTATATACATATTTTATGTTTAATATATACAGTATTTACACATTGATGATTCTGTACATACATTATACAACTGATATATTTACAATTCACTAATACTAATATTAAGTTGTGAAATTATCTGATTTATGTGGCTGATATCTTTCTGATTTAGTTCGACCTTTTTGATTTAGTTCTGGAGTCCATCGAAAACACCAGCATTAACTTCAACACAATTTATCTCAGAGAATTTGGAAACAATATACAGAAACAGCGCCCTTCATTTATCGTTCTTACCAAACCGCTTTATTAGTCCAAATTTTCTTGGAGAAAAAAAATGGTTCTTTGAACACATTTTTTGAATTTTTTTTTTCTTTTTTGATATGACATTTTAGGCGGGATTGCACTAGGCAATGTTTCATTGCCATTTTTTGAGAACTCTGAAAAACGGGTAAAAATAACAATTGATTCTGATAATCCCTGATGGAAAGCCATGTTCGTAGTTTTCAGTCAGCAAAATCGTGTATTATGTCACGTTATTTCTTCCTTGACAATTAAAGAGAGATGTGGATGAAATTTATGAACAAATGGATGGGTAGCTGTGATGCACTATCAAGCCGTCCATTAGGGTTAACCAAGTTGAACCGTCGATCATTTCCAACACCACTCAAACTGATTTGTCCCTTCCGCTTATATACCGCTTGTTAACGGATAAGGCAAGCTTGCGGCTTGCCCTATCCATTGTCCTGAAATCCTTATGAACGTGACCTGTGATGTTGAAAACGGTTTCCTGCCGATTGAATGTTTTGGTAATCATCTGAAATGTTTCTTCAAATTTTTACATACACAGCGGCTATGGCATCTGCAGTTCTGTTCATGGAGTTTTTTTTTTTTTTTTTTTAAGCCGAATTTGGCCTTCTCCTTGTTGGTTTACTACTAGAGCAGCCACGGCTGAAGATCCTAAATAAACATTATAGTCAGCGTGAATACATAAATGAATCCTGCTATTGCCTATAACAATGCTTTCGCTACGAACACTTATAATTATGCATCTTATGAGGTCACTGATCCCGCCTGCCTTCCCCATATTACGCTTTTATTGATTTCACTGAAGCATTACGGCTCTTCTCACACGTTTGCTGTACAGCATGGTCAAGCATATTATAAACTATTTCGTTTGGATATAACTGGAGGCGCGAGGATATAGAAATGCTAGAGTAACCCAACGCAACATCACAAAAGGAGAGACCCGGAAAACTAATGAGAAACACAACAACATAAGTAAGATTACTGTAATTGAACACTGACAAGCTAAAAACAGAGAGAGAGAGAGATAGATTAAACAAAGATCAGTTAGTTCGATAACGGCCCTTAGAAAATACCGATCATACGAGACTAGCCGATTGTATGTCGCTGACAAAGATGATTTGGTTTGTTGGATGGAAGGATCAGTCATAAAAGTTTTCCCTACTCGAAGGAAAAGATTATTGTGATCTGTATCATTATAAACGATAAAGATGATAAAATTTGATGGGATTAACTGTTTAACAGAAGTGTACTAAGTTTAACACACACCGTTGTTTTAGAGAACGAATCAGGGAAAAAGCTTTAAGTTATTCTATTCTAGCATGTAGACCTCAGAGGAAAACAGAGGGCTAATATTTGATCTAACAGATACAGACCTGGCTCCAAGTATATGGGCCGCATAAGCGTATCTAAGCAATTTGTAATAATTTATTTTCAACGGACATGCGATAGATTTATATACAGGGTGTCTCAAAAATATTGGTACAAACGTTCAGGGGAGGTAGGTAACATCTAAAGGAATGTGAATCGCATAGGAACCCATAACCGGAAACGTCACCCTAAGTCGGTACATGGCGCTGTTCATCAGTTCGCGAGAGGGAAAATTTCTGGTTTATTCATTCAAGCAGTAGTCGCCGCACGAAGTGCATGCATCGATATACCAACTGTGAGCTGGCAGACATGCACCTAGTGTATGGATTAGCAGAGGGCAATGTACGAGCCGCTCAACGAATTTATGGAGAACGCTTCCCAGACAGATATGTACCGGACCACCGTTTGTTTGCGCGTGTGCATTAAAATTTGTACGATTATGGATCATTTAGAGGTAACAGGAGTAGTGCGGGCAGACCACGTTCGACGCGAACTACCGCCATGGAATAAAGTGTGTTGGATGCTATCCAGAATAATCCTACTACCAGCACACGTGCCGTTGCCTCTGCCTTAGGAGTGTCTCGTTGCAGTGTACAGCGTGTCTGGCACGACGATTCCTTACACCCCTTTCTCTCCAAAGGGTTCAGTTACTGGTCCCCCAAGATTATCCTGCACGTGTGGCTTTTGCGCAGTGGTTTCTCCAAGAAATGAATTTTCCAGCCTATGTTTTGTTCACGGATGAGGCTTATTTCACTCGGGAAGGCTTATTCAATCAGCACAATGCTCATGTGTGGGCTCACGACAACCCACACGGTGTGCGCCCCCATGCGGCACAACATCGCTTCGCAATAAATATGTGGGCAGGTATGGTCGGTGACTGCTTAGACGGCCCATACCTGTTACCATCCCGCATGAACTCCGCTAAATATCGGATCTTTCTTGAACAAGTTCTACCAGAGTTACTTGACAATATTCCAGCAAATGTGAGATGCAACATTTGGTTTTAACATGACGGAGCGCCTGCCCATTATGGAAGGTATGTTCGTGACCATTTGAACAGGTGTTTTGGGCGGCGATGGATTGGCAGTGGTGGACCTGTTGCCTGGTCCCCACGCTCACCTGATTTATCGAGCCTTGATTTCTTTCTGTGGGGGGGGGAGTCCTCAAATCTATCGTGCATGAATCGCCTGTGGAGACGGAAATGGATCTCGTGGCGAGACTCGTCTGCGCTGCTGCTACTGTCAAAGAAACTCCATGTGTGTTCGACAGTGTCCGCCAATCCATGCTGCGTCGGTGTCACGCATGCATCGCGTCTCATGGTGGAACCTTTGAGCATCTGTTGTAACATCATGAAATGCATCCATCTCGTACTCCATTGTTAATATTATGTCAAATAAATGTTTGCCACTAATTACTGTCTTGTGTCATTTCTGCTTCTTGTGCCTCTGCTACTACTTTCCCGTGACGTTTCCGGTTATGGGTTCCTATGCGATTCACATTCCTTTAGATGTTACCTACCTCCCCTAAACGCTTGTACCAATATTTTTGAGACACCCTGTAAAAGAAAAAGAAAAAGAAAATGAAAAGAAGAAAAAAAAGAAAAACAGTACGTGTACCTGAATGCGCCCAGCATAATTAACCTTAATTATGCTGGTAAGGCATTAATTATGCCTTAATTAGGAACCTTACACCGTTTCGCCTTGATTCTGCCAACACGGACTTTATGAAGTTCAGTCCACTGAACAGAATTAGCAGATCAGCAAATGACTCTCTCATTGACTTCTTTGACAACTCCCAATCACTGATGAACTCCATCCACAAGTTTGCCTCTTCTCTTAAACTGCAAAGTGACTAGCTCACATCTAATTATTGTAGCTTATTATTTGTTATATTATTTTTCTATTCTCTAACGGATTAATTATTACTTGTTTTACCGGTAACTGAACTTAATACAATCCTCTTTTGTACATATGCTTTTATTGTTTGAATCTATATCAATGTTTATCGTCCTGTTGGACGTCATATTATTGTTTGTTATGTTTATTGATCTGATCTCAGATACACTGTTAATGGTTACCTGTTGTGTATCTTGCTATTAATAAAATAAAATAAAAAAATAAAATAATTCTACTTAATGTTTTATTTTTATTTTTTTTTTAGGTTCTTAACATTCTTTCTCTCTTATTTTTTTATTTTTTTTTTATTTTTTCAACTAGGCCTGGCATTTTGTGATTAATAACTTCTCCATCTATATTTACTTTTATTTCATTTTACTTTCATTTGTAACACTTATATATATATATATTTTTTTTTTTTTTTTTTAAGAGATCACAATTCTTTTATAATTTTTCTTCCCTTTGGTTGAGATGAGAGACTGCTAAAATTCAAGAGACCCTTATAAAATGATACTGAAAAAAAGTACAGACTCACAGACCGATCTGCTTGCTTTTGAAATGAGAAATAAGGCTCAAGGTAAACTTGCTATTTCCACTTTAAACTGGTTAATTCAACCCAGAATAAAAATTCTATTTACAGTTAATCTACACCTTTTAATAGTCTTTACATTCCCAATCTTAACTTCCTACAGTATTCGATTTCCAGACCATTCCAACGGGTGACGAGTTACAAAGCCAAAATGCTGTGATGGAGAGCTGTTTTCATACGGATTTTGGTAATTAAATTATCAAATATTTGGGTATCATTTTTGTTTGAGGTAATCCATCTTAAAATAAATTTCCCAGATACCAGAAGAGAATACAATAAAAGTTAATTTGTCGCTCTTTCATTATTGTCTCCATAAAATATAATTTAGCTTTTATTTTAAATTTTGTACAATTATTTTCAAAAGTAATCGTAAAAGTAAGAAAAACAATTATTTCAAAAGCATATCAATCAATTTATCTGCTCTTCTGGCTTAAGTTGTGTTGAATTTTCTTATAATGGTTTTCGTATATTAACTTCTTATATAGTATCGGTGTAAATACACCATAGTTAACCCATATATTTGAACTACGTATGTAGCGTAGAAGGCATCGTTTTAATTGTATCTCATAATCTGGTTGCTTTCACAACGAGATAGCTGCTATTGCATTACTTCAAATAAATAACGCTTCTCTAGTAGAGAAGCGTTATTTTTTCTCTAGTAGAGAAGCGCTATTTATTTGAAGTAATGCAATAGCAGCTATCTCGTTGTGAAAGCAACCACATTATGAGATACAATTAAAACGATGCCCTCTACGCTACATACACCGATACTATATAGTTAATTATCAAAACCCATAAGGATTATGCCCTGTGCATTTAATTTTCCAAATTAACTTCTTATGAATGATCAATTCACGACGGGCAACGTGGATCTCTGGGTGGTGGTCTACAAAGTGACTACCAACAAACTCCGCAGGGGTGAAGTAATCCCAACAACTAAATTAGCGGACGGCACAATGACAACAACCTGGCAAAGCATAATAAATAATATCCTCGACTCTATTTACAAGCAGATGACCACCCCAACCACCCAGCTTCAAGTTCAGATCTGCCACGAAATGAAGCATAGTCAACTCAACAGACCGAATCTCCCTTCACCCTGGAAGAACTGACTCTTGTAACTGCCTGCCAAGATTAGCAACAGCAAGACGCCTGGACTGGACTTACTAGAGCCTGAAATAATAAAGAAAGTGGTAGAATACATCCCAGATCACATACTAAAACTGTTTAACCACTGCATACACGCCGGCCGCTTCCCATCTGCCTGGAAAGAAGCCAATGTACGCCTCATCCTGAAAAACCCGGAAAAGCAACAGGACCAGCCAAACTCATACAGGCCCATAAGACTTTTCTCAGTTTTTATTAAACTTTTTGAGCACCTACTGCGTAACAGAATAGTCGCCTACTATAACAATTCAGGCCTACAATCACAGAACAAATATTGATTTAAAGAGGGCTCCTCCACTGTGGATGCACTAGAAAGCATCATCTCTGCTGCCAAAACTCCACCAAAAAATATTTCCTGATGATCTCAATCGATTTTGCCGGGGCGTTTGACTCACTTTGGTGGCCAAGCGTCCTCGGCAGACTCCGTACCACAAAATCTCTACTGTTGCATCAAGGACTATCTCTCACAAAGAAGTATAACAGTTAAAGCACCATATAGCTCTGTTTTCCGACAAGGCCACAGATGATGTCCTCAGGGTTCAATCCTGGGGCCTGTCCTATGGAGTATAGTATAAAAGGCTTTCTAACCATGAATCTACAAGATGTTGCTTCCCAGAAATATGCAGATTATCTGGTTCTTAGCCTGGAAGCGGACTCCAGAAAACAATTAGAAAACATAGCAAACAGGGCTCTTGTCACCCTGCAGGAATGGGTTGATCATAACTACCTACAGATCTCATCTGCAAAAACAAACTCCTTACTACTGAAAGGGACGCTCCATCCCACAAGACCATCACAAATAAAGATACAGAACAGGACTATCCGACTGTCTTCAGAACTTAAATATCTCGACATTATATTGGATAGAAATCTCTCCTTCACTTCGCACCTGACCTACCTTACAAAGAAAATTAGCAAATCTTTATTTATCCTTCCGAATTTAAAATATAGGTGTACATTGGTAAATGACAAATTACCTTCACGGCAGAAAATGCCAGGGGATAACTACGCTGCACTAGTAAATAAAATTTGACGACGAGATTGGGGCCTGAAAAAATGTGCCGTCTCCCTCTTTTTAATACGGAGCTGTTTTTGTGCCCATTATCAGCTATGAATCCGGCGTCTGGTTTACAAAGCTATTGCGGCTGTAAACAGACAGAAACAAAGAAGACTATGCCCTTCACCCGCTTCGCCCAGGTCCTGTTCGAGAAGCGGAAAACTCTGTCTAGGACATATATTTTTAGCAATCGGGCGATCAATGGATCTAAAAATCTAAACATCATTTGGCCTTAACTCAAAGAAAATAACCTACTCTTGACTCTTTGGTCCCCTTCTCTTTTCCCCTTTTTCGCCTGATGGAGGCATCTTACCTGAGGATACCTTCGCTGTTGTCCTCAAGGCTCATTCTATCTCCCTGTTTTCTCCCCCTAAACTATATCCTCATTCTCCTACTTTCTTTCTTTCTCTCTCTCTCTCTCTCTCTTTTTTTTTTTTTTTTTTCTTGTGGTCTCTGTTAGGAAACTCAGGCGACCCTGGCAGAGACCAGCCAGAGATTTTGGGATTGCCTGGCTACCTCCCAGAGGTTAGCGGTGGGCAACGTGGAGTCCCATCAGGGACGCCGCGGCGAAAAGCCAGGTGACAACACACGCCAACAGTACACTTCATAAAGCAACACACACTACTCACACTTCTGGCTTTCACAGAGTACTGTTTCACCGCGCAGAATATACAGCGCAGCTGTGGGAAACCAACGAAGGCATTCTCAACCCAGCCACTATGTCACAGTAGGAAAGACCAATATTACTTATTCTCAGCAAATACCACCCAGATGGCACCGTTTCGAAGCTTTTCACCTATTTCGGTGATTTACTACGAACTAAAATGATGTTTTGTACTAACTTATTCGTGTAGTAAATTTCTCGTAGTCTGAGGCTTTCAGCCCTAAACCTTTAGTACTTTATTATCGAACACCGTGTGGCATCTCTCATATTGTGGAGTTAAACTTCATAACTGAGTTGTCACTCGTCGTATCACCAGGGTACCTGCCTACCCACCCACCGAAGAGGAGTCAAATAGCCTTGAAACGGTGCTGTCTGCAGTAGCTTGATGCTGTTTGAGTTACCGAGAATAGGTAAGAACAGTCTTCGCTAATGGGGAAGCGTTGCCTATTCGAGCGATTTATGAGTGAGGAGTAACTGCCCCTTTCCTCTTTCAACGGCATTTCTCCTTCTTCCTCTCCTGCTATCTCATTCCTCTACCTTTTTGCGTTTCTAAGTCTAATAGGGACAGATATGTGGATAAGAGTTTTTTTTATTCCATACGCTTCTACAAACGTGCCGTTTGGAGGAGCCTGATGGTGTCTTTCATTACCGAGAATAGGTAAAAACAGTCTTCCCTACTGGAGAAGCGTTTCCTATTCGAGGGATTTATAAGTTAACTACAGTACTTGAATGAGTGTGAGTTTAAAGAGTAACAACTCCTTTCCTTTTGCTACACATTTCTTCCACTTCCTCTCCTACTATCACTTTCCTCCACCTTTTTCCTTTTTATGTTTAATAGGGACAGAGACGTGGATAACGGCGTTTATTTTCCCATGCACATTTAAAAATGGTGCAATCTCGGTAAGTGTAAGTGTTTTCAGTGTCTAACGGCACCAGGGGTTTCTCCCATCTCCTCGTTGATTTTATTGTGGGTGTACCAGTTCACTGGGAAGGCCAGAGATTTAAAAGTGTGTGGATTATGGAAGTGTGGTGTTTTGTACCGTTGTTCCTCTGGCCATTTAGCTACTGGACCTCTGCTGAGGCCCAACGTTGCCCCACTTACGCCCCTTGGAGGCAGACCAGGTACCTGATAGTCTTTAGTTCACTCTGGCTAGTCCTGCCCCCTAATTTCCTGAGATTTCAGTGGCTAGGACCTAAAAAAATTTATAATAATAATAATAATAATAATAAAATAAAAATAAAAATAAAATAAAAAAAATAATAATAATAAAAAAATTAAAAATTAAAAAAATTGCGCATATATGTATAGATATATATGTGTGATATCTCTCGATTGCGTAGGGTGATGTCGCTTGAATAAGGAAAGACCGAAATATGGGCGTAAGTTAATTTGGATTCATTGAATTTATGTGTGTGGGGGGCATTCGCTTGTGTAAAAATAGAGAGGAGGAGCCTGAAGACTGGGGGGGGGGGTTAAAGGAGGAAGGATGAGTCCAATAGAGTAGGAGGCCTCAACTTGGTGTCAGTAGGGCATGCCCATGCCCTGCCAGAAGGAAGAATGGGGGTGGCGTGGAGGGGAGGAAACAGTATGACAGTCTCCTCCTCCCTGCCGAGGTGGGGTAGAAAGGGCCGGACAAGGGAGCCGGCACAGGTCGCCAATATGGAGTGTGAGCAGCGTGGCTACAGAGTGGCTAGGTCAGCAGGTTCAGAACAGCATCACGATATTGGCCCCACCAGGAGGTACATCCAGGGACAAGGTCTCTACCGACTTGTTCACAGATCGGTTGAATGCGGCGTTGGTCATGGGATAAAGGTCTCATCCAGTTTGGTCGTGGTCATGGTCCTTCTATTTCCATTTTGGGTGGTCATTCTTGGTATGAAGTCACTCCCACTGTTTGTTCTGTTGTCTGGGAGCCGATGCAGTGTACCGTCTCGGTAGTGGTATCAGCCGAGAATAAGTAACACCGGTCTTCTCTACTGGCAAAGCATTGCATATTCGAGATAGCGCAATACCTTCACAGCGAGTTGTGAATGCCTTCACAACTCGCTGTGAAGGCATTCACAATATGAGATGTAACAAAAACTATGTCATTTCACCTATTCCCGTGATTTACTGCGAACTAAAATGATGCTTTGCACGAGCTTGTTCGTGTACTAAATTTCCCGTAGTCTGCGGCTTTCAGCCCTAAACCCTTTTTAGTTCAACCATTCTTTAATTTTAATCCAACTTATTCAGTTTTTCTCTGCACTATCATTTCACTGATATTCACACTAAAATTCACACTCTGTTTGACATTCTTTATGGCGATGCTTCAAATTATAAAGAAAAATATCACACATTAATATTTAATTTGAAATTTAAATAACATCTGAGTTTTCCGCAAATAGCCTTAAATCTAATTTTCTACCTGATTAAGTAGTCTTTCTTTCATCTTTGGTATTCCGTTGCATTTTTGCCAACAGAAGTGTCACACTTAACAAATGGATAGAAAATTCCTCTGAAATATTAAACAGTTTAGAGTGGACTCATAACTGTTTCTATTCTTATCGTAGGTTGAATTTATTTCTCTGAACAAGATCTCTAAATAAGATTTGCTGTCCATATTACTATAACTTATTAATTAACCATTTGCGATAAACACGCAAATGGTTAAAACAGTGGAGAGCTTATTAATGCTGAGTCTCTTAATTAAATGTAACGTAGTTGTATCTTTTGTTCGGTTATTTTATTAATAGAATATTTAATACTTTCGTGTTAGTCAGTTAGTTTCCGTGCACTTCTTTATACACAAAACCGTGTAGTACATGTGGCATAAATTAGATATAATGTACCTACTTTTCCCACAGGTGCACAACAGCCTTATTAGCAACACATGTTTTTTCTCATCTGTAATGGCCATCCTGACAATTATTAACATTATAACATAAACAGCAGTTTCTTATTTCATTTGTGCCATTCTATCTCCATAAATCATTATATTAAACATTCTATTTAGAGAGAGAATCGCGTGCTGTATCACCACCGTTTACGATTAAGTATTCAGTTTTCTACAGTTAAATTTTTATTTCCTAGACAAAGCTGCTGCACAATTGTAGTATGCATTCGCTAAAATTTAAAGCTGACAGGTCCAGTGATTTCGGTGATTAAAACGTAAGCTTTTTAATTTTTTCAATATGGTAAATTAGTACTGCTTCACTGTCCAAGAAACAGTACTACAGTGCTCTTTTAACTATGAAAAAAATCTATATACGAGTACTACGAAAATTTTTCTATATGTATTTCATATTTTTCTGCATATATATTATTACTTCGTGACACAGAGCAAAACGGAAATAAAAGAAAATAGCAAGTTGCAGCTAAAATATGTTTAATGTTAATACGTGCGGCAATGTAATACAAAGCTTTCGGACAGTTTGTTGCCCTTCATCAGTTTTGACCGTTAATCTAAAAATCTGGAAATATAGAACCTACGTGGGTGTAATGGCAGTCATGTATGGTGAACTGCGTGCAGGCAACAATTAGCTGCTAGCAGGCAAAGCTTGTGGCTGTGACGCATGGGAACGTTGTAAATGCCAACGTTTGTCAGCCATGAGGATGGTTGCCTCAGCAATGGGATGGACACTACATCCTCTGTTTCTGTTAAAGGAATCGTTACAGCACGAGATGTGCAGTGATTCCAACCTGACGCGTCGACAGTAATGGCGAAACCGATCAATAATCATGACATCGCGATGTGGGTCAATGTCGTGCTGGGTCGACCAGAAATGCTCAGTAAAGGCTGAATGTTCCACCTTCTCTAAACGGATAGCTCTTTCGTGTTCTGAAACGCGATTTCTGAGCCTCCTGCCAGTTTTCCCAACGTAGTAGCCACTGCAGGAAATACGGTAGACTAATCCACTCTGCAGCAAAAGGAGAATGGATGTTTTAACTCTGGACACACACGAGGGATCGCAACTTCCTGCCCTGGAGTTGTAGTCATTTTATCCCATGAGCCTTTAAGACTCTAGAAATCTATTGTGACAGAATGGGATAAAGGCGGTCGTGGCGGAGTCAGGTCACGAGCCTGTAGGTCGCACCTATCTAGGGTACTAGGTGGGGTTGTCACACCTCGCAAGATCTGCATCGGTTTGCAATAGACTGTTGTCTTCAAATGCGTGCCCTCGCACCGGGCAAGGGTATCCAAGTATGGAAGGGTACTGTCTGACCCCCAGCTCGATGGCAAATTGTATGAAAGGCGCCTTTCATACAATTCACGGATGTTTGAAGCTCCAAAAAAAGAAAACAAAAAGAATAGTCAAGTTCAATGAAGAATGGACAAAAATATATAGCTGGTTACGTGAAGGACGAGGTGAATATTCAGTAAAGTGCTATTACCTTGTAATAATATGATTTTCATTATTAATCATGGTGGAGAAAATGATATTAAACGACATATAATGACAAAAACTCATATCTCAAATTTAAATGCTCATATCTCAAGATTGCTAATCAATATAGCTGTGGAAAAACAAAACGAAATGCAATAGTGACTGATGTTTTAGGTCCATTCTCAAGAAAAATGATTTTAAAAGATTGGAATGTGAGAAACCATTTTCGATAATGACCGATGCTTCGAATAAGGGTAATATTAAAACTTTTCCTTTAATAATTAGATATTTTGATAAATTGTAAGGAGTTAAAACTTCATTTCTTAGCTTTTATTCTCTTGAAAGTTAGCCATCTAAAGAGATAGCTAATTCGTTGACAAAAAAAATTGACATCTGGACTTTCATTAAAAAGTATTACATCATTTGTGCAGATAATGCATCAGTAAATTTTGGCAAAAATCAAATTGTTTTCACAGAATTACAAAAATCTAACGCCGATATTATACCAATAGGATTTAATTCTCATGTTTTATACAACACCATAAAAAAGCTGCTATTACCTTGAAGTATATATTGAAACAATTGTTATTAAAATTTATAAAGAGTTTTCGTCTTCTACAAAAAGAACTGAAAAATTAAAAAAGTTTTTTGAATGGACCGAAACGGAGTGGATGGAACTATTAGGTCATATACCAATTCGATGGATGTCACTTTTACCGTTAGTTGAGAGATTTAATTTCAATTTTCTTACCAGTAAAGTCATATTTTGCGAGTCGAGACTCGACTGTTCGTTTATTACAAAAATTGTTTAAAGATGCCTTGTCTCTTGCATATCTTCTTCCAGTCACATAGTTCCCTGAGAAGCTGTTGTGGCCACCAACAAAACCCTCCAACTGCATCGATAATATGCTATACGACTGGCATCGCAAAATATCACTCTCAAAAGTTCACTGATCCCATCCTTCCACCTAGTTGCAGGTCTTCCTTTAACAGCAGTTTTTGGAGTTGGTTTTGTTATGGTCTCTGTGGCATCAGATAATGTGGTGGTATGCCAATGCCTACCACAATATACTAGATTCATTTCAAATTTTGGAGTCATTTTTCAAAGGCATTGTCGAAATTACAAAGCAAGGATGCAAGAATCGTGGATGTTTATGATATAATGGAAAATTGCAGTCACAACCACAAGCCTCTACTTCCAACTGCTAATTGTTTGTCTGCAGCTGTGTCGCGCGGTTCCCTTGCATGACCACCATATCGGGCATTCTTTTCAGTATTTTGTATTAACGCTTTACAATTGATGAAGGGATATTTTAACTTATTTTTACTTATCTTATGTGTTTCCTGTTAAAAGGATTTTAATAAACCTGTTTTTCGCATTTTCTCAGTAAAACTGAACCTCATTGTCATAATGGAAAATTGAAGAACGTCCTTGAAGGAAAGACAAAATGAAGAGTTTTATGGTACATTAGTTGAAAAATGAATTAAGAAAACGCGATAACGATGAAGATATTAAGTGATTAAAATTATATGTTTCAAATTTTCATCAAAAAGCTATTACATATCTAGAAGAGTGGTTTGATTTTAATGACAATACATTAAAAAAAATCCACCAACATTATAAAATCCACATCTACCAACATTTAATGCAATTCGAGAATTGGTAGAAATATTCAACATCACAAATGTTAACTTAGATTTGCTTTTTGAAGAAATTTTAAATCTTAAGGCACTTTGTTCCTCACTGAGTAATGAAGAAAAGAAAGTACGTGTTGATAAAAAAAAAAAAATGGGTGCAATTTTTCTCAAAATTTCCGGAGGAAAATAATTTGCCTCAAATTGTAAACACCATCAAGCATTCCACATTCAAATGTTTCATGTCCTGTTCAGAATTTAATTTTTTTTTTTTAAATCTGCAGAAGCAGAAGAAATTTTAAAACTAGTGAAATCTAAAAAAAATCTAAAGAAATATAAAGTAAAAATAGTCTTCCTCGCTATTTTCAAAATAACTAATATAAATAATATTATAGGACAAATACATATTAACAACAATCATATAACAAATAAATACTATGATTGATTGATAAAAATGCATTTTAATTGTAATTTTACTTTTTGAAGGAAAACGTGCCATATTTTCAAAATATGGCCACCCTGCACCACATAAATATTACGCACAATAATGCTTTAAATTATCAGAAAAAATATAATACTGTACGTAAATCTTTTTTTACGTAAAAGCAAGTGCAATGGGACGATAACAGATGGAAGGAATTTGTTACCATTTTTAGGAACTGGCTGGATAGGAGCAAATTTCCAAGCAAAAGTTCAGGAACACAGGTTTTCAGAACAAGTGAAGAAATACCACCACCAGGACCCAGCACTTTCTTCGCTTCAAAACTGTTCAAAATTCTTCTGATATCCTTCTGACGGAAGAGGGGGCACTGAATGGAGTGCAGTGGGAATGGTAGGAGGTGGTTTACCAAGATCATCAATGCACGAGTTAGAAGAAAAGAAGGTTGCTCGACATCTGTCGGACACCCCGCGAACTGCTAGCTCCATGTAGTTCACAGTTTCACCATTACTTATTCAGTTGTTTGGACCTAACTACTTAATAAACAGAACTGTTAGGTATTTCTTTTGGCCTGGGGCGCAGTGAAAATATTACTGAGACATTAAGGGCACCGTGAACCGAGAAAGTATGGGAACCTATGTTCTATAAAGTTATAATCTAACTAATTAACTGATAATGAGATAACTATATTTACTTTTCACTTCTATTAATCAGAGAAATAGAAAACAAATTAATTAATTTAAGAAAAAACTCCAAAGCGCCTGTAGTGTAACGCAGTGCGTACAGTTTAGCCAACTTATTTTTATATAAATCTTTGTTGAAACAATGGGTGACTTTAATATTATAGCAATTCTTATATTATTCCTAAATTATCATACTCGTACAAGTTTTATTTTGTGTCTGCTTTATTACAATGTACAGGAGGAAGATCCTATGATCCGATATCATACGAAAAAATTAAACATACAACTACCATACAAATATGAATAAATGATTTCACCAAGGAATGAAGTTTAAAGATAAGTGGAGCATCAAAAAGATTTGAATGGTACTTGAAGGTAACTTTCAAATCTGAAATCAAAATTTATTTTCCTCGAAGGACAGTTCCTGTTCAATTGCCTTTATTACAATATCACGTTACATATTAATATTTTAGGCTTTTCTTATAGGCATTGGCTGGAAGCACTATATTTGAGAATGAGACAGCCTTAATCTATCAATCGTAATCAAGGATCACGCATTCATCCTGTGTTGGAATCGATGGTTCTTCAAGAATCTACGTTGGTCCAGTTTAATAGGGTAGGAAACACCACATGGTTAACTTTCATCTCTTCTCCTCTTCTTTAGATCCACTGATCCAGTGGTATGAGTGTCGCTTTATCACATGGTTTCTGTTATTTATAACTTTGCTGGCGTTTCTAAGAACTTGGCTAAAAGTTATCAGTTCCATATCCTTCAAAAAATTACAGCTGGGACTGATACCGCTCCCTTTTTTATGGTCAAATTTCTGAAGCCTTGATCGAGGAATGGGGTATCTGAAAATAAGACAGACTTGATCCATCAATCGTAATCAAGGATCATGCATTCATCCTGTGATGAACAATTATTTTTTTAAATAACTGTTCGAGTATCCAGGAAGTATCGGGGGCTGTAAACCCCTGGCTTTATGGCCGTGAAGAGCAATAAAGACTCTCTCTCTCTCTCTCTCTCTCTCTCTTCTCTCTCTCTCTCTCTCTCTCTCTCTCTCTCTCTCTCTTCTCTCTCTCTCTCTCTCTCTCTCTCTCTCCCCTTCAGCATACAACACGATTTGGAACCGCTTTAAAATTAATTTGAAAGCAGAAGACTAGACACCCCTCATACTCATCTTTTCAGGTTGTATGTAAAAAAAAAAACTTGGAAATCAAAATGGAATTCAAAATAGAACGTATTACACACATATGCATAGAGACAATAATGTAAGAACTGACAGAGTTGAGTTTTATTCACCTGAACGGACAAAGATCCAAGTCAATATTTCTGAAACTAGGTTAAGCTTCTCGAAGAAAGGAATGCAGATAATCTTCTTTTTTCAATAAGCATATGTTTTTAAGGGAGCTGTTGTTGTTGTTTTTGGGTTTTAGGAGCATCAGCAACTAAGGCTATGTTTCTCCGTGTATATTGTCAATAATTTGCGCTTTAAAGGATCAGTTAGAGATTTTCTAGACTGGATAACGCTCAAGATAGAGGGTATGTGATGGTTGCAATTCTGGTTCGTAATTAAAACTTTGTAGTGACACAGATGGACTCACTACTAATCACGTCATCTGTGTGGAATTTATAGGTGATTTGGGACAAGCATATTGTGTAAGTCTATATTGTCAGTGTAGTGAGAAAATTTCTGGATACATAATTTATCTGGATAAGGTAGGAAAAAGGTCCAGGAATTGGGAGAATTGATCTTTGAAGAGGATTTGGTTATTTCAGCTGGTAATTATCGCGACTTACTGTTCGGAGAATCACATATGGATGTGACATTGTGTAGTAATTCTATGAGGAGTATGATATTTAACTGGCAAGTCACAGATCACCGGACTACCAGCGATCACAATTCGATCACTTATGGTTTGGATTACGTGTGTGGTAAATATATATTCGTTAAAAACTATGAACTGGGAAAAGTTTGATGGGAAAGTTATTGAAGAAATGGATAAGTGAGGTAAGATGAATGCAAACAGGAAAGCAAAATTCTTCAAAATATATTACAAGAGAATTGCAGAGTTTCGATAAGAAGAATTACACATTATGAATGAATTGTTCCATGATGGAGCCAAGACTTGACAATACTGATAAAGGAGGTATAGGTTAACAGAAGACAGCTCTAACGGTTTCGCTTGATAAGAATACTGGAAGGGGTTGCTTGATATAAAAGTATTTGGCAACATTAAGAACAATTATAATGGGCTAATATTCAAAAGCAAAACCAAAGCATGGCAAGATTTTGAACAGAAGGAGGAGCAAACCCCTTGGAGATTCGGTGTATAAGAATGTCATGGATAAGACGAAATTGGAGCAAATTGGGCCTAAAGTAATTGATATTCAAGGTGATGAAACTAGTGGTTAGCATGACACAATAGAAAACGCCTTGGAGAGTTTGTCTTCAGGAGGATCTGAAAAATTGGAAGATGATTTATGATAAGAAAGTACGGACAGAGAGTACATCGTGTGTGAGAGGGATACAGAGTTCACGCATGATGAACTGGATGATAAAATCAGTGCTATGAAAGTTACTAAAGCCCCAGGAATCGACATGACTGAAATAAATGTTGTGAAAAGGATTTTAGGATACGACTGTAAGTTTTGAGATTGGTTTTTAATGAATATGTGAAAAAAGTTTTTTTTTTTTTTTTTCCTGATATTTGGAAACGTCTAGTGATGAAGATTTTGAAAAAAAAGATGCTGATCGAGATACAAATGATATTAGTTCATATAGATTAATTTGACTGCTATCAGTTGTTGGAGAAATATATGAACGGTTAATAATTAAAATGTACCAAAGACCAAGAATTGGTGCCTGAAATGCAATTTGGTTTTTACTGGGCAGATAAAGGGAAGATGACCTGTGTAGGTTAATGCAGACGATAGATGAAACTAATGCTTCTTATGTTATGGGGTCGTTTATTGACTTCAAGTCAGCTTTCGATAATGTATTGTGGCGTGAGGGTTTTGCGGCGATTACGAATGATACACAGTTCTATGAATATATACAATGTTATGAAGGATTACTTTTCGAACAGAACAGTCAAAGTTTCGGACAAGGTTTCACAGATTGAGAGAGTTGTGCAAAAAAGGATATCCTCAGGCACCGATTTTCAGTCCACGTTTTTGGAATGCTGTGAATGGATAAGTTGTTATGGACCTTGTCCAACCTAACAAAAGCTTGCCGATGATTTATTGATTTTGGTGGAGGCACATTCGAGGCATCAGCTGGAAACAAAGTCAAAAAAGTATCCTTAAAATTGTTCAGGAATGGACACGAAAAAAATGAGTTGGAAATCTTACTACCAGAGTCCAAATGTATCTTGCTCAAGGTAGGATGAGTGAAAAAAGGAGTCCAAGATTAAGGCAGAAGAGATCACATTGGCATATTCTAGGCCGGTGAAATACGTAGGAGTCGTTATTGATGATAGGTTGTATTTCCTCGATCACCTTGAGTTTCCTGCGAGATAAAGTAAGGAATATTTATATGAAATTACGAAGAGCTGTGTGCACCAGTTGTTAAATAAAAGGGAAGCATCTAAATATGATGTATGAATGTTTATTTGTTCCCATAATAACTTATGCGGCAGGAGCATGGGACACAGACTTGATAATGTCTCAATCAAAAGGTAGTTGTTAACTGCACAGAGATCAGCCCTATTGAGTATCACTAATACGAACAGAACTTTGTTGAATGATGCTCTGCATGTTTTATCCGGAAAGATTCCAGCAGATTTGTTAGTTTTTAAAAGGAATTTTGAATATGTGGTAAGGAAACGAATCGTAACAATGAGAACAGAAGTGGGCGAGTTGCAGCACACCCTACCGATCAAGATAGTTAGGAATAAAATTTCACAAAGTACCTTTAGATTATTGCAGGATCGCTGGGGATAAAGCATATCAGGGAAGAGCACTTACAGATTCATCCCTAAGGTCAACAGACCGATCTTAAGAAGAGTCTATGGCGTGTACTGGAGGCCAATATGGTAACTTTAATAACTGGTCATGGACTCAAGAAAAATTCGAAATACTTTGACTTGGTGGAAATTGACTATGCCGTTGTGGACAGGATGAGTCTAGTTTACATGTTATGTTTGAATGCCCGAATTATTGTGTCATCCATGCCTGTCACTTCTATTTCGTTCTGTTTAAGCAAAAAAAAAAAAAAAAAAAAATCCATTCTAATCTTTCTTAGTGAAACAAATGGCATTATAAAAAATCGTGACGAATAAATTATTATTTTAACCGTTCAGGATACTTGTACTTTAACAAAAGCCTTGTGTAACAAAACCAAGACCAGCATATATTTTCCTTTATTATAATTTTTAATTATATTCAGTTTATATTTAATCCGAATCTGATTATAAGGTCGAGAGTATTATACAGGATAATGTTAGTAAACTTATTTTGCATGAACAGTATTTCAGGGAATTATGTAAATTTATAGACAAAAGTTTTTGTCTATAAATTGTGTAGAAGTCAGTCTACACAGTGTATTTAGAGAAACAGCTGAGCCCTGTAAAACTGAAAGAATTTTAATACAATCAGATTAATTAGTGCCTAAAGTAAAGTATTATGTAAACAGTGCAAAGTGTACAAAGTGTATAGACAAGATTATATAAATGTATATAACCATGTAAATAGCTACGAATTTTAAATGATATGCACGATACACGTTTTACGTGCCCTTCAACTTTTGTGTTTAACATTATATCCATGAGGTTTCTTGAATAATGCTGGAACAATTTCTCGTGGAATGTTGTACTGAGATATCCTTGATATTCAAGTGTATATAAAGTTTAAACTGTGCAGTACTACGATAATGTATTATAACAATGATGGAAGTGCTTATGGATGTCAATCAATCCAGAAAGCACACTACTGTATAAAAAAATTAAATAAATAAACACAGCGTTAAATAAATGAAATAAATAAAATAATTTCCTCAAACTTTTTTCCAGATACACGGGCAAGCGATAAAAATTTTATTTTTCCAATTGTTAAACCCAAAAGCCATTACAGACAGCCACTAAATGTCTATTTCTTCATGAGTACTTAAAATGTTTCAACAAAAGTCTTCCACCTATCTTTTCTAAACACTTTTTCCTGCCCGCCTTCATCATATGCATCACGGTTTTCCTGGTAGATCTATCACAACAAATCTTTTCACCGCACAGTTCTAAATTAGAATGCATTAAATGCCAAACAACAAGTGGACCTTGTCTACCTTAACATCACTTCGGCATCTGCCTTCTTAGATCCTTCTACTAGCCTTTCTCTAGAACTTCTTTTAATAGAGGATATTACTGACCTCCAATTTAGGGTACAAAGTACTTTTCAGTGGTTTCAGCTTGCCTTTCGCAGGGAGGCTACCCTTTCAACCACTCTTTTCGGCAATACTTCAACATTTCTCCAAATTCATAAAAATGTTTTGTCTTACGCAGATGACATGAAAATATATTCAGCGTCGGACTCTTTGCCTTCGTCCCTCTGCTTTCAAAGATTTCTTTGTAAGTGTTTCAGAGAACCAAAATTTTTAACCGGTCAATTAATCGTTCAAAATCAGAACATCTACAATTTGCTTTTAAACTGGCCCCCTGCTGGTTGAAGTCTCCCCGGCCCGTGTGGGGAATCCTTTTGGCTACCTCACATAAAGCCCTTAGAGTTATCTATGATGTTAAATTCAATTTTTCTTGGCGCTGCAATCACTTTGCAAACAAATTTACCAAAGTCAATAGAAATTTACAGCAGCTTCAATATGTTCATTCGACTAATGATAACCAGGAGTGTTATTTGTGCCATCACTAGATATTTCAGTAAATTCATAAAACCCACTATACTATAGGTTTAACTAATTTGATCTAGATTCTCCAATTCCAAATCCAAACCTGTAGCTGAAGTTGAGTATTGGTTCCTCCGTTTTGCATTAGCCCTGCATCTTTTTTATATCTAGCACTGAGCTTGTGAAATACAGAAGCATTATGGCCATCAATAATGGGATTAGTTAAGAACCTACACTAGATGGTGGGTATATTTATTTTCTTTCTACTAACACCCACTGGGTTTGGAACATTATCCGCAACATATTTCGAAATTCACTACCAATATTAATTCTTGAACTACGAACTATAAATAATAAGAATACACTATTCACCGAAATGATTTCTAACTGTTTATTGCTGAACATACTATACTACTTCATTAACGATTTTAAAATATGACAATCTTAACCAGTGACTAAGAGAGAGAGAGAGAGAGAGAGAGAGAGAGAGAGAGAGAGAGAGAGAGAGAGCGTGCATTTGGTTTGGATTTAAAGCAAAACAGGAGGGAAAAAAAGTTAATTTTTGAAACATTTCGAAATATTTACTTGAAAATCGTAAGGAGATCGGAAGTAATAAAATAGATACACTATAATCGTTAAACGTTTCTCTTTTATGATGCGAATAATATCCCAGTTTGTCATATGGCATAACGATAGTAAATTTTCACAAGATATTAATTAAATCTAATTAATATCTTGTGAAAATTTAATACTGCTAGTAATATTTCGTGGTGCTGCTTTCAGGGAAAATTTGTAGAGTTCAAATTAAAGACAAAGCCAGAATGTGGTTCCGAACCCAAAACTTGCATCTTCATTAAATTCTTCCATGAAAGCCTTCCCCCTCCCCCCGTCTCCTCAGAAGATAGAATTTTCAAGACGAAAAGAAAACGAAACCAATCTGTTTCTTCGCCGTGCACTGTCTACCTCTCGCTGTTCGTAAGATTATATCGGCGAATGCATTCCTTGTCTGTTCTCCCTAGAGGGCAGCACCATTCGTTAAGAACTTGAGTAAATTGAAAACTAGTAGCAACATTGGGGACGGGAGGGGGGAAGAGAAAGTTGTTGTACATCTGGGAGTATAACGAGAGTAAGAGGACGACATGGACCGGAGTCTCATTTGGGAGGGCATTAAGACACGTACAACCTTCGACCCTGCAGGTCTAGTCGTGTATCACGAAATCGATCGTTGGACCAGTGAAAAAACAGCAAAAAGAGACCACCCCTCCTCTTTCTTCCAAAAAAAAAAAAGTAAACCCTGCAGGCTACTAAGCTTGCGCATCTACAGCATTCCAAATTGTTTGCAAACATTGGATTATGCTCAGTTTCGTATATCTAACTGTCACCTCAAATGGCTGGCAATACATTTTGTTTTTCGATAACTTTTGTTACAGTACAACTTATAATAATAATAAAAAATAAAAAAATAAAAAATCTGAAAGCACTGCATATAAATGCAAGCGCAAAAAGTAAGATGTTTTGAATGCTGCTGATTGTTGCGATTATGTCGGAACTAATATTAATCTTGCAGCGCTTTTTCTGCTATAATGTAAAGGAAAATCTTCATCAGAATAAACCAATCAGGAAGAGAAAGATTGTGTTAGAATTTCTTTTCACAACATTCATTCATTCGTCTTTTTAACGTAAATAGCATTCCACAATGTTCAGTTTGTGTGGACACACCATCGATTTCACCTGAGTACGGAATTTAAAAATGTCTGAAAATGATTAACTTCAATCTACTGAACAAGAAGCAGCAATGATGATGATTATTAGAGTTGAAACCGTTCCAAGACCAGATTCAATTACCGATAGCTTGCTTGATCACTGTATTTCTAACTCGCGACCACTAACGTGTGATATCAGAATATAAACACTAACATACCGTCTGAGAGAACACCCGACTTTTATATTTTTTTGTGAAAGCACAAAAATGGGCGCATGTAATGAGAAAAGAAATTATTCACAGATGTATAGTGTTTACTGTACACACCATGTACAGTGTTTACTGGTTATCAAACAAAAAAACGTAACAAAAGTAAAGTAAAAAACAGTTGCCTTCGCATTAGCATCCTTCCTAAAACGAGGCCTCCAGACCTGTATGAAGTACTCAAGATAGACTAATCATTGCCGTGTACAATGGAATAACCACCCCCTTATCTCTGCTAGAAACGTTCTTGTATAACATTAACAAAACCCCATGAGCTGTCCTGACAGCCTGTTTGCATACTGATCATTTATAATTAATAATTAGATAAAATTAATCATTAGTAAAGAAAATCTGAAAAATATTTGATTGAGTTAATACCAATACATGAGCATCCTTCTGACATTGAAGGGGCTTCGAAAATTAGGGATATCCAGAACTGCTTTGGCAAATCTTAATGTAACGCAGCAACGTGACAGGAAAATATAAAAATGAACTGGATATACATACATACACACCAGGTGTTTATGTATATCTAAACTATATGTGGGATCCGTTTCAAGGCGATTTAAAAAAACAAAAAAATAAAAATACATTCCATAGTACATTTTCAGATTTAATTTCATTTAACGTTATTAACATAATTATGGTTATTGCAATTAACGTTGAATTTCCTCCTTCCAAAATATAAGCATGTTATTTATCACATCTTTTCATCATGTTTGATGAGATTTGACATAGGGTTAGCCATCGCTAAAATTTATGATTCGATATTGACTTTTAATTCTTCCAATATGAAAAAGCTGTTCGTGTGTACTACTCTTTTTTTGAGAACTTTTTTTTTTTTTTTCAAATATTACTCTTTTTTAAGTAGTCGGAAAACATAAAATTTGGAGATCATGGATGTTCAGTTATGAATATGTGCTGTGTCTGAGAAATTAATGTGCTGCCTCCTTTCAAAAAAGGTGCTACTTTTTAGCGACTGAAAGCTAATATACAACTATAGACAAACAATACGGAAGATCTGGAATGACCAGTGCTGCCACCGTAGTAGTTGAATAATTCCATTAAGTTGCGAATTATATTAACACCTATAATCTTGCTCTGTCCATATACACGTATAACCTTCCAGTTAGTGGCGTTGTATACATTAGAAAGCATTTTATATGCTACTAATTATCTCAGCATTCTGCAGAATCTTCATGATTTTCATCCTTTTTCATCCTTTTACCATAATAATTGCTAAACATTGTTCAAAAAAAAGAAACGTTTGTCCTGGACAATGTGACTAGTACACGCTGGTAGAACGAAAGCACTGTGAGGTGTGATGAGAAAATTCTTCGCGCTCTTGGTGCTATTTTCTAAAGATTTCTAAAAGTCGTACACTGAAAGGCGAAATTCACACAAAATTGCAGAAATAAAGGAAGAACTATTAATACAGTAGTATGAAATCAATACCACAAACATTTCATAAAGTTATTAGTACATTTCTGTCATGCTTATTAAATTCGTGCAATTTTTTTTTCCATTTTCGGATTGCATCACTTCTTTCATTCAATTCGTAAGATTTCAGGTGCTAATATTTCGACAATTTTAGCACCTGAAAAACAGAAGCAACTCTGTTACTGTGTTAATACTAAATTCAAAAAAAAAAAAAAAATTAGAAGGAAAAGAGCCGTTGTTTGGATGACTCAGTTTCAAAAGATATTAAAGCTGATTCAAGGCACACGTTTATTATTGAGCCACTATGCAATATGTGATTCTTTAAGTCACTTAAACAAAGTAGATATACAATGCTCCTCTTGCGAAAAATAAATGCATTGTATGCAAAACAGACGGTCCACCGAAAACAATGACTGAAGACGCTAAAGAGGAATAATACAGAATGAATTAGAAGGGCGTTTCAAAGATTAGCTTATTTTGGTTTAGCTACGGTGTAATTTCAAGCTCGGAAGAAGTGATTGAATAGCCAATCACTTCAACTGCGAAAAACAGGAATAAGTTCCATTTTCCAATATAGATAAATCGTCTGAGATCATGTCAAAAAAGAAAAAAATCGAGGAATTACAGACGGAGATTTCCAAAGATTAAAAAAAAAAAATCCAGGAAAAATCAATTTACTCATGATTATTGTTGTTTTTTTTTTTTTTTTTTTTTGCTTTTTTCATTTTTAGTAGTGTTCACATAACACGTAAACGCTTCCTGTCTTTACCACGTCTGTCAGCATGTAATAACTGGACTCCCACTGGACGAATTTTCGTAAATATTTTATAATTGGCACTTTTCAGGCTCTTTATCGGGCAATCCCAAAATTTTAATTAAAATCGTACAAACAGAAACTCGGCAATTATTATTACTTTATTTTCATACACATCCACATACTGCATATTGCAACTGATGCACTCGATACCGTTGTTGCCGTGCACTTACTGAAGGAATTAATTATGGCGGATGCACAGAAAGTAAAAGTTCTCAGTTTAAGCACTTTTGCCCAGAATTCGAGCACATGAACGTCATTGTATACAGATCGAGTTTTGTTTTCAATTTACTAAATGTATAAATAATGAATTATACTGTTTGTTTATTATATTAATAAACAATTAGAATAATTATCAAGTCATAATATATATTATTATCAAATCATACTATTAATTTGTTTATTAATAATTAAATGGTATAAGTATAGTATAGTATCGTAATTGAAATTTTATTGAAATCCCAGAATAAACAATATACATTACAAAGCTACATTACGTTAGTAAGGTACATTACAAAACGTTGAGTGAATTGAAAAGATTACTTTTATATATTATTAATTAAACAGCGATTAATTGGTACCTTCTATTAAGCACAGAAAATACAAATTCAATTACTTTAAGAAAACAAATGGAAATGTGCCAGAAATATTGATGTCCTTCCCTGGGAACTCATTTGGACCTCTTACATATTTATATTTTCAATTTCAACTATAATATTTTCAAAGGCACTCACAAATATTCATGAAGCTTCCATAAATTCCTCCGCTTTGAATTTGAATTTTGGGTCGACTTTGTAATTTTTTTATGTTTTTCATCCCACTGGCAACTTGCCGTGATGGGAATAAATATTTATTTACTAAGAAAAAGAAAAGAACAAAAAAAAAAAATCCATAAACCTATCTGTCTAAGTAATATACATTATTTTACTAAACTCCATCAGCTTAAATCGTTTTCATTTAAAGATGTTTTATGCTTTAATTTTGTAGTGTCAAAATATGTTACTACCAAGTATTTATATACTCGTGGGTAATTAATATACGAGTATTAATATACAACCATTTATATATTCGTAGGTATTAATATACGAGTATCACATACTCGTAGGTATTAATACAGTACTAAGATTTTTTTGTTGTTTTTGACTTATAAAATATAGAAGACCTTTGAATTTCGGGTCGACTTTGAATTTTTCATTATGTCAACCAAACCGCTTACAAAAAATAGGGGGGGAAGAAGAGTATGCGTTTTAGGCTTCTCACATACAGTATTTACAAGTTTTTTTTTCTCCAATTCCACTGCAGACTCTTTGAAAAGCACTCAGCAAGGTGAGAATGGACCAAAATACAATTATAACAAATATACAATGAAACTTGCATAAAGCATATGACTAATATATATATATATATATACATATATATTATCTATTGCGCTATTCCGAACTTTCAAACTACTTACATCAACGTAAACACCGAGTAAATCATAAGTCTGTCCGTGGAGGCGATCCCGCGGCTGATAGCGATAAAACTCCACATTATTTTTGTACCACTTGACTGAATAAAGTTCGTCACCCTCAAGATCAAAGTCGCACTTCAGCCACACAGATTCCCCGTGGATAACGGCGCCTGGAACTTGAAGACTGATTAATCTCACTGCTCCCGTGCCTGAAAATAAATAAAATAATAATAAACAATTAGCTCAACTTGTTTAGTGACATTGGTACAATTCCATATTTCAAAAACAACTATAGAGAACGCAGACGAGCAGTTTAATTATTTTATTTAAATATAGCGTTCGTTATCATAAAGAGCATTTATATTCGTATTACAAACAGTATATCCCAAGTAAAATAACCTTTGCGATACCGCGACATCTCCTAAATAAAATTAATGATTTCATATCAGTTAGAGTTGGGCAAAACGTTAGGTTTTATTTTATAACTATATAAAATGAATAATTTCATTGCAAATAAACAAAAAAAAAACCAACAAAATTTAAAATGTGAATTAAAATAAAATAGTGACCCCACTATGCTGTTCACAAACCGCAAGGAGAGAGTCTCAATTCGCAGTTTGAGAATCCCTAGTATATTACATTTGATAAAGTTCATTCACATGCAATGATGTTAAGTTTTTCTCCAACAGAATACAAATTCAAGTTTGAATTTAATCGAGCTAAACTTTCCCTTTGTATATTAATGTGAACTTCGCTGTTCTGAAGTGAAACAATGGCCTCACACTGTTTATATTTATGGAAATGCTTATTTATTCATAATAAGCATTTTATTTTATTATTATTTTTTTAATCGGTTAATGACAAGTTAATATATCCTCGTAAATTCCCTGCAGCCATAGAATAATAAGCTCATATATGTCATCCACAAAAATATACAAATAATAATGAAAATTAAAAACGAAATTATCATCATCATAAGTTGTCAGATAGAACTTAAATTTAACATACACACGTAAACAGCGATCTCACTAAAATACCGATTTGTTGTGATCAATTAATTGCAGAACCACACAAGCGAAGAACATCTCCAAGAGAACACTTTCTCCCTCATCCCATCTCTTCTGGTGAGCTATTACAGAAATGCTGGTTGGTTTTTAAACGAATCAGCAGCATACGCCATATTGCGTCATTGTGTATTATGTCTATACAAGTTACCGTATTTGTTCAAGAGCTCATTTGCAGGTTGCGCCGGCTGAATAACCCAGAATAACAATTCACAGGAAAACTCATACTCCGTCCGCCCGAGATAGGCTAATTACAGCCCGTACCGAAGCTACCATTAGAAATTCCTCTAATTCGTGAAGGAACTCGAACTCAGACCTATCTAAATGAGTGACAGGTGGAGAAACCACTATGTCACCGAGAACATGAGGCCAAAGGGAATTAAACATAATAAACTGAAAAAATAGAGAATGCTCCGGTGACAGAGGAGTGTAGCAATAATAATAATAATAGAGCCCGGAATGTCAGATGACAAATGTCGACGATGCCATCTGGCTTCAGAAACGATCCAACACATCACAGGCGGATGCAAGGTGATCACTCAGACTGAGTGCGCTCGTAGACACGACTACGTAGCCAGGATAATACATCAGAAGCTAGCAAAGAAATACCAGTTGATCGAAGAAAGTGTACCGTAATACAAGTACGAACCCCAGGCAGTACTAGAGACACCAACCCACAAGCTGTACTGGGACCGCGCCATAATAACGGATAGGAAATTCCCGCACAACAGACCGGACATAACCCTTGTGGACAAGAAGGAAAAGGATACATATCTGATTGACATAACGGTACCCAACACTGGAAACCTGCAGAAAACCCATGGGGGAAAATCAGGAAGTACACGAACCTAAGACAAGAGATCAAAGAGATATGGCATATGAAACAAATAACGACATCCCGACCATTGTCAAACACAGGTATGGTGCCAAAGAACCCTCCATAGCAGCCTACCAGCAATAGGTCTCCCAGCGAATACCTACAAGGAACTCCAGAAAGTCGCAATCCTGAACACCTGTAGGATAGTCAGAGTGTTCTTCGAACAACAGTAACACGAGACATAACAACAACCATCCTGTGTACTTGGTAGCAATACCCGTCACGAGGTGGAACCCCCAATCAGGGAGAAATAATATAAGAGCAGTAATAATAATAATAATAATGCTTCCAATGCACGCCTCACGAGCGGGACGCTCTTCTCCGAGACTGAAAGATTCATCTCTCCATCTAAGACCAGGTAATCAACACCAGAAACTATAGAAAATACATCGCCAAGGAGCCCGGAGTGTCAGACGACACATGTCGGCTAAGCCACCTGACCTCAGAAACGATCCAACACATCACCGTAGGATGTAAGGTGACTGAGACTGAGTACACTTGTAGACACAACCAGGTAGCCAGGATAATACATCAGAAGCTAGCGAGGAAACACCAGTTGATCAAAGCAAGTGTACCGTACTATAAGTACAAACCCAGGCAATACTAGAGACCCCAACCCACAGACAGTACTGGGATCGCGCCATAATAAATAAAAATTTTCTGTTTATACTCCGGGACGACCAAACGGTCAGAGGAGTTTTACAAGATACACACAATACAGCACCGTATTCAGCAGTCACGGGCTTGAACCCCGGTCACTCAAGGCACGTGTACTTATGCACCCGCGCGCCTGACCACTAGGCTACGGCGGCCACAATAACGGATATGACAATCCCGCACAACAGACCGGACATAAACTTTGTGAACAAGAAGGAAAAGGCTACTAACTAATTGACATAGTGGTGACCAACGCTGGTAACCTCCAGAAAACCCATGAAGAAAAAATCAGGAAGTACTTAAGAAAATCTTAGGTTCATACCTAAGACAGGAGATCAAAGAGATGTGGCATATGCAACAAGTAACGACCATCCCGATCATCGTGTCAACCGCTGGTATGATGCCAAAGACTCTACATAACAGCCTAGCAGCAATGGGGCTCTCAGAGAACACGTAACTACAGAAAGTCGGAATCCTGAACCGTCTTATCCCACCTCTAGGACAGTCAGAGAGTTCCTCGACCAACAGTAGCACCAGACATAACACCCACCCTGTGTACTTGGTAGCAATACCCGTCATGAGGTGTAATCCACAATCAGGGAGAAATAATATGAGCAATAATAATATAAATAAGGTTAACATTAAAATAATAAATAAAAATATCAATTTTAATGTTAACTTTATTATTATTGCTACACTTTATTATTCTTAAATAATAAGTAATTTATGTATAAAACCTAGACTTTTATACACGAAGTGAGGGAAAAAAAACGTTTTCTTAAATATATATATGCCTACATTCAAATTAAAATAATAATCCATATGCATTTGTGATGAAATGAATTCAGTGTCCAGCATTAAAACGTGTAAACAATCGAAAATATTAACTTTCGTTTACACGAAAGTTAGTCCAGTGTTAGATGAAAAGATCCTCAACGCTGTTGGTTACGATATAATTAAGCGCGTCAATAAGAGGTAGTAGATTTATTTCTAACTGATGCGATTAACCCTTGACTGTGTATTCCCCAGTCAAGGAGATATTAAGGAGATATCAACAAAGGATATTACTTTGTTGTTACTGTGAATACATTCGTCAAGAACATAACAACAAAGTTCTATTTATGTTTCGCATTCTTAGGATAATTTTTGCAGTTCCTCGATTATGTTTTCCATTTTAGTATCGATTATCCATTTTATGTTTTCCAAAAACATATAGGGTGTTACCAAAAGTTAAAATAATGGTCCTTTCCGCTTACTATCCGAATGATTTTTTTATCGAATGATTTTCGTAATCGATTATATACAAATTAGTCGAAAATGAAATCTACAATAGTCGATTTTGTCATTTTCATAATCGAGTGTACACAAATTAGTTGTTAAGAAATCGAAAAGAAAATTGACTGAACGGAACTATTGCCCAGAATACTCTGTCTCTCCCTGTATACACATACTCGGTGATCACTGAATTGTGATCATCCCATCCGTAATGAACTGTACCGCATAGCTTGTAGTACAAAAAGCCGAACAGCTTCCTACGCTAGAGCAATGGTAATTTGCACCTGGTTCTGCAAGTCAAAGTGATAAAGTAGCGGTTGTTTGTCGACGTAGTAAAGATATCAATGGAGTTAGTTTCAAAATGGCAGACTGTGAGAGCTCGTTCTTCGGGGGCTTCCATGTCGGAAACGGCGCATCCTTGTCGGTTGCTCACGGCCCACTGTAGTTAAAATGCAAAAAGAATGGGATAAGACGGTCCAAAACACTTCCCCCCCGACAGAACTTTAAAGGATTACGCATAGTGGATATTCGTGGGTGTAATATATAGTGCGATCTCAACGGCAGGTTACTGTGCAGCAATTGGCGTCGCAATACAATATGAGGAATGCAAGAACAATATCCCAAATGACGATTCGCCGAACTCAGACGTAATGGGTTCCACAGGAGACGACACCCTCCTCACAGCTGTTCATCGTCGAAGGCGAATGCTGTGGTATCAACATGCTGGATGGACACTGGAGGACTGTAAACGAGTGTGCTGATCAAGTGTATGAGTCCAAATACCTGATGCAACAGGCAGACGGACGCCTTCGTGAGCGGCGCAAGCAACACGATTCCATGGACCCACCTTCCATGATCCCCACTATCCAGGCTTGGGGCGGTGGTTGCTTAATATGAGGCATGTTTTTCTGGAAAGAACTAAGATCCCCTGGTGCGCATGTACTAATGTTTCACTGGTGAGGTCTACCAGCCGCCCTTAGGAGACCATGTGCACCCACGTTGCATTTTTCCCCGAACAGAAATTGGGGCTTCCAACACGAAATTTGCCGTATCACTGGGCCTGCACTGTGCACGAGTGATTCGAGGAACACAGTGAAGATATCACCCATCTTGATTAGCCTCCAAATTCGCCTGGCCTCAATCCGATCGAACGCCAGTGGAATGTTTTGGATCATGAAGTGAGGCGCATGGACTCGCAACCATCATCTAATTTCCGACAGTGTAGAAAATCTTGCAGCAGCATGACTGCAGATTCCTACGGACGTTTTTAGACATCTAGTGGAGTGAGTGCTTAGACGAATAACGGCTATTATCCATGCGAATGGTGGCCCAACACGATATTCGGTAGGTGGTCCTAATTCACTGATCACTGAGTGATTATTGGTATTGATTATTAGTATTGATAACAGTAGATCGAATCTGTTGTTTTCTTTTCTTTATTTCTTCTTTCCATTTTTTTCGATTGCGTAATCGATTATCAAAATGCCATAACTGATTATTACGATTATGATTCTCGATTCCGTCCATCACTAAATCATAGCATAACAAAGTACAAAGTAACATAACAATGTAACAAACAATATATAAACACTCTGAGCAAAGAATTAGATGAGGTCCTTTAAATTTTTTCATTTAAGCACATCGCTATAACTGTTGACTTTTCTTCATTTTATATCTCCCCTATTTGTAGAATAATTATATAAGCTGAGAGTATTGGATGGGCATAGTCTCATAAGTCCAACGGAATTTTTGCGGGATGGGCGAAGATAGGTGGAACCCACTCACCTTCACCCATCCGACAGTAGAGAAATACGAGAGTTTTTCGTATTTCTCGACTGTCGACCTGGTGGTTACGGCGGAAATGATTACTGGCCATATTTTCATCAGCCTACTAGGACCTGTGTTGTTAGACGGTTCCGTGACTAGCTCTGAGGGCACCACCTAAATTTTACTCCAACCCGTGTCACTTTCACCTATCTGATCTATTTCTCCGATAACAATAGTTCTTAGTGACCAGTCATCGGACACAGGTTCGTCAATCAACAACTTCATCAAGGATCAAGCATATTGTGCGGCGCATCTTAGCCTTGATTATCTCTCCTCGAAATCATTTTTCAGCTTGAACTGCGAACACCTCTTCGTTCTCCTCGTGATTCAATGATTGTATCAAAATGAGCTATTGAAATTTTGCTGTAAGTGTTATTACCGTCTCAGTCTACTGGTCGAACGGTGCTGATTGTTCTGTTTAGGACAGCAGGAGTGTATCACTGCTGCTTCTGCCCCAAACCGTGAAAGTGAAAGGATAGGCAGTAGTGTTTCTGAGACTGCTGTTCTGCTGTGCACTTTACATTGTATTCGATTGCTATATCCTGTAATTTAAGATTTCTTAATATTTCTTGTTTGTAAACACCTTTCTTGATGTACCAGCTGTTATTTTTAATTCTTAATCACTACTATTGCTAATAATCGTTATTTAATCATTCATCAATTCTTTATTCACTAATAATCTTTGTTTTATAGATGTATTATATTACTGTTTTGTATAAGTATTGTACTGTATTATTGTATACATCGTAGATGTATACAATAACAATGAGATTAGTAAAATAATAAGAGGAGTATACCTCAATATAGTACGTAGAACACTTCCGTATGATACCCTCCAGAAATTAAAACGGAAAAACCGAAAAAATCGACAACTTACCGGTACATTAGGGTAAAATATAAATAATTAAATAATCAATTTAACACAATTCAATCATCATCATACTATCTAATAACAATGAGAATAGGTGGCGATCTTGTAGTCAATTTAGTTATTACTTTGTTGGCTCTTTTATTCGTGTTCTTACATTGTTTGTTGAAAGCATTTACATTGACCTGGTTTAGCATTGATGATGAGTCTTCATGTCTCGATGATGCTACCATCCTGGTAGGTGTCTTATTCGTTTCTCTCTTCACGACCAGAGCCCCTGGCCTTGTGGTCTTGAAGGGCTATATTGCAGTTTCACTAATATGTACTGTGTTTTCGCAATTAAGATTTGTGGTATCACGTGAATTCAAACTTGCAGCTTGAGTATATTTGTATAGTACTTGTAATTGACCATTTTAATATTCCCGAAAAGTTTAGCATTTAAACAACTACGAATTGTCGGCAATATGTTTTTATTTTATTTTATTATTTTTTTGCAGTATTAGGAACTATGGTTGCAATAAAGAGCGTTTTTGTTTATTATTATTTTTTTTCCCCCACTGATTAGCATCATTGTATTAGTAGATAGAAATATCAATATATGTATCTTCAGAGGCAGTTTAACAATAAGCGCCATCTATCAGTAAGTTTTGAAATTATGATATAGTGCGCCCCCCCTCCCCGTAAGTCGTTATAATCCCACAAAAGAAGCGATGAAAAGCTTTCTTCAACATCCGATTTAGTAGCTGTATTGATTTTGATGGCACGTCTTCAGCGGTAGGTCGGGAGGTTGAGGTCAGCGCGACTCTCGGGGCCAATTATACAAGTACTTAGGGAAGAAAGACTACAGAAGTAAACGGAACAGGCAGAAAGTTAGAATGAAAGAATGAGGAAGACGTAGAAATCCAAGAGCCTCGAGGGCTGAAGATTACTTCTCTAAAGACTACAAACAAGCAAACTTTAGATGGATGAACAAGGTGAATTCTCGAGTTTATGCTTCCACATAGGGACTGTTCTTAACTCTTTTAATGTTCGTTTGAATCATAGAACTGGAATCTTTATTGATATATCAGAGATATCTTTTTCTTTCTTGTTTTAGGTTTTTAGATAATAAAACATTTCCTCCAGGCCTATGATATAATAGGATGATCGTTTTTATTTTATTTTATTTTTTTCTTCTTTTATCGAATCTATAGCAATTGCACGAAAAAGAAGGTGATCGATTAGAGCCAGCCATAAAGGTATAGAAGTTTTGAAAAATTAAAAACTTAATTTGCTCTAATATACATGTAATTTCGAGAATAGTGAAATAATTCCATATTATTTCAGGAGTGCTTTCAGATAAAGCTGCTCGTTATTATTATGTTATTACACTAATTAAAGAAGAAGAGAATTTCCAGTAAATTTTCACTAAAAAAATCTAAAACTGGTTTTGTGGTATTAAAATACGGCTTTCGTAAGAATTTTCTCTGATAGAAAACTCCTTCAAATCAATTCAGTCTTGCTTGAGACGCAAGGAATATTTCAATTTTAATGAACTAAAAGTGCATTTAAAAATTTTGTTGAACGTTACCTTCGAATCAAAATCAGAAAATTGTAAATGTGCTTAGCAATTTGGGTGACAATATAATTTTGAAATTCGATAGCAAAAACGGCAGTTTTAATTAGGCAAAACGTTCCACCTTTTTGGTGGGCACCCCTATGGGTAGCCCAGTGGCCATAATCACTGTTCTCCTACACCGGGTGGAAAAGGCCTAAGTTTAAACACCCTCAATGACGCGAGAAATTTTTATGGAGACTTTTTCACAACTTGGCTGGTCTTGGGCAAGGATTGCATAGGTTTTCTCACGGAAACTCGAGTTTTTCTTCCAACAAATCAACCGAAGATTATACGCAATTACAGACACAATGGCAATGGCCCAGGAAGCTCTTGTGCCAAAAACACTCAAATACAAAAAAAAAAAAAAAAAACCATACAGACACAATATATTGAAAAATCATAGCCTTAAGTTGCTTTGGAGATTGACACCTACAGAGCATATTTTCGATGTACTGTTTTCGAGTCACTATCGTATGGTGTGGTATGATACCCCATGCACTGATGTATCAAGGTCTGTTGGCTGTGAGATAGTTATTGTGGCAGTCGATTGTGGAGTGCCTTAATGATGGTTTTGTCATTGGAGGAGCGTATTTTTTATTTATGGTTCAGTATGTTTTGTAACGTACGTGCCGAATATATGCAAAGCACACGAGAAAACGTTTCTAAGAAATTTCCAAATACGCCAGTACCACATCGGCACTTTGCGCGGGCATTAATGGACAAAGCAGCACATTACCGAATAGAGCAGATTACTGCCACTAGTTTTAACAGTACATCACTGAAAATACCGATGGTGTTCTGGATCTTCTATTCTTCACAGATGAAGTGTAGTTCCATTTGTCAGGGTATGTGAATGCTCAAAATAACCGCTTATGGACATCCCAAAATCCACACAGTTTACATCAAACGCCTCTCCATCAGCATAACGTTGGTGTTTGGGTTGCTGCCTCCAAAAGAAGAATCATTGGGCCTGACTTCTTCAATGAAACAATAATCTCCGAACGTTACCGTTCCAATATTCTTTACCAATTCATCAGCGAATTGAATGAGGATGAAATCAAGAATGGGTGGTTTCAGAAAGATTCCGCCATTACCCATATTGCTACACAATCGATGTCACTCCTACGCGAAATTTTTGCTGATGGAATAATCTCAAAAAAATCAGGTGGTTTCAAGTCGGGGGAAAAATTCACCAGACTTGAATCCACCTGATTTTTATCTATGGGAAGCAGCAAAAAAAGGGTTTATGAAGAAAACCCAAACTGCTGTAACTGCTTACATTGAAGGTATCGCACAAGAAGAAGAACTAAAGAAGCTTTATAAAAATAAAATTAAAAAAACATTAATAAAAAATTTAAAAAAACTGATAAAAAATTTACTTTAATAACTAAAAGTAAATTTTACTTAAATTTACTTTAATATTTTAATTAACGTCAGTCGAATTTGTAGCCTAACCAATATGGGCGATATCTTTACTGTTTTCCTCGAACCATTCGTGCTGGTCCGATGACACGATGCATTATTGTCTTGGAAGATCCGGTTTCTTCTGTCTGGGAAAAAATGCAACATGGCAGGGTGCACATGGTTTCCTGAGAGCTGCCGGTAGATCTTATCGATTAAACATTGGTCGATACCCACCAGAGGTCCTAGTTCTTGCCAACGAAACAAGCCCCATATTGTGCAACTACCGCCATCTTCCTGGATAGTGAGCACCATGCTCACTATCCAGTGAGCATGGTGCTCACTATCCAGGACTGTGTTGCTTGCGTCACACACGAAGGCATTCATTCATTTAATTTTTTCATTTATTGAGTAAAGCGGCCCCTAGCCAAAAAAATCCGGCAAATCCTCCATACTGTACTATATCATAGAAATGGTATAGTACAGTATGGCGTACAAATGGTATAGTACAGTATATAGTTATTAAGAATACAAATTTTACATTAACGTTAAAAATCAACTATACTGTGCAATGGCCGCCTCCTCAGCTACACCACAGCAACCAGGACAAGTAGGCTACAACAGAAACCGATGAAAGAGAGACACTGTCCACATATGAGCACAAGCATTAGATGAAAGAGAGACACTGTCCACATATGAGCACAAGCATTACACCCTAGAAACTGATCATCGCTGGTAATCTTCAAAAGATAAACAGGTCAACGAACAGCCATCTACCAGCAGTCAGAGAGCTCAACAGAAGTTACTCATATTAACCAGCAAGACCAAGCTGGAAGAAGGTTTTATTGCAGGACCAAATCCAAGAAAAATAACAACTAAGGCTTCTTGCCAACTGCGTTGGTAGGAGCAGAAATGGACACCCACCCATTAAGGAAACAGAGTACCAACATCCTGTGTACCTCTGCAAAGAATTTTCTCTGTTCCTATACGAAGGCATTCTTCAGCGTGTTGCACCAGGTATTTGTATCTCGCTTCCAATCCTCCAGTTCTCATCTAGCGTTTGCTGACACCACAACATTTTCCGTCGACAATGATCGGCGGTTAGGAGAAGATCGTGCTGTAAAACGCCATACGTCTGGGTGTGCGGCGCATCGAATTTTCTCTGCAAAGAATTTTCTCTGTTCCTATACGAAGGCATTCTTCAGCGTGTTGCACCAGGTATTTGTACCTCGTTTCCAATTCTCCAGTTCTCATCTAGCGTTTGTTGACACCACAACATTCGCCGTCGACAATGATCGGCGGTTAGGAGAAGGTCGTGCTGTAAAACGCCATACGTCTGGGTGTGCGGCGTATCGTCATTTAGGATATTGTTCTTGCAGCCCCCATACTGTGATACAAAGGACCATTTTATTAACAACCACACGAGCATGCAGAACAGTAAGCACACCGGCGTTGCAGGTGCTTGCTGTAGCGTTCCCCCTCGATTTGGAGACTGTAAAAGCTAGCTTGCTCTTCCTGCACACCAGGGGGGGGGGATTGCTGCCACCTTCCAGGATTTCATAATTGACCCAGCGAGTAGTAGAAAAACAGAAAACGTCCGATTACAGGCCTACCTACTTCGGGAGTGGCAACAAAGCAGGACCGATACAACAAAAAGGAGAAATCACAAGAAAATTCCTCCTCGACCTCAGCAAAATTTACCCCAAGGAACCGGCCTGGTACTTTCCGGGGAAGCACTTGACTTCGCTCCTTACTGGTCATGGTTCCTTTAAGGAGAAGCTGCTTAGGTTCCGCCTTGTTGAGGACCTCAACTGCACGTGTGGGGAGATCGAGAACTGGAACCACTTGGTCTACGACTGCCCAGAATACGAAGATCTCAGAGGCATCCTGATCACAAAGATACACTACCTTTCGGAAGGTAGTGTATCCTGATCACAAAGATACACTACCTTCCCAAAGGACTGGAATCCCACTTCATTGACACAGAAGAGGAATACAGAGCACTTTCTCAATATGCGCAGGACCTCTTCGAGAGGAGAAAGCTGCTAATTACCATAAATCGTGTCTGACGAAAGAGTACCACAAGTTAAACTATACAAGACCATAAAATACTGTAAGATCCGAAAATCTTACAAAAAAGGAAAAAATAAATTAATAAATAAATTTTTTTATAAAGACTTTAGAAATGGGTTTTTCCTTTTTTTTGGATGGCTGCCGCTAGTAGAATAAGGTGGTAACATCGCCAACAGAAATAAGAATTATTCTGGAAGGAGTTATAAAAATTAAATAGCAGTAGAAATGAGGGCAGTGTCCAGCCTTAACTTCCGTTATATTAGGGTATATACAAGGATAAACTACGGCAAAACGGAATGGAATCTATAGCAAACAAACAACTTAAGGTTTATGAGGGGTCACACACCGGAAACGTATTCTGAACAGCGCACACTAGTTTCTAAAAATAGACGCCATGGTATCCAGTGTCACGTTTTGTGGTTTTTTGAGTGCAATAGAGACAAGCTGTTATGAGACAGGTAGAGTTGTTTTGGAGTATTCGGCCGACATCAAAGAACACAACGGATGTCAACAGGTTGTAAAAAAGGTATAGTGAATCACGTGCTACGGGGCAGGCTGAACTAGGCCTTCCAACAAATGAAAAGAGAAAAATGAAAAAGAAAGAGGGAGATTGGAAGAAAACACTGTGGAGAGGCGTGGCGAACTCCGGAGCACATTGTGGATGGATACGGACACAAGGGAAAAAAAAAACAGATGAGTGAAAAAAAAAAGAGAACGAGGAGAGAACTTTTTGAGCGGTGCTAGTGAAAGGGTGAGTCGGGAAGAGCTGATTGAAAGATGATGAAGAAATAGCCGACGAAAAAAATCGAAGTGAGGTTATCAGAAATGTAAGTGAGTGAGAAATTAGGAGATGAACGTGCAAGGATAGTTAAAGGGAGTTCGGCAAACAGTGAGAATGAGAGAAGAAGATTTCCTTAGAAGATCCAGTCCACCGAGGAAGGCGATAATATCCTGAAATAATCCTGAAAGGCAAAGTAACAACCCTGGAACAGAAGGTATCCGTCCTGACAGGCAAAGTAGCAGATCCTGAAAGCGGAGTAGCAGTTGCGAATGCCATATGATAATGCCCAGGAAGCTGTAAGATATTGCCCTGGATAGCGGAAGATAGCAGCTCTGGATAAGGATAGGATAGAAGGCCCTTATGAAGACACCTGACCATAGTATCTAAGTAAGTGAAAGTTATTTTGAGAATTCTGTAAGTTAACTGCTAGAGAAAGGACTGTAGTGCGATATTTGGGGAATTCAATGATAAGAGAAAGTTATTTCGAGAATACTGTAAGTTAAATACTAGTGAAAGGACTGTAATAAGATATTGGGGAATTTAATGATAAAGATAAGATTAGATGGGTGAACCAAATAGGAGTAAAATCTACTCTAAGGCAATTATGGTTGGTTTAGGCAGTAATTTGGAATAAGGAGGATGGTATTGAAGATGAGAAAATGAACGGAAGGACTTGTAGTAAGAATAGAAATATTAAATGTGTGGAGATAAAATTTATGTATATTGCCAAACCTTAAAAGTGTGTTTGAATGCAACATTGTACTTTGGTCGGATCAAGTTCTGTAACTGACACTGGTTAAAGAAATATATAAAAAAAAAAGAGGAATAAGGAATTAAAGAATAAATTGGTAGTTATGATAATACATAAAAGTAATATGATCAATGATATATTTAACTTTAATGATAAAAAGTGTTATTGACACCTATGAGGTATGATTGATTGTGTTGTAATAGGAGCAGAAACAAGGTGAGCATATAAAGAGTGTAACTATTTAACCTGTGTATGCGTAATGAGAAAGGTGAGATAACAAAAATTTCTAAAAGAGCCTGTTAGATAGGAAGAAACTGGATATGTTGTAAGTACCTTGGTGTTGAAACAGTGAAATTCTATTTTTAATGAGATTTGTTATGATTTAACTGTAAATATGCATAATAAACTTGTTTTTATATATAACATTTGTGTAATTATTTGTTGTGCTGGACACAAGCCCATCCGATGGGAATAATATACATCTAGAAGTCCCCCCCCCAAACCTGAAGTCTTCTGTGAAGTTGAAAGTCAGTCACCAAGTGGGGAGTAATAAATAGGGAAATAAATCTAAATATAAATTATATATATATATACCACATAACCCCCCCCCCACAATACCATCCAATGGAGTTACTACAGAGTAAAACCTTGAGACAAGTAAGTGAAACACACAAGAACAGGGCTTACCCCATGAGCGACTGGACTGAAATCGACTCAAGATTGAAGAAAAGAGACAACGCAACACAGCTGCCAAACGCCATTTGGCGACTTGAAGAGGGCACCCTAGCCACCTTCATCTTTAATACCCATATCCCCGGTTGGGGGGGGGGAGAGACGGTCTTACTGTCTCCTCCCCTTCTCGCCGTTCCCACTTTTCCTTCTGGTGGGGCATGGGCATGCCCCGCTGTGACTTGGGGTTGACTCTTTTCTCGACTCCATATTTGTGTCTTTTCCCCCCAGATTTCAGTCTCCCCACCCACTCTACCTGCACATACGCAAGCGAATGCCCTACACGTCGGAATTGATTTAATCATCTCCAAATTACGTTTTTGGCCCATACACTCGGCCTTTCAAAAATCAGCGTTATTCCTCATCGAATTTACCAAAAATAAATATATATATATATATATATATATTTTTTTTTAGGTCCTAGCCGCCGAAATCTCAGGAAATTAAGCGGCAGGACCTGCCAGAGTAAATCTTAGTCTACTGGTGTTTCCTGGTCTGCGTCCACGCGGCGAAAGTGGGGCAACGTTGGGCCTCAGTAGGGGTCCAGCGGCTAAACGACCAGATGAACAATGATACATGACACTACACATATACAATATCCATACACTTTTAAATTTCTGGCATTTCCCAGCGAACTGGTTCACCCACAATGAAAGTAACGCGGAGATGGGGGAACCCCTGGTGCCGTTTGACCCTAAACACACTTTACACTTTACTGTATTGCGATGTCAACAGTCGCACAGTAACCCAGTTGAGCCTGTAAAACGCGCTGCACCCTACGCTTACGACGAACGTCCACACCGGGCGGAAAAGACCTAAGTTCGAATCCCGTGAATTGCGCTAGGAATTGCGTTTTCCCAACGTGAAAACGCAATTAATCAGTTTCTGTTGTAGCCTTCGGTTCATTGGTTTCTGTTGTAGCCTACTTTTCCAGGTTGTTGTGCTGTAACTGAGCGGATGGCCATTGCACAGTATAGTTGATTTACAGTATAACGTGAAGTTAAAAAGACATGTAAAATATTTAACCTTTTACTTTTCGTTACGATTTAAACCTGAACTTTATGAAAAAAGACAGGGGCTTGCCCCTTCAAAAATAGATTTATGCAGAACTCACAATAAACAAATAATCAGGAAATACCTCGAAACGTACTTCAGTAGCGTGATCTCTTATGTCGTAGAAGTTTGGTCGGCCGCACCTCCCACCAGCCTCAAGAAACTACGGGGTCTAGAATTCTGGGTGTTGAAGTAGGCTAACGGGTGGTTTCACCAGATCTACACGGCATCCAAATCTGTACTATGCTCCAACCTGCAATACACGCCCGCAGTCCACAGAGCCCATGTGAGGAAAATAAGGGCGTTCCTACATCTGTGTTCATCCAAGCATGATTATATGAACATCAGGAACACGGTTGGTTGGCGCTTGCCAGGTGTCTTCCTGGCGCTTGCCAGGAAGACACCCCCGCAGTACCCCTTATTTGTGCTCAAGGCTCCAGAGTTTCAATAGGCACTTTCTAAATGTGACTTTGGATACTCCCAACTCGCTCAACATCGACTTGGACCTATGGTTGATTGACAAGTCATATTGAGATGACATTTTGAGCTATCTTACTGTACGTAAAGGATACGTGTGCAAGTGCCGGTCCTAGTATGCCGATGTCATTTTATATTATGCTTAGTTTGTAGTCTTGTTTTTTTATTAAGATTATTCAGATATTTTGTCTTTAATGAATACTTTGTAGCTGAACTTTGTATTTTTGTGATTGGTCACTTGTATAGTGAATGTCTTGTAAGATTCCTCTGGTTATCTGTGCAGGGAATCAAAAACGTATGCCAGTTAATTTATTAAAGAATTTTATTATTATTATAAAGCTTGTGGCGTTCTACTAACGTATGCATGATGTAAATATTAATTTAAAATAGAGTATACTTAATCCATGAGGGCTTAAGTAAACCAGCCCTCAGAAAATAAGCAGTTCAAAATAAAAATCTCGATTTAAATACAAATACACTGTTAGCTTTCAAATACACTGTTAGCTTTCAAATAAAACAGTTGAAATAAAACAAGCGTCAAAACAGAGAAACTAAATATCGGCAGATTTTTTGTTTCTCTTGCATTTCAAGTTATTTATCTCAGTTTAAATTTAAAAACACTGCGCTTTACCTCTATAAGTACTAGTAACACATCTCGGACAAAGTTTCTATATCTACATTCTGCAAATGTGAGATTTACGTACGAGGTGTGTATGAAATTGAAGTATACAACGCATTCTGCTTATTTATTTTTGCACACCTGTTTTGTAGTACTCATGATAAAAACGTTCCGATGCTGTAACCCTCCTGCACTCCTCGTAACACTTGACGGAAACAGCTAATGGGAATCCCCAATAATATTATGATTTGTATTCCACCCGAAAAATTCAATGATTTACGTGCACTTCGACATAAAAATCGCTCGATTACAAATAACCGAACTCCGATTTTTCCGGTAATTATTTTTAACAATTTTCTTTTATTATTTCTTTTTTAACAGAGACTTTTTTTTACAAACACTCAAAAAAGCATGCAAATCATTGCATTCCATTATTTCAGGGTAGTTTTTATCTATTTTGAAAGAAGAATAAAGCCATAAAACGCTATATTTACCACGGAACCTTTAACAAATCATGGCATGTCGTGGTCTATCACACTTAATTATTTTCGGCTTTCATTTTTACTTACGCATAGGTATATGCATAGGAATATAACGCATATGTACTGCTTTTTGTTTTCTTAACTGCCAACAGTACATAGCTAGCGATATTTTTAGAGGATTTCTCACAAAAAAAAGTAGCTGAACTTTCTAGAACACCGAAAAGTTTGACAGTCGAAGAGAGCTTTCGATTGATGACACAGCTTTCTAGTATTCGCAGTTCAATCGCAACTTTGTGGGATAGAAGTGGCCAAGAAGGCTTGTATATAGATTATGTAGGGCATAAGTCCTTATCATTAGCTGCAGTCGCTGCAAGGAGCAATAACTTTACAGAAATTGCCAACTGAGGAATTTATCTGTAGGTTGCACTTTCGCAGCAAGAGAGAAAAGGACTTTCTGTCACTTCCTAACGAGGTACCATTAAGTGTTGAAATTCTTCGCGATAGCAGGGTGGATGGCGTCGCCACCCTTCCTCTAACACAAACACACGCATACACAGCATAATGGCTTGAGTTCGAACCGAAGTTCAGGGATACTTCCCGTCTGGAGAAAAGGCTATTCGTGGAATATTTTCACTCAATAAGAGAATTAAATGTAATGTGACAAGAAATTCGCATAGTTTCTTTCCTGGGAATGCGAATTATTTTTTTAAGTCCCTCTACAACAGACAAACAGGTTACAAATATTGTATCCAATCCATCCCTATCATGATAGTAAATTAGATTCACATGTATTTGCCGTCTCATTCACAAATAAAATTTCAGGAATTTAACTTAAATTATAAGAGAAAATGGGAGAGAAATTCTATAGGCAGTTGCAGATCATTCGTTACTGCCCTCTCATTATGTATACATTTCACCCACATAATTCGTGATACAGTTTACGCAAACTGTTGTTGTTGTACTAGGGTTTTAAGAGCATCAGCGACCAAAGCCATATTGCGCCGTGTATAATGTCTGTAAATTGTGCGTTCTGTGGTCGATTTTCTATTTTCTGTTGTTATTTAGTTTTTAGGAGCATTAGCAACTAAGGCCATATTGTTCCGGGGATATGCTGTGGTCATTCCCTGACCTTTCCGCATACTCCGTATTTGGTGGTCACGGACTCGAACCCCGGTCTAATCAAGAAGCTTGTGTTACGCACTGCTGCTCCTGCCCACCGAGACGCCGCTATTTTCTGTGACGAAAAACCAGAGTTTCCGGTAGAAAAATCCATGCTACCGCCCCCTGAGACTGACTAACTCAGCTACGTTGTGAAAAAGTCGCATAAAAGTCGCATAAAAATTCCTCACGTCATCGATGGGACTCGAACTCAGGTCTTTTCCACCCGGTGTGGGGAGGACAGAGATTCTACCAACTGTGCTACCCACGAGGGATGTTTACGTAAGTAGTGCGTTTCTTAGACCAACAGCTGAGAAGGGATGGAATTTTAGCATGATTGTGTCGCGGAATATTTGAATGACCTTGACCTGCCTAGAGATATTTTATTTTTTTTTTACTATAGTCACATTACTGCATGTATACAATCCAAAATAAAATATAATTAACGTATTTTTCCGTAAGATTAAAGATATAGTATAATTTCTGCATTTATTTACAATTAGGTAGTCAGCATACTCATTCCTAACACATTTTTATTCAAAACGCTGTTCATTAAAAGCAGTAATATTCACATTATAAATTTTCATCGACTTCATATTATCGGATTTGGTGAATGATTTTCACCAAAAGAGTTTCGCCAGAAAGATTTGAAACGGATGTGAGAAGCCTGTTTACCACGAAGGAAAACCAGAGTGCAAAGGAATTGAAAGTAGCGGCCCATTTCGGAACGTCTGTTCCAGTTTTTATTGAACCCCGAACTCATAGACTTATAAGCTAAACTCTGTGAGAAATTATTTGATAGTTTCTTTCAAAGGAATTCTGTTGTTTAATGTACAAGTGAGTTATTACGTTGGGTTAGATTATAGATAAAGTTAATAACCATGAAATGATGTAAGAATACTGAAGGGGCAAAGAAGAAAAAAAATATATAAGGGAATTAATAATACAATAAATCAAAACCGTAGTACGAGGAGAATGTGGTAACCTATATTATTATTCTTAGGTGTTAACAGATGATAATATAACAGATAAGATCCTACGTAATGTGTTGATGTGTAAAAGAAAAAAAAAATATTTTATTGAGAAACCTTGAGAGAAAAGGGGAACTTTTCTCTCAAGATTCCTCTAAGATAGAAATAATTGATCTGCAGTAAGTACTACAGATGAAAAATATGAAAAATGGAAAATGGTGATGAAAAATAGTAACTGATTTGATATGTGTAGGTAATTTTATTGAAATAAGTGACGCTGTAGAAGTACTACTGATCTAAGGTGATGATAAGAGTAATTGATAGATATGTGATCTGATCAAAATAAGTGATTTGTAGTAAGTACTACTGATGTAAGTTGATGAAAATAGCAATTGGTTTTGATGGGTTATTTTGATAGATAGGTGATTTGTAGTAAGAGACAACTGATGCAAAGTGATATGTGTAAACCTGTAAATGAAGAGAAGGACTTTTTCCCAAGCAATAGTTGAAATTTTTTAATTGAGTGTGAGAGATTACCCATAGAGTAATCTCTCAAGAGATATGTTGCCAACATAAATTTTTCATACATATAAGGAATATTTGAGAATAGTTGGTGATGTGTGTGAGAGGGTGAATTGTCTTGTATCATAGTTTCTATATATGTAAATTCAAATTTGTAATTTGTATGTATGTAAATTGTTTATATAAGGCTCATTAAAAAGTTTCTATTTATGTAAATTTTGTGTCGTCTTTAATGCTCTTCTAACTAACCGCTTTACACACCCTAGAATTGTGAATTTTCTGAAAATTGCAATCTGAGTTGCGATTTGTGTACGCCTGTGACTTCAGTAGGGTGGAAGTCAACAACCAACAACAACAAATATTGTAAAGAAATCATAAATTAATATATATATATATATATATATATATATATATATATATATAAAACGGGCGTTAAATTTCAACTCATTCCGCCATGTGGATTTTATATGGTCGTCACTGCAAGTAATTGAGGGACCTATTTGATTTACTCTCTTCTTATTTTAGATTCAAATACACGAACTCCCTATCCCTCCCCCCTTGTTCTTAGGTCTCTTTTCTAGTGCTTTCTAGTAATCAGGTTTCGCTCATCTTACTCCATTAGTGGTTTAATTAAGTTATCTATTTATAATTGTCGAACAATTCGGAATTACGCGACAATCTGTAACTCCTCCTCTATTTTTTTTTTTTTTTTAATATTCGTCCTCGTTTGATATACATTTTGGCATGAACCAATAATGTTATAGCTTCCAGGATAAATTCCTAATTTTTTCATATTTTGTATTCGACAGCATAAAGTATTCTTTCCAGTTAAATGGCTTCCCTTTAAACTGAAGCTCGCGCCTTTTACCATTAACACAATGGTTTCCTTAGACACAACTCATTTTATGGTATTGTATTTCCTATGAGCTATTGGTTATCCTAATTTCGTATTTTTTATGCAGTTAGGCTTCTTATTAAATCACACCTAATATATTTGGGCCTCCCTCCTCGTATACTCTCTTTCTACGATGCTGGAATAAGCAGCAATCATCCAATTTATTCAAACAACTGTTACCATGTCGTGTGCTGCGGGTCCACATATTCCAGTCTATACGAGGTATAGACTTCACATATCACGGCCTAAGTTGTTTTTTCACCTTTTAAAATCAAATCAAATGAAATAAAAATCTATAAGAGGTAGCTTGAAGTCAACCATAAAGAAACAGTCGCACTTTTTAGCCCATTCATTCTGCCTAAAGAGATTTTTGTCATAATCGTCACACTCATTTGGTAATACCGTTTCCTCACATGTATCCTTTAAAGCAAGTTATTTCATACTTCACAGACTCAATATCTACGTTACATTGAACTGACTCATGGAACCTTCTTGTCGCTTTCAGGAGTTTATGATCAGAAGCACCATCTTTTAATTTATTTTAACGCAATTAACCATCTAACTTATTGTGAATGTGGCAAGAAACGATTAAAGTTTGTGGCCATAATCTGTCATGAAAAAACAAGGAAAGAACGATATTTGAATTTTTGAGAAACTAAAAATTTACCCTTGTTTATGCATTTCGCGTAAGGACACATTGACGTTGACTATTCAATAAAGTTGTACACATTAATTAAAAATCGACGTGCTTGGAGTGATGTAATACCGAGGTGAAGGTGAACTTGTACAAACCAAAGTTTGTTTTTCAGAAATATTTCAATACCAGAAACTAGTTATGATGATGGAGCGTATCCCTTGTCATTACGATTTTTTTTTAATACTAACATATTACATCATGTCACTTATTTTACAGTAATTATTCCATGTTATTAGAGGGAGAAAAAGGTTTGGTTTTTTTTTTTCCTAATAATGTACAAATCTTTTCTGTTTCTCTGAGGTAGTGGAATACCCAATAACTCGCTCAGAATGTGGAGTACATGAGGATAAAACAGATAACTTAGCGAATGCATATTTTTTAATATTAAATGCCTTTTATTCTGATCATTAAACACATTAGCATAAATTGAACGAGTTTGAGAGAAGGACGTTGTTAATTTATCTGTATAACTTAGCGTACAGCAAGTTCGCATTAGACAGGGCTAGTCCTCAACAGGGTGGAGAAGTTTCTTTATGTTCCCAATGCATTATTTTGTAAGTTAAGGAAATCATACCTACTATGGTGAATAAGGTATACGTGTCAACTTTTCCAGATTTTACAATATATGGAAAAATTTGTGTATATTCCTATGTCTTCTGAAATTTTATATCGTATTTTTTGCGATCTTACTGAAAGACATTGTTAATTGGCTTCGCAGTACACAAGCACTATGAAATTATTACAATGTTGCGAAATACAAAACGCGCGATAATTCGCACGTTTCTATTTTGCAACAAAAAAAAAAGCCAGTGTTACTCTTTGTCACCAACTATATTATGATGGTGAAACAGAGAAAGGTCAAATCTAGTACAAAAGACGCGTTCTCTATCGTAAATTCAGACAGCAAACGGTTATGGTCATACAAAAATATTGTAAGAGCATAACTGTCTGTGATTATCAAAACTTTCTTATTTCTTTAATTTATTATATCCAGCGTATAAAATAGATATTATGCGCTTGATAATTCATAAACGGCGAAGTAGAACATGACATAATAATGAATAGTGGCCGGGAGAAAAAAATGTTATTGGTAAAGTTGAATTCATCATTCGCCTTGTTACGAACTTTCATTTTAATACCTAATTCGAGCGCGCGCACACACGCGCGCCATAGCAAGTTACCGATTTCTGTTACACGTGATAAAACAGATAACATAGAATCAATGGACCCACCCACCCCGGTGTCCAGTGAATAAAATGACTAAAACGAAGCCATGGATATAACTAAATACAGTTCCGATCACACCGATGTTTGAATGAAAGGAGGCAGCATGCAAAAATTGTGGGGCAAGGGCTGCTTAAGTCAATATCATACTCTGTTTTGGAAATTCCGACTCATCGCGTTAACAACAGTGGCGGAAGAAGTAAAACTCCCAAAGTAAACAGTGAAGAGGGATTGCCTTATTCCCACTTCCCTGGAGCACGCAAAGAGTATATCAAACAATACAAACTGCCTACAGTGTTCCAACCTTCCTTGTCTCGCCTCTCCTCAGACTAGTCGACATTCCCATGATCGTATAAATGAAGGCTAAGAGCATAGCAGGAGACTCATCACACGGCACACCGCCTCCCTGCGGATATGGTAGGTCGAAAAAAGGACGGCACTAAGTAGCGTTTCAGCGTTTACTGGCAATGAACTCCAGAGAAGCACTCTGTTTCCCTCCTCCCCCCCTCTTCAATTCTAACAACTCGTTGGATCGAATTTTATTTAAAGTTCCTCTCTCTCTCTCTCTCTCTCTCTCTCTCTCTCTCTCTCTCTCTCTCTCTCTCTCTCTCTCTGCTTCAATTTTTCGGTACCAATTGCGGGTGGAAGGAGGTAGAGAAGTTAAAAGTTATTCGCTGCCTAAACATTACATATTCTGCCTCATGATTTTCGCGGAAATTACGAATCGCCAATTATGCTTATGTCAGTATAGAGTGATAATATAAAAAAATACACGCGTTTATACAGAAAACAAAGAAAACACAAGTGGGAACACAAGCTAAATATATATACAGCATATATTTTTTATTTATTTATTTTTTTTATTTATTTATTTTTTCTATTTATTCATTTTTTTATTTTTTTTATTATTATTTATTTATTATTATTATTATTTTTTTTGAAAATGTAAATTCGAATAGCTTTATATCAAGTATATTTTGGTTTCCAAAACGGACTAATTTAAATAGCTGCAATTTCCTTATATGTGCTATCATCGATGCCAAACTTAAGAAATAGTTCCTCCATCCATCGAATATCCATAACTAACTACATCATCGACACCCTCTTAATCTATCATTATGTATTTGTTTACAGCTTGTTGTCATAAACTTCATCACCGCTATTGTCATCATGGTATCGGACATGATCACCTGTTATGATCTGATGTCACCATTCATTCATGTGTAATTTTTCCTATTGATTTATATTTCGAAATGACATCGGGAAATTTTCGGTGATCCCATTCTATTGGCATTCTTTAGCACTCACTTCTTCCTGTATATTGGTATATTTTTAGCAGGAGATCGATCTGTTATTCAACGCCATATCTTCGTTTCTGTTTCCCTACGTTTTTTTTTTTTTTTTGCTCTTTCTCTCTCTCTCTCTCTCTCGTTTTCTTAAAAACGTAATTTCGGCAGAGGTTTTCAATTAGTTTTTTTATTGCTTTTCTTTAAGATAAAAACTAAAGTTAACTGACTGACTTTGGACGGAAAAAAGAAAAACAAAACCGGGGTATCAGTAAACTTCCTAGACAATCTCGCAGGATAAGAGATGCCTTAAATAAGTTTAATGCACCAAACCTATCTCTCTCTCTCATCTTAAGAGTTCGATCATCAGCGGATTATAAATATTTGCACTGATAAGATGTCTGGTTTCCCATTGCGCTACAAATAAATACATTCATACTTCTCTTGTAAGAAACTTTATTTGTAATACAACGCTGAGGCAATTCACAGCAAACGTCTTACAAATTGAAAGCTTATAAAGAAAGATTCCTTGTAAAAGACCGTCTTTTCATCAAATATTATATCTGGGCCGTTAAAATTATTTCGATGAGCACGCGTTTTGTACAAGTTTAGGAAGCTATATTACTATCACTTACTGTTTTAGGTAAAATTCACGAGGTTATTTTGGTGGATCTTTTGAGTTTTTATGTAATGCCAAGTGGTTTTATGCTCTGCTGCGTTGCATTTTGCAGTCTGGTTTATATATATATATTATTTATTTATTTTGTCTATAAGTGGTACCACTGTAATGCTGAGAGAAATCTTTTCAGCTGGTTTATTGATGACCAAATTGGGAAATAATTTTTCCATTTAATGCAATCTGACAAGGTGGAGCATACTTTTCCTTAACATATTACTTGAGGAGAACTGAGAATTTTCTTAACCGATCTCAGTGAACATTGCCTTTGCTTCTTTGATGAGTTACGATAGTTGGATTTTTAGCGGTTCTTTTTTACTTTACGTACTGGAAATGGTTTAGGGGAAGTCGAGTTTTGCGTTAACCCACCGAGGTATCGAATATTTCAGTGCAGAGAATTTTTAAAAACTTTGGCTATGATGCGTGCTTTTAATGAGTCGAGGAAGACTTTCTAATAATTTCTAATAATAATAATAAATAATGGAGCACTGTGCTCCACTCTCCTTTAAAGCAGTAATGAGCTCTATAACGAAGACGGCCTTGACCTAATTCAGCATTCCAGATCAACCCACAATGTTCATTCGGGTTGAGATCAGCACTCTTTTCTGACCACTTTCTAATCTTTGCTTTGTCACACGGAGCGTTGTCGCGGTATGAGGTATAAGGGCCGCTTCCATATAAAAAAAAAAAAAATTGTATGTAAGGAACAGAGAATTGGGGAGAGCATCAATGGAGGACGCAGCGTTCATAGCTGCATGGCTGCGACAAGTAGACTCAGTCCACACCATGAGAAACACACACAAACTATGATGCTTCCTATCCCTCCACTCCAAAATTCACAGGTGGGGCAACACATTTTGGTAGTAAGTGTTCACCTGACATCCATCATCGCCAAACACGTCCACCGAGCAAGAACTGCTTGTAGCGCGACTCGTGGTTCTACACGTCCGATTTTCTGATCCACACTCCAGGTTCGGTGTACTATAAAAGGTTCGGAGATATACAAATATCCCCATCTGCGAGAGCGCGCCTCCACTTATTAGCGCGGTCACGCAGCTAAGGAGTCTGCAGCGATTTTTTCCGTCCAACGCTATCAAGATCTACAACGATCTCCAAGTAGACCCAGAAAGGCCATACACAAAGAAGAGCTACAAGAAGGAAGTTTTTCAAAATGTGTTACTCCACTTATAAAAGATGCGAGCAAGTGAAACTCACAGAAGAAAACAGAATGCAAAAAATGAATAGCGTAATGAACGGGAAGAAAAACTGAATCAGCAGGCAGAAAGGAAAACAAATTGAATGTGCATCATACTCATAATACTGTATTACGTGAATGCGTATCATACAGTATTATTTATGCACCGGAACTTATGTTATATTTATGTTTTATTATGTTGTCTCACTGTAAATAGCAGCTGTAGATGTGAACATGTTTAAATGTTCCTTTAATTTCTTGTTAAATTACAATGTAAAAATAACTGTATAATAAAATAATGAGATGTATAAATTATAAATGGATAATGATATATATATACAGTAAAAGTATTATGTTCTATGTAAATTATAAGTGGACGATACTTATATTTGTATATGTGCCCCCTGGTCAACAGCCGTAACCGGGTGTCTCCTAGGAGAAAATAAATATAATAATAATGAGATCCAAGGAGCATCAGCTGCTGCTTGTTGGTACTGCAAACGTACCTTCTCACTTCTGAACTTCCATTTCTTCAGTAAGTTTCCAGTTTTCAATTTGGAAATGTTAAACTGCTGAGAAACAGTAAATATCTATGCGACAAGTGACCAGGTCCACTTGTCACATAGACATTTACTCCCACATGACATCCAACTATCAGTCCCCCCTGAAATTCTTTCCGTATGCTATTATTCGGCGTAGGAGGCTGAAATCAAACTCGAGCTAATCACCATTATAGACCAAAAACACTGAGTAGTCGCTTTATTAGGTACGCTTCCTCTTTATCGTGAAGATTAGCGCTCTTTCGTAAACAGCTTCATGTATTTGTACTATGTGATATAAAGTGCGTGGGGGGATATGTATGGATGTTGTATATTAGCATTAGCAGACGATGCAAGAAAGCAAGCTTATGCTCATCAGCCAAAAAAAAAAAAAAAAACCCTCCCATTTCACCCTCCATTCGTTCCAAATGCCTGTCCAGCTCAGCCTTAAATTTATTTAGGCTATCAGTGTCTACAACAAAAGATGGAAGTCTTTCAACAATCAATTACCCGGTGGCTAAAGGCAAATTTCCGCACATCTATTCTATAATTGTTTTTCCTCAATTTGAATCTATGCTCCCTCAGGTTCTTAATCTGAGAAAGAGGAAGAATCCCATCAGCATTCAGCTTGCTCAATCCATTCAAAGCCTTATACACCTCAATCAGATCAACTCGCGCAGGTGCCTACTCTCCAGGCGCTACAATTTGCAAAACTTAAGGCTTTCTTGGTAAGAGCACCCCTTTGTTCCCTCATCAACCTTGTTGCCCTTCTTTGTACTCGTTCTAGAAACTCTATATCTTTCCTAAAATGTGGCCTCTGGACCTCTACACAGTACTCCAGGTGTGGCCTGATCATAGACTTGTATAACGGGATAATCACCTCCCTGTCCCTGCTAGCAAAATTCCTATATATCATTGATAGGACTCCATGACCTGCCCAGGCAGCCCGTCTGCGCTGCTCAGCGAACTTCATATTTGACTGCACAATTTCCACCAGATCTTTTTCACTTTCCACTTCCCTGAGTGTAGTACCACACAGTTGGTACGTTTCTCTTGGGTTATTGCTACCCATATTCAGTACTTGGGATTTTTCAATGTTAAACTTCAGTTGCCACTTCTCAGCCCATTTGCCCAACTTATCTAGATATGTGCAATTCACTGCAATAATGAGAAAAAACGAAAGATTTACATGACTAAAATATAGTAACAATGGACTCCTGACAAATGTGACAATGCGAGTATTTCCCTTTATAACAGCGAGGAAACATTTAGATACCACAGGTAAGCTGGAAGTTGTTTCTTGGTCGGAAACGATATCCATCAATCATTGAATAAATCGGACCGATCTAGGCCTTCAATCTCACTTCAAGGAGCACAAGTTAAAGGAAAAATAAGAGGGCCGTTTGAAAAGTTCACGGCCTGAGTATGAAGGTTTATTTCAAGAGTCTGTTAACATTTTACATTTCAACGTATTCCCCTTTGGACTCAGTACTCTTTGGCCACCAATGTATGCTACAATGCGTTTATTCCAGCAGCGTAGAAAGGTTTTTCTCTAGGACCAACAGAACGCGTCCACTGCAGCACTGCTGTCATTTTCGGTGGGAAAATGGGCGCTAGTCACGTTATTTTTTTCAAATTAGGAAACAAGTGAACGTCTGGTGGTGCTAGATCTGATGAATATGAGGGATGGTCCAAGATTTCAGAGCCGCACTGATGCAGTGCAGTCATGGCAATGCAACACTAGTGAGCAGGTGGAACAAGACTCTTTTTGATGAGTTCCCTCGGCTTTTCTTTGATATTTTCACGTAAATGCCTCATAAAATCGGCGTAATATGCCCCTGTGACTATTTGGCGTTTCTAAAGGTAATACACTGTCAACGTTCCATCAGCATTCCAAAAAACCGATACCCTCATCTTGCCGATAGAAGGAACTAACTTTGCCTTTTTTGGAGTTAGAGAGAGAGAGAGAGAGAGAGAGAGAGAGAGAGAGAGAGAGAGAGAGAGAGAGAGAGATTGATTGGCTGTGCTTCCACTGTTTGGATTGCTCCTTTATTTCTGGCTGAAAATAATGGACTCACACCTTGCAAGGAAATTTGCTAGCTCTGCTTTAAAACGATGAAATGTTCGCTTGATTCGGCAACTCTTTTGAGTTTTTGATTTGCTGTCAAAAACAGAGGCCCATCTTGCTGATACTTTTTCATAGCGAGAACCTCTGTTATTATGCAGTACGCATTTTCCAATGAGATTCCTAAAACACGAGTAATGTTCGAACTATCACTCATTGCAGTAATGCATACTATCAACAACTTCTGAAGCGATGCACGTTGCAAGTTTTCTGCAGCATGGGTCATTTTAAGCTCCCTCTCTAAATTCTGCTATTCACTTCTTAAACATGTAAAGATAACGTAAATTATCGGTTTGCATCCGTGTCCTCATGAACCACATTAAAAAAAGATGTTATTGAAACTGCAGGAAACTTGGTGAGTTACTATTTTAATTTTTATACATTAAGTAGAGAAATCTTTAACAATGTACCATTATCCTTTCATACCCCTTTCGTATACAAAATTTGGTTGGTAATTAAGCTTGATGTAGACGTTATGCAAGACAGAACATTCTATTCTGAAAGACGTCTTGGTTCATTGTGAAGCAGATATATAGTCGTTAACATAGTGCACTGAGATAACAAAAAAGTATGGCAGCAGATCTATTTGTTCAGTTTGTCCAGTTAGGCGGTAATTAAAACAAGCCATAAGATCCATATCATTTCCAGAATCACAAAAGAAATATATGTATACCTGATGTAGATCGCATTATCTTCTGGATCAACAGACAGCAAATGACAATAGAAGGAAACGAAAGAAATTACTAAATGGAATAAAAATTCCGAGATTGAATGTTAATTACCAGGATGTAACAAGGTAATATATGCTTTCTGAAATTTAATGAAAATTAGTTGAATGTAATATGAGATACCTTTTAAAAATAACTAATCCTAGATATGTATAAAAATTGTCGGATTTCTATTTGTCCATTTTAATAAACTTTGGTAAGGCTCAAAATAGTTTGCTACCAGAACCAATTAAAAATTGCATAAAAATCCATTCACTTAATTGCATGTAATCGGATGGACAGTGGGACGGAAATGTTGAAGTTAATGGACGCTTACACGTTTGGAAACAGGCTTAAAAGTGGCTTAACCTTCTTAATGGCTTAAGAAGTCAAATTCACGTTTTCTTGTTTTTTTTTTCTTTTTCTTTTTCTTTTTTTTTATTTGGAAACTGACCAAAAGAAAAAGAAAAGTACAAAGGTAATGGAAAACAATCAATAGAAAAAAAAATTCAAATGGATATAAATATTCAAACCTTATTGATAAAAAGTAATTGTAAAAATGTAACCTGCTGCCATTCAGAGTTTTAAGGAAATATAACTAAAAAATTAAAATAACAGGTAATCTAATTTAAAATAATTCTACGACATCGACTCACTAGCTCTTTGGATTGTACAGAGAGTGTTTATACAATTAAACTTAATAAATAAAATAAAATAAAATATTTTGTAAAAATATAAAACAAAACTTTACTGATTATATTTTTGCCGAGCAAGACATACAACAGCAAATACATCCGCCAGAAATTAAATAAGTATAGTTAATACCACTCAACTCTGAAATAATGGAATCAAGGAATTAATCTAATAAACACGAAGCACCTTGACGATACAAGGCTAGAACACGCAAGTGGACAGTGTCGTTGCTCTCTCACTCTGTGCGAAAAATTTAGATTCAAATCCTCGTTGCCGGATGAAATTGAGCTTGAGAAATACCTCCCTTCGGTTTGAAAGAATTTTCATGGGCCTTTTTCATACCGTGACTGAGTTACCTAGTCTAAAGTAAGGATTGTCTTTTTTTTCCACTCAAACTGGAGTTTTTCATCCAATTTTTTTTTTAATGAAAAAAACAAGAAAACACACTACAGATTATTGTCGATAAAACGATACCTTTTACATAAAAACGCCAGGTTTCCGAATTAAATGATTTTAATAATAATGACTGTCGCATTTTAAAAATAAATTATAGATAAATTATAGTTTAACTCCATTTGACGGTTATGATGAACCAGCGGCCTTGGCCAGGGCCATCACCGCCATATCCTAGACAAGCCTCTGACAAATTCTACACAACCCCATATAACAAATACAGAAGTAGAAGATAACGCGACGAAGAAATTCAGACCCTTGGCTTAAAGGTTTACAGCTTTTAAACAAACTAGAACCCGAAAGTACAGATTACATGAATAAAATATTTAATTACTGGGGAGAGAGAGAAGAGAATTGCTTCTGTATCCCCAATGTGATATGCGTATTATATATGGGTCTGTAATTTGGACGGCGGCAGATTCAACCTGCGAGCAGCCCGTTCGATCTCATCCCACAGGTGCTCAAACTGGGTTGAGATTCGATAACAAGTAGAGCAATGACGTATGATTATAGTCACTCTCATACTCCTGTAAGCATTCCCGAAGAATTCGTGCCATATAACATGCCAAATTATCCTGCTGGGGATAACTGTTACCTTCATGTTGATAAACTGTCAACATGAAGGAATGCACCTGGTAAGCAGTCAGTGGAAAATGGACGTTGGTCCACCAGTATCAGGGAGACGTAAAGTGCAACATGAAAACACTCCCCACAATTCTATCATTAGCCTACAGTACTGTGTTGATATTTGGCAAAATGGGCTTGCTTCTATCACTATACCTTGGCTTCGCCATCAGCATAGAACAATTGGAATCAGGAATCATTGGACTACGAGACTTTTCTCTCTCTCCTTAAATGTCTTGTGTTTGGTGTTCCTGTTCTCACTGTACCTGTGGCTGCTAGTTTTCAGCTGAAATAAATGGAAGCTGGTGAAGTTGTCTGCTGCTATACCCCATCCGTGAGAGGGCTCAACGCACTGTTCATTTCACCATATACCACCACATACTTAGTTGGCCAACTGTCAAACGATTCCTATCATCATATAGCATGATTCCCATCATTATGCAGTAGTAAAAAAACCCAAATTAGTTTGATCATAAGGGGAGAGCTATAGCGCCTTTAGCCCCGACCACTGTCCGTGCTATTTTTGCTCAAGCAAGTCTGGTTCGGCTATCACACGCGGCCCGAATTGAGGTCGCGCTGATAGCTCATTCCCTCACTAAATTACATGCGCTTGCACAGAACAGTTTCTCTATATCTGAGCAGAGTCTGGCTCGAATCATGCGAAACGCATGGAAACTGACGTAGCCAATCGTAAAAGCACACGCGTTTGACCGAGGTTGTAGCCAGCATAACTGATAAATACGATACTAATTATATTCCGCCCATTATTACTTCCCATTTAAAAAAATATATAATCTTAAGTGTCGGGGGAATGGGGATTAGTTACCTATAATTACACCCTAAGTAGCAGCTGCATATCAGAATAAACAAAAACAAAAAACTTTTTTTTGTAAACTAGACTGACAACTTGGAGTCCATAAGAAAAAGGGTAGATGTGGAGTTTCCCTTAACTTCTCATTTCCATTTGCACATGATGCGAATAGAAATAAATATTCTACTTCTACTCCGGGACGACTATACGGTGAGAGGAATTCACAAGATACATAGATAGATGAATGGAGAAAGTAGAAGAAACAGCACTGCTTTTAGGAAGCTGCATGTTTGAACCACAGTCACTCAAAGCGCGTGTACTTATGCACTCTCGCGCCTGAGCACTTGGCATATAGAATAATACTTCTATGGATATCAATTAATACCCATGTTCACGTAACATTTAATAATTGGTATACAGACTGCACGTCTGATGTATTAATATTTCTTAAAATATGTATTAAAATTAATACATACAAATTCTGGTCCCCACGACTTTTTTTTTTTTTTTTATTGTGAACGCCTTCGCAACGAGTTTCCTAGTATTGCACTACCTCGAATAAGCAACGCTTCCCCAGTAGAGAAGTCATTAGTACTTCTCTCCCTTTTTAGTACTTTACTAACGCACACAGTCTGGCATTTCTGAAATTGTGGAGTTAAATTTCATAACTGGGTTGTCACTCATTGTATCACCAGGGTACCTACTCACAGTGCCGTCTGGGTGATGTAACATTAAGTTATACCACCCAGTACATAAGTAACATAAGTAATCCTCAGTAGTCGTTTCTATAGAGGAAGCGTTGCTTATTCCAGGTAGTGCAATATCATGGCAACTCGTGAAGGCTTCACAATATGCGATGTAACAAAAACGACACCATCTCACCTACTTCAGTGATTTTCTACGAATTAATGATACTTTGAACGAACTTGTTCGTCTAGTAAATTTCACGCAGTGCGACGCTTTCAGCCCTAAACCTTTTATAAGCAATTATTAATATAATTAGTATTGTAACAAACTTCGATAGCAGCTTATTTGATGGAATAAAAACTTTTTTACAGTTTCAGTTCAGAATAGTGTCAAACGACCCAATTTTGGATCATATTTGTAGCTGCTAAATTTCTATCAGTACCTCAATAAAGAGAACTTTTCATGAAACACGCTTCGTAGTCAAATCAGACGTCCTATATACGGCATTTATCAGATTCGCAAAGAATAAAATTACCATTTCTGATCTCATAAAAAGAAAATAATAAGTATGCAAAAACAGAGAGACTCAGTAAAGTTAATGTAGTCGACAAACAGAGAGAGGTAAAAGAGAGTCCTGAAAACAGAGGGTAGACTCTAGGGTAAACATTCTAATTTATTCCGTCAGCGTCTTTTCTGTTGGATAAAGAAATGAGATGCGTAACGAATGAGAAAAGAGATAAACTATTAGCTTTCTGTGAGCGAGAGAGAGAGAGAGAGAGAGAGAGAGAGAGAGAGACAATAAAAAAAAGCATAAAATATGCAAGTTGACATTTCATGTCAATAAAATTATTTAACAAAAAATGGAGCAAAAATGAATTCCTTAATAATAAAATGTCCACAAATACAAAAAAAGAAGACAGATGAGATGGAAATGTTCACTAGAAAAATAAATCTAATAAAAGACATGTTGAAATCGTTGATATCTCACCGGGCTGTCAGAAATACCTTAATTACTTTCTCATTAGAGAAATTAAAATAACAAGAAAATATATTCCGAATAAATGGAAAAGTGAGAGAAACTTCAACAAATATAATAAAAATGGCAAACGGCATAAAATATTTAATTGTGTGAATAAATCATTCCCCAATTCTTAATTTTGGAAAGTATTTTCCAGTGCTACATTCGGGAAACCACCGGAGGCGGCTTTCCCCTAACATTACGCTGCATTTCTCTCTTCAGTTGAATAAGGTCGATGAGATGTAAATATGAAGCTTGAATAAGCCAGACCAAGTGTTTATAAGGTATCAACGTAAAGTCTCTTCGCATTAAACGATGGCACAATGCGCTAACTGTGAACCCAATATATATAAATGCATTTTCAAGGTGATTTTTTATTCATTTTACTGTTTATTTTCTGCGCAGTTTCAAATTTTTCGTATTAACATTTCATTACTCTGTAGAGAAAGGTGGAGGATTTGGTGGGCAACATTGAATCCTGCAGGAGTTGTCGTGGAGTTCCTCGATGAAAATTTGACAACAGGCTGGTTTCAACCGCTACCTTGAGGTGTAATGGCAAAGTACCGGCCTTCAATGTCACCTAATTTAAACCTGCGCGAATTTTACCTTTGGGTCAAAGATAGATTTCAGAAGAATCCAGGAACCATTCCTACACTGAAGAAAGTGATTAAAGACATGACATTTTTTTCTGTGTCGGAGGAAACATTGGTGCCTGGTCTTCTCAACTTTACGCTCCGACTGTGACATATTATTGATAAATGTGGAGGACACATTGATTTGTGGTGCAGCACGAATTTCCCAAAATTCCTAAATACAGATCAAGTGAAAGTTTCTGTTTCCAAACAATATCTTTTATTCTTCAGATGAAAAATATGGTATAACGAATACAAGAAAAAAAAAAAAAAATTCTGCAGAAGTGAAAACTGATGATGAAATTAATTATTCTCTTATACAGTATATGGAATGCTGCAATTTATTCCATATCTAAGAAAAGGAAAGAAAAAGGAGATATAGGAAGCATAAATGTAAGGCATAAGAAGCTGATATGGAAGGTTCTGCTGTAACTAATTACGTTTCTTGTGAACACCAGCGTTAGACCACTGATGTTAGCAACAAAAAGTGGTTATTGAAACTACTCACAACACTGCATGTGACTGTAAGATAACAGGCTAACGCAAAAAAAAAAAAAAAAAGAGAATGAAATGAACAACAGTTCATTTCTTTCGTTTGGTTTTTTTTTTTTTGCTCACACTGCACACATGAGGGGACATAAATTCAAATTGAGAATGGGCGGTTGCAAAATAGATGTTCAGAAGTTTGCCTTTACCAGTGATTGATTGCTGGCTGGAACAAGCTTCCGTCTGTTGTGGATGGCGATAACTTCAATAGATTCAAGGAATAACTAGGCAAACTATCGGAAGGAATTAATAGGTGAAATGGGAGGTGTTTTTTTTTTTTTTTTTTTTTGTATTGGATGATGCTGTATAAGCTTGCTTTCTTGCTTCATTAATGATAATTTTAACAGACACGGGTAACGTAAATTAAAAGCATATTGTTACTACTAAGATAATGACATCAGGCGAAGATAAATATAATTATTTGATTATCAATCGGATTTATTTAAAGATGTTATAACATTATCAAATAACAAATTAAGAAAAACACAAGACAGCCAGTTGAAAGAGATATTATAGTTGAATATAAATTTCTCAGCTAAAGACAGTTTTCTGCATACTTTCTTACTTTAGGGTACAACTGGGTCTCAAAATGTTATATCAATCCAAACGTTATACGGAAACTTGTGCCCAATGGAATGCGTCTACATCTAAGGTTGCAAATTAGTATATCTTATTTCTCCTCATTCGTGGACTGTGTGACATAATGGCAATTGACCCTCAGCTCAGAGCGAAAATAGTAGGCGTTCGGCCAATTTCATTTAAGCTAAACTGATTTAGAAAATAAAACTTCTTTGTATAAGCCGCAATTATAACTTGGAGTCCAAAAGAAATATACACTTCTAGAGGTTATAAACATGCTATGAATACAGAATAATCCATTTAGGGACAACCTGATTAACCATTTTGGAGGAAGCCGATGATGTGAAGAAATTATTCTCCCGAATATTCACGGTCATGAATATAGGCAACAAACACAGATAAACAATATTCCATTCGTTCTCCGAATAACCGCACGACAAGAAAAAATATCCAATGCGTCAGCTACAACTCGTATACGATATATGTATAGTCTATACATCATGCGTGAAAAAATAAATAATAATTGCTGGATTCTTTTGGTCTGATTTTAATTAAGTTTGGGAAAGCTTGACAAATTATCCTAAATGAATCAAATATAAAATTTTATGAAAATACGCTCACTATTACGAGCTATTACTTGTAGATAGACGGACGGATTGACGGGATGTTATATTCTAGTGACGACAACTGGAATTTGAGGCATATATAAATAAAAAATAAATACATTTTCTGTTTATACTCCGGGGCGACCAAACGGAGTTCACAAGATATACAGAATACAAAGAAAGAGCACAGTAACGGGCTTGAATCCCGGTCACTCAAGGCACGTGTAGTTATATGCACCCGCGCCCTGACCACTCGGCTACGGAGGGCCACTGACAAGCAAAGGGTCTAAGGGAATACATTTGCACATATTTTGACAGTGAAGTCATGACAAGACAGTTACACCCCGAAAACTGTCTTGCAATTAAATCGGTCACATCACGAAATATTCGCCGGGCTGAGTTTGCCTCACAAATCTGGAATGCCGAGCAAATAGGTCTTATCGATCAACTAGAGAAACTACAGAAAAAAATTAATCACATACCTCACAAATCGTGGACCAATATTCAACCAGAGAAATATACCCAACTTTGTAAAGCTTGAATCGCTTGTGGAACGAAGGAGCAAATTCATTCTGCTCTAGAAATTAATATTTTGTCACATCGGTATACCAGTCCTTTTAGAGCAGCTTCACTTTCATGTCTCCGCAATATAAGCGAACAACAGTAAACTTTCTACAGGAAAAGGTTGAAAGTGCAAGTAGAGAGAAATGACTTTATTCGCAGAGAAATGAGAACAGAAATAGGCATCGACTTTTTAATCAACGTTCAGAGAATTCCAGAGAGCTCTTAAAGAAGCGAGAGTACTAACTGTCCACTCAGTCACCTAATTTACACCTCACTCTCCGATGTGGTAATTTTGCTAACCACATTGAGAGTTTAAATGGGTAGCATTGACGTTTTTCTGAGAGCTGTTAGTGTCCTAAATACAAATTCCGAAGTCAAAGTGCGTTACGCGAATTTTTCATATACAACCCCGCTCATGGGTTTGTGTATGTTGGAGTTTATAATTGGTATAATGTGGAAATCAGTCGATAAATTCGCACTTGTTAATCTGCCTTAAGCGGGTCTTTCGTGGCGGTATCCTGAGATGGCCACTCTTCACTTGTTTGGCGAGCTCTTAGTTCAAATCTTTAGAAACGAGAAATTGTTATTTTTTTTTTTTTTAATTAGGAAAGGGGTGTTAAAGAAGATAAGTTGGCATTTTTACGACGTCAATTAATGAAAACATTAGCAACAACAATAACAGCATTAATGCGATTAATGCTGTTGCTGATATTCTTGTAATATACCATATTTAATTCACGCCTCTGTTATAAAAATTCACAAGTTAGTTAATGCGCATAATATACGCAGAGCGTTTCATTTCAGATGTTTTAGCAAACAGTAATAACTCAGGAGTTATAAAAAAAATAATTTAAAAAAGCAACGACTTTTATGTGCAAACCGCGAGCATTACGTTTCTGCACATCTGCCATACTGCCCATTCGGAAACAAACATGTTATCCAGTGCTTCAGCTACAATATGTGGATAGCCTAGGTGATATATTGTAAAAAAAAAAAATAAATAAATAAAATAATAATAATAATTGCCGAATTTCTATTAGTTCCATTGAAATTAAATTTGGAAAGGCTCGAAAAATTGTTCTGAAAGAGCTAAATTTTTGTGAAAATTCGCCCACTAGGAGTTCAGTTATTACCTGCGGACGGACAGAGAGACGGTGATCTGACCGATAATATGCGAAGATCATAGGGACCCTACGCATATAGTAATAGAAACTATTACTATATTCACCATTAGTGCACGGCGTATAAGGGGAAACCCTGAAGGCCGCAACAAAGTACAAATTCACCATTAGTGCAATATGTTCAAAAGGATGCCATATGTTTCTGCTGCACTGGCAAATTAAAAAAAAAAACACTATGTAGGTAAGAAAATACAAATTATATGCTTCCCTCCTCACACATAACGATCCAGTTGACCTTTGAATATTTATTCAAACCGTCAGCCTCAACTACCTGCGGAGGCAACTTGTTACAGCAATCAACCACTCGCTGACTAAACGAAAACTTCCTACAATCTAATCTAAACCTCAACTCCTGTAATTTGAATTTATAGCCCTAGTTCTGGAATTCTTTATAACAGTAAAATATAACAGAATTATTTATAACAGAAAAATATAACAGAATTATTTATAACAGAAAAATATAACAGAATTCTTTATAACAGAAAAATAGTTTACCTCCGTAAACTATTTTTCTGGCCTCTTTAGTTTCACATTTGTTTTAGCTTCGATTTGTCAGTACGTACGTTGTTGTAAAATTTACAGGTAATACTGTTTGCAGTCTTCAATGTTTGTTCGAGTTTGGACCATTACAAGAGTAATTATGATAATGTACCAATGCCTTAGATTAAACATATGAGTTGTTGTTATTGACATCGTTTAAATTGCATTATAGAACATTAGATTATTTATTAATTAAAATATTGTATATGCTATATATTAATTATTTAATAACATTAGAATCTAAGGTCATACTGTGCATTGTACGTCTACAAAAGCGAGTATATTGTGCGGACTAAAAACAGGCGAGTGGATTATCATATAATTATTTTTGGATTCTTATATATTTTAAATTCAACGACAGGTATGATTCCAAAGTGTTCTATGATAGCACATACAAAGTACATACTGCTCGAATCACTAAGCAAAGAAACAAAAAAAAATTCATAAACAAACGAATATAGTGCCTTAGGTCATTGCTTTTTCTTCCCTATAGAAGGGAAGAAAAAGTAACACTAATCACCAATACCATTCTTTCTGTAGCGCACGTTGTTATTACTCAATTCTGCTATTAAACTGGAACAGTGGAGGCTTTAAAATCCATAAAAAGCAAGTAGCAAACGGGAGGATCTACTTTGGGCAGAAAAAAAGTTAATTTAAACTACAAAAGAAAACAGAAGAAAAACCGTTCCAGTATGTAAACCGTAAATGATGTTAAGGAGTTTAATCATCAGTTTTTTTTCGTGCGTAACGTTTCATTCAGGGTAAGAAAAATGCAACTTGGCGTTGGAGCGATATAAAAGACTTAGTATCAAGTTGCTTTTCACTACAACTTCGCAATATTTGTACATTAATTGTCGCAGGAGGTACTTTGGGACTATAACAGTTTTCTGTTTAGCGAATAATTCTGCTGGTCTCATACTGCTTAGTTTGGGTGCATTAATTTTAATTCAGCATTAATTTTCATTCTTCCTATGTGAAGGATGTTTCGTAGCTGGGAAGGTAAACAAATCAGGAATAATGATGCACTACTCTCTAAAACCATTCGAACATCCCCCTGTTTTAACAGTCCATTGGAGCTTCCTTGATGAACAAATGGCTTAGACCGTTATATAAGGAAGGCATATGAGTCACCCATGTTAATCGTTTTCTTCATATGTCGACTAGAGCTGACCGATTTCGAGAGAGGGGTTAATGTTGTATGTCACATTGCTGGCTTATCGATTTTTGTATTTGCCAACAGCCAAATTCGATCCGAATACGACAGTCATTAATGTTATAATGAAATGATACAATTTTCAGTACCTTCCGGTTTATCACGTGCATGTGATAAACTGTTCTGGTTCTGTCCCTTCCCTCCTTCTGAGAGAATCTGTCGAGTTTAAAGTGTAATAATTTGTTGTAAAAATACTTTCGACAAAAAAGATCAAAAGTAATTTAAGACTCATAAATCCGAATTTTGATATTTTTTCGAAAGCATGCGTTTTCAAATTTTACTGTTGGCTCCATCCAAACTACTGCACTACGCCAATTTTTAACTTTCTACTTTTATTGAAAAGCAGAATTGTGTATCAGTACAGTATATTGGTTCATAGGCACACACAAAAAGTATATTTCAGAAAAGTCTGAATTATGTATAATATTTCAGCCTAGGACAGTTCGGAATCAACAACATTGGCTTTATAGACAACACACGTTTTTGTTGGACAGAAAAAAAAAAAAAATAAATAACAAAATTTAAATTTAAAATTACACTTAAATTAAAATTTAAAAAATTTAAAATTAGTTTTTTATTTATCAGACGGGTTTCTTTCTAAGTTGCTTTAGAGGTTCCCAATAGTGTCATTCTGCCTGTATTCGCGTTCAGCAAATATTTATATGAAAGGTATACGGATCCATCCATCACATTATATACGGTTCTCTTTTTAGTCATGTGATTCAGGTAACTGTACATTATTTACACATACAGGAATTCATGTATTCTGCCCTATACTTAATAAAAGAAGTGTAGAGAATGGCAAATTAAAACAACCTTTGCATTAATGAATATATGAAATTTTGAATGGGATGCTTGTTTGAACAAAACTTCTTACATTTCTAATCCTTGTATAGTAGAAACTGTTTGTATATTTTTCCATTCTTGAAGAGTGAATTTTTATGTCATAAATATGTAAATAAAAAAATAAGTTCAACCTGAAACCACAACACCGGTGACATTAGGCTAGTAATGGTGCAGTTTCTTTCGGCCCAACTCCGTCAATTTAGTGTTCGCCAAGACCAGGACACTGATTGAATCTGTAATCTCAAATGAGAGTTGTATTATTCCGGCTACGTATATAATACACTCCCATTTACGAAGCTATCAGGTAAGCCAAGGGACAATAATAACAGGAAGCCGAAACAACCAGAGCGGTACAAATGTCTTTTTCCTCTCTCCTTGGCCCGCATCAGCTGACGTTACCTGGCAACTAGCGTCATCACATCCTTCGTGCTGGAGCACTTAGGCATACTCGGTGTGGTGAAGTTTTTGTCACTCCGAAACACTACGATGGCAATTGCATCTCGGCATAGGAGGTAATCACGAGCTAAAAAAAGACGAGAAAAAATTTTCTGGGGAAGGCTATTTTCCAACGTCTTGCCAGTTACGCGTACATGAAATGCTCTTGGCAAAAGGCGACGTGTGTTATTGAACCCTGTGCCGAGAGTTAGTGGGCTGAGTCATCACGTACCCAGCAAGCTCCAATGGATATAGAATACAAATACCACTGCAAAAGTACAAAGTTTTCTGCCGTCCGGAGAGCAACTGTTAGTTTCATTTCCGCCAGTCAGAACAGTGACCTACTATTCCCTCAGAAATGTTTATTTTATTTTTTAGCGGACGCATTTTCCTTTACCTGAATATGGATCCACAGTTCACGTGCAATGCCGTCGTTTCCTCTGTTAAAGAGTCGGTATAACGACTGTGCTGAGCGTATTTCTACTTCATTTTTTGAACTTTGCTCTGTTTTCGTGTCTTTCTGCATTACATTCAAGTATTCTTATTGTTGTCAACCGCATATAATGACTTTTTTTAATGGCTTGGCGTGCTGGTTTCCATGAACATCAAATGGGCTTAATATATTCTAATTTAATAATTTAACACGTATTTTAATGTACATATTACTTAAAAGAATCTTTCTCAATTAAATCATAAGCACGTAATAATACGGTTAAAAATTATATCTGAGTATCTGAAGTAATTGGAACCAATATCAAAAAAAAAAAAAAAAGATATAGACAACGTTTGGTTTATTTCGAAATATGTGGCGGTGTAATTTCTTAGTGGCCAGTTTATTGTGAACACCATGGTTACGAAGTATGAGCAGCCCGCAGGAAACAGACCAGCAACATAAAAGCATACGCAGGAAAGCGTACTTACAAAGACTATTCTCGAATTGCGAAGCTGTAGAAATCGAGATATCACCTCCTAATTTGGCCATAACCATGAAGAATCACCTAAGTTGCTAAGAGCCATTGAGAAGATCATCACCATAGTCTACATGTGCCTGCTACAAAAATTCGCTCTCAGAAAAGCCATGAGTTGACTTCAAGCACGAAAGAGAGAAATCCCAGCCCCTAAAACAACCTGTCATCGACTACTTTATGAAAGACATTTGTCTAGTGGCAAACTTGTTTTTACAACTAGTAACTCTGTCATTTCCTTTATATTTAATCTAAAGGGCTGGAATGAACATATGTCGAGGTGAAAGAAGACGACCTATCCCACTCTCCTCCTTCAAATGATGCATTCCATGAGGCCTCATCACTCCCTTCCTCATAAATCTATTGAAGAGCTGAAGTCATTCCTCTGTTTAATTTTAAGGTTGCCTCTTACTTCATGAGTGATGAGTTCTGTAATCTATAAAACAAAATATGCCACAAGCTTATGTACCGCGATGCTAGCTTTATCTATCAAATTGTGTCAGTTGCAAGAGTTAAAAAAAAAGCTGCTGATTTAGCCAATGCCAATTCTCTCGCTCTTCTTCAAATGTGTGGAAAAAGTGGATCTATTATGAAGTTGGCTGGAAAATATTCGCTGGCACAGTTGTCTACACTCATTATTCCATGCCTAATAAATCGACAATCAGCTGTCTGAACACCTTATCACAGAAGATTGCTCATATTTGAAATACAAGTGTGACGCAACATTAGCATCTTTCTTGACTTATAATTATGAGAATGGACGACGTATCATTCGTGATTTATTTTAAACTTCGTGGTGAAAAAGCATTTTTAAATGAAGCAAAAGTACCAAGCAGCATGATCCGATATTCAGAAGTGGTTCCGCTCGCTCGCTCTCTCTCTCTCTCTCTCTCTCTCTCTCTCTCTCTCTCTCTCTCGAATCGTTGCGAATCATCCCAAAACATCCTGCTGGATGGAGTGACCATCTAGAAGAATAAGGACGCTGATCTGCCTTTTATTAGTAAAGGATTATTTTCGCGGACCTAAATGGGTTGAGTTCTAAGCCGATGACTTTAGATGTGCAGTTGGCGCGGAGATCGTACAGTGGCATTCTTGGACGATTTCGATGCCCTTCCGAACATCCTCAGGTCATCTACATAGATGATGTCGCTGCTCAGAAATAGGAATAGGTCAAGGGCGGCCACAAAGGAAACGAAACAATCCCCCATTGAACACTCTATTCAGGGTAAAGTTATGGGAACCTCTATCATGAGCCATGCAACTTTCCCAGTTGATTTTTGAAGATGTTTCGGAAAAGTGCAAAAAATGCGGAAATGATTCCGTATAACGTTGAGGAGTGCATGAATGGAAAGCTCGTTCAACGCTGTTTTAATATTGAGAACATCAGTCCAATTTGGCTTCTGCTGTTGAGGGTTTTTTTTTTTTTTTAAATCCTACCAAAGGTCTCGAGCAGATTGATAATCGTCGATTCTTCTTCAAGGTTGCTTTGCGCTTTATCGGTACATATTATTCACCTCTATCAGTCCTCGTGGTGCAGCGGTTAAGAGGTTAAGTCACTAAGAGGTTACTTAGTGGCTACAGTTTGATCCTCATTGTAAGTATATGTTAATGAACGTTATATGCTAAGTATATATTTCTAATTTTTATTTTTACCCTTTTCCTTTCATGTATATTCAGAACTAATTTACATAAAAATAAAACGACGCTGGACTATGTATTTTAATTACTGAACTAGTAACGAAGCTACAACTTCTGGACCCTTCTACTCCATGAAATTCTCGAGCGCTGCTACCTACCTGCGGTGGTAGATCTGGCGGTATGGTAATTCGCCAACCTGCTCAATTTTAATTACAAGTAAATTTAGGGCAAGAGCCTCGTGCTACGAGAGCTATAAAACATTATTGTACTTGAAGGGCATAGCATCATTTTGCACGTAGCAATGAGAAACTAGATTTGCTATTTTGTGCATCGATCTCATATTCTCAATTTAATTACTTATCAACTGGCGTAGAAGTGATTTAGTAAGCAATAAAATATGAAATATGCACGTGAATACAAGCATCAAACATTAAATTATGAGAATAATGAATATAGTCGCTGAGTTCGTTGTAAGAATGTTGCAAAATTCTTACGACGAATCCGTTTAGGAATATTGTAAAAAAAAAAAAAAAAAACAACGCAAAAGTAAATTTAAAAACCAAAAAGAAAAAATTAAATAAATAAAAATACCAGACCCTCACACTATAGGTAAGGAAGCTTTCACCTTAACTGCTATTTAACACAGAGGGCTGATAACTACATCTTCAGCAGTGATAAGGGTAGAGGAACATTTCACTCGATTTTTTGTGTGTTAATATTGACCAAGTATTGCTTGGTCTTTTGCTTTATTTAAAGAATACTTCATCCTAATGAAGCTTAATATGAATCGGAGGTGCACTTCCGATGTCAGTTCAAATTGAACTGACATCGGAAGTGCTGATTACACTACTGAAAACATTCTGCAGTTCCTGTGGTTTCGCGTCTCAGTTTCTATACAAAATGTTAATGAAGCGAATATTGAATTCACATCCAATATTCATACTGTCCTCAGGACAGGGAAAGTTGAATTCACTCAGAGTAGATCGCTTCCTGCACTTCCATTTGCTGCAGCTTTTATACTTTAATGGATCACGTGCTGATGTTTCTGGCCTATGCGGACGATAGTGCATAGGAACATACATTGCTTGGTCTTTTGCTTTATTTAAGGAATACTTCCTATGCTCTGAAGAGGCCGACAAACTGATAACTGCTAGAACGATGCACTATTCCAAACGCCTTATACTATAACATACTCAGCTTTCTTCGATATCACTAAGAATTCGAACAAGTCGCACTACAGTACATAACTTTCCCACACACAGAAATGAAGGTGAGCTCCAGATCTCTTCTCTTCCTTAAATGTTGTTCAAACAAAAGTGAAAACTCCCACAAATAACCGTAATTCTCTTGTTATGTCCTTTGACTCCAACGTGTGTTTCTCAAGCAGTATATCGAATGCAATATTCTAAGAAAGGGGTGGGCAACCTTTTTAAATGGCGACCAAATAAAACGTCTGTGAGGTACACGCGAGTTCAATTTTTTTTAGCTTTCCAAGATTTTTAGGATTATTAAAATGGTGTATAATGAAAAAATTGTCATAAACAGTTTTATGTTATTTATTGTAATATTTATACATACTTGTACTTATAATAATAAGAAAACTGAAATAGAAATTCAAGATAAAATTACAAAAATACATTTATAATATACAATTATAAAAAAAAATAAAATAAATAAAATCGAAAATTATTATAATTTCAAAGATTTTATAAAACCTTAATAATCTTAGATTTTTTATTATGCATTGCGATAGGTTTCAATAAATACCTTCATAAAAATAAAATGGTAAATCCCCTTCAAATTATTTACTTTTATCCTTCAAATATTCACCAACATTTGCCGTTGAAACGCACGATACACTTACACTGCAATCACATCCTGCAGGGCCGAAAGTCCGGCAACCACTACTGACTGCGTGCAAGTCTATGCCTGCTTACCACTGTTGCCAGAAGCTATTCTTGCTTACCGTTTGGCAAAACTGCTGCTTACTCGAATCGTGATGCATGGCACAAATTCAAATGATTCACTAGACGTGAATGTTAAAAATAACTTAATAAAAATTACAATAAACAAAATTCCATGATATATATATATATATCCTTCGGCGGGCCGTTTATTATATATATTTTGAAAACGATCAAGGTCGGATTACGCACGTTCGAATCGCGAGCTAGAGTTTGCTCACCCCTGTTCTAAGGCATAATGCGCTTTCTGGAGCATAAAGTGTGAACTACCTAAAGCACAATCCAATTTAATACTTCATTGTCATAAAGTATTAATTTGGTTTCTTGACCCCCATAACACTCTTAGGAAGTTCTGAGTTCTATAGTTCTTTGCTTTAAGGTGGACAAATAGACAAAATGGCAGAAGAGGGATATCGGTGAGATAGCAGAGACGTGGTGTCACACAGATATAAGGAATGCAGAACTGGAATTTGGGGAGTACAATATGTACGGAAAGGACGGACAGGATAGGAAGGGAGGAGGTGTTATTATGCTGTTAATTAAGAAAAACATAAAATCAAAAGAAGTGCATCCAGTTCATATAGATGAACAGTGCACTGTTGAGTCAGTTTGGTGTTATATAAGTGCTGCGAAAGCAAAAATAAGAGTAGGAGTTTGTATATGCCTAATGACTCGAATGATTACAATGAACAATTGTACAGAGAATTAGAGTGGGCTAGTAAATCGGAATGTCTTATAATGGGGGAATTTAACTTCCCAGATATTGACTGGAACTTGTGGGTTGGTCACTCACACACTTGTAAGACTTTTGTGGATTTATTGGATGATTGTTTTCTGCAGCAGCATGTTCGAAAGGCAACCAGAGAGGGTAATACTCTTGATCTGGTTATCAGCAGTGATCATTCGTGTATTAAGAATTTGCAGATAAAGGAACCACTAGGTGGCAGTGATCACAGTGTACTGATGTGGAATTTACTTAAAGATATAATTACCATCAGGGGTAAAGGAAAGGGTTTTTGCTTCCGTAAAGGCGACTACAGTGGTCTCAGACAGTTTTTAAATTCTGTACAGTGGGATCAACTGACGATGTTACCAACAGTAAATTCTAAGTGGGAAGCATTCAAGGAATTAATCGTGGATGCTACTAAAAGTTTCATACCTATTAAGAAATATTGTTCAAGGTTTAGGCCTAAATGGTTATCAAATGAACTAATGAGACTCGTGACAGAGAAGAAAAATGCATGGCATGTATATAAATTATCAAGCGACTCAGAAGCCTATGGCAGATATAAGCTAGTCTGTAATCAGGTCATAAAGGAGGTTACGCAGGCGAAGGCAGATTTCCAGAAATCTTTGGCAAAAGATGCTAAGAAAAACAACAAAGATTTCTTTACTTATATAAAATCTAAAAGGAAGGGGATGAATCTGATTGGTCCACTTGATATCGATGGTTCGACTGTTGATGATCCTGCTCAGATAGCAAACAAACTGAATGAGTATTTTGCATCTACATTCACACATGAGGAGTTAGTAAGGTTTGAAAATAGCAGAAGGTTATCAAATTGTAGCAGGATGTTTAATAATTTTGTAATAACTGAGAGCAAAGTGGAGGAGAAATTGTTGAAGTTAAACGTAAGAAAAGCACCTGGGGTGGATGGGATCTATCCAGTTATATTAAAGGAGGCGGCAAAGCGACTAAGCAAACCCTTAGTCATAATTATGAGAGCATCCTTGGACTCAGGGGAAATCCCCACTGACTGGAGATGTGCAAATGTATCCCCAATTCACAAAGGGGGATCGAAGGGTGACACGAGTAATTACAGACCAGTTAGTTTAACTTCTGTTCCGGGTACAATAATGGAGTCACTGGTTAAAGATGCATTGCAGGATCATCTAGACAAGACTGCAGCAATAATTTAGACACAGCAATGGGTTTGTTAAGGGAAAGTCTTGTCTGACAAATTTGATAGGATATTATGATGTGGTTACAAAGGAACTGGATGCAAAAAATAATTTTGATATCATACATTTGGATTTCAGGAAAGGTTTTGACACTGTTGCGCATGGAAGACTATTGTACAAATTGAAGCAGAATGGTATTAAGGGTAAGTTGCTACAATGGATAAAAGGATGGTTGAGTGGGAGAAGACAGAGGGTGGTAATCAATGGGTGCTGCTCTTCGTGGACCAGTGTTATTAGTGGAGTCCCACAGGGTTCGGTGTTAGGGCCTCTGTTGTTTTGTATATTTATCAATGATATTGATGAAGATATATCAGGCATAGTGTCGAAGTTTTCAGATGATACAAAGGTTGGCAGGGTTGTTAATGACAGTAATGGCAGTGTGCTACTGCAACAGGATCTAGATAATTTGGGCAGATGGGCTAAAAAGTGGCAACTGAAGTTTAACCTTGACAAATGCAAAGTACTGCATATGGGTAGAAGTAACTCCAGAGAAACGTACCGACTGTGTGATACTACACTTAAGGTGGTAGAAAATGAAAAAGACCTGGGAGTAATTGTGCAGTCAGATGTGACGTTTTCTGAGCAATGCAGACAGGCTGCCAGGACAGGTCATGTGGTTTTGTCGTTGATATATAGGAATTTTGCTATCGGAGAAAAGGAGGTGATTGTCCCTCTGTATAAGGCAATGGTCAGGCCACGCCTTGAATACTGCGTACAGGTCTAGAGGCCTCATTTTAGGAAGGATGTAGATTTGCTTGAGCGTGTACAGAGAAGGGCAACAAGATTAGTGAGGGGAATATAGGGATCCTCTTACCAAGAGAGGCTTAAGTTCTGCAAATTGTAGCGGCTGGAGACTAGGCACCTGCGCGGTGATCTGATTGAGGTGTATAAGGCCTTGAATGGGTTGAGCATGCTGAATTCTGATGGGATCCTTCCACTTGTTCAGATTACGAACCTAAGGGGGCATAAATTCAAATTAAGAAAAGACAGATGTAAAATAGATGTGCGGAAATTTGCCTTTAGCCAGTGGGTGGTTAATTGCTAGAACAAACTTCCATCTGTCATTGTGGAAGTTGATATGTTAAATAAATTTAAGGAGGAACTGGACAGGTATTTGGAGGGAATGGTGTGTTTTTTTTTTTGGCTGATTCTGCATAAGCTCATACACTTGCTTTCTTGCATCACATGCCACTACTATTAATACTACTACTACTACATCGAAGACTAACTCTGTACTCAGTGACTATATAACTGATTCTATACTAACTTTCGGTATTCATTTATAAATCACACAGAACCATAGTCAAAATTCGAGCTTTAAGATCCGGTTTTGGCTCAACTTGATGACACCATTATTTGGGATACGATGTTGTGATGGGTACCTGTTCGATAATTGTGCAGCTTCCCTCTATTCACTTCCCAATCCTTCCCAAATGTGATACTTGATTCGCTTGGCGCTTTACGAATTAATCATCACCGTTGGATGATTGACAAGGATTATTGCTAAGGCATCGAGCAGACACCCTTCTGAAATGCAAAGTTAACTTTTTTTTACTTTCGAGAATAGCCCATTTGTGTGTAAATTGAGATGGGTGTCCTTTCCTATTTTCGACATATACCTCCCAGGAAAGTTGCTATCATGCTCTGAACCACTGACCGATGCTGCCCTAAGGAATACCCGATTATCATGCTGAAGTAGCCATTACTAAGGGGAGGATGGACAAATCGCTGTGAATGGCAAAGGCCAGGTTCGGATCCCGTCAATGACGAGGAACTTTTATGAGCTTTTTTTCTTGGCTATAACGCGCTTATTAACTCCATGGCTGAGTTAATCAGTCTCAGGCTTTCCTGTCCAGGTGTGTTCTCCGGACAGCAAATCGACCGGAGAATACATGCAATTTATGGACATACTGCATATGATAAGACGGTTCTCGAGTGGCCCTAGTATAACAGATTTTTAAACAGTGGATAGAGTACTTGAAAATAAGTGTTGAAGCCTTCGATTTCCAAACAAGTTACCTTGAGATGTGCAGTTGTTTTACAATATCCACAGAGAGGTGACCCAAGACACAATATGGCAGCTTTTAGTTTCTCATATCAATAACTCAATAAGTTAGGAGACAATGTTTATTTCAGAACCAAACAAAAACTACTTTTAGTTGAAGAATGAAAATATTCCGCCATTTGTTGGTAATTTTCTCACAAGCAGTTTTCTAATAAAATATCAGACACTTCTCCTTTATCAGAACGATTAACACGTTCACGTCACGTGTTCATAATTTTCATTCTACATTTATACCAAAAATCTAATAAAAGAACTGGAGCAAGCAGCAGTGCTGAAATTTAATGAAGAACAGTCTTTCAAAGCAGAAATTGAGGAGATGAAGCTGGATGTTCCCATCACCCTCGTTATTCAATATTTATGCATACTAACTTATGAAAGAAGCCAAGGAGGATATTAGAAAGGAATAACGGCAGGACGGAAAATGATTAAAGTAATAATATTTGGGGATGGCAAGTTTTACTGGTAAATGAAGATGATCTACAAAGAAGAATGAACAAGTTCGCAATGAAAGTACGCCGATCAATAGCATGGAAATAATCAAAATGGCGTTCGAAGGAGAGGGACTGGAGCAAGTTAAGGAAAGCATAATCTGGGAGGTACGATAAGGAAATGCAAAATGTTTGAAGAAAATACGAACTGGTTGCCATGGGAAAGAAACTTTCAGTACAAACCACGGACGCAGAAAAGAGAGATGAGAGTATGAAGCAAGACTGAATGCATTTAAAACGTGTGCGTGGAAAGGGCAGCAGAAAAAAAAAATCACAGTAACCCAATTAAAAGAAAAACAAATCTGATCAGGACATTATTTTTGGGTGTTTGCATATATGCGTAAAGCGCCTATTGTCTTCACCATGTCCATCCGTCGGCCCGACCGCATGTAATAAACTCGATTCTCAGCAGATGCATTTTCATGAAATTTTGTTTGGCTCTTTTAAAACGTTTTCTCCAGCATTCCAAAAATATTATGGTTGTTGCTGTGTTCTGATTGGCGGAATGAATGAATGGGCAATAAGGAGATGCACATATACGAAATGCTCTTTGTTCGTACATAAAGGTCGGGCTTATTTCTTCGATTTTTTTTTTTTTTTTTTATAAATCATGAATTATTACCCTTTGCTAACGCTCCTGAAATGTAATGCACTGCGTTATCTTAACTTGTTTTTATCTCCTTTATTATTACAAACGACGTGCTTATTACTGCTTATTAATTATCTTTATTGCTGAGATTGCCATTAATTCATGTGCATACTGGGCAATCGATCACATCCGTATGCGACAATGGCATAAATGCAAAAAAGTGTTCTTGAATATTTCTCTTTTTTGGGCAGAGTGCCCCCCCCCCCTCTCCTTACCGAGCACTTATTGCATTCTCGTAAAAGTCCTATTAGGAATTCATATCGCCATTGACATTCAAGGTAAAATAGCATTAATTTTCTGTATAATGCGTATGGGAAACCTGGATGGGCTCAAAAATTCACGTGCAGGTATTTTTGAGTCTACTCAATGTGAATGAGTAAATTACTGAAATGAATAAACCACTGAAATGATTACTATCTAACCGTATCTAATTAATATACCACTTACGATACAATTATATCTTCTCGAAGTTATCGTTTCATGCCACTGAATCCGGAAGAACTCCGTCTACACTAAGGTGTGAGCCCAGGTGCATGCCGGTAGAGTGGCTGCTCGGTGTATTATAAATGACCAAGCAGACAGATAAATCTTCATGATTAATGGGAAACGGATACGCACAGTTTCAAAATCGATTTTCCACGTCATCGATATATACTAGTGTCGCTTACAGGCACGTTCACTTAAAGTAATATACTATCCATTTTCCGCTTCATCTGAAACGTTATCTGCTTCTTTTAAGGGATGCCGCCGACATAGGAAGGGTGAGAATAGAAAATCCACAAAAAAAGAAAAAAAATACACTTCCTTTCCCTTTTGCTAGACATAAATACTCTTCTCAATTATTTTCCATACTGAATTGGCTCGCGAAGACCATTTTGGTGAATGCGGGCTAAATATAAACCAATTTGCGCTCGCCACTTCGTAGAAGAACTATTCGTACTCTTAACAACAGACATTAAAAAATCATGTCTGTCATTTAATTTTATTTCTCGCACACATGTAAGATTTATTACAGCTCTTCTTCACTAATATACTGCAATTCCTGTTTCCATTTATAGTGAGCTACCATGCAAAAGAAAAATTCCTCTGAATAAACGCCACTCATTTTTGTCTTCGATCATTCAGACAACAGTGTAACCGGCACAAATTATCTGTTGCTATGTTAAATATACATTCAAGTGCTTGTCATAGGAGAAGCGAATGCTATTTATTGGTAGTATAGTGCCACTGGCCCAATGAACATTTCGATAGTTATTGCCACCTGATCGCAGAGAGCGATATTCATTTACAATGAAGTGCATTTGTAATGCAGTGGCACCGCATTACAATTGTTCTGATTTTTTGTGTAAAAGTCTGTTCATTTATAATGAAACATAACGAAAATATTATTAATTAGTATCTTTAACAGTTTGTATCTGATCCAGACAGTTGGTCAACACTACATGATACACTGCAGATACCCCGAGAACAAAAAAGTAATTAAATAGCCTTAGTAAATTAATCTGATTCTTTTATTCATTTTAATAATTTCAAATATAAAACCGGAAAAATAGAGAAATAAATTAATATAATTAATTAATGTAGTAATGCTTGTTAATTGTAGTAATACATGTGGTGCGGTTCACAACAATTACAGCCAGGAGTAAATTTTAATTGCCAACGTAACACGAAGATAATTTTAGAAATGTATAATAAATTAATGAGTGGATGTGTGTCGCTTGTTATGATCAGATGATAATGGCACTTAATATCTTCTTAAAAAGAAAGGGGGGAAAAACTGAAACAGGCAGCCAACTCCCAGCGTGCCAACCTCAATAACGATGCAATACTTTGTATTTTATTTCTAGTGCACTTTGTACGTACTAATATCCTGTTCTAAACGCATGTGTACTGCCTTCATTACTTACTATGGGATTCTCCATTGTTAAATATAGTCGGGGATTGAGATTGCTGTATTTAAAAACAAAGGCATTTTCTTGTTCTGCCAAAGTTGAAGGTGGTTGAAACTGGCTTAAACCCCTTATAATCACGTAATTCTATTATCAGCATCTCTTGTTATTCAACAATCACATCACACACATTTATGATGAGTGGCATAGAACTGACCTGCAAATTTTTCTGTCTCTAGTTATGGGAACACGTTTGACAGCGTAGATTTTTTAAAAAATTATTCTAGTGGATTGAAAAAAATTGTGATGTTTTATAAAATATTCCAACAGATTGCCTTTTAAGTCTAGTAAATGCTTGTTATTATGCTCATTGGTAAATGCTTGTTATTAGGAAACTCGATGAACCCATATGCCGACTAGTCATATTGACGTCACTACTTTTCCAATTAGAGCCACAGTATTCTAATTGAGGGCAATCTAAATATCGTAAGAGTAATTAAACAGTTTAAAAACTGTATAGGAGTAGCGGATGAAATCAACATGCATCTCAGTAGGAACTGACACAAACAAATCATGCACGATAAGGAGTATGCAGCGCCCACAAAGTACACACATGTACAATAATATGCATCAATGAAAATAAACATATAATCGAATTATCACGTTTGCACAATAACATGCGCGTACGTTAATACGTGAAGCTACGATTATATTGGCCAGTTATAGAAAGGTAAAGAAGACAACTGTCTGATAGTGGCAAATGATGCAAGCCTTTATATTACCATGAAAAACAGTGCCCACCTCAACTGTACATCCCCTCTAATAATTTGCATAATGCTTCCTTAAAGTGGATCGAAGTTTTGTTGAAGTGGATAATTTATTCATATTATCCGCTTCTACGACACCAAATGGAAGTTTATTCCAACGATCAATTATCCAACTATCCCTGGCTGAAAGCAAATTTTCCTACATCTATCCTGCAGCCATAATTTACAATTTAAGTTTATATATCCTTATGTGCGTGTTCTGAGAATGAGTAAGGATACCATCAGTATTTGATTTACTCAATCCATTTAAAGACTAACGCTTTAATCAAGTCTCCTCGCAGGTGCTTAGTTTTCAAACAGTGCAATTTGCAGAACTGAATCCTTTCATGGTAAGAGTAGTTTCAGTATTAATAGTAGCAATAATGCAAGAAAGCAAGGTTACAGATTATCAGCCAAAAAAAAAAAAAAAAAAAAAAAAAACTTCCCATATCACATGCCTGTGCCCCTATAATAGTTTTAGTTCCCCATTGAATTTTTTCAAACTGCCTATTTAAATAACATCAGATGAAAGTATGTTCCAACTATCAACAACCTGCTGGCTGAAGGCAAATTTCAGTGCAATCAATCCTGCAACCATCCTTCCTCAATTTTAATTTGTGCCCCCCCTCATGTGTGCAATCTGAGCAAAACGAATTCTATCAGCATTAACATCATGTGTCTTTCACTAATCTTGTTGCTCTTCCCTGCACCTCTTCCAACTATTTCACATCCTTCTTAACCTTGATTTGTGGCTGATGTCGAAAATGCTATGCACTAATTCTATAATTCCAACTTTCCCTTTCACTGGATAATACAGTGTTTTTTTTTTTTTTTTTTTCTCACAATTTCCAAGCGCTTCCGTCTTATTCCCTGGCATATGGTATTCGCATAATTCAGTATTTTTAACAGGGAAAATCGAAAATTAAAATTAAATTCTTTTTATTAAGTGTTGGTAGTGAAAGTTGTGCAATATTTGATTACACACTTACTTTTTTAGCAAAATAAAAATAGTACTATAGATTTACAATCTATCAGTGCGTTGGAAATAATTGAGATTTCAATACAGAATTATTGAAGACGCTCTTGATAACAAGATATCGCGGATTTGAATGAAAACTGAACGCAATGGTGAGGTCGAACAGCTACGATAAGCGAAAATATAATGGAGTATACTGGAACTTTGATTATCCATGTAATGACGGGAGCTAGGTGCCGATTAATGCAAAAAAAAAACAAAAAAACACGGTTAATCAAAATATGCAATTTACTAACATGAAATTTTACAAGAGAAATTAATATATTTACAGGGAGACCGCGAGCTATACATACCATATGTATGTAGAGATTTGGGTTCTTATGTAACTTAACTTTAAATATATATAATTACCTTACAGAAGGTAATCTGATATTAGCTTCTCTATTTTTTTTTTTTTAATTACATTTCTTATATTGGTTCTAAATTTCCGTAAATTTAAAGTCTGCCATTTTGTCCTTTACGGTTAAATGACATTCAACTGTCCACTGAATTCTAAAAAAAAAAAAAAAAAAATATATATATATATATATATATATATATATATATATATATATATATATATACAATATATAAATAACGATGCCGTCAAGACAAAAAAAGCAAATTAAAACAGGGAGCAGCAGAGATAATCATTGATAATTATTTACACATAGTACATAATAGATAATTACCGTTTTTTGTTTGTTTGTTTGTTTGGATTTTTTTTTTTTTTGGCGCATTAGCAACTAAGGCTACAATGCGCCAAGTCCAGGTAATATCTAAAAATTTAAGCTCTCGGTGACCAAATTAATTAGGCCACCATGTCCAGATATATAATAACAAATATCTAAAAAAAATAAATCAAAGAGATAACAATAACATAAATTTTAAATACAATTAAAAACCTCTATTGATTTAAAATAGCTAAAAACAGCAGACACGTTGTCATTGTCGGATAAAATCTGACTGAGTGTATAAGGCTCAGTCAGATGATTAAAATCGGTAAAACGGGTGATAATTACCGACATACACAGTAGAACTGTATATGAAAGTAATCAAAATTGTTGACTGGATACAGAAAAAAATATTTATTTATTTAATTCTACATATAAGGGATCTCTAGCTCACATACTATTATATTGTTATTAATATTCCAGTATATTAACTATTCTGCAGTTAACACTAGAACAAACATAAAAAAGAACAACAAGCAACCGTAGCCGAGTGATCAAACGCGAGGATAGGAGTACATTTGTTTGAAATGACAGTGATTCAAATTTTGAACCACTGTCTCTATAATTTAAACTCTTCTGGATCTATATGGATTCAGAGGAGTCCACGACTATAAACAAAAAATATAATAAATATAAATACTCTCAAACGAAAATTATAACAGTAACTGAAATACACAGCATACAAAATTCGAGCACAGGTAGCAGCAAAGAAGGTTAACAATAAATAATTACTTAGTGACTAAAGTGGTCATTCTATACACACGAGTAACTGCAATCTACCTGGTAAAACGTCGGAATTGTCATTAAGACGAGTAATCAAACATTAGTGAGAGACTCTGAAGGACAGTTTTGTGCTCACTGAAACCAATTCAAATAGTTTCTACCTTACAGAAGAATACAGATAGTCCGACCTCAGAGGAGACGATTATCCATCTTCTTTCTTTGGAAAAAAGCAGCTCTGATGTGATTCAGATTGAGCTGCAGATCGATATTAAGCTCCTTTCTGGCCCTTGCTGAACGAGAGTTCATTCGGTAGTCAAATTCGAGCAGACTCAACTCGTAACATTACTCGCCTTCTAGTTTCTTGCAAAGACACAGAATGCGACAGCAACAAGGAACTCAAGTTCAGTATGCTGTTGAATAATCTATGTACAAAGGAACTGTCAAGGTAAAGTCTGCAATAATCATGTAGCCCGAATATGGAGAACAGTTGAATTTTGTCATTTAACAATATACCTGGACACTTCTAAAGCAAAGATGCCTCAAAAATTCCACATTTCACTATTTCAATGCAACGGCGAACCATCGTTTAATATAAGCGAGGAAAAGAGAAATAAATAAATAAGAAACAGCACCACTATCAGAAAGTTATTGTGAAGAAATCAGCTCTTTATTCAATTATGGTTATCATCTAAAAACAGATTCCGTCGTTTAAGACTAATTGATACCATTCTCAGAGAAAACCCCGAAGATCAACTTCGACATGACATGAAAATTAGTGAAGATGAGCCATGGATCTAGTTTCCTGTTAATACATGATATGGCGGAATACAGAATTATGATATTCTGCCGTCTCAAAGAACGAGAAGAATTTAAAAATTACACTTTCCTTATAGATGACACTTTCAAAAATAACAGTGAGCCCGCAACTGTTACCTCATTACAAATACACGTCAATGTTAGCAAGAAGTTAACTCGAGTACACTCATACATGTAGACATAGGAAGTAAGCACTCTGAGCAGTGGTCGGCAACCAGTGGTCCGCGGACAACCGGTGGTCCGTGAGAGAATTTTGGCGGTCCGCAGATTAATCTGAATATATTTGCAATTTTCGTGTTTATTAAAATGTTTCATTATATTCTTTCTGATTCTACTTTTTTGCAATTTTCGCCTTATCACGTTGCATGTTTATAAAAGGCCCAATGCAATATCCAGTATTAGCGATGCTTTTATTGTAAAAAAAATATAGAAAGCTATTTCTATTTCTAAATCGATGGCCTAGCCTGGGCACGGCGCGGTTCGCAGTTCTTAGATAAGTGACCAGTAATATTTTTATTTTAACTGTGCACAGTGTGATATTTAATGGCACCAAAGAGCCTGAGTTGATAACTATCTTATTTCTTGTTTGGTATTAGATTCAAATAAAATAACCCCAATGAGTGAGAAAAAAACAAGCAAGCATTTTGCGCTTCTTAGGTAATACATCGCGTTGTCATGAGTTGATTAATGAATCAGAGCCTCCGCAGCCACCGCAAGCCATCATCAGGAAGGACATTAGAACTGGGGGCGGAGAGAAGAAAAAGTTCAAAGTTTCAAAAAAATATGATGCGGACTACTTGCAGTTTTGATTTATTCAAGAACCTGGAAGTGAACTGGATCCACGGCCGCTTTGTATTATATGTTCTGGGCGTTTATCCAATGATGCCATGAAACCTTCGAAACTCAGCAGGCACTTGCAGTCAAAACACCCAGATTTAGCTAAAAAGCCAGATGAATACTTCCAAAGGATGCGTGAAAATTTGCAAAAGCAAAAAAGTTCATTAGCAACAATTATTGTTGAAGATAAGTCCTTAGAAGATTGTTGAAGATAAGTGCTATCTTATTTGATAGCATTTCAAATCGCGAGATGTAAAGAGCCGTATACAATTGGAGAAGAATTAATTAAGCCTTTCTTGTTACAAGCTTGTGGAGAGGTTTTGGGAAAACAGGCTGTCCAGAAACTGAAAGGAATTCCTATGTCCGCTAACACTGTGAAGCGCAGAATTGAAGACATGGCCGAAGATATTGAAAATCAAGTGATTGCACTTGTGAAAAATTCTACGTTTTATTCAATTCAACTTGACGAATCAACAAACATAACTAACAAGGCAGTTCTTCTTTGTTTTGTGAGGTTTGATTGCCAAGGAGAATTAAAGGAAGAACTCCTTTGTTCACTAATCTTGTCGGGTAGAACAACAGGCTCTGAAATTTTCAATGCATTTAATGGTTATTTCCTGAAACACAGTATTGAATGGAAGAAATGTGTTGGGATAGGCACAGACAGTGCCGCAAGCATGACTCGACATCGTTCAGGAGTTGTTGCAAAAGTGAAAGACGTTGGACACCCAGACATCTTGTTTACTTATTGTATTATACATCGTGAGCAACTTTTGGCGAAAAGATTATCTCCAGAACTGCACGAAGTACTCTCTGATATAATTAAAATTGTAAACGAAATTCACCACAGAGCGCTCAATTCTCAAATATTTGAAGTACTTTGTGAAGAAATGGGTTCTCAGCATACTCATGTTATTCTTCACGCTGAGGTGAGATGGCTGTCGAGGAGCAAAGTACTAACCCGATTGTTCGACCTGCGCGACGAAATGAAGTTTTTTTTTTTTTTTATTTACTATCAGTTTATTAACACAAGTTTCACCCCCTGTACAGCAAGTGGGCTAGAAGGGTATACAGAAATTATAAAATATACATTATACACTTTTGTACAAATTTTCAGCTCTTTACAATATAATTATTGTATAATAAAAACTATTAAATAGATATATACATTTACTAAATGTATTCCCTTTGAATTAACATAGATCTTGATAATTGAAGAGTTAAATACATAGGTTGACTTCTTTATCAGTAACTAACATAACAGATTTATTTATCCATTACATTATTGCATTTTATTTGGTCATATCATCAAATTTCTAATAAAACTGCTCAATTTTCACAGCAATCCTGGTGATTTAGTCCAGATTTGGTCTATAATTTGGCTTCTGTAGGTTTTGTTGACTTCAAACTTTATCGGATCAATGGAGAAGGTGTTGAAGTGTTCCATGGTGTTACATGGGAACATTCCTTTTAGGGAGCCCAAGTTTGATAGCTTCATCCTAAGTGGGGGATGGCTTCTATTTCTTCCTCTTGTTGGTGCGATGATATCTTTTATTGATGGGGCATCAATATGGCGAGTTAGCAGCTTGGTAAGCGTTGACAGATTTTTTTGAGGACAGTTAGCTTCCAGGAGGTCATGCCTAGGTTGACTAGGAGAATGGATTTCGAGATTGTGAAGGGGTTCCCTTCCAGACGGTTCAGCCACCGCAGAATCCAATATTCCATTGATAGAAATTTATTACATCGAGAGGTAGATGCAGAGGACCAGATTTCTGAGGCATATAGTGGTATGGGTGTGAGACATCTATTAATATATTGTCCAATCAGTCTGGTGTTGTGACAGCCTGCGAGCTCTTCTTCCAGCAGCAAAATAATTCGAGGTTCCATGATCTCTTGTCCGACAATGATTGGCTAGCCAAGCTTGCATACTTGGCAGATATTTTTTCTGTTAAACGAGCTGAACACGTCCTTGCAACGTGTTCACACTGTGAGGCAAAATGGATGCATTTCAAAGGAAGATATTGCTGTGGCAAACGCGGCTGGCTGAAGATCTGCAAATGTTCCCAAATTTTTATGATTATATGAAACAGGAGGATATCAACCGACAGGTAATAACTCTTGTTCGATTGCACTTACAGTCGCTCACTGACTCTTTTGATCGTTATTACCCAAAGGAAGAGGACCCCAGACACGGAAATACGTGGATAATAGATCCATTTTCGGCGAAAATCGAGGATAGTAATTTGAACATGAAAGAAAAAGAAAGCCTAATCGATCTATCATCCAACGACAGTCTCAAAGGTAAATTCCACTCGTCCCTAACAAGATCTCATTTTGGCTTTCCATAAAAAATGAGTACCGAGTGCTGAGTGAAAAGTCCATTAAAATTTTAATTCCATTCGCAACTATGTATATGTGTGAAAAGACATTTTCATCAGTTACGGCAATTAAAAACAAGTACCGCTGTCGGATAGAAATACAAAAGGCTCTCCGTGTTGCAGTAACGTCATTGGAGCCAAGAATCCAACGGCTTATTTCAAACAAGCAGCAACAAATGTCACACTGATTATTTTGCTATAATTAATCCTTTATACACCTCTATGTCGAGGTGCACTCGATATTTGATAATTATTAATATTAATTGTTTCTATTAATTCTTTTTTTAATAAAATTAAATTTAAAATGTTTTTTTTGCATTTTTCATAATGAATATATCTGCGTATATTTATTATACTACTTTTTTTATCATTATAAGGCCATTATATTATTAATTATATTAACAATTTCCAATTTTTTTCAAATAACTTGGAGTGTAAAAACAAGTGAAGCACCATTTCATATTTAAAATGTTACTTTTATGGAAAAAATCATGGTCCGCGGGATTCAAAACTTTGAGTTTAGAACTCAAAATTTTAGTTCTCAAATATTTGAGGCACTTTGTGAAGAAATGGGCTCTCAGCATACTCATGTTCCTCACCACTGCTATCACCTACTTCCCGCAGAATATGGAACAGCATCTTCTCGACTCGGAACAAGCATACGAAGCCCTTACCATTTTTGCACAGAAACTCTTTGCTAGAAGGCGAGCACTTATAGCAAACCACCATGCACAGCACCCAGAAGCGGATGATGAATCCCAAAACCAGGACTAGAGAAAACCGGAATACACAAGAAAACTGTACCAAATAACCCACAACCACGAACATGACCATCATTTAGCCTTGTTCACGAGGGAACTGACAACCAGGAAGACCTACGTCTGAACCAGAGACAACCTGACACAGGACTTGATTCATGTATGACCCTGCGACTGGGATCTGATTCCTACATTGAAAAAGAACACCAAAGAAGATCCGGTTCGGATCGCTTGGACCCCCACGTGCTCACAATTGTCAATGCCTGATGGCGATCTGTACCGGGTTCCCTTGCCTGGTACCTTTACTCCCTTTCCCCTGGTGGGCAGGAGGAGACAGTCTTGTCTCCTCTCCACCCCTGCCAACCTTGATTCTTCTCCTGGTGGGGCTTGGGCCTGCCTCACTGAAATTCCTGGGGTCGCCTTCTCTATCGTCCCCATACTTCTGTCTTTCCCCCAGCCTTCAGTCTCCCCCCCCCTACTCTGCCTAATACGCCAGCGTATAACCCCACACAAACTGCAAAAATTTAACTTCGTCCAAATTAAACCGCATACACCTCAATTGGCTTTTCTAATTCCAGCGCTCACCCCTACCGAGTTTTTTTTTTTTTTTTTTTTAGTCACTGAAATCTCAGGAAACTAGGTGGCAGGGCCTGCCAGAGTAAAACTCCATTCTGTGTACCTGGTCTGCCTCCACGGGGCCAAGTGTGGGCAACGTTGGGCCTCAGTACGGGTCCAGCGGCTAAACGGCCAGATAAACAACGATACACAACACTACACATATACAAAATCCACACACTTTTAAATCTCTGGCCTTCCCAGTGAGCTGGTACACCAACAATGAAAGCAACGCGGAGATGGGGGAAACCCCGGTGCCGTTAGACATCAATACACTTTACACTTTACACACATTCATGTTCTTCTTCACGCTGAGGTAAGATGGCTGTCGAGGGGCAAAGTACTAACCCGATTGTTCGACCTGAGCCACGAAGTGAAGTTATTCTTCCAGCAGCAAAATTTTCGGTCCGTGAGGTCCGAAAGGTTGGCGACCGCGGGCTGAGATGATCTTTGAGATAGCAAGCCAATGGGCGACTTGGAGCCGGCAGCCGCAGTCGGAGGTGTATAGGGTTCTGTAAGATATAAGATCTTACAAGTTAATTTAAATGACGATAGCGGGGTTGTTTTTCGCAAACTAAGATATTAATTTAAAAAAAAAAAAAAAACGTTAGCTATAGTGATATTGTAAGATGAAAAATGTTACAAATTAAATAAAATAAAGGTAGTGGGTTTTTCGCAAGGTAAGATTGAATCGGAAGAAGGTTAAATGTAGAGACGGAATGGGGTAAGTGTGAGAATAAACAGTAGCAAACGGATATACATAACTCCCAATATACACGAAAACACACAGGGACAGCAGGACTAGGTAGCGGGGGTCATTTGTGGATAGGCGGGAGAAGGGTTGCTTGGGAACAAACAATGGGACGGGAGACGAGATTAGTCGAGGCGTTTCCTTTGATCGGTTACACAGTCAGACTAAACAGGAAGTGGGTGCACTTCCAGTAATCGGTTTGAAATTAAAAGCGGCGTCAGACTGACCGAGATGTGTGTTTTCGGAAGGCAAGGTGCGAGATGGAAATGAGTGTTGGGGAGGTGGTCGGTCAACATCAAAGGGTCGGACGGCCTGGGAAGAAACATTAAGAATAGTCAAAAAGAAGGTTGGATTGCGCGCTAAGGTACAGTCTGAGAGAAAAGTATTAGCAAATGAAATGGTGCGAAAATTTTAATAGTAATAAGAGGATTGGTTGGAGTCCCGAGCAGAGGCGTGCCAGTTTTTGAAGGGCGGGATAGAGTTTGGGGAACAAAAAGGGAGAGCGGAGAAAACTGAAAGGGAGACAGTCCTTTTTTTAGTAAGTGTCCATGATGGGGAGGCTGACGGCGAAGAAAAAAAAAAAAAACCAATGTTAGTTTATTGGAATGTCAAGGAGTTTGGAAGGGTTAGTGAAGCGAGGGAGGGAAAATTTCCCACAGAGGACCAATTCGACTCTTGAAGATCCTGATATCAGGAAAGTCTTGGAAGGCAAATTACCGGTCCCGAGGAAACATAGCAGGAGGGGCATAGAAGTAGCAGCCCTGGAACAAAAGGGGGTGTATCCGGAAGGCAGAATAACGTTTCCCGAAAGCAGTATAGCAGTTCTGCAGTTCACAAGCTAATTCTACAGAAGCCGTGAGATGCTGTTGCAGACCGAGAAGACCTGCAGTCATGAATAAGGAAAAACGGAAGGATCTAAAGGAGGAACTGCGCCAGTCAATTGAAGTAAGTGCCACAATAGAATAAGCACTCCATAACTAATTTAAAAGACTGTAGGAAAGGGGTACGAGAACTTTTAGGGGAAGTCATATGTAAATTATAATATTAGGTGAATGTATGTAATTGTGGACAAGTAAATTAATGTTGTTAGGGAACAGTAACAAGTGGAGAAATATAAACATGGTTATTTTACTATTGAATAAGGTAAAACTATTGAATACTATTGAATAAATGACATAAGGACGAGATTAAATAAAGGGGTAATAGATATGAAGGCTATCTTACCTGATGACTCAGATGTAAAACGGGGTTCAAATCAGAAGTGTTTTGCCTAGTGCTAGTGTGAACCAAATAAGCAAACAAATGTCAGTTTAAAGAAGGATTTTTGTTGTATCGCGGTAAATCTAGATAGACTGTAGGTCACTTTTATTGCTGTATAAGACTGAAGAAGTGTATAAGAGAAATTGATGTGGATATTGATTGTGATCCCCAAGATTTATATTAGAGAAGTTATTATAATAATGAAAATTCATGAAATATAGTATTCTGGTGGTAAAGAGATAAGTAATGTACTTAAATGCAAATTAACATAACCGAAATTATTTATTCTATGAACCAAATAGGACTGATATCAAGTTAAAACATGTGCATGAATAGTGATCCAGTTCTTTTCTGTAAATATAAGTAGAAATAAATGGTATATAACGTTAGATTGCAATTTGTCTTGTCATTCTTAATATCCAGCCAAATCCAGTAAGAGAAATATACTCAATAAAGAAACTCCATAGAGCCTGAATCTTTTCTGTGAGGTACACAAGTCAGATGCGAAAGTGGGGGATTAGAAAGGGTCAAATAATAATAAAAGTATACAGAATTGTACATAAAGCATACAAAGGGATATAAAATAAATACCCCCCCCCCCACAGTTCGCTTAATGTGCCACGCATTGTATAGTCTCGGCACTATGGAAGCAATTTTTGGAAACAGGAACCATTATAAGAAGAGCTCGCCAAGGTCGCCCGAGGGCTATTCAGCCAGAATAGATCACTATCTGGCTCTAACAGCAAGACGGAACGGTACGATATTCTGTCATTAACTTTCTCATGAGGTTGTTGCGCGTCCAGAGATGAAAGCATTTCCAACCGGACCGTGTTAAGAAGGCTCAATTCAAGAGGAATCTAAGCAACGATGCCAATGGTTTATATCCATTAACCTCATCACTTACAGTGTCACCGATTCTGCCCTCCCTCGTCAAGTGCCTATCCAGGATATTGTAAGATTCTCTACTAAAACAGCGAACTGGGACCAGTTTGACAATGTAATTCAACATGCTCTTCATGACCCAGCTAGCAACTTCTACCAATCAATGAACAGTGCGCAGAAAACAGACTTTGTGCAGAGTCTGCTCCTCAAAGCTTCAGAGGCTTCCATGAAAAAATGTTCCAGGAAACCAAGATCTGTTCCATGGTGGTCGCAGGAACTCACTAACCTGCGCAATTCTCTGAAGCGCGCTCGGAAAGAATACCAACGCAAGAGAAGGACTGAACCTGCTCACATTGCAGAACAGTATAGAGACCGATTCAAAGCAGTCCGCCGTGAATATACTAACAAAATTTACCATGCCAAGCAAAGCTCCTGGCGTTCCCTTGTCGAGACTGAGGGGAACCGGAATCCGTGGGGTTTAGTCCACAAACTCGTGAGGAATAAGCTGGGATCCACGGATGTCATACACTCTGTCCGCTCTGATGACTCGTCTGAGACTACACACTGGGAAGATACAATCAACCGGATTCTGGATGAACTAATATATCAGGACAACACCAACTCTGATACTGACATCCACAGGAAGATAGCAGTACAAAATTCCAGCTTCCAGCCAGATATTATGGAGGAACCATTCACAGAGGAAGAAGTCGATGCAGCAATTAAAAAAATCAAAAAAGGTAAAGCTCCTGGTTTGGATTTTATTGAAGGCGAGACTGTGCAACGTCTCTGGGCCATAGCTCCAATGATACTTCTTCAGCTCTTCAACACCTGTCTGAATGAGGGTAACTTTCCATCACGTTGGAAGCATGCTAATCTGAGACTCTTACCTAAGGATCCCACAGGTACCTCCAAGGCATTTCGCCCGATTGCGTTGCTTCCCATTCTCGGCAAGGTTTTTGAGAGACTGCTGCTCTCCCGCTTCCAACCCCGATATGAAGCCAGTGGTTTGGCATCCTCGCTTCAATTTGGATTCAAACAAGGGTGCTCCACAATTGATGCTCTATCCAAAACCCTCAAAGTTGCAGAACAGTCGGATGCAACTTATGTACTGGCAATCTTCATTGACTTCAAAGGAGCTTTTGACACAGTGTGGTGGCCGGGCGTTCTTCAGAGGGCCAGAGTCTCTAACTGCACTTGGAATTTCTACCACTGCCTCAAAAGCTACTTCTCTAACCGCAAGGTCAGCATCAAAACAAAATATCACTGCATCACCCGACATCTAACCCGAGGCTGTCCCCAGGGCTCCATCCTGGGGCCAGCTGTCTGGAATATGATACTCGACGACTGGCTCCTGAGGGACTACCCACACACTACTCAGCTTTCTTATGCCGACGACATGGTTATTATCATTGAGGGCCCCACCCGCGCCACCATAGAAACCGAGGCTACGGTTGTTCTCGCTGCTCTGTCCGTATGGGCCACGGAAAATAAACTCTCAGTCTCCACTGAGAAGAGCAAAACCCTCCTATTAAAAGGTAAACTGGACTTCTCCAGACCTCCTACCATACGTTTTAATGGCCGCCCACTGAAAAACTACCGATCGGTGAAGTACCTAGGAGTAATTTTGGACGACAGGAGAACTTTCATTCCTCATATCCAAGCTATCAAAGAAAAGATAAAAAATTACATCACTATGTTAGCACGCTTTACCCGCAAGGACTGGGGTCTTAAAGGACCAACTCAACGCCTTTTATATTCAGCAGTATTTATACCAATTGTTACATATGGAGCTGCAGTATGGTACCGCCGAATGACTTTAGTGCATGCTCAACGTAAAATTCAGCAAATTCAACGACTTATGCTACTACAAATGACCCGCGCATGTAGAACGACATCAACTGCCGCCCTACAGCTACTAACAGGCCGCCTCCCTTTGGACCTCCACGTCGCTTTTATCGGACTTTCTCATGCCATCAAGAAGAATAAGGAAGCTGAATTCCTCACTATTCAAACCCGTACCGATACCGACATCAAACAGGAACATAAACGTGTGTGGCTACAATTCATAAACTTATGGCAAACCCGCTGGAATAACTCCACAACTGGTGCAACTACTAAACTTTTCCTTCCTGTGGTAACCTACATCAACAAGCAACGTTCCACTTGGTTCTTCCCTAACGTCTATGCTTCCTTCCTATTAACTGGCCACGGGTCCTTCAAGAGACGCCTTCTAGAGTTCGGCCTAGCCGAGGATGCCCTCTGTACCTGCGGAGAACCTGAAGACTGGGATCACGTGATGCACTCATGCAACGTATACTTAGATCTAAGAAACCAACTACTCCTAGACCTCCACACTACATCACTTCGGCCAGAAACCAAGTTATTGGAATCTAATGATGCCTTCCGTGCACTGACCAGTTATGCCAACGAGGTCTTTCGTCGTCGCTGGCATCACCTGCAACTCCCGAACACTAGTCCTGGATAACCTCCTCTAGACAGCAACTGATACCCAGCACCGGAAACTTCCAGACATGAAACTGCAAATGGCGGACAGCCCTGTCGACGCCGCTCGGTGATTCTCCATTGTGACGATCCTGGACTCTTTAATTTGAACTTTACCTATTCTCTTCTTCCTACCCACAGTCTTTCTCCAGGACTCCCACAACTGCATCTAGCACTCTTCCTGCTCCGTTTCGCCTGGAAGGATGCCTACGCTCTGTCATCCTCGCTATCTTGTCTGTCTTCCACTTTCCTGTCTCTTCTCTGCTCTTTCCTTGGCCTTCCCCACTCTCGCTCCTGCAAGAGTGTGGACGGCCCGTCAGATGTCTTTTACTCCCTGGTCCGGCTCCTCGTGCCAGTGGACGGATGCTGGGAGGCTCCTTCCTGGTGATCGCGCCTCCCAGTAACGAAGAGGCCAGTCAAACAACACAAACAACACACTACTCACACATAACCCACACTGACTGGCTTTGCTATGTTAACAGAGTATTTAACGCGGATTTGTGGGAAACCACGGGAACCGCATAACAAAAAACACTATGTCCACTATGTCCACTATCCATTAACCACAAATCACCTCAGAGCTAATCGAACCCGATGGTAAGGACATGTGACTTGAAGCCATGACAAATAGGGTACAGTTCTGTTGTGCGATTAGTCGCGTTTTAGCATACAATTTTAGATTTTATTTCATTTGGAGACAACGAGGAATGATGTATCATCCCTCCAATATCAGAGAAAGGGACACTTACGGTGGAGGTAGTGTTTTCGTATGGGGCGGAATAACGATCAACGGCCGCACACCTCTTCATATTTTTGATAGGGGTACTCTAATTGCGCAGATGTACCAAAAACAGATCTTCGAACCCTATGTGTGACTTTTTAGGGGTTCGGTTGGCCCAGATTTTCTTTTAATGCATGAAAACGCCACTGCACATAGAGCTCAAGTGGTGGACGAATTCTGAAGCAGTCGTTGGAAATCTGAATATATCCAACAATGCCGAGGCCAGCACAGTCACCAGACTTAAATCCGATCGAATATGTTTGGGATGCTCTTGGACGTCATATTGCACGTCGAAAGCCAAATCCTCCGTCACTTGATGAGCTAAGGTCTGTGCTGGTGGAAGAATGGGATTTGTTGCCACAGAATCTTATAGACACCCTATATCGAGTATGGTTTACCGTTGCCAGATCTGTAATTAATGTAACCTTTTTTATAATTCTTATACAACCGTTATAAATGAAGAAGAAGAAGAAGAAGAAGAATTCTTTATTATATAAATGTCCCTGGTACCCTTCCGAAGTTTCTAGCTGCAAGAGTTACACCATGTTTTCTACGAGTTCTGTTAATTTTGTTACCTCTTATATCGAGGCTATTAGCCAATATCAACAGAAGGAATATTGGCTTTCATTTCCCCACCTCCAAGAACTGAGTTTTTGCCGGTTGCATAAAATGCAGCAGATTGGCCAGTGAACCCTTCTACTATGCACACTAAAGATTATATAAAAAAAATAAAATAAATTTTCTGTTTATACTCCGGGACGACCAAACGGTCAGAGGAGTTCACAAGATAGACAGAATACAAGAAACAGCACCGTATTCAGTAGTCACGGGCTGAAGTAGCATACTATCGCATCGAGCACATTACAATCCTTCATCAAAACAAAATGAATAATAAAAAGCCTTTCGTTTGGAATATTTACCAAACTAAAGGCAAACTTTCATAGAAGAGGGAAGGGAATAAAAGAATGTCGGCTATTATGTACATATATAAAAATATGTATTTATATTGTATATATAAATACATACTATTTATTATACCTTGCTTGTTGCTATGAGTACTCCTTCAGCATTTTAAGAAACTGCACCAGGAATATTCTCCTTAAATAGCTTTAATTTAAAGCATTAGCAACAAGGTTGAATTAAGCAGTGGATGCAGTTTCATACATTCATTTTGTATTTTTATATGTCTGTGCTCGCGCGAGTATACGATGAAAGTTGAAAGCTTTCTTTAGAAAAGTAAAAACATCTGCAATTAAACAACCTCGTCACTCAGTGTGTATGAATGATGAATATTCAATAGTCAGTCCAATTGTGAATGCACAACGAAACTTGTCTTTCTAGGTTACACATTTCCTCGGACGTCTTAAGATGAAAAAGAAATGCATATGAGATGGCGTTAGGAAGGGTGTGATTAGGATTAGCATGCCATTTGTAACATTCTGTTGACACATTATATATTCAGAAATGCTGAATATTCATAATGTAATAGTGCTGATATTTTTAGAATGTTTATGAGGTACCGTGATTTAAATGATGCTAATTTCATTAAGGCTACTATTTATTCCAATCTTTGAGGAAGTGCATACTTATGTGAAATAAATGTAACCAATTTGATTTATTTTTGTTTATTTTAAATTAAGATCACTTCAGTGGTTAAGTTTTGATATTACGAAAAGTAATTCCATTCCTCTTAAAAATATTTGCAGTAAAACAAGAGAGAGAGAGAGAGAGAGAGAGAGAGAGAGAGAGAGAGAGAGAGAGAGAGAGAGAGAGAGAGAGAGAGACTAATAAGGTTATTTTTAATTCAGGCACACAATGATCCCAAATTATAACCCAGCTAATTAATCATGATTGAAATGACTCAAAATACATTGCCACTTGTGGAATCTCGCTGAGACGATTGCATCGTCTCAGAGAGAAGTTTTGATCGAAAATTCACATTCAATAATCACCTTGATCTCGTCGTAGCATGAATGCAAAGCAATATCTGTTCTATCTTGATGCCATTGCATAATAAAGCGCTACACAAATGCTATCATTTACTCCTCCATTTTTATGGGTTGGGATCTACCGCCCGCACTACTCTGAAGCGCCGGTCAGCAGGAATTCTGGCTACAGAGATGGGATGCATTCAAGCACTGGCTCCAGGTTCGAACTAGTTTATTTCCGGAGTACCAAACAGAATAGGATACTTCAGACTAACAGCTACTGTAAAACTTATTGCTGGTATGACTGGCGTTCCCCCAGTTGTGGGATTTCTGCCACTGGAGGATCCAAATCTGTGGCCAACAACTCAACTTTTATTTCGTGAAATTCTGCGGAGAGCCATGGTATCAAAAATCATCCTCATCCAGGAAGCATATTTATGAACTGGAATTTTTTATCTGTAAACTTTAATCTCTAATTATAATATATCATTCGTAATTGTGTAATATAATTTGTAAATATTTTGTGTAAATAAAAATGAAATAATTAAGTATCATCTTACTGTCACTGAACTTTATGAACTTTATATTATGTGTTTGTTCTACTGTATGATGTTTAATTATTTATGTTAACCCTTATCCCTGATTATTCGGGCTGTAATGTGTATTACTACTGCTACGCTTTCTTTTGCGCAGTATATGTAAAGTTAGAAATATGCAACAAAGAATTTGAATAACAATAGTAATAAGATAATGAAATTGTTCTTTCGGATTATATTTCGGATATGATATCTTTTGTAATAATAGAATGATTTAAGTATTTTTCACAAGTATGTAAAATTATTTTTACAATCACTACTATTTATTTTTTTTTACAGGCTATGGACGAACACTCCTCTCTAGTTCATCCCACAGATGCGCTTTGAAACTGGGTATTGGATAAGGCAGGCCATGGCAGAACCTTTGGATCCCCCACACACTGACTGTATTTGTACATTTAGCGCGGTAGATGGTTGCATTTTCATACTGAAATACTGTATAATTTCAGGATGGTGATGGATGTTTACCGCTGTTCACACGAGTATTCATGTAACATTTCCAGGTGTATTTTCAGTTTTTTTTTTTTTTTTTATCAGAAATTTGTATGATGTGAACAATTAAATGCAATAATATAATGAAAAATAAATAAATCTGTTATGTTAGTTGCTGAAGAAAAGATATATAAGTGAACCTGTGTATTTATCTCTTCAATTATTAAGATCTATTTTATTTCAAAGTAAATACAATTAAGTAAATGTATATATCTATTTAATAATTATTACAATACAATAATTATATTGTAAAGATCTGAAAATTTGTTATAAAAGTGTATAATGTATATTTCAAAATATCTGCACACCCTCCCAGCCCAATAGACGTACAGTGGGTGAACCTTGAGTTAATAAACTGATAATAATAATAATTTTCCCGATTAAGGTATGCTCTGGCGTTTATTGTGCTTACCGGTGTAATATACCGGTGTGATCAGGGGACAAAAGGCATGCCACGAAACCACTAAATCATTACACCTCTTCCAGCAGCCTGTACTGTCGATACAACTGTTCCAATATCTCGCGTGGTTTCCACCATTTGCACACCCTTTCATCGCTGGTTAAAAACGTAAATCGGTACTCATAGGAACACGTGACTTGTCTCCAGTCCTCTTGCATTTATCCTTTGCTTTCTGGCACCAACACAAATGTATTTTAAGATACTTATCCGAGATCAGTGGTTTCCATGAAAGTCTCCTACCTCGAAATGCATTTTTGTAAGGTTCTTACCACTGTGATATTCCCTATTATACGAAGTGGTAAATTGTTTAGTTGTTTGGCTAAATTAATAATCCTTTCCAGATGACGAGCTCCTCACTCTCTCACCTTACATTTTAGGCCTTGAGTCTGTTTATGGAGGGTTTCTGAATGCAGTCCCATTCGTTAAATACTCGAATGAGAACTATTCTTCGAACATTCGACAAGTGCAACAGTCCACTCTTCTGTAACACCTACTAAGTGCACACCAACAAGAGTGCCTCTTTGGAAGTCGGTGAAATTCTATCCGTTCCTCATTTCCAGTAAACCAACTGGAGCACTATTAGGATCACATCGTTTTAAAGCTTTCCTGCACGAGTCACATATGATGTGGATCTTCGATTTACACATTTTTGCTTAGAGCTCAAACTTACATGGTTCTAATAAAGTGGAATTTTAGTGTATATTGCAGTGGTTTTTGTAATATACACTAAAATTCTCAATATCTCAATAACAACGAAAGCGAAAATCACAACACCAGAAACTCCAAAATAAATCACCACCCATTGTCTAAAAGAGAGTAACGAAAAAGTGAGATGGGAGCGGTTCAAACCTGAAACAGCTCAAAACTGTCAATAATCCTGAAAGGAGAAGGTTGTCTCCTGACCGCTCATGGGGATAACGTGTGTTAACTTCCCCAAGGGTATGACGCCAGAATTATATATCAGCATGGAATCAACTCCAGAACCAGAAGACAGAGTCAAATTATTACAACGAAAGCCCGTCTAGCTGAGTCTCCTCTCATCATAACAATGCTGTAGTTTCCTCTCCTCCCTTCCCAGCCCTCATAGGTACCGCAGTTGGCATAATCACCGTCCTCCCTACACCGGGTGGAAAAGACCGGAATTCGAATCCCCTCAATCATGCTTAGAATTTTTATCGGCCTTTTTCGCAACGTGATTGAGTTAATCGATCTGAGCCGATGATAATGCGTTTTTTTTTTTTTTTTTTTTTTTTATGAACACCCCAAACAAGAGATGTATTAGAACGTATGGTACTTGGTACCGTGCATGGGTTGGAGGTTGAGAAGATGAATGATGATATTAGACTTCATCTTCTGTAGATTTCAATTTTCAGGAAATACGTATAGAGGAAAGAATGTTCCATAAAACGGATGTTCAATGAATGATTGAGGAAAAAGAAAAGCTGGTTCTGTGAATTTGAATTTGGAGAGTAAAAGGATGTTGACTGGTTGCGTAACGTGTTCGGACTGCTTTGAAAGAGAGCAGGAATTATAGCAGCCAATTCAGAAGAGCAGTGCCCATAGAAGTATCTATAGAAAAGGCATGCAGCAGAAACAGAACGTCTATGAGACAGAGAGTGAGGGACTCTGTTAGAAATGAGTCATTAATGACTCTGGGAAGCAATATTTTGTAATGTGCTTAAGCCAAGAGAGGCTAGAAGTCACGATAATCCCCAAAAGAGATAGGAGCAGAAGAATCCTTTTGCGAGATATAAGACAGGACGGCATTTTAGAAGGATTGAAATCAACTTTGTTATCTTTGCCCCACTGGAGAATTACCTGGAGGTTAGCATTTAAAGAATTGGTAGTGAATATTCGAGAATTTGAAGCTATTTGAGTACGGCTAGATTTCTCAAACTGGAAGGTGGAATGCAATGTGCTATCATCGGCAAAACTTTGGATAGGATTTCCAGTCAATGGAAGAAGGTCATTAATATCTAAGAATATATAAATTCATACACCGACCATTGAAGGTGTATGATTTTATATATTCTTAGACATGAGTTTTCCCGACCTCAGAGGCCTCTTTCAGGAGGTCATTAATATACAAGAGGAAAAGAGTGGGGGACAGAACTGAACCTTGGGGGACACCAGCATTAGTGGAGAAGTTAGAAGACAGAGAGCCATCTACCATCATCCTCAGTGAACGATCAGAGAGAAAACTGGATAACCAATTACAAAAAAACAGTTGGTGGAAGCTCATTTAGAAGACCTTTATGCCAAATACGATCAGAAGCCTTTGAAATATCAAGAGCAACTGCTCGAGTTTCAAAATTTTCCATTGAATTTGATTTGTCCATAGATTGGTAACATAAGCCAGAATATCAAGGAGGATCGACATTGACTGAATCCATACTGGAGTTAGTTGATCAGAATGAAGGTCTCTAGACAGCTTAAGAGTTGGCGGTTAATTGATTTCTCCGTTGCTTTATAAAGAGTAGAAACATTTTCAATGGGGCGATAATTGGATGGCAGGGATTTATCACCCTTTTTAGGAACTGGCTGGATATGAGCAAATTTCCAAGAAGAAGGAAATACAACTTTGGAATAAGAATGTGAAAAAATTCAACACAGAACAGGAGTAAGTTCAGGAGCACAGGTTTTGGGAACAAGAGGATGTTGGGATGTTGTTATGTCGTTATTTGGTTTTTAGGAGCATTAGCAACTAAGGCCATATTTCTCCGGGGATATGCGGTGGTAATTCCCTGACCTTTCCGCATCCTCCGTATTTGGTGGCTCACGGGCTCGAACCCCGGTCTAATCAAGAAGCGTGTGCTACGCACTGCTGCTCCTACCCACCTGTCTACGGAGGTGCCGGGAACAAGCGGAGAAATAGCATCAGGATCTGGAGCTTTCTTAGCACCAATTTTCTCCAAAATTCTTCTGACATCCTTTTGAAGGAAGTCCACAGGAGGCAATGAATGGAATGTGTTGGGAATTGTGGGAGGTGATTTACAAAGATCATTAATACAAGTGTTAGAAGAAAAATAGGATGCTAGCATGTTAGCTTTATCCTTGCCTGAAGAGTCAATAGAACTATATGGTTTTGTCAGAGTTGGGAACAGAAGTCCCCCCCCCCCCTCCTTTCTCAAATCCTCTGTATTGTATCCAAACGCCTAATCAAGGCAACCTCAAAAAAAGAAAAAATAATAATAAGTTATTCTAAGTCAGTTTATTAACACATTCAGGCACATTAGCTTGGAGACCAATGCTCTTACAAACTATAATAAACATAGATATCTTTTTATCTAAGATTAAGTTTCTTCTTATTAAACTACAGCTAGAAAAAAAATATTTATTTAGCTTTGATACTGTTTTCTTTATCAAAGTGAAAATCTATTTAATCTTCTATTTCTCCCCGAATATTTAATATTTTGGAAATTTGAATTTTATATGTAAAAGCAGTATTAGTTTATTTTCTGTTCCATGTACAAAATATTGTAGCGATCAGATATTATTAAATAATGAAAATAATTTTCTATCTGAAATTGTTTCGCGCTTAAGTTTTATATAATACTGTAAGTGAACATAAGCTTGCTGTCCCCTCCCCACAAGCGCTTCAGGTTATCACTTAACCCTCGGTATGGTTGTACAATAAAGTCATTACAGAATAGTAATGCAACCTGGCTCTACCAAGATGAGAAAATTGTACGCTACAGGTAGACATTATGAGGGCCTTTATTTGGTTTTATTTTACGGCATGGCTACACGGTCTCTCTTCTGGTTGCTGTACAGACGGGTTGCTTCGCCTGATCAAATGCTGTTCACAAAAAGTTAACGACACACTTAAAACAAACTACAAGTTTACCGCTGTGAAAGTAGACAATCTTTATTCGTTTTCTGTTCATTATTTATTAGCAGTCTATGCTTTTCCAACCCCTCTGTGAACACTCACGTACATGAGTGAGCATCTCGATTTCTTCTATCTGCTGATAAATGACCTGTCCACGTTTACACGGGAGGTCGTCAAGAGTGTGTCCAGTAAATGTTCAAAGTAGAAATTATTAGCCGACTCCCAGGAGAAACCGAGTAAAGAGATTAGTTCTATAACTAATGCACGGGATTCTTTTAAGAGGAACAAGCAGTGTAGATCCATTACTGGCAGTAACCCAAGAGGATACCTCTGAGGCCTCTAACGCTTTCCTGAACTCTTGCAGTCCACAGTCCTCTAATTAGTAGAAGTTCCTTCTGGAACTATTAAGAAAGTGTGGGAGTTGCTCCTTAAAGTTAATAAAACTGGTTTAGTTAAAGTGCTATTGCAGCTCCGGAAGAATATGTAAGAGGCCACTATGGAATTCTTAATTTACACACTGATACACAATGTTATCTGAACAGCTGCTGGTTCCTCTTTGATTTGATAGATCGGTTTTGTCAGATTACCATCAATAATAAAAATAAGCACCATATTCAATAAGGAACTTTTCTATTAAACGGAACTGGTGCGCCAAGTTCATTGCCAAATTGTAATTTTCCTATTTATCCTATTTCGCCAAATCCTTGCCACATGTTGGCAAGGATTTGGATGCATAACGTTTTGCAAGTGCATAAGTTCAAAAGCTTGCTTTCCTGTTTATTATTAAGGCAAGAAATACAACTCTGAAAAACCTGTTAGACATTCATCCGACCGGCAACGGGAATTGAACCTAAACCTTCTAAAAATATACAGTGGATGACAAATAATAAGATTTCCATAAAAAAATCTTATTATTTGTGTATAATCCGCATAACAGAATTCTGATCAGTATTATAGTCCACGTTTGCTTATTTATATAATCAATTTTAACTCCCTGTACAGCATTTGCAAGCGGAGGGTTAGATTTCATACCTACTTTGATTAGCTTGATTAGCTAGTTAGGGTTACCTTAACATGAGATTGTGAATACATAGCATAACTCAAGATATTATATACAATAGCATTATAGTTAACCATTTAGAAACAATGTGAAATAGAATTTATATTTAGTTTTCAGGAGTATGTTGATTAAACAATGAAAGTTTTCCCAACTACATTAGGAAATTTGGTAATATAATCAGACTAGAAGAACACATTAAAATGGCGGGCTTTCACTGGAATTGAATATGCTAGAAAGTTTGTGACAAGGCTCTGATTTCTTACTGTTCCACATTTTGCTTATGTTTAGTTAGAGCACGTTGCATATCAGAAGAGTTGTATTAGCTCGCAAGAACTGTGCGAGGCAGTCAAGGTTATTAAGTTCAGAGCGCCATTGGTATTAAGGGTGCTATGTTAATTTCAGTTTCCTCGAGGGTCTGTCAGAACTCAGAAGAAATCGGAGGTGCCAAGGTAGTACGGCTCCAAGGAGGCAGCAAAAAATAATAAGTAAAATAATAATTTTAATTATTATTTTATAACGGTACCTGGAGTTACCCAAATCCGTATGTCTATAGAAGTATACACCACATGCAAATCAATCAATGCGTGTTCATGGGTCGATTTGCATGTGGTGTGGACTGAAAATCCCGGAATTAACTAACAGGGGGAGACCCTATATCCTCCGCCTGAGATTGGCTGACCACAAGGTCGATTGAAAAGGACTTCTAGTATACAACAGGATTCCAGACTTCGCCAAAAGAGTCACAAGTGGTGAAACCACTGTGATAGAACCCGAAATACTTAAAAAAAAGTAATAGAATAGAATATACACCATAACTTCGATTGACCCTGTTCAACAGATGCCTAGAGGTACGGAAATTCCCAACGAAATGGAAAACGGCCAACATCAAACGTATCATAAAGATTCCGACTAAGAAATCAGAGTGCCGAAATCCTACAGGCCTATCGCACTTCTTTCAGTAGTTAGCAAATTGTTTGAAAAGCTACTGCACAAACGAATCCTCCAACACTACAAAGCAGCTGGCCTCCTAGCCGGGAATCAGTTTGGATTTAAACCTGGATCCTCCACAACAGAAGCCTTCAGAAACCTAATTAACAAGGTTAAAGAATGTGACAACAAGTATTTTCTCGTAATATCGATTGAAGTGCCGGGGAGTTCGATTCACTCTGGTGGCCGAGCGTCTTGGGCAGACTCAGGGAAGCTAAAGTACACATCAACCTCTATAAAGTCATAGAAACCTATGACCTGAGATAAACACTCCATACAAAAAGATCGCAAGAACAGAGCAGTACACAGAGGATTTCCACAGGGGTCTGTATTGGGCCAACTCCTCTGGAACTTGGTATTTGATGAGTTCTTGAGAATGGACTTAGGAGCGGTGGGGGTGCAGGCCTTCGCAGATGACTAGATTTTCATAGTGCAAGCAAACTCCAGAGCCCAATTGGAAATCCTAGCTAATCAGGCCCTGCAGATACTCCAACAGTGGGTCAAGAAGAATTTCTTAACAATGTCACCGATAAACACATCGTAAGCGCTGCTTAAAGGAACCCTGCAACTGAGACGACCACCCGAGATTAAGATTGATGGGACAACTATCAAGTTCGCTAGTCAACTAAAATACCTTGGTGTCATACTAGACAATAATTTATCCTTCCAACCACATCTCAAATTCCTAAGACAAAAGATCAGAAACTACTCTGCCATAGTAGCTAGGGTCACAAGGCGAGACTGGGGTCTCAAAAAGCGTACCCTAGCCTTATACTACAAGACAACCTTCCTCCCAATAATTACATATGCTTCAGCAATCTGGTACGACAAAACTGCCTTGGTCGTAAATAAGAGAACCCTGGATGCAATTCAACGCACCATCCTGCTCACTACCACCCGCGCCTGCAGAACGGTGATTAACCCAGTGCTCGCAAGAACGAGGACTCCACTACTACTTATCTAAGGGAATAACCACCACTTTCCTGGAATTTACAATAGACCCAACAAACAACCATAAGGCAGAAAAGATCTGGCTTCAGTCTCACCTGCTGCAGGTGTGGCAGAAACAACCAAAGGAGCAATCGCCCACAAGTTCTTGCCGCAACTTGAAAAAAATCTATCCAAAATCGCCTACTTGGTTCTTTCCGGGGTTGCTAACTGGACACGGCCGCTTTAACGCAAAGTTAATGGACATCGTCCTTGTAGAGGACCATGCTGAACATGTGGAGAGATCGAAACCTGGGAACACCTCATGTATGACTGTCCGCAATACGTGGATCTCAGGTGCATTCTAATCACGAGTATAAGATACCTCCCCAGAGGGCAAGATTCAGAGGAGGATTCAGAGGATTCAGAGGAGGAATACAGAGCCCTAACCAACTTCGCTCAAGAACTCTTCTCAAGAAGGAGAACGCTAAATGCAATACACAAGGAGTGAAAGACGACCAGCCAGATAACAAATCAAAATATCCTTTCAGACACACCTCGGAATGATAATGATGTGGAAGATACTAGCTGTCTTGCCTAGTGACGGTGCACTTCCAACAATGATACGAACTAACACTGGAACCAAGAAACCCTGCCTATAAACCAACAAATATGAGACCTAAGTGAAACTGACAAATGTACTAAATGAAGATAGAGAACCAAAAACAAAGACATTCAGCTTGGACGGGACACTGTCTCACTAGAGACTACTACCGGACATGATCTTATATGACTACAATACGACTGCTGCAGCCTCACTGCCATGTAGCCAAATGGCGATCTATACCAGCTTCCTTGCCTTGTACCTTTTTTCCTCTCCCCGGCAGGGGAGGAGAAGATAGTCTTCCTGTTTCCTCCCTCCCCTACCACCCCATATACTACGCCTGGTGAGGCATGGGCATTCCTTACTGACCACCTGGGGTTGCCTTCCCTATCGACCCCATACTTCTGTCTTTCTCCCCAATCTTCAGTCTCTTCCCCCTACTCTGATTAATACGCCAGCGTAAATCCCACACAACTAATCAAAATTAACGATTTCTAAATTGAAAACTGAACCACATTAACCTCTCCTGGCTTTTTCTAAACTTAAGTGTCCCCGTTTTTTTTTTTTTTTTTAGGTCCTAGCCACCGAAACTCAGAAAATTAGGTGGCAGGACCTGCCAGAGTATATATAAGCTACTGGGTTCCTGGTCTGCCTCCACGGGGTGTAAGTGGGGCAACGTTGGGCCCATTCTAGTCCGTGGGCAACTCCCCTGAGCCGGATGCTCTCATAAATATAGCTGAGGGTTTGCTTAATTCCTTTGGCGCCTCCTCTAATATAACTGGATAGATCCCATCTACCCCAGGTTACTTTCTTATATTTAACTTCAACAATTTCGCCTCCACTTTGCTCTCATTTATTATTATAAAATCGTTTAGCTCGCCGTTAGAATTTAATAAGCTTCTGTACTCCACTTCCCTACAGAATTCTTCATGTATAGAATACTCGATGTGTAGATGCAAAATACTCGTTCAGTTTCTCAGCTATCTGAACAGGATCAACAGTCGAATCAGCGATATCAAGTGGACCAACCTGATTCATTCCCTTCCTTCTAGAGTTTATACACTAGTGTGCAAAATTTAAGGACCAGCCAGGTTTTCACCTGTAGCTTCTCATAGAAGTGGCCTGAATATGGGAAAAACATATCAAAGGAACCTCGTGAGGTACAGAAATGAAGGAAACAAGACCGACACAACGGGAAAAAAACGGTACAGAGGGACTTGATTCAAAAATGGCAACATAGCACTGGCTGCCATGATACAGATGCATCACTGCCAAAGATGGAACAAAGGGAAATGGCGGTCCTCGGTAGGAGATATGGCCACCCCTAATGTCGATGCAGGCTTTGTACCGCCTGTCCATACTTAGAACAATGTTGTTGATAAGTTCTTGCGGCAACATCGTCCATTCCTCTGTTAGCGCCATCTTCAGCTGGTGAACATTTTCTGGTGGGTGTGGACGTGACGCTAGGCGTCTCCCCAGAGCGTCCCATATGTGTTCGATGGGATTTAGATCGATGGAACAGGCAGGTCAATCCATAGGAACAATGTCCCCACTTTCCAAAAGCATATCAACAACTGCAGTGCAATGGGGTATGGCGATATCATTCATAAACTCGAACTCGAGGCCAATGGTACCTCCGAGCAGACGTACATGGGGAAGAATTACCTCAGTAAAGTAGCGTGCACCAGTTACAGTACCGTCTTCCAGTATCTGGAGTTGTGTACGTCTATCCAAGATAACGCCACCCCAGACGACAACACCTCGACCACCATATCGACCCCTTTCAGTGATGTTAACGGGGTGGTACCGTGTGCCAATCTCTCGCTAGATTAGCTGACGTATAGAATCCCTGCTGAGACTGAATATACTCTCATCAGTAAAGTGTACCTTAAATAAGGATTTTGTGGTTGTAACCTTTAGAAATAGTGTTGTTCCTTAAGTTTTGCACACCAGTATATAAGTAAAGAACTCTTTGCTGTTATTCTTTACATCCTTTGCCAAAGATTTTTCGTACTCTACCTTCGCTTGCCTAAATTCCTTTGCGACTTGATTACAGACTACCTTATATCTATGATATGCTTCTGTGTCGCCTGATAATGTATATGCATCCCACATTTTTCTTCTGTGCAACGAGTCTCATTACTTTATCTGATATCGATTTAGGCCTAAACCTTGAACAGTATTTCTCAGTTGGTGTGAAAAGCCGAGTAGCTTCCAAGATTAATTCCTTGAATGCTTCCCAATTAGAACTTGCTGTTGGTACCGTCATCAGTTGGTCTCACTGTATAGAATTCAAAAACTGTCTGAAACAACTGTAGTAATCTTTATGAAAGCAAACGCCCTTCCCTTTTACCCCTGATGGTAGTTATATCTTTAAGTAAATCTCAAATCAGTACACTATGATCACTGCTACCTACTGGTATCTTTATCTGCAAATTCTTATTGCATGAGTAATCACTGTTGTTAATCAGATCAAGAGTATTATTCCCTCTGGTTGCCTCTCAAACATGCTGTAGAAAACAATCATCCATAAATGTACAAAAGTCTTGCTAGTGCGCGAATGCCCAATCCACAAGTTCCAGTCAATATCTGGAAAATTAAATTCTCCATTATAAGACATTCTGATTTACTGGTGCATTCTATATATATAGAATGCACCAGTTCTATATTCTATATATATATTTTTTTTTTGTACAGTTGTTCTTTGAACTCATCAAGTCATTAGGCCTATAACACGCTCCTACTCTCATTTTTGCTTTCCTAATGCTTATGTCACACCAAACTGACTCAATATTGCTCAACTAGATGTATACTCGGATATCACGCAAATGATATAGTAATTATGGAGCACAGTCAGGTGGTCCAGTATGTACAAAGATGCCTTGCCACGGCTGTTTCGTACACGTCCGCTATTCGGTCATCCGCTCCCCAATCCTACTTTAGGAAATTCTTTGACACAGATTACTGGTGCCCAGAGGAATTAATAGGGAATAACAGAAGGAAACGATTCAGTCCTTGCCGCCCATCTTCTTTCTCGCCGAATGGATGAAACAGATTTTACCAGCTCATAAATCAAGCTCAATCCAGAAGAGCTGTAACAGATGGACAACATTCGGTTCTCCTGCCAAAACACGCACTAAGTTCCCTAAATGTACATGGTATGTTTCCCGCAAACACCTTAAGTGCAAAAAGCCAAAAGTGTAATCCACAGTTTTAACTGTATCTGGACCGCTGCATCGCTGTCCATAATTCTGTTACATTCCTGGGTGGAGGATCGAAACCTCGAATGGACCTTTCCACAGCATCCCAAAGATGCTCCACAGAGTTCATGTTCAGTGAACGGGGATGCCATTCCACGGTGGAAACATCTGCGGAATGCTCTTCGAACCATGTTCTAGTCACCTCGGATCTATGAATAGATTCATTGTCCTGCTGGAAGATTTTTATTTTGTTATTTGGTTTTTTTTAGGAGCATTAGCAACTAAGGCCATATTGCTCCGGGATATATGGTGGTATTCCTTGACCTTTCCGCATCCTCCATATTTGGTGGTGACGGGCTCGACCCCGGTCTAATCAAGAAGCGTGTGCTACGCACTGCTGCTCCTTCCCACCTGGCTACGGAGGCGCAAATCTGCTGGAAGAGTCCATTGCCTTGTGGGTGCACGATGACGATGAAGCGATGCAGAAGGTCTGCAAGGATAGACTCGTAACTTGGACCGTTCAGAGAGCGTCTAAATGTACTAGAGGTCCCAACGTGTGCCAGTTGAACACGCCTCACACCATTACTGACCGTTCAACTGCCTGAACAGTTCTTTGTTGACATGTTGTAATTTTGGTTTTTAGGAGCATTAGCAACTAAGGCCATATTGCTCCAAGGATATGCGATGGTCATTCCCTGACCTTTCCGTATCCTCCGTATTTGGTGGTCACGGGTTGAACCCCGGTTTAATCAAGAAGCGTGTGCTACGCACTGCTGCTCCAGCCCACCTGGCTACGGAGGCGCCCTTTGTTGACATGACGGATGCATAGCTTCGTGCGGTTTCCGCCAAATAGGCACCCGCCCGTCCGCTTGAAATAACTAGAAACGAGATTCATTGGACCAGGAGACATGCTCCAGTCATCCAAGATCCACTGCCGATGTTCTTTCACCCAGTTCAGGAGTAGAGTCGTGTATCGTGGTTTTAGCAATGGGACTCTGGTGGGTCGGTGGCTCCCATATCCTATTGCGGCTAATGATCGCCTGATGGTCTTGGTGGAGACGTTTCTGGCATCTCCTTCGTTGAAGTCGGCGGTGATTTGTACCACTGTCTCTCTCTCCGGTTGGCTGAAACAATGCGCGACAGACATCGACGGCCACGTTCATCCACCACTTAGTGCCTTGCACTTCAGTATACAATAGTAGAGACAGGTCCGGCTCCACGTGCCCAGGGTCGGGCATCAGCCTACAGCTGAAGATATCAGCTGTTTCCTGATGGCAGAGTGACCTGACATAAACAACATACTAAGTTCATAAACATTTCTTTAATACAAGTTTAACCTTTCCTATACAAAATTTGACTATTTTTCTTTAGATATAATTAGTGTAATTTATATCTAAAAATGCTCTTGTTTTGAATATTCAATTTCTTAGCTATGTTTCAGGCCCACTTTACAGTTATCTGTTTTATTTAAAGAATTAGGTGGAGATGGGCATATGCCTGGGAACCACCCCGACACAGTACACACACACACACACACACACACGCCCACAGCGCTGTCCACGATGAGATGTTATTCCGGAAATGGTGTATTCCCGATGCACTCTTGATACTGTCGAACGGGAATAGTGCAATTTGTGTACCACCTCCACGACAGTGACCCATGCATCGGGCACCCACTATTATTCCTATTTCAAAGTTTTAACTCATGACGTTTATCCATACTAACATCGAATTACCGTCTACGTGAATGCAGTGATGCAGTGTATCTATATACCAGGGGTGACCAACGAGTCGATCGCGGATTTAATTTCTGTCGATCACGACGAATTTTAAATATACAGTCATCCTTCGATTTGTGCACCTTGTGCAATGAAATTTTTGAGATGGTAGATCGCGGCACATTTTGAAGGAAAAAAGTAAATCGCATCACAAATTTAAGTTGGCCACTCTTGCTATATACCATCGGAGCAGTGGGTTCGTCCACTAGCGAGAACAGTGACAGCGTTGCGTTGCCTCTCCTTTCAGTGTACAATTGAGGACCCACACCGGATGGAAAAGTCGCAAGTTCGAATCCCGCCAATTACGCGAGGAATTTTTCACAATGTGGGTGAGTTACTCCGTCTCAGGCGAGGGTTGCATGATTTTTCGTCCAGCAAACAGTAAATTGACCAAGGAACATACACAATTTACAGATAATATATACGGCGCAATAGTGCCTAAGAATATGTGTCTAAAACCATCCCCAATAATGAAGTTATGGTCTAAACATGTATTAAGACATGTGCAGTATCTTGTTTAGGGCAACTACAGAACTTTAATTCAATTCCGCCGTGGTACACAGAACTCTGGAAAAGTCCAGAAAGATGGATAATGTGATTGTGCAGTGAAAGCACTCCCCTTGTTCCCAGGGATGTGATTCGCTACAACACGAGGAAGGCTGATTAGCTCTGTTTCAGGATTGAACTATTAAGAAGACTCCCTGAAGACATTCCACTCCCAGATGTACTTACCCTGGACAACTGTGTAAGAAGAATTACATTTACGATTAGGAGTGCCTGCGACCTCGCCATCTCTCTCGCAGAAGGCTCTACATTGCGCCGTTCCCTGGTGGAACTACCAGTTACAAGCCATAAGAAGAACAGTTTATCACTCTGTGAAGACGTTCCAGCGAGCACGGGCAAGACTGCTCCCCCCACCTAAGAGATCACAGCAGCCAGGGAAGCTTACCGCATAGTCATTGATCAGTCTACCTGATCAATGATCGTAACTATGGATTCCGTCAGTGTCAATATACTGATAACATAATGGCTTATGTTATTATGTACCAAGCAGTTGCGCTTGACATTTATAGGGCTTTTTGATCGTTTTTATCATAAAGGTCTCTTCTATCTTATAAATTGCCGATTTTCTCTTGCAACTGTGTATCCAGTTTTCTCTCTGGCCACTCACTGCTGGAAGTCCAAGGTTCCAGCAATGCTAAATGTCCACGGTTCCTTTATTCTCCTACTCTTCTTTTTTTTCTTGCATGTTTACGACCTTCTACTGGCTCGGAATCCTATCCATAGTTTCACTAATGATAGCCCAGCACATTCCCCTTATAATTTCAGAAACCTTGTTTTTCTTTGTTTGTGCACGAACAACCAGATTTTCTCAATTATCCCCAATCAGTTCCTTAAATACAAATACTGATTTCCAAATAATTCTATAATAGGGAGAAGAAAACAGTTAAATTCAGTCATTTTAAAACTCAGTCTTTTTATTTCTCAAAAAAAAAAAAAAAAAAAAGCCTGCTTCTATGCATGTCTTTCATAACAATCAGATTTCTGAACAAGATCAGCTCTCTTACAGATTACCTAAATTTCTAATGTCTCTTGGCATAAGCACATCACAAATATTGCTTCCTCTGCATAAAAAAAAAACTTTTTTTTTTCTTTTTTCGTTTTAGGCGTTACTAAATGGTGTCACCAAAATTTGCCATTATATCAGCATTGTTTTCACTCTAATTTCCTCTCCCTAAATATACCGAGTGAATAAATTCCAGTACTGAGTAATACATTAAAAATGTTTTTTTTTTTTTTTTTTTTTTGATTTGGTAGTTGTTGGCGCATCGGCTTCTGTGGCCATATTGCACCTCCCAAGGTTTTTGCAGTACTTTGATCCAAGCCCGAGGCGGGAATCGAACCCGCGACCTTGGGGTTGCCGGGCAGGTACTTTACCCACTCGGCTAGCCCGGTCGGCCATTAAAAATGTATATTTATTATTTATTTCTTCACGTGCTTCATATTCATTTCTGGATGTTCCTTCTCCAAAGAAGCTAATAACTGACAGAGTCGATTTCGGATGACCTTAGTTAAATACATACTGCATTCGATTAGTACCGCACATCTTTCTATCTCACTCTTGTCTACATGTTTTTGGTTCAGAACGAAAGTTGTTTACCGTAGAAATTAGTATTTAAACAATTGTTTATACTAAAATTGTTTATGACTATATGTCAAGTTCATATATATATATATATGAAGTCGACATATAGTCAGAGTCACATAATTTACGAGAGACAAAGATAAATAATTAACAATAAAAAAGATAAATTAAAAAATAATAATAATAATTCTGCAACAAGTAATTAATGTGTCCTACCGCTAGCATATTACGTGTTTTATATTTAAGATTAATCGGCACGCGTTAAAAACGTTTTAATTTTCGTATATTAATAAATTTCATGGATAATAATATAAAAATGTTTTTATTTTATTAATAATAATTACATATCGGTTACTGAAAGTACTGGTCTGTGATGGCTAAAGTAGGACTTATAATTTTTAAATAGAAGAGATTTTAGTTCACGACTAAAATCATCTATCGATTATCCACAACCAGTTGTTCTATCTATAGTATTTCCCACCATCTATAGTTTTTCCATTACGTGTAGTATTTATCGAAAGATCTGATGACATGACCAAGTTGAAAAATGTTTTCATAAATGTGCAGAACTCTTTTCCAGCCTAACAGTCTAATTGCAAAAAAAAATTACATTCAATCTGAAAACACCGGGTGACTTTAAACCAGATGCGTTTTAGAATTAACGCATTTCCCAGTTTCCGAAAGTTTTTTCGTATCTTAAAACCTTAATATTTCTGTTTCTAAATTCCTTAGCTTTCCAACGATATGCTATACGTCCCGCATTATCCCGTTTATTAGGTGAGAAAATTTCCTTGATCACATGTTCATATTTTCCACTATTCTGAAAAAACTACTGTAATTTTCAGAGGTTTGAAGGTTTTTCCTCTAATATTGAGCTAAGATTAAGCTCCGTGCAAAATTCATTAAATTTGGTCGACTAGAAGTAAATTAAACTGGAATAAATTTTCGTAACCTTTTCGCATGACGGGTTTTCGTTACAAAATTTTTGGAATAACGCCAGTAAAAACGTTTTTAACGTAAAAAAAAAAAACGGTACAGCTTCTGATTATTTTTAGCACGTGCATAGTGTGTCAGATTAAAAACAGTGTGGAAAGCACAGCGTAGATGAACAATAGAAGACGTAATCACTAAATGGTAACTTCGTAGCTCTACTATTCAGTAGACTAGCCCGCATAAATTGAGGAAATAAAGGTGGCACTCAGCAGAATGTACGTGTTTGTTTTTTTTAGGAGCATTAGCAACTAAGGCCATATTGCTCCTTGAATATGCGGTGGTCATTCCCTTGACCTTTCCGCATCCTCCGTTTTTGGTGATGATGGGCTCGAACCCCGGTCTAATCAAGAAGCGTGCGTTACGCACTGCTGCTCCTTCCCACCTGGCTACGGAGGCGCCAGAAGGCACGTGTATACTATCACTCCTCATCGAGTACTGTCGACGGTAATTTATTTTATTTATTTATTTTTGCATCTGGCCTGCTCGCCAATTTTGAGGTATATATTATTATTATTTATTTATTTATTTTTATTATTATTATTTTTTTTTCAATGATGTATCCGTCTCTCAATTCCGACGCGGATGCCAACCAATTTTATTTTTCTTCACCGCTCGCCTCTCGTTGAGCACCGAGAACCGCCGCGTTGTTTGTTAAAAATAACTCCCAGGTAGTTCGAGGTGTTTTTATCTATTTGGAATATTTTTATTCAAATATAGATTTCCAAAGAAATAAAAATTTATTTAATTTCTTCACCACGCAAACAAAAAATATTTATAAATTAAAAATAAATAAATAAATAAAAATAAAACTTCAAGACAAGCTTGTCAAGCTTTATAACCTCTGGGTAATGATGATAAACCAATTAGCTTCGAAACAGTGCTGTGTGAGTGGTGGTGCTGAAACGGAAAATAAGTAACAGTAGTCTTCTCTAATAGGGAAGTGTTACTTATTTGAAGTATTAGGAGGGCAACTGGTTGTTAAACGTTTTACAAATGTTTTTTTTTTGTATATATTATATAATTTTTTGAAATGACTTAATAATGATGTCAATTTACAAATTTTGTTTTCTCTAAAAAGTTCAATTATGTAGTAACGATGCAAATATATAAATAATGCCATAATTCCTTGCTTTCTGCTCTAAAATATTATTAGTCTGAAAAACAAGCTTATTAATTTCTACTCCAAATATTCATTTCGATTTTTTGTTAACTTCACTCACAACATACATTTCATCTTATTTCTGCCGCTTTCTCTCTCTCGACGGCTGTCTTCTTATTTCTTCATATTTCTTTGGTTGTCTACCTTATACAGTAACATAAAGTACTCTATAAAGTACACTCACCAAATGAGTGTCACTAGAACACTCTTTTTATATAAAAGATTCTTGAAACTGGATCCTTTAATTATTGATTTGACCTTATTTTCTAGACCAATTGGCTAGAACAATTATTTGCACATGAATTTCCTTATATTCAGTATTACTGTTTTAATTCTTGAGGAGATTGATGTTTCTTCTTAGCTTTTCCTGGCTACTTTCCTCCCTGGTGTATCCGATGCTGGGTTCTCTTTTGTTTAATATGCATCCATAGGTATTCTTTTGTGATTCTTTTTCTTTGTCTCTGGAATTAAATTTATCCTGGCTACAAGCGTGAGAATCCTCAGATTTATAAAGAACAGCGCGATAATTTTCGTTATTCATACCTCGGCACAGGTATTTTCTGTATGTTGCCTATTGCCTGAATTTTCTATTTAACTGACAACTTAATATCCCCTCCGCAAAGAGCCGTGGTGATTAGAACATGATTCGAAGAGCATTTCGCAGCATTTCCTTGTACATGACCTGTGGAGCATCTTTCGAGGTTGGGTTCCTCCACCCAGGAATGCAACAGAATTATGGACAGTGGTGCAGCAAGCATGGATGAAAATGCCCGTGACTCAATGCCTTGCCGTGTGACTGCCCTTATATGGGCGAAAGGTGGGCCTACCCGTTACTAGGTAAGTATCCCATGATTTCTGTCCACTCAGTGTACTATAAATTCTATCATAATAAAAGTAGCACTTCTTTATTTATTGATTTCTCAAATGCAGGGATTAAGGATGACAGCGAAGGCCAGTGTTATAGAAAATGTTACTTGAAACAGCTACCAGACTATAACAAGGAGCTAAAGAAGAAAAGGGAAGAAAGAGTAAGGCGTTCACCTTTCTTTCATTTTCCATCGTTTCAGCATTATGGGGAAAAGTGTCCATAACTGTATCGACTATTACACTTTAGCGAAAAGTTAAATGATCATTGAGAGTTCATATTATATCTGAGTCATAAAATATTCAGAAAGATGACATAAAACTATTTAAAGTTCCAGCAACCGTGATTATGAGCATAACGTTCTCTTTTGTTGACTTTTGCACTGCATTGCCTGCAAATGTCAACAAAATAGTAACTTCATAGTGCTAAGTAGAAATGAAAACTTTGGTCTTGTGTTGACTTTTAAAAGCACTTTTCCAATACTAATCATAAAGCTGGTTTCAAAATAAATATTTGAGAGTAATCTAAATTGATAGACTCCTAATAAATTTGATCAAACATTTCATTTTGTTATAACACTGCTATCAAACGGGATCTTGTTCTATATTTTTTTTTAAATAAAGCTCACCTCAAGACATTTATCCCGTAACTTCTTTCACAACTTTCTGTCTTACAATGTTTCCAATCAGATGTCAAGACGAGGAAGTCACATATACTTCGATTTTGGATTTATTTTTCCAGTAATGAATATAACAAGTGATGGAAATATTAATGAAAGGATATTCATTCTCTCTCTCTCTCTCTCCTCTCTCTCTCTCTCTCTCTCTCTCTCTCTCTCTCTCTCTCTGTGGGGGGGGGGGGTACACGCTCAATATTTTTAGTGCTTGAAAATCAGGCACCACAAAAATCACTAAAATTAAGAGTTCTTTCTAGCCAGGATATTTGTAGATGGTGTATATGGTACATTTGTCTTCAGATATTACTTCATTTAAAGATTATTAATTTATCCTTCTTAGACACGTCAAATATCGGGCAACTGAAGATCATTAAGTTACCTTATCAGTTTGTTAATTTTCCTTTATCCAAGACTTGAATAAAAAGAAACGCCATTTGTGACAAATTAATGTTTACTGTCATTATATTTCCCCTAAATATTGGCTCAGTTATCGAGGTCATTAAATGAAGCATTTATTGCTTCTCATTAAGTTAAACGCATCTCCGCTTTCTTTCACTCCACTCTCTGTAGATACTTAATTTATCCGAAAAATGGATGTTTCCTTCTTCCAAAAGAAGCAAAGAAAACTGCACATGCTAGCAAACGCCAACACAGCTTTTATACGACGTTATTAAACACTTGCTGGTTCTCACGAGCTAAAGCGTTTGCTGCACGTTTCGTGACATCTCCAGATTTAAAATTTTCCTTTTCTTGCGGTTTTTTTTTTTTTTATACCGCTGTTGCCAAACTTATTTACATTCTATGTGATTTCCACTTCACGATAGTTTAATAGTTTTAAAGCATAGCAGACAACTCTATTAAGAATATTTTCTTAATAAATGTGTCTGTGCTCTGAGTTAGGTAAATGCATTATTCACGACGTGATAAGCAATGTTGTCAATGTGCACCTGACAAATATTTTCCTCGTGAAAATGTTAATGTTCATTTTTATGGCAGTAACTCCAAGGTAACTATAGCAACAAACTTCCTATGGGCAGGTTCCGATAGTGTTCTCAGAATTACGTCGCGTGTACATGAAAATAACGGCAAGGTGGTTATTTTGGCAATTTTAATTTTCATCTTTATGTTTTGTGCCTCAGAAGATAATTTGATATAACTAATAACACTAAGAAAATGTGCCATATGCTTATGCTCCCCGTTAAAATAATATAAATATTAAACGCAGAAATTTGGTCTGTCGTCAAATTACCACCGAAAAGTAGATAGCTGGGAAAATTAGAGTGATGCAAAAGTGAGGAAAGAGTATCTACAAAAAGCATATTCTATTCTTTCCACGAATATAATCAAACATCCACCCTGCATTGTGATTTGAGGGATATTTGAGTTGTACTTAAGCCTCCCCTTCTGTATCACAGATGTTTTTGCGCATTATAATGCAATTTATAGTGGGTAACTAAAATAAGGCATTAAAGTGTGGCTTTTTATTAATTTCTTACTGGTACTATCGTGGCTAGGAAAAAAGAAGCAAGCACTGCTGAAATGCGGTGGAATCCTTGGAAGCTCTAAATTTGGCCACACCCTTGAAGTGACATCCAAAGATTCAGGAATTTATTAAGTTCCTATGCATAATATTATTAAGGGAGGAATATGGCAAAAGAGTTACAACTCCTCATAATATAACTTCGCCTTCATGGAAAAGCTCTGCTAAGAAGCGCGAACTGACTACGGACAGAAACCACATTTGTTCGAGTACGATCTATACAAGATTGTTTTTGGGATTTTTTGGCGCACCGGATACTTTGGTTATAGCGCGACATTTTATAAGATGCGCTACTTCACTTGGGTAGTTTTGAAAAAACCCAAAAAAGAACTCAAGACGAAACAATGCAGCACTTCGGATCGAAAAATAACAGCTATCACAGAAGATGATTTTTTTCTAATAAAGAATTTCTCCTTCTCCAGTATTCGACGGGATCTGAAATTGTGCACGCTAGATAACCCTGCTGGCTATGCCCAGCTGACAACCAGTTTTGGTTGTCAGCATCACGACTTTCGGCAAACTGATTGCCTCTCTACAATGGTAGCATGAAACTGTTAAAATACAATAATACCAATTACTAACCTATGTACAGGACCAGGGGCGGACTGGTCTACCAGGACAGCGAAATATTTCTTGATGCCTCGCCACCGTGCCCGTGGAACCCAAGCTGCAAGACCTATTGAAATCGATCTGCATATTTTGAGATCGAGAGATGCAAAGCTGCTATATTACATTTTAAAGAAATTCCATAAAGGAATTAAAAAGAAAGATAAGCAAATTTAAATAACACAATTTTTTAAACCAATTTCTTCATCCACTACTGCTTTTATCACCTCTGTCTCTAGCTCTTCCACCAATACATCAAAAAAAAAAAAAAAAAAAATTCTGTTTATACTCCGGCACGACACCAAGTCAGTACAGTTTACAATAAATCGTCAATACAAATATTTATCGTATTTAGTAGTCACGGGCTTGAACCCCGGTCCATTCAAGGAACGCGTACTATGCACTCTCGTTCCTGACCACTCGGCTACATCACTCCCGTGGCTTTCTAGAGTGCCTGGTATAATTTTTTATACCAGCATACTCCTTGGTAAAGCAGATAAATGAGAAAAAGATATTGTTTATGGATAAGCATATCTTCTTTCAGCTTTCCGAAGATGTGTTTCAAATTTAATATTCAGTTTCCATGAAATTTAATATTGTGCTCCATGAAAATAATCCAAAAAAGTTGAAATTAACCATACACTATACACTGCTGTATCTCTGTTTTAGCGTGTTATCCGTATACAAAAATCAGCCCAATTAGGAATTAGTTAAGCTTAAAACACACGTTAGAAAAATATTGGGGTAGAAATAACGGCATTCTCAGTGGCATCTTAGCTGATAGAATATTTTTCCAGTTTGCTACTCGTTTGGAGAGGTCTGGGTTCAATCCCAGTCAACTGTGCAGGAATTTCTGAAGTCCTCTTCAATCTAGAGAATAAAGATTGTGGTCAGCCGATTTGAGGCGGGAGGGGGGGGGATAGGTTTCCATCCCGTGAGTTATTCTGGGTTTTCAGCCAGCATAACATGCAAATCCGCCCACGAACACGCACTTGTTCAGACAAATAAATTATACGAATATTATTATTATTATTTTGAGCGACGTATTCTGGTTCCTTCAATATAATAATAATAATAATAATAACAAGAACAAAGGAAAGAAGGGAGAATTTTCCCACCAACAAAGGAAGTTTCCTTGAACTTACTTTGTATGCAAAGCAGTTGAACAAATGGTTTATTTTATACCCATTCATTATCGTTTACGATGATGATAGAAATCTAAATAGGACAAAAAATGCATTTTTTTTTCAATTTTGATAGGAACAACAAAAAAACAAAAATACGATGTTTGTACATTATAAGCTCGAGCACTGGATGTAGTAGTTAGGCAGTCAATGTAAAGGGAAAAAAAAACATCTTTATCGCCTCATTTGCTCTAGTTCCTAACAATACATTTTATTCAAAAGACGACCTCTCGCGTTAACCCTCGCGATAAATCATTTGGATAAGTCGATCCATCTCCCATTGTTGTGGGTGTAACATTTTAGCGAAGCTGAAAGGCTACAACCGAAGTCGATAATATACAAAAGGCGATGGATGGTGATCACTAGAGAACTGCTATGTGAGAAGACGGTTTAAAGTCTTAAAGGTATATTTAAAATATCGCTTAGTTGACTAGCCCGAACCTCCGTGTTCATAATTTATGCGGCACGTGTCATTCTTCAGCGTAAAGCTGCCTATAACAGCTTTACACGATAACTGCGCCAAGTTTTGGATCTCTGTTACAAAGGAAAGTCAGTGTGGTTATCTTCATCCAGATACGGCCAGTAATCCGAGAACCATTTATAACGGAACAGAAGATTTAATTTCTGATAATAAATTCTTACTAAGTTAGAAAATGTTTTTATAACCAAAATAACTTTTGCCCTTACAAAATTAAAATTCACAAGAGGGAATATAAACTTAATCGTGAGAACTTTGCGATTATATCCCTAAATTTAAAAGTAAACATTCGCGATGAAATTAATGTTAGTATTTCAATAACAGCTCGGAAGAGAAATTAAATTAATTCTTAAATTAATTAATTAAACAACGAGTGCTGTTTATGCGTTTGATTTAATACATATTCATAGAAGTACAGCGTATTGAGTTTTACGAAATAATGCACAAAAGTGTTTATAAGAGGATAGGTATGTTTATCATAATAAAGAGAAGCGAGCGGGGGAAAATGACATTATTTTTGAGAGCCCACTGAAAGTGTAAAAGAAGTGTCCAGAGTTCAGTGTAGTTCGGTGATCAATTTTCCAGGGTCATGCAACCTAGACAGTTTACACACTTAATGCTGCGTTTCTCTCTTTCAGCTGTTGCCTCCTCCGTCTCTAGATGGCTTCTGAAAACCACGTAGATTTGATACCCCCGTTTAGGAGCAACCAACCTCTTTTGGCTAGGGATAAAAACAGACATTGCTGGAAGTCGCGAACGCAAGGGGACAGTTTCTAACCACTAATTATGCATTTTTCAAAACTGGATTTCATTTTTGTTCTTTAAAACTTATGAATAAACATTCATAAGTTCTAAAGACAGAATGACATTATTTTAAATCAACATTTTTGTTTATATTTCGGGACGGGGTTTTACAAGGCAAAGAGAATAAAAGAACAGAATCGTATTTAGCAGTCACGTGAAATGAAACGCGCGTACTACTATACCTTTGCGATTGATCACTCGGCCAAGGCAATATTCTGTTGTGAGTTCTTATTCCAAAATTAACGTTATAAAGCTCAGTAAAGGAGGCAGATCTGTGCTTAAGTAGATACATATACGTTCTACGTGTTCATAAAAGCTGCAATTGCTCTAAAGGGTTAAGTGCATAGCAATTCTGAAATTGCTGTTAGTGGTGGACTGACGTAGCGAATTCTATGGTTGGTTTGCTTGTTTTGCGAATGAAGCACAAGCAGTTTCTTCGAGGAAAAAGCCCCCGTCCAATAGAAAAGCTTGTCAAGGCTCCTCCTATCTGAACTGGATCGGAGTTGAACCCACGGTGTTAAAGAACAGCAATTGGAACACTATTCTACCATTCTGAAGTGCGCTGTTCTAAATATAAGCTTAGAGAGTCGACTGCCATTCTGATGAAACACAACAAGACGCGAAATGTTTAGCAGATATGAATGGTAGAGCAGTAGAGCCGAAGAAGTACCGAAATTGCAAGAACACAGCGACAACGTGTATGTGTAGAGGGGATTCAGTAAAAAGAACTTCAACCAGACATCAAAAAACAAGCTTATCCGCATCTTTAATTTTCGAAGATGATAGATGATCCTCATCACAACCATTTTCTGCAGAATGTTAATAGCTAATTTGACAAAGGGCGCAATTGCCATTTTCACAACTGATGACCCTTAAAGGTCCTTGTCACCTTTCCGTAGATGACACCTGGTTTACGAATGGAAGTGTGTCGCCATCACGATGTTCGTTTCGACATAGCTATGTCGTCAAAGTTGTGGCTCTTTTCACTAAACCGGCAATCCATCACTCCATAAGCTGTTGATAGAGTGCATGATCTGATGAGTGATCCACGAGTAACCGTTCATTACATTGCCCTCGACAGAATGTCCATTGTATTTTAATCGACGTAGACATAGTCGCACGATTTTATAGTAGATATAATTATGAAGACATATTTCTTACGATCGCCGATACCTTTAACCTGGATTTCGAGAACGCTGTAAAAAATATTTTTGAAGACCCATAAACGGTTGCGGTTGATTATCCGACGCAAAGTAACCAAAGGAGATCTGTCGCATCCCTTCACGCGAATGTACGACAGTGACGTCAGATTGTATGTCATATCCTTTTGTATGTCAACCTGCACGACATGATTCAGGTGGAAAGACCTACTTCCTCTGCCTGAGATCAGCTTACTACAACCTCAATTGAAGAGGACTTTAGAAATTCCTCCAGTCGTCGATAGGAATCGAAATATATCTATACTTTAGAAAGCTCTTTTGGTACGATCGTCATGGAAGGTTTGCTAAACGAGGGGCATTTAAAAAGTTCTTGGCCCGAATATGAAAGAATAGTGGGACAGTGGTAAATATTTCTGTACTTAATATATAACACTTCAAATAGTAACCAACCTAGTTTCATGCAACCAATAACGTCTTCTTTTTTTTCCCTTTAATTACAGGTCCTGAAGTCAACAAAATTGTGTGAATGAGTGATGGACATTTCAGATCTTCTACAGTGTTGGTCATCTTCTAGTCTCCCCCACCGTAGTTTAAATTTATCTGCTCACTACTTACGGAGTAGGAAGGGACATCCTCCCCTAATGTTGTAACCATATCCTCATGAATTGTCTTTACTCTTACTGCCTTTTTTCCCTCAAATATTGGATGACTGCACAGTGACTTATTTTGTCCATCTCCCCTCATTCACACAATTTTGTTGACTTCAGGACCTGTAATTAAAGGAAAAAAATATGTTACTGATATATATATATATATATATATATATATATATTATGTGAGATAAAAGTTAGGCAAAAGTGATAAAAATAAATAAATATGGCTATGTAGCTATCATTAGAGGCAGCAAATGCACATCCTCCACATGATGCCTAATTATATCTGATAATTAAAATAAATATGATATTTAAAATAAAAACATCAGCCAGTAGTACGGCAATAACGCAGAGCGAAACGAAACGTAAAATAATAAAAAATAAACAATAAACAAACAGGGAAGGGAAAGTAGCGGTAGTAGGACAAAAGGTAGTCGATAATTCCCTGTATAATTTAGTCAATTATGTCATTAAACCCAATTAATAAAACATGATATAAATTTATATCATGTTTAAATAAAACATGATATAAATTTATATCATGTTTTATTAATTGGGTTTAATGACATAATTGACTAAATTATACAGGGAATTATCGACTACCTTTTGTCCTACTACCGCTACTTTCCCTTCCCTGTTTGTTTATTGTTTATTTTTTATTATTTTACGTTTCGTTTCGCTCTGCATTATTGCCGTACTACTGGCTGATGTTTTTATTTTAAATATCATATTTATTTTAATTATCAGATATATATATATATATATATATATATACAGGGTGTTTCAGTTAAACGTTTCAGAACTTCTAAGAGGGGTAGAGTACATCCTGACAACTCGAAATCATATAGCAATGTGGGGTCGGAAATGCTTTCCTGAAGCGGTGTTGTACACAGAAGCACCAAAGAAAGAAAAGAGACCGTAAGTGAGAAGTCGTTTTAATAATACATGAAAAGAAGCAAAAGGTACATGGATTAAAGTAAGTGTTCGAAGTTTCTTCCACGGGCTACAATGCACGCCTCACATCTCCGACGCATGGACATCCGAACATTCTAGAATACTCCAGGCGAATTTCGAATTTCTTGAACAAGAACGCCAAGTTAGTAGGATGGATGATTACACGAACGCAGAGTTGGCCGATATGCATTTGGCGTACGGGGCTGCAAATTGTAGTAGGCCAGCCGCACAGCGTTTGTACGCGGAACAATATCCGACGAGGCGTATTCCCAGTCATAATTTCTTTGCAAGACTGCACCAGAGGTTAGCTGAGAGAGGTTCATTTGAAAGAGCTGACAGGGACAGGGTAAGAACAGCACGGACTCCAGCCGTCGAACAGAATGTGCTGCGGCATGTACAGGGGAATCCAAGAACGAGTACACGAAGTCTAGCAAACGCAGTCGGGGTTTCCCATTGCAGCATCTGGAGGATTCTCCGAGAACAAGACATGCATCCGTTTCACGTGCAGCGTGTCCAGACACAGCAACCGGAGGATTATGCACCTCATATTGCTTTCGCACAGTGGTACCTTGGAAAATGTGCTACAAATCCCCTTTTTCCTGCCGAAGTGTTGTTTTCCGATGAGGCATCCTTCACAAGGGAAGGAATTTTCAACACGCATAACGACCATATCTGGGCGGTCGAGAACCCGCATGCAATACGACGTCGTGCAGCACAGATTCGATTTTCGGTCAATGTATGGGCCGGTATTATGGGAGATCACCTCATCGGACCTTACCTGTTACCGTGTCGTCTAACCGGACCTATCTACTTGATCTTTCTGCAACAAGTATTGCCACAACTTTTGAGAGATGAACAGATTTCTGCATCGACGCAACAGACAATGTGGTTCCAACACGATGGAGCCCCTGCCCATTATAGCGGAGATGTTCGTAACTACCTGGATGTCACATTTGGTCAACAGTGGATCGGACATGGTGGTCCCGTGCGTTGGCCTGCTCGGTCACCCGACCTATCATGTCTTGATTTTTATTTCTGGGGTCATATGAAATCGCTAGTTTATGACACCCTGTTGACAATGCTGAGGAGCTGGTTGCAAGAATCGCAGTAGCTACCGAAGAAATTCGAAATTCGCCTGGAGTATTCCAGAATGTTCAGATGTCCATGCGTCGGAGATGTGAGGCGTGCATTGTAGCCCGTGGAAGAAACTTCGAACACTTACTTTAATCCATGTATCTTTTGCTTCTTTTCATGTATTATTAAAACGATTTCTCACTTACGGTCTCTTTTCTTTATGGTGCTTCTGTGTACAACACCGCTTCAGGAAAGCATTTCCGACCCCACATTGCTATATGATTTCGAGTTGTCAGGATGTACCCTACCCCTCTTAGAAGTTCTGAAACGTTTAACTGAAACACCCTGTATATATATATATATATATATATATATATATATATATATATATATATATATATATATATCATCATTCTACTCTTCCGTTTGGCACTGGCTGAGTCCCTATTTTGATATCGTTCTCCATTGTTGTCGATCTCTTGAATCTTTTGCATCATTTGTTGATAACTCTGAAAGCCTGTGTTTTCCTTTAGGCATTGGAGCCATTCTCTTTTGGGTCTTCCTGGTGGTCTCTTATCTCCAATTCTTCCTGTTCGATATATATATGTTTCCCTATTCAGGATACCCTAGTGTCAAAACAGTTAAAGTTGGCGCTGTGGAAATCGGTGGGTATGTCATTTAGGGTATGGGGAAGCGATTTGTAAAAGAAAAAAAATGATAATTCTAATTTCCCCCACCAGGTGGAAAATGGCGCTGTACATATGTAAAAGTTTTCATTTACTTCAAGACACTCTGCTTATACGTTGCAAATGACATCCTGCTAGATAAAAGCAGAAAGGCCAACGCCACCGTCAATAACCATTATGACTCTTACTAAAAAGGAAGATGCTCTTTTAGTAAAACTGTTCAACCAGAATAATAGTAAAGCTAATGCAGCACTACGTGCATATCGGAAACTAAAAGGTTTCCGTAAAGGACCTTCGACGAATAAAGAAATTTTAAGCGACCGGCCGGGGAGTTAGGTGTAATTTCAGGCAGGAGACGACTGCATATCGGAACGGAGGTAGTGGATGAAGTGGCGGTTGCAATGGTCAGAATGCGAAACGCTACCAGTCAGTAGTGCCTGCCAGAGGTGTGTCAAGAGACATGAACCTACCTTGGTCTACTGTACGTAAAGTGCTTCGAATAATTTTACGCTGGTTCCCGCACAAGATTCACGTAGTACAAGAACTAAAGTCTTGTGATCAGTAACAACGAATAGACTTTTCTCTACGAATTCTGTCTCGTATGGAATTTAACAATACATGGACTCGAATGATTTTGTGGTCTCATGAGGCAACTGTGTCGCAAGCAGTCCACCGTTTTCAGAATGTCATCTCAAGCGAAGGAAAGCACATAGAACAAGATCTGTAGATTTCAAAGTCCTGATACTAAAATATAATCCTAGGTTAAGTATTCCATCTCATAAAATAAATGAAATACATTTTCTGTTTATACCCCGGACGACAAAACGGTCAGAGGAGTTTACAAGATACACAGAATACTAGAAACAGCACTGTATTCAGCAGTCACGGGCTTGAACCCCTGTCACTCAAGGCACGTGTACTTATGCACCCGCGCGCCTGACCACTAGGCTACGGCGGGCTTAACTCATGTTTACAGTGTCAATTTCTCTCCTGGTGGCAGAAATTTGAACTAATCTTTTTTCCTTCTACAAATCGCTTCCCCATATCCTACATGGGTTAACACACCCACCGATTTTCACAGCGCTATCTCTAACCGTTTTGACACTAGGGTCTCCTGAATAGGGAAATTTATTTTATAACCACGCGGTATACACACACACACACACACGGGGTCGTACGCACAAAAGGATGCTCACACACATGTGAACGTACTCGGAACACTATATAGACTATGTGTGTTCACTTTGTTGCAAAGATCTGCGTTGAACTAGGAACTGCTATTATACGTTTGAGGACCTCTTGAATAATTTTTGGTAACTATGGAGACGGTTTTCGGACAGCACTTTCTTGGAAATCCCTTATTGTCCAAATGCCAGTAGTCCCCGTTCGATGCTCAACTTGTGATATACAGCCAACATTTTCCATTTTAACACGATGTTCCAGAAGATTGTGTGAAAATAGAAAATGCGTGAAAATAGAGCGTCTTGGGAATATCGAGACGTCCCGAAGTTAACATATGATTAAGTCCAAAGCTGTTCGGTCCAGCTGCATTCTCGCATTCAAACTCTCCAAGTTTATTTACATGTTACTTACAAATGATACCGCTATCTTCTGCACTTTATTTTACTTTTTCTAAGGTATTTCTCATAATTTTCATAAAATATGCTTATTTGTTAATATACTGTACAAATGCATTTGGCAACATGGCGTATATTGCGATTATAACAGCGGGAATAATTTGCATTTTACTCAGTCTAGTTTTAATTTAAGTTCACTCTCCACGTAAAGGTGGAAATGATGTTATCACAGACCGTCTGCGATTGCCAGTGTGATTATTACTATGTCAAGAGTAAAAATAGCGTAAGCAAGAATAACCAATTTGTGCTCGGAATGGTTGTAACTGAACTCAGTGATGTGTCCATTATTCTGCGAAGTCCAATTATTAACAAATGTCATTCAGTGGATTACGTTCGATCGAGGATCCTGGACATTATAGAAGAATTACCTCTCGTATACAATCTTCGTCTAAACTGCTTAAGTGGTGCATAACTTAAGAAAAAAATATATATTAAAGAGAATTTGATGATAATGCAATATTTCTCTTCAGAAATATTAAAGTCTGGCGTTACTCATTAAATTCTATTTAATTTTCAGCCTCTTTGACGCACATTAGTTTAAAATAATTTATTGCACGAACGAGAACCTTGAATTCTTCAAGTTTTCTTTAAGGCATAATTTTGCAACAAACGTTGTAGCAATTACCCGTTACCTCTTTGAAACTTTAAACTTAATCGCCTTCAACGTTTCTCCCTTTTCTTCACCGTTTTTACTTAAACCGATATTGGAATCAATTAGTAATAAGATTAACATCTTAGCGTCTTTTAATAAAAATTACGCTGTTTATCCTGATGGTATCTCTAACTTATGTCATCATCAAGGAAATTAAAAACGAGTCAGGATTATCAGCTGAAGCCAACAACAGTTAATGCAGAGAGAAGCAGCGAGAAATTGGAAACTAGCTGACTAATTGCGACCCAGATATTATCGAACTGATACTTACAGTCAGAAAAGTAAAGGCAATTCTTTCATTAGGACTAGCTATACAGTACTAAAATTTCTGATTATTTCGAAATCGCTGTAAAATCCAGTGAAATTTAATTATTTAAAAATGATCTTTTGCATTTGATTATATATTATGTACAACTTGAGAACTTCGGTATTTTTAAATCGCTTTCCCATAAACGCTCGTGATTCACCTGATAGATAACTATCACAAATGATATATTTTAATATCTAGCTACATTTCGTATACTATATTTCTGTGACTTCGAAAATCTATAGAGGAATCTAGATCCCTTATCAGATTCCTCCCCGTATTTTCTTCCTTTTCGTTTGCCCAGTATATGCTATTTATTCTGATAATTTATAAACTTATCTTCTCACTCATCTAATAATAATCAAGGTAATGAAAACTGTGTGAAGAATAGACTAACTTGGATTCTCCTAAGCTAAATCGTCATTCTGAAGAAATCGTATAATGCAGACATAATAATGATATATGAATGACTAAATGCCATAAAAAGAATATTACAAATTTGCTTTCAGAACATCATCGCAGGCTATTTGAGCTTTAGAATTATCCAGAGGTAATTTAAATAAATTTCAGAATCTGTGAAGAGCAAAAAATTACAAAAAAACAAGAAACATATCATATTAATAAATAAAAATGACATAATTACTTCTTGGATATTTGGTTTCAGGTTGAATTAATCCTAGACCAGTGAATATGTGGTCGGCAAATCATAAAAGACTTGTGATGGTAGCTTGCCACATGGAGGGCATTCAAGAGAAAGAAAAAAAAACAAAAAACGCGGACATTCAAAATCAACTACTGTACCTATCGCATCCAATTGAAGACAAACCAATGGAAGGTAACGCGGCTATTCATCCAAAGATGAGTAGACTACCATTCATGATACCAACAGCATGCCAACTATGAAGCGGGTAATGACAGAAAATTGCAATTACACCTTTTAATTGGGACGTGCAAACCCAATAACTATCAAAAAAAAAAAAAAAAACCCATAAAGAGTTATCGTGAAACCACTCTTAAACCACCGAGTTCTCTGCCAGCTATGCACGTCTCGCCTATTTTCGGTGCAGGAAAAAGGTAATATTGAGCATTACAGCAGCGGCAGAACATGAAGTGGAGAGATGATGACTTCTGAGATTACAGGCAATGAGCAGTCTCTAGGATGTGATGCTTGTGCTCATTTGTGGACAATGTCTCTTCATCGGTTTCTGCTGTAGCCTACTTGTCCATGTTGTTGTGCTGTAGTTGAGGGGATGACCATTGCACAGTATAGTTGATTTGTAATGTTAATATGAAATTTGTGTTGTTAATAATTGTATACTGTACTATGCCATTTCTTTATGCATGGAGGATTTACCAGATTTTTTTGGCTAGGGGCCGCTTTACTCAATAAATGAAATGAAATGAACGAAAATGACTTCTGCTCCATAGTCCGGGCAAAGATGGACGGTGTATGCCCAGACAACGGTTTCGACCATCCAGATTGCACCGACAATGAAGTCTGGTGTGGTAGTATGATGGTATGGGCTTGTTTTATATGGTTTGGGAATCGTCCACTGTTATTTTGAAGAAACCATGAATGCTTTCTGAACTATAAATATATGTAAATAAAAAATGCCCTGAACTTTTCACCATTTCCAGCCTAGAATCCAACTGCACACCTTTCAATGTTGGGGTTTTTCTTTTTTTAGCAACTGAAAGCCAGAAGAAACCGCCTTTCAAAACAAGATTAAAATTAAAGTTTAAATTCCAGTAGTTTAGTTTAAATTCCGTAAGTTTAAAATTCCAGTCCTTACACACTAAAATCTTGCAGCAAGCAAGTTTATCACATGTACAGGGAGTTGCCAAAATAATACATGAAATACCTGTGATAAGAGTTACAGGGATGCACTAATATGATGTTGTGCCACCCTTCGCTTTTAAAACATCTTGTAGTCTACATGGAATACATTCAAATAAATCTTCAACTATCTTAAGAGGTATATTGGTCTAATCTTCATGGGGGAATATTTCAAGCTCCTTGAGCGATGAGGATGGAAGAAATCTGCTTGACACGCTCCTTTACGAATATGCCCACAATGACTCAATAATGTTTAGGTCTGGTTTTGTGCAGGCTATGGGAGATGCGTAGCCTCAATTTCATGCCCTCAAACCAGAATTGGACGCGTCTGACTGTTCTTCTTATTTGGTTTTTAGGAGCATTAGCAACTAAGGCCATATTGCTCCGAGGATATGCGGTGGTCATTCCCTGACCTTTCCGCATCCTCTGGATTTGGTGGTCACGAGCTCGAACCCCGGTCTAATCAAGAAGCGAGTGCTACGCACTGCCGTTCCTGCCCACCTGGCTACGGAGGGACGCGTCTGACTGAACATATAGGATTATCACCTTGAAAAGCGGCATCATTTGTGAGAAAGTTTTGCACCATGGGATGAACCTGATCATTCAGAATATCAAGGTAATCAGCCTCAGTAATTCTCCCTTTCGGGGGATGATAAGATCGAAAGAATACCAAGATATTGCTATCCAAACCATTGTTGATGCTCTTCCATGTTTGACGGTTGTTAAAAGATAGTCAGGATGGCGACAGTCAGAAAAGGAAGTGAAGTCTTTTGAAAAAATGACATGTTTCCAATCATCAAATGTCCAGTTTTGTGCTCCTTACACTATTGCATACTCTTTTTAGCATTACTATCAGTAACGAGTGGCTTGGCAATAGTGGGTCTGCTATAAATTTCAGCTTCATGAAGTTATCGCCGAAATGGTTTCCTAGAAACTGAATTTCTGAGACTTGCATTAAATTCCGCATCAAGTTATTTTTGATGCAGTAGTTTATATTTTCGGGATACAATCATTTTCAGTGTCCGAAGGTCCCTTTCAGTCAGCTTCGATTTTCTGCCACAATTCTTCCTATCAAATTTTGTTTTTATAATTGTTGAATGCAGACATCACTTTCGATACAGTTGCTATGGACGCATTAAACAAACCAGCAGTTTAAACCCCGATGCCCATGCTAAACGTGCACCAGGCAAAAAAGAAAATAAATAAACAAATAAAGTGAAGATGGAAGCGTAAATTACACAAAATGCCATAACTAATAGGAGAAGGATAGCAGAAAAAGGCGTGAAAAAGAGAAAGAATGTAAAAATCCTATTTTTAATAATGAATTAAGCAAAATTATTGAAAAGCCAATTAAAGAGAAGGTAACTGTAAAGCAAAAATTAATAAGTTAAAATAAGCAGTGATAGCCAGCATCAGATATGGGTGGGTACTTTTGGTTATAGGTCCAAAAAAGGGGTAGAGCAAATATAAAATTGAAATCTGATATTAGCTAAAAGTAAAAATTAATACATGATCAGGTACTTCATCAAGGGACTACACCTGATCATGTATCAAGGACTGTTGTTGTTGTTGTTTGGTTTTTAGGAGCATTAGCAACTAAGGCCATATTGCTCCGGGGATATGCGGTGGTCATTCCCTGACCTTTCCGCCTCCTCCGTATTTGGTGGCTCACCGGCTCGAACCCCGATCTAATCAAGAAGCGTGTGCTATGCACTGCCACTCCTGCCCACCTGGTTACGGAGGCGCCTTATCAAGGACTGGGTTTCTATACTTGTCCATACCTGTGGAGGATAAGCAAATTTAAGAATAAAACAGAGTGAGGTAAAACGAGGGTAAAAGTAGTATTACTCTCACAAAATATGGACAAGCCTAGTCCAATATGGCCTTAGTCGCTAATGCTCCTAAAACCCTATTGCTACTACCGGTTCTTGGAACTAAACTTATTAAACCTTATGTTTAATAAGTTTAACATAAGTGTTTGCTGTTGAAGTTCACTACAGCGAGCACATGTTCCATAAAGAATCTACTCTTACATCGATCTAGAAAGAGCAATACTGCGCAATTTATTTTATTATCCTTGTTTCTTTTTAAAATTTGTATTTCAAAAAATGGCGTCGCGTATTTAGGGATATCTGATATTTGGGAAAACACAGTATTTCGCAGTTGTTTTTCTTAGGAACGTCATTCGGTGATAAATCTCAATCCCTAGTAGACAATGACAAGCTGAAGAAGGAATACACATTACAAGGATCGCCTTACATTTCGATCCAATACACAATTTAAAATACTGAGACATTTCTACAATACGAAAATAAACATTGGAGTGATAGAAAGTCGATTAAGCGGGCCTAAACCCGCGCTGAAAAGAGAGAAGAAATCACACAATAGCCAGGAAAGGAGAACGACGAAAATACCAGGAAGACAGACTGATAATCAAAAAAATTATACGTAAATATGTTTGGGGGAAGCTGAATTACAAATGGGGAAGATGTGTATCACAAAGCAAAGTGAACTTAAATGACTAGAACGTCTAACCTCCGTGCAATTTGAAATAAACTACCATGAAAGAAGTTTTCCTTCGGAAGAAATATCGACAACGGAGGATCGAAATTTCAATAGAACAGCATTTGTCCATATCTATCTATGGGATGATTACACACAAAAACGTGGGTTCTGGCGTTATGTCTTGGCAACTACTGGCTCGATGGCACTCGGGTTTTCAAATAAAATTCCTGAGGGTCTGTATGTACAAAACCAGGACGTTCGATATAGCAAATGACACACTACGTTTTTGTCATTAGGTCTTTTAACATAAAAACAACGTTATTCGCTTATTATGCTAGAAGACTGCAGCTAGATACCTTTTCAACACAATAAACTAATAAAGCATTATTAAAAGTGCGGAATAATGTACTAACAGCAATGGCCTAAAGAATAACTTTCCATAATGATCCGTGTTCAAATAAAAATGCGCAACGGTTGATAGAAGCCTTGTTTCAATGAAGACCAGTAACACCCATAAAAATATCTGATGAGATTTGGCATGGAGCACAAAAAGAAATGATTTGCACTCTGAATAATAATAATAATAATAATAATAATAATAATAATAATAATAATAATAATAATAATAATAATGTTGCAGACATTATTATTATTATGTCACAGAGAAATATTACTCATACTGCATCGAGTGTAGCGCAAGATAAAGTCACTCGCGTTCATGCCTTAGGCAAAGGGGTCAGTTCGAAAAGTTGGAGACAGTCTCTCAAGCAAGACAGTGGAGCAAGTGGCGCTATCCCCCGTAAGGCTACCACAAGAGAAGGGCAAGACCATCCAGCCCCACCAACTGGAAGTGGTTCCTGCGCAACTGCGCTAGTGACCACCCAGGAAGGAAGAAAACGCCAACGCATGAAGTGGAGCAGTGAAATGAATACGTACATCATGCGAGCATACTATGAAATAACCAGGCTAGAGACCGATATGACACTGTACAGGTCGCGACTATATACCAAGTGGTTGGACCGATACCCAGATATTCAGGTCACCGAACATCGATTAGCACACCAAAGAAGAACCATCGTCACGAAGAACCTAATAGCTCCTGCCATCTTGGAACCAGAGGAGGAACAGCATACTATGGAACCAGAGGAGGAAGAGCAAGAAGAAATACAACCCATAATAGTTGAAGTTGAAAGAGAGGAAGTCATGATATCCAGAATAGAAGACGAGTGGAAGAAGGCACTAACAGAATTCGAAGGAATGGACCCCAAAAGAACCCACGTGATACCTAAGCAGAGGCCAAATAAAATCCTGTGGATAGTAACAGACCACCTCAATCGTCAAATAATGCTACATTACCTTGACAACAATGGTGCAACGCTGGAGGCTATCCACACAGCCGTATACTGTGCTGCCATAGCAGCTACTAGGATTAATGGAAAAGAAACGAGAGACCAGCAGCAGAAGAACCGGAAACAGAAGGAAACGCCAGCTTGGGAAAGAAGACTTCAGCAGAAGATAGAAGAATTAAGAGTCAAGATAGGTCAGGTGACCCAGTACCAGCAGAGCAATAGAAGTAAGAAATTGATTGGAAAGGTGAAGAGCATCCTCAAGAGAGAGAGAGAGAGAGAGAGAGAGAGAGAGAGAGAGAGAGAGAGAGAGAGAGAGAGAGAGAGAGAGGATGCTCTTCATTTCAAGAAGGATGTAGAGCTGCTGGAACGAGTACAGAGAAGGGCAACAAGATTAGTGAATGGAACAAAGGGTTGCTCTTACGAAGAAAGGCTTAAGTTTTGCAGATTACAGTGTCTGGAGACTAGGCACCGGCGAGGTGATCTGATAGAGGTGTATAAAGCCTTGAATGGTTTGAGCATGCTCAATGCTGATGAGATTCTTCCTCTTGCTCAGAATAATCACCTGAGAGGGCATAAATTCAGATTGAGGAAAGACAGATGTAGGATAGATGTGCGGAAATTTGCCTTTAGCCAGCGGGTAGTTGGTTGGTGGAACAGACTTCCATCCCTTGTTGTGGAAGTTGATAGCCTAAATAAATTTAAAGCTCAGCTGGGTAGGTATTTCGAACGAACGGAGGGGTGAAATGGGATTTTTTTTTTTTTTTTTTGTCTGATACTGAATAAGCTTGCTTTCTTGCATCATATGCCTCTACTAATGCTAATGCTAATGCTAACATGGGGTCCTACCAGGAGCCTTGCGGCCAAGTGCCAGAACACAACAATATAACCCAACACAACACTTTTCTGGGCGGAATGCTGGCACAGTAATAGCAGGTAATGCCAGAACACAACACAACACAACACAACACTTCTCTGCCATGTACAATAGTACTGTATTTCTTCACAGCGTACGCCATACGTACGTACATCACTTTCACTTTCACGCATCACTTTTGAAAGTGATGTGGGAAACCACAGGTGGCGCCTGACCCTAACGTTATTCACACCAGCAAACTCCAGAAAATCTACTAGGAAAAGAGCAGGAAGTACACAGAACTTAGACAGGAAGTCAAAGAAATGTGACATATGAACAATTAATGATTATCCCGATCACCGAGTCAACCACCGGCATCGTTCCAAAGAGCCTCCGTGAAAACCTAGCTATAATAGGGTGCCCAGAGAGCACTTACACGGGACTACAGAAAGCCGCGATCCTGAACATCTGTAATATAGTAAAAGAGTTCCTCGACCAACAGAAATAATAATAGTAACCGGACACAACCAATCACCCCATGCAGTTAGTAGCAGTACCGGTCACGGTGCGGGAAAAAAATCCCATAAAAGAAGTTTTTATAACAAAAATATGATATAATCAGAGATTCGCATCAAAATTAAAATTAGTGCGGAGAAGCAAACTCATTCGTATATCTGTTCCCTCACCCCGCTAAGGAGTGAAGATCGCAGACCACTGAACAGCCTGTGAATTTAAGCTTCTTTCACCATTTGAAGTGATTGAGCGAGAGAGAAATGTTTCGTAGAACAAAAAAATCAAAACGGAACTACATCGTCTGGTTTATACTATCTCCAACATCATAGAAAGGTGCCCGTGTGCTGTGGAAGTGACATCACGATGTTCCAGATCCCAGGTCCACTCGTTTTCATGGAACTGACAATACAAGCCTTCGAAATGTGTGCTGCCAACACAGAACAGTTTCCCATTGCTGTTAATGCGAGTTGTTCTGTGGAAAATGTTGGAATTAACGCGCGCAAATTGCTCGAAAGTGAAGCTGATCCTCTTGGCGCAATTCCAGAAAAGAATAATCTCCCTTTCATGAGGCAAGAAAGAAAGTAGACATCGGATTATCACCAGCAATTTTATATTTATAGGATTAGTCGAAACCTCTTGTTTAAAATTTATTTCCCAAATCTTTAACATAAACAATTTCAAACATTAATTCTATCGTCAGTTGAATGGAAAAACATACCAGATGTGATGCGTAATGTCAGTTCCTGACCTTCCTGGCCATGGCTGAATATATTGTATATGTGTTATATATCAATGATATATGCAATGAACATCCCAGTGTATACAGGGTGTTTCAAAAGTGATGGTCAATAATTTAAAAGTGAACTGTATAGACTACAATATTCAAAAAAAGAGTAGTAAACATGTCTTTAAGTGAATCGTTTTCGAGATATTGCACATTTCTAGTTGTGATCCACCCCTGATAAGGTGAACTGTATAGAGTTGGGATCCACCACTGACTTGTTTGTTTAGGTTAGGTTAGGTTATGTTCATTCTCTCCCTTTCCCCTTTCACAATGCTCTGAGACATAGCAGGCATACTAGTACTTGTCAAAGGATAGTCAACATAGAAAGAGGTTACAGCAACGAAGAGTATGCGGACATGCAACTTCATGCATGGTAAAGCCGACGGCAGTGCACTCGAGGGTGAACGTTTGTACCAAGAAGCATTTTCCCCCAGAAGGCAGCCCAACAGTCGAACATTCATCAAGGTACATCAACGCCTTAGAGAACATGGGCGCTTCGCACAGGGATACGAACAGGTGGGCCGAGAAGCATAACACCTGATGTTGAGGAAAGGGATGTTAGAAAGAATAAAAATAAATAAATAAATAAATTTTCTTTTTATACTCCGGGACGACCAAACAGTCAGAGGAGTTCGCAAGATAGACAGAATACAAGAAACAGCACCGTATTCAGCAGTCACTGCTTTGAACCCCGGTCACTCAAGGCACGTGTACTTATGCACCCGCGCGTCTGACCACTAGGCTACGGCGACCCTCAATATGTGGACATGTGTTGTGTCTTACGCAAGGCGGCCCCTAAACGTTAGTTTATCTCTGGCATGGTTCTCTGCGATGATATACAAGACTCTATACAATGGCCAGAAATTAATCTAGTGTTATGTTTGCGTAGTGTGTGTGTGTTGTTGTGTTGTTTAGCTGTTTCTGGCCGCTTTGCTACCAGGAAGCAGCGATCACCGGGGAGGCTACTTCCCAGAACCCGTCCACAGCAAGAGGAGGCGAGCTGTGAGCTGGCAGACATGCACCTAGTGTTTGTTGGTTATTTATTTATTTTTTTTTTTTTAGGAGCATTAGCAACTAAGACCATATTTCTCCGGGATATGCAGTGGTCATTCCCTGACCTTTCCACATCCTCCGTATTTGGTGGTGACGGGCTCGAACCCCGGTCTAATCAAGAAGCGTGTGCTACGCAATGCTGCTCCTTCCCACCTGGCTACGGAGGCGCCATTGCACCTAGTGTATGGATTAGCAGAGGGCCCACACGGTGTGCGCCCCCATGTGGCACAACATCGCTTCGCAATAAATGTGGGCGCAGGTATGGTCGGTGACTGCTTAGTTGGCCCATACCTGTCACCATCCCGCATTAACTCCGCTAAATATCGGATCTTTCTTGAACAAGTTCTACCAGGGTTACTTGAAGATGTTCCAGCAAATGTAAGACGCAACAATTGGCTTCAACATGACGGGGCGCCTGCCCATTATGGAAGGTCTGTTCGTGACCATTTGAACAGGCGTTTTGGGCGTCGATTGATTGGCCGTGGTGGACCCTTTCCTGGTCCCCATGCTCACCTGATTTATCGAGCCTTGATTTCTTTCTGTGGGAGGGGGCTCAAATCTATCGTGTATGAATCGCCTGTGGAGACGGAAATGGATCTCGTGGCGAGACTTGTCTGCACTGCTGCTACTGTAAAAGAAACTTCAAATGTGTTCGACCGTGTTCGCCAATCCATGCTGCGTCGGTGTCACGCGTCTCCTGGTGGAACCTTCGAGCATCTGTTGTAACATCATGAAATGTATCCATCTCGCACTCCATTGTTAATATTATGTCAAATAAATGTTTGCCACTAATTACTGTCTTGTGTCATTTCTGCTTCTTGTGCCTTTGCTACTACTTTCCCGTGACGTTTCCGGTTATGGGTTCCTATGCGATTCACATTCCTTTAGATGTTACCTACCTCCCCTAAACGTTTGTACCAATATTTTTGAGACACCCTGTAGAACAAAAATCCAGGAATTTCGACAAGGAGGGTTGCTCTGCAAGAGCGTGTACTGAGTCATAGCAGTGTGTGGTGAATTTTACATCGCCAATTATTGTACCCCTACCATATCCAGTAGAAGGTCTCAGCAATACAGACTACCCTCCCAGAGTGCTACCATAGTCAGTGGCGAATCTTAACAGAAAATGTGCATTATCTCCAAAACGGTTAATTTGCGATCCGATGTTCACTGGGACTTTTTGCTTATTTTAGTTTGTACTTTTCATCTTTAAATTATTGATCATTTTTGAATCGTTGTTTACATTAGCTCCAGAGCAACTGTAACCACAAGAGCTCAGCAGATAACAAGTTGATATATTAGCAGTAGTAGCGGCAAATGCTGCAAGAAATCAAGCTGTCATTCAATCAATTTAAAAAGGATTTTAAATTTTTTATACAGCATCAGCCAAAAAAAACTACACATTTTTTCTATTCTTACCCTCCAAGAATCTGTCTAATTCTTTCTTGAATTTATTGAAACCATCCATTTCCACAACACGAGATGAGAGTCTGGTCATTCTGTTTGGAATCAACTACCTGTTGGCTGAAGACAAACTTCGGCACATCTGCAATCCTGCAACCATCCTTCAACTTAAATTTATGCCACTTCATGTGTGTAGTCTCAGCAAGAGGAAGAATGCCATTCAAAATTGCTGCTTGTGATCTGACTGGTTTGTCCTTTGTGGAATAGGGGGGGGGGGAGGAATCCTACATCTCTGCCATACTTATAAAGGTTTTAAATACATTCTTGGCATCGCCGATGTAGTTCAAGACTGGACTGGACATTCCCCAACAAATGGCGCAGATAGTACTATTACCGAAAAAATCTCGTTGGATATATCCAAGAAATTTTAAAATTAATAATAAATAAATCATAAGAAACTTCGTGTAAATGCCAATCTTTGATTAAAAAAAAAGCACTGGATACAAGATATATCTAATACACGCACATTCTCTGAATGACATTTTTGAATTTCATCACTGCTTTGTGAACAGTAAGGGCAGTAGCTATATGTTGCCACATAAAAGCAGATAAAATTAAAATTTCAAAACAGGCAAAACTATTTACTTGTACCTCCGATCGTCAAAAACAGGTTAACCTTAGCTATTACTGAAGGAAATATCTAACTGAACGTTTCAAATGATTTCATAGTATTTATGGATAAAACCCCAGCAACAGAAAATCAAATCACATAAGCAATCCAAAATTCTCTTGCTGCGAATTTATTTTCACATTAAGTAGTTAGGAAACCATTTTCGAACGCTATGAAAGAAAGAGGAACAAAAGAAAACACTGTATTGAGAGTAATCACGAAACATCCAAGCCCTTCATACAAACTCAAACTCCCCATAAATCTTTCTTTTATAGAGCTGTCCTAGTTTACAGCATTCAGCTCTGAGATGACGCTATATCACAGCACTGGAAGTTATGAAATATTCAGACAAATATGATAATCAGAGTAATGTTTGCACTAATGAACTACTACATCGAAGATGACCATTACCTTCGCTACAAAAATTATGTCAAAAATATATAATAAAAAATTATTTAAGAAGCGCAGAATTTCTGCGTGTTGCTTACGTTTTATCTCATGGGAGATAAGAGCCAATCAGCGGAATCGCTGTTTGATCACAGTCAATAAAACTATTATTCACTCCGCAGGACTTTACCACCCCAAAATTTTTAACGCAGAATTTAAAAAAAAAAAAAAAAACTTCAGAGACAATAATAATTATCATCAGGTATTAATGGTTTGCTTATTCATTTTCAATAGATCCAGTCATTAATCACCAGAGTGCCTTGTCAAACGCTATCGGAGATGTGTCAACGATACCACGTATCCCTCGAACGGTGCAAGGGCCCAGAGCTGCCTTGCCCAGCTTTACGGCCACACTTTAAACAACTCTGCGGCGTTGTTAGCTAAAGAAAGAAATCTTTATGGCGCCCTCCTACTGAGCTTTACGACTACCCCAAAGTTATAAATAAAGGGATAAGCGTTCCATTAACATAGCCACATCGCTCGCGGCACCGTAACTAATGCATAATTACCTGCAGATTTTCACTTTTTCCGCTACAGAATACAGAACGCCTATTAGTCCATTTCCTCTCGTGCTCTCGAGAGTATAACGCCTAGTCACGAGATCGTTGCCACGAGGCAGTGTGTACATCAATCTACTCAGAGAAACTGGCGTCTCTGAAGAGAAACAAAAAAAAAAAAAAAATAAAATAAAATAAGAAAAGAAAAAAAATGTGGAAAACTGTGCCTAGGAAGACACGCACGATTTATGGTACGGGCATCAAAACTGCATCCAGCATTAGTAGTTGAGAGGATGATAACCTTTAATTGCAGGTTAGATGTGTGGTGTATTGTGCCTTTAGTCACTCCGTGGGAAAGGTTAAATTATCTGATGTCTCAACTGAAGTGCACTTTAAACCGAAAAGATTAAAACGCAGTTTTTTTTTGTTTTTTTTTTTACTCTTGTTACGTTCATTTTCAAAAATTCAGGCGTTTCTAAATTATGTATTCGAATTTCTTGCAGGACTGAAATTCCATCTAATTAAACCATACTACTTATTTATTTTTTTACATTTCTCTAAATGTTACCTGCTATAAAGCTTATTAATGGAAAAGGTTATCGGTTGTCTAGTTTCTGAAGGAAAAAGCTTCCTGTTCTATTGCTTTGATATATATATATATATATATATATATATATATATATATATTTATTCTTTTTCTCTATTAACATTGTGTTTAAGAAAGATATCGTAGTAACAAAATATAATGAAGAACTTTCCTTTATATGGCCCTTTTTATGAAATAATCCATTGAGTTTAGAGGTTCAAAAAGTACAGGGTGTTTTTTTTTTTTTTTAATTCACAATATCATTTCATTCACCCGAAGAACGTAAAATATCGTTTAGAAACAGAAATTAGCCCGTGAACTATAACAGAAACAACAACATTAAGCAACATTGAGAAATGCATGCCACAATGCCCATTTCCTCCTCCGCAAAGATTTCCGAGACTGTTTCGTCTTGTACCTCTCCTCCTCGACATCCATGTTTTCTTGGGTGCTGTGGGGGGGGGGGGGTATTTGAGGCTTCTTATTCTTTTCTCCATCAATTTCTTCAGTTACTGGTAGAGCATTAGGAAGTACAGATATAGGAATGGCAGCTGACTAACCTTCTGTGCAGGTTTCCTTGAATTTAACAGGTAGCGTGCAACAGGAGTGAATGACTCCGTTCGTCGGTTGGTCTATCGGTCTAATTTCCGATGTAGCCTCTTCCCTACCTTCCGAGCATAGGTAGGTTTGTCTGTATATTTATAACTTTCACCGCTTTATTTTATTTATTTATTTTTTTGCCTCCTGATATGATATGTTCAGCTCTGCCTTAATTTGAATTTGTCTTTGAATTTCTTTTTCTTCCTTCCACCTCTGGCATGCTCGCGAATAAGCAGGGTATTCTCCTTGGCAGGAGAGTTTTGTGGCTGAACATACTGTTTCGTGGTCCTTTGCAGCATATCAAGTGCATCCAAGGGCTCTATGGCAGGCCATTTGCGAGAGTCCTATTTCTAGCACCTAAACTACCATAACAGATTTGGGACATATGGACCGCCCTACCTGAATAACGTTTTCGAGGTCGATCGAAGGTTTCATATCTTCTTAAGATATGAAATATTATCTTAAGATATGAAAGGAAGCTCCCAACAAAAGGTCACAGTTTGACGTGATGTTCTTAAATAACAAATCTGATGTTGACAACAGACAGTCAGTGCTCTTCTGTACATACTTGAATTATATTTCCATATTCGCGGGAACCTACCAACTATTTTATCCAAATTATTGAAGAAAGAAATGCAAGCTTTTAGTTTCTCATGATAATTTTTACCAACATTCTGAGATTACAAGAGAAATTCTAGGAAAAAAAAATTTGCTTCTGCGTTGGACACTTTCTTGGAGAAACATGAATATTTCTTGGTTTGTCCAGATGACATTAAATTACTTATCTGCTCTGATAACACAATAACTGATTCCGACTTAAATTGGAGCTTCAAAACACTGGTGATGTGTTTCCAGAACTACTCTACTCTAGTATTATAGGTCTTTTCCATCAGCATGCTTGTTGAGGGAAACACAAATGTGCTCAAATAACGTTTGCCAAAAAAAAAAAAAAAAAAAAAAAAGAAGCATATTCATCTTTTTGGATCTCCAGTTATCAAAGTTGACAAACAAAGATATTGGTCTCATTTGAGACAAAAAATAACCTTTGGTCATTATGGCAATCATCTCCAGACTAAATACTTCTCTTTAACAAGAAAATATAGAGAACTCGTCGAAATTCAGTTCAGCACATTCTTCTCAATTATGCTGCTATTAGAAGCATTAATTCAGTGATTTTTTATGCATCGATCATGCACATGAGGTAGATTAACCAAAAAGCTAATACAGCAATACCTCGCATAGCACTGATAATTGGTACCGAAACTGTTCCGTGTTATGTGAAACCGTGCTGATTGAGGTATAATTATAATGGGTTTTAATTGAATGCGTACCAGAGAAATAGTCTATAAACAAATTATAATACATCTATAAACAATTTGCGGTTGATAGCCAATTAAAAGGATTTGAAATTAAAAATATTGCAAAAATTTTATTAATGAAAGGTAACATCATTAGAGATGAGAAAAAAAACTTTGTTTATTTAGGTATTTCAATAATAAAGTCCGGTGAGTCGTCTCTTCGTTTTCTCGGCGTACAAGTTTTTGACTGGACCTTAAGGTGCAGTCAAAAACTTGTACAAATATCGCTTGTCTAAAATATCGTTTAGAAACAGAAATTAACCCTTAAACTATAACAGAAACAACAATATTAACCAACATTGAGAAATGCATGCTACAATGGCCATTTCCTCCTCCGCAAAGATTTCCGAGACTGTTTCGTCTTGTACCTCTCCTGCTCAAAAACTTGTACGCCGAAAAAAAGAAGCATCAAAGAAGCATTTTTGTAGCATCAAAACCCATCTTGTAAAATTTGCCGTATCTTGATGCTACGTTCAACATCCGGATCTCCATTCATAATCGCCTTGCAGGCCATGTCAACCTCCCACCTCGAAAAACTTTCTCCAATTCTTCTGTTGAAATTTTTTTTGGTGCCACTTGAGTATTTTCCACTTCAGAATTGTTTTCCTCTTCTTCATATGCAGTTTTCTCGTCAGTTTCAAGGACAGTTGCATCATCTAAGTCATTGGCATGTGAGACAATGCAGTCACTTACATTGACAGTGTCAAAAAGTTTAAAATCACAAGTCTTTTCCGATCTTCGCAATATCTTTGGCAAATGTCTGAATTCGTAATTCAAAACCAGTAAAATAAATTGCCAAATGGGGAAAAACATGCTGCCAAACAGAATGCATGTTGTTGGCAGCTATTTCTAGCAAATATGCAAATATATTTTGGATCGTATTTAAAGGAGCAAAAAATAAATTTTGAAATGAAAAACTATCATGTCGTCTTGTAAGATGGAATTAAGAATACTGAACACTGTTGCACTTTGTTAGTGACTGCCCGAGGGAAGCTACTGGCCCAAAAAAGGCAAAAGGAGGTTGGGCAAGCAAAGGCAAATTACGAAAAATCTTTGGCAAAGGATGCTAAGAAAAACAGCAAGGATTTCTTCGCTTATATAAACTCTAAAAGGAAGGGGATGAATCTGATTGGTCCACTTGATATCGATGGTTCGACTGTTGATGATCCTGCTCAGATAGCAAACAAACTGAATGAGTATTTTGCATCTACATTCACACATGAGGAGTTATTAAGGTTTGAAAATGCCACAAGGAAATTGTAACAGGGTGCTTAATGATTTTATAATAACTGAGAACAAAGTGGAGGAGAAATTGTTGAAGTTAAAACATAAGAAAGGCACCTGATCTATCCATTTATATTAAAGGAGGCAGCAAAGGAAGTAAGCAAACCCTTAGCCATAATTATGAGAGCATCCTTGGACTCAGGGGAGGTCCCCACGGACTGGATGTGCAAATGTGTCCCCAATTCACAAAAGGGGATCGAAGGGTGACAGAAGTAATTACAGCCCAGTTAGTTTAACTTCTGTTCCGGGTAAAATAATGGAGTCACCGGTTAAAGATGCATTGCAGGATCATCTAGACAAGACTGCAGTAATAATTCAGAAACAGCATGGGTTTGTTAAGGGAAAGTCTTGTCTGACAAATTTTATTGGTTATTATGATGTGGTTACAAAGGAACTGGATGCAAAAAATAATTTTTATATCATATACTTGGATTTCAGTAAAGCTTTTGACATTGTTGCGCATGGAAGATAGTGACTGGAGGGAGTCCGAGTAGTGTGTATGCGGGGAGCATTGTCGAGGCCACGTTATGTCAAAGATCTGGGTATATTCTTACCACATGTACGCCATATCCAAAAATTTCATTACTTCATACAGCATGTCCCACCCAATTTTTCTTACTATTGAATACACCACCAATTGTCAAAATAATAGAGCAAGCTTATCTGCGAAAAGATCTAAACCTCCCAAGGACTTCCTAATTCATTTCACAAATATACATGGTCTCAATTCTAATCTCAACGATGTCCATTTCCACTTGCAGTCTTCCAAACCCCATGTACTTTTTCTGACTGAATCTCAGTTATCAGTTGATTCAACTACTGCTCATCTCAGATGTCCAAATTATTCGCTGTATGATTCCTTTCGCTTCAAAGGTGGTACTTGTGTATATGTCCGTTCTGATATTCCCTGTCAGAGACTTGGCAATTTGGAATCTCCTCTCTTTGATCTTCTCTGGCTTAAAATCTCTCTACCTCATTGTGTAAAATTCATCTGTTGTCTCTACCGTTCTCCCAACTCCACTAATCACTTGGAGCTCTTTGACTTCCTCTCTTTGCAACTTGACTTTCTCCAGTCCAACTTTCCTAACAGTGAGGTAATTTTCCTTGGTGATTTTAACGTTCACAACTCCAGCTGGCTTCCGTTTTCTAGTCACACCGATCCAGCAGGTCGAGATGCTGAGGCTTTTGCAATTACTAATGACCTAGCACAGATTGTTCATTTACCTACAAGAATACCCGACAATCCTAATCATACAGCCAATACGCTTGATCTTTTTCTCACAAACAACCCTTCTAAGTACAAGGTTGAAGTGAAAGGTCCTTTAGGCACTTCAGATCACAACTTGGTGATTGCCTCTTCTCCAATGGAACCTTTATCTCATGGCTATTCCCAACCTCGTATTGTTTGGCATTACAAGAATGCAAAATGGGATGACCTGCGAGACTTCTTTTCTTCTTTTCCTTGGTCTGATTACTGTTTCAAAACTTCTGATGTCAACGTTTGCTCAGATCGTGTCAGTGAAATTATTCTTGCAGGAGACTGGGATGTCGCTAGTGTCGTTGTTAGTACGGTTGACGTTTTAGTATGCTGCATTTCATTTAATATCCTAATGTATTCATTGTGTTTTATTTAATTCAGTTGTTGTGCAGAAATTGTCAGTAAGTTTTTCCCTAACTGGATATAAATTTTAATAGATTTTGTAAATTGTTAATATTAGTTTATTACCTTTGTAATATTGTTAGGCCTAACTCAGGAATCGCTGACTGCCTCGTTTAACCCTAGTTAGTTGTTGGCGCATCGGCTTCTGTGGCTATAATACACCTCCCAAGGTTTTTGCAGTACTCTGATCCAAGCCCGAGGAGGGATTTGAGCCGCGACCTTTGGGTTGCCAGGCAGGCACTTTACTCACCTAGCCCAGTCGGCTATTTAAATTAGGGCGCTGATACTGGATGTGAACGGCTGATTTTGGCAATTTCGGCAGAAATTATAATTGTGCCACTTGATATAAATAATATTGCAAGCACTGGTGTAACTTAATACCATTATAATGACCATATGGATGTCATCCCAGGGCAAATAGCACGTGACTTAACAGCACGTAAATCCTATTGGTGGTAACTGTTCTTGTGTAGCACTTCTTAAGTTGATTCACCTACTAACTTGCAGTGGGTATCATCTGCACTCATTTTCTGAGCTCCTTCTGTGAGACTGTCTCGCCACTCGCTCATCCGGAGTGAACTCGCCAATTCGTATCTGCTCAAAATGGAGGGTAAATCGAGGAAATCGGCTGTAAACACAACCCTGCCAGTGACCGACAACCCTAAAATAGCAGAGCAACACGAAGAACATGAGGGATCTCAAACTGAACCCCCCATTAAGAACAAAAAATCAATCGGTACCAAATTTGATCGAAAAACCAGGTCAAAATCTCAAAACAGAGGGACCATGGAACCCCCCCTCTCCCAAACCGAGTACACAGATATGAGACAACCTGACCTCCCCCTTGACCCCAGCATGCCTGAGGGGACAGTTATCCAACAATCGCTACAACTCAAAGTAGCACTGGAGAACGTGCTCAAAGAGCCAACTAACAGAATTACAACACTTCTTAGGGCAGAAATCGTCACCCTATGGAATAAGCTAGAATCGCTGCTTATCCAGACTCACCTGGAAAGCGAAAAGGCAACTGCAAAATTGGAAGCCTACACTGACTGTGGAGTAAAACAAATGCGACAGCGCGACTCCACATATGCCCAGACGCTGAGGAAGTCACCACCGGACTTTATTCCCGAATCTCAGGAACTGAGCTACGAGACAAACAATTCAGGTACCAACCTACGGACTACACTGAAGAAAACCTATCACCCAGACCTAACTTTGTGGTACTTAAACCCCTTACCAATGAAGGTCGTATGTCCAGTGAGGAGGTCAAGAAGACCATCATGGATTCCTTGACAGATGACTTAAAGAACACTAAAATCAAGTCAATTCGCAAAACGCGAAATACAGGAGTAATTATAGAAACAGCCACAAAAGAGGATGCTGAACTGATTGTTAAGAATCCTAAATTACCATCTCTGGGACTCCTGGCTGAGCCCCCTAGACAAAAGGGCCCTTGCATACTGGTACTAGATGTGGACAAGGATCTCCTTCCAGAGGAATTGCAAAGCGAAATTTTCCACAGAAACTTGAAACAGGAACTCCCAGATGAAGAACCAACTTCTCACATAATCCCTAAATTCCAAACATAACCCAGAGCTGGGCACACCATTAACTGGGTCTTTGAGCTATCACCCAAGGCCTGGAAGATCCTCTCCCAACAAACAAGAATTTACATCAACTGGGGCAGCCACCGCTTTAGGGAGCATGTAGCCGTCCCCAAATGTTTCAGGTGCTGCCGTTTCGGCCACACCACGCACACGTGCAGGCAAAATCTTCCCACCTGTGGCCACTGTGCCGAAATGGGGCATGAATACGCTACATGTCCCAAAAAGTCTCAACCTCCCACATGTGCCAATTGCAAGGCCCTAAAAGTGCCAGCCAACCATTCGCTCCGTGACAGCAGTTGCCCAGTTTATCTCAAAGCCAGAAGTGCTCAACAATCAAGAATAGAATATGGGGAGTAACAGACCAAACCTAAATACCCACACTGTGAAAATAGCACAACATAACGCTCAGAGGGCCAAGGCTGTTGCTGCACAACTGGTCAAAAAGGCAGATGAAGAGAACTTAGATGTGCTGCTGCTTCAGGAGCCATACACTCATAACAAGGAGGTAAAAGGCTACCCCTTAAGATTTAAAGTGGTCCAGGTTGATGGTGACACACCCTGGGCCGCGATCGTCGTTCGCAATCCCGAACTGACTGTCACCAAAATCACTGATCTGTGTACTAGCTGGGCTGTGTGCGCCCATGTAATTTCACCACTGGGGCAATTCTACTTAGTTTCGATATACTGTCGACCGGGGGAAGATATTCTTCCTGCCACCCGATATCTACAGACCATCCAGCTACAAATGCCAAATGCTAAACTCATTATAGGGGCTGATGTTAACTGCAGGTCCCCAGCCTGGCACAGCCGAACTCAAAATCACAGAGGAAATAGAAATGGCCAACGTCTTGAGGACTACTTGTCAAACAGCAACCTGGTCATTCTAAACAAACCTAACTGCCTGCCAACTTTCTCCAGTACCCTGTGGGAAGCTACAATAGATATCACCTTAGCCTCAAGCTCCATTGCTCAGCACCTTGCTTCCTGGACAGTCCGTGAGGACTGGACCACCTCTGACCACAGGGTACTAACCTTCCAACTACACCGTTCACTAGTCACACAACCAACCAACCGAACTCAACAAAGAAGATATGCCCTGAATAAGGCTGACTGGAACCTTTTTAAGGAGGAATTGACCAGTGCAGCCAGCCACTTCAATCCTAGCGGCCTCAGCCCAGACCAGCATCAATGTGCAATTACACAGCTCGTCAGTAATGCTGCAAACAAGGCTATCAAAAAGAAGAGATTCACACCTGGTGCTGTCCCCTGGTGGTCACCTGAACTCCAGGCTCTTAGACGCGAAGTCATTTACCGACGAAAACGCTATCAACGTGCAAGAAGAACATGGCCTCCAGAAGAAACAGAGGCTTTACTGCAGCAATATCGAGTGACCAGGAACCAGTATACCACAACAATAAAACAGCGCAAAAGGCGCTCATGAGAAGCCCTGGTAAGCACTGAAGGGAACGCCGATCCCTGGGGGATTGTGTACAAAGTGACCACTAACAAGCTTCCCAGAGGCGAGGTCGTATCAACCACAAAATTACCGAACGGACTGTATACCAGATCGTGGCAAGATACTATCAATAATATTTTAGACGCTACATTTCAGCAGCCTGCTGACCCACACACACCGGAACAGCTACAGCTCTGCATGGAAAATGAAACATATCACACAACTGCAATTGAAGAACCCTTCACCACAACCGAGCTCAACTTAGCTGCATCTAGAATCAGAAACAAGAAGGCTCCGGGCAGAGACATGCTCGATCCAGAAATCGTCCAGAAGGCCATTGAACTTATTCCCACTACAATACTCAACCTGTTAAACCACTGTCTCCACCAAGGATTCTTCCCCACACAATGGAGGACTGCAATCCTTAGACTTATATTGAAGAATGCAACCAAACCACATGATCTGCCACAATCTTACCGGCCCATTGCACTGCTGCCAGTCTTCAGCAAACTTCTCGAAAGGATGATCTCCCATAGAATAGAAGCCCACTACAATGACGCTGGTCTCTCCTCACCTAAGCAGTACGGTTTCCGGAAAGGACGCTCCACGATTGATGCACTGGAAACAATCATTGAAGCTGCTACCAACTGCAACTCCAAATACTTTCTACTAATCTCCTTTGACTTTGCTGGTGCCTTCGATTCCCTCTGGTGGCCCAGCGTCCTGGGCAGACTCCGAAGAGCGCATGTCCCAGAAAACTTATATAGATGCATCAAGACCTATCTCCAGGACCGGCGAGTTGTCGTGTCTGCTCCCCACTGCAGTGTCTCCAGACCAGTCTTCAGGGGATGCCCTCAGGGATCTGTCCTGGGGCCTCTCCTCTGGAATCTGGTGCTGGATGATTTCCTGAACACCAAACTCAACAATGTACAAACCCAGGCCTATGCAGATGACCTGGTCATGCTCTTTTCTGCCAATAACAGAACCCAACTAGAAGCAACTGCCAACCAGGCCATCTCCACCCTTCAAGCTTGGGCAGAGCATAACAACCTAAAGATCTCCCCAGAGAAAACCAATTCGATCCTACTAAAAGGCACCCTTGATTTGAGAAGACCACCCCAAATCAAGGTCAATGGTGTTACAGTAAAACTAAAAACAGAGCTTAAATATCTAGGTTTGATCTTAGACAAAAACCTTTCCTTCACTCCTCATCTAGACCAACTCAGGATTAAGATCAGGAAGTATGCTGCCCAAGTCTCAAGAGTTGCCCGGAAGGACTGGGGCTTAAAGAAGAGAACGCTGTCACTCTTCTATAAGGCAGTTTTCATCCCGGTTATCACCTATGCTTCTGGAGTCTGGTACAAGAAGGCCAATACCGTAGTAAACAGATCGCGCCTAGGAACTATCCAGCGCTCTCTTCTCCTTCTGTCCTCGCGTGCTTGTCGCACTGTCAGCACCCATGCGCTACAGGTCCTCATTGGATCTCTTCCACTGGACCTGGAGATTGTTCGTCATGGGTTGCTCTACCAAATAGCCAAAGGAAGAGCAGTTACTTGTGCAGGTTTCACCACTGACCCAGCAAATAATAGAAACGCTGAAAAGATGAGACTTAATGAACATCTAACAGACACCTGGCAAGAAAGATGGCAGACATCAACTAAAGGCGCTGTCACCAAAAGATTCCTCCCTGATGTCAGGGCCTTCTACCCCCTCACACCTGTCTGGTTTTCACCAGGACTCTATGCTACCTACCTCCTCACTGGACATGGCTCCTTCCAGAAAAAACTACATGACTTCAGAATTTCAGACTCACCCCGCTGCCACTGTGGAGAGGATCAGACGTGGGAGCACCTTGCCCACAGCTGTGAAATCTACGAGGACTTCAGGAGGATCCTAATAACAAAACTACGCTTCAACTACCAAAATCAAGAACACCTCACCCTACAGAATGAAGAAACTTACCGAGCTCTGACTCAATTTGCAATGGACTTATTTACCAGGCAGAAAGCACTACCACCACCTTAGTATCCGAATCAATAGGTCATAACAACCATGACTGCCAATTGTTGCTATTCATCATTGAGCCATGAATGCTAATGCCTTGGACCAACTTGCACAAGACTTGACCAGCAGTGCAATCAAAGACAGGGTCCACACATACTTTGACAAATTCCTCATCATTGATTCCTGGACAAACTTTTCTCGACCAGACGTGACACATCTCATCAAGAAGAGGCCTAGCATCGATCCCTGGACTTGACCATTAATCTTGGACTCCCGGTTTTGACCACCCCCACTGTTCGTTCTGATGGACTACTGGACCAGCCTTCAGTCTGGATGCGACAAAGACTCACCAAATGGAGTCCCAATGACGGCACCTGAACTAGACCTTACTGAACATGACCCATCCACCATAGCAGCACTCACACTGCTGGATTTCCAGCAAGTTGTCGGCTGCAACTGACTGGCCGTGCTAGCTGTACCTACCCTGAACTTGCGGGGTATATCTCTCTCTCATTTTTTTTTTTTTTTTTCCGGCTTTCTTCTGTTTCCTGCCATCCGTTCTTTACTCCCCCCCCCCTATTTTTCTCTTACAGAATGATTTTTTTTTTTTTTTTTTTATTTATTATTATTATTTTTTATTTTTATTTATTTTTTTTTTTGTGGGGAGGTGGTTTTCGTCCACCCGCCACCCCACTCTTCTCTCTGGTGAGGCGTTGAGTATGCCACACTGTCATCAGGGGCCATCTTCTCTATTGGCCCCTTTCTTCTGTTTCCTACCCTCCAGTCTTTTTGCCTTCCTCCCTTACTTTTCTCTTGCACAACGTTTTTTTTTTTTTTTTTTTTAGTTTATATATATATATATATATTTGTGTGTGGGTGTGTGTGTATATATATATTTTTATATACACACACACTCATGCCCCCACAGGTCTAAATCTAAAAACATCAAAATTACTGCCCGACCTATTTGGCCCTAGAACAAGTTATCAGCGAACAACCCTACGCTCTGTTAAAATTACAACCGTTGCTCAAGAAACAGCGATCATCTCATTCTTAAATCTGGTCCTAGCCACTGAAATCCCAGGAAAGTAGGTGGCAGGACCCGCCAGAGTACTCTAGCTACAGTGGTACACCCGGTCAGCCTCCCCGTGGCATGGTGTGGTAACGTCGGGTCCCACTAGGGGCTCGGCGGCTAATAGACCGGAGGAACAAAGGGCACAACACAATACACAGCACATGACCCCCACACACTTCAAATCTCTGGCCCCGATACAATGTACACCCGCGGAGATGGGAGAAATCCCAGGAGCCGTTAGACACTAACATACCTTATACCTTATACCTTATATTCTTGCAGGAATGGAATCCTTTATCCCACACTCCACTTTAAAATCTCGTTCTTTATCTAAACCTTGGTTTTCCAATAAATGTGCTAAGGCTGTCCAAGAGATGAACGTTGCATATCGTAATTGGCTTGTTTCTAATTCTTCAGTTTCATTTTCTGCCTACACCAAAGCTCGCAACAATTGTAAAGCAGTTATTAATCAGTCCAAACTAGAGTTTGAACAGGCTAAGAGTAGAAAACTTGCTTCTTGCCCTAATGGTAGCCGAGCATTCTGGTCTCTTGCCAAAGCTATTGGCCGCAACTTTTGCCCATCTCTGCTCCCACCTCTGTCCAAACCAAATGGTTCTGTTGTCACTTCAGCCAAGGATAAAGCTGACCTGCTAGCAACCCATTTTTCTTTGAGCTCATGTATTAATGATCTTGGTAAAACACCTCCCACCATTCCTAACACGCTCCATTCAATGCCTCCTGTGGTCTTCCGTCAAAAGGATATCAGAAGGATTTTGATGAATCTTGATGCTAAGAAAGCTCCAGGTCCTGATGATATTTCTCCACTTGTTCTCAAAACCTGTGCTCCTGAACTTACTCCTATTCTTTGCCGCCTTTTTTCACTTTCTTATTCCAAAGGTGTTTTTCCTTCTGCTTGGAAATTTGCTCATATCCAGCCAGTTCCTAAAAAAGGGTGACAAATCCCTCCCATCCAATTATCGTCCCATTGCAATTACTTCTACTCTTTCTAAAGTAATGGAGAAATCAATTAACCGCCAACTCTTAAACTACCTAGAAACCTTCCGTCTGATCAACGATCGCCAGTATGGATTCTGTCAGTGTCGATCCACTGGTGATATTCTGGCTTATGTTACCCATTTATGGACTAATTCAATGGAAAGGTTTGGTGAAACACAAGTAGTTGCTCTTGACATCTCAAAGGCTTTTGATCGTGTTTGGCATAAAGGTCTTCTAAACAAGCTTCCATCTTATGGTTTGCCAACTGTTTTTAGTAATTGGTTATCCAGTTTTCTCTCCGATCGCTCACTGAGGGTGATGGTAGATGGCTCTCTGTCTTCTAACTTCTCCACCAATGCCGGTGTCCCCCAAGGTTCAGTTCGTTCCCCCACTCTTTTCCTCTTGTATATCAATGACCTTCTTCCATTGACTGGAAATCCTATCCATAGTTTTGCCGATGATAGCACATTGCATTCAACTTTCCATTTTGAGAAACCTTGTCCAGCTCAATCAGCTTCAAGTTCTCGAAAATCTGCTGCCAATTCCTTAAATGCCAATCTTCAGGTAATTCTCCAGTGGGGCAAAGACAACTTTGTTGATTTCAACCCTTCTAAAACTCAATCTTGTCTTATATCTCGCAAAAAGGATTCTTCTGCTCCTATGCTTATCTTTAGTGACACTCCGATTTCTAGGCAAAATGATATATCTCTTTTGGGGATTACCCTGACTTCTAATCTCTCTTGCCAAAAGCACATTACAAATATTGCTTCCTGTGCATCTAAAAAACTTGGTTTTCTCTTTCGCTCTCGGCGTTACTTTTCTCCCAAACAGCTGCTCACTCTGTATAAATCGCAAAACCGCCCTGCCATGGAATATTGTTCCCACATCTGGGGTGGTACCAACTGTGTGGTACTACACTTAAGGTGGTAGAAAATGAAAAAGACCTGGGAGTAATTGTGCAGTCAGATATGAAGTTTTCTGAGCAATGCATACAGGCTGCCAGGGCAGGTCGTGAGGTGTTGTCAATGATATACAGGAATTTTGCTATCAGGGAAAAGGAAGGAGGTGATTGTCCCTCTGTATAAGGTAATAGAGTCAGGCCACGCATTGAGTACTGCGTGCAGTTCTGAAGGCCTCATTTTAGGAAGGATGTAGATTTGCTTGAACGTGTACAGAGAAGGGCAACAAGATTGGTGAGGGGAATGAAGGGATCGTCTTACCAGGAGAGACTGACGTTCTGCAAATTACAGCAGCTGGAGACTAGGCACCTGCGAGGTGATCTGATTGAGGTGTATAAGGCCTTGAATGAGTTGAGTACGCTGAATTCTGATGGGATTCTTCCACTTTTTCAGATTATGAACCTAAAGGGGCATAAATTGAAATTGAGGAAGGACAGAGATAGAATATATGTGCGGAAATGTGCCTTTAGCCAGCGGGTGGTTAATTGCTGGAACAAACTTCCATCTGTCGTTCTGGAAGTTGATATGTTAAATAAATTTAAGGAGGAACTGGACAAACATTTAGAGGGGATTGTTTTGTAATTTTTTTTTGGCTGATGCTGCATAAGCTCATACACTTGCTTTCTTGCATCACATGCCATTGCTACTATATGTGCATGTGAGACAATAGAGTTGGCACTGCAGCATATATGTACGCGTTCCTATGCTACAACAATACAGTATATATGTAGAGTACATGTCTAGGCTATTGAATGAGTTTTAATATATACAGTAAATTTTTGACTTAAATTTAATTGAGAACTGTGTTATAGTGAAACCCGTGCTGTTTGGAGCCGTGCTAAGCGAAGTATTGCTGTAATTCTTTACAATATCCAATCTGTTCTTTATAAACCTTGCAAGTAAAAACTTGGAATCTCATCATTATATCAACAAACATCAAAATCTTGTGCCAACTTCTTTTACACAGAATCGATACTCTTTAGATTTGCAGAATTGCCTCCTTCAATTCAAATAGAAGACATCTTCGAAATGATCGAATTCAGAAGCAAACCGACAAATTAGAATATTACTAGCCTATTAATCAACCCACTCATATTTTTCACGCAAAAGGAATACAGGACACAGATTCTTGAAGATGAATTTGCTTATATTTACTGGTGACTATGGAATTAGCGATGTTTCTAATTCCTTTAATAGCTTTTGATCTCATGTTGTAGTAACTTAAAAGTGAAACTTTTGTTAATATTAACTGGTTGCAACGGATTTACCCTTCTAGAATGTTGCTCCTCTGGGGAATGTATATATATATTTTTTAAACTGAAATAAATAAATAAAATGTTAAGAAATAGCAAACTTCAGTGATATATTTAGAATGTTAAGAGAGTGAAGCTGTGCAGAAAGTCTAATATTGTGTTTCAATAATAAAAAAATAATAATAAAAAAAAAGTTGCAAACATGTCACACACAGACGGATTCTAATGAAGGGCTTCTGCCACTAGCTGTGACAATGATTACACTGGCGTTCAAACTATACACCCACTTGCGTGTACAATTGCTTAACAGTATGAGAAACAACGGAAAACGTCGTCATATATAAGACAAATGTCGTGGCCAGAAAATGATGTATGACTGCGACTACTTCATATCGTCTTTCCGAACACTAGAGTATGGCAGAAATGATGAATTACACGCTTGAAAATAATAGTGACCCCCCCCCCCCGAAAAAAAAGGAAAAACGTGAATAGGATATTTATGTGATACAGAAATCAAAATGGGCATTAAGTGCATTCTCACCCGATATAAGTTTATGCATTGTAGCAGTCTGTTGTGGAATATTTCATTTTAAGACAGACACTCTTCGCTCGACTTTCAAATATTATGTATTAACAGAATAGCGATGGGTCTGAGTACGTGGTTGTACAGAAGGGTCACTTAGAATGTAGACTACATTAAAAAAAAAAAAAAAAACACTTCAAATCAGCACATTATTAAAATTAAAAACAAACGATTCTTAATTCCACAGGGCATCATAGACAATACATGAAATACACGCAGAGCTTCTTAACGTATACTTATTTTGCATACTTCGGTTATTTTATTTAGCATTATCTTATATGTCCTACCTGTAGAGAAATGAGACTTAATGCTTTCTTATGTAATAAAACTAATTAACGCTTTAAAAATTAATCGAGAAAGATAAACAAGAACGGATAATTTATCCAGAAGTTATCAGATGATGTAATTTTAATACAGTATAATGATAATGCATACAGAAAACATGGTTGATAAGCACATATCATATACTTTTCTTATTATTGAATAAAAAAAAAACTTTATTCTCAATTTATAAATGTATTATTGTCAATTCTAATCTATCCCAAAGATCCAGTATTTCCGCAGTCACAACATTAGGAATATTATAATCTTTTCTAAGAAGTAATTCTCTTAGTTTTAACCTACAGTTCTTTATTTTATCCTTTCCATCTAAACCCAATATTCTGTCTACTGCCATATCCAAAGAAATGTCACTTGAGCTTTTCAAATCTTCCCTTACACGTTTAGCCAGTCTATTTTTCTGTCTCTTTCCTATATCTACTTGGCTTTCGGAGGGTTTCTGACTTATTAATTCTAAATCCATTACTTCCAGTTGAACACTACATTCTTTAATGTTTGGATTACCCTTAGCTTTAGAATTTTCTCCAGGTGTCTTTGCTTTTAGTTTCTGCTTTTTTGGATACCACATTTACTTCTTTACTAACCTTCTGAGATTTTTCGGTAACCTTTTGTGACGTCTATTCAGCAACTACTTGTGTTAGAGTCATCTCTTCAAGTGCAGTAAGCACATCCTTATTAACCTGTTCTAACTTTCTTCATACATATCCACATATTCTACGAGGAGTTCATTATTATCAACATCAGATATACTTGCTACCTCAGTAAGGTCTGGAAGGGAACCAGTAAAGAATCTTCTTATTCCCATAGCCATAATACACGTTTATATTAATAACGTATAAATAAAATAAATATAACTACAGTATTTACAATTAAAAGGATCGGTCAATAATTGACTGAGCCAACTATTTACAATAGTACAGGTTAGTAATTTACCAGACTTAGTGATCCCACAGGCCAAGTCAGTAAAATATAATAAATAATTTAAAATCACAACCCACATTAAATACAACTCCATACAATTGATAAAAAAAAAAAAAAAACACAACTTCAAACTATTAAAGGCTAACAATCTATATTTACTCTTGAACACACAGAGAGGGGGGGGAGAATGATCTCACCCTCCAATATTTCCCTTAATATTTAGAGGAAAATACCCCTATATTGCAATACAATCAATCAACTATTAGAAAATAAACCTATTGTCCTTTCAATTAATTATGCGATACAATGTTAGAAGTCCACTGATAATAAATTAAAAATCAAAATCAAAATTACCTGAATTTAACTCCTAAACTGATTATAAGAAACTTCTGAAAATGTCTTGCAACTTTTAAACCTTCTAGACACTAATAGAATACAAATAACACACTCCACAGAATGCAATCACCTAATATCACGATCACTACGATTAATACTACAATTACAGCCATTTGTAGATATAAACTTCCAACTTAAATTTCTCTGTAAATAATTGAAATAAATTCCTGAAAATTAACACAGTAACACAAAAAAAAAAAAAATGTTCTTGAATCCAACCAAATAAAAACTAATTCATTCATTAAACACTTTCTAATGCAATCGTGTAGGAACACTCAACCTCACTACGCCTTACGGAAAACAAACGACCAAGTAAATCGTGTACTCTAATAGCAGTAGTATAAAAATCAGTAATAGTCCAAATCGCTGCATTCAAGCTAATCTGGAAATATGGGTTTCACAAATTTGACGTTTAACACTTTATGTGAGCTCACGTGAATTCACGTGAAGTGATAATAGTGTGTGCCCTCTTTAAAAGTTAGCCGGGCTAGAGGAGGTACTATTGCCAGGCTAGGGGAGATATTTGTACTTCGATTTGGCGGATGGTATCAGTGTATGCCTTCCCACATACTGTAAATTTCTCTTTTCTTTCTTTTTTTTTTTTTTTTTTTATTAGAAACCACAAACTGTAAATGGGCGATGTTTGAAATTTGAGCAGCTCTCATTTCGTTCCAATTTGGCAGATTAAAATAAAACTCTCCAATATCCAGGCTCTCACCCATATACTCTAGAGTCTAGACAATGTATCAGACAGAAAACAGAAGTTCTAAATCAGTGTTTATAATGCGATGTCTGAGATATCGTTTCAAAATGGTTCAAAGAAATAAGCCCTACTAACACTCTCCTAAATGTAATCTTCTTCTTCAGAACGATTTAGGTAGAATTCAGGGATGATCAGAAAAGCGGCAGTTTAATGCAGTTTTAATTCATGATTTTACAGTGTGGTAATATCATTCCTAAAATTACATATACACTTGGTAGGGTTGAACTAAGAACATTAGACGAAGAAAGAAATTTGCAATTTACGATACGGTCAGACATGAAGTTCTCCGATAGCGTAGACAGGCAGTGAAAAGATCCTACGGTGTCCTGTCTATGATTTTTCGAGCATTTACTTATAGAGAGGTTAAAATCGTAGTGTATAACGCACACTTGGGATACTGTGGAGACTGCGCGTAAAAAGAAAAAAAAAAGAAAAAAAAAAAGCAAGGTTTACAATAATAAATTGTAATAAAGCTGTGAGAGGTGAAAGTAAAATGAAAAGAAGGGGGAATTTATTATTGTAAATAATTCCAATACTACTGCCATAAATTCAAATTACGGGAAACAAGTTTAGTTTGGAATTCAGGATGTTTTCTTTTAACAGCGAATTGTTAATTTCTGGAGTAAGTTACCTCGATGGATGGTTGAGGCTGGCTGTTTGGGGAAATTTGGCTGTTTGGACATAATACTAGGGTTTCCTTGCATCATATGGCTAATACTAATATAAAATTGGTTTGTGTTAGCCTCTTAATACAATAGTTCCAAATTTGAGTGGTAGTCATCTTGAAACAAGATTGCGGATCTAAATAAAATAAGCCTACATCAAGCGTATTCTTGTACTTGTCTCAAAAATTCTGCAAATTTGTTTTGCATATTTCATGCATTTAGCAAAAGTAACTAAGCCCGTTCACATACATTCATGTATGATGATTTCATAACCGCTTCCACTTTCTGGAAAGTAGGCTAAAGTCTCCAAGAACTTTGTATGCTGAATTTTTTACTTTGATTCTAGAAAATTAAACTTCGATTTTATACATAAGAGGTTTAAATCAGTGCATTTATACAACCTAATTTGCTATTGAACCATTCGGTTTCACTATATAAAATATGATGCAGCAAGCAGAGAATTTCAATCTTTCTAATAAAACACCTGTATTTTTTAATGAATAGCCGAAAAAATTTAGCTGCCGCATGTCTGATACCGTGTAGATTTACCTCTAACTGACGGTGGTTTGTATCGATGCGAAGTTAATTTTCCATTGGATGTCATTGGGCAGCATTTATTCTCAGGACAATAGTAGCGGAAACGCCGGGTAATTTGCTCTTCTCTTGCACTTCTACGCATTGATTCTCTAGGTTTCCAGCATTAAGCTCTGAGTACACGTTAGAAATTACTGTGCTTGTTTTATGGGACACGATAAACTTATCACGTTTAGTGAAAGCTTTCAACAAACAGCCACTACCATAAAACCAATATGCATAAGTCATAACTCATGCAGTACAATGTTTAAATAATTTTATTAAAACATTTATGCAAACCTTTCTAATATATATATTTTTACGCATACATAACAACACATATAGTAGACAGCAGCTTGTTAAGATGTTATCTAAATTACTCTTTTTCTCTTCAACTTATCGGCAAATAAATTCAGAAGTCACGTTGTAATCACTGGTTTCGCAGAGAATCAGCATTTTAGGCAACGCGGAGCAAATGTCTTATATCTGTACGAATATGCGTTCACAGAGAGATTTGCATGTTGTTCTCTCTCTCTCTCTCTCTCTCTCTCTCTCTCTCTCTCTCTCTCTCTCTCTCTCTCTCTCTCTCTCTCTCAGAGCAGCTACCTCAACCCAACTGAAGAAGATTTAAAGAATTCCTCCAGTTATACTGTTCAAGGTTTTGACCTAAATGGATGTCAGATAAACTGTTGAAACTGATAACAGAGAAGAAAAATGTATGGGATGTATATAAATTATTAGGTGATAAGTGACAGGCCTCCGTAGCTCAAGAGCGGGAGTGCGGTAGCACACGCTCTTTGAGTAGAACGGGGTTCAAACCCCTGACTGATAAATACGGTTGATCTGTCAACCCGCATTGGACCAGTTTGGCAGATTGTGGTCCATTTTCCCTCAACATGAATTGTTGAGGAGGCTCAACAATTCATGTCAAATATAAACTCCTGCAGTGGGTTGATAATGGCTGCGGTTTACTTTTACTTTTTTTTTTTACAGAAGTTTATAGTAAATACAAACTAGTCTGCAATCAAGTCACAAAGGAGGTTAGGCAAGCTAAGGCAGATTACGAGAAGCCTTTGGAAAAGAATGGAATAAAAACAGCAAAGACTTCTTTACTTATGTAAAGACTAAAAGGAAGGGATTGAATCAGCTGAAGTATTTTGCATCTGCATTCACACAAGAGTAACTTCTGCTGGGATGGAGATGCCAGAAGTGTATCAAATTCTAACAGGAGAGATTCTGTGATAACCAAGAGGAATTCTAATCGATAACTCGAAAATTAAAATAATCCATAACACATTATGATTTGCAAGCCCACTATTTGTCTATTTAGCTGTTCATTATGCTCATCACAGTTATTTGTCCTATAACATACTCCTACTCTCATTTTTGTTTTCCTGATGCTAATGGCCCAAACCAGACTTGCTCAATATTACTATGGACTCTTGTCTACTATTGATATTTTTTCAGAATTTAATTAAATTAAGAAAATAAGCAGTACTCTTCCCTCTTTGCTATATATGGTTTAATTAATATACGGTGTTATTAATTAAAATTAATAGCAATCACGTAAATCTTATTTAAAGCAAGTTGTAATAATAAAACCGAAAGTTTCCAACAACTGCTGGGATTTGTTTCCAAGAAACTGTCTCAAATTTTATGTTAACATTAAAATAATAATTATACCTTCGGGGAATGAAAAAACCATCCAAGCAGGAAAACAGCTGATATAATCCATCATGTGAATATTATAATGAGTACCGATACTCGTGTATTGTGCTTTCGGGATCAATAGTTACTCTTTACACTGTAGAGAACAAAGAGGCACGTAAGATTTTTCTCTTGTTTCATATCTTGTGACGTAGTTTATACGCCCTCCAGAAAAGTAATCATACTCGCAAAGGATACCTGGTGCTTGTAAATAAATAAGAAAAATATCGCTGTTGCAAAGATAAATAAGTGAGGAACAATAACAAAGTTAAAAGTTCAATAGGAACGGCTGCAGCCATTCCTATCATATTCCGCAGTAATGTCCTGCCATATATTAGTAAACGAAAAGGCACGGCCCGCACAGAATATAAAAACGAACACTTGCAGGCATCGCTCATTTCCAAAAGAAGAATAAAGGTGTTACGTAATACCAGGACTCCTTTAATAAGGCAGTCTGTGGTTCCTAAATAATCTGGGGAAACAGCTGATACTGGATAATTGCTGTAATTCAATATAACTGCCGAAATGACAGCGTTGGCTTTTCCTAATTCTTGTTTGCGAGGCAGATTTGAGTTGGTCATTACAGGATGAATTGTGGTGTTCCATTTTTCTTTAACAAAGCATTTTTCTTAGGCGTATATAGCTATATTTAAATGCATGCAGATATCGGTACCATACGTATGCTATCACTTTATATTGTTCTTTTTATGTTCTCAAATACAAAATAAACGTCAGTAGAGAGAAAAAATGTGGCGAAAAAACTTTATTTAGCAATGGTAGAGGCTATTTTAACTTTCCAGAAACTGGCACAGATCTTGGAGAATGGTCTGGTCGGACTAAAGAATCTCGGGTGCACCAAGTTTTATTTTCTTTTATATAAAATTTGTAACTTGTACGAAGTTTAGAAGCGATATCTTATACACAAGAGTAACAAAAATATATCTTTTTATAGCTATAATATTTCTGAAATACCAGCCTCCAAATTTTAAAAGTGGTTCATATGATGCACGGAGATTAATATTTCAGTTAAAATACAAGAAACAAAAGTTAAAGATAGTGTCCTGCTAATAGTAAGACACCACCATTTCAGAACCAAAGTTTGTACAAGAAAATTCGTCACAGTGGAGTTGAATATCTGTAGAATGGAAATTTTTAAATATCGTACACATACTGTATGTGCACAATATTTTAAAAATTCAGTATTTGTGCACGTACTGCATGTGTTAAGAGTATTCTTCACCAATACAAGGACATTAATGCAATGTATAAATTATATTAACTGTATAAACATTTGAGTGGAAAATGGTTGTCTCATGTGACTGCTAAATATAGTAAAATTTTATTCATTGTCTAAATGATAATTGTAAAGTCTTTACGAAACAGTTGTCGAAACAATATCTTCATTCATGGGGCTTGGACAAAGTCGTAGAAAGTTGCAATGTGATTTTTGAGAAACTGCAACAGTTTACCAATTTTGAAAGGAGATTACTCGTTATTATCGAGAACAGGTACAGAAGACATTCAAATAACATTATATACTTGGACTACTGTGCGCATTACACTTGGTGGTAAGAAATGCGTTATTATGCCTATAGCTTCATTAAATGAATTTATATGAAATGAAAATAAATAAATGAAAGATAATAATAAATAATAATAACATAGAGAAAGGTGGAGAAAACGGTTGTCAAAAAAAATCTACTTGAGAATATTTCTAACCACAGAGATTTTATTGAGTGTACTCTACATTGGGTTTGGTTGGTTAAAAGGATCACGACGTGTCAATAGATATGCAAATTCAATTTATTTATGGTAGGTGTTCTGTTTGTCGGATAAAGAAAAAAAAAATCATTTCTCCGAAGAACGACTAATTCGAAATATTACAGACCAAAAGTTCCTCCTCTCTTGGCAAAAAATATTACTCAAAGTCGGCTGGAATTTTTTTTTTTTTTTTTTGCAGAAGCCGACCCCTGCCAACCAATGTCATCACCAGTATATATTTACTACGTCATATATACGAGTACAATGTCACACAAACTTACAATGTTATTAGTTATTGCTTCCTTCATTCTTATGAGCAATTCAAAACCATTCGAAATTGACTATTTAAGTGCACAGCTCACAATCGAATTTCATCCCTTAATATTTCAAAGTCATTTCAATCCGCATTTTGACACAATCTATAGCCTTGGCACAGGAAAGACATGATGCTTCCTACTGAGTGAGAAGGACCTTTCATGGTCAGGCAGTTCAAGCAAATTGGTTTGTCATTCTTAGCTGCTCCCTCATAGTAAAAGTAACTACCAGCAACGGGAATTGAATGCAAGTCTTTGCCATACAGTGGAGAGAACAGAGGAGTTATAAAACGCAAGGGTAACAAGTATTACGGAAGATACGTTCTCGCCATTACGAGCTGTACACCAGGGCTTTAACTTTTCTTTGGGAGGTAGCACTCACATCAAGGAATAGTCAGACGGCAAAGACGGTTAACGAACATGTTGTGGATAGAGATAATATGATTAACTAATGTACATTTAAAAATTTCGCCTCATATTGTTCGATTTACATGGGCAAAGGTTGATTTTGGAGTCAAACCTCGAAAAGTGGCGGATCTCTTGGAACTCAACTCGTTGGTGCATTCATTCGTTGGTCATCCTTAATGCCGCTTGGTCTTCATATTTTGAATAATACAATAATATCCTCCTGTACTTTCCACACTTAAGCTGACCTTTAGTTATGGTAGTGTTTATTTCCCTTTCTGAAACAGTTTTTTTGAAACTGTTTTCCATCCAGCAATAGACAGACAAACAGACTCATAAAATACACATAATTTGTAGGAGTATTTTCTGCCTCATGTTCTTAATTGCCTCCTTGAAAATTCTCATAAAAGCTTACCCCTCCCTCTGCTCTCCCAGGGACCATTGAAATCGATACTACATCGCTTCTCGGCCTTTTGGCTAAGATCAAAGCGTAGTGAAGTCAATACTTAACTAGCTTTCAACAGAATAACGCCCCATCATACAGCGACGAGGCGCCTCCGTAGCCAGGTGGGAAGGAGCAACAGTGCGTAGCACACGCTTCTTGATTAGACCGGGATTCGAACCCGTCACCACCAAATACGGAGGATGCGGAAAGGTCAGGGAATGACCACCGCATATTCCCGGAGCAATATGGCCTTAGTTGCTAATGCTCCTAAAAACCAAAACAACAACAACAACATACAGCGATCATCCAGAGACAACTTCCGTCTCGGAGTCTACCGGAGACCCATTTAGTCACGTTTTAAGAATCTGAAGATTCGGCATCGAGCGATATTTTTAATGACACGCTTCAGAAATTACTTAATTCAGCAGCTCTGCACTAGATAAATTTCTTGGTTTCATGTTGATATTAAAAATAAAAAATTCCCCATGGCCTAGCGTATAGTATTCTAGCTGATATCATACGTAGCATCCAACTCGTCTAACTATATCAGTCCGTCCCTACGTCTCTTTTGCAATATTAAAAAATATGTCTTTTTTTATTTCCCCGCTCCTGTTTAAGCATCACTTTACCGCCATGATGCACACTAGATATTAAAATAACGTACCGGCCTTTTATTGGTAATATAGGATGCTGTTGTAACTGCATTAAACACGAGTAAAGCAGTAAACATTCAATCAGCTAACCACAGTGTATTTATTTGCATTCCTTTCTGGAATTGCACATACACTGAGGTTAGATGATGATTTACTGTTTGTGGCCGCAAACCGAGCTGTACTGAATATTTTTGCCGATAATACTCACACAGTAGAGTGATGATCTTCGAAAAGCTTTTGGATGAGACAAAATAGTGAATAAAAAACCAGTGTTCCATTACACAGCGAACCCTACTTGGCTGGACAGAATGGAGTAACACAAACAATATCTCATAGTTTCACAAGCTCCCTCAGTTTACACAAAGTAATAATAATATAAACGAAAAAGAAAAAGGCAGTTCATACAAGAATAAAAGCCCTGTTAAGGAGATACAAATAACAACAATTTCAAATGCCTTGCGAGCAATAAATGTTTTTTTCTGTAGGGCATGTCAGGCTGTAGGGTTAATAAGACTGCTGAACGCTTAATGAATTTAATCAATTTGCAAGTAACTTTTCTTATTAACGATGCGCCTGCAGGTAGTAACATGGAAAGATGTATATTCACAAAATAAAATAAAATGATCAGAATAAAGATGGGCAAAAGAAACGACGTATTGCCTTCTATTTTGTATCTAAGTCATATAGCGAATGTCAAAAAGAACTGAAAAATAAAATAATTTCATCTTACTATCTTGCGTTTATACTATTTGTTACGGATACAGGCAGAATTAGAAACATTTTTTTTCTCATTGAAATACATTAATTTCAAAACTGGTTTTCGTATTCAATGCCTCCAGAGATTTAAATTTGCAGAGATTAACTATTTCAATTTTATGTTACCATAATTTTCCATGAAATTCTAAAATTATAATTCGTAAACTTTTTTTTTTTTCATCCAGTGAGTAGATTAGTGACAAAACCACAGTATTTGCAAAACTTTTAATTATTATAAAAAAGTAATGGAATAAAATTAATAAGCATCGCAATCTACTGTAAAACCATTGTACACTGAAAGCACAATTCCAAAAAAACAAAACTAACACCTTTTTTCAAATATTAATATTCCAAGCACATCATACGTAAAAACTTCGAGGAACACTTTCTTGCATGTTTCATGCACATGGAGACTGAAATCTTGCTCCACTTCTTCCGAAAAGCTACAGCTCTGTCGCCCTTTTATACTTTCTTATTCCACCACTTAGAATTGTTCTCATATCCAGCCAGTTTCTAAAAAGGGTCAAAAATCCCTCTCATCCAATTGTCATCCCATTGCAATTTCTTCTACTCTTTCTAAAGTAATGGGGAAATCAATTAACCGCCAAATCTTAAACTATCTAGAAACCTTCCATCCGATCAATGATCGACAATATGGATTCCGTCCGTGGAGATCCACTGGTGATATACTAGCTTACGTTACCCATTTAGGCAAATTCAATGGAAGAGTTTGGTTAAACTCAAGCAGTTGCTCGTGACACTTCAAAAGCTTTTGATCGTGTTTGGCATAAAGGTCTTCTAAATAAGCTTCCATCTTATGGTTTGACAACTGTTTTTTTGTAATTGGGTATATAATTTTTCTCTCTGATGGCTCACTGCGGGTGATGGTTCTCTGTCTTCTAATTTCTGTACTAATGCTGGTGTTCCCCATGGTTCAGTTTTCTCCCACACTTTACTTCTTGTATATTAACGACCTAATTCCATTGACTGGACATTTTATCCATAATTCTGCTGATGAAAGCACATTGCATTTCACCTTGCAGTTTGCGAAACTTTCCCTAAACAAGCAGTTCAATTTCTCGAATATCCTCTACCAATTCCTTAAATGCTGATCTCCTGGTATCCAATGGGACAAAGATAACTTAGTTAATACCAAACCTACTAAAACTCAGTCCTTGCTTATATCTCGCAAAAGGGATTCTTCTGCTCCTATGCTTGCGTGATAATGTATAATTCTATACATTATCACATATATCTATTGGGGATTACACTGACTTCTAATCTCTCTCTTAGCATAAGTACATTACAAATATTGCTTCCTCTGCATCTAAAAAATTGGGTTTTCTCTTTCGCTCTCGGGATTACTTTTCTTCCAAACTGAAATCTGCCCTACCATGAATATTGTTCCCACATCTGGGGCGGTGCTCCTAAAATCCTCTCTTAGGCTTCTAGATTCCATTCAAAAGAGGGTATTTAGGTTAATGAATGACTCATTTCTAGCAATGTCTCTCCGCACTATCTGAGAGACGTTCTGTTTCTGCTACATGTCTTTCTATAAGTATTTCCATGGGCACTGTTCTTCTGAATTGGCTTCTTTAATTCCCGCTGTCTCTTCCAAAGCAGTCCGAACACGTGCCGCAACCGGTCAACATTCTTTCACTGTCTAACTTCAAACTCCCAGAACCAACTTTTCTTTTTTCTCAAATTCCATTTTCTGGAACTACCTCCGTTCAAACGTGTTTTCGGAAAATCACGATCTACAGAAATTGAAGTCTAATGTCAGCAAGTATCTACTTTCATCTTCTGAGCCTTAAATCTATGCACGGTACTATCTTTTGTATTTGGGGTTTTCATTGAAAAAAAAAAAAAAAAAAAAACAGAAACAAAACATTTGTAGTGTTCCCCAATACTGCCAAACTATTGTTTAGTATTATAATAATAAGATTCTTTATTAACATAAATTGTATACAATAGTGATTCCTTACACAGAAAGCCAGAGGAATCTTACAATACGTTTACAGAAGTGATTTTTTATTATAAAAAAAATAATAATCAAAATGTAATAAGAAAATAGTAATTAAAACGAAAAAGGACTACAAGCTGATCATAATATGAAATGACATCGGCTAACTAGGATCGGCACTTACATAATTGTCAAACAGATAGATAGGCCAAGATGCCATCGCCTTGTCAATAGACCACAGACCGATGTCGACGTTGAGAGTCCAGATTCACATTTGGGAAATCTCTCTTAAAATTCTGTAACCTCTGGAGCCTTGAGCACAAGGAGGGAGTACTGCGGAGGTGTCTGCCTGGCAACCGCCAATCAACCGTATTCCAGATGTTGATGTGATCCTGCTTAGCTGAGCACAGATGAAGGAATGACTTTATTTTTAGCACATGGGCTCTGTGGACTATGGGCGTATATTGCAGGTTGCAGCAGAGAGTAGATTTAGATGTTGTGTAGATCTGGTGCGACCACAAGTTGGTCCACTTCAGCACCCAGATTCCAATTCGAGGCCCCATAGTTTCCTGAGGCTGATGGGTGGTGCCGCCGACCAAACTTCCACGGCATAGGAGAGCACACTACAGAAGTAAGTTGCAAGGTATTTCCTGATTATTTACTTATTGTGATTTTGCACAGATCTATTTTCATTCCTCAGAAGGCTCTCAGGGCTTTGGAATACTGAGCTTGGATTTGTTGTTTACAGATGAGGTTGGCATCAAGAATTACTCCTAGGAATTTGATACTGTCTGTGGGAGGCAGAATATTTCCTGCCAATTCCGGGCGTAGAGGAGATGCAGTATCAGCAAAAGTGATCCGACTTGGAGTAGACATAAGATAGTTGACTTCTTTGGATTAACTGACAGGCCAAAACAATTGGCATAATTACAGAATGTATTTAGGTAACTGTTTACAGATTCAGAGGAGGTTTGTCTTTCTTGTGAATCACCAACACGGCGTTTGCATAGCAAGTATCATACAATATCATCAGCATACGATAGGAACGCTGGGATTTGATCCAGTAGTGGAAAGAATATTGCTGCAAATAGCAAGGCTGAGAGAGAGAACCACCTTGTGGGATCCCTACCTCCACGCTTTTAGGCATTTTCTTATTTAGTTTAGTTTTTTATTAATTGCTTTTAACTGGTATCCAGGAGATTGTTATGCTGATGCAAACTGAGAAAACAGCCATGATCAGATACATGAATGTAGTGATATTATTTGGGCAGTGTGTATGTGTTTTGGTATGCGTCTGATTTTTTCAGGTCTCTTCGCTACCAAAAGCGCGAACACCAGTAAGGCCGCTTCTCAGTACTCCTTCAAGTCACGCTACGTAGTACTAAATATATAGGACTAATGATATCCTGCGATCGAAGAAGACAGGAATGAATCCTGTGAGTGCCAGCAATCCCGCATCCTCAGGAGCCCAAACAGTTTCATACCGTAAAGAGCCCGTCCGTAGCAGTGGTAACAGTAGAAAAGGGGGGGGGGGATTGAGTATTCCTGCCTCAAGAAAGAAGGAACAGGAAAGAGAAAAATCCCTCGCAAGATATTTCTTTTGTACTAATTATTTTATGTTCGCGTCCAGAGCAAAAGTGTCCAGAAGACAGATATCTTCTTGTGTGTAGCAGAAGCATGCGAGCAATCTCTGCACGAACACCAACAGAGGCAAAGTCCGCGTTAAAGATGTCTTTTTTGTAGAGCGTGTGTTTGAAAGCCATCGTGGCTGATTAAGAAGTAAGAGAGATGAATGTTTTGGAAGAACCAAATCTTCGTTTTGTATGAACATAATATTTGGTTATGTTCACAGACAAGTATTTATATGAGTTATACAATATATTTAAATAACTCATATATTTATATAACTTGTGTAACAAAAAAAAAAAAAAATTAAATCAATAGAAACATAACAAATGGAACTAAGAACATAAGTGCTTCGTTTTTAATTAAGGCAGTGAGGGTGGGGGTACAACAATGCAGTCAGTCACCGAACTGTTTCTTCCAAAGCGTTAGTATGGAAGAAAAGGCTGAGTGAGAATTTGGAAGTGACCCACCTTGAATCCAGTGGCGGCTCGTGACTCTGATGTTTGGGGCTGCTGCGTCTTAAAGTTACATTAAATTGCCTTGGTTATAAGACATGTAGGCATACACAATAATAATAATAATAATAATAAACAAGTTAAAAATACTACAAAACATTAACTAGACATTTACCATTAACAGGCTTGAACTTTTATTTAAAAACAAAATTCATTCTTCGATTTTTATTTGTTAAAAATTGATTAATAACTTTTTCATTAAAGTTTGGTGCACTGTTGACCAAGCTTTTCTCTATCGAAAGCATTGCTTGAGCATTTGGCCTTTCCTGATTCATAGCGGTCCTTCAAAATGTTTTTATTCTTTTTAATGACGAATGGCAGCGTTCGGGTTCTGAAGTAGTAATAGGAATGGTCAAAATAACTTTTATGAGTTTTGTAAGTTCTCCAAGAACTTCAGCTAGATAATTTTCTGAGATAAATTTCAGCAAGTCAATTAATTTGCAATAATTGTGTAGATCATGTCTGCTATAGAAAACTTGTAATTCCGTAAGAAGTTTTTCTCTTTCAATCATGGGATATGCCTCAATAGTCTCCCCTACCTCTTCCATGGGCATTTTCGTACGAAAAATAAAGTTCTCCTTGTTAAACAATTTAGCAGCAATTAACTGTTTTGTAAAAGAATATCTCTCACCTATGTCAACACTTATATAGTCTCATAATTCCTTCGCTTCAATCATGAGTGTTTTTGAAAGATTTTCATAGTACATTGAATTCCTGATTTTTAGAATGGCATTCTTAAAGTTTCTTATATATTCATGTATTTTAACTGCCTCAATTTCTCGAGATTGCATTTGATTATAAATAACTTCCACGGGAAAGCATTATCTGATGGAAAAGTTCTAACCAGAACTCGAATTTTTTCATTACTCAAGACGTGCAAAATTCCAGTTACTACTGAACTCGTCTTATCTGCGTTTGCTGTCGCTTGTAAGTTCCTCCATGCACTCTTTTAAGGATACAAAATTTTCATAAACGCTGTTCATGGTGTGTATATTGAAGTTCCATCTTGTAGGGAAAGATCGGGCAACACGGCTGTCCATATGCTTTCTGAGAACAGAGAGACGCTGTGGTGATTTCGAGAAAAATGTTGGTATCGACATGAGGTTCGAAAAGAATATGCTTGAATCACAGGTACTACTTGATGCATTTCTCATCATCAGATTCAGTTGGTGGGCATAGCAGTGAATAAAATGTGCATTTTTGTACACTTTTATTTTAGCCTGAACTACCTCTTTCTTGCCTTTCATCACACTTGCGCCATCAAATGTCTGAGCAACCAGTTTTTGAGTATTTCCTTCGAGGATTATGTCTAACTGATCTACAATGCACTTCGATATTCCGTCTGCCGTTTGGTTTTCCGGAGAGAAAAAAACCCAAAAACGCTCAAAAATATCTCCATTCAGTTCATATCTCTGAACAATTACCATTCGTATATGTTCTGAAACATCTGTTGTGTCATCAGCCATGACAGCTACGAATAAAGCTTCTTTAATTTCTCTTTTTATTTCATCCCGGCACATTTGCAGCAAACAGTCAAGAATATCATTCTGAATAGTTTTTTAAATGCCTTTAAATGCTGCATTACTTTCTAAATGGTTCTTTAAATTGGAATCTAATGTAGAAGCGAAATTTATTAATCCTCTGAATACTCCAGGATTTTTAAAATCGTCTTTTTCATCATGTCCACGTAAAGGAATTTCAAACTGTCCACAAAATTTAATGCAGTCTATTATTTTAGATAATACCTCACGATTCTTAGTAACTTTTCTGTTATGTTTGCAGATCTAAAGTCTGTAGGTCTAAGCTGCTCTTTAATATTTACGCTTCCTAAAAGCGATAGCGAAATCACATTATCAATATGTTTCTTCGAACTCTCATGTTTTAGAGGTTTTTCTTTCATTCTGTTTATGTTTGTAAAGCCACTTTTTGTCCATTAAGTCACCTCCGAACAGTAAACATGGAAAACAAAATAATGCATTTTTAACTTTACAACCACAAAGCCAACTTTTCCTTTGGTACCATTCAGTTTTAAAAATGGGAATATATTTCTTATTATTACTTATTCCATTCCCTGCTGAGAAATTTGAATCTTTAGTGTGAGGCGGCCTTCTTTTTTAATCGAATTTTTTTCTTGGAGAAATAATTGTGAAAAACTAAGTTGCTGAAGTTTATTCACTGTCACGCAATTTACTTCATGGAGGCCATGATCGAATCAAATTTCACAAAATCTTGTGTCATAGAAATAATGTTTTACTTACACATCACCTCATACTTAGACAACTTCAACTTACGAAGTTCAAGCTCAATTCGCAATTAAGCTGTAATCACATAATTACACTATTGAATGTTGGGTATTGATTTAACACCAATATTATTTAGTTACTTAATGGGAATTCGGGCGAATAACAAAAAGACACTGACATTGTGGCTACACACCCATCATGGTTAACCATGAAATCTGCAATGCGCGCTTTACGGCGACTGATTCATTTCAACTATAAAAAAAAAATGTATATTGGCAAGTTGTCAATGGCAACCAACTACCAAATATGCCATTGCCTGGTGCACAGTGAGGCCTACGGTTAATTAAACTTCTAAGTTGGAAACGATTTCGTAATTTTATTGAAATGATTACTAGAAATTGAGGATTCGCATACTATATGCGGTTCCTATTAATAAAAAATATTCATTGAGTTGCATTGTTCTTCACAAAATTTCGTACAACTCCGTTCACTGTATATCTAGATTTAAATAACTGGAGGTGCTGCAGTGCCGCTTTGCCTATGGACGAGACGCCCCTGCTTGAATCGCCTGTTATTTCTCTCTCTCTCTCTCTCTCTCTCTCTCTCTCTCTCTCTCTCTCTCTCTCTCTCTCTCTCTCTCTCTCTCTCTCTCTCTTTCCTATAGTAAATTTCAAACCTTTAACTTAGCAAAAAGGCGTTTAAGGATCCATGTTTGGAGACTTTTTCATTGATTACTGAATTGCTCTATAATATCCTCTATGCAAGTTAAAAATAAAAAAAAAAAGGAATTTAAAACTTTTTTTTTGTTAGGTATCTTGTTCGTAGGCAATTATATTTTCGCAATTTTCTTTTTGTTCTTTCTTTTTTTTTTTTCACCATGTATTCCAAAAAAACTCACATAACAAAGTATTAATTTTTTCACCAATGGATGAAACTATATGCACAAGAGACAAACGAGAAAAAAAAAAAAAAAAAAAAAAAGACCGGCGATAATTCTGAAGTTTCTTTTACAGAAGGTGAAGTTCTTGAACACACGGATTATATCCAAATCTCCACGTCTACGGAAGTCGTCCCCACTTTATTATTCTGAAGATTACAATTTATAATAACACTTACGCACTCTCTCTCACTGGAACCAGGCTACGGTGCGATTTGTTTAGCTGCGTTGATCCTCATATTAATTTTTTAATTAAAATTTCCTTGTGCTACTAAATGAAGTAAACAAGTCGGCAAAAATCTCATTAATTGGGATCTTCTCATAACGCCCTTGTAAGAAAAGCACACTCTAAGAATTTCAATTAATATTTCATTTTTATTCTAAAATTTAAATCAAGTGCAAATTAAATAAAGGCTAAATAAGCGACACTTCAACGCCAATGGCGAATAGGTGTCCAAATTTTTCTAACGTTATTTAGAATTAAAATCTATTTTGCTCTCGATTTCAGAGAAAATAAATAAGCAATTTGTTCAGATGTATTCCATACATCCCATTTTGAAGATCTTTTAAGATAACTAAACATGCTTTAAATTACATGGCATTCCTGAACAGATTCCTCCTTCTATCAAAGAGCACAGCCGGAGTCAACTTAATGCGAGCGTTGGGTTTGCTTGTTTTCCATAAGCATTTCTATGTTGAGTGCTATAGAAGATGAAGCAACACAGGTCAGCCACTTTCAATGTCAAGTCTATTGCACTGCTTTCTTTTTATAGTCAGAAGTGCGAAAAACCAGCTTCGAAAATGTACGTTGATGAAAATGGGATAAAGGTAAGCAAAGCCTGTTTAATTGTTTTGGGGTAAATTGGGTAAATGAATTTTACTCAAAAATTCATTCTCCAACTTTTTTTTTTTTAATTTATCTTTTTGGGAACTAAATCATACTTCAGCTCCAAAATCTTCTCCTCCTCCTGGATATCTTCTGGCAAAGATTAAACATCATTGAGAAAAGGATTCCTCACTGATGTTCAATGACTCCAAATAGAATTTTCAGTCACGACATTAGGAAATTATCGTCTGAATTTTATCTGAAGACAAACTAAATGGGAATTTATTTTTTCTTGGAAGTCATTTTCAAGAACTTTGTCTTGGAGAGTTTCATCAAGTCGAGTAAACGAAGCGACATTTTTGGTATTAATACGCTGAATCCATAATTCAATTTTGGTTCTTACAGTTTCAGATTTAATGTGCTCAAAGCTCCAAATACATCTTCGAAATATGCCAAACTCAGCTGAAAGTGTTCATTTTTGAAGGTTTAAAGCAGTGGTCTTTGCCTTTATATACCAAAAGTAGAGTGATTGCTTCCCTCAATCTCATAAACCCGACCAAGTATATTTCCCTTCAATAACCAACGAACCTCAGTATTGAACAGAAGAGCTTTATGGTCGGAATACCTTCATAAAGCAAAGAAAATAATCGTGAGTTTAATGCACTGTTTTCCACATAATTCACTACCTTGCTGCAGAGGTTGAGATCTTCGCGCATATCGGTGGGCAGAGTTTTAGAAACCAACGCTTGACGGTGAATGATGCAGTGCATCCCGAAAACAGATGAGTTTTTCCTCAAGAACCGGGCCAAAACCCCGGGTCGTGAGCATAGCATTGCTGGTGCACCATTAGCACACACTCCAATCAATTTCTCTCAACCCAGGTTATTCATTTTGAACAATTTTGAAATAGCTTTAAAGATAAAGTTTTAGCAGATGCTTCCAAGACACGAGAAAATAACATCTCTTCTTCCACAGTATTGTGACTAACATAACGCATAAACAAATAGGTGTGCACACTTTCCTTCTGCATCGGTAGATTCATCACAAATAATAGCAAAAAAACGCGATGATTTGACTTTTGCAGAATTTGAAGTTTGATCAGATAATTCATCAATTCGGATCACTATAAAATCAGACAGGTAAATATTTTGCATTTTTTCTCAATTTCCTCTCAAAGTAAAATTTTGTCAGCAGTCAGAATGTAAGGCTTTACGAGAGTTTCTCAATGTATGAGGTTTCTTTACCTTTCCGATTAAAAAACTATTTCATACGAAGCTTTTACAGCCTTCACGAATTCCTGAAAGTGTAAAGTGTGTTTAGGGTCAAACGGCACCAGGGGTTAACCCCATCTCCGAAAGTATGTTCCAATACTATCCAATCTTATATGCTGTAGGGTATCTAGCTTTTTCTCTTGAAAAAAAAAAAAAAAAAAGAAGAAAAACAACTCCGCCGGTTATTTTAGTTATATTTAGGTGGTTCTGGTTTTCGTATCGTTCCAGTCAGAAAAGTCACAGTATCAATGCTCAGCGTTTTTAGGCATACAACGTACTTTTTTTTTATTATACTAGGCGTTCCCTGCCAAAAACTGGCATCCCCGCCATATCATAAAATAGCATACTTAGAGACATAGATACACGAATCCACTTGCACAATATACATAAATACACACAAATACATATGCATATTTAAAACACAAATCCAGCTAGTCCAATCTAGCAAAAGATGCTCAGGAACTACAACCCCATTACATAGGAAGCTCACTAAAACGCCATCAGTCCAACGATTATAAAATTCTTCATTAAGTCTTAGCTTCATTGATGAATGTTCACCAAGGATGTGCTCTCCACATGAGATACATCTTGGTAGACTGTTAACAGCAAGTCAAGATAACCCAAATTAAGTCCACCCATCATCAGCAGTCCAAGTATATATTATGACTAAATCAGAATATAGTCCAAGGTGGTGAGGAATTTACAGCCCATCTTTTGCAATATGCGTAAAACCGTACTTGGTATAACACTCATTGAATTTTCTTTTCTTTTCTTTTCTTTTTTTTTTTTTTTTTTTTTTTTTTGTTGCTATCAGAATGCAACTACTCTAACTAATATTCTTGGACGTCGTACTTCGTACAAAAAGTTATTATTTCCGTAATAACATAACCTTAAGTATATACTTCTGTGGTTTTTCCCATTGAACAAATAAAAAAATAATAATTTAGAAATCTTTTTTATAACATCGAATACCCTTTTTCAAACTACAAACGCCCTCTTACGTTCCCAAGTGGGGCGCGCTTCCCCGGTTGAAAATCACTGTTTTAGACCTTTGAAAGTCTTCTAAATACTTTAAAATACTTGAACATTTGGCTGACCTCAGGACCTATTTGTAACATCATAACCCCTTTCCTGAGGTCACATCCTTATATTCTAATCCATTAGAATTTACTTTTTCATCATTAACAATAATAGTTTTCTTGTGCCCTTTCCAGTGTCAATTCGCAACTACCTTTCTCGATCTCCAGAATTTGAGTGGAAGGGACATAGGTTGTAAGTGCACGTTGACCAACACAGCTGGTTCGATTGTCCCTTTGGGTCTCCGTGCCGATCCAGCTGCTTTCTGGGTTCAATTTTTCACCCATAGAGTTTGTTGCCAATATAATCAGGTGCACATAGTGAAGCTCACTCACCCATGGCGCAAGCACTCAGCAGGCAAAAGAAACGACCGGTGATGAAAGCGAAAATTTAATGGAACACGAGAAACTTCTTGAAGGGCTTGCTTGCTGGATCCTGTGTAAGCATTTCCGTGTTTTTCCTTTTTTTTTTTTCAAAGAGAAATTCGATATTTCTAATTTCTCTTTCGAGAAAAATTGGACAAACACGTAAATCAATAAACGACACCATCCCCGCTTACTTGGCAAAAAAAGTACGGTCAAAAAATCGCAAAAAGCGCTTTCGTGGTAGCCTCCAAAGTATTTTTCTTATCTCTGCTGATGGGAAAGTTCAAAACAACAGAGGCTGAATTCATTTGACATACTACTCAGTCAGCCAACAGGCACTAGGGAGCACAGCCACAGTAGCATTTCTTCGTATCGTCAGACGCTACCGTCACGTTGTAAGCAGCACGTTGAATGGGTATAGATATGATTAAAGGGATTGGGGAAGCAGTGGTGGTCTCCGCCACACCACCACTCTCCACCTATCTGTGCCTGCGAAGGTTTTTAGTTGCTGTACCTATTCTCCGACACCAACACAGCAGCACGTTGAATGGGTATAGATATGATTAAAGGGATTGGGGAAGCAGTGGTGGTCTCCGCCACACCACCACTCTCCACCTATCTGTGCCTGCGAAGGTTTTTAGTTGCTGTACCTATTCTCCGACACCAACACAGCAACCCATTTACGAAACAGTCGCAACCTAAAAAAAAAAAAACCTTCGTCCGATGACTTCGTGTTTTATTAAGATTAAGAAAGCAACATCGTGTTGGTGCAAAGTGAGATTCATTAATTCTTAATTCTGCTTGGCCTTTTATATTTCAGCCTACTTTCGTCAGCGTACAATATGGCCAGCAGTGCAGCCCCGACCACCCTTTGAGGTTAACCACGAACAGCTGCGCCACTGCAAAGGGGTTGGTTTAGATTTCTCGTCAGGGGCATAATTGGGTATGGCGAGTGAGATCTCGTCATAGGTACTGATTCGTTATAGCCGCCAAATGGATAATCACTTAGGATAACTGAATTTATAATTACTTTTAAAAACATATCAATTTTAAAAATACAGAAATTTCTAAATCAGTTATTATAAAAGCTTCTCTTTTTCATAAAAGTACTATCTCAGGGAAAATAATTTAATAAAAAATAATAATTATATTTATTTAAATAATTTATTAAATTAAATTATAAAATATATTTTTTATAATTTAATAAGAATTTAAGGCTATTATTATATTAAACTTTCCGTGATTATATTAATTAGAATTTAATTAATACAAAAATGTTAATATATTAATATTATAATATAATTTAAGACGCATTTATTACATTGGTCACAGAAGTGAAAATTCATAGTTATTTTTAGTAACAGTTCACTCAAAGTAAAAAACTACGCCACACCACCTGGGATGTGTAGGAAACAACGAATTTTCATCTTGTTCCCCCTTAAAACTCAAGTGGCGTGGCGTGGATGGAAGTTGACCGTGTAAAAGAGCTTTAACAGCGCACTTAATTTCATTAAGCAGAAAAAAACAATATTAAGTATACCTCAAGCTTTGGATATTGCGAGAGAAAGGCTTACACAACCCATAGACATTAATGATTTTTCATTTATTTAACATTTTGGGAAACAAATTACTTTCTAATTTTCAATTAGCCTATTGAATGGTAAACACATCCATCACTGAAGGAACGACGGCCGTGCTTTCTCCCTCCCACTTTTTTCCCCCTAGAACCGCTGCGCTACAGATCCACAAAGATACTTTCACGTTAACAGCAATTTATCCAAGAGAATTAGGTTCTCATTTTAATATATAAAAACTCATTGTTCACTTGTCGATCACTGATAAAGTATACACTAGTACTAATGGGACGCACACACCTGTTGGGATACTCAGAAACCACCCCACCACCTGCGCTCGTCAATAAACTGACAAAATAAACAATAACTCAGAAGCAAGAGACGCTGCCACTCACTGAGGTATTCCATCATTCTCTCAACTGACACAAAACAAAAGGTGTGGTAAGCGCAAAGATCAATAAAACGGAAATGTCGTCGTGTATATTTAGATGCTATGACATGGTCCATAGACAGAAAAACAAAGCCCTTCATGACAGAAGGGAATTTTTGTTTTCTAATTATGCAATAGCGTTAGCAGCATTTCCTTATAAACTACAAGGCGCCATACGCAGCTTCATTCCCTTAAATTCCATTCCAGTTTATTATTATTATTATTATTATTATTATTATTATTATTATTATTATTATTATTTCTTCTGTTTTATTCTCTGGACGTCTGATTCTCCGTAAATTGCCATATTGGTGAGTCAATTTGAACATCAAGATGTCCAATCAGAAAACTATTTGAGAGTAAAGTTTCGTCGCAGATAACGCGCTACAATGGTAATACGAGGGAATCCTCCATGCCGAATTAAAAAAAAAATATAGAAAAGCAGAATCAACAAAAACAAGCACTGCTTTACTACTAACTGGAATCTCTGTAGGCCTATTAAAGAATATTAGAATCATTCCAATATTTAAGATCAACAATTCTTGCCAAGTTTAATGACACTTGTGTATTTTTTTTTATGTACAAATAAAAGGGTAAAAAATCTTATCGAAATCCCAAGGACTATTAGAGAGCGCAGCTTCTAATACAGTCCTTAAACTGTTATTACAATTATAAGCGAGGGCAGTAGCAGTATCACTAAACTGCATCTTTAATTAAATAGATGATGCTATGAATCCTGAAAGAATTCCTCAATAGAAGTATTTTGAGTACTTTACCTTTTTTTTTAATTGTGCTCTGACGACAGATTTCGTCACCAAGGCACTTACGTAATATTCTAGTAGTAGTGCAATACCGCTATCTCGTTGTGAAGGCAACCACAGTATCAGATACAATTAAAACGATGCCTTCTACACTACTCACGTAGTTCAAATTTATGGGTTAACTATGGTGTATTTACACCGATACTATATAGTAATATTCTTGCAGTATGTTCATTGTCATTTTGTCTGTTAAGGGATAGTAAAAGAAATAACCTGAAAAAATAAAACTGACACAACGAGACCGAATAATTTTCAAGACAGCATTTCATGCTGTCGCGAAACTATATAAACGTTCCTGCAATGCCGAAGCTACTTTCAGACCATTATCAGATCAATGGAGACACTACGGTTCCTCACATCACTCCTTCAAAACAGAATCATCCGGCTTACTGTCCATGGGCAAATATACAAGCGATGTATGTCGTCAGGAGTGCCAAGGGTGGTGTCCTACCTGGGCTCTTGTTTACGGCACTTGTTGAGTCCAGCCATGTTATTATGCAAATTATATCAATTCCTCACACTAATTTCTCCACACGATGATCTTCTTGTGATAACAGCATCAATCAATAATACACTCCTGGAATTTGCAAACTACCCCAACCATTTCGGATTAAAAATAAATCCAGAAAACTCTGAATTTATGATATTCTCCTTAAAGGAAACGCCGTCTTATATTCGGCCAACGCTGTGTAATTTCCTATCCCCATCGTTAACAAGCATACTGATCTCGGGGGTTGCTTCTGCTTCAGTGATCACATGGACAAGTTGCTCACCCGAGCAGCTCGACTCGGATGGATTGCTAAACAGCATTTTCATTATATTAATAAGGTCACAACGACCAGAAAATATCTAAAAAATGCAGCATGCGCTCCGCTTTTATATGCTGCAGAGGTATGGGAAAAATGCTTCCCAATCACAATTAGGCCACTTTTTTCTGTTGAGTTTTGGTTGTTAAAATGGACGATAAATAAATAAACTTCCTACATAGTTAAGGACAACTGAAATGGCCAGTTTGTACAAATTCTTAGGCTCCCCACACTGATTAGGGTGAAACGCCTTACCATGACTGTCAAAATGAAATGATCGTTAGCAAGATTTTGGTACCATCAATCTGGGACTTGTGCTGTTCGAGAGTTCCTCAGCCTACTCTCAAAGCAGCTCCAGCTCTGTGCCCACATGTCAGCCGAAAGGCTTCTGCATTTTCAGCTACTCTCAGGTGGCCAGAATTTGGATATTGACCTTAATAAGTTTGCTAGTGATAAGGAATATAGACCGCATCCTTGAATTGTATCTCTCTGTCCCTGATCCTTCTCCTCGAAGCTCGTCTTAATGCCGCAAGCCAACAATACAATATGATATGAAGATGGCTTACTAACTTTTCAGTTTTCCATTTATATCATCTTTGTACATCGTGGCGTATATAACTGTATTACACTTTTGAGTTTTGAGATGTATATCCTTTTATGCATCCATATATGTATTTCTTATGGTTATTTCATCAATGTTCTCTGGTTATTATTATTAATCCATTTCTTGGTTATTATTATTATTATTATTATTATTATTATTATTATTATTATTATTATTATTCATTTTCTCTTACAAATTGTATTATCACTGTTAACCTTTGGCCTGGTGGCCGTGAAGGGCAAAATTGCAATGTATCGATTTGTATCATTAGTATTATTGCAATAAAGATTTCTAAACAGCTGATCATAAGCTTTAACTAAACTACCACTTTTCTGCGGTGGAAACGAAATTCATGACTATCTAATCTGGTGCAGTAATGGCATAACCCCATACTTACACGAAGTAGGCATCTTTAATCTGCTATGCAAATATATCTATTGAAATATTTAAAACAAGGAAAGCTTCAATCCATATACTGTATATACATATATACATTGGTGTATCCAGGTATTATGGCAAGAGGGGCATAGCGACCAGGCATGGCAAGAGGGGCATAGCGAACAGGCATGGCAAGAGGGGCATAGCGAACAGGCATCATCGTAAGGGGGGGGGGGATGGCGACCAGATTTTTGAGTTTTTTTTTTTTTTAGAACGCCTCCTACGTTCTTTTTCTTTAATTTCAAAAATTTTTGGTTAGGGGGAGCATATGACCCCATCTGCCCACCCTTGAATACACACCTGTATATATATATATATATATATATGTTGCGAAATTTTGTTTCAGTTCAAGGTTCAACAACAAGATGTACACGTGTCATCACTGAACCAAAGAAATAAATACAAAAAAAAATTGTGGTTGATTGTGATTGTTTTGTTCTTGGCAGAACAATTACGTTGGTCGCAGTGTGCCAACTAATACGGTATTGTGGACATTTTTGCTATGCAAGTTGTGAGATCTGAACAAAGTGCGCGTCTGTGTTCGTGTGAGTGTTCAGTGGCCGATTTTCATGTTTTGCGGGCTGCAACACTCGGAATAATTCACAGCGGAAATTTTATTTAACTTAAGAAAACCAAATACTTTCTGTAATCACCATACAAGATGGGAAAATGCATGAATAGTTGTAAAAGAGAGGAGGAGAATTTCGATAACTGTTGGAAATATCATTAATGGGTAGTGTGTTAAAAATTAACACACTACTCAACATTCCATTTAAAGTTGTTGCTGAAAATTAGTCCTTTAGCATATAATCCATTATAAACTGAATAGATTACAAGTTATTATCATTAGGCAAGAAGAGAAAGGATTTCTTTAAACATGAGAGGATTTCTTCTGCATTTACCGACTTTCGCAGCAAATAGTTGTCACTCACTTCTGGACCACCCTGCTGCATCTCTCCTAAGAAAACACATAACATATCAATACCGTAGCGCTGGATCATTCTCACTCTACACATGAAAGCAAGTTTACCTTTTCAAATTAAGAGCAAACTTTCGCTGTAAAATATAGTTAACAGTTTCTTTAAAAGTTACACGAAGTAGTTACATTATCATCTTTATTTAAGACGAACTGTTTTCTTTAAATCGAATCGAAATTAAATCAAATCAAAAATGTTAAAAAAAAAAAAAAATGGGTTGACGGTATGAACGTCAACATTCTAAATCAGAATGCATGTTTGCGTGTTTTTTTTTTTTGTTTTTTTTTTGATGCATCGACTATTTTGGTCAACAGTGTACTTGTCCCCTCGTCCCAAATTGGGTTTAATGCGAGATCCTTGATTGACGAGGCATTCAAGAATTCCTCCAATCCCGAAGGTGCGATTTGAACCTAGACCTTTTCAAATTGTGTCTGTGTGTGTGTGCGCGCTCAGGTGCCTATTAATAAAACTGATCAATATAAATGAGTTTCTTCGGAACACTGTGTGAAAAGGAAAAGATTCAAAATAAATTACGTTATTTCAACGCAAACGTCACTTTCCGATATGTATATGTATAATTACCTATGGAAGTGAATACACTGTACTGCAGAAGGCGAAAACTTTAACTCCATCGTCTATATGAATTTGTGGGTTATTTTTAACAAATAGCCATCAATTCCAGCCAGGATTTCTTGCAAATCATGGGTTTTTATAAACCGTAAAACAGGTTCTGTTGTTGTTCTTGCTGAGCCAACTGAGCAGTTCCTCATTTGTAGGAAGCTGAGATTGGCTCTCGAACAACTCAATCACATCATCAGGCTCAACGCTGTCGAGCTCTATCTCCTGAGAAATTATGGTGATTTTATTTGCAATAAAATCACTTCCTGAAATCCCCTAAAATCATGGAGTACACACTCGGGCAACACTTTCCGGCACACTCCATTCATAAAAGTTGATGCGACCTCTTTCCGAGCAGAATCGATGTTGTCGATGCCCTTCATGATAATACATAACAGCTCCAATATTCTTTGATAGGCATGTTTCAGTTGTCCATTTCCCCATAAGATCTCCCTAAATGTCTGCCGAAGGTAATAGTATTGTTACGGTGGTGGGGGTGATATGTAGCTCCCTACAAACAGTAGGACGTGATTGCTCCCCATTCTTCTAATAACTTCCATCTTTTCTTCTAAATGTTATAAATTTGCGTGATCTTTTAGCCAAATTTTTACTGGCTGTTTCACTTCTAGTCTTACGACCAGTCACGGCTCCACTCTTCTTTTTTATTTTAAAGAACAAATTTATAAAAAAAATTCTAAGGTAAAATATACACAATAAGTACACAACAAACTTCGATAATGTAACACATAAGTATAAACACAATATTCAACTTCATAAACCGAGTTTTAAAATAAACCCATCGTTAAGTAAAGAGCTACTACCGCACACAACATTGTGTACAAAATGAACACGTGTATACGAATGTAATAACAAATGTGACGTTGTCATTAATACATACAAAAGTGATTACTCAGTGGCCTGACGTAGCCGAGTGGTCAGGAGCGAGAGTGCATAGCACGCGTTCCTTGAGTGAGCGGGGTTCAAGCCCGTGACTACTAAATACGATAAATATTTGTATTAACGATTTATTGTAAACTCTACTGACTTGGTTGTCGTGCCGGAGTATAAACAGAAATTTTTTTTTTTTTTTATTACTAGAAATTTTTCAAACCAGCGGATATTCAAATCGGAGTAAAGTAAACCGACGTAAATCAAGGGCACACTTTAGGCCCACTATTTTCAATTTCAAATTCGCACTACTTGCTAGATGAAGACGAAACGATTTTGGCAGACTCTACTGGTCAAAATTTATAACAATTCGCCATTAGATGCCAGCACAAAAGTTAAAATCTTATATTTAACTCGGTGGTCCATTCTAGGCGCTGGTCAAATTAAGCCAACTTTCCCCTATTATATATTTATCATTGAAATTACATCCTCTGCGACTTTTAATTTTACCATTTTGATAACTTTATTATTATTTTATTTTATTTGCTCAATTTTTGAATAGTTTGGACATTCAGTACGTGACACTCGAGGTTTTCTGCGGTTAGCGCTCAGTTGTGGCGCGCCTTCTCGTGGCGTAAACGAGTATTAGGACGCACTTTCCTGGTAGCAAAATGACTAGAAACATCTAAACAATATAACAACCTACGCACATAGTGTTAGGGTCACGCGTTATCTGTGGTTTCCCACATCTGCGTCACAACAAACAACATATGCACAGCACAAACATAGCATTACACACATTTCTGCCTTTCTGTATCATCACACATTTCTGTTCAACTCCACCGTGGTGGGGTTGAACTAGCGTTTGGGAGCCGCCCCACAAGATATTAATACAATTCTACAAGTTTGGTGGGGGGACCCCTGGTGCCGCTTGACAAGCAACGCTAGTACCATTCAGTAGCACTCATTTGAAGAGATGATTCCGTCATAATCTGAAAGGAATTCTTAAAGACCTCTTTAATTGGAGCTTATCACAATCTCAGGACGAGAGAATAGAGGTTTCTCTGTGAATTACTACAGATTTTTCAGCCCGTTAATCGGACTTGTATGTCTTGATAAGTATGTATGTACACTTACCAAGATATATAAAAATGCAACCCTCGTCCAAAACCGATCAACTGGACCATTTGAAAATGCCCCGGTTTGAATCCCGTTATTCCATCTAAAAGTTATTGTATTTTGTTGTTTTATTTTTTTATTATTTTCAATAAAAAAATTATATAAACTATATGCATGAGACAGCATATCGCATGGAATAGATTTTTACAGATTAAATGAATAAACTGGATATTCGTTTAATGAATAAATGAATAAATAATAAATAAATATTAGCAGCGACCCACTTGTAGGCGTATAAATTGGAATAAACATAAAACTGGTATACCTACGTTAAAATTTTTCTTAGTGATGGTGAAAATAATCAAGTATTGTTTACATAAAATAATACTCTAAAATAATTCTGCATTGTTGATCTCGAAAGTGATAATTCCCCAAAATGGTTGACACAATGCTAGTCCATCTGTTAGGCTAAACAAAAATTGAGATTTATATAACTATATCCAACATAAGGTGGGCTACATCAAAGACCTGGCTGCTGCATTTTGGTCTCCACGCTTACAATAAATAACTCAGCACTGTGACAAGTGGAGTTTTATACTTAAAATAGGAATGAATATAATATTGTTTTTAGGGAAAGACAGAAAGTCGCATTCCTCTAATATCCATGAGAAAGTACAACAGCATTGAGCACACATTGTATCATTATGATTTCATACCGAGTAAAAGTTAAACGCTATCAGTATTTCGTCACAGCCTCACGTGTCCGTATATAAGGTATTCTTGTTCGTCGTGTGTGTGTGCAATTCATGAAAATAAGTTCGTACGTTGCACATCCTGTTTCATTCTTTTTGACACGTTTAGCATATAAGCAAAAGCTTATTATCTTCAGTATGTATGTCTGTCCCTCTATCTGCATGTAATTTTCGACTCTACTTCTGTTGAATGGATTTTCATAAAATTTTATATTTAGATCTTTTAGAAAGATTTATTGAGCCCAAATTTCATTAAAATCTCACCAATAGAAACTAGCAATTATTATTATTTTTTTTTTTTTTTCACGGAACATATCACATACACTATGTTTAGTCTACGAATAGCTTAAGTAGTAGATAGCATAACAGACGGAATGCTCGCAGAGCATTCAGTCTGTTACAGTACCTAGGTCTCAAGCAACACCACGCTCTAACCACTCATGGAAGCAATTACCGCGATCTTTTATCTGCCAAAATAGAAATTCATTGCCAGAAAGAAATAAATATCGTAAATAACCTTGATCAGAAGTACAGTGAAGCCAAAGAACTTGCAAACTAGGTTTAACTTCAGGAAAGATAACTGGCCAAGAATTATAGAAAATACTTGCTTTTGTCGTTTTACCCTCTTCTCTGATCGTAATAAATATTCTGAAATTATGTTCGAAAATATTAAATGTGTTCTCAATGAGCAGCCTCACTCACCCAAATAACATCTTACCGCTTTCCGAGCTGGTACTCCCAAGAGATGAAAATTGCTATTAAGAAGTCTCAAGAGCACAGAAGAAATAAAAATAAATAATTAAAAAATTGGCATCAAGTAAAACTGAGGAAAGATTTCAAAATTTCAGATCACAGATCAGACAGCTTCTGCTCAGGGACTATTAAATTTACATTGCATCAATACAGCCGTATCGCGCAGAATGATGGCAGACCCTACTGGAATATAGTCAAGAATCTCTCGTCTCACAAAGTAGCACCTCTCATCTTCGTGTCCCATCACAGTACTGCAATTACTGACCCAACACATTAAATTAATTGCTGATTAATTTAATTGCTGATGCGCCTAAAAACCCTATAACAGCAACAACAGGAATATATTTGCCAATCAATTTGATTTAAAAGGAAATGTAAATGACTGTACGACTAAAATTGTTGCTTCAGAAATTCCGGTTAACGAAGTGGATATACTCAGTAATCTTCATATTACAAGAGAAGATGAACACCAGGCCCTTCGGAACTAGAAAAGGATTAATCTTTGGGTATTGATGGAATCATCCTTTTTTTTGGAAAAAATACTTTCAAATACTAAGCTATACTGCCCTAGTGATTTTCAATTCTTCATTACAAAAATTAATAGAACCTAAACGTCCGAAACAAATAAAAGTATCCCCCATCAACAAGACTGGGGCTAAAAATATCACAACTAATTATTGACCTATATCAATCATGAATTCTCTAGCAAAAATATCTGATATAAATAGACAATAATTCATAAATACTTTTCCAAGTATTATGCGGCATACATCGTAAATAGCAACACGGATTTGACGGGTGAAGGTCAGTGGTGATAAATCTCCCAGTCCTTTTGGCAGTTCGTGACTGAGGCCGTTTATTCAGGTCCAAATCAATAAACTAATTCCACCATCAACAAATCTCAAACTAGACTTGGGAGTAATATTCAGCACAAACTGTACATTCAGTGAATAATTGTTGGAAAAGCCAGCAGGAGGCAAACCGAATTTATAAAGAGAAACACATATGTACCTTAATCAAAAATTTACTACCTGCTGTTCAAGGTGACGGCAACACTCATTCACGAATATGCACCATCCATCAGACAGTCTGGCAACTGAGCAGATTGAGAACGTTTCGAAATGGACGGCACCTCTCCAATAGAAATTCACTGTCTTATAGGAGTAGGTACTACCACTCGCTGTTGGACTACTTTAATATTCAGCTTCTGATTTCTCACGGAAACAATGATGGTTCTAATGCCGCTTCAACCAAAGTTAAAGCTGACCTGCTAGCATCCTACTTTCCTTCTAACTCGTATATTGATGATCTTGGTAAAGCCCCTCTTGGGTAGCACAGTCGATAGAATCCCTGTCCTCCCCACTCCGGGTGAAAAACACCCTGAGTTAGAGTCCCGTCGATGAGGGCAGGAATTTTTATGGGCCTTTTTCACAACATAGCTGAATTAGGATATCTGAATTCATAATTTATTTTTAAAAATTGGCAATTTTCATTATCTAAATCAATTATCACAACCCTCCCCTTTTTTTTCAATAAAATGATAATCTAGGTGATAGCTTGATATTTATTATTTTAATTTAATTACAAGTTTATTAACATTATAATTAAAATAATAATAAATTAATATTACAATACAATTACAATTTGATTAGTTTAGAGAAATGCGCATTTCTAGTGTTTGGCCCTATGTGCCAAAATCCCTAGTTAATCTTCTGCTAAAGCCCGGTTAGTCCTAAAACAAGCTTTCAGAACAGTTATTTCTTTAAACAAAAGGCTAATAACCTTTTAGAGAGGCCTTGTGTTTGAAAGTATCAGAATACCAGTGACAACTTATTGAAAAGATACGTTTTTTTTCTTCTGTGAGAATTGACACCGTTGCATTATGAATACAGTTTAAGTTACATATAGTAAGTTACATATACAGGCATTTGCGCCATTTTTCCCGAACATCCCGGGTTTTGCTTATGACATTACTCTCAATCACTAAAGAATATGACACGAGAGAGTGAGTCTCTCTATGTTTGCGCACGCACACACTCTGTATTTAGTTCCGGTTCAATCGCCTTTCTTGTGTTGGTGCGCATACATAATTACGTCTTGAACAAGGCCAAATGGCCCAATTTCTCATTAGGTGACCACGCAGTGTAAAAACAATCGGAAGGCATGCATTGCTGAGCGTTTACTGAATGTGCATGGTTCCGCAATTACTTTACTCATTGCGTTCAAACATTAACGACAATTCACTTTTCTTCGAGACCCGTCACGTTTCCACGTGAGAACTGCTTTCAAATTGACAAGAACACGGAGGCGCAAGAGAATGAGCTCGTGGCGTTTGAAGTGTCTGTCTTGTTTTTCCCACACTCTGGCGGCTGTTGAAGAGGCTTAATGGTGGGGAACCGCTCTTGCAACTCCAGTGTTTATCGAGCGGAATGAGAAGTGTGCCGAGTGTTTATCGCAAGACGCGAGGATCACGGGAGAGCGGAGAGGATCATGAGTGTCAGCTGACATTAGCAGTCATGAAGATGTGTGCTTCCTGAGGGACGACAGAAATGGCGTTACCATGTTGACCTCGAGAGGGAAATGGCGTCTTAATGACAACGCGCCCAACCCGGGGAAAGCAGCCTGTTACATGCGAGCCACATTTCCGGTAGGAGGGTAGCCGCCACCCAATACTAGCGCAGGACGAGGACAAAACAGTACATACAATTACAATTCTTAATTAGAACCACATTAGTGCGCTACTGGAACTGGGTGTCAATTTTCGATGTTGCTTACAGACTTCCTACTCCATCTGCCGAGGGATCGAAACTCATTGCGTGCGACAAGATTACTAGTCCCAGAAGAAATGAAGCATGTTTCGGCTCATTCATTGGAGTGAGGAAGAAAACAGGGGCTTCCACGATATGAATATGATATACATTTTACTTTATTATTATTATTATTTTATTTATTTTTTTTTATTTGGATGTGATCAGTGGCTCCCACCTAGTCCGCTCACCAATAGGGCTAACGTTGTTTAATGCTTAAGTTTCTAAGATATTAAATGAAGGAGAATGCGTCTCGCACAGCATGTTTTCCCACTGTGCATTACCAAAACGTGAGTTTCGTCAGTCCCAGAACAGGATAGTGGAATGCATTAAGCTTGTATCAAAAATATCCAAACAGTGCATCGCATTTTCGGCAAAGTTTGTTGCTTTTTTCAAACACCCATCGCGGACCAAAGACTACGTTCAAGTAGTATTCTTCAACTTCGCACGAGTGATGCTTAAGAACATGCCTCATAGGGCATTGCCGGTACACTAGTAAATATATTTTGAATAATCTCCGATTTTTTATGCTGTTCGCCGAGTGATCTAACTTCAGTACTACTGGAATCATTTCCATTCATAAATGTTATTGTCAGCGTTATAGAATATCTCTTACCGTTATAGAAAGGAGGGCTGCAATTCTCAAATACTTATGTGTCTAACGTATGATCAGAAGTGCACACTTGTACGTCAGGTAAATAAAAATAAATAAATAATGCTCTCTAAATTTCTCATTTTCTACAGGCACTTAAATAATATTCTTAACAGAAAGAAATCTATACGTTTCAAAAGAAAGTAGTATTATTCTTGAAATGATCATAATGAGGGCGTCATGTAATATATCATTCAGTATAGCACTAAACTGCACAGTTCCGGTCAACCCTTTCCATCTCTTCCATCATGCAGTATGCCTGATGACGTTTGAGATTATGATGGTCATCATGGTGAGATCCAATATTCCTTACATTTCGAGGGTACAGCTCTAAAACAGTGTTCGCAGGTCGGCCGCTAGTTAGTACACCAGATCGAACCTATTGGTAACTCTCTAGAAGGCTCCCGGATCAGCAAGTGTATAGCTCTTGCTACCTCTATTCTGCCAGATAGTAACTGGAGGGAGTCCTAGTAGTGTGTTTGCGGGGAGCATTGTCGAGGCCACGTTATGAAAAGGATCTGGGTATATTCTTACCATGTGTACGCCATATCCAAAATTTTCATTACTTCATACATGCTGTATGAAGTAATGAAGCATGTCCCCCCCTCCACCTTTTATTGCTATTGAATACATCATGAATTGTCAAACAAATAGAGCAAGCTTATTTGCGAAAAGATTTAAACCTCCCAAACACGTCCTAATTCATTTCACAAATATACGTAGTCTCAATTCTTATCTCAACGATGTCCATTTTCACTTGCAGTCTGCCAAACCCCATGTACTTTTTCTCACAGAATCTCAGTTATCGGTTGATTCAACTACTGCTCATCTCAGTTGCCCAAATTATTTGCTGTATCATTCTTTTTTCCGATATTCCCTGTCGGAGACTTGGTAATTTGGAATATCCTCTTTTCGATCTTCTCTGACTTAAAATCTCTTTACCTCATTCTATCAAATTCATCTGTTGTCTCTACCGTTCTCTCAACTCCACTAATCACATGGAGCTCCTCTCTTTGCAACTTGACTTTCTCCAGTCCAACTTTCCTAAAAGTGAGGTAATTTTCCTTGGTGAGTTTAATGTTCACAACTCCAGCTGGCTTCCGTTTTCTAGTCACACCGACCCAGTTGGTCGAGGAGGTGAGGCTTTTGCAAATTTCTAATGACTTTGCACAGATTGTTCTGACTTCGCACAGATTGTTCATTTACCTACCAGAATACCGGACAATCCTAAACATACAGCTTCACTCTAAGTACACGGTCGAAGTGAGGGGTCCTTTAGGCACCCCAGATCACAACTTTGTGGTTGCCTCTTCACCAATGGAGCCTTTATCTCATGGTAATTCCCAACCTCGTGTTGTTTGGCATTACAAGAATGCAAAATGGGATGACCTGCGAGATTTCCTTTCTTCTTTTCCTTGGTCGAATTACTGTTTCAAAACTTTTGATGTCAACGTTTGCTCAGATTGTGTCAGTGAAATTATTCTTGCAGGAATGGAATCCTTTATCCCACACTCCACTTTAAAATCTCGTCCTTTATCTAAACCTTGGTTTTCCAATAAATGTGCTAAGCTTGTTCAAGAGAAGAACGTTGCACATCGTAATTGGCTTGTTTCCAATTATTCAGTTTCATTTTCTACCTACACCAAAGCTCGCAACAATTGTAAAGCAGTTTAAGAGGTAGTTTCTACCTGCAAGCTTGCAGGTAGAAAACTCTAAGAGGTACAAAACTAGCAATCTAAGAGTAGAAAACTTGCTTTTTGCCTAATGATAACCTAGCATTCTGGTCTCTTGCCGCAACTTTTGCCCATCTCTGCTCCCACCTCTGTCAAAACCAGACAGATCTGTTGTCACTTCAGCCTAGGATAAAGCTGACCTGCTAGCATCCCATTTTTCTTCCAACTCATGATCTTGGTAAAACACCTTCCAACACGCTCCATTCAATGCCTCCTGTGGTCTTCGGTCTAAAGGATGTCAAAAGGATTTTGAAGAAACTTTATGCTCAGAAAGCTCCAGGTGCTGATGGTATTTCTCCAATTGTTTTCAAAACCCGTGCTCCTGAACTTACTCCTGTTTTTTGCCGCCTTTTTTCACTTTCTTATTCCGAAGATGTTTTTCCTTCTGCTTGGAAATTTGCTCATATCCAGCCAGTTCCTAAAAATGGTGACAAATCCCTACCATCCAATTATCGTCCCATTGGATTACTTCTACTCTTTCTAAAGTAATGGAGAAATTAATTAACCGCCAACTCTTAAACTAACTAGAAACCTTCCGTTTTATCAACGATCGCCAGTATGGATTCCGTCAGTGTCGGTCCACTGGTGATATTCTGGCTTATTTTACCCATTTAAGGACAAATTCAATTGAAACGTTTTGTGAAACACAAGCAGTTTCTCTTGATTTCTCAAAGGCTTTCGATCGTGTTTGGCATAAAGGACTTCTAAACAAGCTTCCATCTTATGGTTTGCCAACTGATTTTCGTAATTGGTTATCCAGTTTTCTCTCTGATCGCTCACTGAGGATAATGGTAGTTGGCACTCTGTCTTCAAACTTCCCCACCAATGCTGGTGTCCCCCAAGGTTCAGTTCTTTCCCCCACTCTTTTCCTCTTCTTTATTAATGACCTTCTTCCATTGACTGGAAATCCTATACATAGTTTTACCGATGATATCACATTGTATATCACTTTCCATTTGAAAAACCCTTGCCCTGCTCAATCAGCTTCAACTTCTCGAATACCGCTTCCAATTCCTTCAATGCCGATCTCTAGTGGGGCAAAGACAACTTAGTTGATTTCAATCCTTCTAAAACTCAGTCTTGTCTTATATCTCGCAGAAAGGATTCTTCTGCTCCTATGCTTATCTTTGGTGTCGCTCTGATATCTAGGCAAGTTGATATATCTAATTTCTAGGCAAGTTGATATATTTTTGGGGTTACCATGACATCTAATCACTCAAGCATATTACAAATATTGCTTCCTCTGCATCTAAAAAACTTGGTTTTCGCTTTCGCTCTCGGCATTACTTTTCTTCCAAACAGCTGCTCACTCTGTACAAATCGGTAATTCGCCCTACCATGTAATATTGTACTCACATCTAGGGCGGTGGCCCCAAAACCTCTCTCAGGCTTCTAGATTCCATTCAGAAGAGGACAGTTAGGTTAATTAATGACTCCTCTCTAACAGAGTCTCTCCACTCGCTTTCTCATAGACGCACTGTTTCTGCTGCATGCCTCTTCTACGGATACTTCCATGGGCACTGTTCTTCTGAATTGGCTTCTATAATTCCCGCTCTCTCTCTTTCAAAACAGTCCGAACATGTGCCGCCACAAACCAACATCCATTTACTGTCCAACTTCAAACTCACAGAACCAACTTTTCATCTTCCTCATTTATTCATTCAACTGCCGTTTTCTGGAACAACCTTCCTTCATACGTATTTCCTGAAAATTACAGTCTACAGAAGTTCAAGTCTAATGTCAACAAATATTTTCTTCCGTCTTCTCACTCTCCAACCCAAGCACGGTACTAAGTACTATAGGTTCTAATACCTCTCGTGTTTGGGGTTTTCATTAAAAAAAAAAAAAAAAAAAACCTGCTAAATTATTTTTAATTTGTCAAGTAATTGAGAAAGAGAAAGAGATAGAGGAACAAGTTAATAATTTTTTTATTTATTATTAAACTGAAATTTACAATATAAATTCGTATAAATTCACACACGCACACACACACACACACACCAGCCAAAATATGATCAGTTCTATCTCCGTGGGATGACGCATCCCACGGCAACTAGGAGTGATGTTATTGATTGGCGCAGCATACACAGTAACGGCACGGTAGTACTGCCAGTTCGTTAGTACAAGTCCGTGCAATGGGAAAAGGGTAGAACCTGACAGACGTTTATCGGGGCATGATTTGCAGTCCGAGATAGGTGGGGGACAGCATCTCAGCAACCTCAGGCATTGTCGCCGCAGTGAAGATGTGGCTGGAATGGTTCAAAGAGGATCACACACAACCACCCAACATGTCGGCACGGGGTGATCTCCACTGATTTTCCCCACTCCTTTCTCAGCTGCAACTAGACTGCACAGTTGGAGGAAAACAGGCTGACAACAGTGGTATCATGGTTTGAGGAATGTTTTCATGGACATCACTGAGTCCTCTAATCCCAATTGGACACGCCCTCACCTCCAAATCCCAACTCGGCATTTTTTCGGACCAAGTTTGGCTTTAAATTGTGACCGTGTATCCAGATGGCACTGGATTCTTTCAACAAGACAACGCCCCTCATCCCAAGGTCCACTTTGTGCAGGAATGGTTCGAGGATCATGTCCGAGTATTTTTTGTGTTCAGCTGGACGCCAAATTCTCCGACATCTATCCAATCGAAGTTTATGGGATACAGTGGAACCCATCATCCGCCAGTCTATGTCAGTGTTTTGCTCCGCTGCCAAACTGCAGGTCGTCTTTCTGTTCAGCTGGTCCAGGAAATCTGAGGACATCTTCCGCGGTCTCGCGGAATCGATGCCACTTTGTGTGCAAGCAATTATAGCAGCGAAAGGCGTCCCAACACTATATTAAGCATGCATATTGTTAATTTTTGAATAACGGAGCTAAACTAGTTACAAGTATTGATAAATTATAAATATTCACAAAAAATACCCTTATCACTGGTTGAGATGCGCAGATATAGTTGAGACTTCGGATGACGCAGTCAGATCGTACGCTTCGAAAACGAGGAAACAGTCTTTTGAATGTTACACCACAGTAGCACATCAATAATATGCTGTGGAATTGATAAATTAAATCCACGGCACAGTGATAAATGACCGACGGGATCATTATCTGAAAAATATGAGACTTCAAGAACTGTTTATGGAATAGTACTGGCCACATTGAACCGTAACACAATAAGTGTGAAAAATAGCAAGATGGATCCCTCGAATGTTGAGGCCTGGTCAGAAACGAATAAGAATAAAAGTTCAAAGACACTTCGAAAATTACACTTCAATAGCGATCCTGGTTATTTTTGAAGAGAATTTTTTTTTATTGTGAAACCGAAGTTCATTACGTCAATCTTGATTTAAAAAAAAAGTAAAGTAGAATATTTGTTCTCCTTCTCCAAATAAGTTTCATGTTCAATGAAGTGCTGCAAGGTTGTGCTTTTTGACATGCTTAGGAATTTTATTGATTGACTACTTGGAACATAGACAGACAACATCAGACATAGCCCAGACTGCATAAAATTAAAAAGAAAGATAGGAGGAGGCGGAGAAGGCTGCGCCATCATGTGTTGTTTCACCAGAACAATGCACCAGTTCACGAATCTCCTGTTGTAATAGCTACCCTTCATGAACGTGGATTGAAATCACTGATCATCTACTATACAAATTTTGCCCCCCTACACCCCAGTTACTTTTACTGTATTAATTTTGTCGATTTTCAGAGTGACGATGATGAATTTCAGAATGACGAAAATTTCAGAGTGACGATGATGCGAAGCATGCTGAAAATGGCTGCAAGGACCCTGAGTCCCCCTCCCTTTGGAAATGTTAAAAATGCTACATCGCTGATGGATAAGCAAGGTGTGCTGCAATTCGAGGGGAATATGCTGAAAAATAAAATTATTTTTTCTGTTGCTTATTAGCTGCTTCTGCACTGCTCTTATAACATTTTGATCACCCTTCATACTTCAACACAAAGCTAAGAGAAACTATTTACTGCTGAAACAGCTGACACACAATTTGGCGATTACAGAACACTGACGTCCTCGCATTCCAGTTAAGTTCGATAAAACACGGGTAAATGAAGTCACTACAGAAAAACGCGCAAAATAACAAGTCTCAAACTGCATCACCACACTGAAGTGTTTATGGAGAACAAAAAGAACTCACTATGGAAAGAAAAGAACGTGGTTGGAGCCTGCGTGAGTACTAAATACGGTAATTATTTTATTCTTGTCATAACGATTAGTTGCGAAATCTAGTTACCTACGTGTTCGGAGTATAAACAGAATATTATTATAAATTAAGGCTGGGAATTAGTATTTAAACGATGTAATAATAGTTTAAATTTCATTTACGTGTTTTTCTTCGGAAAGTTGAATAAAAAATATTACACAAAGGCTAATCTTGAAATAATGAAAAATGTACGACACGTTTCTTATAAGGCAAAAAGAACAAAATCAAATACTGCGCATAACAGAGCTTATTAGCAAAATACATTTTTTTCTTGTTGTGGAGGAATTCATCGCACAGAACTTTATCGAACTCATTCTCTTATCGTCAGAAGATGATGTTGATTTTTGAAGAACTTTAAGAAGAACTTTTTGAATTCAAATTTTTAAAGAACTTATGCACTTGAAGATTTTGAACAGTGGATGTTCGCTGTCTTCGGACAAGATCAAATTAAACTTTGGTAGTTAATGAAATTAAGATAAAACGAATCTTAATACCACATGAGAATTTTGCATATAATTTATTATTAAGTTATTTGTTGAAATGTCAATCTCAATTCAAACTTACATTGATTGATTGAAGTAAACTGACTACGTTTGGGAGATTCCACTGACTTAGTTTAGTTTGAAGTAAGCTATAATTTTCTGTAAGCTATAAATAGCTTACAGAAAATCCGCACGTAATATAACAGTGCCTTCCATTGTAATTTCATTGACTGCAAAGTGAACCCCGTAATGTCCCCCCCCCTTTCAATTAATTAAGCTTTAAAGTTGCTTTTTAAAAAAAATCGTAGATTTTAAAAAAGAAGTTCTAAAATATATTCTCAATTAACGATCTATGTTTTATTTTCTCCCCGGTAATTTTCGACTTAGATTAAATTGTATCGATGCTTTTCTGTTTTGTTATGAATAATCACGTGTATTTTATGTTTATTATGCAGATCGAAACTGATTTTTCCTTGCAAGTAGTATGAATGTACACCACTTCTATTCTTCTTTGGGATGTACATTTTTACGAAATGTACACATTTCCGTGTACATTTCTTAAAAGTGTGCAAAATTACTTAGAAACTATACATTCAATGCTAATAAAAATAAAGAAATAACCACTCAGTTAATAGAATGTTAAGTATACTGTAAGAAACTGCAGTAATTGGTTTCACCATCAGTAGCACCTTCAGATCAACCCTTAACAAACAGAATTTTAATCATCAATGGCAATGTAGATCTTAGGATTGCTTTCACCACTATATAGTACTATGTGGTGGTGATATAATATGATTATTAATGATGATTATTTCAACTGAAATAACTGAAATACTTCCCTTGATTAACTATGAAATAACCATACACTCCTGCAACTAAGTATAATATTATATTACATCTAATGGTTAACCGTAATTTTATTTAATGTATATAATTTAATTTAATAATTCCATATATTAATGTAATCTTATTAGCTAGTCAAAACAGTTTTGAAACTGTAACCCTATTAGCGAATACGCCGTGTACAGGGATTAAAACTAAATAAATCAATAAATAAGTAAATAATACTTTCCCTCCACTAAAACATACTAAAATTCTGTTTTTGTAATTTAAATCTGGTGCTCTTCGGCAGCCACGCCACTATTTGGGAGTCCCCTCTTGCCAATGAATTTTGGATCCTCTGATTGACTTATGAACAAAATCATCCACAATGCTCCTGCCAGTGACTATTGGACTGAACAGACCTTATCTGAAAATACTTTATATCAGTTTATCACCCATGATTAAGTAATCGGAGGAATAACATTAGCAGCATATTTTGAGCTTGTAATTGTTTATTTTTAGGTATGCGCGTATTTACGCGATGAAAATATATGGGAATCATTGACTCTGTCACTTCAGTACTAGTATATGTTGTCAAATAAATAACAGTTCTTTTGGGAACACTGCAATTAGCCCTCTTCTTGGATGGACACTGAATGTATTTACAGCATTTATGTTGAACATATTCTGTCTTAATTTAAGTAATGTAATTAATCTTAATGTAATTAATTTAACTATCTTAATGTAATTAATTTAAGGACTGGATCTGTGTATCTTGGCCGATACCTGGCCAATTTGCATGTTGTGGGGGAAGGCGTAAAAATCCGTTAATTAACTAAAGGGATGGATCTTTCTCTACGGTTAGTCTAAATCAGATGACAACAACAGCTACGATCGCAAAGACATTTAGAAATTTTCTTTCTTGTCATCGGCGGAACTCGAACAAAAATATCTCCAGAAGACCAAAACTATCACGAAGGACCGGAAGGACGCAGATTATAACCACTATGTTACCCGCGAGGACCATTAATTATGTACAAGACTACAATAACATTTGCCGTGCATAATGGGATAATGTTAATATTAGTCGGATTAAGACAAAAACACTCATTTTGCTTTGACTGTGAATTATTATCCGAACCACCTGAATAATGTCACTTAATATGGACATAACTGGATTTAAATCTTTAGCTGTGATAAAGATTTAAATCCAGGACAATATGCATGTGTGCATTTTTATTTAACCACAGTGTCTACAAGCGAAATATTTTCTTTTTAACGTGTAAGCAACATATTAATGCTCCTGCTCAGGTGGCTAACAAATTAATGAGTATTTTGCATCTACATTCACCCACGAGGAGTTATTCAGAGAGGGGAATGCCAGAGGTGAGTTAAAATCTTGGACCGAGTTAGATGATTTTGTAATAATTGAGAAGAAAGTGGAGGAGAAATTGTTGAAGATAAACATAAAAAAAGTCACCCGGTGTGGATGGGATCAATACAGTTATATTAAAGGAGGCAGCAAAGGAAGTAAGCAAACCCTTAGCCATAATTATGGGAGCTTCTTTGGACCCAGGGGAGGTACCCATGGACTGGAGATGTGCAAATGTGACCCCAATTCACAAAGGAGGATCAAAGGGCAACACAAATAATTATAGACCTGTTAGTTTAACTTCTGTTCCAGGAAAATTAATGGAGGCACTGGTTAAAGAAGCAGTGCAGGATCATCTAGACAACACTTCAGTTACAGCTCGGACACAGCATGGTTTTGTTAAGGGAAAGTCTTGCCTGACCAATTTGATTGAATACTATGATGTGGTCACAATGGAACTGGATGCAGGGAATAACTTTGATATCATATATATTTGGATCTTAGAAAGGCTGTTGATACTTTTGCACATGGAAGACTTGTGAACAAATTGGAGCAGTGTGGCATTGGAGGCAAATTGCTGCTATGGATAAAGGGATGGTTGAGTGGGAGAAAACAGAGAGTAGTAATCAATGGACACTGCTCATCGTGGACTAATGTTATTAGTGGAGTCCCTCAGGGTTCAGTGTTGGGTCCATTGTTATTTTCTGTATTTATAAATGATATTGACGATGGTATATCAAGCTTAATGTCCACGTTTGCAGACGACACGAAGGGTGGCAGGGTTGTTAAGGACACTAATGACAGTACGCTGCTGCAACAGGATCTAGAAAAGGTGAGCAGATGGGATGAGAGGTGGCAATTGAAGTTTAACATTGACAAATGTAAAGTACTACATATGGGAAGCAATAACCCCAGTGTGACGTATCAAATCTGGGGTACTACACTGAAGTTGTAGAGAACAAAAAGGACCAGGACCTGGGGGTAATTGTGCAGGCAGATATGAAGTTTTCTGAGCAGTACAGACGGTTTTCAAGAGAAGCTTGTAGTGTCTTGTCAATGATTTACAGGAATTTTTCTAGCAGGGATAAGGAGGTAATTATCCCCTTGTATAAGGCAATGGCCAGGCCACACCGTGAGTACTGTACACAGGCCTGGAGGGCTCGTTTTAAGAAGGATGTAGAGCTGTTGGAGCGAGTACAGAAAAGGGCAACAAGATTAGTGAATGGAACAAAGGGTTGCTCTTACGAAGAAAGGCTTAAATTTTACCAATTACAGTGTCTGGAGACTAGGCACCTGCGAGGTGATCTGATTGAGGTGTATAAAGCCTTGAATGATTTCAGCATGCTCAATGCTGATGGGAGTCTTCCTCTTGCTCAGAATAATCATTTGAGAGGGCATAAATTCAAATTAAGGAAAGACAGATGTAGGATAGATGTGCGGAAGTTTGCCTTTAGCCAGCAAGTAGTTGGTTGGTGGAACAGACTTCCATCCTTTGTTGTGGAAGTTGATAGCCTAAATAAATTTAAGGCTGAGCTGGACAGGTATTTGGATCGAATGGAGGGGTGAAATGGGAACGGTTTTTTTTTTTCTTTGATAATGCAAGAAAGCAACCTGATACTGCATAAGCTTGCTTTCTTGCATCATATGCCTCTGCTAAAGCTAAAAATGCTAATTATGCAATTCAGTTGTAACTAATGTAGTAACGTGTTTTGAAATTCAATCGAATTGCATAAAATAACCATGACATTTCTGCCAGTTTTTGACTGTTATTTTATGACCTCCTTTTTGTCGCATTTCTTAACATCACAGTCCTTACTCACTCCAAGAAATTTCAGTACAGACAGCGTCGTACAGAAAGAAAATAATACAGTAACAAAAATGTAGCGCCATTCTGCACGTTATTACGTGCGGAAGGTGCTCCTTCTCTTTTCGTTGAAGTTGTGGGTAAATAAAATCATAGTGGAATCACCAAGTTTTCAGTGCGTGTATTTTCTTTCTTTTTTTTTTTTTTTTTTTTGATCCCTGGGGAGATTTTTGGTTCCATTCTGATTCCATAGTTCCAATTTCTCTGTATAGAAATATTGCTATAAATCTGGACGAGCAACTCCGATCTTTTTTAAAATTTTAGGACTTCCTTACAATATACTCAGGGACCTCTGTACCAAATCTATACCTGACAAGGTAGTTTAATTTCCGCTGTTCAGTCGTCTTCACTTAAGAAATACTGCAACGCAAATCCCTCCTCATCGCTACCACCACAGGGAGAAATTTTGGTAAACACTTCTTGAGTACAGTTTTACAGTTTGTGACAATCAAAAACGCCCGAAATTACATAATATATACAGTACATCTTTTAACTAAATTCTACAGAACTCACGTTCACATATTTCGACACAAAAGTTGCATCGCATCTGAATGTACGTCAAACTTTTCGTCACCCAGTTTAGGAAATTGGGTAATTTACTATGAAGAAAGCAATAAAAACATTTTATTTAAACTTTAAGATAATGCTATGACTTCCATATTATGGGTAAATATGGTCGCATCCACAAATAAAGAGCATTTTATTTAAGAACAGAATAAATGAATGGACAAATAAAATAAGTAATATGTATCTTATAAATTTTTAGCCTATAGTTAGACAGCGGTATTTGCAAAATCCTTGATTCAGTACAGATTTCATGCATTCAGGTCCAGTTGTCGTAAAAGTGTCTCGGATGGCATCTGTAATAAATAAAAATAAGGTGGAATACGTGTCATCAATTGCAATGGCGGATCCAGGAAGAGGCGACCCCCCTGCCACAGCCTGCGAAAAATTACTGTTTTAATTTAAGTTGCTGTATTAATATCAACTAATCGTGTTGTCTCTATTATATAACAGCTGGCACCGATAACAGATACACGCTGTGTCCACTATTATATAACAGCTGGTTAAAAATTCAAGCTGAAAAGAAAAAAAAAGTCTGAATAAATTAAACAGAAATATGTCTATTTCTTACACATCGCGGAAAACTTTTCATTGAGTAAAACATGATGGAACATGGTGACAACTGGAACAAGTTCATAAAAAAAAAATGGTTGCAATCACAGCTTTGGTTCCTCCGATATCCTGCATCTGTTTGCTAACTGGTAAACGGGTTTGATGCTGGATTTAAAGTTTGTAGGAAGAATCCTTGTATAATGGCTCTTGCGATACATGACACTCGTTCAATACAAAAGAATATCCTCAAATTCGAGCGATCTCAGAGAATATCCTCAAATTCGAGCGATTCACCACGCTTTAAATTCAGACGCTCCAGACAAAACAGTGGTAACTTTTTTGTCTGGTAACGGTTTCACCAACGATGCGAATTAAAGCAGGTTTAGTGCTATGCCCAATAGAACAAGCTTGTCCCTAGTAGGTTTTCACCGTGCCTTACGATGGATGAGATGGGTAATACGCCGAATAGGGACTGAAACTTGCGCGATTATTATGCCTCAGTGCGGAAAATTACCCCATTTACAGAAATATTCTAAAATTAAGGTTTCTAATGAAATTCAGTAGAAATCTTAATTAAAGCTGCTAAATTTGCTCTGCTGAGCAAACTTAGCAGCTTTCAGCTTCTAGGTTTGCTGAGATGTGCTATGGTTTGTTTTGATAAGCCACGAGGATGCAGAAATGACTCTTTAGTTTCATGAATATGTTGTTTTATCTGAAATAGTTTTATAAAATTGATATCATCAATAACGTCTACAGCTATTCAAAGTAGTCATTTGATAAAACTTTGTCATCATGCACTTCAATCTTGATAAGAAACTCTCCATCTGATAGAATAATTAAATAAAGTCATTACATACACCATTGAGCTTGATTTCCTGCACTTAACAAACTAGAGATTAATTTCTCTCTAGAGCATAAGTTCAGAAATATCGAGCCCAAGGCGTATCGTCGCGTCACATCTGTAGTGAAGTATATTACCTATTTTACCCTGCGTGCACGTATTATTCGTATCACTCATTTTCTCTGGCCCTGGAGGTGGGTGAGTTACAGGCACATTGCCCCTTACACATTAATGCACAGCATCACATCATTCTTATCAATCTTAAATACGCATTCATTCTCATTAATCTTAAATTCGCATTCATTCTTATTAATCTCAAATACGCATTCATTCTTATTAATCTCCAATACTTCTTAAATGCTAGTTTTCTCCATAAGTAGGAGAGGTGAAAAACACCTCGCACTGACTCTCCTCACGAAAGGAGAGCCAGTAGTGGTTTCTTTCCATTTATGTGAGACCGACTGATATATATGTTCCTGCTGATATATATGAATGGGATGTTCTAGACGAATATTTTTTGCCTTTATTTCTTTTAAAAAAACAAAGATTTATTTATATATAATAATTAACATGTATATACCCAAAACCAACCATTTTTCTGAGCATTCGAATGTATTCCTCAGCAGCAAAAAGCGAATACAAGACAAGTTAAATGCATGATATAAAAGACATTGCCGTGGGGATTAAATAAATTACTTCCTGGACTGGAGTGGAAAGAAATAAATTAAGCAGAAAAATACGTCTACTTCTTACACATCGCGGAAAAACTTTCATTGAGTAAAACATGATGAAACGCTTGGTGTGTGACAATTTATCTTAATAATTGTTAAACTTGAATTCATGAAAACTTGTCTTCAGCTAGTTTGATTAAATCTTTACTTTAGTTCTTGATGTATGAAAGTGTCGCATGTGGCATTTAATTTATTTAGCTTAGTAGGGGCTGAGCTGGCTATTTATCAGATTAGCGAAAATGTGTGCTTTTACGATTCCTCAAGGACTATATGCAAGTTGTTTAAAAAGGTTCAATTCTGACCACTCAGGAATAAAGATGATCTGAAATTTTATGTGTACATGTAACAAACAGGAACCAAAATAATAACACCATGAATGCTAGGGATTTAACATAATAGTCACAACTTGATGTGCAGAAGAGATATTCCTCTTCCTCTCTTTCATCCACAGGGAGAAAACAAGAAACTAAAACTCAGTTCACAATACTAGGCAGAAAAGGATAGAAAAAAACCGAATTATTAATTAATTTATGCATTACTACAAATAAATGTAGTAATATTTATGCAGAAGAGATATTCCTCTTCCTCTCTTTCATCCACAGGGAGAAAACAAGAAACTAAAACTCAGTTCACAATACCAGGCAGAAAAGGATAGAAAAAAACCGAATTATTAATTAATTTATGCATTACTACAAATAAATGTAGTAATATTTATGTAGTAACGCATAATGTTAAGGTATATTAATATAAGGTAATTATACAAAGTTAAACACAAACTCCAGATGCGAAAGACGGATTGAGATGTGCATTAATAAAAAAATTGTGATAGCAAACACTTTTCGAACATCACCCAAGAAGACTATACACATGGACCTCCCCAGGAAATAATTACAGAAACCGTACTGATCGGCCAAAGGTGAAGAACATTTAAGTAAAACGCTTCCTCGAACCGACTGCAAATTCAGATTACCAATTTCTCATAGCAGCATATTAATCCACTTAAAAATCATCAAAAGACCATGAACATTGAGATATTACACACATAGAATAAACAATGAATTTATAGCTGAAAGGGAAAATAAATTCAGAGAATTAACTAACACAGGAGAAAATTCATCCGAGGAATTATGGAATAAAACAAAACAGATCTTGTTAGAAACAGCAGACAAAACTATCCCTGAAAGAAATTCTCAAGTACACTGAACACAATCAAGGAAAGAATGGTGCTAAAAGCGTCATGATTGAGAGAAGAGGAGCCAATGAGGAAGCGAATGAGGAACTAACCAAATTAATAAAAGAAAAGTGTGAAAAAAGATAAAAATGAATTTTTAGAGAATCTTTAGAACATCAGTATATAAATCAAACTAAAGGCCTCTTTACAAAAATAAAAATACTAAACAAGAAATTTACCCAAGAATCGGTAACGTTAATGATAAAAATGGCTGTTTACTAAGAGAAGGAAAGAAAATCCTCATGAAATGGAGAAATTACTGTGAAGAATTTTACAAAGATACTCACATCCACATTGATATTATTGACCCCTTTAATAGCAACTTTAAATTGGAACCAGACACATCAATGAGAGAATTAAAAAAAAAAAAAAAACGCCATAAAAATTACGGACGGAAAAGCACTCGAGCCTGATGATATATACGCAGAAGTGCTAAGACATTTGGGTAATTCAAGGGAAAATATAATTCATACCTATGTAACAAAATCAGGAGAGCTGGATCTTGGCTTGATGACCGGGCCAAATTCATTTTTTATCACAATATACAAAAAAGGAGATCCAAATGAATTCAGGAATTATTGAACTTTATATCACATGCAAGCGAAATTCAACTTTAGATTATAAAGAATCGGATTCATCAATAAATAAAGGATCGAATTCATCTAATTGAAATTCAGCAATTGGAATCGAAATCTCATTTTCAGAATGGTTAAATACAGAAAGATGTGTCAGACAGGGATGCATTCTCTCTCCACGACTGTACAAATCTGTATTCATCATAAAGAAAGCTTAAATGGTTGGACCTCCGGTCCAACATCAACTAGAAAGTAATCACAAATATGACATATGCAAATGACACGGTCTTAATTGGTAAAAGTGACCGACCAAGAACTAAATAACTCAAGAACTCCCGTTCTGCCATATCAAGTAAACTATTTACTTGATATGGCAGAACGGGAAAGCACCACTCATGGCTTCAGCATTAACAAAATTAAGACAAGATGTATGAGAATTAACTGCAGAGTAGATTCCCCAGTTGGCATTGATAAAACGGATGTGGATCATTTTGTGTATCAAAGGGTGCTGATCGACAGCAAAGGAGGGGGCCAAAAAGAAATCTCAAGAGACCTAGCCAAGGGGAGACCGGCTATGACTGACCTTCAAAAAATATGCAAAGACAGAAACATCTCACAAAACATTTTCTGGTAACAATCTTAATATTCTCAATTGCACTCTACGGAGCCGAAACGCGTACCTTGCTGGCAGAATTAAAGTAAACAGCTTTGAGATGTGATGTTGGAGGAGGGTGCTAAGAGTGTCCTGGATGGAGTAAAAACCAAATCAGAGTATAATGGATCAACTCAAAATTAAACTAGGCTTGCTGAAATAACAGATAAAAGAATTCTGCAGTATTTTAGACAAATATGTAGAAGACCAAAGGATAACCTACAGAAAACAAGTTTGTTCGGTACAGTAACAGGAAAAAGAAGAGGAAGGAAACACATCCTATAAGATGGACTGATCAGATCACTAGAATAACTCGAATGACCATAGAAGCCTCAAGAAGGGCTGAAGATAGGTTTGGTTGACATAAAATTGGGGATAATGTCATGAATCCTCAAGCTTGAGGAGACCGAAAAAGAAGAAAAAATATACAAACATAAGATGTTAGTACTAAGATAAGGTGTTAGTAAATATAACAAAGATTGATTAGACTGTTTTTTTAAACAAACAAACTTGAACTTATACATTCAAATGAATCTTCTCCATCTTCAAAATTCACCTTTGAAAATTATTCGTTATTCGTTATTCTCTTATTCGTTAAGCGCGTTTTTGAATTGCCTTAAGAATCTCTAATAATTGTTGAATATAACCAAAGATGGCGAACTTTCGTCCTTGATGGCGGATTTCACTTTTGAAAAGAGCCAAAAAAAAAAAAAAAAAACATTCAAAGCCAATTCCGATGATTAAAGTAGAGATCTGAGACTGTCAAAATTTCAGTCAAAAACTGTGTTGAGCCGGAATATTTTCACTGTAGAGAAGCCAATCGTTGGGACAATAGGAAATTGTGAAACGTTCGAAAGATTCTACGGGACACAAAAATATTTTCCCTCATTTTGTGTCACACACAATCCTTACAACGTTTCAGAATGTCCACGTAATAAAATAAGCCTGATTTTAAATTCATAAAAAATGCTACTGTTATCAAAGAATTAAATCAAAGTTTTCTTTACCTATGGTTTTTTAAGCACATTTTCTTAAGGAAAAGATATTGGAGTTTTCTGCTCCAGATGTTGAGGCTATTTTTCCAGATTATAATAGAATGATGTTTTGTCATCGGTTACCATTTTTTCCAACCCCTCTTGAAAGATCGAAACAAGTATAAAACCTTAGTTGTATGTTGTTGTGTGTTCAACAATCTTCACAGAATATTTCTACACATCCAAGTTTTATTTAAAGAGGAGCCTAAATGTTTCTTTATCTAAAATTAACTATTCAGTCATCACTTGTAGTTGATCGTTAGTCAAACAAACCAAATCTCGTATGTTTTGCAACATTTTCTCATTCCAGCGGGTAACCGTTCAATGAATCACCAATGGCATCTTCTCTACCTTCTTTAAATTGATTTTGCCGGTCAAAAACTGCTGCACTTGAAAACGTCGACAAGTTGCTTTAATAATATTTCATATCCATGATATAGGAAATTCGCGGGATTACATCCTCATAAGATTGTTTGCTGATATCCTTTATGGTGTGAAAATCTAGGCGTTCTCTTCCCTATCCATGTCAAAAGAGTATTTGCAACAGAATATCGGCTTTTTAAGTGGACCACATTCAAGCTTCATATTCCGATTGAACCATGGCTCAAACGCTGCGCATAAGACGGCTTGCCATCTCAATTGCCGAAAGGAGGGCCACGGTCACATTTAAAATATTGTAGGTGTTATATTCAGAGACATACTCTTGACAAATCCCACAACCTCGATTAAGATCGTCACCGAAGTTAATCGCACATAACGGACTTGCATTATCAGATCGATTCTTGTCAAAGCCGATGGGATTCTGAACAATCTTCCGCTTTCAAATCTAAAGATTTCCAAAAAATTGTTTGTTTTATGTTTATGTCTAGTATGACTAATATTTGAATACACAGGTACCGAATAAAAGAAAATATTTCCCAGGATGGGACCCTGCATTCTTCCATTTCTTTTTGCACATCAGAAAATTTACTAGAAGCATTAGTATCTGCTCTTTCTTTAATTATTTTCAGTCAACTTTCTATAGGACAACTAGATTTTTCATGTTTATTAATTTTTTCTAAAACTTTTAATTTTCAATACCACTGCACAAGAAAGTAGTTTCGGGTTGTGTTCAAAACGTCAAACTTATTTTCAAAATTTACAAAAGACTGTTACATTATCATAAATCAACTAGGCACACATTTTTTCCCCAGTCCTCTTGGAATTAGTAGCTGGTTTTTGGTATTTCAGGCTTTCAGATGACGGTTATACCTGCTATAAATCGGCTCGTGATCATTTCGAGGTAAAGTAAAACAAAGTAAGGTAGAGAAAGTACCCTTGTACATGGGCGGACTGATCCAGGCGGCAGGATGGTTATCGCGACCTGGAACAACATCAATTTTGGGTCATCGACTAATAGTCATGAGATTCAGATTTGGCTAAAACTGTTAGGAGCCATGGGAACTAAAATCAGCTAGTCCGGCCTGCCGCCGTGAAGCCTGATCGTGTGTTCGTTTCTTTATTGAATACATTTATCCATAAACCAATATGGCATATCGACAATGAAGCTATTGAAACCAAAAAACAACACAAAACAGGCGAAGACTGACTACACAAAGTAAGTGCACCAGGTGACCACAGTATTTCAACTGAATATATAAATAAGTAAATTAACAAAACAATCAATCAGGAAAAAAATACAAACGAACCCTGTTAATATCGAAAACAAAAAAGGGCAATGTCGGCATTTTGTGCACAAAGTTTTCAATACAAACATCTAGCATTATCATTCGGGTTTTTGAGTGCGATAAGATACAAAAATGAAAAAACGTAGCTCATTCTAGATGAAATGAAAATAAGAATTCAAAGTAAGGGCATTTACAGTGCATACAAGAATCATTCACGATCCAACGACATATTATCCCCCTTTCATGAATGCTATTTTTTTACTTAAAATATTGGGGACGGCACGGACTATCTAGTATTTTTATTGGGTGGGAAAAAAAGTTCAAATTCCATTCCCCCAGTTCCAGAGCTGCCACTGCAGAGGGAAGCACATAAAACCTAGGACTTTCTATGCATCCAAAGCAAATATCTGAAATCGTCAGTTTAGTAAACGTATTCCACCAAGTGGCCGGCGTTTTGCTCAGCTTTGTGACAAGCAGAGCTGTAGTGGAGGGTATACGCCGCAAAGGTGAATTTTTTTAGGTGAATCTTATACCTTCTGGTTTTTGAAAGACTTTAAAAAACAAATATTATTAAAATACAGTATTTGCTGAAAATTAAAAAAATAAATTTATTAGAATTTGATTCTTAGGCAATACTTATGGTTTTATTATTTTTAATATATATATGCCATATATATAAGTAAGTAAATATGCCGTATGTACCCGTGTGTATATATGCGGCATTCATTCAAGGAATTAATCTTGGATGCTACTAGGCTTTCATACCAAGTAAAAAATACTGTTCAAGGTTTAGGCCTAAATGGATGTCAGATGAACTAATGAGACTCGTGGCAGAGAAGAAAAATGCACGGGACGCATATAAATTATCAGAAGACACAGATGCCTAAGGTAGATATAAGATAGTCTGTAATCAAGTCACAAAGGACGTTAGGCAAGCAAAGGTAGAGTACGAGAAAAAATCTTTGACACAGGATGCAAAAAAAAAAAAAAAAAAAAAGAAAAGAAAAACAGTAAAGACTTCTTTGCTTATATAAGCTCTAGAACGAAGGGGATTGGTCCACTTGATATTGATGGTTCGATTGTTGAGGATTATGCTCAGGTAGCTGACAAACTGAATGAGTATTTTGCATCTACATTCACACATGAGGAATTCTGTAGAGAAGTGTAGGCCAGAAGCTTATCAAATTTTAACAGGGAGTTAAATAATTTTGTAATAACTGAGAGCAAAGTGGAGGAGAAACTGCTGTAGTTAAACATAAGGAAGGCACCTGAGGTGGATGGGATCTATCCAGTTATATTAGAGGAGGAAGCAAAGGAAGTAAGCAGGTACTTAGCCTTGATTATGAGAGCATCCATGGACTCAGGGGAGGTCCCCACGGACTGGAGATGTGCAAATGTATCCCCACTTCACAAAGGAGGATCGAAAGGTGACACGAGTAATCACAGACCTACCTGTTAGTTTAACTTCTGTTCCAGGGAAAATAATGGAGTAATTAGTTAAAGGAGCACTGCAGGGTTTTCTAGACGTGACTGCAGTTATATTTCAGACACAGCATGGGTTTGTTAAGGGAAAGTCTTGGCTAACCAATTTGATTGGATACTACGATGTCGTCAGAAAGGAACTGGATGCAAAAATAATTTTTATATCATATACTTGGATTTTAGGAAAGCTTTTGATACTGTTGCACATGGAAAAGTACTGTACAAGTTGGATCAGTATGGCATTAAGGGCAAGTGGCTACAATGGATAAAAGGATGGTTGAGTGGGAGAAGACAGAGTAATCAATAGTAAAAAGGTATCAAATTGATAATCAATGGACACTGCTCTTCATGGACTAATGCGATTAGTCAAGTCCCCCCCAGGGATTCGTATTGGGCCCATTGTTATTTTCTGTATTTATCAATAAAAAAAAATAATATTCAATAAGGTATATATATATATATATATATATATATATATATATATATATATATATATATATATATTATTCTTTTGTATTATCATTCTATTGTGGTTTAACTCGTCTTTGTTCATCATTAATGTCATTGTTTTTCGCCATGATGGCTAATTAAATATTGTGCGTGCCGGTGTTTTTTACCTAAAGATATTATAGTTAATACATTACTGGTCTTTAAGCTAGCCTATTCTCGGTTATCTTAATTACCCGCGGCCTATACATTTAGGATTTTGCAACTTGTTGCGTTAGCAAAGCTGTGATAGATGCAAACTTAGCAAACTTAGCAACACTTAGCAAAGCTGTGATAGATGCAAACAGAAACGGGTAAGTAAATAATGCATTACATCGAATGGGCCGTCAATCCACTCAAAGCCCCCGATGAAGTAGGGGATTGACGTCCATGTGATGTAATACAAAAATGTATAAAAATGTATAAATCATATTATATAGTTATAAAATAGTATTGATAATTTGACTATTGCTACAGTTTTTCATCAATAAGTGTTATGGAATTTTCTTTAGCAATACGCAACAAGTTGCAAAATCCTAAATGTATAGGCCGCGGGTAATTAAGATAACCGAGAATAGGCTAGCTTAAAGACCAGTAATGTATTAACTATAATATCTTTAGGTAAAAAACACCGGCACGGACAATGTTTAATTAGCCATCATGGCGAAAAACAATGACATTAATGATGAACAAAGACGAATTAAACCACAATAGAATGATAATACAAAAGAATAATAATAAGTACTCTGTTCGTACCCATGCATTGCTAAAACAGCTACTGGGACAACAGAAAAAGCTAGAAAGAAATTAAATAAAACTACTATAATAGAATATTAAAAATAAAATGCGAATTGAACCATCATAATACAAAAGAATAATTATATATATATATATATATAAGTGCGCGTGCGCGAGTTGTGGCATGTGGTGTTCGTTTACGCTCCTGATATTAATTCAGTTTTAGATTAGTTATACTTGACGTTATGAAATGATTCGCCTACTAATGAATTCCTCTTCCTCTGCTCAAGCTTGATGTGGTATCATCTTCGTGATATAATAAACAGGTATTTCTGATTTTTTAAATTATTCTGCTCACGTTTGAAATTCTTCATTACGATGTATGCACAGCGCTTTAGCCCTCAAGAATTTAGCAAACGCCCCACTACCCTTAAGGCTTAAGTGGACAATGAGTCAACCTTGACCAAGTTAGAAAGCATCGCCACTACTGAGTTCCCTAGGGAAATCCTCCCTCTCTTCTGTCTTTTGTGCTTAGCACACCTGTCACAACCATTTATGTTTTCTTGTGTTTTCTCAGTAATCTCTTTGGAAACGCGAATATAAAAGCTGCAAGCTTTATAGTGCCAGAGCAAACAAACTACTCGGAATTAAAACTAACTAATAAAACTGAACATTGTTCACTACTTCCAAGCAATTTAAAGACCCTAAATCAGGCATGTCACAGAAACAGAGTAACTTGCAACAATTCGTCTGCCTAGCCTGCCGCGACGGGAAGGAACCAACCATTCGATGTCATGTATGCAAATTAAACTTTTGTGCCCACTCAGTTAAAACAGACATCGCACATCTTTCTAAACTACGTCGGAGAAGGTTCGCATGTGATAAATGCCTTAGAGAAGACGCTGAAGTATCTGAACTTCCTCTATCCCAGACTGAAACTAGCCGTATCGACCAGATGTTAACTGATCTCATTCAACATTCAAATACTGGTTTGCCTGAACTTATGACCATCGCATGCGACGAAACAGTGGTCAACGGAACACTACCTGACGGGACTGCCAACCACGGTGTATGCAGCGCTAATCAGTCCAAGTCTCCACCGGAAACTAATGATCAAAATTGTGCCTCGGTCGTTAATGTGTCCTCCACCTCAAACCAGACGCTAGTCACAACAGGTACTTTTCAACGTGAAGATGAATCTCCAAGAATTAACGCCGAAGCTACAGTGTCGACCCCTCCTCTACAGTCAGACAGCGTAGACTTCTTGGTCCTCCTAATTCACCAGTTGAGATCCCAAATTGAGGATCTGAAGGATGAAGTTTACTCGCTGAGGAACCAAAATAAACATATCACACATATGCTCTCTGACCTCTGCTCTTTGGTGAGCGAAAATGGAAAGCTGACATCTCAGCCACCAATAATAAATAAACGGACAAAATCTACACAAACTGTCAAACCTCCTAGCCTTATAAAGCCTGGCTCCCATGCTCAAATTCACTCGAGACAATCAGGAGATAGATCTCAAGACACTCCGACTGAGCACATTAACAGGGCCCAATCACGCCCTCAGCAGAAGGCTAGTGACCAACCACAGCTGCAATCTTATGAAGAAGTACCCCAACCAGAGAAACCACCAGAAAATAGTAAACACTCCCTACAAGCCCCAGAACTAAACAGTAATTCAATAAACGCCCATCAAGCTCTGCCCACGTCATATGCTGGTATGCTTACCAACAGCCCTTCTAGCGATACTTACGTCCCATCTGGAGATAAACAAAGTTCCCTCATTACCACAGCCAACCCTGCCTCAAATTCCTCTGGATGCCTTTCTGATATCAATATTGATTGCCTTTCCCATCACGCTAATATTCATAACCAGATCTCCCTGCCCCGCCTAGTAACAGCTTCTAAATCTCGTCTGACACTGGCCGAGAAATATAACATCTCGGTAGTTTCCACCAAAGCCAAGATTTTTGCATCCAGATTTGGACCTAGAACATCTCCTGAATCTATAATGAGAATGTTTAACGAGGAACATAACCTCTCAGTTCAGGTTAAACGGCTTAAAAGCCGGCAAACACGCTATGCCTCTTTCCTTATAATGTGTTCTCCTGCTGTCTATAAAAAAGTTATAGATCCAGCCTCCTGGCCTCAAGGTATATATATCAGACCATTTTCTGAGAAAAAGAGCCCCCATCAACAACCTCAACTAATTCACCCTCCTCGATAGCAATCAACGCTGAAAGGTAACAAGCATGAATGCCCCACATTCCGGGCAATTTCTCAAAATGTGCGCAGCATAATTCAAAATTATACAAGTGGTGACAAACAGCGGCATCAAAAAATTGGTACCAACAGCCTTCAACCACCAATAAATAACAGTTCGGGAATGCTCATCCCAACGTGGGTCACGAATCGACAAACTAGAAAGCCTGCCTTGAATAAAAATATTAGAGACACATGCCTTAAAAAGATCCAAAAAACTTGCATAATCAGAGTCTTGTACCAGAATGTTAGAAGCCTCCGCAACAAACTGGATATCATTGATCAAATCTTGCTCGCTAGTGATATCGATATTCTCTGTGTTACAGAAACCTGGCTTGATAAAGACCAAGAATTTTTCACATCTTGTACTCCAGCTGGGTATAAATCAGCGTTTACTTCCAGAGTTGACCAAAGAGGAGGCGGCGTTGCCATTTTCTTTAAGAGCTCACAGGCCTCACTAGTTCATCAAGTATCTAGCAAAACAACAGCATATGAAGCTCTCGCTGTTACTCTCAGCTACAATAGCGTTCTTATAGATGTAATTGCCATATATATACACACCCAGCACCTTCATATGACGCCATCCATGAAATATCAAACTGGATCATTAACCAGCTTCATCCTTCAGCTTTGCACTTTGTCTGTGGAGACTTTAATCTTCCTCCCCAACTAGCTAACCTTCAGCAAATGCTCCTGTCAAACCTATCTTGTACTGGGTTACAAATGATTAATGACCTCCCGACCAGAGGTAACAATCAACTAGATCTCATCCTTGCTTCTTTTCCTTGCACACCTGATTACATGCCAGAGACTTATTTTAATTCGGACCACAAGCCAATTATTGTTATTTTACAGATACCTGCTCCAAACTTCAATGTTGTGAATTCAATTAACACCAGAGTAATAGTTAGTCCCAGATTTTTGAGCATTGCTAAATGTGTTGAGGCTGCCTCTGCCATCCCGTGGTCAGTCCTTGAAAACTGTGATCTTGAAATTGCAGTAAATCTGCTTACTAATTGGCTTAAGACGATTGCGACATTTGCAGCATCAAAGAGAATTTCTATTATGCCTCGGTCCAGAGCATGGTGGACTCCCCATCTTAATATGAGCTTCAAATTAAAACAGCAACTCCACAAAATGTGGAAGCAGTCGCAAAGTGTTCAAGACAGGATAGCCTACTCTAGATCCCGTGCAACATTCAACAGGCTGAAATCTCAAGCAATTAAGAATTATATGGACACCACCCTTCGTAGAGGAAAAACCCCCTACTTTGAACGGCCTTCTGATTTCCCACAAAAACTTGAACCTAACCAGTGGCTAGACTTTATATCCAGATTTGCCTCGAACTCGGAACAATGTCCTCATCTTGAGACACCAACAACTGAAATCCCCCCCGACACGCTTTCTGCAGTATCAATTTCCAGGGAACAGCTTATTTCTGCCATAAATTCTACACCGGCTTCTGCTAAGGCAGGTGCAGATGAAATACCCCAATTCATTATTAAATGTCTTAGCTCATACATTTTGGGTCCCCTTCAAACTATTTTTAATGCTATTTTGTCAAGTAATTTCTTTCCCCAGCAATGGAACATCTACCTTGTGAAGCCTATACCAAAAATTCAATCACCTACTCTTCTTAAGCACTACCGGCCAATCTCCAATGCCTCAAGTCTTCTAAAACTCCTAGAGAAGATACTTCTCCCCATTTTAACTAAACAACTTCTTCCACATTAGCCTCATCAAATCCACTACTCTCTTCCTCATAGATCCACTGTGACTAATCTCTTAGCCACCACCAGCTCTATCCTCTCTGCGTTTGAATCTCATGCAGAGCTTGCAGTCACTTATGTAGACCTCGAAGCAGCATTTGACTCAATAAATGTTCCTGCAATGCTGAAGCTACTTTCAGACCATTATCAAATCAAGGGAGACACCCTACAGTTCCTCACCTCACTCCTTCAAAATAGAATAATCCGGCTTACTGTCCACGGCCAAACATACGAGCGATGTGTCTCTTCAGGCGTGCCACAGGGTGGTGTCTTATCCGGCCTCTTATTTACAGCGCTCATCTCGCCGCTTGTTGAGTCCAGGCATGATACTCTATGCTATGCTGATGATATGAAGCTCCTCACACTGATTTCTCCACATGATGATATTCTTGTGATAACAGCATCAATTAACAATATACTTCTGGAATTTGCAAACTACCTCAACCAGTTTGGACTAAAAATAAATCCAGAAAAGTCTGAATTTATGATATTCTCGTTAAAGAAAACGCCTTCCTATATTCAGCCAATACTATGCAATTCCCCTATTCCCATCGTCAAGAAACATACTGATTTGGGGGTTGTTTTTGATCCTAAGCTCTGCTTTGGTAACCACATGGAAAAGTTACTCACCCAGGCAGCTTGACTCCGATGGATGGCCAAACAGCATTTGCATTACATTAATGAAGTAACGATCACCAGAAGATATATAAAAAGCACGGTATACTCTCCGCTTCTATATGCTGCAGAAGTATGGGCATCTGCCGCCCCTAGCACAATTCGACCACTCTTTTCTACTGAGTTTTGGCTCTTAAAATGGGTCATAAACAAACATAAACTTCCTCCACAGTTAAGGACAACTGAAATGGCCAGTTTGATAAAAATTCACAGGCTTCCCACGCTGATTAAGGTGAAATGCCTTACCACAACTGTAAAAATGATTACTGGAAAGATCTCGGCACCATCATTCTGGGACCTGTGCTCTTGGAGAGTCCCTCAGCCTTCCCTCAGAGCGACTCCAGCTCTATGCCCACATCTCAGCCGTCTCCACCTATCCGATAGGTTTCTGCCATATCAGCTACTTCCATGTGCCCAGTCTTTGGATGCTGACCTTAATAAGTTTTCTAGTGATAAGGAGTACAGACGCCGCATCCTTAAATTGTACTTCCCCGTCCCTGATTCTGCTCCTTGAAGCTCGCCTTAACGCCGCAATCCAGAAATGCGACATGAAGATGGCTTACCAACGAGCCTTGTAATTTTCCACCTGTATATTATTTGTTCATTGTGATGTTTATAATTGTGTTATACTTTGAGTGTTGAGCTCCATTTACTTTTGATTCGTTCATATATGTATTTTATATTTAATTTATTAATTTCCTTTCTTACATATTGTAATATCACTGTTAACCCCTGGCCTTGTGGCCGTGAAGGGCTTATTGCAATGTATCCATTATATTACCATTATTATTATTATTGCAATAAAGATTTCTATATATATATAAGGTATAATATTAATATATTAGTTTGCAGGCGATACGAAAGTTGGCAAGGTTGTTAACGAAGATACGCTACTGCAACAGGATCTAGAGGAGCCTCCGTAGCCAGATGAGAAGGAGCAGCAGTGCGTAGCACTCGCTTCTTGATTAGACCGGGGTTCGAGCCCGTCACCACCAAATACGGAGGATGCGGAAAGGTCAGGGAATGACCACCGCATATTCCCGGAGCAATATGGCCTTAGTTGCTAATGCTCCTAAAAACCAAATAACAAACAACAGGATCTAGAAAAGTTGGACGGATGGGCTGAGAGTTTGTTTGTTTGTTTGTTATTTGGTTTTTAGGAGTGTTAGCAACTAAGGCTTTATTGCTCCGGAGATATGCGGTGGTAATTCCCTGACCTTTCTGCATCCTCCGTATTTGGTGGTCACGGGCTCGAATGGGCTGAGAATGGGCAACTGAAATTTAACATTGACAAATGCAAAGTACTGCATATGGGTAGCAGCAGTCCCAGAGTTATGTATCACTGTGCGGTACTACACTCAGAGTAGTGAAGAATGAAAAAGATCTAGGGATAATTGTGCAGTCAGATATGAAGTTTTCTGACAGTGCAAACAGGCTGCAAGCGTAGCTCATGGGGTTTTGTCAATGATATATAGGAATTTTGCTAGCATGGATAAGGAAGTGATCATCGCTTGTATAAAGGAATAATCACCCCCCTATCCCTGAATAACCAATGGTCAAGCCACAACTTGGGTACTGCATTCAGGTCTGAAGGCCTCATTTTCGAAAAGATATAGAGCTACTAGAACGAGTACAGAGAAGGGCAACGAGATTAGTGAGTTGCTGTTACCAAGGTAGGCTTAAGTTCTGCAAATTCAGCATTTGGAGACTAAGCACCTGCGAGGTGATCAGATTGAGCTATATAAAACCTTGAATGATTTGAGAAAGTTACATGCTGATGGGATTTCGCACCTGAGGGGGCATAAATTCAAATTGAGGAAAGACAGTTGTAGAATAGATGTGCGTATATTTACCTTTAGCCAGCGGGTGGTTGATTGCTTGAACCAGCTTCCATCTATCGTTGTGGAAGTTGAAAGCTTACATAAATTCAAAGCGGAACTAGACAAACTTTTGGAGTGAATGGATGGGTGAAAGGGGAAGGTTTTTTTTTTCTTTTTTTTTTTTTTTTTTTTTTTGGCTGATTTGCACCATATGCTTCTACTAATGGCTAATGGTTATTAACTGCTTTCCAGGACAGGACGACTGTTTTCGCCGCATATGAAACTGTATTCCTCATAAAGATTACCAGTACCAAGGTTACCTTGTTAACACTACCAAATAACTTCTCAGCTTCAGAAAAGAACAGCCGTTGGAATTAGCTTCAGGAATTGGAGTTTGCTTCATGAGAAGGAAGTCACCCGTAGTCATTTCAGAAAAAGACACTGACTTCATTTTGGTTGAAAGTTCCTTCCAAGTATTCTGCCCTATCGGGAAGCAGTTAAATCTCTCATGTCGTTCACCACTTTACACATGCAGGAAATCGGATTCTCGTACTGGTTGGCAAACAAGTTTCTTCTTTGCTTACAAAAGGAGTCTTATTGAAATGCAACCGCATCTTCTTTTCCTCAGGACACAAGCAGTTGTACCCTTCTAAATGAAGAACTAATTTATTTCGTGGTATATATAAAAATTTAACCTGAGAGTTATGGTATCCTTTCGACCATCATTAGTGGGACGTAGTAGAAAATGTTCCCCAGACATTATATATCAAGAAAGCACAAAATGATGAAAGAATGTTAGCAAGTTATTGCAAGTTAAAAAGGAAATATCAAGAAATTTCCTTATATTATTAAAGTTAACAGAATGGAAATATAATCTCGACAGGCAATCAAAAACCGCCACAACAGAAGTACATCTGAATTTAAAATTCTCCATCATGGATTTTTTATGTAAACAATGTTTAATTTCAAACTACAGACACAATAACCGGCTCAAGTAGATTTAGTTCACCTTTGATATAAGAGACAACTAGCTTAAGCAGAATTTCAATAAGAGTTTAGATCAAATTTTGATGTAGAAACCTAAGCAGGTTTGCTGAGGCATGTAGTTCTTGTAGATTTTGACTGTAGTGTATTGATATAACACAATTTTGTTGCTTTCCAATTCAAACTTCCTGGAGAAATTCAGTCTTTGTGCTATTTCCCTTTGACAGGGAGTTCAAAGTCTTCTTCGTTGTGAACTCATATGAAGTTGTTGTTATGGAAAGTATTTTAGGTAAAATCCTCGGTATGGCTCTGAAATTCATATAGTTCTGGACTAAGTCCAGTACTATAATAATAATAATAAACAAAGTTCATAAACTTTTAATTCTATCATAACATGCACACGTAGAAGAAAGTAGTGGAGAAAGGTACTGAAAATGAAAAAAAGTTAATTTTGGTGAACATAAAGATGCCATAAAAATAAATACAGGTTCATTTTCTCCCACGTCGCTGCTCTTAGGTTAAATTTAATGATTATACATTTTATTTATCGTGACACAACGAAGCACAGCTTACACACCACCATCAAAAAGAAAAAATCCGACACTCAATTAATTTTTGGTTGATTGAAAATTTCTGCAGATATCCTTTTTCCATTTAAATTAATACCTCCTGATGTCTAAGATAGAGAAAATATTTTTTCATGTAAATCCCAAACAAAAAGTATTTGAACCTATAGTACTGTAATACTTCAACCCACGCACTATAGTACCTATAGTGCGTGGGTTGAAGTTTGAGAAAATAAAAAAAAAGATATTTGTTGACATTAGACGTGGATTTCTGTAGACTAATTTTTCAGAAACACATGTGAAAGGAGGCTGTTCCAAAAAACGGAAATTGAAGGAATAAATGAGGAAGAAGAAAAGTGTGAGGTTGAAGTTGATTCTGTGAGGTTGAAGTTGGACAGCAAAAGGATGCTGACTGGTTGCGACACGTGTTCGGATTGGTTTGGAAGAGAGGAGAGGGGAAACTATAGAAACCAATTCCGAAGTACAGTGCCCATAGAAGTATTTGTGGAAAAGACATGCAGCAGAAACAGAACGTCTTATGAGACAGAGTGGAGAGACACTGTTAGAGATGAGTCATTAATTAACCTAACTGCCGCTTTTGAATGATGCCTAAAAGCCTGAGAGAGGATACGGGGCACCTTCCCGTATCCTCTCTCAGAAATTCCGAAAGTCAGGAAGTCAGAAATTCCGTGGTAGGGCGGATTTGAGATTTGCACACAATGCATAGCTGTTTGGGAAAACAGTAAAGCTGAGAGCGCAAGAGAAAACCTATGTTCTTAGGTACAGAGGAAACAATATTTGTAAGATTGCCAAAGAAAGAGATTAGAAGTTTGAGTAATCTCTAATAGAAATATGTGATCTTGACTAGAAATCTGATGATCATCGAAGATAAGCATAGAAACAGAAGAATAATTTTTGTGAGATATAAGACAAAACTGAGTTTAATAAGAAATGAAATTAACTAAGTTATCTTTGCTCCAATGGATGATTACCTAGAGAGCAGCATTTAAGGAATTATTAATGGATATTCGAGAAGTTGATGCTATTTGTGCAGGGCAAGGTTTCTCAAACTGTAAGGTGGAATGCAAAATGCCCTCGTCGGCAAAACTCTGCATGGATTTCCAGTCAATGGAAGAACGTCATTAATATACAAGAGGAAAAAATGGGAGAAAGAACTGAACCTTTGGGAACACTGGCATTAATGGACAAGTTAGAAGACACTAGTAGTAGTGGTTTAGGAGCATCAGCAGCTAAGGCCATATTGCTCCGCATATACTGCCTGTAAATTGAATGTGTTCTGTGATCGATTTTCTGTTTGTTGGACGAAAAACTAAAAAAAAAAAAAAAAACTCCCCTCGCCTGAGACCAGAACTAAACAAACTTTTGGAGCGAATGGTTGAGTGAAATGGTTTTTTTGGCTGATGCTGTATAAGCTTGCTTTCTTGCATCATATGCCTCGACTAATGCAGCCACGTTGTGAACAAGGCCCATAAAATTTCCTCCTGTCATCGACGGGACTCGAACTCAGGTCTTTTCCACTCGGTATGGGGAGGACGGTGATTTTACCAACTGTGCTACCTATGAGGGCGTAAGAAGCTAGGGTCATCAGAGAGAAAACTGGATACACAATTACAGAAAACAGTCGGCCGTCCATAAGACAGAAGCTTATTTAGAAGTTTTTATGCCAAACACGATCAAAGGCCTTTAAAATGTCAAGAGAAATTGCTTGAGTTTCACCAAACTTTTCCATTCTATTTGCCCACCGATGGTAGCATAAGCCAGTATATCACCAATGGATCGGCACTGACGGAATCCATATTAGCGATCATTGGTCAGACGGAAGGTTTCTAGAGTTTAGAAATTGGCGGTTAAAGGATTTCTCAATTACTTTAGCAAGAGTAAAAGTAAATGTATTGGAATGATAATTGAATGGGAGGGATTTCTCATACTTTTTTAGGAACTACAGTAGGAGATACATTTTAATAACTGAAACTGTAGTGATTCCTCCTGAATCTAAGGATGTTCTCATTAGTATGGCTAAAACTTTAAGTACTCTTTTGAAGCTCATTTTAATAATTGAAGACCAGTCCCGTAATTTGGTTAAATTTTAGTTACAGCAGTTTCTATTCCACCTCCTTTTTCGTTATAATAAAATTATATTATTCACAATCCGTATTAGATAAACTTCCTTTAACCCTTCATGTGTGAACGTATATGATAAATATTAATTCAGTTTATCTTAAGTTTGCGCAGGTTCATCAACAGTAATACCATTTATATCCAGTGAATCAATGTCCAATGTCTTGATAATAGATTTTTATCAAGATTTTTATCGTCTCTCATAATAGATTTTTAATTAATTTTAAAAAGACAGAAAAATACATCGGTAGATTTTTGTTTCGAGAGGCCCTTCAATGGTCTATTTCCTTTTGGAACAAAAACAAGACATTGACAAGTACACATTGACTGTAGATAAATAATTATATATAATTATATGCATGTGTCTATATTAAGCATAGGTACACATATATAATTAACAAACTAGACAAAATTTTCAATTTTCGTAAAAGTTGAATAAATAACTCATGTGATTTATTCAATTTTAACAACATCTCACTATTGCCAAGAATTTAATGATGATGCTGAACATAGCAAGTAGCGCCTACTAATGGTCACTAAAATTACAACTGAGGTTACACTAAGTTAACAGTAGCAAGTTTCGAATCTAGTATCCAATTTCAGCATAGAACATTGAACTATAATTTTTGTGAATATGCATCAAGATTATATTCTTTATTTAACAAAGATGATCATTATCCATATGAGTATATAATGGGGTGAAACTCAAAATCGAAATACGGTACGAACAGTTAATAGAATATTTGGAACTAATTTTACCTTCAGCTTGGAAATAAAGCAAAGAAATGATTTTAATCCAGATCACCCTTCACTCAAATCTTATTAGGCTCTAATTGTCTAATAAAAGCAGCTGTTTTGTACACATTGCTCATTATCGAGAGAAATAATGACAGGATACAATAACACCGTCTCAAAATTAATTTCGCCCACTCAATCCACGCTACAAAGTTGTGTGAATCACCCCAATGCCTTTACTGTCTTTAACCTTCCCTCCACAGATTAGGTCTCCATTTTACGACTACTTCAGAACTGCATTTCATTTCCAGTAATTTCTTTGTAATTACTTCAGTATTCAAGAAATGAAGAATTTACAAATTAGTAGATACCGGTATAATGAACAGATATTGGATTATGACTGTCTTTACCATAATTTATGCGGTTGGGAATTCACAAATAAGTACATATTGCTTTATTCAAAGAGATATCGGAAAATAAATCATGCATACGATAATTTCAATTATTGTTTAAGAACACTGAAAGTAATACACTTAATGGTAAGTTATGTTAAGAAAAATGTTAAACTCCACTAATGATATATGGAATTTTTCTCTTTGATAGAAATATATCGAGGAGTAAAATTTCTTTAAGAATTGCAATCCTTAAAGAAAAAGCGGATGTGGTGCATTGTGAACACGAAATATTTTATTGGTTAACAAGATCGTATGGTTTCACTTCTTACATTTATAATTTAGAAACTGAGTGTTCTAAACACAGGGTTTGAATTGTGCACTTTCCAAAGTTGAAAAAAAAAAAGTAAGAACCGAAATTAAGATACAACTGAATATTTCGCCTGCATCTTTCATGGTTTTAGTCCAGCGTTTTATGAAAGAGAAGAATTCCTGCTATGTGCCCTATTCTTTTATTTTGGAACTTCTTACCATGCATTAGACCAAAAGCTAAATAAAGACAACAAAGGAATCCATTATTAGTTTATTACATTCTCATAGTACTTCATGTCCAAAACAGAAAAGGTTTCGGGCCAATTTTCCGAATGTTAATGCTACAAGCTGAAGTAAAAGTTTCGCAAACAGCGAAAACACTAAAACTCCGTTTCACTAATACAATGCGTGACCGTCGTGTTTCTTGTACGAAGTGCAACGCTAGTGTGCCTCACTCTGCTTCTACTTATCGGTCCAGCGTTGCTTGTTGACACATGATGGCTAGACACTGTTAGTGAGGGAAGGAGGAGAGAGGGGAAGGAATAAGTTTTGCTACGGCATTTGTATCTATTTTTTAGCGTACTGCTGTTGTACAGACTTCTGAAAATTCTGTCTGGGGAAAATTAGGTCAAAGAAGAACGCTGCCTTTTACACGAGCACAGTCTAATACATATATATGAGTCACATATGTAGGCCGTTAAGTGCATGGAAATCTCTTGCTTTTCTGGGCAGCATACGATGCATGAAATTGCCGCTGTTTCGATTTCTTCTTGCACATCCTTTGATCCGCTGCTTCCTCGGTATCTTGGCAAACCACGTGATTCTTTGTATCATGAATAAAAATGAAAAGCACGATAGAGAAGCAAGATTTTATCGTGCCATATGCAAACATCTTTTCGACTTATGTGCGTGTTTGCTCTATGTGTATTTCCATGTACTTTACGTATTCTTCTGCTATGTATCGCAGCATATGCAAAGTCGAAGATCAGTTTTCGAAAGCATTTAAGCCACGGTTGAAAAACAAAACTCAAATCATTCATTTGAAACCACGATAATATCAAATCAATCGCTTCTTACAGGAATGCGTTTTATTGTTCACTAATTTTACCTTCAGCTTGGAAAGAAAGCAAACAAATGATTTTAATCCAGATCACTCTTCACCCAAATCTTATTAGGCTATGGAATTGGGGTGTTTTTTGGGGTGTTTACGCCTAATATTTACATTTCAACGAAATCTAAATGTTAGCTAAAGATTATTTGAATGAGATATGCTTGCCGCAATTATTTTAAAGAGGGTTAACTTTCAGATACCCAAAAAAATGATATAATGACTAAATACTGTTTTAAAGCAACATTTAAATTAAAACAACTGATAAAAACCCCCATAACAGTAATCAGGTTAAGTTTGGTTATATTGTTATTAATATCCCATTATTATTCCAGGGATATCGATACGCTAGAAGAGTATATATACCTGTTGACAAAATTTTATTCTTCTTATTATTATTTTATTTTTATTATTTATTTTATTTATTTATTATTTTTTTTTTTTTTTTTTTTGGCTGGTGCAGCATAAGCCATAGACATCCTTGCACCATGTGGCCACTGCTAATACTAAAATGATTAAAATTATTTATTAATTTTATAGTTATACTGTGATCATGGGTTTGGCTAACTATTATCGAAGACATTGCGCAATGGTTCCTAACTAGCCTCGGTCCAACTGCTCAACACAGTTTGCAGCGATTTTAATTTGCCGCCTAACGTGGTCATCATTTAATCAGGTTCTGCTATTTTTTCCCTATTCTATCAAATTACGAAAATGACAAAAATCAATAAGCAAACCCACAAGTACTAGGGGGAATGAACCTATTAAAAATCTATTTCAGTTAAACCATTTCATCAACGAAATCCATATACGAGAATGATCCTATAGTTATCATTCCCTCCGATCGCTAGCTGATAGTTCCATCGTGGATGCTAAAGGGACAAGACAGTTAAATGGATAACAGCAAAATATATCTTTAAAACGATCTTGCATTTCGTAGAACATGCTCCGTGATTGTGACATTGTAGTGACGCTAATGTCGAACTACATGAAATCAGTCGCTGACTGCGCTGCCACTAAACGAGTTATAGTGACATGAGGAGACATCAAGTCTCCTCATGTGCGTAGCCTCATCTGCAACCATCCTTCCTCAAATTGAGGAAGGATGGTTGTAGAATAAATGTGCGAAAGTTTGCCTTCAGCCAGCAGGTGGTTGATTGTTGAAACAAACTCTCATCCGTTGTTGTGGAAGAGTGGACAGTTTGAATAAATTCAATGATGTGAGAACTGTTTTTTTTTCCGACTGATGCTCAATAGAGCTTGCTTTCTTGCATCATTTGTCACTACTAATATTCAAGGTATAGCAAAAAGGTATACACATACGGCTACCACCACAAAACTGTCACTTTTGTTGACCTGCAACTATCACTGCAGCAATGAGATGACCACAACTCATCTTCGTCTCCCGCAGACATTCCAAAATGAGCTTCATACGCACTGCAAAATTTGGTGCCACAATGGTGTTATGTTTCATCATTGTGGTACCAAGATTGTGGATATCCGAAGCAGGATATCCACAAATGTAAAATCTGGGCTTAACTTACATTTTGGTTTGGTAGCTATAGCTAAAAGCAAAAACTTACAAGAATACCACAGGCTTATATATACCACAGTATATAAAAGTGTTGTAGAAACATAAAACCTTCAACTGCAGCCAAAATATCAACGCCAGTGACGCCTTAGATTCATCACATAAAATATATAGAAGAAACAGTCACATATATAAAAAAAAATGTTGTTGCACAGTCTTATGATTGCAAGTAATATGCACTGTCGACATTTTTAAATCAATATTGTTTTAATTAGTTATACTATTGACTGAAAAGGAGTTTGTAAGTGAGTTCTCATTGATATAATGTTTGATGATCGGTTTTTAAATGGTTTTACACAGTTTTAAAATTCATTCAGAAGTGCAGAATTAACACCGAACATCCCCATCCAGGCATCTACTTTTATTATTCATATCTCATTTTTTTTTATCCCTGCTTTGATCTCCGATCGCCCAGAATTGTAGGGATCTCTCTCTCTGAACCCACAAATTATCCTATCTCTGTATCAACACAGTTGTAAGTAACCATAATGAATACTACCTGGATCACACCTTCATTTATCAGATATCATGAGGATATTCCATTAGGGTATTTCTGGCGCTATGATATTATTTTGTGTTAACATGCATTAGAATACGTTTCAGCGCACCAAGCAGAAACGAAGCTACAGACAGCGATATTTATTTTTATATTAATTACTATTATAGATTGGTATATTTTATATATTATTTTATTTCTGTCATCTACAGTGCAGAATAAATCATTTTTGTGAACGAAACGATGTTGCAATAATTCTCAAAGTCAATGACTATTTTATAATTTTAATGCTTTTATAAAGCACATCACAAATATTGTTTTCTCTGCATCTATAAAAACTGAATTTTATTTTTCTCTCTCGTTGTTACTTTTCTCCTAGACAACTAGGCCTACTCACTCTTTAAAATTTTCAGATCCGACCTACCATGGAACAGTGATCCCACATCTGGGATTATGCCTCCACTACCTCTCTCAAGCTTCTAGACTATTCAAAAGAAGACACAGTAGTCAAGTTAATTAACGGCCCGTCTCTTACAAAGTCTATCACTCTTCGTCTCGTAGACGATCAGTTTCTGCTTCATTCCTTTTCTAAGGGCATTGTTCTTCAGAATTACACCTGTATTTTCCCACACTCTCTTCCAAACCTGTCGGAATACGTGACGCAACCAGTTAGTATCCATCCATTCTCCAAACTAACAAAACATGATATTTGAGACATTCAGCAAGCACAAGGCTAGAGACAACCTATGTATGGCTCGAGGATAGGTTCCGGCCAAGATTCCCGAAACACTACCTTAATGTATAGTGATTTAGTTAAGAGTAAAATAATAAATCATCTTAATATTCACGTGGTATAAGAGTTATCACACAGCGAATAGTTCTCTACTTCCAAAATGACTGCAGTTCAAAATGGTTGTTGTTGATTGTTGGTTTTACGACGCATCTACTTACGCCATTTTGCTGCTCTGTCATTTCTGTATAAGTCTGTAGTCACGGCTCATTATTCGAATGATAAAACCCGGAATAACTCAAGAAACAGTTCCACTTTGCAACAGTGAATTCGGTCAGAGTCATCCGACCATCACGTTTCCAGGATCTCCAATGAAAACATTGGGAAGAGCACATAAGAATTCTAGACTAGTTCACGACAGGTTTTCTGTTGAGAACCTACTGTGAACTAGTTATTTTCAAAGCATTTTCCTAAGTACAAATATTTATTTTATGAACACATTTTAAGTGTTCACAAAATATTTATTTTATGAACACTTAAATTATATAATTACACATTACAGATTATTATTATAATCTTTAATGTGTAATTATGTAATCATTGCAAATAACGAAATAATTAATTTTATCTATCATAATGAAATTTTATTTTTTATTCCTAATTTTTTATTTATTTATTTTTTTATGATCAGTGGCAAGGACGTCGAGGGAGGAACCAAGACAGCTGCCCCGTATCTAAATGAGTGTGTGGGCGGGGATGGTCCAGACCACTGCAATAAATTAAATAAATTAGAAATTGCTGGGTAAAAAGAGAACCTGGCGAGGTTATTTGTCAACGCTCCTGAATTCAGTACGATTCTGTTGTTTCTTTTGATTAAATTTTGAAAATGTTTTTAAGGAAATTTAAAACGCACTAAAAACATTACGTACGGGTAGTAAAGTTTGCGGGAACTGTTTCGAAACAAGAGCTGTGATGTGACCATCACAACTCTCACATTTGCAGAAAATGCAAATTATGTATGATCGGGCTGCTGGCATCAAATACTCCTGTTTTGTTTTGTTTTTTTTCACACAATCGGTGAATGTAAAGCGAGAGAGCAACAGTATATGACAATCCTGAGGAACTGATAAGATTAGTCAAAGACTAATCTTATACGCCCGCCTTGCGATCTCTCGTACTTTGCCAGCTCTAGACTTTTACATTTTTTCTATTTGCCAACATTTTGTTTTCAGTTAGATCAGCTGTACTGAAATTACTCTGCTAGATCATTCCGGAATGGTACGCCCTTAAGGGAACATTGGTATTTGAACATCGCTAAATATTTTAGATATTTTAGTAAAATTATTGGCACATCCAGAGAAAACTGCTAAGTGTTGTTTTTAAGCGAGTACACAGTAGAGTCAGAAAGGATTTGGAATTTGTGCCCGTGTGTAGTTACTTTTGATGGGAAGCTTTATTGCACGCTGCCTCAGAAGATGCGGACTGCAGTAGCATCGCGTTTGAGTTGCCCACGGTTCGAGCCCAGTGGGCCGGTGTTGCTAAATATGGATATGATTGCGTTGTGGTTAAAAAATGATTCGCTGTAAACTCATGAGTCGTTCCGGAGTACCAACAGAAAAACAGAACACTTTCCCGGTCCTTGCGCAGATGTTTGTAAATTTCCGTAACTGCACACACACATGTGAGGTCATATTTTATAAAAATCTGAAGTATACAACTATCATGTGGCATTACTGCCTGTGCCTAGACAGAGTCTAAAACAGAATAAAGCCCATCCGTTTCGAAGTTTTATTTTTAACAAAATTTCTCTGAGAGCTTCCAGTTCCATCTGTATTTCTCTAAGACATCACAGTTTTAGACGTGTTGGAGAGATCGGAGATCGTTCATTGCTGGAAATTTTCCCTCCGTGAAGTTCACGCAATAAACGATTTCCCGGGAGAGAAGCGTGCCGAAACATTCTTTTTGCGAACATTTTTGCTGGTAAAATTCATTTAATTCTGGTGTGCTTAACGTTTAAATAGGGCGTAATTTTATCATGGGAGTAAAGAGACATTTTTATTTTTTTTAAAAAGCCAAGCAGCAATGTAACATATCTGTTAATTGCTTTTACTTTCTCTTCTCGACAAACAAACAGTTATGAGAAAACTCATAGCGTTGGCTTTATTCCCTTTCCTTGATGTTTATTTGGACCAAAAATGGTTAATCAACGTAAAAGCTGCTTATTATTATTTTTTTGTTAAGTACAAAATGGTGTACGGGTACTGAAAATCAAAAGTCCGATTTCGGCGTACCTTATGCATTATATCAACGCATCTATACATAGTAAAATTCAATCACCAGGTTAGCAAAGTATATAGGCTACACGAATATCGTTCTAAGAATATGGTCATAGTCATTTCATTTAGCTGAGATTACTCTTTACACGGAATCTCGCTGTAGGTAGATGGTACAAACACAACAGGGTACAAACAGGGTATAACGACCCCCAGGAAAAGAGAAAAACGGTCGTTATATCCGAAGGGCGTTATATCCATTGTTTACCAAAATAGCATTAGGGTAATGAGTAATTGTCCGGGATCATCACATAGGACGTTATAATGTGTAGGACATTATAAAGAGAGTCGCTATAAAGAGCTTCGACTGTATCTTAATTTGCGATGATCCGACACAAAAACAAAATACAAAATTTCCAACTAGCCATCTCATTATTGTATAATTTTTGAAGGATAAAGAAACGGGAGCACACATTGCCTGGATCAACACGTAACCTGATATTTGTATTAATATTTAGTAATGGTGTTATTACTTTCATTTTAGATACTTGTACTGTACTAAGAATGCCAGCGATTATTAAGCAGTATCCATTTCTCTTAAACCGTGTTGTGACTCTCCAAAATTTACCACATAGATGGAAATAACAGCAACGTATAATGATTGTATATTGCTGACTGAATATGGGTAGCAGTAATCCCAGTTTAACAACCAACTGTGCGGTACGACACTCAGGGTAGTGGAAAATGAAAGAGATCTGGAGGGGTATTTATGCAATCAGATATGAAGTAATCTGACAGCGGAGACAGACTGCCAGGCCAGCTCATGGGATTTTGTCAATGATATATAGGAACTTTACTAGCAGGGATAAAAAAGTGACTATCCCTTTGTATAAGGCTGCATCTTGAGTAATGCATGCAAGTCTGGAGGCTTTAGGATGGATGTAGATCTGCCCAAACGTGCAGAGAAGGGCAGCGAGGTTGCTGAAGGGAACAAAAGGGTGCGCTTACCAAGAAAGACTTCAGTTCTGCAAAATGGCAATGCCTAGAGACTAGGCACCTAGGAAGAGATCTGATTGAGATGTTTTAAGGATTTGAAGGATTGAGCAAGCTCAATACTGATGGCATGGCGTTCTTCCTCTTGCTGAGACTGCACACACCCGAGGGGAAATAAATTCAAGTTAAGGAAGGTTGGTTGTAGAATAGATGTACAAAAGTTTATCTTCAGCAAGCGTGTGGTTGATTGTTGGAATGAACTTCCATCCGTTATTGTGGAAGCGGGTAGTTTAAATAAAATAAATTAAATGAAGAACTAGACAAATACTTAAAGGGGATGGCCGCTTAAGTTTTTTTTTTTTTTTGTTTTTTGACTGATACTCAGTAAGCTTGCTTTCTTGCATCAATTGCCACTACTGATGCTAATCCTAAAATTAATTATCATACAATCGAATCTTAACACTTTTCTTTTATTTAATTATCGAATGTATCTGATAGCTGCCATTTATTTATTACATTGGGCTTTTATTTATATTATATTGTATTATATTATATTATGCGATACTTTACCTTTCAGGAGCATCCGATTTTATAAATCAATTGAATTTTTTTTTTATTAATAGAAATTTTAATAAATATAAAAAGTAATAAGTAAGTTATCATGCTATGATTTAATTACTGATATATTAACTAATAACACATAAAAATATTTGTTTTCGCTTCACCGCGCTACCCCACAACCCGCTCAATATTCATTCAACGTTTTGTAATATTTTTGTAATTACAATGCGTGAAATGCAACGCCTTATCCACGCGGTGTAATGTCAAATTAAACAAAGAAACTTTTGTGACGGAAGGTCATGGTAAAGACGATAGGTGCGCTGCATATATTGCAAACGCGTTCCAACAAGTGTTAAAAAACAGTGGCCACGTGGTTTATAAAAATAAAAATGAGTTTATTCACGTGTATTTGATTATATTTCGGCACCCTTCACCATTATACTGATATCTTCATCATAATGGCAAAGAACAGTCAGATTTTTTTTTTTTTTTTTTACGATATACTGTCTTGTGTTGTTCTACCTGTGAGCGGATCCTTGTTAAGCAAATCAGTCACGAGGAAACATGTTTGTCCATTCCTACATACCTGCCCACTTGTTTTATATCGATAGCGTGGTATGAACATGTAATGCTGTTACTGAAGGAATGCTCCATTTCCCGAAAAGAACTCTTTTCGGGAAATGGAGTATTCATCAGGTTTTACCTAATAAAGTGGCCGCTCAGTGTAAATATATTTGTGGTCAGTTTATTGGAATTTAATTGAATTACTGGCTAAATTTTCTTTATTCTGAATACTTTTAGCATGTTGAAATATTATTTTTTTTAAAGCAAAACACAGTAAAATTTAAGCCAGCATTTGCATTCTAACGATAAATGATTAGAAGTTTTAACGGTAACATTAGAAGTGTCATGCCACCTCGAATTTGCAAGTGAATTTTCAAAAACCCAATTATTAGCAACGATGGGAAAAGGGGTAAAAATGAGAACAATTTTACGAGTTTTCTTCATTCCACATGAATGATTCCTCCATAACGTTATCGGGATTAATGTTCAATCAGAATAGATAATATTCTACGCATATACGTTTCTGGCAACCTTATACAGTTTCACTAAGCTATATTCTGTAATACGTGTTATCCTATAACCTCATTTTGTCATGCTAAAATGCAGGTCAGAAGAGATAAGGTATGGTAATTTTGGTGAAATCCAGTGAATTTGAAACGAATGACTGAATAGCATGATTACAAGTTTATTTTTATACAATATTCAAGTTTGAAGCAGAAAAACAATTATTACATACAAAGATTAAGAATTTAATTATTGCTTTCCACGTGTGCCCCATCAGTGTCCCTGCAAATTGCAAATCGCTCAGCTGCGTTGCGGAACATATTTGCAAGCATTTAAGGGGTAATTTCCTGTACTGCCTCCCGAATGCGTTGTTGTTGTTGTTTGGTTTTTTGGAGCATTAGCAACTAAGGCTATATTGCTCCGTGAATATGCGGTGGTCATTCCTGACCTTTCCACATCCTCCGTATTTGGTTGTGACGGGCTCGAACCCCGGTCTAATCAAGAAGCGTGTGCTATGCATTGCTGCTCCTTCCCACCTGGCTACAGAGGCACCTACCAAATACGTTGTCTAAGATCGGGTAAATCTTGAATCTTCTTGCGATAAACCTTTGATTTTATGAAATCCCAAGCGAAAAAAATCCAAGGGAGTTAAATCCGGAGATGCAGCACTTGGATGTGGTAGGACTTTTTCATCAGTGTCGAATGCAAAATTTATTCTAAGATTTTATTCAGTCTTCGAGATCCCTCCCTAACTGATAAATTTGGGTCCTCTTCGAGCATTTCTTGAATTTATTGCTTTCACGTGCTGTCCTTGGGCGTCCACATCTTTCCTCGTCACGCACAGACCCAGTTCTTTTAAATTTATTTACCAGTGCACGAATCGCACATACGTATATGTATGTATACGTACGTACGCACGTACATACATCCGACTTTACTCGCTTGCGGAATATATGCATATGCATGATATCTGTGGAAACAACTGCAGAAAGAAAGAAAAATACGATAATATGTGAGATACGAGACTAGATTTCCTTCAGAGGTTTACTTATTGTTTTTTTTTATTTTTTTTTAATTTTCTCTCTCTCTCTCTCTGAATTATAGAGCCTTGCCATTTAATTTCGTATATGTGAACACAGTTCCTTTCTTTCATCACTGTCCTTTATGATGGTACGAGTCACACCGACTTGGAGAGGTTTCGATTTTAATTCCGTGTTAGGAGGCTAGAGGAATACTGAAGGGCTCTTCAATCGAGTCTGTAGTGTTCATGTTGTTTCCCTGCTTATGCCTGCGTTACAGTAAATTATGATAACGCGTTATCATTTGCGATGTATTTTATGTTAAAATTACAATTACATTTTTTAAAATTATATTTATACGTATATGGCTATATCAAATATACCCTTACGGTTTTACATCCCTCTTCAGAGTTTTTCCTGCCTACATCTATTTGCTTTGTTATTCTCATATTAGCAGGTTAATACATGTTCTACATTCCGTATATACCTCAAAACACGCAAAGATCAAACTAAAAGTTAAGTTTTATTATTTAGTTTCTTCGTTGTTTCCCCTATTCCTACGTTCTTAAAGTGCAATTGTGTTTCGTCCATTGTCGCGAGCCAGAATGCAACATTTTTTCTCCGATCTCGTATCTGTTACATTTCGCTTCAACAACGCTAGTTTTACATTTATAAGGCCCATGTGGCTGGATTCTGGAGTGCAGCAACAGCGGTATGCATTCCACCGATGTCTCTGAAGTGCAGTGTTTGAAAAGAACACCTTGTAAGTCAGCAGAGTTGCCTACCTGAACAACGCAAGCTTTCGACACAGGGCACGAATAATACTTCCAACTTTTCAAAACGATGAGACGAAATGCATGTAATCCAGAGCGGTTTATGGAAAGCACAAGCTCTGCAACATGGTGACAACAAACTTACTGTTTTTATTTGCTTAGCTCAAATTTTTATATATTGATATGTTCTTTTTTTTTTTTTTTTTTCAAAAAAAGGTGGTTATTTAAAATAACTATCTCGCAGAAGAAAGAAGAACTTTTTTTCTTTATATAATGCTATTACTCTTAAAATACTAAAAATAAAATCTTCGAACAGTTAAATATTTTATACCTACTTGGGGAACAGTAATAATTAATTTCTGATTTTAAACAGTCGTAATTTTTTTTAAGGGGTAATGGATGAAATAGTTCACAACGGATACTGTTCTGGTTAAAAATAAAATAAAATAATTTGTTCCAGGCCATTGACAACAAGCTGTACAAAGTTCTAATCATCTAATATTTTCTTTCCGCGGAGGTGCTCCTTCAGTTCTGGAAACAACAGAAGTCGCCTTTATTCTAAGTCACTGCTCATTATTGTTGCGCAATTTTCTACAACAAGATACAACAAGATAAGTAAACTATAGGACAAAATTATGTCGGATGTTGTTGCGTTTACTGGGGGGAACAGCTGCTGTGGGTATAATGCGCGAACCAAAAATTAAAAATATAATAAAAATAAATAATAAAAAATAAAATAAAAAAAATTATTTTAATATTTTTTTATTATTCTTATAACTTTTTATATTTATTTATATATTAGATATTTAAAAATTATTATTTTTATTTTTTTTACTATTTTTACAATTTTATAATAATAACAGTAAAATATATTAAAAAAAGTAAAAGTAAATTAGTTACGTGTTTTCCTCCTCATGGAGGTAATTATCCAAGTGACCTCTAAATTTCGCTAAGATGTCAGCTTAGCCGACCACACAGGACACTTATTCCAGTAATTTTTAACTGGATGGCTAAAAGAAAATTTCCTACAATTAATTTCCTACAATAGGACGTCAGACCGCAGTCGGCCGGAATCACGGCTCTGTTATGGAGTCAAAGAGATGCTGAAAAATGACACCAGAGATGCTGAACCGCTGATGTAACAAAACTGTCCACAATTCATGGAATCGCACGGCCTTGTGCTGATGAACACGCCTTTTGAATTAATCCCACACATGCTCAATGAGATTGAGATCAGCAATTTGCAGTTATTCATTTTTAAAGCTAATCTTTTGCACATTTAGCGCGGTGATTTAGTCAACTTGAACGTACCCCTGGCCACATGAGTAAACATCAAATTCTGCCAAGTGTATGTGCCTGAGCATCAGCGGTGTTCTGATATTCTTGAACGTTTACTCTTCACTGGAGTCAGGTGACCAAATGTATACCATGAAAACGTCACAAAACTGCCACACCACAAAACTTCCTTCAGAAGCTTCTACTGTTGGTAATCAACACGATTGTTCCAGTGCCTCGTGAGGTTTTCTCCGTATTCATTCTCTTCCACTGATGCCGAAATGCGTGTATCTGGGCTTATGAACTGCATGAGTGCCTCCAGGTCTTCTTCCATTATTTGAATTCTGAAACCAACGGGCTTCAGTAAAAGGTCTCCTATTGCAGTACTGAATCTGTGATGTTCCCACATTAAATGCAAAGGTTAATTGTCGCGTTGTGTGGAAAGAATTAAACTTCATAGCTTTTTCCAGGCGTACAGCAGGTCTCTTCGTCACCTTACATTTTCGACCACAGTCCCATATTTTTACGGATGTCTTCCGGGCCTTTTATTATTTGCATTCGTAAAGATTTGTCAGTAGTATTTAAACACTCGATAATTGCAGCTGCTGTAGCACCTGAACAAAGCACACCGATGGTGTGCTTTGTTCATACAACAACACACAGGCTGATATTATGCATAACGTCAGACAACTCATTCAGTGACATCATGCGCTTGTTCCTTTTCAAAATTAAACTTTCCTACAATTACCGCTTTTTCTGCCTTGCAAAAATTAGATGCCTTACATAGTTTAGGCACATGCCTCTTTTAAACAATACAAGCTCCATACTTTTAAACTGTAGAAGCTCCATTTCACTTAAAGATGATTAATTCTTTAAATCTAAAAATCTGGACTCTCTCTACATTAATTTTCTTCTAAACAGCTACGAACTGAATAAATCTGAAATCCTCCCTACCATGGAATATGGTCCCCCATTAGGGGTGCTGTCCAAAACCTATCTAAGGCCCCATTCAAATAACTGCCGAGGTTAATTAATGACCCATCTCTTAAAAAGTCTCTTCACTGTATCTCATAGACGTCGCGGGCACAGTTCCATACATCCATGAGCATAGTCCTTCTAAATGAGAATCTATAATTCCGCCATCTCTTCCGAGATAGTCTGAACACGCACATGCCGCAACAGCCAGCATCTATTCATTTTCCAACTGCTATTGCTTCGTGTATACTCTCTGTAAATTGCGTGTGTTCAGTTTGTCAGCAATCCGAGCAGAATCACCAACAGCTGAATCATCGATATCAAGTGGACCAATGCGATTCATATCTTTCCTTCTAGTATTTACATCCTCTGCCAAAGATTTCTAATAATCAACCTTTCTTAACCTCCTTTTGTGACTTAATTACAGACTAGTTTACATCTATAACACGCTACTGTATCACCTGGTAATTTATACGTATCCCATGCATTTTTCTTCTCTGTCATGAGTTCTCATTATTTCATCTGCCATCCATTTATGTCTAAGCCTTGAACTGTATTTCTGTTTATATGAAAAAAGCTTCTTCCTTGAATGCTTCCCATTTAGAATTTGCTGAATCAGCAATCTCAGTTGTCCCGCTATATAAAATTTAAAATTGTCTGAGACCAATGCAGTCATCTTTACGAAAGCAAAACCCTTCTCTTTACCTTGATGGTAAGCAACACTTTAACAAATCACTTCAATGCACTGTGATCACTGAGACTTTTTTGTTAGTTGTTGAAGCATCGGCTTCTGTGGCCATAATGCATCCCCCGAGGTTTTTGCACTACTCTGATCCAAATCCGCAACCTTTGGGTTGTCAGGCACTGAGACCTAATGGTTCTTTTATCTACAGATTGTTAACGCGTAATAATCACTGCTGATAATCAGATCAAAGAGTACTACTCTCTATTTTTACTTCTCTAGCATGCTGCTGTATAAAATCATTCAATAAACCCATAAAAGTCTTGTAGTGTGCGAGTGACCAATCCACAAGTTCCAGTCAATATCTGGAAAGTTAAAATCTCCTATTATGAGACATTCTGATTTACCGGCTCATATTTCTCTATACAGCTGTTTGTTGTACTCAGAGTTATTCAACACACTCCTACTCTAATATTTGCTTTCCCAGTGCTTACGTCACACCAGATTGACTCAAAATTGCACGGATGCACTGCCTCAGATTTCATGTGTTTATTAGCCATGAGTATAGCCCTTCCCCTCCTCCTATCCTGTCTGTCCTTTTTGTACAAATTGTACTCCATATGCAAATTCTTCATCCCTTATATTTGAAGATATTCTCTTATATTCTCACAATGTCTGCATTTGATGACTTCAGATTGGTCAAATTTATATACTCTGCTACTAATATTCGTGTACTGCAAGTACAGATGCACCTGTTCTTATTCTCAACTAACAGAGCCCATGTAATTACTTGTACCATGACTATCAAATATTTTTCCCGTACTTCTGTTCCTCGAAACAACCTTCCTTCGCATTTTCGGGAAATATATTGTATTTCCCGAAATTTACACTCTACAGAAGTCTATTCACGATACTAAGTGCGGTATCGTGAATTGTGTTATCATTTAAAAAAATTCTAACAGCTGTTCGTAGCAGAATACTCAAAAAATAAAGAAAGGAAAAACAATGCTAAATTTTGATATTGTTAGAAGCAAGTTTATATATTTTCTTTCCCTATATCATTTAGGCACAAACTTCCATCCGTTGTTGTGGAAGTTGATAGCTTAAATAAATTCAAGGAAGAACTAGACAAACGTTTAGAGGGAATGGATGTGCGAAATGTTTTTTTTTTTTTTGGCTGATGCTACATAAACTTGCTTTTTTTGCATCACATGCCTCCTCTACTACTACAAGAATGAGGAATAATTTTCCTCCTAAATAAGTAAAATACAACTATAAAACTGGTTTCTTAATACGTAGACTCAATCTCACAAAACTTGTAATCTGGTATTGGGCGCTGAACAATAAAAATATCTACAGACAACGTATGTTATGTGCAGCTGTCACTCATAATAAAAATTAATATTCGAAAATATTTTGAATACAATATTTGAGAAGTAATATCATACGAAAAGAGTACTTGTTTTGATCACTTTGTTTACAGTTTCTTTATCATCAGAAAAAGGCTTGTAGATATCACCAACTCCGCCAAATCAACTTTACTACGCGCAGCATGTCATCCTTCGTTGTGTCCTTTAGCGTATTGTCTGAATTCATTTCTCTGTTGTCTCATTATAAGACTATTGGGAAAATATAAACTCATATCTTTACATTCTTCACTGACCACATTCTTGAACTTGCGTTTTTATGAGCGCAAGTGGTACTAAAAGCTTATAAAAACACAGTTCAAGAGAATGAAGAGGGTTAATTGCTTTTCTTGAAGTGGTCCAATATGCTTCTAATGCAGCAAATTCCACCCCTGTTAGGATACCATGATTGATCAAATGCTGGTTTTTTTTTTCAGTGAAATAAAGACATTTGATTACACACTAATGTAGACTTTTGTTTAGTATAGAATAACAATCGAAATCATTACGGTTATTAAAAATGGTAACTGAACGCGTGCTAATTGGCTAAGAATTAATTAAAATTATAATGCTTCCACGGCTTGCTACAGGTGTCCATGCCAATAACTGAAACAAATACATAAATAAATAGAATTATCGCTGATCAGTTGCACAAATATGGAAGTAATTTTCTATTGCGAACTGAGTCCAAAGAACATCAAAATTAGCTTCGTTCGGTTCGGTATGCAACAAATAAAGGACTCATTAAAAGATTAACAGTTTAAGAGGATGCCCAGAAACATTCCTTCATTTCTTAAATTTCGAGGAAGGTGAAGCGTATGGAAGTATACTTACGTCATCTGAAAAGCAATCGTCTAGCTTAACGCGTTCCCGTATTTTAGAAGGAACTTCGGGAGACCTGCTGCTACTGCATATTAAGCCGACTATTTTCTGCCTAATGGTCTAGTTTCATTTTTTGTCTCCGATTATGTGCAAATATCTGCGCGTGTAGCGAAAGTAATGGATACTTTATAGCATTACTATTCATTTCGGTGAGGGATGGGAACGTGCTTACAATACAGGGAACATTTCTAATATTTGAAGTATGAAGAAATCTAATATTTATGTGAAATTTGGCAGACAATTTAAACTACTTGGCTAATATATGTAGTATATATTTTACTTTTGGAAATAAATAACTCATGAGGGAGAGTGTATTAGAGGGAGATCAGGAAGAAATTACTTAAAACAACCGTATGCAGTTAAGGGGTGCTTTTTACAAAAAGAAAAGCAAATGGATATATTAGAGTGGAGGAAGGATGATAAATTTCGCAATAAATTTTGTAACGGAGTCATTCCAGTGACGGGGCGGAAACAGCAACTCTGCACAGACTATTACAAAACATTCTAAACTGTAAATATTCATTATGTTCGTTCGTTCTCTTAACTTAATTTTACCAAGCCAACAGCGCACAGAAACTGGAAATGCAAATTATTTTATTTTTAAAAGCTAAGTTTTTCTACGACCGGTAATGCAATATGCACATCCGGTATTTTAAGCATTTTTTTTCCACTCCAAATTTGGCTGTAGTAAATGGATGTGCCATTTTTCTGTGTTCTTGGTGGAGATTTTACCTAATAGAAATTCTCGTTTCGATAAACACACTTACTAGAAAGAAATGCTTGAGAACATTTTCCAGTAAGTCGCATATTAATTAGCAGTTTCGTCAAATTACGCCAAGCAGGAAAGACGAATTGGAGAAAAACAAAACCTTTCCAGATTAAACTTTACCGATAATACCTCTTAAGAACTGTTAACCACTACAAATAAAAATGCTGTCACGACATTTTAAAGGTAATTAAACCGCAACTTATTCGTGCATTTTTTTCTTTTATTTGGTAGAGCCTTAAAACTTACAAGGAATGAGTGTAGCGAGTTAATTTCGGTGGATTAGAAAAAAAAGAACATGAGCGATACAATTCGTCTGTAAAATATGAAAAAATATATATATGCTGCGGTGAGAAGTACACGAACCTGAAGAATGACAGCAAACTTTCTGCAAGGAACAGAAATCTTTGCGAATATGGGAAAGAGCAGTAATGAAAAAAAAAACGTATTAGATTAAGTGGGAGGGAATTTACATTGAAAATGATTAGAAATAAAAATGAGACAGAATTGAGCAATTTCATACACTTCTAATTTGAAATGGAAAACGTTTTTCAGCATATTATTAATGTGTTTTTCCTTCTTTTTGCAAGGAGAAAAGAAATCGTACATAAACGTTTAAATATATCCATCGTGGCTAAATAGAGATCAGGCGATTATTAAAAAACTGTAATACATCCATTGCTAGTTCTCGACCTATTAAGGGAAAGAAAGATAGGCACCACCCAAAAAAAAAAAACAAAAAAAAACAAAAACAGAATTAAAGCCACACGTAGCGATCGCCTTTTTGAAAGAGAATAACCTATTTTTTCTCAATTTCAGCTTAGACTATGACCAAGTTCTTTAAAATATTACCACCTTTTCAGTAGAAGTGTCAAACTATAGATCTGTTCCTTTTTATCAGCATTAAGGGAAGACAATTCATTAATGCATCTTTATCTGATTTTGAATAGTTGAACTCAGTATACGCAAACCAAGAACTGAACGTGTTAGTAATGTTGTTCTTTAGACCTAAAATTGTGGGTAGGAGCTCTATTTTCACGAAGATGAGATGAGCTATTGTAAACACCAAAGAAGGCGACGTCAACAGCCGATAAATTTCCATGATTTTGTAATGATAATATCGAATGTTTTCATAACCCATGTCAAACGCATTTCTTGGCACGTCCATCTTATTTATAATCGTTTACACAGTGCTTCTTCCAAGTGAATTGTACATTGCTTGCTCCTCATGCTGCCGAAGCAACATTAAAAGCAACAAATATTTTTTTTTTACATTTATAGCATGATTCGACCAGTAGTACCAAAGAATTTATCAAGGGATGTTAAACACTATGGCAAGTATAGATTAATCTGTAGGAAATTCTCAGAGAGTATGATGCGTAAGGCAAACATACTAAGCAGGGTCTTTATCAAAAACAACGAGGACAATGTTTTTTACAAGCAGATGGAATTTATCAAATGCTATTTAAGGAAGCGGCTGAGAGAATGCTAAACTTTTGTTTTTTAAAATCTTGCGTTTTTGTAAAAATGTATTGAAAATGAAATGGTGTGTACTCACTTTACCGTCACACTCTGATGTAGTACAGTGAAGCAATTTTACGGTATATTAAAGCACCCATTTAAGCTATGAGGAACGTATCTTTCTTTTAAACGCCAGTTAAAAAAAAAAAAAAAAAAAAAAACAGCTTACGGTTTTTTTTAACTAGCTTTACTAGATTTTTTTGGGGCCCAACACGCTTCGCACAAAGTATCAGTTTTCTTACTTCTATGTCCTGTATTAACCTGGAAATATTTTCAGAAACTATATACAATGGCTAAAACAGAGCATGACAGCAATTATTTGGAGTTCACCAGCAGTAGGAACGGTAGGAAACATTACAACAGTGGTTGGTCAGGACATCCAAAACAATCGGATGGCAGAAGTCTAACAAGAAATCAGTGATGAAAGGTAGAAGACTACGATGAAGAAGCATCATTACAGGACGATCTAATATCTCAAGTTTCTTCTAAGACATTTGCACCGAAGATACTAAAATTTATTAAAGCCTGTCTTTGATGATCAAGTCTTACGACAACAGTTGTCCTAAGAACTGGGCGTTACAGCTGATGTGAGTTACAATTATAGGTTGGCTATAAAAGTCCTTTTCCTTTGAAAAATTATAATTCGAAAACTGCAGGTTGTAGGAAAACGTTTTATGAACTCTAATCGGTATGCGTGGTGGTTTCTTTAAATAATAAAAACAGTTCGCATTTTCCCATCACGTGGCACGCAATATGATTAATTTAGAAAAAAAACAAAACAAAGGTAAAAAATTTACCTATCTTTATGGACGAGCGCACCTTCCACGTGTTATTTTTTAACATGCAAGCAAGATTGCATTCTTCACAGCCGAACGTTCATCACTTGCCGAAGGATGGCGTCCTTCAAATCTGAAAGAGTTGTTGCACCTCGATTTCTTTGAATAACTTCTTGCGATGCTAATGGGCGACTACCTCTAGGCTTAGGGGTTGGCTTTCTTCGAAATACCTTACTATTTCTCTCGAATGACGAGACTTTGAGACGTTTTTCTGTCTTTGATACGGTAGGGTTACAGTAAGTGTTTGATGTCCATGGAGTTATTATGGCTGTAGTAAAGTTTAATTAAAAATGTTTTATCTTCAGGCAACATTTTAAAACAAATATGACTGGATTGTTTACTTAATTTAGGGTTACAGCTTAAAGGGTGTTTTTTTTTTAAATCCTAGAAGATCAAGGACTCGAATTCTCGGATCTCAGAGGCATTGCTTTTCATAACGAACGATCGCAAATCCTAATTTGTTTATTTGAGGGAATAAATCGTTGAGCTTCTCGATGGCAAAATTTAATACTTTTTATATTGTTAAAAGAGTCCCACATATATTAATACAATGCAAACAACGCAGGGCGTTATATTTCATGGGCGTTAACATAGTAATAATTCATGATTTTTAACAAAAAAAAATTAAAGGCTTTTATGCACGAACCACGAGTATTTCTTTTCTGCACATCCGCCATATTGCCAAATCATTCCTACAATCAGCAAACAGCAAAAACAACATTCAGAGCTTCAGCTACAGCACACCATATATGGATAGCATAAACAATATGTATGAAAAAATAAATAAATGCCCGATTTCCAGTGGTCCAATTTTAATCGTATTTCGGGAGACGTTACAAATCGTTTTAAAAGAGTCAACTATAAAATTTAATGAAAATCGATTCCACTGAGAGACGAGTGGACTCATACGGTGGACGAACGAACGAACGGACAAGGACATAATAAATGCCCCATTTCTACTGGTCCAATTTTATTGAAATAATTAGCCTCTCTAAAAGAGCTAAATATAAAATTTCATTAAAATTTACGTTTTGGGAGTCGACTTATTACATGGGGACGGACAGACAAAGAAATAATAATTGTGTGATTTCTATTTTTCTGATTTCAATGAAATTTTGGGTGGATTCATTTTACTAAAAGAACGAAATATAAAATTATGCGACAGTCCATCAGTTAGGAGCCGAGTTATTATATGCAGACAGATCATAAACAGACGGACGGACGGATATGGCGAAGAAAATAGGTATACCAAGCAAATAGGCATACTAAAGCCCCAAAACGATGTTCGATATCACCTACCGTTTTTGAGTTAATGTTTAAAAGTGGAAGAAGAACCTCTCTCCCTCAATTTATGATTTGGTGAACCATTGCCTGTAATTCGAAATGCAGAATAAAGTTCAGGAACCATTTGAAAGTCTCTTTGAAGTTAAAAATCACATTAAGATAAACTTCGTAGTTGTTACTCCTACTGAATAGGATATCCACCTCTCCTGCGAAATGCTACTCAAATGATCTTTGATCCTTGCCTTCTCAATTTGAATATATAAGACCTTAGTTAAAGCGGGAATACATACCAAGATACGAAGAAAACGTGGTGTAACTCGTGTAGCTTGCATTGAACGGGAAAAAAATTGGTATGGTTGGGTGCAATTGAATAACCATGAAATGAACAGACTGTGAGAAACTTCGGACAAGTATACGGGATATTTATAGGGGTTGTATAAGAATTACCAAAAAGGTCACATTACAGAAGTCGATACAAGGTGCTAGAAATTATGGTCACATGACATCAGTACGGCGTGTGATCCCCTTCAACTGCTAAACAGGCCTGACAGCGGTGAACCATGCTTAATATAAGGGTATACAGGGTGATTCACTACCAGTGCGATAAACTTGCAGGAGGTGTAGGGGGCACAAAGACGAATCGGAATTACATAGCATTGCAGGGTCCGAAATGCCTTCGTCATGCGGTAGAGGACGTTGAACGGGAGGTCGCGTGAACAGCGATCCGGCTGGAAGTCAGCATTTGCGAACCGTTTCTGTTGAAGAAACCAAGTAGCAAAAGTCCTCCGGAGTGGATAATCCGCAGGCTCCGATGATTGGACGCATTGCAGATGGTATGAACTCATTTGGTTTGTTGACAGTATCCTCCATACAGTGGATTGGGAAATACCCAATCATTGGCCTATCGCTCGAGTACTCGTAGTCGGATTGCCTTCTGCAATACGTAGGACATTCTCCTCATTGTCTGGCGTCCTCGTCGTTCGTTCTCGATTCATGGTACCTCTCGTGAAACAACCAGTCACACGTAACCTTCTCATCATACGATTAAAATCGTATGATGAGGAGCACGCCTGTGCGGGAAACGTTCCTGGTACAAGCACAGAGCGGCGCGCCCGTTATAGTCCGCAACTCCATACGCGAGGTGCATGTCGGCCAGTTTAACATTTGAATACTCGTCCATACTATTTCCTCGGGAACCGGTTCGCAAATGCTGACTTCCAGCGGGATCGCTGTTCACGCCACCTCCCGTTCAACGTCCTCTACCGCATGACGAAGGCATTTCGGACCCTGCAATGCTATGTGATTCCGCTCCGTCTTTGTGCACCCCTACACCTCCTGCAAGTTTGTCGCATTGGTAGTGAATCACCCTGTATATACGATTCTGTGGCAACAAATCCCTTTCTTCTACCAGCGTATGCCTTAGCTCACCGAGGCATTGGCTGTCGACGTGCAGTGTGACGCCTAAGCGCGTCCCACATGTTCAATCGGATTTAATTCTGGTGATCGTGCTGGCCACAGCAGTCGCTGGACACCTTCAGTTTCAAGATATTGCTCTACCACTTGAACTCTGTGTGCAGTGGCGTTGTCGTACATGAAAATAAAATATGGGCCAACTGCACCCCTAAAAAGTCGCACGTAGAGTTCGAGAGTATGTTCTCAATAACATCTGCGCAGTTACTGTACCCCTATCAAAAACATGAAGAGGGGTACAGCAGTTGATCATTATTCCGCCACACACAACATTGCCTCCACTGTAAGTGTCCTTTTCCCTAATGTTGGAGGATTGATACCGCATTCCTTGTTGTCTCCAGATGAAATAACGTCTAGCCGGAAACTGGCAAATCCGATACGTACATACATACATATTATATACAGTGATATACACAGAATCATGTTAATTACAATGTCATAAGTGAAATGAACATGTAACATGGCCACACAGCAAATCACATCATGCAACTAATCAGAAGTATAAATTGTGGCACAAGGAACCACAATACAGCAGTCTTTTTCTGTCCTAGGAAGAATGTTTTTTTTTTTTTTTTTGTTTTTTCGTTATTTGGTTTTTAGGAGCATTAGCAACTAAGGCCATATTGCTCCGGAAATTTGCGGTGGTCATTCCCTGACCTTTCCGCATCCTCCGTATTTGGCGGTGACGGGCTCGAACCCCGGTCTAATCAAGAAGCGTGTGCTGCGCACTGCTGCTCCTTCCCACCTGGCTACGAAGGCGCCCTAGGAAGAATGAAAACCGCACCTACTGGAAGTAGTGCTATACCAGTGGGTGCTAGCTAATCCTGTATCCAGAGCTGTCCAAAATGGGTAAAAGCTAAAAAAAAAAAAAAGTAGATGGCAGGTGATATCAGTTTTAAGAGATATCGATAGACATTGCATAGGTGTTGAGTTAGTTCCTTGTTGTTGATATGTTGATAGACTTGAGAAGAGTTGCTTTCTTTTGGTGAAAACAACAGAGCAGAATTGTTGTAGAGCTGAGAGCGATTGAGAATTTTCAGTCAGTGACACTTCATTTCCTTCAGAGAAGTTGCTGACAGCAGCTTGTAGTGTAGATCTGTTGTCGTGCTACAGGCTGCAGCGATACAGAATGTGCGTCCAGGTTTCCTCAGCACCACACAAGCAGAGATTAGTGTCAGACAAGCCAAACTGAAATAGTTTGGAGTTGATGGAGCCGTGCCCAGTAAGTATATATGATGTTGTTAAACTGGGAGAAAACCGTTGGCCGACGATTTTGTTGAGAGGGAAGGTAACTGCAGGAACAAAAGAGCGGGCGACTTGACCAGTAGTACTGGAATCCCATCGTGATTGCCACACACTTATAAGTTCATTACAGATTCTCCATTTCTTGTCTTTGATGTTAGCAGTTAGGCTGCATGAGATGCCGAGAATCTCACCAGGAATTCTGTTCTTTAGACGATAGCATAGTCCTTTGAAGATGACATGCACCGTCTAGTGGTAAGGCTCCAGAAAGGACCTGCAGAGCAGCAGAGGACACTGTCCTGCAGGCCCGGAGCATGGCAAGCAGCATAATCCGTTGAATGGAGATGAACTTGGAACGTAGTTTAACATTAACAGCTCTATGGAATCAGACTCCCGAAGAATATGTTGTTATTGGTACGAATACCGCTGTATAATATAGTAAGAGAGTCTTCCTATTTAGTCCCCAGTCTGATTTGGATATTTGCTTCAGTGAACTTCTTAATATTCGAGGTGAGGTGATTAATATGAGAGGAGAAGGTTAACCTGTCATCCAAAATTACGCCAAGATGTTTTAATTCAGGTACAAAAGGGATTTTCTTAACGTCTATTTTTTTAAATTAATTTATTTATTTATTATTATTATTATTTATTTATTTATTTATTTATTTGTTATATTTTTTTGTTATCTTAGTTAATTATTTTTATTCTTTCCTTTCTCTTCCTTTCCTGTTTCTTTTTCTTTTCTTTTTTTCCCCTCTGGAGTGGGCCCCAGAGAAGGATTTTTTTTTTTTTTTTGTCTCATACTCTGAGACTATAGGTGTCCCATCTACTGGAACTGGCCCACCTTCCCGTGGTGTGGACGAGTACCCAGAATCATCTGTCCAGGTGATTGATGCTGCTGGGTAGCCAAGTGGGCAGAACATAACAACAGAACAAACACATAATACACACAAACCGATGTTACACACATATCTGGCCCATTTGTAGTGATACTGTTCTTTACAGAGATACGAGGCGGAGTTGAACTGACGTTCTAGGAGCCGCCCCTTACATAAACACATGCCCACACACATGTTAACGTCTATTTTTATATTAGGAGGTATTCTGTAATTTAACCTGCCCTTAAAAACCATCAGTTTTGTTTTTGTGGCAGATATTCGCAGTTTATTTATACTTGGCCACTTGATTAGCTCAGAAAGAGTTATATTGGCCGATTGTTCTAGCTGAAGACGCGATCGACCTGGAATTAGAAGAACCAAATCATCGGCGTGGGCGAAGGCAGAGATATTGTCAGGTTTTTGCACGAGCCAGCTGTCCAAAACTATGTTCCAGTAGAGGGGTCCCAGAACTGATTCCTGGGGGCATCCTCTTGAGATGGTCCTTGAGAGAGACTGCTGTTTCGAGATTACTTGGATGAGTTTATTTTGGAAATAGCTTCTAATAACGTGGAACAGTTGCTGAGAGCACTTGGCTTTGGTAAGACAATTGAGAGCGCTCTCCCACCAGAGGGAATCCAAAGCTCCCTCGAAGTCAATGAATATGGCCAATTCATATTTAGTCCTCGAAGTTGATATGTGGTTAACTAAAGAGACCAAGCCGTCTTCACAGGATTCTCCCTTCTTGAAGCCAAATTGGGACGGAGACATTAAGTTTTGACCTTCAATTAAATCTGCTACTCTGGGTGCTAATAACCTTTCAAATAGTTTTCAAAAGGTTTGCCAAAATAGATGGGTCTGTATGCTTTGGGATCAGATTTATTTTTGTTAGGTTTGTGAATATTAATGGTTCCTCTGTCCTGAAACTGCTTCCATAGTTTCGAGACGACACTGCATGAACATTACGCCAACCTGCCACCTCCGCCTGCGACCGCCAGGCTTCAAGTCGTCCAATGGCCCGCCATCTCAAAGAATTATCTAAATGATGATGACTTGCCATCCTGAGTACTAGAGATGTGACTGTCCCACTGAGCAAGCCAAGAAACGGGAGTGAAGTGATGTAGTCGCAACCTGTGTTTTTATAGGCATCAATAATTTGCATAAGTGTAAGTGTGTATTTAGGGTCAAGTGGCATTAGGGGTTTCCCCCATCTCCGCAAATAATTTGCATAGTGTATAGTGTGTTCGTGTCGAGGTTCGTGTTCGGTTCGAGCTTCGAGGTAGAGGCCCTGGACAGTAAATGTACGATATACTCCAGTACAAATGCGGACAGGCTGAAGGTAAATTGGGTCTAACCCCTGTTAAACGCGCTATCTCTAGTCGAATCACATCTCGATTTCTCAACATGATAAGGAATCCATGTCCAGCGATGCAATTTTTGATTACAGCGATGGAACAAAAAGTGAAAATTTATTGCCGTATGTAGTCTGATTACTCCATTTTGCTTCAATTCCCAATTATTCTAGCAAAACAATGAAACAGCTACAGTGTACCATAAAGGCAGAGTTCTTCGGAAGCTTAAAATAATATGGTGTGGCTCCACGACAAGGCAAAAACCCGAAAACATCCAAGTTCAGCTGCATCAGTACAGGTAAGAAATTCTACAACAGCCGGCTCACAGCCTTAGCAACCGAGGTCTATGAAGAAAACACCATAAGACATCTCTTTCAGTCGATCGATGAGGTGATGGAGATGGAACCAAACTGATTTCATTAAAAGCCAGAGGAGTTTAGCGCCGAGAGGGATCTCTCACCTGGCGACACGTTGGGATCTAAGTCTCAATGCGATGGGTGCTTACTTTTAACTGGATGTATGGCAACTGTTTATTCCACAAAGTCTGTACGTCATTTGAATGATCCTTTTAAATAATTTCGGGATTTGTAAATAAGATAATCTGTCACTCATTTATTGTACCTCTCTTTATTCAGATACCTTTAACCCCGTATTCCCATACTGTAGTTAGAATAAGTATAGAAATTAGATTTCCTATAAACAGACGGCAAACCAAAACAAGAAGTAAAACTTTATTGGTTTTAAAGAGCATCAGAATTGTAGGCTATTTTCTTAGGTATTTTCTCCAGTCTGTTATACCGGTAGAAATGAAGTATATTTAAGATGCTGATTCGAGTGTAAAGATGCTGATTCAGTGGGGGATTCGAAAGCAGACTTTTCCAAAAGGGCAAGTGGCAAAATCAGCTACTGTCAGGAAGAATAGGCAGAATTTTTAATGAAGACAGTCGTTGTTTATGTAATACCGATAGCGAATCTTTGTTTTTGCGTAGGGTAAACATCATAAGTTTATTTCCATTTGGTGAATAGGTTAAACTCTTATAGATGATCTGAGAGAGACTTCCCCCAATACCTGTAACTCATAACGTGAGTACAGTTCCTACTAAGCACTTATCTTAAAAAAAAAAAATAAGTAAAAATAAATAATGAAATAATTTCTAGCGTTTGTATATTTATTAAAATGGGAATGGGGTAAGTTCTAGGGAAAAATGTTTGACTTGCTTTAATAATTAGTCAGCGAGTCAGGGAGGTGAGCCACACACGCCGGAGTATCTAGCACAGGTTATTGCCATTCATCAGTATCCTCATTTCACGTAACTTTCCTTACAGAAAAACAAGCAGCCAATATTTTATACAATTCTTCGCTCCATATCTTTCATACTTTTCCAATGCATTATTCATCAGCTGTAAAATACTTCCGACATTTAGTGGTGCCTTAAATTATCCGCAAGATTGCATATATATACTAGAGATTTCCATTTTTCAAATATTATTGTTAAGGTGATGTTAAGTAATCGGTCGCGTTTCCTGAAATAAATGATAATTCTGTAAAAGAACCCATTACCAAGAGCATAAACAAAAATATCATCAGTAAACCAAATGGAACGAATTCAAAATCAGATGTAGAACAGTAGGAAAATATGACACGGTGGTCTTACATTACCGGCGAGTTCCAAACGGTTTATTTAAACAGCTGAAAAGCAGCTGCCAAATTATTTAATAAGAGAAACTTTGATACTTCACTTGAAGATCAGATTTTCATAAATCATCATCATATTTCTTTTTACAAATAAGTTCAGCAATTTCTAAATTTATAGCTGTAATTCCGTATAATAAAGATTGAAACGCCAGCGTCCTGCTTGTATACCCTAATCATGTATTCGGAGATTATTCTATGAAGAGCATAATGTTTATTATGCTCATAAGGTCGAGAAAGGAAATGGTTTGAGTTTGTAAAGAAAGATAACTAAATATTGGCTTTTAAGTACTTTTAGAGAACTAAAGGTAGTGGAGTTTGTAAGAAACTATTATTTTTGGTTCGGTTTATGAGAAAGAAAACTCGTTCAGATAATAGCTACATTCCAAATTTAAAATGCATTAGCAAATCCGATATAAGGAAATTCTTTCACACTGCACGTTCAGTATTAACCAATTTTAACTCACAGCCGCCAGTGATCAAGGTGGTTACAGTTCGTTTGCAGTGAATCGTATCGCTGTGATTACTGATACAGTGATTTGCTATAGTCGATGGATCTTGATAACACTCACTTCGAAAGGCCACAATGAAGAATGAACATTCCTAAATCCTGGTTGTTCAGAAAATCTATCAAACCAAAATGATTGCAATTATCTAATTCAGCAAGTTCGTTTATTCAGATATACCATTATACCATGATCTGCTTATACGGATAATATAAACCTTTGCATTAGAGATAAAGTAAAAATAAACGGCAAAATTAAAAGCAATAAAATAAACAAAATTAAACACGAATAATAAATTTCCGTCGTTCAAATATTTCTGAGCTTTCAAGGAGAGAAATCTCACAGTGCATATTCTTCTTTAGAATTGATTTCATTTGAGTTTTTTTTTTTTTTTTTTTATGGCACAAGGGCGACTAAGGCCATGATACGCCAAGTCCAGGCGCTTTTAGAAATTCCTATCTTGTCACTAAACACAATAAGCTTCTTAATAGTGATGCAGCATGGTAGTGAGTCCTGGCTCAGAGAAACCGAACTAAACCAGTGAACTCTTAGCCTAGTAATCATAGCTTCTAATGCTTTCATAAAAACACTTCTGCCCACTTCAGTCTGTCCTCTTTTCCCTGTTACGCTAACAAGAAGAAGCATAGAGTTGATTAAAGCAGAAATTAAAAGGAACATCTCGCTGCCAATTGCAGGGTTAGTTATAATCATCTAATGAAGAACGTGTGTGAAGATAGGCACTAAATTGATTCCGAAAGTATAAATGCTGGCATTGTGCATAAATATAAAAAAAAAAATGGTTGAAAAGAATTATTTATAAACTTTTCAGGACAAAACGATATGAACAGAAAGAGAGGGACAAGAATTCGACATCGAAGGCGGTGGTAATTATATAATGAAATGAGCAACTGAAGGTTGAGATGTAATAAGTAAAGAGGCCGCTTCCCTTCCCCATTTCTTCAAAGCTAAGACACAAACATATTGCATTACCACTTCACTTAAAAAATAAAAATACCGTGTATATATATTTTTAAAGACTAACTTAACAGAATAACAGACAGCGCTCAACGAAGAAGAGGCTTTGTATTTGACGTAAGAGCTATGGCGAGTTTAGATAGCTTATTTTAATTTTATTTATTTTTCATCTGTTTAAATGTATTTTAATTATATCTTAATATTTTTAATTTTGTGTATAAACAGGGTTCTGAGGTTTTAGCGGATGTCTTTCTCGGAATAAGAGCTAATTCCACTACTAAGGAGTTTAAATCTTGCATCTTCATCACGGTGGGACCGTTAGTAACTAGGGATATATCTGCTAATTTTGGGTTTGAAGTGGGGAAAAAAATCTATCGTGTTGGCAGACATCATGGTGAGATTCAATGTTCTGTATATTTCAAAGGTACAGGTTTAAAACAATTTTCGCCAGCCGGAAGGTAATCTATTGGACTGACCCTAGCATCCGCATCAGCCACTCTACTGCAAAATCTCGTTACTTCTACTCTGTTAGTTGTGACTAGAATGAGTCCGAGGCATATGCGGAGGCATATGCGGAGCAAGCTGCCGAGACTACTTTATGAGCGGGAGCTTGGTATATTCCTTCTAATTACAAAATACGCCATATCCAGAGTTTAATCAAACCAAATATTTTCATGCCCAGCATTTACTTCATCTATCAAAATAACGAAAAGTCAAATGAATAGAACGAACTTATCTGTTAAAGACGTAAACCTCCAAAGAAAACAACTGAATTCATTTCTAACATGAACGCAGTATCCGTTCTAATCTTAAAGATATCCAATTTGCACCGAGAAAACTGCCAAAGCTTCACTTAACTTTTTTCTCACAGAACATCAATTCTCCATTGCCTCAACTACCATTTGTCTCCTTTGTCCGAATTATTCGCTCTATGATTTCTATCATTTTGAAGGTGGTGTCTGTTCATATGCCGATCCGATATTCCTTCAGACTTCCTAATATGGAACTTCCTCTTACTTAATCTTATTATTCCATCCTTGTCAAAAGAAAGTGTTCTCCCAACTTAAAAAAATCACTCGGAACGGTTGACTTTTTTTTTTTCTTTGTAAATCGATTCTTCTTAAAACTACTTTTTCTAACAGCGAATAAGGTTTCCTTGGCGATCCTAATATGTACACTAGGTAGCCTTAACTTTTTCCAGTTTCATGGACTCAGCCGTTAGAGATGTTGAGGCTTTTCTTATTACTAATGAATGACCTTACACAACAGTTCATGCACCTACATCCTTGATATTTTTGCCCCCAACCTTTCAAAGTTAGCAGTCATCTGGATACTTGATATCACAGTCATTCCAATAACTATTCTCAACACCCTGTCATGGCGCAATATAACCTTGTTGTTTTTGCGCCATTAAAAATCAAAAAATCAAATCAAAACCTAAACATCTGTCGTTTGGCATTACAAAAATATGAAATAGAATGATCTGCGTGAATTGTGTTTCGCTTTTCCTCTTTGGAGTACTCTTTTCGTAAAAACTCAGATGATATTTACTTCCATCGATCAGCGAAATTATCCGTGTGGGAATAAATTTATTTGTTCCTCATTCCATCCTAAATTCTCATCATTTGTTTAAACCAGGGATTTCCAATGGAGTCGATATTAACCCCTCTGCGGATCAATCGTTTTCAAAGAGGGGTCAATACAAGCCGAGGGATCGACTGGTAAATTATATAATAATTAGAAAATATCCTAATTTACGAACTACTGCAGAACCGCTTTTATTAACTTTCCCTTGGTCTTACCTAGCGGAAGCTAGATTCAGTCATAATAATTTAAGGAACAAAAAAAAAAAAAAAAAAAAACAGGCTGAAGCTGTCAGAACGTGGAGACCTGTATAATAATTAGTAGCCAAAAGTGATCCATTTCTTAGCAGTTATTACATAACTGAACTTGTTTCAGAGAGTCTTGTGAAAGGTGAAAATAGTGAAAAAAAAGACAAAAGGGTTTCCTATTCACTGTTTTAAAGCCCTTCACTACAAATTATAAAAAGGAGGAACTGAAGTTCCAGTAACTTAGAATTTTTATTCTTTTTAATCCAGTAAAGTTTAATAAAGTTTACCTTCAAACAAAATCAGGACTGCTATTTTATCAGTCAGTTATTCAAATAATTTTATTTCAACATCGAGAAAAATTACATTCAAAATTTAAGTTAGGTTGACAGTCGTCTAATATGCTTCGGTCGTTCTTTGTATTAAACTTTCTTTCTGAACCATTCTGATAATGCACTCTGTACTTTGAAGCATTTCCCTGCCTGAGAATATTTTATTTCATTTTATTTTCCCTACAGAAGAAGATTTTACGCCCTTCGATTTATCTTATTATTTATTTCTGCTATTATCTCGTATGCCACTTAGGTTAAATGAAGTCGGACACTCCCTCAGACCGTAATATTGATCTAATAATGTAGCTCTATTAAGTATTCTACCGTCATATAGGAGCATCCTACCCCCATTACGGTAGATTACTTTCTCTTTTCACATATTTGACAACTGAATTTTTTCGTTCTAAGCGAAAGGGTGATGCTATTAGAAAGTAAATGCCCGTGGCACTTTATATTCTCTTCAAGTAGAATGTCTTCTTGAAACAGTTACATTAACCAAAGTAACTTGTAAGTAAAAACATATATTTTAAAGGTTTTATATATAGCATACTTTATAAAGACAATCAACTTATAAAAAAACACATTACTTCTTCTATAGCTACCAGTGTAAATTACGAATACCCTCTGCAGCCAAAATGAGTAACATGAAAAAGTCAGAATTAGTAAAATGAAAAAGTTGGGTGCATTTTAAGTTTTCAAATGTTGCAGACAAAACTGCTTTAAGGCTGCTCGTGGAAATTTTTACTACTCGGTTACAACTTTTCATTCTTATTACGGAATTACGTTTCTGATGGATGATTGTAAACTCTTGTTAATCTGTATTTTAAAATTCATCTTGAAAATTTTAATTTCACTAAAATTTAAATTATGGAATTTATGAAATCAATTGAAAGTCAACAATTTTAAGGAAACCACGATGGATGTTTTAACAATAATCTTTTGCAATTGAAATGCTCTCCTTTGAGAAATTACGCTTGCCATAACCTTCTGACCGCGACAGTAAGGCGATTTCACCACTCATACCTCGTTCGCAAAGGTCTTGGTTGGAATCCTGTCGGAGACTGGGAGAATTCTTAAAGGCCTCTTCAGTCGAGGCTGTAGTTAGCCGAACGGTGCCGACATTTCTTCCGCCTTGAGTTACCAGATATTTTCAGGTGCCGTTGCCAAATTGCTATGCACTTTGCGCAAAGATGATATTAGCGCTTAAAATCCAATAGAAAAGAAAAAAAAAAAGGGAAGAACTGTTTTTAGGGCGTTTTTGCTGTCTTTATCCCCCCCCCCGGCAAAGTTTTTGTTTTATTCCAAAACAATGACCGTAGCTCTTGAGTTGTTGGTTGAATGAAAATTGCATGCTAAATGCTATTATTTTCGAGTGTTTTGTGTCCACGCAAAATTCAGAAACTTTGCATTATTATTAGTATAATAATGATGGAAACCTTTGGAATTTAACACCCGCGTTTTTAACAATAATAACGTCAGAGAAAACTCAAAGGAAACCCAGCTCAGTAGCAAAAATCCCTGTTTTACATTGTGTGCAGAGGAGTGGGTTAGAGTCTAGTCAAAGCAAGATGAACTGTTTTATTTATTTATTAACACAGTGGCATTGCTAGTTGGCCATGGGTGAAAGATAAAAGATTTAGTTTATTATCAGAAACTGGAGTATTTCATCCTCAAAATAGGCAAACTGGCCACATACATATAGTTTACAAACGATAACGAATTAATAATCAATATATTGAAAACTGTTTCACAAGGGACATCGGCTAGATAATACCAGTTACACTACAAAAATATGAATGTAAAACATGCTGTGAATTAAATGGCAAAAAATATCTTCGCCGTGTTTCTGGGAAACATGCGCGTACGCGCGGCATAGATATTAAGGAACTCACTACTGATTCAAGCTTTAGGAGAACCATAGCTTTGTAGTTTCTCAAATTTATAGTGACAGCTGCATTCTTGCACTTCTGTTGCACATCGGCTTATACTCTGGCACGACCACTAGGTCAGATGGGTTTACAATTACTCTTTTCGACAATGAATACAATTGCTGTATTCATTGTCGAAATGCAAGTTCCTGAAAAACATGCCGGAAAGCAAAAGCTGTAATGCAAATCCCCGAAAAATATGAGCATTCATGCTTTCAAGGTTCTGCCTTTCATGATTGCTTTTCAGAAACAAATATTCTTCATGTATATAAGCAATCTCTGCAAAGCCGTTATGTTAGTCTAAAGATAGTGACAAAACAGAGTTAAATGTATGTACAATTTTATTGTACGCTTGTAGATAAAGCGATATTCGATGTTCCTGAATAACGCCAATTATATCTATCTAAAGTGTTACTTGTGCCTCTTAGTGAACATGTAAAGAAAAAAAAAATTAATATAGATTATAAGTTATTCTACAAAAATTATGATAATCTTGTGATATATTTCAGGTTCTAAAATTGAAAAACAATGCATAGAAAAAATCAGTAATGACAAGAAAAGGAAATTACCAGAAGAAAAAGTAACTTCATTTTTCCGAATTGATGTTAAAATACATATAATCGAATGGTGCTAACGAACTCCTCTCATGTTTAAATATCCAGCCATTTTGGTAGCAATAGTTAGCTTCCAAACATATGCAACTTTCACTCATAATCAAAAACCGCTTATTTTTAAGTATAAAATAAGATATTTTATTAATTCAGGCTCGTATGTCCTTTCGACATATGAGCCTGAATTAATAAACGTCCTTTCGAACGTTTTTCACGTTTAAATTTAGTTACATCATTGGAAGTAAACTGTTGCTACGATTATGCAAGGGCTTGCTTTCTTTCCTTCTTTCTTTACGGAAGCAGCTTGCGTGTTTTATTCTGGTGGTCTACAAGACACCATTGTTACCTTTCCAACGTATTTTTTTGTATCCTTCATTATTTTTTTAGCCCGATGGTTGCATTTAAATGCTGCAACCCTAGAAGGGAGGAAGATTCTGCTTTAGCTATTCTGGGATGTTTGTCGGGTTGGTGTACAGGATTCCTTCGTGTAGCTACTTTCGTACAACAACAGGCTTTCATTAACATAAAATTAAAGGTGCATTATTTGAAAAACTTGGTACTCTGTGGCTTCCTTTCACCTTATTTGTAAAAAGAAACAACTTCAAAGCACTGCAGTCAAAGCAAAGTACTAACAGAAACAGATTTCTTTCAACGTTATATCCAAGAACTATATTGATGGACAAAATTAATGCGATGCCCTGATTGTTAATATTTTAAGTAATGGAAAAAGAAAATACGTTACTATAATGAACGAAACATATTTTCGCTATACGCCATTCTGCATGCAAGTTTTGTTACAAGACAGCTTCAAGCTCAGGTAGAAAAATGACTGATGGTGGCGACACTGAAAATAATTTCAGAAGGCAGAAACATCTGCCAAGAGGACAGGACAAGGCAAAACAGTCCAGGAGGTCGCAACCAAAGATGATTTTGCTTCACTGTATTGTTCAGGAAGTAGGTGAGACGCAGCCTGGCCTACACTCTCTTCGAGAGTGTAGGCCAGGCTTAAATCAAATTTCTTGATTTAAGGAATGGCAGGACAGGCTTAAATCAAATTTCTTGATTTAAGGAATGGCAGGACAGGCTTAAATCAAATTTCTTGCCTATACGTACGAAATATTTTTTTAGCAGAAGAGAAGCAGTAAAATAAATAAGGAAAGAAGCACTGAATAAATAAGGCAAGAAGCATTGTATCTTTGCGCAAGAAATTTTTTCAAGGCTTGTAAGTTGACATATTAAAGTTATCTGCAATCATTGTGCATTTCGGTCATAGCCTCTTTCTCTACATAATTATGAGCAAACTGGGTTTGCTACTAAATGCGTTTTAATATTCTGTAGCCACTTCACCAATATAAATCTAATTTATTTGTTAATGTTGCCATTAATATGTTTCATAGCATTCATGTCAAAAGGATGCCTGAACAAGTCTCTTGAATTCGGTAGGACTTAAAGAGTCTTATCAGATTCAATCAGAAAGCATCGCCCTCGTGGGTAGAACAGTTGACATAAAATGCCCTCCTCATACCGGGTGGAAAAGACCTGGGTTTGAATCCTGTCAATGACGCGAGAAATTTATGGTTCTTTTTCAACGTGGCTGAGTTAGTCGTTCCCAGGCAAGTGTAGCATGCTTTTTTCCCGGACACTCCGAATTGTCGTCCAACAAACAGCCGGAAACTTAAACAACTTAGACCATATGGCGCAATATGGTCTAAGTTGCTGATGCTCCTAAACCCCAGCAACAATCAACCAGAAAGCATGCATGCATCTCTTATCGGATTATTTCAGTCAGTCAATTTTTTTTCAGTCTTTATTAATTGTAATATTTATTATTAATAATACAGGTATTCCCCCTTTTCTAATAGTGGCAGGATTCTATAAGAAAATTCGAATTCTATAAGAAAACGAGCAGATTATCTCCGAGATCACCCCTTCCTTTAAATTCTACTTTGATTATACATCCCATTATACACGAAATCTTCTTACACGAAAATCACAATCCGGATCCGACGAAAACTGAAAACCAATCAGAGAGAAAACTGAAGTTCTCCACCAAATTCCTGAAACCAGAACTTTCGTACAACAACAGGCTTTCATTAACATAAAATTAAAGGTGCATTATTTGAAAAACTTGGTACTCTGTGGCTTCCTTTCACCTTATTTGTAAAAAGAAACAACTTCAAAGCACTGCAGTCAAAGCAAAGTACTAACAGAAACAGATTTCTTTCAACGTTATATCCAAGAACTATATTGATGGACAAAATTAATGCGATGCCCTGATTGTTAATATTTTAAGTAATGGAAAAAGAAAATACGTTACTATAATGAACGAAACATATTTTCGTTCATAGAATTTAACTGGACGCATCTATACGCCATAATTCTCTGAAGAAGCACTAGGTAATCTTGCAGATAAGCTTTATGAAATAGCTAAATAGAGAGCTGCAAAAGAAATTCGCATCAACTCGGTAAAAAAACCCCGCATGGTTTAATGGAACCAAAAAACAAACCTTTCTTAAGAATCAGAATGTCTATCTATGGTGAAAGACCAAAGTGGAAGAAAGTTACTGATGTTGAAGACTTCTTGTCTACAAAATGGCAAAGGCTGTTTTCCTAATACAAAAAAACAAAAAAATATAGTCCTCAATCAACTAGCCTTTAATAATCTGAAACGGTCAAAAGACTACAAAATCAGAGCCAGAAGCCACAATGAAAGCAGAAACATTTAAATCAGGGGTGAGCAACCTACGGCCCGCGGTCGTTTTCAAAATATATCTATTAAACGGCGGGCGTAAATCCAGAGATCCCATACGGCCGCAAGATTTCAAACCTACTACTATGAGCTGTGGGTTTCTTAAGATATTCTAAAAAGCAATCCATCCCTCCATTGCGGATCACTTTTCCAACCAAAAGTCTCTGTATCTCCGCATGGTGATCAAGGAGAAATATTTTAACTGCAACCTCATGAACACTCTTTTAAGATTCCAGATAGCCTCAATAACAGCCCACAACGTGATACAGTTTTCTTTGATATCAGAGCAGCCAATGACAAAATAGACGTAATGGATCTCCAATTTCATGAATTACATCAATATTACAGGCAATACTCTTAATATAATTAAATCAATCTTGGAACTCAGACATCTCATCATCACACATTACAGCACTTTAGAACATGTACTACTAATAGGGGTGGTTTTTTCCCTGTTCGCTGCAGCTCTATAGCCCTTCCTGGCATCCCAAACTGACTTCCAGTAGTAAGCTGATGACCCGAAATTTTATAACACCTCATCTGACCAAAATCATGTTCTCAGCACTACTCTGCAAGCAAATAATAAAAAAAAAATATCCATCAACTTATACTTCTGGTCACAATCGGACTAGAGACAAACCATACAAAGAAATGTGCTGTCTTTGTATGGTTTGTCTCTAGTCCGATTAACCACCATAATTAGACGGCAATCAAACTGGAAACTGACCGCCCAATTGCAAAATTAAGAAGGAAAATTGTAGAACAGGAGCTTCCTTAGATGAGCTAACAAGAGCCTTTGAAATGTCTAGATCAACGGCTGCTTAAGCTACAAAGTTTTTGTCATTGGACATGTATGCAGATAAGTGACATAAATCAATTGCCCAATGATACTGGCTGAAATTGACGATTTCAGTGTAGTGTAAAATTCAATATTTAATTGATCCATAGCCATATAGTAAATTAGATTTACTATAGATAGTAGATCTATAGTAAAGTCAATAGTTAATTGACTTTTACACTTTTAAAAGTGAATAGTTAATCGAATTTAAGATGGGACATTAAACTAAAATTAATTCTCAAGAAAAGATTCAAGGAACAACCAGGGAAATATTCCACAACACTTATTCAGGGCTCTTCTAATCCATTGTGGGAAAAGATCACTAAATACATCTTGAAACTAAATAAGGAAAATTAATGCTTTGTAAAATCACATAGGTAACTATAATTGTAGAATTAATTTCGTATATTTACCGCTCTTTTTTCTGTAGAGTCTAGGAGACATAGCCAATTTTGTCTTTATAATAAATTTGTTCTTCAAATCGTTTTCTACAGGAAAATCACTTGGGGAGGAGACGTTGAGTGTGTTTTTCTTATAGCAGCAGATTTACAGAGGTCATCGTGTTGAAGTCAGAATTTGATCTATAGAAAAGGAACAGTAAAACCACGGGTATGTGAAAAAAGGAGAGGGGGGAAGTTAAGGATATGTGGAAATTGTGGCCGTTGGTTTTAGCGTGGTATCCAGAAAGGCTGACTGCCATTTTAGCAGGATGCAATTTTCCTACTCTAGAACTTGAAGTCCAACTTAGGTTTGTTGATTTCTTTGCAATTACTGCGAGCTTTAGTTCTAGCAGAAAACATTGCTGGATATTGATAAGATATTGTCCCTCGGCACATTTGCTGCGGATCACTGATCTAAACCAATGGTTCCCCAGCTTTCTCTTCGAAAACCCCTTCAGTAATAACAGTTATTGCAGCCAATCCATTTAAAAGTTAATTAATAATTTTTTTAAAAATAAAATAACATTTTTAACGTGTAGGAAGAAGCGCTTTCAGAAATAATCAGAATTATGATTACAATTCTGACATTGTCATCAGTTCTCAGTTATGCACATAGTGATATTTAAATTAATTCTTCCAATATAATTAACAAATTAGTTTGCAGTGCGTTACATTTCAGACGACTTTAACTTTTTAAACTGAATTTTTATTTTTGTCTGATTAATAAAGTGGAAATTAAAATAACCGACTTGTAGCCAGTTGCTAATTAACTAATAATAATATATAAATGTAACTGTAACACTTCACTGTACATACTGCAATGTAAACAGCCACAATAATCACAACAGGCCCATATCTTTCTTTAGCACAATTGCAGTACACCTGATACTGAACGCTAACTTAGCAATGTGATTGTACTGCGTAAAGGATAGCGCACCTACCAACTTGTGGGAAAAGCAGCATATCCATCATCGCAACTATCATTGTGTACCTGCAAGCTGACTCGACTTACAGAAGGTATATATTGCGCCCTTTTCCTCTCTCCATTTCCCAAACGGTGGCAACGCTATACTAACGGCTCTGATCTCTTGTTTATCAGCTTTACAAGGCACAGCGTAGAGCTGTAATAGGCGCTTCCTCAACAAGACCTCAAGCAGCTTGACGTACCAAAAAATATGCACCGTAACATTTAGGCGAATCCACGACCTCGATATATTAGTACACTCAGCAAACTGGCCAATATATGTGAAAATTCGCCCATTCTACAATTCTGCTCTATAACAACCCTTCAAAGTACACGGTAGAGGTGAGTGCACCTCTAGGCACTTCGGATCACAACATAATGATGGTCGCTTCTCCAATTCTTAGCCTCGTGTTGTTTGGCATTATAAGAATGCAAAATGGGATGATCTGCAGATCATCCCATTCGTCCATTCCTTGATTGTATTACTGTTTGAAATCTTCTGATATCAATGTTTGTCAGTAAAGTTATTCTTGTAGAGATGAAATCCTTTGTCCGACACTCCTCCTTCAAATCTCATCCTCTATCTAAATCTTGGTTTTCTAATAAATGCGCTAAGGCTGTTCAATATAAGAATGTTGCATATTGCAACTGGTTTGCATCCAAATCTCCGGGTTCATTTTCTGCACAAACAAAGCTCGAAACAATTGTAAAGCAATTATTAATCAGACCAAACTATATTTTGAAAAGTCTAAGAGTAGAAAACTTGCTTCTTGTCTAAACGGTAGTAATCGAGCATTCTGGTTTCTTTCCAAAGCTACTGGCCACAACTTTTGCCCTTTAGTACTCCCGCTGATGGCTCTAGTGCCACCTAAACTAAAGATAAAGCTGATTTGTGAGCATCCTACTTTTCTTCTAACACTTGTATTGACGATTATCTTGGTACGGCTCCTCCTACCATTTCTAGTATACTCCACTCAATGCCTCCTGTGGTTTTTCATCAAAAGGTCGTCAGAAGAGTTTGAACAATCTTTATGCCAAAAAACCACCAGGTCCTAATGGCATTTCTCCACTTGTCCTTAAAACCAGTGCTCCAGAGCTTACTCCAATTCTGTGTCATCCTTTTACACGTCCTTCTTCCACTGGTGTAGCATAGTTTTTTTCTCTCTCTCTCGAAAACTCTGATTTTACGTACAATAAACAAAAAATCGACCACACAAACTGTGGTCGATACATGGAGAAATATGGCGTTAGTCGCTGATGCTCCTAAATCCTACTGCTACATCCAATCGTGTCTTTCCTTCCGTTTGGAAATTTATATCCAGCAAAATGGTTAAAAGGAGGAGAAATACCATTCATCCAATTATGGACGATAATATACAATTCCCATTTCAGTCACCTCTATTCTTTCTAAAGTAATGAAGAAATCCATTAATCCACAAACTATCTTGAAACCTTCCATCTGATAAATTGTCGCTAATAGGAGTTCCATCAGTGGTGATCCACTAGAGCTATGCTCTTTATGATGGCTCTATGGACAAATTCAATGGAAAAGTTTTACAAAATTCAAGCAGTTGCTATTGACATTTCAAAGCTTTGGTTGGGGTTGGAACCAAACTCAAAAGATGGAAGCCTCTGAATAAGCTTCCATCTTTTAGAATTATTATTCTTTTTTAATTGGGTATCCAGTTTGTTCCGTGACTGCTCACTGCTGGCGATGGCAGATGGCTCTCTGTCTTCTAACTTCTCCACTAATGCTGGTGTTCCCCAAGGTTCAGTTCTTTCTCCACTCTTTCCTCGTGTTCATTAATTATTTTCTTCCTGGAAATCCTACCCATAGTTTTGCTGATGATTGCATATTGCATGCCACCTTCCAGTTTGAGAAACCTTGTCATTCACAGAGATCTTTAACTCTCGAATATCCACTATCAGTTCGTTCCTTTAACCCTGATCTTAAGGTGGTGCAAAGATAACTCCAGTGGGGAAACATAACTTACTTAATTTCAATCATAGAACTGAGTCGTGTCTTATATCTCGCAAAAAGATTTCTTCTGCTCCTACGCTTATCTTCAATGATACTCTGATTTCTAGTAAGATCACATATCTCTATTTGGGATTGCCCTGACTTCTAATCTCTCTTGACATAAGCATATTACAAATCTCAAAAACCGGGTTTTCTCTTTCGCTCTCGGCGTTACTTTTCTTCTAAAGAGCTACTCAGTACATAGTGAGATTTTAGATTTGATTTAGATCGGGGAGCATCGGCAAGAGAAATCTGTCAGCAGGTAAGAATTTCATACCTTTGTATTTATCTAAGATTTACTTAATTTAATACTGAAATACGTTAAGGGCTTTAGCCTCAGGCTGTGAGAGATTTATACAACGTACAAATTTGTACGTTTGTCATCATCGCATCACTAGGGTACCTACCCACCCACCGAAGAAGGGTTAAATAGCCCTGAAACGGTGCCGTCTGGGTGGTGGTATCCGCTGAGAATAAGTAACAAAAGTCTTCCTTTGGTGAAGCCTTACTTATTCGAAGTAGTGCAATATCATGGCAACTCCTTGTGAAAGTATTCACAATATGAGATATAACTTAAACGATGCCGCCTTTTCATATTTTTTGCTAATTCAGAGTTTAGCTGCGTATTAATATGATGCGTTTGCACTAACTTGTACGTTAATTTAATACCTAAGATTTACTTAATTTGATACCCAAGATTTAGTTAATTTAATAATTCAAACTTAGAATTGTTTATCAGCAAATTGTAATTCAAAATATTGGTAACTGTAATAATGGCAATCGTAATATCTGTAATTGTAATATATTCAAATTTGTAACCCTTTCTATTTTTTGTCTCCCAACAGCATGGTCTGATGATGGGTATCGGTAAGGTACCTGAAACGTCACCTTAAAGTATAATATTTAGACGAATAGCTTAATAAGCTAGTTTATTAATTTCAAGTGGTATAAGGGTAATATTAAATATAGAAATAAGCTTAATAACATTCTTGTGAAATCACTAGTTGTAAACTCCTCTGAGCTAAGTGGTAGTTTAATTACTGAAAATTACCTAGTACTTTGCAGCCTGTGGGCCCTGCATTCGAGGCAATAGTCGTAAAGATTCAAATGTGCTAATTAGTAAAAGAGCTCCTTAGTATTTATTTATAATTCTAAATTAAACAATAATTTATGTAAAAGCCCAGTTTTATGTGGGAGAAAGAAGAGAAACATTTTGGTACCGTTGAATTCATTGTTCGAATTTGATGAAATACAATGTGTTGTACCAAACACGAACGATGACCTTTCAGAATCAGTTTTAAAATTAACATAAAATCATAAAAAAAATATGAGAGGCTCTAAGGAATTCGTTTATAAGGTTCATCTACCACCTTGTTACATTTATAAGGAAATTAACAAAATAAAAAAAGGAAGGGACTGAAATTTGCATTTCTCTATCAAAGGGTGAACACAATGCATTAGATCTTAATAATTTTAACGCGAAATTTCATATTTCTTAAATCCCTTAAATATTTTGGTAAAAGTACGTTGAAGAACTAAATATAAATGAATTATTTATGTTGGCTAATATTTTATTATTGTTCAGTACACTAAAATCAATGAAACCAAAATTAACTAATAGTGAACGTATTTTGTATAATATTACTATGGTAATTACCAAAGAAGAGAGAGCAAGAGATTAAATACAGTATAACAGATCCACTGAGGTACCTGTTGCTGTTATCGGCATTGCATCAGACATACATGTAAAATTTTTTACTGATATTTTCACTGATTGCAATAAAGACATATATATATATATATCATGTTTTTTTTTTTTTTTTTTTTTTAAGTGATTCGAAATATTTATCATATGTTATGAATTAAATGAGTAGGAGTACTTCGTGATGTAAGCATTTCTCCCCACTCCCCAAACCTAGACAAACATTTGGAACGAATGGGAAGGGATTTTTTTTTTTTTTTTTTGGCTGATGCTGTATAAGCTTCCTTTCTTGCATCATGTGCATCTGCTATTATATTACATAGTAAGAGAACAAAATGGAAGAACGGAAAAATCGAAAACCGCCAAAAATTTTCAAAAAAGTATCCCCGAGAATAGAAAACAACCTGAAATCTAACCCACTAGAAGCACCATCTTAAGTGGAACAAGTCCATCCTCCCTGCTTTTCCTGAAATCCACAAGGAACAGTTATTTTCTATATTTTGCGAGAAAAAAAAGTCCTACTGGACTCATTTCCGGAGAAATGGGGCGAGTTGCTCAAGAATTTCCAGTTGTCACTGTTAAGGCTTCAACAAATGGTTGACGCTGCCTCCAAGGAAGGAAGCATTTGTATTTCTGGAAGCAAAAGCTTCTTCAGGAATCCGTCATTTAGAGCGGGTGACGCATTTCAGTAGTACGCATCAGTATCACATGCGTGTTACATGACGTTGCGTAGATACTGCACTAAGCATTAATATTAAGTAACACAAGCGAAACAATTTAGCAGCACTAACGGATTTGGTTACGCATTTCCTCGGGCGTGGGTAATATTAAGGGTTTGCGAACTGTGTTTTTATTGTCATCATAATGACATCACAATTGCACACAACAAGCATGTGTTAAAAATCATTAGCCATTTAATATAAATGGAGGAGGACACTTTTGTTCCTTATTATTAGCACTTCATCAGCATGCGTTAAAAATCATTAGCCATTTAATATAAATGGAGGAGAACACTTTTGTTCCTTATTATTAGCACTTCATCAGCATGCGTTAATAGGAATAACAATTTCAATTGTTTTCGTGGTTTTAAGGCGCCATTCGTTCGATAGGCGTTTGAGTTCTGACTCGTAACATCGAACCCAAGTTTCACTCATTGCAAAACAAAAGTGATGATGCTGTTCTTGCAAAAAAATAGCTCAGAACACCTGAAGTTCGCGTTGATACTCCGTCCAGCTAAACAACTTTCCAAACTTAGGAAACCGCTGTAAAACTGTCCTGTTTCCGTTTTTAGGTATCGCACGCGCACGTGATTCCTGCTAGGAAGCACGTATAGCGTTGTCACCACTTTGTTTTTTACAACCACCGTATTTTCTAGTGGTCCACGTTAAATACTTTTCACTTCTAAGTGCTTAAAGTGGACTTCACAGACCTGCTTTTGAAATACTGAGTGAATTCGTGGAAGACAATATTCTAATTCCGAAGTAGTACAAAAAAAATTCTAATTTTTTTTTGTTCTACTTCGATACAGCCCACGATAGCCAGGTGCTAAGCTTTCTTCCTCTTTATTGTTTTTTATTTATTTAATTAATTAATTTATTTATTTGTGGACGCGTACTGGCTACATCTAGCATGTGCATATTTGCAAATATTCAATATGAAGTGTCTGATCATTGATACTTGAACCCTTTGCAACTATAAGGGAACTTGCACAGATTCTGTTTCTCACTCTAACGGAGTAAACTTTGCATTCGAGTCATGGGACCCACGGAAAGTAAGGCACAACGAATCAACCTCCTTTCGAACAGAGGCAGTTTCTTTCGATCAAAGAAACTGCTGATTTTCTAAGGTCATACAGTGGCGTTCCATCTTGTTGTAACTTGATCCTCAACGGAGATTTCTGCTGAGGAATAAGCCAATCCTCACACCGTCACTGTTTTCAGCCAAATGGATATGTTAGCTCTGTTCCTTTGAAAGAGCACTAAGTACGTTTATGAAAAAGCGTAACATTTCCACATGGACCTGCAGATATGCTGTCCAACATACTGAATTATCTGCGACAAAATGTAAACACGGCTTTAACAATGAAATATTTTACTGGCTATGATTTCGTGATGATTGGTGGCTTTGTTTTTACAGCATAATTACTCTATGTATATACTAAGTGCAATAGCATCATTATTCCTCCCCACATAAATGTCATTTATACCATAATTATAAATATCAAATGCATGCACTTTAGTTATAATTATACACAGTGTTCTGCATTTTACGAAAGCCAATCCACACATCTGTGTTTAACTAATCAATGTTGCATATTAGATATCGTTTTTAACAGGAGTTACGGGTAAGGAATGCGAAGAACCTACGAAGATTGGATCCATACGAATAGAAGAAAGCAATAAACAAAAAAAATATGTAATCGGCGTGCAATTTCCTTCTATATATATTTAAGAATATTGCGCTCTGTTGATGGAGTTAAGTATAAAATTTTAAAATTAGCAGTTTCCTTGTAGTAATTTAGCAAATGCTTCACTGTTAACGCGACAGCCCCTTCATTTCACCGATGTTCATACAAAATTATACAATGGTAATTCTATAGGACTTGTTTGAACTGAAGCCACGTATTTCTTAGGTCATTTGCAAATGTATACACATTAATGAAGCCTTTGGCATTGATTTTAAATACGAAATACATTTATATGCACGATTCATTTATTGCAGCAATTCCGAATATAAACTAGGGTTTCTTTTTCATTTTTTTTTTCTTTTTAGATATGCGAGTTCCAGCAAAGTTTATTAAACTGGAAATATTAAATTTCTAGTTTCTAGTATCCACTGATATCTCCCAATTCTAATTTGAAACTAAAGTTGGCCGAAGGCCAAAAATGGAAATGTAATAGTCAAACCGTAATTAGAAACTGATAGCGACTCTTTCAGGGAGTTTTTTATCTCAGGTAATTGATGGCCTACTAGTCAGATATCAAGATGGAAATTTTACATCTCTCCGGTCCCCTTCCTCCCTGTCTTAAGTGGGTCGCTGGATTTTTTTTATTTTGATTTTTTTTATTTTATTATAAATGTTCAATCCTCACATTTATCTAAGGATAAAATACATGATAATTGCAATACGAAATACAATTAGTATAAACATAACTGCAGCTGGATTTTCAGTAATCTTCAAGCTTACTTTTAACATCTTTTTACGGCATTATGAGCTAAATTAATTACTATCGTACATACACTAATAGAAAGTTATAAGTATTGTTAGAACATTATTTCATACTGTAGTCACTTAAGCCTTTATGATTTGAATAAAAGGGACAATCTTATGAAAATATATCATCAATCTTACCTGGATTTCGCCTATACCAAGCTGCTAAGTTACGATATAAATTCTTTACTTGTTAATTTTCAAGAGGCCCGAAAGTCTTGTCAACCCCACACATAGTTTCTTTAGAGCAGCATATTCAGATCTTCTCATACATTCTGTTTCATTTAAGATGGCTGACACAAATTCTAATGGAATGGAAGAACGGCTTGTGGTAACTGTACGGGCTCACCAACGTTCACAAACAGTAAAACAACATGAAGAATGTGCAAAGGGATTTTACTGCAACGTTTTTTAACAAAGAGGCGTGTCCTAAAATCACAATATTGCTGAGGGAGCATAAGCTGTTAACGACACGATCAATTTTGGATAAAAAAAAAAAAAAAAAAAACGATCGTCGACCCGGCTGGAACAATGTTCATCAGTGGAGGCATCGGTGCTCCGATCAGCCATTCGAATCCACAAAACCACAATGCTAACACATATGAAAACCGATTTCAGATTGAAATAATGTCTCTTCCTATGACAACGCACTAAAGGCACAATTAGAGTAAATGTCCAATGAAAGATAACTTTTATTTAGCTAAACTAATGCGTTCGCACTTCTTTCACAGTCAGCTATAATCCATTGACGTGAAATTGAGTTAGTCTGATAGGAAACAGTCAGAAAAGACGTATGCACGCGAATGAAAGAAAGGTAATGAGATCTACATAATAATACAGAACTCCCCTTCGATAGTCAATCCATTGAACACTGTCATAAGGCCGCCGTAACAGAGTGGTCACCTCGAGGGTTTTTTTGTATTCCCTGTATCTTGTGAGCTCCTCTGGCCGTGTGGTCGTCCCGGAGCACAAACTGAAAATTACTATTATAAATATTGCTCTCAAGTTTTGAATCTTCAACAAAGATATATCACACGTCGTTCGAAAAATTCGATCAGGATTTGAGTTTATGAAATTAACCAACATTTAACGAGTTAATTTTTAAACAGGAAATTAAATAATTGATGAGTTTGCGAATATTACTAACTGGCATTGCGAATTGAGATATTCTAAGCGCAAGGGTAACTGCATATCTAGTGATGCAATTTAAAAAAAAGGATAATAAAGTCGTATGTTTTTATTATTGTGGGTATTTATATGTGATCATAGCCAAACGTACGCGTTTTCTCTCTCTCCAAACATTAATATAGTAAATATTAGGGGGTAGTCAGAAATCAGCTACTTATAAATTTAGTATTCTTTTTCAAAACAGCTATATTCAAGGCAGTACTTTAAATCTTACAGGGCCGTAAGATTTAAAGTATTTTTACTAAATTTCCGCAAACAAGTCAACTTGTTTGTGACAATTGGGCAAGTCTTAATTTCTATACTATCCTATAATATTATGTATTAAATATTATAAATGTAATAATATTATTATAATAATATCATATAATATGATAATGATATTATGTAACAATTATATATTATTACTAAAATATCTATAATATTTTATAACATTCTATAAATATTATAAAATGTCGTAGAAGTTCAGCGTGCATGGGAAAGTCAATATAGAACAAGGACGCCTAATCGTCTAACAATTACACCTGCCTGCGTGATAAATTTAAGAAACACGAATCTACACACAATATCAAAAAGACAAGCAGTGGGAGGAAAAGGACATCAAGAAGTATCGAAAACGTTGAAGCTGTCATGAATGCATTTGAACTCAAGAAGACAAGAAAGCGGTGTTCAACAGAACTGCAAATGAGTCGATTGTGTGTTATAAAAATGTTAAAAAGCATAATGTCGAAACTTTTTACACATCGATTACTGCATGCAAAACAGAATTATGATCAATACGCTCCATTCAATGCTGCCTGTGGTCTTTCGTCCAAAGGAAGTCAGAAGGATTTTGACGAATCTTGATGCTAAGAAAGCTCCAGGTCCCGATGGTATTTCTCACCTTGTTCTCAAAACCTGTGCTCTTGAACTTACTCCTATTCTTTCCCGCCTTTTTTCACTTTCTTATTCCAAAGGTATTTTTCCTTCTGCTTGGAAATTTGCTCGTATCCAGCCAGTTCCTAAAAAGGGTGACAAATCCCCCCCTTCCAATTATCGTCCCATTGCAATTACTTCTACTCTTTCTAAAGTAAGAGAGAAATCAATTAATCGCCAACTCTTAAACTACCTAGAAACCTTCCGTCTGATCAACGATCGCCAGTATGGATTCCTTCAGTTTCGATTCACTGGTGATATTCTGGCTTATGTTACCCATTTATGGCCTAATTGAATGGAAAAGTTCGGTGAAACACAACTAGTTGCTCTTGACATCCCAAAGGCTTTTGATCGAGTTTGGCATAAAGGTCTTCTAAACAAGCTCCCATCTTATGGTTTTTCCAACTGTTTTTTTGTAATTGGTTATCCAGTTTTCTCTCTGATCGCTCACTGAGGGTGATGGTAGATGGCTCTCTTTCTTCTAACTTCTCCACTAATGCCGATGTCCCCCACTCTTTACCTCTTGTATATTAATGACCTTCTTTCATTGACTGGAAATCCTATCCATAGTTTTGTCGATGATAGCACATTGCATTCCACTTTCCATTTTGAGAAACCTTGCCCTGCTCAATCAGCTTCAACTTCTCGCAAATCTGCTACCAATTCCTTAAATGCCGATCTCCAGGTAATTCTCAAGTGGGACAAAGACAACTTAGTTGATTCCAATCCTACTAAAACTCAGTCTTGTCTTATATCTCGCAAAAAGGATTCTTCCGCTCCTATGCTTATCTTTGGTGACACTCCAATTTCTAGGCAAAATGATATATCTCTTTTGTGGATTACCCTGGCTTCTAATCTCTCTTGGCACAAGCACATTACAAATATTGCTTCCTTTGCATCTAAAAAACTTGGTTTTCTCTTTCGCTCTCGGCGTTACTTTTCTTCCAAACAGCTCTGTACAAATTGCTAATCCGCCCTACCATGGAATATTGTTCCCACATCTGGGGTAGTGCCCCCAAAACCTCTCTCAGGCTTCTTTATTCCATTCAGAAGCGGGCAGTTAGGTTAATTAATGATTCATCTCTAAGAGAGTCTCTTCACTCGCTGTCTCATAGACGTACTGTTTCTGCTGCATGCCTCTTCTGCAGATACTTCCTTGGGCACTGTTCTTCTGAATTGGCTTTTATAATTCCCGCTCTATCTTTCAAAATAGTCCGAACACGTGCCACAACCAGCCAACATCCATTTACTGTCCAACTTCAAACTCACAGAACCAACTTTTCATCTTCCTCGTTTATTCATTCAACTGCTGTTTTCTGGAACAACCTTCCTTCATACGTATTTCCTGAAAATTACAGTCTACAGAATTCAAGTCCAATGTAAACAAATGTCTTCTTTCGTCTTCTCAATCTCCAACCCAAGCACGGTACTAAGTATTATAGGTTCTAATACCTCTCGTGTTTGGGGTTTACATAAAAAAAAAAAAAAAAATCAACCAATACAATTTTGTGAGTTGTCATAAAAATGATCGAATCAGGGCTTTTCAGTATGCAACTGAAAAGTCCGAAGAAGCCATGCTCAAACAAATGGACGTGTGAATCATCACAACTGTGTTTATTGGGCCATACCTCGCAGAAAGACCAGAAAGATCTGTCAGGGAGAACGGTGTGGTTGGGAATCTCCTCTCGCGGAGTTATCGAACTTTATTCATTCAATGACACTGTTACCGGGGAGAGTTACCTTGAAATGCAAGGCATTATGCAGTTCTCAATATCTTAAATTATAGGTGAAAACCTTATACCTTTTTAGTAGAACTGTTAATCTCTCGACACTCAATCGCGAATGAGTATAATATGAACTTAACTTAACTGATTATAATCATTCGCGATTGAGTATTGAGAGATTAACAGTCCTACTAAAAAGGTAAGAGGTTTCACTTATAATTTAAGATTATTATAATAATAGGACTTATTGGGCTTCATAGACCCTTTTGATTTGAATTAGTTCTCAATATCAGAAGTATGTTTTCGGATACGATGGTGTTTTTTTTTAACAAGATGGCGTACCTCCAAGTTTACATACTGCTGTCCGTGACCATGGATAGGACACGGGGGGGGGGGGTGCTTGTGAATATCCTCCAAGGTCTGCCGACCTCAGCCCTTTAGGTTTTTTAAGGTGGATACCTAAAAGATAAGATGTATGCTTAAAAACCAAAAGCATTGGAGGATCTGTAGATGTCACGCAAACAACACGCAGAATTTCAACCAACTTGTGCGCGCACGTGGAAGAAAGACATTTTGAATACTTTAATGAGTTTTTCCTTTTAAATAGAAGCCAAACGTATTGTTGGATTGTATGTTAAATAATAAAAGTATTTAGAATGATTATGAGATACACAAATTATGGGCTTTTAAGCTGTGTGTACATAATGATTCGCCCTATAATTTTTATTGTGGAAATATTTGTCGTTGGGTTTTATCGGCGACTAAGGCCACGTTGCTCCGATTGTGGTAAGAAAAAACACAAATAAATTCCTTCACGGCTAGGGAATACCAGGGGTTTATAATCTGAGTGACGCAGTTATGAATAAGACATAACAATTAATAGTACAATTCATAACAGGACAATATTTTAATATAAAAAGAATAAAAAATAACAGTGATGTAATTAAGATAACTACGACATATGAGATTAATTACAGACAACATGGGTCGACATCACAACTGTTTACAGTCCCTTGGAAAGGGCTAAGTGGGTGGTGATACTAACCGTACACAAGAAGCACCAGAAGCGGAAGATCCAAGTAAGTCGACTTGGAAAAAAAAAAAAAATAGCTTGAAAAAATTCGCAATTTTGGTTGTGAATATTATTGGCCTTGCATTAATAAAGGAAGACATCCTGATTGGCAATGCGGCTGCCAGTTCAGTGGTAGTGACATAGGGATTAGGGATTGTGAGGTAGTTTAGCATTGGCCCTCTTTAGTAACCACGTCTCTCCGGTATAAATTCTCTGCATGTTAGTGGGAGCAACTGATGCCCAAATTTCAGAACAGTATACAGTATTTCATAACAGGATATTGGATACACTAAAGTTACTAAGAACCTTGTGAGGATGGGGGCTCCGGACCATGAAGAAATTGCTGCTTGACACCCCATCTAGGTCGAGAGAGCCTAATTGTTACCACAGGTTGGTATAAGCTCGGGCATTTGGAATTACGGTTCCTTCAAGGGAGATTCAGTTGTGGAGGGGTATGTTTTAATGAGAAGACCACTTGTGCAGTTTTCAGACGATTTATTTGTAGGTTAAAAAAAGAATTCCAAAAGGAGATGGACTAGAAACCATAATTAGTGTAGGAGTTATTACTTACCGAGCTTATTTTCGGTGGCCCTGTTTTGGCATTAAAAATCGTTTAGAACTGGCTTGCAGTTAGTCCAACCCAATGTCCTCCATGCGGTTATTGGGCTTACCTAGCTTAACAAAGGACAGCGTCACACGCCAGATACGAGTGAGATCAGCACTGCATCAATGGATACCCTATTAAAACTGCATTACACCTACTTTCATTAATACCTTTGTGTGGGTAGTATTTACCTTAAACAGTCAAAACTTTCCAAAAGTACACTTGGGCAGAACACGGTACTGGTTAAATTCGCAGCAAAATGTTAAACGGTTTTCTAATTCAATACCTACACTTTCTAAGAAGACCAGTAACAGCAGCTTTCTCGCATATCCTTTAAGCGTGACTTCCGAATGTGGATTCCATTAATATCATGATTAATAAATAGCGATATTAATTCAATTAGTTATTTTTGTAGCTTCAATCGATGCACCACTGTGCTCGTCCACAGAATACGTTCTTCCTATGTATCATTAGTTTTTCCTTGCTTTGAATGAATCTTGATAGCATACCAGTAGCATTTTGTTCTATCTTGAGTTCTCAATCCCAAAGTACTCTCACTGTTATATTTGCTTGTATAATCTATTATATACATTACCAAAACAATTCTTCAATACATGTTTGTCCAAATATACACGGAACAATATGGACTTAGTCACTAATACTCCTAAAACCCTACTACGACATGTTTGTCAAAAAGTTTTGCATTTCTAAAGGAAGTAACAAAATATTCGAAAGCTCTTGAAGAGGTACCAAGTTTATGATATTAAACATAATCAACAATTCAATTTTAATTAGGAAATAAAGTAACTGAAGAATCAATTTGCACAGTTCTGTACTTAACGTTGTGTCAGTACAATAGATCTGAATATGGATTTATATAGAGCAGGTGAGCAAGAAGTAACGTAGTTCTGTTTGGTGGGTAAATGCGTTTCGTGCAGTGCCCTTGTTTATTGGACGTGATGAAATCGAAATGTAGGCTCGAAATAATACTTTTCACACAAATCAAGAAATAATTTTGGAAGTGGCATAAATGATAAAATATATAATTCAAATCTGGAGGGAGGGAGTCAGATTCAATGATACTTTACGACACGTACCAAAAAGACTTCTCTCTCTCATAATCGAAGTTACACTGTCCACATCAATAACCTTGCAATTGCCTTCACCATCCTGCTTTGTATGATGAAGGGCCCTATGGAACTGTAATAAAGCCGATCGCCTGGATCTTACTACAAGCCAATAACCACACCCTTTCTCGTAAAATCACCGCAGATGTTTGTCATGAAGGATTTTTGTCAGGCTTCTTATCCACAGCAGTAAAAGCACTACTGATTTCATCCAATGATAACATAGTCAGATACGTACACGATCTCAAGATTTTAAGAGAGATCGCCCCTGAAGGTCCCCTACAGGACAAATAAGTTTCAAGTACCACAGGCCGCCTTAGCCTAGTGGTCAGGCGCGCGGGTGAATAAGTACACGTGCCTTGAGTGACCGGGGTTTAAGCCCGTGACTGCTGAATACGGTGCTGTTTCTTGTATTCTGTCTATCTTGTGAACTCCTCTGACCGTTTGATTGTTCCGGAGTCTAAACAGAAAAATTTATTTTATTTACCTGGAAGCGTACCTGTCCTGTTTAACGTGCAAATAAATCCGCTGAAGCCTAGACAAATGGTCTTCTCATTAAAGTACAGACCTTCATTTTTGAATCTCCCTTCCTTGGAGGAATCGGAATTCAAAATGTCCAAGCCTACATCGACCTCGCGTAGGCTTTGATACAAAATGGCATTCAATAGCCACGCTGATATGATAGTCTCTAGGCTTTTTCCCTTTGGGTGGACTGCCAAGCAGCAACTACTTAATTTTCGGGATCATCCATCCTCGTAAAAAAAAATAATAATAAAAAAAAATAAAAAAAAAAATAAAAAATAAAAAAAAAAAAAATATATATATATATATATATATTAATAGTTATATTAGTGATAAAAGGAAAGCAAGAAATAAAGAAAAGCAAGAAAGTTAAAAGACAAGAACTAATATTTATGGGTTAATGCAGTTGCAAGCAATCATGCAATACACCCACAATGTCTATAGAATATCATTAGAAAAAGTAAATCAATCCAATAATAAGAATACCATCAAGGACTTAAGAAAACGCAAAAAAAAAAAAAAAAAAAAAATTATTATTATCGCTTTTTACCGACAATCTAGATGACTTCAACTGGGGCCAACCACCCAGAATGAAGGCAAAAAACGACAAGAAGTTCTCTGTTTCTGTGATGATCAATATATGCTAAGTAATTTAAATCTAAACCAAATATAAACCAGTATAGGCCGAATATAAATCGAATATAAATAAATCGAATGAAGATAATTAATTAAGAAAAATTTTGAAATATTAGAATCAAAGGTAAGAAATATAAGTAAAATATAAATGTAAGCATATATTAATCATCGTTGACCCGACAGAGAACGTAATTTAAGGATTAAAACAAGATTAAATATATAATACATACTACATTTGACCGTATCTAGGACATAATGTAATAGTCGTCAAAATAATATGTGGTGCCCCCTATGTGATGGATACGGTAAAAATAAATAAATAATTAAATTAAATTAACGCAAAGAGAAACATGCAGATAGTAAGAAGAAAAACTAAAGGAGTAGGAAAAATAGAACCTGAACTCCACAAAGGCGAAAAATAGTGGTATAGATAAGAAATAGTTTCTCCTACGTCCTCGGATTGCCCTAATAATTTCGGAGAAATAAAAATAAAGAGTGTAGGACAGCTTAAAGGCATTACAAGATATAAGTTGTGGCTCGGGTATGCCCGGGATCGCAAACCCGTTCCTATAGTAGGACCCTGAGCTGAATTTGCATGTTATCTCAGCGTGAATTTAAGTAAATTTAAATGAATTTAACTATATGTATTAAAAAAAAAAAAAAAAAATGATACACTGTAATTTGCAAGCCGGTGGGTACAAGTTTTCTACGCCGTAAGACACCAAGAATGCAAAGTGTATCCTATTTACATATATACATGGCACTAAATATAACGATTTTATTGAAAATTATATTGAAACGATAGGTTCAGAAAACAAATTTTTGAAATTAATTATGCTAATTGCTTTCCTGAAGTGATATTTCAGGTAAGCGATAGGGAAATTATTATTAATCAACTTGCCGTACAACGCTGTTAAGCCTGTTGAACAATTTTTATTACTATTGCAGATATAAGCAATCCTTAAACATTGCGATAAAATTATATTAGCATGCACTGATTTTGATACATTTGATTTCCAGTTTGTAAGGCTGACTACGTTAAAATTAAATGCATCTCTTTTATTATATACGTTTACGTCTATTTTATTATTATGTAATATTTCTATATGAAGATCCAAGTAATTTGCTATAGTATCGGAACTATTAGTTTTTTCCAACACAAGCTCCCTTGGATATAATCCACTGTAATCCTGGACAAAATGTGGACAATTAAAAACACATATATCATCTACGTATCTGTATATAAGTAGGTTATCTTGAAATTCTCTTTCTGTATAATACAGATAAAGGTTTGCGATTATGCTTGATGCTGGACTTCCCATAGGGGTGCCAGTCACTTGTAAGTATAACGAAGTTCCGTCATATACATAATTATATACACTTTGCAATAGGATACACTTTGCATTCTTGGTGTCTTACGGCGTAGAAAACTTTTACCCACCGGCTTGCAAATTACAGTGTATCATTTTTTTTTTTTTTTTTTTTTTTAATACATATAGTTAAATTCATTTAAATTTACTTAAATTCACGCTGAGATAACATGCAAATTCAGCTCAGGGTCCTACTATAGGAACGGGTTTGCGATCCCGGGCATACCCGAGCCACAACTTATATCTTGTAATGCCTTTAAGCTGTCCTACACTCTTTATTTTTATTTCTCCGAAATTATTAGGGCAATCCGAGGACGTAGGAGAAACTATTTCTTATCTATACCACTATTTTTCGCCTTTGTGGAGTTCAGGTTCTATTTTTCCTACTCCTTTAGTTTTTCTTCTTACTATCTGCATGTTTCTCTTTGCGTTAATTTAATTTAATTATTTATTTATTTTTACCGTATCCATCACATAGGGGGCACCACATATTATTTTGACGACTATTACATTATGTCCTAGATACGGTCAAATGTAGTATGTATTATATATTTAATCTTGTTTTAATCCTTAAATTACGTTCTCTGTCGGGTCAACGATGATTAATATATGCTTACATTTATATTTTACTTATATTTCTTACCTTTGATTCTAATATTTCAAAATTTTTCTTAATTAATTATCTTCATTCGATTTATTTATATTCGGCCTATACTGGTTTATATTTGGTTTAGATTTAAATTACTTAGCATATATTGATCATCACAGAAACAGAGAACTTCTTGTCGTTTTTTGCCTTCATTCTGGGTGGTTGGCCCCAGTTGAAGTCATCTAGATTGTCGGTAAAAAGCGATAATAATAATTTTTTTTTTTTTTTTTTTTTTTGCGTTTTCTTAAGTCCTTGATGGTATTCTTATTATTGGATTGATTTACTTTTTCTAATGATATTCTATATATATATATATATATATATATAATATAAATAAATTAGAATGATGATTAAAAAAATAAAAATAATGCCAGCAATATGGCAAGACAGAAGAGCGAAAACAGCCTTTGCAGCGATTTGTCTAGAGATCGAAATGTAGCGATTCCATGACATTATTGGCCATGTGGTCCTCTGTTGAAATGGGGCGTAATGGTCAGTCTATTTTTGGTTTATTTTTGTTTTATTTATTGTAGTTGGCTTACATCTCTGTTGGTGATATTTCACTTAAATTTGGACTTGGTGCCCGTCAGAGGGGGCGCTGTTAAATTTCAATTTAATTGGCATTCAAAATTTAATTGATTATTATTTTATTATCTTCGCATTTAGTTTTTCTAAATTATCTTGGAGAGTTTCTGCTGCAATATTTTTATTCTTGTTACCCTTCTCTTCCCTCCCTGTTGGTTTGATCGTTATGTTTAATTTTGACTATTTTCGCTCTTCTGTCTTGCCATGCTGCTGGCATTATTTTTATTTTTTAATCCTCATTCTAATTATTTTTATAATTCAAGCATCATGTAGAGGGATATGCTTTTTGCTGCCTCTGATGCTTGCTATTCCTTTGTATTTTTTTATTATGAAAGATTCAGTTTTCAACTATTTCAAACATTATTCAAATATATGTATATGTCTGTAAATTGCGTGTGTCCTCTGGGCGATTTGCCTGTTTTTGTGGACAAAAAATCTCAGATTCTGGAGAAAAAACCTCGCTATCTACGCCTGAGACCGAACAACTCAGCTACGGAGTGAAAAAAAAATCCCATTAAAGTTCCTCGCGTTATCGACGGGATTCAAGTTGGGCCTTTTCCACTCGGTGTGGGGAGGACAGTGACGATACCACAGTGCTACCCGCGCAGACATCCATCCTCTTAAGATTTCTAGTCACTTCATTTATCCAGTAACCCTGTACGGCAAACTATAGCCCAGCAGCTCCCTCTAACATGAAGATAATTTACGCCGGAGAGTAGTGGATACTGAAGTGGGCCAATGGAGTTTTCCATCGTAATCGTTGGGTCACTACTATTGAATTGGCAGCCGTCTTGCCAATCAAAATGATGTATTCCTTTATTAATAAAAGAAGAATAGTATTCACAACCAAAATTTCGATTAGGAACATGTCCCAACCTAGCAGCTGGGATTTATTCTCCTGTCGAATCCCGCTAACTTGGCTCAGATATACTCGTTTCTCGTCAGTCATACCAACAGACTTGCCCTAGCTGATTACTTCCGAACGAAATACTGACATGCTCAACAAAACAGATGCCGACTGCACTAGTAAAAGTAGATTCTCCTTATCACAGTTAGTAACTTAGTAACTAAAGTAACTTATTCAAAGTTAGGATGCCCACACCAACACTTGGGATTGCCTGCAACCCTCTGGTCTGTATGGCGAAGTGTCTACGGTACCTTATTCAAGTCGACGCACCTGGATTTTCTGCAATCTGTCTTTAGTTTCTGATGCTTCCTGTGTATGCTTTGTGCCATCATCTAATGTACCTTCTCCAAGGGGCTGTAACAATTCTTTGAAGGCAAACGTGTCATTTTTAAATCTGTGAGTAGTCTTATACGTTGTCATTATCTTCTTAATATAATCGTTATTTGTTATCGATATTATACTGATGTATTTTCTTTCGTATTGTCCTATCAATCTAATTGTTACGTGATTATTTAGAACTGAATCACTCAGATTTTAAACCCCTGGCATTCCTGAGCCATCATTTGCAGGTAGTTTTGAAAAACACAAAAGACATTTGTGTGTAGTTTTTCTTACTACAATAAATATTACATTATTTATGTATTCATTTACGTAATAATAGAGGCATGGTGAGAGATGCTACTAAATGTTGGAGGGAAGGAATGTGTTACGTAATTTGTGAATATCGTCTAAAGTCAGGATTGCGCAATTTGGTAAGTTTAATGGAATATGCCAGTTCGGCATGTATGTTTTTTTTTTTAAGATCATGAGTTTTATAAGATCACATTTTATCCCAAATTTTCGAAATGATACATATTATTAGTCGGGAATATATGCTTTAGGCGTATTATATAATTAATGTTAGAAACGAAGTGGCACGACCGAAGGTCGCTGCCTATCTCTTTTCCTATGAAGGTGGATTGTGTTTAAAAATAAATAAATTTTCTGTTTATACTCCGGGACGACCAAACGGTCAGAGGAATTCACAAGATAGACAGAATACGAGAAACAGTACCGTATTTAGCAGTCACGGGCTTGAACCCCGGTCACTCAAGGCATGTACTTATGCACCCGCGGGGCTGACCACTCCAGGGCTGACCACTGCTGCGGCGGCCATAGCTAGCGAATGTTTGTATGCATGAGGAAAAATTACTTAAATCCTACAAAAATTTTGAATTTACCGCGATAAATGCAAGCCTAAGTTAATGTTCTTTTAATCTGCAGTTGTTTTAAACTTTAATGATGTTCTTCTTTTATTTTTATGCTGACAGATTTCATTTTTAGTGTAGATTCAATTTCTAACTTGAAGCACTGGATGCAAATTTCATAGTCGGCAACAATATAACAACGCAACATAAACAGAGAAAATTCAGAAATCGAAAAAGGAGGTCTACAAGTTTCTTATTTTCGTGTTTTCATATCTAACGATGCGATATTGATAGGATAGTTAAAAATAATAAATTTAAATTTAGAAACCAATCGTGCCTTTTAGGCGATGTATTCAATTTATAAAAATATCAGTAGTGGAGCTCTTGTGCGTTATTCAAATCACACACACAAAAATAGGATACACAACTCATAATTTAGTAAATAGTGTTACTTAAAAAAAGTAATAAAATCAGTTACTTCATGGGTGAATATATTAATTTTTGGTATTATTTCATTAAATTATTTAATAGAGAAAGTGTATAAATTGTAACGGAAGATTAAAAACCTGCAACCCCATTATTTCTGAAGACCCAACCTCCAAACCTGACCCTCACTGCATCGGATTTGGGTAACCGCAGTTACCCGTTCCAATGCAGGTTTCTAATCCTCCTTTCCTTTTTCAATTTTCTTATATAGGGTGATGGAGAAGACCTTTGCCACTTTCTGAAATCTATAACTCAAAATACACTCGTCGTAGTAGTAGTAGCAGTAGGGTTTTAGGAGCATTCGCGACTAAGGCTATATTGTTCCTTGTGTACTGTCTGTAAATTGCATGTGTTCCGTGATCAATTTTTTTGTGTTCTGGACGAAAAGCCTGAGTTTCAGGGAGAAAAAAACCATGTTACCCTCGACTGAGACCGACTAACTCGGCCACGTTGTGAAAAAGGCCCATATAAATTCCTCACGTCATCGATGGGACTTGAATTCAGGTCTTTTTCACCCGGTGTAGGGGAGGACAGCAATTCTACCAACCGTGCTACCCACGAGGACATACACTGGTCCGCATCAATTCCCTCCCTGAAATAATTTCGACAGATTCTCCTATGAAATATTTTCAAAAGCTTACATATGTCTTAAAAACTTCTCATCACACTCCGTTTTTAAATATCGTAGGTTAATGACCGAAAACCAAGAACTGTAATTGATTTAATCATCTATTTCATCAACTTTATGTAACTGTTTCTGTAGAACACTCGGGAGATGATTTCTGGAGCATTCGGAAGCTTTCTACAATATTCTAGTATTCCGGCACGTTCTAAAATATTATTACGTCGGAAGAAAGGTCGAGATTTTCTGAAATGTTCTAGAACTTTCGACGGAGTTTTCTAGAAATATTGTGAGCCTCCTAGAAGCTTCTCTACCGGTATATATACGAGTGGTTCCGTACCAAGCAAGCATTTTCGCATTTCAAAAAGTGCATGTGTTTCAGAGAGCGAGTGGTGAACAAGGTGAGCAAGTGTTTTAGTTAATTAGTGTTTGTAAACAAGTGTTGTGTGCATTAGTGTAAAGCGTGAGCTGTTTAAATTAAAAATAAAAATCTAGAATTTCTTAATTGTGTTCATATGTGCGCGTACCTCAACCGTGCATGAAATATTCTGCGTTTTTGCTGAAATAAGCCTGATAGTTTTTGCTACATTTACGAAGAAGCGGTATTAAAATTGCAGCGGAAACCAGTGTCACTTGTGAGAAAAGTTTTTGAACTCTATTTTGAATGAAGAAAGGACTCCAAAGATTTCCAGTACTAGCTCATCATCAAGGACATTAACATGCTGGCTTAGAGATAGTCGTAAATCGACGTGTTTTCCTGTTCCGGTGATATGGCGGGAACTTTGAAACCACATAAACGATTGTTACTTTTGCATGACCAATATTTTTGGTTTTTCTTGGAAATTCAAGCATAGAGTATCCTACCATACTGTGGCTGAGTTAGTCGGTCTCAGTCGTAGATAACAAGGTCCCCCCCCCTAGGTTTTCTGGACGAAAAACCTGAGTTTTTCGTCCAGAAAAACACAAAAATCGACCAGAGAACACACGCAATTTACAGATACAATGTACGTGGGTATATGAAATAACTTTCCGGGTGAATCTAATGAAATAGTTAGTATCAACTTGCCTTCTGCTCTAAGGCCGCTTCCTGGCGCTGATATAATGCCAGTACCAAAGCCACCAGAAACTTAAGGACTTGATTCTGAATCAGGATCGGAAAAGGAGTTTCCAGAATATGAACCCAGAACGAATACAGATCCAGACTTTTCAACTCTTGATACTGCAAAGACGCATCTACTCACTCAGACAGAATTGAACGATTTGGTCAGAGATTTGGACCTTTCCAAAACCAATGCTCAATTGGTTTTGGATACGTCTTCAACAGCGGAATCTTCTTGAAAAGGGTTCCAAGGTGTCTTTTTGTAACAGAAAGAGGCGATCTAACATAACGACCTATTACTCCATGGATGGTGCTTTCGTTTATTGTCGATGACCAGGAATTAATGACAAGGTTACATCTGCAGCTATTGATTGATTCATCCAAGGTCAGTTTGGAAGCAGTTTTACTCCATAATGGAAATAAGTATCCATCTATACCATTGGCCCATGCAATTGACATGAATGAAACGTACGAAAACCTAAAATGTTCTTTCAAAAAAAAATATTGCTATCAAGAATACAAATGGAATATCTATACAGACCTAAAGTAACTTTGCTGACTGGGTTGCAAGATGGATTCACTAAATACTGCTGATTTTTTTTTTTATGCCAGTGGAACAGCCGAGCGAAGGATTGACACTACAGGGTAAAAAATGGTTCAGAAATTACACCTGGCCAGAAAAAAATGTAATACATCCTCCTTTGGTGGATAAGTCAAAAATCTATTTACCTCCATTGCACATTAAGGTAGATTTGATAAAAATATTTGCGAAAGCAATGGACAAAAACGGAGAAGGATTTTCCTGTTTGAGGCAAAAGGTTCCTCGAATCAATGAAGCTAAATTAAAATAGGCAATTTTTGTGGGTCCTCAAATTAAACTGCTATTCCACAGTGAGGAATTCACTAAAAATTAAAGAGACTGTAAGGCATTTAAAAACGTCTGCTTCTGCTGGATCTTTTTATGCAATACAAAATCACAAAAGCAGTGAAATTGTAGATGTGCTTTTTTGGTGTACAGAGATTTGGGATGCAATATGCTGTTAAAGCTTCATTTTCTACATTTTCGACTTTTTTCTGAAAACTTGAGCTCGGTCTCCAATGAACATAGCGAAAGGTTTCGCCAAGATATTTCCCAAATGGAAAAAAATACAAAGTAAAATGAAGTCCAAATATATTGGCAGACTACTGGTGGAATCTTGGCCGGGAGACACCAATGGATGATTATAAAAGGGAAAAAAAAGGACAAAATAAGTGTTTTGTTATCAGCTAAACATTTTTTTAATAGAATAAAGTTATTAGACTCATTGTTCAAAATTTACTACTATATGCAATATGTACTCAGGTCTAAAGACCTGACTCCGAGTCTGGTCGATGATGAAAGGAATTAAAATATATGAAATATAGTTTAATTGAAACTTAGTTTTTGACTTTAATTCCTCTACTTTAAAATTGCTGAGCGTTACAGAAATATGGTTGCCATATTTAAATTGAACAATGTCAAATTGTTTTTTTTTTTTTTTTTTTCATTTCCTATTATATCCCGACCAATGATATATAGGTCAATCACATGATGTTTTTTTAAAGATAAAAAAAAAAAGTTCAAAAATGGTCAATTGGCTTTTAAGAGTAGTGTGGATGTTTTCTTGTGCTGCTAACAGTCACCATTTTCTGTGTTAGTAAGTTACTACCTGAAATATAAAACTCTGTTAATCAAACTTCATTAAAAAATAACGAAGTATTGCTACAGTTCTGAGAGCTGGCGTTTCACACGCATAGAAATGTACGAAATGATACGCATAGATGTGTAAGAAATAAAGGAACTTAAAGGGGGAGGTTGTCAAGTGTTTTAAGATGTCCTCGTCACGACGAAGCCTGACGCTGCTCTCTATCAACTGCTACAGTTCTGCACCAACTGTTCCACCAAGACCCGACTGGCTGAATCGAAGCGGTTCAAAATTAGTGTTTTGGCATCTGGTACTGATCACACTTATGAATTATCAGAATTCTCTGGAGTACCGTTCGTAAAACCTAGCGGGTAAGTTTGCATAAGTTTTCTTATCATGTAGACATGTATATTACCTTGTGTAGGACGGCAGCTGAACGCCCATCTCCGCCTTGGTACACTGTGATGGATACAGAACTCTGCAAATGGCCAGAAATGTGTGTAGTGCTGTGTTTGTGTTGTGTGTGTTGTTATATTGTATAGTTGTTTCTGGCCTCTGTCGCCAGGAAGGCGACAAAGAGACCAGAAACAACTAAATCTGGAAAGCCTGCCCAATGTCGGTCTACACCACGGGGAGGTGCGCCACAATTGCGCAGGTACTGTGGCGGACCTCGACTAGCTCGTGGGTTTACTATTCCCTGTGTGTGCTATATTGCACAAATTCCGCACCACCGGAGGAAGTGCTATACCGGTAGGTGCAAGTTTTCTTATCAAATTAAATATCTTCATAAATTATAAGCACAGCATTATCCAAGTCGCTGTGATCAGCCCTCGTGGGTAGCGCAGTTAGTAGGATCACCGTACTCCCCACACCGAATGTTAAAACGCCCGGTGTGGGGAGGACGGTGGACTCAGACTCACTCAGACTAATATTCGGGACTCGAACTCAGGTCTAAAGACCTGATTCCGAGTCTCGTCGATGATGGAAGGAATTTTTACGGGGTCATTTTCACAACGTGGCTGAGTTAATCGGTCTCAGCAGAGGGTAGCATGTTTTTTTCTCCTGGAAACTCGGGTTTTTCGTCCAGCAAACAGAAAATCGACTTCAGAACACACGCAATTTACACGGAGCAATATGGCCTTAGTCGTTGATGCTCCCAGAAACTAGAGATCATCCTCAAATGAACATAAAAAAACTGCTTGTCCAGTGTATTGGAGGGGGGGGGGGGGTTATGTAACCTTTATTATCGTTCTATTTTTTCTACGCAGCTATCTGGAAGTTTGCGGTTAATAGTCTAAGCCTTTCACAGACTAAGATCACCTCCGTATATAAAAAAAATAAAAGTATACATATTGATCACCTAAAATCCACACAAGATTATGCCACATCCCACACATACAAAACAATGTTAAGATCATTAAACAAAAAAAAAAAAAAAATAGTGAAGAACACATTTATCCGTCAACATTTTCTCTTAATTATGAATCTGTTTGAATATTGGGTCCATAGAAACTTTTCAGTTTTCACAATAAAATTCCACTCTCAGTGAACCGGCTACGAATAGCAAGTTTTTGCCTGGGGTTACTGATAATTATTCTCAAACGGAATCACAGGCTCAAGTCAGCTGCGCGTTTTGCGGGTGTAACACTGAGAAACTTGAAACTATTGAAGGCATTCTAAGAAAACTGTATTCAGAAAATAGCTCGCTAAGGGAACGTCTGAGCCAGCTTGAAGATTGTCAACGAAAGTCCTTGAGCGTACTACAAGGTCTCTTGCCCGTGAACACTAGACTCCCTGGCCCTGGCCCACTGGAACGCCCATCTCCCACACCTGAGTCATCGCTACTACCCGAAACGGATACATGTACACTCTCTAAAGACAGCGCCTATAGCGCCATGCTAATATCAACGAAACGGAACTCTGACATTGCAGGCATGAATGGAGCACAGCAAGGCCAGATGCCCGGACCTCAACCGAAGCAAGCATCCCCACGCCAACGGTATTCCAGAAACAGCAAAACCACCTTGATTGGCACGAGAGTAGTTAACACTAGACTCAGAATACGAGATCGCCAAGCCACCAGCAATACTCATGCAAATATCTTCATTAGCAGGCTGGATCCGTTGACAAGAGTTGAAGAAATTCAGGCACTATTGATGGAACTAGGCATACCCGGTAAGCCTTTCAAAATAAATACCAAGCATCCGTCTTATGCTTCCTTTAGGATTCAGATTGATGGGCCTAATTACCAACAATACCTCAATGCAGAATACTGGCCCAGAGGTCTGTTGGTAATGCCATACTATGGGACACCAAAGAACAAGAACTTATCAAGCCCGAACCCCATTCCACAACAATGTATAACTACACCAGCATAGCTACCTGTCCTCTCTAGCGGAGTCTCCCAAATTATATCCGAGAGCGAGTGCAACTTATGGATGTCTAACGTGGAGATGACGAGCGAACATCGGACCGATCGCATTCCAGTTAGAATATCCAGAATGAGAGCACATCGAACACGACATCGATCCTGGGACGAGATTTCAGATCATTATGTGAAAAGCAAATACTGTTCCAAGAGTAATCTCACCATAGTACAACCTTCTGCCGAAGTAAAAATTCGATGTTTCCTACAAAACATCAGAAGTGTCAAAAACAAGCTAGATGGTCTACTTGATTTGCTTTCCTGCTCAGAGTACGACTTCGTCATTCTGATTGAAACCTGGCTCAGAGATGAAATGGAAATTGCTGCCTTCACCTCAAATCTTGGCTATCACACGCTGGCTGCTAATAGAATTGGGAGACGAGGTGGCGGTGTAGCAATCTGTCAAAGGAGTTCACTACCACTGATTAAGGCATCCACTTATCCAGGAGGTGACATAGAAGCTGTTCTTGGAATCTACCGAATTGCTGGCTTGTCGATCTCTGTGTGTGCCGTTTATTTACCTCCACCAGTTTCTGAGGATTCTGTACTTAATCTGACAGCATGGCTGTCATCCACAATCAATAATCGGCAAAAGCTCATCATCCTCGGAGACTTTAACCTTCCACTGCCAGCCACAAAGAAGATCCTAGATACTCTGTCATTGAACATGTCGGAAATGGGCATTGGTCTTATTCATGTTCCTCCCTCACACGGCGATGCCACCCTGCAGCGCATCTTCTCAAACTGTTTAGTAGAGGAAACCCTGACCATAACTGAGAATTTCCTCCCATCCGATCATGTTCCGATTGCTGCGATGATATCTCTGCAGGCACCTAAGGATGAACGTACACAAGTACAAACTACGAACACTGTTAGGAGAGTATACAATCCAAAATACATCAACATTGAAAAAGTTACTACCCTTTTCCAACTTTACCCATGGAATATACTGGCTGAGCTTAACATAGATGAGGCTGCCTACTGGCTTTCGAGATGGATGGAATTCATTGCAAGGTCTGCAATGTCCAAAACTTGCATCCTTAGTCCCCACTCAAAGCCATGGTGGAATGACCTCCTGACCAAGGCCTTTAGGGAAAAACAGGCAGCCCATGCCTCTTACAAGAAGTCGCCTTCACAAGAGTCATACGCCAGATTTTCCAAGGCAAGGATGGATTTCCAGAAGAGGAAACAATTTTCTATTGACAATTTCATGAACGGCCGGCTATCCAGGGGAAAACGTGTGTGGTCCACTAGCCATACTTGCGCCCCTCCATCTTTAGATGTCCTGGAATGGTGTGAGCATGTGCTGCGTTTTAAGCGAGATCACCGTGTGTCCGAAGCATATCCTTGGAACGAAGCGTTTAACATTTCTTCACCTACTAGTAATACAGAAATCTCCGAAGAACAACTAATAAAAATAATAAATTCACTACCTGACAAGTCCACCATAGGAATTGACGCAATACCTATGTTTAGTCTAAAAATTGCTTCTCATTTCATCAGCAAAGAGCTCACTGAACTCTACAACAAAGTACTCAAATTTGCACAGGTGCCTTCAAGCTGGTTATCATACAGAGTCGTGGCAGTTCCGAAAAAGCCTCATGCGAAAAGACCGGCTGACTTCAGACCAATATCAATTGCCTCTCCCTTCCTGAAATGCCTCGAGAAGTGCATCTATAATGATGTAGCACTCGCAATCTTTGCGCATAGGCCAGAACACACCCATTATGCCATGCCTAATAGATCTACGGTAACCTGCCTACAGTCATTATCACAGAAAATACTTCAGGCCTGGAATGACAACGAAGATCTTCACACCATTTTTCTCGACATGAAATCTGCTTTCGACTCAGTCCAAATAACACCCCTTCTTGCCTTACTTGAGAGATTCTACGGGATATCCGGAAATATGCTCGAGATCCTCAATAATTTGCTATCTAGGAGAATGCTTCACTTCAAAGGCGATGGCGTTAAAGTCACTAAAAGCGTCGAAGTAGGGATCCCACAAGGTGGTTGTCTCTCAGCCTTGTTATTTGCAGCAATATTCGTTCCACTAATGGATCAAATTCCAGCGTTCCTATCATATGCTGATGATATTGTTTGCTACTTGCCATGCAGACGCAATGTTGGTCCTTCACAAGAAAGACAAACCGCCTCTGAATCATTAAACAGCTACCTAAATACATTCTGTAAGTATGCTAAATTTTTTGGCCTGTCAGTCAATCCAGAGAAGTCAAACTATCTCATCTTTACGCCAAGTCGGATGACTTCTACTGATACTGCATCTTCTCTACTTCCGGTATTGGCAGGAAATGTCCTGACTCCCACAGACAGTGTCAAATTCCTAGGAGTAATCCTGGATGCCAACCTCACCTATAAAAAACAAATCCAAGCACAGTATTCCAAAGCCCTAAGAGCATTCTGGGGAATGAAAATTGATCTGTGCAAAACGCACAATAAGAAAATAATCAAGAAGTACCTTGCAACTTACTTCTGTAGTGTGCTATCCTATGCCGTGGAAGTTTGGTCGGCGGCACCACCCACCAGCCTCAGGAAACTATGGGGCCTCGAATTCTGGGTGCTGAAGTGGGCCAACTTGTGGTCGCACCAGAACTACACAACATCTAAATCTACTCTCTGCTACAACATGCAATATACGCCCATAGTCCACAGAGCCCATGTACTAAAAATAAAGTCATTCCTTCATCTTTGCTCAGCTAAGCAGGATCACATCAACATCTGGAACACGGTTGGTTGGCGTTTGCCAGGCAGACATCTCCGTAGTACTCCCTCCTTATGTTCAAGGCTCCAGCGGTTACAGAATTTCAAGAGACACTTCCCTAATGTGACTCTGGACACTCTCAACTCGCTCAACATCGACATCGACCTGTGGACGATAGACAAGGCATACCGAGATGGCATCTTGTCCTATCTTGCTGTTTGTAAAGGACATTTGTGTAAGTGCCGATCTTAGTTAACTTATGTAATTTGTTTCTGCTCAACTTGTTCCTTTTTCGCTGTAATTACTACTTCATTCATTTTTACATTTTGACTATTATCTTTGCTTCGATCTATTAATTATGATTTAGTTATTATTATTATTTTTTATTATTATTATGATTTTTTTTTATAAATCAAAATCACTTGTATAAACAACTAATTGTAAGATTCCTCTGGCTTTCTGTGTAAGGAATCACTAGTGTATAAAAAATTTATGTTAATAAAGAATTTTATTATTATTATCTAAAGTAGGCACTCCAATGTGAGCACAATTCTCCAATTAGGGCAGGGATTCTCAACGGGGTGCGATATCGCCCCCAAGAGGGCGAAAATTGTTTTTTTTTGGGGGGGGACATGGGTATTTCAATGGTTTGTGGACCTCCAAAAGTTCAACCCTACCCGACGACATTTTATTCCTTAATATTTAATTTCTCTCATTGGGTTTTCTTTTCCCCTGAAACAACTGATTTTTAACATATAGGTATATTATATTGGAAATGACTGAGAAATTTTGAAAAAAAGAGGATAGTGGGCCTCATTTAATTCAACCACCTTTGCTTTTCATAGGCATTAAATGCCTAAGTGCTTTCAGAGGTAATGTCTCCGCAATCCTTGACATTTGCGCCTTTCCGGCAGCTGCGATCTTGGCCGCGGCATGGTGGGTATGGTTTATGTATTTATTCTTTTGTTTCATTGGTCAATATATGAGGCATGGATGGAGTGAGGAAATGTTACAGTCTATTGTTTCTACTTTCTAAGCCACAATTAGTATTGATTTTTTGTTTTCATGTGGAAGTAATTTATTCTTGATCCACAGTGCTTTTGTGAGTGACATGGGCTATGAGAGTTAAATAAAAATATTTTAATATTTTATTATTTAATTCTTTGTAGTTATTCAATCCATCATCAATCGTATCAAATGCTGAAAATAAAAAGTGTCGACAGTATCTGGATGAATATCTAGCTTATGGTTTTATTGAAAACCCATTCGACTCAAGACAGCCTGTGTCTCGTGTGTAATAGTTCTTTTTCAAATGGGGTTATGAAACCATCAAGAATTTTAGATCACTTAAAAAGGAAACATCGTGATGAAGTTGGTAAACATATCGAATATTTTAAAAATTTACAACAGAATTTTGAGCAACGTAACACTGTTACTTCCATATTTAAGAAGAACACACAAACAAATGATGATGGAATGATTACATCTTTTAAATTTTCAGAAATCATTGCAAAAACTGGTAGTGCCAATACAGTTGCTGAGACTGTGATACGACCCGCATTAGAAGCTGTAATTTCAAAAGACATGCATCAAAATCCTTCCAGTATTTTAAAAGCATTGCCATTGAGCAACGATTCAATTTGAAAACGATTCGATGAGATATCAGTTAACATTGAAGAGCAGCTAATTGACAAACCAAAAATGAGAAATTTTTCTATTCAGATTGATGAATCCATTACTGACAATAAGGCCCTTCTAATGGCATACGTTCCTTATATCGATGATGATTGTAAATTCCAAGAGATGTTGTTTGTAAAATTTATAGAAACTGACTGTACGGATGATCCATTTTTGCTGCTGTAAAAACATGGTTTGATTAAAAACAAGTACCATTGGAAAATTTGGTATCCTGTGCCATTGATGGTGCTACCTCCATATGGTCGGAAGGCCATGGAGGTATCTCAAAAAATCCTGAGAGAAATCAATTCAAAAGAATTATTCGGTAAAGCCACTTCGAGTTACAGAATTTCTAATGTGGGAAATTACTATATTAACGAGCACTTTGTATATTCGTTAAAATATAAATTCATTGACCATTTTCTTTAATATAAATTTTTCAATAAAATTTTTCCTCTTGTCTTTCAAAATATCCACGTTATTAGTCCACATCATTATTTGCAAGTTATTGCTTTAAATAAGAAAATCAGTGAAGAGTTTATTTGTTTATCCGCGCTATTGACAGTTTCATTAGGTGATTAATCACATGCTCGTGCCCTAATAAAATTTCAATATTTTATAAATTTATCACTATATATCTCCATTACAGTTTTATGATTAGCTTTTGTTCTTTTATCCTTCAACGATATTTAGATGCTAAAGGTCTTTTTTCCAATCTAGATCTGTACTATGTAGAGTAAATCTCATAAAAATAATTGATTAATAAATAGCGACAGTGTCCACATGAATCTGCTACCTACATTTATTTAACAAACTTAGCACATCAGAAGCATCGATTTCATCACCATCAAATTTAGCATAATTTAATCTGCATTCTTTTTCACTCGGGCACCACTTATTTGCGCTTTATCAGAATATGAATGTGCTTCTTTAAATTAACAGTAACAATTAATATGCTTTCGTAAATTAACAGTAACGATTAATATGCGTTCGTAAATTAAGAGTAACGATTAATATGCTTTCTTGAATAAAATAAACAGAGTGATTCTTACTTATTAATTTTTAGCTTTAAAGATTATTGCTATATTTAATACCACTCATATACAACTTGAAATTAATAATACTTTGTATAGTTTATTAAGCTATTCGCCTAAATTACTATACATTAAGGTGACGTTTCAGGTTTGAAATTACTCATCGTATATTCGTTAGTGCATGGAAAATGCAAACATATTATGTGGAAGACATGTACTAGGAACGCAGAAAGCTTCAATATACTAAATCATTATTGTACATTCCGTATTAGTTCCGTTTTTTTATTTTTTTATTCAGTGAAAACTCATTCGTTGAATCACTCTTTGTAGGCTACTTACTAATGGCCCTTAGCTTACCGCAGGTATATTATGAATATGAAAATTACATTTTCTCCATTTTTGTGTGTTTCCAATACACAAAAGATTGGGTAAATTCACACAGAACAACATATCATGAAACAGGAAGGAAGTAGACTAAATACAAATGAAGAATATTCCAACCTTGAAAACAGTTACGTTTTCAGGGACACTGACTCAACCCTGACATGGGCGCTATTCCGAACATGCAATATAGAATCAAACTTTACAGGACTGGATCATGGCTATAAGGGGAAAAATAATCGGCCATTATTTTTGTCCCTTAAAAATTTAAATGGAACCTTTTGAACAGCAAACTAGACAAAATTGTATGCAAATACTCAGAAGAAAATAAAAAGTAAAACAAAAATTAAATATTATTTCGAAGTTTGATTAGGTAAGGAATGTGACCTTTTCTTGTTTAACATTATAGACTTCTTCAATTTGTTCAAAAAAAAAAAAAAAAATACTGTATAATAATATAGATAAGGAAAAAAAATATACCTTTCCAACAATGAAAAATACTGTAATTCAACATTCAGAAATACAGTGAAAGAAAGTGAAATAAATCAGAAATAAGTGGGAATGATTAAATTTTCTAACATTTTAAAACAATTAATTTATTAAAATATACATATTAAGAAATTACCACTTACATGATGCGCGCATAATATATTTGTAGGCTTTTAAGAATTATTTCAAAAAATATTTGGTAATTTTTTGTTGAATTTTACTGTACATCGTTCATAAAAATATTCGCATTTCTTTAAACACTCAAATATATTTTTTCTTCACACAGAAGGCCTCGACGCAGTTTCAAATGCTGCTAACATTTCATGTTTGGAAGCTTTAATATTGCCCTCATTTTCATCAAACTCTTCGTCGATATTGTCACTAGTTCTTTAAATACGCTCCAAAACGTTGGAGTCATTCAGATATTCAGCTACTATGACATCTTTATCGACTACTAAAAATTTCTCAAGAACAATTTCTCCACTGATCAAACCCCTCGCTTGGAGTTCTTCCCAAGATTGCTCACTATCTTGTAGTAGTTCATCCCTCTCATCGCTGTTCATTGGTGTTTTAGCAAAACCTGCTTTTGCCAAACAATTCTTGATCCCTGTTTCCGTCGCATCTTGACTCCACACTTTCGCCAACTCTGATATGCACATCCGCAAATCTATAACGGAATCTATAGGTTGGTTAGTTTCTATTCTCAGTATAATTTTATTCAGTATGTGCCCTCGGTAGTGCATTTTCAAATTCTTCATAATACCTTGGTCCATTGGCTGCAGTTTAACCGATGTATTCGGAAGGAAGAAAACAAGCTTCACACTTGCAAGTTTCAAAATTACCGAGTGAAGGTGGTAGGGCAGTTGTCGATAATCAACGGGATTTTTTTTTTCTTTTGTCATTTTTCTATTGAAATTTAAAATCCATTGTTCAAAAATTTCACCCGTAATGCAAGTTTTTTGTTGTAGTCCAACTCAAACGACTTTACTCCTTTGAAACATCATAAAAAAAGCTTCAGCTTTTTAATTACCAGCCATATTTGCACCAATCTTTCTCTCCTTACTATTTTTACCACCTAAACAATTATCATTAAAAGTCATTGTCTTATTCGGCAAACATTTAAAAAGTAGACGTGTTTCATCAATGCTGAATAATGTCTTTGGGCTCGTAATTCGACATAATATTTTTCAAAACTGTTCCTTTCCAACGGGTACAGTCTTCGCTGATTACAACTCCACTTTCACTAGAAATAACTTTTTCGAGTAAGCCATGGCGCATTTTAAATTTTTACAGCCAACCACAACTGTATTGAAATGTTTTATGCCCCGAAATGATGCTATTTGTTATTTGGTTTTTTTTTCAGGAGCATTAGCAACTAAGGCCATATTGCTCCGGGATATGCGGTGGTCATTCACTGACCTTTCCGCATCCTCCGTATTTGGCGGTGACGGGCTCGAACCCCGGTCTAATCAAGAAGCGTGTGCACTGCTGCTCCTTCCCACCTGGCTACGGAGGCGCCTCCGAAATGATGCCTACTCCTAGCCATTTCTTTTATTAATGGCCCTGATATTGGCATGTTCTGGTTTTGAATGAACTTCACCAACTTAAAAAGGGTTTCATCTACATCTTCATACAGGCACAATTTCACACGTTTCCGACTGGGTTCCGTTTCCTCAAACAGTTTTACAATGGAAACAAGGTTTTTCAGAATGGTTGTTACAGGCAGGGATACCAAATTTTAAAGCGATTTATTCGTTTTATAACGCCCCGATCTGCACTATTAAGCAGTCACACTTTTTCCACTACGCTCAAGGATTTCCTCTTAGACATTGTAAGGTTACTTGCACAGCAACGAAAACAAAACTGACTTAGGCACCACTTGTACCTACCATGTAAAAAGAGACAGGTGAAATTTAGTGAAAGTGTGGATGACTCATTTCTGCGAAACAAGGGATGAATTTCCTGAATAAAGGAAATTCACTCTCTCCTAATTCTCTAATAGGGTGCTTACAGTAGAAAACTGGTTAACCAGAGCCAATATCCACGTTGGTAATATGCCTTAACCTTTGCCAATGGCTGTGGACACATAGATGGCAGTTGACCAGCGCGACTTTTCGGTACAATAGAGGTGATCGTACGGACACCACTAAATTTTGGAATGTTTTAGCTCTTAATTCATGCTTTCTAAAACATCATCAGTTGTTGCAGTAGTAGGGTTTTAGAAGCATCAGCGACTAAGGCTATATTGTCCATGTATACTGTCTGTAAATTACGTGTGTGTTATGTGGTCAATTTTCAGTTTTGCTGAACGAAAAACCTGAATTGCCGGGAGAAAAAACCATGACTACCCTCATCTGAGATCGACTAACTCAACCACGTTGTGAAAAAGGCCCATAAAAATTCCTCACGTCATCGAAAGGACTCGAGCTCAGATCTTTTCCGCCCAGTGTGGGGAAGACGGCGATTCTACTAACTTCTACAACATCAACTCTATGGCCTAAAGGCGGGAACAATGAGTACCCAGGTCTCTCAAAATCAGTTTTTTATAGGGAAATTTTCTTTGTTATAAGGAAACTATTTTCAGTGTAATGGGGAAAGGGAAATCAAAATAATTAGCGATATGGAAGTTCGCCGGAGTGTGTATGTATATATGTGAATATATATATATATATATATATATATATTTTTTTTTTTTTTTTTTTTTTTCAGTTAATCTTGAGCACTTTAGGCCAGTGGTTCTCAAATTGCGCTCCGCGGTTCCCAAGGGATCCGCTAACAGTTCCCAGTATATCCATGGATAATTTCTGTAATGGCCACTTTGAATTTTACTTATTTTTTTTTAAAGCAAAATCTAAATATCGGGGATGTTGTACCCCGCATGAGAATTCAGTTGTCTACAATCACTCACAACTTTAAAAGACTTTGTGAGACGGATAAACAACAGCATTCTTCACACTAGTGACGGATGAGGTAAGATTGAATGTATGTTCAAATAGTGACAGTTAATTTTTGTGTAAGTCAGAAAAAGGTAGATTGAAAACATATAAATTAGTTCTGAGATATAAATTTTTAATTTCATATGCCTATCGTCCGGACACACCATATTTAAGTGAGCCGTGGTTATTTTTCGAAACCAAAAAGGGGTCCGCGAGCAAAAAAGTTTGGAAAATACTGCTTTAGGCTATATGCGTATCTTTCAAAAAGTCGGAACGTCATATATCCTTAAGGATATCGGATTTATAAGGTTCTATTGTACGTTTACATTTGTTGGTGATATTGGGGTTCAGTTTTGCTTATATAAAGATAAATCATATCTCCTTAAAAAATCTCAATCAAATCCACTTTATAAAAATTAACAGAATTTAAAGTTATTTTTTAACGAAATTCGGTACTGATGCATTTTTTCCGTGACTAACTGATATTGCTGATCAGGACATTAAAAGCTTAGCGATAACAGCTGAAGGAATAATCTAATCAATAAAGGAATTTCACTGTGAGTTTTTTTTTTTTTTTACTTCGACTATATGTGATCATATCCAAATGAAGGTGTGTTTGCACCCCTCTTAACAATTTTTGACTCTTCTGAAGAAAAATTGAAAGAATGATATAAGTGAGAGATATAAATTAAAAAAAAAAGAGCATGCCAACGAAAATGGAAGTTAGTGAGTAAATTAACTAACCACTTAACAGTAAACTACAAACTTATTTTTCATCATTATAACCGACCTCCATGCAGTCTGAGATTCACTTCAATCACAAATATTAGAGACAATCAATCACAAATATTAGAGACAATCAATCACCCAATTCGTCGTACCTCTGGGTAAATTAAACTCAGTACTTTGCATAATGTGGTATGCATACGCTAAATGTGTAATCAGTACTTACTCTTAGCATTTATGCACGCATTCTCAATTATCTTTGAATACAGTCCACTTTTCAAAACGCATTTATTCCCAAATTAAACCATCATTCCCTGTAAGCTCTTTATGTAGTGATAAACGGCTTATATCTCAGGAGAAGTCATTTTTTACTGCATTAAAGATACCAGTAAATATTTACATAGTAGTACGCTAAATCTTGAGCGGCGGTCAGCCTGGGTGAATCAATTTATTATTTGGAACAAGTTGACCTAACAAGAAGTAAAATGGATGAAACATGTTTCTTAGTTTCAATGTATTCCAATCATTTTCATCTGTAATATTTATTTTGATCTCTGGTATTATTTTTTTCTTGTGAAATTACCTTGTCTCTTTCACTATCTAATGATGTATAGGAATCAGTGGCGAAGCTATAAATTCTGCTCCCCCTACGCGAATTCCGAGTGGTCTCCCCTAAAACAAATCTAAAACAATACATTATTAGCATTTCAGCTAATAATAATCTTCGAAAAACTTCGTGTTCTAAAGTCCAAGAATCGCAACCGAATCGTAATGTCAGAAGAAATAACGCTTTACATGGTGTATTTATAATCTAATATTTCTTTGAAATGGTGAAGACTTCAGTATATTATTCAAACTCCTGGCAGCTGCCGTAAAGCGAATTTGTGTACTAACAAAGATTATTTTTTTAAAGAAATTTGAAATTTTTGTTTATATATGTTTCATCTGCGTATGTTAAAGATCATCTTAGAAAATTAACAGTTTTAATCTGAGTAAACTGAAATGGAAAGGAAAGAAAATGGCTGAATGGATGTATCTTTAACGACTCTAATTCGCATGACTCTAAAAGTTCATGCGAATGGTACGGTGTTAATTAATTTATCGAAATTTGTCCAAAATCTCAAATTTCCTCTATTTCAAAATTTATGCAGCCACAACAGTTGGAGTATCCACCAATACTGAAATACTCTTAGGATGGAGAGATTAAAGATGATTCTGTTCTAGGCAAAAGGAGTTGAGATCGAGATAGTTCTAATGACTATAGTGGGCGTTCACCCACCCGAACGAACGCACAAACATGCACACAACACAAGTATACGTACAATTTACACTGCAACCACACCCAGATCTGACTTGCGTGCCGCTCTCCGTGTGTGACGGTATAGTCGGAAGTAGTGAACCTAAGCACGAGATGAATATAGACTCGTAGACGTGTCGGATTCCGAAACGACCTTTTCCTAGTACGACCGTAAATCAAGACGCGTGCTACCTGGGGACAGGATATGAGGTAACAGTTGCATAGCTGTTTAACCTGTGCAGACCTACAAAGGAAACCATCACAGTCACATGAAAGTAGCGACATAATATGGCCAGCACAGAGAGAGAGAGAGCGAGTTCTTTTTCTTTATTCCCGTTTTCTGTCTCTGTTGCTGAGCAAGAACGTAATCACGCAAGCTTAAATTGTATGAGAATTCAGATTTCAAACTTAGCAACAAATTACTTCAGAAAAATAAATATTTAAAACGGCAAACAACGTATTCCGAGAGAAATTCTATTTCTTTACTGAAATTTTTTATGAAACTTATTTAATGACTTTCGAATTTTCTTAAATATGTCAGAACATATATTTAATAGAACCATAACCGCGTACTGTTTTGCTGCTTATGACTTTTACGTTATTGAAAACAAATAGTTTTAGTATGCTATCGAGTGTGCTCGGGATAAGAGAAGATTTTTAAGGTGCCAGCTGGCTAACTGCACGGAGTAAACGAGGGGGGGGGGCAGAATTTGCACGTACAAGATTCTTTATAGGGTATAACACATTTGGGTTATAACGTTATCCTTGCCAAAATGTAGATGCCATACAAATTAGACAATATAGCAATATCCTATATGCAGCATATATCACAGACGTCGTTTTAAAATGAGTATGGTTATATTAATATAGAAAGTACTATAAATGTTTCAATATATCTAGGGCGGAAATATTAATTTATTTAATTACTGCATGTGGTAATTAAAGAAATATTATTAGTAACAAGTTTTGATGTCTACGATCAAAGAATACCAGTACAGTACTGTATTCCTACGTAGTGTGCAAGGCACTGAAGCAATCAAAGTTATCAGGAATCAGTACGTACATTGCGTCTATAAAAGGATGATGTTTCGGTCGGTTTGTCTGTTTGCTGGACGAAACCCCGAGTTACCGCGAAAAAACTCGTGCAGCCCTTATCCGAGACCTAATAATTCGACCAAATAATGAATAAATCCGATAAAGGTCCCTCTCGACCTTAAGGGGATTTAAACTTAGGCCTGTGTGCGGTGGGTGTGGAAGGACGGCGATCGTACTTGTTTATATTTACCTGCCAGAGCAATATTAATAAACGAAAAAATGTCAAAATAATGCAGTAATAATATGGTCACTCCAGCTTTATTACAGTATACAGTAAAATCGGTCACTCCAATTTTATTGTGTACAGACATCTTTAATCCCTCTGGTCAAATTAATGACAATTTTGTTTTTAAATCCAAAACGCTTTCCTTCTTGTTTGCTGTAAGATTTTAACCTTACAGCAAACAAGAAGGAAATTCAATGATATATAGCTCATTCGCCTGAATAAAAAAAAAATAATAAATAAATAAAAGAAGTTTTTAAATTATACGGGGGGAAAAGATACATTATCACAGCCTAAAGGGTGTGATAATGAATTTTTGTGACGTATCTTTTCCACCTCTTTGAAAGTATGTAAACTGTCTGTAAATTGCGTGTATCCTACGGTCATTTTTCCTTTTGAAAAAAAAAAAACATGTTTCGGGAAAAATAATACAATCCCACCTGAAACAAATTAACTCGAGGTGCGAAAAGGCTCATAAGAATGTTCTATTGAGACTGGATTCGGACTCAGTCCTTTCCCACGTGGTGTAGATGATCAGTAATTGTTGATCACAAATGACTCCCGCGATGAATGATCGCCAAGTCATATAAATATATATATATATATATATACGAGTGAAAGACAAGGACGGGGCAAACGTGTGTAGTCCACATTTCATACTTCCACCTCCCTGTCTTTATATTCCCAAGAATGGTTGTGAGCATGTCCTGCGCTTTAAAAGGGAACACTGCTGGTCAGAAGTATATCCTTGGAATGAAGCGCTCAACGTTTCATCATATATCAGTAATATTGAAATTTCTGAAGAACAGCTAATAAAAATAATAAATTCACTACCTGACAAGTCCACCATATGAATTGACGCAATACTTATTGTTAATTTCAAAATTGCTTCCTATTTCTTCAGCAGAGAACTCACTCATGTCTACCAGAAAATACCCAAACAGGCACAGGTGCCTTTAAGATGGTTGATTTACAGAGTTTTGGAAATTCCAAAAAAAAAAAAAAAACACCTCGTGCAAAATCACCTGCACACTTCAGGCCAATATCAATTGCCTCTCTCTTCCTGAAATACCTCGGGAAGTGCATCTATAATGATGTTGCATTCGCAATCTTTGCACATAGGCCCGAACATACCCATTATGCCATGCCAAATAGATCTACTATTGTCTAGAGAGTGAATTAATTAATCCATTACATAAAGTAAGGCTTCTTATTTCACAGTTTATATAAAGACTTGGAATCCTTAATTATGTGGACTTATTGGAAAGGGTAGAGGAAAAAAATGACAAGACTAGTTAAAGGCAGAAAAAGTATTCTTACCAAGCGATAATTCATTTCTGTAAGTTAGAACGTTAGAAAATCAGGATTCTGTGGGTGACCAGATTGAGGTATTAATGCTTTAAAAATGTCGAGCAATCTAATTTTCAAGCAAATCTTTACACTTAGTCACGTGATATACAAGGAAACAAAACCTTTAATTCAGAGTTCAATTTGAGTTCAACTGCAGAGAAGATGTCCGAAAATTTTGTTTTAGCCAAAGAATAATTGATTGGTATAAAGTGTCACCTTCACTTCTGGAAGTTTATCTCTATTTAAAGGATCGGAGAAATATTTGAAAGAAAGAAAAAAAAGAGACAAATTCTACTCAGGCTTTTGTTTTGGTTGATGCCACATAAATTTGCTGCTTTGTACCCTATTTGCCAATACTGAAAACAGTATGGAGAAAAATAAATAAATACTATTCTTTATTTATTTAGATAGCTTAGAAAGGTTATAGAGATGAGCGGTAGCAACATCCAACTTACAGAAATTTTGAGAATCGCTGCTCGTGTTGGTGTAACCCGTATTAAACTTCAAAATCGGATACACACTCAAAGTTTATCTAACTGGATGATTATAAGAATTTAATTGGGGTTTTGTAAAACTTGAGCATAATTTTGTTTTAATTCATTCGGCATTTTTTTTTTTTTTTAATTCGGGGAAATTTGGAACTATGTGACAATTCTTGTATCTAAAAATAAAATCCAGTCAAATGTGCAACCAAAACTAATAAGCCAACTGGCTAATTACACACAAAATGTGTGTCAAACAACTATACCTACTTAGGCAGGATACGTATTCAAGTGTCTTTTCAGAGTCTTCGTAGGCAGTATTGTTGGTATAATCACCATCAGAGTCCTCCCCACGCGTGGTGGAAAAGAATTTTTTTTTATTTGGTAGTTGTTGGCGCATAGGCGTCTGTGGCCATAATGCACCTTCCAAGGTTTTGCAGTACTTTGATCCAAGCCCGAGGCGGGAATCGAACCCGCGACCTTTGGGTTGCCAGGCAGGCACTTTACCCACCTGGCTAGCCCGGTCGGCTCGGTGGAAAAGAACTGAGTTCGAATATCGTCAGTGAAGCAAGGAATTTTATGGGCCTTTTTCATAACGTGGCTGAGTGAGTCGTTCTCAGGCGAGGGTAACATGGCTTTTCGTCTAGAAAACACATGTTGACCACCGAACACACACACTTTTCAGACATATTATATACGGCGCAATATGTTCTAAATTGCTAATGCGCCTAAAATCCTATAACAACAGATAACTAGAACCCTATAATTTTCAAAACAGTTACTTTGATAGACAGGTGCCCCCTTATAATAAGTTTCAAAGAATAAATTTCAAATAAGATTCAAATAAGTTTCAAAGAATAAGTTTCAAATAAGAATCAAATAAGTTTCAAATAAGTTTCAAAGAATAAGATTCAAATAAGTTTCAAGGAATTAGTTTCAAAGTAATAATAACGTTCAAAGAATGCAACCTGGTAGAATAACCTGACAAGCTCAACCCACTGTGCGTTACAATTTAAATATTAAAACTGCGTACGATGGAATGAAAATAGGAAGTGCTAGAGACCTCAGGCTAGTCTTCTGTCCCAAAGAAAGCAGAATATCCTCCGCCCGCCCCTAGATTATCGATTACTACACTAAATAAAATAATCTGATGAGTCTAGTAGCATATCTTAACCTATCGAGCCGTGTTCTTTTGAAACCAAACAGCGCTTCACAGGTAATGTGGTAATTTTCCGGAAATCGCAGCACTAATCTTTCTGCTTCAATGGCCACATCATTTATATGGTAAACAGGGGTAATTACTGCAACATTCCCCGCGCTTTTGACTGTTTAGAATTCACTAATCGCCAGTGTGTGTGTGTGTGTGCGCGCACACACGCTAAGAGCAGCCAGAGAGAGAGAGTTAAATAAGATGTCTGGCTAGATATCCAATGTCACGATGCACTAATCCTGCTAGTAACATGCGGATCTTCATGATTACTACAACAGCGTTCGCGTTCTGACAAATTCTCCGAAAATCAAAACTTTCACTGTTTTCGCAACAAAACAGTAGTGCTGCCCATCGATATAATAGGAACCCATCGGTTTACTAGCATGCATTTTACCAATGGAAATTTCTTCATATAAATAAACCGGTACATTATTAAGCGCTTTAGCATATAGTGATTATGCGCCTTTTGTATTCATGTCTGTCCGTCCGCATGTAACAGTGGACTCCCAGTGGACAGATTTTTACGAAATTTTATACTTGGGCCTTTTATAAAGATTCGGTCCTTGGCCCATTGCTATAGAATGTGGTCTTGGATGAGTTCCTCTCAATGGACCTGGACACTACCACTGCTCAAGCCTTTGCAGATGATCTCATCATCTCCATTCCTGGCAACTCCAGAGCTGCTCTTGAGATATCAGCCATGCACACGGATTTCGGAAAACTGAACAAACCTTCATAAATTAACCATTTCTCTGGACAGGGCAATCTCAATCCAACATAAAGATACAACATAAAGATCCTGTTCATAAGCTCCCTAAAGACCTTCAGGTCCCTACAAATAAAGACAGAGGATAAAAAAATTAAATTGGTTACAGAGTTCAAATGCCTAGGAGGGGTTGTAATTGATTCTAAACTCACATGTCATCCCACCTAAACTACCCACATCAAATAGTAAACAGCTACACAGTCATCGTAGCCAGAATCAGCAGAATGGGACTAAATCGTCGTTCCCTGTGGCTCCTGTACAAAATCCTTCCCTCCTATGGCTCGGGCCACGTTTGTCTACAATTAGAGGAAACTCGCAGCCATCCAACGTAGCATGCTTCTCAAAACAACACGTGTATGCTGCACAGTGAGTAACCCGGCCCTCCAGGTCGTCGCAGGCGTTTTGCCGCTGGATTTAGGAGTTATCAGAAAGGGCCTTCAATACTTCCTCACAAGTGGTTTGATAACGACCATCATGGAGTTTTCAACGGACACAGCCATCAACATAAAAGCAGAACGTAAACGCCTCGCAACCAACCTACATCATGTCTGGCAAGATAGGTGGACGGAAACAACAACAAAAGGAGGAGCGATAACTAAAAGATTTCTGCCCAAAATCTCACAAGTGTTCCCTCAAGTCCTGGGGTTTTGCCTAGGGTTCCACACCACGTTTCAACAAACAGGCCACAGATCTCTAAACAGCAAGATAGCCTTCATGAACATTATTGAGAACCCAAGTTGCCTATGTGGACAGGAAAAAGACTAGGACTACCTCATATACAGTTGCCCACTGTACAAAACGTCAATGCGCCATACTCATAGCCACAATTCAAGATCTTCCATGTGAACATGAGTATTGTAAGGACCCGTCCTTACATTAATTAATAAAAATGGTTAAATATTATGAGAATTTAACTGTAGTACGAATAGTGGTTTTCTGGTACAAACAACATGGATTAAGAAACACTGGAATTCAAAAATACCTTCCAGTCACTCTCTGTTTAGTAGTAGCTTGTTTGTATAGAAGTTCTTTGACAAGTCAGTGAAAGTAATATACCATGACAAATCCCCATTAAGACAGAGGCAGATGCACCATAGTAAGGGCCAAGAGTGCTTAAGCTGGCCCTCTTAAAGATTTCACGGTGAAACGCTATTAGAGGTGGGCGACGTCACCAGGTGTGCGCGCGTGAGGTCACGGGAGGAGCTGTGACGCTTCTCAGTTGACCTGAACTTCCGCTTCTCTTTCTGGATTGTTCTGGTATGTTCGAGGTCCACGGAAGTTGGGGCACAAAGAATAAAGAAGACCCGCCCACGGAAGAGGAGAGGAGACAAATGAGAACACAGGAAAAAGAATGTGCAGATCTCCTATTGGCCAGGAAGAAAATAGAGGGAATTTTGAGAGGGAGCATTCTGGAAAAGTTTTCGTGAGATTCGGAAGAAGTTTTCGGAGGAGTCGGAAGAAGTTTTCGGAGCGGTCTGGAGGATGATTTGAATGAGTTGGAGAACGATACAAAGCAGAGCGGTAGTCTAATTTGGGTGATAGCTGCAGCCCTGAGGTAGATGGAAGCAGTGATAGAAATTCTGCGTATCCCGACAGCCCGTAGGAATGTTCACCTGTAAACATGGAAGCCGTAGTGAGGAAGAAGGAAGAATCACACCCTGAGAATTATATAGGCAAAGTCAGTCGAATGAGTGGTCGAACCATTGACCTACTCGAAAACCCCTCTATCCACGGAAGAAGAAATGCTGACCGGTAAAGAGTATGCGACACTGATTGATTCCAGCCGTGCAGTACCCGGTAGGGAAGCACCATAATCACCGAGGTCCCCAAATGAGCGCCCCCGCATTCCAGTACCTGAATGACCGATATGAAAGGAAGCCGAGCAGAGAGGGAAGTTCCAGGCCTAACACGTAAGTGCTAGAGAGTTTACCAACATAGGTGTACTTAATTTATTAAGGAGAGGACTTTAAGATAACTAGACATATATGGTTAAGGAGGGAGGTTTAAGTAATGAAAATATGAATAAAAGTGTAAGGTATTTAAGACGGACGTAGCCTATAATTTGAAGTGAAGCTCCTCATATATATGCTTGCTGGAAGGAGAGATTATAATAGATAACTGAGAATTGTTTAAGGTTGGGAAAGGTTTTTATAATATGTATGAAATTAAAGGTTGAAATTTCGATTTATTATGAGTTGATTTGTGGAGAGTATTTCTGATTTAAGTAGGGGCTAATTAATAAGTGATATATAACGGTATAGAGGATTATCTGTTCTAAAGGGTAATGTTAAATTGAATTGATTAATATTTCCTGTTGACCTGATTGCAGAAAGGGTGTCTGATTGAATAAATGCAATTTTCTTACAAATTGAGACACGAACTCTGAAAGTTTTTGTGAGCCAGTTCATTGGCTGGTAGTTGGTTTATTATACAGACTGTTCAGAAGAAGAGTGGGAAGAATCTATGTAAAGTGTATGACACGACCTATTGAAGTCCCTGTAAAGAACATGAAGAGACACCATGTCATAATGAATAATAATGTGTATTAGAATAGGATATCAGATGATGAAACAATTGAGTTTGAACAAGATATTTACACATATAAAGGTTAATGAATTAACAAGTCACCAGCCAAATATAGTTTGATCAAATACTATTGCTAATTTCTGTATGATATGTTAATAAACATTGTTTTATTTTACATTCATGTGTTGGAGTCTGTCATTCCGAAACTCAGCCAATCCTGTGGAGAAATACTTAAAATAATTAAGGTCCCCTACGAGTCAGGTAATCTTCTGAGAACAAACAAGTCAGATGCTAAGTGGGAGGATTGGACTACGGGGATATACATATAAAAAAGGGGATAAATTATAATAATTAAAATATAAAGAAAATTAGGGCAACCAAGAAAAACAATAATACCCAAACCCCCCCATAAACAACCAAGAAAAACCCCCACAGTATTTATTCGTAAACAAGTAGAATTACTGTTTTTCACTGCAACGTTTACCCAGGACCTCTTCGACAAACGAAGAGTCGTACCAAACAGCCATCTTGTAATACAGGTTGTTAACACCACGGCAGCACAGTAGGCAATATCTTCCGAACAAATTGACTACCACTCGGTCAGAAGCTCCCTAAAGACCTGAAACAATTAATTGACAGAACCCCAAGAATGATCACCGGACATGACATCTTTCCAACTTCCAAGATTGATTATCACTGGACATGACTTGCCATTAACGACAGTATCCTGACTTGACATAACACTGGAATCTACTGGACATGGCCAATATCTAATTCTTGCCTAAAACAAGCACCTGCTAACGTAGTTATCGGCCGAGGAGGATTAGGTGCTGCTTGGGGCTTCTCAATCGCTAATGGCAACCTACTCACAGCTCTCTTGTTATTGTTGTAGTAGAGTTTTAGGAGATTCAGCAACTAAGGCCATATTGCTCTTTGTATACTGTCTCTAAATTGCGTGTGTGCTGGAGTCGATCCTCTGTTTGCTGGACGAAAAACCCGAGTTTCTAGGAGAAGAAACCATGCTACCCTCATCTGAGACCGACTAACATTGTGAAAAAAATGCCCATAAAAATTCCTCACGTCATAGACGGGACTCAAACTACGGTTTTTTTCCATCCGATGTGAGGAGGACGACGATTCTACCAACTGTGCTGGCACAGCTCTCTTACTTGTCTTTTCCTCTCCCTTCTTCGGGGTATTTTTTCTCCCTTTCGTCTGATGAAGCTAACTGCTCCATTGCTCTCTTGGAGGACGCCATACTCTGTATGATCCGTACTTCTATTCTCCCCCCTCTTGCGTACACCCTGTACTCCCCAGATTCTACCTTTTTTTTTTTTTTTCTTTTTATAACTTGGTGTCCGTCCAGGAAGTTCAGGCGACCCTGGCTGAGACTAGTCAGAAAATAATGGGCAGCCTAGCTACCTTCTAGAGTTGAAGTTTTCTCTTGGGATTTTTGTCCACACACTGAAAACGCATGCAGTTAAAAACACAATATACTGACACATCTGTGTTGTGGGTGTGTTCTGTTTCACACCCACAATGTATAGTACTCGTAGATGGGGGAACCCCTGGTGCCGTTTGAGACTAAACACGCTCTACACTCTATATTGACACGTCATATCTTTGCAGCCTAACACACACACCTAAAACCACCTGTTTTGTAAATAATTATTTGGATGAAAGTACATGTGAGGGATCTAAGAATTGCACTGAAAACGCCCACTATAAATTCGGCCATAAATAAGTTTACTGGTATTAAGATTTAAAAAATTCTAATTTGCAAGAAAACTGATTTTTTTTTTTAAAACGTGCTTTCTCATCATATGAATGATATGTTAGTTACATATATGTCAAAAGTTGTGCTAATTTAAAAGCATTAGATGAATATGTACACGATGATCAGGATTCATTATTAAATCCAGGTTGATCTGTTAGTATTTACTCTACATGTCCTCAAAATGATATTTATTTATTTATTCGCATTGAGTCAAACTGAAATGAAGCTGAGACTAGATTATAAAATATGACCGTACGAGGGGTGCTGATAACTTCTCGGCCAATTATATTCTTAATTTATGCAACACTTTCGCCTTTTAACTCCACACCCTTTCGACAACGATGTTCCAGTATTTGTAAACATCTCAAATAGAAATCGAAAACTGCTTCCCCAGGATTGGTTGTCGTTGTTGTTGGGTTTAGGCACATCAGTAACTTTGGCTATATTGCGCCGCATCTAATATGTCTGTAAATCGCGCTGCTTCCCCAAACCAGGCTTCTGTTGCTCATGTGACGTCATCATTTGATACAAATTTGATACCCTTTAAATTGTTTTTTTTTTTTTTTTTTTTTTTTTTAAGATTTGGGAAGAGGTAGTAGTCCAAGGGTGAAAAAACTAGAGGATGACGAAAAGAAAGAAGCTTACTTCAGCCAATGTAGCATGCCTTTGGTGTGCTGCGTGTGCTGGAGCATTGCACCACAAAAATCAGAACTCCTCTCATGAGCTTTCCCATGCGTCTGGCCTTCAATTCTGAAAGTTCGTCCAAAAGTGATCAATAATGTTCAGCATTTATTGTTTTTTACCTTCTTCCAGGTTTTTAATAAACAAAATCCCATCCTTGTCCCAAACGACAGAGGCCATATCCTTCCCAGCAGACTTCTGGGTGCGGAACTTCTTTAGACCGCGGAGTCACTGCTCCTTTACTCCTTTGATTTTATCAAAGGATAAAATAAATAAATAGCCTGTGTACAGTTCTGAACAATCTTAGTAGCCTGCAAAGATTCTTTCCATCAAATGCAGCAAAAATATTTAACTCTCTGACATAGATGCCGAAAAACTGTGTGAGGATGCAACATACCGGAAAGAGATCTTCCAGTATTCCTACAGACTTACCGATATATGAATCGGCTGCAAAGTACCAAAGAATTGTGAGTAAAAGTGAAACATTCTGCTTTAAGAACAATAATAATTTTGTAAGCTGTTGACTGGAAAAATATACCGTCTCTAACAGTTGTGTAAATATGTAAGACATATATGGAATTATTAGTGAACTGCAAATATATGATTTATATAATGTATGTACAGAATCACTAATATGTAAATACTGTATATATTAAACATAAAATTTGTATATAATATTTCGGGACGAGACTACGTGTTCAGTATATGTAACCCACTGCACGTAGTACCTCGTACCCTGATATGTACTTAGCACTCCTGGCACTTTGCCGTCCCGGGGTGGTTTCCTTATGGGAAATAAACAGATAATAATAATAATAATAATAATAATAATAATAATAATAAGTAATACTGAAAACGTATATTCCATGCAGGAACAATTAACCTAAGACGGTAGGCAGAAATATTTACCCATTAAGACGGGAATGAACTGATTATTAGAGTCATCAAGTTCTGCATAAATTACTGACTTAGATTCAGATCACTTTGGGTACACCAGTTGGGGACCACCAACGACTATATAATCCTGATATATACAGGATTATATTAACTAATTTTTATATTAACTATTAACTAATTATATTATATTAACGGGATTCTATTAACACATTAACTACGCGTTAATGTGTCGTCGCCTCTCTCTCTCTCCAGATTTTTGAATTTTGTCTAACGTGCCTTTTTTTTTTTTCCTGGACGTATTTTGGACTTGTGTTCGTAATGCCCTGAAGATTACTGCGTTTCTTATAAATTAAGATTTTTTTACATTTTATTATGTCCTTTAAACGTCGATACGCGCTGAAAATAAATGCGTATGTATATATCTGGTATATTTTTCCTGCTTTTGCCTATTTCACCATGCGAGTTGCCTGTTTTTGGACTCTTTCCAGAAACTCAATGTCTGTTTTCAGATGAAATCTGTATACTTGGACACAGTATTCTTCCAAATGCTATCTTACAATTGCCATATATAGCGAGATAATGACCTCCCTTTCTCTTCCTTTCTTTCCTTCTTTCCTCCCTTTCTTTGTGATAATTGGGAGCCCTCCCTTTCTCCACAGGATATTGTTCGATAAATCATCAATAGGACACCATGGACTTTGCTGGTCGCCTGTTTACACTGCTCAGAGAATTTCATATCTGCCGGTATCGTAACTCCAAGATCCCTTTCTTCCTCCGCTTTTTGTAATTCAAACACACCAAGTGTATAAATTATTTTGGAGTTGCTATTCCCCAAGTGTAAGACCTTGTATTGTGCTGTATTAAAACATAGCTGCCACTTTTCTTCTGACCATTCTTGAACCCAGTTCAAAAGAATGATCAGAATATACACATTCTGACCTAACTTGTGGCATTTTTAAAACATGGGCCTATATTTCTTAAAGAAATCGTCAAGTCGTATTCGTTTAATATCGTTATTCCCCGTGTGAATGATAATGCTCTCCTTAACTCCTTCCCCCTTAAAATCTGAATCCCTTGGTAATATCATCAATTTTTGATCCCCGCAACCATCCTGGTTCTTGTCCACCTATCTTTATTACAAAAACTGTACACGTTTTCCTGACAACAGAGTCTTCCAATAAAAATAAATCTCCTTTAATCTGTGAGCACTTAACTCTTCTGTTCTGGAACCCGAATTGGGAGTAGCAGATCACCAGATACTTGAACGCCTGACGAGTTCCCAGTTAAAGATTCAAAAAAAAAAAAAAAAAAGAAGAAGAATAGTCAGTTGAGCTTGATTTGTCTACTAGACTAATTTAGAATATATTCCACAGGCTATACAAGAGCTGAATTCATAACTCACACCGGAAATTCCGCAGGCATTTCCGTTAGAGTCATGATGTCCTTTGGTGATGTATTGAAAGTGTATCTTGTAACAACCATTATTTAGATAAAATCTGAACTTAAAAAAAAATTCCAAAATTTAAATTTGTATTAATTATATTAACAAGATATCAAGGAAACTGTTACCAAAAATTTATCGACAAGTGCCGAAAAAGCTAAATACCGAAAGGAATTTAGCTTTAAAAAAGAAATACTTTTGACAAGTCAAGAAAAAAATTACAAAAAATTGAAGAAGTGAGTTTCCCAAAATTATTGAAATAAGATTTTAAAAAATTACAGAAATTATATTTAAACAAATGTTATCTACTAGACACCTGATCAGCCCTTCAATTAAATCAGTCGGAGCCCACGACTGCTCTCCTCAACTGCCTACAATAGAAAGGTGTTCTACAGTTCAAAATGAAAATGATAATTGACGTTCTATCCAAGTAGTTTGTTTGTTGTTTGTTATTTGGTTTTTAGGAGCATTAGCAACTAAGGCCATATTGCTCCACATCCAAGTAGTAATTTTGCCCATTCTAAATGATATACGCGTACGTGTGTATCATTTAAGTTGAATCAAGCCTACATAAGTTAATATAAACTTACAAAATAAATAAAACAAAAACACAGTGGACTTAGTTTACTCGTTAGTCTTCTATCAGGCAAGAAACATCTCTTTAAAGAATTTTTCAAACTCAGGGTCCTGCTTACTACTGGGTCGCTTACAATTGGGGTTCTGCATGTATTAGAAAGAAAGAAATACTGATGGGCACCTGCAGTCTGAAGGTCGAAATAAAAACAAAAGATACAAATAGATCAGAAATAGAACCGTTAAAAATATTACGCTGATCAAGGTACAGCCTGAAATTATAGCGATTAAAACAACTCGCTAACACTTTCCACTTGCTTCATAAGAGCATCCCACACAGCAGAAAGCACGTGCTACGCTGCGCAAGAGAAATGAGCGAGACCATTTCAAAGACAAATTATGATTACCTTCCTAACTACTCCCTACTCGTTACAAATATTTATCGTCGGGTTGCCTCCCAATTATCACAAAGCTGCCACAGTGCTCAGTACTTTATCCTGGGCAGGAAGCAGAAGGGAAGTGGAGAAGTAATCAGCCGAACCAGATACACTCCGCGGTAGCAGCAGACGGTGTTAATGAACGCTACATGAAATTAGGCCTCTATCGACCTACCATTATTTACCGAGACTTATTATCCGGGTTATTTACAACTGTATTAAGGCAGCACTACAGAGACAAAGTGACGATCTTTTTCTATAGGCAGGGGGGGGGAAGGGACTCAGAGGGCAATTTCTATCAATAAAGGACATCAAGAAACAATTCGGGATATATTACAGGGAAGAGGCAAGCCGATTTAAAAGAAGTAAATTGCTTTAAAAAGCTCACTTGGAAAAAGGTCATGAGAATCTCACATTTTAGAAAAAGCAAAGATGGTTGAATCTATTGGAAAATTAGTGGTGTTGTGCTTCTAGTACTAGCATTATGTTATTCTGATACATAGCTAGAGCTACACGACTCGTAGCATACAAGAAATTACTGACCACCTTTTTAAGTCAAATAAATCACTCGACTCGTATCATACAAGAAATTACTGACCACCTTTTTAAGTCAAATAAATCACTTTTTCACCGAGAAGTGGGATTTTATTCCAAACGTATCAATTTCGATTAATTTTCTGTAGAAACGTTTATTGACTGCCTTGACCTGATTGTAAAGAAAATGAACTACTTACGTTGGGCAACAAAACAGCACCTCTTGCACGTGAAACAGACTGCAACAACCGCGCGATATTTAAGAACCACAGTGTATTCGGCCATTTTTTATGGCGCCGAATTGTGGGCGGCAGCCACCCCTACCCACATTAGGAGAATATATGCGAGTGAATTCTGGCTGCTGATGTGGACAAACCATAAGCACCATCTCCCTCAACAGTTAAGGACCACGCAGCTCTCTGAACAGCTTAAACTGCAGCGTTTACCAGACATCATTGCCTGGAAACGATTAATAACCACAATCAAAATGATGATTGGCACGACATCATCACCATGCTTCTGGCAGCTTTGTGAGTGGCACATCCCGCCATCTGCATTAAGAGGCACAAAATCCTTGAGAATGAAGACCAACAGACCGAAGATGGCCGACAGGTTTATATCCGCCAGTGCGTAAGAATCAATTGAGGGCCTGACACATATCGGAATTGACCTACTAAGGCTCATAGAAGATCCGAAATATAGGAAACAAACCGCGTGTGGTTCGCTGAGGCTATTGTTGACTAGTAGCTGTGTGAATTTCTGTCTAGAACTGTGTGTACGCAATTGAATAGTGTATATCTCGCACAAGTTGATTCGGTAGATGTGTTTCAATTGTATTACAATTGCCAGGACTCTAGATAGAAATATAGTGATGAGTAATGCAATTTATATTTCATATTTTCGCATATATTTAACCTTTCTTGTATATTTTAGACATTCTTTTATTTACGTTTTATGGTAATCCCCTGGAATTTTCTGCCGTGAAGGGAATTTGTCTCTTACCAGTGTACGCCTATATTTTATATTTGGTAGGACAAATAAAGATTTATTTATTTTGTCTTATTTGCTCGCAGTTTTCATCAAGCTCGTGCGCCACACACACATACTGCTGCGTGTAATAAGACTGGTTGCTCATTTAATATCATGTTTTCTATCACCAACCGGATTTTTTTAATACGTTATGGTAGCTTCAGTAGTTTGACCAATGTGGCCACGTTAAGACAATAAACTTCGTCGCCACCGAGACAAGAACTGCACCCTGTTTACTTCTTGTTTAAGTTTCAGCGAACACTTTTTCTCCTCACTAACCATTATTTATTTTCACTATGGAACGCATCTTGCATTTTACATATTTTAGCAGTGCAAAATTTGTCTTCTTTAGCTCAGCTTCTCTGCCTCGCCTACGGTTCTAATCCCGTTCGAGCCTCTGGGAGTTTTTCCTCGTCTAGTTTCAGTACTTTCTTATCTGTTCTTTTCCGGGCTGGAACTGTAAAAGTTTCTTTTCAAATAAAATGGATAACCAATCTTATCGGCGGAAATGTAGGTGTAAACAAATGAGTAGGTTATGAATTATAATATAGAGCAGATTAGGAATTATAAACTCGAGCTACCATATTCATTTTATCATATTCATATATATAATACAGTGCGATGTAGATCGGACTTAAACTATTGACTTTTTCCTAACGAGTAGACAGAAACAAAAACAATATAAAATATGGCATGTAAAAAGGATTTACCCGAAAAAAAACTGGAACCCTCTGTGGCAGTGTGTCTGTGCTGCTAGTTCTTGACACTATTCGTTGCAATATTACAATGTCATGGGAAAAAATAATAAAAATGAAAGGGATCAGATGACCTTACAAACAAGCAATGTTAAAAGTGAAAAAATTAAAATTACTATGGGGTGGCTCATAAATTTTTTCCCAAAAAAATTTATGAGCCACCCACTTATCAAAAGAGTTAAAAACCAATACGATGTTTAGTCTGTTGCAGTAGCCTAGAATATCACTTGTATATAGCTGCATGTTAAGATCTCGAGCACTAATCATCATCAGCAATGTTGTTTCTGTTGCAGCTAATTGAACCTACTCAACTTTTTACTGACTTCATATCACACAAGGAAGAAATTCCTAGACATAAATCGGATAAATGAAGGTTGGAGTGCATGCTAGAGGATGTGGATAATTCATCACGGTATGTACTGCTGACTTCTTAGTCAGCAGTACATACCGTGACGACTTTTCAGTCAAGTTAAGTTTAAGAAGATTGTTCACTTGATATACTCCTTAAAGATGCATATTGAGTCAGCAATTCCATTAGACAATAACAGCTGTCAGCTTTTTGGCCTACTCACTCATTTGTGTACCCCTACATTTCCGTCACTCTTCCGTTTTTTCACTAGATCCACTAGGTTCGACTTTGAAAAGTTTAATATGTGGCCATTGCACATCATGACAAATTACTTGGCATCCCACGTCTGTTTGAAACACTTTTCCTTAAGCTTCTTCTTAAGAGTTTTTCGTCGACTCAGTCGGATTTAATTATATAATTTTTCATTAAATTAAGAGGGGTTTATGTATAATTTTGGTAGGATAGTGAGCACTACCTTCCGAAAAGTATACGGACGCCCCTGGTTGCATAGTCCATTAGACCTTCCCGAAGTTGTTCAACAGTTTCACGAACAGACAAGCCAGTAGTGTGACACTCGACAATAACACCCTTCCCAAAATCAGCCATCTTGGCTCTACGACGTGGCAAGAAACTTGTGTGGCTCATACGCCTTCTTCATATTTCATCCATTTATTTTAATAAAATTGAAATTTATTTGTCCCACACTCATCTGTCATGACTTCACTCTCTCTCATCTACAGAGTTATCTTCCTTCCCATAGTTTGCTACGGTGCATCTGTGTGGTGTCACAGAGTTATCCTTGACAGAAATCGCATAAAACTGGATTCTGTCCAACGTTCTATGCTTTTAACCATCAGAAGAGCTTGTTGCACCGTAAGCACCCCCGCTCTCCAGGTCCTGGCTAGCTGTATGCCCCTCGATCTATACCATAAACTCAGAAAATGGATTCCTTGAACATTCACTGGCATTCAGCTTGATATGGCGAACGACCCAAAATGAGAACAGAGAAGGCTAGCAGCCAAACTGCGTGAAATATGGCAAGATCACTGGGATTCGACAACAAAAGGTGCTGTAACCAAAACATTTATTCCAACTATATCACTAACATACCCAAAGCCTCCTCCTTGATTTTCTCCAGGTTTCCAAGTCACATTCCTGCTTACAGGGCATGTCCCATTTAGACAAATTAACCAAGATAGGAATTGAAGAACACCCATTCTGTCTCTGTGGCCATGAAGAAAACTAGGAACATGTCATGTACCTCTGTCCCCAGTATGGCGACTACTGGACTAGACTCTTCGCGAGGATACAGGAAAATTCCTTAAATAAATTCTGAGCACCATTTTCTCGTGGAAGAAAACTTCTATATAGCTCTCACTGAGTTCGCTCAAGATGTATTCCAGAGAAGGCGTTCTATCGACATCGGGCACACATTACCAATTCCAGGACAATCGAACTGGCGACATTAACGCCTCACTTTTCTTCGCACCTGCATACCTTTGAGTTGGTCGGGTGCCGTGACATCTGGCTTGCCAGATGTCATGGCACCCACGTCACTCGTTACTCTGACAGCTTCAAAGGCATGCAAGCAACTTTATGAATCCAGAGTATCATGCAAAATTTTACCGTACAACACCATCAATTTTTGATGAATTTAGATTTGGTGTTCATTTTCTAAAATTACTTTTCAGTTTCAGAAAAGAATAATACTTCTGCAAGTTTCAATTTCTGTATAACTGCGACTATGTTTGCTTATATGAATGATACCTCCCAATAAAAAAAAAACAGTATGCAATTTATTACAAGCGGATATTTCTAAAAAGTTTCAGATTTAGTCGTTCAAACGTTTTAGGTGAAAATTTACATGACATACGACGACGTTGATGTCTAGCTTAATATTCGCAATCAATATGTCTGTATGATAAAATGATACCTCCAAGTGTACACTTCCAAGCAGTTTCTTATTGTCACACAGGAACATAAAATTGTGGACGTAAAAGGTATTACTATTGCTGTATATTGCTCACTTTGCAGATGTCAGTCCAAGTTTCAATAATTTTAAACGAGAAGCGAAACACGTATGTTCATCTCAATATTGATAAATAAACAAAGTAAAATGTAAAAATTCAAGTTTATTGAAGAAATTAAAACATGACGCCGACTATATATTTTATTAATTCATTTTTTCTGAGGGCGCGTTGTAAATTTCTTGGAGGAGATTTTCTTTGAAATGTTTTTAAATCCCAGCTTTCACTTAATTCAACTAAGAAATAGTTGTATTTTCTCTAAGGCTGACTTCCAAAATGCTTACTTTACCGTAATCTTTCACCACATACAGGCATGCGTTCAGAAATCTGCCAAATGTCGGTAAACGTGGTAATAGACGATAACCTTGTCAGTATCTTCAGTGATCTTCAGAACTTCTCGATTTCGCGTAGTGAAGTGGGATACGAACCAATTACTTTCGCAGGAGTCCGTGATCGTAGGCCACGAGGGAGATAAGCAGAGTTTAGATGTATTCCCGAGTTTATCCAAAATAAGAACTGGAGGAAAAATCCCGCTTCAATTCAAAAATAGAAAACTGATTCGCAAAAGTTCCTTCTTAACTTGTTTCAGGATTCTATAAATTTCTCGTTTAATATTTAAAAATAAACAAATGGAGAAGTGTGTGTGTGTGTGTGTCAAAGTATCTAAGGCTATTTGGCGTCAAAATATTGGGTCTGTAATTTGAATGTTTGTTGGGCGAAAAATCTGAATTTCTGGACAAAAAAGGATATGCAACCCTCACCTGAGACCGAGTATCTCGGCAACATTGTAGAAAAAAAATGTCTATAAAAATTCCTGCAAGCATTAACGGTATTCGAACTGAGGCCCTTTTATACCGGGTGCTGGAGAACGATAATTACAGCCACTGCGTGAAAATGATGACTGATACGCGTTCTTTTGTAAAGTTTACAACCAAAGTGAACAATGATTTTTATGAGAACAACAATCAACCGGACACAGAAGAAAATGAGCAGATGAGGCGACACAGTTTACAATTGAATTCTGGATGGGATGCAGTTTCATCAGAAGGATGTGGGGGAAAATAGTTTCCATGCTGCAACATTATGCAAATAGACGTTTAAAGGTAGTGATGTTGGTGGTTTAATGCTGTCGGTTGTAAGGTATCGAGATGAGATCCTTAATATTTATGTTGGACGTTTGCAGGAGCAATCGAGTCAGACTCGCTTTAAGTTTATGATAACGAAGATCTTCTAGAACCAATACCTCTAGAGGAAGACTAGAGTCAGTCGTAAAAGCCTCGTCCAAGGCTAACTTACTTCGTTGGTCGCAAAGTGAAAAAGCCCATAAAAATTCCATCCTCGCGACAAGACTTGAACCCAGATCTTTTTCCCACAGGGTATGGAAGAAAGGTAATGGTCGCTAGTGGAGTAGGTTAATCACATGGTTGGTTGGTTATTCCTAGAAGCATCGACTTTTTTTGAGCGCAGCGCGTTTTTCCTCTGTACAACGTTTCATTTGTCTTTCAGACATAATACTTTGTATTATCTGTACACTTTTTGTGCTTAAATCGTTCGAGATTCAATATGCACAATTTATATTTATTTGTATACTACATAAATTCAATATGAAATGGGTTTACTACATTTACCATGATTTATAGTCTTAACAAAGTTTCAACAAGATAGAAGAGAGAGTTCTGCAGTATTTTAAACACAAAATGCACTGAACTAGATTCTGAAGAATACCGGGTACACGAAGTTAAAACATATGCTAAAGCTAAACCAAAAGTAATCTTACTGAAAGTTCTGTAATACAACGAAATTTAAAACACGCGAATTATGTTCTACGAATAGGAAAAGAAAGCCTTTGAAGACTTTCTGAGGGTTAAAACGATAAAAATAAATATACTAGAAGAATAAAAATCCAAAGAGGCATCGTAAAACAGAAATAAAGCGAAGACAGCCTGCAGAAAAGAAAGTTCGCATTGACATATCAGAGAAATTCCCGTGAGACCGAATCAGCTGGAGGCAAATCAACATTACTCGAGTAATCGAATGGCCCTGGAGGATGCCATTCACGTCACATGAAGTCAACGCGTGAGCTACGTTGTTGTTTAGAGATGCATAAAGAGAGTCATTATTGGAAGTTTTCTTTCATTTTTTTACGTCCTCAAAATTAGAACAATGGTAAATTAATGGTTATCTGCCGAACACGATAGACCAAGTAAACAGAGAAAGTTCCGAGATAAGAGCGGGATGCCCACACACCTAAAGCATGCTGGTTTATTGTTCAGTTCACTTGCTGAGAAAAATGCAAACTAACGAGAATACTGTGTTAAACAGCATTAGCTACTTTGGCAGTCGCAAGAAGACTGCAATTTAAATTGCGCAACCAAATATTATTGTGAAGATTTACTGTATGTAATTTACAGCACAGCGCGAGGTATCCGAGCATTTTTATGGTTTTGTTTTAACCATATCTTTAATCATTTAATGATGGTTTGGAATATTTTGAATTAACGCCAATGCAACTCAGGCCATGAACTGTTCGAGTAGTGTTTGGAAATCGTGTGGTCTGAGGCTAGTTTTCTAAAATAAAAAGAAATCGCTTTCCGTCTGACACTAAATCAGATCCCCCCGAAATGACCTGAATCAGTTCCATTTGCCATCTACTGGATCAGGACTCAGATTTTAACAAAGATGACAAATTAAATCAGAAGCTGTGGGGTTGCAGTACAATATGAGTAGGAGCCAATTATTCAACCGAGGATTCAAACGTAAGAATATCTGGCAGATATGTACAGACATCTGTATTCAATAAACCTGAGAAAATATTCAGATATATATTTCGAATTGCGGCCTTTTTCGATATTCAGTGTAGCTTAAAATTTTGCGTAAATGCTTCTCTTCTAATATATATCTGATTATAGACAGATTACTGTCTGCATAATCTTTGACAGCTGTCATACAAATTATACAGGATTATATTTTGATTGGTGATTGCCTTAAACTTGTGTAAGGTACTAGACGAACAAGTTCTTGCAAATTATCATTTTAGTTCGTAGTAAATCACCGAAGTAGGTGAAATAGCATTGCTTTTGTTTCATCTCATATTATGAACACCTTCACAAAGAATTGGCTGCTATTGCACTACCTCAAATAAGCAACGCTTCCCCAGTACAGAAGAGATGAAAGGCCAACAAGCTTCGAAACGGTGAGGCCTGAGTGGTGGCATCCGACGAAAATAAGTAACGTTAGTCTTCTCTACTGTGTGCATAGTATTAGAGTCAGGCGCCCCCTGTGTTTTCCCACATCTGCGCCATATGTACACTGTGAAGAAATAAAGAACTACTGTAAATGCCAGAAAAGTGTTCTGTGTTGAATACGTAGTTTTGTGTTGGGTTCTGTTGGGTGTCCTGGCATTTGGCCGCAGGGCCGCTGGTGGAACCCCACGTTGCCCACACACACCGCTAGGAGGTAGCCAAGCTGCCCATTATTCTCTGGCAAGTCTCTGCAGGGTCGCCTATGCTTCCTGACAGAGACCAATGTAAAAAAAAAAGGAGAGTTATGGGGGATGAAGAAGAAGGCATCCCCCAGGCACAATGGAATACATCCATCAGGCGAGAGTAAGGGATGGAAGTGGGACAAAAGTTGCCGTGCAAGAGAACACAAGCGTGATCGCCATTTGGCACAATCTTTTTGCTCTTCTCATTCAGGTCCGATCGTGATGTCAATTTCAGTGGTGATGTCATCCGGTGATCTGTGTTTAAGTCAGTAGGGATATAAATAGGAATGCAGCTGTGGTTGTCCTACACTGGATCTTCTCAGATTTGGTGGTGGTGTAGTCTCATTTGCTGATAGGCCTCTGCATTTATTCCCAAAATACAGGTGCTTGCCTTCTCTTGGTTTTGATGATGATCCGGATAGTGACTATATCCATGATAGGGTCTTCCGTCATGCGAATAAGTCTTGTGCGTAGCGCGTAAAGGCGACATAGTCTTCTTCTCTTAGGAGGATGTGCTGTTCTTGGTTTTTAGGAAGGTAATGTATCCTAGTCAGGAGGAGGCATCTCAAATCTTCATTTATTTCGCACTCATACATCAGGTGGTCCCAACTTTCGAGGGAAACACAGAGGCATTGTGGGTTTTCGGTGATCCCGAGTGCAGTGAGCTTTCCTCTGATAGATCCATGGCCAGTTAAAAAAGTGACGTATAGGCCAGGGGAAAACCATGTGGGAGATTTTGGGTATACTGTTGCTATTGTAGGAATGAATTTTCTGGTGACTTCTCCCTTTGTAGACTGTGTCCACCTAGACTGCCAGACCTGCTGCAAGTATGCAGTGAGGCGCTTCTTCTCGGCCTTGATGTTATTTGAGGGGTCGGTTGTAAAATCCAGACAGGAGATGGCTTTACCTTTGGAAAGCATATAAAGCAACCACATTTGATTATTTCTAGATTTAGAGGTAGCACGCCGGCCAACACTTGCAAGGCATGTGTGCTGACTGTGCAGCAGGCCCGGGTGATGGTGAGCAGGATGACGCGCTGAATCGAACTGCTCTGGTGGCCTTTGAAAACCAGATACCGGATGCATAAGTGATTATAGGGGGAAACCTTATAGAAGAAGGTGAGCGCGCTTCAGTCCCCAGTCCCGACGTGTGATTCTTGCCACTAGCGCAGTATATTTTCTAATCTTGGTATGTAGATATTTCAGGTGTGGTTTGAAAGATAGGTTCCTATCCAAGATCACTCCAAGATATCTCATCTCAGTTGTTAATCGGATAGTTCTCCCTTGGATTTTGATTTGCGGTGGCCTCGCTACATTCAGAGAGTCTTTAAGCAGGATGGAGTTTGTCTTTACTGGTGAGATTTCCAGGTGGTTGTGCCAGGCCCAGTCCTGTAAAGTTCCGAGTGCTCTATTTGCTGCGGCTTCCAGTTGGGATCTAGTATCAGCGGCAAGAGTAAGGACTAAGTCGTCTGCATATGCTTGAGATTGGACATTCTGCAGGTTCCATAGTAAGGGACCCAGGACATAGCCCTGGGGACATCCTCTGTATATTTGGCGCGTAACTTTGCTATATGGTGTCCTGACGGTTATGCTCCGCTGTGATAGATAATTTTTTATGCATTGGTACAGGTTGCTAGGGAGATTTGCTGTACGTAATCTGCCGAGGAAACTTAGCCACCAGAGTGCATCAAACGCCCCGGCAAAGTCCACTGAGATGGCTAAGAAATATTTTCTGTCCGTGCTCTTTGCGCCTTCAGTCATGTTCTCTTGTGCATCAACAATGGAACGACCCTTTCTGAATCAATATTGATTTGGGGATAGTAAGTTGGCATTGTTGTAACATGTTTCTATTCTTTGTCTTAGAAGATGCTCAAACAACTTGCTTATTACTGACAGGAGAGCGATGGGTCTATAGGAATCTGGTTGGTCATGGGGTTTGCTGGAATTTTTCAAAATTAGCCTGATATTTGTAATTTTCCAGTCTGTTGGGAACCATCCACGCTAGAGACAATGGTTAAATAGATTAAGGAGAAGCTCTGGATTGTACACCGCCACCTTTTTCACAATTTCCGGTTCTAGCAAGTCTAGTTCCTGTGATTTTCTGTCTCTCAGTTTTTATGCTGCTATACTGAGTTCTTAGGCTGTGAATGGAGGCTGCTGCTGTTGCGTGGTGTAACTCTTGTTGTCTTCACACAGTTGTATTTGATGCGGAGTGGATGGAGCAGCTGGCAGTTTGAATATTACATCAAGTATGTTATTTATCGATTGCGTGCCAACTCGTGGTTATAGTCCAAGAGGGGTCTTTGTGGATGGAATCACTTCACCTCTGGGGAGCTTGTTGGTAGTTACCTTGAAGACTACCCCCAGGAATCCGAGTTGCCAAAAGTAAAAACAAGGTCTTCCCACGATTTTCGTTTGCGCTTCCTAATTAATGCGGTGTAACTATAACGGACTTCCCTGTACTGCTGCCAGTGGGCTTCTACCTCAGCCTCTGACCACGATCTGCGAGCGCGCTGGAAAGTTTTTCGTCTGTAATTTACTTCGCGTCTTAGGGCTTCTATCTCAGGAGCCCACCAAGGGACTGCACCCGGTTTGGGGTTCTTCCTTTTGATGGAGATGTTGCAGGCCAATATGATCATGTCTGTGACAGCACGTTGGTGTCGGTCTGGATTTAGTGCTTGGAAATCACTTACTTGAAGCCTGTGAGAGGAGTCGGCCAGCACATGCTTGAAGAGGTTCCAGTCTGCCTTGGCGAGGGCATATCTATGCATTATCTGTCTGATTATTGGTGAGCAAGCAATGGACTGTTTCAGCTGGAACGTAATAGCCCAATGGTCGGATGTTGTCCATGAGTCATGTACCGTCCAGTTGGAGAGATATCGTACCAGTGATCTGGTTGCAAGAGTCACATCGATTGTGGCCTCCCAAAGAGTACTGTAAAAGGTTGCTGGGTTGTTTGGTTAATTTTTTACGGTGAGAGTGGAATTTGCAAGGAATTCCTCCAGACGCTGGCCATTCCCACGTCGGTCTTCAGTCTCACTGTGGTACAGCTGGGATCTGCAATTAACATCAGCGCCGATGACGATTTTTGCGTTGGGAAGTTCTGCAAGGATTGTCTGCATATATCTGATTGCAGGTAGGATGTCTTCTCCTGGCTTAAAATACATCGAGACGACATATAATTCTCCTAGAGGTGTAATAAGGTGCACACGTGCAGCCCAGGCTGAGAAAAAATGTACGATTTTCGTGACCGTAATGTTAGGATTACGGACCGCTACACCGGCCCATAGGGTATCTCCATCCACTTGAGCGATCTTGTAAGTTAGGGGGTACCCCCTGACTTCCTTATTATGCGTGTAGGGCTCTTGTATTAGGATAACGTCGATGTTATCTTCGTCAGCTTTTTTCCTTATTTGGTCTACTACCGCTCGAGCACGCTGCGCGTTAATTTGGAAAAATTTAATCTCCTTGGTGTTATAGCATTTATGCGGCGTACCCATAATCGGTTCGGGCCTGGTGTACGCTCTTGTAATTTAAGTAGACAGGGCATTTATTATCTGTCCCTTGCAGTTCGCACAGACGGGCTCGGCGGATTTATTTGGGCATGTGTTGTATTTGTGCCCTTTTTCGGTACAATGCCTGTGGAAGCATTGCTTATTTGAGGAAATGACATACCATGTGGCTCTATGGAGACCTGGGGACACCAGATGTATGACTGCGAACTTTATGAAGATCTCGTGTTGAATTAATCATTCAAGTGCGCCTTAATCCCAAAAACGGGGAACACTACTTTCTGGAAGATGAAGCCTCATATATAGCATTTACCAAGTTTGCCCAGAACCTGTATGCCAGACGATTGACCATTCCTCTGTCTGCAAACTTCGAATAGACGTGTTAAACAAAGCTTCTCAGAGACCCCCAACAAGGCGTCAGGTTTGACTGCTTGATCCATCATGCAGGACAAAACTGGAACTCTTCGGAGAAGTGACAAAACTCCACTTCCCAGAACATTGACTATCGGACGGGACGAACAGTCCCATGAATGACTCCCAACTATGACATTTTGCACAACCTATTCAGCTAAACCAACATTGGATCGCCTCTGCTGAGCCTCAAGTTTTTCTGGATGATGCGGACCTTTTTCTGGATGATGCGGTCTGGTTTGCTTCCACCCAACCACACAGGCCACATTGGCAACCTGAGCCGGCTCCCTTGTCTGGCTCATTGTCACCTCTTCCTGGCAGGGTGGGAAGGGGACAGTTTGCTGCCCCCTCCCCACCCTGCCACCCTATTTCTTCCCTCTGGTGGGGCATGGGTATGCCCCACTATAAACTGGAGTTTCCTTCCCTTTCGGCTCCATATTTCTGTCTATCTCCCCCCAGTCTTCAGCCTTCACCCCACTCTATCTGACAGCAACGTGAACATGCCCCACACAATCTAAAATCACCAATCGAAATTAATTTTGCCCAACATTGTGAACTTCTCCTAGCGCTTGCCGCGACGCGTACGCGATTTTTTTTTTTTTTTTTTTTTTTTTATAGGTCCTAGCCACTGAAATCTCAGGAAATTAGGTGGCAGGACCTGCCAGAGTGAACTATATACCAGTGAGTACCTGGTCTGCCTCCACGGGGCTAAAGTGGGACAACGTCGGGCCTCAGTAGGGGTCTGGTGGCTAAATGACCAGATGAACAACGGTACAAGGCATCACACATATACAACGTACATACACTTTTAAATCTCTGGCTTTTCCAGTCAACTGGTTCACCCACAATGTAAACTACGCGGAGATGGGTGAAACCCCTGGTGCCGCATGAGCCTAAACACACTCTACTTTACCAGGCGCCTCCGTAGCCAGGTGGGAAGGAGCAGCAGTACGTAGCACACGCTTCTTGAATAGACCGGGGTTCGAGCCCGTCACCACCAAATACGGAGGATGCGGAAAGGTCAGGGAATGACCACCGCATATCCCTGAGCAATATGGCCTTAGTTGCTAATGCTCCTAAAAAACCACACAACAAACAACAAACCAGGCTACTCGTTGTGAAGGCATTCACAACATGAGCCGTAACAAAAACGATGCCATTACACCTACTTCGGTGATTTACTAGAATTAAAATGATGCTTTGCACTGTCTATAAATTTCCCGTAGTCTAGGCTTTCAGCCCTAAATCCTGTTTAGTATTTATGTAATGTTTATTTGTATTCGATTTTCAGTGTATGACTAAAATTATACTGACACACACACACACACACACATGTAATTGAAAGAACACTTTTAATCGGAAAATCTGACAAGGTTTTTGAATCAAAAGCCTCAACACTACCTTATACCAAATTTCGATGCAAACTGAAATTCGCTTCCATTCCCCCGAAAAGAAATTTCCAGAATCGGTTCGGAAGAAGGTCGTTAGAGCTGCAGCCTAATCTGGCACGCCAATACTGCAAGTGTTAAGTAAAGTGGAGGTCCGTGATATGAGACCACCAGACTAACTTTCACTGTCCGTAAACCAGCCCTGTACTGTATGATTTCCACTCTGGTGTTCATATCGACAGGACACGTTTCCATAGAACTCCCACAGTGTAGATAACGGATAAACGTCCAAAACAACCAAAGAAGGTCACTCAATTCATGGTTTCAGGCACTGGTTTTATCAAAGCAATGCGCTTTTCCACACATCTTTTACAGTGCCAGATTGGTAACGACCATTTAAATCCAATCCGGTCCACTCTTCGTGTTATTGAGAGGAATCGGAGTGATGCATTTTCTAACGGATGTGGTTGACGGTGATTATAACCTCGATGCTACCTGCGAAGGCTATCATTCACAGTACCCTTTATAGCACACTGTGAAAAAAGATATCATCCATCATCTTGAAACATTACGGATAACATCTTCACAGTGCACTCACTCACTGTATCCACAAAACAGCCACTTAAATTGTATCCTCCACACATTTAGAACTTTGGTGTTTACAGTCCAATCCAGACAAAATTTACAATAACACTGAAAAGGGCAATGAACGATATTTATCCAAGAGTATTTTTCTTCTGAACTTTCTTCAAATCCATGTAACGTGTTAAAACAAGATTGGAACAGCCTTTAGTATCCACGAAGTATAAATGCTTCTTAAAAGACGCGTGTCAGAAGACACACTTACCAAAAAAAAAAAAAAACCAAACTATTATATTAGGCCACCCGAATATTTAATCTGCCGTGCATTATGTTTGTAAATGGCGTGTGTTCTATAGTCGATTTGCCTGTTTTGCTGGACGATAAACCAGAATTTCTGGGGGGGGGAGACCTTGCTATCTACGCCTGAGACCAACTAATTCAGCCACGGAATGAGAAAAGCCCACTAAGTTCCTCGCGTCATCGACGGGATTCGAACCTGGTCCTTTTTCACCCGGAGTGGGGAGGACAGTGACGATACCACTGCGCTACCGCGCAGACCTGCCACACTTACCATGAGATAAACCTCTCTCTCTCTTCTTCTTCTTCTTTTTCTTCCGTAGCTTAATCCGTCTGTCCCACTAAGCTTTCTGGGTCTGGGTCCTTCTACGCCATCCCTTCTATCTTGGGTCAAACTCTATTTCTGAACTCCTCCATGATCCTCTTTTGGTCATCTTCTCCCTCTCTCGGCCATCACTCACAAATCCATGTAAAAGTGGGGGAAGAAATAAACATAAAAAGTAAAAGGACCATGAATGAATTCAACAGAAAATATTGGACGACACTGTTCAATTCATTTGTTCAAGAAAATGGGACATTTTCAAAGATAGGCTGGCTGCTACTTTAAACATCAGTATATTTTATTTTATTTTTTTATAGAAGCATTAAAAAAAAAAAAAAAAAAGAAAAGTGGATGAAGGAAGAAACTTGAGCAGTCGTAATTAATTCTCTCTCTCTCACACACACACACACACACCTCCATGATCCTCCGATTCACCCCCCCCACACACATACACACTAAAAAGAAAAAAATAGGGAAACAAAACTGACATTGTACCTTTATATTTCTTCTCTATCAGATACACATAGCACCAACACAGCCACAGCTGCTATTTCTCCAAATAAATCTGGAAAAGTATTTCGCCGTTTACAAGTTGAAACAAAAATCTTAAATCCATTACAGTCCTTCTGGTATTTAAACTAGCTAACCAGATTTACTACAGAACTGGCAAAGCATTGTCATTATATCAAGTCTGCAAAGAGGTGTTTCTAAACCACGCTGAAGAAACGGCAAGATGGTACTGTCGAAATAGATGTAAAAGTGGCTTAACCTTATTATGAACAAAATAAAATACAGTTCTCGAAAGGGCAGCGCCTTTTCAAAAGTCGTTATAAACCCTCATCCCATCTCTATTCCTACGGTTTGTCTCCGCGAATAACACAGTGGTAATGTCACCGTCATCCACACACCGAGTGGAAAGGCCCAGGTTCGAATCCCTTCGATGATGTGAGGAACATTTATGGGCTTTTTTCACTCTACGGCTGAGTTAATCGGTCTTAGGCGTAGATAGCAAGGTTTTTCTCCCCAGAACCCGGGACGTTTCGTCCAGCAAAGCAGGCAAATCAACTCGACAACACACGCAATTTACAGACACAATACACATGAGTAGAAGAAATTCAATTTCCAGGTGATCTTAATATAATAGTTTAGTTGTTTTTTTTATTTTTATGATTTATAAATCCCTATAGAATTATAGGAATGGGAAATATTTTTTTTTTTGAAAGTTTGCCTAATCTCTTTATAATAAATAGACGGAAGCCCTAATTTTAACCTTCGCATTGTCTGCAAGAATTCCTGATCGCAAAAATAGCCCTTTTTTGATGCTACTACAATTATTATTATTTCTTCAATCACAACGCAAGGAGACTTCAGTGTAATTATTCGACAGATTCTCTTTCCCCTGGAACAGCAGATATTGTACGTTATAGAAACCCGGTTCTAATTGTAATGCGGTACTCGACAAATATCTCATATAAATAAGATCACAGAGATAAGTGCTTTGAAATCCTCTACCTAAAAGACCGTCTTCCTGATTGTCTCGCAACTCTTGCCATATACTTCATTTCGAAGACGTCCACATCGCATTCAACCTACATCAAATATACCTCTACTTCAAATATACCTCCTCCTGATGAAGAAGATTTTAAATATGGAACCAACAGGATAACCAATAACTCTGCCTGTTGATTACAGTAACGTAAAGGTACCACTGAACATGTGCCATCATGAAAACTTTCTCTGGCAAACAGTCAACTAATGAGCTCTTACTTCGATCAGACTTACCAGAAAAGCAGTTTTACTTATTGAGTTGCGACATAAGTAAAAGACTCTTGTCTTTCCAGCTCGTGACGACCAGTATGTGTGACCTTTCAATCCACCTATCTGAAATATTACAATCCACCTATCTGAAATATTACAATCCACCTATCTGAAATAATGTAGTTTATATAGCTATTGATGATAATTATCACCGATATCGATAAATTATTTATAAATTATTCATGGTTATGTATAATGCCTTCGAACATCTGTTCTTTTTATTGCAACTTTTCAGCGGACATATCTTCGAGCATTTCGTGACACACAAATTGAGAATCGCAGTACCAGAGGGCGTAATGGTCTGAATCTAAATCTTTTCATGACTACCACCGTTCCACCGGAGCCAGACATCTCGTGTGACTTGAATCTGACCAGTTTCCAGTAACTCTTCATCTCGTCTAACCAAAATGGAGCTATACTGAGAGGACAGAATTTATGGGATACCTGGTTCCTGCGCAACGCGAAGCTGTCACCGCTCTCGCTAGTGGACTTGGCAGGTATATAGGTACACTGCATTTACGTAGACGGTAATTCGATGTCAATAAGGATAAATCGTGAGTTAACCGACTTTGAAAGAGGGATGATAGTGGCTGATTGGGTCGCTCTATCGCGGAGATGGTACAGAATTTGCACTAACCCCGTTGGACAGTATCAAGAGTGTATCGGGAATACGCCATTTCTGAAATAACATCTCATCGTGGACAGCGCTGTGGACGAAGAAAGGTGGTGGATGAACGTGGCCGTCGACATCTGTATCGAATTTTTTCAGCCAACCGGAGAGCGACAGTGGCACAAATCACCGCCAACTTCAACGAGGGAGGTGCCAGAAACGTCTCCACCAAGACCATCAGGCGATCATTAGCCGCAATAGGTTATGGGAGCCGCCGACCCACCAGAGTCCCATTGCTGACACCACGACACAGGACTCCACGCCTCAATTGAACGAAAGAACATCGGCACTGGACCTTGGACGATTGGAGACGGGTCACCTGGTCTGATCAGTCTCGTTCCAGTTATTTCGAACGGACGGGAGAGTGCGTATCTGGCAGAAACCACACGAAGTAATACATCCGTCATGTCAACAAGGAACTATTCAGGCAGGTGGACGGTCCGTAATGGTCTGAGGCGTGTTCAACTGGCACACGTTGGGACCTTTGGTACGTCTAGATGCAACCTGAACGGTCCAGGTTATATGTCCATTCTTGCAGACCAGTGCATCCCTTCATGGTTATCGTACACCGACAGTGCAATGGCCTCTTCCAGCAGGACAATGAGCCTCCCCACAGAGCCGTGGTGACTAGAAAATGGTTTGAAGAGCATTCCGTAGATTTTATCACCGTGGAATGGCCTCCCCGTTCGCCGCACATGAACCCTGTGGAGCATCTTTGGGATGCAGTGAAAAGGTCCGCTCGAGATTTTTGCGACGGACCTTTATGGACAGTGGTGCAGCAAGTATGGATGGAAATACCCGTGGGACTCTTTCGTGAACTAGTGGACTCAATGCCTCGCCGTGTGACTGCCCTTTCCGTGCGAAAGGTGGGCCTACCCGTTACTAGGTAGGTATCTCATGATTTCACTCCGTATACAACATTACGTCCACTCCGTATACAACATTACATTCCGAACGAAGACCAAGCTTATCACAAGCCTAGCTCATCTGGACCTACAGAAATATTTCCATCAATATAATCCGGGGAACTCACTATCCACATGCTAAAAAATAAATAATAATAATTTATTGCCAAAAATTCAGGTAAGCCCACAAGGCCTTTTGGACAGAAACAGGAATTAAGAAAATTTACACATGCTGCAAACAACGACAATATTAGAAACATAAAATAATAACAAATGGTAATCTTTAGCACCTAGACCTTAGTAGTCTTTGAAGATAATATTTTATACACAGCATATACAGTAGTTGCATATTTTCGGTAACCTTTGGTACAGTCCAGTGACTTTCCAAATGTTTATTTACGAAAGTTCATGAAGTTCTTGCTGTCTGGAGCTGGCAATCGCGATTAAGGTGACACTTCGCTGACAGGATTTGGAATGGCGGAGCCCTCAATTGTATTGAATCAGGCTAACTAATTTCTGTAAGAGTTGCTAGCGAAAAATTAGTGAAATTGACTCTGTTGATTTATTAATTGAAGTGCAGAGTTGGAGAATGCACTCGTGATTAGCACAATTGGTAGGATTGCCGTCCTCCCCACACCGGGTAAAAAAGACATGTGTTTGAGTCCCGTCGATGATGGGAGGAATTTAAGGGCTCTTTTCATAAGCTGGCTAAGTAGTCGTAGTCGGTCTCAGGCGAGGGTAGCATTGTTTTTTTTTTTTTTTTTCTGCTGGAAATTGGGGTTTTTCGTCCAGCAAACAGAAAATCGACTTCAGAACATGCGCAATTTTCAGACAATATACACGGAGCAATATGGCCAGCTACAAGATTCGCTGATGCGCCAAAAATCCTACTACAACAGTGACAACAGTTGGAGACTACTCTATTCGTTTGTTGGAGCCTGTTCAATTTAGAGATGTATAATCGCCTTGTTCATACACTGTTTGAGTAACAGAGCATTACCCAATCACTATGAGAACCTTGTCAACCGTTTTTGGAGTTCGGCACTCTATTTAGAGGAGCCCTTCGGGTAACAAAAAATACATATAAACACCGTCTTACTACACCGTATGGAAAAGGCCCGAGTTCAGACCCCGTCAATAACATGAGGAAATTTTTATGGGACTTTCACATAACGTGGCTGAGTTATTCAGTCTGGGATGAACGTAGCATGGGTTCACCTGTAAACTCGGGATTTTCGTCCAGCAACTAGGTAAATCAATTATAGAATACACACAATTTTTAGATGTAATATATAGTGGCAATATGTTATAGTGCAAAATATGGTCAAAGTCGCCGATGGCCTAATAACAACTGTTTGATCTCAATAGTTCTCGTCGTCTTCCAGATACTACAGGGTCATCCAGATCTTACAAATCAATGAAAGTCACGTGAACGAAATAGCCCATCATTACCATACACTTGTTTTACGAATTCGTAGGTAGGTTTCAGCTGCAGTTTTCTTCAACGTGAAACAAAATTTAATGTTCAATCTCTGTTCAATCACTTAACACAATGAAAACTGAAGCTCTGAATAGCAAAACAGCTCTAAAACAACTGCTTTCTAAGACATACGATACACATATGACCGTGTTCCGGTAAGAACTCATGTAGGTCAGCTGCCACAATGTGCTGCACTGTGGTCCTCCGGGCTTTGACATGCGTGTAATGTAACACCTTCAATGCTCTACTGTTTGTATCACTCCAAATGAAACCCTGCATTAAGCAGCCTACAGTTGAGGAGATAAACTTTATTTCAATGTAATCCCCTCTAATTCGTTGAGTTATACATATCTGGAATCTTATAGTGTTAATACACGATTCCAGACATGCCACAGAATTATTGTTGTTTTGCTTTTAAGCCAAACGAATGCACCTGCGTATTGTATCTGCAAAACGCGTGCATTCTACACCCGAAAAGAATGTTTTTATCGATGTAAGACTCAAGTTTATGGAATAAAAAAAAATTGCCTCTTCGCTAATCATGACTTTAAAAGATCATGACTTTAACAGTCCACTTTAAAAGTTTACTTCCATGAGATGGTAGTCCACTACCACCTCATTGAAGTAATTTATCGTCTTATCAGAAAGGCCACTTGGATGGTTACTATCACCTCATCCGATGATTTATTCTTCTTAACTGTATCCAATACAGTGAAGAGGTGTACACTATTGCACACTAAGGATATCTGCCAGTTTTCTGAAGTTAAAACTAGAATTAACCCAATGTTTATGGATATCAAAGAGAACCACTTAACAACACACTTCTGTTTGATTTCACTTCAAGTAGTCTACTCGACGTTGCTGGTAGACTTTGCCCACTTAAACTGATGGTGTTTCGAGTTCATGTTACTGAAATACGGTTAATGACTGTCACTATTGTCAAAGATTAGTTATAAATTCCTCTGGCCCATGTGGTCGAGCCGAAGTAAAAAAAAGAACGTTTTAAATATTATTTTCAGGTGAAGCCTGATACCAATAAAATTAAAATATAACGCAGAATATTTCATTTATCTTTCGTAAAATAGATGAACTTCAGTATTTCAGTACGTCAAATGTTTTATACACTTTTTATTTCCGCTTACATTTTAATAGTTCAATGCAAATCCTTTTTATACTCTTATTTATGAAATTGATTATGCATATAACATCATTGATTAATGATATAACTACATTATAACATAACATGCATCTTTATATCGGTTAAAAGGAATGCATGTTTGAGAGAGAGAGAGAGAGAGAGAGAGGTGGGGAGAGAGAGAGAGAAAAACATGTGTGCACGAAAATCTAAAATATACACATAGTTAAATAATTATTTAAAGCAAACGTTAACTACTGCTTATAGCAGCATGAGTATGACAAGGAATATCAGCAAAGCGCTTTCCATCTCAATTACCACGAGCACAAACGTTCCGGCGTTATTGCAAAACTTGCCTGCTGCAGTAACACCACCTGTAGTATATAATCACGACAGCCTCAATTCCAAAATATTATCCAGATGTCACCGAGCAGAATAAACCCAACAACGCCAAGAAGTGATTTACTAAAAGTAATGGCACAAGCGTAATGCACATCGCAATGAATTACTGGATTACTTGAACTCATTGAAATTTCGAGATTAAGATAATCAATGGGAAAGAAGAGACTGCACATCATTTGTTCTTTAAGAAGAGGAAATTTCGTTGCAGCGAATATAAAATCGCTGCCTTGAACCACTTCAAAGGAAGGCGAATATCGATGGTAATCCCGCATACCGGTAAAACATGAAAACATCGATTAATGCAGCTGTGTATCCGTTTCTTTTTATTCTGTCGGTGTTAATGATCATTCGGATTATAGCGGGCTAATCTTATTATCAATAACTAGCGCAGAAGGCAAAGTTCTCGCAGCGTCCTTAATGGCTCTGTAAGTATCTCCAGCGCGTCATTAGGACATTCTAAACACCGCTTGCAGTGAACGCAAACAACTAACAGATAATTCTATCTTGGGGTAAAAATATAAACCATTTTCTTTCGAATCCCAAAGCACCTTAAAAAACTGAAGAGAGTAAAATAATCGATTACTTCTTCGTCGACACGAAACGAGGGCCTCATATTGGACTAGATAGGAGATGCGTACGTCAGGTAGTGGCTGTGTACCTCCACATTCATCGTAGAGTGGTTTATCATAGCGTGGCCTCGCGCCTTCTGCGTGACAGATACAAATTGTCTGCGCATCAGATAACATGGAGTGCCGTGCACAGAATCAAATAGTCTCGCCTGCCGCAGGCCGATTCGCAGCGGCATTCTGTTATGGACACCATGACCGTCCGACGTGGAGTTAAGCCACGACAGCACGTGAATTGATGTAAAAGGGTCGACTCGTTGCCCGTGGTATTTCGCAAATCTTCCACTTTGCCTTGAAAGGTAGTGAATGATTGAAGTATTCTTGTTCGGTCATAATGTATAATGTTTTTGGAGCCACTAACTCTTTGTTTCCTTCGATGTTTCTTATTCAAAAGGCATGCGAACTGAAAGTAAATCACGAATTGAAAATAACCGTACTTATGTCAGATATTCGCAATGACGTTGAGAAAATAACGTAAAAAGGTGTCAAAATAATAAGTCAAACATTAAAATGAATTTTATAGCTTTAAATGATTGAATTGCTTACTACGAATTATTTATTTTTTCTCAGTTCCCACAATTACACTTGTTTATACAACCCATTACTCCAGCTCCTTACTTCCATTATTCAAGCTTTCGAATTTTTTTAACCTTTGTCCCTGTCTATTCCCTCGAAGCTTATCCCTGACAAACCCATTACCTCTACAGTACTTCACAGCATCTAAACCTTATTTAATCTTATGTCTACGCACGGAAAACATGTACGCACATGTAGCCGATATTTAGTTCGGTACTGCGCAATACCGGTATGTCGCAATTTGAACAATAAACAAAATAAAATTTTGTGTTTGGAGCTGAAGTAATGGGTTGTATCTGGGACACTTTCCTCTACATCCACAAAACTCGAAGGAGAGTTCATTTCGAAAAAGCGTGTGCACACGTCTACCTGTCCTCCATGAATGGTCTGAATGTGCATGCACTTTTATGATGAAAGATTATTGTTAGAAAGCCTATTTGAACACAAGAGCACAACTTGTCTTATCATTTATTTTTTTCTTTAATTCATTGACCAACTTTTTGCAGTAAATCCAACATTTTCCGTTTTCATCAAGGATTTGTTATTTAGAATTAGCATTAAGGCAGTTAAAGCCATGAGGCGTCAGTAATATATTGTTTGTATATCGCGTGTTTCACGATTACTTTGCGTGTTTGGAGATAAAAAGACCCGCGTTTCCAAGAGAGGAAAAAAAGAAAAGAAAATAAACATTGAATCCCAGTCCGACTGCTCCGCAACGGTGTAAAAGAAAGCAATGAAAGTTCCGCCCGTCCAGACGGGAATCGAACAACAGCCCTTTTCCTCACAGTGTCAAAAACAACGGTCGTAAAGATTGGGCTAGCCCAGAGAGTCCGTTTTCAATTGGCATAGCAGAAAAGCTTCCTAGATGCACTGTTTCATGAGGGCTACCCTCAATAATGGTATTTTATTTTATTCTCAAGTCCAAGTATCAATAAATCATCGCATTAAGACCGCTAATATTTCCGCCAACATATGTTTAAGGACAGCCTCAAGATTATTTTGGAATTCATAGAAAATAAAAATCGAAAGCCGGCCAAAAGTAAAAATTTAATATTTTACAAGCAGTTTAAATTTAAAATGATTTCGCTAAAGTATCTTATCGGCTGCTCACCCTCACTAAACGTTTGGGTATCGCATGTTCTCGTAAGAATGAACGAAATTGTAATTTCGTATTTATTTCTCCTTTCATTCGATCATAACAGTTTCTTCCATGTATTCGCATGGAAGGCTTATTCTCGTGAGGAATAATACTAAGCAAAGAGAAATACAGCTTGGAAGAACACCAGTGCTATGGATCTTCCTAATACACGTGCTAGCAACCTTTAATAAGATTAGAGTTGGGGAAAGAGAAATGTTAGAAGAGAAATCTCAGACCCCACCTAATGGGTGAAATCGCCTGGATTAAGCCTGCAATGGGGAAAATAAAGACCGCTCAACCCATGACAGAAGTAAGTTTCTTACTTTTTGTGATAACCTTCCGTCACTTGCTCTCTCTAAATGAAACAAATGCATTTGTGTGGTGGCTACGTAACACCTCTTTCTGTTTTTATTAAAAAAATAAATTTTAGCTTTTTTACTGAATTGAAAACTGTGTTAATCATGATTTTCTAAACTCAATTACAAAATATCAAACGAAAATAAATGAGAGAAATCAGTACTAATAATTAAGAACATTTTTATCGTACTTCTCAGCGAACCCACCATACTGTACTGAGATCTCTCATATTTATGTGTTTATATTTATATTTTATGTAGTCTAAAAAATGGCAGTAGCACTTTGAAAAGTGAAAGCTGTCAGTTCAGCGCATATTTATTCATCTGTTTTAACATAACATCTTTTCGCAATTTTCATTGAACACGTAGGCGACATTGATTTGGATCATACACGCATCGTATCCAAATATTAACAGAAAACCAGTAAACGCTAGACGTCCAGAAAATATTCTCTTTAAGTTCTATCCTCTTTGAGAGTTTCACCACCCATGTGAAAAGATCTGGTTTCAAAATATTGAAGACTTGAGAATTTGTTAAAAACTTTAAACGGGGATGTAGTTAGTACTCTCGGAAAAGTTATAAAATTCCTATCGAAGTTATTCCTGATTTTTCAGCATACACATCGATCCACTAACATACGCTTGTACAGAAATAATACACTTGCCCACTGTATCCTAATATCCAACTATGCATAATGACATCTTAGGCTAAAGAACATAACGAATGATGGACCCCTGTTAAACATTTTGTGGAAGAGTTTAAATTTGAAAACAAACTCAAACAAAACCGTTTAGCTTTCTCTCCAGATGAAAACACATCAAAAAAGCAGTTTCAAGATTTAATCTAGTTCATCTGTAAATAGAACAACATTAGCCCAAAGAGTGTTGTCATCCTCCAAAGACTGCTTTGTTTGAATTAAATCAGAGCCTTTTTTCTCCTTTTTTTTTTTTTTTTTTTTTTTGTGGGAGAGATGAAAGGAAGATAAACCACGGGTTGTCTGTATAGAATCCTTTTTCTGAATCCTTCTACAGACAGTTGGCCTTGAAATTGTTGCTCCTCTGGCCAGGGCCGTTCACTGTGGTATATACATCTGCGTGTAAATTTGAAAGTGCGTCCAACAGTTAATTATTACCAACACGAATTTTTTTTGTCACGCAATCCCTGTTCATTCGAACAATTTGGCTCTACCTTCGGCCAAAGAGCTCAAGAGACTGTAGTTCATCTGTCATCTCCTTATGGCTTCTCGCTGTACCAAAAAGCAGTCACCCTGTAATGTAATTCTTGGACTGCCTCGAACTTGCTATCAAGTTCAAGGTGAGCCAAGAATCACACACATTACTGTCTGCTGATGTTGTTGACATAACTTTTATGTTGCTATGCTCAACACGTTTAAGACACTGCCCACTTCAGCTTGCGTCTGTTTAACCATTAACTCTGCCTATATCCACCAATCCGAATCTTCCAAATGCTTCCGTTGTATTTCACTGAAAGGGACGTTTCTGATCAGACACGAACGGTACTGTTAGCATTAGCATTCGTAGTGACACATGATGCAAGATGAAGTTGGCCTCTGTATGAGCTTGCAAGAAAGCAAGCTTATACAGCATCAGGCAAAAAACAAACAAAAAAAAAAAAAAAACACTTCCAATTCGCTCCATAAGTTTGTCCAATTCTTCCTTGAATTTATTTACGCTATCAACTTCCACAACAACAGATGGGAGTTTGTTCCGGCAATCAACCACTCGCTGCTAAAAGCAAATTTCCACACATCTTGCCGCTATTGAATTGCACTATTGTAGCGCATACTTTCATAGCTCGCATGATTTACATGTTTTGGAACTCAACATCATATTTCTGGAATCATATTCATATTATCATATCATCAGGATACCAGATTTCATATAAAAATAAGCAATTACGTTAAGAAAACAGCAAAGCATGACAGTAATTTAAATTTTTGACATTTGTATAGATACTTAAATTACGTCTATACAATGTTATTGTTTTAAAAAGTCATAAATCGGGATAAAATAAATTTCATAAATTGTGAACCATCTTGTCTCTCTCCTTCTCTATATGTGGCAACAAGCAAACTTGGACTGCCATAAGTAAACGTCTTACGAACACACCAGAGAACAGCTTCTGGTATCCGAGTTTAATTCATAAGAGAATTAAATATACTTACAGCAGTGAAACGCATACAAAATGGTCCTCAATTTAATAAATTTATTTCTAACAGTACTGTATTTATTTAATATAGCTTCCTGCAATAAATAGAAAAAAAAAATCTGTTGGCTGGCAACTACATAGAACGACAAAACGTACCGAAATTTATATCAAATAAATAAATACAATTGTCTCTAAACTGCCCACTCCAAAATAATTAACCGGGTAACCAGTTTAACACAGGTAGCTGCTCCCGGGGCAGCTTTTATAACGACAGGATGTCATACTTCAGCCTTGGTCATCTGGAAGTAATTACATCGATCTGGTCATCTCGCACAATACGGGAATGGACTTAATAAATAAGATGCACGCTGTTCATTTATTATTATAATATACCGTAAACAAGAATAAAGTTTAAATAAAACTGTTCTAGAACTTTAAGACGCCACTAATAAAAATTGTGGAAAATAATTTTAGGACAGAATTTCTTTAAATTGTAGTACCGTTGGATATTTTAGTATCAAACATCAAAACAAAAAAAACGAAGAGAATTATTAATGATGCAGTCCATTACAATTCTCATCTTTGAGCTTATTACGTGGAGCCTGAAAGTGCTTAGCGATAATAATTATGATACTGCTCGTTACATCAGTTATTGGCGTTTTTCAATCTTTATAAAGAAGAGAACAACCCCTCTCTAATAAAATGCACTGTTTCTGCGAATCTCCTTCCCATTAAAACGTATATATCTTTAAGTTCAGCGGGTGTTAGTGAAGTACAGCATATCTGCAAAGGAAGATTTGCAGCACTTTTAATCATTACAATCACCACACGCGCAGCAAAGTGGTCAGGGTAAAAGTTAGATAAGCACCTATAACAAAATAATCGTAATCTATTATGACGTTTTTGTTTAATTAGTTGAAACGTTATCCATATAATACCAGATTTAAAAAAAAAAAAAATTATACACTTTAAGATCTCATTTTATATGGATATGTTTGAGGTTCAGAGTTTTTATTTTTGTTAATGAAACCCCAAACACGAGAGGTATTAGAAGCAAACCAGAGACAAATCAATTCTTGTAGAAACAAAAGCTTTAAAAAACATCAAAACTGTTTACGCAATGAATATCATATTCCTTCAAATTATCCAGTGGAAAAGCTACAAATTCGAGTTTCCTCCCCAACCCTCGCGAGATACAGGGATGGAAGGGAAGGGATGGAACGCGTGCTCTACAAAGGCCTGGACAAACCCACCAATTAGCCGTCCCAGATCTTAGAGGTATGGTAGTTGTCTTAAACTAAAAAAAAAAAAAAAAAAACTCAAAACTGGTACACTAACAATGTTTACTAGATATCTCTCAGACAGTTTACTACAGTCTATTAGATTTTAGTCCTCATTCAGTCATTTTGCCACACTAATTAATCAAAATATGTCAAGTAATTTTTTATATAAATAATATTTCATAATAGGGAAGGCTAATGAAACTCTATGCGAGGGGCACTCAAGGCGTCCATGCTTCAACCACCAAAAACTAGATTTTAAAGCAAAAATTAAAACCACTGTTAATTATTTTTCAAAGTAAAAAAAAAAAAAAAAAAAACAGCGGTTCTTAACCTTAGTTAACCCCGTCCCAAAGAAAAATTAGGTGGGGATGTATCACAATTGTGATGAAGTCTGCGCTGGTGATATGCATACACTTATACTAGGATTAATCATGCACTGGTGGTGATCCCAGTTCTAACAAAGACGGTGGTGCAAGGCTCTAACACATGAAAACTTTCTTTATAATTTCTAGAAAACGTTTACGGACTTTTGAATTCATTCTGCTTGCAATATAACAATATTTCATATTTTGTTAACGGATTGCAATACTTATTATAGGTTTTTATTTTAATAAGAATATTAAATATTGAATTATGCTTTTCATTTTCATATGTAATTAATGCTTTTCACGAAAATGAGGGTCTCACTTAGCAACAGCCAAGGTTTTACGTATCTTTGTTCATTGCAGTGAATCAAACCTATGGTTAGGGAAGGACGTTAGGTGGTTTCTATCCATTTAAATTTTGATATATCTAAATTACCACTCTTATACTACGTGGAGTTTTAATATATTTTATTTAGGTGTTACCTAAACTAATATACATTGAGTAACGCTTCAGGTACCTTGCCGATACTCATCATCAGACCTTGCTGCTGACCGAATCCTCCTGCGGAACGCTCAGACCTAAATGGTCTGAGCGTCCGACAGGTATCGGCAAGGTACCTGAAACGTTACTCAATGTATATTACTTTAGGTAACACCTAAATAAAATATATTAAAACTCCACGTGGTATAAGAGTGGTAATTTAGATATATTAAAATTTAAACGAAACTTATGATTATAAGTTTACCATATCGGCTGGACCTTGTACCAAAAACCGTAACTAAACTTTCTTGTAAGTTCAGTTATAAAAAGTCCCACGATATTAATAGCAATCAGGCCGACTTCAGAGTGTGTATGTGTTTTCTGTACAAGAGGGATAGAAAACATTCTTAAATATTCTTTGAGAGGGGGTCTCTTTTAGATTTTTATGGCTCCAAAACATAAAGTTCCTATTTTTGAATAGAGAGCCAATATTCTGCAAAATATTATCTCATATTTTTCAGACTACCGGCAGATCAAAAATTCGCTCATAATTTGAATTTTCCAACACAGGATTTTTTTGCACTATCGTTTAGATCCCCCCCCCAAGAGTGTAGGGGGGGGTCCCAAACGCAGGGTACCTCCACATGTAATACGCGGGTCGCCGGAACCTTGCTCCATTCTTTGTTCGGCCCTGGCGCAGCCAGTCCAAAGTTTCGGCATGCATTTTCGAGTTAACGTTGGTAACAAGTTCTTGAAAGTCCACTAGCAGAAGACCAGGGTGGCCGAACCCAATGGTCACCACACTTTTCTCATATGAAATCAGGAATCGACATTTTTTCGCTCTTGAAGTTTGAGGATTCTTCCAACGCGTACTGGAAAGCTTAGTGTAGTTCAAAATGATTGCACCGAGAATCATCATCTGTCACAAACTTTTCAGAAATCCGTGTTCCTTTTCGTGATAGTGTTATACGCGTCCCATTCACAAATAATTATTCTGTTCTTCTTTGATTCTTGGGATCCACTGAACTGCCACTTTATAGTAACCAAGCTCTTAAACAATGGAATGGACCCTTTCTATGATGGTATGATGATTTAAAAGCAGGAATCTTGGGAAAGTAGAATTTGGAGGAAAAAGCTGATTAATGAGCTAACTTGAAATAAAAAGGTTATCATCATTAGAAAGACGACAGCATCGTTCGCAGAATTCCGAACAGTGTAGTATCAATAAACCTTTTTTACTGGTGGACTATTATGTACTTATTATCATGTGCTCTTTTGCAAGTGGACTATGATGTGTTTACTATTATGCTGACTACCAACAGAAGAATTTATACAGACTTTATATCTATAGAAGAATTTATATCTATCCTAAATTCATGACCATTCCATTCTGAAAATTCCCTGATTAGGGAAAGATTTACAGAATTAAGAATCATCACAAAAAATCAATAAATCTATCATTCCTTCTAATTTGTTTCTTATCACTTGAAAAGACGTATACTTCCAATTGAACTGTTCCAACTGCACAAGTCCATATCCTCACTCTCGAAAGCTTTATTTTTTTTTTCTTTTCTGTTTTTCGTGCTGTATCAAGATTTGTCATTTCGTGATAGTCGCTTCCAGAGCAATTTAGCACTGCCCGCAGTAACAGTTGAAGGATGCATGATAACAGCAATTCGTGAGAATTCGGACAACTGACATTCGGCCAAAGAAAGAATGGGAATCCTTTATAACCAATATGGTACGGTAGACCTTATTTAAAAGAAAGGCTAACGTCTTTTAAATGGCTAACGTCTACAATTTGGTGTCGTCTGCTTTCGTTTTCCAGATCTCAGGAAACCCATTTTTCTTATATGCAAGAAAAAAGAATTACACAGCATCATAATAATTTCTATACATAAAACATGTTTCATTTCTGGATATAATTCCTTTACTTTTTCACTTAAGAGGAAATTTTTCTAATCTCTATTCTCACATCCCCTCTTCTTACAGGATTAAATGGGTTTCGCGTTAATGCTGGGCAAAGTCTTACCATTTAAACCTTCTCTTTACTGGCTGTCTTCCCCAAGATTTGCAGTTAATCCTTATTTATGCACGTATACCCACAACGTTGTCAAGTTTTTTTCTGTTATCAACGTGTCATGGCTGCCTTCATGTGCACGGAGATGTCACCCATTTATCTTCCTTAGTTAAAAGTAATGGCCACCAGGGGCGACATTCTCTCTTGGCAGTCCTTCACACTCCTTTATCAGGGTCGCCACTGCCGTCCAGATGATGTCGGTGACACTTGAAACAGTCGGAGGCCTAGAAAATATATTTTCCATTTGGATGTCGATAGAGATCCCTGCGGCGAAATTCTCGGATGAAATCAGTTGACTTTCGGAGATTTAAGCTCCGAATGTTAAACAGTGTACGCAACTGAAGTTGGATTTAGTATTAATGGAATGTCTCGTGAAATGATGCCTATGAAAAATGGGCAGAAAGTATCATTAAAGTTTTGTTGTAGCTGTTCTCCCTCTTCTCCCCACCTATGACTAAGGTAGCAGCCCCAAATGGATATTTCTTTTAAAATGTTTTTTTTTCGTGTTTGTTTTCCCCTCATGTGGACGGCCAGGATGTTCACAAAGGGCATCTGAAGGGTCCGAAGCAAGATATGTTTGAAGCTACTTGGAACGATTAAAGAATTGATAGCTTTAGATATTTCATGAATTCCTAGTAAAAATAATGATTATGCAGTGCTGACAATCTATTTTTTTTTCTTTTTCTCTTTTGACAAAGTTGGGTTAAGGAAACCAGAAATGGTGGAAATAATTTGTTCAGAGAAAGAAGAAGATAGCATTCCATCCTAAGCAGAATTATTACAAGTCTACACTGCCATAGAATTGTCTCATGTTTTAAATAAATTACAGAAAAACTTTTCGGTGATACTAATCGTTTAAGAGTAGTTAAGTATTATAACTACTTTTAAATAGTCAACTAAGATAACTAAGAAACTCGTAGAATCCCAAACAATATAGATAACTAAGAAACTCGTAGAATCCCAAAGTTTGTTCTGCCATCATTCCCAACACCACTGCAATTATTGCTGTTAAAATCTGCAGGCCACAAATTTCAAAGAAAAAAAGACATACTAAAAAAAGATATTGCTCGTTGTTGCTCACTTATAGTAATAATAAAAAGTATTAAATGTAGAAAGAAATCACTACGACGGCTATTTACCCTGATAATATTTTGAACATTTCAGTAAGTATTTTATTTACTTTTTTAATATGAGGGCTTTTTATAATTAATATGAGCGAAGTTAATTTTGTTTTTCTGAGTGATTTACTATTTGGCATATAAATACTTCTGTTTCCTGAAATTTTAATTAATAAAGGGAAAGTCATAATTTTGCTTTGGGCCAAAAACAGAAATGACCTAACAGAATCTTTGGAAATTCTCGCATCACACTGCCATGTACTGAGCGGGATTAATTTCAAAACACTTCAAAAATACATAAATTCTTTATCACGAAGGGAAAATTTTGAAATCGATGAAAAGACAATGCCCATCTCAAATTCCATTTGATTCATATCTATACATCTATGTTTATTCACATTAATAAGGTGACAAAGCTTTATCTCACATGTTTAATCAAAACTGGCTTATAAAATTCTGATGAAGAGACAATATTCTACTGTGTATTATAGGAGTTATTTGTAGTACCGATACTAGTACTACAAAAATGCAATATGATTACCTATGTTTTTTTAAGTACTCGTATTGTGGTGGTGCTTTATTTTCCCTTGTAACTGTTTACAATAAAATTATTTAATATCAATGCGTCGTAGAACAATAGGTTGAATTGTCAAATCGGAAAACTTCTATTAAATCATATTTTAAGTGTACATAAAATCAATTATGGATAAACAAAGTCAAGTCGCAAGTTATTATAAATAACTTACAGAGATTTTATTCTGAAACAAGAAAATCGTCCTCTATGAGAGTATACTGTTTCTCATGAGAGTATACAATTTCTCGTTACTCCTTTAAAAAGGTATGGGTTTGGGTCCCCCTCGCTAAGTGGAGAAATTCCTAAAGGACTACAATTGATGCCGTAGTCAGTCGATGTCAGGAAAAGGGAGTAGGGGTTCCCCCGTGAGTTACCCCTGGCTTTTCAAAGAAATCGTCCTGTGAACACAACTGTAAGGACATAATACACAACGGAACAATATGGTAGCTAATGCGCTTAAAACCCAATAATAATAGTAACAACGAGAATAACAAGACCTTAAGCGAGAAAATGTTCATACAATTTCTCGCATTCTTGCCGGGGAAGTTGGCTATTAGACTGAGTAATTTGCAAATATAATCTTTAAGGATTTATTTATTTAATCCGTAATTATTGCCTTCTAACCATTTATTCCCTCGTGATAAGCTACTTATTTATATCACTTCCTTCAGTTTTTTTTCCCGAAAGGTTCTAAAATTAGTTATTAAAATCTCAAGATCTTGGTATATGTGATTAAATAAAAGCAGATTTAATCATGTATACCAAGAAACGACAGGGGCAAAAACACATTACCACACGTCACTGCCTTACTGATTGCTTATAATAAAGATAATCGAAGCGATATTTGTGAATCTGTCCAAATGCACATCCTGGTAACAAAAACAACTGAATTCAGTTACGCAATTAAATAACAGCTAATTTAATCCTGGTTAACAACAACTGCATTCGTTCTTCAAAAAAATCTTTCGAATGATTTGATACAAAAATGGAGAGTAAAACCACGGAAAAACAAACAAATATATATTAAAGGACGACTTTAATAAAATACTATTAAATAATGAAAGTTCAATGATTGGCACAGTATTGTCTTTTGTCTTTTAAACTGCCTGCTATTCAGAATTAGAATACATTCGATTATTTCGATATTTTACACGCAGAAGGGTAGTGCCACAGTAAAGTACACGAAAGCAGATTTAACAATCAAAAGTATAAGAATATACATCTTGATAGCAGCATTCTTTTGATTTAACCCAGTGACAAACACGAGATATAAATATCATAAAATTTTTTTACTGGGAAAATTCGTAGTTTAAAAGTCAATGAAATTAACAGGATATTCAAAGCAAACCCTGAAAAAAATTTGGCATAAAAATCAACTTCGTTACCACGACACAGAATATAAAACAGTTCCAAACTATGGTTGTGTCATAAATGGTTGTGCCATTCTTAAATGAGAGAAATCAAAAGTAATCAGCGCTCTTCAGGTAGTGAGTAGGCCAAAAAGAGCAAATTTTCATCATTATGAAGGCAGTCATGTACTCATTCTCTTTCCAAAATAACAATGTATTGTGTACAGTGGAGCTCTTGCTATGCAGAGCTGGTAAATTTTTTCCTGTGACGTTTTGATGGTAGGATAAAGGGTATTAAAGTAGGTTAAATGCACTTTCCTGTGTAATAAACAACATATCAGAATTAGACTATCATCTGAGTCTTTTTTTATGTATCACTGAACTAGTACATGTAAGACTGCCTTCCAGCCTGAAAGGTTATCGTAATCGAAATTAATATCGCTCGAAGGTAGTTCGTCTAGCTGGCGATTATTATCGGAGATGGAATCATCTTGTATTTTAAATACCGGTGAGGATACGGTAATTTAAGAGTGCTTTAATCAACTCGATAACAACGGGAGATCAAGAGTGGAAGGAATTGGGAAAGAGAAAATTTTTTACAATTGTCTGCGTCCATTATCTGACATTAAAATAGTCCTCAAGTGATGTATACTAGTCAAGATTAATGACTCCAGCCGGCTGACCTCATTAACGATGTCCAGCCAACCATTAAACTTTCAACCACTACTCCCTGGGCAATTCAGAATTTCCAGTTGTTAATGTTAGGGAGGAGGAATGGAATTGGAAGAGGTGAAGCTGAATAGCACTTTAATTACACCTGTCTGTATAGTGTTCATAGAGAATAGACTTTATTAGAATTAGCTCATGCCGAGCTATAAAAGAAAATATAAATTTCATCTATGAGCTACAAGGTGCGCTCATGCAGATTAACCACGTGATCACACGTTCGACGGTGATTAGCCGTACGATCTTTCTGTTAGTGACACGGAGGTCCATCGAGAGACTAATAATGCTGTTAAAGCGACAGATTAATTGTAATATATCATGCCAAAGTGCTCCAATTAAATCTTTGTAACCCTTTTTATATTCTGACCGTGTTCCGTATGAACCTTTGAACTTATCTTGTATCAAGTATGAGGATCACCTAATGATACAACCAATGTTGCGTTATTAATGGCACGTATAATGATTCCAAGAAGTAAATCGGCCTTTCACACTACAAGCGGAAAAATTAACTGAAGCACAATGGAAAAACTGAAAAAAATTCCTCAAAAGACCATTTTTAAGCTCCTTGTAAAGATTCAAGGATAGTACTTGAGATAATAAAGATATTGGAAGTCTTCATAATTCAGGAGAACCATTATGTGATAAGAATTACGGTTTCACGAGCACATTAATTTTCCAGTCTTAAGTACCGAATCTAAACCGAATGTTAATGGCTATAGCTATGGTAGTACAAACTGCAAGCCTCCTTTGACTACATCGTACAAAAGTCTTTATAAAGACAAAGATGAACCGGGAAGGAAAGGGGGATTGTGGATTGTTCGTGGCGCTATCGATATATCATTGGATATCATCAACTAAACATTGCTACTAACAATCATTAACATAGCCTCTAGCGTAAATGGTATCTTATAATCAGGGCCGGATTCAGAAATAAATTCTAAAAGAAAAGCAGTTTCGACAGGACCATTATCGATAAATTAAGTCACTTACTAAAGTAAATTACTAAATAATATATATACAAAAAAGTGAAAACTGTATATTATTTCATCTTAAAATATGAAAATAATATTAAAAACAATAGTAAGATAAATGAAACGTTCAGAAATCTTATCACTAAGAATACTCATAAGAATATTTCATCACGTGGAATAAAAACATGGCTAACACTATCTTATAAAAAGAAAGTGAAGGAAACCAAAAAGAACTAGTACATAACAACTAAAATATACACAACGTAAAATATCTTTCTAGATAAAACTTATTACAAATAAACTGCAACATAATAGATATACACATATTTGTAATTTCATTAATATATCCTACTTGTAACGCACGAGCATTAAAGGAATTATTTGTGCTTGAGCAATTTACTTAATAGGAATCTTACTTTATATCTACGTTAATGCAAGTAGAGAAAGAAAAGATAATTTTATGGCCCCAGCTGCCCCCCCCCCCGGCTTATTGCGCACTAAATTATGCAAATTAGAAAAATGTGAAAAAACTCTAAAACAGTACAAAACACATAAAAATATAAGTTGTATGGGATGTACTTTAGAAATAATCGATAAGAACATATGCTGCAACTTCTTATTTTTTATTTTTTTTCTTTTCTGACAGTTGACAAAAACAATTAGGAACACACGGACATTTCCCAGATGAGTATTATAGCCAGTCCGCCCCAGCTTACTATGAGCTAAACTATGCAAGGTAGAAAATTGCTAAAACTCTAAAACGGTGCAAAACAACTAGGCACTTTTTTGTTTTTTTTTTTTAACAAAATAGCGAAATATTCTGGCTAAGCATACTTACACAAACTCTTTCCAGAATCGGAAAAATTCTCGAAAGCCCTTATAAAACGTACGCTTTCATAAACACATCATTTATGAAATGATCATGGAATTTTTTCCTGGAGGAAACTTAGCAAAGAAAGTATCTATAAATAAACTTTTTTGCTAAAACGTTATGCAAAAAGGTATTTACATCCAAATCAGACGTGAAAAAGGGGGCATATGTCGGAAATGCGAAATCCCATATCTTTGAGAATTTCTTAGGGCGCTACATTCATCAGGCGAGTTCAATCCGCTACCCCTTTGAATATGCTGTGATGTCCACGTAGGCCATTCTAAGTGTTATGCTCACAAACATTCCCTATCTTTTAAAGAGCGAGTCACAAAACATAGTTTCACACTGACTTTTGCGAATACCGTGTTTAGTAATACAGTATTCGATTTTTCTGTATTGCTTTCTTATGATGTTTCAAGTCTCATCCTCACTATTTAATAATGCCATTAAACTATCTAATAAAAATGTCGTTAGTATCGTGGAAAATAGTGTTGAATTTTCCTATTCAATTGTGCTTGGGAAAAATTAACCTGCAAACATAAATGTTGATTATCAAAAATTAATCGCAGCACCAGTAGTGACAAATGATGCAAGGAAGCAACTGATATTGTATCGGCCAAAAAAAAAAAAAAAAAAAAAAAAATGCTTCCAACATCACCTGACGATCCCTTCCAATTCGTTAGTTATTCCTTGAATTTATTCAAACTACCCACGTCTACAACTGATGGAAGTTTGTTCCAACAGTCAACTAACAACAATCGACCCGCTCAAGAAGAGCTACGCTGTCTGATGTAGTTGTAGTAGGGTTTTAGGAGTATCAGCGACTAAGGGTGTTTACAAGTAAAACGCAGGTAGCCGCTTACGGGAAACCAGCAGCGACATAAAGCGGAAGCTTCTCACTGGTTATGACCACATAGAAAGCAGTTGACCAGTGCAAATTCTCGGTGTGCAATGAGGTAAAGTTTTTTACTGGTAAACTGCTATTTATTGTATTCATAGCCAGTGAGAAGCTTCACTTGCATGTTGCTGTTGGTTCCAGGTATGCGCTTACCTGCGTTCTACGTGTAAGCATCCTAAAGTTGCATGCACGTAGAAGTTGCACTGGTAAACAGCTTTCAATGTGTTTATAGCCAGTGAGAAGCTTCCGCTTTATGTCGCTGCAGGTTTCCGGTAAGCGGCTACCTGCGTTCTACGTGTAAGCATCCTAAGGCCATATTTCTCCGTGTCTGCAAATTGCGTGTGTTCCGATGTCGATTTTCTGTTTGCTGGACGAAAAACCAGAGTTTCCGAGAGGAAAAACATGCTACCCTAGCCTGAGACCAACTAACTCAGCCACGTTAAGAAAAATTTCCATAAAAATCCCTCCCGTCATCGACGGGACTCGACCTCAGGTCTTTTCCCCGGTGTGGGGTGAACGGCAATCCAATCAACTCAATTTGAATTTATGCTTCCTTATGTGCAGAACAAGAGAAAGAATGCTACCAGCATTGAGCTAGCCCAGTGCTTCTGAAAGTGGGTGATATCACCCCCTGGGGGGGTTTAATTATCTATGGGGACGTTTGGCATGAAAGGGGCGATAGGGGGGCGGATGGAGCACCATCAATGATTGGCCGTTACAAGGGTTTTATGGAGTATTTAAAAAATGCTGTGCCAAATATCATTACTGTTCATTGTGTCATTCACCGTCAGCATTTAGTTGCGAAAAAACTTGGTGATCAACCGCACAATTCTCTACAAACTGTTATTACTGTTATAAACAAAATTAAAGCACATTCTTTGAATGATCGCATATTTCGAAAGCTTTGTGATCAAAACAGTGAAGATTTTGAACGATTGCTATTTCACTCCGAGGTTCGGTGGCTGTCAAAAGGCAACTGTCTCAACAGATTTTATGAACTCTTTGATACTGTTGTCGAGTTTTTTGAAGATAGGAACAACGACCTTAGTAATGACCTTAAGAAAATGAAAACTGATATTGCTTATCTTTCAGATTTATTTACTAGATTCAACTGAATGAACTTACATTTACAAGGACAAGATGTCCTTGTAAATGTAATTTCATTATTATTAAGCCTTATTAAGCCGAAAACTCAAATTTCAGCATTTATTTCAAAATTAAAGCTTTTTATGCGCAACGTAGAACGACGTGAATTGTATCAATATCCAAATATGTTGGAAATAGAGAAAAAAGAAAAAATAGCTGACGAAACTCTACTAACTTTTTGTAATCATCTAGAAATGTTGCACAGAGATATGCAGGAAAGGTTCGAAGATCTCCTTAATTTGAAAATTCCAGATTGGGTTATAAATCCTTTTTTAAATAATGACGATGGTGAATGTGTTGTAGAAGAAGAATTGATTGAGTTACAAAATGAAGTTGAACTGAAGCCAAAATTTTAAAATTCATATCAGGAATTTTGGTTACAAAAGAAAATCCCTGACCATTATCCTGCATTGTGGGGAATTGTAAAAAAAATTACTTATTTCTTTTCCAACATCATATCTAGTCGAAACCGGTTTCAGTGCTGTATCTCAACTGCTGAAAAACAAAGAAATTGTCTGGATGTGTTAAACGTGGCGATTTACGACTTCTACTTACAGATATTAAACCTAATATTGATAAGCTAATAAATCTCCACCAAGCTCATCCATCGCATTAAATATTAAAATATAATTAACTATTTCCATTAATATCAGGACTTATTTATGTAATTAACTTACATTTTTATGACTTAATTTAAGTGACTATAACTGACTTTATTTATGTAGTTGTAATTTTTTACGAAGAAGGAATAAAGTGCAGTAAATAGTTTTCTTTATAATTCACACACATACATGCAGGGCTGCATTTACATTTTTGGAGGCAAACAGACAAATATTCATTTCAGTTATTTAGCTTCACTTTATATTGGTGGACTAAAAAAATTTTTAGCCCTGGTCTTTTTTTTAGGGGTGGTGGTGATCCAAAAAAGTTTGAGAAGCACTGAGCTAGCCGAATCCATTCAAAGCTTTTAACACCTCAATTAGATCATATCGTAGGTGGCTAGCCTACAGGCGCTGCAATTTGCAGAACCGAAGCCTTTTTTTAGTGAGACCACCCTTTTGTTTCCCTCACTAATCTCGTTGCCCTTCTCTGCACCCGCTCCAGCAGATCTACATTATTACTAAAATGAAGCCCCAGACCTACATGCAGTACTCTAGATAAAGCCTAACCATTGTGACGTACAATACGATGGGATAATCATCGCCTTATTCCTGCTAGCAAAATTCTTATATATCATTGACAAAATCCCATGAGTTGTCTGCACTGCTCAGAGAACTTCATATATGGCTGCACAATTACCCCAGGTCTTATTTCATTTTCCAATAAGCATAGTGCTACACATTTGGTTCGTTAATCCATAGGTTAATCCACATCTCCAGTCCACAGGGACCTCCTATGGACTGGAGATATGGCTAAGTGATCATTAGGGACCTCTCTGAATCCAAAGATGCTCTCATAATTACAGCGAAGGGTATTCTTACCTCCTTTGCTGCCTCCCTTAATATAACTGTCTAGATCCCATCTACCCCAGATGCTTTTTTTTTGTTTGGATACAATAAATTCTCTTCCACTTTCCTTTCGGTTATCATAAAATATAAAATCATTTAGCTCCCTGTTAGAGTTTGATAAACTTCGAACATTCCCTTCTCTGAAGAAATCCTCATGAGTGAATGTAGATGCAAAATACCTATTCAGTTTGTCAGCAACCTGATTTATCAACAGTTAAATCATCCATATCAAGTAAGCTAACGTGATTCACTCCTTTCTTCTAATGTTAGCAGAAGTAAAGAATGGTGCTTTTCTTTGCATTCTTTGCTAGAGACTTCTCGTAATGTGTCCTAACTTGCCTAATTTACTTTGATTATATAATATGAACTGAATATGATTTGAATTAAATCATATTTTGAGAAATAAGTGCATAATTAGTACTAAGGACCTATTTTTGTGCGGTGGCTTTTTTTTTTTTTTTTTTTTTTTTTTTGTTAGTTGATGGCGCATCGGCTTTTGTGGCCATAATGCACCTCCCACAGTTTTTGCATTTTACTCTGATCCAAGTCCGAGGCGAGATTCAAGCCTGGATAAGAACATGTCATTCACCCCACATCTCAATTACCTACGTACCAAAATCAAGAATTACTCCGCTATGATTTCCAGAGTTACCAGAAGGGACTGGGGCTTGAAGAAAAAGACACTCTCCCTTTTATACAAGTCTATTTTCATCCCGGCTCTGTCATATGCCGCAGGTGTGTGGTACAACAAAGCAATCACTGCTCTAAACAGGAGAAAACTAGACACTATACAGCGCTCTATGCCGGAGGTGTGTGGTACAACAAAGCAATCACTGCTGTAAGCAGGAGAAAACTAGACACTATACAGCGCTCTATCCTCCTGACTATCTCCAGAGCGTGTTGTACGGTTAGCACCCACGCGCTCGAGGTCCACGTTGGATCCCTTCCCCTGGACCTGGAAATTGTGCGCTGCTTTACCAACTGTCCAAAGGGAGAGCGGCCACCTGCATTGGCTTCACCACCGATCCAACAAACAACACAAGTGCTGAAAAGAGTGGTCAAACGACACACCTGTTGTCGACCTGGCAGGCCCGATGGTCCGACTCTTCCAAAGGAGCCATAACACGGAAATTCTTCCCAAACGTACATCAGATATAGCCAAGCCAGCCTGCTTGGTTCGCTCCACGCCTACATACCACCTTTCTCCTTACGGAACATGGGTTCTTCAGGAGGAAACTCTACGACTTTGGTCTTTCAGATTCACCGCAGTGTCACTGCGGAGAGGAAGAAACCTGGGACCACCTTATATATGAATGTCCTACCTACAAAGACCTGCGCCGGATTCTCATGACATAGACCCAGTTCACACTCAGAAACCAAGAACAGCTCTTGTTGCAAAATGAGGAACACCTGTGCCTTCACACTCTTCGCACAGGAGCTCTTTTCAAGACAAAAAAACTCTTCCACGACCATAGAACCACAGACTTACACCTCGTAAAGCTACCGGCATGGCTTATCAGCAAGTCTACAAGTCCACAACGATCAATCCAAATCCTCGAAACCCAGTGACTCTTAAGAGACAATACACTGCAAGAACCAGAGGAGAGAATAAGAAAAGAAAGGAAAAGGGAAAGAATAAAGTACAAGGAAAGACATAAGAGAGAAATGCTTTGAAGGAAGGAAAGAAAAACATATTGACTGTGACAACCAAACCTGGACGGGATTCTGCCCCATGCCTTATCATCTTGGTGGAGCTTAATTTGAGTGCAGAAATACCCCCCCCCCCTGCAATAGCTATCCGCGATCCCACAGCACCTTGCTGTCAACATGCCACCTAGCGATCTGGACCAGGCACCTTGCTTGGTCACTTTCGTTCCCTCTCCCCGGCGGGGTGGAGGAAGAAGGGATGGGGAGTCTTTTCCGTGTCCTCTCCTCCTCGCAGACCCCCCTTTTCCCTCCTGGTAAGGCATGGGCCTGCCCCACTGACTTCTTGGGGGTGCCTTCTCTATTGCCCTCATGTTTCTGTCTTTTTCCCCCAGTCTTCAGTCTTCTCCCTCACTCTATCTTAATGCAAGCGAATGCCCCACAAAATTTAAATACGTTCAAATTAACTTTCGCCCATATTCTAGGCATTTTCTATTCAAGCGACATTATCCTTTGCAATTGAAATAAAACTAATTAAATGAATGTTTTAGGTCTTAGCCACTGAAATTTCAGGAAATTAGGTGGCAGAACCTGCCAGAGTAAATAATTATAATACTGGTATACCTGGTCTGCCTCCACGGGGCGAAAGTGAGGCAACGTTGGGCCTCAGCAGGGATACAGCGGCACAACGGTACACAACTTTACACATGTACAATATCCATACACTTTTAAATTTCTGGTATTTCCAGCAAACTGGCACACCCATCAGAAAGCAAGCAACGCGGAGATGGGGGAAACCCCTGGTGCCGCTTGACACCAAACACACTTTACACTTTACCTTTGAGTTGCCAGGCATGCACTTTATCCACCTGGCTAGCCGGGTCGCTGTGAGGTGCTACCCATCCCTCTCCCCGAGAACCTATGCAGCTCGCGAACATCCTTGCATTAGATAAATAGAACTAACTTCGATTATTAATAGGTTCCACAAAGAAACAGAACCCCCAGCTTTATCACAAAGTTTCGTTACGTAATCTTTAGTTGCGAAACATTTAAAATGTTGTTGTTGTTTTCTCCAGTATAGCATTATTGGAACCTTATCTAGGCTGCAAACTTGAAACTTGAATGGAATAATTTTATATTATCTATCTGTTATTCTGTTAGTAGAGAGTAGAAAATAAATAAACACTAAACTTAGGATAGATTAAATCCAAGATACTGCGAAATCCGTTTTTTTTTTCTAAAATATATAAATACAAGTAATTTGATAAATTGACACATATTGTTAAAATCAATAACCAAGAGCCGTACTGCTTCCAGGCCGCTTATGCAAATTGCTATTTAACTGCACAACCAACCCACTCAGAGTTTTTAAACTAACGATTTCCATTACCCACTTCAACGCCTCGAGAAATGTTCTTTCTGTATTTTGCCTTTTGGATATAATGTTTGTAATTTGTTCAGGCAAATCTTCTCCTTTAGAAACTCACGGTTTTTTTTGCCCCGGTTCCAACAGGCTTCATGTGAAGTGCTCACAATCTTAATCAGGCCAGCAAGCACTGAGTTGAAAGCGTCCTGGTTTAAAGGGTCAGATTTCGTCTTACGGTGGCCACAGATGCTCAAACGTGCCAAACAGTGGCAATTAAGTTATTAATGGTAGGCTGCTGTACATACAGAAAGTATTAGTGGCAACTGCCGAAAGACACCTATGTGAATGCTTGCATTAAAGTGTTTGTGGCGTAAGTAGCTTGAATGAATATCAGCCAGCATTGAAATTTTCAAGCCCTCATTATTTAACAATGGCGGTCAAATTTTATTACTAATTTTCAAGAAAAAATATAAATAAAATAAATAAATAAATAAAAAACAAGTAAAATGGAAAGTGTGGTCAGTGGAATTTCTCCAACCTGGGCAAATTCCACTTTCACTGACCAAGCCGCCTAAATATGTAACGCAGTACACATATCGCGGAGTTTCAAAAGGGCATGACTGTGAGAACTCGTTCGTCGGGCGCTTCCATATCGGAAACGGCACGTCCATGTCGGTTGCTCACGGCCCACTACAGTTGTCACCGTCCACCCCACACCGGGTGGAAAAGGCCCAGGTTCGAATCCCGTCGATGACGCGAGGAACTTTAATGGGCTTTTTTTTCACTCCGTGGCTGAGTTAGTCGGTCTCAGGCATAGATAGCAGGGTTTTTCACCCAGAATCTGGGGTTTTTCGTCCAACAAAACAGACAAATCGACCAAAGAACACACGCAATTGACAGACATATGATACACGGCACGGCAGATGAATTTAATTATTAGGGTGGCCTAAAAATAATAGTTTAGTTTGGCCCACTATAGTTAAAGTTTAAATAGAATGAGATAAGACAGGTCAATACACCTCCTGCCTACAGAACCCTAAAGGATTACGCATGATGAGCAAAGGATGTAGCGCGTTATACGGGCTCAACAGCCGTTCACTGTGCGACAGCTGACATCGCAATACAATATGGGGAATTCAAGAACAATGTCATAAATAACATTGTTCGTCATAAATGACATTGTTCTTGATTCGTCAGTGACGAATGCTGTGGTCAATTACAAGCTGGTCGGACACTGGAGGGCTGGAAACGAGTGTGGTGGTTGGACGAGTCTAAATACCTGGTGCAACACGTCGACGAATGCCTTCGCGTGTGGTGCAAGCAATATGGGTCCATGGACCCATCATGCTGTTGCCCACTATCCAGGCAGGTGACGGTGGTTGCTTAACATGGGCATCTTTTGCTGACAAGAACTAGGATCCTGGTGCGTATGGACCAACGTTTCACTGGTAAGGTTTACAGGCAGCTCTACGAATGGTTGTTTGTTTGTTTGTGGATTTTTTTGGCGCATGGGCGTCTATGGCCATAGTGCGCCATGCATAGGTTAGTATTTAAGCTATCTACGAATGGTTAAATAGGAATTTTCCACTCACGTTACTATAATTATATGAGGAAAATCCAAGTCTGATATAGTCTAATGCTAAAACCGATTTAGAGAATCTTTTGGAAATGGACAAGGAACAAGTTGAAAGTTAATACTCTCAAATGCAAAATGCTGCGTTTAAAAGGAAAACTTAATCACAACAGATCTCCACAAAACAAGGTTAATAATCAGCAACTATCTATTGTTAAAGAAACCACATATTTAGGCATTATTTTGGATGAGAAACTTAAATTCAATGCAAACTGAAAAAGCTTATCTAATAGAGTTATAAACTTTTCTGGAGTTCTCATTAAAGTCAGGAACGGGTTCTTTCAAGGAAGAGACTTTAGGTATTTACTACTCTGTGTTCATTCCAATCGTAGCCTTAAGTGCAGGAGCATAGTTTCACGAAGTTAAAAATAAAAAATTGCAAAGTAAAGTGATGTCCCTTCAAACAAGTATGTTCCTGGCTCTTGTTCAGGCATGTCGCACTGTTACTACAGCGTCTTTGCATATTTCTGCCGGAATTGTCCCCTTAGACCTTCATATTGTCCCCTTAGACCTTTACATACCAACTCTGAGAGACGTGGTGTCACACAGATATAAGGGATGCAGAACTGCAGTTTGGGGAGTACAACGTCTACAGAAAGGATAGACAGGATAGAAAGGGGGGAGGGGTTATGCTATTAGTTAAGAAACACATAAAAACCAAGGAAGTGAAGCCAGTCGACATCGCTGGACAGTGCAGTGTCGAGTCAGTTTGGTGTGACATAAGCATTGGGAGATCAAATTTGAGAGTAGGAGTGTGCTATAGGCCTAATGACTCTGATGAGTATAATAAGAAACTGTACAGGGAAATAGAGTGGGCCAGTAAATCAGAGAGTCTTATAATGGGAGATTTTAATTTCCCAGATATTGACTGGAATTTGTGGGTTGGTCACTCACACACTAGCAAGGCTTTTGTGGATTTACTGGATGATTGTTTTCTACATCAGCATGTTCGGGAGGCAACTAGAGGGAGTAATACTCTGGATTTGATTATCAGCAGTGATTCTTCATGCATTAAGAATCTGCAGATAAATGATAAATGAACCACTAGGTGGCAGTGATCACAGTGTGCTGAAGTGGGATTTACTCAAAGAGGTAACTACCATTAGGGGTAAAGGGAAGGGGTACTGCTTTCGTAAAGGCGACTACGATGGACTGAGACAGTATTTAAATTCTATACAGTGGAATCAACTGATGATGTTACCAACAGCAAATTCAAAATGGGAAGCATTCAAAGAACTTATCTTGGAAGCTACTAGGCTTTACATAGCAAGGTTCAAGGTTTAGGCCAAAATGGATGTCAGATGAACTAATGAGGCATATGGCAGAAAAGAAAAATGCATGGGATACTTCCAAATTAACACATGACACAGAAGCCTATGATAGATACAAGTTGATATGAAACCAAGTTACAAAGGAGGTTAGGCAGGCGAAGGCAGATTACGAGAAATCCTTGGCAAGGGATGCAAAGAAAAACAGCAAAGAGTTCTTTACTTATGTAAACTCTAGAAGGAAGGGGATGAATCAGATTGGTCTACTTGATATTGATGGGTCAACTGTTGATGATCCTGCTCAGGTAGCTAACAAACTAAATGAATATTTTGCATCGACATTCACACATGAGGAGTTATTCAGCGAGGGGAATGCCAGAGGTGTATTCAACTCTAGTAGTAAGCTACAGAATCTTGAAATAACTGGCAGTAAAGTGGAGGAGAAACTGTTGAAGATAAACACAAGAAAGGCACCCGGGGTGGATGGGATCTATCCAGTTATATTAAAGGAGGCAGCAAAGGAAGTAAGCAAACCCTCAGCCATAATTATGAGAGCTTCCTTGGACTCAGGGGAGGTACCCATAGACTGGAAATGTGCAAATGTGACCCCAATTCACAAAGGAGGCTCAAAGGCTGACACAAGTAATTATAGACCCGTGAGTTTAACTTCTGTTCCAGGAAAATTAATGGAGGCACTGGTTAAAGAAGCACTGCAGGATCATTTAGACAAGACTTCAGTTATAGCTCGGACACAGCATGGTTTTGTTAAGGGGAAGTCTTGCCTGACCAATTTGATTGGATACTATGATGCAGTCACAAAAGAACTGGATGCAGGGAATAGCTTTGATATTATATACTTGGACCTTAGAAAGGCTTTTGATACTGTTGCACCTGGAAGAATGCTACACAAATTGGAGCAGTGTGACATTGGAGGCAAATTGCTGCTATGGATAAAGGGGTAGTTGAGGGGGAAAAGACAGAGAGTGGTAATCAATGGATACTACTCATCGTGGACTAATGTTATTAGTGGAGTCCCTCAGGGCTCAGTGTTGGGTCCATTATTGTTTTCTGTATTTATAAATGATATTGATGATGGTATATCAAGCTTAATGTCCAAGTTTGCAGACGATACAAAGGTTGGCAGGGTTGTCAAGGACACTACTGACACTATGCTGCTGCAACAGGATCTGGAAAGGTTGAGCAGATGGGCTGAGAGGTGGCAAATGAAGTTTAACATTGACAAATGTAAAGTACTACACATGGGAAACAGCAACCCCAGAGCAACGTATCAACACTGTGGTACTACACTGACAGTGGTAGAGAATGAAAGGGACTTGGGGGTGGTTGTGCAGGCAGATATGAAGTTCTCTGAGCAGTGCAGACGGGCTGCAAGAGTAGCTCATGGAGTATTGTCAATGATATACAGGACTTTTTCCAGCAGGGATAAGGAAGTGATTATTCCCTTGTAAAAGGCAATGGTCAGGCCACACCTAGAGTACTGTATACAGGTCTGGAGGCCTCATTTCTAGAAGGATATAGAGCTGCTGGAACGAGTACAGAGAAGGGCAACAAGATTAGTGAATGGAACAAAGGGGTGCTCTTACGAAGAAAGGCTTAAGTTTTGCAAATTACAGTGTCTGGAGACTAGGCACCTGCGAGGTGATCTGATTGAGGTGTATAAAGCCTTGAATGATTTCAGCATGCTCAATGCTGATGGGATTCTTCCTCTAGCTCAGAAGAATCACCTGAGAGGGCATAAATTCAAATTGAGGAAAGACAGATGTAGGATAGACGTGCGGAAATTTGCCTTTATCCAGCGGGTGGTTGGTTGGTGGAACAGACTTCCATCCCTTGTAGTGGAGGTTGATAGCCTAAATAACTTTAAGGCTCAGCTGGACAGGTATTTTGAACGAACAGAGGGAAGTGGTTTTTTTTTTTTTTGGCTGATGCTGCATAAGCTTGTTTTCTTGCATCAAATGCCTCTACTAATGCTAATGCTAATGCAAATGCTAATATCATATCATATTATACTATCATCTTCGTAAAAATATTCCCACTGAATTCCTGGACATTAGAATTAATCTCGGGGTATGACATGAAAAAAGAAAAAAGTATTATTCGGGATGAACTTGTAAATATCTGGCAGACGCCTTGGGATACTTCGTCTACCAGACAAGTAACCAGAAAATTGTTCCCTGAAGTGTCATTCCTATGGATAAACATAATCGAGGTTGGCGTTCTATCTCCATTCAAAAATCCCATTTAATTACAAGCCACAACTCGTTAAACTTTAAATTGTTTTCATTAGGTATTCATCACGACGATCACTGTTCTTGTAAATCTCGTGAAGAATAACTACAAATACTTTATTACTGTAAATTATACGAAGATCTTAGAAACAGTCTTTAGGACTTCTAACCTGGCTGTGAAGCCTCAATTGCAAATAACCAAACCGTTTGTTCCACCACCCAGAAATTTTGCTTACTACGTTTTTGAGAAATGACAATTATTTTAAAGAACGATAACTGCCTGACTTTTCTGTCATCACGGGCTTTATTCAATGAAAATTGTATACATTCCTTATAATGTGGATTGACCAATTTTGACTTGTTTTAGTGTCACTTTGTAACATAATATTTGCATGTTTATATGTTGCTTATATGTTTATCTGATGTTTTGTATTATATGCTAAATCCTTTGATCTTTAACGTTATAACTTGTTCGAGTTGAACTTTATTTCTGTGGAGTTGAGTTTTTGTTCTCCATGCTTCAGAACGTTTTTTATCTTATATTATATTTTCCATTTTTGTTTTATTTTATTTATTTTTATTTTCGGGGGTAGGGGGTTGCTGGTGTTCACTGAGCCGTCTCTCTGAATACGGGATTGATTGTTACACCTATGGGTTAGGTTATCCACTTATGGGTGTAAATTCACTGTCTTCTTTTGAAGACAGTGAATTTGTTTGCAGAGGCGTATCTCTGCCTGTTTTTGTTCTCAGCCCGCCTCCTCGTGGCATGGTCGGATGCCAGGTTTGGCTGCCTGTGGTCCATGGGATTACAGCTCCCTGGTAGCAAAGTTACTGGTTTACAACATGAACAACACAACCTTACACTGCACTGCACTGCACTAACGCACATCCACAACAACGCTACATCAGCCTTTATAGTAACCTGTATTTATACAGAAGGAATTGTCGGATTTGAACTATATTCCAGTAGCTGTCTGATCATAGAATACATACATACCGGCAGCTCTTAGTAGACCATGTGCATCCTGCTATCTTGCATTTTTTTTGCCGGACAGAAACGGGATCTTCATGATTGGTCCCCATCTTGATCCTTGATTTGCCTCCAAATTCGCCTGCCCTCAATCCAACTGAACATCTGTGTAATGTTTTGGAACGGAGTGAGGCGTGTGGACATGTCACCTATTCATACCCGACACTGCGGAAAGCCTTACAGGTAGCATTGCTGCAAATCCCTACGGACGTCTTGGGACTAGCGAATTCAATGTCTAGGCAAATAACAGCTGTTATCCGTGCGAACGGTGGCCATATATGAATGTCTGCTACTGAAGTGATCACTAACATCATTGTCTACGATGGGATGTTTAATCATCTCTGTGAAGGAGCCGAGCGTTCCCGATCTATGGATAAGTTCACTTAATTGCGTCAGAGTGTGTGCACCCGAACTGGCACGGTGTTAGGATTGAAAGCTTGCGCGTGTGTGGTAACTTTTATTTGTATATGCTATCAACTGGAACGCGTGTAATACTGAATGGAAATGCATTAGATCACAGTGTCAAAAGAAAGATCTAAGGCAGTGTTTCTCTACCTTTTGTTCTACCACTGTACCAAATTTGTTTAAACTTTAAACAACTTAATTGTAATTGATTTGTTGGGACAAAAAAATGCGTATAGCTTGCCATCATATTTATGGTTGTGCAAATAGAATAACGCAAACGTAAGAAAATTTTTCATTAGTTCCCCAATAATAAAGCTAGAAACGGAAATTCAGTTATCTCAAAAATTTAATTGTGGTGCCGTAACCCCAGACTCCCCTTGTATACCACCAATTGTGAAACACTGATCGCAAGTAAAATAGATTGGACACCGTACAAGTAAAATATTATATTGGACAACGTACAAGTTTGTGCAAAAGCAGCATATTAGTACGCAGCGCAATTTTAAAAAAAAGTTAAAAACGGCATCGATTTAGTTATATCTCATACTGTGAATACCTTCACAACGAGTTGCCATAATACTGCACTACTCCGAATAAGTAATGCTTCACCAAGGGAGAAGACTAATGTTACTTATTCTCGGCGGATACCACCACCAACTCAGACGGCATCATTTCAGGGCTATTTTGTATTTGTGTGGGATAATAACTCGACTGTCCACTTGTTCCTATTAGACTTAGAAAAGCAAAAAGGTAGAGGGAAAGTAATAGTAGGAATGGAAGAGGAAAATAAACGGTGAAGAAGAATGAAAGGGACAGTAACTCCTTCAACACACACCACTCGAAAACTCATAAACTCCTCGAATAGGCAACGCTTCCCCACTGGAGAAGGCTGTTGAAGGTTGTTACCTATTCTTGGAAACTTCGGACATCATCAGGCCCCCTGGTGCCGTTTCAGGGCTATTTGGCCCTTCTTCGGTGGGTGGGTAGGTACCCTGGCGATGCAATGATGGCGAAACAGCTATGAAGTATAACTCCACAATATGAGAAATGCCTGATGGTGTATAAAGTGAATTAGACTAAAGCACTTCAAGCCTCAGGCTGCGAAAGAATTAGACAACATACAAGTTTGTGCAAAAGCAGCATATTAGAACGCAGCAATTCTAAAAAAAAAAAAACGAAAAAACGGCATCGTTTTAGAAGAAGGACCAAATAGCCATGAAACGGTGCCGTCTGGGTGGTGGTATCCGCCCAGAATAAACAAAAATATTATTTTCCATTGGTAAAACGTTACTTATTCAAAGTAGTGCAATATCATAGCAACTCGTTGTGACGGTATTCGCAATATGAGGTATAATTAAAACGATGCCGTGTATAGCTTTTTATCAGAATTGCTGCGTACTAATATGCTCCTTTTGCGCAACTTGTACGTTGTCTAATTCTTTTGCAGCCTGAGTTTTAAGCCCTTTAAGCGCTTTAGTACACAATATTAGCAACATGGCGTTTATTTCTAGTTACGAAAACAATGCAAATTGAAAGCTAAACAGAATCGTGTTGTGGCGACATCGTACGCAAGAATTAAAGGATAAATGCTGGAACTACGTAGAAATATGGAGTAGAAACACCTCGTCTGACATCTGAAACTAAGGAGATCTATTCGTCCGAGTGCATCCGAGAAAGTGAAAGAAAATACGCTGTGACCAGTAACCGATGATATTATAGATGCCACTTTAGAGTATGCAGGCGTTCTGATTTTTTCATATGCACGACAGACAGCAAAACTGATCAGTTCCAGAAGTAGTTCCGCTGTGCAATTATGCAACAGTCATAAATGTTCGTTAATGTTTTCCCCCTTCCTTAAACGAAATTTTCGTTGAATGTAATCACAGAGAACTGATATAGCCAATTAGTGAACACTGAACTACAGTAGTACATGCGTTTGAAGTGCATGTAGTTCGGGTCCACGTGATGGTAAATAAATGCTTTCTCTTCCATCATGCAGTATGATTGATTACTTTTGAGGTTGTGATGAACATCGTGGCGAGATCCTATCTTCCTTACATTTCGAGAGTACAGCCCTAAAACGATGTTCGCAGGCCGGCCGCTAGTTAGTACACCGGACCGAACCTATTGGAAACTCTTTAGAAGGCTTCCAGATCAGTTCTAGATAGGGACTGGAGGGAGTCCGAGTAGTGTGTATACGGGAGGCATTGTCGAGACCACGTTATGTCAAGGATTAGGGTATATTCTTAACGTGTGTACGCCACATCCAAAAATTTCATTACTTCATACAGCATGTGACACCCACTTTATATTACTATTGAATACACCATGAATTATCAAACTAATAGAGAAAGCTTATCTGCAAAAAGATCTAAACCACCTAAACACTTCCTAATTCATTTCACAAATATACGTGGTCTCAATTGTAATCTCAACGATGTCCATTTACACTTGCAGTCTGCCGAACCCCATCTACTTTTTCTGACAGAATCTCAGTTATCGGTTGATTCAACTACTGCTCACCTCAGGTGCCCAAATTATTCGCTGTATGATTCCTTTCGCTTCAAAGGTGGTACTTGTGTATATGTCCGTTCTGATATTCCCTGTCAGAGACTTGGTAATTTGGAATCTCCTCTTTTCGATCTTCTCTGGCTTAAAATCTCTCTACCTCATTGTGTCAAATTCATCTGTTGTCTCAACCGTTCTCCCAATTCCACTAATCACTTGGAGCTCTTTGACTTCCTCTCTTTGCAACTTGACTTTCTCCAGTCCAACTTTCCTAACAGTGAGGTAATTTTCTTTGGTGATTTTAACGTTCACTACTCCAGCTGGCTTCAGTTTTCTAATCACAACAACCCAGCTGTTCGAGATGCTGGGGGCTTTGCAATTACCAATGACCACCTTGGACAGATTGTTCATTTACCTACAAGAATACCGGACAATCCTAACCACACAGCCAACACGCTTGATCTCTTTCTCACAAACAACCATTCTAAGTACACGGTCGAAGTGACAGGTCCTTTAGGCACCTCAGATCACAACTTGGTGATTGTCTCTACTCCAATGGAGCTTTTATTTCATGGCTATTTCTAACCTCGTATTGTTTGGCATTATACGAATGCAAAATGGGATGACCTGCGAGATTTCTTTTCTTCTTTTCCTTGGTCGAATTACTGTTTCAAAACTTCTGATGTCAACGTTTGCTCAGATCGTGTCAGTGAAATTATTCTTGCAGGAATGGAATCATTTACCGCACACTCCGCTTTAGAATCTCGTCCTTTATCTAAACCTTGGTTTTCTAATAAATGTGCTAAGGCTGTTCAAGAGAAGAACGTTGCATATCGTAATTGCTAGTTTCTAATTCTTCAGTTTCATTTCTGCCTACACCAAAACTCGCAACAATTCTAAAGCAGTTATTAATCAGTCCAAATTAGAGTTGAAAAAGGCTAAGAGTAGAAAACTTGATTCTTGCCCTAATGGTAGCCGAGCATTCTTGTCTCTTGCCATAGCTATTGGGCGCAACTTTTGCCCATCTCTGCTCCCACCTCTGTCCAAACCAGATGGTTCTGTTGGCACTTCGGCCAAAGATAAAGCTGAGCTGCCAGCATTACATTTTTCTTCCTTAAAAAAAATCATCTCTAACAGAGCTCAGCTTTATCTTTGGTACTTCGGCCAAAGATAAAGCTGAGCTGCCAGCATTACATTTTTCTTCCAACTCATGTATTAATGATCTTGGTAAAACACCTCACCATTTCCAAAACGCTTCATTCAATGCCTCCTGTGGTCTTCCGTCAAAAGGATGTCAGAAGGATTTTGACGAGTCTTGATGCTAAGAAAGCTCCAGGTCCCGATAGTATTTCTCCAATTGTTCTCAAAACCTGTGCTCCTGAACTTCTGTTATTTACCGCCTTTTTTCACTTTCTTATTCCGAAGGTGTTTTTCCTTCTGCTTGGAAATTTTCTCATATCCAGCCAGTTCCTAAAAAGGGTGAAAAATCCTTCCCATTCAATTATCGTCCCATTGCAATTACTTCTACTCTTTCTAAAGTAATGGAGAAATCAATTAACGGACAACCTTTAAACTATCTAGAAACCTTCAGTCTGATCAACGATCGCCAGTATGGATTCCGTCAATGTCGATCCACTGGTGATATTCTGACTTACGTTACCCATTTATGGACAAATTCAATCGAAAAGTTTGGTGAAACACAAGCAGTTCCTCTTGACATCTCAAAGGCTTTCGATCGTGTTTGGCAAAAAGGTCTTCTAAACAAGATTCCATCTTATGGTTTGCCAACTGTTTTTTTTTTTTGTAATTGGTTATCCAGTTTTCTCTCTGATCGCTGACGAAGGGTGATATAGACGGCTCTCTGTCTTCTAACTTCTCCACAAATACCGATGTTCCCCAAGGTTCAGTTCTTTCCCCCACTCTTTTCCTCTTGTATATTAATGATCTTCTTCCATTGACTGGAAATTCTATCCATAGTTTTACCGATGATTTCACATTGCATTCCATTTTCCATTTTGAGAAACCTTGTCCTGCTCAATCAGCTTCAACTTCTCGAAAATCTGCTACCAATTCCTTAAATTCCAATCTCCAGATAATTCTCCAGTGGGGCAAAGACAACTTAGTTGATTTCAATCCTTCTAAAATTCAGTCTTCTCTTATATCTCACCAAAAGGATTCTTCTGCTCCTATGCTTATCTTTGGTGACACTCCGATTTCTAGGCTAAATTATATATCTCTTTTGGGAATTACCCTGACTTCTAATCTCTCTTGGTACAAGCACATTACAAATATTGCTCCCTCTGCATCTAAAAAACTTGGTTTACTCTTTCGCTCTCGGCGTTACTTTTCTTCCAAACAGCTGTTCACTCTTTAAAATCGCAAATCCGCCTTACCATGGAATATTGTTCCCACATCTGGGGTGGTGCTCCCAAAACCTCTGTCAGGCTTCTTGACTCCGTTCAGGAAAGGGCAGTTAGGTTAATTAATGATTCATCTCTAACAGAGTCTCTCCACTCGCTGTCTCATAGACGTTCTGTTATGGGCACTGTTCGTCTGAATTGGCTTCTTTAATTCCCACTCTCTCTTTCAAAACAGTCCGGACACGTGCCGCACCAGCCAACATCTATTTACTGTCCAGCTTCAAACTCACAGAACCAACTTTTCATGTTTCGAGTTTATTCATTCAACTGCTGTTTTCTGGAACAACCTTCCTTCGTACGCATTGCTTGAAAATTCCAGTCTACAGAAGTTCAAGTCCAACAAATATCTTCTTTCGTCTTCTCAACCTCCAACCCAAGCACGGTACTAAGTACTATAGGTTCTAATACCTTTCGGGTTTGGGGTTCACATAAAAAAAAAATAAAATAAAAAAAAATTAATGAACACTGAGCTACAGTAGTACATGCGTTTGAAGTGACTGTAGTTGGACTCCAGGTAATGGTAAATATATGCGAAAGTTCCGTCTGGTATTTTGGAGCGATGGAGTATAAACAGAAGAGTTATTTAAATTCTGTTTCACACCAAACCATATTTATCAAAACACATATCCAAACAAAGTTTGTCATTAGCAAAATATCCAAAAAATCTCGGACAATTCTAATGATACTGAAATAAATGGTCACACAATAGGCACCTATACTCTTGGAAACTAATATCACACATCGCAAATACATTTTAAAAATACAACATAATTTTAATTAGAAAGTGTCGGATTTTCTATTTTCATTCTCCTTCTATTCCTGCATAATCTTTTTAATTTGCGCGTCGTTTTAATATCACACCAGAAAGTAAAGCTAACGGATTTTGCGCCGTATGCAAAGATGAAATATTTCCTGTAAATTAAAGACTCTTAAGAAGGAGTAAACGATCTTATACAAAAACTAGCACAGGACCCAAAAATCGTTGTTTTTAAATCTGAGGTCAGCACGGCAACTTCTACTATTAATTAATTTGAAAAATATTTCACTCCACAAGTAACTACAGATTTCTCTTATTCCAACTCGATTACGATTAAATTAATTTACTCGGAAGTATTTCAATTTATTAATGCTGACTAACGATTTAAATTATTTATTTTCCTTTTTAATCGAAGTTGATGTCTGATTCTTTTTGTTTGAAACGTTTTCTCGGTTTTTATTCGAATCATTACCTATTTTCTGATGGCAATTCGTCCATCTTTTAAACACTGCTCTCTTTCCGCAATCGATTCATATCAATTGCTTGCCTTTTTCTCATTCTGCTATTTCCAGATTAGTTAGATACACGTAGGCTTTCAGACAGAACAAAGAATCGTGTTTTTTTATAGTCTAACAATAAATAATTACGCAGAAATGATGTTACATTCTTCAAAATTCTTTTTTTCCAAGCGCTTTAAATGTGTTGCTGTACAAAATATCCACTAAAGTAAATCCATCCGCTTTCTGTTTACCACCTCTGAAATGAAGTTGGTGCTCTTCATTTCAAAAGTACGTTCTCTTCGTTTTGGCTTTAACAATTCCTAAGCGCCTTCCTTGTTGCTAAAGCGAACAACTGTTATATTCGCAAAATAAAAAAAAAACAGATTCAATTTACAAAGTTCCTCGAAATATTCCTACAAAAGTTCATCTTTTCACTGTTAGGTACAGGTCTGACGATAAGAAAACGCCGCCCGCATTCGCCAGTAAAGATTCTTATTTATTTGCTCCTTTAATGTAATTTACATGTTGTCATTGGGTTTATAATCCAAGTCTCGTGCTATGATTTTTAATGAATGTCTTTTTTAATGGTTTTCGTTAGAATCGAAAGGTAAAAATTTTTCATGGAAAAAAACAAAACAAAACACTGTATCCTTACATCTTCTTATATCATTACACATTTTCGCCCGTTTTATTTTACAGAAAAACGTTACTACTACATAAAACGCGAAGCGAAGAAAAACATTTACTTAAAGTAAAACATTTCATTATCTTAACAGATAATATTTAAGATCTTGTCTGGCTTGGATTTATTTTCAATAGCATGAGGTAGAAAATAACGCGCAAATGATGTAAACAGCATAAATCAATCATAATGGTTTGTTCATTACTAACTGCATTACACGTGAATCATATATTAACATATTAAAAGCACGAGTTACACAAAAATAGCGGGGGCATATGAAAAACATCCTCCTGTACAAACTGTACATGCTATTAGAATATCATGTAGTTTTTGTGTAAGCCAGAAGGGGTTACGCAAAAAAAAGAAAAATGATATTCTGAGCTCTGAAATGTTAAAAGAAATTACAGTACTGTAATATACATAATTACAGTTTGAATTAGGCACTGTAAAAAGTAGGTATTATAAATAAGCTTATTAGGCACTGCAGAAAAAATGATTAGTATTATGAAGGCGTTCAGATATGAACATATATATAGTACTTCAAGAACTGTATGCATAAAATGTTAGTATGAACTTATATTGCAAAGCTAGTTTTGCATTAAGAAACGTCTAATTTCTTATTTCATTTCAATAATTAAACATCTGATAACAACGTTGTTTTGTAGTGAATTTTAAAAGAGCCCGCAAGTGGCGTAAGAAGAAAAAAAAAGGAGACGAAGAAGTGTAGCAGATTTGCACTCTGTTGATGGGTGAAGAATTTATGGCGGACATTCCTCTAGTGTAAAAGGTTAAAAATAATTTAGAAAATTATTTTAAATATCAGCTTTGAAAGTGCACATTCCATGATTCGGAGCATTACATTTCAACAATAATTCAAGTTCACGTTTGTTCCAAAGTTGTTGACTAACCAATAGAGTATATATATATATATAACGTTTTCAAATATTTTTGAAACTCTTTGCAGAAGAGGGTATACTGTGTAAAAGACAAAAACGTAGTGTGCATAATCAAGTAACGAAAAGGTAGTTTACGCTTGCGTTTTTCAGACTATTTTGATCCAACAACTACTCATTTTTAGTATAAAAATAAAGAGCAATCTTCTGGGAAAGAATGCAAACGCAGTACCTACGAAACGACGTATCATACCGAGTAAAGGAGGTTTCTTGCAGCCTTCAAGTGCTACGCTACATGTGGTTAAGAAACTGCTAACGTTTCTGCAAAGCTAAGATTTGAAATTTTAAAATATCACCCTTATAATCTGATGATTTTGGATTTTTTCTTTATAAATAAATAAATAAATATTCATTTATTGCAACTACAGCAAGCCCATCACAGCACTGGGCTAGGGGCATAAATTCAGTACAAAGGAGACAAATATATTTATATATAAAAATACATAGCGTATTCTATATATACACTAACAACGAAAATGAATTATAATTATCAAAAATATATATTGCAGAACATCACATTTGGCTCTCGGATGTAGTTACTGGGTTGTAGGCAGGCAGTCGTTTGTATTTCTATAATTTGTTTGGAAATGAGATTCCTGTAGGCTTCAGAGCAACCTCTTACAATCAACGTTGTGATAATTTATGAGGTGAAGGGATGCATTGGGGAACATCCTGTCCATTTGTTTTAGTCTGGAGAGTTTGGATTTGAATTGTTGTTGGTTTCTTGAGTTTTCTCTGTTGGTGGGAGCTATTATGTTGGCTAGGTTTGGTGAACTGGATGCAGACGTAATTAACTTTGCAAGAAGCATGACTCCAGACTCGTTAATCATCTGTATCAGTGGCTTTGTTTTTTTAAGTTTTTATAAAGCTGTTGCCTGGATATTGTACGGGGAAAACGAAGTTTATTGTTCAGCCATCTAAGAACCCAATACTCTAGGGCAAGGAATTTTTTTACGGTAACTTGAGGAGCGCCAGACCAGATTTTGGAGGCGTAAGGCAGAATGCGAAAAATGCATCTCTGAACATGGTTTATGACTGTTTTTCTATCTTGAATCGCCGCTGTTTCTTGATTGATCAGCCATTTTGATTTTTTAATTTTTTTAGCAACATATACATAGTGAGAATTAAATGAAAGATTTTTGTCAAAAACAACTCCTAGGTCAAACCACATAGAAATTTTAATTTCTATGTGGTTTGGTTGTTTCTGTAAGGAATAAGTTATTTGAGCAGATTTGTTTGTATTTATAGTATATTTTGGACACTGAATAAAGTTTTTAAAATGGAGCCAATTTCATAATGACAATCTAATGATAGAAGAGAGGAGGAAAACGTGGCTTCTATTTGAGGAAATGAATATGAATGTACCACATAGAGAAAGAACTCTTTAAAGTGGAATTCAGTGAAAATAAATTAAAACTCTGAAAATTCCCTTTCTGATACAGTGAGTTTTGCAAAGTTTCCTTTACTTTTTACAACTCTCTGCACTGTTTAGAAGGTAGTAAAAATGCACTGTATAATATTTTTATATTATACATATATCATAAATAATCAGGCTGGTAGAAATCAACTACTGTTTAAATATATATTTCCTAATAGTACAACATTTGGCAACCCAGCAACGAACTTTAAAACTCAACGTAGGGACGGCAACACATAATGAAAGAAATATGGGAAACTGCACCTGTTTTTTTTTCTTTAATGTGTGGTTGCATTAAACAGGTTTACTGTAGCGATAATTTTCTATTTCAGAATTAATAAAACTGAAATTAAGATTTGCAAAAAAAGAAAGTTAAAAATCGTTTAATAAAAAATAATTATGTAGTGCCAAATCATAATTTAATTTGTACATGTGCTATACTAATTGTTATATTTCTTGAGTTTATACAACCTTCGCGTCTTATCTCATTAAAAATTAATTCCTTGCTTTTAAACTAAGGGTCACTTGACGAAAGCAACAAAATTAGCAAATTGATTAAACTGCTCCCTTTACAAATTACTTAATTAGCACAAATTCACTAACTTCGTGCAGAAAGGGCATGATAGAACGCGAAATTCCACAACACAAAGTGCGAGATCAGGTGCCAGCCTCTGCTAGGATTATTGCACTACTTAGCTTTCAAAATTCAAAATATTTTTGATATTGATTGCCTATGACAAAATCAGAATGCTTCCTAGCTAATTGGAATGAAAACATCGAGCTTTAAATATTTCCAACACAAAGCTCTAAAATCAAAAGGCCCAGTTGTTCAGAGACAGAGAAACCCATAAACGAAAAATGCATTTTGCTAATGTTAAAACTGAAATGACTTGTATATATGAGAAGAATTCGGCGAGTACATTGTACAATGTGAAGTGCAAAGGGTACTAGTAAATATTGGAATGTAATGGGAATCTGAAATGGTTGCTTGATCGTTGGTTGTTCTAGTGAATCGAGTCCTGTAGCCGTAGTGCACCAGTTGCTACTTTTTATAGTGTTATTTTGCTGCCAAAATTTAAGTAAACCGCAGATGTGAAAATCTGCCGTTTACTTAAATTTATCACAATCTTACTTACTTGCCTGACAACAGCTAACTACAACCCGAGTGCAAGGGCCTTTAAGAATTTCTTCGGTCTCTGGAGAGATTTGCAGAATCCAGTACACTTAACATTGAGTTCAGTACTATTTAATTTTGAAACCATGTCAGTTAAGCAAATTACAAATTCAAATTACAAAATAGTAGAACATGTACTAATAAACCTAAAATAGTTTCCTTATTATATCTTCAATAAAAATACAAAAAAAAAACACAAAATGTAAAGTACTACCCGTAAATAATAAGCGGCTCCCCTCATTCACTAAAAGGAAACCTCACACTGCCTCCGAAGGTACACAGACTTAAAACTGCGCCACAAGTCCACCCAGTTCTCCAAATTACAGAAATTAACTGTGTGGACATAGAAAGATATCATTCGGGGTACAGGTACACACGCAGAATAACAACCGATTGCCCTCCCGTGTGGAGGGCAATCACAATTGCCCTCCACACGGGATGACAGCGTTCGGCAATCGTAATCCCCACCAATCATAAGACCCCATCTACTAGCCATCGCCATCACGGAAGGATGTGTGAGATGGGATATGAGAAGCGATGTGAGATAGTGTGTGAGCTGTTAGCCACAGCATCTCACTATATCATAAATGAAAGTCAAATGTGTTAATTTTTATATACTCTCCAACTGTATGACTCCTAGCTTTACCTGAGAACCCATTGCCTTACTACATTTTTTAGTAAGCAACAAAGATTCTTTATTTATTTACTTCAGAAGCACTAGCGGATGCAAAAATAGCAGAGTTAGAAATAAATAGTTCATTTCTCTTGAATTTTTTCTGCTGTGGAAGGATTGCTACTCCGGTTATAGCTCAACGAGTGAGTGTTTCCTAACGATCACAGGGATCCCCTCATTCACTAAAAGGAAATCCCTTTTAGTGAATGAGGTACCCAAATCACTAATTTCTTTAAAAATATATTATTCCACTTTCGGTTATTAGAGGAACATATTTAGAACTGCTCAACCAGTTTGGCTAATTGCAATACTAGAAAATCTCTATTATAACACTAAACAGTATATAATAACCGATCAGAGCGAACTCTCCAGGGATGTACATAGCAGATATTTATCAGCTTTTCTATTTAGTATAGGTATGTTTGATTATTTTCTATCGCTGACTGGTTGCACGTTATATTTAACTTTGCGAATCATTTCTTTATCTATTTCAGTCAGCATGGTACAATTAGGTGTTGATGTTACTAAAGTGTTTACTCCCTTCAATTAATACCTGGGATATTAACTCATTACATAGAGTGAAGTGGGCGATAAAAATTGCTTGATTGCTGCAAAAGCATTTTCATTCATCATACTATTTCTTTTCTTTGCAGTTTCTCAAGCTCCATATTTGTTCAAATTTCATCCTAGAATTCCTGGATGAAAAATTTGACATCAGGGTGGTTTTATAATCGTTATCTGAGGTGTATGGAAAAGTACTGGAGTAGGTTCCAATATCACCTAATTTAAACCCATGCATTTTGGGGGTTATCTTAAAAACGGAGTGTTTCTATAGAATCCACGAACCATTTCTGCACTGAAGAAAGCGATTGAAGACGAAATTTTTTGTGTCGGAGGAAACGTTGGAGCATACTCTTCGCTACTTCAGTTTCCGACTGTGACACATTATTCATAAATGTGCAGGACATACAGAATATGCTGTGGCATGAATTTCCCAATCCGACTATACTAAATACTGCACAGTATAGTTGAAGTGTCAATTTCTGTTTCTAAACAATATTTTATGTTCTTCAGATGAATAAATGCCATAATTGGTCCATATCGCAGCGGAAATAGATTGTAGTAGTGAACAGGATCGGTTTAACTATTACGCAAAACATGCAAGTGCGTGGGGGTCCAGATGACAAACGGAGTCAAAATTTGACTGGCCTTTGGCCCTAAGTCGGAGTAAGGCATATTCAACAAATTCAGCCATACCCGGCCTCGCATAATCAAATTTATCCTTGTTATATAAGTGGAAATACGAGTACTCCCCAACGTTCAAAGTTGCTTAAATTTATATTTTATTAGTTCAATCTTTGATTTTTCCCCTTTTCGGATAAAATACAAAAGGATGAAAGTTGCATCGATATTATTTACAATATCGATATTGCATTTGGTGAAGTGATGTTTCACGTAGGAGCCGCTGGGTTGGGATACTTTTAATCACTAATTAACAATGAGCGACTGCTGACTGGCAGAACGGCAACAGACATTGCAGTTCAGAAAAAACTTCCCTATCATAAATCGATTACAACCGGCCAAAATCAACTTCTATATTTTAAAGCATGACTGTTTACGTTTTAAACTGTTGGAGCATGCTAAGTAGCTCTGAAGCTTGCTAACAAGTAAAGATTAAGGGCGTCCCTACAGGCACAAACGTGTCCCGGCCTAAGGTTCAAGATTGATGTTAACGCCGTTCTGACGCTGAAACAATTATGCAACCTACGCTCTTGGTCAAGAAACGTCTGAAAAACGGAATGCTAACATACACACATTCCGTTGTACTCTTTGATGAATATAGGTGCCAACATCAGCAGAAATATTCAGTTGTGCTCATAAAATATCTGTGGAAATGAAAGATTTGGATCTCCTGTATGTTTTGTTATCTAGAAAAAAGAAACTGTTAAAAAAAATCGAAGTGGAGCAGGCGTTGGTTTCTGAGAAGGACTGGATTATCCAACGTGGTATCCCACAAATGCATGTGTATGGACGAAAATGGTTATTATTGTTAGATAGAGAGAGATATTATAGAGTTATTATAGATAGAGAGAGAGAGAGAGAGAGAGAGAGAGAGAGAGAGAGAGAGAGAGAGAGAGAGAGAGAGAGACTATTTAGCCTCACGAACGTTTAACGTGGACATCATTGAGATACTTAGGTACAGGCAAAGGCTACTTACTTGAAGTTTTCGGCAGTGATATTTCCCAACGCATTTCGACATTTCGCTTAGTGTATTCCAGTGCAATTCGACCCAAACTGGTAAAGTTAAAGACGCAATTTTCGCAAATGGGAATCTGAAAAATCGCCACTCAGTTAGTGGACACGAGCGTGATAATGCCAAGGTAAACGTGTGAAACGTACTGTCCTTCAGCCAGGTGATTGGTCCATTTTTCTTCCATGAAAACAGTGTTAACTCCGCAAGTTACTTAGATATACTCGAATCTCAGAGATATCGCGAATCACTTGCTGCATCTCAGCTGGAAAACATGTAGCCACATGAGTTCTGTCAGGCAAGATGACTATCACCACACTGGACCATCTATGTGCGCGATTTTCTCAATTTAAAATATCCTACCCGATGGATCGGTCGGGATGGTCTCATTCCATGACCTTCTAGTTTCCCGGATATCACAACTATCGATTTGTTTCTACATAAAGGACATGGTTTTGCAAAAAAAAAAAAAAAAAAAAAACTAACAACGCCATAGAGTTAAAATACCGAATTCAACAGGCAATGGCTTCCATTTCTCAAGAGATGCTTCACAAAACACTTGGAATGAAATCGGCTACCGTCTTAACATTCTACGTGCTATCAAAGATGCCCATGTGGAGGTTTACTGAATTGCAGTTAAGAAATTGATGTATTTGCTTTATTAAGTGCAGAAAACCGTTTTACGATACTTATTAGAATAAAATTTAAATCGAGCTTCACAATCAGGTGAATAATTTAAAGACCAGTAATCCCAGTACTTTAAAGTTATGGAACATTAGGCATGCACAAATTTCCACATTTTGTACTTCTTTCGCGGGAAGTCATGTTAGTCGAAATTAAGTTTTAGTTGGTCTGTATTCAGACTTTGTACAAATTACGACAAGATAACACGTTAATGTGTTGGTATATAAGTATACTCTGCATTAAACATCATTATATTAGCAACGATATAGCGCAGAAAGCAATGTCTGGTTTTGATACGGAAATCAAGTAGTAACATATGATATACTTCAAGCAGAATTCAAAAAAACCAAACACTTTTTTCCGCAAAAGAAAAAAAAAAAAAAATATGTCACCTGTCAGATGACCTCGACCTCCCTTTGAAGAAACATGTGTGCGATCAGCGCTGGATAAACAGAGTAGTATGTGAATGTAGGATTAATATCCTAATGCAGGGGTCCCCAAACTTTTAGAGAAGCGGGCCACATGAATTTTTGGCCGACCGAAGAAAATTCCTAATTACCGAAAACTACCTTTTCTGTATAACTTTGATGCTATGCAGAGAAACAAACTTTATACCTACCTATATCTACAGATGTCTCCGCGTGTAGCACAGTGGTATCGTCACTGTACTCCCCAAACCGGGTGGAAAAGGCCCAGATTCGAATCCCGTCGATGACATGAGGAGCTTTAATGGGCTTTTTTACTCCGTGACTGAGTTAGTCGGTCTCAGGGGTAGATAGCAAGGTTTTTCCCCTCAGAAACTGGGTTTTTTCGTCCAGCAAAACAAGCAAATCGACCAGAGAATACACGCAATTTACAGACAACATACATATATGGGTATATATTAGAAATAATGGGTGGCCCTAATATAATAATTTGATTTTATATCTACAGATTCAAAAATACATTGATGGATATGTAATATAAAATATTCCAGTTTGTTTATATCAAATTTTAGTTACTATTTATTTATTGTACTAATCACAAAAATACAGCCAATTATGCAACAAAACTAATTATTACTTATTTATCATACTAATCATAAAAGTACTAGTAATACAAAATTTAGTAATACAACAAAATTATAATTAATGCGATGAATGTGGTTGTAGAGTGCGACTAAGTTTCGTAATAGAACCCACCTTTTAAAGTAAGTTACAATTCTTAAAAAGTCATGTAACTGCGGCTCAGTTAGAAGTGATCGTATTTTTGATTTTACGTATTTCATTTTTGAAAAGTCTCATATATATATGTACTCCCGAAAATTGATGTAACCTTTCTTGGAAAATTTTTAAATTTTGAAGAACTGACTCAGATGAATTGAATAAAAATAGATTAGATTTTCGTTTTTAAATATTGTTTTCAGTGCATCATTAGATTGAAAATCAGAAAATTTAGCAACAAACTAACGTTTTGAACAAAATTTTCAGTGGAAAAATTACAAGTAGGGATATTTTTAGATAAATTATCGCAATATGTAAAATGTGAACATTTATTCCGAAGTAGTTGACTTTTAAATAACTCCAGTTTTGTTTCAAATGCTTTGACATTATAATACAATTCTTTGACAAGTTTGCCTCGTCTTTGTAGTTTTATATTAAGAAAATTCAAGTGTTCACATATATTTGCTAAAAAGGCAAGGTTCCACAACCATTTGAGATCTGACAGTTCTAGAACAAGCTTCAATTTTTCGTTCATAAATAGATCTATTTCGAACCTAAATTCAAAAAATCACTTCAGCACATTACCGCGACTCAACCATCGTACTTCCGTGCAGTGCAACAAATCACCGTATTCAGCCTCAAGAGTTTTAAGAAAAGTTTTGAATTGCCGATGATTCAGACTAAAATTTACTGTTGATATTAACAGTTGACTATACCCAAAAATTTTCCACACAATGACTGCTGGTGAATTATACAATTAAATTGCATTAGGTTTTTTTTTCTCTCAATATATTTATGAAGCTGACCCATGAACCAAATTTTAGTACCGACCATATTTTAGCGCCATCCGTCGTAACTGCTGATAGAAAATCCCAATTCAATATGAGGCCGTCAATTGCATCTGACACCACCCAAAAATACTTTCACCTGTTGTATCTTTCAAGCTTTTTAATGCAACTAGTTCTTCGGTTACTGCAAAATTTTGATTTACACATCAGATTTAAATTAGTAATTGAATGTATGGCTTGTATCTTCGCTCTCATCAGTTGCTATTGAAAAATGTGTGAATTCACGAACTTTTTCTAAGAGTCGATTTTTTAGCACGTATTAAACTGCATTACAATGTATTAAAAACTGAATAGTTCATCACTTATCGCTTGACTGAATTTTTCTGTTATTAACATGGATACATCATACAGTTCGTTGGTAATGATGAGAAAAGGGTTACTTCAGATTAAAAATACAGTTGTGAAAGAGAGGAAATATATGAAAGATAGCGAAATAAAATAGAAAGGCATAACGAAGTAATTAGAAATGAGTAAAGGTAAAATAAATATCAAAGAAACAGAAGCTGAAAATAAACATCAAAGTGAGACAAGCTGAAAATGAATGGTGGGATTACGGTAATAAGAAAGTAAATTTTATTACTAAGATTGAATAAAGGATGTAATTGAGTAAAAGAAATTAAATTGAATGAGAGATGCGCCCCTTATGAATTGCAGGTATTATGTCAGATAGATATTATGAAAGACAGGTTTATTAATTGTAGGTATTATTTAAGATAGCTATTTGTGAATTACAGGTAATAAATTATAGGTAATATGTAAGGAATAGGTGGAGAGTAATAAGAACTTAAAAGGGAGAAAGATAAATTGTTCAAAATTAGTACGGTTTGAGCCGCATTAATTAATATTTCTATAACATAAAATTCAATTATAGAAATTGAATTTGACGTTAGAAAAATATTGTTTGTAATGATAATTGTGTTCCTTGAGAATTTATAGGTATAGTAAAACAGAACTATCTTGAAAGCTTGTATGACGTAGCAGAGTGTTCAGGAGCGAGAATGTCACACGCTTTTTCAGTATACCGTGGTTTAACCTCTTGGCTACTAAATACGATTAGCGACTTTATCCACGATTTAATGTAAACTTTAACCTGAGATTTTCATTCCTTTGATGTGGTGGGCATGCTGGTGTATAAACAAGAACGTTTTTTTTTTTAAATAGGTATTAATATTATTCGATTGATTCTAGTGAACAACATTATCACTTTTGCTGTATTCAGAATTATTAAGAGATAATTAGTATACTGAATTATTAAAGATAAGATTGAGGAAAACACTTGAGAGTACGAACTAGTTACACTCGGCTTAATTAAGTTGAATTGTAGTGTTTAATAAAAGAATTGGGTGTACTCATATTTTATAATAGTTGTCTAGAGCTTTTGTCCTAGCTTAACCTTTTTTTTTTTTTGTTAGTTGTTAGCGCATAATGGGCCAACAACTAACAAAGTGGCCATAATGCACCTCCCAAAGTTTTTTTGCATTTTGTTCTCTAATCAAAACTCGAGACGGAATTCGAACCCGCGACCATTGGGTTGCCAGGCAGGCACTTTACCCACCCGGCTAGCCCGGTCGGCTCCTAGCTTAACTATCATGCAATAGACGCAATTCTGCCAAATACACATGTTTTGTGAAGAGAATCATCCTCAGCACGTAGATCTTTTGATCATATTGAGAATCAATATAGCAGTAAAATTTCATTCCGGACTTTAATGATTTGAGGGCACCTGCTGTCACAAAGGTTAGCATTACCATTAGCAGAAGAATATGATGAAAACAAAAAATAATACCTTCATCAATATCACTGATAAATACAGAAAACAACAATGGGCCCAACACCGAACCTTGGGGAACTCCACTGATAACATTAGTCCACGAAGAGCAGTGTCCATTTGATTACCACTCTGTCTTCTACTCAAGCAACCCTTTATCATAAAAGTAACTTGTCCTTAATGCCATACTGCTTCAATTTATACAAGTCTTCCATGTGCAATAGTACCGAAATCTTTCTTTAAATCCAAGTATATGATATCAAAATTATTGTTATTATTTTATTTTTTTTTTTGCATTTAGTTCCTGTGTAACCACATCGTATTATCCAATCAACTTGTTCAGACAAGACTTCGCCTTAACAAATGTATGCTGTGTCTGGAGTATAACTGCAGTCTCGTCTAGATGCTCTAGCAATGTTTCTGTCAAAGTGTACTGTCATTAACGTGATTAACAACCCTGTCAACCTTCGTATCGTCTGCAAAATAAAATGATACACCTTCATTAATATCATTGATAAATGTAGAAAACAACACTGAGGTACTCTACTAATAACATTAGTCCACGAAGAGCAAGCAATATTTCTATTAGAATCAATGACTTCATTATTTATCCCGGAACAGAAGTTAAACTAACAGGTCTAGCGTATAGGTTTTGTTGTTTTACAGAATATACTATAGCATAATGTTTATACGTAGCCAACTACTAAGTAGTTAAAAAATTGGCATGATTTAAGTATATCTCATATTGTGAATGCCTTCACAGTGGTAGCATGGTATTGCACTACCTAAAATAAGTAACGTTTCTCTAATAGAGAATACTACTATTACTTATTCTCGGCGGATACCACCAGCCAGATTGCACCGTTTCAGAGCTTATTGGCTTTTCATCGATTCCAATTTTGTAACTACTTAGTAGTTGGCTACGTATAAACATGATGCTATAGCACAAACCTATACGTTAGTTAACTTCTTCGTAACCTGAGGCTATTTCCCTAAACATATTATATAACTAACATGTCTGTAATTACTCATGTCACCCTTTGATCCCCTTTGTGAATTGTAGACACATTTGCACAACTCCAGTCCGTGGGGACCTCCCCTGAGTCAAAGGGTGTTCTCGAGGTTGACAATAATCGTCTGGGAGCAATACTAAGGTAACGTGTACAGATGGAGATTCTAATACAACGGTAAAAGGTGTAGAGCAAACTAAAGTAAAGGCAGAAAAGAAAAGAATGAATTAATAAATGGAAAAGGTACTCTAGGTAGTTATATATATATATTAAAAGATTCTTCGTTATCGAATATATCCCCCACTGACACACAGATCACTATAATTATTTCTCCAAACCGAATGACAGCTACTATCAGCCCAGGATAATTGTTAGAACAACTGACAGAACATCGAACATTCTTTGATTATTTACGAAACACTTTTGTAACTTTTGAATCTGCTTTTTGTTACTGTTATTCTTAAAGATTAATAATATGTTATACTCCTCAGGAATAACCCAGTTTTCTTTACAGGAAGTGATGTGCAGGGGTGACGTCAAACCTCATCTAAAATCGATTGTAATTTCTTCCTTTTGTGTCCATGTTTCTCTTCTAAGAAGATATTTTTCTGTAAAGGGTTGCATGTGAAACGGAAATTTATCAAGAAGTTGTAGTATTGGCCTTGCTGATAATTTGCTGCTGGTCATATTTCAATATGTGCAACAAGACAACGCAGTAGAAACTTTTCGTGGTCTGTTTCTTGGTAGTGTTACATCCAAAGAATTTACTTATTTTTTTAAAATTAAGTAAATTTCTTTAGGCCGAAATGCTGTTTTACGTAATTATAAATAATTTTTATTTGTTTCGGTTAGCGGTAGCACTCGGTTCTGATATCACTCTTAGTTACTTTTATCTTCTTATTCCGCCAACCTTAATATATTAAACCGGTAGCTACTTTCAAAGAAATTTATGAATGCTTAAAGTATTCCGTGTTATATACAGTCGGACTTCTATATAACGAAATCGATCGTTCGAGTGAAAGATTCATTAAACAGAAATTTCATTATAAAGAAACACATGACCTTTTCAATAATGAAAAATGCTGTAATTCAACATTCAGAAATATAGTGAAAGAAAGTGAAATAAATCAGAAATAAGTGGGAATGAAACATATTTTCTAACATTTTAAAGCAATTAATTTATTAATACATACATATTAAGAAGTGACTACTTACATGATGCGTACAAAATATTAGTACACTTTTAAGAATTATTTCGTAAAATATTTGGTTATTTTTTGTTGAATTTTATTGTACATCATTCATAAAATTGTTCGTATTTGTTTAAACACTCAAATATATTTTCTGGCACATTTTCTTCACATTGAAGGCCTCGATGCAAATTTTCAAATGCTACCAACATTTCATGTTTGGAAGGTTTAATATTTTCTTCGTTGCCCTCATTTTCATCCAACTCATCGTCGATATTGTCACGTGTTCTTTGAATACTCTCAAACGTTAGAGTCAATCGGATATTCAGCTACTATGATATAATTATCAAAGTTGTCCTAAAAATTCGTCAAGAACAATTTCTCCACTGATCAAACCTCTCGCTTGGAGTTCTTAGCGAGTGGTCAGGAGCAGGAGTGCAGCAGCACGCGCTCTTTGAGTGGACGTGGACGTTCAAGCCCGGTACCGCTGAATACGATTAACGTATTGATGATTTATTGTAAACTCCACTAACCTGGTAGTCTCGCTGGAATATAAAGAACATTTTTTTTATTCCAAAGATGCTCAATATCTTGTAGTAGTTCATCCCTCTCATCGCTGATTATTGGCGTCTTAGCAAAACCTGCTTTTTCGAAACAATACTTGATCATTGTTTTCATAACATCTTCACTCCACACTCTCGCCAAATCCGATATGCCCATCCGCATATCTTTAACAGAATCTACAGGTTGGTTAGTTTCTATTCTCAGTATAATTTTTTCAGTATGCGCCTTCAGTAGTGCATTTTAAATTCTTGATAGTGCCTTGGTCCATTGGCTGAAGTTTAGACGATGTATTCGGAGGGAAGAAAACAAGCTTCACACTTGTAAGTTTCAAAATTACCGAGTGAAGTTGAGCAGGGCAGTTGTCGACAATCAACGCGATTTTTCTGTTTTCTTTCTTCATCTTTATATTTAAATTTAAAATCTATTGTTCAACAATTTCACCTGTCATGTAGTTTTTTTTTTTTTTTTTTGTTGTAGTCCAATTCTAACGACTTTACTCTTTTGAAACATCGGGATTTACTCTTTTGAAACATCGGGATTTACTTTTTCCAATTAACAAAACTTCAGATTTTTAATTACCAGCCATATTTGTACCAACCACTTCTCTCCTTACTATTTTTACCACCTAAACATTTGTCACCTTTAAAAGTCAATGTCTTGTTCGGCAAACATTTAAAAAGTAGACCTGTTTCATCAACGCTGAATATGTCTTTGCGCTCGTAGCCCTTCTTATTTATTTATTTAATGTTTTTTTCTTTTTTTTTCAAAACTGTTTCTTTCCAATGGATACATTATTTTCCAATTACAACTCAACTTTCACCAGAAATGACTTTTTTTCGAGTAAGCCATGACGCTTTTTAAATTTGTCCAGCCAACCAGAACTGGTTTGGAGTGTTTTATTTTAAGCCCCAGAAAAGGTGCGTACTCCATAGCCCTTTCTTTTATTAATGGCCCTGATATCGGTATGTTTTGGTCACGAATCAACTTCACCCACTTAAAAATGGCTTCATCTACATAATTTCGCACGTTTCCGACTGCGTCCCGTTTCTTCAATCGGTTTGAGAATTGAAACACGGTTTTTCAGAATGGTTGTAATAGGCAGGGATACCAAAGATTAAAGCGATTTCTTTTTTTTTTATCACCCCGATCTACACTATTAAGCACTTCCACTTTTTCCACTACCCTCAAGGATTTCCTCTTAGACATTGTAAGTTTACTTTGCACAGCAACGAAAACAAAACAGACTTAGGCACCACTTGTACCTACCATGTAAACACAGACAGGTGAAATTTAGTGAGTGTGGATGACTAATTTCTACGAAACAAGAGATGAATTTCCAGGATAAAGGAAAATTACTCTCTCCTAATTCTCTATTAGGGTGCTTACAGTACAAAACAGGTTGACCAGAGCCAATGTCTGCGTCGGAATATGCCTTAATCTTTGACAATAGCTGTGGATACATAGGCAGCAGTTAACCAGCGTGACTTCGCGGTACAGTAGAGGCAGTTTTATAGGTTTTACAGGCACGACTAAATTGTGAAAAGTTAATTCGTGCCCTTAAGAATTAAACTCTTCAGCTCTTAAAAGATAAAAGTGATTAATTAATTCATAAATGATCAATTCTTAATCCTTTGAGGTCTTAATTCGTGCTTTCTACCGTATCAATTGCCTAAAGGCCAGAAGTGCGAACAATGCATGCCTAAGTCGCTCGAAATCAGTTCGTTATATGGAAATTTTCTTCAAGGAGAAATCCAAAAAAAAAAACGCTATATGGAATTTCGTTAAAGAGAGGTTCGACTGTATTAATGTGTTAAGACTAACCAGAACAGTCCACGATACCAGGTAATCACACAGAAATCAGGATTACAGTGACTAATAAAACAAGCCGGTTTGGCTTACAAGGCTGGGAGGAATTAAAATTACACCCTTAAAGTATAAAATAGTACGTTAATCCCAGCAGCTTGTGGGTTATTCAGGGCTGTATTCTCAACCCGCAAATTTTCTCTGTTTCTCTTAAACAAAGATGTGGGGCGTTATCAATCTTGTACAATCAAAAGGACCACATCTGCTTGCTTTAAAGAATCTTATTAAATATTTTGTGTGTAATATTTAATAATACACAATTTTTAAAAAAGAAAAATATTTAATATTGTAAAAACATCATTAAATATTGTATTAATAAGATATATTTATTAACGAGTCAGTGTCCTTCCCCTCAATAACATACCGTATCCTCGTCGGCAGACTTAAACCAATTTCTTATAATGACAATAATGCAATAATTATTATTGTAACAGCCCCCGGCGGGACTCGTAGCCCAGACCTCTTCATACGATGGTCAGGGCTCTCGATAGATAATGAAGCTTTTACACGTCCCTGTCTTTAAATCTTTAACATGTCATACTGCAGGCTTTGAGGTATGACACGGCATTTTGCAGTTTGATCACCTATATTTTTTTTATTTTATTTCACCATTTGGAAGCCATCTGGTCAATGCAATTCGGTTTCAGTTTGATCATCTATATTATTACCACCCCAGAAAGTATAAAACACTAATTTTTGTTCTCAAATGCTTGATAAAATCGCTTCTACGGCTACATTACACTGAAAAATCATACTGGCACAGAATGTGAAATAAAACATACCAGAAAAGTTCCCCTTTCACGATTTGTATAATGCACAGAAACTACTCAGAATACAATTCCTTAAAAATAGTATAAGATTTCTTTGGACCTTCTTAATGATTATTTTTGAGTGCGCAAAACGTATTAATTTACGATATCCACTTCACTTTCAGTCCGTCTAAGTTTAAACTATGCATCAGTTAAAAGTCTAAAAGAAGAAAGGAAATTGATGGATAACAAAGTCTCCAGAGATATGTAAGCATACTTTTGGTTCGTAAACACATGGACTATAGAGCGAGACGAGACATAAAAAACCGTGTTTTTATATATCACTGCATCGATTGAAACAAAGTTACGTACGCATTCTTTTGAAATTTTCCATTTTTTTTTTATCCTTTAAAATTCGTTTAAACTGCTACTCACTCTCCATATTCAGACGAATTGAAAATGTATATCGTCTATGAAATATATTTTTACTATAAATTATTCAACTGAATGCTTCACGGTTGGACTTTGAATATTAACAGACTTAATCTCTTAAATAATTAATCTTCTTAAATAATAACATACCTTTTCGCTGAAATTAATAGAGTAAAAGCCCAGCTATCCAACATCCGTCCATCCATCCCATGCAATCGGCACATTTGAAAAAAAAAAATCATATATTGAAATAGGAAGTCGTGCCACTATTCTTCTTCTTCTTTCTTTTGCGGTTGATCAGGCGTCACACTCATCATTCCAGTCAGTGGCTCCGTATCCTGCATAATTTCGTTTCCAACTTACGTATATCATCAAACTGGGCTGACATGCAAATATTCAGCCAGCTCCGTTGACTCTTTCGGAAGCGAACAATTTTGCTGACATAGGGTACGTTGCCCACAGGAGAAATGATTCTTATTTGTAGAGTAACGCGAAAAATTCGTAATAAAATAAATAATCTTTGAGAAATCAGAACCTTGCAAACGATTTTTATAAGGCATTGGCCTATGACATAGCAAAGTGGTCAAGCGGTCCATACAATAGTACACCCTTTAGAGTTAACTGTGGTTCGAGCTCATGTAACTGATAAATACGGTACTGTTCTTGTATTCTCTCTCTCTCTCTCTCTCTTATGTACCTTGTAAACTTTCCAACATTATAAGTAGAAAATTTTCTTCTTTTTTTTTAATTTAAAAAGAATCCTTTCGTTTTCAATTACATAATGCTATATAAAGAGAACTCAGTTATCTTACTGCTAAAATGTAAAACTGACCTCCCTCACGAGATTAGACAAGTTTAGTTTAACCGTCGGCATTGTTTTAGACATTTCAACGCCAAATAGCGGAAACTGAGGAAGTAGGTTAAAAAAATACATAGGAATAAAGAAAATGTACTGTATGTGCAAATGCATTCGTCTATTTAACTTCTGACAACCACGCTCTCGCTATTCGTAAGCAATCGCAGCTAGTATCCTTGTAACGTACCTGGATGTGTGTTATCGAGGGAAAAACTCTAGTCACTACTCCGTTGAATCTAATCTTAAGCTTCCTGCGGCCTCCAGAGGCCTGTTTTTCACGCGCCGTCCAAGTGCCCTGCATAACGATTCTTTCTGGACTGTGCAGCAGTCACTGCAGTTCCCCTCCCCCACTCTCTATTGGTGATTGGTCTTATTCTTTTTCGGACATTTTCAGACTCCCAAATCCTTCTCCAGCGAAGTTCCTCCTTCGGTCTTTTATGTCACCACCTTTATCTTTAAATATTTCACCAGGGCAGAATGATCCTCTTTACACGAGGGAACTGGCAGTAGTTTTATGCTTAAAGAAAAGTTTGCGATATCGAAAGAAGTTTACTAGAAAAGAAACCTTACATGCACTGTGATGCGAGCAGTACAATATTTAACTTCACTTATAATCTACAATACGACTGAAATTTGTGATCCATTTAAAACTACTTTGGCTCAGAAGTTAAGATAAATTCTAAGGGAACGGTCCAACATTAAGATCATAGTTAATCAAACTCTACATGAACACTTTTAAACCGAAAGAAACAAAGCCTCGAAAAAAAAAGAGTTTATAGATTAATCTTTATTAATCAAATTTCTTAACCGAAATTCAAGCCAAATTCTTTCTCACGTAACTCAGCGAAAGACTAAGTCAGTTTAAACTCACATATCGTTCAATTGTTCCTATTTCCTAGATGGGGGAATACACCGACAAGTCTTCGCCAACACCTTTTTGTGCATTCAAACTGCGCTTCAAGATGCTTTTGGCAACGCAGACTACAAAAAAGTAAATACAAGTCTGGTTTTTACAACTCAGATTGCTGATACCACTTCTCGACTAGCCACAATGGTGTTCTCATCACATTCCTAGCAGGCTTTCCTCAAAGGGGGGGGGGGGGTTCCAGCATTACATTTTCAGAAACTCTACCGCCATTTCAGGTCAATCTAAAACTTCTCATTTGGGTTAGCTTATATGAATAACTTCTAATTTGGATTAGCTTATATGAATAACTTCTGACTTGAGCCGATGATATTCGTGAACTCAAAAGAAGCTAATGATGATATTAACAAAAGTGAATATAAATAAATAAATTTTCTGTTTATACTCCGGCACGACAACCAAGTCAGTAGAGTTTACAATAAATCGTCAATACAAATATTTATCGTATTTAGTAGTCACGGGCTTGAACCCCGGTCCACTCAAGGAACGCGTGCTATGCACTCTCGTTCCTGACCACTGGGCTACGTCAGGCCTAAATTATAATGACAGTATACATACGTATACGTACAGTATACAAACGAAATGTAACGTATCTGAGAAAACTTACTTCACCATTAATGCAAGCAGATCGGTTCAGATCATGACATTCCTTGCAGAAACAAGTAATCCATACAGAAATTAAAATTCATGGTCTCGTCCCAAAAATTAACGGTTGCTGGTCTATGCCACAAAGGCCTGAGGGAGCAGTATTTGATAAGAATATTTCTTTTGATTTCTATTATTTGCATATTGACCAAAAGATTGAGAAAGCTAAATAGTTATTCCAGCAAGAAATGACAGCCATCTAAGGTAAAAAGTCGTCACACAGTGTCTTCCATTATCATATGCTTCTGAAATCTAATCTGAGGCCCAACAAAGTAAATGTCAGGAAATTTATTGCACTAGAGCACTGTGTTCCGAGATGGCTCAATTAACAGGCTTCATTACCTCCCCATACAATATCTAGACTAGAGCTTTACCAGAACGCAAAAACGAATCCTATTTAACAAACGATCAGCACCTCTCAAGGCAGGTCTCCCTGCCAAGCTGATAACCTCTGCAAGCGATTCACCAAGCAAAGCCACACAATAACAGTTGCCAACAGATTCGCACTATCCTTTTCACGCTCAGACAAATAGAAAAGTTATTTCCCTCATCTCATTCAAGGTTGACAGCTAGAGAGTTTTCACCTCTCAGGAATACAGGAATCGCCTTTTCAACGAAATGCAAAGTTGGGTGTATTAAACAGGCACTCGCGGTAGCACAGCAGTTATAATCACGGTTATAATTTTTTTTTTGTCCTGCAAATGGCAAAGCGAGTGAAGCACAATATACTGACGTCTTGTAGCCCTGGCTGCTTTGGTACTTAACACACATAATCTGACTAGTGCAACTCTAAAATCCAATAAACAAGAAAAACAGAGCTAGCTTGTGGTTAAAATAGGAATGCAATTCAAACGAAAATGTCCGACAATGCCAACAGTGTACATCAGCTTAAAGATCGTGTTTAAAAACGTTACGTCATGTATTAAATCACATTCACTAATTAACCTGCCTTGTGGAGTTATGCATTTCCTTTTATATTAATTTCTTTTAATAAATTATAGAAACAAATGCATAAATGTAAGCATTTCCTTCTCTAATTTATTTCCTAACTACTAATATGTTGGTCATATGAAAAGCTACGTACTACGACACACTGATGTTGTACTACGTCACACGTCAATGTTTCTCAAACTTCCATTAATCGCGTACCCCTTTTGATAATTTAATCTTACAAGCGTACTCCTTCCCTAGCGAAGATAATTTTAGGGGTTGTTTATTTTATCTAGACTAGGCAACACAGTACATTTTATCTATTTTATCTAGTTACTATTTTATCTAGACTAGGCAACACAGTACATTGTTCTAAGTGGCTGATGCCGTCTGCTTCTCTGAAACCTGGCTGGAACTACAACAAGAACCAATTGCCTCTGCCCAAGCAGCTGGTTACAAACCATTCTTCACCTCTCGATCTCACACCTGTGGTAGGGGGGGGGTGTTACTGTTATCATGAATGCCAGCAGACTTGAGGTTCTATATACACTCTCCAGCAATTACAGCCTGAAGCATTGAGTGTAACCGTCAAGATAAACTCCTGCTTATTAGATCTTGGTGCAATCTGTATACCTCCAACGCCTAATGCTCAGATAATCAATGATATTGTGTCCTGGATAATAAATGCACTCTGCACATCTGCCATCTACCTCATCTGCGGAGATTTTAACCTACCACAAAGTTCCAAAATCTCCATGAGTGACTCATGGCTAATATTGCACCTGGTCGCCTCAGGGTCATAAATCGCCTCGACCTCATATCATCGTCTGGTTTCTGTGGCTTCGGCATCAAACCTGAAACTCACTCTGAATCTGATCATGAACCCATCGTAGTCGTATTGCAGCTCCCAACGCCGAACTTTCACGTCTCCAATAACCTGAAAAGGAAGGTTACCATCTACCGAACAGATGCATTGAAGCAGAAAGATCCATTCACTGGGGAGCTCATGAATCAGGCGACCCGGAACTGGGCCCTAGACAAATTCACTATATGGTTGCACACTATTACAATATTCTCACCAGATAAACAGGTCTGTATCTCTACTAGAACTAATATTCAGTGGTTTCCGGAGCTAAATTGCAGTTTCAAGTGCAAATAGTCCCTCCATAAACGATGGAAACAGTTTGGAACAGCACATGACAGAATTCAGTACTCCAAAACCAGACCACTGTTTAACAAACTGTTTGAAGCCATTAAAAAATATACGAACGAGACCATATCCAAGGAAAACTGACTGCCATACTCTACCCCTAACTCTGAACCAGAATACAACTTCAATCCAGTTGAATGGATCAATTTTGTATCCAGATTTAAAGATAACTATATGATTACCAACCAGACTTCATTTCTGGTCCAGCTGATGAGCTGTTTTCCATCCATTGTAAAACAGCTCATCAAAGGCTAGAAATTTATCAGGCAACTCTCGTACATGCTCTAATCAGCGTAGTGACTGTAAAACTGCAAGCACGGTGAAACCTTCATGTAAGAATAACAAAAACATTTTTAGAAAGGCAACAGCAATATTCATGAACGACATGAAAACCAATAGGTTAAATAAATCAATGAATTTTTAGCCACCTATGTTTCATAATGTTTATTTTTTTTTTAATTATACCAATTGGCTACTTATTTACGTAGCCAATTGGTATAATTAAAATGCAAAAAAGAAAACAAGATTAATATTATACAGTTCATGCAGCTGTATAAATACGTGTACGTTGTGACCTAATAACTAACACGCAGTACGGTGTTAACAGACATATTAGATGATTAAAATAAAGGAGCGAATTTTTGTTTCTGATGTCAGATCGTACTGCGTAGATGAACGAAAAATTGAAGCTAGATTTGGACAACGCCCTTCAAAGGTCATTAGTTGATACTGCGTTGTAAGCATTTGATTTATGCATTGTGGAGCCTAAAAATGAAACTAGAATAGCAGATGAAGCACTTTCAATGACTATAATGTTAGAAATATCTCACTGGTTCCATATAAAATAAATAAAATATTTAAAGAACGCTATATGACTGAAGAGTTATAGGACTATATTTCAAGAACAATTTCTTGTTTCAAAATTCTTAAGACTGGTGCCATAGTGAGGATGGGACTACTAGCACATTTGTGCCGGGCTCAGTTGCTGGACGGTTACCAAACGCTATCTCATTTCGTGATAACCTTTTAAAATAAGAAAACGAAAAGGGGAAAAAATATGCTACTTTAGCCAAAGGAACCTATATATGAAGATATTGAGGACGGGAAAAGTTATTTCATGCTCCAATTTCTTTTAATTAGCACAAACAAAGACGCAAACAAAGCATTATATGTAGATGAACATTGGCAGTGAGCTGAATGATTTTGTAATAACTGAGAGGAAAGTGGAGGAGAGATTGTTGAGGATAAACATAAAAAAGGCACCTGGGGTGGATGGGATCTATCCAGGTATATTAAAGGAGGCAGCAAAGGAGGTAAGCAAACCCCTAGCCATAATTATGAGAGCTTCCTTGGACTCAGGGGAGGTACCCATAGACTGGAGATGTGCAAATGTAACCCCAATTCACAAAGGAGGATCAAAGGCTGACACAAGTAATTATAGACCTGTTAGTTTAACTTCTGTTCCAGGTAAATTAATGGAGGCACTGGTTAAAGAAGCACTGCAGGATCATCTAGACAAGAATTCAGTTATAGCTCAGACGCAGCATGGTTTTGTTAAGGGCAGGTCTGGCCTGACCAATTTGATTGGATACTATGATGTAGTCACAAAAGAACTGGATGCAGGGAATAACTTTGATATTATATATTTGGATCTTAGAAAGGCTTTTGATACTGTTGCACATGGAAGACTGCTGCACAAATTGGAGCAGTGTGGCATTGGAGGCAAATTGCTGCTATGGATAAGGGGATGGTTGAGTGGCGAAGACAGAGAGTGGTAATCAATGGACACTGCTCAACGTGGACTGATGTTATTAGTGGAGTTCCTCAGGGTTCAGTGTTGGGTCCGTTGTTGTTTTCGGTATTTATGAATGATATTGATGATGGGATATCAAGTTTAATGTCCAAATTTGCAGATGATACAAAGGTTGGCAGGGTTGTTAAGGACACCACTGACGCTATGCTGCTGCAACAGGATCTGGAAAGGTTGAACAGATGGGCTGAGAGGTGGCAAATGAAGTTTAACATTGACAAATTTAAAGTACTACATATGGGAAACAGTAACCCCAGAGCAACGTATCAACTCTGCGGTACTACACTGACAGTGGTGGAGAATGAAAAGGACCTGGGGGTAATTGTGCAGGCAGATATGAAGTTCTCTGAGCAGTGCAGACGAGCTGCAAGAGTAGCTCATGGTGTCTTGTCAATGATATACAGGAATTTTTCTAGCAGGGATAAGGAGGTGATTATTCCCTTGTATAAGGAAATGGTTAGGCCACATCTTGAGTACTGTATACAGGTCTGGAGGCCTCATTTCAAGAAGGCTGTAGAGCTGCTGGAACGGGTACAGAGAAGGGCAACAAGATTAGTGAATGGAACAAAGGGTTGTTCTTACGAAGAAAGGCTTAAGTTTTGCAAATTACAGAGTCTGGAGACTAGGCACCGGCGAGGTGATCTGATAGAGGTGTATAAGGCTTTGAATGGTTTGAGCATGCTCAATGCCAATGGGATTCTTCATCTTGCTCAGAATAATCCGCTCAGAGGGCATAAATTCAAACTGAGGAAGGACGGATGTCGGATAGATGTGCGGAAATTTGCCTTTGGCCAGCGGGTGGTTGGTTGGTGGAACCGACTTCCATCACTTGTTGTTGAAGTTGATAGCCTAAACAAATTTAAGGCTCAACTGGACAGGTATTTCGAGCGAACGGAGGGGTGAAATGGGAGTGGCGTGTTTTTTTTTTTTTTTTTTTTTTTGGCTGATGCTGAATAAGCTTGCTTTCTTGCATCATATGCCTCTACTAATGCTAATGCTAATGAACAAAATTATATATAATTTATTACACATTTTAGTGAAAAATACTGGTGCTCTTGAATTAGTTTTAACGAACCCAGAAAGAAATCCGAAACTGGATCCTAACCTGCATACAAGCAAGTTAACTACCTACATACAAGCATAAAAAATTCAAACTATTTAGAGAACAGCTAAATAAAATCTTTAAAAAATACCAAACTAAAACAGGAAGAGCCTAGACTCACACAAAGAAGCACAGGGTATGGTGTCCTGCAAAGCCCAGGAGCAACTGTTCGCTGGAAACATTGCAAGTAAACCCATTGCATCAACTTGAATGGGCGAATACGGACGCCCATTAAACGAGAACAAAAAAAAAGAAAGAAAAGGAGAACCATAATGACCCATTTCATCCAGGAGGCATCGGCTCTGTGAAAATTCTCAAATACTCTCTTCTATCATGCTCCGCTAAAAGACAAATGGACTAAGGGTGCCTTGATGCGAGAATAAAGATATTCGACAGAATTAAACTGAATTTCGAAAATAATTTAGCCACCACTAAAAATAAATTTTGGTCAGTAGAATATTTCGGATAAAATACTTGACAAATAAGACTGAAGGCACACGAACATTTTGCTTAATGAAAATTATTCTCAATATTTGGAATGGAGCAGCAATCGAAGCAATTTTTCGTGTGTTTAAATGAATTTATTAGAGTTAGAAACATCATTCAGTACTCTCCAATGAAGCGATTTTAATTTTAATTTCTTTGGAAGGGAATCTCTTCTGAAAATGAGGAAAGGAACACAGATTTCCCTATTTTAGCGAAATTCTAAGAAAAATCCCCCAGATTTATTAAAATTTAATAAAGTAATACAGCAATGAATTTTATTATTGCTGTTATTATAAATTATGTTTATTGACATTCTGATATTAAAAGTTAAAATTTACTTCTAATCCAGGCAAACTTTTTATTAATCGGCGACAAAATTAATAGTGATTTTTTTTTCTTCATAGAATTGATGTAATTATTAATGATAGTCGAATAGGGAAATCTCCCAATCTGTCAGTGCGGCTGCCGCGGCGCTACCAAGCTCCGGTTTGTGTGCACAGGCCACTCTGGTTCAGGCAAATCGAATGATTTTTCATATTTCCTCCGTTCGCCTGTGCAGGTCAAAATAACTGTGCAGTTTTATCATCTACACGCTCCGGTAGCCTGTACAGGCATGCCTGCGCAGGCATACCCGACAGGTTTACCTGAAGGTGTGTAGCGGCCATTAGGCTGAGTGGGGGTATGTGCTCGTCTATCTTTCTTACGGCCTGGGAGTGCTGTTGCATTTTTCTGGAAGTAATCCTTTAGGTTAGCTATGGCTGTTTTCTATTGCTCGATGAGGTATGTTCCTTCCGAGCTCTTGTCAGCCTCTCCATGGCTTATTATTATTGTTATTATTATTATTATAGTCTCGCGATTGAGATAGCATAAAACCACAAAAGCCATTTAATTTTTTTGATATAATATTGGACGGGGAAGCGAATAATCTCCTACCATATTATATGCGCCTGATTAAGTCGACTACAAATTCATATACATAAAGAAGAGATATAGAGCCTAAATGTTACTTTAAAGAAAATATAGAAATTAGAATTCAAAACAAGGGAGAAAAAAATAGCCTTCTAACTTGATCTATCAGAGCAACAAAAAGTAAAAAAAGGGAAGTTAAGAAAAAGATAAATAATAATAAAAAAAAAAGCAGTTGAATTAATTTCAAATAGTTCTTCCGAATAAAAAACATTGAATTAATTTCAATGTTTTCCGAATAAAAAACATTACATTCAGTTAATTTCAGATGTTTCCGAATAAGCAGGAAAACAGAGATACTTTCTGTAAGTGGTGAACAACTTGGAGGCACTCAAAATACTCCACAATGTGAAGAACCTTTCTTAAGAGATAAAAAGTTAATACCGGATATGATTACATTACCTACATTAGGGAATAAAAATGTGTGGAATGATTAATGCAGCTATTTTGTCTGGGGTACACAAAAAAGTGGACAGCTTAAATTATCTAAACACTTCCAAATAGTTGTTCGAAATTAAGACTGCCTAATACTGAAAGAAGAAGGTCTGGCAATTTAGAAACTGTGTGACTGAGTTTTTTTTTTTTTTTTTTTTACTTTTTGGAAACAGATAAAATAAATCCCATTTGTAAACCACTATAGCTTTCCTTGAAGCAACATTTTCATTAAAATGGAAAGAGAAACGGTCGTAAAGTGAAGCTGTAAAAAAATAATAATTTGAATAATTTTCAAAACTATATTTAAGTAGCCATTCAATGCAAATTTCTGTTTTTTTTCATCAAAATCCGCCAAGCGGAATGATTCAACCGTCATCATGAATTGGTAGAAAATAATAGTTGACAAGTTAGATTGATTTTTAGCATCAGCCCACACGTAACCAATAAAATAAATAATGAAAGTTTGACTTCAGTTTATTGAAGTGATCAAACAATGGAACATAAAATTGCGCAAAACAAGTAATAACAACTGAGTTATTTTCCAGTATTTTCGCTAGGGAAATCGCGGCTATGAAGCGATAAGGTTATATATGTTGTCGGTTTGCCTGTTAGAGGGATGGAAAAACTCGAGTTGCTGAAAAAAAAATGCGAATGTTCAAGACTGTTAACTACACCACGGTGCAAAAGAAGGACCCGTAAAAATTCCTCCACTCTTCGTAGTATTTGAATCTAAGGTACACGGAATGGAAGAATAACGATTTTAACCGGTATGCTACCACGAAGGCCAGCATAACAATTAATGTTATTTTGGGGGATGGGCATGGTTTCAATGGCTTTTGCTAAACTCAAACCTATTTAAATAAATGCCAAAGAGCCCCAAGCTATCAAGCACCGTCCCTATCACGCATCTCATGTTCATTTACGCAAACAATCCATTACTATGTCAACAGTGAACAAAGAATCAACAGACACAGCGGGTTAACATTTAAGTCGGGACACACACAACGTTGCAACACACGATGTAAATGTGAACGATGGACGTTAATAATTTACACATTTATTCACGCCCCTCATTGTGGGGGGCGTGAATAAATGTGTAAATTTAATGAAATATTTAAGAGGGAGCGCAAAGTATAAACGTTTGGGAACCTCTGATATAGAGGAGTTACAATACTGCCCTAAAATTCTAAGAGGTATAATAGTTTACACGGTCTATCTGGGAACGCAGAGGTTGGGACAGCTGGGTCAATTTGATGGCTCATCTGAAAAAGAGATGCAGCGGACTGGTATCGTAAACGCGGCACACGGAGTTAAAACTGAATAAATAAATACATAAAACTGATATGAAATCTCCGAAATTATCTACATCAATTTTCTTCATAAAATAGCTGAATTTCGGTTTGAATCACTCATCTGTGGGTAAATTTCAAGAAAAAGTTTGGAGAAATGGAAGCAGTTCCTCTAGACATTTCTGAGGTTTCGATCTGGTTTAGCACAAAGTTCTCAAAACAAACTTCAAATGAATGGTCTGCCTTGGTTCAAAATATAAGATATTTCAAACTGAGGAGCCAGCCAGTTTCTTCTCTGTTCACTCACAATGCGAAATAGTATATGGATCGCTATCTACTAATTTCTTAACTAATGCTAAAGTACCTAAGAGTTCTGTTCTCTCAGCTACTATTTTTGTTCTGTCTATCAATGACCTTTTCCACTTATCGGAAATCATACTCATACTTTTTTGCTGATGAGAGTATTCTTTCAAGTTTGACAAACTCGCTTTAACTAACAACGCAACTCGATCACCCACCATCAATTTAATCGATGAAGGTTTTATATTCCGATCTACAGGTCTTTTTTTCCAGGGTGGAGATTCAATTAACTTCAAGCTTTCTATGATCCGCTCTTCACAGTGGTGAACACTTCTCGCTGAAAAGCATTCTTGCTCCTATGATTATCTTGAACAACACTCACTTATCTAAGAACAGAATAAACCCGTTTACTTTTCGCCAGGTTTTGACCTTTGGAAAACCACAAATATCTTCCTCTGTATCGAATAAAACTATGCCTTCGCTTTTGCTATCAGCCTTACTTTATTAAGGAGCGCGTAATTCCGTATAAATCTGCTCTATCATAGAATATAATTCCCGCGTCAGGATAGTTTGGGAACATCAACAAAATTGGTCTGAAACTTCTCCACTTCATTGAAAAGGGTGAAGTCAGATTAACTATAAAGAATTTAGAGCAAGAGCCTCAAGCTGCCTGGTAGAATAACTAACGTATAATTTAGTGCAGTTGCACTAGCCTATATGTGAAGTCAGATTAATTAACGAAATTAGTTTACAAACTCATTCTTTTACACAGAGTTTCAATTTTCGATGCATGCCATTTATGAAGATCCATCTTCAATAGCTCCACCTTTCTTTTAAATTAATCTGAATGCGTGCATTACCTATCCAACATCCATTCTATACCATGGACGTTGGCTAAGTGACGTTCACAGTTTCCTTTAATATTCTGCGAAATAAACTTTTTTTTACTTACCCTTTCTAGTTCTGTTCTGTTCTCTGGAATAAACTTCCTTCTAATTTATTTACTTAAATTTATGACTTATAAAAATTTAAGTCCAACGTTAACAGATTTCTTCTTGCATATCAGGTTCGACTCTTTCTTGGTACATTACCACTCCCACGGCCGCAGCCCTTCAAGTAAAAGAGAATTGTATTTCTAACAGCGTTAAGAAAGGATTGACAGACGAATGGAATATGACATATTCAAAACCAAAATAATTTCATTGGACATTCTCAACAAAATTCACTTTCATGTTCATATATACTAATTCGCCAGCAAAGAGATCATTAAATACAAAAGTGATGGATACAGATGTCAACAGGAAAAGTTCTTACATTTTTAATACTTTTGAATCCAATACTTCCACTACTTCGAATCCCATACTTTTTAATCCAATACTTCCCCTACTTTGAAGCCCGTACATTTTAATCCAATACTTCCGCTACTTTGAATCCCATATTTTTTAATCCAATACTATCACTACTTTGAAGCCCATACTTTTGACTCACTCAATTCAACAGTGTACATGTGAATAAGTTCGGTATTTAATTTGGACTAAATGTACAACTACAGAACTTCTTTATTTCACCGAAGTTCGAAACGTTCAATGATTCATAACAGATGACTCTTAATTTTATTTTTACTGCCGATATTAAAATATGTAAATTAAAATTACATTTAAGGTTAAAATTCATCCATAGTTTTATATTTAAAAAGTATTCCAGCCTACAGGCGGACCCTTCATTGGCATTTATTGCAATATCGCTAAAGGTCTCTGTCTGCAATTGGTAGGAAATCTCCGTTTTTCCACTATGCCTCTTAGTGAACTACCTCTGCTAGTGCGGTCCAGTTCCGCTGTTCACCATTCCTATATTAAAACCATGTCTAAGTGAAAATACCTGTCGTAAGGGGAGCTTTGTGAGCCGTGGGGAATCCTAAATCTCCAGGAAGAGTGTCATTTATAGATCACGTTTCGAGCTGTCACGTGACTTGAGTAGCAAATCACAGAAATAGATAAGTGTTTGCAGCACTCCTGGGAAACGCCAAATAGATCGCATGAGGCAGATAAACCCAGTGGGAAGAGTATTCGAACCAACACATTGAACAAGAAAAAATACATAAAAATAAGAGCGAGGGAAAGATTACCGGGTAGTACTTTTTCTGTCTGAGAGGCCGATTGTGTTCCCTTTAAACACTCAAATCCCGTGGAATTCCTTCGCTAATTAAAAACAGATTCCAAGAACTTTGTACAACTAAAGCGAGATTAGAACCTTTCTCCTGCCATACTTTTCATTTCCCTTTGAGACAGAAACACCTGAATAACTGCTACTTTTATTCTCTCGGTCTCTGCATAATCAAAATGATGGTATTAATCAGATGTATGACGTAACAAAATGGTTGTTTCAGAAGCTTCTAGTCAAAGAACACACGGTATGATTTTTCCAAATATACTCTTCTGTGCTGCTTATCCTGCGTTGTCTTGATATGTTATCCAAGTACACCAAGGAAGAGGATAGAGTATGTGTGTGTGTGTGTGTGTGTGTGTGTGTGTGTGTGTTTAGTGTCAAACGGCACCAGGGGTTTCCCCCATCTCCGCGCAGTATACTTTGTGGGTGTGAAACAAAACACTGTCAATGCCAGAGGTTTAAAAGTGCATGGATTTTGTACATGTTGTAGTGTCGTGTACCGTTGTTCCTCTGGTCATTTAGCCGCTGGGCCCCTAATGGGACCCAACGATGTCCGCACTTTGCCTTGTGGAGGCAGACCAGGTACACCACTATTATAGTTATTTACTCTGGCAGGTCCTGCCACCTAATTTCCTGAGATTTCAGTGGCTAGGACCTTAAAAAAAAACTAAAAAAAAAACCATTATAGATAGGGGTCAGCCAAAAGGAGTACTATTTATGCTGTTGTTGTTGTTTGGTTTTTAGGAGCATTAGCAACTAAGGCCATATTGCTCCGGGATATGCGGTGGTCAGACCCTGACCTTTCCGCATCCTCCGTATTTGGTGGTGACGGGCTCGAACCCCGGTCTAATCAAGAAGCGTGTGCTATGCACTGCTGCTTCTTCCCACCTGGCTACGGAGGCGCCAACTACTATTTATGCGAATAGATGTTATTAAGTTTTAGGGTGTAGGGCTCAAGAAATTTAACAATGGTTCAGACATTAGTAATTGTAAGTTAGAGAGAGGGGTGGGGAGATGAAGGCTAGGGGGAAAAGACAGAGATAAGAGGTCCATAGAGAAGATGACCCCCAAATCAATGGAGTACGCCCATGCCCCACCAGAGGGAAGAGAGGGGCGACGTTGTGGGAGCCCAGAAGTTACCTCCCCTCTCGCCCGGGGAGTGGAGGCAAAGGGCCACGCAAGGGAGCGTGGCTAGGGAGGGAGGGGAAAAAATGACGGCAGGGGGAAGGAAAAAGTCTCCCCCCCTGCCAGGGGTTTGGTAATTAAAAGTAAATAGGGTTAGAACACCCTATTCAGATCACCCAATAGCATTTGGCAGTAGAGGTGCGATCTGTCCGGTTGTCCCAGTCTGATCCCAGCAGGGATCAGACCAATTATAAGGTCATTCGTGGGATAAATCCCATCCTGCAGTCCGGTGTTTGGAGTCCGTCCGTGGTATTAATCTTGAGCGGGTTCCTTCGTTACCTTGGGTCGGGTCCTGCGAGTCCTTTTTTATGCTATTTCAGTCCCAAAGGAAAGTCTTGTATCTGGGTGAGAGCCAGTTTGGTTGGGTCCAAGGATGGTTAGTTTTGTCGTGGTGCCTGTTCTTGATCCCTGTAGATAGCAATAAGTGTTCTCCTTCGGGTGAACAGTTCCTGGGCGAATTTTGCCAACCCCTTATACTCCTCTTGCGAGTCCAACAGGTTTGGTTCCCTGTCGCGAGGGAAGTAAGTCGTCAGGAGGCAGCGGAGATCCTCATAGTTTTCACAGTCGTACATTATGTGAGACCATGTCTCCAGCGGGGATCGTTCACTAATTTAAAACTGTTTAGTTTGGAATTCAGGGCCCCATGACCTGTTAAAAGATACGTAGTGTACAGTCCAGGGTGAAACCATGATGGTGCTTTTGGGTACAATCTTCTGACATTAGGCAGAAATTTCCTCATGCAAAGCTGTGGAAAATGTTGAAAGAATGAGGACATGGCACAAAAAATTCCATTAAGTAAATAAATGATGAAATGCTTAAAAACAATAGTGGAACGCTAAGGATCATTACAACAGCATTTCTCAACTACTAATCCTAGGTGCGGTAGCGTTATAAAAATAATGATAAAAGAAACATTGGCCATTCCTTCGCAACTTTTAATATTTTTATCGTTGTAGGGATATGTCATGTTTTATATACAAAGGGACTGATATTCTGTTCAGTTCTTGAACGTACTGAAAGTATAAGTTCATATAATTATACATTTTCAATTAAATATATTTCCACTAGAATTAAATATAATCCATATACTTCCTATAATTTCTTTCACTAGTTTATGAACCATGTTTCCAACAGAAATAGTTGCATATACTTCCGATATGTTCAACAACTGAATACATCGGAAGTGTTCATAGAACTGAACATATCGGAAGTGATCATAGAACTGAACATAGCGGAAGTGATCATAGAACTGAACATATCGGAAGTGATCATAGAACTGAACCGATATGTTGATACAACTGAACACATCGGAAGTACGTATATGAACGTTGATAACTCTAATTGTGATGGCTTCTTCCTGCTGGTTCGTATTATTCTCTCCAATCTTCTAATTCTAAACGACGAAAAATGGCATAAAATGTTTATATTAATAGTACAATAGCATAATGATAATGCATATTCATGCGCGGACTCTGATCGTTTTCAGCGGCACACTAGCATCTCCCGAACTCTTTATTTCAGATTGAGACTGATAGTTACAATCTGAAATAAAATCGACCAAAATTGGAATCTGATCGTCCTTTCCAATGTCCTTCATATGTAGTTATAATTAACAGATCAGTACTTTTGAATTATTACGTACTTTTTAGTTTTAATGCCATTCTTTTTATTCTGCAAGATTTTTTCCACCCATCCGAATTTTTTCTCAACCAACAGGCGAGTCGTGACCCACAAGTTAAGAACGCTGCTTATGCAAGTATCTGCTTTTTCGGGGCAAAAGAATTTCTAAGAGTTCAGCTGAATGGGAAAAACTATTTAAATAAATAAATAAATTTTCGATTTATACTCCGAGACAACCATATGGTCAGAGGAGTTCACAAGGTAGAGAGAATACAAGAAACAGCGTACTTAGCAGTGACATATAGTTCGAAGACTGGTGCCACAACATATGACAAAATTTCAAACAATTATTACAGCATTTATTATTATTTACCGTATTTTCTCGAACTCCCTCGCGCACTTTTTTTCCGAAAACATAGAACCAAAAATTTTGGTGCGCGATTATTCGCGAATTTATTCCAAAGCTTGAGGTCCTATGACTATGACCAGACGAATAAAAGTCTGTTTTTTTATAAATTTCAAAGCCCGTCTGGCCGAAGCCTAAAAGAAGTATTTTTTTAAGTAAACGTTCCTTAATTACCGGTATCTATTAAAAATGTGACTTGAAATGTTGCGCCGCATAAAAAGTAAATTCTCTCTTTCGGAACCGAACATTCTTGTTGACTAGCAATGCGCACCATTCATTCCGATATAGGGATTATTTGGTTTTTGAAGAAACAACATCGATATTACTGCCAAGTGAAAATGAGTTGTTGTTGTAATGGGGCACGTTCGTCTGTAACATTCTCTTAGCCATGACAGAAATCATCTAACCCATTCCGGGCAGCTCGAGATTATTTCTAATATTTCGGCGCCCTTTACTAGTGAATGTAATCCTTAAAGTACAGTGTATTTGTTCTGTCAAACATCAGTAGTACGAAGGCATGCGATTACGATCTTTCACAGTCAGTGAAAGATCGAAATCGTGCTTCTGTTAGAAAATAAATGCGCATAATTTTTTATTTTCTTTTTCGTGTCTTAAAAAGTCTTGTCCGTGACTTACTCAATTCAAGGGCGTGGGATATTGGAGAAAATTTTTCAAAATATTTATTTTGAAAAAATCTTTGATGAAAGAGTGAAAAATTTTTATCATATAATAATTCTGAGATGATGGTACCGGTAACTGTATTCCACGACGTTTATTTTTTTTCTTAAATAATTTAATGTGTTTTTTAACGTTCAACGATATAAATGCACGCGAGAAGTGATGTGTATGCATCCTTCCTTATAACACAGTTCTACCCAAGTTCAGCAAAATTGTGTAAATCGTTATTCCGTTAGTTTTTAATCAGATTTATGCTTGCAAGATTTTTTTCTTAATGCATTTAATAACTTCTCAAAATGCGCGTGGAAAATGACATAATGCTAATTGTGGATTTATGCGCTGGCTAAAAATTCCTTTCTGTCAAAGATGCAGAATTAAATGATTTAGGCTGCATCAACAATTTCTTTCTTCCAGCTGCTTAACCCTACAGTAACTTGCGGTGTGCAATCCGATTCGCAGGTGTTGTAAAAATGTGTTTATATTTGCCACATTCTTTTTAAAATCGAGATCAACTGATTGCAAGGGCAACTGGAACGATTACTTTCGAGTTGACCTTGTAATCAGGTGATCATGAGACCAACACAGGACAGCAAATTCATGGGCTCGCCTATTCATTTTTCTTTTTATCAGTGGTTTTCAAACTGTGTGTTTTGTTGGAACTCTTGGATTCTGTGAATCCATCTCGCAGAGATGTTCCTGAAATGTTGATAAAAGTTCGCATAGTTGTATGAGTCCGAAACTGATTAAATTTTAGTGAAGCAGTAATTTTTCTGAAGCATTGAAATCATATTACGAGGGAAACGGATTCCAGAAACCGAAATGTAGCCTGAAATTATTTTTTATAGTGGCAATCTGCTTTCTTCAGGCTTTTTATTCATCACTGTGAAGTTTTTAATAATATATTTAATATTAAATATGATTTGTCAATGAAAAATATTCACGGGGAAAAATATTTTTGACCATCGCAGAATTAAGATTCATCTCACTGACACATTCCTTTGCTACGTATTTAATATTAACTCATTAATGAACTTTAGTCGCTCATCTTTTAATTATATTTGGCGCACTATGGCCATAGTTGCCGATGCGCCCAATAAATCCCGAAACAAACAACAACAACAACAAACATCTTTTAATATTAATCATATTAAATATGAGCTAGGTTTCGATTTTTTCTTGTGGATTGTGTATGTAAACTATATTTTACAATATATGGTTCCTAGTAAAAAGTTTCTAGCGACCCTGCTAAAATGAGGCAGACTACGGGCAAAAATAAATCACACGAGACAAATAACATCCAGTGAAACTTCTTCAAATAACGCATTTTAATGTTCTCTTTAAAAAAAAAATGCAGTAGGATCTTGTTCATCTCGCAGGAAGAACAATAGGCCCGATTAATTTGTCGCCAATTATTCCTGCTCTTTCATTCATGCTGATTTATTGCTGGTGTTTTGATTGAACAGTGGTATGAGGATTTTCTTCAGCCCATCGATAAAATTCTCTCACATTCATACAGTAGTGCGCAAAACTTAAGGACCAACACTATTTCAAAATCAAACGAAACAGACTGTGGCCATTTGCATAACTGTGGCCGTTCAGTAGAAAGCTGGTGCACATGCAAAAATTTGAATCGTGATGAGAGGGCTCACATAAACAGAAAAAGCAGTTCAGTAGTTATGTGCAAATTACCGAATGGTGAGAACGATTGTTACAGACGTTCGATTGGTTTCATACAATACTACAGACAACGAAATGGCCAGTAGACAACGTCTGGATGACTTTGTCCGGGGTCGAAAAATTGGGAAGCTCTAGGAATGTCGAAGTGCTAGGAGTGTGGCTGCAGAGTTCGATATCGCCCATAGCATCGTCTCACGTGCGTGGTCGGCCTTCAGAACTACAGCTGTTCGAAGGACCAGTTGTGATTGCCCACGAAAAACAACGCCCAGTGATGACCGATATATACCTAAAGGCCAAGAGGGACCGACACCAGACAGCGGGATCCATTGCAAACCAGTTGCACAGGACGCAAGATATCGCGATTTACTGTGACCAGACGACGACTCCACAAAGGTGGACCGTTTGTCCGACGGTCAGTACCCTGTGTCCCTTTAACACCTGCCCATCGGAGACACCGTTTACAGTGGTGCATCGTACACAAGGATTGGACAGCAGCACACTGGAGTAAGGTACTCTTTACTGATGAGAGTAGATTCAGTCTCAGCAGCGATTATGGACGTCAGCTAATCTGACGAGAGTATCACCCCGCAAACATCACTGAAAGGGATCGATATGGCGGTCGAGGTGTTCTCGGCTGGGGAGGCGTTAACTTGGATGAACATACACAACTCCAGATACTGGAAAGCGGTACTGTAACCGGTGCACGCTACTGTACTGAGGTAATCCTTTCCCATGTGCGTCTGTTCCGAGGTGCCATTGGCCCCGAGTTCGTGTTTACGGATGATAATGCCACACCCCATCGAACTGCAGCTGTTCATGTGCTTTTGGAAAGTGAGGACATTGTTCGTATGGATTGGCCTGCCCGTTCCAGCGATCTAAATCCCATCTAGCACATTTTTTGTTATTTGTTATTTGTTTTTTTTTTTTTTTTTAGGAGCATTAGCAACTAAGGCCATATTGCATCTAGAACATATGGGACACGCTGTGGAGACACCTAGTGGCATGTTTACACCCACCAGAAAATGTTCACCACAAGATGGCGCTGACAGAGGAATGGACGATATTACCACAAGAATTTACCAATAACATTGTTCTAAGTATGGACAGGCGGTGCATAGACTGCATCGACATTAGGGGTCGCATATCTTCTACTGAGGACCACCTCTTCCCTTTGTTCCATCTTTGGCAGTGATGCTTCTGTATCATGGCAGCCAATGCTATTTGCCATTTTTGTACCTCTGTACAAAGTCCCTCTGTACCGTTTTGTTTCCGTTGTTGTGTCCGTTTTGTTTCCGTTATTTCTGTACCTCACGAGAGTTCCTTTCGTATGCTGTTCCCATATCTAGGCCACTCTGATGAGAAGCTACAGGTGAAAACCTGACTGGTCCTTAAGTTTTGCACACCAGTGTATGTTCCACGTTCTCTGCTGTTACACACTCAAATTATTATATTAGGGCCACCCGTTATTTCTAATACAGGGTTATTCACTACCAGTGCGACAAACTTGCAGGAGGTGTAGGGGGCACAAAGACGAATCGGAATCACATAGCGTTGCAGGGTCCGAAATGCCTTCGTCATGCGCTAGAGGATGTTGAACGGGAGGTCGCGTGAACAGCGATCCCGCTGGAAGTCAGCATTTGTGAACCGGTTCCCAAGGCAGTAGGATGGACGAGTATTCAAACGTTGAACTGGCCGACATGCACCTCGCGTATGGAGCTGCGGACTGTAACGGGCGGGCCGCTCTGTGCTTGTACCAGGAACGTTTCCCGCACAGGTGTGCTCCTCATCATAAGATTTTCGCACGTGTGCACAGAAGGTTACGTGAGACTGGTTGTTTCACGAGAGGTACCATGAATCGAGAGCGAACGACGAGGAAGCCAGACAATGAGGAGGATGTCCTACGTCTTGCAGAAGGCAATCCGAGTACGAGTACTCGAGCGATAGGCCAACGATTGGGTATTTCCCAATCCACTGTTTCCCAATCTACTGTCAACAAACCAAATGAGTTCATACCATCTGCAACGCGTCTAATCATTGGAGCCTGCGGATTATCCACTCTGGAGGACTTTTGCTACTTGGTTTCTTCAACAGAAACGGTTCGCAAATGCTGACTTCCAGCGGGATCGCTGTTCACGCGACCTCCCGTTCAACGTCCTCTACCGCATGACGAAGGCATTTCGGACCGTGCAATGCTATGTGATTCCGATTTGTCTTTGTGCCCCCTACACCTCCTGCAAGTTTGTCGCACTGGTAGGGAATCACTCTGTATATACCCATATATGTATTTTGCCTGTAAATTGCGTATATTCTCTGGTCGATTTGTCTGTTTTGCTGGACGAAAACCCCAGTTTCTGGGAGTAAAAATAAACTTGCTATCTACGCCTGAGACCGAATAACTCAGCAAAGGAGTGAAAAAAGCCCATTAAAGTTTCTTGAGTCATCCAGCAAAAAAAATCAACCCTGGAAGTACACAGCAAAGTTGAATTTCATATCTGCTATTCCTTTGTCATGAAACAACATCTAGTCATGGTCAACTTAGATACTGAAATGGCATTTACCTACCTGGCGCCTTGGTATTATTATGGATCTTTACCATTTAGGGCTAATCTTCTGACCGAAATAATTCAAAATTTCCTTCGCCTGCGTTCATTTTAAGTCCGATATCAAAGCTTACCGTCTAGATCTCACATTCAGGAGGAAGACGTCCCACAGGATTCGATACTTAGCGCAGCTTTATCCACAACTGGAGTTAACAACAAGACAGTAAATGTTACAAAAAACTGTAGAAGCTTACATTTATGAGCACGACCTTATAATTTCCTGCAGTCCCAAAGTACGAACACTATCAAACGGCAGCTCGATATGTGTTCGTGACTCTCAGCGTGCAATGCGATACCAATGGTGTCTCACACATGATCAATCGGATTTAAGTCTGAGATCGTGCTGGCCACGGCAGTCGTTGAACTACTGCAGTTTCAAGATCTTCCTCAACCACTTGAGCTATTCTTGCAGTGGCATTGTCGTGCGTGAAAAGAAATCTGGGCCAAGCACTCCCAAAAAGACACGTAGGGGTAGAGTATCTGTTCTCGGTAGCTTTGCGCAGTTACGATACTCCTACCAAAAACACGTGGCCGTTGATCATTATCATGGCAAGTTGTTGTGAAGGTATTAACAATAGGAGATATACTTAATGATGCCAATTCATAACTACTTAAGTAGTTGGCTACGTACAAAAATGATGCAATTGCACTAACTTGTATGCTAGTTGAATCCGTATGTAACCTGAGGCTTTAGCCCTAAACTATTCTGTAATCTAAATTATTCCACACGAACAGTCATCTCTCATACTGTGGAGTTATACTTCGCAACTGGGTTGTCATCATTGCAACATCAGAGTACCTGCCCACCCACTGATGAGGAGCCAATAAGCTCCGAACCGGTCACCAGGGAGAAGCCTGATGCTGCCTGGAGTTTCCGAAAATAGGTAACAACAATCTTCTCTACTGGGGAAGCGTTACCTATTCGAGGAGTTTATGAATTTTTGAGTGGTGTGAGTTAAGGAGTTACTATCCCTTTCATTCTTCTACACCGTTTATTTTCTTCTTTCCTCCCTACTATTACTTTCCCTCTATTTTTTGCTTTTCTAAATCTAATAGGGACAAGTGCATAGTACGGTCATTATCGCACACATATACAATAAACTCCGAAACGGTGCCGTATCCACTGAGAATAAGGACAACAGTCTTCTCCTATGGTGAAGCACTACTTAATCGAGGTAGTGCGATATCATGGGAAATCGTTGTGAAGGTATTCACAATGTCAGATATACTTAATTATGCCAATTCATAACTACCTAAGTAGTTGGCTACGTATAGAAATGATGCAATTGCACTAACTTGTACGCTAGGGTGACCCTAATATAATAATAATAGGGTAACCTGGAAAATCACTTAACTATCCATGTGTATTGTGTCTTAAATTTCGTGTATTCTCTGGTCGATTTGCTTGCTTTGCTGGATGAAAAACCCCAATTTTCAGAGGAAAGACCTTGCAAAATACTCCGGAGACCGACTAAGTCAGTGACAGAGTGAAAAACGTCCATAAAAGTTCCTCGCATCATCGACGGTATTCGAACCCGGGCCTTTTCCACCCGGTGTGGAGAGAATAGTGACGATACCACTGTGCTAACCGGGAAGACAAAGCACCACGTCCTGATGATATTTTTCCTATTGTTCTCAAAACTGTGCTCTTGAGCTTACTCCCCTTCCATGTCGCCTTTTTACACTTTCTTATTCCACAGGTGTTTTCCCCTTCTGCTTGGAAATGTGCTTACGTAGCCAGTTCTTAAAAAGGGTGACAAATCCCTCCCATCCAATTTTCGTCCTATTGCACTCTACTCTTTCTAAAATAATGAAGAAATCCATTAACTGCCAACACCTAAACTATCTAGATACCTTCCATCTGATTAATTTTCGCCAGTATGGATTCCGTCGATCCAGTGGTGATATACTAGCTTATTTTACCCATCTATGGGTAAATAGAAAAAAAATAGAAAAATTCAATAGAAAAATTTTGGTGAAAATCAGGCAGTCGCTCTTGGTATTTCAAAGGCTTTTGATCGCGTTTGGCATAACGGTCTTCTAAATTAGCTTTCATATTATGAATTGACGACTACTTTCTGTAATTTGTATCCAGTTTTTATTCTGACCGCTCACTGCGGGTGATGGTAAACAGCTGTCTGTCTATCTTCTAACCTCTGTACTAATGCTTGTGTTCCCCAAGGCTTTCTTCCACTCTATTCTGATCGTTCACTGCGGTGATCCAACTTCTTCACTAATGCTGGTTTTCTCCAAGGTTCAATTCTTTCTCCCACTCTTTTCCTCTTGTATATTAATGACCTTCTTGCATTGACTGGTAATCCTATCCATAGTTTTTCTGATGACAGCACATTTCACCCCGCCTTCTAGTTTGAGAAAACTTGCCTTGCGCAAACAGGAACGTCAACTTTTTGGATATCCACTGCCAATTCCTTAAATGCTGATCTCCAAGTAATTCTCCAGTGGGACAAAGATAACTTAGTTGATTTCAACTCTTTTAAAATTCAGTCCTGTCTTATATCTCCCAAAAAGGATTCTTCTGCTCCTATGTTTATCTTCCATGACATTCAGATTTCTTTTAGAAATTATCCTGACTTCTAATCTTTCTTGTCATAAGCACATCAGAAATATTTCTTATTCTGCATCTAACAAATTGCGTTTTCTCTTTCATTCTCAGCGTTACTGTTCTATACAGCCACCCATGCATGGTACTAATTACTACAGATTCTAATACCTTTTGTGTTTGGGGTTTCATTAAAAAATTTAAATTTCGCGCGGGAAAAGGTGTGTGGGGGGAGGGAACAGAATGAGGGTAGAGTATAAAGTTGAAGAAGGGAGTGTGTAGGGACTAGAGGATAGATCGAGATCCTAGGTTAAGACCTGGAAGATATATCTGATAAGCGCAGTCTTGAAAGAATAGTGAACAGTGTAGTTGAGAAATACCGAAATAGTTCGATTTTAAGATATTTTAATTGACTTAGCCGGCCATAGTATTGTAATGTCAGTCAGTTCAGAGAACAGCCAACCGTGCAGCAAAGGTAAATTCGCCAGGAATGTCCCGATATAAAGATTTCTTGTGTTCGGTGCAGAAAATGATCTGGGAATCGAAGGCCCCGAAAATGTAAGTCCTCCTCAAGTAGTATTTTTAGGAGAATATATTAAGAACAGAACTGGATAATTTATGTTTAATATTGAAGTACTGGAGAGTGAATAATAGACGTCGAAGTTAGGTGAAGTAATAACGAGTTGATTGTGATAGTGTGTTTATGAATGTTATACATAAAATGATGTAAAAATGAGAAATAAGGCTGAGGTAATATAGTAACACAAGGAATTAAAAGGTAAAAGAAGTAATTGAACTAGGATAGAATGACTAGAGTTTAATTAGAAGGTTTAAGTCACTTACTTAAATTGAAATTGAATCGTATGTGAGAAAAAAATATTTGTAACAGTAAATGTGCCATTAGAAATTTTAAGGTAGATAATTGATGGAAATAGGCATCAGAATGAATTATGATTGATATAGACTAGAAATTGAGTTGCGCTGTAGCCAGATTATGAGGATTTTTTTTATTTTTAAGAAAAGAAAGCGAGGATATCACTGAAAATTTAAATGAGGAATGAAACGGATAAATACACCTTGCTCGATATAGCATCACATAAGAACCCCCCCACACACAATCCATTCCTTAACTAACGATGATGAACTAAAATTCTCTGTCGATCCCCTTTCACTTTGGCTTAAAAAATGTTTCTACACATTGAAATATCAATCATATCACTTCCGATCGTACTGTACAGTTTGATCTATAGTCATTACTGATTATTGAAAATGCTCTTTTTGCAACTACTGAAACAATTTAAAGACAGGTGTCTTATTTTGATTTGATCTTCACCCCTCTTGCCGCACTGGCCTCGTGCTATCTCAGGCTTTCAAACTTCTAGGTTACATTAGGTGTTCTTCCTAGAATTTTACGGTTTAGAAAGTCATAATTATTGTATACAAGCTGCTTATAGTACTGTTTATTGGCCATTGTGATATCCAACAACAACAGCACTGACTTTCTTTTAGATTAGAATAAATTCAGATAAAATTCGTTAATTTTTATGTATTCGAAAACTTCTTAATCGGCGAAGCTATCAATCACTTTGCCATCGTTCATCGTCCCTCTCTGATCCTGACAGCAACTCCACTGTTTCTTTTTGCTAACTATACGGTGGGTCCCAATAGGGGCCCAACGGCTAAATGGCCAGAAGAACAACGGTACACAACATACATAGCCCACGCACTTTTAAACCTCTGGCCTTGACAGAATACTGTTTCACACTCACAATGAAAATTACGCGGAGATGGGGGAGCCCCTGGTGCCGTGAGACCCTAAACACACTTTACTCCTTTCAACTCTCCAAAGGAAGTGCAATCGCCTGCTTAGACTTTACTCTAGACGAGGGTTTCTTAACCGGGAGATTCCGCGAGAGATCGTGATTGAAAAAAAATAAATAAAATAAATAAAAAATATATACTGTATATCGTTTCTTGAACTTCGCGCGCCGCGCGATGCTACCGCTTACAATGATGGACAGTGACCAAGCAGCCCCGTCTGGCAGTGCGCGGTAGAATCGTGTTATTATTATTATTATTATTATTATTATTAGTCATATGGTGCAAGAAAGCCTGAGGCTTATGTTGCACCAGCCAAAAAAAAAATGTCTGGGCTACCCCTAGAGAGAGAGAGAGAGAGAGAGAGAGAGAGAGAGAGAGAGAGAGAGATAAAAGGGAATCACCAAGGAAGAGAAGAATGATGATATCCAGCTCAGGACCCTGGGTGAGCCAAGCCCATACTCACCAGATGTGAGCCCCTGGGATTTGGTTGAATCCATTCTCAGTTTTTGACCCGTTGATAATTGATGAGCGCTGTATTGCCCGGAGCGGTGGACGGTAGGCCGATGACGTCAGCCTCTCCCTCCTGAATTACCTCCCCTAACTTTTGTTGTTGTAAACGTTCAAAAACGTGGATTGTGTAGGTTAGAATTGAATTGTATTATGAAATTTTTGTATTTTTTGTGATATTCGCGTTTAGTTATTTATTATGCCCTTCTGTTTTTTATATTCGATTAGTGTTTGTGTTTTACCAACTTGTCTGACTGTCCAATGTGGTGATTTTTGAAGGCGAAGTGTGAGATGAAAGAGAAGGATTCTGGGCCTAGGCCGACGGACAATTCTGATAAGGTTAGTGATGAAGAATTACAATCTTTTGAGTCATTTCACTGCACTAAGGGGCACAAAAAAGTCCATCTTTGCAATTAAAGCTACTTATCAATGGGTTTTTCATCTGCTGGTAATCAAAATTGTCAACAACTTACAAATGCAGCAATGACTCCAGCGAAATTGAAAAGATAACTACAAATCACGGCCACAGTAAAGGTGCTGATTACTGTAAACGGCTATTGGAATCTAAAAACAAACAGAGTAAAGCTTTTGTTAAAAAAAAGAGTCACATTCAGTGAAAAGGCTCAGGAAGAAGATTATTTAGTAGCAGAACTTATTGCCCAGAAAGGAAAAGGCACACAGTTGGTGAGAACCTAATAATGCCAGCATGTAAAATTATAGTGAGTAAAATGCTAGGACAAGATGCAGTACGAGAAATTGAAAAGGTTCCACTCTCAAACAGTACGATAAGTCGACGTATTGATGACATGTCACATGATGTTGAAATTTTGTTTAATAAACCGAAAAACAACAGATTCTCTATCCGGGTTGATGAGTAAACAGGTTTCACCAATAAATGTCATGTTGTAGCATTTGTAAAATTTGTAAATGACGGTGAAATTCAAGAAAACTTTTACTGCAGCAAAGAGCTGCCCGAAACAAGCAAAGGCAAAATATATTTAATGTTTTGTCTTCATATCTGGAAACAAAAGGTGTTTCTTGGAGGAACTGCGCTGACACTATCTCTACTGATAGTGCCCCATCAGTGGTTGGCTCCATGAGAGGTTTCGCCTCTCTTGCAAAAAAAGAAAATCCTGACGTTATCACAACACGCTGCTTTCTTCAGAGAGACATGCTGGTGTCAAAAACTCTTGGTGATTAAATGAAAAAAGTTCTGGATGATGCTACAAAAATGGTTAACTTTATTAAACAAAGACCAGTTCACTCGAGAATGTTTAAAAAACTGTGTCGAAACCTGGACAAAGAGCACATAAATCTCCCTCTACATACAGAAATCCGGTGGTTTAGCATAGGGATAGTTTTCAGCAGGCTGTTTGAGCTGAAAGGTGAATTGCAGGAGTACTTTCAAGAAAATAGTAGGCCATATTTTTCTGAGTTCTTCGTCTTCAAAGCACTCAGCAAAATCATATGAACCAATTGAACAGGTCTTTGCAAGGCCCTGAAGAAAATGTTTTGACTTCAAGAGACAAGATTCTTGGATTTAAAAGGAAACTGAATCTTTGGAAAAAATCATGCAGCAAAAGGAAATCTTGAAATGTTTCCGATGCTGCTTCAGCTTGACAGTGAGGAAGATATGAACAAGTCTCAAGTCTTATTTAAAACTACCTGAAAGAACTGCAGAAAAAATTGAACAGTATTTCCCTCCCCTTCAACACAAGTGTATGACTGGGTGAGGGATCCTTTCTATGAATCTTCTGCTCAGCCTGAGAACTTCTCTTTGAAAGAAGAGGAAGAACTTTGTGAGCTGCAGTCTGATCGTACACTCAAGATAGGATTTATTGATCTTACCCTAGACAAGTTGTGGATTTCTTTGAAAGAAGAGTATCCTGCCATTCATAGAGTAGCAATAAAATTTTTGCTGCAATTTTTAACTGTTTACATGTGTGAGCAAGCTTTTTCTTGTTTAACAAACATCAAGAGCAAGGACAGAAATCGACTCATTTTATCGACTTATCTGAAGTTCGACCCTGAATTGAGTATCTGTGCAGCAAAAAACAAGCACAGGTTTCACATTAAAGAGGTAAATTTAATTCTTTATGTTTAGTTTCAAAAATAACTTTTTATGCATATAAAAAGAGACCTATAAAAGAATCAAAAACCCAACGCATCTGTATAATAATTTTTATGCAGAGATTCCCTGAGGCCTAAAAATTATTTAAAGGGTTCTGTGGATAAAAAGATTCAGAAAGGCTGCTAATGACCGAAAAATAAAGAAAAGGCGTCTCACTGCACACTTACAGCAGGCCTGGCAGTCACGCTGGGAGACTTCAACAAAGGGCGAAATAACCAGAAAATTTGTACCATACATTCAGAAGGTCTACCCAAAACACCCGAAACATTTGCTATCTCCAGGACTCCTAACTATCTACTTGCTCACAGGGCGTGGCGCAATCAGAGGAAAGCCCTAAAGTTTTGGACTTAGTGACACCCCTCCTGCCACTGCGGCCAGCAAGAAACATGGGAACATCTCATGTATCGCTGCCATCTTCACGAAGACCTTCGCTGCCATCTAGTAACCACAATTCACTTCTCACCTAAAGACCAGGCACACTCTCTTATGAAAAACGAAGACAATTATAAAGCACTAACACAGTTCGCCCACGACCTCTTCACCAGAAGACAGACATATCCCCAACCCCAATAGAGACTAACTAACAAATTAATCTCTATCTCCCACTGCTGCAGCTCCTCCACGTCTGTGTAACCCTGTAATCTGTAAACCTCACCTAAAGTATCAATGGACCAAACTCATGTCAGACTACATGCCTCAACATACCACTAATGGAATGTGACCAAATCTTCACAAACAGGACTTTCTGTCCCAAGAATGACTTCAACCTCGGATTTGACTTTTACCAGACATGACCACAAAACTCCAAGACATCGCCATGCGCTGCAGCTTCGTCGCAAACATATGCCAAGTGGAAACACCATGTCAGGTAGCATGATGTTTATAGTTCCTCTTCTCCCTTCCGCCTGATGGAGCTCGCTCCATTGTTCTCGGGGGATGTCTTCTCTCTCTCCCCCATTTTCTGCCCCTCAATCTCCCTCTTGGCACTTGTCCCAACACGCGTTTTTTTTTTTTTTTTTATTAGGCAGCAGGACCATTACGATCTTTCTACTGCCTGACCTGCCTCCACGTGGCTAAGGATGGGCAACGGGGGAGGGTTCCAACCAGGGATCCAATTGCTAAATGGTCAGAGGAACAACATAACGTGACACTACACAACGCTAACATACACTTTTCGAAACCCTTGATCTTCACTGGGTACTGTGACACAGAAGCAAAGTACACAACACGGAGATGGGGCGAACCCCTGGGGCAGTTAGACAATGAACACTTTTACTCCTTTCACTATACCCCGCGAGTTCCCACCACATGTTAGTCCACAGTGTAAAATGTACGTGTTAGTCCTCTGTTTCGTTTCCTTCAGGTAATAAATAATCGTCACATTCATTACACGCTTAACCTATCCATGTATAAGAAAATTTCACTGTTTCTCATTCACTCTTTTATCAATCGTAATTTTGCATATTTTTTTTTAATATGTTGTACTCTTAATTATACCCTCAGCGTTCTCACTCGAGTTTGGGTAAGAGTTAAAAACGTGTGTGTGTGTGTGATGAAACTATACCAGTTCTCAACTTGCCAGTATTTTTTCTCCATGCGATTTTGCTGAAAATTGGAATTCCATGTGTTCAGATCACGTTTTATACTTTCCCAACTTGGTTTGAACCACCGTGTTGTTTTAGTACTTCTTCACGAGCACTCACTTTTAATAAATGATTTGAGGATTTAATATTGCCTATGTCGCTTCATTTTGCTTTTTTTTTACTTTATTTTATTTTTCCAAGCGTCCCTTCCGTTCTAGAAGGGACGGTTTAATATCAGCTTGATTTTTATTGATTCTAATCACCACGAGTATGAAGTTATCATTAGCCAGTCTTTTATTCTCTAAAACAGACTTCTTTTTTCATCTTTAGAAAATTTGAATTGATCACTGTGGTTAACGTAAGATTGACTTGGCGCATTATGACCTCAGATGCCACCGCGCCATTAAACACCAAAATTAACCAACCAACGTAAGCGCAGCACAGCGACTGTCAATCACTGATTCGGCAGCTCATGCTTTTAAAAACATTTACCGCAGTCATTCATCTGCACTCTTCTTAACGTGAAAAACTGAAAAGATGAACCTAGTATAGCCAAAATGTCTTACCTCATTCGTATTCCTTTAGCATATAAAGGAAAAGAAATTCCAAAGGAAGCGGTCTCGTTAAGATTGACTAAACAAAACAGTGTTTAATTGTGTAAACAGTTTCTTTGTATGGTTTCGGTTCTATTTAATTACTTCAGCCATGGGTCAGTGACATGTCCGTCTTCACAGCCGGCAAACTTCTAAAGTCAACGCTTAGAACCTCATTAGCGATAATGATGCGACAGTTAGTCGAGCTTGCATTGCCATTAAAACTATGTAATAAAACGAATTACTTTCTGCGTTCGTCTGTTTAGCAGCCCTTCCATTTATCACGTGCATCCCACACGCCTCACAGTCACTTCTTCACCACTTGTGCCATATAGCACTTAAATAAATGAAATCCCGTAAGCCCGAACGCAGCCAGTGTTAGTTAGAAACCTATCTCACCACCACTAGCACTACCACAAGACTCGGAGAATTGTTTTCGGTCATATCAACGGACACACCATTTTTTACTCGGCGGGATTAAATTTTTACCCGCAACACTGTCAAAAGAAAGGCTATAATAAAAATGACTATCTCTGAAAATGTACTCTCCGCACAATACACCGAAAATGTATCGTTCTTAGGCAATCCAGTGGGTGCCGTTCCGGGTTTCATCAATATTTTCAGACACAGCGTTCCCCCTTCTCCTCCACCCTACAAATCAGATGATATAACATCAAGAGAGTTCTATGAGGTGCTGCGGTAATACAAACATGAATACCAACTCTACCTCTTATCTTAATATTAGCAACACTTTTTGTGCTTAGATTTCCAAATCATAAGATAAAACATAATAAAATTGAAAAAGCAACTGACATTTTGCGTAGCATATAAGGTCATCCCAAAAATGATACTTTTTTGAATGGATAAAAGCTACATAATCTTCAGGAAAGGAAATGCATATTTTCTTGCCAATGATAGTGTAGAGTTTTCTTTCTTCTTCTTTTTTTCCATCTATCAAACGGCACATTTACATATTGCAATCTAAAATGGCAGATATGCGCTGAAGTAATATCATAAGTAGGGAGCTGTAATCAAAAATTTTACTACAGAAGGAAAGGAGAGAGAAATTCATAAACATGTACCATGGGAACTCTGCTGACAGTAAGAAAGTGAGTTAGTTATCAAGCTCAAAAGTGGTTGACTAGAAATTGCCATGATTTTCAGCAATGATTCTTTGCATACTAATTAATAAAATGTAGCTTCGTCCCCGGGAAATATCTGATATTTCCGGGGACGAAAATTTGTGTGTTTTTCGTACACACAAATATAGTAGCTATGAAGTGTATTTGGCATGTGTATTTTTAATTAACTAATATGATTTGAAGTAAATGATTTTGATAAAAAGGTCAAATCAATGTAATGGAGACAGTTCATTAATGCAGATGCTAAATAGAATGGAGCCTAGGGATAATCTTTGGAAAAGGTCCGTTCAACAATGAGAAGGAATCTGATTTGATGAATTTCCACCCATTCTAATAAAGAATTCCCAAACGAGTGATGACGAATTTTTATTCTCATGAGGGACGGAATTGAAAGGCCGTGGCAAATATGCAAAAACTGTGTCCACTTAGAAACCCTTATTAATTGTTGAGAATTCTGTAGTCGTGACAAAATGTTGGAATTCAGTAAGACTAACTACACCAAACCGTTCAGAAACCATTCTGGTACGCAATTAGCAGTGAATTAATAAAATTAGCGATCTTTGTAGGCTTGCATACAATTGCATCGATAATCTTGGCAAGTAAGGGTAACAAGTCTATAATTTTGCTGAAGCATTCTCGTGTTTTTCATATAAATTTGTATTTCTTCAAGAAAGAGGGATGAACACCCTGTTTAAATGACAAGTGAACCACCACCACCACCATAATTATATGAGATGAATATAGCTCTCAAAAATCCGGTGCTTTTGAATATTTCTCCGAAGATAGTCCACCTTACAAAGGGCAGAGGATAAGCAACTAGCAGGATTTATGCATCATGTTGCATTTAATAATTTCCAAACACGAATTTCTTTATTTTTTATATATTTTCTAGACTGAATGCCATTGTTACTATGTATTTTCAGCATATAAAATCAACCATTTTGCGAGACATTCGATACTAGTTCACAGTATACAATATAGGACTTAATAGTACAGTACTATGTATTTAGTTTTTAAGGCGACTCGATTGTTGAAATCATATCGCAATTTATACCTCATGAGGTATAAATTGCGATATGATTTCAAGACCCACACTGGAGGTGGCATTAGATCCTGCGATTTTCATAAGAAAGTACGTTACCCACTGAACCAATACAGCAGAATGGGTTAACATTTTGGTTTAGTACTGGAGACTATTGTTCTGTGGAGATTATAGGGTTCAGTTCTGCTGTATTATATAATTGAAATTACAGTTACTCCTGAATAGTTAGGCTATATGCATAACCTTTAAAATAAACCAGAATTTTCAAAATTCTGGAACATGCTATGTGTGCAGTGTAAAGAAAGGCATAAACCTCTGAAAATGATATAGTTCACATATAACTTAGCTACACATTGATTTCAGATACAATTTTCAGCGTCAATTTTTAGCAGAAGTTAAAAGTATTATATTTTCAATATATCGTAGAAATAATTTTTAAGTACTTCGCACCATCATTTATTGCACAATCTAATGAAGGCACCCTCGTAAGCTTCTGATCGTCAGTGGGTAGGTTTTGCTAGCACAATTTTAAATAAATATTTATGCTATGGAACCAAAGGAATTTTGAACTAAAAAGGAATCTGAAAACACAAAATTATTTTAAGAAAAATGAAAGAGTTTGTGTATTTCTTGGCAGCACTGCGAAAGGGGTACGCCACAGCCGCATTGCGAAGTTCTCCCATGGTTAATGCCGGGAATGCATTCCTACATATTAAAGGAAAATCGTCCTTGTAAATCGCATAACAAATCATTGTCTTAGATGCAGACTTAACAGGTGATTCGAATTTCACTATTAAAAGAATGAAGGTTGAAATGCAGCAGGACACATCGTACCCGCAGCTTCCTGAAGACGATATTCAACGTCTAGAAGAAGCCGCTAGTTCGATGTGTCGTATCTGCCCGATCGCTGAGAACCAATGAATCCACGCTGTCATCGCTACAGTAACCTTTCACATTCTGAAAGCTTAATAGATGAATGCTGTTGACCTTTCAAGTTATAGGCAGTAATATTGTTGATCTTCTATGAAACGTGTAAATTCTCTTAAAATCCTGCTTTGAACATAAATTGACCATAAATCGCAAATCCCTTTTGCAGCTACATATCTTAGGAAGGTTACTATATATACAGTTTAATATATACAAGGTTAATATATACAGTATTAACCTTTCCTTTCTACTATTATTTACTTAACTATTTTTTTAGTGAAACCTCACTCACGAAAGGTATTAGAACCTTTAGTATTTAGTGCCGTGCATGGGATGAAGGCCGAGAAGACAGAAGATACACGTTGATACTGACCTTGAATTTCTACCCATTGTAATTTATGGAAATACATGTGAAGGGAGGTTGTTTCAGGGAAGAGAAATAGAATGGATACATGAGAAAGAAAACAAGTTGGTTCTGTGACTTTGTAGGTGGGCAGTGAATGGATGATGACTGTTTGCATTACGCGTTCAGGCTGATTTGGAAGAGAGCGGAGGAATTACAGATGACGTTTCAGAACAGTGACATTACAGATGACGTTTCTGAACATCTATGAGACAAACTTCATAAAAGACGAGTCATTGACTAACCTAACCGCCCTTCCCTCTTTTGAATAAAGGGGAGGGCCTCATAACAGAAGCTTGAGAGAGGATTCGGGAACAAAACCCTAGATGTCTGAACAATGTTCCATTGATATATATATATATATATATATATATATATATATATATATATATATATATATATATTTATGAAAACCCCAACCAGGAGAGTATTAGAATCTATAGTACTTAGCACTGTGCATGGATTAAAGGTTGAGAAGATGAAAGAAGATACTTGTTGACTTGAACTTCTGTAATTTTCAGGAAATGCATATGAAGGAAGGTTGGTCCAGATTTAAGGTTTGTACAGTAGAAAAGTAACACCGAAAACGAAAACCTTTTTTTTTTTTTTTTTTGATTCAGAGTGATAGCAATATTTGTAATGGGTGTATGCCAATAAAGATAGAAGTCACGACTATCTGTAATAGGGATTCATGACCTTGTCTAGAAATCTGACTGTCGTTGAAGATGACCATGCGAGAAATGGACTCTTTCTTGCTAGAGATAAGAAAACTAAGTTTTGGAAGGATTGACTGTTAACCAACTGTACTTCGCACAATTACTAGATTACCTGGAGATCGGCATTTAAGGAATTGGCGATGGATATTCGAGAAGTTTAAGCTGTTTGTGCAGTGTATTTCACCTTCCAGTTTTTCCCCTCTCAAACGGAAGGTGGAATGCATTGTGCTATCCCAGCAAAACTGTGGATTGGTTTCCAGTCAGTGGAAAAAGGTCATTAATGTACACAAGTAGGAGAAAGAACTGAACCTTGAGGAATACTAGTAGATATAAAGGAGTAAATCACAAAGAGCAGTCTACCAAGACCTACGTGAGCACTCATTGAGAAACGTGGATACTCCATTGCAAAACACAGTTCAGTTGGCAATCGATCAGATTGAAGTTTGTTTAGAAGATATTTATGCCAAGCACGATTTTTGCATTACACATGTCAAGAACAACTGCTTGAGTTTCACCAAACTCTTTCATTAAATTTGTCGACAAATTAGTAATATAAGCCAGTGGAACACTGATGTAATCCATAATTGTGTTCATAGGAAGGTTTTCAGTCTGTTTAAGAATTTATAATTGATAGATATTTCTATTACCTTGTAAAGAGTAGAGGTAAGTGCAATGGACCGATAATTAGAAGTGGAGTGATTTTTCACCCTGTTAAGAAGTGCCCTGACATGAACAAAGTTCCAAACAAAAGGAAATTCACCGGTAGAAAAAAGGTGCAAAAAATTTTGTATTTAGGTGAACAATTTAGAATTGTGTTATTACATTTCAAAAAATACCTTAATGCAAAAATCACGTTTTGCAGAGTATCGTTTTATTTCTTCAATTATTCTTGAATGATAACACACTGTGCATCGATCTCCTTCCTACTTGCCAACTCTTAATATAATATTGTCGACAAATTGTCCTGCTGACAAACTATATGTTTGTGCACACACACACACCGTAAGTAGTTCAACAAAGAGGATGGTCAACAGAAAATATCCAGTAAAAAGCAGTCTGTTGCCACAGAGAGCTTGTTGATATTAGAGGCTAACGAGGATGAATAAACTGTAAAAGGTTTGTTGAAATGAAAAATTTATTATTGTTTGTTGTATTTCAAAAAAAAATATCGTCATTCAGAAACCACGTGCAGGCCGCAATCGGTCGTATGTGAAGAATATAACACGGTTGGCAAATGACCGCGAAGCACATACACTGAACCGGTGTGTAGAGGGAGTTCACCGGTTACACTCTTGTCAGCGAAAAACAAGCAGATATAAAGTAACTCTCACTGGTTTGCCAGTTGATAGATTCGAAGAGTGGAGGAATTCTTAAGTATCTTTTCAATCGAGGCTGCAGTTTAGTTTTTAGAAAGGAGTAGGGTCCCCCGCACGAACTGCAAATCGGCCGTAAACACACGACTGTACAGAAATAATACACACAGTTCAGAATGGCCTTAGACTCTAACACGCTATAAATCATAACAGCAATAGCTTCAGTTATTGCTGTTGTGATTATTTTAAAAGCTATGTACAGTTAAGTTAATCAAAAATTAAAAGTTGTGTATTTTATGCGCAGCTTTTAATTTTTAATTAATTTAATTGTATTTTACTATTTAAGTAATATAAAGCAATAGTAAAGTATTTTTGCTATTACTGAGGCAAATTGCAATAAAATAATATAATTTAATCAAAATTAAGAAAAATTCTTAAAAAAAAAAGAAATCTGAATGAAATTTAGATGTCTTGAACTAAAGACACTTTCCAAACTACACTTCTGAGAAACCAGCTACGCCTAATGATCCATGCCTAGTATATATGGATAACCATTATTCTTCTGTGATAAATCTACCAAACCATTTATTGCTCATACTGGTAGGCCAAATGTTTCTCTATTCCAAGGTTTCCCAAAAACCCTTTTTTATTAAGGACAATTTATCATTCAAACTACGTAATGCCCCAAAACTGAAACATTTATCCTTTAAAGAATTCGCTCGTAGAATTTCTACTAATAAATAAAAACTGAAAGAAATATTCAATAACATTTATTCGTAGACTTAAATCGAGAAATAAACTGGGATCACAAAACTTTAATCTTACAGAGTGAATATTACTGTACTTAGTTTCGTACCACTCTATAATGACTTTATTTTCCTTGTCATTTAAATTTGACTACTCAATATCAAATCAGTAGTTTTAATTACTAGAATTATTCAATTAAAACATTTTTAAGACTTTAAAATTATTTCTAAAAAACTTTTTCTAATTCTAAGAAAACTTTAAAACTTTTCTCCTTTAACATTTAGATACTCGTCTTGCTTCATTAACATTTTTTTCTGAGTGGCCACTTCATTGGGTACACCTATCTAACTGGAGTAGGTCGTCTAGCCCTCCGAAAATAGCCCGGATTCATAGTGGCATGGACGCAACGAACTATCCAAAGCATGCTACGGGAACGATGGTTTGTGTTAACTCAACTGTTATTAACTCAATGATGGTTTACGTTAGCAAATCTTCCAAATTTGATAATTTAGAATCTCTCCTCCTAAGACCTCCTTTCAATTCATCCCACATGTGTTCAACTGAATTGAGATCTAGAGGGGAAGTACGCTGAATTCACTCTTATATTCCTAGAGTCAATCTGTACAATTCTAACCTTAGTGCCTTTATATTATCGGAAGAACCCATTCACAGTTAGATACACTGCAGTCATGAAGGGTTTCGCCTAGTCGGAAACAATTTTCTTATAACCCGTGGAATACATACATTGCTCCACTGGTATCAGAGCATTTAAAGGGAATGCGCACCACGAAAACATCACTATTACACTGCCAATACCACCACCTTCCTTTTTGACACCTGGCTGGATGGCTTTTGGTGTTCCTGTCAGAGTGAAGCAGCAGGAACAAGGATTTGTGAGACCAGTTAACTGTTTTCCAATCTTGCAATGTTGGCGTTCCTGAGCCTAATGTAACCGTATCTTCTTGTTTTACGCTAACAGGAACGAAACTCCGTTCGGTCCTCGGCTGTCATACCTGGTTATCTTATTTGGCTGATTGTAGCCTTTCCGTTACCCCCTGAACAAGTCTTGTCAGCCTCCATGGCTGTTTCCAGACATGAGATCTCCGTTGTCTGAATGTTATTTATTTTTTTTTTTATTTTTTTTTTTTAAATGGATGTCTTATGGTGACAATTTTCACTCTATGTAGAGTGTTCAAGTTCAAATTACTCTGAACGCACCTTTCAAAGCAAAGCCTGAATCGGGTTTGCAATGTGTGTGTTCATGCTTTTTCATGAGTTGGTAGTGATGATTCCTTTTGTCAGTTGTCTCCAATCGCTTGTGTTTGATACTGAGGCGTTGGTGGTAAAAAAGTCTCAGCATTTTTAATGGTTTAAATAACCATTAAATATGGTTATTTAAATAACCTAATAACCATTGTTATTAGGTTATCTAAACCATTTTATTTTCTGGCCATGAAGGGCTTGTACAAAAACGTTGTTCAAATTTTCTCTCGTTGTACAATAAAGAATATTTATTTGAAGCTGCGGTCGTTGAAGAAATCGTTACGATAACTTTTTCTGCGAGGAGGGATGTGGAATTTTCATTTTGTTTCTCTGGGAGACTATGGGATGCCTCCATTTCATTCAAACTGTTTTTTTGATGAGACTGATTCAGTTATGAATTTCTTATGGTCCTTGTTCTTCAGCAAAGGAAAATTGCACAGCAACGCAGTGAACCGTTTTGGACGTACCATGTACTCATGCTGTTTTTCTCATGTTAATTACCATGAGAAAAACAGCATATCCAACAGTATCAAAGAGTATACAAGTCGAAGTAAGCCTTGTTATGAAGTAGCATGCCGATGTGTTGGTATTGATGACGGTACACACGTTTCTGTCTCCCATCATGCCCAGAACTGTCGTGTCGAACGCATTTTAATCGAGAACTTAAGGCAACGACGGTGAATCACAGAACGACGCCATAAAAGGTAATAAAACGAATGAAACACTATATCAGTACTGCCTTTAGCTTCATAGATATAAAAAAATCAGCCTAAAAACCATCTTGGAAACTTTGATTCGAATATGTGGTTAGACTGTCAGATGCTCATCCAAACCAGCCCAATAATTTTTGAGAATTACCAGTGGATAATCACCATTTCCGAAACTACAGACAAAGAATATCAGCGGAGACCAGTTCATTGAAACAAACAACTCTTTACAACCAACTGCTACAGTGGGTCTTGACAGTCCAGACTTCATTGTTAAGTGCCTCAACTCATTAGCCGTTCCAGGATTTTCGGGGAAATCATTAAACATAATCATCACATAGCAGTAAAAAAAAAAAATAAATAAAATCTCATTATTTTGATCACAAGGTGTAGGTGGCTGTAGCCCATTCAGACCCTGAGACTGCAACTTCTTCAGTCCATTTAATTATTGAAGTGCTAGAAATAATATTAAAGACAATCCGCAGCAGACCTTCCTCTGATACCTGAAAATCCCAAAGACCAACTACTCAACCACTCTACCCTCAACCAATGGAGGCTCCACCCTCTGTGATGAGTCTTCTAGTCATGACCAAAAGCACCCTCAAAACACTAAACAACAAGCAAGAACTACTGATAGTCTGTGTAGACATGGAAGCAGCATAAATATAAATACTTTCAATAAATGGCCCTTTGTTAAAGTTGCAAGTGAACCACACACACACACATTTTTTTTTTTCTTTTAATGTTCAATCAGTACTGGGTGAAGAGTGGGCCCGCGTCAAAAGCATATCAACCAGTGAAATGTACTTGCGCAAAAATCACATACAATATAATTACAAAACGAAGTATACAAATTTTACAGCACAGGGAGAAGTTTCGGAAAACAACATGAAATTTAACGTAGAATCAAAAGACAACGCGACATTAGATACAAGTTAAAATGATTGGATACAAGTTAAAAGACAATAGGATTTTCTCGCAATAAATTTTGTCCGCATATATTCCCTCTACATCAATCTTTAATATATTGAAGCTCTTCAGAGTATTCCTGGTAATATCCAGTCATCCGGGGTTAAGGAAATAAAATATAAGCTGCCTATATATAAAGTACTAAAGTGTAAAGGATGATTGGAAGAAATGTTGACTTGAAAAACTTCAAACTGCCGGCCAGATTACTGAACTGTAATTTTCATTCATTTTTCATTTCGCAGCTAACTTTCTAACATTACATAAGCCACACCACTGAGAGAAGAGTCTGGAAATGATTAGCAAACAAAGCTCTAAGAATAGCGGATCCATCCTATGATGAACCGAAAACAACGTTCTTTCAGAAACAAGAATGAAACTTGATCTCCACAAGTGCGATTGCAACGAAACTTGTGGACACTGTATAATTTAATTCGTGAGAAAAAGTCGAATGAGTACTGAAGCATTTGCTTTATTAAATTTTTGACGTTTGTCTTGATTCTGGAAATCGCACGAAATCATGATATATAATCCTACCAAAGAGTAAATTCCTCCAGTACAACCCATTCGGCGTATTCTAAAATTAGACTCTTAATCTCCTGAGTTATTTACCTGCACAACAGACTACTACATGCTTGACACCAAACGTTACATAAATCTGCGTTAAAAGTGTGTCTCTTGTGGTCGATGAAAGCGTTAGTTGCAAGTAAGTCGCAAAGCAACAGTCCCCCCGAAGAGCTTTTACCTAAATCTTTCAACTATATTTGTGTGATTCTTGCTTAGCGAAGCGAAAATTCTTGGTATTAACTACACTTTTCCACAAGAAATGGCAAAAATAAAAATTTTCTTTCTTTTTTTTTTATCGGGACGGACGTAATCTCTATATTCTTTCTCATATCCTCCTATTTATGAGTAAAATTCTATCCTTCATTACTGGAATTTGCGAAACAAGACATATCAAATATTGCATTTCATTTCTATTCTTGATACAGCAATGATACCGATGATCGTTAACTGAATAATCAAATTATTTCAGGACTTTAAATGGAAACGATTCCAGGTAGGGTTTAAATAAAGGTAAAAACGTGGTACAAACAGAAAAGTATGCCTGTGCATACATTTTAGCTCACAAAGTAAAAAGGGGAGGGAGAACACATTTAATTTTCGCTGATTGCAATAAAGATATTATATAATGGGCAACAAAACATTTCTTAAAATTTAAATGGTGGGTCTATGTGATTAAAATATTAAAATGGCCAAGAAACTGTCGTGCAGTCTAAATCAAGTAAAGCATTCACGTTAAAATTTTAAGTGGAGAAATAAGTTTTTAAAAATGAGAAAATAATTGGTTGACTACACGACACATTTCGAACATTTAGCCGAAGGATTCTTTGGTTTCATATAACATTTAGCATGCATATAAAAAGTCTACGTCACAAATTTAAAGCAACACTCCAGCACAAATAAAGAACTCTTTAATGATAAGATCTTTCCTCTGAACCAAAGCAAAGTTAAGTATAGCAAAAGTTTTATCGGGTGGATTACCACAGCTTTTTTATTGCCGGGAGTGTCACTCTAATAATGGCAGATATTTTATTCAACCCCGAATGCCTTCTGTTGTTAACACTTTAAAGTGGAAAACTTCAGGCACTTAAATTCTTCTGTTCTCTAAAATTTTGTCTTCAAATATGGCAACTGTTTCAGAATTGACTGTATCAGATGGCCAACCACACCTTCGACCATCCCCAACTGATTTCCGTTCCCTTTTGAACTCTGCCGACATTGTGCAAGGGTAGCGCAACTGCAGATATTTCCCAAAACTTTAGTCATTATTTCATGAATTTCTTTAGCATTCTGTCCTCTTTGGACAAAAATTTGACTACTGAACGACACTCGATTTTCTAGATATTCATTCTTCTTCCTCCTTACCAATATAAAAAATTAAATTTTAGAACCTGCATTGGACATTGACAAGCAATTTTTCCATGTTATTTTATAAGATATTAAGCTATCAAAATAACCTATTCTATAATTTATTAATATTTTATATATTCTGTTTTCAGAACTTTTTTACAGCCCCTCATAGGCTGATGAAAGAGGCATCAAGAAAATATCTTGCAAGATGTCCGAAGAGTAATAGTAGCAGTAATGACAAATGATGCAAGAAAGCTAGCTTTTATATAGTTTCAGCCAAAAACCAAAACAAAACAAAAAAAAATAATAAAAAACAGTTCACCCATCCGAATCTTCCAAGAATTTGTACTCTCACTGAATTTATTCCATCCATCCACTTCCACAACAACAGATGGAAGTCCATTCCAACAATCAACCACCCGCTGACTGAAGGCAAACTTCCGCACAATCTGTCCTGCAACCGTGTTTTGTCAACTTGAATTTATGCCCCCTCATGTGTGTAGTCTCAACAAGTGGAAAAATACCTTTAACATTTAGCTCAGTCCATTCAAGGCTTTAAACACCTCAATCAGATCTCCTTGCAGGTGCCTAGTCTCGAAACGCTGCAATTTGCAAACCTGAACCTTTCTAGGTAAGAGCACCCTTTTGTTCCCGTCACCTTCTCCGCACCCGTTCCAGCAGTTCTACATCCTTCCTAAAGTGAGGCCTCCAGACATGTGTACTCAAGATGCGGACTAACAATGGCCTTGTACAATGAGATAATCATCTCCTTATCCCTGCTAGCAATGCTTCTGTATACAATTGACAAAACACTGTGAACTGTCATGGCAGCATGTCTGCAATGCTCAGAGAATTTAATGTCTGACTGCAGAATTATCCCCAGGTCTTTTTCATTCTCCACAACCCTGAGTGTAATACCACACAGTTGATAAGTTACTCTGGCGTTACTGTTACCTTGCATTTGTCAATGTTAAACTACAACTGCCATTTCTCAGCCCATCGACCCAATTTTCCTAGCTCTTGTTGACATTAACTTACCCTGATGACTGTCGTTAACAACCCTGACAACCTTTGTATCATCTGCAAACTTAGACATTAAGCCTGATATACCGTTCATCAATATCACTGATAAATATTGAAAACAACAATGATTCCAGCATTGAACCACGGAAAACTCCGCTAATAACATTAATCCAAGTGTCCACACAACTGAAATGGATCTGCAAGCACATATTTCTACAGGTCGAATTGTCACCATCATCAGTGCTCTGCCAAGAGCAAGTCCAGAGACACACTCAACAACCACTTCTTCATATCCTGCTATCGCAAACCCTCCTCTTCATAAATAAATAAATAAATTTTCTATTTATACTCCGGGACGGCCACACGGTCAGAGGAGTTTAAAAGATACAGAGAATACGAGAGAAATAGCACCGTATTTAACAGTCGCGGGCTTGAATCCCAGTCATTCAAGGCACGTGTACTTTATGCACCCTCGTTTCTGACCACTCGGGTACGGAGGCCTTTTTTATTATGTCAGGAGTTCATCTCTTCATATTCACCATCCTCTATCCATTCATCTAAGTAGTTTTCTTCAATGAGTTTTTTTTTTCTCTTCTGAGTGACTGAAGAATTCCCTTAACTTTTTTCTCCTTCACATCCTTCATCAATCCTTCGCTTTGCAACATAAATTTAATTTCTCTTTATTTCACCTAATTTCTGATTATTTCACCTAATTTCTGATTATTTCACCTAAACATCTCCTCACGCCCACCCTTCTAGAAACCAACTCATTGCTTACTTTGTCAACCCATCTTATATTTTTGTTTCTCTTTCATACCCACGTCTCAAAACTTTAAAATCTTCTAATATCTTCCATTCCTAATGTTCACGTCTCTGTTCCACGAAGTACTACCTCTATACCAGCTTATTTACCCTCTACTATTCTTATTCTTATTTCTCAGCTGCTCTTTGCCTTTTCCACCATGTTCGCTTCCTCTTCATAATTACCTTTACTTTCTCTCTCTCTCTCTCTCTCTCTCTCTCTCTCTCTCTCTCTCTCTCTCTCTCTCTCTCTCTCTCTGCTTATAACCTTTGTTCTCACAATATTCATTCTCATCGCAAACATATCACAAATTTCCTTTAGCAAATCAACCATTAACCAATTTCTGTACTCCTTCTTCAGAATCTGACAATGCCATTTTATCCGCAATTCTCACATTCTCAATGAAATTTCATCCATCTTAACAGTGCAATTCTCTACCATCCATATTTCTTTTATAAACTGCTTATTTAATCATTTCTTCTACAAATATATTAAATGAAGTCAGGAACAAACACCAACCGTTTCACACTTCTCAGTACCACTTTGTCCTAACCGATTACAATATAGTCTACTAATCATTCTTCTGTCCCTTCAATCCACTCCAACAATTTAACTCAGTCTATTCGATCAGCCCTTATGGGTAGGTAGCAGAGTTGGTATAATCACCGTCCTCCCCACACCGAGTGGGAAAGACCTGAATTCGAATCCTGTCAAAGCCGCAAGGAATTTTTATGGGCCTTTTTCATAACGTGGCTGAGTTAGTCGGTCTCAGGCGAGGCTAGCATAAATTTTCTCTCGGAAACTCTGGTTTTTATACCAACAAACAGCAAATCGACCACGGAACACATGCAATTTACCGACATATTACATATGGCGCAATATGGCTTAAGTTGCTGATGCGCTTAAATACTACAACAACAACTACTACCCGATCAAAAGCCTTCTCCAAATCTGTAAAATATGTACATGCATCTCTGTTCGCTTTCAGGTGGATTTCTACTAACATTCTAATCAGTTTCATCCCTTGTTCTTCTCCCCTCCCGAAACCAAACTATACTGCTCCCACAGTTTTCTACATCTTTCTTATCATAGTTGTATTTAACATTCTTAGATTATTTAATAATCTTTGCTGAATGCGTTACTAAATTTATAGTTCTAAAATGCTCACATGTCACTGCTTGGCTTTCGTTTTTATTACTATGATTACTAAAGTCTTAAAATCTTCTGGCTGTTCCCCTCACTCGTGTATTAACCTATATAATTCTGTTAATTCCCTTAACCCCAACTGAAATTCCCTCAATACATGTTTCCTTTATTGCCTTTATTTTCCTTTGTCTTGTTTCCTTTAATTTCCATTAGTAATGAGATTATCTCTAGCTTGCGCTCGTTTCATCCGCATAGTCCTCTTATACATTCAACTGATCCCCATTATCTCTCATTGTTTTCTTGGTACCTTCCCATTCCTTCCCTGTATAACATTCTGATCTCTACCTTATTCTCAAAACCCACATATCCCTTACTATGTCATACTTCTAATTCTGTTAGTCTCCCTAGTGTTGATCTCTTGCTCATTCAAGCTTATTGTTTATATCTTAACCGTTTAAGCTTACTGTTCATCTATTACTCGTTTAAGTTTATTGTTAACTTATTCATAGCTCCTCCTGCCATCTTTGGTATTAGTATTTTCTCATTTCCTTATTTCTGCCTTGTTATTATATTATCCTCTGTCTTTCCTGGATTTTAACTGCTACATATTTCCTCTTCAGCCATTTTCTTTATATTGTCTAAACTCACCCATTTACCATTTATATTTTGATGATTCACCTGCTTGTTCTTTTCCAATATGCTTTCCCTTAATTTGCCTTCATAAATCCTTCCTTGTTTCTGTTCTTTCGACGTTCTATCTTTTGTCATTCCCTTTATTTCCCTCTAATCCGTTTAAACTTTAATCTCATATTCGTCATCATAATATTGTCCTTGGTATGCATACCCAGAAGAGTAAAATACACTCGCACGATGTGTCCTAATATGTTGATGCGGCTTAAAACCATCACCGATAACCACAGCACAATATAGGGTAGGGTGGGTAGGGTAGGGTAGGGTAGGGTAGATACCCAAACGTTCCAAAAACAATACGAGTTTTTCTGGGAGACCTTTAGCTAAAGGAATTCATATAAAGGCAAAATTGGGGATGATATAATAAAAAAATCTGATAGAAATTATCTTCATCAGACTACAAAAATACGAACATCTGTTATTTTTCTCTCTTTTATGATAATGCTCCGTGTAGCACGAAAATGAAGAACGCACAAACGCATTAAAAGCATATTTGCTTGCGAGTTAAAAAATAAAAAGACGTTTTCTCTCACAGCGTAGTAACATTTTCGCTGTCACATCCATGTACAAAAGGTTACTCAAGGAATGCGTTCTGTTTGCGTTGTCTTTTATTACGTTGCCTGAAGTTATTTTCTGTTTTTGGCAAACAACTTTTATCACAGTATCATGGAATTCATATAGCTCTGTCAACACAGCCAAACTCTTAAATGACTGCGCTGGAGGTTTAGAACGTGACCGCGCAGACTTATTATCTATTAGAACGCCGAACAAGTAAGTTAAAAATTAATTCACCGATGTTTCTTAGATAAAACCATTATTTTTGTACTTTCTTATGCTTTAAAATGTTCACGAGCCCTGCTAGGGGAGGGGTCAGTAGAATTCTTTGTTCTCCAATTTTTATACACGGATGTTGTTTTTTCATTCCAAATTTTATAGCCCTAAATAAACTCTTAGAATGAAACAGTTGATATACATAACAACTCCACGGTTCTAAAAGGCTTTACGATTTACAGGCTATAACATAGTTGCATTTTAAAAACGCTGGAAATGTTAGACGTTTGTTGTATTTCAGCCCAGGGTTATTCAGTATGGCAGGATATTTATTTGATTCCATGATTTCCATTTTTCATTAAATTCCTGTAATGCGATATATATTAATTGTTTTGAAATAAAATCTTTTGGTTAGTAAATTTGATTATTATATGTAATTTAGTGACTACAACAGTATTTTTCAAACGGTGTGTCCCAAAAATTCAGAAATAAGACTGTGGCGAAAATGACAAAAAATTAAAATCCCGAAAATAGGAGAAAAGGTTTTTGGAACTGAACTGAACCTTGATTTCGGGCCAGCAATGTCAACGTTAGCAGGTAACAAAATAGGCAAATTGGCCAGAAGCGCCATTGTAGAAATGCATGTCTGTTTCAGTGAGACCAAAAAAAAAAAAGAAAAAAAAAGTCTTTCCATATCATCATATACGGCGGCAATCTCCCAGTTTGGCATACCTAAGATCCTTGGGTTGATACTTGGTGTGGCATATCTAAGATCCTTGGTTGAAAAATTATTCCATGCGGTTGTGTTTATTTATTTATTCTCTTCTCAATTTTTCCTCCATTGTCTGTTTATTTATTTATTCTCTCCTCAATATTTTCCAGCTCCAGACTTCTCAATCCTCAAGCCTTCCTGCGATCCAGAGGGTAAGGAAGTACAATCAGGCACGTGCCATAACTGCTATTTATCATCAGTTTGTCGAATATATCGAACGGATCCGAACCGCGTCTTGCGATAGAAGATATTTCGGCGCTACTGTAGCCCCTTCCCATGTGATACTTGAAGTGGTTTAAGAAGTGGCACCAATGTTTAATGTAAATATTATTCTTTTTCTAATTAAAGGAATTATTCTTCTGAGAATTTACAAGTCTACGACGAACGGAACTTTTTTGATTAAGAATGGATGTATATATTTTTTACACTCCATTTTTTTCGGATTAAAATATTTTTCATTTTACTATGCAAATAATTCCATAATTCTGTAATGATAACATTTTTTGGTTAGTCTTTACAATATGGTAACCCTTCCAATAGTGTTAATCACCCCCTCCTTGCCGCTATTTTAAAATCGAGAATTCGTTTTCCGATTTTAAAACAGCGGCAAGAGGAGGGGGACAAACACCCTAGGGGCTATACTAGACGTGCGCTTAAAGTGCGGAATTGGAAACTCATCGAACGCCCGGTTTTACAGGAAGCAGAGGGAAAAGGCATGCAAACTAGACGGGCGCTTCCAACGCCGCGTTGGACAATGTTAATTGGCGTTCAACGCCTGCTGACGCTATAGGAGGCGTTGAAAGCGACAGCGACCTGCCGTTTATATTGCCTGAGGAGAAATTCTCTCCTCCCCGGCATGGGGTGGTTGGCCTTCAAAACCTTCATTCGTTTGTTTGTTATTATTTGGAGAAGGCAATGTTTGCCACCGAGAAATTTATTTGTGAGCGGGAAATGAGGCCTTGCACAACACGGCATTACTAACAAAGGGTTTTAATGAAATTTATTATATGGAGGGAAATTATTAAATAATTTTAAAAAATCTTTTGATTACCACATACATTTTAATTCAAATTCGTTGTGCATAGTTTATTTTTCAGAATTTTAATTTTCTACTAAATATTAATATTTATTTTATATTTAAAAAATATGATAAATTTTATTGTAATTATATAGCTAGTATATTACCGTGAACGGCCTCCATAGCCGAGTGGTCAAGAGCGGGAGTGCAGTAACACGCGCTCTTTGAGTAGACCGGAGTTCGAGCCCATGACTGTCGATCTGCCAACTCACGATGGACCAGCGTGGCAGATTATGGTCCATTTTCTTCAGCATGAATTGTTGAGGAGGCTTCCATCCTGCAGTGAGTTGATAATGGCTGCAGTTTACTTTTTTTTTTTTTTTTTTTTTTATATTGCCATGAAAGGGCGCCGACACCGTTGAAATATGTAGAAAAAGCATCCCTTATTGACACGCCTGAAGACCGCTCTTCAGCTGCTGTCGTTTCCCTTCCCTCTTTCATCTCACAAGTTAACGTGTCTTCAAAAACATATCCATCCCTTCTCACAAAAATATGCAATATTCAACAATTTTTTATTGCGTCGATAGCAGAATGGGGATTCAGTAATGTGCTAGAGTGAAAAATGCCCAATTATTGCTCAGTATTCCAAAAGTGCATTCTACAAGTCGCCTTGCTCGAATTAATCTATAATTGAAAATTCATCGCTCGCTGCTCAAATTTTTTGATACGTATGGTCGTATTAAATTTTCAGCCAATCCAAATGCTTCGTCCCTTACAAAAACAAATGGCTCATTTGTACCAGGAAGAGCTCTATTTAACGGCAGATTAAGTTGTTTCATTAGAAATCTTCTTCCAAAATTTGAATTTTTAAAAATGTTCGAATCACCATAGCGTCCATAAGCACCAACGTCTATTGCAATGAAACAGTAGTTTGTATTGATTTCTGCATCACGGTATCACATTTTGCGATTTTTTCACTAATTAACATTAGTACTGTAGTTCATGAAAACTCTGCATCAACATTCCGACGCAATCCGTACAACTCTAGTCTTTAACACTAGCTCAAAAAATAATTTATAAAATGATCTCAAGAAAGCGACACTAACTTACCGAAATATAATGAAAATTATTTGGAAATGGGTTTTTCTTGGGTTGGCGATGTACACCATCCGTTGCCAATTTGTAATGATGAGAGACTTTCAAATGAATAAATGGATCCACACAAGCTGGAACGCCATTTTGCGACAGGGCACAACGGCCTTTTAAACAGAAAAGCAGATTACTTTAAAAGGCTTTTGGCTTCCAAAAAAATACAAACGGAGAGATTTTTGAAATAGGCTAAAATTTCCGACAAAACTCAAGAGGCCAGTTATCTTGTTTCTGAGTAAGTGGTAAAGAAAAGGCAAGTCTCACCTTATTGCTGAAAGCCTTATTTTGCCAGTTTGCCGAATAATGGTGAAAACCATGTTAGGAGAGGAAGTACAAAAGGAAATTATGAAGGTACCACTTTCTGACAATTAGCAGAAGAATTCTACATATGTTAGAAGATATCGAACAACAAATTCATATTTGGAGCAGTTTTTGCGTTACAAGTAGATGAGTCAACAGATATTAGCGGAAAAGCTCAACTAATGGAAATATGATGAATCAATTTCTTTGGTCCGAAACAACAACTGGTCGAGACATTTTTAATGTCATCAATAATTATTTCGAAAAACATAAAATATCATGGTAGTAGTGTATTAGTATTTGTACAGATGGAGCACCCTCGATGACAGGGTGAGTTAAAGGTTTTAATCACGATTCTCAAACAACATAACCCATATTATTACCATGCGCTTACTTTGATACAGGGAAGCTCTAGTGGCGAAATGTATTCGCAGTGAGTTACAAAAACGCTCTTGATTAATGGTAAAATTATCATTTAAATCAATGTAAAGCTATGGAATCTGATCATTTTACGTTAATAATAATTCACACAGAAATACGATGGCTGTCAAAAGGACGGGTGCTGTCACGTTTTTTCGAATTGCGGGAAGAGCTCCTTGTGTATTTTTGATAGAGAAAATGAAATTTTCTGATTATTTCAGTGAGTTTTGTTCAAGCTGGGCAAAGATCGAAATCAGTATCCCTGCAGCTGGTTAAGATTCTAGAAGACAGGAATATAGATATATTAATTCTTAAAGAATAATATGTCTTTAAAGGAGCAACAAGAGGTTTCACTTTAAGGTGTAGAATCGCGCAGTAAACGTGATGGCTGCGATTGTAGTTCGTAAAAGGAACTTCATAGTGGCATAGATGGATTCTCTTTGTGCTTCTCATGGCGTCTGTGTGGAGCTTATAGGTGACTTTAGGTTGTTTTTACAGCTGTAGGAGCATCAGCGAGGCCACATTGCCTTCGTGTATATTGTCTGTAATTTTCTTGTGTGTTCTGAGGCCGATTTTTTGTTTACTGGACGAAACCCAGAATTTCCAGGAGGAGAAACCATGGTACCCTCGCCTGGGACCGACTAACTTATCCAAGTCGTGAAAAAAGACGCATAAAAATTCAAATTCCTCCCTTCATCGATGGGAGTCGAACTCAGGTCTTTTTACCATCCGGTGTAGGGAGGACGGGGAGCCTACCAATTGTGCTACCCACGAGGGCGGTGATTTTCGCCAGCAGTTTGAAGACCCCATAAAGACCCTAGCAGGCTTTATAATATCAATCCCCTATACCTTGTTTTTCATGATTGTGCATGTAACAGGAGTAGTAAAGAATTGCTTTCACCTCTGCTTGCGGCTACTGTTAATCTATCAGTCTGTGTATTTCCAGCCTAGCAGTTTTCCGACCCACCTAATAATGTCTCAATAGCATTAGGAAATATTCTTACACCAATTATATTTCAGTGTATCCCATCTCTGTAAAATCAGTTTCTCCTGTTAACAAGCAAAGACCATGCTAAAAAAAATTTCACCCCATGAGCCTCGCACAGTCTCTTCAGGTCCGAAGAGACCTGAAGAGACTGTGCAAGGAGAGAATCTCCTCCTGTCGTGTCTCTGCTAAATTGCAGACGCTTTCAAATTTAATCCTAACTTGCAACTTTATTTTAACATTAGCCTATATATCCTCACTTCTATTCTTAACATCATTAGTACGAACGTGTACATAAGTATCACCATTTTTGCCCTAAAAAGATTACTGCTCTTTATCACGGATTTTTGCCCCTGGCAGATGTATCATAGTCCTATTCTACGTATCCTTTTTGCACAATATATTTTACGTTTTCCAGACAACACAGTCACCGAAAATAATTACTTTCTGTGGCCCACGCGCACTCTGCTTTTGGGGATACCAGGAAATTATCTGCGAAAAATACAATGCAACAATTTCAAAGACCACAAGATCATACTGCCATTGGTCAACCATTTACGGTCATTAATGCGAAACGACGTTTGGAGTGATGTCGTTCCAGATGTTCATGGACTCGAGGACAGTGACAGAATGTTCTACAGAGTAACAAACATAACCATACAATGTTTCTTTCCGATGGACAAGTTTGGGTGTAAAGAATGACAAGAGAGCACTTCTATTCGGAGCTTACCATTTCGAAATGAAATTTGATGGTTCTGATCTGGTGGTAAGTTGCTGCTTTGCTTCAGATGGTTTTGACTTGGTCCACTGCTGGTTGAGTTTGAAATGAAGTCCATTACTTATTTAAACGTTCTGGACAATTATGCGCTACCTACACTGTGGTATGGATATGGACTCTGTCCTTATCAGCATCGAAAGCTCATGTCACACAGATCTGTTTTAATTATTTACTTCTTTTCCATATTATTTTTAACGGCACGGGAGCTTTTACTCATATTCGTTTAAGTGTATTGGCCTATGGTAGTGTTGTTTTTGTTCACGTGCAAGATGCGCCTAACAAAAACGCGAAATAACCTCCGGAGACCCTCTACCTCCGCCTCAGTTGAGATATTCGCCTTAAATCGGGCCAAGTACTTTGGAAAAGAGGTTTGATTTGTGCACAAGGATCGAAAAAGGTGGAATGGCTGGCTCAGACCCACCCAGGATTCAATCTTGTTGAACAACTGTAGGACGAATTGGAGCGCCCGACTAGGCTGCTCGTCAAAATGGTCTTCTTTCAAACAAGCTCTAGCAACTACTTTGCAGGAAGAGAGGAGTCGAACTCCGGCAGACACGCATTAGAATTTTGTAATATGTCCAGATTGCTTAGAATCATCAGAGAAGCCAAATTTTTCTCTACTGTGTATTTTTGAATTAAAAGCCAGTTTGCATTTACCTCTATGGATGTCAAAATACTTCTGATCGTTCAGTGTAGTTTAATTTCAATATTAACATTTTGAAATTAATAAAACATGTAGTGCCCACTGCTTGATTTTTTTTTTAAATGACCACTGCGTTTAAAAGAATGGGCAAAGCCTGCTTAAAAGTACTGTCCCGAATACATGTTATTCGGAAAATAAATTCGCAGAACAAATAGCTCTATTTTTTACAGTAATAAGTTGCGGTATTCACTTTCGCAATTCTTCAAACAGAAGAACGAAATGCCACTGGTAGTGGAGTTCAAAAACCATAAAATCTCTGAAAATAAAAATCCAAGAGAATAAAGAAAATGTATTTCTTCCAATGGCTCTATGCATTAAACAATATGGAAAAATAAGAATAAAATAAAAACTAGCGCAAAGGTTAAGTTTATAGATTCGGTGGAGTCTTTTTCAGATTCTATGTTTTATGGGATACTGTTCATATTTGAGGACTTAAAAGAATGTGATTGGGTCTTGTTAGATCAAGCACATAATTAGAAAACAGATTTCACACAGTGTGTAATGCACAATCATACAAAGAGTAGAACCGGGATCTATCTCGCTTATTTTTAAGTTTATGCTATTTGTCGTCTAGACCTTTTTTGTCATATCTAAGATGAAATTTTTGAATTTCATGTTATTGAGCCAACCGTTACCATTTCGATTTTGGTTAAACACCTGCTTTGTTCTTTAAATTTCTTTCAATGGGAAGTTGTTCCCCATCCTCGATTTATGATGTTCTATTTACTGTTTATAGTCCAAATCGTAAACGCCTCTAACCAAGTGGTCAGAGGTGTTCACGATTCTTTATACAAACAATTGCATTTTAGGGTCCCCCAGAATTTTTCCCATATATCCATATGTGTATTGTGTCTGTAAATTGCGTGTGTTCTCTGGTCGATTTGGTTGGTTTTCTGGACGAGAAAACTGTTTCTGGGGATAAAAACCTTGCTATCTACGCCTGAGACCGACTAACTCAGCCACGGAGTTAAAAAAAGCCCATTAAAGTTCCTCGCGTCATCGACGGGATTCAAACCCAGGCCTTTTCCCCCCGGTGTGGGGAGGACGATTCTTTATACAGGATCATAAACGCCTTTGATCTAGTAGCTCCGCCACTAGGTCACAGACATTTAAGATTAATAATTTCGAACGAGTACAATCGTTAGCTATTTTTAGCAGTCACGCGGGCTTGAACCACGATCAACTCCAACGCGTGTGTCACTGCACTGTAGTGTTCGACCACACGGCTATGTAGGGCCTATCCTTCGAATGATATGAATATAATCGAATAAGGAGATGATTTGTCATATTCGAATATATCCTCTCAGTTATGCTCATTAATAGTTTCATTCATTATTGACCACGCGGTAGCACAGTTGGTATAATCACCATCCCCCCCCCATCTCGGGTGGAAAAACCCTGAGTTAGAATCCGGTCAACAACCGAAGAAGTTTTATGGGCGTTTATCACAACATGGCTAAATTTTTCGGTCTAGCAAGGATAGCATGGTTTTCTCTTAGAAACTCGGGGGTTTTGTCCAGTAGAGAGCAACTCGACCACGGTACATAGGAAATTTACACGCATAATATATATATATATACGGCGCAATATGGCTTAAGTTGCTGAAGGGCCTAAAACCCTACAACAACATTCATTAGTGGTGTTCTGCCAAGGGCAGGCCCGCACATACACTCAGTAACTACTTCTCTATATCCCCCTACCCTCAGTGCCCCTTCATCTCCCCTATCCTCAGCCCACACCTCTTTAACCGCCATATTCATCGTCTACTCTTAATTCACCCAAGATGGCTTTCCTCAATCTCTCCTTAACTTTTCTTATCCTTAACTTTTCCTTTCAGCAATCCCTTATCTTGCGATACATGCGCAATCCAATTTTGTTTTTGCCTTCCGATTATTGCAGTCAACCATCTCTTCTTACCAACTTTTCTCAACAAAACTTAATTTCTCACTTTATCGACCCATCTTATCTTTTCCTTCCTCATCCATAACCAGATCTCAAAATTTTTTCCAATCTTCTGTTTATCTTACTTCCCCACTGTCTAACTCTCTGCTCCATAAAGTACCACACTCCATACCAGATATCGTACCAAACCAATTGCTAATCTCGCACATGTGGGAGATTGTATTGTTCGTTTTATCTTATTGTTTTATCTTATATAGGGCGACTTGTAAACGTTAGTTCAATTCCGCCATGGCACACTGTGATGAAACAAAGCTCAGTAAAAATGGCCAGAAATGAATGTGGTTCTGTGTTTGTGCAGAGCGTGCGTTGTTGTTGTGTTGGTTAGTTTCTTTCTGGTCACTTTGCTACTGGGAAGCCTCGATCAATATGAAGACTGCTTCCCAGTACCGTACCAGTGCACCACGCAAGGAGGCATGCCACCACTATACACGTATCGTTCTACCAATAATATAGGAGGAAAGAGATCCCGCACTTATAGCCGGACAAGAGGCTAAACCTATGAGTGTCCAAAATCCCATACCTCTGACAGCCCACACCAGGGACACCGGCAATCCTGCCCAAATGGTTGGAAAAAAAAAAAAAAAAAAGAATTAAAATAATAATAAAAAATAAAAAGATTAGGAGATTAAATATATAAAGATTAAAAATAAAAGGATTAAGATAGTATGATTAAAAAATAAAAGTAATAAAATAAAATTAAAATGACAATGATAAATCAAAATAATAATGAAGACCAAAATCAAAAAGAAAAAATCGGAGTTAGCTCAGGTGTCAGATTCATTTAGATGGTCAGTTTTAAGAAGCTCAAGTACAGAAAATTTGTCACACATTAGATAATTGAATTATTACGGTGTTGAGCAGTTCGGAGTTGCCTGGAGAAAAGCTGATGGACAAACTCTTGAAGGATTTAGAAAGAGCACTGATTATCAATAAAAAACTTTTCTCTACCAGGGATAATAGAATTCAGGTGTGGTCGCAAAGAATCTCTTAGACCACGCTAGATGAAACAATGATATAAAAGATGTTCCCAGTCTTCTCTTGAGCTTCAAGAGCAAAGATGTGAACTTTCCAGTCCGAAGCTATATAGCTTAGCCTGAATAGTCATGCCCAGTGATTAAATATGAAGGGGAGAACCATTCTTAGGGAATAACCATTTTTTTGTTGTTCTTATCAGCAGCAAAGGTAACATCTGAAATGAAGTTGTTTGTTATTGTTGTAGTAGGGTTTTAGGAGCATCACCGACTAAGGCCATATTACTTCGTATATATTGTCTGTGTTCTCTGGTCGATTTTCGATTTTCTGGACGAAAAACCTAAAAAAAACCATGCTACCCTCTCTTGAGACCGACTAATTGAGCCACGTTTTGAAAAAGGTCCATAAGAATTCCTCACGTAATTGACAGGACTCGAACTCAGGTCTTTTCCACCCGGTGAGGCGATTCTACCAACTGTGCAAAGTTTTTTATGAAAGTTTTTGGCCCTATGGAATCACTCTCCTGCATTTGGCCACAGGGACAAATACAGCATTGTAGTAAATATGTGGAGTTTATGTTTTAATTTTTTATTAACATACTAGTGAATCCTTTAACTTTAGCAACAAAATGATCGACGTGAAGTAAAGCTTAATTTGTCATCGATAATAAAGACAAGATACTTATTTTCTGTCACCATTGGCACCTGTAAGCCATTTATTTTTACTTTTAGTAAACAGTCTTGCACATAGTTTAATTTATTCTTGAAAACCATCATGATGGTTTCATTAAGTGAAATTTTAGCTTATCAGTATGAGTCCATTCATACAGATCGTTCAGAACTATTTCTGTATGGTTTGAGTATTGTCAAAATGACGCAAGAGCCAACTGACTAACACAGTGTTCCAAAAAATGCTTGGAGGCTACAAGAACCTTTCTATTCTGTAAAAATACAACTATGGGCTAGATGATAAAGCTGAAGACGACAGCTTTCATTCCTAAGTGGATCGAAGAAGCTCTCCCACCAGAGACAATCAATTGCGCCCTAGAAATCGACAAAGATAGCTGGCTAGCTTGTAGTTTCAGATATAATCCATATATGGGTATATGTAAGAAATTACCAGGTGACCCTAAGATAATAGTTTAGTTTTTACTTGTAGTTTGACGTCTAAAGGTATGTAACTAAATCGACGAGTGCATCCTCTAAAGAACTTCCGGGCATAAATCCATGCTGTCCTGGTGAAGCCAAACTATTTATTTAAATAGTTGTTGTTCTTATTAAAATGAGACGCTCCAGTAACTTTGGATGGGCAGTTAAGATTTCGTATCGGTCGGTAAGATTTCATGTCGGAGTAAGGCTTGTCCTGCTTAGGGATAATTTTTAATAAGGCTATTTCCCAGATATTGGGAAAAGTTTAATTTAAACATTTGTTGAATAATAATAATAAAAGAATCTATGGTTTTAAATTCGTGGAATTTTATTATACAAAGTGTTCTCTATGAGGGCTAGTCCAAGCCATTTTTTTTAGTTTAAATTTTTAGAGACAGCCTGTTTCAATTCATCCAAAGAAGAGTCAGTCTCATCCTTTGGAAAGTATGCCGCATTGGCGAGATGGAAGAAAGCGATCTAGGATTGCATTTACAGTTTCACTCCAGTTTGTACTTTCATTCCATCGTTCACAACTGTATTATAAATCACTGGAGAGTGGTTTTATTCCGTGTAATTTTATACAACAGGCTACACGGGTTTGCATTCTCTGGGGTTTGAATTAAATCTTGACAGATTTTACTTTTATTTGTTCAAATAGCCTTAGGTTTTTCTTCAAGTCTGCGCGGTAGCACAGTGGTATCGTCATCGTCCTCCCCACACCGGGTGGAAAAGGCCTGGGTTCGAATCCCGTCGATGACGCGAGGAACTTTAGTGGGCTTTTTTCACTATGCGGCTGAGTTAGTCGGTCTCAGGCGTAAATAGTTTAATTTAAACATTTGTTGAATAATAATAATAAAAGAATCTATGGTTTTAAATTCGTGGAATTTTATTATACAAAGTGTTCTCTATGAGGGCTAGTCCAAGCCATTTTTTTAGTTTAAATTTTTAGAGACAGCCTGTTTCAATTTCTTCCCAGTTTCTGGGAAGAAAAACCCCAGTTTTTCCGTCCAGCAAATTGACCAGAGAACACACGCAATTTAGAGACAAAATAAATATGGGTAGATGTAATCATTTACAGGGGACCCTAATATCATATATATATATATTTTTTTTTTTTTTTTTTTTTTCCATGATATCAAAATTCCTGTTGAGAATTCAGAATTCAAGATCAAAATACAAAATTTAGGACCCTCTTGAGAGTGCTGCACGACCATAGAGAAGCCCATGGGTTTTGATCCATATCCTAACTGTCTTTTAGAAAAGTGTGGTTCCTGAATGCATACAAAATCAACATTGATTTCTTCTCCACGGATTCTAATTTCATCAACGATACATCGTGAGTGTTGAGGTGATCTGGAGGATTTTAATCTTGGTGTTACCAAAATTATGATTCAGATTATGATTTTGTGATGTGGGGAAAGTTATGGCTGTGTTACTCATAACAGGTTATACAACGTACGATATCCATTACTCTAATATATCTAGAAGACTTTTCAGTATCGAACTCAGTGGTAACATTCCCTTCGTCGGCGCTTGCAGTTTGTACAACATTCTTTTTCGCTGAAAAGCTTATTTTTTACCCATTACTATTCATATTCTTATTTCTCTGATGCCCTTTGCTTCTTACGTCATGCCCTGCTTCTTTCTAAGTATCTGTTCTACAATACCACTAGTTATTTTAAAAAATAAATAAAAAGTGTGGTAACATAAATGTTCTTCTTAAATACTACAGTGAAAAAAAAAAAAAAAAAAAGAAATTGAATTATGAGATATTCTAATTTGGATTCCAGAAAATCTGGTCACTTATGCAAAACCCGCCGTAATTACCTGAAATGCAGCATAAAATCCTTTTTTCTTCAAAGAGGAAAAGAGCATTAAGTAGCCGATAAAAGGAATAAACGAACTTTCTTAGAATCCCTAATGACTTAAGAACTGACAAAACAAGAGCTGATGTTAATTACTTAATATAGCAGTAATTAGAATTTCTTATTGGCTTTCATGCATTCTATGAAAGGAAAGGCATGTCTGCGTTAATTTTACCCACGGCCATGTATTGATCAAAACATGATTGATTATGTCGAATCAAGCACAGTGTAAATCGCAACATACGAGCGCCTGACCTACCAACAGACTTGTACCACTTCCTTTTAATGTTGTGTTTATCGGCAAAGACTCTCTAACATCTTTCAAACTACTCAGTATGTGGGTCTCATTTATTTTTTCAGGTTTTATTTCCACCCTGCCTGACCTGTGCAAACTCCGCTTCTGGAAAATGTTTCGTACAATTATTATTAATCAAACAGCAAGTTAATTTCTGGTTCATTTTAAATGAAGTTCAATTGTGTGTATTAGAAGCCACAGTTTAATTAGTTTAAGTAGAAGTAATTTCACAAAAGATCATTAAAAATTTTTTCAAACTCCGTTTCAATTCCAGTCATTTTCTTAAATTTATTTTCTTATATCCTAATGCAACTCGATGGTTTAGTGTCGAACAACGTTAACTACAAAATCATTTTGTAGTTGATATTTTTCTTATTAACCAAAAAAAAGTCATTTTACATTTTCTTGGTTTACCGGAAATGTACTTACAGCCTAAACTAACTTGTAAAGTACTAGACATTGTTATTAGTTGTTACTGGGTTTTTCAGGGCATCTGCGACCAAGGCCATGTTACTCCGTGTATATTGTCTGTAAATTGCGCGTGTTCTAAGGTCGATTTTCTGTTTGCTGGACAAAAAACCCGAGTTTCTGGGATAAAAAACCCTGTTACCCTCGCCTGACTAACTTAACCACGTTGTGAAAAAAACCCTCTCGTCATCGACGGGATTCGAACTCGTCTTTTCCACCAGGTGTGGGGGGGACAGCGATCTTACCAATTGTGCTACCCACGAGGGCAAGTACTAGAGAGATACAGTTCTATGACATGATATACATTGTTATTTGTATAAAGTAAAACTAAAGTTATCGCAAAAAGAAAACGCAATTTTGTAGTTAACGTTGTTTGACATTAAACTCTCGAAGTGTAGTACTAGTTTTCGTCACTGCCTCCACTCATTACTGTATCGTACGCAGAATGAACAAAATAAAATGAAAATAAGGATTCGTCCTCCATTTAAGATCTCTCGCTCACACACACAACATTATACGTGTCCCTTAATAACTTTAAACTTCATTTATATAAGAGCTCATAGCAAAATATGGCACTAAACAAACCAAACCTGGAATTCAGTGACACTGGAGTACAGTGTGTTTGAATACTATCCTTGACGGAGCGCCTGGTTTCCTTTTGTTTCAGGTTATGAAGTACAAGAATGGTTCATAATTTGCAATAAAAAAAAATCACTTTGGAAAGTTACATTAGAAGACTGAATTACAAAGCCACCAGCGAAGAATCTACAAATTAATATAGCAAATAATACTCCTCCGAACAAGTCTAAAGTATTTATGCGCATCTGCAATACTTCAGGTATTGTAGATGCACATAAATACAGAAGATGGAAAGTTTTTAAGGAAAAGAAACTCGTGGATAGTAACGCTACAATGATTAAACCCCACAAAAGTCTAAAACTATAACGTGTCTCTTGGCTCTGCTCATAAATGCGCTCCAAGAAACGTAAATATTGCCGTAAAGCGAATTCAGTACACAGAATGCTGCGGCGAGATTACATCAGTTATTTCAGATTGTTCAGAGTGGTTCATGCACAAGCAACCTGATAATGCTGGAAGACTGAATAATTGGTTTTGGACAGTCGAGACGTAGGTACATTTGGATGAGCACTTATACATTGATTCTCACCCAAAATTCCCGATTACAGGAAAAATCTCCAGAGATCCATGAGATTTGTGCAGCCCTAAAAATGGCGTCCTGTGTGCAATTGTGCAAAAGAAACTCTACATTACTTTCTTTAATAAATTGATCAATTGCTAGGTTTATTGTCTCTCTGCAAATATTTGTGAAAAGATTATCGCTTGACAGTTCATTTTACAAAATAATTTCTCCCACCCAGAAAGTTTGTTTTTCTGCGATGGCAAACGTACCAGAATGGGAGGCAAGAGATGTGGTAATTTAACATAATACTTGTCATAGAATGACTCGCACATTCCTGATTTCTTAGCATAGAGATAGTATTAACAAATAACGGTAATCGAAAAACACACAACTGAATTAAACCAATCGATTGTATATAAAGTAAGTGTACTAAATGAGGCACACGTGAACTTCACAGTTCGTGAAATTTAAAGCTACCATGTGGAAAATTATCATAAAGTGTAGTTATTGTCTAATATGTTAATTTTAAGAAACCCATAGTAAAGTTGGTAAAACAGTGTTTTATAATTACATAAAAACAGTCAAATGGGTCTTATTAGGATTATGGAATGCTGATAAAGCCCAGAGTGTTTTTAGATAACATTATATGGCATCCAGTTTTTTTTTTTTTTTTGCTTTTCTCGTGATTCCTCACAGTATTATCGGGAATTCCGAACTGACTGGTTGCAGTCTTTACCACCGTATATACTATCATTTACCACTGCCAAATTGTTTCTGAGTCGTTCTGATCACTGGTCTTTTCTCGGCTGATCCATGTCCCAAAGAATTTCGGTAGTGGTGACTTAGAGCTTGTTGATGGTCGATATTCCGTGGCTCACATTGTTGATGGACGTTGAGAGGGCGGTGTGGCAAGATCTGCATAGTTGTTGTTGGGAGGATTGCTTTTGATGCAGACTGAATGCAGTGGCAATCGGATGGAATTGGTGAACGAGAGAGAGAGAGAGAGAGAGAGAGAGAGAGAGCTCCTGAGTATTTAGGGAGCAGCCTCACCTGTAACGATTAGAGGATTTTAAGGGAGCCTAAATCAGTTAGAGGGAGGGGCTAAAGTGGTGTTCAGGGTATCATTAAGCTTTAATGATACTTTAAAAAAAACATTAAAACATCCACAATGTTTTGATAATAGGGGATATAATCCCTCTAACCGCTACCTGGGACCCCCACTGGTCTCACCAAATAGTGATTTCACATCGGCGGAAAGTAAAAAGTATTCTACTAGCTATATCAAGCAACGGTTCTATTATATAAATGCTCAGACACTTGATCAGAAATTGTGGTATGTTATCAGGACTGTGAGTGGCTGTTGCAGGAAGAACATTACTAGCTTGGAAATATTACTCCATGGAATTCGAATTTCCGCACGGTTATCAATGTGTGCTGCTCAGCAGCAGGTTGGTAGTCACCTCGGACGCCGGAGGTCGGTCGAGAGAAGCGGGTAACGAATTATAGCCATTTGTGAGGGTTAAATTATAGAGAATTATAATTTATTCTCAATGATGTGAAACTATATTCACGTATCAGCAGTCAAGATGATGCAGTTAACCTTCAGGCTGCTCTCAACTCTTTTGCTGATTGGGTTGCTTTGAATGGTTTGGAGGTTAACACTAGGAAATGCAGCTCTATTTCCTTTGCAGCTACTAGGAAAACTAAGACTTTAGTTAATGAATATTTCATCAAGGAGATGCCGATTTCCAGAGTTGACGAAGTTAAAGATCTGGGAGTTACTTTTACCGCTACATGTGGGTTTGATAAACACGTTAGGAATATATTAAGCCAAGCGAAAAAACAAATTGGCTTTATTAAACGGCAGACGTACAAATTTCAAGATCCTCAGTTCTCTGTGCTCCTATTTAAGACAACTATACCCCCTATAGTGGAGTTTGCTTCTCCTATATGGAACTCACACTATGCATATTTGATACAGCAAATAGCATCGCTCCAGACGAAATTTATCCACTATCTTTCCAGACGTAACCCCATGTTTTACCACAGAATCTTCTACCGGAATCTCTGTTCCTACTTCAAGCTTCAATCTCTAGAAACTCGACGAACTGTTCTTTATTTAAAACTGTTGTACCATATCTTCGCTGGTTCAACCTGCCTGCCGGATCTTTTGTGCCATATTGACCTTCACACTCCAGTGGTGGCTACTAGACAGAAGACTACATTCCACATCGGTAACTCCAGATTAGAGATATCCAGGAACTCCTTCTTCAAAAGAACATTGGCACTCATGAACAAGTTTGACTTGGATATGGCTGTGAACAAGAAACAATTTCACAGAACTATTTGGAGTAGGTTGACCGATTGACGGATGAGTTCTGGGCTAAAGATGTCCTCATTAATAAAATGTGTGTGTGGTGATGTCTCCTGCAGCAAACTGCTTTCTGCGAGTTTACATAGCGCTGGACTTGACGTCATGAATATATTTTTTATATTTGTGAATTGGACTTTTCCCGTTTGAATTAACTTTCATTGTACAAAGTATATTAGTCTACCATTTATTTTTATGTTTTGTACAACCTCTGCTCTGTTATACACTTTAACTAGGCGAATGCCTGTTGTGTATATTATATGTTAAAAATAAATAATTCTCAGCCTACAAGGCTACGGGTTTGATAATTTGAGTATACACTGAAAGGACAGAATTCATAGGATACCTGGTTCCTGGACAACGTGACGCTGTCATCCCTCTCGCTAGTGGGCTAGCCCATCGCTTGGCAGGTATATAGGTACACTGCATTCACGTAGACGGTAATTCGATGTCAGTATAATTAAACGCCATGAATTAACCGACTTTGAAAGAAGGATGATAGTGGGTGCCCGACGCATGGATCACTCTTTCGCGGAAGTGGTACAGAAATTGCACTATGCTCGTTCGACAGTATCAAGACTGTATTGGGAATACGTTATTTCCGGAATAACATATGGTCGTGGACAGCGCTGTGGGCGGAGAAAGGTGGATGAAAGTGGCCGTAGATGCCTGACTCGCATTGTTTAAACCAACCGGAGAGCGACAGTAGCACAAATCACCCCCGACTTCAACGAAGGAGGTGTCAGAAACGTTTCCATCAAGACCATCAGGTGACCATTAGCCGCAATAGGTGATAGTAGCCGCCGACTCACCAGAGTTCCACTGCTAACACCACGACATAGGACTCTACGCCTGAATTGGGCGAAAGAACATCGGCACTGGACCTTGGATGATCGGACACGGATCTCTGGATGGGTCTCCCGTCCAGGTTACGTGTTCATCCTTGCAGACTATCTACTTCCACAGGGCAGTGGATTCTTCCAGCAGGACAAGGCGCCTCCCCATAGAGCCGTGGTGACTAGAAAATGGTTCGAAGAGCATTTCGCAGATTTTACCACCATGGAATGGCCTCCCCGTTCACCGGATATGAACCCTGTGTAGCATCTTTGGGATGCTGTCGAAAGGTCCGTTCGAGCTTTGGATCCTCCAACAGGAATACGTTGGAATTATGGACAGCGGTGCAGCAAGCATGCGTGGATGGAAATATTTGAGGAACGCTTTTATGAACTAGTGGACTGAATGCCTCGCCGTGTTACTGCTCTTATCCGGGCGGAAGGTTTGCTTATAATTTCTTTTTTTTTTTTTTTTATGTATATGTATTTTATTTCTGCAGAATGGAGATTTTCTTAAGCAAGAACTTAATGACAATTTCGAACTTCTTTAGGAATGGTTTCAAGATAATTTTGTAAAAGAAATAAAATTAGTTGAAGAAAAAAGTAAATAGAACCGAAAATATTATGTTATTTTTATCGTTAGATTCCATTGAAATTTTGAGTGCCATTTCTTACCTTCCGTCACCACAGTTCTGGTGACATCATCGAATGATTAATAATCGATTATTTCAATAACTGAATTAACCGATTATATACAAATTAGTTGATTACGACTTAATTAATTTGAATTAATTTGTGATCATACAGTACTTTAGAAAATTATTAAACTTACGATATTAATATTATGGGAATTGTATACGTTCAGTGATAACCGAATTATGACCAACCCATCCGTAATAGACTATGCCGCATAGTTCGCAGGAGAAAAAGCCGAACAGCTTCGTAAGCTACAGCAGTGGTAATATGCGACTGGTAGTGTAAGTCAAAGTGATAAAGTAACAGTTATAGGAAGCAGTAAAAATATCACGGAGTTTTAAAAGGGCATGATTGCGGGAGCTCGTGCATCGGGTTCTTCCATATCGAAAAAGGAATCTAATGGTGTTGAACAGGTCAAATTACCTCCGATAGAAAAAAGAAAAAAACTGTAAAGGATGGCGGATGTTCTTTGTGAGCGAAGGGTCCAGCGCGTTGCACAGGCACACTCAGACGTATGGGAGTTTTCACAATAGACGACACAAGAGGTGCCCTCTCCTCACCGGTGATCATCGTCAACAACGAATGCTGTGGTATCCACAACACGCTGGTTGGGCATGGGAGGATCGGAAACGAATGCTGGTCGGATGAGTACAATAAATATCTGGTGCAACACGCCGACGAATGTCTTCGTCGCTAACAATACGAATCCACAGCTCCATAGTGCATGGTGCCCACTATACAGGCAGGTAGCGCGGTGTTGGCTTAATACGGGGGCATGTTTTGCTGGCATAAACTAGACCCCCCTGGTGTGTGGACCAAAGTTTCACTTGTAAGGTCTATCGGGAGCTCTTAGGAGACCGTGTGCTCTTTGCCATGTTACATTTTTTATCGGACAGAAATGGAATCTTCCAAGATGATAATGTGGCATGTGATCGGGCCCGTACTGTATATGAGTGGTTCGAGGAACACAGTAAAGATATAACCCATCATGATTGGCCTCCAAATTCGCCTCATTCCAATTGAGCACCTGTGTGTTGTTTTGGAACGGAAGTGAGCGTATAGACAGGCAACCGCCATCTATTAGCCATCTAGTAGAATTAATGTCCAGGTAAACGGTGGTCTAACACGGTAGGTGGTCATAATTCAGTCATCACTGAATGTATATAAATAACAAGTGCTGTAAGTTGAAAATAAAAGAGAAATGGAGTGGGAGAAGACAAAAGGGAAAGTGTGACAAGTAAAAGGAAGAAGTAAAGATATAGAAAAAGAAAAAATATATATATATACATATACAATATATACAAATATACATAAGTATACATATTTAAAAAAGAAAAAAGCGTTAAAATTACATTTTATGCACTTTTTTAAATATATATAAATATAATATACGCATAGCACACAAACCTTTCGTCTCCTTAAGTGGCGTCTCCCAACCACCAAAAATAGTGTCCGCTGTTTCTAACGCAAAACACATGACACGGCCAAGGAAAATTAATAAAGAGAATTAAGGGAAATAAAGAAAATTTAAATTTAGAGTAGAACATAGTTTAGACATAATTAAAATGATGGGGGGTTTTTTGTAATTTTTTATGCTGTTTTCCTTTTTCAATATCTATACTTTTTACTTTTTCTACATCTATATTATACTGTTTACTTTTTCTATACTGCAGACGTATTTCAATTTACATATGCCACTCAATTTACATTATATATATATATATATATATATATATATATATATATAAAATACGATTTGAAAATACTGTATTTACATATCATTATATGCTATAATTCGGATTACCCTTTCTCCCCTTTAACCCGAAGTAGTGAAGGTCCGTTATATATTCAACATGTTTTAATGATTAATACGGTCTCAATCTCTGTAACATATACGCCTTTGTCTGCAGTACTGCAATGCAGAAAGCAAAGAAAACTTTCACGAAAAAAAATTTACAAACGGAAGGAAAGGTAAACCTGCAACACAAACACACAAGTCGCGACTCCAAGCAAAATCCGTTTATTAGTTCAAAACAAGATGGTGCATCGTTCCGACATCTCTTGGCCACTACTGTAACTAAGGCAGGCGGGAAATTTGAAGTGTTAAAATTGACTCGGTCTTCCCTAATTACAATGCAACATAGAACGCCACGAAATTATTAAGGATTGGTTAAATAATTCAACTAATGAGGCATTATTACATACTGGGAAGGAATGATACTATCAATAGAAACATAAAAAGAAAACAGAAAAATGCTCCCCACCCTCACTCACCACAGTGTGCAAGAAAGTGTCAATCTAGCGTGATTATTTCTATATAAATTACCGAATGTGTTGTCAAAAAAAAATTTATTTGCCCTAATGCACTCGCTGAAACAAACCGAAAAGTGCAACGGTACAACCTCTTGTTTGACTAGCGCGAGCTTTACTTTTAATATTTTCATTCGAAAAACAAGAAGATTTTTTGACAGGCGTGATATTGGCCATAGTCCGGAAATCAAGTGCGCCAATATTTTTATGCAGAGTGGATTTCTCTGTTTTATAACAATATCTGGGCGATTGTTTTTATTTACTACTCCCAGTCTTAAAGAAAGGTAGTAATCGCTAAAGAAAACTCTCAAACCAAACTAGTTCGGCAGCCGTAAAATAATTTAGAGGTTCATGCATAAATTGGACAAAAAAAAAACCCTTAATAAAACTCATAACACTCAAATAAAAAAAATAATAAAACAAGTGTGGGCAAGTGCAGATTTCCACGAAGTCTGCCTTTGTGTGGAATCAACGAATTCCTACAGAAATTTCATAAGAAGCATATTTTATGGCAAGCAACATCTAACGCTACTGATTCGGAAAATTATAAAATAGCTTTAAAATTTTGAAAAATTTAAACAGTTTTTAAATTTAAAGCTTAAATTTTACACAAAATATCGATACATTTAATGATCCAAATAGCATTAATATATCTGGGGGTCAGCATGTCAGCATTTAATATGCCTGGGCCCCACCAATTGGTCTGAAACTATTGTCTTTGGAGATTACATTTAAACATTTATTCCATTAATCCGTTATTTCTTTTTTTTTTTTTTTTTTTTTTTGTTGTTTGGTCCCATTTTGAGCTGGTTAATCTAATAGTTGAGGCTGTATTTGTTTTTTTTTTTAAATTTTGGTTTCCAGATTACTAATGTGTGTTTGAAAGCTGAATCTGTCGTCAAGATATTTGGTTCAGGCCCAAGTAGCGAAGTCATTCAGAATGATTTCAGCTCTTTCCTCCAAGACCATGCGGAACCTTCCGGAAATAACTAAGTCATCCGGGTAGGCAATATTGAAGCAGCGTTCAAACTCCTCGAAATCAACTGGTCCAAGACGATATTCAGAAAAGAGGCCACAGGACAGACCCCTGGGGATATCCTCTGGAAACCGAATTACCATATGAATGATGTTGAGTAATCACTCTAACCGAACGGTTCTGGAAGTAATTTATTATGACTTTATGTAGTTGTTGATTGCATTTCCCCTAAAAGAGAGGTCGGATAGTACTCTCCCACCAAAGGAAGAGTTTTAGTAGTGATCAACCAGCTCATACACAACGGAAGACGCCATTGTCACACTAACAAGTGCGACAATGGCGTCTTCTGATAAACATCGTTTTTTGAAACCAAATTGTTTATTTAATCATAAACTTTAGTCGGAAATAGGTTCAATATGCGAGCTGCAGTAGGTCTCTTAAAGAGTTTGCTTAGGTTCGACAAAAGAGATATTGGCGATATGCCCTGGGATCAGTATATGGTTTGCCGGGTTTATGCAGTATTTTGAATAAAGCTATTTTCCAGACAGCTGGTAAGATGCCCTCTATAAAGCATTTATTAAACACATTGAGATGCACGCGAGCAAAAAATTCATGAAATTTGATTACGGCGGCATTTTCGACAAGATCTATTCCAGGACTAGAAACAGCCACTTTACCCCCCCCCCCATACACACACATATATTTCTTTCTTGGCAATATAGGTCTCATTTGCTGACCTGATTTGTGCTTGAACTGGTGTATCAAATAGTGGATTATCTTCTGGAAAAAGGTGTAGATTGTAGACACTGTAGAGTTCCAATCAGTAGTTTCAAGACTATTAGATTCAATAGTGTTATAGATGTCGTGACCTTTTGATTTATTTCTACAATCATTTGATAAATCTTTTGATTTATTTCTGGAAATTTTGATTTATTTCTACAATCTTTTGATTTATTTCTACAATAGTTCTCAGCTTTGAAAACAAGATCCAATGGGTCCTATTTCCCTCTTGTGATATTAAGTTTAACCAGGATTTTAATTTATGATCAGTAATATTACTGTCTGCGAAGGCTCTTTAGGTATTTTTTAATATCTCAACTTCTGTTTTGTCAGGAATTGCGACATTCCTGACAAACACTCCGACGGATCGCTTTGTGTGTGGCAAAAGCAACATGAGTCCATGGGCCCATCGTGCAAGGTGCCCACTATCCAGGCAGGTAGTGCGAATTGCTCAATATGGGGCATGCTTTGCTGGCAAGAACTAGGATTCACTGTGTATAGACTAACGTTTCATTGGTGTGGTCTACCGGCAGCTCTTAAGAGAGCATGTGCATCCTGCCATGTTGCATTTTCGCCCCGGACAGAAATGCGATCTTCCTAGATGATAATGCACCGTATCATTGGGCCCGCGCTGTGCACAAGTGATTCGTGGAACAGAGTGAACATATCACCGATCTTGACTGGCCTCCAAATTCGCCTGACCTCAATCCAATTGAATACCTGTGGGATGTTTTGGAACGGAAGTGATGAGTACGGACACGCAACTGTTATCTATTCCAGTACTGTGAAAAGCCTTGCAGGTAGCATGGCTGCAGATCACTACGGACTTCTTCAGACATCTGGTGGAGTCAGTGCCTTGGAGAATAGCTGCTGCTATCCGTGCGAAAGGTGGCCCAACATGTATTAGATAGGTGGTGATAATTCAGTCAGTGTATATCAATATACAATAGGTTGGCTACGTTTCAAGCTCTATTGAATCCTCTCCTTCAAGTTTCTGGTAGGGATATAGAGAAAGAAGCAAATTACGAAACAATGTATGGTAATATAGAAGGCACACTTGCTCTGTAAGCGTGCATAGGATATGTGGTTTAATTAACAGAATAAGTTCAAGCCAGTTTAAAACTTGTGTATTTAAAAGAAAACCGAGAATATAATGATAGTTATCGTCCCCTTTCAACGAGCAATATAACTAATGAAAATATATTACTCTGAAGATGAAAACCACTCATATCAAACTAAACTTGTTAACGATCAGTGAACAAAGTTAGCACTGAACAAATCAGTTGTATTGAACAAATACTGGCGAACTCGTTAATGCTTCTTTTTTTTTTTAATTTTGTTAATTAACAGGTTCATATTAAGCTGTTTGGGACTTGGAATTGCCGAGATTCATTCGTGGAATCTTTCATTTCAATCAGATTAAAAATATAGACATTACGAAGAGGCAAACATTTTAATATACAAGCTTACTGATTTTTGCAGAATATACGATGCGAGTTTATTAAATATGGCTAAAATTAACGGTAAGGGTAAGCAAATGTATATTTCCGAATAAATATGAGCCAAAAACGTTGATCGCTTTCAGTTAGAGTATATTAATGGTCTTCTACGGTTTTCAGCAATTTAGAAAAAGAAACTGGGCAAAAATAACATTTTCTTTTGCCAATTTTTGAAGCATTTTGCTTCGAACTATTAGTTTTAAGGTTTTTTCTTTTCTTTTTTTTTTTTTTTTCGATCACAATCAATTGGAACTTTGCCAACAAAAATAATAGATTGCTGTGGGAGACTCAAACAAATTAAACACAACAGAGTATGTGAGAATAGGTCAAGCAAAAGTAGAAGTACAACTAGGGTTGTTTTTCATTATCTTTACTTCTAAATAAGGATTTTATGTCCGTAATGATTCTTATACAGTATAACAATGTGCTTTGTCTATGTATTCGTCCCGATATGAGAGGGTACTGTGATCGATTGAGAAAAACTAAGATTTACTTATTTCAAATGACCCAACTAAATTCAACAGCGCATTTTTATCTTAAGTATTTTTATGTGGAAACTTTTTCTGAACTTTCCTCGAAAACTTTTTGAAGTATTTACAGAATATTCTATTGGGTGTAAATAGAGAAAATATTGTAAGCGAGGAACGTGGGCCTTTGAAATTGATCAAGCAGAAAAGGAAGGTAAAAGAAAAAAATATATATACTGAAGACATTTTTCTGTCAATGTTATTTATGTAGAAGTACTCTGAATAACAAATGTGATAAAATGCGATATGATACAAGCTAGAATACCGTTTCAGTTTCTCAAAAATTCAAATACTTTTTTTTTTTTAATTTACAGTATTTTTTCATCATTTTATGACGAGTTACGTAGTCGTATTTATTATAACTTACCGCTGTTAATAAATATTAGGCCAATTCCTTGCAAATATTTTATTATGCTTCTTTTATTCTTAAACAGTTTATATTTCCTAAGTTACTTCTTAATTCGAAATCGAAACTCGGTTTAGGTTTCAAGATTACACTAGGGGTCATAATGAAATGAGGGAATTTGTGATGAAATTAAACATAATGAAATGAGCGGAGTCATCTCCATAGCTTATTTTGGCATTAAATTCATTAAATTTACAGTTGTAGGATGGATTCGCTTCCTGATTTCATATTGACTAAGATACCACGGTATTAACAAAATATTTTCTATGGCATTTTCGCTAAACGAATTTTAAGCTTGTTAATTTAAATATTTTAAGCTTGTTAATTTAAATATTTTATTACCATCACAATTAAAGCGCCCATAATATTCATAATTTTAATTCATATTGATAATTAAAACACAGTTAAAATAATTTGTTATAGCATTAATCTATGCAGATGCAGACCGTTAAAAACTAATTTTTAAAAGGTATTTTCTTATCAATTTTTACTGTTTATGTCACTGAAGATTGGTAGTAAGTATTAATTGTCTACTATTATTATGTTTTTAAAGTGGCTGTCTTCAATTAAAAGAAACAATTTAAATTCAAAACCCTTACCGCTTAGAAACTAGGAAAGGTGCTTAAAAAGCAATGGAAGTTATAATAAAAAAGATCTTCTCCATGTATTTTACCATTGTATTTTCTCAAAGTAATTTAAGGAGATTGCGTCTGTCAAGCACTGTCGTCCAATTTGATCTTACAAATTCACTAACTTTGCAAAAAAAAATTATGATGCAACCAAGGTAAAATAAGAACAAATTAATATTTAAAAGCGTTTATGCACGAAATTTTAATTTATGCAACTTTTCAAAATTCCACGAAGAAACCCACTCTACAGATATGGTAAACTCACAGCACAGGACACCTTTTTACAATTTTTTTCAGATACCAGTAAAAAATGGATTACGCAATTAACTGAGTAATTAATTTTATAAACTCCAGAAATTATGAAATCTCTCAGAGTTACTTTATTTATGATGGTGGTATCAGTTGTTTTATTATGTACTTCTCAAGCAGAAAACTAAAGGAAATTGAAAGGACGGACCAAGTGAAAAACAGAAGAAATTGGAATTCAGCATAGTCGAATTATAAGAGATTCTCTCATCTTAATAAGTTATTTTTAATGTTTATCTGTGGACTAAAACATTCCCTAATCTCCGTGAGTCGCGACCTTGAAGATAAACGAAAAACGCTTGTGGGGTGAGCTCGCAGTCCGAAATCAGTCTTCCGCGCAGATCATTCGGCACGGTACCTGCCACTCATTTGGAGAGGTCTAGGCTCGAATCCCGTCGACGACTATAGGAAGTCCTTTTCAAAATAAATAGGTACTCTGTGTGTGTCTCTCTCTCTAGAAGGTCTCAAGCGGATGTATAAGTTTTATCCTGAAAAAACAGCCTAAGCGTATATGAGCGACAATATCGAGTGCCATTAAAATAATAACTTCAATTTTTTAATGTCCAAAGCGAGATAAAAATTAATTTAAAAAATCCGACAGACATAATAATTTCAGACAAACAAAAATATTTGCACTATAGAGTTTGGGTCTAAATGAATTTGTGGGCATAACCTCGGCCGCTCGGATAAACGTTCAATTTAGTCTTTCTGTATAATAAATTAATCAACTGGGCGTGTGCAGTCATCATCTACCCAGTTATTGGAGCTAGAAGATTTCACGCAGCGTGGGAGCACCTGGGTGTACAACAGCCTAAGTTAGATATCTGATTACCTGTCCGGTTAATTACTAATTTTAAATATGCTTCCACTCGCCCTCACCTGAATTTACATCACTATGAGTAGATGCTAGGTTTATTTTATATTTATATTTTAAGCATGAAAGATTGTGCTTTAATAGATAAGATGTAATATTAAACAATTTCTGTTTTAGTACTGGTGTTTTTATTTTTTTTGTCCCTTATTATTTCTTTCTTTTTAGTTAAGTAGTACAAAATTAATTTAAGATAATTTTGCAACTGAAAAACAACACCAATATGGCCTATATTTCTTCCACGAATTTACAGAACAAGATACAGAGTTTCAGGAGTCATGCCGGTAACTTAAGTACAACCTAAGAAAAAAAGAAGAGCAATAATTTTGGTATAGTTTTATAAACATAAGCAACGATCTGATATAAAATATAGCGATGAAAAATAGAGAATAAAGCATGGTGTTAGTCGCCTACTAAAACATCGCTTAATTTTTTTAGTAAAATTATGAAGCTGTGAATTTTGTAAGAAATTCTGATAGAAATACAAAAAAAAAAATGCCACTATTCTCCAAATATTCATATTTGGAGAATAGTGGCATTTTTTGCCACTATTCTCTGTTCGTTTTACAGCCATTCTGCTTAACATGAAAATATCCCTGGTCATACTGCAGCCCATAAGACTTCCCTGGTATTGCTCTATCTAAAGACAAAGGAGAGAAATATTTTAAACGTTAAAATATTTTAAACGCAAAGTTAGTGTAAATTCAAACAATTTTGAATTTACACTAACTTTTCGGTGACTGCAGTTAATATCAAAAAAATATGACATGCAAGCTACTGACACCGAAGAAGCCAGTTCTTCAACGGAATCTGTCTGATAGAATTTCCGTGAGTGCATAAACTTTAGTTAGATTCATAAAATCAGTAAAATATTCCAGAAAGTAATTAAAAATAGCTTAATCTGACACTCTTGTATATTTTAAGCCACGAAACTGCAATACAAACAGGGCTCTTTTTAACCTGTCAATGACTCATATGTACGTTAAAACGTGTGCAATATTTGATGAATTTGTACTCTCTTCGACCTACCACATAATTAAATATAAATAGTCGGGCTGAATTTATCAATTAAAAAGTTACTCACGAACATATATGTACTGGAGCAGGTGATAATAATATATATATACAATACACTGATTTCATCTTATTTCCATGTTACTATAGATACTTTTATAGATTCCTATAGACACATTAAGTAATAAAACGTGTTTCTAAATTACACCGAAATTAATTATAGAGGTAACAAAACAAGTAAAAAAAAACTCATATAAACATGCGTCCAGGAATGCTTCCATTCCAAGTTACACTCTTTAACGCATAAACTCTTTTTTTTTTGCATTCTTGAACATTGATGAACCTTGTCAGAAGAGTATCCGCAGTAACAGGAGGATCCAGCCTGATGGTGTCATTGTACATTTCAGCGTACTGGCGCATAATTGAGTGACTCAGATGTACAAGAAATCGATTAGGAAGTGTGGCCTTGTCCCATGTCGGCGAGTCCCCAACCTGAATCGACTCGATTTCTGTTTATGGATATACCTTAAAATCTTAGTATATGAAAAACCTGTAAACGCGAGATAATTGTTGTTGTTATACTTGAATTTTTCTGATGCAAAGACTACTTAGCCCATATTACACCTATCGGCGTATTTAATGCTACTTGTGTTTCTAATTGCTTCTATGGAAGCAATTAGAAACGGTCATATAAACCTATTCGTTTCAGGAAGAAGAAAATTTCTTTTAGGTTTGGTTTTTCGCCTGTGATATGGCCAAGTGAAAATTCCTGTAAGTTTGGGAGTAATGTGAATGAAATAAAACGGGAGTTGTTATACACGGCGCACTCCAGGAGTATGTGTTTTTCTGTGAGTGGCCTGTGACAGTGCGTACACTTGTGGAAAGACATTACCTGATAATAGGAATAGATGGGTCAGATGAGTGCGGCCTATTCGGGCTCTGCCACGACTACATCTTCTTGTCTGTTTGTGCGGAAACTGGAGGCCCATAATTGTGATACAGATTTAATTTCAAGGAGTTTGTTATGTATATGCGTTTGCCACTGAAGTGTCCATCGTACCTTACATATATCTCGTATATGCTTTCTAATCACTGAACGGTATCAAAAAATTCATTGGAGTGTACTGGATGGATTCTTGGCAGCATCATCCGCAATTTAATTTCCCGATATCCAACAGAAGATAACCTTTTTCCGATGATCTCTGAGACGGATCAGCTCTGTTCTGATGAGCTTTAGTAATGGATGAGTAGGCGGAGAAATCTTTTGCATGGCTAATAGGGCACGTTGCGAGTCTGTGTATATTATGCTCTTTTGGATTGAGAGATGGAAAATATTTTCCAGAACAAGCTTTATGGCATATAATTCAGTGGGAGTGTAACTACTACATTCTGTGGGAAGTGATACAAAAATGGTAGAGTCGTGGAACATCACTGCTGCTCCCGATCCGCTCTCGGTATTCAATCCATCAGTATATATTTTAGCGAAGTCAGGATAACATTGTGTGTCAGCAAATTGTAGCTGTTGGATGTTAATGTCTGTTAAAGAGCGTTTTCCCCATTGGTGGAAATAATTGTCACAAGACGGCGCGATGGCAGACTATGGAGGGATATGATCTATAGGTTCTTTGAGGACTTATTTTCTTGAGTTGTATATTCCAATTTTATTCTGGTTCCATTAATCTAATAACTGCAGGTCGAGTTGCCTGTGGTTTATTTCTATAAAAGGTCGTGATTTGGGGATCATTAAATATTGGCCAATTAGGATGGGTTTGGATCTTCGTTGCATAGTTCAGTAATAAAATCTTTCTCCTGGTCTTTAGAGGAGCTTCATAGGCTTCAACATACAGACTTTGCACTGGAGATGTTGTGAACGCACCTAAAGCTATTCTAAGAGATGAATGTTGAATAGGGTTGAGGCGAGATAAAGAACTATCCTTAGCAGAATCGAAGACAGGCGCGCTGTAGTCCATGCGTGATCTGATTATGGATCTATATAAGTAAAGCAAGGTTTAGTTCAGTGATTTGCTCACCAGGTCGTTGCTGTGAGGCTCCGAGTAAGTTCTTTTTTTTTTGACAAGCAGTCTGGAGATGTTCAATGTGTTTTTGATAGTTTAACTTGCTGTCAAAAATTAAGTCTAGTAGACGAATACTATTTGTTATTGGAAGACGACGGCTATCTAATTGGAGTACAGGATCAGGATGCATTTCACGTAAGGTAAAGAAGTGAATGGCAGTAAATTTCTGGCTGGATAGTCTGTAACCGTTTTGTGTCATTCAAATTTGGTTCCGCGAGATAAATGTGATCTCCTAGATGAGGATACCTGTAATTCAATTCGAATGGAATATTTGAAAGGTCATGCCAATCAGGGTCGCATCAGTGAAGGCTCTGTTGTCAAGATGGAGAACCCTTCAGCAGCTTGAAAGTGATGAAAGGAGACTACTGTTATTTATTCGTAGTGCAATACCTGATATCTCGTTGTGAACGGTAGCGACAATATGAGATAAAATTACACAATGCTTTTACACCTCACCATAGTTTACCCATCAATTTAACTAGGTACGTAATTAAATTTATGCGTAAAGCATGGTGTATCTACACTGATATTAGATAGGTAATTGAAATCCATATCATATTATGTCTTGTGCATTTAGTCTTTAAATTCCTCAATTAAGAAATTTGACAGGGTAGATTGTAGGAAATAATGATCATTACTTTCTTATGCTATTCAGTGAAACACAAGCAGCTGCTCTTGACCTCTCAAAGGCTTTCAATCGTGTTTGGCATAAAGTTCTCTAAACAAGCTTCCATCTTATGGTTTGCCAACTGTTTTTTTGTAATTGGTTATACAGTTTTCTCTCTAATCGCTCACTGAGGGTAATGGTAGAGGTTCTCTGTCTTCTAACTTCTCCACTAATGCTGGTGTCCCCCAAGGTTCAGTCTATCCCCCACACTTTTCCTCTTGTATATTAATGAACTGCTTCCACTGACTGGAAATCCTATCCATATTTTTGCCGATGATAGCACATTGCATTCCACTTTCCATTTTGAGAAACCTTGTCCTGCTCAATCTGCTTCTACTTCTCGAATACCCGCTACCATTTCCTTAAATTCCGATATCCAGGTATTTCTCCAGTGGGGCAAAGACAACTTAGTTGATTTCATTCCTTCTAAAATGCAGTCTTTTCTTATTTCTTGCAAAAATGATTCTTCTGCTCCTATGCTTATCTTTGGTGACACTCCCATTTCTAGGCAAGTTGATATATCTCTTATGGGGATTACCCTGATTTATAATCTCTCTCTCTCTCTCTCTCTCTCTCTCTCTCTCTCTCTCTCTCTCTCTCTCTCTCTCTCTCTCTCTCTCTCTCTCTCTCTCTCTTGTCACAAGCATCTTCCTCTGCATCTAAAAAACTTGGTTTTCTCTTTCGCTCTCGGCGTTACTTTTCTTCCAAACTGTTCACTCTGTACAAATCGTAAATCCGCCCTGCCATGGAATATTGTTCCCACATCTGGGGTGGTGCCCCAAAATCTCTCTCAGGCTTCTTGATTCCATTCAGAAGAGGGAAGTTAGGTTAATTAATGACTCATCTCTAACAGTCTCTCCACTCTCTGTCTCATAGATGTATTGTTTCTGCTGCATGCCTCTTCTACAGATATTTCCATGGGCACTGTTCTTCTGAATTCTCTTCTATAATTTCTGCTCTCTCTTTCAAAACAGTCTGAACATGTGCCACCACCAGCCAACATCCATTTACTGTCCAACTTCAAACTCACAGAACCAACTTTTCATCTTCCTCGTTAATTCATTCAACTGCCTATTTCTGGAACAATCTTCCCTCATATGTATTTCCTGAAAATTACAGTCTACAGAAGTTCAAGTCTAATATCAACAAATATCTTCTTTCGTCTTCTCAACCTCCAACCCATGCACAGTACTAAGTACTATAGGTTCTAATACCTTTCGTGTTTGGGGTGTTCATAAAAAGAAAAAAAAATAAATCACACCGCACTATTAAGTTCCCTACCGGAATACATCCTATAAACTGGGTAACTCTTCAAGTTATTCCCGTAACAATTTTCGATCTTTTTGAGTAATATTGGAGGTATAAATGCTAAATAATCGGCGCCTCCGTAGCGAGGTGGGCAAGAGCAGCAGTGCGTAGCACACGCTTCTTGATTACACCGGGGTTCGAGCCGCCCGTGACCACCAAATACGGAGGATGCGGAAAGGTCAGGGAATGACCACCGCATATCCCCGGAGCAATATGACCTTAGTTGCTAATGCTCCTAAAAACCAAATAACAACAACAACTAAATAATTGCTAAGAGTATATTGTTGTAACTAATTTTACCTCAAATTCCTCTAGATGAATTCATTTATTTAGGCCAATACTCTTAATGGACTAGTAGAAGATGGGATCTACCCCATTTTAACTTCCGCCCTAATAAAAGAGAAGTTATCAAAGATAATCTAACCATCCAAAGTCTCCTCAGAAACCCAAGTCTCTGTTAAAGCATAGATAAAGTCTAAAAAGTCTATATTAATCGCTAATTTAAACTCACGCAGTACACTTACAATCTTCTACTGTTTTGTTGACAGACATTAAGGTACTGTCTATACCCATGATTATAATTCGATAAACGAAATACGTTGAAGATTTCTCTTCAACGGCAAACGTTGAAGAGAAGTCTTTTAATTGCTATTATAATTGCTTGATGTCAAATTCTCTATTAAATTTTTCACTTTTGGACCTCTTATTTCGAAATAAGAGGTCCAGAGGTGAAAAGTTTAATCAGAGGTACAGAGGTTTCTGCTTTACTCCTCTTTTCGAATAAGAGGTGTAGAGCTGAAAGGAGGTTCATATATCATAATTATAGCTCAAGCTACAAGAGTAATTCGATAAATAAGGAAAATATAATTTTCTACGGCTTCGGTGTCTGCTGTGTACTATATGCCATTTACTGTTTATATCTCATCCTGTAGTTTCGTGATATAAAGCTGCGATACTGATGCCAAGAACTTTTCAGAATCGTTGCCACAATTTGAGATTGCGCCGCTGACAAACAACGAAGCGTAATTCTGTTTTGAACATCTAAAGGAGTTTAAATGTACAGAACAGTTATATTGAGATACAAGAGTTTAAATATAGGCAGCAGTCTATTTTTTTTTAAATCTGTTCTCATGCCCACAACTCATTCATACTCTACACACACATTCCATACAATTTCCGCAGAATCTGCACTTGAAAGAACGGCTGCCACGATTTCACTTCACTGCACTTATTTGCTCAAGAGTAGTGAAGGCGTAGTAGACTATTCGGAGCAACATCACCTGATATCAACGTGTTGATGAATTATTCAAATGACACATCACTTTCCAGGAAATTCGTAATAATTTTGAACATTGGTAGTCAAAAACAGGAATTATCCAGCAAAGGACAACAGCCCTCCCTTCCACAGTGTCGCTCAAATAGTGGAATGCCTCCGAGAGTTTAAATTTGAGATCCTTACATATTTGCTATACAGTCCTCATACTTTGCATTCGGATGGCCTTAGTTTAAGGCAACTCCTGTGACACAAGTTCAAAAACACGCAGCGCATAATTTTCTACATTTTCTGACGGCATCAGGATTAGAGGGAAAAGTGGCAACAGTCCTTCGTTTCTGGAATAACTATCGCCACACTGAAATTCTCTCTGTTCAGTGTCATCATTTTGGAGCAATTGAGTCAAACTACTTAAGCACTCTGAGACAGAAGCTACAACGATTTCTGTAGAAAATGTATTAATAAAGGCATGCCAAGAAGCACTGGCGTATAAAAAATATTAAACTAATTAAAATGCTTTATTAAGCGTATTATATCCCAATGCACTTAAACAATGGGCTATGCTCCACAGACCCCAGCTGAAAATTCCAAGAAAACTTAAAGCTAATTACAGTAATTCACACTCCATTCTTTCTTTCTGATTACCACCAACATTACCTTACGATTTTTTCTGCTTTTTTTTTTACTCGGTATCTTGTGGTTACTTTCAGTTTGTTAACTCTAAACTTATTGAGCTGACAACACCTTAAGCGCTAATCGATACACGAGCTTTGTGACATCACCTGATAATTAATTGCGGATTGGCGATGTACCGAGCATTCAGAGAAGACAATATAGAAGAGAAAAGGTTGAATCGATTAGCACTTCTTTCTTGATATCAGACATTTTACCTGCTTAAAAAATATGGAAAGGCCATCACTAAAAACTGCTGTTATATTTTTAAGAAATATCTGGAACTAGTAAGACACTGATAATTTTTCTTAGGGACAAATTGTTTCCCGCGAAACTCTACCCGCCCTCCAACAGCGTTTAGAGTGTAAATATCTAGAACAATAAAACCACAAAATTAATCAACCGTTAGGGTGGTGGAGAAGCCGTAAATAATCGACAAAAGTTTCTGACGATAAAATTTAGCAGCAATATGTATTGGTTTTCTTATGGCTGGCCTTTTAAAGATCGAGTCAATCATTTGATTAGCGTATAATGAGCAGCAGACCTTTAATGGATCCAAAAAAACTTTCCAAACACCTTTTAAATTAAAAAAATAGATAATCCTGAGATAACTGCATGACTTCTTTATAAAACATCTTTTACATAACCCGATTTCCATTTCGTCCTTGACGTATTGACAACTTCACACAGTTTCAATCAATGTATTTGAGAATATATTGATTGAAAATTAAAAGAAAATATCAATTAGGAACTACTTTACTTCAGAACTCTTCATTTGATGTTCGCATCGATTCCTTCATTGGAATTTGAAAGATGCTATCATCTTTTGAAGCACCTGTTTTCGAATTTATTATGTTTTCTGACGTAGTTATTTCTGGGGAGAAGCGTAATAATCAACAGATAATTGGAATGCTTGCGTGTTATTTAATAACTGCAGTGGTTAAATTTACTAAACAGCACCAAGTTTGGTAAATTTTCACCAAGAGAACTCTCATGCAATTTAACATTTTCTATTCGTTGAAATCCGTGAAATTCAGGATGAATTTTGATGTATGGCAATTCTAGGCTGGATTGGGGCGGGGTGCGCTGCCATGCATATTAAGTTGAGCACGCTACACTAGTATTATATTATGGATGGTTGTCGAGCCTGTTACCAAGGCCAGGGGGATACATCTCTTGTGTAAACTGCGTGTATTCTTTTGTCAATTTTGTTTTGCGAGGTCAAAAATTGGAGCTTCAAGGAGAAACGTCCTGCACATCACCTGATATAGACTAACTCAGTATCCGCTTCAAGAGCCCTTTAGAATAATACATCATTCCAGTCTAATGATGAGAATCGAATATATATCTTACCTTTCCAAGACAGAGGAACGAAGGGTAGCTACTAGAATGCCTCAGAAAGTGCAATGAGGTGTTGGGTGCTGTGTGAAAGTGTTAAGTGGCGTGGCAATTAGGACATGGCGTCAGTATATCGTCACTGTAATAACATGTATTCTTCAGTAGATTAAATATGTTTCCTGGAGATAAATAAATCCACTCCATGCAAGGCTCGCTCAAGACCTATTAACTCGCCCGCGTTGTTAAAAAAAGGATAAAAAATAAAAGCTCTTCCCGTCTAGACGGCATTCAAACCCAGATCTTTTCCACACGAAACAGAAGGACGGTGTTCGTAACCAATGTGATTGTATCTGCGAGGGTTTGTTGTTGTTGTAGGAATTTAGGCATGAACAACTTAGACCATATTGCACGCAATTTATAGATATAATGTCTGTAAACTGCTTATGTTCTGCGGTCGATTTGCTGTTTGCTGAACGAAAAACCACAGTTTTCCGGAAGAAGAAGAAACCATGCTATCCATGACCACAAAAAGTCTTGGCGTTATTGACGGAGTTTGTGCGGGGCAGAGAGTGTGGGTGGGATATTGTCATTCTAAATTCTATCGATCGCGTCGGTCCACCGTGGATCCTGATCCATATCCAAAATCATCCAAGCAATAGCAGACGTCCGTTGTAGATCTCACATAGCAAAATAATCTCGAAGGTCTCTAATCGTCGAAATCTTAGAATCATCTTCGATAAAATATTGAACTTGCAACACACACACACATATATATATATATATATATACACTGAGTGATCACTGAATTATTACCACCTACCTAATACTTCTTGGGGCCTCCTTTTGCCCTGAGTGCAGCAGCTACCGGACGTGACATTGATTCAACAAGATGTCGGAAGCGTTCGGGAGGTATGGCCAACCAAGCTGTGTGTTATGCGGCTAGCAATGCAGGTATGGAGGTTATTGGCTATCCAGACGCCTGATATGTCTTTCCATAGTGTCCCACAAGTGTTCTATGGGACTGATATCGGTGGAGTTCGGAGGCCAATCGATATGCTGGAAGTCAGAACTGTGTTCTTCAAACCATTCCTGCACAACAAGTGCCCGGCGCATTGTCATCTTGGAAGACAACATCGCCATTCGGGAAAAAGTGTAACATAGCGGGATGTACACAGTCAACAAGCAGTTGACGATAGCGGAGACCAGTGATACGTTGTTCCACATGCACCAGGGGTCCAAGTTTCTGCCATTGAAACATGCCCCACACCATACAACCGCCTCTACCGGCCTGCACTTTTGATACCATACATGGTGAATGAAGAGCCTCATATTGTTGACGCCAAATCCGTACACGACCATCCACAGTGTGGAGTAAATAACGTGACTCATCCGTCCAGCACACCTTCTTCCAGTCTTCTAATGTCCAACTTGCATTCTTTGAATCAGGTGAGTCTTTTAATCCGATGAACCTTGGTTAGAAGAGGATGCCGTAGGGGTCGTATGCTGGTATAGTCCATACGTGCGAGCGTGCGACGCGTGTTCATGGCAGATATTGTTCCGGGTTGGCCCATATTGTATTGGGTAGTCAACTCTTCAACAGTGCTGTGCCTGTTCGCCTGTACGAGTCGTCGGACCCAGCGCTCACCTCTAACATCAACCTTTCGCTGACCTTTGAAGTTTTGCCGTCCGTCGGGTTGTTGTTTGACCATTTTGACGCCAGTCCTGATACGCTTTAACTACGGCGACAAAACTGCAAAGGCGTTTGGGAAATCGAGGCACCAGTTCGTCGAGCTCCCACAATCTCTCCTTTATCAAAGTCCGATAAATCCTTCCTTTACATCATGCTCGGAATTTTACTACCTACTGAACCACTGACACTTTATCTATGCTACGTAGGTCGACTAACTGCGCACTCTCGTACCTCACGTGATCAACGGGTGGCATTCAGTTTTCATAGGGGTGGTCGTAATTCAGTGATCACTCAATATATGTTCCTCCGAAGATGAAATGCTAAACAATGCCTCTTGCACAATTACCGTCTTAAGATAACAATAGAACGCGTTTGTCAGTCAGTTAGTTGCAATCTACAGTGCAGAAATCTGTGTATCAGCAGAAAATCTCCTAGGTAACCTTAACTTCAATTCAATATAAGAAAAAAAATCTCTCAAGGTTAAACACGAAAATTAAAATGATAGCGGAAGATATTGAAGGATCTCGGTTCAGAGACTTTGAACCAAACGAATGCTTTGCAGTAATAGAATTAGAAAGTAGACTACCAGAAAAAGCACGATTCCTTCCGTTTCAGATGCTGCAAACAAACTTTGGACTTGAACTCAGACCATCAAAAATATGTCAAAGACAAAAAGCACAGTAAATACGTGGTGGAAAGGGACCAAACCTAGTTTAAAAAAATAATAACCGACTGTAAAAGTGAATAAATGAGCATTATAAACTCAGAGGCAATAACTGTTTAATCAGCAAAAAAAAAAAAAAAAAAATATATATATATATATATATATATATATATATCAAAATGTACTATTTACTACTTTGGAGTATTATTGAATTAAACAAGTAAAATGTCTAAAATTATACAATGAAAATTTTACGGAATATATAAAGTGTAACTAAACACAGTATTAACAATAACTTGTAATCCTGAACTTTTACCAAATTATAAGATTGTTCTATTATTTAGCTTTATATCTGCAGATCTATATGGATGATATAGACAGAGCAAGAGAAAAGGACTACCGTTAATAAATAAAATCAACTGGGCATGCTGTCGAGGCTGCTATTGGACCTAATTAGGGCAATATAAAGATTATCTTCGCTCTATATAGCCAAAGGACCTATTATCGATACATATTATCGATTTCAAAGAATTTATTATCGATACAATGCCTGGTGGATAGCACAGTTAGTATAATCGCCGTCCTCTCAACACCGAGTAGAAAATACTTCAGTTCGACTCTCATCGATGACGTGAGGAATTTTTATGGGCCTTTTTCACATGGCTGAGTTAATCGGTCTCAGGCGAGGGTAGCATGGATTTCTTCCAGCAAATAAAATATCGACCTCAGAGCACACACAATTTACAGCGAATATATATGCTCTTAATACAATATTTAATAATATGTCGACTCGCCTCTGGCCTTTATTATCGACGGTATCTTCCTCGAAAGGATCTTTCTTTCCAACAGTAAGACGATATTTTGATCCATTCCTCCTTCAATACAACTATGAATTTAGCTGACGTTTGAAGGGATATTGGCCAGACTCGAAGACTACGTTTCAGTTCATCTTAAGGTGTTCAATGTCAATACGGAGTAAATACAGGCTGTGCAGTATGACTTGGTGCATTGCCATGCTGAAACAAAAAGACCCTACTGAAAAAGAAAAAAAAAGATCTCGCTTTCCTTACACTGCTACCACAGTGTAGAGAAAGAGAAATCATGCAGTTGGGCAATCGCTGTTGCAGGAACGACCACAAATGGTCCAAGCCGAAATCACAAGAAACAACCCCAGATAGTAACAGAACTTCCCCTACTACGTTTACAACTACGTAGTGAAAAAGACAAAAATTTCTCACGTCATCGACGTGATTCGAAATCAGGTCTATCCACCCGGTGTGAGGTGCACAATGATTTTATCAATTGTGCTACCAACGAGAGGTTGTTTTACAGCGTTCTGTGCAAAAATGGTTTTTATCTAGTCTCTATACTCGTTTTATTCTCACTGAACATGACTCAATGCAGGCCATCCTTGCTTCCTTCAACCTTTCTTATACTTCACTCTCTTTCTGTGAACAGTTCAAAGACTGGGAACATGTACTGTATCACTATCCATGTTAGCAAGACCTTTGTCATCTGCTGGCTGCTTCCTGCAATCTCCTCTCTTCTGGTCACGAAGCTGAACTTTTACAATCCAAAGATGTCTTCAATCAATTACAAACTTTTGCTAGCAAGGCCTTTTCTAGACGGCGTGCATTGATGATGTGTTTTTTCTGCGTCTGTTCCCACTCCTGAAAGTGGCTCTCTTGTATTGTCACGTGTGACGTCCTCCACTGCATTTTATTATCACTATTATTCCCACTGAATTCCCAGTATACAATAGTTTAACTATAGCCTTCTTTCTTCAATTTCCTACTTGCCTGTTTACATGTTGATACCGACATGTGTTTGTTTTTGATACTGAGGCTCATGGTTGTTGTTTGGTTTTTAGGAGCATTAGCAACTAAAGCCATATTGCTCCGGGAATATGCGGTGGTCATTCCATGACCTTTCCGCATGCTCCATATTTGGTGGTCATGAACTCCATTTAAGCAACAGAACCTCCAGTGCGCCCCCCAGGCAATAGCCTATCTGCGCAAAATCTTAATCTTTTGTTTTATTACAATTATATTTATGTGATTTATCATCACTGCAATAGTTATCAGGCCAAAATTATTCTAAACATTTCTGTTGATTAAAGGACTCGTTATATCGGTCTTTAGCCTGTGGTCACACAGAGATAAATAAATATCCCGTGTGACCACAATTACCGCCCCTTCCTCGTCGAGGAAGACCTCTACTCGTTTGAAGGTTAAAATTATTAAACTTTAACTTTATAAAATCTTAAAACTGTAGTCTCACGCTGAGTCTCTTTCCAAGCATAGCACTATCTCATTAAAGCCTTACCTACCAGGCCAATGACAAGCCACGGCACCTCCTGACATAGACCCACAACTACAGACAACATCACTTAACAATTTTAATCATAATCTGTTCTTCTCCGACTTAGGGCCATTGCCTTTTCATACTCGGGACAAGTATGTTCTACAGCATTATGTTCTGCTGTTACTTTTCTGCGTTTGCAATTTATACAACAAGGTGGCCTTTCCTTGTTTACACAATCTTTATAGGAATGTCCTTCAATGGAACAATATCCGCAGAACGCTTTCATTTTACAGAACTTTGCAATGTGGCCAAAAGCCATGCATCTGTAACACTGGGTCACCGTGACAATGTCTCGAACCCGACAGGCAGACCAATTCACAAACACTTTTCCTTTTCTAATCAACTGCTTATGGACAGCCCCTGCTATCTGCACTATCCAGTTATTCAAATTCTTGCTCTTTGCTTTATTCACAGATATCACATTAAAACTTTCTTGGAATACTTCTTGGTTTACTCCATAATCGTTCAAGTTCTTAATCCATAATTGCTCTTTCAACTCTTCTTTATTCACATCTAGTTCCACATCATAAATCAGAACCTTAGGATCTCGCTTCTTTACCTTATCCACACACAATTTTAGTTCTTTAAACTTTGGACAATCAACGAGCAAATCTATATCCTTTTCCGACTCTACTTCAAGGATGATCTTCTTATCCAGTACAGCTCCTAAATTTTGTACTTTAACATTCTGAAGTTCAGGTCTCACTTTTCAGATTAAATCTTTTTTAATATCTTCACTGCATTTATGTTTACTATTCTTGGTAGTAATAACTGCCACTCTAGGTTTTGCAACACACTTTTCTTTTACCACAGTAGCATATTCCTTTTTGTATTGTTTTTGAATGTCTTTATTTTCAGCCCTAATAACATGTAAGTCTATCTCCAGTTTTACTGGAGTCACGGACTGAGGCTCATGGTGTCTGCCTTTTGTATTGTGCGTTATGAAGATCCCAAACTGGTTTGGACATTCAGTACGGTATAGTCGTGGTCCGCCACGATTCACTCTTAGTTGTGGCCAGCCTCCTCTTGGAGCAGATTGTTGCTAGGCAGTCTTTCCAGGGATCACCTTCACAGTAGCATGACTAGAAACAACTAAACAGCACAGCAACATACTACACAAACGTTACGTTTTCTGACCGTTTTGCAGAGTCCAATAACATCTGAATACCGCGTTGGAGCTGGACTAACGTTCGGGTGCCTCCTACATAAAATACTAGGAAAACAAAGGGCATTCTGCATTGACACTGTAGATCGTAAGCGGAACTCCTCGACGAGCTACTGTATTTCATTGCTTATTTCTCGCAGTTACATTTATATCATATCCTGGCAAGTGGACAGCAGATATGGTTCATTTTACCAAACCCCCAGAAGCGACCAGGTACTTTCGGCAACAACAACAACAACAACAACAACAAAATTTTGTTTATACTATGCCAAGGCCAGATGGATCAATGTGGAATTCGTAACTAATCGTTTTGATAAGAATACGGTCAATAACCTGTTTAACAATCATGTAGGCCCCAACCGTGAGATCAACTAAAATGCGTGTGGTACTGTTTCCTGCGCTACCACTCTGCTGCACTTACACAGTAATTGACCACCTTATTAGATACACCTCCCTAATAGTGAATAGGCCCAATTTAGAACAACTCAGAACAACCTAGATTCGTCGTCGCATAGACTCACAACGAGGTGTGGAAAGCATGCCATAGTGATGTTGATCCATGTCGATTCAATTACTGCTGGACTATGTTTATTCTGTTGTTGCAAAATTCGATGGCTGCAGATCTCTACTCCGAAGAACTCATTCCACCTCATCCCATAGGTGTTCAATTGGATCAAGATCTGATGACAGGGACAGGAAAGGACTTCTCAACAGGCTGAATTCATCCAGAATTATACAGAATCAGTTCTGTGAAACTCTGGTCTTGTAAATCGGCGCGTTATCCAGTTGAAAGAATTCATTCTCAACTGTGAATGCTGAGAAACAAATTCCAGATGTTCTTTGACATCTAATTGTTGCTCTACTGGTATCAAGAGGCCCAATGTGCACCATAAAAATACTCCTCCACACTAATTAAACTTTAGAAGAACATTACATGGGATTACTATTAAGTAGGCTTAGTAAACACGTTGCCATGCGAAGTTTTTAATTAGTTTAATGGAACGAGAGGGCAATTATTACAATAGACCCAAAGAATCCCAACAACCAAATAAATTGGCTATATTTGTAACCTGTATATAAGTAGTTAGTGGTATATCTGTGTGGTAGAACAGGGTGTCTCTGGCTGGTGGCATATCTCCTGCAGTTTTGTCTTCCACGGTCGAGTTATAAACTTATCCTAGTAAGTACAAGCATTTATTTAATTTATAATTAGTTCAGTAGAATTTGTATCTTCACCTTAATATCCTAAATTAGATAGACATCTTCATTATTTAATGTATATTAAAAAGAGTGTCTTACTTTGAGAATTAATTTAGAATAAAATTGAGTTTTGGTTTAAAGATTTAAAATTCGTTCCAACCAAACAAGTATCATTGGATTTATGTTTAAAAAACCTATAGTAACCTTTCTGAAAATATTTGTACCTTTGGATCTCTTTATATATATAATTAACTTCTCTTTTTTGTATATTACAGAACCAAAACTCCTGGCCCGCAGACGGATTTCAATACAGAAACGTGGCCAATTTACTTGGGCGTAGGGACTGTTGGTGTCAATTGTAATAACTGTCAACTCCTTCCAATAAACTAATTAAATCCTTCACGTTGTAAAGAATCTTTGCTAAACTTGCTCCCCACGCTATTACACTGTCACCTCTACCAGCCAGCATCGTTGACACCTGGCAGGATACGTCTGTGATTTTTGTCATATTTTGGTTCTCCCATTCTCCACTGACCAGTACTGGTGCTGCTGAGTTCACAGTAACCGTGCCTTCTTGTTTTCTGCTGAGAGGAGTGAAACCGGGTCAGTCTTTAGTTGCGATACCCCATCTTTGACAGGTTACGACGATTTTTGCATTCTGAAAAGTCTCTTTCGTTATCACCGTCTGCCATCTATCTCTCGCATCAGCGGGCTGTTTCAGACTGCACGATCGCCGATGGTTAGTCTTTATTTGTTAATCGAACCAATCGCGATATACGCATCTAGCGTATATCGCGATACAGTCGTACATGAATCCTCGGCAGTTTGCAGTTCCTGAAATACTCATAGCAGTACGCATTGTGATGACTACTATGCCACATTGAAAATCACTTAATTTTTTTGTCTTGCTCATTCACGCACCCCCCCCCCCCTGCTTTATTTGTTGTTATAGTATATGGTTTTAGGAGCATCAGCGACTAGGGGAATATTGCTCCGTGTATACTGTCTGTAAATTGCGTGTGTTTTGAGGTAGATTTTCCGTTTACTGGACGAAAAACCCGAGTTTCCGGGAGAAAGAAATCACGCTATCCTCGTCTGAGATCGACTCACTCAGCCACATTGTGAAAAACCCCTATAAAAATTCCTGACGTCATCCACGGGACTCGAACTAAGGTATTTTCCACCCGGTTTGGGGAGGACGGCGATCCAAATAACTGTGCTACCACGAGGCCTGCTTATATTGTATTGCACGAACACATACTGCTGTTACTGAAGGACACTTCCATTTCAGCCCTCGTGGGTAGCAAAGTTGATAGGATCGCCGTCCTCACCACACGGGAGAAATTTTTATCGGTATTTTTCACAATATGGCTGAGTTAGTCTGTCTCAGGCGAGGGTTTTTTCTCCTGGAAACTCGGGTTTTTTGTTCAGAAAAACAGAAAATTGACCTCGGAACACACGCAATTTAAAGACAATATACACGGAGAAACATGGCCGTAGTCGCCAATGCTCCTAAAAACCCAACAACAAAAAAAAAAAAAAAAAACCTCCATTCCATGAAAAGTGTAGGTGTACCTAATAAAGTGGTCACGTAGTGTATATCGGAAACATTATACACAGGAATGAATTTCGTTATTCAATGATCAGGGGAATTTCGGACAAGGCGAGATTATGGCGTTGCTTCTTAGCGTTAATTATCAGAGTCGTTAGCTGTAACCAAATCTACCACTCTCGAATTGTAGGCAGACATCTTGGACAATTCCTTGGTTCCGACACTCACGCAGTTCCATGGAAATGCTTCAGCACGATAATGCTTCATCCGTACAGTGGAGTTTCTTGATTATATTCGTAGTGAGGGGTTGCCTTCAGGGACCAAACTTTATTAATAAATTAAGGAAAAAACGTTTTTTTTCTGCAGTAGGCCCCGAGTAACCGATGCCAGATTATTTTTTTCGCATGGCAGAGAGATTCATTGGGGCACAGAAATGGTGTTAATTCTGAACATTACCTTAAGATCTCCCGTACCTAAATCACACAGAGTGGCGTAACTAGGGTGAGCAAAGTGTGGCACGTGTCCTGGGTGCCAAAGTTTTGGCGCCATTTGAAGGTTAAAATAATGCAAAAATTCCAATTCCGTATGTTTTTCAAGGGTGCCATTTTTTTATTTGTCCTGGGCGCCGTCAACCCTAGTTACGCATATGAAAAAAAAAAAACGATACACAACCTGCAAAAGATATACGTAATAACCTTTCCAAATAACATTTGATGATACCAGCTTCCAGGACATCTGACAGACAGAAATGCAAAAATTTTGCGGGGCCTCGTCAATTGGACATTTGAAGATTCGGGTTTGTCCTATAAGGTAAATCCTCAAAATGAAGACAAATAACAAAACGTTATTATACCCCTACATTTCCAATACACGCAATTACTGTATTGCAGAACAGCGCAGTCACTCACCAATGGATCTTATACATATTTTTCGCAGTCCCTTCATGCGACTGGGAAAAGGCGAAGCTTGCAACACTAATGAAGTTAACGAATATTTTACCACGGGTGGTCATCGCTGGCAAAATGCCAGTATAAAACACAGAGAAGGGTAATGAAATCTGTATAGTTCGAGCCTCACACCTATAGTAGTACCTTCTGTAACTTTTCTGCATATGCTAATCGTGAGAAGGTAAAAAGGAAATTGATTTGCGTTTGAAGTAAAAACTCTGACAGCGTATTTTCTCTTATCACGCACACGAGTCTGCAGCAACACGAGGAAACATGGAATCGGCAGGAGAATTTGAAACCAATCGCTCTGTTGCGAAACTTAACGCTACTGTTCAACCGCGGGAAGTCGCTGTTCTTCTAGTAGCGGTGTACTCACGCGCCGTGCACGTGCACGCGCGCGCGCAAGCACAGTTGCACGATTTCCACAGGCTGGAAATGACTGGAATACTGCCAAGAAAATTCTAGACTTATTCTCGCAAGTGCAAAATGAGAATATAAATAGCTCGTTTTTGTTTTTTGACTTCTGACCCGTTTCGTTTCGCCGAAATATGCACACGGCAAAAAATCTATATAAAACAAACATTTTGTAATATTTAAACGGCTCTTTCTAGTAAATCCTACATACCACTGATTTAATATATGTATATATATATATATATATATATGGGATTAAACAGGTTTAAACCTGATTTACTCTACTTTTCAAACTTTTTGGGGCCGACACATAAGGTACGTAGTAAAAATAATTTGACACTTCCATCCAAAACTTTTGAAATTATTCTGCACCCCACTTTTCCATCCTTATTTTTAAATTGATGGTAAATGTAATGGTGCATAATTTCCATTGTTTCCCACCAAAAACACAAAACAGTGTACGAGAAACGGAAGTTGTGAGCGGTACTAAACACCAAGGCCATCTGGAATCGACTATGAGTTTCAGAGAGAAAAAACGCATCTAGAGCACACCGGTTTCCAATACAAACTATGTAAAGAAATAAATGTAAAATTTTTAATCTGTTACTCAATAACTGTATTTTAAACAATTAGCGGATAAATTTGTGCCATGAAAGGAAGAGAAATTAATGCTGAAATAATTCTAAAATTTGACGACACCGTTTGGGACACGTTGCCACACCCACTTTGGAAAATTCTGCACACCCTCTAGAAAACATTAATAATCGGGTGTTTTTAACTTACTAATATTCTGTTAATATTCTTATACAAAGCAATATGGAAATCTCCCGATTCATGTTGTTGTTATTTGGTTTTTAGGAGCATCATCAACTAAAGCCATATTGCTCTGGGATATGCGGTGGTCATTCCCTGACCTTTCCTCATCCTCCGTATTTGGTGGTGACGGGCTCGAACCCCGGTCTAATCAAGAAGCGTGTGCTACGCACTGCTGCTCCTTCTCACCTGGCTACGGAGGCGCCTCCCGATTCGCGAACTTCCGATATTACAAACAAGAATTGTGAACGCAACAAATTCGATTTACGAAATTTTGCTCAATTTGCTGCTGCGCAGACCACGTATTATGGGGAGTTTCCGATAAGTTTCGTAAACACCATATAAACTAAAAAATATTTAAAATGTCAACTGTATTGAAATATTAAATATAAACATTTTTTTGTTAAAGGTAATTATGCAATATATATTTTTTAGTTTGAAGAAATGAACTATTACAACATGGTTGGAAGACATTTATGAACTTTCACTTCAGAAAGCAGAGAGCTCAAGTTCTTCCAGACTTCCAAGAATTGTTAAACTAAGTGTAACTATGGTAATCCATGTTTCTTCTAGGACCAATCACTGGTTCTCCGCTAAGTTCAAAAGTGCCTTCCTGTAAAAGCAAAAAAAACGTTCCATAAATGAGAAAAAAAAAAAAAAACAAGGGACAACCAAGACCTTCTCAATTTTCAAGAAACAGGCATTTTCCTAAAAGAATGAAAAAAAAAGCTACATAAGATACCATAGCGTTATGAACTCTTATAAGAAAATAAACGGATTTATTGTAAACATGTGGAGACTGCAATATTCCATGTTTTAGGTCATGGGAAACCCTCAAACAGCTTGAAGATAACAACATTACATGCAATGTGGTTATGTAATGAGAAAACCACAAGATCCAACTTTGAAGAGAGTTTCCTTCTTCATATTGAAAGTTTGTGGTGCTTACATTACTGGATATCCTTCACTACATATTTAACGAAGTGCTCAAAATATCGCATTGGCTTCAGAAACAAGTGCTAAAAACTGTGTCCAATCTGGAAGTCATTTATGTCACATTAGCTTCAAAATCCAAAAATATCTGAAGGATTACAGACTGATCTCTATTGGATGCTGCTCCCTACTGAAAATTTTCCAAAAAGCGATTCATAAAAGAATAACTGAACACTGTTTCAGCCATAGACATTATCTTTATAATTTCATCAGTGGAAGATCCACAATCACCGACCTTCTTCAAACTCTTTTCGAAATGCATTTAACAGTCTATTTTTATCAGAAAATCGTTTTTTTTTTCTTTATGCTGATAAACTCAAGTTCTTCATTCACTAAAATATTTCTGACTACAAAGAATCAATCTTGAAGTCCAAAAAAAAGCATGCTTAATTATTTTCATTCAATGGGACTGGATCTAAATAAACAAAAATCGACATAGTTAACTTTTCAAAGGAACCTGTTGAAATTGATGTTCGTGTCGTCATCGATATGATGTAAATCAGCAAGGTAAATATGTATAAGGATCTGGGATTAACTTTGGATAAGATCTTAATGACATGAGAAATAAAATTACCTATCTTTATCTCAATGATCTGAGAAATGAAAAAGTGACCTAAGAAATAAAAAAATGACCTATAATTATCTCAATGACCTGTGAAATAAAATGACCTATAATTATCTGAATGACTTGAGGAATGAAATTACCTATAGGCCGACCGGGCTAGCCGGGTAGGTAAAGTGCCTGCCTGCCTGGCAACCCGCAACCCTCAAATCCCGCCTCGGTCTTGGATCAAAGTACTACAAAAACCTTGGGAGGTGCATTATGGCCACAAAAGCCGATGCGCCAACAACTACCAAAAAAAAAAAAAAAAAAAAAAAAAAAATGACCTATATATTATCTCAATTACCTGAGAAATAAATTTCATGCTATGCATATTAGAGTTCTGAGTAAAACCTAATAGGGGTCACAAAGAAGAAGCTGCTCGTCCAATAGCCCTTAATATGCACTAACTGAACACTGTTCAGTTAGTGCATATCAGTACTCTGGATGTCTGCATCACCTACGTACAAAAGCGTCCATATCGAGGGTTTAGTGTCAAACAACGTCAACTGCAAAATTTCATTTCCTTTTTGGGATAAAAAAAAGTTTTAAATTATACAAATAACAATGCATATCATGTCATCGAATTGTATCTCTCTAGTACTTTACAAGTTAACTTGGGCTGTAAGTACATTTCCGGTAAACTAAGAAAAGGGTAAATGACTTTTTTTGGTTACTTAAAAAATACCAACTACAAAACTATTTTGTAGTTAACATTGTTTGACACTAAACCCTCGATATGTCTTGCAATACTGGATGATGAGCAATCTAGCCCCTGTGCGTTCTGAAACTGCTCAATTTTCTGAAGGAAAATTAATTAAATAAGACCTCTCAGCTGTACATTCTTATATGTTTATGCATATAACGAATTTGGGAAGCGATTTTAAAACTAAGTTAATTGGCTTTTTAAATTTTACTTCTCTCCTCAAGATGTAAAATAAACATATTTTTCTGGCATCGTGTCTCTTAATCTCTGGTCAAATCTGCACGTTTACTAAACTGCAACGCGTAAATGTAGCTTCACTGTACAGCACATGTCTAATGCAGAGAAGCACTCTTCTCTGAAAGTATGCCTTCACCTGCACTAAAATGGGTAAGACTACCTTGTCACTCAACGTGAATCTTAAACAGTACCTATAATGAGGTTAATTGTTCAGTAATCAAACTGAACTTTGACTTTCTAACAAACAATCGTTTAGAATTTTAAGGGGCATTAAGGCAAAACGACCTAGGCAATAAAATCGGAAGGGCATATTTCACTGCTTTAAATTTAGAATCACTAACCATAAGGTGGAGAGTTGATCAATGATATAAACAAACTTCTCTTTGACGTCCAAATAACAAGTCTCTCCTCATAATCGGAAGTGAAGCCGTTTACACTAGATGAATTTCGCTAGGACTGTTTATCACATTACACATGCGAAACAAATATGTGTCATGTCACTGACACTAAACAAATACTCTTTGATTTCAATAATTTTGTGCGTGGCAGAAATGGTGCGTGGCAGAAATTTCTGACTTTCTGAATAAATTGAAACCATTAGAAGGTAATCCATGCCTACGAAAATTGCCAAGAGTCCAAGATATCTAATAGGTATGCTGCTACATGAGAAAAGTCAAGAGTTGTTACTCTGACTCTGCAATTTGGAAAGAAACAGTAGCCAAAATACTTCCAGGAAAAAAAAACATCGTCAGATCAATACAAAAAAAATAATTGCTCCACAAGACACATTCTGTTGGTTGCCTATTTTTATTAAAAATCTCGCAGAAACGTTTGTTAAAAATATTTCAAAATCTCAGCAAAAGATGAACAGAAATTACGCGTGCAGAATTTTAAGTTTTTACAAGCATCTCAGTGGAGTGAAAAATCTGACTAAAATAAATTTCTAATTCAGCATCCTGTTTTTAAAAATGTTAACGGCTTACCGTTCAGATGCTATCTCTCTCTCTCACTCTGACAGTATCAATTTTTTTTACACAAATCACTCTTATACTTAGCACAAACATTTTATTATTCACACACTCAATCAACTTATAATTAACAATTCTTATATTGACAGATGATGAATTTTTCCCTAAGTCCCAAAGAGAACAGAAGATATAAAATTAGTGCAATTAAATTAGAAGTATTAAATTAAAAGTATATTTTATAAAAATAATTATGAATAGTAAAAAAACATACTTCACCCAAATGAGTAATACCAAGAAATATTGATCTATCTTCACTGCTTCCCTAACCCTACCAAATATGGAAAGAGTCGCAGTCGCATGAACTATCTTATCCAATGATAAACTATACTGTGAGCGAAGCTAAAATATTAAAACATTCCTTCAGTAAAGAGTCCAAGACCAACATAGCTATAAAGCACATCGACACGTCTTCCAAAAATTTGTCTCCAGGAGGAGGAGCAACCAACAAGCCAGCCAAGCCAGAGTGAGGCTGGAGGGGTAAGATAGATAGATAGATAGAGAGAGAGAGAGAGAGAGAGAGAGAGAGAGAGAGAGAGAGAGAGAGAGAGAGAGAGAGAGAGAGAGAGAGAGAAGATTAAATTTCTTTCATGTGTAAACGGCGGGACCATAGAGACAAGGGCGTCAAATTTTACCTGGATGGTTATCTATTTTCAGAGCCAACTAGACCTAGGAAGATCATAAATGGTCACGGCAACACGTCTCTCAGCGAAATGGGCACAAAAATGAAGCATCTATAGCTGATTTATGATTGGTTCTTCCTACTGCGCCCTCTTTTCTCCCTATACATCCAGAAGCGCTTTATTTCCTAGAAGCGAGAGTTCTATAATGGAGTCGAAAGAGAAGCGATGCACAGGGATTTACATTTAATCGTGTATTCCCTTTTACAGTTTCATTTTTACGGCTTGCTTCAAAGTTAGATGAATAAATAGACAGATAAACAGATCGATACCATTGATGGAGTCAGAAAGATATATTAAGGTATAAATGTTTAATTAATGCATGCCTAAATGGATAAGAGTTAAAAAATTAAGGATTGGTAAAACTTCTATTGCGCTTAACAGTCATTTGAACATCCCCGATAATGCGTTCAACGAGTTTACTCTTCGCTGCATAGTGATCAGCAGTACATCCACAAAAAAATGCTTAACTGTTAACTAAAGAAAGTCTGTATAATTAGCTACATGAATTATAAGACGCAATATTGCGATTCATAATTTTTATTTATCTAGTTGCATTTGAATACAGTTTTGTATCGAACAAATTTAAATGTTATCAGGCTTGTTATTGTTTAGATAATTTATTTTGCTTAATGACTGTGGAAATTTAATGAATGCATTGCACAGTTCATGAAAGGGAATGTTTATTCATCGAAGAATGCTTATTTGGTGAATAAACATTCTTCCATAAATTCGCGAATAAAGCATGGTCATTCAAAAGAATCATAAGCTATTTGAATAAGTAACTTAACAGTAGGAAAAGGTGATTTTAAAATGGAAAAAAATATATCAGAAATAAATAAATTTTCCCTTTATAGGCTGAGATAGTGAAAGGAGTTAACAGGGTGAGATACAGATTATAACAATATTGTGTGTTGGTGGTATCAAATGGGTTCTCACTAGAATTGACCCTATCACCGACTCGAAGATGATTTGGGTTAGCGGGAGGGGACAAGTAATGGAAGCAATCCTTCAAATTTTTCACGTAAAAATCTGCATGGTTTTATATTAATTTGTAACTAAAATTTTATTTTTAAATATTATTTGATAATAAAAAAAATCATTAGAAAAAGGTCTTTAGAAATAACTATTTACTTGTTATATAATTAAATAGCAATAATAATTACCAGTTTATGACCACATCACCGACTTGCTTAAAACATTGTAATATGCGATACAAGTAATAAATATTAGTAGACTGTAAATTACAAAAATTCTGAAATAAAGCATATCAATATAATAATATTATATTGATTATATTATATTATTATAATATAATAATATTATATTGACCTCAAAATGGAACAGAAATTTTGTTTTGAACTATACCGTTCTACCACCTGAAGGAATGACAACAAAACCTGGAACCCGAACATCGCACGCTTAAACCCGGAAAGGGGGCATTTTCCATTTCGAACATGTGGCGTGCGAAATTAACTGAATAATCGGCTATAATCGTACATCGAGGTCCAGCGAATATTCTTCGTTTCAAGATTTTGGCATATCAGTACACGAAACCCACTGTACTAACACGAAACCCACTGAGGTTTCGTGTTAGTACAGCGACACAGTGTTTGGGTAAACCACTGGTGGTGCCTTATCCAAACACTATGCCACTATACTAATACGAAACCCTCAGTGATCGCTCATCTTTAAGGTGATTTGAGCATTTTCTTGATACCCCTTGTTACAGACTTCTTAATCTAGATGCTTCTCTTTTTGATTGCCTGTTCCTAAAAATCCCAATTACATTATTCTCTCATTTTAGAATAGATATTATACAGATTTGGTTCTGCCAACAAACACGAAATCATTATTTCCTTAATTCACTTTTAATACCAAAAACATCTGTCTGACTTAAACGAGATAATTCAAATAAATTCCACTTTTATTTGAATACTAAAAGAAAAAATACTAAAAATAAATTCGCTTCATCAGCGAATTTATTTTTAGTATTTTTTCTTTTCATTTTAAAGCAGGAAAATATCGTAATGTAGATTAGCACTAATTTTTGGGCGACCATTTCGAAAAAACTTGAAATGTTCTTTGAAAAACTGTTAAGAGATTTTTTTTTCAACTGTGACTCTCGTAAACCAAAGTTTTCTCATCACACAAACAGATCAAATATGCATATGCCAGGGGGCGTTTGAAATGTTTGTGGCCTGCTTATGAAGGGTTTATTTGAGGAGTCTGGCAACATGTTACTTTTCAACACAGTCAGTCCCCTTTGGAGCCAATACACTTTTGCTAGAAGAATATTTCTTTTGGGCTTTTCAAGAATGCTTCCACTGCAGCAGTGACGTTACTGTCGGTGGGAAAATTGATGCTATCTAGGTTTTTTTTTTTTTTTCAAATTTGGAAATAGCTGCAAGTCCGATGGTTCTGTATCTGATGAAAATGGAGATAATTTAAGATTTTAAAGCCGCAATCATGCAGCGCAGCCATGGCAATGGCAGACTTGTGATCGGTGGAACAAGACTCATTTTCTGAGTTTTCCTTGGCGTTTGTCATTGATGTTTTTATGCAAAGGCCTCACAAGGTGTACGCAATATGTCACTGTACTTGTCTGGCCTTTCTGAAAGTAATCCACTAGCAATGCTCCATCAGCATCCCAAAAAAAACCGATGCCAATACCTTGCCAGCAGAAGAAATCAACTTGGTTTTCTTTGGAGGGAAAGAGAGCTGTGTTTCTACTTTTTGAATTCTTCCTTTGTCTCTGACCGAAAGAAAGACCCACGTCTCATCCAATTGCTACAAACCTCTCAAGGATATTTGCTGATCCGCTTGAAAACGATTTGCATTTTTTATCTGCTGTCAACAGTTTTGAGACCATCGTGCGATTCCTTTTTCATAGTAAGAACCTTTGTTATTATGTGGTAGACACGTTCAGGTGAGATGCCCAAGGTGCTAGCAATGTCTCGAACCATCACTCGTCGATCACTCATCATCTGATCATGCACACCGTCAACAAATTCTGAAATGGACGTTACAGGTTTTCCACAGCGTGAGCCACCTTACAGGCAGGCTCTCCCCCTCCCTCCTGCCCCCGTTTAAATTCTGCTGCCCACTTCTTAAATACTAGGAAGGGGCATTCATCCCCAGTGTTGTAACCATATCCAAATGATTGCCTTTGGCTTAATCCTTTCATTCCTAAATATTGGATGAATGCACAGTGACTGATTTTTCCCCATCTTTCCTCATTCACACAACTTCTTTGACTTATTTCTGGAACTGTACTTAAACGAGAAGAAAGGAATACAATTGATCAATTTAGAAATTAGCTACAAAGGTTACAATGAGTACTTTCAACACACCCATTATTCCCAGTCCACCCAACCAACTGCCTCCATCGCAAAGAAAAACCTCAAATTTATAGAAATATTTTAATTTATAAAAGATAAGAAAATTAAAAGACTAAAAAAAGCTTTGCTTATCTGCATTGGTTGATAGAGCACAAGACAACTTGCCCATATATCCTTTGTAAATCGAACACAGAACGAGCAATTGATAATGTCAAAGTGCACTTGTGCATCTCATTCTGATATGCAAGCATCTGATTGTGCGTCATTCCGTTCGATTTTGATTGAAGATACTCGTAAATACTAAGCACGTCAGAGTAACGTTTCGTGGTCCATCTGTGGAGAATTGGAGAGTGGTTGTTGTGGGGTTTTAGGAGCACCAGCGACTAAGGCTATATTGTCTGTAAATTACATGTGTTCTGTGTTCGAATTTCGTAGGCAATGGTAGACGGGTGGTTATCGTCCAATCACAGATGGGGTGACAAGGAGCCTGAATGTTCGAGTGATTTAGGGACGATGCCTTCTTTCCTTCCTAACTTATCCTTGTGGCCATATCTGTGTGCTGCGTCCGTTATAGTTATATTTACAAGTAAACAGAACAGTCTCCAACTGAAACTTCTATTGTTCTGTTTTAGTCTGAACTGCCCCCCCCCCACTGACAACGCTAGTCCGGGCTCTCCCTCAAACAAACAACAGTGGAAACATCAGCAATTTGCCTAACCCTGTCTGCTTAAAGTATAATAAATTTCAAAATACAAAAATTTATTATTTTTCTGGAGTTATAAGATTGGGATCTTACAGATGCTGTGTCCTATAGCTTGTTTGCTGCAGCTGTGCATATATAGTATGTAAAAAAATAATACATAAATAAATAAAAAAGAATGCTTGTTTCTAATCCGGGACAGCCGCGCTAAATTCTTTGCTATGCACTGCACACTATGCTAAGCTAATAACAGCTTTCGTGGAGGAGTGCGGATTCAGAGATGCGTTTCTGGAAGTCTGCCCTTGACTACATCAAAAATTCTATCAAAAACCGTTGACTACGACCTTATTCATTCAACAGTTTTTGATAGAATGCATTTGACTAGTTAAAGCAATTTTGCTCAAGGCTAGTGGAAGGTATATGAGCAACCAGTGTGAAGCTGTTAATGGCCCTAGCCTTTATTAACTACTATTTTCTTTTCATATACACCATTTGTGGATACAATAATAAATTTCAATAATAGTAAAATGTTGTTTCTACCAGCTCTTTTAGGCGCATTGTGACTTAGACCTATTGCGTATTATGTCTGTAAAAGTTCAGTTACAGATATACTTCTTGTGTAAGCTGAAAAACCTGAAATAACTTATGGGGAAATCTATTCCTTCCCCCTGAGATTGGCTAATTACTACATTCCACATTGAAGAAGCCTTTAGAAAGTCCTCCAGTCATCGACGGGACCCAGACCTCTCCAAACGAGTTACAAATGGCGATGTTGCCATACAGAACGTTGATGTCTGAAACACTCGTGCAAAACCACGTGTTCGTATGTTCAACGTCTTGCACTTATTTACAGGTCACAGTTCTTCTTATTCTCAAGTTTTATCTCTTGAAATTTGCTTGTATTATAGGACTGAGTATTTTAACTTTATGACTAACATACTTCAGGTCGCTGCTCACAATTCGCCACCCTCCGCTTCAGGCGTTCGTTACTAAGAATACTAACTTTTTAGGTTCGCATTCGTCGCGAGAAATTTAAATTACTGCATAATTTAAGTAGGCTTATATGGTTATCATACATACAAAATCGTCTGCGTTCTCATTTTTCACTTCTTGATTAAAATTATTTTTACAAAGTGCATATTCATACCCAATTTCTTTCAGGTAATAAGAATATAAATTGGATACAAAGATTTGATTTCATTTGAATTTTCTGGCGCATGGAAAACTTAGGCGATGATGTGCTAAGTCGACGGATATAAAAACGTGAGGTATATGAAAATATAAAATAATACAGTATACGATAAAAAATAATAAAGATAGAAGAATATTTAGAGTTTGGATTAAGGGCTGATCATTAAGCATAGAGGTTGGGCATAGACCCCTTCCCCCACAACTGCGAACGGCGATTATTGTTTTGGCCGATTATGAGATTATGCGATCTACATAAATGTACTATCGAGTCGATACACACGTAACATTTCAGGGTATACGGTTTCATACGGTCTTTTACAAGTACATTCCACCCATTTCTTGATAGCGAAAGAGTTTTCTGCATCTGGATATCTAATCCAAAGGAGAATACAGCTGAACCGAAAACTGATGTCCTGTTTCCGCACAGCAGCTTTCTAAACATTTGTAAATTATATTATGAATACGAGGAGTAGCAATAAATTTCCCCTACTGGTGCTGTTGCAGTTATGTTCGATGAGTTTGAAAATAAACGGAAGTGGTACAGAGATTGTCTAGTAGGCTGAAAGGTTGCAAATAAAAAACAGTTTCGTTAGTAGCGTTAACGTTCTGTGCCACGATTTTGCAATGGAGCAACGAACGAATATCAGATTTTGCTTTAAGACTAGGAAATTCTGCAACAGAAACGTATGAAATGTTAAAAACTGTTTATGGAGACGAAACGTTAAGTCGTACCAGTGTTTTTGAATGGCAAAAGCGGTTCAAAGGCCGATTCATGTTCGCGATGACCTAAGAATTGAGCGTCTGTCAATCTTTCAGAATGAAGAGTTGCAAAAGTTCGGGAAATGGTGGCAATAAATCGTTGTTTGACCCTGATGAATTTATCCTGCATAACTTCACGGATAAGCAGAAGCAAAAAAGAGGGTGTTATCCTGTGAAAACTTCATCAAGACTTGCCAAGACAGTCTTAACTTCCTCGACTGTATTATCACTGGGGATGAACGTTGGGTGTTTAAAGACAACGCAGAGACGAAGCATCAGAGCATGCGGCGGGATTGAAAATCATCACCAAGGCCCAAAAGGTTTCGTTTACAGAAGTCTAGGATCAAGAGGATACTGATCACCACTTTCGACCAAGGTGTGATTCACAAAGAATTTGTACCTGAAATGGGGTGAGTCAATACTATGTTCTATGTACAAGTGCTTCAAAGACTATTCAAGCGCATTTCCCTATGAGGCTGCAATTTAGAGAGAAAGGCAGCTTGTTCTTGTTGCATGAAAATGCCACCGCCCATTCTGCACTTGTAAAGAAATTTCTTACGAAACGTGGCATTGTAACAGATCAACCATCCAACCTACTCTTCTGATCTAGCCTCAGCAGACTTCTTCCTCTTTCCCAAGGTGAAAACTTCCCCCAAATGAGAGAGATATGAGGATGTTGAGGACATAAATAAAAACGTAACTGCTGAACTGAACATCATCTCTTTGGACGCCCTCGCTGACTTTTTTTCAAAAACTTTTAGAAAAGTGGTGATTACTTTGAATAAAAATAAAACCATTTTTGAACTCCTTCAATTTGTGTTATTTTTATTGCACCATTCCGGGAATTTATTACCATACATCATATGTTTCATTCATTTTTTTTTAAATTCAGCTTGACTGTTGCATTATTTTTATATACTACATGCAATAAAATAATATTACATAGAAATATTATTATATACAATATCATTACATACAATAACATTTTATTAATATTCTGATTGATACTTGTTTATCTAGAACTTGAAGTACTGTAAGTTTTTCATTAAATTATTTATAAAAAATCTTCGCGTTATTTCCGACCTGTGATCAAGACGAAAAGCGTTGTCTGCTTAAGGAGGAAAATACAATAAATTTCGTTTAATTTGTATGTCAATGTTTATCCAAATTTTATAATCGTTTAGCCAAATTTTATAAACATATTTAAAATCCATTTTAATTATTTACTTTAGCTATTTTAATTATTCTGACAGAAAGTCTTCTCGTACTCATGGTTTTTCCTGAGTTGGTTTTGCGTGTTTCGGGTTGGGTTGGAGCTCTCAGCTTTCGATTCCGTTGTGCGTCCGTTCGGTCATGTCTCTATGAGTGAAAGAATTCATTAAAATCATTTTATTAATTTTACATTTGGAGAGCATTGACTGGAAGCATTCTACGCAAAAGATTCAGTTAATATCTTACTCTTTTAAATATTCTGATTGATTTATTTTAATTTACAGCTAACTACTCTATTATTACTGAAGTGTAGACAATTAAATACAAGTTTTCTTAATATGCGTACGTTCTTTTGTTTTTGTTTTTTTTTTTGCGGGTAGCGTGTTGGGTATGGAATATGGTCTTCTCCCGCACAGGACTCTAGCTTTTTATGCCTGTGTATGTCTAGAAATTATGCAGTCTGTTCTGTTCTGTTCTCTGGATCAAAAACCTGAGTTTTGCAGGACTCTCACCGGCAAACGAAACGAGTAACTCGATCATGATGCTAAACAAGCACAAAAATTCTTTCCTCATAAACAGGACGCGAACCCAGCTTTTTTTTTTTTTTTTTCATTTATTCTTTTATTCTTCTTCCCATGAGGTGGAAGGCCAGCCACCTCATGGGAAGTGATCCTAGCCACTATGTCAACTGTGAGAGCTAGCTAGTGTCGATTATCGAACATAATGCGATTTCCCACGTATCAATAAGACATTTGTCTGTTCCATTGCAATAATTCCTTATTGCAATGGAAAAATAATGAATATTTAATTAATACTAAATGATCTTTCCATATTTGTAGCTAAGCTTTTCAGTTATACGCTACTTGAGCTACTTTACATTTGCGAAATATTGAAAAGTGTAAATAAATAAATCTTTATTGCTTTTGCCTAGCTATTAATAGGCCTGTCAGAGCAGATTGCAGGAGCATATCACAGCAGGAAAAGCTTCAACTGAAGCTCTATTATTCTCGTGTAGCAAGAACAATAAAATATTAAATAAGGGTAGAATACATTTCTACTACATAGTAAGAATAATCGCAAAGTTTATATACAGTGGTGCTCAAAAAATTGCATCACCTCATTTTTTAGGTTGTTTGTCCTTATACTGGCATCTAATATTTTTGAAACCGATGAAAGACAGCAAAACAACAGATAAAGACAGAAAAATAAATTACAATATTTAAACAAGAGTGCGAAGTTTCATAAATTTAAAACTTTTGCTAATTTTATGAAGTAGTACTGACAGTTTTGAGTAAGTAGACTGTAAGTAGTACTTACAGTCTATGACATGGAGCAGGGTCATCCTGAAAAATGCAATTGGCAATATTCCCATAGTGATCTCTAACTGTAAGAAGTAATTTCGTCTCAAGAATTTCCTTGTACACCTCAGCATTCACTGTACCCTTCGCAAATTCAAGACGATCAACAACTCCTCTATGTAAAATACAGCCCCGTATCATTTGAGATGCAGAGTATTTCACTGTGAAGACGACACAGCCAGGAAGAATTCTCCTCTTCTTCGTCTGACAGTCTGCTAGCCGTCCGAACCATGCAAATTGAATTTTGATTCATCAGAGAAAATGGCACATTTCCACTGATCCTCAGACCAACCTGCATGCTCTTCTGTTCATTGAAAAGAGCAGCAGCACTTGTCCTACGTGGGGTTAACTGTGAAAACTTAACCATTACAATAACAAAGAATACTGGGCTCGTGGCATTGCACTGTGTTTATACTGCCATTAGGGTTATGCAATCATGTATGACTGCATAACCATAATGTGACATCATCTAAGAGAGCGTGATAGAGATGGATAATGCAATAGGGTAATGGTGCAAAATTACAAAATATATAATGATATATTGTCAAATATTTTGCAAGTGATTCAATTTTTTGAGCACCACTCTATATATATATATATATATATATATATATATATATATATATATATATATATAAACTCTGGAGAAAACTATAATAAAAGCTGAATATATATAAAAATTGAAATAAAATAAAATTGCAGTAGCAGTACGATTTCAGAGTTTGATAGCTCTGGAATTTCCTCAAGGACTAAGCAATTAAAACGCAGTACAGTTTAAAGCAAGTAAAACAGAAATGGTCCAAGTACGGAAAAGAACATTGCCAACTTATATCAGAAATAGAGATTGGTGTGGATTAATTCTTTAGTGGATTAAAATTAAAGTTATGTTTTTACCATTTTATCGTTTTTAAATTTTGCATTGTTTGAATTTTTAAGAGTGATTGTAAACTCAGCTAGATAGAAGACAGGCTAAGAGTTAACGTTTGTAGTATCTAACAGCGTAAGTGAGGCGTATGTTCAGTTATTCTGACATGGTCTGGTTGATCTACCTCCTGATATTATTGTGAAACCTTTGTATCCAGTATGTTTCGGCGTATAGACTACTTTGGTGAACCTTCTCGAAAATTTGAAGTCTTAATCGTGTATTATGTCTGTGCAAGTCTCTCTCTCTCTCTCTGTGAAATGGGCCGATCTGCATGGCGGGAGAAACTACACACTTTTTTTTTAAATTAAGGACCGTAATTATAAAAATAATAATTAATGATATGTGGAATGTAATACAAGTTCTCATATGGGAGTACATACACACGGTGTTGTTTAACGTACGATGTCTTGGCTACAGCACGTTGAATGACAGTGAAATTCAATACTCAAATATGGAATTCATCCATTGTTATTTCAAATGAAACTATAACAGAAAAGAAGTATTAAACAAAAATTTAATGTTTTTGTTGAGGAAAGTATTCATTCAAGCTGTAAGTCGTCGTGCCATGTGGACATACATATATATATATATATATATATATATATATATATATATATAGACTCTAAAAAGTTTATATATATATATATATAAACTTTTTAGAGTCTCTCAAACTAAAATGAAAAAACTGATTGCTTTTTTCTCTCTAAAATCAATAATTCGATTTTCACGAACCATCCTAACAATCGTGTGCTTTCGGCTGTGTTGATGGAAGTGGAAACCGAACATGAAAATTACGGTAACGACACTACTCCAGTACGACATGCGCAATCACGCGCCACCTAATCCTTAGGTGTACTTTTATGCTACGCTCGTGGGATTATTCACAGTATTGACAAGCTGATAAAATAAATGCGTTTTCAAAGGAAGAAGTGCTTTAGGATTCCATTTGCTACCTACGTCTAACACAGAAACAATGTCCAGCCTGTCTAACACCAATAGTGCATCCAAGTGCCTCGTGTTGTTTTCTCTAAATGCGGGTACATCCACTAGCATGACAGATTTGGAAACAGGATTCATCAGACCAGGCGACAGATTTCCACATGTCAGTGTCTCCAGTGTTGGTGCTGCCTAGCACCAACACCGCCAGTGACGTGCCTAGCAAGATGCAGTTTCGTATGTCTCGCAATGAGCATGGGTACCCCTGACGGCCGTCGACTGGCATAGCCTATACGAGCTGTGTGTGTGTGTGTGTGTGTGTGTGTGTGTGTGTGTGTGTGTGTGTGTGTGTGTGTGTGTGTGTGTGTGTGTGTGTGTGTGTGTACTGTGTCGGGGTGGTTCCCAGGCATATGCTCATCTCCACCTAACTCGTTTTTAATACAGAAAATCTGTAGAGTGGGCCTGATAAATAAGACAGCTAGGAAATAGAATATCCAAAACAAGAGAAATTTTGAGATAGTTACAATTTTAAACAATCAAAACCGACAAAAAAAAAATTGTATAGGAAAGATTAAAATGTATTGAAGAAATGTTTATGTGTGTAGTGTGTTGTTAATGTCAGATCACTTTGCCATCAGAAAGCAGCTGACATCAGCAGCTGCAATTTGATGCCCATCCCCGGCACGTGGAGCCGGACCTGTTTCTACTATTATTAGCTGTAGTGCCAAAGCACAATTCAATACCCAACAAAGGAAGTGCAATACTATTGGGTGCCAGCTGTCCAGTTTTGAGCCGCCAAAACTGGACAAAAAAAAAAAAAAAAACACCGTAGTGGTACATGCCTAGGAGACCCAGACCTGACGAATAACTTCCAGGTCTGAAGCTTCCAAGCCCAGATGCGATCAAACAATATTCGCATTATTAGCAGCCAGCTCAACATCTGAAAGGTTCCTTATGATTAATCTCCTGGAAAACACTGCAGCAGCAAAAACTTGCAGTGCCTGACAGTTGGACATCCCATTCACAAGCTGCTGCACATTGTTCTCGGCAAGGTCAGGAATCTGTTCGTAAAGACGACGCCTTTCAACATCATAATATGGACAATAGAACAGTGTATGCAGCCAAGTCTCCGCCTCTCCGCAAGAACACCACGGATCCGGCTCCAAGCCACGAGAACACAGTTTATCTCGAAAGGACCCATGTCCGGTCAGCACGTAGCTGGTAAACATTGAAGGACAAAACCACAAAGAAACCGTTTTAGAAATAGCAAAGTCTGCAGCTGGAATAATCTTCTTAGTTATTTCTCCCACCTCCGAAGAGTTCCAACGAGTTCTCCATATTTCGACTAGTCCATTCCAAATTCTAAATTCTAAAGCTGATGTCCGGCGCATAATGTCCATTTGGATATTGATCTTATTGTTCCTACGTTGTATTCCATTTAGCTGGGCCTGTCACAACCAGCCAAAGGTCACACGTGGGACAATCACATGTGACCTTTGGTTGTTCGACTGCTGCTGCTTCTGAGCCAGGTCGGGATGATCTCGACGCCGATCCATTCTTCCTCGCACACACTGAAAAATGATCACCACCTGTACGAACACGTGGTGATCAGTTATATCAACCGTTCCGAATTTGAGCATTCATCAGTCCATTCCTACAGAAGAGTGTTGCTAATGCAAAGCCATGTGTGTGTGTGTGTGTGTGCATACACACATGCGTATATATATATATATATATATATTGGGAAATTTTAATTCTTTATCCACAAGATTTTTTTACATTTCAGGTTCATTTATACGGTACATTTTTATGAGGAAGCTTTAATAAAATGAAAACTGAAGAATAATTATTTACTTCTTTTTATGCAGAGAAATTGACCTAGATCCAGATCTTAAAATCTATAATACAGTAAACCTTGGGATGTAAATAAATTATGGGCGGTCAGATTTGTGTTCGCAGAGAATTGTATAGTCGCATATGTGGGTAATCCAAATAGTTGGAATATCTGTGTATTGCGCAATATTTTCTTATTCTATATATATTATCTTTATTGTGTACAAAAGGATGTATACAATGTACCCTTCACGGCAGGAATGCCAGGGGCTGTTTAACTCGGTTTAAAAAGTACTTGTTTGTCATTAAAAAAAAAAAAAAAAAAAAACAGTTAAAACTAGTTAACAGCAGACTAAATTTAAGTAAGAAAATTAAAGCAATACACGATCACACTGGTTTTTCTTCTTGCATTGTGCGATTGTAAACTGAATGATTCTATTTAAAATTGCCTATTTAAGGTTATATACCTGAGTACAGCATAAATATACATACCGTACTGTATTCAGCTGCTTGAAACTTGGGGTCGAAGTTTATGGAACACATTGTTAATAGAATTGAAGCTATAAATAGCAGAACCGAATGGGACTACAAAAAAAAATTGTGACAGCATGTTGGCTGTCATAAATTTACTTGCTGTTTCGAGAAATTCGGTAAGCGAGTTTGGCAAAGCGAACTCACCAAATAGATATTTTTAATTTCTTTTTACGGGTTACAAACTAAACTTATTAATATTAAAGATTAATATTTGTAGTTTCATTACTGTTTTATATCCCACAGTGACAATTCTAAGGTTCTATTACTTTTTTTCCCCACAGTGAAAAAGACTACGTATACCAGCCAAGAGATCTTGGATGCTATGCTGGAAAATAAGTAAACAACAATTTTAATGAAACTTCTAATTTTCTGGGGTGGGGGAGTGGTCGATATTAGTGATTGCAATTGGTGTTGAGGATGGTATTCACGAGGCTATAAACTGAGCACCGAAAGTAAGGGGAATATGAGTTAAGGTTTATTCAGCTCGATTGCTTTAAAAGTATTCAACCCCCACCTCTGTGTTATCCGAAAGAGTTCGGAGTGAATAAAATTTAAGTTCAGTTTATTTCTTCTAACTCTGTTAACGTTCGAGATACTTGCAAATCTTTACATAGCTCATTTTGCATACCAATGCTTTCCAGCAGCTTTCGCGCACAATTCAGAAATTTAAATTCGTGCAATTTATAACCACAAAAATATATCACGATTCGCGTTCATACAAAACAGACATGCCAGATTTCGACACAGTTCTCTGCATATGGGGTAAAAACAAAATCCGGAAAACTTTATATTTAGAAAAGAATATTTACTCTAATTAATACAACACTTGTGCCAGGGACGAAACGATATCGGAACTTAGCAACCACCAATTAAATGAAATCCACTTCGCAAAAATATCTTGTAACAAACGGTAAGAGCCACTTAATGAAAATATCGGTAACTTCTTTTGTAGTCCGACTGACAAAAAACTATAAATTGCCTTCTCTTGAAACAAAGGTTCTCTGCGTATGAAGTAATGAAAACCGCCATGTGTAGCGTCACTGCTCTATCTCATGACGACTGGAAATGGCCTGAATTGGATTCTGGAATTCATCTAAAGTTGATGGTTATTTTCAGTCAGGAGAGGAGGAACTTTTATGGGTTATTTTCATTCCATAGCTGAGTTAGTCGGTTTATGGTAAGGGATCGCATGGTTTTTCCATCCGAACCTTTCGAGTTTCTCTTTCAATATATATATATATATATATATATATATATTTATTTAAATCAATTCGAGGTATGCACCTCACCTCAGAAACGGCATAACTTTCCATATAGTTTCTTTTTTACCACACAAAGAGGGTTACATTATTTGAATTACCTCAGTTATGCAGCTAAAAATAAATAAGTACTACAATAAACATAAATATTAGCATGCATAAATAGATAACATTAATTAAAATTAAAAAGGAAGACGTATTACTTAAGAGTTAGCACTGTCCTTGTAGCCAACGTCAATCTTGTAGCTGATGGGGAGGAGTACATACACTCGATATACTGTTTCAGGCTGGTAAGATTTTCCTTTGCAATATCGTCTACACTATGTCTAGGGTATGCAGAATTCCAGCAGCAGCAGCGTTGGAAGGGAACGTTCTTTATCCTGTTCCTAGGTGGTCGCAAAATGGTTTCATTTGGTGACGGGGTCTGCTGGTAGTTGGGGGCTGGCCGAACAGTCTCAGCCAGACTAGAGATTAGGTTCAACAGGATGGTTAGTTGCCAGGTGATCCAATTCAGTTTACTGCGGAGATTTCTTCTAGAGCTGGTAAACGTCTTTCTGAGGTAATTTCATATACAAAAATCCTCTAAGATTAACGGTGAAATCTGAGGCCCATACAGGGAAGGTCGGCATGGACACGGGCTTGGCTTAAGCCCGTGCCCATGTCGATTTGTGCTACCATATCCGAACCCAATCCTCCGGTCGGGTTCGGATCTGGTAGCACAAATCATAATCTGGCTCGGGTACGGTCGGGTTATATTTAAATATAAATATAATAGTTAAAATTTTATGACATGTTATAAGTATTTCAGGCTGCCCCGAGTTATTTTATATTCCAAAGAAAAAGTTATTTGTAGTAGCAAGTATCTCGTGATAGAGAAAACATGGGCATAAAGTTATTTGGCACTGTTTGTGTTGCAGTCGAGGACAAAACGCGTGGAAGGGGAAGTCCCGTATTAGTATAAGCAAACTATTCAATCGAGCTAAATAAAACAAGTGTTGAAATGTAGACGACGAAATCGAGAATTGTCTTCGCAATGAAATGCCTTACCCATGAAATGAGAGTATTATAACAGAAACGAATCAGCGTAGTAATAAAGTCTTCCTTTCTCCATAGTTGCATTGAAGAAGTAGCGCTCACATATGTGCAAGCTTGGATGAACTGCCACAGCTGCCAGTATGTAACTATGGCAACAAGTCGAAAATTGTATGGCATTTGTAAAGTGAGTTAACAACAAACGGTTAGAAATGCTTTAAGAAGTTTGGGAACAAACTGATGTTCGTATGAAATACCAGGAACCGATTTGCACAAGATTAGATCAATGGCAACGTGTTCATAACCCGTTACTGTTACACCGCAGCAGCAGTTCAATCTGATTGTTCTCTGACTCATGTTACAGCAGAAGGAATTGTGCATGAAGAAGAAATATTTCTTTTTTTTTCTTTGTATAGGTAACTTTTGTATTTTTAATGTTATATAATTTCATATGGCGGCGACTATTTATGGGAAAACGTAGACGTTTAACTGCATTTGGTGACTTATTAGTAAGCAGAGTTGGCAACGCTGATTTCTGGATAACTTGGATTGTCCGATCATTCAGGAACGTTGCAATTGAGCACGAGAACAATATTTACGAATATGTTTAGAGTTTTCAGTTTTTTTTTAATGCGCAAAAGAACGCACACCCCTCAAAATGAATTTGATAAAATTAAAGGGAAATTGTGGTGATATAAATAAATAAATTTTGCATTTATTGCACTACAGCAAGCCCATCACAGAACTAGGCTAGGAGCATAGATTCAGTACAAAGGAGACAAATATATATATACAGTATATAAAAAATACATAGGATATTCTATATATACATTAACAACGAATGTGAATTATAATGATCAAAAATATATATTGCAGAACATGACATTTGGCTCTCGGATGTAGTTACTGGCTTGCAGGCAGGCAGTTGTTTGTATTTCTCATAATTTGTTTGGAAATGAGACTCCTGTAGGCTTCAGAGTTGAGCAACCTCTTACAATCAATGTTGTGATAATTAATGAGGTGAAGGGATGCATTGGGGAACATCCTGTCCATTTGTTTTAGTCTGGAGAGTTTGGATTTGAATTGTTGTTGGTTTCTTGAGTTTTCTCTGTTGGTGGGAGCTATTATGTTGGCTAGGTTTGGTGAACTGGATGCAGACGTAATTAACTTTGCAAGAAGCATGACTCCAGACTCGTTGATCATCTGTTGCAGAGGCTTTGTTTTTTAAGTTTTTATAAAGCTGTTGCCTGGATATTGTACGGGGAAAACGAAGTTTATTGTTCAGCCATCTAAGAACCCAATACTCTAGCGCAAGGAATTTTTTTACGGTAACTTGAGGAGCACCAGACCAGATTTCGGAGGCATAGGACAGAATGGGAAAAATGCATCTCTAAACATGGTTAATGACTGTTTTTCTATCTTGAATCGCAGCTGGTTCTTGCTTTATCAGCCATCTTGATTTTTGAATTTCCTTAGCAACATATACATAGTGAGAATTAAATGAAAGATTTTTGTCAAAAACAACTCCTAGGTCTTTGTGAGAAAATACGTTGGAAATTGAAACATTTGCAATTTTAATTTCTATGTGGTTTGGTTGTTTCTGTAAGGAATAAGTTATTTGAGCAGATTTGTTTGTATTTATAGCAGATTGAGATTCTTCAGATACTTGATGATTCCGCGCATCTGTAAATTCGCATCATGGCTAACCTTGGAAACGTCATCACAGGATTTGGAAATAATAAACAACTTTAAATCATCGGCATAATCCAGCAGATTTGGATTTTCTTGTAGAAGTGGTGGTAGAGATGCTGAAAATATAATACTGGAGAGAACACCTCCTTGAGGAACGCCTGTTGCAGTTGTGACGAAATATTATCAGTATTAGTGGGGAAGATGAGATTTCTATGATTTAGGCTGTACTGAAGACAGGATATAACCATTGTGTCAATGAGGAAATGATTTTTCAGTATTTCGATGGCTTTCTTGTGATCAATGTTGTCGAAAGCGCTTTTGATGTCTAAGTAAAAGACATCGCATTGTGCTTCAGGATAAAGCACATCGCATTGTTCTTTATCCTGAAACGCAGTTTGGATGCGCACAATGGTGTCAACTAGGCTTGTTGTTGTAGAGCGCCCTGTAGGACCAAAATGCATGTTGTCGGGTGCATTAGCGAAGATCGCATCCCGAAGATATGGCAGCATGATCTTATCAATAATCTTAGTGATTATTGACGATACAGCAATTGGACGATAGCTTATATGGTTATTATTACTAGCTTGTTTTGGAATCAGGGTAATTCTAAAAGTCTTCCATAATCTTGGAAGGAATGGCTGGGAGATGCAACTGGAAATAATATGAACTAGAGAATCAATGATGAATGCACTGGACAATTTAATAATAAAACTAGGGATGCCGTCAGGGCCTTCACTACTATCAATTCGTAGTTTGTTAATAATTTTCTGAACTGTATTCTTGTTTACAAGTTGGTTGATTAGCAGGGCTTGATTAGGATGCATTTCATGTTGAACGTTATTTGCGTGTTTATAAGAATTGAATTCTTTAAATTTGTTTTGCATATCTTCATTGCAGATGTCAAAATTGCATGTTTCCATATTTAATTTTATCCGTTCCAAAGTCTGGTCATGCTGCAAGGTAGCTCTTGTTTTTGAAGAAAGTGCTCTTTTATTATGCTTGAGCCTGAACGTTAAGTAATTTTTGTACGCCTGAATTTTTTTTGAGCTGAAACAGTGCTCTTCTCTTTTTATACTTTATGTATGTTGATGAAGTGCCGTACTTCTTCCATTGCCTGTGGCATTTTTGTTTCCTTTTAAAGTATGGTTTTAGATGAGATTTGAACCTCGGTTTGGATTGAGAAGAAAGTCTTACAAGTTTGGATGCCGACTCTGTTTTTAATTGATTTAACCATTTTATTAGTAGAAACGTGGCGTCCTGAACAGGTATATTTTTAAGAGAATCCCATGGATGGTATTTTATGGGGGAAAAAAACAGTTAAAAGTGAGATAGAGAAAACGTTTCGTGAAATACAAGATGCAGGTATTAAAACAAAATTATGCGCCGTTCGGAACATAAAATGCCACTTTATTTTAAGTTATTCTGCCAACACAACTGGAATTTCGCATTTAAGTCGTTATTCTTGTAAAATCAGTGCTGAGCGTAGTAGCACAGAGAAACACCTGCAATCCATCTTTTTTACATGTGCCACAGAAACTGAAGGACGAAGTGACTAAACCTTGCCTCACTATGTTACAAAGATATTAGACCCTTCGACATTGTGACTGGTTCGGCTCTATTGAGTACTCGCAGTTTTTAATAAAAGTAGGGTCATTCCAGGGAAATCTTAATATTAGAGATTTGGTAACACAGAATACTACAATTTCCCGAAGTGCACAAAAGGAAGCTGAAAAGTTTCGCAAAACATTCATCCCCAGTATTCAGTCGTTAATTGATTGACGTCAATGTAGTGCATCTACCGACATGTGGGCAGACTATAAGCACATATCCTACATAACGCTAACGTCACACTAAACTGGTGATAACTGGAAGTTGCAGAATAAAGCGAATTTCACTTGCGAATTTCCAGATGATCGTAAAACTGCCGCTAATATCAGAAAGGAGTTGAGTAATAGGCTTGTGAAATTAGATCTTCAGCTAGACATTCTCTCCAAGTTGATTTTTGAAACAGATCAAGTAGCTAGCATTGTATGCTCCCTTCAGTTGTGCGTCAGCACCATTCTAAAAAGCACTTTCAAAAGGGAATTTCTCGAAACAAACTTACCTCATGTTAACTTATTTACACTCGAGATTAAAGATATTGTGACATACCTCAGTCTGGTCTTGTGCATCACCTGAAAACCACTGTTCATCAAGTGTGCGAGTCATGTTGGTATAGCAGAATAAACATATACGAATCGTTTGATGCTAATCATCAAGATATTGAACACAGTCTAATAGGACGCCGAAAAAGAAGACAATATCTTACGTTCAACTTGAGACCCTACAGACGCTAGTGAACTTCCTTGTACCGTTCAAAGAAGCTTCACTGCAACTTGAAGCAAATATTCCTTCAAACACACTTCCGCTTGTTCTGCCTATTAATTTAATTTATTAAATAACTTGAACGTTTTGGTTTCGGACACTCATGAACTGGCTGAATTAAAAAAAATCGCACTCTTGTGACTCTGAATGGAAAATTCGCTTTGTTCTTGTGGTCAAATTTCCGCCATTTATCGGAAAAGTGAAGAACAAGAAGAAACAAATGTTGATGTGCCTAATTTAATTTTGGAAAGGACAAAGAATTTCGAATCACTGCGGTTACATCAAGAAACCTCTGCGAGGAAAGTGTGAGCAACAGTGGCAGTATAAGAAAGAAGCCGAAGACGCACCTGAACAGTCGAGTAGTTAGGAAGACGAAATTGAGAAATATATGAATATTGATGTAAATCATTTTGAACTTCATGACTTACTTGCTTGGTGGAGAAACCATGAACAGGAATGCAAGTTTCTATCGAGAATTGCCAAACGTACCTGTACACAACGTACCTTTGTGTACATGCCACCAGCAAAAACAGTGATATAAATTTTAGTGGAGCCAGGATCGTTGTTCAGGAGCTCAAACCTCTCTAAGCAGGAAAGTGTTGCTTCCATTTTGTTATTACCCAACAATATAGAGAAAAATGCACTCGAAGGATGTTTTGAAAGTACGTCGAACGCGGTGAATTGACAGTTTATTTAATCTTTCATTGATTCACCTTTAAAATGTTTATTAACAGCCAAAATCGCGGGTTTCACATCACTGAACTGTATTTTTCATCATTCTACTTCGGTCGCATGCAATTTTATAAGTTGACCTTTAACCCCTGTATATTGTAGCTTTCGATTAATTAGTGTTTGCGTGTTTCCAGCTGAGATGATTTTTCTTCAGTCTGAATATTTGTTTACTTGCGTTTACTTTGGTCGCGTTCCATAAATGTTAAGATCCATTTATTTTCCTACGGACTATAATGAAATGAAATATGGGTTAGTGTGTCCTTTCTTCCGTAATCATCATTGTATCTCCACGTTTCACTTCTGCATTTATTTACTGTCACAACACAAGGTTCACAATGATATACAAACTTTACAGCACCTTATAAGTGAGGAAACATCAGACATCACACAAACTGACGCATAGCCTTCGTGGTATGTGAAATAATTCAACAAAATTCCATAAATTGGTGCATACCAGTTTTGATCTAAGACTGTGCTATCATGCAATTATTGTCTGCTAAACTTTTGCACAAAAGTGGAATGAGCCAATTTCGCTTAATTTGTACATTAGGTCCTTAAAGCACGCGTGAAAAAAAGGGAAGAGTAGGAATTGTTATTACTTATAAGAACAAGCATCAGGTGGAGTTATAAATAATTTGATTAATTACATGATGCAGCGGTGATGCAGGAAAAAATCCCAATGAAATATGCGGTTTATAAGGAAAGGTACACCATTTGATAGCCAAGTTAAGAGTTCTGGACGGGATCGGCGGGGCTGCTTTCATTTTCCGACCCAACCCAGCCGATGGCCTGGTATGGATCGTTTAGGAAAAGTAGTCTTCGGGTTCGGGCAAGGGTCAGGCGGTGTAAAATTTTTAAATATCTAATGGAAGGTGACGTGGTATACACATCTCACTGCAGAAAGCGTTATGAGGTTAGAACATCGTATCCCAGTTAGCGCTTGTCTAACACGCCACAGTGTCGTTCTATGCAATCCTTGTGTTGCCGTACTCTCTGAACGGAATGCTCATTTAGAATGAGACTAATGAAACAAGAAAACAGACTGAAGAATACACAAGTGAAACTATACAATCAATAGACCACCGTTCGCACGGATTACAGCCACTATTCGCCTAGGCATTAACTCCATTAGATGTCTGAAAACGTCCGAAGGGATTTGTAGTCATGCTGCTTGCAAGGCTTTCCAGTGTCCGAACAGATGATGGTTTCGTGTCTATACGATTCACTTTCAGTTCCAAAACATCCTAATGGTATTCAAATAGATTGAATTCAGTCAAGGTGGGTGCTGTCTTTACTGTGTTCTTCGTATCACTCGTGCACAGTGCAAACCGGATAACACGGAGCCTTATCGTCTTGGAAGATCTTGTTAATGTCCGGGATAAAATGCAACATGGCAGAGTGCACATGAGCATCCAAAGAGCTTGCCAGTAGAACTCACCAGTGAAATGCTGTGCCAGAAAAACATGCCCCGTGTTAAGCAATAGCCAGCATCCTCCTCCGAGCTGTGTGGCATAATCCATTAGGGAGAGTATGGTCACAATTCAGAGATCACTGAGTGTACGTTTGGGATTCCATTATGGTCACAATTCTGTCCTTATTGTAGGCACCTACCCTTATCCAAGTAACAAAATCTTGCTGTGTTGCTTTCATTTTATAACGGATAAGGACAAAATAGGCAAACATTGTCATTTTGTATAAGTCAGGATAATGAGCAGATGTCTTTTGTTCAGGAAGAAGAAATTATTTTCAAAAATGTCGGACCAGGTTGCGATTCCAGACATGATCTTTTTAACCGCAAGATCAGGAGGCTCTGCTATATAGAAGTTATTTTTAATATAAAATATAAAATTTTAATATAAAAGTAAATATATTAAATTATACATCTGTAAGATAATATAAAATTTCAAGAGAGCATATACGGAATATACATACTTTTAAATATTTTAAAAAGGCGAAATAACAACAAAATGAAAATTTAATATAAATTTTCATCTGCTCATTTTATCAAGGAAAGGCGAAATAAGCCACACGCACTTGAAGTCTGGGAATTTCTGCTAACTAACCAGACTTCAGTGACTTTTGGTAGCAACTAACGTTGAGAATATACTTGCTTCAACGTGGAAATCCTTGGCACTGCTTTAGTACAAACTTTTTCTGAAAGTAGTTAAAGCATCATCCTTTGCTCAGTTCGTGACTAAGGAAAGAGGATTATTAAATGTAATGTTTTACTCCAAATAGCATCAGACGTACTCTTAACTGGTTAAACAATTCAGCGTTACCACTAGTCAAGAGATATTTATGGAGGCTCGGATTAGGAAACAATATTCATGGCCACAACAGGGCAGCTATACTCAGGAGATTAATTCGGGTAGATCAATTTGGAACTAACTATGATTTAAAAAACGGAAAGGGGAAATCTTCTGAGATGCGATGTTAATACATGCTCAATAAGCAGCAGAACGCAGAGTTAGTTTTTTTTCCTGTTAATCACTGAATCCAGTAAAACGAAATGTTTTATTCCTACTTCTATTATTAAAGTTTGAGCGACTGAAAAGGAAGACATTCGTCGTTTATTGCAATATAATTAGAGAAGAGAAAATAAAATGCAAAACAGTGTAAAACTGTGAAACATTGATGCCGCGGTCATCGAAAACGCTGAGCTGAACGTAAGGAAATATCCATGCAATCCGCACCTATCTTTATTTTGCTTCCTGCCTTTCTCTATTTTCTATCTGTTCTTCTATTTATTCTCCATCATACCAAATAGGATGAAACCTATCTGTTTTTAGCCATCACATTGTCCTCTCTAATCTGCTTCAGTCCTTTCCTCTCTGTGCTGTCATTTCATTCACATTCTCCATCCATCTTTACCTTCGTCTTCCGTTTTCTTTAGCTTCGCACTTCCATGCCATTGTCCGTTTTGGCACTTCCCACCATTTATTCTCACTCATATGTCCAAATCGCCTCATTTCAAGACACGTCTTTTCCCTCCGACTTCACATCCAATCTCAGTTGTGGTGGGATAATTTAGCGCAAAATCTTCCTTTAAAATATTGTGGATACATTCTCACACAATACTGTTTTGATTATTTGTAGGTATGATCTTAGACTAGACCACATAGTTAATGAGCAGAGAATGGCAAATTACAGATTCAAATTATGGCGAAAAAGAAAACGCATATTCTCTGACAATATTTTCATTAAATTCAGCTAGAAACCGTAGTAATCCATGCTTCAGCACTATGACAAGATGGTTCAAAAGTCAAGAGACAAATTTGGAACCGAAATTTGTCTCTTGACATATGGACTGAGTTTGTTGTCCGTGACTATTGGATATATCTGCAGGTGCAATAATATTCTTAATATTGCTCATTTAGTACTCAATTTGAATGTGAACAGGAGTTGAAAACATCTCATGTTTATTGAATTCGGTAAGTGGTTTATGTTGCAATAGAGGAAACAGGTTACAGTTAGAAATTTGATATGATTCGACAATTAAATAACTAAATATTGCTCATTTAGTACTCAATTTGAATGTGAACAGGAGTTGAAAACGTCTCATGTTTATTGAATTCGGTAAGTGGTTTATGTTGCAATAGAGGAAACAGGTTACAGTTAGAAATTTGATATGATTCGACAATTAAATAACTGACATAAGCACGACAAGTACTTTCTTACAACAATTTAAAAGTGGTATAAAGTTTCCACGGGAACAGAATAAATCAGTCAGAAACTGAAATCAACAAGGCAAGAGAGGACTGGGTTGAGTGGAGTACCACAACAGAGTACGTTTCATGGAATACTATTTTGCATAAATGTCAGACGCATCATAACATAGTAAAGTTAAGTTGCATTCCGAGATTTCATAAGGCTAGCAAAGTTTCCCAATTACATTTAAAAATAACGTCAAAATAATGCTTTCTCCCTAGTCATGCATTTTGCCCAGTTTAGACGAAACATTCCTTTATCAAGTGTACAGTTGAGCGAGGCTTATTAGCATATTCATCCTTGCTTGTTTCTTGTCTGTTAAAAGAGGACGCAAGTCTTCATATTTGTAATTTTCAGCCATGAAATGGACCACCAAAAAAGGTTTCCTTTCAATTCTACACTACTTGAAATAAATTCGTGGAGGGCAGATCCCCATAGTGAACAGCCACAAAGACCTTGGAATTATCTTTGACACAAAGCGTAGATTCCATCGGTATGTCAAGGCGGTAGTAACAAGAATGCGTAGCCTTAGATGGTGCCAAACAAACCTCTATATTTAAAAATTAAATGATTTGAGAACAACGAAGAAATATATCCAAACTATAATTTACCCTGTTGTGTCAAGTGGGCCCTTCATAAACATTACTAGCATTTCCCAAGAAAGAGCTACCTAGGCTATAAACAATAGACGGATCACAACTTCTACCAAACTGCTATCTAGCATCATTTCATCCCAAATTACTGGGATCTCTATAAACGACGTGCCCCTGCACAATCCTTGAGGTCAACCTCAGTGTTGCTGCCAAAGTTATGTAGACTTAAACTGAGGGACAGATTCAACATAGATTACGTAATATTCAGGTTGGAAATACAGTTAAATCTGCGTGTAAACGAAAAATCGCAGAGCAAGTTCCCGCCATACTCAGTATGTAAAAGACTCGGTGCATTTAACGACACTTTGTGTCTGCGTGTGCTCTGCCTTTCGATCCTAGTGAAAGCCTAAAGCTGTTGCCCACCAAAATGAATGTCCGCGCTTATCTAGTCCAACTGTCTAATTGATATTTGGCACAAGCTGTAACGTAACAACTAATAGTGAGCGCAAAATTTGGTTTGCATTTAAGAGAGAAAACTTTGGCTACTTTGTAAAATGTGCAACCAGACACATTCTGCTGAGCACTACAACTGCACGCTTTGGCATTGTCTCGAATGGAATGGAATTTTATATATGTTTTTCTAACTATACGTAATTTTAATGTAAACATTACAGATCGTACTTTGACTATAATTTACCTCCCAGTTGTTCAAAAATTGCTAACCTGCTTTAGATTACACCTAACTTGCCATTATTGCAATTCTTAACATAACCTATCAATTTCCTAATTGTTAATCTCTAATTGCATGTTGATGTCTACTCATAACTTCTCAAACGCCCATTACAGCCTACAAGGCTGTGATGGGTGTTTGAGAAGTAGATTCTATGTTGATTACCTATCAATCCTAAGTGGAACCCAGAGCCCATGAGATGAATTGGGTCGTGGGGTACACGTGAGCAGACATTGCCAAAAACGCAGACCTGAACTGGTCGCCACTTTGAAAGTCGAGTGACGGACAATATCTGGGGATATATAAAAAAAAAAACTGGTGGAGAGTCTTCTACGGAGACTAGAGGCTGGCATAAAGGCTAAACGTTTCAGCACACTTTCTTAGTTTTCTTGTAAATAAAGATTATTTGTAGATATGCAGATGTCCGGATATTAATGGTAGGACAGTGTATAAACAGACACTGTTTTAGCATGGGGAATATGAAAACAAAACAGGTTTCTGTTGATACTTATAATATCAAGTACAAGCACAATATCTATACTAAATTGTTAGGTTCTGAAATAGTTCAGGTTCTAAATATGTAGCAATTGTGAAGACTTTTAAGCTCCCTTTTGGTACGATTATAGGATTCGTGATAGGTGAAGAATCCTAAACGTCATTTGATAACAATATGTATCAATAAAAATCTATTTTCCTATTTCCACGTGGTAAAACAGTGTCATTATATATTTATTTTTATATATCCATATATATATACATAGTTTATTGATTCAGTGAGCACGTAACACAGAAAATGTTTGAGAACCTAGCGATATTAAGTTTCTCTGACACTTAGAGTATACAAGACAGCGAAGGACTTTCACGAAAAAAAATTAAATAAATAAATAAAAACCTGAGAGACGCTCAGGAATTTATTCGAAAATCTGGCTGCGAGAATAGATGCGGCCATAGCAGTGGATAGCAAAACTCATGAGTTCAACCTCTATTCAACGAAAGAAATCAATTATATAATGTTCATATGGCAACCTATAGAAAATAGGACCAGGGTGATTGCTTCACCATTATTATAGCATTATGGTGTCCTAAGGTTCAATGTGGTATGAAACCCGTCATTCTCACGTCAACTGTCATCCAAGAATTCAATATATATAACTTTCCTTAGCGAAACCGATTACTTTTACGTAAGGAACCGCTTTCCGATCTTAATATTCCATTCGTATATAACATTCTTCCTAGTCCTGTGCATGAGGTAGGTTTTACCCTGGTTTAACATACAAAACGGAGCACGTAGCAAAGACGCCAACAGAAGAAAAAAGTTCTTCTATCTGTACGTTGTATCACGTATGCAGGCTGATTTTTCTTGACAATCAAGGGTACCGTAATCGCTATTCTTGTAAGCTGCAAGCTCACTTTCAGGCGTTGGCGCCTGTGGAGGGACGGGGAGCGAGTAACTTCGTTTTACAGGTCTGAGCGAAAATTTTAAAAGAGCAGAAATTAAAGAGAGCGTAACAACGGTCGTCATGTGCAGAGGTCAGGTCTTGCCTATCCACACAACGCGCTACATCGTCACGTTACTCAGAAACTAAAACTATGCAGTCACGGTTCTGTAAGTACGTTTGTCCTCGATTTCTTTGCTGCTGCTGCTCGTAAATGCACGCGTATTCCATGGGTTTGAAATTGCTTTAAATTAGCTAATACATTTTAGTTATACCCATTGCGAAGCTTTCTTCACTCGACTTTCCTATTCTAGCTTTTAGTCTAAATCAGTTCTCGAACTGTGAGACGCGAAGACATTTCAGGTGCGCCGTAATACACACGTTCCACATTTATTTCGGTCATCATCACCTACAGTAAACCCTGAATGCCCGAAATTGCGCTGAAATAAACCTGCAATTTCAGAATGCATCCGATGATACTGACACTCAATGTCCAATGTCTGAGGGTATAGCAAAATAGTGGCCATCATCACCCTGTTTGAGTTATATAAGCATTATAACTGAGTGATTTGCATTTGTGGATGCTAAGCCACTGCTCACCACTCTTTGTAATGGACAGGAGCGATTTAACAAATAAACAGCCAATGCCGGAATGAGTTTTATTGCAACAAAGTAAAGTGGCTCCGCAGACAGCTGATGATGTCTGCGGAGCCACTTTACATTCGACGCGTGTCGCGCCGAATCTAAAGAAATTTAATGTAAAACAATTTTGAAATGTAAAGAAACAACCACTTGTGAGGATGCGTAAGCGTTGCTTCCCTTTAACAGCGATATCGCATCAAATTATTACAACGTACAGATATAATCAGTGAATTTTAAATCTCTGGATGATCGCGAGGATTGCTTTGAAAAGACCTCCGCAGCACACGCCAGAAACTATTCAGCTCATCAATAAACAATTACCAAAAGACAGTTCGTTAAGTTTCACTTAACTGGATTCTGTTAGTGAATTTCCAGAACATTTTGTTATGAAATTCCAACAATTATAACACGATACCACGAAAATTCCATTCAGCATGTATTAGTAGACCAGAAACTTTCTTTTTTTTTTTTTTGTAAATTAACCGAATTTTTGTTGCTAACTTAATTTACTTTGTAAATTAAATCATCAACAAATATTCGGTAATTTCACAGCAAAATTACATTGTCAAGGCACACTCAATAAAGATAGAAATATCATTCAGTTGTTGAACGCATTAATATTACAGAATGTTCATATGTGAAAATAACGATGGGTGAAGGTGTGAGCAATGAAAAGGCGATTATCGCGGTTACGTCGTTCGTCGTAACCGACGAAATGGCGACAAAAAGAAGGGAAATTATTTCGTAAAGGCAAGTACCCCATTTTTACAGTTGGTTTGACAGGAGCGTTAAATTCGACACAGCTTCATTTTGCATAAGATTTAAGTGCAAAAAAAAAAAAATTCGTTCAGGAAACGCTGTATTTGAACAAGTAATTTCTAAGGTTACTGGAGAGCAACTCTTTAAAAACGTTAGCGAATAATTTTCTAGCAAGGATTTTTCAGTGGTATAAATGAACCGAGGTGTGTGTCGATGCAGCTGCTTCAATGACTGGAGGCTACTCGGGTAAATTAAAGGAACAGTCAAAATCATTGCCTCATTCACCAAGACGCTCAAGAAAAAGAAGAAAAAATGTAGCCAGAAGATCATGATGAACAGTCAGTCATCAGATGAACAGTCACAACAATACTGAACATGGGAAGAATATTATGATGGTGGTTCTAGTTAAGAATGGACAGTGCGCACCATCAATTGCTGCTGTACATGAAAGTTATAGAGCCTCTTAGGGTAGTGATTGGTTGACTATTCTAAGTGAGCCAGTCACTTGTTAGCATATCAGCTGGTATATTTGAGAAGGCTGAATCGTTGAACATTACGGGGTTATAATACAAATAGATTGAAATTAATGGACGAAATTAATGGATTTCTGAAGCTGTTGATATAGGAAATTAGAATTGAAAATGGAAACGTTTTAGTAATGAGCAGATTTTAGAGGAAACCGGACGATGTTGATCCGTCAAGTATTTAACAAATTTATCAAAATATGTTTGACAAATTTGTTAAATACTTGACGGATCAACATATTACCTATCGTAATAGGTGGTCAGAACAGACGATACTGGAATCGTAATTCCTCTATTGCAAAAGTACACATAATTCCTCTACAGTACACTTAAGGTTGTCTATTATAGGTTTTGAAGTGTTGTTTATAAAGGTACACCGTAATTCATCTATAGTTAAGGTACAGGAAAACTCACCAGCAGTCTTGTTGTGCTAATGTTCTGGGTGAGTGTTAACTTTCTCGACTTAAAATTATGTTATTTTAACTCCCCATCTATCTTCCCCACATGGATATCATCATCATCAGCCATTTTCAATCTACTGCAGGATGAAGGCCTCTCCAGCAACTTTCCAGTTCCTTCTGTTTTGAGCACTGGCCATCCATTTACTACCCACAAATTCATGAATTTCATCTATCCATCTCCGCCTTTGTCTTCCAGGATTTCTTCTAGCTCCACTTGGGTACCATTCTGTTATTTTTTTAGTCCATCTGTCATCATGTCTTCGAGCTATGTGTCCTGCCCAAGACCATTTTAGTTCTTTAGTTTTGATAAGAATGTCCTTTACTTGAGTTTGCTGCCTAATCCATGTGTTTCTCTTCTTATCTAACAGTCTGATTCCCAATATAATTCGTTTCATTCTTCGCTGTGTAGTTCTCAGCCTCTTTTCCATTCTTTTGGTGAGTGCCCAAGTTTCACTTCCATAAGTCATGGTGAGGAGAATACATTGGTTCATTATTTTACGTTTCAGACAAAGTGGGATATTGCTCTTCAGTATGTGACTATATTTCCTGAATGCTATCCATCCAAAATTTATTCTTCTCTTGACTTCCAGCCATTTATCATTATTATAGCTATTAACTTGTCCCAGATAAGTATATGACTCCACCTTTTCAATTACTGCTCCTTCCATCATTATTTCCCTTTCTGTGGCATACTTGTTCGTCAGAACTTTTGTTTTAGCCATATTCATCTTTAGTCCAAAATCCTTACTAACTGTGCATAACTGATTAAGATTTTCCTCTAATTCTTTGGGATCGTGGCTTATGACCACAATGTCATCTGCAAATCGTAAATGGTTTAGGTACTCTCGGTTCACATTGACTCCTTTCTGCGACCAGTCTAATCTTCTGAAAGCTTCCTCAAGGGCAGCAGTAAACAGCTTCGGAGATATTGTGTCTCCTTTTCGAACTCCTTTCTCGATTTTAAATTTCCTACTGTCTTTGCTAATCTAATAAAGGAGGTAGCACTCTCATATATTTTCTTCAAAATCATAATATGTGGGGTATCTATGCCTTGTCTTTCTAGTGCCCCAAACATTGCCTTATGCTGTATGGAGTCAAATGCCTTTTCATAATCCACAAATGCCAGGCATAATGGTGTTTTATATTCATTTGCTTTCTCCATTAGCTGTGACATTACGTGAAGGTGATCCATAGTTGAGAATCCTGTCCTAAAGCCAGCTTGCTCTTTCGGTTGATTCTCATCAAGTATTCTTTCTAATCTGTTAGTATTGACCCTTGTGAACAACTTGTAGATGTGGGATAACAAGCTAATTGGTCTATAATTTCCAATTTCTGATTTATCTCCTTTCTTATGCAGCAAACCTATGATTCCATTATTCCACTGCTTAGGCGTCACACCTTTTCTAATGCACTTTGTGAAGAGCCTTGCCAGTTTTTGTGTTATGTCTCTTCCTCCCAATTTTAACAACTCTACAGTAACTTCATCTACCTCCGGGGCTTTCTGATTTTTCATTTTCTTCAATGCATGTTCTACCTCATCAGGAAGAATATCGGGTATGTCGTATGTGTTGCTACTTTGCAATCCATCTTCCTCACTGCTGGCATCATTCCCTCGCTCCTTGTATAATTCTCTATAGTAGTAATTAATTCTCTTAATATTACTTAAGAGAATAATAATAGTAATAATAATTAATAATAGTATTAATTAATACGGATTAATTAATTACTACTATTAATTAATAGTAGTAATTAATTAATCCTTGTATAATTCTCTATATTCTGCTATTTGAGTTATGCCCTCTCTGCTGTTTATAAGTACACCATTGCTATTCTTCAATTTCAGTATCATTTGTCTTTCTGTATTACTGCTCATGGCTGCTGATTTAAATCCTTTGTTTCCCTTAATGCTTGTTCTACTTTTCTTGTGTTAAATTTTCTTATGTCCTCTCTGAGTCTCTTTCTAATGGCTTTGCATAACTCAGTATACTCAATTTTCTCCCTGTCAGTGTTTTTCTTGCTCTTCATTTGTCGTCTTCGGTTCATCATGACAAGTGTTTCTTGACTAATTTTTTCTTCTTTGGATTTCTTTTTCTCTATAGGTTTCTTGGGCTTTATCAGTTTCAGAAAGTTGTAATATTCCTAGTCGATATCTTGGTCCTGAGAATTGCAGAAGCTCAAACTTGTTCTTAAGTTCCAGTACATACTGCTTTTTCTCCTCTTCTGTTATCTCAAAGACCTTTGTATTATTTACTCGAGTCAATTTTTTCCTTTCCTTTCCTACATCTGTATCAAGTGTACATCTTACCATTCTGTGATCACTTCCAACATTTACCTTATTCAGGAAGGTAACATCATTCGCAATATATCTTCTGTTAGTGAGAATGAAGTCGATTTCATTAGTAGTTAATCCATTTGGACTCTTCCATGTCCACTTTCTGTTCACCCTTTCTTGAAAAAAGTGTTCATTACTGACAGTCCTTGAGATTCTGCAAATTCCACAAGTCTTTCACCTCTTTCATTTCTTTTACCATCCAACATTTCCTATAATTCCCCTTTCTGCGCTGTTTTGTCTCTTTTCAACTTTAGCATTGAAGTCCCCCATAATAATAGTGTAGTGGGTTTTCTGCTCATCTAGAAGACTCTCAATTTCGGTGTACATTTCTTCAACCTCTTCATTATCATGGCTCGATGTTGGTGCATAAATCATTATAACCTTTAGCTTGTATCTCTTAGAAATCTTGAGTATTAGTCTTGACACCCTTGGTGATGTGCTTTTGAATTCCAAAATGTTGTTTTTAAAATCTTTATGGACCAGAAACCCAACTCCACCTTCACTCCTTTCACTGTTTCCATTTGTGTACAGCAGATTTTCACTTTATAAACTGATAAGTGATTCATTTCTTCTTCTTGTTTCAGCCAAACCGATGATATTCCAATTCACATTTTCTAATTCCTTTTCCATCTCTAATATCCTGTCTTCACCGATGATATATGATATATTTTGATATATGAAGATCCATTATTTGTATATACTGTACGTAAATAACGAAATATATATATAAGCAGTTCTTCAGCACTTTTATCGCAAAAGTTACAAAAATGAGATATGAATACATGAATTGAATAAATTCTGAGAAATTATTTCGATTTCCCACTGATACTCATGCCAGGAATACTCTAAAAATGAAATGCGCGTTGAAATGTCACATCCACACTTTTATCGCATAAGAAAGTCAAACAATTTAAGTAGCCCTATAAACGAGAGTAGTTCATAAAAGTGGTGGCAATGCGACAGTTGAAAATAAAAAGATCGCAAACACGCGAAGAACTTGATACCATTAGCAGCCTGATTTGGTTGAAAAGTCACCAAAGAGCGACCAAATTGTTTGTAGTATGGCATATTGTTCGAAAACGTTGATTTCTAAGTGGCTTCTTCATCTTGTGGGAAAAAAAATTAAAGTAACGCAAACTCACGCGTATTGGGAGTGAGGGGTGCTCAAGGGTTTCTATTTGCTTCCGCTACTCCAATCACGACATTTTGAATTGTCGTAAAAGATGACTGGCGCTGTCTCCACGAACTGTTGAAGCTTTTCTCGTGTTGCTTGGCGTGAATGCTTCTTCAGGAACGAGCAATAGTACACGTCCCCTGCAGAATTAAACAGTGAACAGCATGTAACTGAAAATGTTGGCACATGGTCGTAGGCAATAATTAGCATCATTTTCACATTTCTTCGCTCCGGTCTGAATTTCGGGCGGATAGAATTTCGGTGGCACCATTCATTATGCCCATATGATTCCGACAAGGTGTAATAATATTCCTTTCTATTTTCTCCACCATCCAACTACAGTCTTTATGATCCTGTTTCTTAAAAACACATACGGCATGGACTTATACCACTCCATTCAGCGAAACTAATTTCCACTACACTCGCAAATCACATGATGTCCTGCTGGTCTCTTGTCTCGTTTTATGTGTAACCTGAGTCACGTAATTTCTGCCCATGAACGCATGCATACGGCAGGTTCTGCTACTACTTTCTGAACAGCTCTAGTGGCACTTGAAAGTTAGTGGAAAATTTATTGTATCGCCACCTATTCTGCGGGACTACCATTAAAAGACAGTATATTGGCTGAAACGAGACTATATTCTTAATAATCCTTTCTTTGCCCTCAACATACCGTGTATTCTATTGGGTGGGCATCGAACTCAGATCAGAAAGAGGAGAAATAGATCACTGTCTTGTGACTCGTGCTGAGTGATGTGGAACAAATCATAATATCCTGCTGGAATATCTATCACTAGGAGCACGGAGAATCACGATGAAGGGCTGCGTCGCAACACTGAAAAATATTTAAGTAGTTTCTAGGATTGAAACATTAATCAGATGATATTAAGAGCAATAAGAATTCAAGAAGGTGAAATGAATGCTTTGCTTAAAACCGAGTGTTCTGGAGTTCTGAAACAAACACCAGAACGTTGTAGGACAATTTTTCAAATGCGTGAATCAGTCAGTAGTGTCCTACTAATTTCGCCACTCATGTAACTCACGTAATATACATTATGCAAATGTGACTGGTATTCATCGAACCACATGACTTTACCAATGTGGAAATGGTTTTATAAGACAAAATCCTGGTGCCAAGCCGTTCGGTTCTTTAGGTTTAATTCAGTTCTATAGTTTTCTTTTTTTTTCTTTTTGAGCAGATGGTAGTTGTATGCAGATGGAAACAGAAAGAGAGACTGCTGTAGCTTCACTTATTCGAAAGAATGAAACAAATAAAATGGCTTCAGCAAAGTGAAAAAAAAAGAAAAAAATTGAGCATTCGTTTCCTGCCTCGAGTTTGCTTTCAGTACTCGTTTTATGAGTATCACAAAGACAATTCTTGGTATAATACCTTTAATATCAGGAATTAACTGTAAACGACTGTGGGAAAATGTCTGTTGTCAGTCTGCATACTAAGCTATAGACATGTGGCTCTGGGTGGTAAAACTTTGGATTTCCTTACGGGAGAGCGGTGTGCTTAATAAATTTTCTCTACTGCATGCCAAGCGTTTCGCAAGAATAGCGTTTTGTTCAGGTCGACTACACCGATGAGCCAAAACATTATGACCAGCAAATCGAAGCAACTGCAGGTGAAATACGGCGCTTGCGAGGGTCGGGACACGGTATAAAAAACACATGATACTGAGTTCCGTTAATCAGTGTTACTCTTGTTCTTCAGATGGGAAAGGCAGTGGACTTAGCGAGTTTGACAAAGGCCAAATTGTAATGGCCAAACGACTGGGTCAGAGCATATACGAAACGGCACGGCTGGTGGGGTGGGTCAGCCGTGGTTAATACCTACCAAAAGTGGTCCGAGGAGGGGAAACCCACGAACAGCCAGCGAGGTGTTGGATGACCACTGCTTCTCGATGCTCGAGGTGAGCGAAGGCTCTTCCGGATGGTAGGTGTCACCAGAAGGGCGACTGTGGCGCAACTCACCGGTAATTGGAATGCTGGTGACGGGAGTAATGTCTCACAATACGCAGTACGTCGAACCCTGCTGAAAATGGGGCTGCGTACCCGCAGGCCGCTACGAGTGCCCATGCTAACCACGGTTCACCGGCGACAGCGCCTACAATGGGCACGCGAGCATCGAAACTCGACCGTTCATGGCAACGATCTTCCCCTCTGGCGGTGCCGTCTTTCAGAAGGATAATGCGCCATGCCACACCACCTAGATTGTTCGAGACTGGTTCGCGGAACTTGAGGAAGACTTCTAGGTATCGCCCTGGCCTTCAAATTCCCCAGACATCAATCCCATCGAGCATCTGTGGTTTGTGTTGGAAGAGCAGCTGCGGTCTGCGGCGTCTCAACCACGGACCTTAAAGGAGTTAAAGGATCTGCTTGTTACGTGTTGGTACCAGATACCACAAGACACATTTAGAAATCTTGTAGCGTCCATGCCTCACCGGGTACGAGCTGTTTTGGCTGCACGTGGTGGACCAACATCATATTAGATAGGTGGTCCTAATGGTTTGGCTCATCGGTGTATAAGATATGCACACAGACATCTAGTATGTTATATTGCATTTCAGTAGTCAACTTACAGCGTAAATTTCGCTCCTAAATATTCGGTTTTTACAAGAAGTAGTTTAGCTTTCTAATCTCAGTATAAATGGAGAACAAATTGCCTTCGCTGGCTCAACTAATGAATCAACCTTTATTGTTCTGCGTCTATAATATAACTTTTTCAAGGGAGTATCCCACTTTTATAGCAACTTGATTGTAATAATCCTTTCTGAAAGAAACATAATAAATTTTAAAACACTGGAAAGCTATAATTTACGTCGTTTTACTGCAAGGCCATCTCTTTCTAGTCTTCTTTCTGTTGCAGGCCTGTCTAGAAGTGTACTTTCCGTTATCACACTCACACATTCCAGATAGGTGGTAAACATATAGTACAGAATTAGAGAGAGAGAGAAATTGTGCTTATCTAGAGGTACTAAAAGCAAGTACAAGCGTGGAAAATATAATGGAAACACCTCATATGAAAGTAGTTTCTGTAATCGCTGTATGACGTATTTATGAACATGCAGTGCTAATTTTTTTCTCTTGAAGGTACGAGTACTATGAAAGAAAGTCGATAAAAGCTGATGTTTATTACTATTTGAATTCCAAAGAGATCAAATTGTTGGTGCATGCTTAGAAGTGACATCGGTGACTGAAACCTAAAACTGCTGATTTATTTAACGAATCCAGAGCAATTCTATCGAAATAGTATAGCATCTTATGTAGGGCAACTCTCAAACTCTAGTTCAGCTGTATCGAAAGCATTTTCCAAGTATGGAAAAAGAAAATCTGATAAGACGAATTGTTGTCGGAAAATAGAGGCCGATAAGGGGTTACCACTGGACACTGAAAAGGATTGTATCCCAAAACATAAAACTACTGCCTCAAAAATAACTGCAGAACTTAATGTGTCTCAGCAATCCAGTTTCTAGCAAAACAGTTAGGCGAGAACTTCATAAATCTGAAATATATAGCAGATCCACTATTGCCAAGCCACTCGTTACTGATGGTAATGCTAGAAAGAAGTCGCAGTGGTGTAAGGAACAAAAATCGTGGGGCACTTGATGATTATAAATATGTCATATTTTCAGACGAATAGTAATTCACACTTTTTTCCAATGTCACGGAGAGTTTACATTTGGCGAATACCAAAGGAAGCGGCTCATCGTGACTGTCTTGTACCAATTGTCAAACATGGAGGAAGGTCAACAGTAGTTTAGACAGAAATATATTGGTATTCTTTAGGTCCTATCATCACCGTGAACTGGAGAATTACTGCCACGCCCCTGATTACCTTGATATTCGAGTGACCAAGCGTTCATTCCATGGTGCAAACATTATTTCTCACAAACGATGCCATGTTTCAAGATGACATGCTCCAATACACACAGTTAGTTGTGTCCAATCTTTGTTCGAGAAGTATGAAATTCAGGCTAAGCATCTCCCATTGCCTGCGCAATCATCAGACTCAAATTTTATTGAGATACTGTGCGCAAATTCAAAAAGCAGATTTCCCTCACATTCATTACTCATTGAGCTTGAAATATTCCCCCATGAATAATGATCCAATATAGTTCAAAATTTATTTGAATCTATTCCATGTAATATACAAACTGTTTAAAAAGCTGTTTAAGGGTGATGACCCAACACCATATTAGTGCTAACTCTTATCACAGGTATTTTCGTTATTTTGTCCACCCCTGTAGGCATAAAAGGTACAGCTATTATTAATCAATACCGCGTAGTTATATGCTAAATGTATTAGCACTATATTTTTCTGTTTTGAGCGCTGATCAGCACTCAAAACAGAACAAGGAATTAAATCAAGGAAGCCGTTATTGAATATAATTTTAGTGCCATGTCATGCCTCGGCATGGCATGACACTGAAATTAAGACCCTCATCCTTTTTATTAAGGAGAAAGTGAATCAGCAGGAACAGAACTGCTACCAAAAATTAAATCGCTATTGCAGAACTATTTCTTTTATTTTTCTGTGATGTGCCATGCGCTGAAACTTTCATATAATACGAAATATAATACGATCAAAACAACGGTTTTTCTACAGAGAAAATAACTCAAATTTGCAGTCACATTAAAATATTAATCGCTTCAATATTATTCAAACTAATTTCATGGTGACTATACAATTTATTATTTTCAGTCAGAATTATTTAAACATTAAGTGCATTTCGAGGGTTCTCCAATCACCATTATTACTAGTGAAGATTAAACAATATTTATTAAAGCAAAGAGCGATAAGAATTCGAGAAGGTGGTTGTTAGAAAAAAAAAAATTAATAGACACCCAAAATGCAGTGGTACACGAATACGAAAACGTCTCTCTTAAAAAATACCATTATAGTGTTTGTTTATAGGTTATTTAAAATAAATACCCTCTCAAAATAGGACAATTCACTGCTGATATCCAAATATTTCAGGTGGATTGTTCTTGGTACTGTCAGTACTTAACTCCTGACTTAAAAAGGAATCACGCGACTATAGCAAATGGGTCTTATGTTGATCAAGGAACCTCAACAGCATTAAAAATATGAGATAAGATTTCAACTTCAAAAAGATGAAAGCATTATGATCAAAATATTATCTTGAATAAGATAAAATTTCGCAAAACTTCCTCTTGCATAATAAGATAATTTTCTCAAAATTCATCATATATAGGAAAAGTTTCATCGGATGAATATTTATAAAGAATTTCATATATATATTGTTGTGTTAAAATTAGCAGGTCCCTTCTCTAGCACGCATTTGAATTTTAAGAATGCATGCTTTGGATACACAACTGTATAATATTACATTTAATGTTTAAGTATTTACTAATAATTGCAACAAAGATCTTCATCCCATCAGAATATCCTTCCACTTGGACTACATTACTGTGTAAAGAAACACGACTCCTAAAATTTAGCAGCCGTGTATTTACGTTGCTTCGACATTCCATTGCTAAGTATTTGATTAGGATTAATTACTGGAGCTGAAGCAAAATCATATAATTGCATCATTGGTAACAGTAATTAATAACATCGTAGTACCGTACCCTCAGAACAGTAATCAATAAGAATCTTGAAATGCTTATTAAAATGACCGAAAAGTATTATCATCTAAATGACATATTTGTCGTTCAAACTGTTTGCCAGTTGTAATTTTAGTGAAGAGAAGTAACTAAAACAACCGCTTTAATTTCATAACATATTTCTACATTCTCATTTTCAATAATAATAATAAAACATAACTTTAAATAAATTAATCATTTTCCAAAAATTAAATTTAAAAATTAACAAATTTATGAATTTATAAAATTGTTCATTGAAAAAGCTCACAATTGGATTCTTATTAGAATATGAGTTATTCCTCTTATTAGAGCATAAAAAGTGTGCTTAATGAAGAAGGAAAATCCATGGAAATAAGTGTTCTTTAACGTTTTACAAATGTGTGCTTTAAAACGTAGAAAATCTGATATCATAGCTCGGGTCATTCATCTTTTAAAATATGCTCAGTACGGAAAATAATTAAAATGCCCACCGTCACGCTTTGTTTTCTGGCAGCAACATCGATTCTTAAACAAACAACTCATTCATTTTCCCTTCCAGCCGAAGATTCATGTTTACGCAAGCGGCATCTCCATGAGTTATCCATATACAGCCATTAGGCTTTATAAATGGACTTCCACGTGTGTGTGTGCGAATGCACACACACCCATACATACAAGTCTAACACAAAGACATAAAGAGCAGCTCGGTGAGCTGGCTGCCGCTCCATTCCGAACTTGCAGTGGTTATGGATGACAAGCTCCGCGGTGCCCCACCCTTACGGAACATATCGGGATGTCCGTACAGGTCGTTAAAAACGGTTTATCAGCCGTCGGCTGTGGATGGCTGGCTTCATTAGGAGATTAGTCGTGAGCGATTTCCTCCCCCCCCCTCTTCTTCTCCGTCCATCTGTTCGAATTGACTGAGAACGGAGCGTCTAAGAAGTAATAGCTGTTTACCAATCCCTCGTAGTCTCTATGACCCGCCTCTCTCCTCCCACTTTAGGACTCATCCTAGCACGCGACCGTTAATACCCCTCTAAAAGAGATGGGCAGTAAATGGAGCGGGCAAATCCTCACCTCAATCTCGGAGCGGGAGTGACCACATTTTTTTTTTCTGTTCGGCGATTACATTTTTCTCCCATAATCTAGCACCCTTCGACCTTTTCCACGAGTTACATACTCGAGAATTAATCTATCATGCTGACAGACCAAAGGCTACTTTGATCCAAATTAGTCATTTTGACAAAATGGTAAATAAAATTTTATTTAAAATGCATTTTTATAATATTATATTCGCTGCGTTCGTTTACATTTTTCCTTCGTAACGATTAATTATTTCCATGCGCTAATACAAAACATTAGTTATTAAATGAATGCAACCTCTAGCTAACATAAATGAATAACATAGTATTAATCACCACTGTGGTTAATTAATAGTGCCTTCCTCCGCTGTTCTTTTTCTGCATTATTACTGCAACTGTATTATTGTGGTGCGTATATCACATCCCCGCCCAGGTTTCCTTCAAACACAAAAGCTAAGCGCAGTTATAAAATCAAAGATTTTATCAAATCCTTCTCATTTTTCTCTGTTTTAGAAAATGTGACGTTTTTGTTCTCTTCCTGCACCTTCGATTTAGAACCTTTTATTCCCCCTCCCCCTTTTCAACTTCTTCCAGCTGCTGTTTCTTTTGGACACTTCCTCGAGCACACTGCTGTTCTACTCCCGTTCGATTACTTCTTGCACTGTTGTTGATATCCGGATTATTTCAGATTTCAAACAATTTTAAGAAGTTGATCTCCTGTAAGAAATCTTTCATCAGACGAGTATTCGTACAGAAAATCTCTACGGTACACGCTCGTTTTGTGGAACTTCAGGAAGCACGTGGAGTTTAAAAACATCCACGTTGCCTTAAGTGCGCCTTCGTAAATTAATACATTTACCCACCTGTGAATGATTTACAACGAATTTTATGCAGAAATTACTTTTCGATCCGTGCACTTTCCGTACCAGTGAACCTCGTAATTTGCTTCGACCCTACATGGCAAGACAACACAACAATCGCGAGCAGTAGACTCACCTTCTATTGTCCAGAGCCACGGCACTACGAGATACCAGAGATACATCCTTCGGGACGTAGTCCAGGCCACACACCTGCTCCGTCGACTATGCTCTCTACCGTCTCTCCGCAACGCACTAGCCACCAAGTTATCAACGAGCGCGCTCGTGTGGCAACCGCTGACGAAACGGAATCGATGTAGAATTTCCTGCGTTTGGAGTAGAAGTTACAGGCAAGGGAACAGGTACGGAGATGGCGCTCCGGCTGAGCATTACGGGACACGGTGAGAAAGAGATTCCACGGGTTCGGATATGACTCGAGATCCACTGCCGTGTATTCCCAGTAGTATATGTGTGGTTGCGCGTGTGGTATGTGCTGTCGGCTTTTGTGGACAGAAAAGAAACTAGAATTAAGACGGTCGCAGGTGACAGGATCCCGTAGTCAATACACGGCCAGTCGCTGCTTCCGAATTTTCGAGTTATCGCAAATACACGGAGAATGAATGAATGGTAAGCGCGTAGTATTCGGAACATCCAGTTGTTCGTGATTCCAGGATAATTCCAGGATTGCGGCACCATTTGAGTCTCTTAACGCGAGGTAAATGAGGATTAATGTTTGTGGAGAGGGGATGCTCTGAAGCAGAACGCCGCATAACACCAACCCGTATATTGTTTTTCCGCTACTGATATGGATTAAAAGAGGGTCGAAATACGCAATGTGCAAAAATTTCACGCTAGTACTGGAAGCAGTGCAGCACGACTGGCAGGGTTGGATTACTTCTTTGGTTTACTCGTGTAAAATTTTTTTCAGTCTCTCGCTGAAGATTAGCGTCTTCAACGACAATCCCTAGGTATAACATTGGCATTTGAGAACGCCTTAGCATATATGTTTGTGCGCTAATCTGTGCGAGAACAGCATCAACCTTGCGTTAACAGCCCAGTTGTCAGTAAAAAACGTGCAAGAGATTATCGAGTGTACGGAAGCAATTCTCTGAGAAGTTAGCCATTCACTCACTCACGCTCGCTTTCTTTCTGTGTGTGTAACTACGCCATCTCTATCTATGTCATGAATTTTAGGAAAATTCTAGAAACTTCCGGGACATTATTTTTAAGAACGTAGTATGGGAACCACTGTTCGGTAATTCAGATTTATGGGACTTTTCAGATATAACGATAAAATGACAAGCTAAGTTACAAATTCTTTACTACACATGCGCCTAGTAAAGCAAAAATAGTAGTCTTAGCTTTTAAAAGTACAGAATATCAAGCATCCTATATGCTTGGATCAGTCTTAAACTACTTGAGTTGGATACCTGTCATTTATAATTTAAAGGGCAAAGTTAAATTTGATCTATATATAGGTTATTTCTTGTTGTTTATGGCATCACAGTAGCATATCACATACTTTTATATAAATGCAGCTTTAAAAAAATGGGAACAAAAGGGAAAAGCGGGATGCTTTGCATATTCATCCAAGCACACCACAAGAACGTGAACATAAAAGAATAATTAAGTACGCGTGAAGATAAGGTTTTACTTTAAAAATAAATATACGTATTGAAAAAAAAATTGCAGACAAATGAACTAAATCTTAATTTAGTTAATTTCTCTGTTACAATAAATATTTTTAAAGAAAACAATACCTGTGAAAGTTCGAGATCTGATGTTCTCTCGTTTGAGACATTCCTTAATGTTTCCTGGACTGCTTCAAATACAATATGAGATAAAACTCCACTAAAGTAGGACTCTGAGAAAGATGACGGGGGTTCTGAAAAAAAAAGCGCCAATAAAGAAAACTGCCTTTAGAAAAACGACTATAATCATAGTCGAACTGAACCAGCCTTTAAAAAATACCCTTCAGTATCGACACGACATGACCTCATGCACAATACACACAAAAACTTCCCACAAATTTCGGCTTGATCGCTGGTTTTCACTTGTCAAAACGCATTCATCAATGATGCGTGAGTGAAGGCCTGATATGGAAGACACATTCAACTTTCGGTTTTAAATTTCTCATTCCATTTTGGATATAAATCTTTATTTTTATCCCCAATGTGAGAAAATGTTACGAATTCCTTTCTGTGTTCCATCTTCCGTACATTTCTTCTCCATATTTTCCGCTCACGATTTGAGCGCCTCGGGTAAGATATTAACGAAAACAAACATCATGATTGGACACAGTTAGTCATGATAAGAAATTAGACTCGATGTATTTCGGTTTCTTCCACATTTTTATAGGATTAACTCTGTTTCATTTATGACTCACATATGTAACTAATTGAGCTTACTGGATTAATTCAGCTTATTGGAGATCATGCGATATTCTTTTTGCATGCCGTTCTAGTTCGGATAACACCTCGAAATGATCACTGCCTGAAGTCACACCATGAAGGGAGTTCTGTACAGTAGGCTGACCTCTCTAGGCGACAGTAAAATTAAAGGCACGAAAGCGAACTAATTTACAATTTTATTAAAATCTCCAAATTTGTCCAAACCTACTTTTTCAGCTTTAGAACACCAAATAAAACCTATCGCAGCCGCAGTTTCTTCGAGTTAACCGCATACATGTACTAAATATTCCCCAGGGATCTGCGCAAATACCAGGACGTTATTTTCCGTACCCAAGGAGAGGTGATAATACAGCACGATTAGCGTTAATCATCAGCCATTACCGAATGCGCTATTCGGTCCAAAAATTACACAGGCATAATTCCATTATATCTGTGTAATTTCTAGTTAGTGCGCGAACACGACAGAACACCATTTGCTTGAGTTCCTTAAAATTGCGTGCCTTAGAGTGGATTATGTCTCTTGTCGAGCACTATGTTACGACCTTTAGTATTTTGTACTTATTTTCTCTCGTGGCAAATAACTTAGACATTATTACCTTTAAGAAACCTAGTGAGAAGAAATACAGCAGTTGGACGTCCGTTTCAAGCTGCTAGCACGCGGCTGTAATGTAAATCATCATTAACATTCATTCATATATTAAACTAATATTTAGTCATTTTACGTGTTTGCAATATGCAGAGATGCTCGCGACTCAATAAAGCGCACCACCAAGTCACGAGTTGTGCGTGACTCGGGGCAAAGAATTAAACGCCTTGTTTAGCGCAATCGATACACGAGTGAATATGGCATCAAACAAAATTTCAACTTTTGCCTAATATTTATTCCTTTTTAAATTGATATCAAACTTTAAGGGACGCTATAAAACTGCACCTTATTTCCACTCTAAGTCTTGATTATTTGAATAGTTGAGCAATAATAATCATCGGTATATTAAGTGAGGTCTAATAGAACTGGAAATTCATCACAAAAAGGAAAGTTGGAAGACAATTTATACTAGTTAACCTCAAAAATAATGAAAGTAAAAAGTACGTTCGGTGAATATACGATGACAGACATATGCGTACCGTCTGTGGCAGGTTCTGGAAACTGCATCCACAACACAGTGAACTCAGTCTTTAAATTTTCTAGAACAGAAGAAATTCATCTTTTAGGTATGCGATGGTTGAAATTCAGATGTAGAAAAGCACCTATCACGCTATATCAGCTTGGCTATCCGTGCCAAGGAAACTTCACAACGCATCCATTAAAAAATGGGGGGGGGGGGGAACAGTGAGCAGGTTTGAGGTGCATATGTTGACTGTTCATGCAGCGTAAATCACACGATTTCATAAAATCAGAAATGAAAATCAAATGAAACTTACTTGAATATATTTCATGGCCAGCACACACATCAGAACATATCCAACTACCTCAATATGAATTGATTAGTTTAACGTCACTGAATAAATTGAAATCTGTGAGATTCCAAACAGATGCTACGTCGGCAGCCAACGTCTGGTAATCGTAAAAACGGGCCACTATGCACGTTTTATAAGCGAAAGCCGCTGTTTTATAATGCCCTTTCATATTAAGAAAAAAAAATTAAAAATGCTTGTGGTTTCAGCTTGTTCGCTGTTTCACAATTGTCAGCTAGCGAGATACATAAGGAAATCGTAAATCAGTTCAATTACCTTTTAAGGAACAATTGAAGCAAATAAAAAGAAACTACTGTTACTCTTATTTGCATATTTCCTCTGCCTTTTTAATATCAAACTGAACAGCAATTAAAACATTTAGTATTACGCTACGATGGCACTGCAAAATTGCTTTAAAACATAATTTTTAATGGGTGAATATTTTCTGAGAAATCGATAGACTTATTTATAAACAGAAAACAGCCCACATTCTAAAGAAACAACAATGCTAACAGCATACACTTTCCTCTCACTGTTCTCATAACATTCTTTCTCAGTCATCATCCTACTTTGCCCATTATGGCTTAAACCCCATAAATAATTATGTGCGAGGATATTTTCGTTCGTTCCTTCGAGAGAAAACGAAAGCTAGCCATGCGAGAAAGATGATTTTTTCCCCGATTGTTTTTAAAATCAGCCTAGACTTGCCGTTTGGTTCAAAATTTCCAAAAAAAAAAAAAAAGCGAACGGTTTGAAATCCACGAGAAGAAATAAAGTCATCATACGAATAGACACCTTCCCCAAACAAAATTTTCTCAAGTTGAGCAGCGATCAGTTGTTAAACTTGGCGAGTATATAGTTTGTAATAAAATTGGGAATGAAAGAAATAGAACTGCAGTGCCTGACCACCTCAAAGGAACATAGAGGGTTCGGCTATAATTTATGCAATAATTTATGATTCGCCTTGAACGTATTTATCCCTCCCCCCAAACCTTTGTTCAATTACTTTAGTATTTGCTGTCCATGGTTTTGCCAATCGCGAAGGTCACCGGACCCTGAGTGTTGCGGTCGGTGAGGAATACGTATAATTAAAAAAAAAATCCTGAGGGGCGCCTCAAAACATTTCCTGCCACCCCTGAAACTACAGATTCCCTCAATGAGAAGTTGGTGTGCATGCGAGAAAATGGCTCTGTGCGGCACAGTTGAATAGGCTGATATTCCATAGCGCCTGATTTGCGTCACTGGTTGATATGAATACTTTCAATCCCGTATTGAAGGTATCTTTGCTGAGCATTTCGATTTAGTGTTAGTCATGTGGTTAAAGGACTCTCCACGCTTTTGCGAAAAATAAAACTAAATACTAGCTATAATGAATCGAGACTCCTCAGCGTCTTCCAACTGCTCCAGAAAGCTGAAGCTATCTTTGTCTTCAGCACATGGAACACCAGCTTCCCTCCCCTCGTCCGATACTTTTTTTTCTACAGTAGAGGATGAAGAAACAATAGTTGAGAAAAGGCGCAAACCTGAAGTTTCCTTTATTTAAAAAAAAAAAACATCGTTCCGAAAATTAAATACAGAGGTACAAAATCCTGGAAGAACCTTCCTAAACATGTTAAAACTTTCATGACAATAAGCGTTCGAGAAACTAGTAACGATTTCATAACCAGTGATGTCCCCTAAAACCCATTCGATTACGCGTTCTATTCCATTTTACCCTTTCACCTTTTTCAGTTTGGGCTCTTTTTTTGCGCTAGTAACAAAATCCGGCGGAAATATTTTGATGTTCTTCCAGGTACCGCCAGTCATGAGGTATCCGATTGGCTACGGATTGCCATGAAAGCTATATATCATTTGGTTAATTGAAATATGACCTCTTCATATCGTTATTTCCACATTACGATTTCCATTTATTTCTCAACTTTCCATCATAAAAGTTTCATTTTACTGGAATATTTAAGACTAATTTGTATAAAGATAATAAATAAATACATTTTTATTTATTTATTTATTTATTATCAGAGTAGTTCACAAGGTAGACAGAATACAACAGCATCCCAGTATTTAGCAGTCGTGTGAGCTAGAATCACTGTCATCTCAAACGTGTGTACTAATCTAACATCGCGTTTCACCACTCGGCTTATGATACGGTCATGAAACGTTACTCCTCTGACCCCATGATGTATTGGTTGCCGAACAAATACACATGGATCTACTAAATTTATGCTCGTTCTTGTTGCGAAAATAGTTCAAGTCAACAAATACCTTCTTTCGTCTTCTCAACCTCTAGCCCATGCACGGTACTAAGTACTATAGGTTCTAATACCTCTCGTGTTTGGGGTTTTCATAAAAAAAAAGAGACTACGATTGGTAATAATTGCGAATCGCTGATTTTTTCACAATTCCTCTTCCCCTGCCAAGCCCAGTTCTAGGTTTATCGTATTCTTACAGTTAATCAAAAATTAATCAACGAAATAACTTCGGCTGATGCTGACTATACATGACATCGTCAATGTCGACAAAATGGTCTTATGAATCTTTTTCAGAAACACATCTACTACGTTTGCAGAAAATTTTCCGACAAAACAGTGAACTGTGGTCCAGTCATCAGTTGTTCCCTTTGTCAGTGGGAGAAATAGAGAAGCGGCACTCCACAATAGAGAATTAGTATGCGATTATTACAAACTGCGATAAGCCGACAATTATACATCAAATCGGTGTTTTCGAATTTTCTGCTGCTAGCCAACCCCCTCTTGCACTATCATCTCTTGACCACAAAGAGTAAGTGTGTGTAAACGCAACCAACTTTATGCTAAATGAAAATTACGATCTTTAATGTTTCTAATAGCAAAAAAAAAAAAAAAAAATCAATAATTATCTCCTGGTGAATCCTCTGAATATATTCGTCTGCGGATCATGATGCACATTACATGACTGACAACCGTAGTACTGATATACTATGCTGGATATACATTGCTGCTTAGTACAGAGGATTTTTCATTAGTCATTATCCTTTAAACAGTACAGAGAATTTTTCAGGGTGGTATATTATTTTTAATCATGTAGGTGCAATGAATTATTACAAGGTAATTGTCTATTTAACTTCGACTTTCTGCATTTTTTTTAATAAAATGAATTACATAAAAATTAATCAATCTTTGGTTTTATTGCTTATAAGGGCAGCTTTATCAAACACACTCTCCTGTTTTGGGCTAAAATTCAGTTAGTGCATGTGAAGTGTTACATTTCTTCCCTCTCTTTTATCCCCATCTTGTAGTTAATTCTAATAGATATTGAGCGCTGTATGGTTCTCACCCCAGACTGATGGATTTTGCTGCTTTCTTTCATTTACAGGCAAAGTATTATGCAAAACAATACGATGCAGTCAGCTTCCCTCGGCTACTACTCCTGCTTCACGATTTCAGTTTTATCCAGGAATATATCGCATGGTTTTTCGCCCTGCTCTACCAAAGAATATTAATATTAAAGATAAATATATACAGAGTGATCACTGAATTATGACCACCTACCTAATACTTCGTAGGCCCTGCTTTTGCCCTCAGTACAGCAGATATCCTACGTGGCATTGATTCAACAAGATGTCGGAAGCGTTCGGGAGATATGACCAACCAAGCTGCGTGTAATGCGGCTAGCAATGCAGGTATGAAGGTGATTGGTGTATCCAGACACCTGATATGCCTTTCCATAGTGTCCCACAAGTGCTCTATGGGATTGATATCGGGGGAGTCCCGAGGCCAATCGATATGCTGGAAGTCAGAATTGTGATCCTCAACCATTCCTACAACAAGTGCCCGATGGCTCGGCGCATTGTCATCTTGGAAGACACCATCACTATTCGGGAAAAAGTGTAACATAGCGGGGTGTACACAGTCAGCAAGCAGCTGACCATAGCGGAGACCACTGACCACTGATACACTGTTCCACTTGCATTAAGGGTCCATGTCCCTGCAAGTGAAACATGCGCAACGCCATACAACACCCTTCACCGGCCTACACTTTTGATACCATGCATGATGGATGAAGAGCCTCATGTTGTTGATGCCAAATCCGTACACGACCACACACCGTGTGGAGTAAATAACATGACTCATCCGACCAGAACACCTTCTTCCCCTCTTCTAACGTCCAACTTGCATGGTCTTTGCACTAGGAGAGTCTTTTATGCCGATGAATCTTGGTTAGGAGAGGATGCCGTAGGAGTCGTCTGCTGGTATAGCCCATACGTGCGAGCGTATGACGCATGGCATGCCAGATATTGTTCCGGGTTGGTCCATGTTGTAGTCAACTCTTCAACAGTGCTGCGCCTGTTCGCCTGTACGAGTCGTCGGACCCGGCGCTCACCTCTACCATCAACCTTTCTCTGACCTTTGTAGTTTTGCCGTGGGGTCGTTGTTTGACTATTTTGACGCCAGTCCTGGTACATAACAACGGCGGCTCTCGAACACCCCACTAGTTCAGCCGTTTGGGAAATCGAGGCACCAGCTCGTCGAGCACCCATAATCTGTCATTTATCAAAGTCCGATAACCTTCCTTTTACCCATCACGCTTGGGAATTTTACTACCTACTGAACCACTGACACCTTATCAACACTACGTTGGTAGCCTAACTCTGCGCTCTCGAACTCACGTGGTCAACGGATCGCAATCAATTTTCAAAGAGGTAGTCATAATTCAGTGATCACTCAGTGTATGTCCTTTGCACTGTGATAGCACAGCGAGCATGCCAAAAGACAGAATCTTATCGTGAGTGTTGTTCAAAGCAATCATAATTCCGTTCTTAACTAGAGTGGAATGATGTCATTAGTTACGCTGATAATATCAAAATGATCGCAAAAATCGTTCCAAGTGATAACAGCAAATATCAACAGTGTCATCAATACCAAAATAAGCATTACGAGCCTCTGTCTTTAACTTAACTTAACATAACTTAATTTAACTTAACTATCGATCCTTCAAGGTCTTCTGTACTAGTCGACACTCTCAAACCACAGGCCGTTCGATTTTCCGTCTCCCTTGAAGGAGACAAAATACTACAGATCCCTGCTCCCATCGACCTTGGTTTAACTTCTAATGCCAAATTATCATTTAACAATTATCGAAGCAAACAAAGAGTTTGTTCAGCACACTTAACTCTAACCCCAAACATAACCTCTAACAACGTAACCCTAGACATAACCCCAAACAACATAACCCCAGACATAATCCCAAACAGCAGCCTCTTTACGTGATGGATGCACCTACAATCAGAAGGTATATACGTTCCCATACACATACATGTCAATCCTCTACGCTTCTGAACTACTGGGATTATATGCACCTATGAATATTAAGCGGATCTCTAGCTCTTCAAGTGGATCAACCATAAACATCTCCCAGCAGTAACAATTCTGGAACTTGGAAAGCTACTTTCCACTTTATAAGAACGAACAGGAATTTTTCCCGTGAAAAAATAACATGCACTCTCCTCACAAAATTTCTGGGATACTTGATCGTGAAGAATTCCCTAGCAATCCCTCAGAACCAGACAAACTCTGCAAGTCCATCACAAATTCCAACAGGTTCCTTCCTAAGGACTGTTTATTTCTTTGTTTATTTAATTAGGTGGTTCAGCCAACGTTTGGCAACCTCACCAAGTATAGTACAATTTACAGTTTCATACACAGCTGTTCTTGTTTATACTCCGGCACGACCACCAGGTCAGTGGAGTTTACAATCAATTATCGATGCAAACAATAATCTTATTTAGCAGTCACGGGCTTGAATTCCTATTGACTCAAAGAGGATGTGCTCCTGCAGTCTCGCTCCTGACCACTCGGCTACATCAGGCCTTCTCTGATACAACTTACAATTTAGAATATGTACAGAATAGTGAGGTACACTATCTTATAACGTGAACATTCTGCATCGTAGACTTAATTCTGCATTGCATGCTTATTCTCTTTAATCAATAAAACTAGATCCTCAGTCATCCTTAAATTTCAGTCCATATTCGTAACACTTAACATATACAATGGAATATTCTCAGTTCTTTCCTAAACTCAATCCAACTTGTATTTATAGAACAATAAACTTCTATCCCTTTGGTACAACACTGTCCATCTTTCTTCAATTCAAACCCTGATGTTGCAGAGTTATCAGATTCATCGTAACTGTGGTGGTACAAGGAACTACTGATCTCACGCTCTCAAGAATCTGCCTTACTCTCTCTCTCTTTCATTCATTCATTAAAACGATGCCAATCTGCATAAATTTGCGAAGAATAAGAGGCATCGGCATTGCGTTCTTGACGATCACTACTGAATGAAACTTCCCCTGCGCCAATCTATCGAGAATGAGATGTGAGGATGACGACTATTGAGTCTCTATTTGGTTAATGCAGTCTGATTTGTCAATCATGCCATCTGTGTAATAAATAAATTATTGGATGCTTACTTGTTTCCAATTCTTTTCAAATTTTCAATTTGTTTTTTAAATGTAATATAATGTATATTAAAGGAAAATAATAGAGAATTTATGAATTGTAATCGGACTTTTATTATATATAATTATAGAGAACTGAATGCTTCTAATTTTATTTTGGTGGCAACTACTGGTCACGATAGGGTGTTGTATACTTGTTGTTATAATAAAAAGAAACGGAAAAGAAACGATTTTGGCCCGTCACTACAATTAAAGATCTGACTCATATCTAGATAAAACGAATATGATAACAAACTAAACTCAGTACAAATGTCAGATAAGGATTATTAAGTAAATAATAAAATATTACTGCTCGAATTTATTCAAGATTCAGCATACATTGATGATCCAAAACATTACGACCACCCATCTAATAGCTTGATGGGCCGCCTTTCGCCGTGATAACCGCTTGTATCGACGTGCCGTTGACTTCACGATACTGTGGAAGGTGTCTTCAGGTATCCTGAACCTGCTGGACAGAAAGGACGTTTCGGAGTTCGGCAACGTGGCGAGGCACTGGCACGGATCCTCGAATGAATCTCACAAATATTCAATGGGATTTCGGGACATTTCACGGCCAGGGAGCACACAGAATCCTAGGGCTTGATCCTCGAACCATTCCTACACAATATAGACTTTGTGACACGGGACGTTGTCTTGTTGAAAGTATGCAGTGTTACCTGGATACACTATCACCATGTAGTTCAAAACTTGGTCCGATCAATGCCGGGATTTGACCTCCCGGTGAGGGTGTGGAAAAATCAGTATTAGTGTTTTCACTAATACTGATTTTATGACTACTTGTTTTGCTGTCATAGGCATACTAAATCTTGAGTGCATACTATTTTTCCTTGTCTTCTCTCTCTCGCCATTTATCCATTCTTTGTGCAGCTGTGAGTTTAATTAACAATTCAGTTTAATTATCAATTAAAATATTCATTTAATAATGAATTAATAATATTAAAAATTTTATTGCTGAATTACATTCTCCAAGATGTATATATTCATTGTCATAAGAGAACTGAAGAATGAATATATTTCTTAGAAAGAATATACGCGAACTTTGTTCTTAAAATGAAGACAGTATTTTGAATTCGTCACAGTCGAGTAGGCTGTGGATCCACAAAATAACTACACCATCAGTAGGTTTAGAAATGTTTACAAGTAAAATCACTTCACTTGTTTTGACGAACCGCATAAGGAACTGTCTGATGGCACATTTGAAACAGCGTATGCTCCAAAATTGAAAACTCGAGCATTACCACACTCTATCGTAGGGTTTAAGCCAGTGAGTGATAATGCATTTCATCGACAAGAAAATGAGATAGAGGATTGACATTTGTGAAAAAACATAAAACGGAGCGATGAAGTGAAAAGAAATGAAGGAATAAGAACGTATTTTGTTAAGGACAGAAATCAGAGTTGATGTTTATCTAAGAAAAATTGAGGACTTGAAGCGTTTGCATACTAGCGAATGTGAAATGTGTAAAGCGAATATGAAGCAAGATATCGGTCTCGGAGCTGAGAATCAAGCGCCTTTTATTTACTTAAATGATAAAGGCCTTTATGAAATCGTTTATTTGAAAACTCTTCAAAATATCAACTAACTTAATGCTAAAACGCTACTATACGTATGAGGAGAACATATTATTTAGTCTTAAATAAAAAATAATCTTTAAAAATAAAAATTCACTGCCTAATTCGTTTATTGAAGCTTTCTGCACAAAACTGAAACATTTTTATCTAGGAAGTAAAGATGCGCCTTATCGGAATTAATTTATTTTGTGCATTTGGAGCGGAGCTGACAAAAGTATGAGAGCAAAAGCAGGAGTATCAATAGTCACACACAAAAGACTAAGACAATAGATAAGAAGTTGGAGATATGTGAATGAAAGAGATGTTGCAATAATCGGTGTATATGCCCCAACTAATGACAAATCGGGTGAAGAGAAAGATGAGTTTTAGGACACACTGAGAGAGACTGTGAAATCTATACCAAGAAGAAAGGTAGTTTCTATGATGGGAGATATGAATGCTAGGGTAGGACGGGAACATCAAAGTCGAGTGGTGGGAAGATTTGGAGAAGAAGAAAGCCATGACAATGGTGATCGATTAATAGAGTTACGTGACTCTGTTAACAATATTTAGAAATTTACATGGACTGAAACAACTAAGCATTATAGATCTATCATTGATTATCTCAAGCAAAACAAATAAGTTCAGTTATATTAAATGACGTGCGAGTGTATAGAGAATTTGGTTGCGGATCAGACCACTATCTTGTCAGAGCAAAACGTCTTTTGGCCTTGGACACAGAGGGATACAGTACAAAATAAGGAAGAGACGGATGGGATAAAAATTTTAATATTGAGTTGCTTCATGATGAAGGTATAAGGACTCTATGTTCAGAGAATGGACCATGAAATAGATGAAGAGTTTGAAGGAAGCGCAGATAATATTTATGAATATCTGACACAAAACTTAAAAAAGATAGCACAGGAGGTACTGAGTTACAAAGATAAGGGGAAGATATAAGAAAAACTACTGGTGGACGCAGGAGATTAGCAAAACAGTAGAAGGGAAAAAGAAGGCGTATCAAAAATGGTTAAAGACAAAGAGTGAGGAAGATAAGATAGCTTATAAAGAGAAGAAGGAGGAAGCAAACAAGGTAGTAAGGGTTGCAAAAAAATTAAGTATGGGAAAAAATGTGTGCAAATATAAACAGTAAATTAGGGTTTAGAAGATCAACAGAAGTCTGGTCAGTATTAAAGGATATGGGGAATCAAAACATGCATAAGACACATTTGGAGATAATAACGATGGAGGAATGGCTACTATATTATAAGCACATACTAGGAGAAGATAGGGAAGAGTACAAGGAAGAGAACGAAAATCTGCATAAGGACACAGGATTAAAGGTTACACCATAGGAGGTGGAGAGAGAGCTGAAGGCAGGGAAGAATGGAAAAGCACCTGGACTAAAAGGGATTAGCTTAGAAATTATGAAATATGGAGGGAAAAAAGTGATTACATTAATCACAAAACTAATAAATGGTATATTTCGAGGAGAGAAAATACCAAAGGAAATGATTTCAGGATATATAGTCTCAATTTTTAAAAAAAGTGACAGAAGAACTTGTTCAAATTATAGAGGTATCTGCATAATAAACTGCTTTATGAAAACCATGGGAAGGATTATAAGAAGTCGATTGTAAAAGGAATTCCAGGGATTAGAATAACAATGCGATTATACAGCAGGCAGAACATGATTCACACTAAGACAATTCTTGAAAATAAAATATGAAAAATGTCAAGATTTGGGACAATGTGCCTAGAAAACTGTTATGGACGAATTGGTTTATCAGTGGTTCTATCAGTGAACCACTGATAAATATCATTAAGACAATGTATAAGGACAACATAAGTAGAGTCAAACTGGGTGGGGCAAAGACTATCCCATGAGTTTACTAGTTCAAAAGGCCTTCTGCAGGGCTGCTGTATGTGTCCAACTCTTTTTAAGATCTATGTGTCTAAAAGAATGAAATATGGAGGGAAAAAAGTCCAGAAAATGCAACAATATGGGTATACTTGTTGAGGACAATATGTACATATTCAACTTACTATTCACTGATGATCAGGTGGTGGTAGCACAAGACATGGATGACGCAGAGTATATGTGCAGAAAATTGATGGAGACATATAGAGGATGGGGACTGAAGATAACTTATTAGTAATGGCCGCATGGAGCAAGAAAGCTTATGGCTTATGATGCACCAGCCAAAAAGAAAAAAAAAAAAAACAAATAAAACAATGATAAAAAAAACGAAAAAAAACAAATAAAACAATGATAAAAAAAACAAAAACAAACAAAAAAACCTAATAATTAATAAAAGAAAAGGAAATTAAACCTATCATCCTAAGCGTTTGCCTCACCCGAAGGCGACCTTTGAATTTCCCCAAATTTGAATTTCCAGATGACCTTTGAATTTCCCCAAACGACAGCCTCTACTACCCATTGTAGGCATCTTATTCCAGTAATTTATAACTCGCTGACTAAAATAAAACTTCCTGCAGTCCAATCTAAACATCTCCCCCGTAACTTGAATTTATGTCCCCTAGTTCTAGCATCAATTATAACCTTGAAAATTCCGTCCTCATTCATTTTACTGATGCCTCTCACAGCCTTAAACACCTCAATCAAATCTCCTCTAAGGTGTCTAGTTTCCAAACTCTGCAACCCACGTATTCGAAGTCTTTCTTCATAAGGACGCCCTTTTGCCGATCTCACCAGGCGAGTTAACCATCTTTGCACCCTTTCAAGAAGCTCGATGTCTTTCTTTCTTTAGGTGCGGTCTCCATACTTGAACACAGTATTCCAAGTGTGGTCTAACAAAAGCCTTATATAATGGAATTATCGAACTCTACTTGCAAAAGTCCGATAGGACACCATGGGCCTTCCTTGCAACCTGTTTACAATGCTCAGAGAATTTCATGTCTGACCGTATCGTAACACCCAAGTCCCTTTCCTCCAGTACTGGGTTTAGTTGAACTCCACCAAGTGAATAAGTTATTTTAGGATTACTGTTTCCCAGGTGTAATACCTTACGCTTTGTTGGATTAAAGCATAGCTGCCATTTTTCTGACCATTCCTGAAGTCTATCTAGGTCTCTGTGAAGAAGCTCAGCTTGATAGAAGGATATAAACTTAAAACAGTACATAACTTTAAATACTTGGGATCTATAATACAGGCTGATCGATCGTCTAAACTACAGGTTGAGAATTAGCGATGGAAAGAAAGTGATAGGTATACTGAATGAAATCATCTGGAGTAGGAATATACTCAGTAAGACAATGAGACTTATCTACCAAACAATTGTACAGAGCATAATGCTCTATGGGGCAGAAACATGGATAATGAATAAAAGACAACAGGAGAAATTGCTTGCAACAGAAATGGACTACTGGAGAAGAGCAGCAAGATAATCGAGACTGGAAAAAAATAAGAAATGAACAAATTCGACGAATGTTGGAAGTGAAAACTGACATAATCCAGGTAGCTGAAACAAAAGCTGAGGTGGTATGGACATGCCAGAAGAATGGAGAAGGATAGACTTCCAAAAGTGATTATGAATTGGGTGCCAGGAAGAGAGGAAGGCGGTGAAAAAGGAGGTGTGGATGGATGGAGTCCGTAAAGGCACGCAAAGACGAGAACTGAGAGAGGAAGATACAGAAAACAAAGAACTGCTACTAGAACAATATATTTGTTTAGGTCGAGGAAAACCCATTGTTTAATGGAAAATTCCTAATGAAGAGAGAGAGTATGCAAATTGAAAAAAAAAAAAAAAAAAAAACAACTAATTTCAAGAAGAAATAAAAGGCTTTAACAGAAGAATATGGCCTATATAGTAGGAATAGGCGTCTAAGTTTTGAGATACTTTTTATGAGCATTTTTATTGACTTCGTCATCTTCAAAGACAAATATTTATAGCAAATACAGTTAATATATATATATATATATTAACTGTTAAATATAATTATATTTAAATAATGTTGAAAAAGAAGTATTACTTAAAAAATAAAAAGGAGGGTACATCAGAGGCAGCAAAAAGCATATTCTTCTACATGATGCTTGAAATATAGTCATATAAATTAGAATAAGGTTTAAAATAATAAAATAATGCCAGCAGTACGGCAAGACAAGAGCGAAAAAAACAAAATTAAACCTAGATTCAAATCTAACAGGGAGGGAAGAGAAAGGTAACAAGAATAAAAATATATTGCAACGGAAACTCTAAATTAAGAAAATCTTAATTTAGAAAATCTAATTATACGAATAATAATTCATTGAAATTTAAAGCCAGTTAAAAACTGTTAAATATATAGATATATTTAACGATATATCTATATCGTTAAAATTATATAGAAATATATTATTTACTATATAATACTCCGTAAACTGGTGACATTTATTTGGCTCCGTAGCACTTCTACAATGTCAAACACAATAGCTTATTACAAACTGCTCGCCTTCAAATCTTCCATTATGCAGATTATGCAGCTCACAACACGCATCCCACCTACAGCACCTAGATTAAGGCTACTTTGAAATTAACAAACAACATCAGAACTGTCAACTGGATCAGTATATTCTTGGGCATACGCTCTCCTGACATCTCTCTGAAATTCTCCGAAATTTCAATGGTTGTACTGTTGCGCTGCTTTTCCGCGAATTAAAATGATCAAGACGTAGATGAAATCGGATATCAACAAAATACCAGTCGACTTTCTAAGGGTTCAAAATCTGTGAAAAACGTTACTATCAGAGATAAAGATAAAATAGTTATACCATCAAATCATGCATGAAATGGGGGAAAAGAAGTAGTGTTGGAGGATATTTCCTCCATCACATTACTATATCACATCATATTATATCCAAAACTCTTTATTAAGAATTTTGGATATAATAATCTTCGGTTCACTTGAAAATGAATTTGTTCCAGATGACGACTCAGATTCTGGTTTTAATAAGTCGGTTGAATTTTATTCTAAAATACCGAAGATATTTCTAAGCATGCACTCGAATGCGACCAAATGCATGCAAGTAATGTTTGCATAAAATATTTACTAAATTTTGCAGATTTTTTTTAAGAATTGCAGCCCTCATGCTGTTAAATACAATAAAAAATAAACGACGAGTACAGTCCTTCTGTATGGTGCTGAAATCTGGGATTTGTTTGTTAACGAAACTGAAAACAAATTATGCTTGGCCTAAACGCTTCAGACTTCGTGAAATACCTACCAGATTAAATATTTGGTAGCTTTCCTACCAAAATAAATATAATTATACTGACTGCATGATTAAAATAACCACAGAGACTATTTCTATTCCAAACATATGAGATCAACAGCATTGGAGAATTCCCCTCTTAGGTCTGAGAGCGATCCTTTTCCTTCTTTTCAGTTAATAGCAGACTGCATCTATTATGGACAAACTAATCCCAAACGAGATGACTGACTGATCTTGATCAACAAAATCATACAGGCCTCAGTAAATGATCTGATGATGAGAAATATCGAAGAAAGATCCTTGTAGTGCTCTACCACACCATCAGACTCTAACTGCGTCAGGTCTGTGATATCCTATCCTCTGATGGGCTCGGTAACCCTCTTATTTAATGTTTTTGACTTTTATAATTTATTTAATTATTTTTATTTTATTGCTATTTCAAATTATTTTATTATTATTTTTATTAGCTCTCTTTCCCAATGGTTTATTTACTCTCATGGTTTATGATTTTGTTTACACTCCCGGGAATGCCGAAAAATGAACCATACCGGTGTCATGATCATGAATAAGTAACATGTAAGTGTTTTCACGCTAGAAGTAAGCAGATGAACGAAATACAGTACATGGATCGAGGTGCTGAGCTTAGCAACTTCCAGGAGGGCACCCATCACACGATGCCATATTAGTAACCGATCTCTTCGTGTCATTGCAGCAAAATACCATACATCAGTGGTGCTCAATATTTTATATCGAAAGCCTGCTCTGGAGATTTTCTGAGACTACGCGGGTCCTGTAAGGAAAGAGTTTATTGATTCGCACCGTTTTGTTCTGTAACAGCTAATGAAGACGCACGGCATGTTTCTCGAAAAGCAACTTAAATAAACTGCAGGCATTTCAGCTGAAAAGACAATGTTTTAAAATATTTATATTTAATTATGAATACCAAAAATTCAGTTTTACGATTTGAATATCTAGAAATGACAATGCATTTACAGCAGTGAATTTATCTGAAGAGATAACTGATAATCTGCAATATTCTATATATTTTTTTCTAAGATACCTAATTTGACAGCGATAATTTTCAATATTCTTTCGCGGCCAAGTGAGATCATGTCGAGAGCCACACCTGGCCTGCGATCAACAGTGGCTAACCTAATCGCCAAATGGAAACTCAAGGCGTTGCTATGGCCGGAAATGTTCCAATAGACCTGCCAAAAAGAAATCGGAGGGCGATGTGGTACCTAGATGCCATTAGCCTCATCGAATACGGGATGCCACATGAAATGATATTGGAACGAGCACAATAAATAGGGAGCAGCATATCATCGTACATTACGGAAGAGAACAGCAAGCAAACCAACCATCGTAGCAAACAATGAACAGCGTCGATTTTTCTGGCGCACAATCCTCCGTAATCGGTTCTCGTAATGTTAGAAAGCCGTGTTATGGAGTGACGAATCACGGTGAACGGTTTTCTGATCTGACGACTGTGTTTGGGTCTCGCAGGTGCCTGGAATCCGTTATTTACCAGAGTGCTTCGTCCTAACTGTGAACTTTAGTAGGTGGGGTTGTCACCGTCTGGAATTGTTTCTTGTGTTTTGGGCTTTGACCATTGGTCGACACTGGTCATCAACAATGACTATGATGCGTACATTGGTATTCTGGATGATTCCATTGTGGCAACATTCCATTGTGGCTGTGCACTATGTCATACTGACACCGTGCAGTGACTTGGTTGGAAGTGCAGCTTCAGTGGACTGCCCAGATCTGATTGCGGCATAGACCAACTTGTTTGCAATCAGTAGCTGAACTGACAGCTGTACCTGCAGAATAAATGGACGAAATTGGCGCCTTCCTGTTATCAAAAATCGTTTGGAGTCTGCTGACGAAAATACAGCTCGTAATTAAGTCCAAAGGCGGCCTCAGTTAGACACTATATTGAAACTGTATTAAACACTGTATTACTATATGGATAAAAGTTCCTTTGATAAATGCAAGTGTTCCCGATTACTTTCGCGAATATTGTATAGGAAACAGAATTAAGCATTTCGTCAATAATATAATGTAAAGTTAAAATATAATTGGCTTCAGAATAATATACGCAGTTGCAAACTTTGTAGTATGTAATTTGGCATATTTAATCAAAATTCGGTTGCATTTTTCATACTAAACAGTGACACACAGCGTTATACCATATTAGTGTATAATCGTCATAAAAGACATGTAAAATAGGCAACGGTGTCCCCCTCCCCCTTAAAGTTGCACAATTTTCCTAAGTTATTCCCCACTGTCTATAACGAATTTTAATATTTCATCGGATCTTCCCCATTCTGATTCTCATAAAAAAAAAAAAAAAATGAATATCGTTATCTACATTGGAATTTATCTAATCAGTTTTAATGCTCGATTATCGCTTCATTTTTTAACACAATGAAATAAAAAGAAAAGCATTTGAACAGTCACAGTTCGTTTTCAATCCAAATGGCAAAATAACAAGATCAAGTAAGCTCTCACTGAACCACGATATCGTATTAAACAAATACTACTAAATCCCAAATTCGTGTTTTAGAAATTTCGTTGATTAATCAGTTCTTATCCAAATATTTTTGGAATTTTGAAGTCGCAGTTTACGAGCCACTCGGAAATTATTAGAATGGTGATGTAACAAAACTACTGCAAAATAGTAGGAATTTTTCCAGACAGGCTGGAGAGAGAGAGAGAGAGAGAGAGAGAGAGAGAGTATACTTTCGCGTTAGTTTATTTGGTGCGCTCTATTTTATATTACGTAGGTTAGTACGTGAAGCTGTTGAGTGAAGCCATGCGCAACGTGCTCCATTTTTTGAAATGATCAATTCAAAAGAACGGAAGATTCTGCATCACATTTTTTTCTAAGTTTGGTAAAACAGCTTTAAAAACACAAGTTCAACAGTTGCGAATAGTCCTTGAAGAAAATCTTTTATCAAAATCACAAAGTTCTATTATTATATTATTTTACTGAAAACAAATATCCAAAACAGTGAAACCAATGAGAGTGTATGATAACATAAATACTGTAGATGCGGCGGAATAACAGAGAATAACAATTAATATTGGGTTCAATAAACAATACAGAGCAATATGGATGGTCAGGGCAAGAGCCGGGAAAAATAAACAAATTATTATAAATAAAATTTAAAAAATACATTATTACAGATAAGAGTCCTACATCTTTTTGATCTGAGTGAGTGTAGGTTGATGGAAGCAAAGTACATCCACGATGTTGGAAAAAAATCAATCTGTCAATTTACAAGTTTTGGAAGAGTTGTTCATAATATTCGTATTCGATATGGAGACTTCGGTTTCTGGTAGTGCTAGGTGAAGTACGGTGAATATTTACATTTTGCAAAGCGCGCATTATTTGCCTGATAAAACACAGCTGAGGAGTATGAACTCTGCACTAAACAACAAATTCTATTACTACCACAAATGGATGTGTAGCAAATGTTGTGGTAATAGCGGAGATTCCGGAAGGTTGAACAGTGCAATAAGATTAGCTCTGAAAAGCTTCAGTTTTGTTATTGAGGATGGCCATAAAGGGATTCCAATATAGGAGAGCCAAGTTTTTGTATTGGTGGCAATAGGATTTGTATAAAATTATGGCAGAATTTACTTGGAAAGGATGTTACGTGGTTGTTATCCATTAAGAATTATTAATATGTATAATTAACCACTCGTTTACGACGTGGAGTTTTTAATATATATTTTATTAAGCTTAGCATAGTGTGACGTTTCGGGTATCTTGCCGATACCCATCATCATCAGACCGTGCTGTTTGGGAATAGAGATAAAATTAAAAAGGTGAAGGTTACTAATTAGATTTACATTGAACAGTTCTAAATTACAATCATAATTTTTTAAGTTACTTTACTTTTAGCCTATTTTATAAGATGAATCAGAGGATCAGCCCAGCAGTGCCTTTTTTAGGCACTGCTGCCTCTTTCCCATTTCTCTTCAGGTCTGAAAGCAGTGAGCAGGTAAGATTTGTTTTGTTTGTCTTAATTCATCTTATAAAATAGGCTAAAAGTAAAGTAACTTAAAAAAAATATTATTGTAATTTAGAATTGTTCAATGTAAATCTAATTAGTAACTTTCACCTTTTTTAATTTTACCTCTATTCCCAAACAGCACGGTCTGATGATGGGTATCGGCAAGATATCCGAAACGTCACACTATTGTATATATTAGTTTAGGCTATTCTTAATAAAATATATATTAAAAACTCCACGTGGTAAACGAGTGGTTAATTGTACATATTAATAATTCTTGATGGCATAATTGTGGTTTTTAAACCTGTAAGTGCTTTTCTTTATGAATCCAGAAAGTTTTTTTTTTTAAACTCCTTGGTGAAATCTTACGAATGTGTAGATTTAAGCGTTGTGAAAGAGAATGTAATACCTAAATGCTTCACGTAGTCACATTTGCAGATGGATTGGAGTTGATGAAGTATTATGGTAAGAAATGAGCCACTCGCCGAAGTAAACTGATATTTGGAAGAAACCATGGCAATTACATTCAAACTGGACTAGTGGAACAGCTTAATCGAGAGTGAGTTAGAGCTGTCAAACATTCTCTTTGAAGAGTAAATTGAGCATGTGGTGCATTTGAGCATGTGGTGCATTGAAAACCCCTGCTATTATGATTTAAAATTTATATTCTCGCTGTTATGTTTCAAGATTCCCTGTGGTTTCCTACCACCACCCCCTTATTTTAACACACTGCATTCTTCAACAACTTTTCCAAGATGAAATCCAGTAAAGAGATTTAACGATATCTTTGAAATCCAGAAAAAATCGCATGAATAATTTTGATTTTTTTTTCATAATACTTAAGCACATTTTAAGATGTGGTCTTAAGAGTATTATGAAAAAATGTTTGAAATATGTTTCCATCGACAGCAGAAACACTAGCCGTAGTGCATCATTCAACTTTCATTTTTTAAAAGACATCATACAAACTTTTTTTATTAAATACATCCTCATAATTTTTGAGTAGCATCGTGTACTTCCGAAAGTTACTCACCTTCAGTTTAGAAGTTCCCATTTCAATCGAATGAAAAATAGAGTTGTTATTAGGCACCCCTTACAAAGCGATTAAGCTTTTTATATAAGCTGATCACACAATGACAGTTTCAGATCTGAAATTATGATTTACTTCGCTAAGGCTGAGTGTTTGTTTAGACTGGGTGTGTAAATAGAATCCTTTCATTTTAGTAGAGATATCGATTCATTTATATATGAGCTTTCCTTTAAGAGTGACTACCATATTTAGCCATTAAAGGCTAAAATATCTTTTTGCTTTAAAAATTGCTAATGCGCGATGTTTTTTATTCTTTTAAGCCTAAATATATTTTGGGCGAGTAACAGTAAACTCGATCCATTTAAGATAGCAATCCATAGTAAGAATTCATATTAAAGTTATTTGCAAACCATTCAATACTTATTGCCGGCTCTTACTTTATGTTCCAAGTGTTGCATTGTTGACATAATTCTCAGTCCCCCCCTTCCCCGTCCCGTCGGTTAGTTTTTGATAAGTGGTTTCCACAAATAATCACACCAGCTCTGTTCTTTGCATTGATCTCCTCACACCAAATCCCATTACAGCCGGATCAACTGTACCCTACACCATTCAGTCCCTGAATTCTGAGAAAGTAAATCATTACTCAGCAGATGGCTTAAATAGAGACCGATGCCAACAGGGTAATGTTTTATTCATGTCCCAGTTGGGTACGGCGAGGGGAAGAAAGTTCTGGAGACTGAAAGTCGCGTGCCAGACTTCAACAATAAGCAGAGAGGGAGATAGGCAAATAACTTCAGGTTCTTATGTTGTCGTGGTAATCTTCCTTCTACCAATACGCTAATACCCATGAACTGATATATATATTAAGATTGTTAATGATCTTCTGTTTGACAAATAAAGAACAGATCGTGGAGTGTGTATCGGGAACAACCATTTCAAACTTTCTTCTTCATTATCCATCAGTGAATAAAAGTAATGCGTGGCTTATTGAAACAATTCCGTCTTAGTGGAGTCGGCACAGCTGCTGAACAATGAAACTCTACAGTACACTTGCGCAACGAAGTAAGTGACTCAAAATCCATTTCTCTCTTTATCACGATTTGTTTCACTCCCATTATCATTCAGGGGTAGAAATGCGGTTGGCGATATCGCCTTCTTAAGCCTTTCTAATTTATCATCTCTAATGAACTAGCGCATATCTGCTTTCTTTCGAAGTAACGCAATGTCTGTAGACTATAAAGGATGAATAACTCCACTTCATGTTTCATTTTTCTTAAAACACTTCCAGTAATAAATATCCAAGAAGAATTTCAAACATTTTTCTTGCCTATCCCTGCAGTAGCATGACTGGACTCTTCGTCGATTATCACGGCAGAAAGGTTTGGTAATGGAAAATACTTAAGGGTGCCGTGGCCGATGTTCGCTAGTCGAATAACCTTGAAAAATATTTGATGACAGCCTCATGGTGGCTAACTTAAAAGGACAAGTCACCTAATATACATTATTATGAATATAAAGAATCGTCAGTCCTCTCTCCACTTCATTGCATGTACGCTATGGGGAGTGGGAGCAGAAATAGATGGTTAAAGTATTTTTTCATTTTTTTCGCATGCATTATTCCATTAAATATACCACGCTGCTGAAAGATCTTTACCCAGAGCTGTATGGCTATCCATAAATACCTCGTGTTCTCGCTTCTTTAAGTTCGTTGGCTCGGCAAATACATGTAATGTGCCATGTAATGTACCAGAAGGAAAAAGAAAAGAAAACAAGAAGAAAGCACCATGCATAGGGTAAGGGAACGTAAGATTGCTGGAGCGGCTAATGGTACGCAGTCGTTTATTTCAACTTTGAAAACATTACAAGAAATTCAGCGGTTCAGAAATTCAGTGTATCAAGTAAGTTACTAAGTGTTAATGTCCGCCTAGTGTGGCAATTAGGCCGGCATTAATTTCTGCACAGCGAATGACCCCAGAAGGGGAGGGTCATTCGCTGTGCAGAAATGAATGTGCCCGAATGACCAGTCCCATTCGGGCCTACAGAACGGTCTTCAATGACCTATGGCTGGCCTTGCGCCAGTCGACTTAGTTATCACGAAGAGAGCATTAGAATTTTCCACTAAATGGAATAAATCAATTGAAATATTATATTATTATTATTTGTAACGTCCTGTCTGGACGTTACAAAGGAATATACAAAGCAGGACTTCAAAATATAGAAAAAAAAAAAAAGATTTAATAAAGAAGTGGCAAGTTTATGGCAGAAGTGGGTGGGACTGTTCTGTATTAGGACGGGTGACCTACTCTTTTTTGCCTAATGATATGACAGCAGGAGGCATAAGAAGGTAGTCATCTTTGTGGGACCTTCTTAGTTTCATTTAGGAATTTTGGTAAGCCTTGAGTGTCCTTGTGGATTGATTGAGGATGTAAGTCATATAATGGATTATTGTCCATTGTATAGTGATATATGAGATCTATTTAGACTTATTTAGATCACTTATCCTATTGAGTTGCACAGGCTTTTTGAGGAGAAAGAGAAGTGGCATTCCTGGACTTCTCAAAGGCCTTTGATTTGTGGAGGAAGGGAATCATGTTTTACTGTACTGTATAGATTTTGTAAATAGAGGATTTTAAGAAAAGTGTTTTTAATATATTTATTGTGAGAAATATATTTTTATGTATTTATATTTTTAATGTGAAAATGTATTTTATGAGAAGGGCATAGAGCGTATGTAATATAAAATCAGATAATAGACAACCCGCCTCCCCGGGGCAGGAGCAGTAACACAGCCAACTGGGCTTGATTAGATTAAAATAAATAGTGCCTTAAGCATGGATCAGCGTTTTCTGAAGGAGCACTGGTCTATATTGTAGTTTGATATGATAATGATGCTTGAGTGGCTAAGGGTACTGCAGTCGTTTATTTCAACTCTTAAAAACACTGCAAGAAATTCGGCAGTTCAAATGCAGCAAATAAGTCACTAAGTGCGTGTCACGTAAAAGCTACTTCCCGGTACTTCGATTATAATTTTCTTAATTTTCTCTTGAAAATAAAAGATATTACTGTTGCATTATCGCGCTGCAGTGTTTATACAGTAAACAGTGCTGCTGTAAGCCTCGTGAAGTGATAAAGTTGGTATCGTATGATGTGGTTATTGTTAGGTATTTGAGAGAGCGATCAAGAGTACGCGCCATATTCAAAAGCTGGGAGGGGGGGTTACAATGAAAGTCATTGTTTCCCGCTGGCTGTTGAATCAATTAAAAAATTCTTACGTGATTCTTTCATCACCGTCTCTCTCAATTCATATGATGCAGCCACTGGATAGAGTAATATTTTGCCCCATTCAAGAAAATCCATGCTGAAGAAGTGAGCAAATGGATAAGAAGTAAGAAATGCGGGTTTCTGAGATATTCGCGGCCGTATTCAACGGATTTGCAGCTACTGCAAAGCTGCATCCGCTTTTACTCTCGATCTGATTTCTGAAGATGATTTCCTGCGTACAAAGGTCACTCACTTTAAAATATCAGCGTAACAGAAAATCGAGGAAAGTAAATAAGCGAAATAGATATATCTGAATCAAAGAATAGAAAGCTTAGTTAAATACTTTAATAAAAAATCTTGTTCCTCAGGTCAAAGGGCAAAATCATTTTTTTCCCTCTCCCAAAATCGTCGACAACGACAGCAAGAGGCAGAAATCTAAAATCCTTTCGGGATCACTCTACAGAAATGCACGCCAAGAGAACTAAGGTTTAAAAAAAACCGGAGAAAGAAGACAGGTTGTAAGTCAAAGCTGTGAACAAACAGAAGGAAATTACCAAACGCAAGCTTTCGTTTGAAGACTAACAAGCCGTCAACCTCCACTTGTAGCATGAATGAGGAATGCGTTTTTCCACTCTGCGGTGAGGCGTCCGATAATGATGACTGAATGAAAAGCAATGAGTGTTCTTAGAGGTAGCAGGAGCATTGCTCATCTAGCGAAGCCACTGGAGCTTTCACTTAAGACTATTTTTAAGTGTTGTTGATCAGAATTGTGTGTGTGTTTTCACATTACGCATAATAAAATAAAATAAGATTAAAAAATTAAGGAATAGTATCTTAGTTAATTCTTCCACGAAAATTTATCAATAAAATTTAAATTATATGAGTGAACGTTAATGAACAGTGTAGGCGAATTCTTGGGGTGTCTTAGGAGTACACATTTCAAAAAATTATTATAAAGGTTTTTGATAATGATGAATATAAAGTTTTATGTTTCTATTATTGATTAAGTGCGTACTCTACTCTTCCTGCATAAGCCCTACAAATCCAGCTTCCTTTGAAAATTCCAAGAAAACACGTTTAAATCCGGCGACCATTAAGTCAGAGAAATTTCCACTTAATTATTTTGACAATGAATACAGTCCTCAATGACGTATTTACACGTCATGCGGAATGGAACCACGGTATATTCTTACTGGTGTGCATTACTACATTCTCGCGCTGGACCACTCGGCTACGTACTGCCTTGTATATGGATTTTTTTTATAGAAAACCTGACTTATAACTGTAATACTAACTCCTAACATTTACCAGGAAACATTCTCAAATACCTATTAATAAAGTCAATTTTTTAAAATATTTTATTCCAAATTATGAGTAATAATAATAATGATGATAACTAGGGGGCTTCGCCCCCTGCTCACTGCGCTCGCTTCTTTTGAAAAATAAAATAAAATACTTACAGAAGCTTTCGACTCTGCGTGTGTCTCTTCCTCAGCTATGAATACATAAATCTGTTACTGTATCTTTACAATATCGGTGTAGATCCATAGACAACTGTTAAAGAAAAACTACGATCGTAGTGTGAAAGGCATCATTTCATCTGTATCTCATATCGTGCTCATCCTTCACAACGAGTTACCATGTATTGTACTACCTCGATAAGTAACTCTTCACTAATAGAGAAGACTATTGTCACTTATTCTCGGTGGCCACCATCACCCAGACGGCACCGTTTCAAAGTTAGTTGGCTTTTCACTGGTGTGTGCCTTTCACACTGCGATCGTAATTTTTCTTTAAGAGTTGTCTATGGTGTATCTACTCACTCTGTTCATAATGACTTTTCCGCTTAAATATACGAGTACACTTGTCTACCAAGGCGCATGCTTTATGAATAGCTAAGAGTGGTTAAGATGGATCAGCAATTCGATAAATATCTCCCATGAGTCCGGATAATCAGGTCCATCCTGAGGATTACTGCCGGTCAACTAATAATCTAAAATTGGCAGAAACGCTACTACCTCCAGCTACTATCTCCTCCTATTCTGTTTTTGCCATTTAGGCTACGTAAATAAGTGCATTGAGAGAAATAATATGAAGGCATAGCCCAGAAAATATTTTATTTTTTTAAAGCTTTTCCCAAAAAGAGAACTTCTTGGTTACCACTGTACAAAGTGAAGAGATTTAGCGTTCGGATCCCGTCAATGAGCAGAAGTTTTCTAAAGTTCTCAATCCGGCATTAAATCCTCTACCACGCCACTACGTCCAGTTAATTCCTCACTGGACTGCACTCACATTAACTTAATCAGTATGATGTTTAAACAGATAATTTCTCAGAAAGAAAAAAGAAAAAATGACATTTCATATCCATAATTAAGAGTATTGTGGATATGAAAATAATGCCTAGGGCTCGAGGAAGAAATTTAAACAAAAGGGTGACTGCTCACTCTGTTTAAATCGCATAACTCGGGAATTTCCAAACTTTTAAAAAACTGAATAGTGATGATAAAGTTGTGACCCGATTTACGCTTATGAGAAGAAAATTCTACAAGCGTCGCATAATCTGACCTTAAAATTTGACCAAATCATGATTGCGTATAACTGATTATACTTGTTTTAATGTAATAATACGAGTGGTTTCTGACCCAAACAATCAATGAGGGTATAGAGCAACATGACACTGAAGAAATGTTTAACATCCTTACTCTTCTTTCGTTAGACAAAACTATATATGTGAAAAATTCTTGATGGTGGCTCTCGAAGTATTCCGCAGGTGACTGGCTGACGTCGAAGCTAATCGTGCTTCGGCACAGGCGCTAAACTTGCGTTTCCTGATGTGCATCTTCAGAGGCGGTAGTCACGGTGTGACAAGTCAGTTACTGGGTGGATGCGACATAACCTCCAACTCATTCCAGCTTATCTCTCGCCATCATCTTATGGTAGCCACAGTTGCTGTATGAAGACGCGTTGTTCTTGCCTCTTCAGGTCATGATATATTTTCTCTGTGTAGTATATGCGTGCCCGCAATCGTGCCGGTCCTAGGCCGACGTTCCAAGGGGTTTCTGATGATGCATTTTACCATACTTTAGTTGCAATCTCAGCATTTTTTCGGATAAAAATAACCAATCGCGCAGCGTTTCTTCTGGGAAACAATAAAGTTGTCCTAATGAAACAAATCGTTGAACAAATTGTAAAGTTTTAACTACTCGATGAGATGCAACTGTTTGTTTGAGAAAGAAATTTCAAATCGGGGGATAATAATTACTAACAATTTCCATTATTTGCAAATAGGAAAAGCTGTTGAATAATTTACGTTTGTTTTCTGTGAGATGGAGAAACTATAATTTTAAATGAACAAATTTTAATACCCTGACTGTGAAAGTTTGAAAATATTATTTTTTTCCCCTCTTATAAATCGCCATATTCTGTAAAGTTTGATCATATTCAGTGTTAATTCTGAAGTTTTTCTGTAATCGGATCCACAAATATCGGACTCCAATTGTAATTTCAGAAGACTAACACTTATTTGTCCATAAAACTTATCTTTCTTCACTGAAATGGGAAAGTTGGAGAATTTTCTCCCAAATTAAGTTAATATATGCAGTCTGTAAACCAGTCGGCCTACATAATATAGTGGTTGCCGGAGCAACTTTATCGTGTTGAAAAAATCCCATGTGAAATTTTAAAACTGATCCACGAAGTACTTTTAACCGTAAAATAAAACCAATTTTAATTGCTACGTATTAAAACAAGAATGAATTCGACGTTTTAATGCAATGGTAATATAAGAGACCCTTAACTGCAGTACTGCAATAATGTAGTTCAAGAAAAGAAAATTTTCCTGACTCGTTGGAAAAACGTTATAGCAGCGCTCACATGACTCTCAACTGAAAACAAAGTCCTTCCGTTCCGTAGTTAACAACGTGATGCGTTGCTCAGATATCTCTTAATCACTATAGCAACTAAGGCAGGCCTGAAATATGAAGTGTTACAACTGAACCATGTTACAATTGACCCCGGTCCCCTCCTTCTTTCACAGAGCAAGTCAGCTATCGATACAAGTTTGTTTAGTGGTGCACTACTCGCGACTTCCCGTGCTGCATCAGTATTTCATTATTCATTCAGTTGTTCAGGGAAGTAGCAACACGAGAATCCTGAATACAAGATTGTATGGCGACGAAGACCCTACGAAGAAAGGTATAAACTTCCTTTTGGGAAATGAAATAGTACACCACCATGACAATTCGCTGGAAGTAAAAGTTGATGCACAAATGAATGATAAATCTTGGGGAAAGACTCGAGACGATATTAGCCACCAAATGCGTCAAAAAAAAAAAAAAAAAAAAAATACAAACCTTTAATTTTCTTAGTTCTGCGCACTTTACCATAACCATCACTTGCGTCTCTTCAATATTATATTGAGGGAAAATGCACGTACTCAACACCAGCTACGTGGAAGTGACACGAGCACGGCTTTCTTTTTCTTCGCTAAAATCTAAGGACCAAACCAAAAGCAACATTGGCTAATATTTTATTTAAATTCGAGAGACATTAATAATAAATTGAATTCAAGAATATGAATGTTTTTTATGATCATTTAATAGCTTGATCTGCTAATGCGTACCGTGTCTACAGTCTCCTAGTGATAGCAGTATCTCACCTGTCTAGTCCATAAAATATCTTTTTGCAGAAATTATACGACCAATAAATTATAAAAGTCTGTCATAACACGAAGTTTTATAGTCTTATTTGGAATTTATTACGTGCCTAGTCTACCGATTAACAAAAAACCGAAATTATTAAAAGTAACGCGGTGAAACGCAAAAATAATAATAAAAACAAAAATACTGCGTATAAAATAATATAATTTATACAGGAAAACTTGCGTAAATGTGATGTAGACGCTACATGATGTGATATAAAGAAACATTTTTCCGAAGAAGGCGAATAAATTCTTTGAATATGTCGGCTCTTTTACAACTCGATCCTGTCCTTTGGCAATAAAATACTTTTTGTCACATTTCGAAGTGCAACATCTAAGACCTTTCCATACATCGCCAACTCAGAATTCACGACCGAATTCCTAGCCTCCATAACAGTTGCAACAGCGGAACGTACTATCCATCCCCTTGCTCGGCATGGCTTTCTGGTTGTGCCTGTGCAGAAATGTGCATTCAAATTGGTGTATCGTAAGAAAGTCGTTAAGAGACGTCTTCATAAAAATGGCCACGAAATTATTCAGCATTTCGATTTCTATTGTCTGCTCTTTCATATCTGCCGGAAAAGCGATGTGCTCTTCCTTAATCCAGCCGTGATTTATCCCCCCGAGGACGGAACACATTGCAAGCGGGTTCATTCCTGAAGTCATATTCTCAAAACACAACTCCGAAGACATTGTTTCTGGAATTACGAAATGGCTTCTCCGTATCCAAAAATGACAACAGACTGTGGGTTAGATTTTTGGCCAAAGTGATGTGTGTTCAGCGTCTAGGAATATAGCGGTAAGGTAGGTGACGCATCAACTGCTCATGCCTTTACGAAATTAATCCCAGACCACAGCAAAAAATACATTCCTGAACTTAAAATGATTATTAGCTGGAATTTTTAGTAGCTTAAATAAGATATGGATTAATACCGAGCTTTTCGTGTGGATTTAGTGGAAAGCACTGTTTTGTGCCACGTATGCTTCCGCAGACAAAGAAATACGAAAGCACCTATGTGACCTTTTAATCTATAAGCGGCAAAAATTTAGGTATCCGCCGACTCATTTGCTGTACGAAGCCTTCAAACTGGAGAGTATGGTGGTTGAGGCGGTCGATGGTGTAGAGGCGCTGTTAGTCGGTTATAGAGAGAGCAGTCGTAAAAAAGTATATATACGTACCGTAAAAAAGTATATATCTTTGAGTGGACCGGGGTTCAAACCCGTGACTACTAAATGCGATAAATATTTGTATTGACGATTTATTGTAAACTCTACTGACTTGGTTGTCGTACCGGAGTATAAACAAAAAAATATATGTATATGTACTGTATATATTTTTTATACATAAATTCATTTACATAAAATCAGTAATTTTAAGCTCCTTAGATAATGAATTCTTCCGTTTTTCAGCCTAAGCCCTTCATTTTTTTTTTAAACATCACATCGTTAACTGTTTAATCAAGCTTGTGTTCAGTATAATGCAAAGCTGGAAGCTGAAGCGTTTTGTCTGTTTATTGAGAAATTTTTGGCTCGAGAATTTGATTCAGTCGCTTCTTCATATTTAAATCTCTCTGTTTCCATCAAATTGTGTACGATTCATTCATCGTTCATAATTTAATTTTCTAAAAAATCATCACCGAGTCTTTGGGAAAAAAAACACTGCTGAATCCATTGTTGTATGTCTTCTTGCGTACATCTTCACAACCTATAATTTGCCTGAAATCAGTTAATAAACTATGTTCTTCATTATCTTCTTGTAGTTCAGGACTTTCCTTAGCATTGTTTGAAAAGTTCGCGGTCTGAGTATGCAAGGGTAGTGATGCGGGGTTAAAAAGTTCTGCACCTAATATAAACACTTCAAATAGTAACCCACCTAGCTTCCTACAGGTTTAATAACGTCGTTTTTTTAAAGAAAAATTACAGGTCCTGAAGTCAACAAAGTTGCGTGATTGAGGAAAGATGGAATACATGGAAAACTGGACAGCAGAATTTAAACGAGGAAGGGAAATCCTGGAAGATGATTCACGCTGTGGAAGACCTGCAGCGTCCATCCCTCAGAAGTTGTTGACAGTGTGCATGATAGGGTAATGACTGATCGATAGGTACAGATGATAGGTACATTGTCAACATCTTGGATATCTCATCTGAACATGCGTGCTACATAACAGGGGTTCTCTCTATTGAAAAGGTGTGAGCATGATGGGTCCCAAAGTTGTGGACAACAGATTGTTAAGAACATTTGCATTATTTTCAAGCAGATCCAGCAAATTTGCATGCATGGTTTTTGAAGTGGGTCCATCACTTTGAGCCAGAGCCATAGGAGTTCATATAATGGAAACAGCGTTTATCCGCTTCCAAAGAGAGCCAATTTGATTTCTTCTACTGGCAAGGTGATGGCATCACATTTTTGGGAAGCTGATAGAATATTGATAAGTGTAAGTGTGTTTAGGGTCATGCGGCACCAGGGATTCCCCCATCTCCGCGTAGTTTACATTGTGGTGTGTTACAGTACGCTGTAAATGCCAGAGATTTAAAAGTGTGTGGGTCTTGGATCGTTTAGTGTCGCATACCTTTGTTCTTCTGGTAGTTTAGCCGCTGAACCCCAGTTGGGGCCCAACGTTGCCCAACTTACGCCCCATGGAGGCAGACCAGGAACCCAGTAGCTTATATATACTCTGGCAGATCCTGCCACCTAATTTCCTGAGATTTCGGTGGCTAGAACCTAAAAAAAAAAAAACGGGGGACACTTAAGTTTAGAAAAAGCCAGGAGAGGTTAATGTGGTTCAGGTTTCAATTTAGAAATCGTTAATTTTGATTATTTGTGTGGGGTTTATGCCCACATTCCCTGACTTTTCCGCATCCTCCGTATTTGGTGGTCACGGGCTCGAACCCCGGTCTAATCAAGAAGCGTGTGCTACGCACTGCTGCTCCTTCCCACCTGGCTACGGAGGCGCCGCTCAAGAATTCATCAAATACCAAGTTCCAGAGGAGTGGGCCCAATACAAAGACCCCTGTGTACATCCTCTGTGTACCGTTCTTGCGATCTTTTTGTATGGAGTGTTTATCTCAATTTTTCTTTGTGAGAGATAGGTTTCTATGATTTTATAGAGGTTGATGGATACTTTAGCTTCCCTGAGTCTGCCCAAGACGTTTGGTCACCAGAATGAGTCGAACCAGACATTCACAAGGGCATACGCAGACCTCGTGAGGCGTTTACTTGAAAACAACAGACAATAGCCGATGAAAACTCAGCAAAGGAGTGTTCTTCCAAAAATTCAAAGCACCTACTCACAAGCTGTCACTACTATGGCTGCAATACATGCGTGCGGCTTTGGTATCTTACACACCAATTAAGGCCATATTCAAAGATCTAGCACCATCGGACTTTCAACAGTTTCCTAATTTAAAAAAAAAATAGTTTCAAAACCAGTTTGAAATAAATAAACAGTGACATTGTTTTACAATATGGAAATCCATTTTCGGCGAATGTAATCGATTTATAACGGGTTGGGTATTTTTCCTGAAAGAGCGTGTTGTTGTATGGCAGTGACCGACTATGTAAGCCACTGTTAATTAGCCATAAAAATTTCCCAGTCCTGTAGATCTTTATGAAAACCCTAAGCTGACCCAATGCTGTATCGATAATGCAAACAATATCCCGTACAGCTTTCACCCATTTGTATTTTACCAGAAAAAAAAAGACCAATACATAAAACAAAAATTTAAGTAGAGTTGTTCGTATGCAACTTGGCAGTGCCCGTATTTTCAGTACTCCACTACATAAAAAAAAAGGGATAAAAAGAGGTTTGGTTGCGCGAGAGACCCAGCCCGACTGCACATGCATAACTCAAATTTTCGGCCAAGGGTCAGTCAATGGTAGACCCCCTTGTAATCTGCGTAATGGTTAAGTCTGCCTTGCAGATACATCTCAGGTCACAATGACAATTTATTGAAAAAAAAATATATATGTATACACACCTGTGCTGGTCACGCGCGAACGCTGTTCAAAGGAACCATCTCTATAGAATTAATTTTTTTTTTAATAAAGAAAAAATAAATACAATTATTTTTTTTTATTTATTTATAGTTTTGTACCACAGACGATCACAAATCGAGCAAATCGCACCAAACTCGTTATTCCAAAATCTTCTTTCAAACTCTTTGTGTGAGGAACGATATTTCTTGTAATTTAAATACGGCAAAGCAGGAGTGGATTCTTAAGAAAGTTTCAAAATTTTTAATCGAGGTTAAATATATCGCGTCGGATGTGAATCCCACCTAGCAGAGCTTGCAGATGGTTGATCCTGACTTTTAGATGGCTGAGGAAGAGAACTAGCAAAAATTTCAGATGATCAGTCTCGATTTGTTGATGGCTGATCTCGACATGTAGATGGCTGAATTAGTTTAGCTGAAACAAAATATTTCATCATCTTTTCAAGTTCTCGACATTCCCGTTGACATTCTGCAGCTGATTTTGCAATCTTCCGTTTAGAGGCATTTAAGAGAACCTTATAAGCTTTTTGTCTTTCAGCGCCGGTTTTTGCCATGGTAGTCTAAAATGATGTTATATATATTTTTTCTTCAAATGTAAAAAAAAAAACATTCTTTAAATAATGGAGTCCAGCGCGAATATTGCATTAGGCCCCGCATTTTTCACACATCTATAATAAAGCAAAAATCAATTATCAACAATAATAATATTTTAATTGTATATAACAAACAAAATTAAAAAAAAATTAAATAGAGAAAATATAATTAAAATATATTTTAGACGAACAAGTTAGTGCAAAGCATCATTTTAGTTTGTAGTAAATCACCGAAGTAGGTGAAATGGCATCGTTTTGTTACATCTCGTATTGTGAACTATTGACAATTCTAATTAGTTGCAGAAAAATCTTTTTCACTGGGTACACTGCTGGCAAGGATGACAAGAGTGAAACGAGACACAGTTCGTTTCATTCTTGTCATCATCACATCATTGTGATAAAATTTTGAATTTCATTGAGTGGAAGTTCGATATTTTTATCGCTTGAATCTTCCACATCAATTAAATCGTCTGCTTTCCTCCTTTTGCTTTCTTTAGGTGTCGTATGGCAATGAAATATTTATAAATGCTGGAACCTCACCCGAACCGCGAAATTATCTGAGTATCGACTCGCATTGCCGGTAACCCACTGGTACCCTACCCGATGCAGGACTCTAATAGCATGGTGGACTCTGCTAACGCAGAGACTATCCTTGATAATTTTAGCGAGAGTTCTAAACTGGAAAAGGTGAGAAAATTATATTTTAAAGCTTTATAATTATTTGATTTACCAACGACAAAAAGCGAAATCTGTGGGTTCCAGTCGCAGGCTGCCACCATGATTCTCTCTCTCTCTCTCTCTCTTTTTATTTGCCAACCTAGGTAACATCTTATAATTTAGACATATTTCTTTCGCAGTGTACAATAAATTAACACACTTCATTTAACAACACTTCTTAGCATAATTAATTTAACACAATTCTGCCCTGCACTAAGAAGACAATCATCAACAATTTTCGGTTTCAGATGTATTCTTCTTTCTTGGATTAGAAATCCAGCTGCAGAACAATCTCTTTCACTGGCTATACTGAGAACAGGAATCGAAAAATAAAACGAGCTACAGCTAACAAGAACAACTCCACAATTTAAATAGTTCTCCAATCAATTTTTCTGTGTTAATAAATTATCTTATATCTGTTTTTGAGTAGCAGGCTAGTCAGAGGTGATTTCCCGGCAAATATTCACTTCATGAATACCATGACATTTTTTCTAACTTCCAAGCTATCTCCTCACTTGTAAAGCTTTTTGCATCATCATTCTTTTGATGTTGGAGCAAGGCCTCTTATGAGTCCTCTGATTGGATTAACATTTCATCTTTCTTGCATAAATCTCATCCATAATGCGTTGTCTGTTATCTCTAATTTTGGTTACTCTAAAGTGGAGCAAGAAATCCAGTCTTTTACAGTTGTCTGGCCCACACTGAAATTATTAGCATTATTATTATCTCTCTATACATTAAAATGATTTCCTCCTAGTAATATTATTCGAGCCAATGGGAGAAGCGAGCGAAGCAATTACGTCACTACAAATGCGCAGGCAAATAATTATATAGGTCATTTCCTGATTAGATTTCGATCAGTGTGTTTCAACAGGTGTGTCCTTTACATATAAAACATTTGACTTACTCCGTCATACCTCTACATTTTATCTAGAAAGGCGTATGCGGCGGGGATTGGCGAGCAGGGCGCAAAGCACCCTAGTTATTCTTATTATTATTATATATATATATTTAGACTCACCTTTATCGAGTCTTTTCAGAGAATCCAGTTTTCAGGGAAACAACAACTCTCATTCTTTTAACACCTATATTTCATTAATTTACGTAATAATTAATTAAATTACGTACTGTAAATTACAATAACAAACAATTTTACAAATCGTGCAAACACACAACTGACCTCTCCAGAAGCATACAACTGCACACGCTGACACGATGTATCACAGTAACCTATTAGCTGCAAGCATCCTGGACTAGTGCTTACGGCAGTGTGTCGTAGAAATCAGATAATATGTTTATATAAGATATAATATATACGAGGAGAGAGGAAAGCGTCGATCAATCAAGCCAGTCGGTTAGAGGAATTCTGCTGTGCTAAACTAAAATACGAATATTCAAGCAGGAAATCTGTTTATTAACCATTAATGCTCGCCTGCTATATTAGTATCCTCAATATTTTCAATGAATATTATGGGGAGGTTTATAAATCCGTCCCGCTTCTCTTCAAATATGGGGCAACCTCAAAACCTGGAGGCAGACTTTAATCGTTTAATTCAAAATAAAAAAAAAAATCATAAAAATAATAAAACAAAAAGTACAGTCACATGCAAACTTGAACTAAAGGCCTATAAATCAATGTAAAAGAGGGAAGTGGCTGCGAGATGAATTCCATTGCCAAAACGAAGTGGCATCTAGTTAGCTCATAATATGTGATTTGTTGCCAAATTTTTTCTTGGGCGGGGAGAAATTATAATAGCCACTGTTTTTCTAAAGTATAATAGTATATTACACTTTAGTACTTTAGTATATCGTTTAAAGTATAATAGTATATTATACTTTAGACAAATAGTTAAAGTAAAACCGTGAAAAATCATAGACGAGTAGAAGGGACAGCACAACTCTTGTCATTTTTTTTTCGATTCTCACTAGTCAATAACCTAATTTCAAGATTATATTTGTTTATAGCAACGAACTTCTGCATCTCTCTCTCTGTCTCCATAAAAGTTCTTCAGATGGGAAAAAAAAACGGCGCATGTTTGATAAAATATATATTTGTAATTATTTTTTTTCTTTTATCTCCTGAATGTGTCCAAATATCCGTTATCTGAGTTTTAGTGTATGGTAAAGAATTTTGCAGAATTTATGCGCACTTTATAAGTTATGTGCAACAAGTAGTTTCTTATTATTATTACTAGCAAAGAGAATTTTTCTACGCATGTAAGCAAGACTAGATTTGTCACCTATCAAATATCTTTTCTGATATCCGCTTCAGTTGACTTTGAAACGATTTGCCTGTCAGTTAATCGTTTTAATGCCTAATTTCATTCGTTGACGTTTAATGCAGGAGTTCTTCCATTTCCACCCTCTCCCCCACGAATACCACCACAGTGCTATTTGGGAACAATGCTTAAAGTTAATCGTGGTACGATTCCCTACGTAGTAGGTTGGGTTTCTAATACGTAATAATTATACACACATTAACAGTTAATTATACTGCATATTTATGTAGTATTATTGTATGTACATTAAAAGTTAATCTACTGTAAATAACTCGTGTTGCAATGTAAATCAGTCAAATAATTTCTTTGTATCTATTCCATTTTCCTTTCCACTTGATTCTAGGATATATAACAATTATCGATTTACTTCAATAAATAATCAAGCTTTTATTATTAATTATTGCGCATCATTCCATTAAATATTTCTAAACAATCTGTAGTAATTCAATACGACGTATCTTTAATTTCCCATTGCAGCGTCTCATCATACTCTCGATGGTATTAATAAATTAGGCCTGACGTAACCGAGTGGTCAGAAGCATGGTGCAGTAGCACGCGCTCTTTGCAGTGGACCAGCGTTCAAGCCCGTGACTACTAAATACGATTAACGTTTGAATTGGTGATTTCTTGTAAACTCCACTGACCTGGTGGTCGTGCCGGAGTATAAACAAGAACATTTATTTAAATAAATAAATTTTCTGTTCATACTTCGGAACAACCGCATGACATCAGATTAAAGGAGTTCACAAGTTAGAGAGAATACAACATCATTCTATCATAAGGGGAAGTCTTGTATGACCAATTTGATTGGATACTACGATGCAGTCACAAAGGAACTGGATGCAAAAAATAATTTTGATATCATATACTTGGATTTCAGGAAGGCTTTTGATAAACTGAACATAAACTGCTGTACACATTGGAGCGGTATGGCATTAAGAGTAAGTTGCAGCAATGGATAAAGGGATGGTTGAGTGGGAGACGGCAGAGAGTAGTATTAAATGGATACTGCTCTACGTGGACTAATGTTATTAGTAGAGTACCCCAGGGTTTGGTGTTGGGGCCCATTGTTGTTTTCTGTATTTATCAATGATATCGATAAAGGCATAACAGGCTTAATGTCTAAGTTTGCAGATGATACAAAGGTTGGCAGTGTTGTTGATGACAGTAAAGACAGTATGCTACTGGAACAGGATCTCGAAAAGTTAGGCAGATGGGCTGAGAGGTGGCAACCAAAGTTTAACATGGACAAATGCAAAGTACTGCATATGGGTAGCAGTACCCTAAGAGAAACGTATCAACTGTGTGGTACTACACTCAGGGAGGTGGAAAATGAAAAAGACCTGGAATTGTGCAGTCAGATATGAAATTCTCTGACCAGTGCAGAAGGGGCTGCTAGAGCAGGTCATGGGGTTTTGTCAATGATATATAGGAAGTTTGCTAGCAGAGACAAGGAGATGATTATCCCTTGCTATAAGGCAATGGTCACGCCACACCTTGAGTACTATGTACAGGTCTGGAGGCCTCATTTTAAGAAGGATGTAGAGTTGCTAGAACGAATACAGAGAAGGGCAACAAGATTGGTGAGAGGAACAAAGAGGTGCACTTAACAAGAGAGGCGTAAATTCTACAAGTTTCAGCATCTGGAGACTAGGCACCTCCGAGGTAATCTGATTGAGGTGTAGAAGGCCTTGAATGGTTTGAGCGGGCTCAATGCTAACGGGATACTTCCGCTCAGTCTAAGAGAACCTGAGGGGGTGTAGAATGATACTGAGGAAAGACAGTTGTAGAATAGATGTGCGGAAGTTTGCCTTCAGCCAACGGGTAGTTGATTGTTGGAACAGACTTCCATCTGTTGTTGTGGAAGTTGACAGCTTAAATAAATTTAAGGCTGAACTAGACAAACATTTGGAGTGACCGGATGGATGAAATGGGAAGGGTTTTTTTTTTTTTTTTTTTTTGGTTGATGCTATATAAGCTTGCTTTCTCGCATCATATGCCTCAACTAATACTAATGCTAATATTTAGTAGTCAAGCGGCTTGAACCACGGTCACTCAAAGCGCGTGCACTTTTTTTTTACCCTAGTGCTTGTCGGCTATGCAATACAATAGAACTGTGGTTTCCAAACATTTGCCCACGAGTCAAATACGAACTCACATTTGCTTTGCGACCCCGGTGTTACTGCATCACTTGTTGCGTAGCAAATTTCCGTAGAACTGCAGCCTAATATAAAAATTAACAATTGGGGAAAAATAATGAAATATAATATATAGTCAGTGCACGCCGCTTATTGTGATCACAGTTAATTTTATCATTCGTTTAATATTATCAATTTTATGATAATAAACCCCGAGGTTTCGGGAGGAAAAACCATGCTACCCTCGCCTGAGACCGACTGACTCAGCCACGTTGTGAAAAAGGCCCATAAAAATTCCTCACGTCATCGACAGGACTGGAATTTTTTTTTTCCACCAGGTGTGGGGAGAACAGCGATTCTATCAATTGTGCTACCCACGAGGGCGTGAAATGGGTTAACGACCTCACACTCTCTCATGCAAGACTTCGGGTTTCTCCAGCCATGAACGGATTATGTTATAACCCTTCAAAATTTATACATTAAAGATAATTATTATCAATCAATTAACTCTTTATTGAAATAATTATTCGGGTTAATTTGTATCAAGGGTTTCAAGCTGAAAACAAACGCGTAGATAGCTACGCGAATAAAATGCCACGATATCCAGGTTGGAGTGAAGGCAAAAACGCTTCACCGAGAGCTTAAGAAGAAGCCCTGATATTTGCACCCATCCATCCTTGTCATTGTTAATATGCCAAAAATTAGAGTCATTATCCGCTTGGCGTGTTCATAACTAGTGTGCGAGCGATCGCTATGACAACAGAGCAGCTGACTAGTGGTTAAGACTAGTGGCTAAGGAGATAGAAGACTGAGATAATTTAAGCGACTGCCACGGTAACTACGCCAAAGTGCATACTAGTCAAAACGGAAGTCGTGTAAACCAAGCGTCGACATTTTGTGCTCCGAGTTTGTTTTAGCGTCTTACACTCGCCTCCAGCGACCACCGAACGTAACCACCGTACCTGCCATCGTTTCCATGTCGACTTTTCAACGAAGCGTGGTGTTTGGCGAACAAAGGGAGGTAAACCGTGTATGCACTTTACACTGGAGAGGCCTAAATACGTGACTCTAGTTATAATTAGGAAAGCCGTTTTATTGCTCTTTACTACTACAACATACCGTTAACTGACAGCATGCCCGGTAGATGTATAATTAATGCTAAAACTTAAGACAGTTCATTGCGTAAGCCAATGCAATCCTTGAACTTCCCTTTACACAACGTTACACATCACGGCCTGCAGAGAGAGAGAGCGAGAGAGAGAGAGAGAGAGAGAGAGAGAGAGAGAGAGAGAGAGAGCGAGAGAGAGGTGGGAGATTTGCGTGTTTTGCGGCACCCCTGACCTTCTGCAGTTTCCTGCCCTGCTAACAGACCCACCCTATGCGTGCGATCCGCGCAGCACGTGACATGGCACAGTCACGTCCGACGGCTGCTCCGTAGGAAATTATTAATACCCCAGAGCGGTACGCACCCTTATATATAAAAAGCATTTCGTTCACCGTGAGTGCTCGTGTAAGGGGAAAAAAGGAGGGGAGATAGGGTCTGCTGCCTATATACGAGCAACACGAACGCACTGATCCTCATGCACGTGCTCTCGCCCTCCCCTTATGCCCATGCACACAACACTTCCTAAGTCTCTGATCGCGGTGGGCTGTGATGTAATCGATTGCGCGAATCTGTTAAGGTAAATGTCAAATATCGTATTTGTGATCGAACTTGCGCGTATTCAACACGTACGCCCGCAAATTCTTTACTTTTTCGTCTGTTTGCACTGAGTAAAGTGCCGCAATTGCCTTCACGTCAGCAGCATCATACTGCCATTAGCATGGCACTGATGCGCCATTAGAAGACATTTTCATGGATCATTAGTCTCGTCCGCGATTTCTAGTAAAACGTGTTTCCCCGTTCTAGTCCTGTTGCCAAGAGCACCAATACATATAGTGTACTCGATAATCCAACGGACAGACAGGTCTCATATTTATCCAATAATAATAATAATACAGCTTTTATTTGAGGTTGACTCATATTTACAACTTAAAGAAATCAAGCTGCTTGTTAACAAACCGAATTACAGCGTATTTAGTTTCGAATTACAGCGTATTTAGTTTCGAATTACAGCCTAATTTAGTGTCTCCTAATAACTAGCAAAAGAGGTGAAGTTGTCTGGACCGGATCGTTGGGTGGACGTGGCGCGTCATCGCTTTAGTCGCCCTTGTCCCATAAAAACCAAAACCAAATCAAATCAAACGAATCGTTGCACATTCTGTTACTGTTTTTCATTTTATCTTAGGAAAAAAATTTGACATTCTCGAATGTGATTAGCTGACAGAAAAAACAAGATAGTTTCAACAAGCATATACACAGCGTGTTTTTCAGGGAACTTTTCTCACTCATGCATTAGCCTAATTAATTATATTCATAAATATGTGCTTAATACAAAGTTACAATAAAATTTTTCAGTTGCTCAAATATTCAATTACTGTTAATTTTCCCTTCACCCAACGATGAGTAATTTTACGAGTTATTATTTAAAATGGTTATAATAATTACATTACTGTTTACTGTCAAAACGTAACGTATTAAACTTTCATTCATTACTCAGCGTGCTCATCTTATCGGCAGAAAGGAAAATTTCTGTGGAATCCTTAATGTTTTCGATGTGAACGATAAATTCATTTTAAATGTATCTACAACATAAAAATAATGGATAGAGCAACAGGAATGAATCAGCCTGCAGAAACTTGATCTCAACGGAAAAGTCTCCATTAACTCATATGCCTGGAAAACTTCCAATCAAACTGCAAGAAGTACACATCTCACTGTTTGACTCCAGACACTGTACAGTAAATTCCCTTACAGCGCTTTTGAAGACTATCCTCAAAGAGAACTGTAACCGGCAAAGTGTTATAAGCGTGATTGCCTTTTCGCGGGGTATTTTTCATATTTCTTCAATCTTTTGGTATATTACATTGATTTTTTCATTTTTTTTTTTTCAGGAAGAGGAAGAATCCCATATCAGCGCTACGCTTGTTCAATCTAGTCAAAGCCTTAAACATCCCAATCAGATCACCTGGCAGATACCTAGTCCCCAGATGTTGCAATTTGCAGAATTGAAGCTTATTTGGTAAGAGCATCCCTTTGTGCTTCTCACCAATCTCGTTACTCTTCTCTGTACTAGTTCCAGCAGCTCTGCATACTTCCTAAAATCATGCCTACAAGATCTCCATGCAGAACTCAAGATGCAGCCTGACCACTGCCTTATACAATGGGATAATCACCTCCTTATCCCTGCTAGATAAATTCCTGTATGTCATTGATAAAACCCCATGAGTTGTCCTGGCACCTGTCTGCCTGCACTGTTCAGATAATTTCATATCTGACCGCATAGTTACCTCAAGATGTTTTTCATTTTCAACTACCCTGAGTGTAGTACCACACAGTTTATAATTTATCCTGGGATTATTGCTACCCATATGCAGTGCTTTGCATTTACCAATATTAAACTTCAATTGCCATTTCTAAGCCCGCCTGCATAATTTTTCCAGATCCTGTTGCATACTAACAATATGCAATATAGAAAACAACAATGGGCCCAACACCGAACCCTGGTGGCCGCTACTAATAACATAAGTTCATGAAGAACAATATTCAATTATTACCATTCTCTGTTTTTCCCACTCAACCATCCCTTCATCCTTAGCAGCAACTTGTTCTTAATGCCACAGTACTCCAATTTGTACAGCAGTCTTTTATGTGCGACAGTATCAAAAGCTTCCCTGAAATCCAAGTCCGTATATGATATCAAAATTACAATTTGCTTCCGATTCCTTTGTGACCACATCATAGTAACCGATCATATTGGTGAAAAGGATTTCCCATGCTCTGTTTGAAGTATAATTTCGGCCTTATCTAGATGATCCTGCATTACTTCTTTTACCAGTGTCGCCATTATTTTCCCTGGAACAGAAGTTAAACTAGCAGGTCTGTAATTACTCGTGTCACCCTTTGAACCCCCTTTGTGAACTGTGGATACATTTGCACATCTCCAGTCGCGCAGGGACCTCCCTTGAATCCAAAGGTTCTCTCACAGTTATGGCTAAGGGTTTGCTTATCTTCCTTCGCTGCCTCCCTTAATATAACCGGATAGATCCCATTCCCCCCTCCCCAAGTTACTTTTCTCATGTTTAACTTCAACAATTTCTCCTCCATTTTTCTCTGAGTTATTATTTATCTCTCTGAAAAACATTTATTTCTCTGTTAGAGCGTGATAAACTTCTGGAATCTCCTTCCCTACCTAAAAGGTTCCTCATGTGAATGCAGATGCAAAATACTCATTCAGTTTGTCAGTAACCTGAACTGGTTCATCAACAGTCGAACCAACAAAATCAAATAGACTAATTTGCTTCATCCCCTCGCTCTGAACTTTACATAAAAAAAAAAAAATCTTTGCTGTTTTTCTATGCATCCTTTGCCAGAGATTTCTCGCAGTCTGCCTTTGCTTGCATGACCTACTTTGTGACCTGATTACAGACTAGTTTATACACTGGTGTGCAAAATTTAAGGACCAGTTAGGTTTTCACCTGTAGCTTCTCATAGGAGTGGCCTGGATATGGGAAAAGCATACCAAAGGAATCTCGTAAGGTCATTAAATGATGAAGGAAACAACACTGACAGACAACGGAAACAAAACGGTACAGAGGGACTTTATTCAAAAATGGCAACACAGCACTGGCTGCCACGATACAGATGCATCACTGCCAAAGATGGAACAAAGGGAAGAGGTGGTCCTCAGTAGGAGATATGGACGGCCATACTTAGAACAACGTTCTTGATAAGTTCTTGCGGTAACATCGTCCATTCCTCTGTCAGCGCCATCTTCGGCTGGTGAACATTTTCTGGTGGGTGTGGACGTGCCGCTAGGCGTCTCTCCAGAGCGTCCCATATGTGTTCGATGGGATTTAGATCGGTGGAACGGGCAGGCCAATCCACAAGAACAATGTCCTCACTTTCCAAAAGCATATCAACAGCTGCAGTGCAATGGGGTGTGGCGTTATCATCCATAAACTCGAACTCGGGGCCAATGGCACCTCGAACAAACGCACATGGGGAAGGATTACCTCAGTACAGTAGCATGCACCGGTTACAGTACCGCCTTTCAGTATCTGGAGTTGTGTACGTCCATCCAAGATAACGCCTTCCCAGACGAGAACACCTTGACCTCCATATCGATCCCTTTCAGCGATGTTTGCCGGGTGATACGTGTGCCAACCTCTCGCCAGATTAGCTGACGTCCAGAATCGCTGTTGAGACTGAATCTACTGTCATCAGTAAGAGTACCTTAAGTAAAGATTTTGTGGTTTAACCTTTAGAAATAGTGTTGGTCCTTAAGTTTTGCACACCAGTGTATATACCATAGGCTTTTGTGTCATCGGATAATTTATTTGCATCCCATGCACTTTTCTTCTTTGCTACGAGTTTCATCACTTTATCTGACATTCATTTAGTCCTAAACCTTGAAGAATATTTTTTAACTGGCACGAAATGCCTAGTAGCTTCTGTAATTAATTATTTGAACGCTTCCTTCCCCTTTAGAATTTTCTGATTGTAACATCAATTGATGCCACTGTATAGAATTTAAAAACTGTCTGAGACCACTGTAGTCACCTTTACGAAAGCAAAAACTCCTACCCTTTATCCCTAATACTGGTTACATCTTTAAGTAAATCGTAAATCAATACGTATTGGGCATCCTAGAGAATAATGGGCCATCCATTATTCTTCGGCTGGTCTCCGCCAGGGCTGCCTGAACTTCCTGAAGAGAGATCAAGTTTAAAAAAAAAAAGAAGTGGTAGAGTGTGGGGAGGACAGTGGGTAACGCAAGAAGGGGGCATGAAAGTAAGTTTGAGAGGATGTAGATTAAAGCATCCCATATAGTTAAAGGTGAAACATAAGCTCCACTGGGCGAAAGGGAAAGGGGAATAACCCCAGGGAATGGGAAGGAAAGCTTTACAGCAGAAGTGCTGGATGTGATCGCCTTTGGCGTTGGTGTAGATTTAAGCCACGGATCCTGCCTAGTCCAGGAATTGGATTAGTAACATTCCACCCTGAGAAACAGAGTCAGCAGAGGTTTGTCGTTGTCCATTCCTGGGTAAGAAAACAAGTCCGGAGATAGGGCTAATCCAATAGATGCCACATCCGGGAGTGTGGTCAGTCCAGTAGGTGTCAAATCCACAGTCGATACAGTGAGTGTCAGGTCCAGGGATGAGGATAGTCCGGTGGAAGTGTTTTTGGTTTGCTGAGCAGCGAGCAGGGATTTTCTTCGTTCAAATAGAGTCCGCGCAAAACAGGAGAAGGCTTTGTAGCGATGTGACTCACTGAGTAGATATACTCATGTCTTTAAGGAATATTTTGTATTTCTGTAAAATGGGTGCATCGGAAATCCTCGTAGCTGGAGCAATCATAAACGAAGTGGTTCCAATCTTCAGGCTGGCCAGAATGACAGATCCTGAGTGATTCCCATTGATGCTAATTTAACCTTAAAGGAGTTGTGACCGGAAGAGAACAAGGACGGAGATTAGAGGAAAACTTGGCTAATGTTTGGAATAAACTTCTTTGTTATTTGGCCTTTCGTTGTTTCTTGTCATAAGTTCTGCCACGTCTGTTGGAGGTACAGAGAAAGGCGCTTTTAACTGGCTTTCATGTCGTTAGCGGGGTTGAAGGCGAATCCCAGGAAGGCCCTTCGATAGATGATAGTGGATTCCACGAAGTGTGACCTCCAGCTCTAGGGGAAGAACGTTCAGTGAAACTACTATATTGTAACCTGCATGGTTTTGTACTGCATCCAAAAGGTAAAGTTCTCATATAACTAAAAGTTTGAAAACCTAAACTCCCCCCCCCCCCCCCCCCCACTTCATTTAAACTAAGGCTGTGAGTGCCCTAATATGTCCCTAAATAAACTAATTTAATTACCGCAGGAAGATAATAATTACATTAATTTAAATATAAGAAATCTGCAGCAGCGTCTTTTTCGAACGCTGTTCTTTCGGAAAAATTTCGTTTATTTGTTTCTAAAATATCAAAAGTTCGGCACATTCTCTTTTTTTCCCAATTAGTCATCTTGAGTAATGGAAAAAAAAAAGGACAAGCGTTTTAAATGTACTTTAAAAATGTATCTTTTCGGTGCTAGTCAAAGTAATTTTATCTTAGTTTTAAAGAATTCTTCAAGATAATATTTGTTTGTAATATCGCATTTCTTCTATCTCCGCAAAATCGTTTAATACAGATATAACCAGAAATATCTTTTAATACAGATATAACCCTTTTTTAATACAGATGAATATATCTAATAATAACCAGAAAACTACAACGCTAGAACTTGGGGCAACTCATTTCTATCTGTTTCAAAGTCACTCTATAATGCATTACATTACAGTCATTCGTGTCTTAATATTCGCCATTTATTAGCTTGTTGTCGGCTCGCGTTGATGCAATAATATAGACTAGACAAATATACGTAAATCACTTTTAACCGCACGAGTCACGTTCGTGTTAGTTCATCGTTGCCCACGCATTCTGATGAAACAATGCAAAATGCAAACAAGAGCTTTGCGTAAATCATTCTAACCGCGCCAACAAATGCGAGCTATTCCTGAGTATTGCGTTACGCAATGAGAAAGGTGCTCATCCGAAAACGTTCTTGACAGGTAATGGATATTCTACGTAGCGAATTTACAGCTACTTAATTTGATATTTCGTAATGCAATGCCCAAATTCTCGTTCTCAAGCAAAATGGTTTTCGGTAGCAGATTTCCACATTTAAATTAATTATTAACTTTGCATCGTTAAATCTGATTCGAAGGTAAATATTATAAGGAAAATTGTTTCGGTTCCAGAAACGAGAGTCAAATTTCAAAACACTGCAGAAGTCTAAAAGCAAAATTAAGCAGCGAATAAAGAGGGGAATCATTATTTCAATTAATAATAATACGCGCAGTGTTATGACTATTTACAGCTTCACAGATTCGGTTAATAGGCATAATATAATAGGTTTTGTATATCTAAAAAGGACGCACGAAAACGAAGAACAAATCTAAAAATTTGGAAAACAGTTGACATTGATAACATTAAAAACGAACTGCTGAGGTACGAGGGCCCTAAATTATTAGAAGAAAGAACTACAATTATATGTAACACAGACAAAATACCTATTGAATGGAAAAAGAGGATCACATTACCAATTCTGAAGAAAGGAGATAAAATAAGCCACGAAATCATAAATTTGTTATACACCCCATTGAAATTGTACACGAAAATAGTATCGGAATAACCCGTGAATAATTTGAAATCTTCAAGATGGCTAACAAAGGTTTAGAAAACGTATATCAGGTACCTATTCGGTATTTATATTGAAAGGAATTACAGAAAAGGCGACCGAATTTAATGCGAGAGCATGCCTACGCTTTGTCAATCTGGAAAAAGCATTTGATAAGAGTAAGTTTGGAAGAGGTATTAAACATATTAGAAAAATGAGAATATCTAAAAACCTTATTAGCAAGCGACAGAAATTTATACGGAATACCGACTGTAAATAAAATTGAAATACGTTATCTAAAGAAGTACCAATTAGAAAAGACATAAGACAAGGTCATTCACTCAGTCCAACACTCTTCACTCTTATTACGAATGAAATTATTATAGAAATGAACTTAGTAGTCAAGAAAAGTGTTAAAATGATAAATTATGCAGATAATGCGGTAATTCTCGTACAAACAGAAGATGATTTATAACGTTGCTGCGCAGATTTAAACAAATTGCGGCAAAATATAATACCAAACTTTCAGTGAACGAAACAACAACGTTAACAGTTTCTAAGGGCGCTGTGAGAGTCAAATTGGAATTAGACGGAATAAACAATAGAAAAGTAATGAAATTGAAATACTCGGGGGAAACAGCATCACTAAAATAGAGGACGTAGCCAGACACCACGCAAACAACGCTAACGAAATAGCTCTACGCTTAAATGGAAGTGTTTGGAACAATAACCTGAGAAAAGAAACAGAAACAAGAATACATATGTAAAGCAGTTGTAAGGTCTATTTTTACATACGAGAACAGAACCGAAAATAACTAAGCAAATAAATGAAACCATAGAAATTAAAGTAAAATTAGCAAAAATGATTAAGACAAAAAACAGGAGCACACTAAGATGAATGAGAAATTGAACTCAAAACTCACCATTCGTTTATGGAGTTCTTTACTGATTCAAGACTGAGGTGCAAAACACAAAATTAGTCAAAAAAAAAAAAAAAAAAAAAAAGATAAAGGACTGGACACCAAAAAGAGAAAAAAAGCGCTTAGGAAGACCCAAATTAAGGTGTAAGGGTACAATCAGGCTGGAAAACTGAATGTAAGCAACAAGTTGCAAGTTTGATGAGAAAAGCAAGAAAAAGAAGACAGATTCGATAACAAATTAGTCCGCTGACCTTGGGATTAATTTATGCTGTTCAGTTATATTCAAAATGAAAAAAAAAAAAAAGTATATCTTTAAAATATCCTGCTAGTAATCGTAAATTCCTAATAGAATAGAATATAGAATGTTAGGAATGCGAAAAACTGGAAGAATTTTGCTATTGATGTACAAGTGTTAATGCCAAAAGCAAAACAATACGAGAGTGGGAAAAACGCAAACAGTAAATGTTATTATGATTATTATTATTAAAACTGGGCTTTGCTAACCATAATTAACTATAAAGCTGATCATAGTTTAGCGTAAATTACTGGTATAAAGACATGTCATACTTGTGGTTTCAGTGGGAAGCTAAACTACTTTAACTTAACCTCGTCTACTCCACCCTGCGCAAAAGCCAGGACAGGATTCAGAGACTCATATACCCACGCACACATGTAGGGTTCCCACACAGAGATTGAAATATTTTATGAAACGGAACGCTCGTTAATAAAATATCTCTTTATCTTTTTATTATTAATCATTAAGAATGTACGTGACATTACTGATGCGTCTGACGAATCGGTACAGTCGCGAATTTGTGAGTTTCGAGTCACTCTGGCTATTGAACAGGATATCCGATCGAGTCAATTCTATGCACATTGGAAACGTTGCCACTACAGGAAGAAAAAGTATTTTAATAATAATAATTTCGAAATCATTTCTTATTATTTCTTTTCTTTGTCGTGAGGTCCAATTCTTGATGGCTGAAATTCTTTCTGTAAAGTGCAAAGCTATATTCATCGCATAGATTGAGAAGAACTTATTTTAGTTTCACAAAAGTTGTTTATTTTGTGGTATTGGTTGCAGGAGGTCTTAGGAGGTTTTTCTTTTTTCTCCAAAACAGGTCATACTTTTTAATAAAAAGAAAACAATGCTAAAGTTTTGTAACTTCATATCCAGTATGAGAGAAATGTATGCAAAACTACATGATTAAACTGAAATAAGATAAATGCACTCACGGCCCAATCGATATGAATTTAAAAATATATATATTTATTAAAAATATGGGATGTCCGTTGATTTTCAGGGTATCGCATCCCATAATCGGTCGGTAAGAAGAAGGTCTGAACAAAACTTCATGCTGTATAATAACGTGATTACTATCGAATGGAATGCAGCATGGGAACATTTAAAAGGGGTTATTCAAATTAGAAAAAAAAAGATGCGCTACCTGGAATGCTGGCTTCATACTGTTAAAAAAAAGAAAAAAGTTCAAACTGTATGAATTAAGGCAACAGCCGAATCATTAACACTTAATTCCAAGTTTTTTTTTTCTTATAAACACTCTTTTTAATTATCTTAACGGAATTTAAAAGGCTTGCTGTCATTCAAATGCGTGACAGTTTCGACCTGAAAGTTATTACAGAGTACTCATTTGCTGAGGTAGCTGATATGCATCTGGCATTAGGTGAATGATGGGAAATAGTGCCGTGGCCCCGGGCGTATTGCATAAAAAATCTAAATCACATTCAACCTGAGAGACGCGCAGTTCTTTCAGTCTGTCGGAGACTTCATCAAATTGGTCGACTGCACTCACATCGTGTTGTGCGGGAGGGGGGATTATAGGTCTTTGATTCTTATTTTGTTGATTATTATTAAATATTCTTTGTTTTATATTCTTATTTTGTTCCCTTTTATTTATATAGACCTCTGTTTTTTTATACCCCCACTTACACATCTGATTTAGCTTCACAGGAGAATTCCAGATTCAAGGGAACTTCTCAATTACGTATAATTCCCTTCGGAAAGGCTGAATGTTCAAGAATGACAAAAGCACACGTTAATTTATAACATAATATAGTTTATTTACATATATATATATATATACAACATGAAAATATGATCAAACTCAAGCACATAGTAATATTATTCAAATTTGCCTATGTAGCATCAGATATATAGGGGTTAAATACATTGGTTTACACTAGAAGGGTTATTTCTATATACACAACAAACTTAATATCATTACAAAAACTGCTATAACTTCTTCTTCACACATGAACAATAATTACTTATGAGGATTAGGAAACACCCTTTCTATACAACCTATGTAAATCAAATTCTTACCTTATAAATTGATTTAGGAATTTCACTCTTAACTTCCGTTTTAATTAGTGCCCCATTTTGTCTTGGGGAATATAATTTCACAACTTTCTCTAATCAAGGTAGATAGTACAATTGACATCAATTTCTGGACTAATGCCGGTCCCAAGGGTTTAGCTACATTCATAAGGCTATTTCTTTCTCTGTATTTCTCTACCCTTCCCTTCCAAAATATATCATACCTATATGTTAAACAGTAACTAATAACAATTATCCAATTTCTCTCTTTTCCCTTTCAACATGTGTCTAATTATACATTACTCAAAACCCAAAACTATCATCTGACTTATCTCTATATTTATGTATATATATTTTTGTATATTTTTATAACATTTTGAAAGATGTTAAGATGTTCTCTTAACATCTTTCTAAACTTCTACTAATCTGATATTAGAGTTCCTACAGTCCTTTATATGTAAGTGAGAATACTTTATAACTAGTCACTTACTTAATTTTATGAATCGGATTTCTCCGTTTTGGGGCCTTCAGCTCCTTGTCTGGGAATGGCATCATCGTTTGCCAAGGGTATTCATCTCAGGACTTCTAGTTTCTCAATGGGCTGTAGTCTACGTCTGGATAGGGCATCATTGTGTCTTTCTAGGAATTTATGGGCTCGTCTTCGATACTGCTACTTAACCTTTGGTTCAGCTATTCTGGCGGACTAGGGATTGCAACTTTACCTTCTCAGCTCACTTATCTTCGCCTTGTCTTTATCACTGCCTTCAGATGATGGACTAGGGTTATTTTTCTCCTTACACTACTTATTTTCACGCTGGCCACTTTCTCTACCTTCCTACTCATCGATCTACTAATTCCGCGTTTTCGCTCCTTCTCTCGAGCTACTAATTTTGCGGATTTCGCTCCTTCTCTCTCTCCACCTTATTAAAACTTATTCACAAGAAGAAAACTCACAGGGCATCTCTCACTAACTCCTTCTCCACTCCACTTTTTACAGCTCATCCACAAGGAGAAAGCTCATAGGGTGCCACCCTCGCTCCTGCGCTCCACCTTTTAAAAACTTCTTATTAAAGTAAGAAATATTTCACAGCGCTCGTTTGCATACAGGTCACTAACTACCCTTGCCTTCCAACTACGGACTACTCAACTGTTCTCTTCTATTATGAAACTCCACTAACTTTTCTTATCTTACTGACTGCACTTAAACTTATCTAACCCTTCACTACTCCATCTTAACTTTGTCAGAACTTTCCTAACTGGCTGACAGGACAGGGCAGGACTTATCTAACCCTACACAACTTATTACTCATTTTCCCACTAACACTGTCAAAAACTCAACTCTGTCTTTCCTAACTCATCTTCACAAAACACCAACAAAAGCTCAACTCAGTGTTTATAACTCATTTCCATAAACACCCACATAACTCAACTTTATGTTCTTTTTAACCCATTTCCACAAACACCGACAAAACCTCAACTGTCATCTCGTCTTCCTAACTCATCATAAAAACACCAACAAAAAAACTCAACTCCGTCTTTGACTAACTCATCTTCACAAAACACCCACAAAAAAAACTCAACTCTGTCTTTGACTAACTCATATTTACCGACACCGACAAATATCTCAACTTTCCCTGTCTTTACTAACCCATTTTTAAAAAACACTCACAATCTCAACTGAGTGCCTTTTTTAACCCATTTCCACAAACACCGACAAAATCTCAACTGTGTGACTTTTAACTTATTTTCACCAAACACTAACAAAATCTCAACTGTGTGCCTCTTGGCTGCGTGCGCTCTCTTTTTTTTCCGAATTTGTGTACCCCCCTTTTGTGTTGGCCCACCTTCGCTCAGAAATTTAACCACTCGTACTTCAATATTTAAATTTACATACCGACTATTCGCTAGTGTGGGTTTCCCATGTTATGTCCATCCCCGCTAGATTCAATCTCCATTTTAATATTAATATTCTTTTCCCAGGCAGTCCGCTGCTTTGAAGTTCACCGCCATCTTTCTGTTTCACTTAACACCTTTACTTCCTAAGATGCCAAAACTTGCTATCACCGACAGCCAGACGCCAGTCTTAAATCTCATCGGAGCATTTGTCCCGTATTTACTACCCGACTCGTCTCCAGATGTCACCGATCAAAGGAATGTCCCGACAAACTCAGTCCTTTGCTGTATTGTTCTTTCGGAGCCATAATTATTCACACGTACTCACTAGCTGCTACCTGTGTCCCGTTGTTATGGTGTTATTTCCCGTGTGCTGGAAGCTGAAGTGCACCCCTATTGCCGCTAGTCTCTCATGCTTACCCCCCTATCCAGAGTGACCCATTATCTTAGTAATATTTGTGACTGGTAATGTTTCGCTGCCCCATATTGCTATATCAGAAGCTTTCCTTTTAATAAATCTCACTTTTCTGTAAAATATTTTACTTGTAAGATTTTATATTTTACAGTGTGTATACTGGCGCACAACTGGACTTAGTGGGATAAATAATGGACACTGGATAATAAATAACCACGATCCTAGTACAACGATGGTGGCAACGCATTAGTAACATCACGAAGTTTTCGGGAGGAGAGATGTATCTCCAACGTTTTTTTTTTTTTTATGAAAACCCCAAACACAAAAGATGTTAGAACCTATAGACTGAGTACCGTGCGCTGGTTTAAGGTTAAAAAAATTAAATAAGATGAAATGAAAGAAGAAAGTTGACACTAGACTTGAATTTCTGTAGAATGTAATTTTCAGGAAATACATGTGGAGGCTGTTCCAAAGGTTAGAAAAATTGTGACTGAAGACAGATCAATTTCAACGAGGTTGCTTGCTGAGATGATCGGTAGCGTTAAGGAATCTGTACGAGAAATTCTAAAAGAAGATTTGGATAAGAGAAAAATTTGTTCCCGTTTTGTACCGCATTCGTTGAGTTTCGAGCAACGAGAAAAGAAAGTCCATTGTTGCATCGAGTGTTTTTGGAAAAAAAAATCGATTCAGTCATCGAACACCCCCAATACCTCGGATTTGGCTCCCGGAGATTAATTTTTGTTCCCCAAAATGAAAAAAGCCATGAAAAGAACGCGATACGGGACGATAAAGGATATCCAGGCTGCAGTGACCGACCAGCTGAAAGCGGTACCAGAAGAGGAGTTCCAGAAGTGTTTTCAAAACTTGTCGAAAAGATATAAATGTATGTACACATCACAGATGATTACAGTACTTCGAAAATATACATAACCTAACTTTACCGTTAGTGTTATTCTTTTTTGTTTGTTTGTTTGTTTGTTTGTTTGTTTGTTTTGTAGCAGCGTCAGTCTCGTTATTTAATTGGCACACTGTATATGGATGCTACGAAAATGATATTTAGCATGGCTATATATGAGGGGTATCAAAAAGTTCGTACCCTGACCTAGATAAAACTTCGGTAGGAAGATGCCGTTTTTAATATAAGTTGTCTACATATTCAATAACTAAAACTAACATGTGAAATTTCATTCCCGTAGGTGATGGTACACCAGAGGTGGAGCCCGCAATCTGAGGAAGGACGATAAAGTTGATAAAGTGGAGTATCGAGCAGTGATCAAGTTCCTGCAATTTCAGGGCACGAAAGCTCAGGAAATTGACGAAGAAATGAAAGTTGTGTGTATGGGCAGAATTGTCCATCCTATGATACTGTTAAAAAGTGGAAACGGAAGTTCTAGTGCGGTGGTACAAGTGACGAGCCCTGAGAACGAAGGCCATCAACATCTACAGACAGTGAGACGGTTCCAAAGGTTGAGTAGCTGGTGTTGAGTGACAGACGTGGGACAATTCATTTCATCGCAAATGCAGTGAGAATTAGTTATGGGTCTGCCCACAGAATTTTACATGACCATCTGCACATGTCTAAGGTCTCCGCACGATGGGTTCCAAGATTGCTCTGATGCCTTTGGAGAAGCAATGTCGAATGCACGCCAACTGTTGGATTTGTGTAATGCGGATGTTGAGAACTTTTTTGATCGGTTGGTGATAAATGACGAATGCTGGGTGTATATGATCCGGAGACAAAAGACATGTCAAAGCAGTGGAGGGAAGTCGTCTCAGGAAGTTATCAATGAAGTGGAATTGTGGTTTCAGGCAAAAAGTGTGGACTTCTGTGATCAAGGCATTAAACAACTGATCCATAGATGGGAGAAATGTGTTACTATACATGGAGAGTACATAGAAAAGGATTAAAGTTGCTGTGGAGTTTCACCTTTCTAGAGCTATTATTTCTAGTTAAGGGTACCAATTTTTGATACCCACTCATACAACACTAACTTTCTTTTTCTGAAAATAGCTAGAGCACTATATGATATTTCATGCGATCTCATCGATATTTGCCTTCAAACAATCCCTGTGTGTAGATGTACGAGTATTTAATGAGATTTTTATACACACAATTACATTCGCCAATATAGATTTCGATTTTGCGCCAAGTTTTTGAAAGTAACCTAGCAACCACGTATCTTACAATCAGCCGTTTTAAAACAAAGAAAATTTATTTCTCTCTCAGATCAGCCGATTTCAGTCTTGTTTAAAAATGGCGGATCGAAACCCCTCTCCTGTAAGCATTCTGTAAATTTGGTTTGAATCGCACAAAACATGTAAAATGAATGGAGTGGACAATTTAATTTTGAACGATTAACTTGAAAAGCCATGTCTTTCTTCATTTTTTTTTTTATTTAAGAAAAACAGTGAATAAAAAAGATAGTGAAAACTATTACGTTCAAAATTTGTCCCAAAATGATACATCTTTTTTATTATACAAACAAAATGGCAAACTTAGAGTTATATATGTAGGGATTGTTTCGTAACCACTATGTTCATTACAGGGAATCACAAAATTTCAGCGTTTACCCGCGAGGAACGCGAAAGCACAGGAAATTACCAACCTTCTGACAAGTGTCATAAGTCTTCCATTAAGGTTGTCTTGTTTGTAGTTGGCTAATAGGAGATAATTAGTCCATTGCAGCTTCATAACAGAAGGCAATTAGTCTTGTAAATTACGTGTATGTTGGGGTTGCGCGCAAGCCTTTTGGGTAATAATGTCTCCTGTCACCGACGACGTATCTGCAGCATGATGTATATATTGGTTTCCTTCCGCCTCCGTTGTGCTTCTAACCGAATCTTATAAATCTAAATTACCACGCATGAATCACGCAAAGCTATCCGATTACTAAAGGCAACTCTGGTAGTCAGTAGAGCTAACAGTTTGTACGGAACAGAGCAGTCACCCCCTAACATAAGAAACCAAACTTATACAGTACAGTAGATACTTTCTGACTGCAGAATTATTGTGCTTTGTAATTTTCAGGAAATACGTATGAAGGTTGATCAGCATTATAATTAGTAGAGGCATATAATGCAAGAAAGCAAGCTTATACAGCATCAGCCAAAAAAAAATTTCCCATTTCACATCACCATTCAATATCATTGATAAATATACAAAGCAACAGTGGGCCCAACATCGAACCCTGGGAGAATCCACTAATAACATTGGTCCACGAAGAGCAGCATCCATTGATTACCACTCTCCGTCTTCTCCCACTCAACCACCCTTTTATCCACTGTAGCAACGTACCCTTAATACCATATTGCTCCAATTTGTACACTAATATTCCATGCGCAATAGTGTCAAAAACTTTCCTGAAATCCAAGTATATGATATCAAAATTATTTTTTGCATCTAGTTTCTTTGTAACCACATCATAGTCAATCAGATTTGTCAGACAAGATTTTCCCTTAACAAACCCATGCTGTGTTTAAATTATTGCTGCAGTCTTGTTTAGATGATCCTGCAATGCATCATTAACAAGTGACTCCATTATTTTCCCCGGAACAGAAGTTAAACTAACTGGTCTGTAATTTCTGGTCTGGGAATTGGGGATACATTTGCACATGTCCAGTCTGTGGGGACTTCCCCTGAGTCCAAGGATGCTCTCATAATTATGGCTAAGGATTTGCTTATTTCCTTTGCCGCGTTCTTTAATATTACTGGATAGATCCCGTCAGCCCCAGGTGCCTTTCTTGTTTAACTATTTAACTTCAAGAATTTCTTATATTTGACTTCAACAACAAGATTACTGAACCCCATTAGTGAAATCTCATCTAATAATTGAGGAGTAGACCGACGATCTTTACTCCACATTTGTCATGCGCTGGTTCATTCAAAACTCGACTACGGGTCCCAAGAGTATGCATCTGCTAGAGACAGCGTATTACGATGGCTAGACCCAGTTCACCAACAAGCCATCCCTATTGCTACTGGACCATTTCAAGCATCACCTGTCCAGGGTGTATACGCGGTGAGGCATGGGTCTGCCTCACTGACTATATCGTTCCCATACTTCTGCCTTTCATCTCCCAATCTTCAGCCTCCCCCCCCTACTCTATCTATACGCCAGCGAATATCTCACACTGTAAAACTCTAACAATGTCTAAATTAAACTAAGTACGCAAAATTTTAGACCCTACAGAATCTAGTGTCTACCCCTACAATGCTCTTTTTTAAGGCCCTAGCCACTTAAACCCCAGAAAACTCTGTGGCAGGGGCTGCCAGAGTAAAAATTTCAAACTACTGTGTACCTGGTCTGCTTCCATGAGGCTAAGTGTGAGCAACGTTGGGCCCCAGCAGGAGGTGTAGCGGCTAAATGGCCAGAAGAACAACGACACACAACATTACACTCCCCAATATCCATGCACTTTTAAATCACTGGCTTTTGCAGTGAACTGTTACACCCACAATGAAAGCAACGCGGAGATGGGGGAAACCCCTGGTACCGTCAGACACGAATACACTTTATAGTTTATGTCGAAGCAATTAAATTATCTCTATCGCTTCGACGAATGCAATTGTCGCTAAAATGAAATCCCTCAGAGGCTACCCCAAGTGGACATCCGTTTTCGAGCCACGATGGGAAAATCTATATACACTCGTTAGACTGCGCCAACCGACCCTTTGGTATTCGTGTCCAAGAGCCGCACGGACAGCTGAATACTACAGTAGGCAAAGTCACAGAGGCAACCCGTTCCACCCTACCATGCCCATGTTGCATCATGCGATATCTCCATTCATAACGGGGGGGAAAGCCAGACCTTTACCATCTCTCTGCTTTCCATCGATCTGCTTACTCTGATTTCCTGCCTATCTTCACTGATGACTCGGTATCAGAATCATCCATGGGATCTGCTGTAGTCTTCAGAGAAAGTACGTTATCTGAAAACAATCCCCACGAGCGCAATATATACACCGCAGAGTTGTATGCTATAGAGCTAACCTTGGACCATATTAAAAGTAATAATTATCAAAGGTGTATGGTATACATAGATTCTTTAGGCTCTATCAAAGATGAGCTATAATCCTCATCCAGTCCTGTCCATGATTCATCAGGAGCTATACTCACTTTATGAATCGAGGTACGGCATTCGGTTCTGCTGGATCTCAAGCCCCATTGGGATCAGAGGTAATGATCTGGCATATGCCGCAGCCAGATCATCACAATCTCAGAACAGTCGCAGCCTGTTCGTCCCTTATACAGACTACAGCCATGTGATACACTCCAAATTATTTTCCCAGTGGCAACAATCTTGACATGGGTAGACCACGAACAAACCTTATCACGTAAAGCCTGTAATTAAAAACTGTGGCAGTCTGTTCTGCACAGGAACCCCAGAGAGGAAGTTGTTCTAGCTCACTTCCGCATAAGACATCTTAAGCATGCTTTCTGCTGAGGGCAGATGACTGTCTCATGTGTAAGAATTCTAGCACCGATTTAACCATTCATCATATTTTAACCGAGTGTCCACGTTTTAGACAGGAGCCTGTTTTATATTTTACCGCTTTTAATCATTTGTCTGAGCCTTATACATTCAGTCAGATTTTATCTGACAATCAGCATGTAGCTGCTGTTTTTACTTATTTAAAATCGCTAAACCTCTTTAATCGCATTTAACTTTTACCACTTTACTGTTATTTCTTTATTGTTTTGTATTTTATACCTTTTTATATCAGTATTGTTATATATCTGGACATAGTGACCTAATTCGTTCGATCACTGAAGGCTTAACTGTTTTGTTTTTCATGACCTCGTTTTGGCACATTATAGCCATAGTTTCTACTGAGCCAATAAAACCCAAACCAAACTAAAATGGTGAGATCCATTTTCTATAATTGTCTCCGCTGTAGTAAAGACTCCGGGATGCTGACTATTTGGGTTGATGCCTTGAAATATTCTTTTACGATGTATATAAGAGTAGGAATGGAGACTACGATAAGCAGATTTAATATCGAAAAAGATAATGTCGAGTTGAGCTCTGTCATTCAGGGATTTTTGTGCTCTGACGAGCGTATCGAGAAGAAGTCGTGGCCCTGTGGTGTAGAACTGTGTGGAGGTAGGATGGTCGATGAGAAAAACAGTGTTGGACAATTCCTGGGTGTATAAGTTTTTCAAACATTTTTTATAGTACATCATATGGAAATTGGAATAAAGAAGTATTTAGGAGTATTAGGGTTTCCAATTTTAGGAACTGGTTTAACGCAATAAGATTTACAGAGTTCAGATGTAGCGCCTGTCTTTAGAATCTTCCGGAACATATTAAGGAGGAGATCCACAATGTACACCTTAACCACAAACAGTGGAAAGCGTACAGGTCCCGTTTAGGCTTGTTGGGCAGGCCATTTTTTACGTAAACGAGCCGATGCTTAATAATTATTACCTCATTCGTAGCAGTCAGAGTTTTCCGGGTTACACTAGGCAGGGTTGAGGTTCCTGTGGCGAGTTCACTCCTCAAATAGCTTTCCTTCCATGTTAAAGTGATTGTTGCATTTTTAAGAAATTCTCCGTGACATCTTAATTTGGGATAAGATGTACTGTTGAGTTGATGTAGTTTCCTCTTCAGATGCAGGAAGTGAGCTCTCTTACTTTTAAAGGTTTCGTTGTGTAAAGTGTGTTCAGTGTCTAACGGCACCAGGGGCTTCCCCCATCTCCGCGTTGCTTTCATTGTGGGTGTATCAGTTCACTGGGAAGGCCAGAGATTTAAAAGTGTGTGGATCATATCTGCACTACCTCTCGAACTTACCCATTTTCTCTATGCCCTCTGCTTACCTCTAAAGGCGATTTTCATGTCAGGATACAATTCTCTTGGTTCTCTTGGTAATTCTGACTTGTTTAGGTGCATCAATCATGAGTATGTATCTCAACTGCTCAGCTAAGAATTGGATTGCCTCTTCAGTAGATAATGAAAATAAATTAACCCAATTAATGGTGGAGAGATAGTTGATGATGATTTCAGGTTTCAAGAATTTTGTGGAAAATATCAGTTCAGAGTGAGTATCTGAATTGTAATTTCTAATTTGAGTTCCTGATATCATTGGTATAGAGAAGGCATAATAGGTCAGTAATAATATGTCAGTGATCCGAAGAGAATGCGAAAGAGTTGGGCAGGTAATTGCAGTTGGGAAAGTTGTGGAAAACAAGGGCTAAAGCTTGACCTGATCTGGTTGGCGATGTGATATGTCTCCTAAGGTCCAAAGAATTGAAGGTTAATGCAGACTTTATTTCAATGTGCCAGTCCCAAGACATGGGACTGGCATATTGAAATCACTTCCCACAACTGTTTATTGAGCAGGGGCTAGGCTAATAAGTTCTGGAGTTCAATCCATCCGTGTATCTACAGTGTGATAACTCTTTCAAATACAAGTTAGTGCAATACATGAGGTTCTGTACACAATAAATCACCGAAATTGGTGAAATGGCATCGTTTTCATCACATCTCATATTGTGAATACCTTCACAACATCGGGTGGCGTTCGAACAAGTAACGCTTAAGGCTATTATTACTTAATCTCAGTGTATACCCACCCAGAGGCTTTAGCCCTAAATTTTATTTTAGTCTGTTTCAAATACTTAAATTACAATTAGTTTATTTATTTATTTATTAAACCTGTTTATTGCCTCTGCCGAAAGCCACCCCCTGGACAGTATGGAGGTAATATTTACATACAGAGGTTAAGACAGGGACATATGTCCGGCGGTTACATGGAGCACATGTATGCTTAACCCTAAAGGTACAGAATTTACAGTGTTTATTATTTTACATAATTGAAAGTTGTGCAATACTTTACACATACACTTTATACTACCGAAGTATCTCGAATTATAGGATATTATTTTCTGAAAAGTGCAATAAATTACAAAACCATGAGAGAAATGTACAAAATATAGAGAAATGAGGCAGTCCTTCACCGGTTGTTGCACGTATCTCTTCAATCTTGACTGTAATAGTGCTCACAGCCAGGCGTCTTTGGAGTAGTAGATTCTAAGAGAGAGAAGCAGTGATGGCTTCACTTTATTTTCCTTTTCACCTATCGTTAACGGGATGCATTGTGGTGGCATTTTCCTTCGTGGCGTCTCATAAGTGTACGTTTGCATATGTGTCCTTTATCTTCTGACGTCTGTATGTTTGCTGCTCGCAGAATCTATCCAGGTCGATGGCTAGATTGTGCATCATATCTACCGTGTTTCTTGGGAACACGCGTCTCAATCCTTTCAGGTTGTTGAAACTGATTGTGAGAGTGGGCCTTGGGTCCATTTGATTCCTTCCGGCAATGCGGGAAGTTTTTATTAGATCAGTAATGTCAGGGGCGTCGAGTCGTCTTGTGATTAGTCTGGCAAGTGTAAGACGGTTTGCTGCCACAATCGGTTGTTTCCATGGAGTGACTTCCAGATTTATGAAGAACTGAGCCCTAGAAATGGTGTATTGGTTGCCAGTCCGCAGTTGAGCCATTTCAGGAGCCACTGTTCCAGGCTGAGGAACTTGTTGAAGTGTGTTATAGGAGCAGAGGACCAAATGGTTGCGGCATAGAGAGAGAGGTATGGGATAGACACATTGGACAACATATTTCTTTACCAGGTCGGCGCTCATGAATTCCCGTTAGTTCCTCGCGGATCGCCCAAATAGCGGAGTACATTTTGGTTTTCGTGTTCAGGAGGTGTGCCTGGAATGTCAGCCCCTCATCCCATACTAATCAGAGATCCTTGTGTGTTTTAACTTTCTGAATGGGTGATCCATTGATGGTAAGATTAATGTCATTGCGTGACTTCTTCCAGGTGAAGGACATTTGAGCTATCTTTGCTTGATTAAACTGTAGTCCGATGGAAGCCAGATATTGTTCGAGGTTATGTATGGTTTTACTTGCCTGCAAGGTAGTGCTAAGAACCTGAGTTTGGTCAGAAGGTGTGATATAAAGTTTCAGGTCATCAGCGTATGACTGGAAGTCAGTTTGGGATGCCAGGAAAGGCTCCAGCACTGCGGCAAATAGGGTTGATGATAGGACTCCCCCTCGTGGGACACCCCTATTAGTAATGCAAGTTGTCCGAAATCTGCGATGTGAGATGATAAGATGTCTATGCTCCAGGATTGATTTAATGATACTGAAAGTCCTTCCAGTGATGTTAAAGTACTGCTGGAGAATGGAGATTAGAGCTGTTATGTCTATTTTGTCATAGGCCCCTTTTATGTCAAAAAAAATAACATCAAGCTGTGTCCTGTTGTTGAGGGCTTTCTGGATTCTGGTAAGAGTGTCTTTGAGGTTGCTGTTAGTAGATCTCCCCTTAATCACGGTGTGGAGGTACGAAGGCCTGTGATTGAAACAGTGGTCTGCAATGGTGGGCTGGATTGCTTTTTCAAATATCTTGAGGAACCCACAGCCGATGGCAATAGGCCTGAAATCTTGAGGCCGCTTGGGGGTCAATGCATTTAGGGACTGGCCGAACAAAGTATGTGTTCCAGATATTTAAAATCTCTCCACTTTCTAAGATTTTATTGAAAATATGGACTAGGAGGTCTATAATATATGAACTGCAGATTTTGATTAGAAACAGAGGAAACCGGTCGGTACCCACAACAGCTTTCAGTGGAAGTTTTTTGACGATCTCCATCAGATTTATTCGTTTCCACACCCTTTGTACTTAATGGAGGTGGTTTCGGTGGTCGCATTGCACGTGTACGTGCTCTACACGCCTTGCAACGCTCACTATTATTCTTCGGCAAGTTCAATTATACATTTTACTGTCGAAATATTTTATGAAATACGGTAGAGAACGACGAAAGAAATATTTTGTTTTTTAATCTTTTGAAATTGGACTGCTAGAAGCTGAGATATAACGATCTAAAACGTAAACGCGACACGCGTGCGAGTTACACCGTGACCGCGCTGTAGGGGTACTGATTTCTTCATGTATCGCTCGTGCCTGGTACGGAGAGGTACAATGGTAGAGGGGCGATGAATCATTTCGTGTTGCATTTTCGTGGCGATTTTTGTCAATCCACGGACGCAAGTTACTCCCATGTGAAAACTTGGTGGGACGGGCCTAAAGACGTTTTACTTCAAAAGACTATTGCGATTGCATAAATGGCAAACTGAAAATCAAGCGTTGTATTTAGCACTGCGTTCAATCAGCAATGCCGCTCAATCTAATAATGATGCACCTGAAGTGATTGTTAATTACGTATAACGGAACATTACCCGTGGACATTCCCTGATGAAGGTACTTTCATACAATGAGACTTACTAATCCCAGGGGCTCACATCTGGTGAGTATGGGCTTGGCACACCCAGGGTCCTGAGCTGGATATCATCATTCTTCTCTTTCTTGTTGATCCCTTTCTAACTCTCTCTCTCTAAGGGTAACTCGCGAATTTTTTTTAGCTTGTGCAGCATAAGTCTCAGGCTTCATTGGCTAATAATAATAAGGGTTTGAGGCATTCATAGCACGCCTCAAATGCTTTTTTTTCTTGCATTCCTGAGACTTTTACCTTCACTTGTATTCTAAGATGATATCATTTTATCTAACTGGGAAATAAAATAAAAAAAAAAACTATCTGCACTTTGCCATAATGCTAGATCTGTAGAACCTTGTCCATCAATTAGAGTAATTCTTCACGGAAGAAAAGGGCAGGAAATTGCGCACTACAATAAGACACGTTACACTGGTGTGCAAAACCAGTCAGGTTTTCACCTGTAGCTTCTCATAGGAGTGGCCTGGATATGGGAAAAGCTTAAATATGATCATAGATTAGAGATGACCACCACGACCTCTGTCGGCATCCTACAAGTTGTTTCGTCATGATTTTTTACCGCAGCACTAGAGCCCTTCCTTGCGAAGCACCCAAACTTCATTTCATACGCTGATGACCTTAATGCTAGTCACATCCAGTGATCCACAAAACGCTGAGGTAGTCGCCTATGAAAATCAGATAGTACTATTTAAGCTCCAGGATTATCTAGGACGTCTGGTACTTAAACTGAATCCTCAAAAAGCGGCTCAGATGAATTTCAGAAAAAGGAGGACTATTAGTGAAATTATGCTCACAATAAATGGGACCGCCATTAAAAAGGTTCACTCCCACACGGATTTGGGGTTGAAGTGGGATGATGGGCTTACTTTCAAATACCACCTCAAGATGACCAGGCAAAACGCTTGCGGCGTACTGGGCAATCTGGCAGGAGTAGGTCGGTCTTAGGCCTCGAGAGTTCCTTTTGGAATACGTCCGAAAAAATTTAACACCTGTACCGCTCTACTCTTCGGTACTCTGGTCAGGAGCTTCCTCTACTCAACTGAAGAGATTTCTGGGGATTGAATATTGGCTCCTGAGATGGCTAAACAGGGAGATGGGCTACCCTTTCACCATCTCTAGGAGCGTGTTCTATGCAAACCTGGGCATGAAACCCTGGGAAACCATAGTCAAAGAGAGGAATCTGCACACCTTGGCACGACTTCTATGCGGCCAAATGAATTCGCCTCACATCATGGATGTTCCTGCAAACCCTCGTACCTCACAAAGAACCTGGTTCAGTTCAACACTTTGTCTACAATCTTGTCTGCAAAATGTGCAATACCTGAGGTCAGTGTGTTCGGCAAATACGTTCGGAATATATAACGGCCTCGGAATTGACGTCTCATCTTTCTGCAGCTCGAAGCGATATAGACAGGACATAATGAAAGAACTCTACAAACACGAACAATAAGCGGTACGTAAAAAGAATTTCCTGCAAAGGCTTTCCTGGATTTCATCACTGTGTTTTTTATTGTTTGTTATTTATTTATTTTATTGTTTATTATTTTATGTATTGATTTTTATCTCGTTATGTATTTTCAATCTGTTTTGATTTCTTGCAATTCCAATGAATGTAATCAACTGGAATTTGCATAATGTACACCCTTCTAGCCGAACCAGGCTGTTCCAGGGGTACCCCCTGATGTGGAAATAAAACTATAATAATAATAATACCAAAGGAACCTCGTGCGTTACAGAAATGATGATGGAAACAACACCGACACAACAACGGAAACAAAACGGTACGGATGGACTTTATTCAAAAATGGCAACATAGCACTGGCTGCCATGATACAGATGCATCACTGCCCAAGATGGAACAAAGGGAAGAGGTGGTCCTCAGTAGAAGATATGGCCGCCCCTAATGTCGATACAGGCTCTGCACCACCTGTCCATACTTAGAACAATGTTGTTGACAAGTTCTTGCAATAACATCGTCCATTCCTCTGTCAGCGCCATCTTCAGCTGGTGAATATTTTCTGGTGGGTGTGGACATGCCGCTAGACGTCTCCCCAGAGCGTCCCATATATGTTCGATGGGATTTAGACGGAAGAACGTGCAGGTCAATCCATACGAACAATGTCCTCACTTTCCAAAAGCATATCAACAACTGCAGTGCGATGGGGCGTGGCGTTATCATCCATAAACACGGACTCGGGGCCAATGGCACCTCAGAACAGACGCACACGGGGAAGGATTACCTCAGCACAGTAGCGTGCACCGGTTACAGTACCGCCTTCCAATATCTCGAGTTGTGTACGTCCATCCAAGATAACGTCTCCCCAGACGAGAACACCTCGACCGCCACATCGATCCCTTTCAGTGATTAGCTGACGTCCAGAATCGCTGCTGGGACTAAATCTACTCTCATCAGTAAAGATTACCTTAAGTAAAGATTTTGTGGTCGTAACTTTTAGAAATTCAGTTCATCAGCTGGGATTATTTTTTGTTCTATTAAATTAGCCAGCTCCTTATTCATCCACATTGGGATCCTCCTTGTGCACTATTTAGCTTAATGGTATATTATGCATTAGTGCCCTCTGTTATTGGTGCTTAAAGTTATTTCATAATTCATCTGTATTCTCCCTCCATGTAGTCTTTCTGATTAATAGGTAAAGTAGTACTTCAGGATTTCATAGTTCCTTTCCTGAAATTTAACAGGAGACCTTTGTTTCACCATTTATCCATTATTATTTTCTGCTAAGGGTTTTTGTACTGTGAACCTACGGCACTGTCAGGATCACATTTGATGGTTAGGTCCAGAATATTTTAGTCATAGTACTTTCCCTAATGTGCTGATATAGATAGATAACATCACCTACTTGATTCTAATTGATTTAAAATTTTTCACCGATGAGATCTGCCCCATCCCTCAAGTTTCTCCAGTAAAAAAGGGGAGATTGAAATTTTCCATAACAAGGCATTCTGACTTATTTGCTCATTCTCTCTGCACGTAGAGGCTCTCATCATACCTTTCTCAGAGTTCTGGTGTCTACCATATTCCAACTATCATTTTTCCACTGCACCCCTACTCTATAAACTCGGTACATGCACGTGTTTCAAATCTGGAAATGCTCTATTGCACACAAGCTACTTTTGAAAAAAAGCATGACTCTCTCCCTTTTCTTTAGTTCATTCATTTCAAATACTTTGCACATATCATAGTCAGATTGATTGTTCCAAATTATAAATTAAGCTGCTAATTCAAATAAATAGAATGGTGCCCCTGGAAATATTTATAGGGGAAAAAGCATTCGGCAGGAACCAGACATCTGTGTGATAGGCAGGCGAGTGAGTTTGTAACTGGTGAATCACCATCCCAAATTGAGAACATATTCCATAATAGGACAGATTTCTATTTTGTACAGAGTGAATATCTGTTTAGAAGAAAAGTAGCACGAAGAACAAAAGAAAGAATCAAGTTCTTTCAAATGCAGAGTAAACGGTATTCATGATGTATTTATGCTAAGCAAAGTTAGACATATTTTTCTGGTGATAACCCGAAAGATATGTGAGCTTGTCTGGATATCTGAGCATTGCTGAAGGAGCAATTACTCTTTTGTGAAGGAATTTTAGAAAGATTGAAGTTTCTAGTTTTGTGTGTTGTTGTTGTTGTGTGTATGTGTGTGTGTGTTTTTGCCTGTTGCAGAATTACTTGGTGATCGGTAATTATTGAATTGGTGGCGGATAGCTGAGTGGTTTGCCAGACTGAAAGGAGGAATGTAATGTACTATCATTGGCAATAGGACAGGATGTCTCGTTAATGGAAGAAAGTTAATATACAGCAGGCAAAGAATGGGGTGAAAGAATAGAACTGTGGAGTACTCCAGCATTAGCTGAGAAATTAGAAGATGCCATTTACCATCACATTTAGTGAATGGTCACAGGGCACACTGGTAAACAATTGTAAAAAAAAAATAAAATGATAGCGTTGATCCTTATGTTTTGCACACCCCTATATTAGCAGGATCGTGAACGTCAAAAGATACTTCAGGAAGTACAATTGGCTCACGATATGGAAAGATTCATTCTATATTACTCTGGAATATTACTCGCAAGATGAACATTGACATTTTCCGTGGATTCGAATGAAATCGATGGAGGGCACAGAAATGCTCTGTATTTGTAAAAAGTAAAAAAAAAAAAAAAAAAAAATTGAGGGCACGGAAATGCTCTGAATTGGTTTTTTTTGCGTGTATATTATGTTGCTGAAACTGTGTGTGCCCGATATCGATTTTTGTTGTCTGGCCAAAAAACCCGAGTTTCCGGGAGAAAAAAACCCACGCAATTCTCGCCTGAGACCGACTAACTCAGCCACGTTGTGAAAAATACCCCTAAAAATTCCTCACGTCATTGACGGGATTCGAACTGAGGTATTTTCCACCCGGTGTGGGGAGGACGGTGATAATTCCAACTGTGCTCCCCGCAAGTGCGCAACAATTGCGATTTGACCCCGTAAGTACAGTCAATCCACACCCAGTGGTTTTCCTCTACACGGGTCTGCTGTGTGGAGGCCCAGCGGCACTCCGGAAGAACGTAATTGTCAACCCACAGAAGCCAAGTCAACTCAATGGCCTCTGTTTTGGGTCTTCTGGGCAGGCCCACCAGCCTACTCAGGACAAGAATTTAGTCCCCAGAGGGAAGGGCAACTCATTCCCCTCTGAACAAATCATTTGTGTAGGCCCCAGGGGCACTACACGAGAACGTTACATCGTAAGTTCTCTTTTCTTTCTGCAACTTCCCCCATTTCATGAAGGGAATAAACGGCGGCAGCATCCTTCGGAGCGCTCTGCCTTCAGAGATATTAAAGAACTTTAACACCTCTTAGGAAGCACGTGGCTTTCCTCTACCCCACACTGCTTTATAAAAGCAGTTTGAATTAACATTGAAGGCCGCAAAGGGCCTTTCGCCGTATTTAATGAGCATTCGCTTCCGGCTCAGGTTTCACGATGTCTTCGTGAAACCAGTTATTGTTCCCAACACTACATGAAGGGAACAAAAAGCGACGTCGCTACAGACGCTCGGCCGCCACAAGCCAGTATCCCTGCAAGAGCTCTTCTTGAGACCTCTTGGTTAATCATCTGAATAACCACCAGGCTGACATATCCCGCTTTCGCGGATGATATTTGGCTAGCTTTCGCCCTCTTACTGTACGTGAGGTTTCTGTCCTCACGGTGCTAACCTCAGTACACCTGCATCACCTTTTCGCAGGTGCACTGACTGTCCAACTCCCCATCTGACCTGCGAGTGTTGTAGCAAAAGAATGTGGCCCGTGGCATTCTTCTACCCAATAACGCAGTTTGAACAAACAGTGAAAGTAGTGGTATTTCATTGGCGGCCGCAGGGCGACCTCCCACTTATGCTACACCTTTCACGTCTCTTTCACTTATCAGACTAGAGTCGAGCCTAGCAGGGTCTTATTCCGCATGTCTGCGTTTCACCCAACGGGGAATTCTAGATGAAACGGGTCTGTTCCCTTACTCGAAGGTAACAAAATTTAAAAATGTTAACCCAGTTAACAGATGCCATTCCGACACAGCAGCCGGAACGGCCTCCGTATGGGGTCAGCTGCGTAGACCAACCGGTACTACAAAACGGTACGGGGAGCATTAAGGGAAAGCAAAACTTCACAGAAATATAAGGCAATGCATCGCATTCGTCTCGCCCATACTTACTGTCTGAGTTTTGCACGTCCGTTCTTCAACAGAACTGCTCCCCTTATATATACGAGTGCGAAGGTGTTTAGGTAGGTATACTCGATCTTCGATAAGAAGACGCCGCACACTCCGCGAACAGTTAGCCGCAGCCTTCCGCTTCGGGGAAGCTCGTCCGTTAACTTCTCAAATTAGTACGGTTGAAAAAACGCCAATGTCGCGTTCGTGTTAGCGTCAGTTTTGTTTTTCTTATCTCTGCTATGACAGAGAGAGAGAGACGCGAATTGTGCCTGATACGCTCGCCGTACTTCTGACGGGAACAAGCGACAGAAATTCGCGAAGACGGATCAAGAGAAATGTGTCCAATTTCAACCTCACCACAACCCTGTAGATAAGCAAGATGGATACACCAGCGAGTATAAAATCATCGTGTTGAAAGTAAAACTGATTAATTTAATTCCTACGATTATTTACTTATTTGTTTTACAATGACGGGAAAACGGACAAGTCGCTCGGCAAACTTAGCCGTATCTTCAATCCGATAGATCAATAACTTGCAGGATACCCGTCTCTCATTGGCCCCTCTTATTCAGGACTGCAAACTACTGTCAATCCCATCGTCATTACTGAAAACCATGGCAAATTAAACTTCCAACTTTTCTTTAAACATTATGGACAATTCTAACTTAATTAAAGGCATTAATTTACTTAAATAATTAAAACATCTAAGTTTGGGTGACTAATCTTATTTAATACAATTAGATTACCTTAATAAGGTTAAGTTCGTATCATTCGTTAAGTCTAACTTCGCTACGACACAATGTCCATGTGATATTTTTTTTTCAAAAATTAGATTGTCAAGCTATGAATACATTGTATGAAAACACGAAAAGTATTAGATGCGTGGATTGAACTTTGAGAATATGAAAGTACTGTATTCGCTTACTATTCATCCAATAGTGTAACCAGTCGCTACATTACTGTATGAATAGTATAATGTTTGCGCGTTCCAGTCCATTATAAAATTCTGGTTGATGTTGTTGGGTTTAATGACACAAGGGCTATTGAGGCCAAATTGTGTCTATTCATAATTTAATTGCACGAAACAAAATTCTGGAAGGGAAAAGAGCGTCCCATTCTATGAAAAGCGCTATTTTTCCCCCGATCAAACGCGGTATAACTTTTGATATAACCAGAAATCTTCGTGGAAGACAAATTTTTTTAAAGAAACGTTTTTACTAATTACTGTAATTTACCCATTGTTAGGCGCTTTCGTAATGCGGATGAATTTTCACGATATTTTATATTTGAGCCCTTTAAAAATATTTGTCGAGCCATTCCAAATTTCATTAAGATTGGACCAATAGAAACTCGGAAGTTAATATTTCTTCTTTCCATACAAATTGTATGGAAAAAAAAATTCACAGATTAAATGTCGTTTCGATGCAGTATTGTTAGCATTAGACAGTCCATGCAACTCTTTGCACGTATTTGTTATGCGAGACTCGTGAACGTAGTGGCACTTGCGAACAGACACATATACACAGATAGAAAGAAGTCTTAAAAGTATATGGGAGAGACTAATAAATATAAAGTTGAAATTAACCTGAATGGATAAATTTAGGGTCGGAAAACTGCTAGCTTGGAGGGGCATTCACAGACTAAAAGGTTAAAAGTAGCCGCGGTGCAAGTGATTCTTGCACTGCTTTTATTAGAATGAGCCAAATAAATACATAAATAATTTATTAGATAGTATGAATCAGAGCTGTAATACTCAATATGTTCTACGTTGATAATAATATTAGTAAAATAATAAGAGGAGTTTACCTCAATATAGTACGTAGAACACTTCCGTATGATACTCTACAGAAATTAAAACGGAAAAACCGCAAAAATCCGCGAAAATGTACCGGTAAGTTGTCGATTTTTGCGGTTTTTCCGTTTTAATTTCTGGAGGGTATCATACGGAAGTGTTCTACGTACTATATTGAGGTAAACTCCTCTTATTATTTTACTAATAAATAATTTATATGAAAAATAAATACATGGGCTGGGTTAGGGTAACTAAAAATAAGAATCAGTGCATGTACACCAATGCTAGAAGTATAGTAAATAAATTTGATGAATTTGAAGTGCTGGTCAACACATCAAAGGCAAATATTGTTGGGATATCAGTGACGTGATGTCACACAGATATTAGGAATGCAGAATTGTAATTTGGGGAGTACAATGTGTACAGAAAGGATAGGAAGGGAGGAGGGGTTATGCTGTTAGTTAAGAAACACATAAAATCTAAGGAAGTGCATCCAGTTGACATAGATGGACAGTGAAATGTTGAATCAGTTTCGTGTGGCGTTAGCACTCAGAAAGCAAAAATGAGAGTAGGACTGTGTTATAGGTCTAATGACTCTGATGAGTACAACGAACAATTGTGCAGAGAAATATAGTGGGCCAGTAAATCAGAATGCCTTGTAATGGGGGATTTTAACTTTCCAGATATTGACTGGAACTTGTGTGGTCACTCGCCCGCTAGCAAGACTTTTGTGGATTTATTGGATGATTGTTTTCTGAAGCAGCATGTTCGGGAGGCAACTAGAGGGGGTAATACTCTTGATCTGATAATCAGCAGTAATTATTCATGCATTAAGAATTTGCAGATAAAGGAACCACTGGGTGGCAGTGAACACAGTATACTGATGTGGTAAAGATATAATTACCATTAGGGGTAAAGGGAAGGGTTTGTGCTTCCTTAAACGTGATTACAATGGTCTCAGACAGTTTTTAAATTCTGTAAAGTGGGACCAACTGATGATGTTACCAACAACAAAGTCTAAGTGGGAAACATTCAAGGAATTAATCGTGGAAGCTACTAGGCTTTTCATACCGATTAAGAAATATTGTTCAAGGTTTAGGCCTACATGGATGTCAGATAAACTAATGAGACTCGCGGCAGAGAAGAAAAATGCATGGGACGCATATAAATTATCAGGCGGCACAGAAGCCTATGGCAGATATAAGTTAGTTTGTAATGAAGTCACAAAGGAGATTAGGCAAGCGAAGTAATTAAGGGTAAGTTGCTACAATGGATAAAAGGGTGGTGGAGCGGGAGAAGACAGAGAGTGGTAATCAATGGACGCTGCTCTTCATGGACTAATGTTATTAGTGGAGTACCCCAGGGTTCGGTGTTGGTCCACTGTTGTTTTGTATATCAGGCTTAATGTTGAAGTTTGCAGGTGTTAGATTGGCAGGGTTGTTAATAGCAGTTATGGCAGTGCGTTACTGCAACAGGATCTAGGAAATTTAGGCAGATGGGCTGAAAAGTGGCAATTGAAGTTTAACATTGACAAATGCAAAGTACTGCACATGAGTAGAAGTAACCCCAGGGAAACGTTAACTGTGTTGTACTACACTTAGGGTGGTAGAAAATGAAAAATACCTAGGAGTAATTGTGCAGTCAGATATGAAGTTTTCTGAGCAATGCAAACAGGCTGCCAGAGCAGGACATGGAGTATTGTCAATGATATACAGGAATTTTGCTAGTACGGAAAAGGAAGTGATTATCCCTTTGTATAAGGTAATGGTCCGGCAGCGACTTGACTACTGTGTACAGTTCTGTAGGCCCCATTTTAGGAAGGATATAGAGTTGCTAGAACGAGTACAGAGAAGGGCAACAAGACTGGTGACGGGAACAAAGGGGTGCTCTTTCCAAGAAAGCAGCTGGAGACTGCACCTCCGAGGTATGGAAGGGAGCAGTGGTATTCATCATCATCAGCCATTTTCAATCCACTGCAAGATGAAGGCCTCTCCAGCAATTTTCCAGTTCCTTCTGTTTTGTGCAAGGACCATTGCAATGGTATTACAGATGCCAATTCAGAAGAATATTGCCCGCTGAAGTATCTCCAGGAAAGGCATGCAGTGGAAACAAAACGTCTATGAGCCAGGGAGCGGAGCAACTTTGTAAGAAACAACTCAATAAGTAATCTGACTGTCATCTTTTGAATATGAGCTTGTGAGATGAGCTTGTGAGAGGTTTTAGAGGCACCACTCCAGATGTGGGAACACATCTGGGGTGGTTCCGTGGTAGGGCGAATTTCAGATCTACACCGAGCGAGTAGCAGTTTAGAAGAAAAGGATGTTAGCACTGCCGTGCCCTCTGTAATAGTACAGTGGTATCTTCTCTTGTCACTCATATGAAGAGGTCTGAATTCAAGTGCCGTAGTAGGATGGAGGAATATTTAATGGTTCCTTCAATTGTGGCTGAGTGAGGAACTGTATTACAGAAACCTCCAGCACGCACATCCGGAAGAAGAACCCGCCAACTTGATTATTCCCAAGTTCAAGACGAAAGCCAGAACAGGAAATGCTTACCACTGGGTCGTCGAGTTGTCACCAGCGGCCTGGGTCACGCTTAGCCAGACCGACAGAGTGTTTATAAACTGGGGCAGTCACCGCTTTAGGGAACACGTTGCTGTCCCTAAGTGTTTCAGATGTTGCCGGTTTGGGCATACCACTCATACCTGTGCCCAAACCCAACCCACTTGTGGCTACTGTGCAGAACGTGGCCACGACTTCAACACTTGTCCGAATAAAGACAAGCCGCCGACCTGTGTAAATTGCAAATTCCACAAACTACCAGCAGAGCACTCAGTTAGGGATAACGAATGTCCAGTGTACTGTAAAGCAAAGAGCACTTTCCAAATGAGACTAGATTATGGCCACACGCCCTAAATCCTATAATATCAACAGGGTTAAATTCATACAACTGAACGCACAACGGTCCAAAATAGTAGCGGCGCAGCTCACAAAGAAGGCGAACGAGGCAAATCTCGACATATTCCTCATCCAGGAGCCATATGCATATCGCAAGGAGGTCAGGGGTTACCCCCTGGCCTATAAGATAGTGCAGGATAACAGAGAAACACCCTGGGCCTGCATATTGATTCGGAATCCAAATATAACGGCAACAAAACTAACCAACTACTGCACATCCTGGGCTGCATGTGCCCATATTATCACGCCCCTGGGTGAATTTTATGCTGTATCGCTATACTGTCACCCAGGTGAAGATATACTACCAGTAGCCAGATATCTGAGGAGCCTCCAGACAGACTTCCCAAACAGTAAAATTGTCGTGGGAGCGGATGTGAATTGCAGGTCCCTGGGACAACAACTTGCAGAACGGGCAACAACTTGAAGACTACTTAGCAAACAGTCCGTACACAGTCCTCAACCGGCCAAACAATCTGGCAACATTCTCTAGTTCGATGGGGGAGGCCATAATCGATGTCTCTCTGGCTACCAGATCCCTCGCTGGCCACCTAACATCGTGGACCGTCCAAGAAAGCTGGACCACGTCGGACCACAGGGCCATCACGTTTGAGCTCCAGCGCTCCCTTAGTCGACACCAAGCAGTGAGGCAGGCACAGCCAAGATATGCCATAGAGAAGGCGGATTGGCCACTCTTCCAAGCCACACTGACCACAGCAGCCCAATCGTTGAACATCATTGGACTCAGCCCGGATCAGCACCAGATGACGGTCGCTGGTCTCATCACTGAAGCTGCCAACACCTCTATCAAAAAGAAAAACCCAACCCCGGGGGCTGTACCCTGGTGGTCTCCAGAGCTACAGAGGCTTAGGCAAGAGGTGCACAGGAGAAGGAAACTCTTCCAGCGGGCAAGGCGCTCCCAGCCGGCAGCGGAAGTGGAGGCACTGAGACAGAACTTCCGAGATGCAAGGAACCTATACACGGCAACCATTCGCCAACGTAAGATGCGCAGTTGGGAACACCTTGTTTCTACCACTGGGAATGATAACCCCTGGGGTGTGGTATACAGAGTAACCACATACAAACTCCCCAGGGGTGAGACCATACCAGCGACGAAGACACGGCAGGGTACTTATACCCGGACCTGGCAGGAAACAATTATTAACATCATGGATACCATGTTTCAAGACCATCTTGCCCCCTCTACCCCAGAGCAGATAACCCTCTGTGCAGACAATGAAACCTACTACACGACTGCAACAGAAGAACCTTTCACCAAACTTGAACTGGAAACAGCTGCCATGAGGATTAGAAACAAGAAGTCTCCTGGTTCTGATCTTTTGGAGCCAGAGATTGTCAAGAAAGCCGTCGAAACCATTCCAGAGGTGCTTCTTAATCTATACAACCACTGCCTCAAAGAAGGCCTGTTCCCCCAGGCCTGGAAAACTGCAAACTTGTGCCTCATTCCCAAAAGTCCCAACAAACAACTGGACCTTCCGGGGTCATACAGACCCATAGCACTGTTATCAGTCCTGAGCAAGCTCTTTGAGCACTTATTAAGAAACAGAATAGGGATCCACTACACTGCAGCCGGCTTGCAGTCACCCCGACAATATGGATTTAGGAAGGGATGCTCAACCTTGGATGTCCTGGAAAATATTACAAATGCTGCAACTACCTCAGATCAGAAATACTTTCTGGTCATAGCAATAGACTTTGCTGGGGCGTTTGACACTTTATGGTGGCCAAGCGTCCTGGCCCGACTCCGGAAAGCCAACCTACCATCAAATCTGTATCAAGTCATCAAATCCTACCTGTCGAATAGGTTCGTGACAGTCAGAGCACCATATTGTTCAGTAACAAGAGAAGTATTCAGAAGATGCCCACAGGGCTCAATCCTGGGCCCACTCCTATGGAACTTGGTTCTAGATGGCTTTTTGAACCTGGAACTCGGTGACGTCGTTCCCCTAGCCTATGCGGATGATGTGGTTCTGATGCTGCCTGGGGGATCTAGGGCGCAACTGGAGAACACCGCCAACAGAGCAATAGAAACTCTAGAGGACTGGGCTAACAACAATAACTTGAAGATCTCATCCTCGAAGACAAGATCTATATTATTAAAAGGAGCCCTAGACACCAGACGACCCCCTCAAATCAAGATACAAGGTAACACAATCAAGCTTACCACCGAATTAAAGCACCTTGGAGTCGTACTAGACAAAAACCTGAGCTTTACACCACATATAGTGCACTTACGGAAGAAAATTAGAGGATACTCCGCACTTTTTGCGCGAATCACACGCAAGGAATGGGGTTTGAGGCGGAAAACCCTCAGCCTCTACTATAAAGCTATTTTCCTGCCAGCGATTACATATGCTTCTGGAATATGGTATCGCAAGGCTACCACTGCAGTGAACCGGAAAAAAATGGAGACTACACAGCGACACATACTCTTAACCATCACGAGAGCATGTAACACTGTAAGTACCCACGCACTCCAGGCTCTAACGGGATTCCTCCGTCTGGACCTGGAGATTGTTAAGCATGGGCTACTCTATCAACTGACCAAAGGCAGAACGGCAACATGCCTCGACTACACCATAGACCTGTCAAATGATCCCAAAGTAGAAAGGAGCCGTCTCTCCGCTTACCTCCAACAAACTTGGCAGGCCCGCTGGGAGACCTCCAGCAAAGGTGCAATAACTAGAAAATTTCTACCCAACATACGGCTGGTATACCCGGATTATCCACCGTGGCTCTCACCAGGACTCTGCACCACCTACCTGCTGACGGGACACGGGGCCATTAGAGAAAAACTACAAGGATTTGGACTGAGTGATACACCGTTGTGCCTCTGTGGTGAACGTGAAACGTGGGAGCACCTAATGTACAGTTGCCCACTATATGAGGACCTCTATTGCAGGTTCATTACTAGAACACAGCTTAACCTCCGTAATCAAGAAGACCTCGCCATAACTGAAGTTGACACATACAAGGCATTCGCGCAGCTGGCCCAGGACCTCTTCACAAGGAGAAGGACGCTCCCACAGCCTCAACTACTGCAGTAAACAACCATGCCGTGCAGGCCAGCAGAATGTCTACACAACCACGGAAATCTTCCCAGCTACTACCATGCAAGGGCTCAGAGAAATGATTGCAGCACATTGCTGCCACCTAGCCATATGGCGATCTGGGCTGGCAACCTTGACCAGCCTGCTTTCACTCCTATTCCTTGGCAGGGGGGGGAGATGGCTCGCTGTCTTCTCCTCCTCCTGCCACCCCCCTTTCCCTCTGGTGGGGCATGGGCATGCCCCACTGACTGCAGGGGCCATCTACCCTATCGGCCCCTTACTTCTCTTTCTTCCCCCCAGCCTTCAGTCTCCCTACCCTTCTCTTTGACTATACACCGCGAAAGTCCCACGCATCCAAATTTAAATTAGCACCAAAATTATTGCCCGCCCCATTAGGCCTCTAGAACTTGTCATTTTAGCGTACAATCCCATGGTAATTTCGGGGAACAAACCCCACATACTAACTTAATAGCGAATTTGCAATTATACCACCGCGATTATCTATCTTTTTTTTTTTTTTTTTTTCTATAGGACCCAGCCGCTGAAATCCCAGGAAATTAGGCGGCGGGACCTGCCAGAGTATAATAAATTTCAAGGTACACCTGGCCAGCCTCCTCGTTGGCATTGTACGGACAACGTCGGGTCTCATCAGGGGCTCGACGGCCAATAGGCCAGAAGAACAATGGGCACAACATACTACACAACACATGATCCACACACTTTTAAATCTCTGGTCTTGACAGAGTACTGTCCCTCGATACAGCGAACACTCGCGGAGATGGGAGAAATTCCTGGTGCCGTTTGACCCTCAACATACTTTGTACTTTGTACTTGTGGCTGAGTGAGCCAATGCCAGGAGGAGGAATGTAATATTCTAATGGCAGACTTAATAATGGTACGTTTCTTAACTAACGGTCTCTAAACTGCAGAGTAGAGACCGTTGATTTAAAAGAGCCCTGCAACTACAGTAATTACGATAAAAAGAACACTTAACATAATATCAAGAAATTTAGTTTCAGTACAAAGGCAACTGTTAAAATTTTCTGTAGCTATCATTTGCTATTTGTTTATATATGTGATATGTAAAACTCCACTTTTAGCAGTACGATAACTTAAGAATTTTCGGGTGGACGTAGAATCCAATTAAATTTATTTAGAGATTCCTTTAATTCAAGGAAACAGCAAAAGATACTACTTCCATATACACACTTCGATAAAGCACATTCATCTATCAAAAAGGATTATTTCAACTTAAAAAAAAAAATTAATGTGTGGTGCGGACCGAGATACAATATTTTGCTGTTATAATATCAACAGACAACTTACAAATGGCGAAAATTGCATTCGTATGGCTTAACAGTTATTCTTTTTATATTTTCTTCCCTAATTTCGGTTACTCAAAAAGAGAGAGAGAGGATGACTATAGATATATATATATTTTTTTTATTTATTAAAACGTGAACAGTAGATACATTTTCAACAACAACTATTTACATTCTATGTACAAAGCAAAAAAGAAAGATAAAGAAAACTTTTTAGAAAGAAATACAAAGGTTTCAATATTTTAATTTCAGGAAATAAGAAAAAAAAAAACAGTTTCTTGGGGTTGGGTCATTCTCATGTTAAGTGTCACACGTTGAAGGTGATGGACTGTTCAGTGATGGTGAAGAGGTGACCACCACTGTTCCATTCGCTGTTAAGATGATCCACAGTTTCTGGTTTTTTGCTGTGGAATTCGAGTAGAAGTCTGCTCGGCAACTTCCTCCGTAGGCTCCACTTTAGATGTTGCGCCGATGTGTCGACAGGAGGCACGTCGTCACTGCTTCTTGTGTGCTTCAAGTAGAAGTTGTAAATGACGGCCTTGGCCGCAATGAATAGGAAGTTGCAGGTGGTGTGTGCCGTCTGCTCAGAGTGAAGTAGGTACCAGTAGTCCTCCGGAGTGTGGGTGTGGGTGTGGGTGTGGTTGCAGGCAAGCTTTGCTACATCCAAAGCGTATTTGATGAGTTCCTTGTTCACAGGGCATGCCAGGTATATGTGTTCCAGGGTACCTGGGGTGGCGCAGAAGAGGCAGTAGTTTGAGGAGCGTAACCCGAAGATTTGTAGCTTGACTGGGGTGGGAAGAATGTTGTGCCACAGTCTCCACTGGATGTCTGCGTCCGATTTGGAACATTTCGTCCTGTACGGAAGGTTCCGCTGAAAGTTTGATGGTGGCTTGTGGTGAGTGGAGAGGGGTGCAGGGACAGCTTGGCAGGTGGATGACGGGAAAATCGTGGTTGCATGGCGAGACATGATTAGCTGATAGGCTTTTTTGGAGGGTGCAGGAGACAGAGGTACCGTGTCTTCTGGTGATGTGATGACGAAGGTTGGTGTAAGCGAACATCCAGTGACATTTCCAATCCCTTTAGTTGTAGTGATGTCTGGAAGAGCTTGTGTGATCGCTGATTTTAGATGTATGTGTTGCTGCTTTGCATTAATGGTTTTAATGGGCAAATCTTCTGATCCTTTCCATTCAAGGCTTGGTGTCAGGAGGTCGCCTATGGTTCTTATTCCTGCCCAGTTCCACGTAGGGAAGAAGAGAATATCATCATTTGCAGGGTCTATTATTCTTTTATTGTAGAAGAGCGGTTCTGAAAGTATTCCGGGAAGGGATGTTCTCTCAAGATTATGGTGAAGGTTTAGCTTTTTCCAGCGGTATAGTGCGTCTTTATAAAACGGCGGTAGTTTGAGTGGTACTGGTGCCATGTCCATTCTCAATATTGTTGAAAGGGATAGTCCTCTAGTGGCTGTTGCTAGTAGTTTATCCGTAGTGTTGGAATGTGCGTATTTTGTTTGCAGCGTCTTAAGAAGAAAGGTGATCCGGAATGCTGTGATTTTGTCGTCTAAAGAGACCAACCCTTGACCCCCGTGAGTAAGTGGTTGGCTAAGTTTGGAGCAGGACATCCAGTTGGTTTTGTTCCAAAGGAAGCTTCGGACAGATGCCTGGATTTGGTGGAGGAAGTCAGCAGGTGAAGTGAGAATTTTGAAGGTGTGCCAGAGAACGCTTGCCGCCATATGATTGACCACAAGCACTCTCCCTCTCAGCGAAGATGTGGCGCACACGCTTCTCCATCTCCCGAGTACTTTGTTGAAACGACTCAGCAATTCGGGCCAGTTCTTCTGGGAGAAAAGGAGGGTATTGCCGAGGTACACACCTAGGTATTTCTGTCCCTCGCTGGACCATGTGCCTTGGATGGGGGAGTCGGTTCTAGTTTTCCAGTTGCCAGCCCACAGGCCGCTGGTCTTACAGTGGTTGAGTTTTGCGCCTGATGCTTGAGCATAAAGATCATGAGCCTTTTGAATGACTTCAAATTCACTCTCGTGTCGTATTGCAATTGTGACGTCATCTGCGTATGCTGAGTAGGTTATATTTAGGTGGGGTTCTGGTAGCAGCGTTCGTCGGGATTGTATACTGGTGGCAATTTTATTAAGGAATGGTTCTATGGCAACTGCATAGAGTTGTCCAGAGAGTGGGCAGCCTTGTTTTATTCCTCTGGAATACGGAAAGTGGCAGGTGAGCTGGTTGTTGAGTTTCAGGCAGAATTTGGCTTCCTTGTATAGCAGATGGATTGTTCCGATGATGTAAGGTCCATATCCAAAGGCTTTCAAGGTTTGAAATAGGTAGCTGTGTTCTACGCTGTCGAATGCCTTTTTCTGGTCAAGGCTAATTAGTGCTAGGAATTCTCTTTGGCTGTTTGCAGTGGAGAGGAGGTCTCGGATCAGATGTAGATTGTCGTGAATCGATCTTCCAGGTACAGAGCATGTTTGTTGGTGATCGATGATATCTGGGAGAGTGGCTTTTAATCTATTGGCGATGGCTTTGGAAATGATTTTACAGTCCGTATTCATTAAGGAAATCGGGCGCCAGTTTTGTAAATTGGTGCGATCTCCTTTCTTGGGAATCAGTCGAGCGACAGAGGTGGTGACCGAAGCTGGTAGTCCATGGAATTGAGCTTCTTCAAGCATTTCAGAGAGTAGCACTCCGAGTTGATCCCAAAACGTTTGGAAGAATTCAGAAGTTAGTCCATCCAGACCTGGTGATTTATTTTTGGAAAGGGCTTTGCATGCTGCTGTGAGTTCTTGTAGGGTGATTTGTTTCTCCATACTGCATTGGGCCGTATGGGAGATTTTTTTAAGTCCTGAAAGAATTTCCTCCGTTGCCTTTGTAGAGGTTTCTTGAGAACTGTAAATTTCTCTATAAAATCTTGTTACTTCAGAGAAGATTTCCTCTGGGTCTTCAGTGATGTTTCCGTTTTGCAGCTGAATGGCAGTGATGGTGGTTGATTTCTGATGTCTGTTTTCTAATGAGAAAAAGTATTTGGTCGGGGCATCAGATAGATTTATGTGGGTGTATCTTGATCTGAGCAGGGCGCCTTTTGCAGAGTGTTCTAAGTGGGTTTGTATGGCTTGTAGTGTTGACTGATAGGTCTGACTATCAGATGGGAGATTTTTCAGCCTTTGCTCAAGTTGATAGAGGTTATTACGCTTTTGTTGACTTTTCTGATGGCTGTAGGTTTGCGAGAATGATTTCAGTTTACTTTTAAATCTAGGCCACCACGTGTTCATGGGCCCCAATCTGTCTTTGGATTGGGCAAGGTTGGATATCAGGTCTTGCAGCTTAGAAATGTATTCCTTGTCTTGAAGAAGGCTATTGTTGAACATCCAATAAGCACCTCCATTTTTGTAGTGATTGGGTGAGAAAGAGAGCTGTAATTTGATAAAGGAGTGATCTGAGATATAAGATGGCAAATGTGTGATGCTTCTGACCAGGGGGATGGTGTGTTTTGGGATGTAGTATCTGTCCAGTCGGGCTTGGTAAGGTAGTCTTTCAGATGCTGTATTTGCTGATCTCCAGGTGTAGGACTTTTCTTCTGGGTGCTGGTGTCTAAATACGTCGACCAGTTCATTGTTGTTTATCAAGGCCTGCAGGTTATTGATTAATGTTGTGCGGTGCTCAGTGCATCGTACTCTGTCCATTTTTGGGTCGAGAGTGCAGTTGAAGTCGCCAGCAAGAATGATGTGTTCTTGATCTATAGTAGAGATGTGGCTTTGTATGAAGTTGGTTATTTGGATAGCAAGTCTGTCTTGCTGTGGCATGTAGATGTTAAAAAGGTGCAGGGTTTCCTTCTGGGGTGTATCCAGGCGGGCGTAAATTGCGTAGCCAGCGATCTCTGCTATCACATTGAGCTTGCAGGCGGACTTTTGATGAAGGCCGACACTCACTCCTGCCCCATGATGTTGTTGTGTTGGAGAATGATGAAATACATATGACCAATCTGTCCATTTCAAGGATGGCCTTGTGTCTGTTTTAATATTGTTTCTTGTAGGAAGAGTAGGTCGGCATGATGTCGTTGGACCTGGTGAAGGATCAGCTTATTGCGCAATGCAGAGGAGCATCCTCTTGCATTAAGTGATAGTATGCTAAGAGTCAGCATTATCTGCAGGAATAAAGATAAGGGTTTTGCAAGTTTTGGGGCGGTTAACATCCTGATTGATGATATTGCTGTTCAAGCCCGTTAATCAAGTAGTACAGGCGTTTGGATCTATTCACATCTGCTCTGTCTTTCTTTCCTTTTAGTTTGGAACGCAGACCCGTAAGTTGTGAGATCAGCTCGGGTATGTTAGAGGTGAACTTCAGAGCTGTCACCAGCTTCTGTGGGGAGCCGCGTACTTCCCGTAGAAAGGATCGTAGTTTCTCCACAGTTAAAGGACCTTTAGTGTAGGGATACTCGTTTTCCTCGTCTTCTGAAGCACTTGAATCGTGAGAAACACAGTTGGTCTCTTCTTCAGTGCCCAGAAATTCGGGTTCTTCTTCATTTGGATCGTGAGTGGTTTGTAGCTGTTTATTTATTTCCATACTTGGTGATATGATGGACTTGTTTGAGATCTGACCGTTTATCTTCTGTGGTGTTCTGTATTTATTTTCGTCGCCCCTGTTGTTTTTGTTAGCGGTTTGCTCTTTTCCTGCCGGCGTGTGTGTTGTCTTCTTCTGTTTTGTGGCTTTGGACGTGGTCTGCCTTGGGGGTTGATTTCGAGATAAAACTCTTGTTTCGGTTAGTCGGTCTCCTGAAGAGATTGCGTCCTGGTCTTCTATGGTCTTTGAATTTTCTTTTTCTGAAGAGTTTGTTGTGGGAAGCATCTCAGACTGTTTGACAGTTTCTTCAGCATCCCCACTATCTCCAACAGTCAGCTCGCTTTGTGCATCTGGCCTGACCCAGGTTGGTGCCGCCTGAATTTCGGTATTACTTTCAGAAGAGTTAGAGATATGCGGGCAGTTTTTCCTGATGGGACCCTCTTCGTGGAAGAAGAAACATTGTGAGGAAATGGAGGTATAGAAGGTGTAAATTATTCCGTTTAGATCGGTGTTGATGAGTTTTGGGATGTTTGCTGCGTCATTGTTGGCGAAGTGCATAAGTGCTTGCCTGCGGAAGCTTTTTATATGCGAAAATTCCGGTTTCGTGGTTGCTGCAGAGAGTGTGCGTATTTTCCCGGTAACTGATCCGTATTTGGATAAAATCCCTCTCAGAAATTGATGAGGGATTTCAGGTGGGACGTTTGAAATTGTAACTTTCGTTGGTGCTAAGGCAATTGGCGCCGCTTCTAGGTGATGAAGACCGATGTCTATTCCATTTTGCAGGATAGTTTGCGCCCATGAGGGGTGGCTGAAATACACCTGCACAGTTCCCGCCACACGGGATGCGTGGGTAATATTTTTCGGTGGTACTTTCTCCGCGATCGCTGTAAGGTACTGCTCTAAGGGAGTGTTTTCCTTGGTAGCGAAAATTACTATTCCATTTTCCCGGGAAGTAATAGCGGTTGCTACATTTGTAAGAACGTTGTTCGACCGCATGTGTACTACTGTTGGTCGCGAGAGAGGGGTTTTTGCTGTCGTCAAGCATAATCCACTAGATACGGTATTAGCATAAGTATTAACAGTTGCTGGCGTTTTGGACCTTGAGGTATTCACCCGTTGTCGCAGGATGTGGCTTCCGATAGCTTGGTCACTGCTGGCAGTAGCAGTAGGTTCCGTTGCTGTGGTTGTTTGACCTTCGCTGGCCATAGCTGGAGGCAATAGATGGGATGGGTGGGGGGTGGAATAAGCCGTTACTGGAATGTCCAGCTTTCCATGGCTAAAGTTAAAAATTAAAAATCTAACCTAAGTCAAACTCCACTAATTCTAGACACACAAATTTATTATTACTCGAAAGTTCTTCCGAAGAGGAATCGAAACATGTAAGTCTTGACTAGGGGTTCTCGCAGACAAAAGTCAAAAGGACAAATGGGGCAGGAGCTAGGTAGATAGATAGATAGAGAGAGAGAGAGAGAGAGAGAGAGAGAGAGAGAGAGAGAGAGAGAGAGAGAGAGAGAGGAAGACTTGTTTTCTTCTTCAGGACTAATTAGTTCTATCATCAGTATTTCAATAGGGTTGGAAGCAGGGTTGTTACCTCTACCAGCATTCTCCCGGAATTAATACACTGTAGATGCGCCCCTCGGCATCAGGCAGTAACTGTTATTAATAATATATCATTATCATTTTATTACTGCAATAGTGCAACAATAAAATTATCTAGACGTAGATGTTTTCTAGTAAAAAATAATAATAATAAATAATTGTTGATTTTATTTTCTGCTCTACTTACCAGGTAATTCAGCTGAAAAATTTCTTCTCTCTTCTGAGCTATAAAAGATATGCCAAATACTTTTATATACGCTGTGAATACAGTCTTCAAATACAGTCTAACTAAATGCTTAATTTATTCACAAATAAATTATTCTTATTTAAAAATTTAGAATTTGTGAATAAATTAAGAATTTATTCACAAATGAATTCTTAATTTATTCTCCTCAAGTAATAATAATAATAAAAATATTGCATTTTATATCTTATGCTGTGGCTTGATTAAGGAATTACATTCTAAGAAATATCGATATGTGACTCCCAACTTTTCAAATTTGTCAATTACCCAGGAACAGTGGGAAAAACCAATGGACCAGAGGTTGGCAAAAAATGGCTGAGGTTCAGTCAATTTCTGCAATGAGCTTTCCAACTTATAAACTTTCGAAAGTCGCTAATGGAACACAATAAAAATTAATTTTAAAAGATTTTATTCCCTGGTTTATCTTCTGCAAATATAAAGCTTTAGAAATTAGATATAACTTCAAAAAAAATTAATTTATAACTGTAATCCAAAAATGTGATTTTTAAATGTGCGATTCATTAGCAGGAATGCTCTTCCGAGATTGTGTGGTTTATTAGCAGGAATTGTTCTAAACAATTACAGAACCTGGGAGAGCGGCTTCATATAAAAATATGAAAAGCTTTATTTACCACAGAGTGATTAAACGGATAATATGTTGGAGTTTTTAGCAAACAGAAGGAGACGAGAAATTGTGGGCAGGCTGGAGAACTTTACACGATCGTAGTCGAGTGATCAGCATACTTTAGGGGAAAACACAAACAAAGAAAATGAGCAAAAATAAATTCATTATCAGGAATTTAAAAAGTAAAAAAAGTAAAGTGCAGCCATTATCAACCCACTGCAGGATGGAAGCCTCCTCAACAATTCATGCTGAGGGAAATGGACCATAATCTGCCACGCTGGTCCAGTGCGGGTTGGCAGATCGACCGTATTCAGCAGTCAGGGGAGTGAACCCCGGTCTACTCAAAGAGCGTGTGTTACTGCACTCCCGCTCCTGACCACTCGGCTATGGAGGCCGTCTTTAGGGGAAAACACAAACAAAGAAAATGAGCAAAAATAAATTCGTTATCAGGAATTTAAAAAAGGGGTGTAAATGAAACGGGAATGGATATTTTGGTGCTTAAGTTTGCGATTTTGTCGAATCAAGGACACCAGTAATAACAATGTAACAAAAAACAACAACGGCATGTTCAAATAATTTTATATTTTGTATTTTATATATAAAAATAAAATTATATATATATATATATATATATATATATATATATATATATAATTAATATTGCTCATTTTTTACATAAATTTCTATTTCGTGAAATTGCTGCTTTTGGCCCAAGAATTCTTTAATTTGTTTAAATAATTATTTTTATTGTTATTTTATTTTATTATTTATTTATTATTATTTTTTGTCATTATTTGCAAGAGGAGGAACTGCCCTTGTACACCTAGCTGTTCGATATAGCTAAACGCGCCTACCGAAAAGAGACCATCACATACAATCTTTCGTTTGTTTCTTCCTTCAAAAAAATGGTTCACCTTCGTTTCAGAAGTACGTCGATGATTTTTAGATTAACCAAGGACGAGGAACAACTTTCCCATTGAAGAAAAAGCAGTTGATTAGGCAAAATGTAAATTTCGAAATCGTAAAATCTAAACTGAAATCTAAACTTAATCCTATTTTATTTTAATATGAAATTCGAAAATTTCAGCCGAAATAAGAGGGAAAAAAGGCGACGACAAATAGCCTAAACCTAAAGTTAAGCGAGATAGACCGAGGTGAGTTTTAATTGAAACTCCCTGACAGCATGTTCGCATACTGTATATGCATATTCGCTTATTGTCTTCGTCACGTCACGTCCGTCCGACCGCATGTAAAAGAGGAACTCCCAGGGGCGGATGTTCGTGAACCCGGTAATAAATATTTCTTTTTCCATACAAATTTGCATGGAAAAAATAAATTTATAGAATAATGTAGTTTTAATGCAGTACTGCTAGTTTTAGACATCTGTGCATATATTGTTATGCATGGCGCGTGAACGTGACGTCACTTGTGAAGAAATACATATATACAGAGTGAAGAGAAACGTAAAAAAATACGGGTGAAAAGGAATAAATATTAAAAATTTGTAATTAAACTAAATAGTTAAGTTTAGAGAACGTACAACTATACAGTTTTATTAAGTGTTCTATAAAGTTATAATCTTAATAATTAATTGATAAAGAAGATAACTGTATTTACTTTTCACTTGTATTAATTACAAAAAAAGAAAAATATTCAATAAATTTAAGGAAAAATCGAACAAGCCGTAAATGTAATGCACTGCTTATATTAACTAACTTGTTATATACAGTATATCACACATTTCCAGGTTTGAGGGCTGAAGAAACTACGTTTTCGTAGTCCTGAAACCTGGGAATTTGTGCTTAACTCGCTACTGTCATCATCCTTATATAGGTTGCATTCACCCACGTGGTTCTTTTGACTTATGTTCCATCGTATATACTAGTCTTAATATAATATAGTTCAACCACATGCTACTTACAATTATTCCTACGACGTGCTGCTTGCAAATCCTGGCTCGTTCTTATGTCAATAGTTCTTTGTTTTAATTTGTCGTGGCAACTGCACGACAGATCCTCTGTCGTGGCAACTCCCTTACACTCATCACTTTATTTTTATCTTTCTTTTGTTGTACTCTAAATGTAGTCACTCGTGATTTCCCTTAATTGTCGTTATTAATTTTACTTTGCATGTATTTTATGTTAGAAACAGGGAATATTATATAGTCGTTTTTTCATACAATTCTGATGATTGACACTTGAGGAGACGCCTGGGTTGTTTTTTGTATATTGTTGTATATTTTTATCATATATTTAAAATGTATTATTCTTTATCTTTTATTATTATGCTTAGCTGTTAACTCTTGGGGTAAATATAAATTATCAATAATTTAAGGAGCCTACCTTTTTTTTTTTTTTCATCACTTCCGCTGTTGTAGTTTGAATTAAGGAAATCTGGAAGTTATTTATTGATTTTGATGATCATATGACGCAGAGACCAAACAAACTCGAAGCAAATTCGAAGACATCTTTTATGGTTCAATTTCTGTCTCAGTTTTCTTTTTGTAATACCGCTGTCCCTTGATTTTTTTTTTTTTTTTTTTTTTGCCATTTTTGTATTCTACTTTTTTCAATAAAGGATTATATATACTGTATTCGGTTGTATTCCCGTACTCCTCCGTACATTTGGAAATATATCTTCTTGTTGGTACCAAAAGTTTTCGGTAAGGATTTTTTTACTTTTTAATTTAAATTTAAACAATAAGCAATAATGATTTAAAAGATTTTTTTTCAAGGTTTGTTAAATCCATGTTGTAGATATCCTCAAATCTCCTGCTTCAGCTGTGACAACCCAGAGAAGCGCAAGTCCTCATGATGAAAAATAGTGTTTTCAAGGGTTATCTAATAATTTATGTAGTTTACGTACCGCACAAATTTTAACAAAAGTTAATTTTAAGAAACGACAAATATTTTCGGCCAAAATATGCTGTTATTTATGTTGTCTTTCAGCATGATTTTTCTTCCTACTTTACTTTTCATTTATTACTTTAATATAATTTTTTCATGTTTAGAGTCCTCGTATCTCAAATGCCCATGTTTGTTAATGTCCATCTTCACACATCCTTCACAAATATAGTTTTAATTTTATTTAGTGAGTCCTTACTTTATCTTTTCTCCTTTTTCTAAAGTTTTCCCTACTTTATCCATTTCCTTCCATCCTCATGTATCTCAATATCTTTTCTTATACTTCAATATGGTAATTGTCTCGACTTTTCTTTATTTTTCCGCACAGATTTTTCTGTAACTTTCCTTCTCTTTGTGTTATATTATATTATATTCCTAGGAAATCTTAAAAGTTATGAGTTTGTTTCCGTGAACGATTTACTTTATAAACTGAAGCACCGAACTGTTTTTTTTTTTTCCATGAAAAACTAAGTTTTAGAAAAATGCTAGGAAAAGGTTATCGATCCGTCACCCTCAGGTTCTCCAACTTCCTGCTTCAAGCAAAGTTCACATGGCATTTGTTCTCTTTCCAAACACAGAATGGGTTTTCTGTGTTTATGTGTTTGGCCAGTAGAACTAACCACAGTGACAATCAAAAAATGATTGAGAATAAAATTTCTCACTCCGACCAGTGGCTTTTGAGAAGGTCCACAGTAAGATGTGAATCCGGTGCGATATGAATATAACATCCAATAGCAACGGCTAAAATTTCAAGAAACCAAAGACAAAAGATTTATATTTACCTTGTAAACAAAAACTTCTGCTTTTAAATAAACATTGTTTTTCTTTTCTCTAATGGCGAACTAATTACACAGGATAATGTTCATAAAATTTTGAATAAATCACTAGGAATTAGTTATGCAGGATTTTCGCGTAAATCAAAAGATTATTTGTATGCTGTTTCAGCGAAAGATAATACACAAAATACACGAGGAAATATACCTCGACCATTGTAGATCATTGGAAAGGCGCTTAAATTGCATTTAAAGAGGACATCATTAAGAATTGTTTGCAACAATACACAAAACTCTGGAGTTATTTTTTCAGGAAGATTCCAGCTGTTTATAGTTCTTGCAAATTCTTCAAGCTCTACTTATCTAAAGTGAATTAACTCACTTTCCTTCCCACCGTAGCAATTTACAGTAATTATTGTTCTTCTCAAGGCAACTTGGTTCCGGCTAGAGTACATGAGACGCTAATTAATTATGCAAACTAAAGAGCCATGCCAGTTATAAGATTATCACTTATTCTGCTGTTGTTTCCCCTTTGGCTTCACGTTACCCTCTGTTCGACTCTATTTGTAGTCTAATCTAACTTTTGATTATGTAGTATCCGTCTTTGTCCCTGAATTTAGCGGAATACCCATATGATCAAGAAATCTCCTATCTCTTGGTGCCGGCGAGCTAAAAGAATATTAATATCATTTTCACTTTACTTTAATACAGTTTCTCGACGACACACAGACCATTTCCTACTATTTTTTATATAATAAATTTCTTGATAATTACCATAAATACTTTTGCATTTTAGGCACATGAAGAACGAGTAAGAGCGTTTAATTTCCAGCTTTGTATCTAGTTAGATGCAAGCGATTCTTTATTAAAACTTAAATTAACCTCTTAAAGAGAAGTCAGTTTTCTAATAGTATTATAGCATTAACTGCTAGTAAATGTTTCCAGTTAAACATGTTCTAAAATTAACTAGATGTTAATTTCATTTTGGTCATCACGGTAGTACAGTGGTTCGAAAGCACACCTCATCCCACTTCCGTGGATAAGGCGTGCTTTCGAATCCGTTCCATGACGCAAGGATGTTTTGAGCTTTTGTCACAACGTGTCTGATTTAGTCGGTCTCAGGAGAGGGTTGAATTGTTGTAGATATACTGTACACACACACACACATATATATATATATATATGGTTTGTGTTTTTTTTTTTTTTTTCGCTCTCTCTCCCGGAAATTCGGGTTTTGACTCCAGTAAAAACAGCAAAGCGACTGAAGAACACACGCAATTACAGACACGATATACTGATGCTTCATAGTTTTAGTTTTCTCTTTGGAGCTTATCATGTACACACATTCAACTCGATCACAATGCATGACATAATTTTCATTAGTTACACCAGTGCAAGCAACTGATTATTTTGCTTATGTAACAGGAGGTCGCTTGTGATAAATATATAACAGTTGCACTAGACAACGGATTTATGATAGCTAAAGTAAGAGAAGTATATTGGTGATTGCAACGAACTTGAACAGCGAGTTGATGAGGAAGCTGAAGCCCAAATCTCGGAGGCATACAGTACTGAGGGATGAATCATCTTATATCCGTGATTTATGGAAGTTTCAGGGTCTCGAAATGTGAAGTCAATGGGGCTTTGTTATTCACCTTAATCTACACATTCTTATATGCAAGGTTTCAAGATGTCTGTATACTGTACTTCCACTGATATCTTGAAGATCTACTACCACACAGCCAACCACAAAAACCAGTGGAAGATGTGGTTGGCTAGACTTCAATGAGAATTTCAGACAGATTTCGTAGGATTTATGTGAATAAAAATGTTTAACAAATATTAACCGCAGGAGTATTAAATAGATGACTTCTGTCATTTTTCGCTGGCCATCTGCTGAGTGGACTTTTTTCAAAAGTTTTGTACCATTTGTATAACAGTATATGTCCGATCTCTTGGAGAGGAATGGTATGAGGACGTCTGTGAATAGTAAAATCAAAAAGTGTGCCACTCGGTGGAACTTCAATTACTTTGGAGTGAATGCTAACTTACCAATTTTGAGGGAAATGGTTCTACTGGACAGAAGTGATCTGACCTTATGAAAAGGAGGACGGAAAAAAGAAATGTGCGTGAAGAACGGTTGTTTTAAGATGAGAAGGGAAAATAAAGAGGAGAAAAATATTATTTCTGGGAGTTTAGGGTTTAAAGGCGAAAGGACGTTGACTGATTAAACTTCGGACTACTTAAAAAAATAAATATTGGCATTGGCGGCCCCTTAGTGTGCCATGCCTTCATAAGTGTCTGTAGAAATGTGTTCACGGACCGATTTGCATGTTGTGTGGACTGAAAACGAGGAACCCGTTTTCATCCTCTGCCTGAGATCGACTTACTACAGCCTTAAATGATTTCAGAAATTCTTCCCGTTGACAATTGCAATCAAACCCAGCCCACACCAAACGAGAGGCGCACACGGCGATGTATCATACCGACTTGGCTGTTGGAAGGCTCTTCGGACTGGCTTGGAAAGAGAGGTAGAATTAATTCAGAAGGCGGCTTTCAGAGGGTCATCTGTAGAAAAGCCGTGCGGTATAAACTTAATTCCGTCAACGACGCGAGGAATTTTTAAGAGATTTAAAAAAAACTTGGCTTAGTCGGTCTTGAGCACGGGCTTTGCATGTCCCCCAGCCTTCTCCTGGAGATTCGGGTTTTTTGTCCAACAAACAGTTGGACAAAAAACCCAAAGTAGAGAACACTCAATTACAGATACAGTATGCCTTAGTTATTTTGAGGCTTGACACACACCTAGCTAATGCAACCATAGTAGTGGTATGCAGGAGTCTTATTCTTGATCATTTTAGGACTGAAAAACTCTACAGTAACTTCATCTTCCCCCGGGGCTTTCTGATTCTTCATTTTCTTCAATGCATGTTCTACCTCATCAGGTATGTCGTATGTGTTGCTAATTTGCAATCCGTCTTCCCCACTGCTGGCATCATTCCCTCGCTTCTTGTATAATTCTCTATAGTAGTCTTCTGCTATTTGAATTATGCCTTCTCTGCTATTCATAAGTATACCATCGCTATTCTTCAGTTTCAGTATCATTTGTCTTTCTGTATTACAGCTCATGGCTTCTGATTTAATCCCTTGTTTTCCCTTGATGCTTGTTCTACTTTTCTTGTGTTAATTCTTCTTATGTACTCTCTGAGTCTCTTTCTAATGGCTTTGCATAACTCAGTATACTCAATTTTTTCCTTGTCAATGTTTATCTTGCTCTTCATTTTTCGCCTTCGGTTCATCATGACAAGTGTTTCTTGACTAATTTTTTCTTCTTTGGATTTCTGTTTCCCTATAGGTTTCTTGGACTTTATCACTTTCAGAAAGTTGTAATATTCCTCGTCGATATCTTGGTCCTGAGCAGTCTGCAGAAGCTCAAACTTGTTCTTAAGTTCTAGTACATATGGCTTTTTCTCCTCTTCTGTTATCTCAAAGACCTTTGTATTATTTACTCGAGTCAGTTTTTTTCCTTTCCTTTCCTACATCTATATCAAGTGTACATCTTACCATTCTGTGATCACTTCCAACATTTACCTTATTCAGGACGGTAACATCATATATCTTCTGTTAGTGAGGATGAAGTCGATTTCATTAGTTGTTAATCCATGTGGACTCTTCCATGTCGTCCATTTTATATATATGTAATAATAATAATAATTATATAAATAGTAAATTAACAATCAAGTGCTATATAGAAAATATTATAATGCATTTTAACCCATTGCAGTTTTTCCCATGTAATAAAAAAAAATGCAATGGATTTCCAATTCAATCAGACAGCGGAATAAAATTGTGCTCACAGCTTTCAATTATCAAATATACCAATGTAATTCCTTAAACCGCATCATATATTTATCAAAAACCAAATTATTAACTATTCGTTTCACTATATAATATCGGTGTAGATACACCATAGTTTACCCATAAATTTGAACTACGTATGCAATATAAAAGGCATCGTTTTAATAGTATCTCATATTGTGGGTGCCTTCACAACGAGATAGCTAGTATTGCACTACTTCAAATAAATAACGCTTTTCTAGTAGAGAAGACTGCTGTTATTTATTTTCAGTGGATACCACCACCCAGACGACTGTTATTTATTTTCAGTGGATACCACCACCCAGACGACTGTTATTTATTTTCAGTGGATACCACCACCCAGACGATCTTTTCGAAGGTTTTTTTTTTTTGTTTCATCATCAGTGAGTGGGCGGGTTTCCTGGTAGTGAAACATGCCACCACAGTTGCGAAGTTATTTCCGCAATATGAGAGATGCCAAATGGTGTATAAATAATAATGTATTAGAAGATGAAATGCACAGGCATAATTTCTTATGGGTTTAGGTAATTAACTATATAATATCGATGTAGATACAGCATAGTTTACCCATAAATTTGAACTACGTATGCAGTATAAAAGGCATCGCCCACTCACTGATGATGAAGCCAAAAAGCTTCTAAACGATCGTCTGGGTGGTGATGGTATCCACTGAAAATAAATAACAGTGGTCTTCTCTACTAGCGTTATTTATTTGAAGTAGTGTAATACTAGCTATCTCGTTGTGAAGGCAACCACAATATGAGATACAATTAAAACGATGCATTTTACACTGCATACGTAGTTCAAATTTGTGGTGTATCTACACCGATATTATATAGTTAATTACCTAAACCCATTAGAAATTATGCCTGTGCATTTCATCTTCTAATACAACTCGTTTCAAAACACGTCATAATATGGATACGAAAGAGAAAAGTAAGGCAATTTACCAAATCAAATGCACTTACAGGACGTATCTGATTTCTTATACCACATCATCATTACAATTTGTATAGCAGAAACGTAAGCGAAAGTTAATTTGACAGGATTAAAATGCAGTACTATTACAAAGACTGATATTTTGCAAAACCGGTAAGTCCAAAAAGTATGACAGGTGTGCAAAACAGGACTAAATTCAAAATATTAGACATTAAATCCAATAGTTTCAATGGAAAAAATCAAAGCATATATTATTAATAATTCTGGAAGATAAAGAAGCTAAAACAAGACATATTGGAATAGCTAAATACTTGAAATGCAAGAAAGTGGACATTTTCTGTATTTGCAGAAAGAAAAAATATCCGATCAGTAATATATTTTCCATCGTCAAACAATTGACTGTTTAATCAAACATTGTCATACTTTTCCTTTTTTTCAATTAAATCCTTAACCTGTTTTGCTATTAATTTTGATCGAATTTATTTTGAGAAATTTCTCAAGTTTTGTGGCTTCCATGACAAGTGAAATAAGCACCTGAGAATGACTCTGTTCAAACTTCTCTTTCATCAAGAAGCTCATTAAAAATAGAAATTAAAATGTTATCAGAACATTTTAACTTCCATGTTTAATGAGCTCTAGGATTTACTTGAAACAGTAGCACTACCTCTTGAATCACTTTGATAATATCAAATCCAAATATTCAAGTTTTCCTAAAACAGTTGTATCAAGAAACGTGTACCCCGACACAGAATACCACAAGGGACGTGCAAAGAGGGCGGAGGAATTCGAGAATGCATTGTTTCGTATTGGTTCATTAAGATGGAAGAGTCAATGGATTGCATTAGCTCTTCCACATCTTAAAGAGCCAGTCTTTACTAAACAATGTTAATCGTAGTTGGTCTGACTCCCCCCCCCTACTTGTTTCTAGCATTTCCACAGACCACAGTTGTTGTTGTCTTGTAGTAGGGTTTTAGGAGCATCAGCGACTAAGGCCATATGCTCTGCAAATTGCGCGCGTTTTATGATCGATTTTGTGTTTGCTGGAGAAAAACCCGAGTTTCCGGGAGAGAAAACCATACTACCCTCGCTTGAGAATGACTAACTCAGCCACGTTGTGTAAAAGGCCCATAAAAATTGCTGACACCTACGACTCAGGACTTTTCCACCCAGTGTGGGGAGGACTGCGATTTCTAACTGTGCTACCCACGAGGGCACCGACCACAGACACCGTTTATGACACTGGAACAAACGGATTGGCCTGTTTTGCTTACATAGCTGCGTAAACCATCGTCTTGGGCTCTAGACAGAAATGAAAATTTATGTGATTGTCAGCAATGTTGTCTTTCAATTTTTAAGAACAATAGAGGGTTAGACGTTTACAGTTCCGGTTGTGGAATATCTTCTTTCCGCAGAATTTGTTCTTTTTGTTCCACGTTTTATCCCGCAATAACCACTGACTGAAGACCACGGACCCTCTGTGTCGATACATGGATGAACTCTGCTAGTTCCCCGTAACGACCCATTCGCTGAATTATTATCTGCCATCATGCCTCTCCTGAGATTGTTGACGTTGCCTGCCTGTCCCATGGTATACCTTTAATCGATCCACCGAGGCGTTGGAGTTCTCTTTTATTTCTGTATTACCATGTGATCGAGCATATCGATCCCCCCCCCTTTTAAATCCTTTACGATGGCAGGATTGCGGATATCGAAATTCTGGATTTCCTAATAAATTGGCAAGGCAGTGTGTGTGTGTGTGTGTGTGTGTGTGTGTGCGCGCTTGATCATGATCATGTCTAATCGATGATAAACTCAATGCTGTTTACTATTTTTTTAGAGAGAGAGATATACATCGACCACAGACAGTTTAGGAAGTGAAGTTTACACTTATCTCGTAAATTTCCTTAAACTAACGCATTGCTTACACAGCTTGAAAGTTACAGTCAGTGAGACCACCATGAAGGCACTTTATTGTCCTTAAGGACAATAAATCAACAGATCCTTTTTGGTCAAGAGTGGAAAAGTTATATATAATATCTTTATTGCAATCACTGAAAATAAGTAAATTTTACATGTATGCCTGATGCAATGCCCATAACAGCAAAAATGCTAGGGGTTTAACATAGAAACGAAGTAAAACTCTAACAAACAAAAAAATAAGTTGTAAACACATGAAAACAGATTTTTTTTTTTTTACAATATCAACAAACCAATCAAGGAAAAATAGTGAGTGTCACTCGGTTGAAGATGAAAGTTGCTCCCTGATGATACGTCTTCTGTAGGCTTTATCCTAAATGAATTTCTTGTAGTCAGCATCCATATCTTGGACGTTTTGGAGCATCTCCATTGGCAGGAATCTGTCGCCCTTCCTGAGCCTCCACGCCACGGACTGTAAAGAAGGGAGGGCCCTTAAGGGTTTCGGGGGGATTCTCCAACTACAAATCTGCCAAAAACTTGGCGTAGTGATTTCACCCGCTATCATTTTAATAGTGACAAGTAAGCGGAGGGTGAAGATCCGTTCTGAAACTTTTCTGCAGTTTAGAACTTTGGTCATTTCTGAAGTATGTGTGAGGGGTGGAAGCTTGTGCTTGAAGAGCACCCACCGAAGAAGCCAGTACTCATCAGATGAGATGGTTTTTAGCGTGGTTTTTGCTGCCGACGCCCAGATATCAGATCCGTAGTTTAGGTAATGACTTGCTGAAGAAACCGGTAAATATATTGAAGGGTGAAGTGAGACTCTGTGACATGGAGGTGTTTTTTGGCAAGCCATCTGGATCGGCAGACCTTGTGAATATCTGCCACATGGTGTTTAAAGCTGAGCTTAGGGTCAAAGATGACCCCGACATCTCTGTGCTTGTTTACTGGAGGGATGGAGGTTTCATGGATTTTCAGGTTTAGTTGGGTTGGGTGTGATTTGAGTGAGAACACCATTTGGGCAGATACGGTTGATCTGGAGAGAGAGAGAACTGTGCTAAGTACGTAACTAGAGCCTTTAGGCTGTTGTTGATGCTGTCGGAAGCTTGATTGATTGATTGATTTGGGTTTTATTGGCGCATTAGCAACTTAGGCTATAATGAGCCAAGACACTGTCGGAAGCAGTCTCAGGTTAGTCGGTCCCTTGGATCCGATAGAGGAGCTTCAAATCATCTGCGTAGCTGAGAAAATCCATTTCCTGGCATAGGAATGGGTGGATTGCAGCAGAAAAGAGGAGCCCAGACAGAACTCCGCCCTGGGGAAGACCTACACTGACTTTCCTAGTGAAGGATTTTTATTCACCGTCAGGTGAAGAACCCTGGTTGTAAGAAGCGACTTTAAGAATTCAAGGATATTTCCTTTAATCTGGTATCCCTCCTCACATAGCTGAAGGAGGGGCTGGTCGTCAATGCAGTCGAAGGCAGACTGGATATCTAGATACGCAATTGCCATCTTCTCCCTGTCTTGTAGAGCCTCCAGAATGGTGTTAGTGGTTGCCAGCAGGCCTTTTAAGCCCCGTTCTGATACTTCATTTCAACTAATTTCGGCATGAGTGAAGCTGCGTTGTGCACCGGATGTCTAAAGAAAGCAGATTTTCTTCTTGTTTGCTCTTCCTGTAAGCAGACATGTCTTTGCAGACCATGTAGCCCATATTCCGACCTGAAGAAGCTTGCAAAGAAGATTAAGCTTTCTTGGAAATGTGATGCATGCAAAATGAACAATTATTACAGCGAAAAAGTAGATGCGGCAATCCCCACCTCCACAATAAAACAGTCGGAACAGACAGATCTCATTGGTTGGGATGAGTTTAGAACCCTTGTGAACCCAATTCAAATCGCGATTAAGCGACTGGTAACCGGACTAGATCAGTTAAAAGAGGCTCATATGCGACTGACAGAGAACGTTGTCGCGAAACTGGAACATCAATATAAAATGAGAACGGAAACTGATTCAACTGTCACGATTGCGATGGACGCGTTTGTCAACAGTTCCGAAATTGTGATGTCCAGAGTCAACCTCATTGAGAAAGAATTACTGAACCTCCAAGAGACCTTATCGGGCGTTATTTCGAAATTGGAATTCGGCTTCAATACGATGAAAACGAACATTGCAGAACTGCAAGATAATGTCACATTTCTGCACTGGAGTAACAAAGACATTAAGCTGATTCTTCTCGACATCTTCAATAAGATCGAACTGAATAAGTCCGAGGATAAGAGGGACATTACAAACCTTCTTAACGCGCAGGAACTCATTATGATATATAAAACGTTGAGAAGACGAATATTGTGCCAGTTTGTCCTGATTGTAAAAGGAAATCTAGTCATGTTCTTTCCCCCACCATTCCCAGCCCAGGAGAAATGATTCCGATAAGGTCCCGATCGACACAGCTCATCGGGCCCAATCTACGTGTCTCCGACAGCCTACTTCAACTGACAAGAACGAACATTGTTCTTCCCAGGGACAACATCATACACACTCACAACAGGAAAAGACAACTGATGAATGCCAGTCCACAAACAGGAGAAAGGGATGTCACCCCCCACTCAGGAATAATATGTCACCAGTCAAGAAAAAGACGTTAGGAGCGAATAAGAATTATCAACGCAATGATGGATCTCCCTCCTCCTCCTCAGAAACTGCGATCGAACTCCTGACTTGTCATCCCTCATCACATCAATCACAGTAGGACAGAACCACCCATCTCCATTCATCTCAGAAACAAAACCTATCCGTCCAAGATGCAGAGTTAACCCGATGTGATACATCTACAGACGTCCTCAAATCCAATCATTCAACCGTCCAGACACCTAGGAAGAACGCCCCAAAGCTACATATCCGGCCGTACGCCCTGGGGGATGAGGAGACGCGACCAATTCCCGTCATCCAAATACCACAATTTAAGGTACTGGAGGCACCGTATCAACCGTGGCTTCTTGATTCCATTCAGAAGAGGGCAGTTAGGTTAATTAATGATTCATCTCTAACAGAGTCTCTCCACTCGCTTTCTCATAGACGCACTGTTTCTGCTGCATGCCTCTTCTACAGATAGTTCCATGGGCACTGTTCTTCTGAATTGGCTTCTATAATTCCCGCTCTCTCTTTCAAAACAGTCCGAACACGTGCCGCCACCAGCCAACATCCATTTACTGTCCAACTTCAAACCCACAGAACCAACTTTTCATCTTCCTCATTTATTCATTCAACTGCCGTTTTCTGGAACAACCTTCCTTCATACGTATTTCCTGAAAATTACAATCTACAGAAGTTCAAGTCCAATGTCAACAAATATCTTCTTTCGTCTTTTCAACCTCCAACCCAAGCACGGTACTAAGTACTATAGGTTCTAATACCTCTCGTGTTTGGGGTTCTCATAAAAAAAAAAAAAAAAAAAACAATTCGGATCTACAAGTACCCTCCCCAAAGAAAAACATCCCGAAATCATCCATCTCACTGCCACAACGAAGTAACAATCCAGCCAGAATATCCTAAGAAGACGATATTTTTCAAACGTAAGCAGAAAGGCACAAAAAGCCCAGAAACCACATCAGAAAAGCCAAACTACCATATGAAGCCCATGATCGGTACTGCTAACCCAACGAAAATTCATGCGATACCGCTTAAAATCGCAACACGTAATAGATCAATTTTTGTCACACGCCTTTCCCCACAGACAACAGTTGAACAGATGAGATCATATCTGAATGATGACATAGGAATAGATGCAGAAGTTACTAGGCTTACTACCAAACAACCATACTATGCATCATTCAAAATCACTTCTGCGGAATCAACTACAAACTAATCAGCCTTGCATCATCTTGGCCTGCCGGAGCACTTGTGAAACATTCCTACCCTTCCAAGCGTCTCTCTACCGAGATGCAGTTTCCTGAACGGTATGAAACCAAGACGAAGGAAAGAAAGAGCTGACTCAGACACACCATCAAGTCTAAGAAAAGGGAGAAGCATTCAAGCTATACTGTTCCGAACCTCCTCAAATGTCCGAACAGCCTCATAGAAGCAAGTCAGCGACAAGAACACCTGCGACCAACTGCTGAGGGACATATGAAAATTAAAGAGAGGATTACTTCCAAAACGAATCAAAGCCGATATTCGAAGGCCACCAGTGCTCCAACAAGGAAATACATCAAAACTTCTATGATGTGCACTATTTTCTACCAAAACGCTAGAAGCCTGAGAAATAAGCTTCATATAATGGAAATTCTTCTCCTATCGAGGTTGTATGACGTGATTTGCATTACAGAGACGCAATTCTTGGCTCTTCCCTAATGAGAGGACTTCGCCTTCTCTCAACCTGCATGTTTCTCTGGCATTTTTGCCTCAAGGCAGCGGAGGACTGGCGGCGGTGTAGGCATTCTCTTCAACACACATAAATTCTTACTGACTAGCTCAGCCACTTTGAAGACAGAACTGTTTGAAGTTGCAAGGGTCTCACTCAGTGTCCAAGACAAAAGACTTGGCGTGTGCTAGTCTATATCCCCCCACTTACTCGTGTGTGGAGACTTCAATATTAGCTCAGACCAATACAGCCTTTACAGATTGTTGTCATCTAATCTGGCTGCAGTAGGGACTGACCCTACAGAACTTTGCCCCACTAGAGGCACTAGCCGGTTAGACTTTGTCTGACCGGCTAGACAATCTTTGTCACAGACTCTCTCACCTTAGACAGCCAGCCTGAAACAGCCTTAACGTCAGACCACTTACCAGTAGCCCTCTGTCTCCCAATTGCTTCCAAGTCACCGTGGCAATATCAGATATCAGTTAAGAAATCTTTGATTAGTCCTTCACTCCTCGATCCACAGAAATGCTGCTTTGCAGCATCCACCTTTCCTTGGGATGCTCTAAACCAATGTCATCCACAGCTCAGGCTGCACTTCCTTACCTGCTGGCTGAATTCCATTGCTCGATCTGCAGCGTCAAAAACCGTGTCAATTTCTCGCCCGAGCAAAGCATGGTGGAACCAACATCTGAGCCTCGAATTTCAGAATAAGCAAAGGCCTCATGCAAAATGGAAAGCCACATCAGACCCAATAGACAGGACAGCATACTCAAGAACCCGTGCTCAGTTTAACAGGTGTAAATCTAAATCCATGAAAGCCTACATTGATAAAACACTCAAGGCAGGGAAGACACCATTTAATGACATGATGATTTCACTCAGCAAATTAATCCGATCGAATAGCTTGACTACATTACAAGATTCGAACCCAAGTCTGCGTCAGACTGTAAGAACCTTCACAACAGTTGTCAACGAGATGCCCTCACATCCATTATCATTAGAAAAGGAGAGCTCATCCAGGCCATCAATAGTATCCCACCAACATCATATGCTGGATTTGATGGGATCCCACAATTTATCCTTAAGAGCGTAAGTGTTTTCATCATAGATGCGCTTCTAGGAATCCTAAATGGAATTCTCACAACTCAAAGTTTCCCAACAGACTGGAACCAATATATAGTTCGGGCAATCCAAAAACACATGGAGCTACCTCAGTATCACAGTTCAGGCCAATTATGAAAGTGTCATGCATCCTCAAAGTTATGGAGAAGTGCCTTCTTCCCATCTTAGCCAACCAGGTTCTCCCATGAAATTCACAATTTATCCATAATGCACTGAAACGCAGGTCCACCATCGCCAACCTGCTCAAGGGAACTGGAAAGTCGCTCTCACGACTTTCTATTGTTGCAGAAAAGATACTGAAGGGAAGAGGTTTGGAGGAAGACGCAGAATGCCCTGGATTGCGGGGAATTCTCATAGTTTCATAAATACCATAGAAATAAAGTATCCGAAATATGTAATCCAATTGCATTGAAATAAATATAAAATATAATGGGTTCTACTTAAAGATAACAATATACTTTTTTTAAGGGGAGCCCTCTGATTAGTTTTGTAGGTGGGGCTTCTCTGATCAATTTTACAGTAAGCTCCTCTATTTTATGTTATGCTACTGGTGAACAGTCAACATTTTAAGATATGAACCTTTTTTTTTGCCAAACTTCAATAACGTATTGAGGGATCAACAATAAAGAGAACTGTTTATTGTTGAAAAACTCTTTAATTGTTAAATCCCACCTTTATGAGAAAAGTTCTCGTACAGATGGGCGCGAAAAACTCGATCTTGCCGAGTTAGAGCCTTTTCAGATATACTGATCTCTCAATACCAATTACAGAGAAGAGGCATGAAGAATGGAATAAATAACTTTGCACAATCAGCTACGACACGCGTCCCAGCAGAGGTTTAATCATTATAATCTGATAACTAACTGTCTTTTGTTTCTAGACGTAGCATAGGACAGATTGACACGATGTGTAGGTATCGTGACAAGTTCCTTGAGAACGTTTTATTTATTCATTTTTCATTTCTCCAAAAACAGGCCTTACATATGGGGAATGTATACAATAAAATAAAAAATCATACCATATAAGTAAAATATATACAAATGTTTACAAAAATATAAAATGCAAAACGAAATACAAAAAATTTGTACAAAAATATGTTTACACTCTCACTGGGAAGATGATCACTGGAGATGATCGGTGCAACTAGAGGTGTGCTACCAACTTGATGGAGTTTCTCCTCATTAAGGAGGGCAGCTAAGGGCTAAATGGGACTTTCCTTCGGCAATGTATCGATCGTGAGGAACCAGTTATGTCTCCCTTTCCCTGCTCTCCCAACGTAAATCCTTCGATTGATGTTATTTCGTACGGGACATTAACCTCTCTGTTGATATCCCATACGAAATGCCCCGCCGAGATCCTCCCGACCACAGAAACGAGTGCTATTTTTTCCTCACAAAACATCCCAAATAATAATTCAGGGAATAAAATTCTGCACCTTAGCATTAAATTGGCAATTTTCCAAACGAAAGCGATTTTAAAAAGTTCCTAGTCTTCGAACGAGTTTCGAACCAGGAGCTTCTAACTTCTGGCAACTGACAAAATCGGCCTTACCAGGAATGAGTTACGTAAGCAGGATCACGTTTATCGGTGCGAGATATACATCAAAAGAAAGTGGATTTTTTTTCGTAAAATAAATAAAAAAATAAATTTATTTATTAAAAGAAAGATTGTTCAAGTATATCTAGAAATCAAGATGCATGAACTCGGCCAGACTCCTTTTTCGTGGCATCTTCATAAGAACTTTCGTCTTCGTTACCATCCCCCAATATGCTCCCGCACTATGGTAGGAAGTCCCGAAACATTCTATACTTATATACGCTGAAATATATAAATATACATTCGGACTGTGCCTTTAGCAACATTGACTAACTCTTACATTTTCCAGGTTGCAATCCCAATTTAACATGAATATTGTATGTATAATACATTAACCCCCCCCCCCCCTTTAACGGCCTCAATTTAACGAACTTTTGGAAATAATGGATATCGTCCACTGAACATCATATACTTTTCGTCCGTGCGGCACCCGGTGACCCAAAAGTGAGATGGTCTAATGGAAAATATTTTAAGTGATGACCAATCGATCATCAGTTAAAACATTTTCAGCGCCAGGGAACCAGAATTTTCCTCACTGCCATCTTCCAGGACCTGCCGAAAGCGTTAGACATGAGTAGGGTGTCATCTGAAACTCCAGCGAGGCTACTTGACAGTCGAAATGGAATCTTTTACGAAACGGAGCGCCTTTTAACAAAATACCATATTTTTTTAATAATCAAGTATGTACAGATTATCGATGAACGAGACAACCGGGACGGCTCGGCTTTGCAGGGCACCTCAGTCAATTCCGAGAACGGCTTCAGATGTTGAACCAGCTTTAGTCAGAGATTTCAAAATAAAATTTCACAGTGTTATACTAAACACTGAATACTAAATGGTAAGAGCATTTGCGTATCACAGCATTCAATTGTTTTTATTTTGATATAGTTAGGAAGGACGTTACGTGATTTTTTCCCATTAAGATTATTATATATTTGATACCAATCTTATACCACGCGAAATTAATAATATAGTTTAGTAAGCTATTCGCCTAAATTACTATACATTAAGGTAACGTTTCAGGTATTTTACCGATACCCATCATCAGACCATGCTGCTGACAGACTCCTCTTTCCGATGCTCCCAAGCTTCTAAGACCATCGGCAAGAGGAGTCAGTAAGGTACCTGAAACGTTACCTTAATGTATAATGGTTTAGGCGAATAGCATAATAAACTATTTTATTAATTTCACGTGTTGTAAGAGTGGTATTAAATATAGTAATAATCTTAATGGTTTTTATATATATTTTTTAAATTTCATATTACAGCACTTTTTCAAAGCATTCTGTCAACTTAAGGAACTATATCCCTGTCTATAAAGAAGTCCTTGGCTTCCTGCCGTTGCGGACATAATATACGTTTCCCTTTGTTATTTTACTTTCTTTTTTTAGCTATGGTACATTCAATTAAGATATATTTATATCTTCTTCCGAATTTAACCGACAATCAGCTTTAGTGGACAAGCAATTTCCGATATAGTCTTTTTAAGCGAGGTTTCTACTGAATGAATATTGGTATAGTTCCTTAAGAATGTAGCTAATTACAATATCTTCCAGTCAGTATAATTTTTTTAAGAAGTCAAATTACCGCTATTCTTTTAAAACTGTTGTCAACTGCAGCATAAATAGGATCATCAGACCGTGCTGCTGACAGACATACATAACTTGCGAAAATGTAAAATGCGAGCCACCTGAATATGGTACTTTGAAATGCCAAGAAACATCTTCTATCTGTACTTCCACAGGATATTTGCGCAGCTAAAAACTACCAACATTTTAAATATATTAAAACATGATCGCAACAAACTGTGGAAAAATCGCCGCTGAATTTTTGATCACTTGCCATTTTAGAAATAAAAAAATGCTTAGAAATATCTTAAACCAGCGAACATCGCAACCATCGAAAAGCGTTTAATGTATAGCTAGGATTTCACTATTTTAGAAAAAAGTCGTGCTATCCTCGTGATGCTAATAAAAAGACGTATTCCGATAAAACAGAAGTTTTGTTTTGTGAAAAAAAAAAAAAAAAACGTGTCTTGTAGTGAACAAAAAAAAGCAACATGAGGAGGCAAGAGAGAAAACGTCACAAAAATATCAAAGAAGTACACATTTTATGAATTGGTGTAACAAGAGAAGGTTCTATGGTTCTAAAAGCGTCTTGAGAAATAAATAAATATCAGAATATTTATCTCAAGTTTTGCCGGAGAGATAAAGATATCAGAGTACATTTACAAAACTAAAATGTTTGCGAATCTTCAACAATCTATTAAAGTAATTTTAGTGTTTAATGTTTGTTGAAAATTAAAAATGCAGTTTAAGATGACACGAATGAAATAGTTTTTCAAAAGGCATCCATGATCGTTTTTGCACCAATTAGTGCAATTGGAAAATGCTTGCACATGCCCTAGTACTACAAGTAGTCAAGATAAAGAGATACAATCGATTTTAAATGCGTGTTAGGTAGTTTTCTTGTTTTTTTTTTTAGCTGCTATTAAATTCCAGACGAAGACGCAGTGCTTACTAATTCCCTGTTCAAGAAGAGACTTTTAATATATTATATCCAAATTACCGTGATTCTACATTATATGTTCGCCTCTTCAAGTTTAAGTTTAAGTTTAACGATACTAAACTGTACTTAAGAATACGGCATTCAACTTTTGTATTCGAATGTCAACAGAAAAAAGAAAAGAATTTTTATTTGTCATTATATGAACAAATGGTGGTAATAAGTCGTCACATCCAGGGACTAGTGGTTAACATCATGATATTTCAGATGAAAACAACTACAACTGTAAAGTTACTGAAATCGTTATCAAAGACCAAAATGTGGATATTTCTCAAAGGCAAGAATGAATTATCAGAAGAATACTTTCTAAGGATAGCAGTTTACAGTATTATTTACTACCCACAATAGGCAAATAGAAGAATGGAGTATTATCAATTTTGGTAGCAACAGTTACATGATGTGCCATTGTAGTTTTCGAATTAATAAAGGTCTAAACATTAGCTACTGGGGGTGGGGGAGGAGTTACAAAGGGGGAAACTCTGCAATGATCATTCCATCTAGTAGCGGTCGTTGCCAACGAATTCTTAAATATGCAGAAGAGCACTCTCTTGCATAAGAAATTTGATCTGAATACGAGTACATCAGCAATGCCCGAAGGGATTTAAGACGGGTGTTTTTATCTTTGTCTCGTCTTTAATGGACCATAATTCGATTCCCGACCTTTAGTTTATATTTTTTATTTTTCTTCATTTCATTATTTTTTGATGAAATGTAGAGTTCACCTCAACTTTAAAATTCCACACCGCCATTTTGGCCAAAACTTTTTTAACAAAAGTTACGATGAACTCCATGTATTGCATTATATATGAAATTAAATTCATAAGTAAAGATATTGCGTACGAAATTAAATCTAAATTGTTACACACTAGATATACAAAAAATTTGCAAAAGCACACACCCAGGAACTAAAGAAGAGGGTGAAACCATTTCAGCTGATTCTATTTATGTACCTGTGTCCATAATCGAGGCGTCTATATTTTTCTACTATTTTGTTTTTTACATTTTACCAATATGATAGAGTTAGATCAGCTTGGTTCTGGATTTAGGAAGAAGTTCAATTGTTGTTGATATATTAGGATTTCCGAAGCATCAGCAATTAAGGCCATATTTCTTTGTGTATACTGTCTGTAAATTGCGTGTTCCTGGGGTCAATTTTCTGTTTGCTGGACGAAAAACCCCAGTTTGCTGGAGAAAAAAACCATAGAACCCTCGCCCGAGACCAACTAACTTAGCCAAGATATGATAGCCATCATATGATATGATCACAAGAACTTGTGATCATATCATATGATGACTTACATTTGCATACTGCAGGTTTGATTATTTGTTGGCACCAAGTACAAAAGGTTTCTAATTTTCTTTTGCCAGTGAGTGTACCACGTTGAAGCGGTAGTTGCAAACTACGACCAGTGAAGCTGAAGAAGTTTCAACTGCCACCTACATACGAGCAAAACTTAAAAATAAAAGTAGCGAGTCAAAATGAGAATTCGAAAATTTTAGAAATAAATAAGCAGACGCTTACACTCACCCAGAGAAGCAAGCACAGTCACACGGCCTATAGCTTAAAATATGGCGTATCTACTGCTGGAAATATGCTAGGAAATCCCCACTCCACTTAACCAAATGGGCGAATGCAGATACTCACTAAAAAAGAAAAACTAGAAGCAGGAAAGTTAGATAAACCACAGTGACCACCTCTACAAAGAAGCATCGGCCTTGTGGAAATTCCCAAAACACTCGCATTTTCTGTCATGGCTTGCTAACAGCAAGAGGACCACGGATGTCCTAAAGCGAGCGATCAAGACAGACACGACAAAAGAAAATACGTCTTAAATGGAGTGGGAGTTTCCAGCAGCAGTTGCACCATATTTTAAGTAAGTGACCGCGGGGGTTTGCTTGCTTCCTTGAATGAGTGTAGGCAACTGCTTATTTATTTATTTCTAAAATTTTCTAAATCTTATTTTGACTCGCTACTTTTATGTTTTGCTCGTATGTAGTTGGCAGCTGGAACTTCTTTAGCATTACTGATTTCAGTTTTGCAACTATCCTTTTAACGTAGTGTACTCGTAAGAGTGTTAAATATTATTAATATATCGGATACACGTAATATTATTGCTTTCATTCCTGGGTAATCCTTTGCTGCCACGCAAACTTAGGTCATGTCCGGAATCACCATTTCCAAATTCATAATGAACCATTAAGAAATTAAGATAAAACAGAAAATATATTTTTAAATTTGTTACATAGTAAATATATTATTATTATTTTTTTTTTTTTTGTCTGATGCTAATATATAATATTTATTGCAATAGTTGTCATAATGCCTGCCAGTAGATTTACAAAAACCAGTGGCTAGGGGTTTAACAAACAGGACTGGAAAATAGAGAATGAAATTTATACAAAGAAATAAATTAATAACATTGAAGAGAATAAGATAATGCAAATGCATTCAATCTGCATAATTTAAGAAACAAAGTTAAATTACTTTGAAATTAAATTTACCACTAAATATGATAATATAAAAGAAACATAGGTCTGTCGGAATATTAGGCATTAGCTAGAAAGTGGCAAATTTGAATACTGCCCTTAGAGATAATTCTCCGTGGAGTCAACATACATCCGCACATGAACAAAGCCATTAGATGATTGTGATGCTTGTCTCGGGGCTGGAACACATAAACCACATATCCAAATTAAAGGGATTCAGTCAGTTAGAAATCATGGCAGTGGTACTGACAAATTCCAAAATATGGCGCTGACGTTTTTCTAGGAAGAACCTCTGGAGATCAGCATCAACGGATTGGACTAAAGGAAGCATTTGGGCTCGGACACTACCTGACATGTTGCAGCATGTTAAAATTCGAGCAGAGTATCGAAGTGGCTCCTTAATACACACATATCTTAGATTCTAGGAGAAGAAATCTGACCGATAATTATTTTTAGAATGCACAGCAGCCTCCCTCATGTGCTAGTGTGGACAGTCGTATGATCCCTGTAGACCTAGGCAGGTAGGTTGTGCGCTGCCATAGAAGAAGCTGGTGTTTCCATGAGATCCAAAGAAGCCAGAACTCAGTAGCAAATAGCTACTGAGTTCTATAGCTACATGTGTTTAATAGTTACATGTGTTGCAGAACATCAGATTTAAACTACATAAAGAATTACCAAGTATAGCTGTTTTTGTTGTTGTAGGATATCATCAACTAAGGTCATAAAATTCGACTAAGGTCATAAAATTCTCGTATATACTGGCTGTAAATTGATTGTTTTCTCTGGTAGATTTTCGGTTTGTTGGGCGGAAAATTCGAGTTTCCAGGAAAAAAAAAAAAAAAAAAACATGCTATCCTCGCCTGAGACTGATTAACTCAGCCACGTTGTGAAAAAGGCCCATAAAAATTCCTCACGTTATCGATGGGACTCGAACTCAGGTGTTTTCCACCAGGTGTGTGGAGGATGGCTACAGATTAGTTGTCTCCATGTTTCTAACATGCGGTAAGCGTTTCTTATCTTTATACAGCATGGAGAAGAAAATTTACTAAGACCCGATCGATGTGATGACTGCAACTTGGATTAAAAACTACCCCAAGGTTGGTAGGATGGATTTTAAACCAAGAGAGAATTCCATCATCGCAAATTTGTTTGTCTGTACTTTGAGGGAAAAGTATATGAGAAAGGTTGTAATGAGTGCTAGTGTCTCATTATTAGGTCAATATGATCGGAGTGAGATGATTCAGTTCATCTGTGTAACAAACGATGTCCTTCCTATTTAACATTAGTGAGGTCATCAAAGCACTAAAGAGGAATCCCGATAATATACTACCTTGAGGGAACCCTGCACAAAAAGATCTTGTGAAAGCCTTGTTCTTGATCTTCAGTATAACACGTCTGTTAGAAAGCAGGAAGACAAGAAACTTAATATTAATTTCACAGAAAGCTCCTAGAAGGTTGATGCTGTCAAAAGTTGTTTTCAGGTAAAGTTAGGTTATTTATATTTCTCTTTTAACATCGAAAGCCTCAAAATGCATCAACAATGGCACCATGGAACTTAATTTTTATCCATTATTCATGTATTTGGTACGTGCTGTCAAGCTTCTGTTCTTCAAAATTATGAAATAATGTGACTAAGAGGTTGGAATAAAGAATTAATGCGTTATAATTATCCTTGCCATTCTGTTTCCAGTTTTGCGGGCCAGGAGCCAACAGTTCGTTGTGATTGCAGGGACATGTATTTTCGAATTGGTATATGTTTGTATGTGTGTGTGTGTATATATAAAAGTTTTCTAGAACGATTACATCACTCAAAAATCGTACTTCTGAGATAATCGACGAGGAAAATTTGGCTTTTAAAATTAGTTTGTTTAGAATTTAAGAAATTACGTTATTGTTGAAATATACTGTGATTCATTTCATCATACCCAGTGATAGTCAAAAGTAGGCTGGCTTGATCAACATTCCCTTATGGGTAACCAGAATACTCGAAAATTGAACCCCCCCTCCCTTTTGAGTTGTGCTTCTATTGCACCACTCAAAATTTGCGACTTGAGTCTCCTAAAGATGGAAGGTAATTAAGATGAAGAAAAACACAACATAAACAAGAGCTTTATTTATATTCATAAACTCAGAAACATGTATTAACTACATTTTAATCTTTGAGAGCATAGTTGTGGTAAAGCATAAATAAGAACAAGAAGTTAGTACATAATTATCGGTGTACAAACAAGCAAAATGGAAGAATTTAAGTCATTCTTAGAAAATTTATTTCTTCCGTAAATTAACTTTTAGACTTATAAAAAGCCGGCATGACATTTGGGAATTGTGTAATTGCTCAACAAACAGTGGAGCTCACTGTGCTTTTTTTTCGAAATCGGAATGGAACTATTGTAGCATTTTTTCAATTCGAAATCTACAAATGTCTCCAAAGGTTTTCTTGTCTTACTAGCTTTAACATTAACTGATTTAAAATCATTGTGTTTCTATGATGTTTTATAAAATAAAGAGTGCAAATGCTGCTTTTCTGCTTTAAAGCTAGCAATGTCATTGAATTTCACTTCATTAGTATTTTCATTAAATTTCATAGAAGTGAGTCGGGTGAAATATTTCAGGTTGTAAAAATTGCAATGACTCGTCTCTGTCACCTTGAAAGGGTTTCCTGTCTTTCTGGCAGTTCTATCTAACGTAACATATTGTGATGGGACGAATACAGGACAAGACTTTAGCGATATTTTAATATTTTTCTATAATAATGAGTTGCACAGTCACCCTCGTTTTGCGTATGATCTAGAACAAGAAATTTGCATTGCATTACACTCCAATACTGCCACAACTCAAAAAGGGTCACTATTGCACACAGACCGCGCTCCATTCAGCCCCCAGGTTGGGGCACACTGAAGAAGTACCACTGTTGACGCTTCTCGGTGCAGTAAAAACTCAGATGGCATGACGACACTTGTGTCACCTGGCGAGATAATATTGATCTCATTTTGTGCTGTTATTGCATAAATGTAGAGTCCACTGACCCAACAGTTGTATTAACTCAAAAATTAAGAATTTTGAGTTGTGCCACTATTGCAGCCAATGAGCGACATAGTCACAGGAGTTTACAATTAGTCGTTTTAACAAGAATATCTATCATTATTTGCGGTCATGTTGGCTCAAATCACGGTCAACTTAAGCTAATTGACCATTCAGCTGTGTCAGGGGCGGTAGGTGTTAAAAGTCTGTCGAAGTCACTTTCCACAGAATGATGTGTAAGGAACATTATTAGATAAAGCATAGTGAGATAAGAAAAAAAACACGAAAGATACGAACTTACAAGGGAAAATTGAAATGATAAATGATAAAAGAAAAGCAGTGCCATAAAAAGTGAAATTAGTAGGAGGTATCAGATAATCTCTTCACTTTTCTTAAAAACATGGAAAAAATTACGGGGCTAGAAATACTAGAAAAGACAAAAATAAATAAATAAAATTGAGATCATTCTAAATTAATTCGGGTGCAGCTGTTCATTGTATAATATTCGTATACCACACCAATATTTGTTTCATTATCCATTTGTATGATTGCAGTAAAGATTATAATGAATGAAAGTGATTTAGCAACAGATTTTATTAATTTATCATGTTTTCTTCAGCATTTATGCACTTTCTAACTTTCTATAACGTCATGAGCGTCATTTTTCTGACCGACATTTTTCATTCTGTAGCTGACTGATAAGAATATTGCCAATCAGCCGAGTTAGAATATTTTACACTCCTCACAAGAGCCGGCGACTCTAATTTTCATCTAATCAAGCATTACAAAAGCGTTGCCAGCTAAGTTTAATTGAAATTGATTCCATCATCTCCGTCAACAAATCCTCGCATTTTCCCAATAAACGTATTCTGTAGGCTAATAACAACACAATTAAGTAATTGTATGAGGGATGATTGTATAATGTTTATAATAAGTAGAATTAAACTATTTGTTAATTTGTATTCAACTTCGCTTCTTCATTGTTAAACCATTTAACTCCCGTCGCAATTCTATTAGTGGTGCCTCTAATGAAATTCGATGCTTATTTTAAAAACAAAACCGGCAAAGTTTCTCAGATAGCAAGATTTAAAACTGTCAGTTTCTGAATAAATAGTTGATACTATTTATTCAGCTATTCTATTTGCACGAAGTTGTCTTTGGATAACGCTTGAATATGTCTCTCGTCACAGGTTTGACGATTTTAATTAATTTGAAACACGTGATAATTATATGTCAATTTTTAAATTTCGCGTACGTGAAATATCTTTTAATCATAATTGTAGCCTCCCAATGTTTTAGAAAAGGTTCTCTCTAATATTAGAAAATATTTCTTCCTTAACATTTGCGCATTTTGGCATACAGATGAGCAAATTTCCGTTTCTTCCAATTATATTAATTTGTTTCTTTTTTCGCGTGATCATCAACGTCTTTTAATAGTTAAAGGCTAATACATATACATTAAATGAAACACTGCAAACATGTTTCAAATCGATCCACTATCTTGGGTTCATGATATGCATTCGGAAATCCGTTATTGATTCAAACTAATAAAAAGAAGCTTTTTTTAACAGATGCAATGTGCCTGTGAAATGACGTTCACTCTTACTAGAAGATGAAATTCCTTCTTTCATGCCTAAATCTTATGGCATAGCTAATTCTTCCAGTTAGGGCTAAATCGAGTGATTAAAACGCAAAGGCTCCACCTGCCACAGGACGGATACTTGAGAAAATGAAGCGAGAACTTTCAGCGTTACTTTATCTGCAATTCTAATTTCATTTCATCTCCGCCAAGTGGAATCAATAGATCTTTTAGCACATTTCTATCCTCAGCTACAAGTCTCGAGCTCCCTAGCCATACCAGGACAAAGACGGATGTTTTAATCTGTTTGCTCGTGACACTGACAGATTTCTCCCGACAGTCTGATAACAGGAAGTTTCACGAAGCAGAAGGCCTAGCCACTTTAAGGCTAATTATAGTTTCACTAAGAACACAGAACTGACTAATGTTAAGGGGATTTGGAACAGAGGGGTCACAGCTGGAGGAGAATGAAAGGGGACAGAAAAATAACGGTACTGCCGCTGACTACCTCAGTCTTCTTTGAAGTAATGTATGATAGTGGGATCGGAATGTATAACTCGAAAGTTTATACCGAGCTCTGCTTCTTACTGTTAACACTGTTTAGAAGAAGAAACAACAAATTTCTTCCTTCGACATACTAATAGGCTGGTAAAAAAAAATTGAGAACAGCGACATGGCATGAATCTTTTATTTAACTTTTTACTCCAGGGGTAAATTTATATTTTTGCAGCACAGAAGAAATTAATTGAATCGGACATTATTTTGCGCAAAATAAATTAAATTTTTATTATTTTTTTTTTACGATTTCGATATGGTGTTAATAAATCCATACACTCCAAGAACCATTTATACACAAAACTGATAATACAAATAACTGATAATTAGAGATAACACTTTGAACTTGATTCGAGTATGGCAAACTTGCTATTCCTTTTTAAAAGCAATTTAAAAATTAATGTCACCACTTACGATTAATGTCTCTGATGATGGAGGGATGGTACTGCATTCCTCGTTGTGTCCAGATGAAATAACGTCTTGAATCTGTTTATAGGCTAAAACGGGACTCATCAGAGAACAAAACTGCACCCCATTTTTTTTATTTATTTTTTGTCAGAGTTCCAAGTCACATGTTAATGGTACCAGTTTCGACGAGCTCTACGGTGGTTTGGGCTAATGTGATACAATCCATCCAGTGGCTTCCTTGCGTAGAATCTACTTGAATTGAGCCTTTTTAAAACAGTCTAGTTGTAACTATTTTCCATAAAACGTGTTGCTTGTTGAAAATCTTGTCTAGTTGTAAATCTTGTTGCCGCAGCATCCTCAACAGGCAGTTGATGACAGGACATCGTAGGGTTCCATCTTGCTGCTATATCCAGATAGTGGTCTGTTTTGGTTGATATAGTTCTCGGGCGATCTCGGCCAGCTCTTCTTGTAATGGTTCCTGTCTCCTGAAACTTCTTCGATAATGCCGAGACACATTAAACCAACGTGCCACCTCCGCCTGCGACCAAGTCGACCAACGGCCTACCAACTTAAAGAATCGTCTAAACGACGATGACTGGCCATCTTGAGTACTGGAGATGTGGCTCTTCCACTGAGCAAGCCAAAAAATGGGAATGAAGTGATGCGGTCGCAACACGTGTTTTAATAGGCAGGAATATAATGTTTTGCATAATGTGTGTGTGCGGCTCTGTAAGGTGATAGATTGATTTCTATTGAAATGTCGGAATTTGCATGCATTTGATTGTGAAAGTGTCATCTTCGGCGACACTGTTCACAATAAAATTTTAATGAAAAACATTTTTTATTATGTTAATTTTGTCGAGCAGTAAGGTTACTTCTCATATTATTAAATCCTTCAAACTGAGTTGCGTCTTTCTTACTTTGAATAAGTAACGCTTCCGCAATATAAAAAAAAAAAAAAAATTGTTATTACTTATTCTCAGTGGGTAGCACGCTCAAATGGCCCTTTCAGGGACAGTTTCTTCTCGTCGGTCAGTGAGTAGGCTTAGATTGTTATTTGATTTTTTTTTTGGAGCATTAGCAACTAAGGCCATATTGTTCCGGGAAATGTGGTGGTCATTCCCTGACCTTTCCGCATCCTCCGTATTTTGTGGTGACGGGTTCGAACCCCGGTTTAATCAAGAAGCGTGTGCTACGCACTGCTGCTCCTTCTCACCTGGCTACGGAGGCGCCCAGTGAGTAGGCACCCGGTGGTATATATAGTGTATAGTGTATAGTGTGTTCGTGTCTAACGGCACCAGGGGTTTCCCCCATCTCCGCGTTGCTTTCATTGTAGGTGTACCAGTTCACTGGGAAGGCCAGAGATTTAAAAGTGTATGGATTTTGTAAGTGTAGTGTTGTGTTTCGTTGTTCTTCTGGCCATTTAGCCGCTAGACCCCTGCTGGGGCCCAACGTTGTCCACACTATGCCTCGGGGAGGCAGACCAGGTACCCAGTAATTTTGCGTTTTCACTCTGGCAGGTCCTGCCACCTAATTTCCTGAGATTTCAGTGGCAAGGACCTAAAAAAATAAAATAATAAAATAAAAAAAATAAAATAAAATAAAAAATGAAATAAAAAAATAAATAATAAAAAAATAATAAAAATAAATAAATAAAATAAAATAAAATATAAAAATAAATAAATAAAATAATTTAATAGTATTGGGAAGTAGTCGCTGAAAGGTAGACTGAAAGGGGTTTTCGTATGCATTTGGAATTTTGACAATTTTTTTTTTTTTTTTTTAATTTTGACATCCGCTAGTGTTTAGGCAGAGTAGGGGGAAGACTGAAGACAGGTGGGGGAAAGCCAGAAATATGGAGCCAATAGGGAAGGTGACCCCCAGGTCAGAGATTTAAATTTAGACTATGTGGGGTTACGCTGTGAAAGTGAACAGAGTAGGGAAGAGACTGAAGGCTGGGGGGAGGAAATAGGAAGTAAGGGGTCGATAGAGGAGGTGACCCCTGTGGTCAGTGGGGCAGGCCCATGTCCCACTAGGAGGAAAAGGAGGGCGAGGAGGGGAAGAGACAGTGAAACCATCTCCTTCCCTCCTCAGGGAAGTGGAAAGAAAGTACCGTGCAAGAGAGCACAGGTATAGCCTGTTGCGCTGGCAGCAGAGCTGCAATGAGGTCAAGTCCATGGTAGGTCTTCTATTTGAGTTCTACTTCTTTTAAAAAGATGTCAACTTCTAGGATTGTAGGTCATTCCTGGGACAAGTCCTGTCTTTGCAGTTCAGGTTGTTGAGGTTGTGTTTGCAGTCTATCATCAAGTTTTTCGGTTTTAATCTTCTTTCATTTAAAGAGGAGAAATGCTGGTTGGTGATTAGTTTTGTCTTTGCGTTGTCATGGTTGAGTGGCATTTCTTCTTTTTCTCAGTGAATGGCAATTTGTACCCTTCTTCTCGCGAAGAGGTCCTGGGCGAATCGTGACAATGCTTTATAATCCTCTTCGGTTTCAAGGAGGAGAAATTCTTGTCCTCTTGGAAGATATCTCACTTTTGCAATTAGAATACATCTTAGGTCTTCATATATGGGACAGTCAAACATAAGATGGTTCCAGTCTTCTATTTCTCCACAAGTGCAATGTGGGTTGTCTGTGAGTCTGAAGCCAGCGAGCTTTGCATTAAAGGGGCCATGCCCTGTCATTAAGTACGTTGTATGAAGTTCTGGGAAGAACAATGATGGTGATTTCGGGTATACTCTTTTTTTTTTTTTTTTTTTTTTTTTATGAGAACCCCAAACACGAGAGGTATTAAACCTATAGTACTTAGTACCGTGCTTGGGTTGGAGGTTGAGAAGACGAAAGAAGATATTTGTTGATATTGGACTTGAACTTCTGTAGATTGTAATTTTCAGGAAATACGTATGAAGGAAGGTTGTTCCAGAAAACGGCAGTTGAATGAATAAATGAGGAAGATGAAAAGTTGGTTCTGTGGGTTTGAAGTTGGACAGTAAATGGATGTTGGCTGGTGGCGGCACGTGTTCGGACTGTTTTGAAAGAGAGAGCGGGAATTATAGAAGCCAATTCAGAAGAACAGTGCCCATGGAAGTATCTGTAGAAGAGGCATGCAGCAGAAACAGTGCGTCTATGAGACAGCGAGTGGAGAGACTCTGTTAGAGATGAATCATTAATTAACCGAACTGCCCTCTTCTGAATGGAATCAAGAAGCCTGAGAGAGGTTTTAGGGGCACCACCCCAGATGTGGGAACAATATTCCATGGCAGGGCGGATTTGCGATTTATACAGAGTGAGCAGCTGTTTGGGAGAAAAGTAACGCCGAGAGCGAAAGAGAAAACCAAGTTTTTTTAGATGCAGAGGAAGCAATATTTCTAATGTGCTTGTGCCAAGAGAGATTAGAAGTCAGGGTAATCCCCAAAAGAGATATATCATTTTGCCTAGAAATTGGAGTGTCACTAAAGATAAGCATAGGAGCAGAAGAATCCTTTTTGCAAGATATAAGACAAGATTGAGTTTTAGAAGGGTTGAAATCAACTAAGTTGTCTTTGCCCCACTGGAGAATTACCTGAAGATCGGCATTTAAGGAATTGGCAGCAGATTTTCGAGAACTTAAAGCTGATTGAGCTGGACAAGGTTTCTCAAAATGGAAAGTTGAATGCAATGTGCTATCATCGGCAAAACTATGGATAGGATTTCCAGTCAATGGAAGAAGGTCATTGATATACAAGAGGAAAAGAGTGGGGGAAAGCACTGAACCTTGGGGGACACCGGCATTAGTGGAGAAGTTAGAAGACAGAGAGCCATTTACCATCACCCTCAGTGAGCGATCAGAGAGAAAACTGGATAACCAATTACTAAAAACAGTTGGCAAACCATAAGATGGAAGCTTGTTTAGAAGACCTTTATGCCAAACACGATCAAAAGCCTTTGAGATGTCAAGAGCAACTACTTGTGTTTCACCGAACCTTTCCATTGAATTAGTCCATAAATGGGTAACATAAGTCAGAATATCACCAGTGGATCGACACTGACGGAATCCATACTGGCGATCGTTGATCAGACGGAAAGTTTCTAGGTAGTTTAAGAGTTGGCGGTTAATTGATTTCTCCATTACTTTAGAAAGAGTAGAAGTAATTGCAATGGGACGATAATTGGATGGGAGGGATTTGTCACCCTTTTTTAGGAACTGGCTGGATATGAGCAAATTTCCAAGCAGAAGGAAAAACACCTTTGGAATAAGAAAGTGAAAAAAGGCGGCAAAGAATAGGAGTAAGTTCAGGAGCACAGGTTTTGAGAACATGTGGAGAAATACCATCAGGACCTGGAGCTTTCTTAGCATCAAGATTCATCAAAATCCTTCTGATATCCTTTTGACGGAAGACCACAGGAGGCATTGAATGGAGCGTGTTAGGAATGGTGGGAGGTGTTTTACCAAGATCATTAATACATGAGCTCAAAGAAAAATGGGATGCTAGCAGGTCAGCTTTATCCTTGGCTGAAGTGACAACAGAACCATCTGGTTTGGACAGAGGTGGGAGCAGAGATGGGCAAAAGTTGCGGCCAATAGCTTTGGCAAGAGACCAGAATGCTCGGCTACCATTAGGGCAAGAAGCAAGTTTTCTACTCTTAGCCTGTTCAAACTCTAGTTTGGACTGATTAATAACTGCTTTACAATTGTTGCGAGCTTTGGTGTAGGCAGAAAATGAAACTGAAGAATTAGAAACAAGCCAATTACGATATGCAACGTTCTTCTCTTGAACAGCCTTAGCACATTTATTGGAAAACCAAGGTTTAGATAAAGGACGAGATTTTAAAGTGGAGTGTCGGATAAAGGATTCCATTCCTGCAAGAATAATTTCACTGACACGATCTGAGCAAACGTTGACATCAGAAGTTTTGAAACAGTAATCAGACCAAGGAAAAGAAGAAAAGAAGTCTCGCAGGTCATCCCATTTTGCATTCTTGTAATGCCAAACAATACGAGGTTGGGAATAGCCATGAGATAAAGGTTCCATTGGAGAAGAGGCAATCACCAAGTTGTGATCTGAAGTGCCTAAAGGACCTCTCACTTCAACCTTGTACTTAGAAGGGTTGTTTGTGAGAAAAAGATCAAGCGTATTGGCTGTATGATTAGGATTGTCCGGTATTCTTGTAGGTAAATGAACAATCTGTGCTAGGTCATTAGTAATTGCAAAAGCCTCAGCATCTCGACCTGCTGGGTCGGTGTGACTAGAAAACGGAAGCCAGCTGGAGTTGTGAACGTTAAAATCACCAAGGAAAATTACCTCACTGTTAGGAAAGTTGGACTGGAGAAAGTCAAGTTGCAAAGAGAGGAAGTCAAAGAGCTCCAAGTGATTAGTGGAGTTGGGAGAACGGTAGAGACAACAGATGAATTTTACACAATGAGGTAGAGAGATTTTAAGCCAGAGAAGATCAAAGAGAGGAGATTCCAAATTGCCAAGTCTCTGACAGGGAATATCAGAACGGACATATGCACAAGTACCACCTTTGAGGCGAAAGGAATCATACAGCAAATAATTTGGACATCTGAGATGAGCAGTAGTTGAATCAACTGATAACTGAGATTCAGTCAGAAAAAGTACATGGGGTTTGGAAGACTGCAAGTGGAAATGGACATCGTTGAGATTAGAATTGAGACCACGTATATTTGTGAAATGAATTAGGAAGTCCTTGGGAGGTTTAGATCTTTTCGCAGATAAGCTTGCTCTATTATTTTGACAATTCATGGTGTATTCAATAGAAAGAAAAAGTGGGTGGGACATGCTGTATGAAGTAATGAAATTTTTGGATATGGCGTTCATGTGGCAAGAATATACCCAGATCCTTGACATAACGTGGCCTCGACAATGCTCCCCGCATACACACTACTCGGACTCCCTCCAGTCACTATCTGGCAGAGTAGAGGTAGCAAGATTATACACTAGCTGATCCGGAAGCTTCCTAGAGAGTTACCAATAGGTTCAGTCCGGTGTACTAACTAGCGGCCGGCCTGCGAACACCGTTTTAGAGCTGTACCCTCGAAATGTAAGGAATATTGGATCTCGCCACGACATTCATCATAACCTCAAAAATCATCAATCATACTGCATGATGGAAGAGATAGGGAAGGGTTGGCCGGAACTTAGCTCTAGAGACTAAACATGGGTTCCACCACTTCAAGCCTCCAATAAGCAAAGTGGTGGTATTTCACCGATTGATGAGAGTCAATTACCACCTAGTACTGCCTGGTAACATAGAGGGGCGGCGTTCCTCCATGTGGTGTGGGCGCCACACCTCGACCCCTGCTTACGTTGGTTCACACCTGGGTGGTCACCCACCATGTACTTGTGCATGAAGGTTATACCCAGGATTACTAACAGTCCCACCATCGTGAAGGTGCAAGCAGAGGATTTGGCTGTCATAGACCGTCCGGACTTCGCCGAAATTGGGTCCACTTTGACTTGAGTGTCACCCGAATATCAGTTCCATCAGCGTTTTAGACTCACAGGTAGCAAGAAAGCTTGTCTGGCATATCTGAGAGAATGTCTGTGACAGCCTCAAGGACCAAAACTTTTTTCCACACACAAACAGAGTTTGTGTGTGGAAAAAAATTGCGGGTGATCTCTCCTTTGGTGGTACCAGCCCATCTGTTTTGCCACTCCTGCAACAGGTGGGTCTGTAGGCGTACTTTTTCTGCCTTCCTATTATAAGTGGGATCAGTTGTAAAATTCAGGAAGGTAACTGAGACTCCTTTGGAAAGGTAATAGAGCATTCCAGTTCTAACGATTTCTAGGTCTAATGGGAGCGTTCCTGCTATTACTTGTAAGGCTGGTGTACTCACTGTACTGCAGGTGCGGGTTATGGCACGGAGGATGGATCGCTGTGTAGAATCCAGCGTTCTTCTATTCACTACTAATGTGGTCTTATCGTACCATATGGCCGAAGCATATGAGATTGCTGGTATGAAAACTGTCTTATAATAGAATGCCAGGGTTCTCTTGTTGAGGCCCCAGTCTCTACGTGAGACCCTGGCCACCAGGGCCGATTAGTTCCTGATCTTCGTTCTGATGTATTTAAGGTGTGGCTGAAAGGATAGTTTGCTGTCTAGGAGAATACCTAAATATTTGAGCTGTGGTGCCAATTTTATCGTGCTCTCATCAATTTTAATTTGGGATGGTCTACGCAGGTCGAGAGAGCCTTTAAGGAGAATGGATGAGGTTTTCACAGGTGATATTGTGAGAAAGTTCTTTGCTGCCCAAGTTTGAAGCAGTCGAAGGGCATGGTTGGCCAGGGTCTCAAGCTGAGCTCTTGAGTTTGCTTCCACTGTAAGGATCAGGTCATCTGCAAAAGCGTGGGATTTGACTTCTCCTAGGTCCATTCTCAAGAACTCATCGAAGACAACGTTCCAGAGCAATGGGCCCAGCACAGACCCCTGCGGACATCCTCTGTAGATCTCTTTTACTATATTCTTGTACGGGGTATTGATCTCGACCTTTCTCTGTGATAGGTAATCTTTTATAGTGTTGAATAGATTTATTGGCACCCTGGCCTCCCTCAGCCTACCGAAGACACTTGGCCACCAGAGTGAGTCAAATGCCCCAGCGAAGTCGATGGAGATCAGGAGGAAGTATTTCCTGCTGCATTCCCTCGCTGCAGTGAGCAGGTTTTTCAATGCATCTATTGTGGAGGAACCTGGTTTGAACCCATATTGGTTCACCGCCGGTAGTCCTGCTGCTTCATAGTGCTGGGAAATTCTTTTATGCAGTAATCTTTCGTATAGTTTACTCACCACTGATAGAAGTGCAATGGGTCTATACGAGTCTGGATTCTCTGGCTGTTTGGTTGGGTTCTTCAAAATTAACTTAATATTTGCTGTCTTCCATTCAGTTGGGTATTTTCCTGCTTCCATACAGCAGTTAAACAGATCCAGCAGAAGCTTCGGTGCATATTCAGCTACCTTTTTAACAATTTCCGGCTCGATCAGATCTAAGCCTGGACATTTCTTGGGTTTGATCCCTGCGACGGCTACTAGGAGCTCCTCCCGTGAGAAAGGGGGCTCCTGCTGTGATGTGTCATAATTCTGGTTTTCTTGGCACAATTGGTGCTGTTCTTGTTGGATTGGTATAGCTGGGTCCTTGAAAATAACGCCGGGAATATTTTCCATTGATTGCTCCCAAGTTGTGGAGAGTACACCCTGCGGTGTCCGAGTGGATGTTAAAACTTCGCCTCTGGGGAGTTTGTTGATGGTGACTTTGTAAACCACCCCCCAGGGGTTAGCATTTCCTGTTGTGGAGACCAAGCCCTCCCATGATCTCTTTTTACTTTTCTTGATAGTTTCTGTATAATGATTCCTGACATCTCTGTAGTGCTGCCTAAGCACTTCAACTTCTGCAGCTGGCCAGGTCCTCCGTGCTCTTTGGAAGTCTTTCCTTCTTTTAATTACTTCTTTCCTTAGTTGCTGAATCTCAGGTGTCCACCAGGGAACTGCACCAGGCAGTGGATTTTTTCTTTTTATAGCTGTTGCACTGGCACTTGTAATAATTTCTGTTACCTTGCGTTGGCATGAGTCAGGATCACTCCATTGGTCCAGCATCTCTTGGTTATTTTCTACAGTTGCAGTCAACATGTTCCTGAAGAGCTCCCAGTCTGCTTTACCTATGGCAAATCTGTTATGGAGTTGCTTGATTGGCGATGTTCTTGTTAGAGTTCTGGTAATTTGAAAGGTTATTACACGGTGATCTGATGTTGTCCATGAGTCTTGCACCCTCCAGTTGGTTACGAACGGTGCAATACTTTCTGTAGCAAGAGAGACGTCAATCGTGGACTCCCAAAGAGTGTTGCAAAAGGTCGAAAGCTGGTGTGGCTGATTAAGGACTGAGATCTGGGAGCCAAAGAGGAACTCCTCAAGAAGTTGGCCGTTCCTGGTACCCCGTCTGTCCGGTGTTGTGCTAAACCAGGCTGGCGAGCGGCAGTTTACGTCTGCACCAATTATTATCTTTTGATTCGGTAGTACATCAAGGAGGTGTTGTAAGTAATTAATTGCAAAAGTGATTTCTTCTCCGGGCCTACAATATAGTGCGACAATATAAACGGCGCCCAAGGCTGTAATAATGTGGGCGCAGGCAGCCCAAGCCGTACAAAGTTGTGTAATTCTCGTAGCAGTAATACGTTGGTTCCTGATTAGGATAGCCGCCCAGGGGGTGTCTACATCCGTCTGAATTATCTTGTAGTTCAGGGGATATCCCCTAACACTCTTTGCGTTCACATATGGCTCCTGGAGTATGACAATATCAGCATTTTCTTCGTCCGCTTTGACACGGATTTGGTCGGCCACTGCTCTGGCCCTCTGCGCATTTACTTGAAAGAACTTAATCATAGTAGTGTTAAACTTTTTATAATACGTGTCCCCATAATTGATTCGTCCTTGGTATAAACTTCTGGCTTTTTATGTAGGTTTGGACACTTGGGATCCCTGATTGAATGGTTGCAGTCCTATTCTCAGTGACTTGCAGTTTATGCAAACTGGCTCCTTGGCTTTGTTGGGGCAAGCATTGTAATCATGCCCTTTTCTCAGAGCAGTGACCACAGGTGGGGGTGGTTTGCATGCATGTGTGGGAGGTGTGGCCGTATTTGCAACACCTAAAGCATTTGGGCACGGCTATATGCTCCCGGAAGCGGTGGCTTCTCCATTCAGTGTAGATCCTGGCTTGATTCTTTATCATCTGCCATGCTTCTGGAGAGAGCTCCACGATCCAGTTTGTACTTGCGCCATTCCTGGATTTAGTAGAGTATCTTCGTATTACTAGATTGTGCGATTCCGCGTCAGGAAGTGTGTTTCGCAAATTCCTCTGATATATTTCTTCTGCTAGGTGTTGTGGTGAGATTTCTTTACTGACGTCAAAAATGGCTATGGACGGTCTCTTTCTTTTGGGTGGCTCAGCTTTCAGTCCAAGGGTTTCAATCTTGGGATTCTTAATGATGCTTTGCACTTCTTTTTCACTCTCTGTTTCAATTACCACTCCCACATTTCTCATCTTTCTAATTCCCTTAATTCTTGTTTGCTTTAAGTCCTCTTTCATGTTGGCTATTATCTTGTTTTAATGTCCTCACTAGTACAGGTTTCTTCTGTATCCTTTGGCCGGACTATCACTATATTCGGCGTTGGTAGAAGCGGTTTCTTTGTGATTGGTTTCTTTCCTGCTGTTGTTGATGGTGCTGGAATCCTCAAGGCATCGGAATAGGAGTGAGAACGCTGTGGCGTTTTATCTCTCTCTTCTAGTAAGGCATCAAGTTTTGCCTTAGTTTTTTCCTGTTCCAGATGCTCTGTAAGAAGGATTGTCTCTAACTGGCTCCATAAAGCGACAATATCGCCGCGAAGGGAAGTACTAATCCGGCTGGTTGGCTATTTCATAAGAGTTTCTAGTTTTGTCCTCAAGACAAGTACCTGTTCCAACACTGTACCCTCTGGTAGGGTAGGATCCAAGGATACAAATGATTGCTGTTTGTTTGGGCCATCCTTACTTTTTTCTGCTTGCTTTGCTCGGTCGTTCTCTGGGAGAATTTGCGAGTTGTTGTTTCCCTGCGATTCCTTTAGTTCGGATTGACTCCGTGTCTCACGATCAGAATTGGGTACAACCGTTTTCTTATACTTTTTCTTTGAGGTTGGGGTAGGCTTGGGGTACTCAGTCTCATCCAACAGCTCGACTTCAGGGGCATCTTGGGATTGATTTTCCCTCTTATCCTGGCACACAAATGTTTTCTCCATGATAATTCGCCTTACCGATTATAGTTCGGATAAACGGGATGTCTGTATCTATCTTTTGGAAAAAATAAAAAAATATAAAAAAAATAATAAAATAAAATAAATAAATAAAAAAATATAAATTTTCTTTCCTTTCCCTTTTCTTCCGATTGATCCAAACCACAAGTTCGTGGGATAATTTGTTTTAAAAGCTAAAGTTGATAAACGCTGTCAAGACGTCCAAGATTAAGAAAGAGTTGAGAGTCAGCCACGGAAAGTTTATGAAAGTGGGGAAGGGACACAGAATTCATTATAAAATCAGTTGTAGCACAGTGGAAGCGGCGAGCAAGACAATACATGTCTTGGTTTCGCTGTCGTCAGCGAGGGAGGTCAGTGAGAGGAGACCTGGTGAGAAGTTCAAGGTCAGCAGAGTTCCAGAATGTTCAAATACGCTCAAGTCACAAGCAAATCTAAACACTGTCAGCACACAAGGGGGGGGAAACCCACCCAGTCAAGGTCGCCTAGATATATTCGTTGCGGCCAAAGCACAGAGTGACCGCGCTCTCCAATGCTATGTCTATGGCGGCGTGGTGACCCGACCCATAGACAATAGCGCCAGATAAATAACGAAAATATCTTAGCGCAGAACCCAAAAATCAAAAAATAAACTTACTCCCAGGATAGTCCACACGACGAAGAATCCGGTGCCATAAGTTTTAAAACGAAAAACTCATTGTTAAGACTAATTTTAAAAGAAAAAATCAGGAGCAGTAAACTTGTGCGACTCTGTCCGTTGGTGTACACGCCATGATGTCCGGCACCCGGTGGTATGCGGAGGGTTGATTCAGTCTTTTGATAACGATTTTGACATTAATCCTGCTTGTGACGTATGGCAGCAATGTAATTTTTTTCCCGCAGGCGCAGTCCCAAACCTTATGAACAGGTGTATCAGTTGTAGAAGTTGTTTTAATGTCGACATACCTCGTAAATTGGACCCATGGTTGGATGGTTACATAACCGCACTTTCCGAAAAAGGGTACAGTTATGCGAAAATTATTGATAGGTGCAAGTCGAAAAATTTTAGTGTATCGAAGTTCAGTATCCAAAAGGTTTTGAATGGCAAAGGAAAATTCCGCGAAGCTGCTGCAAATGGGCGGAAAACACCGAAGAAACTGCAACCTGCTCCAAGTCGAACGAGGACGGTAGTACGAAAAGTGCAGTCGCTCGTTGTCAGTCAAAATCCAAAAGCCCAAAGAGCTATAGTGTCACGTGTGGGAACATCCCAGTTAACCGTTTGTCGCATAATCAATGAAAATTTGCAACTGGAGAAGAAGCACAAGGCAGTCGTACACCACCTAGGGGCAAGGCACATTGCAGAGCGGCGGATCAATGCTCGAAAACTCTACGAAAAATATCTGGCAGCTGAAAGGTGGAAATTCGTAGCAAATTGGACGAAGCGTGGGTGTATATCTCCTATTGCAACAAAATTCGAGCAATTTATTACCGTCACAGGGTGACAAGACCTTTCCAACATGGGCGCATCAGTGCAAGGAAAGTTTTGGCCGAGGTTTTATGGTTGTAGCCGGTTTTTGTTATAACGGCAAATTTGAGTTGCGTAGAGTCGCTAAAAACGTGAAAATCAACTCAATGTGTTACCAGACTGAAATTCTACAGCCGTTGTTTGAACGTGAAATAAGCACATTGTACGGTTCTGACGCTGAAAAGGTCTGGATGCACCAGGATAAAGTGTCCAGCCACAGTCACGTTCCACCCGTGCTTTTTTGCGGAGAATGGAAGCGGTGAAAGTTATTCGTTCCATTCCGTTTGAAGATATACCTGTTAAATCACCTGATGCCGCACCCATGGATTTTTGCGCATTCGGACTTTTGAAAAGAGTTCTCGGAAACCGCCGCCCCGGAACTGTTGAAAGTTGTGGAAAGTCTGCCAGCAGGAATGGGCCAAGATCGACTTGGCAGTTTAGCAGCGGGCTTTACTTCAATAAAAATTGCGATGCGTGGTGGCGGCACGGAATTTCGTAGTTTTAAAGGACTGTCCAAATCGTTATCAAAAGGCTGAATCAACAATCCGTAAAAGCTGACAATCCAGTTGCGAATTTATTTCACAATATGAGAAGTCATATTGTGAAATATGATTTCACAATATGACATCAGTTGCAGCTATTTCCGTTGCACTTTTTGTTATGCATTGCTCCAATCTTAATGTGGAGACGTTCGCTCTGCTAACTAACCAACAACATGTACAGGCAATTCACCTACGTTAGTCAGATAAGGAAGGTCTATTGAAGCTCGTTGTGCTGCACTGATCATTTAGTAGGGCAATCACGTGTCATTATTAGTGTAGTTTCACTGGTGACTTTTTACAGCGCTTTCTTGTTCTATGCATTAATGCAGTAAATGCAGTTCCTTGTGATGAATGATTTTAGTGGATTATCCATTGCTTTTCTCAGAACACAAACATCTCAGATGGCTCAGTAGTAATGTCCAGTTCCTTTTATTGTGGCAGACTCATTTGTGTCTCAGACGATAAGTACATCGGATGGTTTTAGTAAGATCATACAGTTCCTTTAACTGCGCGCGATTACGCATTTCTTCTTGGAGGGTTCTTATGCGGATGGACTTTAGACCTACTTTTGAATGGACGTCTCTCATTCTCTATGCAATATTATGAATTGTATATACAATTCATACACTATATGTTGTATATATGGTATTCTATATACACAGCCGGGTTGCACGAACTTGGTAGGGACCGCCTTTTACAATAAATAAATAAATGGAAAAAAGAAATGTTCTTTGCTCTCGTAGCCAGCGAGTTCGCATAATCTGCTAGCCTAACCGTTTCTGTGCTACTCTTACAGGTCAACTTGTAGCTGTTATGGACTTCAGTGCTCTTTATCTCTCTGTAACTTTTCCATGCCATCTTTTACTGCTCTATTAAACTGGCTAACTCAGTATTCATCCATCTCGGAATCCTTCTTGTGCTATGTATATTCGCATTATGACGTCTGTGACTGTAACTTTAAGAGCATATTATAATTCCGACGTATTTGCGCTCTGTGAGTTATTTCCCAGTTGATAAAGGCCACGTAACATCTTAAACTGTCGTAATCTCCTTTCTGAAATTAAAACCAGCTCCTTTGCCTTAACAACTGCTACCTCTCTCTCTCTCTCTCTCTCTCTCTCTCTCTCTCTTAGTACTCCGTGATTATTCCCTGCTAATGGTTCCTGGCTGATGATCACGTCGAGAATATTCCTGACCCTGGAACTTTCCCTAACATACTTTACAAACAGCTACAAATTTTACTAATTCCTGGTGGCAGCAGTAATTTGTCATTTTATTTTAAGATTAATAATAAAGAACAATTTCAGTAATTATAATTAAAAATATTGGCCAAACATTTCTAATGTTATTGTCGGGTAGTATTATTAAAGTCATTATTTAAAAAAATATAAATAAATAAATAAACATGCGTAGTATTATCAGCTTTCAGTCTCGATCAATATGATGTTACTTCAGTCAGTATTTGCATTAAGGTTTGCACGTCTTTGAAGTTCTTGGATTGTCCGGCTACAGTTTTGCATCCCCCTTGTTTTGCATCCCCCATCTGCGCTTTCTATCGTGAATATGGGTATTCAGTTTAATTCTATTTTTATTTTCAGTTTCATTCTATTTTTGCTTTTCTCTCTTAAGCCTTTTTCTCTAGGCTGTTTAATTACAGAATGATAGCAGGCAGCTTAGCACTTCACAAGCATCGTCCTTTGCAACAAAATTCCCACGTGTATAAAAGTGTTAGTTGGAATTGCTAATCTATAATCATTAATTCATGTAATATTTTTAAGTCATAATTATAACAAGACTTCAATAAATTATATTTATAAATGAAATAACTTTCTTCGAAGTCGTTTCACTCCTAAGGGTTGCCACTGCTGTTAATAATCTGTAACCAAAAAATAACACGCTAAGAATAATTTACTAATACCGGAAATATTAAAAGCAGCCGCCTACCTTGAGAAGTTAAACTGAAATGAGGGGCGCTAAAAGATATCTAGTGGACCATTCGGCCAAAGGTCAGCTAGGGAAAACACAATTCATTTCAGTGGTCGAGCGAGAATCGACGTATTCAATCAGGTACACGGCAGATACAGTCAACTGCACATTGGAGTAGACTGTACACACATCAAGTCAAAGAAAAACCGTCGTCACATATAATTTTCTCTCCTTCGCTTGACTCTTTTCATTTTTGAGGAATTTGCAAGAAATGGGCAAACTGAATAGGCAAGACAGCTGAATTTCAAAATTACCTCTATAGGACTGGAAATAGCCTCGGACAAGGAAGATGGAGAGGTGGCGACTCGTGGTTTTTCATATCAATATACAGGATGTTCCAAAAGGATTTAAGAGAATCAAAAAGCGCAACAGAATGCGGTTTTTACTTACTTAAAAATACGACTAATTGGGGAAAACCCTGGGGTCCGCTTCTCAACACTTGAATTACTTAAAAATATAATAATATTATAGCAGTTATAAGATTTTTTATGGAATCCAAACTTCAAAAAATTTACTGAGTTTAAATATCACAGGAAGGGGGCGCTATTGCGCTTTTTGCAGCATCGTCTCCCTCCGGTGTTACTTTGCACTAAATAAAGTGCATAGCACAGGAGGGCGCATAGGTTACTTTAGAGGTTTATATAACAGAGATATTCGATCTTGTCTGCAAATATGAGTGTCCTCGAAGACAAGCACAGGAGCAGTGGCTGTTTTTGAGAGAAATAAAACAGGACCGAGCTTTAGAAGGATTGAAGGTAACTAAGTTTTCTTCGCTCTATTAGAGAATTGACTGGAGAGAGCATTTAAGCAACTGATGGTAGATATCGGTAAGTTGATACTGTTTGTTTTCAATTATAGCAATTATAGTTTATTCAATTATAACAATTTGTGCCGGACATGGTGTATCAAACTGAAATATGCTAATGATAGCCCATTAGGCAAAAAGAGTTTAACACTGACATATGTAAAGTACTGCATATTGGTAGCAATAACCCCATATAGTAACGTATCAACTGTGTGACACTCGAGAGTGGTAGAGAATGAAAAGGACCTGGGGTAATTGTGCAGTCAGATATGAAGTTGCAGTCTTGCAGACAGTCTACAAGAATAGCTCATGGTGTCTAGTGAATAATATACAGGAATTTTTATAGCTTAAATAAATTATCCCGTTGTATAAATTATCAGGCCACACCTTGAGTACTGCGTACAGGTCTGGAGGCCTCATTTTAGGAAGGACGTTGAGTTGCTCGTACGAGTACAGAGAAGGGCAACGAGATTGGTCAATGGAACGAAGGGTTGCTCTTACCAATAAAGGCTTAAGTTCTGCAAATTGTAGCATCAAGGCACCTGCGGGGTGATCTGTATAAGGCCTTGAATGGTTTGAGCAAGCTCAATGCTGATGGGATTCTTCCTCTTGCCCAGATTAGTCACCCGAGGTGGACATAAATTCAAATTGAGAAAAGACAGTTTTAGAATAGATGTGCGGAAATTTGCCCTTAGCCAGCAGGTGGTTGTTTGCTGGAACAAACTTTCATCTGTGGTTGTAGAAGTTGACAGCTTAAATAAATTCAAAACATTTAGAGTTTGGTGAAATGTGAAGGTTGTTTTTTTTTTTTTTTTTTTTTTTTGACTGATGCTATGTAAGCTTGCTCTCTTTCATCATATGCCTCTAACAACGCCAATGTTAAGTTAGAAGACAGCGCGTCATCTACTACCAACTATAATGAACCTTCTGAGAGAAAACTGGATATTCAATTGCGAAAATAAAAAGTCAGCAGGCTATAGGATGGGAACTTGTTCGGAAGACCTTTACGCCAAACATGATCAAAATCTTTAGAAATATCAAGCGAAACTGCACGAGTTTCACCAATTTGTTTCAATTGAATTTGTCCAAAGATGAGTAACATACAGTACAACAGTAGGTTATTGTACAAAAAATGCTGTAATCAGTGGTTCGACACTGTCGGATTTCATGCTGGCGATCATTGATCAGTTGGAAGGCTTCGAAGTAGTTTAAGAGTTAGCAATTGAGGGTTTCTCCAATATTTTTGAAAGCTTAGGGATAAGTGTAATGGGACATAATCAAAAATGAGGGATTTGTCACCATCCATATCAGTAAATTTCCAAGTAAAAGAAAAAACGCCAGTGGAATAAAAATAGTTAAAAAGGCGACACAGAACAGGGGCAAGCTCAGGAACACAGGTTTTGACAACAAGTGGAGAAATTCCATTAGGGTTTGGCGCCTCCGCAGCCAGGTGGGAAGGAGCAGCAGTGCTTAGCACACGCTTCTTGATTAGACCGGGGTTCGAGCCTGTCACCACCAAATACGGAGGATGCGGAAAGGTCAGGGAATGACCACCGCATATTCCCGGAGCAATATGGCCTTAGTTGCCAATGCTCCTAAAAACCAAATAACAACAGCCATCAGGGTCTAGAGCTTCCTTGGTGGCAAGGTTAATCAGAATTCTTCTAAGATCTTTTTGTTGGAAGACCACGGGAAACATTTGAATGGAGTGTACTAGGTATGACATAAGGTCGTTTACCAAGATCGTCGGTACGAGAGTTAGAAGAAAAATGATATGCTATTTTGATTCAAACTATTTTCTTGAGCAGGATGCAATAGATCCATCAGATTTCCAGGACGATTAGCATTTGATATTTTACTAAAACATTTGGCAGGAGACCAGAATGCTCCTACTTACTCCAGTGTAGTACAGAATAGCCCTGTTTCAACAAGCGCGACAGGTTAAAGATTGTAGGCTGGCTGTTGCAGCTAGATGACACAAGTTTTGTCTTGGAGCAATATCGACATTCCTGTGTAAACTTCTTTCATTAGAACACCGTAGTCGGTTTCAAACAGATTCCTCCATATGTAGATAACTACGTGCACACATTTTAGCGTCTCGATATTGTTCACAGCAATTAGCATTGCACTCAGGATTTAGGGAAGGCTGACGATTTAACCAATTCAAATTTTACACTTTTTTTGTATTTGTTTTAATTAAATCTTTTGAAAGGAGCTGAAACTCGACAGTCTTCCCCTGGGTGCACTCCTGAACAACAAAATAAATAAAGTTACTATTCCACCTCCAATGAGCATCAGGACACACACACTCACGCACGCACGCATATACCAGTTCTGAAGGTGTAATCTTCTACTGCTGCTGCAGAAATCATCTGTTTCTTATACTGGGATAAAATATACGGTATATGTTTCAATCTAAAAAACCTTTTTAGTTTATATTAGATGGAAAGCTACAGTATAGTTTGTATTTACCAAAATATATGTCAATTTGTAGCATAGACTAATGAAGTTGGTTGATTGTTTAGAATTTACAGCCAAGGAAGCTAAAGCCAAGACGCAGCTATACACTTTTACCCTCCAAAAATTATCCGGATATTCGTGGTTTCACAGAACCTTTTGTGAAAGACAAATTCCATCAAAGATTCCTTGTATAATAAATAAGTGACTGATATCGGCAGGAAAGGCATATGAGCCACACAGGTTAATTATTACAGTTTCACTCGGACACGTATATCCGAGTGAATGATTTGAGAGAGGCTGTTATTGTCGGATGTCACAATGCTGCTTTGTGATTCGTCTAATTTCCGACAGCCTACGTCATCCAAAGTTGACCGTCGGCGATGTTACAATGAAGTGGAAGCGTAACGGTACATAATCATCTAACAACGCGCAGAAAGAACAAGGAAACTCACTCCACGTGACCAGAGGGTACAATGTCCCCCCGGATATCCCTGCAAGAAATCAACCAGGAGTTAAAGAGGTCAACGGACATTAAGTTCTATATAAACACACTACATATGGAGCTCTACAGCTTCCACCCGGTTGTGGGGGTGCACGATGGTTATAACCACTGTGCTACCGCTGAAACTATAGACGTGGACTACGGTTTTGAGGAGTGACGAATCTTTCCATACCCTATTCGATTATTTGGGCGGGTGTGAGTGGAGACTGCATACTTACTTCACTGTAACGAGTTCATTAGTTCATCTGACATCCAGTTAGGACTAAACCTTGAACAGTATTTCTTGGTTGGTATGAAAAGCCAAGTAGCTTTCAAGATTAATTCCTTGAATGTTTCCCAGTTAGAATTTACTGTTGGTAACTTCATCAGTTGGTTCCACTGCATAGAATTTAAAAACTGTCTGAGTCCACCGTAGTCACCTTTACGAAAGCAAAAAACTTTCCTTTACCCCTGCTGGTAGTTACCACTTTCAGTAGATCCCACTTCAGCACACTGTGATCATTGCCACCTAGTAGTTTCTTTATCTGCAGATTCTTAACGTAGGAATAACCACGGCTGTTAATCAGATCAAGAGTATTGCTCCCTCTGGTTGCCTCTCGATCATGCTCCAAGTAAATGATGTGTCAATTAAATCGTCATAAAATAATTTCCTCCAGCCAGAGGAAATACTCACTTTGAACTCATAAATCAAACTACACATGATCGCATTAATCACTTTATAAATTTTGCAAACGCTTTTAATACACATCAAAAGTATTCGTATAGCCCTGAGCGAAAACGTCTTCGTTTTAATTATTGTCATTAAATTATTTTTATAACTCCGTTATTATTGTTTGTAACAATAATAATAATCATTATTACCGACGGATAATTATAATTATCCTTCGGTTTTAGGTTTTAATTCGGTTTTAATTATCCTTAACTAATTTTAGCAAATTAGTTAACAAATGATGTTAACAAAAAATGTCCTTTTACTGTATGCACTTTTAACCGATGATTCTCAACAAAAACAGATGTCACATTGCATTTCTACACAACAAAGCACCGCCAGCATGGCCACACAATTTTGTTAGCACAATCGATTCCCCTAACTTTGGTACACATATCAGCGACACACCCAATTAGGCACCCTCATAGTCATCCCTACCTATACCTAAAGAATAACAGGCTAAAGATCTGGTACAGTTGTTTTCATAATTCCTCTCTTAAATCCTCCATGGTGTCTGCTTTCCAAATAATTCCCACCTGCCATCTAAGGTCGAAAATGGCACTTCTCCTACGCAGTGATGAACTCTCATGCACACGAACTAATGCACGAACGTTCCGAGCAATTTATAACACGTCTGCGTGTTATAAATTGTTCGGATCACAGAATATATAGGATCACAGAAATACGCTGACCGACGAGCCTACATGTGTTTGTGAACATTTGTCTCTATAGCGTGTTCTATCCATCTCCTAATCTGTATATACTCCTGACTGCATTTATATTATTTAAATTATCTCGTATTTTATTGTGACATATTACTTTTATTTACGTTTTTGCATGTTTTATGTGATCTTTTAACTTTTGTCCTCCTGACCGTGGTAGGTACATATATTGTGTACGATCTATATCTGTATTGGACATCCCATATTTACAATATGATGTAATTATTCTTTCTTTCATTAAGCAAAACCTATCTCCATAAATATACTTTTTTTCCCAGAAGTTTCGCCTAAATAACTCAAGAATAGATGTCTTCAAAAAGGGTTAAATTTACGATGGAAACAAACCACGACGATGCTAGAAGTCTTCAGAAAACTTTGATAGCACAATAGTGATAGCCTGTGTAGCAGTATTGTGCTTAAAGATACCTTCTGTGGACAATGGCAGTCCGTTTCTCACTACTCGTATATGCTGCTTTCTCTTTAGTGGAATAATCACACTTTCTCTGTACTGTCTTAATCAATTTGCTAGCTTTTCCACTTTATCTGTCCGTCTTAATTACTACTCCGCTTTTCGCTAAAGTTTACTGCTTCCGTCCCTTTTCAATCATCATCACGTTTAACTCATTTTATTCTGCCTACTTCTGAAAAAAAAAACTACTGAAGGTTTTTTTCTAATCCTTTCTTTCGCTATCATTCATCATCAGCATTCTTCTCTTCGTTCTAATTACTTTGTACATTACTTCTCCCAGTCTGAACGAATATGTCAAGCTGCTATTCTTTCTGAGGCCTTCTTAATTATTTGTGTCTCTCTCCTTCTGTCTAATATCACTTTTATTTCTTCCCACACTTCGTTCTTTCCAATAATTCCTTAATTCGTTGCTTATATTTAATATAATTTATTTCTCTGCCCATTCTGAAATTCCTTTGCTGACAACGGGGCTATTCAAGGATTACTTCATCAACAACAGCAAAGGGATTCTATATTAGTGTTAGGACAATTGTAAGATGAATGTTTATAATAAATGGATGGGGTCAGATTAAACAAGACGACGAAGATGCAAAGGGAAATGAAACTAAGACGCTATCCCACCATCTGACATTATGATTGAGAGGTAAAAACTCAGCAACTTTATTTTATTGTAAACAAATAAATCTGTGAAAGCGGATTATTTCCGGATCCGCTCGGAATAAATAAATATAACCCGATTGAAATAAATAATGTTTCACTGTTTTATTTATGATGGATAGAGTTGAGTTAATGAATTGATAATGATATTTTGCAAATTTACTTTTGTTGTAATTATTTTATAGTTCAATTTTTAAGGTTTCTCTTTAAAATAAAAAAGAAAAAATCTAAAATATTGAGAAATACTTATTATGACGTACTTTGCCAATTTTTTTTTCTTTATATGTAGTCACATCTTTAAGAAATAATGCAATATTACATTGATACTAATCAATCTTTGAATTTCTCTTTTAGGTTATATGTCTAACTTACCCAATTCCAGTATATTAAGCATCTTTTTTTTTTTAATTCTGATAGTATACATTATAGATTTGTACGTGATCTTTTATACGAAAGATAAACGTTCTCTAACGTACCGACCGAAGACGTATTGAAAATTTAAACACAACTTAAAAAAAAAAAAACTGTACTTTCCGCTTCGATTCTTATAATTTTTGAAAGATAAATGGCCATTTTAGGTGATCTTCCTCTATACGCATACACACAATGTCAATAGATCTTCACACTGAAGATGGTCAATAGATCTTCACACAGGCTCCCTAAATCTATCAAGACAAAATATCACTATTCGCCATTTTGTTTTTAGATGAAATTCATCAATTTCACTCTATTCTACGAGTTTACATGTTTGAAAAGCGAGAAAAATTAATGAGAGAGTAATCTGCGATTGTAATTTGCACAACCCATGCTGTTCATGTTTATAAATATTCCAAATAATTATCATATCCTACTGCTTGAAAGATCCCAGTATTTTCCCGCTGCAAGATATTTTCATCAAACACGTAAACTGGTTCTCATTCAACTCTCATTGAGATTCAACATCTAGTAGCGATCAGAAGGATTAAATGCTTCATCGGCTGTTAGGTCACCTGGTATATATATTTGTCATAACGTTTCACGCTTCGTTATATGTCAAAAACTGATAACCTGGATCACAACACAAACACCTGTAGCTAACACGCAGTTCATACTCTCTCTAGTTTTGTGCATTGCCGGTAAAAGTATCCACAGAATTTATTACAGAGCTAATCTAACTGTACAGAGAAAATTCTTGTTCATGAAAAAGTAAATCTAGGAGCTACACAAAAAAGGAGTAGCAGTATTAACAAAGTGGTTAATCAAAAACTGATTAACCACTTTGTTAATATCCGTAATATTATTACAAGCTGATATCCTACTGCTAAGGGGCTTGTGCATATCGTACATAATAATATACTCCTAGCCTCTTTGGTACCTTACAGTCTAGAAAACATGTACCCACCTATTGGCTACAAGGAGTATAAACTTTACATATCTTAATTTTAATTTTATTATTATTTTTGAATTTAATTTAACTCTATCCCCTACATAACTGACTTAAACATATTCAGTACACTCCCATAACTATCTTCAGGGTCCTAATCCTTGAACAAAGTTCTGGGATTAGGAACCTTAAAAGCAATCCCTCACTGCTCGATTCCAACCATATTCCTCTTATTCCATTTTCTTTTTACTTTCCTACCGATTTTTTTTTTTTTTTTTTGTTATTTCTCATGAACCATTAGTTTAACAAACGCAATATCGAGGTGCTATTTTTCTGCTATAACATAATTTTCTCGCCTACACAAAGTTTAGCGACTAACATCCGCTACTTAAGTAAGTCTATTATTTCTTTCTCTCCTGGGTTGTCGTATTTCATACGTTTAATTCCATATTCTGAAAGTGGCTTTGGATTAATACCTCTACAGTTCTGACAGTTTCCCCTGACTGCATACCACTTCGGATTCAATAAGTTATATTTGATTTCCACTTACCTTTTGATTTTAACTTTACTCTCTGCGTTCCGTCTCTGTCGGGTCAGCCATGAAATATATGTACGTCTCTCCCATGCTTATCTCTGCCATTAGGCCTAACTCCCGTCACCGCTAAATTTAAATTGTTTTGCCGATATACCACGTTCTTACGTATATTTCATGTCAGAAACAGAGGCTCTACTTCTTGCTGTTTGGATGGTTGACCCTTGACGAATACGTTTAAATCATAAGGTTTTCAGCATTAAGTACTTCTTTTCATTCTTCTCATATCTTTCAGTACTGTATTTTCCATAGCTCCAATTCACGTTTGGTAGCTCATTACCTATTCTGATCCTCTTTATCATCTAACTTATATAAATAAATAAATAAATATTCATTTATTGCAAATACAGCAAGCCCATCACAGCACATGGCTAGGGGCAGGTAAAAATAGAAAGGGAATGACATAAAAGTATATGTACATAGCAGATTTTATATAGATATTAACAATGGCTAGGAATTTTAGTTATGAATTTAAAAAATTGCAGAACAGTTATGAATAAAAAAAAATTGCAGAACAGGACATTTGACTTTCAGTTGCAATTACAGGGTTGGATTATTTTTCTTCATTTTATCGGAGATCTGACTCCTGTAGGACTTGGTTAACTTGTTGCAATCAATGTTGTGATATATACAGTACATATAATATCCTTTCAACTGTTGATGGAACCATCCTTCAGCGGCTGCTTTGAATTCAGCTTCCAAACTGAAATGGCGTCCCCTACTACATTTTACAATGAGTCAAAAACATGAAAGTCACATGGTGTCAAATCCGAACCCTCCTATGACGGTTGCCATAACATTTCCTCAATCTCCTAGAGCGACAATGAAAATACTTCCACTGCATTCTGGAAAGCTTACTCTCCGGTTCAAAATTATCGCACTATGACTCATATTCTACCATAATATTAAAGCAGTCATAACTCTCCTGGTAACGACGTAATGAGTACTCAAACTCCAATTCCATTCGTAGTTCTTCACACAGAAGTAGGAATTATTGCACAATTATACATGTAATGCACCATTAACACACTGTTAACTAACTGTAGACAAAGGTTCTAGCAAAGATATTAACCTGGAAACTCGAAACGTTATTTATATTCATCCTTTATCCTTTGTATCAAAATCTCAAGATTTTATATCAAAATCTGGCTTACAATTATCTCTGAAATTCACAACTGCTAAATGCACCACTCAATGCTGTTTTCTTCTTCTTCTTTTTTTTTTTTTTCTGCTTAATGCTTGAAAAATATTTTGCTTCTTGTTATTACCACCAACTTAGAAGTTAGTTTCTTTAGTTACAACTTTTGTTCCGTTAGTCTGAAGAAATGGTTGTTTCCTTTAATATTTCAGCGGCTTGGAGGTTTTTACCCCCCTTTTTCCACAGTTTACTGACCCATTTGTATCTTTGGCAGGTATGACTAACCTAGCGTCCACACAGCACACAAACACAGCCGTATAGTGTCCGCTGTTCGATGTTTGTGTATATTTCCGGTTGAAAGATGACGTCATAGATCAGAAGTGACAGCTGAAATGGCCGAAGCAATTTGTAGAGTTGCTACTGCTTGTAGTTGTAATCGGATTCTGTACTGGACAAATTCCCTTCACTTCTGCACTTTCGCTCTAAACGAAATGTTCGGATTCTGTTTTCTTTCATTCCATCTGCTTCCTACCTACTTAGGAAATCTCTCGGCGATCTGAGGAGTCCGACGTGGTAGAGTTGCTGGAATGAGGATGTTCCGTCGTCTTATTATAAAAGCCTGTTTTTCGGGAACAGGAAAGATTTATTCGCTTGTAGCTTTCCACCAGTGAAAAGAATTGTTGGCTTTTAGCTTTGTATTAAAAAGCCTTCATACCCTGGTACATGAATTCTTTCTACCTACCAAAAGTTTTGAAGCCCTTTCTTTCCAAGTGATAAAATATAAACATCGACGGCGACTGGAAACTTGTGAATCTTTCCCTAAGAATAATTCTGCTAAAAGTAGTAGAACATTCAGCAAAATAACACTTGATTGATAAACTCCTGTGGCTTTCCTACTGTGTGTGTTCTGAGGCCAGCTTGTCTCGCAGTTTATCAGTAGAGTCTAAACGGTGTAGTTGAGAAGTTCCATAGGAAACCTAATTAATATTATGGGATACGAACTAAACCGATAGTGAAAAATGTGTCACTGGCAGAATGGAGTCGTAAAGGGAACTGAATAGCAGTTGAAGTGACATTGAAACACATTTTGAATTTCTGAAATTATACAACCGGCACCAGACATTAAATAACTATTAAGCCTGAAGGAGTTTGTTTATGCACGGTTAATGCACATACATCATTCTACTATCAAGGTAGTTCTAGTGCATGGCTTTAATTATATCCCATATTGTGAATACCTTCATAACGAGTTGCCATGAATGTCGAAGCTTATTGGCACCTCATCAGTGGATAGGCAGGTACCCTGTTGTTGCAATCGTTGTGACGGTATTCACAATATGAGATATGATTAAAACTATGCATTGAAAGTACCTTAGTAGTAGAAATGATGCGTGTGCACAACCCATACATAAACAAATCAAGCATACTCTTAGGAATTTAGCCAAAAAATACCTTTCAGATTAAATCACACACCATCAGGCATCTCTCATATTGTGGAGTTATACTTCATAACTGGGTTGTCACTATTGCAACAACAGGGTACTTGCCCACCCACTGATGAAGAGCCACAATCTCTGAAACGGTGCCGTCTGAGGGGGGGGGGGGATTTCCCTCGTTACCGCGAATAGGTAAGAACAGTCTTCAGTCTTCCCTAATGGGGAAGCGTTGCCTCTTCGGGGATTTATGAGTAGGTTAGTTCAATGAGTGAGTGTGAGGAGTAACTGTCCCTTTCCTCTTTCGACGGCATTTCTTCTTCTTCCTCTCCTACAATAATTTCCTACACCTTTTTTGCTTTCCTAACTCTAATAGGGACAGCACGTGGATAACAGTTTCTTATCCCACGTCATTTTGCAAATGTCGCCGTCTGGGTGGTGGTATCCGCCGAGAATAAGTAACAGTAGTCTTCTCCATTGGCGAAGCGTTTCTTATTCGAGGTAGTGTAATATACGATGCATGCATTAAAACTACCTTGGTAGTAGAAATGATATGCATTACCTATGCATAAACAAACTCCTTCACACTCTTAGGCATCGGGTCCGGCAAACATGCGACAGCACATATTTAACTGATACATCTATATACTATACTATTTATACAAACGCCCGCGGAAGAGTACGACATAAACATCAAGAAAATACCGCTTTATTCTAAGTCCGTTCTTTCCTCACTGGTCACCACTCGTTTGGACAGATCTGAGTTGGGATCTTGTTGAAAACTGGAATTTCTGACGACCTCTTCAATTGGGGATGTAGTTAGCAGATCTCAGGCGGAACGAGTAGGGTTTTCACTGTAAGTTATTCTGAGATTTTCAGCCAGTGAACACATATTTTTACAGCAATAATACACAACGACACAGTATGGTCTATGTTGCCGATGCGCCTAAAACCTAAAAACAACAACGTTCACTGTCCAGAACCGATTTTCAGATAGACAGCAGCACAGTAGTACAAAAGCTTGAACAACAGTTAGCGTTAGTGATGAAACCCGTATGTTTATCTAATGCATACGGAATTGAGAAGTAAGATATTGTGGGTCATGTAAATCAGCTCCATAGTATCCATATGGGTCACTAGCACGAAAGAGGCAGCATATCGAACAAGTCCATTATGGGTCACATCCGTGGTTTTTAATGGCTTGATCGTCACTTTCCAGTTAGAATTGCTCACATAAATACAGCCAGTCAATGGAAAATATGCTTGCATGGATATGGTCAGTTTTCCTTTCAAAGAACAGAGTTGTTCGTTATGCTGCCTCTTTCGTGCTAGAGTGACCCATGTGGATACTATGGAACACTGCTATATGAATCGACGAACTAGCTGGCATCTAGGAAATGTCTCCACGACACGGTACCAAAAAAGCTTGCTTAATTAACGGTTCCTTAAAAAGTTAGAACATCCACGTTGATTTTTATCGACACATTTCTTCCCTGCGGCTGCACTACCATAGGTTGGGTACACCTGTTCTTGTATATCCGAAGGTAAAAGGCGCTCTTAGCAAGTTTCTCCTGGGAAAGTTACGGAGGACAAATGCAAAGTACGGTCTTCATTAAGTTATTATCGACAAAATCGAAGCAGGTATTGCGATGTCCGATCCCATGGATTCCCTTTCTCATTTACATTCGCAGCTTTGTGCTGTTTGTACAGCATGTGTGATTTGTCTTTTGTGTCCTTTAGGTGCACTACTGTTTAATAGCTATCGATTCTTGCTCGCTCCGATTGCATCACCAAAGTGTGGAAATGAAATATTTTATTCTTCATTCCATTTTAGATTCTTCTACTTTATTTGTGCCTCGGATTTCCAACAAGTATGCTAAGGTATGAACGAAAACTAATTAGAAAATTAACTGCAATTGAGTTACATCATAACCTCCCACTTCATTTTCACCTTAAAGCTTACAATACTGAAACAAGTTATGAATAAATGTGAAGAATAGAAAACGCACCCCTTGTACAGTCTAATTTCCTGATATCCTGTTATTCACTGAAACTTCTGTCCACCGTTACTTCCACCTCTTCACTATTATGGTTTTCGACTCTGCAGTACCTCTCGTTTTCATAAGTAAAATGAAGCAAGTTATTAATTAATCTACCGTCAACTTCAGCGTATCAGGTAGTTGAGTATCTGTAGCGTTTTCTACTAAGCCGTGAATAAACTCAATATTTAGTTTTTCGTGGAAAAAGTATTTTGCATTAAGCCATTTAACTCTTTACTGGCTATGTGGACCTTTCACCAAATACATTAAAAATCTTAGTTACTATATAACTGTCTCTGTAATTTCGAACGTTGTATACATCGTTTCGAATCAACCAGTATATTCACTCGTTGGCACTCAATCGCTAATTAGTATTATCATATATTTCGTCAATATCTTTAACCAATGAATTGGTAATTTATGTTGTCCCAAATCAAAAAATAACTAAAACGCGAGCAAGAAGAAAAAACCTTCAGTACTGGAAACTTAATTTAAATGCGCACGATTTATTTTGCTCGTGAAACAACAGTCTCTCACAAACGTTAGAGACATCAGAAAATAGAAAAGTAATTAGCGTACAAAAACAGCTTGAAAGTTCTCCACGTTTTTAGTCCGGCATATCTGTAATGTTAGCGAGTCTACATGGCAACGGATGCCATTAATTATGACCTTTACAGAACTTGGTAGCTTTCACTTTTTATATTTCTGGTAACTCGCATAAGCACCATATGCGTTCAAAGACTCCTGTTGACACATGTGAACCCTAGCAGTGTATTAATAAGATGCTGCATTTCATTATCAAACGCATTAACATAAAGAAACAGCTTTGTAAGGGTTGATCATTACCCGACTACGGAATTTAATTTACGGATTGGTTTCAATTTGCATTTGTCAGCCGTTTCCAAGTAGACTTGGCGTGATATTTTTTTCTTCATATTCAAAAAAATAACCCGAGCTTTCTTTTTTAATCGAATTGTACTCCTTTACTGTAGTTAGTGGGTAATCAGAAATGTAATTTGATGCGCTACTTGTAGCGACAGAAATAAGCATATTTTTACGCGATGCGACATGTCTTAGAAAAAAAAAAGACTGCTGAGGAAGCAATCTAATTTTTAACAATGCATCTGACAGCCACATTCATCAGTACATTTACACGACAGCTGTCTTATTGCCTAAGAGCACTAAAAGGTTTCTGTTTGGGAAACTAGTTGGACATTGAATCACCAGTTTGTCAATGCTTGAAAACCAAGAACTCTTTATTGTATATGTAAAGCATAAAGCCAATATACAACTCCCCTTACGGCTGCAGACCAGGGGTTCGTAAATTAGACCTCATACATATGAAATAAATTTATAAATGAGTTTGAGCACAGACGTGTCTCAATGGAACGTTTTGATCCGAAAAATTCACAACCGTAAGGTTTCTGTTCGGTGTTAATATTAAATACGAATTACTCAATTTGGCATTATTTACTGATGCTCTGACTGTGTTCTAAAAGTGGTAGCAATACCCGTCTATATACAAGAATTTCACCTTGTTGACGTACCAGTTCGCAAAACATAAACCTTGGAGAATATGCCCAGAATGGTGCTAACCTCAGTCTCCTGACATCGATCGATCACTAACTACAAAGGGTTATGAAACTAAAGTGGCGATAAATTTCATAGTTTTAGACACATTCATTCAGCTCTAGTCACAGAAGACATAAAGAATGTATGTGTTGCTGTCCTCGGATGAACACGCGCTCAACAAAAGCGTGCAGATTATGCAATAAATTCTATATTCTTTACGAGCTAAGCCAGCGACAAAACAGCCTATTTTCTGTTTTAAGTGTTTCGTGAGTCCAATACATTATTTTGCTCATGAATTATGATTACAAGCACCACAAGAAGTATATTAGCGAAAGAGGATGACAAAGAAAACTTCGCAAATTATATCTGTTGATGGAAGAGGGGCTTTAAGGCAATTTCGTTTGGAAACACAAAGAGCGACAAAATTAGAAATTAAAAATTACCGACAAAGGTATGATGAATATGCAGAGTGACGGAGATAATTTTCGTTATATTTCCACGGTTTTAAGGTAGATCCCGTCTGTTGTTATCCCAAAACTGTTTACAAGGGCTGTCTAATGTATGGCAGGAATAAAATGTGGAAAATTAGAAAACCTGTATTGCGCAGAATGTTCCAACACGCACGCAAGCGCTATGTACATTTCGATCTACAAACCGAAATGTCCACAGACCGCGTCCAAGTTGCACTGATAAAGAAGAAATTTAAATAACACAGTAAACCGATATAACAGATTTAAACCGATATAAAAAAAAATAAAAAGGTATGAATCTATGATGCTTAGCAAATCCACTACACCAGACATTTTCAACTTGATGCTAATGAGCACTGAAGTGCTCTCTCGAAGTTAAATTATCTACAAGATTTCCTGAAAATTCTCTAGAGTACAAATTTAGTGTCTGCCAAAAAAAAAAAAAACATTTTCCATTAATGCCGGGCCAAACAAACACAGACGCTCTTGGTACAGCACTAACTCATGACTAAAGATAACCGCTTCCAATTGCGGAATGCATCCATAACACAAAACGACGATTTGTGAAATCTGTAAGGAATGAGCTTCACAAACAGAGATCAGAAACGATGCCTTCAGTTTGTGGTACAGTTTCGTGAGTAACTGCAAGGGGATCAGCACCGGTCCTCTGCACTAATGAACCACACTCCGAGGTTTGCATCTTTTACGATGAGAAACTGGAAAGGGACACTGCAGGGTGGTTCTGCTGTCTGCATGGTGCTCAAAAGTCACAAATGGGCCCAAATGGGCAGCGAATATGTACCAAATGAACAAACCGGTACGAAATATTCCTAATTATATCTAGTTCGTAACGTCATACATGTTCCTCAAGAATGTCCAATCCTAGGACCGAAAACAATTATGCAACGAGGTGCTTAATCACACATCGGCCGATGTGTGTAAGGACATTCCCAAGCGTCTCTAGACAAAAGGTCATTTTTCGCTCGAATGCATGTGATGCCAAAAAATATATTGTATGGTCTGTGCCTTGTGACTTCATCCGTTCCCATAAAACCATCCCAGAGTATAAAGAGAAATTTTGGTTAATTTGATTGGTTTTATGCTGATGCATCTGAGAGAAGCCAACACTTGAGAAACAGGGAACTTTCAACAGACGTACGGACAACTGTGGATCTGTCATGTAAGCGCGGTGCACGTTTCAGCGAGCGTGTTGAGCTAAGAAGTCATTCATTATTAGGGTTCGTAGTCAAACGAAGGACCGTTACAATGTCATTCGGTTGTCAGTCTGTCACAGCATTGTATCTCTGGAACCACTCAACCTACTGACTTGAAATTTTGTATGGGTTTGTACAGCATGTGGGCCAACATAACGCCATATTGATCGTTGTTGACAAAAATTTGTCTGAGAAATGGAGAGGGGAGTAAAATGTGGGGGGATAAAATGTTGTCGACAACCTATAGCTTATTATGCACTGTTGGAAAGAACTCAACCAGGAGGTTTAAAATATAATTTTGAAATGTTTTTAAAATTAAAAATGGCGGCGCCAGACAGGAAAATGTAATTTTCGTGTCCCCCCCTCTATTTCCATCGCTAATGGAGCTAAAAATTTAAAAATCCCATTAGCTATGCGTTATTCTATCATTAATGAAATCTAAACGAAATCTATCATTTACTTTTTGTGTTAAAATAAATAAATAAAATAAAATTATTGCACCTCGATAGCGCTCTTCTTTGTACTAAGTAACTCTCCTTTTGGTGACAAAAAAGGTTGTTAAATAGTTAGTTAATAATTCTGTACAGGTCATTTATAAATTTTGAGACGAGAAGTATTTTTTAACAATTTTCAAAGCTCGAGTTGTCCCGGAAAGGAGGTACTCAGAGAACCAGTGTTGAGGCGGCGGTTGTGGGGAGGCGCCTGTGCGGAGTCTTGCACGGCCCTCACCTTCCAGTCGCTTCTCCAGGATGAATTCGGAGTCTCTTCTCCCACCGTTGTCATTCACAACAACTGGAAAGACTCGAATACACAACGTTTTCGTTATTTCCTCAGTTTTAGGCCAAGCCGGGGTACTAGAAACTTTTTTCAGTTACCATAAAGCTCTCTATTTGAGATACTACACTAACGACCATTCGTGACTACGGACCCTTCATCTTGAGTGCCCGGCACTCAGTAGTTGACCGATTTATTATCACTGATGTGAATTCCTGATCCGAGTTCATAATACGCACACCTGCTTGGAGAAAGCTGAAATACAACTGTCTGTTAATTTTAGTTTTCCAACTGTTTGTTCCAACAGGTATATCGTAGTTTATCTGTGGCTTACTTTCAAATTATTAAAAACCTATCCTGAAATAATGGTATTATAATATGATTTAGCCTACACAGACATTAAGCAAGCAGTTAGAATTAAGCAGATTACGGATTAATTGCGGTAATTTACGGAACAAACGAGACAATTCATTTTTGTTTAATTCAGCACCATTTCTTCTTTTAACAGCGTCGCGAGTCCTGTATTTTCATAGCTACACTACATATGTATGTAATTGATTATGTCATAAACGGCAATTTATTTTCCAGCATTATGAATATCGTTATTTTGAGTGTTATATTAAATGAAAGTTTATTACTACATATTCTGGCCTTAAACCTTTCTAATTTCATAGTTTGTGAAATTAGAAAGGTTTCGGTGCATTCCACTGTACCATAGGAATGAACAGAATGGACCAATTAACGGATCATTCAAAATAATGAACACCTTTGATAATAAAAGTATGTAACTTCCATAAACGTCTGTTATAATGAGTCCATTTAATTGATTAACCATTAACTTCATTCATATCCGTAAGAGGGCAAAGTCTTTGCAAAAGGAATGCCAACACTACAGTACGATAGACATCATATTTTTGCCATCAACTCGGACTATGAATAAGTATAACAATTAATTTCGTGTACCATTTAATATTATAATTCTAATTTTCGTCTTCTTATGCTGCTGTACTTTAGTCGGATAATTTACTCTGCCTCATTCGTTCATTTTTCTTTACAGCGGACAGAAATCAATTATTTTTCAGAAGCACGTAGAATTTCTTGACTTTATTTAGTGGAAGTACCAAAATGAGTAGTATAGGAGAACCATCCATATTAACTATAACAAATTTTATATACACTATGGAGAGAAGCATATTCCAAGTTATTAAAATTTATTTGCCATATTATTATTATCTTTTCTCCTTTTTTTATGGGATTTTTTTTTCTCGCCCTGCGACGGGTACTGGTACTAAGTGCATGGGGGTGGTGGTTGTGTCCGGTTACTATAATTATTGTTACTATTGGTCTAAGAAATCTCTTACTGCCCTACCGGTATTCAGGATTGCAGCAGTATGTAGTTCATTGCAAGTGTTCTCTGGGAAGCTTATTTCTGCTAGGTTCTTATGGAGATTCTTTGGCACCATGCTGGTGGTTACACACACTCTCATCGAGATGGTTATTACTTGTTCCATATGCCACAAATATTTGACTTTCTCTCTTAGGTCTGAGTACTTCCTGGTCTTTTCCTCGTATATTTTCTGGAGGATGCTGGTGTTCAGCACCGCTATGTCGGTCGAGTAGGTAGATGTTTTCTTCTTATTGATAAGGGTTATTTCTGGTCTGTTGTGTGGCCTTGTCCGTTATTATGGCAGTGTCTCAATATAGTCTGTGAGCAGAGGTTTCTAGTATGACCTGAGACCTGTACTAGTAATATAAACAAACAATTACATTTTAGAGTCACCCAGAATTTCTTCCATATACGTATTGTATCTGTAAATTGCGTGTGTGTGGTCGATTTACTTTTTTTTTTGAACGAAAAACCCTCAGTTTCTGTGAGGAAAACCTTGCGATCTACGCCTGAGACCGACTAACTCAGCCACGGAGTGAAAAAAGCCCATTGACCCAGGGCTTTTACCACCCGGTGTGGGGAGGACGGTGATGATACCACTGTGCTATCAGCGCAGGCTGCACTAGTAATACAGTACATTTTCTTTCATCGGCTGGTATTTTTGCGATAGTTTCTGATGTATTATCCTGGCCATCTGGTCGTGTCTGTATCCCTGTATCCTGAAACGATGTGTTGGATTGTTTCTGGGGCCAGGTGGCATTATTGAAATGTCATCTAGTACTCTGGGATCCTTAGCGATGTATTTCCTATAGTTCATAGTGCTAATTATCTGGTCTTGGATGGCGAGCTTGAATCCTTTGGCCACGGGTAAGAGCCTTCCGTTCGTTAGCCAAGCGTCGAAACCCATCTTATCTATGTAGTCTTGATGGAGGTCATTGTAATATCTGCAATGGAGTGTCTTCTTCTCCCATCTTTCTGTCTTTGTTTCTTCTGTCTGTGATAACATGGTCTCCTTGTTGAGGTTGAGTGCCGTTTCTTTATCTATCTTATAGCTTGGAAGGTTGGGGCTGTGTTTTCCTGGAAGTAATCCCGCAGGTTCTTACTCTCCGTCTTCTCTTGTTCAATGAGTTTAGTCAGTCCCCTCCCTCCTTCTTTACGAGCTATGGTCAGTTTTTTGGACGCCGACTTCAGGTGATGTCTGCGGTTCTTGGCCATAATTATCCTGCTGGATCTCAAAATCTCCTCCAGTTCCGTGTTGACCCAATGATGCAATCCATGGGTCCTGCATTGGTCTAGGCTAAATGCCTCCTGATATCAGTGTTAAACTTTTAGGTGATCCGGAGTAGCTGTTGTAGTTGATTCTCAGTTGTGTCCGAGTTTGATGTCATCTATGTACATCAGGTTAGAGAGAGTGTGTACAGGTTATTCCCCCCTTCTTTTAGAGTATACCGGTATTTGCTCTTATTAAGCATGGTGGACAGTGAATTGAGTGTTAAACAGAACAATACAGGGCTCAGGACATCTTCTTGGAAGATTCCTCTTCTGATGGGTATCAGTCTGATTGTGAAGTTCTCGACCTTGATAGTGGTCCTTCATTTTGCCATGGTTGCTTCTAGGAAGTGTGTCGATGCCGGGTTGACTTTGTAGATCTTCAATGTCTGAATTAGCCAACTATGGGGCACGGAGTCGGTCTTGCAGTAGTCGATGTAAGCCGTGTATAGGTTGCGGTGTACAGATTGCTTCATATAGGCATGCTGTATAACAGCAACGTCAATGGTCAATTGCTCCTTGCATCCTCTGATCATCTGCTTACATCCCTTCTGCTGCTCGGACATGAAGTTCTGGCTCTCCAAATGGTTTGATATCTTCTTAGTTATGCAGCTGGTCAGTCTCTTGTACATTGTTGGGTTTGTGTTGTCTTTGTCCTTAGACTTGTTACCTGATTTGAAGAAATGAGGACTACTAGTTTGAATAGCTTCGGGAAGAAGACACTGGCGCCACCTTATCAAATGTGCAATACATGTGAACTAGTTCAGATAAATTAATTGATAATTATCTTAGATTTGGGGTAGACTAGTATGGCACAGCTCGGATCAATCTTATACAATAACCTCTATGTAATATGTGCTAACGGAGTTAACAATCAATAAAAATAAACAACATACGTACGGAATAAGGAAATATTAAAAATTGACTGCTAACATTTTGATTATTCACGTGTAATACGGACTGGAAATGAAGAGGAATGGTATGCACTGCCACCTGGATTTTTAATAATGATATATAAAGAAATGGATAGGGAGTTCACTATAGAAATCATTGACTTGACGTCAACTAGGTGCATTAATCTCTAATGGGGGTTGAGACAAATCTCGAGCAAATGGAGACAGATCAGAGCAACGGAGCAGTGATATTGCTTGAGAAAAGGAGGAAAAAGTGTTAGAGCAACTACAAGCGAGCAGATGCTAGTGCAGAAAGGGTCACGAAAAAGGGGTAGAAAAAAGAAAAGCCAAAAAAAAATTTGGAGTACAAACGGAAGGACGATTTCAGGAACAGAGGTTCAGTTGGAAAAGCTGGCGGTCAATTAGAGAGAAAATCGGAGCTCACTATTGATATTGAAGTGCAAGTATTAAATAAAGATTGGAGGAGATAGCTTCTGGGACTGGTCTGGAGGATAGTCTTCTCAAGACAGAGCCTATGATGATGACGCTGATTTTCAGAGATTGCCTTCTAAGAAGGGAAAAAAAATTGGTGAACGTTGAGAAGGATGGTTCAGTAAGGACTCCTGATACTAGTGAGAGCAAGTCAAAGAACGATGATGAATATAAGAAGCATGATCACAAAAAGGATGTATCATTCGCATGAGGCTGGAACACTTAAAAGAGTACAGCAAAATGTAGCATTAGATCTTTCGTAAATGGATGGTTTAATCAGTGATATCAACTTCAGAGAACTAAATGGTGTGAAGAGACGCCCAACTTTAATGTTTCCCACTACGTCAAAAGGAAGATCATCATCTCTCCCACCTTCCTACAACCGAACAGATGCCTTTATGCAACAAGATTAATTCCCTGGGAAGTTCTCGAATCAGGAGATCCGGAACTGGCTCTAGACATATTAACTAGATGGTTGCTCACTGTTACTATGTTATCAGCAGCTAAACAGGTCAGTATATCCGCTAGAACTAATGCTTGGTGGTCTTCGGAGCTAAATTACAGTTTCAAGTGCAAACAGTCCCTCCATAAACAATGGAAACAGTCTGGTACAGCATATGACCGAACTCAATACTCCAAAGCTAGAGCACTGTTTAACAGACTGAAATCGCAAGCCATTAAAGAATAAACTGACAAGACCTTATCCAAAGGCAAAGTGCCATATACCCGTAACTCTGAACCAGATTCCAATTTCAATCCAGTTGAATGGATCAACTATATAGCCAGATTCCAAGACAACATCACACAACCATATGATTACCAACCAGACCCCATTTCTAGTCCAGATGATGAGCTGTTTTCCATTCAAATCGATCGACAGCAGCTTCGTCAAGCCATCAACTCGCTGCGTCCGTCATGCACCGCTGGCATCGATAAAGTCCCGCATTTCATCGTAAAGTGCCTCAGTCCATATATCCTTGATCCTCGGCTCTACTTGTTCAACTCCATCCTCTCTCATAGAGTGTTTCCCGCATCCTGGAGCAAATACAGTCTTGCCCCACTACCTAAAGTTCAACTACCAAGCCAGCCGAAGCACTATAGACCGATTTCCACTGCATCCACGCTCCTAAAGCTATTGGAAAAAGTCCTTCTTCCGCATATAACACGCCATCTTCTTCCACAATCATCAAAACAACTCCAATATGTTCTCCCTAATAGATCAACTGTCTCCAACCTTCTGGCAGTCCAAACGGAAATTTTAAATGCATTTGAGGCCAAATCAGAAATGGCGGTTGTTTATGTCGATATTGAAGCTGCTTTTGATAGCCTCAACATCTCAGCCCTTCTGAATCTCCTAACCAATTTCTTTCGGATCAAAGGTGACGTTTTCGCTTTTCTGCACTCGCTCCTCCGGAATAGAACAGTGTACCTCACTCATCGTAACCTCTGCTACACCCGATCCATCAATGCTGGTGTGCCGCAAGGTGGCGTTTTATCGGGGTTACTTTTTACCGCCCTCCTTATTCCGTTTGTGTGTAACAGAGATGATGTCATTACCTACGCCGACGATATAAAGTTCCTAACGGAAATACCACCGTCAGCCGACAGGGGAGTGATCACATCGGAAATCTGTAATAAGATCACAGCTTTCTCTAGCCATCTCAACCATTTCGGTCTCAAACTGAACCCCCAAAAATCCGTTATTATGGTTTTTTTCTCTGAAGAAGTGTCCCACATCCATACAATCCTCACTGCAGGGTGCAGTTATTCCAAGTGTTACTAAACACAAAGATCTCGGTGTAACCTTCGACCCAAACCTTAGATTCAACTGTCACATCGAATGTGTTCTACGCAAGATCAACCGAATGCGCTGGATTGCCCATCAACATCTTCTTCATAACACAGACGCAAGAACCACAATCAGATATCTGGAAACCATTGTGTATCCTACCTTTCTGTATGCCTCTGAAATATGGGCATCCGCAGTACCTTCTCTCATGAAGCCCATCTTCGCCAGTGAATACTGGATATTGAAGTGGGCAACCCACAAACATCGACTCCCCCCTCAGCAGAGGACCACCAGCATGGCCGACCAACTCCAAATCCCGCGGCTGCCTCAAATAATCAGCATGAGGAGAATTGTGACCACAGTCAAAATGCTGGTTGGCAGAATCAACTCCCCTGACTTCTGGGATATATGCCAGTGGCATGTTCCACTTCCTTCCTTACGAGCCACTCCTCTTCTTCAGCTACAACGGAACAGGCGACAGATTCCTACCTGGACAAGTACTTCCTACAGTACGAGCCCTGCTAATGATCGGAGTTGACCTGCAGAAATTCGCTTCTGATCGCAATTACAGGCGCTCGTTGGCCGAACTTGTTCCCCTTTTGTTTGGCCCCTGATGTCGACTCATACTGATATCTCCATCTGCTATCTCCTATGAGGCGCATAACGGCACGTCGCAGGCAAATCGACGAACTGTCTCACAAGAAAATGCAATACCGAACATCAATTTGGCACTGTGAAATATTCTGACTTGTGTGAATATGCTTAAATATGTGCTTTGTACATATGAACGTGCACATACCTTGGTGTACTGTCTGCCTCACAACTATGTACATACTCATATCTATTGAATGGCTAATGCTACGTTTTTAATTGTTATGTAATCTTTTATACTGCACAAATTTTTATACTGTACATATTTTTGTATTACCCTATACCATTGTCAAGCCCCTGGCCTCCTGGCTGTGGCGGGCACATTATTGTATCTCTATCTTTACTGTACAATAAAGATTTTCTCTCTCTCTCTCTCTCTCTCTCTCTCTCTCTCTCTCTCTCTCTTATTTATTCACGAAATTCATTAGTACACTTAGAAGTAATCTGTAAGAATTCCCTTTTAATAAAGAAAAACAAATAGAACTGCGATAGGAGAAATTCTGTAAAAATGGGATGCATTAGAAAATGCAGCAATAGAGCAGCTGGGAGTCCAAAATTAACTTTGAAGGAGAAGGTGTCTTGTCTGCAAAAGATGGTTACGATATATGAAGGACATGTGTGACTTGCAAAAAAATTCCATATTATAAGGCGCTCGGGCATAAGGGTTTGCAAATGAATAATAGTCTGTACAACTTTAATGACAAGTGCTTGGCCCCCATGTGCTTGTCATTAAAGCAAAAGAAGATTCGAGACTAAAAAGCAGTAACGATGTTCAGCTGGCTGTTGGTAGGGCACCGTTAGGAATACTGAAAACTGTAAGAGTTCCGAAGTACGACAAATAGTGGAAAGAGATATTATACTGGCGTTGAAGACTGAAAAAAGATATAGATGAGATAAAGAAAAATGAACGGATTCGGCGTTTGTGCGTTTCATTTTCGAAGTCTAGAAAATCGAGTCCAAAAATAATTATCTACGATGATTATATGTACCTACAAAACGTATTTGATACGTTTTGTTGGTATAAAAAAAGCAAAAACTGATAGAAACTGGAAAAGTGATATTTCCAGTCGCATATACACATATTTTATAAATCAGGTAAGAGTTTATATAGGAATTATGTCCTATCTGCTAAATGCATTTCACTTTGTCACTAGATGTTACAACCGCCAATCATTTGGCCATACTGCAAAAACTTGCAGCCATTGAGCAAATGGCTGAAAAAACTTTGGCATACATATCGAAATTGTCTGAATAGTCATAAACATATGTCTGATATTCAGAATGGAACAACCCGGTAGCCGAAGAAGTGTAGATCAGAATCATATCATATCATATATAGGGATGGCACATGCAACAATCGTAACGGACGGATTAATGGTAAGCATAATATAAAAAAGAATCACCTGAACGGGCAGTGTTCAAAATGGGTAGCAGCTGAGCTGAGAATAGCGTACAATCATGAACAGGTTGATCTGTCATACATCCAAGAACCTTACGAAATTGGTGGAAAAGGCATGGGGGGTTCTCGTTGTTTATAAAAATTGTGTCGTGTAAGGAGCGTAACCTACCGGGAGTAATCATAACTATACTGCCTTTTTTTTTTTTGTACAACAACGATAATGCTGTACGTGTCTGTGTTGAAAGTACGGATGTTATATTACACTTGACGTCGTTATAATTCAAGCATGGTGCTGAAATAATTGAACCTCGCCTTACTTAGAGCGCTTGTTGGAACATATGAAAGGACAAACAGTAATTTGATATAGTAGGTACTGTGTTCTACCTGGATCGTAATTTCACCTTGTTGGGACCAGCCCGCAGTTCAAACGATCATCATACACTTCTGTTTTCTTTGTGTGACATGTAATTATCGGCGCGTACTTGTCTATTTATTTACTTACGCCTACTTACTTTATTCTAATATTTGCTAACTTACATAATAATCCTTATTTTATGTAGTGTGATTTAATTAACTGGGTATTATATGTGGGCAATGGCAATGTCAACGACTGATTTTATAGCCGTGTTTGCCTGCGAGACATTAAAGAGTTTCTATTTGCACAGCCAGTTTGCATTTGCATGAACACATGCGCAGAACCCAAAGTGAACTGTTGCTTTTATCACTGCATGAAAAAAACGAAATAATAACAGTACTGCAGCAATCTATACATAGTCGTTAACATTACCCTTCTGTATATTGAGCACACGGATATTCGCCGGATTGCACACACATTAATAAAAGAACAAGTTGCGATGTTAATTTGACCGAGGGCACTGCGCAGCAATTAACGTTGCTGTACAGTGCCCTCGGTCAACCCCAATTCACTCTTAAGAGGAAAAACCACAACTCACTGTTAGGGTTTTACTTTCGTGAGTCATGTACAAGCGACGCTAGCAGTTAAAGCTTCATCGTATAACAAAAGGCTTCGTCGTATAATAAATGGGATGGGGATGTACATGAATGGAAACTATGCAGTGGTAAGCCGCGAGCCTGCCCTTTCTTTTAAAAAGTGGTTATTAATTTAAAAAAAAAAGTCGATCTTTTTTTCCTTAAAAAAAAAAACAAAAAACCTCGTTATGTGATACTGGCATATTTTAGTCAATAAAAGCAAGTAGAAGGACGCCTGAAAATCCTCTTCTTACAGTCTTATCAGTGCGATCTTTTGCACTTGTGGTTAAAAAAAATGACTGGAAATTCGAATATCATTTAACTGATACTTTTAAAAGACTCTCAACGATTAAATAAAAACAGAAGATAAGCTGTTACCGTCGTGTACAGCAAATAATTAAAAATAAGAAGATAAATATAATTATCATAATATTACCAGGTTTTTTTTAACTCAGTTCTCGGAGGAATTGGATATTTTTAGCAGAGTGAAACTAACCTGTAAACCTTTTACAGCCATTAAGCTTTAATGGAAAACTATTCTACCGAGACTCCGGGGAATTGCAAATTTTTATTCGGCTTGGCTTCCTAACTAGGCCGTGTGGTAGTGTGAATTTTTAAGTAAGAGCTAATTAACGACTGTAATAAAAGAGGCACCCCAATTTATAAGAGGATTACAGCGATTAAGTTGGGAGAATCATTGAAAAAAAACGAGCGCGTGTCTACATGTAGCATGATATTTCCTAAACACCGGATGTTTAATTATTCTCTGGTTTTTGAACTGTTTAAATTGTACTTCCCGTGCTAATGACTTTACTCTTGTAGATATTTTTAATACAACAAGAAATCCTTATTCGTTATAGAAGAATAAACTCGCGAATGGAATCAAGTTCCAGTGTGAAGTTTTATATCGCTGTACCATTAATTTAATAATGTACTCCCAAAACCAATAGTTACAATCCATGTACAACCGCTAACAATTTTTTTAGAAAGCTGTATATTTAATCTTTTATCAACACATTATTCATAGACGTTTATCAACGTACAGGTACGAGTGTGTAGTCGTACGTTAATATTTTTCTTAAGTTGCAGTTGTAATTTACGTATTCTTTTTTATATTAGTTCCATTTTATATCAACGCATCGTTATTGGGCTTAAACTTGTAACGTGCTACTTCATGAATAAAAATATGCACACTTTGCTACGGTTATCTCCCTGCTTTGTTAGTTAGCAAACAACATTACGGTAAATTCATAATTACTTTGCGCATCAACGACTAGCGTTGAGGCTTTGGAATAGCGGGGGTGACCGACTGCTCAAATGCACTGAAATTCCGACAAAGTGAAATAAATTCATACAGTCCGCTAGTACTGACGGCAATCTTAAGCATTTGATATAAAGAAGCAACTTGAATGAGCAAATTCTTCCAAGAACCTCTTTATCTTGCACCCTTAAAGAATTTACCACTTATTCTTGCCGCCATTGTATTTGGGTTTTAATCATTTTCCACCGATTACCTCTCCTTTGCATGCACTGCTAATTAAGGACGGTAATTCGCTCCTCTGAATAAGATCTTTTCATTCTGTTGCCAATAATCTCGAAGTGTCTTAGCATTTAAGTGTCCTTTTCTATTGCCTTGCAGGAAAACATTCGTCGTCGTACTTATTAAGCAAAGTGGGGCACAAAGTCTGAGAATTAAGTTGATAACAATATTTGTAAGCTGTTCGCAATGCATAAAGATGGTAATCACATAATCAATCATAAGTTACGAATTCCTCATCTCAACCCAAGTAATTCATGAAATTTAATATGAATTCTGAAACTCGACAGATTTTAATCATTATATAGCATTAGTAGTGGTAGTAATAATAGTATTACTACTATTAGTAGTAGTAATAATAGGCAATAATAGTAGTAGTAATAATAGGCAATAATAGTAGTAGTAATAATAGGCAATAATAGTAGTAGTAATAGCATTATTGTATAACAGGAATCCACGTATTTCAGGTCGAATACATGCAAGAACATTTGAAGCCCATACCCTCATCCAAATCTCCTTATAAGTGTATGAAATGTACGCAAAGTTACAAAGTAAAACTCACTGAAAGAAATATACTGATGTTACACAGGCTAAAAGACCCCTAGGCTGTGTAACTGATGTTACACAGCCTAGGCGAAGAATATTTGTTCCCTGCCAACTTGTGGCATTTATAATAAAGAGAAATAAATATTTATTTTATTATATTTTTTCCAATCTTATTCAACCGGATATGACGCCGCATTGGCCAAAAGAGCACAGAAAAATTATTATCAAAAGAAAGTAAAACAAGTTAGTTAGAGCCTGAAATATAACACAGTGCACTATCTTTCAGGCGCTTTTGATTTTTATTCCTGTTTCTGTGATTAATATAAGTCAAAGTAAATACAGTTATCCGCTTATAAACGAATTACTAAGATTATAACTTGATAGATCACTATGACATTAGTTAGTGCATTTGAATCATCACTACACGGTTGAATTTTTTAGAGAAACCAAAGTTTGTACATTGGCATCATTATTGTAACATTCCATATTGTAGCCGACCGGGCTAGCCGAGTGGGTAAAGTACCTACCCGGCAACCCAAAGGTCGCGGGTTCGATTCCCGCCTCGGGCTTGGATCAAAGTACTGCAAAAACCTTGGGAGGTGCAATATGGCCACAGAAGCCGATGCGCCAACAACTACCAAATCAAAAAAAAAAAAAAAAAATTCCATATTGTGAAATCCTTCTCAACGAATTGTCCTCCTTATACTTCAACTACCGTAAGTAATGCTTCCCATTAGAGAAGACTACTGTTACGTTTCGGTTGAGAACCACCACTCAGATAGCACTGTTTCGGAGCTATTTGGCTTCTCATCACTGAGTAGGTTGGTACCCAGAGGTACATTCTTCCTTATTAACTGTTTATGAAGAAAAGGTACATTCTTCTCTAATGGGAAGCGCTACCTATTTGAAATATAAGCAGAACAACTCATTGTGAAGGAGTTAACAGTATGAGATGGTACAATAATGATACCAATCTACAAACTTCTTTGTTCACTGTTCACTTTGTAGTAATGATGCAAATTAATGAAATTTAGAATTGCCAACACATGTTTCATAAAAATCCAAATGAAATATTTCATGAAAATCCACCCACTAGGAGTGAAGTTGTTACTTGCGGACAGATGGACGGCCTCTATCAACAAACTAGACAGATTTCTTGATGGACGAATGGGCGATATTCAGACAGATTTATTGGATTTGGATTTGGTTTCCACCCCACAGAGTAATTCCTATAGGAATTACTCTGTGGGGTGGAAAAAAGCCATTGGACACTTAGCTACATGTTTCGAAATGATGTATTTAATTAATATATATATTTTAGTGATATGCAACCTAATATAGTTAACTATTTACTTATCTATTTAAGATGTATATGTATAGGTGTGTGTATATTTGTGTACTTTATGTTACTATGTACTGTTGGAATAACTGTGACTGCCCGTTCTATTTTGTGAGAAAAAATATAAGAGGGGTTACACAGCCGTTAACGAATCCATGATACCAATAAATCTGTCTTTATATCGCTCATTCGTCCATCAAGAAATCTGTCTGGTTTGTTGATAGCGGCCGTCTATCTGAATTCTTCTATTTTGTCGACACGAAATATCCTCTCTTTGTTTTCAGCGATTTTTATCATCTGAACAACACTGATTGCCATTAGTCTGCAGATCAACTGTTACTACGCAGTAGTCGACATTTTACGTACATACCCTCAATGGAACAATCTGATGAGTTCGGTAAGTGATCAGAAATGCTTCCTTATTAGCTGTTTATGGAGAAAATTAGGTAAGATAGAACTTTTTGGTGGAAGGGATCCATTATTTGATCACGTTATCCATATGAAGCGATATTATGAAACTGAAGCGAATTCTAGACGTTCATAATAACAACAAAAGTAAAAGAAGCTAAAAAAAGTATCATGAAGCTATAAAAAATACGGTATTATGAAGCTATTTAGCAAGTAAAATACCAGGTGAGTGTTTTAGCTCTTAGAGATTACCGATCTCCCACTTCATATTCAGAATCCACAGCATCCTAGGAAGCTTCCTGAGCAGGACGCAGATCCGTTTCATTTGAATGAGGAGAAGAAAAATATTTTGGCAATTGCAGATAATATTTTATTGCCTCGGAGGGTGTTACAAGTTCAAAGAATTTATAGGCGAAAAGCCCTGAATTTTCTTTTCAGAATAGCCATTTTATGAAATTCCGGAGAATAAATGCTTACAGAATTTAAACAATTGCAGGATGTAGGGGAGGCAAGAAGGGCAGCTGTTCATATTTGGTAGATACATAGCTCTAAAAGAACTCAGTATTTGTTTACAAAAGTTGTCACGGATGGATAAAGACGAGCTGTTCACACAAATATTGTAATTTCTGTGTTATGTAATGGCGTCATAAAAATGCAGGTACAATGGCTGATGTAATCAACTGTGGCAAATGATGGCCAAAGAATACGGCGAAATTCGGTACAAGGTGATTTTGTTTAATAATAAAAACAAATGCTGTTATAAATCAACACGAACATTTACCTGCAATGGTTACGTTAAGTATTAAAGATTTTTTTTTTAAAAAAAGAGACGATAATGCTGTGGCACCAGCATTAAAGCGATAGCCAATTGCATAAATGTTCCTTCTCCTCACCAACAGCGTGGCTTGTTTTATCTGCGATTGAGTTACAATGCTATCTGAACTTTAAAGGATTACCAGATGAGTAGCGCGATTGATGTTCATTTATCAAAGGAATAGAATATGTAGGGAGATTCTCATCGCTGCTGATTCCGACTCTGCGAATGTTACCACTGCACACGGCGTAAAATTTTAACGACGTCGCATAAAACAAGTTTTCCCTGAACTTTCCCAGACGAACTGAAAGATGACACTAACTACGTAGCACATTTATGGCTGGAACGTGCACCTGCCATACTTTTGTTTACTCTGGAATTTGCGTATTACCTTATCACCAAAAGTTCTAAATGTTCTAAAGGAATACTTTCTGCTGTTATTGTTTTCTTTTCAACCTTTTAACTAGACAAACAAGCGACATACACCAGATTATTAATCTGTATTTCGGGTTAGTATTCTTTTTCACTTATCCTAATTTTTTGTAGCCATATGATGTTTGCACTAGTACACAACTGGGCATTCATAGTTTTTAATCAAACGACAGGACGCTTCTTTTTAAAAATTAATGTAGTCTCTCCTATCTATTCACGATTTCCATCTATTGATTTATACAGTACTTTGTTTTACTTACTTAACAGGAAAGCAGTCTTCTACAAATTCTGTATTTGTGCTTAATTTCCTTTTCGACTTTAGACACTAAGAGATTCAAAAATCTTAGGTTTGCATCTTGAGTTATCGTCAGTATCAATGAAAACTTTGAGTTTACACATGCACGCAATATTAAAATTTCTTATTTATCAGACTGCGTAAAAATTGCAGAGTCTCAAAAGATGAATTAAACTTCGATCGCAATAAGTGCTCAATCGTTTTCTTCGCAGACTATTCTCACAAAAGAGCAACCAAAAAAGGAAATGTATATGTTCTGTGACTACAAATTGGACTGCATCGTAATGAAGTTATTTCAGAGGTTGTTAAATTGAGAATAGCTTTCTCTTCTCGTGTTAAATTTATTTCTGGTATCTCTAAAATTTCAAAGGCACGCTATCAGGTTCAAATTAATCTAATCAGTTTTCAGAGACTTCGAAGAATTTTTATTTATAAGCCAAATGTGTAAAATGTTGGTAATCCAAACTATAGAATATGCGAGTCAAATATGGTCTCAACCTTATTTATTTCTCATGAACTTAATTCATTAAATAACTTCAAAAAATATTTTTTTTTTCAGTGTTACAAAGAGAGTCCGCTTACTTTAACCAAACCACATCACTCAATCAGAACTCGAGTTTAAAACTCAAACTGCAAAAATTTCAGTGATTAATGCTAAATCTAGATTTCTATTTTTACAAATGGATTATTCGATAACTAATTTGACTCACTCAACCTGATAAGGCACGTTTACTTTCTAGTCAACCGCATTCCTGAAAGGATGGAAACTAGCTACACTAGAATCGGCTTGTATAAATCACTTAAATATGCACTTCTTCAATAAGACTTTCAAACGTTATTTGAACTGGACATATTTTCTTCCAGTATTAATTTAAAAATGACTTTAAAAACAGCCTTATATATTGCCATTTAATGGCCGTTCTTTTATGTTGTTCGCGTTTCATACATTATCTAATTCAAGCTTTACTGTAAAATTTCATGGTCTACTGAAACAGAGAGATTCATGTGTTCCGAGATAAAAAATAACTACTTCCACATGAAACCGACTAGGCTGTCATAAGAACAAGTCTAATTAATGGCTCCTGCAGGTCAGACTGGAAGTATTCCACTTCGGTTTGGCGTAGGAAATTGAACTAAACCTTTACAAATGAGTGGCAAGTAAGTTGCACATTTTTATTAGTAATATATCTAATGTACATATATGAACATTGTTATTATTGTTTTGGTTTTTAGGAGCATTAGCAACTAAGGGCATATTGCTCCGGGGATATGCGGTGGTCATTCACTGACCTTTCCGCATCCTCCGTATTTGGTGGTAACGGGCTCGAACCCAGATTTAATCAAGAAGCGTGTGCTACGCACTGCTGCTCCTGCCCACCTGGCTACGGAGGCGCCCGTATAAATATGAACAGAACCATCCGTACTTATATGCCCCGCTCGACAAAATTAACAGAATACGTAGAAAACGTGCAGCTTCCGATTAAGGGGGACTAAATTTGATATAGTGGCGTACCATAGAACAATGATAAAATAAGGAGACAGCGAGAGACTTCGGAGAGGTATAAGGTGCGTTTTTGGGGTTGTATAAGAATTACCTAAAAGGTCACACTACAGAAGTCCATACAAGATGTTCGAAAATATGGCCACATGACATCAATATGGTGTATGACCCCCTGCAACGGCTAAACAGGCCTGACAGCGTGAACCATGCAATAAGTGCTCGATATAAGGATGTCTATAACATTCTATTATTACTTTTATTTTTATTATTATTATTATTATTATTATTATTATTATTATTAACTGCGACAAAACAGCAATCAAACATGCCTGAGGGTGTAGCTATAAAGCGGTAGCTTGGAGTATAAATTTCCAAGGTAAAGAGAAAAGTAAATGTACATAAAAAGAATAGTAAATTAAATCTACAGATAAAAATAATACTAAGTAAATAATAGAGGACGGATCAGTCAGACTGAAGTGAACAGGAAGGAGAAACGTTGAACGCTGGTATTTATTCACACACACACATTACAGAGTCAGAGTCTTAGAACTGGTAAGAAGATACAATTTTAAGGTTCAGGTAACGGATGTGGTTAGCAGTTTCAGTTGTTTCTTTAAGGGTCCAGGGGTGTCAAATATCTCCAGATTTGATCTGTTGATTGACATTGCAGTCCTGTTATAGAAGTTGTAGTATCCATAATTAGTTCTTGCATAGGATGGTTTTAGCATTGAATGGTTTCGTAACGCTTTTGTCGGTGCGTTAAAGTTTATTTGTGAGACGAGATAACGACAATTCAGGGTACCATTTAACAGCTGGTTAAAAAAAGGAGTAAGTTGGCTTTATCTCTTCTTTCTTCCGGCGTTTCAAGTACAAAGAATACACACCACTCTTGGTAGGATTTCTCATTGTATCAAGGCCACTTTTAAAGCAATCGTACTGTATTGCTCTTTTTTGAATATTTTCAATTAATAATTTTTGGTAAGCTGCATGTGGGGACCAGACCAGTAAGGCAAATTCTAGGCTGGCCTAACATAAATTTTGTAGAAAAAGATGAAAAGTGCTAATTGATTAAGTCCAGATTAATTCTTTCAAGATTTATTTTTTTTTTTTGCTAGCTGCCTTCACAATATTTGAGACATGAACATCAAAGGAAAGTGATTCTTTAATAAAGATACCTAAATTTGTTGTTGTACTAACTTTTTTGATCGCCTTGTCGTTGATACAATAAGAAAAATGAAGTTTGTTTGTTTTTTTGTAACATGCATTGGTAAAACTCATCAACTCGCACTTATTTTCATTGACTACCATTTTGTTCTCCTTCAGCTACTGAATAATTCGTTGAAGAGCTCCGTTTAAGATGATCCAGTCACCGGTATTGCGAATTGCTTTATAACTTTTTACGTCGTCTGAAAATATGTTGATTTTGATTTGGTAGTTCCCAAGGGTACTTGGTAGGCCGTTGATGTAGATAAGAAATAGCAGTGGGCCTAAGGATGAGCCCTGTGGGACACCAATGTAAGATTTAAAAGGATATGAGATTTTGCCTTTAAATGTCACCGACATTTCTCTACCTTCCAAGTAGTTTGCAATCCAGTTTAGTGCCTGTCCTCTGAGACCATGACGATCCAGTTTATTAATTAGTCTCTGATGAACTACCTAATTCTGTGGCAACAAATCCCATTCTTCTACCAGCGCAGACGTTAGCTCATCAAGTGACTAAGGAGTTGGCTTTCGGCATGCAACGCAACGCCCTAGAACTCCCCACAGATGTTCGATCGGTGTAAATCTAGTGATCGCACTGGCCACGGCAGTCATTGGATATCTTCAGTTTCAAGATATTCTTTCATCAATGAGCTCTTATGTCCAGTAGCGTTGTCGTGCATGAAAAGAAAATCTGGACCGACTGCACTCCTAAAAAGTCTCACTTAGCGACTCTTTTCTCTGTACTTCTGTGCAATCACGGAACCCCTATCAAAAAGATGAAGAGGTGTGCGGCCGTTGGTCATTCCGCCCCCACATGTGAATATCTCCCTTCATGTGGGAGCAGAAGTCCTCTTTCTCTGATGTTGGGGGATAGTACCGCATTGTCTCCAAATCAAACAACGTCTAGAATCTGATCTGTTTTTAGGCTAAAACTGGACTCATCAGAGAACAGATCTGTACTCCATTTGTCAGGGCTCCAAGTCACATGTTCATGTCACCAGTTTCGACGAGCTCTGCGGCGATGTGGGGTTAATGGGTCCACTTAAATTGAGCCTTCTTAGCACAGTCCGATTGGAAATGTTTTCAGCTGTGGCGGCAGCAATGACTGGAGATCGTTGGGCTCCATCTTGCCGTTAGAGCCAGATAGCGATCTGTTCTGGTTGACGTTAGCTAGCTCTTTTGCAATAGCAAATCGTCCAATGGCCCAACATCTTAAATAAATCATCTAAACGACGAGAACTTGCCATCCTGAGTACTGGATAATTTGCATAATGTGCGACTCTGTATGATGATAGATGGATTTCTATTGGATACCCTGAATTTGCGTGCCAAGATGCCTAATATATGACATATTTACCTTCGGCGACACTGTTCATAAAAAAAATATTCACGAAACCCATTTTGTTCTGTTAATTTTTCAGGATATTATCCCCGAGTTTGGCATTTTAAAAGATAAATTACATATCAATCGAAAAGTCTCAACCAGGAATCAAGTTTATTATATTAACCACAATTTAATGAGAGAAATTGCTATTTGAAACCAGATTGGTAAGATCGTTGACAACTTGATTCATAACAGACTATACACCGATGAGCCAAAACATTATGACCACCTACCTAATATGATGTTGGTCTTCCACGCGCAGCCAAAACAGCTCGTGCCGGGCGAGACATGGGCACTACAAGATTTCCAAATGTGTCTTGTGATATCTGGAACCAACACGCAACCAGCAGATTCTTTAACTCCTGTAAAGTCCGTGGTTGGCACACCGCAGATTGAAGTTACTGTTCCAAAACAAACCACGGATGCTCGATGGGATTGATGTCTGGGGAATTTGGAGACCAGGGTAATACCTGGAAGTCTTACTCATATTCCGTGAACCAGTCTCGTAAAATCCGGGCGGTGTGACATGGTGCATTATCCTGCTGAAAGATGCCATCGCCAGTGGGGAAGACCGTTGCCATAAAAGGGTGTACCTGGTCAGCAATGATGTTTAGGTATGTGTATGTGTTTCGTGTATGGGCGGCTCCTAGAACATGTGTTCATCTTCACCTTGTTGCTCTGTTCCATTTTTACACAAACTCTATCAAAAAAAAAAAAAAAAAAAAACGTGAGAAGAGCGACTCTCCTCCGCCCGGCACGGGACTCCGGCCCCGTGCCGAGCAGAAAAAAAAGGGTAAGAAAAACAAAAAAAAGTTTTCCATTCCGCACAACGAAAATCATCCCGCACGGGAGGAAGTGACAGGAAAGAAAAAACTGTTTGTGAGCTTAGTGCTTGTTCTGAGGTGTAATGTCATGTTTTGGCCTTTTGGCTACATGGAAGCAGTAGACACCAGGGTGCCTGCTTCCAAGTACTCGTCCCTAGCCGTGGGGAGGGAGGCAAGGCCTCCCCTACTAACTAGCTCGCCCATCCACCCTGGGAAAAAGATTTACCCAGGGAGGACATGCAGTTTAGAAAGTAGAGAATGGGGGTAGGGGTACACCAGCCCAGACTGCACCCCAGTTTGTGGGCACCAGTGGAGGAGAGAAAGAGGGAAAAAAATAAAGAAAACCCAACTTTGTTCCATTTCTTGTTTTAGAGAATAAGCGAGTTTGAGCTGCCTTGTTAGGGGGAGCCACCGACCAAGGCAGAGCGCGAGAGAGAGAAAAAAAAGGGGGGGGAGGGGGACTTTGGCATTAGCAGTGCCAAATTGTGTTCAAGTGGCTACTGGCTCGTTGGATCTGTTCTCATGTTCCTTCGTCTTTGTGCAAAGGCTTCTTTGGCGTGCCTTGAAGTTGCCAGAGTTTGGCACCAAGCATTGGAGGTTGTCTTGAGCTAGTTGTGTGCTGTTGACCAGGTTGGTCCTCAAGTCTGCGTAGATCGCGCAGTCCATGAGAACGTGTTTCCAATTCTCTCTGGCACCGCTAGAGCACTGTTCTGTGTGATGGAGCCCAAGTTGGTAGAAATGTGGACATGTGTATATGTAAAGGCGGCACGTAGAACGTTTGTTCACCTCAGCCTCCTCGTATCTCTGTGAAGAACAAATCACTACAAAGTGTGTGACGTAGGTTTGTGTGTGTTCTGTTGTTATGTTCTGGTCTCTTGGCTACCCAGAAGCATCAGTCACCTGGACAGATGATTCTGGGTAGTCGTCCACACCACGTGAAGGTGTGTCAGTCCTAGCAAAACGCATACTGTCTCAAGAGAGACTCTGACCCACCTACTGTTGCCAGAAGGTGGGCCAGATTCCTCTGGGGGCCCCATTCCAGAGGGAGGAGATAAAGAAAGAAGAGCGCAAAAAAAAAAGAGGTAAAAAGAAAGGAAGAAAAAAAAAATAATAAAATAAATAAATTAATTAATAAAAAACTAAAAAAATTAATAAATAATAATAATGATAAAAAATAATAAAAAATAAAGAAATAATAATAATAATAATAATAATAATAATAATAACAATGAAATAAATTGGCTGCACTAATTTGGAATTCAGGGCAGAGCGCGTGAAGAGCAAATTAAATAAATAAGAAAAATAATAATTTAATAAAATAAAAAATAAAATGTAAAAACGAAATGTAAAAATAAAGAAAAAATAAAATGTAAAAATAAAGAAAAAATAAAATGTAAAAATGAAATGAAATGAAATGAAATGGAAACCTTAAGTCACTGAAGAGGTATTGTTAGGTGCAGTAACAACGATGTAGCTCTGCTTCCTGCGCTCAAAGACCTGGGATGCATAGGACTGGAATGTCTTTAGATTGTCAGGTGTTTGGAGTAGAGGCTCTGTTGCTGTTCCGAGATACCTGGCACAGCCTGCAGCAGGGTCCTTCTTAAGTCATCGTACAACCTGCATTCGAAAAGAAGATGTTTCCAATTTTCTGACCTGCCGCAGAAACAGCGATCTGTTGGTAGCAAACCCAGCAGCTGTAACTTTTCGTTGAGGGACCAGTGTTCGGTAACCAAGTAGGATGATTCCAAGGTGAGGGAAAGCCAGGTCTTTACCGTTTTCGAAGTTGTGAAATCAGGGAGGAATTTTCTGGTAACGGAGCCTGTTTCAGGTGTTCCATCTAGACTGCCAAATGTTCCTTATAATAGCGAGCTCTTTCTGCTTTGGAGTCAGCATTGAGATGAAGTTCTAGGCCCTGTATCTTCGTTTGTATTTTCTTTTTAATTCTGAAGTTATGCCCTCTGAAGATTACAAATAGATCAAGCGGCAAAGTTCCAGCTATCACCTGGATGGCTGCTGTAGGCACTGTTCGGCATAGTGTGTGCATGGCCAGGAGCATAGCACGTTGAATGGAGTTGACCTTGACTTTCATATGGTTACTGTGGTGTTGTGTTTGTTCTCCTGCAAATGTATGCTAGAATGAATGATTCAAGTTGAATCTGTTCCAACACTTTGATACACTATGGGTCAGCGAGCGTTACTCTTCACAACTCTGAAAAAAGAACTACTCGAAAGATAGTTTTCAAGCGTTAGTAAACGAAAATTATGTTCCTCTTCAACAAGGTATCTCATATAGTTTCTATAGGCAGCCACGAAGCTGGGAAGTTTTCAGCGTAAGGATTACTGTCTCGCAGGTTAACCAAGGTCAGTCACTTTACTGTTTTTGTCTGATTATAGCCCGCAAGGTCACCTGTCATTGTTCCTACAAAGAGGACCGTGCCTTTTAAAAGACCACTGATTAATCTGCAGTGGTGTGACCTTGAGTACTACGTGTAGTTCAAATTAGGACTGTTCTAAGCTTATCTCAGGAATCGCACTTAAATCTTTGAATGTATTTTAAAGAATTCTAAAGTATTTCAACTAATTCTCTGATTAGTTTACTGTAAAATTAGTTCAAATAGCAATAATATTGTTTCGAATATTGCATATTGTATATTTTGCATTTAATTTTTCATTTTAACTTTCATATTAAATTTTTCATCTTAATATAAAAAAAAGAAATTTATTGTTTTCACTGTTAATTACAATGGCTCCGCAAGTGCAAATTATTTGCCATATGTGTAAAAAGAAATGCAAAGACTTCCTCCAATGCAATGCGGAATGCGGTCTTGTGTACTGTATAAAATGCATAGATTTGTCAACCGTAAACTGGAAAAAGATGTCGCAGGCAGCTATCGACTCGTGGAAAGGTCCCTGTTGTATAAATTACAGGCAGACGAAGAAAAAACAGACGAAAAATGAAAATAACTCAGGATCAACCCCAACGGATCTTTTAAGTTTTTCCGACGGTGAATCTCAGAGTTTCACCTCATTGTCAAATGGCACTCAACATAGTGGGCCATCCGAGGACATACCTCATGACGTGGTATCAGAGCAGACAAGTTGCTCCTTCTCTCACCTTCTTAACCACGAAGTCTCACAAGTTGAAAAGCCAAATGAGATGACCACGAAAATGATTTTTCAAATCCTGGACACTCAAAAATCCTTGATGGCCTCTCTTCTTGACGAAACTAAAAAAATCAGGTCAGAAAACGCCCAACTTCGCGAAATAAATTATAGCTTACTACAAAAAATTTTGGATTTAACAAATCTTATTCAAAACTCCAGTAGATCCTTCAGTCCTACAAGAAACTTGGCGAAATCTACAGAAAATCCCACATTTCAACCGACTCCTATAGCAGAAGCCACTTATGCATCTATTGTAAGGCAACCTCCACATCCTCCAGTATATGCTCCAGTTACTAGTCAATCTCAGAAAGCGTGTAAATATGGCAATAGATCTGTCAATCCACTCCTAGAAGATGTCATTTTCTCCAGGAAGCAGGCAGATCACATCCAAGGACAACGGAATCAATCTGCCTCTAATCAGACAGGAAGACATCGACACACCCCTGCTGTTGTGGGAACAGCTACCAACTCTTCAATCAGAGCAGTCCCTAGAACTAAAAGTTCAACCAAGGGTATTTTCGTCTCGCGACTCGAACCCCAACTGGGCGGTACAGAAGTACAGCAGCATATCCGAACTCAACTGCAGATAGAAGTAAATGTAATAAAAATGAATTCCAAACACGATTCGTACAGCTCTTTCTATATTCAGTGTCAACAAACGGATTTTGATCTATTACTAAAGGATCACTGCTGGCCTGAGGGAGCCATCATTCGGCCTTTCTATGGACGCCCCCCTCTTCCTCGTACTGGGTCATCAGCCAGTGACTTAGCTATCGAAACTGGTCAACGGGATTGACAATTCGAGCATTTTTCAGATATTCTGGAATCTCAACTGGAAAGAACTTCTATAAATGATTCATCAATCTCTTCATCCTACCAGAATTTGAATGACTCTAACTCTTGCGAAAATACCTTTCTGCCATGTCACTTGCCAACAATTAAACCAAATAACTTATGCCTCACTACAGCATCAAAAGATGCAATTACTGTATTCTATATGAACGCACGCAGTCTTGTAAAACATAATGATGAAATCCTCGCTCAACTGACATCGTGGAATCTCCATCCAGACCTGATGGTTTTTACTGAGACCTGGTTCTCTCCTGAAGTTTCAGTCCGATTTCAAGACTATGCTCTCTTTCACAGCTGCAGATGTGATTCTAAAGGGGGTGGAGTTGCTATTTACGTTCACAATCATCTGCGATGCTCTGCCTTTCCTATCACAAATCTGCCTGATCAAGCTTGTGAAATCACTTTTATCCGCATTGCTTCTCTGGTGATTGGGTGTCTATATCGACCTCCCTCAGCTTCAGTCAACAGTTTCTTTGTAACTCTCGACAATATTCTATCTCACTTCACAAGCAAATCCCTTAGTCTTCTGCTGATGGGAGACTTTAATATTAACATACTTCAAAGCTCTTCCTCTCAAGTGCAAGACCTCCTAGATGTCATTTCTTCCAATGGTTTTTCTCTTCTGACTGACGGAATTATCCCGACTAGAATGGGAGAGTCCCACAATTCCCTTCTTGACTTCGCAATTGGGGAATGCTCACTAACCTATGCAGTACTGGATGCAACCATTTCTGATCATCGTCCCATCTTAATGGTAATTGAAAATGAAGAAATTGTGGAAGAGATCATGCACAATTACAGATCTGTGACTCCAGGCTCTCTCAATCAGCTCTGTTATGATCTCCAGCAGTCTTCGTGGGATGGGGTGATTAGCACAGATGATCCTGAAATTGCGACGAACGTCTTCTTTGAGCATATCCTAAATAGTTACGAAAAATGCGCATCATACATCAGGATCCCAGGGATTAAAAAGACCACTAGGCCAAGACGGAAATTATGCCCATTTATGTCAAACAAAATTTGTAACATGCTAAAGAAAAGGGACAAACTTGCAAGAATTGCTAGAGAAACAGGAAAGGAGGCGGATAAAAACAAATACACAACGTACAGAAACAAAGTCACCGACACTATTAGGTCGGAGAAAAGGAATTATTATAGTTCCCAACTTAAAGGCGTCATTACAAGCAAGGAAAAGTGGACAGTCTTGGACAAGCTACTACCTGGAAGGAAAACGAAATCACAGAGCTACGTTGGAGATGTAGTTGAGAACGAGGTACTCATTTCGGATGACCACGAAAAAGCCGCAGCCTTCCGTAATCACTTTATCTCAAGTGTGAATAACCTTTTTAAAGACGAAATTGACTCTAGAGATAATGCAACGAGTGAATCTGTCAAGCACTCAATGAGGAGCTCTTTTTTCCTCGCTCCGCTCTCAGATCAAGATATTTTAGAAGCAGGACATCAACTAAAAGAAAAGGGAGCCCCTGGCTTTGATGAAATATCTCCTGCTCTGCTGAAAAAGGTCCTTAACTCAATTCTAACACCACTGAAGTATATTTACAATCTTTCCTTTCAATCTGGTAAATTCCCGTCTCACTTCAAAAAAGCAGTCATTGTTCCTGTTCCTAAGGGAAAAAATTGTAACTCTATCACAAATTTTCGTCCAATAGCTCTTCTCTCAGTTTTTGCAAAATTATTCGAAAAAATTCTTCACGGCAGACTCATGGGCTTCCTGGAAGTCAATCAGCTTATCCATCAACAACAGTATGCTTATCGTTCAAAAAGATCAACTGACCTGGCAATTGTTGACTTCTGCTCTAGGATCACGGACTGTCTTGAAAAGGGTCACTATGCAATAGCACTGTTTCTAGACCTATCAAAAGCTTTTGACTGCATAAATCACAATATCCTACTCAACAAGCTCAACAATCTTGGCTTGAGAGGAAAAATTAACCTTCTCATTGAAGACTACCTTACTGATAGGCCATTTGTCGTCAAAACAAACCAGTCCTTTTCAGACATTTCTTATTTCTCCAGGGGAGTACCTCAAGGCTCACTTCTCGGACCTATCCTATTTGTTCTTTACATTAATGAATTTCTCTCTCATCTTCCATCTTCCCACCTAGTAGCGTATGCCGATGACATCTCTATTCTAATCACTGATAAAGACCCTAACCAACTTCAATGCAAGATCTCTGCCCTGCTCTCTGAAATGCATAGTTGGCTTCAAAAGAATCAGCTGATACTAAACCCAGAAAAATCCAAATATATGGTGTTTAGGACGAAAAATAAACCATTAAATATTGATTTCGAAATAACATACAAAGGAAAACAACTGGAAAGGGTGAATGATACCAAGTTTCTAGGAATCTGGCTAGATGACAAGCTGAGTTGGGATAAACAAATGATCACCTTACGAAAGAAGACTTCGTCACTAGCAGGAATACTCGCCCGAGCCTCTGCCTGGGTACCTCCTTCCCTTCTCAGACTAGTATTCCTTTCCTTAATACAGCCTCACGTCACATATGGAATCATCTCATGGGGTACGACCAGTCAACATAACCTTAGGAGAATCAATTCAATCGTCAATCGATGTGTTCGTTCAATTTTGGGCCTTCCCTGGAATGCATCGGTGACTTCGAGATATAAGGAAGCGAGACTCTTAAGCATCTACCAACTGATACAAAAAGCTGAGGCGGTTTTTGTCTACAATGCTTTGAAAACACCAAACTTTCCTCCTCTCTTTAGATCCTTTTTTATAACAATAGAAGAAGAAGGAATAAGATATAATTTAAGAAACGAAGCGAACCTGAAGGTTCCGCTTTTTAGAAAAGCCATAGGTCAAAAAAATATAAAATACAGAGGCGCAAAAACCTGGAATAATCTTCCTGAAAATATCAAAAATGCCATTTCACTAAACAGGTTCAAGAAGCTCCTAACTGAACACATCACCAGGAATGTCTGATATAAATCACCTTCCACTGAACTTTCCACAATGCATACCAGCTTGGAAACTATGTAAACAAGTTGAAAGAATAGCTATCAAAAAGCTTGTAACTCTATACGCAATTATTTCATAATTTTTTTCTTTCATACTTGTTATTGTAAAAGTACTCACAATGTAATTATAAGTATGTACTGTTGTTAACCACGCGACATGTGTGGTTGGTTTACGAAGTCTCTGTAATGGAATGTAGAAACATGTCCGATTCATGATGTATCTGTTTTTATTGTTATCTTTTTCAAAGGGAACACCCCCTAAAAAGCCTCTGGCTTATGTGTTCTCCCTCCCTTCTTGCTGTTAACTCCCAACAATTGTAACACAAAATAGGGATAAATAAATTATTATTATTACACGTTGAACCCGGTGAAACGACGCTCCTGCTGCATAGGTCACAATGGGGATGAAAACGGCTTTATAATTTTGTTGGAGAGTCCCCAGTTGCTCTTGGAGATCCTCATGATTGCAGCTGAAACTCTTTTCGTTTTGACCCCTAGGTATTGTAATTGTGGAAGGAAGCTCAGTTTATGGTCAATGACCACCCCTAGGACTTTAGCCTGTGTCACAATAGGAAGCTGTTTCCCGGAGATCTTGATTTGTGGTGGGCGGCGTAGGTCAAGCTTTGATTTAAAAAACAGCATTTTTGTTTTACTGGTACTCAGTTTATGGTCAATGACCTCAGTTTTACTCAGTTTATGGTCAATGACCACCCCTAGGACTTTAGCCTGTGTCACAATAGGAAGCTGTTTCCCGAAGATCTTGATTTGTGGTGGGCGGCGTAGGTCAAGCTTTAATTTAAAAAGCAGCATTTTTGTTTTACTGGTACTGATTTGAAGCTTGTTGAGAACCGTCCAGGAGAAGAGATCTGCTAGGACAAGATATGCTTTGTTTTCAAGGTCGGAACGTGATTTCCCAGAAACAAACACAGGTCGTCTGCAAAAGCCCAAGTTGGTGCAACTTATCGTTAAGGGACCGTGGCCCGTCCGTATAAAGGTTGTTTCCAGTGCAGGGGAGAGCCATTTTTGCTCTGCTCTGGCCGCCGTGTACCGATAAGGACTGTTTGGTAGCTGCCCCGAGCGAGGTCTCGTCCTAGCGTATCTGCTATAGCTTTATCAGCTCATTGTAGCAGCGGATAGTTTCTGTTTGGTATCCATAGTTGGGTTTGTTGTGATGCCGTGAAACGTGGTTGGAATGCTTTTCCTTATCCGGAATTTCAGCCCTCTATAGGCAACATGGAGATCGAGTGGCAGCGCACCAGCCAGCACTTGCAGGGCCGGGTGGACACTGTCCTGCACACACTGTAGATGGCGAGCAACATTGATCACTGGATTGAGCCGAACGTGTTCCTCATCTTTACCAGTCTCACACGGTGAAACCAGGCGCAGAACACGTCACATTGCCCGGCACATGGATGACTCTCCCCAGTGTATCTCAGCAAAACATCGCCCAAAGCATGACACCGCCGTCACCGGCTTGTTTTCGTTCCACAGTGCATCCAGGCGCCATCAGTTCCCCAGGTAAACGACGCACACGTACCCGGCCGTCAACACGGTGCAACAAGAAACGTGATTCATCGGACCAGACGACCTTCTTCCCATCACTCAAGGTCCAATTTCAATGCTCGCGTGCCCATTGTAGGCGCTGTCGCCGGTGAATCATGGTTAACATGGGCACTCGGAGCAGCCTACGCAGCCTCATTTTCAGCAGGGTTCGATGTACTGTGCATTGTGACACATTACTCCATTCACCGGCATTCCAATTACCGGCAAGTTGTGCCACAGCTGCCCTTCTGTTGCCACCTACCATCCGGGAGAGCCTTCGCTCACCTGGCGCATCGATGCGCCTTGGTCGTCCAACACCTCGCCGGCGGTTCGTTGGTTCTCCCTCCTCGAACCACTTTCGGTAGGTACTAACTACGGCTGACCGTGTGCATCCCACCAGCCGGACCGTTTCGGATATCCTCTGACCAGTCTGCGGAGTAGCACGGTGATATCGTCACCGTCCTCCCCACACCGGGTGGAAAAGGCCCGGGTTCGAATCCCGTCCATGACGCGAGGAACTTTAGTGGGCTTTTTTTCACTCCGTGGCTGAGTTAGTCGGTGTCAGGAGTAGATAGCAAGTTTTTTTCCCCCAGAACTGGAGTTTTCGTCCAGCAAACAGGCAAATCGACCAGAGAACACACACAATTTACAGGCAAAATAAATATGGGTAGATGTAATCATTTACAGGGGGACCCCTAATATTATAATTTGGATATGCTCTGACCCAGTCGTCAAGAGTTTGGCCTTTGTCAAACTCGCTTAAGTCTTTCCCATCTGAAGAACAAGAGTAACGCTGATTAACGGAGCTCGGCATCAGGTGTTTTTATACCGTGTCCTGACCCGCGCACGCGTTGTAGTTCACCTGCAATTGCTTCGATTTGCATAACGACTTGTTGGTCCTAATGTTTTGGTTCACCCATGTATGTGTAATGCCAAACGGTACAAGACAATCGGCGCATTGAAAGTTAAATTTTCCACACAACTCGCTCTACCCATTTTAGTTTCTTACCGAATGATTAATCTCAAACCAATGATTAATCTAAAATCATGTTCTCAGAGAGCAAGTAGAAAAAAACATGTTTGTAGACCTTCGTACTTTTATTGAAGAATAAAAAATTTGATTTTTTAGAGGAATACTCAACAGACCAACGATAAGATCTTGACATTCAAATACTAATATAAAATTGTCAAGGCAGATTGAACCCACTGAAGTTCTTCAATTTGAATTTTTAAACAACAACAGCAGAAAAAAATTCAAAATAATAGCAGTTGTCTACTGTTGGTTTAAAGAGAATGAAGGAATAAGACCATGAAGAAGAAAGAAGGAAGTTACTCAATGATGCCGATAATCCCGATGTATTGGCCTGTCGATGGTTGACTGGTTCTTCTGTTAATTCTGAGATTTTTGTGTATCATGATTGACATGGATAGAATAGGTATGGGACAAGATCGATCGGCGGATAAGATAGCTAGTGTCGCAATTTGAACCCGTTAAAAACGCACCGGAGTAGTTCTTTCTTGGTGCTCACATAGTTCAAAAAAGTTCTCTCATGAAGCGGCAATGCTTATTAGTGTTTCAAGCATTTTTAGTGGGGCAAAGAGAGAATTTTTTTTAAACAAAAAATTCTAATACAGTATTTACAATTAGATCACAAATAACAAAGATGATTAACTATACGCGAAATTTACTGGGAAGGAAGTAGAAATCCACGTGAGGTGTAAGACTAATTAATCCGTTCTGGAGAAAGGGCTCAAAACTGCCGTCACGCAAGTTGCATATTCATGTGCCCCATAACGAAAATATAACACAAGGACGGATTGGGTTGAGGTGGATTAAATAACAATTTTCTATTGCTACGGCTGTGAAGGGATCGCAGTTACAATTTCGCTTCTTCCAACGTCGGAGGGCCATAAATTCCTCCAAAAGGCCTCCAAATCCCTTGGACTGGTTAAAAGAATCTGCTTTGATTTCACTAATGTACAGCTCATAAAAACAGCTTGCATAATGATCATCAACCCAATTCTAGAATATGCCTCTCAAATCTGGAATCCTCACACCAAAATTCTTATAAAACAACTGGAACGTATTCAGAAATCCATAGTCAGATTCCTGGTGTACAAATCTAGGTTGGAATTGAACACAAAATCCTACAATGAATGGTGCATTCACTTTGGGATTGTACCACTCTACCAAAGGAGAGCTGCGGCAGACTGCAAATTCCTAATGCATCTAGTGGCTGGCAAGCTCGATGCCCCCGAGCTGCTCTACCTCATCAACTTCAGCTGTCCTCCAAGAGTCTTGAGAAGACAAAATATGCTGGCACAAGAGCCATTCAGAACTGATCAACTCAGATTCCACTACTTCAACAGAACTGTAAAACTGCTGAACGACTCCAACATTGATATACTATATGAAAACATTAATATCAAAAAAGAACTACAAAGGTTTTTCAATCAAACTAATAGAGAATAAAAATAAATGATTAATTTAATAATAACAACAATAATAATACTATAAAGAAAGGTATACCTAGCCTTAACAAAAAAAAAAAAAAAAAAAAAAAAAAAAAAAGAAAAGGAAAAAAGTAAAAAAAAAAAAAATCCTTTTTTTTTTTTTTTTTTTTGTTTACTTTTTCTTCAAGGAACTAAGTTAAGTAATAACAATTGTATAAAAAAAAAAAAAAATTTTGGTATAACAATTAAGATTAATAACACAAAGCAATTAATTCAACTAATTAATGTGAACAATCAAGAAAAGAAAACAACATAATGCTTAGAAATACTAATTTCTCTGTTACCACAGCTTTGCTAAAATGCAAATGGTCTGTAACGCATGATATGCATTGTATATGTTGTAAATTGACTTTGTATATTTGAAATTGTATATTGATACCTGACATTGTGTATAGATTGTAAATAGAAGGATTCTATATTTCTACGGTCAAATTCCTCCTCTGTAAGGCTTCGGCTGTTTTGGAGTAATAATAAAAAAAAAAAAAAAAATTCGAATTTCGGAGGGAGAGGTTTAGACCGGAGCGCAGGAAGTTTTTCTTTTAGCTACCAAGTTGTTGATTACTGGAATAAGTTGGCGGTTGGGTGATTTGTGGAGGCTGAGAGCTTGGGGAAATTCAACAGTATGATGGACTGGATAGGTCACTACGTAAGGAGGGAATCAAACAGGTAGTTTATTTTTATTATTTATTCATTATTATTTTTTTAATTAATTAATTATTATTTTATGAATGTTGCGAGGAAAGCCTTGGACTTTCCTTGAACCATGAGGCTATACATTTAATAATAATATTAACATTATAAATTTGTATAATTTCTATAAAATATGTTAAATGGCATAATTAGGCAAGAAACTCATGAGAGAAAGAGAATGAGATGCCAAAAAAAAATTATCTGAGAGAGTTCCTTAAATATTAAAACGCAATAAAAAAAATGCTAAGTGTGAAATAGTTTTTAATTGAAAGAACTGCCTTCAGATTATAAAAATTAATATTCTTTTACTTTTCACTTTAATGTAATATGCACGTACGTAGTGCAAAAAGGCATGGTGCGTATTCCTACATTGTGTGAATGGTTAAGTTACCACTATTATAATGGGCACTGGTATTTATGGCACAAATGGAGTCTGATGTGAAAACATAGAAAGCTAATGTCATCATGAACGCAGTGTTATAATCTTTTCCCTATTCTCTGTAGACATAAAAGCTGGCCAGAAGTGCATCAGACCTTTATGACTTTATTAAAGGGAGAGAAAAAAAGAGTACTCCTTGCCAAAGCAGTTATGTAACTGGCTACATGGCAGTGAGCCAGCATCTGAAAGTCAGCATCTAGTGGGGAGCATCTCGTGCAATGAAGCTCTTTATAGTTTCACCACAAGACAGATGTCGGGTTGAAGTGTGGTCTTGTTATGGGAAATTTCCTCCTCGTGAAACACCTATAAGGTTTGGTTTCTTGTGGAAGCACGGTAATAAATTTAACATTATGTTTACAGCAGCGAGGTCGCAATTACTGAGCTCGCTAAATGTAAAAATAAGTATCCACTGTTACCTTTAATTTTCTCATAGCATGACAATGCGCATCCATTCGCATGACATTATAACAGAAACTTATTCTTTTTCAATTTCATTCTCTGCACCGCTGCATTTGTATTTTCCGGAGGAAGAGGCAATTCTTAATTCTTCATTAGACAAGACTACCAATTATAATTTAACAGCCGTTGATTTTAGGTGCAGCTGAGATGCCAACGCAATCTTAATTTAATAAGTACTACGCGCTATCTAACTCTTTCCACTCAAGTATCAAAATGGGTAAGGAAATATTCTTGCTGCCATTTCATAACGCCTTAAGTATAGTCAGTTGAAGAAAGTTAAAATAAAAGATTTTTAGAGTACAAAAATTATTATAAGAAGATTAATGCTTTGGAGTATTAATTATAATTGCGAGGAAAAGTAACCTTAGGCCATCTAAAGTTTTATCAATACTGTATTTCGAATTTGTTATATGATATAAATAAGAAGGCGGATAATCCCCCTGTCCTTTCCTCCTGGGCTGCAACTTGTTCCTCCGAGCCTTCACCTAAAACTCATTATTGGAACCTTGAAGTCGATTCGGGATTTCCTTCATTCCTTTCCTATATTATACCTGACTGCAGCTGCTCCCACTATTCCCTCAACTGGTACTAATAAAAATAAACTTATTTCTTGGACCACCACAAACGTGACTAAACTCTCCAAGAAACAGCGTTTCTTCCCGAAAAAAAAAACTTAAAAAACTACCAGATCCCAGCAGATGACAGTTAGTTGGATTAGTAGTGGATATCAGTAAATTGCGGTTAATTGTATTAGTACTGAAACCCAGTACAAGCCTTCACTGCACGGACAACTATAGATGGGGATACATGACTTGAATTTTATAGTGTTCGGGGTTGTTTTTTTTTTTTTTTTATGAAAACCTTAAACACGAGAGATATTAGAACGGATTAGAACCTATAGTACTTAGTAACTTGCATATGCTGAAGGTTGAGAATATGAAAGAAGATATTTGTTCACACTAGACTTGATCTTCTGTAGATTGTAATTTTCAGGAAATACGTATGAAGGGTTGTTCCAGAAAACGAAAGTTGAAGAGTAAATGAGGAAGAAGAAAAGTTGTTCCTGTGAGTTTCACGTTGGACAGTAAAAGAATGTTGACTGGATGCAGTATGTGTTCGGACTGATTTGGAAGAGGGATCGCGAATTACAGAATCCAATTCTGTAATTCGAAGAACAGTGCCCATGGAAGTAGATGTAGAAAAGGCATGCAGCAGAAACAGAACGTCTATGAGACAGAGAGTGGAGAGGCTCTGTTAGAGATGAATCATTAATTAACCTAAACTGCCCCCCCCCCCTTGAATGGAATCAAGAAGCCTGAGAGAGATTTTAGGGGCACCGCCCCCAAATGTGAGAACGATATTCCATGGTAGAGCGGACTTGCGATTGGTACAGAGTGAACAGCTGTCTGGAAGAAAAGTAACGCCGAGAGCGAAAGACAAAACCAAGTTTTTTAGATGCAGAGGAAGCAATATTTGTAATGTGTTTGTGCCAAGAGAGATTAGAAGTCAGGGTAATCTCCAATAAAGATATGTGATCTTGCCTTGAAATCACAGTGTAATCGAAGATAAGCATAGGAGCAGAAGAATCTTTTTTGTAACATATAAAACAGGACTGAGTTTTAGAAGGATTGAAATCAACTAAGTTATCTTTTCCCCACTGGAGATTTACCTGGAGATCAGCATTTAAAGAATTGGTAGAGGATATTCGAGAAGTTGAAGCTGTTTGTGCAGGGCAAGTTTCTCAAACTGGAAGGTGGAATGCATGTGCTATGTACTGTCATCGACGCATTGCATTCCACCATTTCCGATAAATGGAAGGTCATTAATATACACGAAGAAAAGAGTGGGAGAAAGAATTTAAACTTGGAGAAAATCGACATCAGTGGAAAAGTTAGAAGACAGAGCTATCTATCATCACCCACAGTGAGCGGTCAGAAAGAATATTGGATACTCAATATTCATGAAACTGTTCATGAGCTAGTTCTTCTGTGGCTTTTAAGTACATAGCAAAATCACATTATAAAATGCTTGTAGAAATGTCAACGCCAGAAGCCTCACACACTTTGTCTGAATTGATGTATCACGAGTTCCAATTAGATGAGTATTCCGTACAAGTCCTATACTAATGCACTCCTAAAATCAGAGATAGGCCTTCATTAAAAAATTAGAGATATAAGTAAATATTATTGATCGATTAAACAGTATGTACTTTTAATTTACAAAAATAAGGCAGACTCGGATCTCCATGAGGGAAAATCAACACCGAACGTATTGTCTGTCCAGAGGTATTCAAAAATAATGCATTCTAATGAAATATATTGGCTGCTAATAAACAAACTAAACTAAAATTTAAGCATTACACTCGTAGGTATTGCTAATTATTATTTTTAATTATTTAAAATGTTTATTTTTTATTCATTGACAATAATAATTCATAACTCTAATTAATAATACATTCCTATATTATTCATATACATTCATCAATAATTAATGAATAATGTATTATTCATACACATTCATCAATAATTCATAACTCGAATCAATAATACATTTTCGAAAATTTGCCTTTATTGAAAGAAATTTGAGAACACTTGCTTGTAAATGTTAGGAATTAGTACTATAGGTATAAGTTTAGTATTCTTTTTAAAATAATCCACTTGCAAAGCACTACTTTAAATCTCATCTAGCAGAACGTGGAGAACACGCACTGAGTGATCACGAATTATGACCACCCCTATGAAAACTGAATGTGACCCGCTGACCACGTGAGGTACGAGAGTGCGCAGTTAGACGACCAACGTATCATAAATAAGGTGTCAGTGGTTCAGTAGGTAGTAAAATTCCGAGCGTAGTGGGTAAAAGGAAGATTTATCGGACTTTGATGAAGAACAGACTGTGGGTACTCGACGAGCTGGTGCCTCGATTTCCCAAACAGCTGAACTGGTGGGGTGTTCGAGAGCCGCCTTAGTTAAAGTGTACCAGGACTGGCGTCCGAATGGTCAAACAACGACCCGACCGCAAAACTGCAAAGGTCAGCGAAAGGTTGATGTTAGAGGTGAGCGCCGGGTCCGACGACTCGTACAGGCGCAGCACTGTTGAAGAGTTGACTACCCAATACAACATGGGCCAACCCGGAACAATATCTGGAATGACCATGCGTCGCACGCTCGCACATATGGGCTATACCAGCAGACGACCCCCTACTGCATCGTCTCCTAATCAAGGTTCATCAGCGTAAAAGACTCGCCTGGTGCAAAGAGGATGCAAGTTGGACGTTGGGGTCGTCTAGGAGATGGTTGTCTGATTAATACGTTGGATTTGGAAGGTTGATTTTGAAGACTGGAAGAAGGTGTGCTGGTCGGATTGAGTCACATTATTTACTCCACACCGTGGATGGTCGTGTACGGATTTGGCATAAACAACGTGAGGCTCTTGATCCATCATGCATGGTATGAAAAGTGCAGGCCGGTGGAGGTGGTTGTATGGTGTGGAACATGTTTCACTGACAGGAACTTGGACCCCTGGTGCATGTGGAACAACGTATCAGTGGTCTCCGCTATTGTCAACTGCTTGCTGACTGTGTACACCCCGCTATTACACTTTTTCCTGAATGGCGATGGTGTCTTCCAAGATGACAATGCGCCGAGCCATCGGGCACTTGTTGTGCGGGAATGATTTGAGGAACACAGTTCTGACTTCCAGCATATCGATTGGCCTCCGAACTCCACCGATATCAATTCCATAGATCACTTGTGGGACACTATGGAAAGGGATATCAGGCGTCTGGATACACCAATCACCTTCATGCCTGCATTGCTATCTGCTTTACACGCAGCTTGGTTGGCCATACCTCCTGAACGCTTCCGATATCTTGTTGAATCAATGCCACGTGGGTAGCTGCTGTACTAAGGGCAAAAGGAGGACCCACGAAATATTAGGTAGGCGGTCATAATTCAATGATCACTCAGTGTATATAATGCTTATATATACAAATTTAACGGGTCGAGCCAACTTGTACGTTAAATATAAGACAATGTCTAGGTATATGAACAATCAAAAGAAGATATTCATGACACATAAAGTAAAGTAAAGTGCAGCCATTATCAACCCACTGCAGGATGGAAGCCTCCTCAACAATTCATGTTGAGGGAAATGGACCATAATCTGCCATGCTGGTCCAGTGCGGGTTGGCAGATCGACCGTATTCAGCAGTCAGGGGCTTGAACCCCGGTCTACTCAAAGAGCGTGTGCTACTACACTCCCGCTCCTGCCCACTCGGCTACGGAGGAGACCTTATATGATGTGAATTGTACATGGTATTGTAGGAGCCGACTGTGTTCTGAAGTTGGTTCATATGTGGCTTATCGTCAGTCCATTAACCATACGGGGTAATTGCCCATCTGATATCCCATGCAGGATCCTGTGCCTAGAGTTTTTATCATTCACAAGGATAAAAACTACTTGTGAGGTTAAACGACTAAATCTTGGATAGACGAGCGCATCTGTCACTGTAGAAACCGATCCGAGTGGTGAGTCTTGTGGGACGCCTGTGAACCATAACGGTGTGAACCATAAATTGGAACCATAACGGTGTGAACCATAAATTGGAATCATAATGGTGTGAACCATAAATTGGACTGGGGTATTATCCGTTCGCATGTATCCCATTCGTTGGGTGCTACAATGGAAGGCAGCCCTAATGAATAGCAGGCCAGTCGACATCTCTGTAGCTCTTCACTGGGGATGGGATGTAGTTAGTAGTTTTCCACAAAATGAACGAGTATTTAGAGGAGTAAATCTTTTTTACTCCTCTGAATACAGATGATTTTCAGCTTTCAAGAATATGTAGAATTTTGGTGTAGACATATCTCTTTTCTGTAATGAGTTGTGCGTGTGTTGCTATTTTTCAACTTCTACTAATAACACTAATAGCAGACAGCAGTATCTCAACTTACAGTTTCTCAACTTGCAGATGAATATTAATTTGGAGCCGAACACCACGCCTAAGCTCTGCAAAATGTGGTATCGATGAACTTGTAAGTGAAGATTGCCATTTGAGGGAACATACCATTTGAGCAGACTTCCAGTGTTGACGGATAATCGAAATATGTTGAGGCACACGCGTAGTATCGTTATCACATCGCTGTTGTTGTTATTGTGTTAAGTATTAAAGCAACTAAGATTATGAGATGTCTGTAAATTGTGTGTATTCTGTGGCCGGTTTTGCTGGACGAAAAACACAAGTTTCCGAGGAGAGTGGAGAAAACCATGCAGCTTTCGCATTAATGAAGCTCTGTAAAAGACGCAAACTGTTACTATCCCCCAACCACACACATTACCGAATTGGCAATCTGTGAGACAAAAAAAAAAAAAAAAAAAGGAAGAAGAACACCCTTCCCAAAAAGGCAACTAACGGAAAAACTAGACGCGTAGCGATTCTATTGTAGTAGAATTCAGATATTTTATGTACCACAATTTCAAACTAATTAATAATTTGAACGGAGGTACCATTTACAATTTTTTTTTTTAGTTCGATGTAAATAACAGCCACGTACAACTCCGCGAGATACCGCAAAATACAATGATGTTCCTGCAAACATGCAATATATTGTAAACTCCTCTGATCCTACGTTTCCGTTCTGAAGCATAAAAAATGTCATTTCTTTTTAAAACGCAAATATTATCCGGTATAGCACTACACAAAATTTTAAAAAGAATAGCAGGAATTTACGCATTAATCATAAATTGCAGGCTGTATTTAAAGAAGAAAGAAACAACTTTATTGCTGGCTAACCCATACATACACCGCCATCGACCATCCGCACGGATTTATGCCTTCAGGTAAAACAAGGAAAAAAATAGGGGGGGAATAAATAACAACTGACATTAATATCGATCCCGCGCACATATTCCTTGGTAAGACACGAAACACGCAAAAATAACAGTTTGAATGGAGGTACCATTTCTTTTATTTTTAGTTCGTTGGAAAAATAACCGCCGAGCGTCCATCTCGCATAGACACTGACCCCACTTTTTGAAAGCCGTGTGACCTTGACAATTAGATACGAGGAATATGCGTTTAATTGTTCAAAAAGATGTGTTCACGCGACTCACCTCACGCATCTTTCAGAACGCAGACGGCTTCGGTTGCAAATGATTTGATCTGACACTCGGCACGTTCGGTAGCGTTTCCATTTCTTCTAAGAGATTTTGTTGCACGTCACTGTAGACGTGAACCTTTCCTGCACGTGCAATCTCCACCTTTACGTCTTATGATTCACTAGGGAAATCAGCGAGTCCATATCTAACGTATCCTTGATCCAATATTAGATGTACAGAGTAAAGAACTATCCTTTCATCTCCTCCCCCACTCCCAACTCTTCTAAAATCGCCATTTTATTTTCCACCCAACGGTTAAAGAATTTTTGTTGTTCTTTTATTTAAGCAGAATTCGACGAGTTATTAGATATAATTTGCTCTCGCTCTTTTATCTTCAAACGTCTTATATGTATATGTGCAGGTGCGCGCACACGTACGCTATTTATTATGCAGTCGCGTCTCTCTTGAGTATAACTTCCTTACGCTGAATTTTTCAATATCTCAAACCAGAACATTTTTCTCTTACCCTTTCTCGTGCCAAAGCCGATTCTTTAATTCACATTTCCGCACTTCGAACATCTGGGGAAGTAAAGAGCGATTTATTATTATTATTTTTATAAATTTCCCCCTGCTATAATTGGAGAACACAGTTCCGACAGGCATCGACTTAGCACGGGATCTCTGAAGCGATATTCATCTTTATCTGTAATATATACCTTTAATAGACATACAAATCATTTGCAGGGTTCATAAAATTAATCAGCTCTTAACCTCAATTCTCTAAAAATAACGATATATTCATATCCGTTCATCATATAAATATCACGCGTGAACAAATTGCTATTCCAGCGAAAACGAATTTAGAACAAAAATAAACAAGCTAATCCGCGCGTTGCATTACATTTTAGGAATGTTCTTTTAACCTCCTAAAATCTCTTCAGAGTTTAAAATCACAAGAGCTGATAATCTGATAAGCGTCGACCCCATTTTTTTTTTCTTGAGACTAAACACCCGAACATCAGAAACATACATCCATTTACAGATTTTGTATTTTTTTTTCAGAACTCGAGATTTTACAAAAAAAAAAAAAAAACTGAATTTTTATTTAGTCTGATTTTAAAGAAACTTTGGGAGCTCGAAAAACGTTTTTATAAGAATCAAGTATATGTATAATTACAACAGTATGTAAGATAAGGATTTAAGACAAAGAACATGAACATTGTTTAAAGTACAATAATATACAATAAATGCTATCCCATTCCGCCCTAAGGCCACATTAATAGAATAATAAGTGTATTAAGCATAATAAAAGCATCCAGAGTTAGCCTTTAAGCCAATAAGGTCTTATCTTCCTTATTGGCCTAAAGGCTAACCCTGAATGTTTTGTACACCCTAATTCTATTAGGGCTGTACGGGATAGCTTTTTTGTACATTATTGTACTTTAAACAATGTTCATATTCTTTGTCTTAAATCCGTATCCTACATACTGTTGTAATTATTTTGCAGACTGGTGTAATGTTCAATCAATTATTTGATGGCATAAATCTGATCTTTGACTCTTTTCCTACTTTTCCTGCAGTTCCATTCAAACATGCATTTGCCGTTCACTTTTTATTATTACCTATTACAGAAAACCGCCGTGTATTAGTGAAGTGGCGAAAGTGTCTGCGTAGTGTGGTGTTCGATTGTGCTGTATTCGTATTAAATGATCAGCCTCTTGGCCCAGAAAGGAAAGAAAATACATCCCCCACACTGGTTTTGGTTCCTTCTTCGTGGAGGCAGACGGTCTGCTATCATTTTAAAGGTTTGTTACTGATAGAAATTCATAGTGTATTATAAGGTTGAATTGTGAGTCAAATCTATATTTATTACAAGGTTAGGAACGAGCTCAGCACCAGAAACTATCCTCTTCTTGAAGTCACGCTAGAGAAATCGTCTGTATTTGAGCTAGCGTATACCGAGCTCTCAATGCAGCACAATGAGCTGCACCAAACCTGATAACGCAAGTTGAAGAGAATTAAATGAAAATACGGCTACAGGAAGTTAAGACATCTAAGAGAGAACTCACGAGAAATGATGATACTGTTATTGACTGAGTTCCGATGCAGCTAAGGCCGTGAGGCGTCGTTATATTACATTAATAAATTTCGTGCATTCTATGATTGGTTACCCACAAGCAAGCTGATAATGTTCTCTCTCTCTCTCTCTCTCTCTCTCTCTCTCTCTCTCTCTCTCTCTCTCTCTCTCTCTCTGCCATTGCTATAAAACTAATCTTTATTGCACAGCAGAATATACAGGAATGAATACGAGTACAGTTGAGTTAAACAGTTCACTCTGACTGCCAAGAGAAAACGCTGGGGCATAACACAGGTTGTATGGTGTTCATATAAATAAAACTTCATGGTTTATACCATGAAGTTTTATTTATATGAACAAAACAAAGATAATATATCTCAATATCAGGTTTCAAATCAGTTGGTAAGAAGCAGTTACTTCAGAACAAGTCATTAATTCACTTCGCAGTGTTGTTCTCTCAGTTAAACATCTCATCATCATCAGCCATTTTCAATCCACTGCAAGATGAAGGCCTTTCCAGTTCCTTCTGTTTTGTGCAATGGCCATCCATTTACTACGCATAAACTCATGAATTTCATCTGTCCATCTCCGTCGTTGTCTTCCAGGTTTTCTTCTAGCTCCTCTTTGGTACCATTCTATTATTTTCTTAGTCTATCTGTCATCATGGCTTCGAGCTATGTGTCCTACCAAGACCATTTTAGTTCTTTAGTTTTGATAAGAATGTCCTTTACTTGAGTTTGCTGCCTAATCCATGTGTTTCTCTTCTTATCTAACAGTCTGATTCCCAATATAATTCGTTCCATTTTTCGCTGTGTCGTTCTCAGCTTCTCTTCCATTCTTTTGGTGAGTGCCCAAGTTTCACTTCCATAAGTCATGGTGGGGAGTATACATTGGTTCATTATTTAGTATGAACAGAGCTGTAATGCTCAATACGTTCTACGTTGATATCAATTTTTGTAAAATAATAAGAGAAGTTTACCTCAATATAGTACGTAGAACACTTCCGTATGATACTCTCCAGAAATTAAAACGAAAAATCGAAACACTTACATTAAATTTTTTAAATAATTTAAAAAATAATTAAAAATCGATTTAACACAATAAAACTCAATTTAACACGATTAAAAATCAATTTAACGCGATTAAAAATAAGAAAATTAATTAAAAGAATTTAAGAAAAAAATGCTTTACTCTCTAATTAATTTTCTAAACTCTTATTGACTATTTCATTCACTTCCTTTCTCTCCAGGTATAAGCTATCGATACACATAATTATGGGGATTTTTTGAACAGCTTGGTGCAAAATTACGTTAAATTAACACTAAGATATTCGGCCAAAAGTTACCATATTTCGTTTCTAAAATATATTGCCTTTAAAGCAACATCATTCCGAAGTTTGCCGGGATCAATTTAAATCAAAAAATTTCGGGCATAAAAGAACTAGCACTTGCCACATCGCGTAATATCGTTAAACTTGCCTTAAAATCTCGATATACAAATAAACAAAAATACCTTTCCCAGGTTAGGAAGCTTCGCGATAAATTAAAAAAAATTATCTACATCCTAACAATTGGTCTATTGAAGACTCCCATAGATTTGCGACGGGAAGCACAGGCCCCAGATATAAAAAAACAGACACGTTAACAAATTACAAACATTATCGGGAGGGTCAAGACACGTTCATACACATTGTCGCGGGCTTGCGACCAAGTGCATAAAAGTTGGATGACGACCCCCCCCCCCGCATACACACAACGTGCTACCACAGAATACGTCAGCTACTTCGCGAACAGCCCCTCGCCCAGCATTCAACGAACCGACATGTCAACAGGTTACAAATCTTTCCTCGTATACGCTATCTCAGGAACAGATTTCACTTTTATCCAAAGGATTAAATTATAATTTACCACCTCGAAAACTACCTAAAAAACAGTGCGTAATTGATATCGAATTTGGACTTCGTAATGTTCCACAAAAAGATTTATTTATTCGCCAAGTTAACCAAGTGTTGAATAACATAAAAGAAACGCGACTTCCTAAATTGAATACACATGACAGCTTTACGTGAACTTTGGGAAAATAAAGACATTATTATACAGTGGGCAGATAAAGAAGATACAGTGGGGCAGGTAAAGGAGATACTCGATAAATCTAAATATATTAATAAGTTAGAATCAGCTGTTTCAGATACCTCCACTTATCTTGAAGTAGACCCGGCACTGTTTACCAATCTAGTCAATCAATACAATAAAACGTTAACCACATACAGAAAAAATTACTACTTACTATGGCTCAGTTAAATTGAAGGCCAGAACATACAATATTCCTGTAAGTTTCGGTCAGGTAAAATTACGCAAGACTGGATTTCCTATTCGGCCTATTGTTTCCTACAGAAACTCTGCATTTTCATCCTTAGCCACACATGTGTATAGCATTATAAAACCCTTTAGACAGGGGATACAATTTTGGATTAAGAACTACGATACATTATTTAATAATCTTAAGGCCTGTACACTTGCCGACAATGATAATTTATTCTCACTAGATGTTACCTCATTATATAAGAATGTAAACGTTGAATACACATTAGATATTATTTGGGATATGTTAAATAAAAACTCGATACCGATTAATTAAACGAAGCTTCTCATTAAGGAAATTTTTCACTTAATTAAACTGTTAGTTGAGGCCAACTATATCACCTTTCGAGACAAGGTGTACAAACAAATTTTTGGTTTACCAATGGGATTGAGCCTGAGCGGCTTAATGTCAGAGATCTATCTCTCAACGATTGAGCATATACATTTGACGCCTTTTCGAACCTGTATCACATACTATGGGAGGTATTTAGACGATGTTCTAGTTATTACTGATAGTAGTACTATCCAAGACATTTTACATTCGTTTAATAATATTCATTCTAGACTCAAATTTACATTGGAAAGGGAGGATACGGATACTAAGTCATTAAACTTTCTAAATTTCACGCTTACCCGGGACTCGAATACAATACAATTTAGCATCTATCGAAAACCTACAAACACCGGTATGCTTCTACATTATAATAGCTATCACCTGTTCACCTACAAAAGATCGATTATCTTTAATCAATTTCTAAATGCCTACAAATATTCGACGACCGAATCTGCTTTGGGCTCAGAAATACAAATATTAACCAGCAGATTCTTAAACAGGGGCTATAGGGGTTATCCCCTTGCTACAATAAACCGAATTAGGGTACAGGCTATGGATAGGATACAAAATACTACACCAACCAACAATAGTAATATCAAAAAATACTTTATTTCTGTCCCATATGTTGAAAAGTGGTACAAACAGCTTAACAGATTCTTTAAAGATACCGAATTTAAAATTGTGGCCAGGCCAGGCCAAAAGGAAATTACGCACTATACTGAACAATCGCTCAGTCCTTTCCTCGTTCGCAACACAAATTAATGACCTTGTATACAACATTTCTTGCTGTGATTGCGACTCGTTTTACCAGGGTTCAACGCGTTTTCCTTTGAATATTCGTGTTAATCAATATGCGGCCTCAGTTCGTGCTTCTCATTCAGCAGCGTCAGAATTAGCCTTTCACGCCGTTAACGAAAAACATACTTTTTTATTTAACGAGGCCAAAATACTTACTGTCCAACGTAATTATACGCTACTGTTAATTGCAGAAACCGCAGAAATTAAATTACACGAAAATTCTGTTAATGTTCGTCGGCCATATCTCATCTCTGATTCGTGAGCTTTTACGCGCATACGCGAAGACAAATAATCCCTATTTAAGTTTCATACTCACCCCTATTCGGTAATTTTCATTCCTGTGATCATGACATACGGTCGAAAAGCGTTGTCAGCTTCATGAAGGAAAATCGTTTTGCAATTTTTTGGTTAAATTCTTTTAATTAATTTTCTTATTTTTAATTGGATTAAATTGATTTTTAATTGTGTTAATTGAGTTTTATTGTGTTAAATTTATTTTTAATTATTTTTTAAATTATTTGTTACTGTAATGTAAGTTTTCGATTTTTTCATTTTAATTTCTGGAGAGTATCATACGGAAGTGTTCTATGTACTATATTGAGGTAAACTTCTCTTATTATTTTACAAAAATGGGTTTATTATTTTACGTTTCAGACAAACTGGGATATTGCTCTTCAGTATGTGACTATATTTCCTGAATGCTATCCATCCAAAATTTATTCTTTTCTTTCATTCCAGCCATTTATCATTATTACAGCTAATTACTTGTGCCCGATAAGTATATGACTCCACCTTTTCAATTACTGCTCCTTCAATCATTAAATCCCTTTCTGTGGCATACTTGTTCGTCATTACTCATATTCATCTTTAGTCCAAAATCTTTACTAACTGTGCATAACTGATTAAGATTTTCCTCTAATTCTTCGGGATTGTGGTTTATGACCACAATGTCATCTGCAAATCGTAAATGGTTTAGGTACTCTCCATTCACATTGACTCTTTTCTGCAACCAGTCTAACCTTCTGAAAGCTTCTTCAACGGCAGCAGTAAAAACAACTTCAGAGATAATGTGCCTCCTTGTCGAACTCCTATCTCGATTTTAAATCTTAAACAGCTCACTGGACATTAAATTGCAACAATGTGGAATGACATTAGAAATCTTTATTGCAATATCAGTCGGGCGGCATTTACCTGCGAACTAGCGTCGTTGTGGACGTTGTTAGTTAGACAGAGTACTGGATTTCTTACCAGCATTTGCAAGTAACCATTTTTTTCCCTACCACAGACTGCTTTGTGCCAAAGAGGGCTTCGTTCTCAAAGTTCTATCATATCCACAAACTTCCCCAAATGGAATTCGGCCACCCATGTGCGCGAAAATGTCTTCCTTCACATCACCATTTGAAAAGCGTCCAGAACGAGATTTTCAGATCATATTTTTAAACCCCTCTTTGTAACTCGGCCTGGACGGTCACATATATTTCAGAGTTATTATTTTTTTATATTTTTTATTTCAGTTGCGCAATAGACTCTCCACAATACATGTAAATATTTACATGTATTGTGCATACGCGTAAATATATTTTTTTATCGCTATTGTAAACAGTAATTTAACTTGTTCTGTACACGGAGACTCCAAAAAGTTGATTTCATTCTCTCTGTATTAGTTCAATTACGTAAAGCTATATTTAAATTTAAAAATAGATTCAGTAAATATTATTGTGACAGAATAACCGAAATAAATAAAGACATTGCGATCCCACAAGAAACATCTTGCTAAATGTAGAAGATGGCTGGAGTCATTGTATGCACGTTCTACACCCGAAAGCCCAAAATGGACTGAAGAGAATGTTTCCATTTCTAGTGTGGGTTTTAGTTTAACATGACAGTGCTGGATTTGTGTCAGTCATTAACAATTCGGAGCAGATATTATCGAATGACCGAGAGAGAGAGAGAGAGAGAGAGAGAGAGAGAGAGAGAGAGAGAGAGAGAGAGAGAGAGAGAATATTATATCGTTTTTCTGCGGTAAAATCAAACAGAGTTATGCGGGCCGTTCAGTCTGCTTTGCTGTTATAAAGTGCCTACACAAATTGGTTAATAAAAGGAGAATATCTTGCTCAATGTAACCAGGCCGCCGCAGTAGAGTAATCAAGCGAAGTGAGGGAAGTACACGCGTTTTGACTGACCGTGGGGGAAGCCTGCTTAACTATTGAACACGGTAACGTTTTTGTATCGATATTTTCTGAGCCTTTCTGACCTTGTCTAGTGGTTCTGCAGTATAAACAGAAAATTTATTTTTGTTCAAATGTAGTAATATTTGTTCAATGGCACTGATGACCAAATTTCACCCTATTTGACTCGAAACTTAGCAGATCTTCCTTTCCTTTCTATTTTAATTTTTAAATCACATCAGGTTTTTTTTCCCCTGATTATCATCGACGAAATGTTTAAAAAAAGAATAAAATCTCTCCCGTAGGCTGAGCAGAAGGAAAATTGCGAGAAGTAACGAAGTGCGATTCAATACTTCGTTAGGCAGCATCAGTCAAAATAAAAATAATAAACAAAAGTAAAAATTATCTTTCACACTTTCACTCGATAGACACGCGGTAGCAGACTAGAAAATCCCATTTTTTTTGGAAAACAAGAAGAATCTTATCATTTGGCAAGCTGCAATGTCACTGACTTATGTTGTAGTCTAGTGGTGCAAAATTAAGGAAAACCGGAAATAATCGAACTCATTAAGCGGGCATCAAGCCCACCTGTGTGGCTAAAGGAGCGTTTAGCAAAGCCACTCAGTTTTTTTTTTTTTGTTTTTGTTTTTTTTTTTTTCGGACCGAAGGAGGAGGATGACGCTGTATAAATAAATTGGACTTTACAGTATTCAAATAATGCACTAACGTGGCAGATACGCATATACATTTTTAATTGTACTTCTATCTACACAAACACACGTATAGGAAGCGCTATTAAACTACGCGAAGATGCAGTTTTCTTGTGAGAGCTTCCTATTGATCAAGCACTTTATGAAATGGCTTTTTTATCTTCCCAAGCCATGAATTACAAATAAGGCGAAGTGGGGAACCCACACTTCCGCTGCGCCCCCGTCACGTTCGTAGATTTCTGCTTTTCTAAGACCATGCATTATTAAGTCATTCTTAATAAGTTGGAAACATTTTAGAGAGCATTATAAATAACAGATTAGGGATACGTTTGTTGCAATCTAAAACAAATTGTGTAATTGAATAGCATTTAACTTTTCTTGAAAGGTTAATAAAAAATTAACTTCGCAGGCTGTTGGGTTCTCACACAGAAAGGAAGTTCATTTTGGTGAATAAAAAATTTAAATAAACAAAACACTTAACCGAAAACCAGGCGCCACTTCAAATCCATAGCACAAAGAGAAAGGACTTCTTAACTATTTACAAAGTAGAATTTTAATCGTAGGAAGTGTATTTTGTTTCCTGTTCTATTCGAATACAATATCGCTATTGTCAATTTTCAAATGGTTATTTAACATAATAGGAAACCCACCCCCCTTCACCCGCTGCAAAACAATCCCAAAGTACGGAACGTAACGATTTTAGCAAAGATCACTGTTAATGGAATGGAGATCAAAGTTCACTAATCACACTGTGATTGCTAGAACGCACTTTCACTCTCCAACCCATTTCATTGGACAGATAAAAACCATGGTCATACATTGCTCTTGCTGAAATCTAATACTTTGCGGCTGCGCTCTAGTTCTCCTTTTATGCCATATTTTTTATTCTGCGTTTTCGTTTATTTTCTCTTACTCGAGATGTCCAACCTCCTCGGGGAAAGGGATGGGAACTAGCCAGCGAATTTCCAGGTGATTTTCTGCTGGGTGGTTGTTAAGTGGGCAGTCACACAACACCACCCTAAACGCACAAACCTACACAACACGCAGGGCTAACTATGGACAGATTCTACTGCAAAACAGATAGCATCACGGACTTTAAATAACTCTTGGTAACTATCTAGATATAAACACATTATGCATACATACAGTCCTCCTCCCCCCTATTTTTCCAAGTTCCTCTGGCAGCTTTATCAGCACGGTACGTTGCCAGCTGCCACTTGTTTGAGGCTGCCTAGGTTCGACTTGCATCAACTGGACGCATTTCTAAAGTCCCCTTCAATAGTTGCAGTTAGCCGCTCTCAGACAGAGGAAGTAAGTTAGAAAATAATAATACATTATTTATAACTTAAAAAAATTCAACGACTTTTATGGGTGAACCAAGAAAACTTCGCTTCTACGCATTTGTCACTTGCCCATTCAACCAGTGCATGACAACAAACATAAGGCTGTTGGGGTTCCGTACACAAATTCATTAGTATGTGCCTTCCAGTCATAGGAAGACGTCATTTTGTTTTTTTTTTTATATATGTATTATTTTTATACATGTATATGAAATATCCATTTACTTTGTAAACCCCTTGCCATGATGGGAATAAAGGTTATTTAATATCCAGTGCTTCAGCTACAATATACAGTATACCGATAGCCTATGTGATACGTATGAAAAAAATATATAATAATTCCTAGCCAGATTTCTGTTGGTACGATTTTAATAAAATTTCAGGACTAACAAATTTTCTAAAAGGCCCAAATATAAAATTCCATGAAAATCTATCCACCGAATGGAGTTATTACATGTGGATGGACATACAAAAAACATGAAATAAGAATTGTCGGATTTATATTGGTCCGATTTCAATGAAATATAGGTTGGATTTACAAACCTTGGCAAATACAAAATTTCATGAATGGCTCCCGAACCGAAACCGTCCTAAAAGGCTGAAATAGATAGTTTCATGAAAATCAAATTGTCCACTGGAAGTCGAGTTGTTACCGCGGGCGGACGGACATGAAGAATACAGTAGAGGCATTATGCATATATGTTGTTGTTGAGTTAGTGGCGCAAAAGCCACCGAGGCCATATTGCACCTATTAAAATCATTGAAGAAACGTGCTTGAATGCATATTTTTTAACCTCCAAAAATTAAGAGATTTAACTTGGACCTGAAGTTAATTATTGAAAATGAATGCATTGTGACTCGAAGGTCAGACTTTACCTGAAACAGGTCATCATTGTCTGAATGAGAGTATGGCAATTCCAACATTGGTGGAATTGCCACGTTATCATTTTGCAAAGAACCTTAGGGGAAAAATTGTTTATGTGTTATTTTTGTTAATATTTTTAATGCCAATGAATGCAATGAGAACATTTATATTACATATTTTATCTAAATAAAATATGTAATATAAAGATAAGCAAGACAGTGGCGCTACTGGCACTGTCTATGCTTAATGCGGTTATTGTATGCTCCTGGATTTTATGTTAAAATGTCATTTTAAAAAGAGTTATTCGATTTTTCTTAGTGATCACCTTGTTAACGAGTTGCATTGTAATTATGGTTGAGTTTTTTTTTTTTTTTTTTATGGTTGAGTTTTTTTTTTTTTTTTTTTATGGTTGAGTGTTTTTCACCATATCAGGTAGTATTCAACTACTTATAGACATGCGTTTATTTGACAGTTGGAACGTTCTTTAGTACTAACGGTCAGCTGATTGTTTGTCCCTGTTATAGCATAGCTTAAATACTTAACATTTTATCTGTCTATAATTTAAAATTTATTCATTGGGACTAAGCCTGTACGAACCACCATAAAAATGCAAAAATCATTAATATATTGGACATTATTAGCTGGAGATTGAGAGAGGATGAGAGATAATGTGCCACCTCACTGAAGATTTAAAAAAATAATAATAATGGGGGGCAGTAAGTGGGCTTTGCTGTAGTCACCTTTCCTCCTCAAGAGCATCTCGTGGGATGCATGATGATTCTTCCTATGATTAAAGCTGGCCCCTTTCAAAATCGGACATGTGGTAGGCAATGGCATACCACCACATTATCTGATGCCACAGAGACCATAACAAAACCAACTCCAAAAACTGCTGTTAAAGGAAGACTTGCAACTAGGTGGAACTAGGAGGATGGGATCAGTGAAATTTTGGGCGTGACATTTTGCGATGCCACTCGTATAGCGTATGATCGATGCAGTTGGAGGATTTTGTTGATGGCCGCAACAGCTCCTCAGGGAATTATGTGACTGGAAGAAGAAGAATCTAAATAAATAAAAAGATCATTTCGATATATTTTCGACTGAATAATATTAATATGCGTACAATTAAATATCCATACCAGTTTATTGTTGCCATTATAGGGCTAAAGAAACAACAGTTTCATTTTTGAAAGGATAAAAGCTAATTAAGTTACAGCACATCATTACAGAAAAATCTGAGGATAAACGTTCAAGGAGTTTTTGCTGTGGATTTTCAAGAGAACTCAGCTATTTAAAATCTTGTGAATAGAAAGATTTGTCAAAGACAGACGAGTGTAGGGAAATTTCTTCAGAAGAAATTCGAAGATAATTGAAACTTAAAAGGATTTTCTCCGAAACCTATAGTGAGCTGAGAGTGGAAGAAGCTGGTGATCCAACTGCAAAAGTAAAGCCCGACCACAGAACGGTCGCTTGTTCAGAAGACCATGTTGAACACCACCACCTTTGATATGCTAAGAATAGCTGCTCGAATTTCTTGAAACCTTTAAGTAGAATTTATCTTGAAGTGGGTCATTGGCCAGCACACCCTATACACATAGACAGTGATGGAATACAAGAAGAAAAGTTCCAAGGCAGTGCCAAATTTAATTGTTAATGGATTATCTTATTAAATACAATAGTATGAAGGCAATGGAATAATAATTTGATAGCCAGGATTTTATTTACTTCTTTAAAGTGAAGTAAGCGATTTTCCATGTAGAATAAGAAAACAGAAAGCTTGCACAAACGAACGCAGGTTTCAATAACAACTAGAGAAACATCATCACGTGCTCGGATGGTATTAAGATTGTTCAAAACCATCCTGTTTTCTTTAAGGAGCAAAAGACGCTATCAAGCGGGATGCGTCTGCTTAGAATTACGGGTAAAGTAGGAAGATAGTAGGTTCGATTTATCCAACTGCAACAAAAGCAGCTCTTTGATAAACAGGTAAACGCATGAGTGGACAGAAATTGTGAAAATGAATTTTAGCAAAAGGATCAGAAACCGCAAATAGGAAAGTCGACGTGTATACTAACCTAGAGCGACCAGCAACTTCTTCTCCTGAAGTATTGTGTTTTTCTATACGAAGACAGGCAAATAGGGGTTTTGATACATGGCAATTTTAATTCATTCTTTCTTACAGCCAACGAAATCGCCAGATTTGTCGAAAAACCAAATTCGCAAAAGGATAAGAGGTTAATGATGTGCAACGATGAAAAAGGAATTTAATTTCCAAGAGAGAAACAATTTGCAATGCACCTTTATGCAATGTTAGGCTCATCGTATGAGTTTTGTAAAGAACAATCAGGAGCACATACACAAAACAAAACGAAAGTTAAAAAACTAATTCCAAATAACTGAGAGACTTGGCTTTTTCAGAGAATATGGTTTCGTAGCAGCATATATAAGTATTTCGATCACGATGGCAATTCACAGCTCTTTGCAAACCTACCTTTGCCCTTTCATCAGACAGTTTATATATTCGTCACTTAAGAATTTTCGAGTTGTTTAATCTTTATTTGCTCTCAGTGCCATCTGATTTACACTCATGTTCCATACTTTCTTAATAACTACAACCCATTTCTTTAAAATAACTATATCGAACTTTATGGCATTCCCGAAAGGCATTTTATGCCGTTCCGTAATAGTCGTCCAGTTATCAGCATAAACATTTCTTGATCACACGAGCATCCCATGGGGTTAATAGCGGCTAATCCATCCTTTAAGGTTCTCTTCTCGTTGCAACATCTAATCGCAAATTTCCGATCTGTGCATTGGTAACAAGAGGGGGGAACAAACTGTTTAACCGACTTATCGTTTCCTTAGTGGGTAATTACGCTCTGTCCCCATTTCTTTGTAATACGTCCCTTTAGTATAGCTCGCATCCTGATCGTAATTAGTCACGGTTCAGAATTTCTCACCGCAGCCACACTTAATCTATCTCCTGTTACTATTGGTAATGCATTACCACATACCAATGCTTTTCGGCCTGAATTAGCCAAGAATGTCTGATAAATTTGCGAAAACATCGCCTTCGCTTCATTCCAACATTGCACGAGCAAGCAGAAGAAGGAAAAACAAAATACATCGAGTATACTAAATAGCCACCTAATTAGGTGCGTGCACTGCTTCATGAAATGGAGCGCGTCTTCAGTTGCAGCATCACGTGATATGAGATATAAATCAGGTGGGTCGATAAGTATGGATGTATGTTGTATGGTGCTTTTCAGTGACTTTTATTAAAATGGGTTTGAAGGTGTCATGGTAGCCATCACTTGCATCAGTCTTACTTAAAAACTGTAACCCTGCTGTGGTCTCATGTATGAATGTATCTCGCGTATATCGAGACGGGTTCAACAACAAAACCATCCAACCTACGGTGATCACAATGGGAAGCCTAGTACCTGACCATCCCACGAGGAGACTGGTTACTTGTCGTGTGTTTTACATTGACGGGCCCTTCTGCTTTCCTAGGCAAGGCGACGGGCTAGTCAAAACAAAAAAAAAAATCGGAGTTTGCCCTGTGTAGGGGTAGGAGAAGGCCGAGGTTCAGTTTAGAAGGGCCAGAAGCATAGTTCTGGAGGGAGGGAGGGAGGGAGGGAGGTGATTCTACAACAGGCTCAATGAGCCTGGTGTCAGCCGATAAGTGTCTGGAATATCCCACACTGGAGCACAAGAGACTCAATGTTAGCAGAAAGCCTACCGTTCCAAAGAGAAGGAGTTTGCAGCTAACTCTAGGAATGGAAGATCCCTAGGGCATTCAAATTTCAAAAGGGCATGATTGTGCCGTGCGTCGTGTAACGGAAACGGCATGTCTTGTCGGTTTATCATGGCCCACTGTCGTTAAGGTGTACAAAGAATGGTATCCAATGTGTCAAACCACCTCCCACTGAGAGAACTGTAAAGGATTACGCAAAGTGGATGTTTGTGGTGACCCAAGGATGCAACTTGTTGTACAGGCTCAGAGGCAGGTCACTGTGCGACAGTTGATATCGAAATACAAATACAACATGGTGAATGCACGAACAATATCCCAAATGACGATGTGCCTCACACTCAGACGTGTTCATTTTCATTCATTCATTTATTTATACACACATTTCCCTATAAATTCTCAAGAATTATATACATCCATGTATATATACAAGATACTAGATTTATATACAATTTTAAATACATTCCCATATATATATATATATAATAAAATTCTTTATTAACATAAATTGTATAAAATAGTGATTCCTTACACAGAAAGCCAGAGGAATCTTACAACACGTTGTTTACACAAGTGATTCTTTTTATTATAAAAAATAATAATAATCAAAATGTAATAATGAAATAGTAATTAAAACGAAAAAGGACTACAAGTTGAGCAGGACATGAAATGGCATCGGCTAACTAAGACTGGCACTTACATAACTGTCCTTTACAAACAGAAAGATAGGCCACGATGCCATCGCGATATGCCTTGTCAATTGACCACAGGTCATGTCGATGTTGGGCGAGTTGAGAGTGTCCAGAGTTACATTTCGGAAGTGTCTCTTGAAATTCCGTAACCTCTGGAGCCTTGAGCACAAGGGGAGGGGGGGAGTACTGCGGAGATGCCTGCCTGGCAAACGCCAACCAACCGTGTTCCAGATGTTGATGTGATCCTGCTTAGCTGAACATAGAGGTAGGAATGCCTTATTATATATATATATATATATATATATATATATATATTATGTGAGGTAAAAATTAGGCAAAAGTAATAAAAATAAATAAATATGGCTATGTAGCTATCATTAGAGGCAGCAAATGCACATCCTCCACATGATGCCTAATTATATCTGATAATTAAAATAAATATGATATTTAAAATAAAAACATCAGCCAGTAGTACGGCAATAATGCAGAGCGAAACAAAACGCAAAATAATATAAAATAAACAAACAGGGAAGGGAAAGTAGAAATAATAGGACAAAAAGGTAGTCGATAATCCCCGGTATAATTTAGTCAATTAAGTCATTAAACCCAATTAATAAAAAAGATATAAATTTAAAATAATGCCAATTATAAATAATTTAGCGGTACCCCCCTAGAAGGTACCAGTTCCAAAAGACGTGAAATATCACCAAAAAAGGGTTAAAGAAACTACCAAAAACTAAAATAAAATATTTTAGTTTAAATTTTTTAAATTTTAAATTAAAAACTAAAATAAAATATTTTAGTTTTTGGTAGTTTCTTTAACCCTTTTTTGGTGATATTTCACGTCTTTTGGAACTGGTACCTTCTAGGGGAGTACCGCTAAATTATTTATAATTGGCATTATTTTAAATTTATATCTTTTTTATTAATTAGGTTTAATGACTTAATTGACTAAATTATACCGGGGATTATCGACTACCTTTTTGTCCTATTATTTCTACTTTCCCTTCCCTGTTTGTTTATTTTATATTATTTTGCGTTTTGTTTCGCTCTGCATTATTGCCGTACTACTGGCTGATGTTTTTATTTTAAATATCATATTTATTTTAATTATCAGATATATATATATATATATATATATATATATATGGGTGAACCATCGGAGAGAGTGCAATACCGATGGACAGACTCAGACGTGTCTTTTTCTTTATTAACAAAACAACAAGCGGCCCCTAGCCAGAAACTTTTTTCTGGCTAGGGGCCGCTTGTTGTTTTGTTAATAAAGAAAAAGACAAATCCGCTATGTACATACATATATATATATACAGGGTGTTTCAGTTAAACGTTTCAGAACTTCTAAGAGGGGTAGGGTACATCCTGACAACTCGAAATCATATAGCAATGTGGGGTCGGAAATGCTTTCCTGAAGCGGTGTTGTACACAGAAGCACCATAAAGAAAAGAGACCGTAAGTGAGAAATCGTTTTAATAATACATGAAAAGAAGCAAAAGGTACATGGATTAAAGTAAGTGTTCGAAGTTTCTTCAACCTCGTATTGCTTTCGCACAGTGGTACCTTGGAAAATGTGCTACAAATCCCCTTTTTCCTGCTGAAGTGTTGTTTTCCGATGAGGCATAGTTCACAAGGGAAGGAATTTTCAACACGCATAACGACCATATCTGGGCGGTCGAGAACCCGCATGCAATACGACGTCGTGCAGCACAGATTCGATTTTCGGTCAATGTATGGGCCGGTATTATGGGAGATCACCTCATCGGACCTTACCTGTTACCGTGTCGTCTAACCGGACCTATCTACTTGATCTTTCTGCAGCAAGTATTGCCACAACTTTTGAGAGATGAACAGATTTCTGCATCGACGCAACAGACAATGTGGTTCCAACACGATGGAGCCCCTGCCCATTATAGCGGAGATGTTCGTAACTACCTGGATGTCACATTTGGTCAACAGTGGATCGGACGTGGTGGTCTCGTGCGTTGGCCTGCTCGGTCACCCGACCTATCATGTCTTGATTTTTATTTCTGGGGGTCATATGAAATCGCTAGTTTATGACACCCCTGTTGACAATGCTGAGGAGCTGGTTGCAAGAAACGCAGTAGCTGCCGAAGAAATTCGAAATTCGCCTGGAGTATTCCAGAATGTTCGGATGTCCATGCGTCGGAGATGTGAGGCGTGCATTGTAGCCCGTGGAAGAAACTTCGAACACTTACTTTAATCCATGTACCTTTTGCTTCTTTTCATGTATTATTAAAACGATTTCTCACTTACGGTCTCTTTTCTTTATGGTGCTTCTGTGTACAACACCGCTTCAGGAAAGCATTTCCGACCCCACATTGCTATATGATTTCGAGTTGTCAGGATGTACCCTACCCCCTCTTAGAAGTTATGAAACGTTTAACTGAAACACCCTGTATATACAATGATATATATATGATACATATAATGATGCATACAATGATATATACATATAACCGTGTTAATTACAATGTAACATGTTCACACAGAAAATCACATGACGCAACTAATCAGAAGTATTAATTGTGGTACAGGAACCAGTTCTGTGTCCACAGCTGCTCAAACTGGGGTTCCAGCTTAAATAAAAAAAAAAAAAAAAAAAAAAAGTAGATGGCAGGCGATATCAGTTTTAAGAAATATCGATAGACATTGCAGGTGTTGGGTTGGTTCCTTGTTGTTGATAAACTTTAGAAGAGTTGCTTTCTTTTGGTGAAAACAGCAGAGCAGAATTGTTGTAGAGCTGAGAACGATAGAGAATTTTCAGTCAGCGCCACTTCATTTCCTTCAGATAAGTTGCTGACAGCAGTTTGTATTGTAGATCTGTCATCGTGGTACAGGCTGCAACGATACAGCATGTGCGTCCAGGTTTCATCAGCACCACACAAGCAGAGATTGGTGTCAGACAAGCCGAATTGAAATAGTTTGGAGTTGATGGAGCCGTGCCCAGTAAGTATATACGACGTTGTTAGGCTGGGAGAAAACCATTGGCGGACCTTCTTGTTGAGAGGGAAGGTAACTGCAGGAACAAAAGAGCGGGTGACTTGACCAGTAATACTGGAATCCCATCGTGATTGCCACACACTGATAAGTTCATTCCAGATTCTCCGTTTCTCGTCTTTGATGTTAGCAGTAAAGTTGCATGAGATGCAGAGAATCTCGCCAGGAACTCCGTGCTTTAGACGATGGCATAGTCCTTTGAAGATTACATGCAGGTCTAGTGGTAAGACACCAGCAAGGACCTGCAGAGCAGCAGAGGACACTGTCCTGCAGGCCCGGAGCATGGCAAGCAGCATAATCCGTTGAATGGAGATGAGCTTGGAACGGAGTTTAACATTGACGGCTCTATGAAACCAGACTCCCGAAGCATATGTTGTTATTGGTACGAATAGTAAGAGAGTCTTCCTATTTAGTCCCCAGTCCGATTTGGAAATTCGGATAACTGCTGCAGTGAACTTCTTAATTTCGAGGCAAGGTGATTAATATGAGAGGAGAAGGTTAACCTGTCATCTAAAATTATGCCAAGATGTTTTAATTCAGGAACAAAAGGGATTTGCTTTCCGTCTATCTTTATATTTGGAGGTCTTCTGTAATCTAACTTGCCCTTAAAAACCATCAGTTTTGTGTGATTCCAAAGAATACAACTCAAGAGACACCCTCTCCTCACCGCTCATAATCGTCGACGGCGAATATTGTGGTGTCAGCCGTACGCTGGTTGGACATCATCGTTTTTTTTTATTATTATTATTTATTTTCCTAGGCGATCCCAGCCAGCTTTCCTGGCATTCCCGCCACTAATCACAAATACTGTGCAGATAATTACAGACTTTCAGCACTAATTCCCGCTCCATTACAAGATATTGAAGTTCTGCACTTCATGTACCCGCTCCATTATAAGGCATTGAAGCCCTGCAGTTCATATAACATGAATTTGAAGTCCCTGACACGAAAATTAGCTAGTGAGAAATTGTAGCCAGTGCATACAATCTCAATGTAAATGTGCAGTCTGGGAAAAAAGTCTTTTTAATAAATGACATATAACCTAGAAAGCTGAATTCCACACAGTGCAAGTATTCTCCAAAGTAATTGCAGTCAGACCGTGGAAGTATTTTCATCAGTAAATTGCAATCAGAAGATGAACACAGATCTGTTGCAAGCGTTGAAATATGCTTAGTTAGACGTTGACGTTTCCAATGAACTCGTTGAGTACACCGACTTAAAAGACCAATCAGTGATGAAATGCACAACCTGAAGCATCTATTCTCGTCGAGTACTTGGACTCGAAAGACCACTCAGGGAAGCACCTGTCCTCGAACGCTCTGACTTGAAAGACCACTCAGTGATGAAATGCGGGCTAACTATGGATGAACTGGCCTATTTGTACTAGTCACCTTGAATCATTAGTGATTGTCTAGCAGCTGCCAAACTCGTGCTTGCAGTACCAAGAACCGTATCACACAGCTATCAAAGCTGTATCTGCGGCACAAAGGACCGCCTTGAAGTAATCTAAATATCTTCAAATAGAACCTTACGATATCGTGTTGTAGGAACTGGTGACGCCTTGGAATTACAATTTCAATATGATTTAGCCGGAGGATCAACTCATGCAGCAAGGATCATTCAATAAAATGTTGTAGGAGCTTTTAACTGCGTGGTGTAAATTATTTTCAATATAATGTTGCATGATTCACGTATTTTAGGAAGAAATAGTCACCTCCTACAGCGAAGTAGTGGCGCCTCCTACTGTAGAAGGTGTGAGGTTTACGAGTGTCACATGTGGTCAAATCATTTCTTCCGTTTTGCTTGCCGCAGCTGAAAGAAACATTCCACATGTATCAGTGTGTCACGAAAAACTGGGTTGTGCTATGAAAATATCCAGTCCAGCACACGGGCCATCTTATTTCACGCTGCTCTCACAGAAGAATACTATTTCGTTATGAGCGATAGCTGCATTTGTTTATTTGTGAATACCAAACATCCTATGCTTACCCTGACTGAATAATTCTCTGTTCCAGTGTCCAGTTGACACCACAGCAACATGCTGATTGGACACTGGAGGACTGGAAACAAGCGTGTTGGTCGAATGACTCCAAATACCTGCTGCAACACGCCGACAGACACCTTTGTGTGTGTGGCGAGAGCAACGCAAGTCCATGGACTCATCATGCATGGTGCTCACTATCCGGGTGGATTGCGGTGGTTTCTTAATATGGGGCATGTTTTGCTAGCAGAACTAGGATCCCTGGGGCGAACGGAGGAATGTACTGAGAAATGTGTTGAGGTCAGATCGTGTCAATGAAATTCCTTATTCCACACCCAATTTTAAAATCGCATCCTTTATCTAAACCTTGGATTTTCGATAAATGCGGTAAGCCTGTTCAAGATAAGAATGTCGCACATTGCAAAGGGTTTGCGTCCAAATCTCCAGATTCAATTTCTGCCTACACTAAAGCTCGCAACAACTGGAGGGAAATTATTAATCAGTCCAAAGTATATTATGGCACAGTTGATATAATCACCGTCCTTCCCCAACACGGTGGAAACGTTCTCAGTTCGAATTCCATCAGTGAGGCAAGGAATGGAATTTTCAATGGTCTTTTTTCACAATGTGGCTCAGTTAGTCGGTTTCAGGTGAGGGAAGCATTCATGAAAGTAATTGTAAAAGCTACTAGGGTTACTAGGTTTTTATCCAGTATCTATTTCCGTGTTAGTGGAATTCAATCCTGTACAAACAGGGTGATTTGATTTGGTAGGTTCTTATGAGGCTAGCTCTTTCTTGGGTGGTATAGCGATTGCACTGTTATCTCATCGGCTAAGTCAGAACACAAGTTTGCTTTGGCGGGCGAGGGTTGTGCTCTTTAACTGTGGATGTTGTCTTTACATCCACGTTTCCTGTCCCGTCACGTGGAGGCAGCAGCAGCGGTGCCCCCAATGACAAAGCGTCTGATAAAGTTTAGTTAGTAAGGAAGTTAATAAATATAAGAAAAGGAAAGAGAATTTCTTTCATGGGTCCTTACTCGAAACCTTTTAAGTACAGAACCACTTGTAGTAAACTCAGGAGGGAAATGCACTAGTGTAAGTGTGTGTTGTTGTCTTACGGCACCAGGGGTTTCCCCCATCTCCGCGTTGCTTTCATTGCGGTGAACCAGTTCACTGGGAAATGCCAGAGATTTAAAAGTGTGTGGGAATTGTTCATGTGTTGTGTTCTGTACCGTTGTTCTTCTGGTCATTTAGCCGTTGGACCCCTATTGAAGCCCAACGTTGTCCCACTTACGCCCCGTGGAGGCAGACCAGGAACCCAGTAGCTGTAGATTCACTCTGGCAGGTCTTACCGCTTAATTTCCTGGGATTTCGGCGGCTAGGACTATATATATAAAATAAAAAAAATAATAATAAATAAATAAAATAAAATAACATAAAAAAATAATAATAAATAAATAAAATAAAATAACATAAAAAAATAATAATAAAACAAAAATAAAATAAAAAATAAAAAAATAAATAAAGAAAGAGAAATGCACTAGAAACAAAACGAAATTTCGAAAGAGTGCTCTCTACATCGCACTAGAAAATCGCTAGGCACCTAGGGCCGATATTTTCGTGGTGCGCCCTGTATCCAGGCGCCACGGTGTGCACCATTAAAACAGAAATGTTGTACAACAAAATTCTGTCCTTCGTGCTGTTTCTATTGGAATAGCTGCTATTAGGATATGCAATAGTTTAGTCAGGGATTTCAAGCTCTGCTGTGGATCATCATGAAAAAAGTAAATGCACGGGCTTTGTTAGGGAAACTAAGGGTAAGAAAGGTGCATGTATACTAGCATGTACACTAATTCTAGGAGCATAGTAATCCTTTAATTGTACTAAAGAAAAAAGTAAAAATCACGAAACCTGCATTGATGAATTTGTAGTATTGGTTAATGTCACTCAAATATAAGGGATACAGAATTTGAATATAGGAAGTACAGTGTGTACAAAAATGACAGAACAGGAGTCGGGGAGGACTTTTACTCTTAGTTAAGAAGCATAAGAAATCTAAAGAAGTACGTTCAGTCGACAATAGGGGTCAATGTAATGTTGAGCCGGTTGGTGTGACATAAGAAGACAAATATGAGAGTAAGAGTGCGTTGTAAACCACACTCCTACTCTCTACCAGCAAAAAATAACACACTCAACTACAGTAAGACTTTTGTGGATTTATTAGATGACTGTTTGCTACAGCAGTGTGTTAGAAGCAACAAGAGGAAGCAATACTCTTTATCTGCTTATCAGCAAGGATTCTTCATGCATTAAGAATCTGCAAGTAAAAGACCCACCGGGGTGGCGGTGATCACGGTGTACTAATGCGGGATTTATTTAAAGACATAATTGCCGTCAATGGTAAAGAGAAGGGCTTTTGCTTTCGTAAGGGTGAAAACAGTAGTCTCAGTTTTTAAATTCTGTATAGAGGGAGCAACTCATGATGTTACCAACAGTGCTGGTCCATTGTAGTTTTCTCTATTTATTAATGATATTGATGAAGGCATATCAGGCTTAATATCTACGTTTGCAGATAATACAAGGGTTGTCTGGGTGATTAATGACAGTAATGAACGTAAGCTACTACAACAAGATCTAAATGAGAAGCATTCATGAAAGTAATCATTGAAGCTACTAGGATTTTCATACCAACTAAGAAATACTGTTCGAGGCTTAGACCTAAATCCATGCCAGAAGAACTGATGAGAGATGTATCAAAGAAAAAAAAAATGGGTGAGATACTTTTAAATTATCAGGTGATACAGAAACCTAGAAAAGGTATAAACTAGTCTGTAATCAAGACACAAAGAACGTTGGGCAAGCTAAGGCAGATTACGAAAAGTCTCTCGCAAAGAAAAGAATGCAAAACAAAAAACAAAAAAAAAAAAAAAACCAGCAAAGACTTCTTTACTTATATTAACAGCATAAGGAAGGGGTTGCATCAAATTGGTCAACTTGATGTCAATTCTCTAACTGCTGATCCTGCTCAGGTTACTGAGGAACTGAATAGGTATTTTGCATCTACATTCACATGAATTCTTTAGGGAAGTTTATCAAACTGTAACAAGGAACCAAATGAATTTGTGATAACTGGAGATGTGCGCATGCATCCTCATTTCACGGAGAGTGACAAGTAGTTACAGACCTGTCAGTTCAACTTATCTTCTGTTCCATCGAAAATAATGGAGTCAGTGGCTAAAGAAGTAATGCAGAATCATTTTGACAGGAATGCAGTTATGCTGTAGTCACAACATAGATTTGTTAAGGGGGCCCATCTTGTCTGACCAATCTGATTGGATACTATGACGCAATAACTAAAGAACTAGATGCAAAAAATTAATTTGATACCATACATCAAAATTGAAGCTGAACAGCAGATGATACAAGGATTATCTAGGTGATTGATGAAGTAATCAAGGTAAGCTACTGAACAGGACCTAGAAAAATTAGGCAGATGGGCTGATGATTGACAAATGCAAAGTACTGCTTAAGTGAAGCAGTAATCCCAGATTAACGTACCACCAGTGATGTAGTCGTAAAATTAGTAGAACAGGCTACTAGGACAGCTGATGGAGTTGTGAATGATATACAACTTTGCTAGCAGGAATAAGAAGGTGTTTATCCCATTGTACAAGGCAATGGTTCGGCTGAATTTTAAGTTCTCCATACAGGCCTGAACGCCACATTTTAGGAAGGATCAGCCCGATCATAAGGGGGGGGGGGGGAGGTTGGTCTTACCAAAAAAGACGTCAGTTCTGCAAATTGCAGCGTATAGAACTAGGCTAAACAGGGTGTCTCAAAAATATTGGTACAAACCTTTAGGGGAGGTAGGTAACATCTAAAGGAATGTGAATCGCATAGGAACCCATAATCAGAAACGTCACCGTAAGTCCGTACACGGCACTATTCATCAGTTCGCGAGAGGGAAAATTTCTGGTTTACTCATTCAAGCAGTAGTCGCCGCACGAAGAACATGTTCGTATATCGACGCCGCACGTAGATAAACGAACTGCGAGCTGGCAGACATGCACCTAGTGTATGGATTAGCAGGGGACAATGGACGAGCCGCTCAACGAATTTATGGAGAACGCTTCCCAGACAGATATGTACCGGACCACATTTGCGCGTGTGCATCAAAATCTGTGCGATTATGGGTCATTTAGAGGTAACAGGAGTAGTGAGGGCAGACCATGTTCGACACGAACTCCCGCCATGGAAGAAAGTGTGTTGAATGCCGTCCAGAATAATCCTACTACCAGCACCTCTGCCGTTGCCTCTGTCTTAGGGGTGTCTCGTTGCAGTGTACAGCGTGTCTGGCACGACGATTCCTTACACCCCTTTCATCTCCAAAGGGTTCAGTTACTGTCCCTCCAAGATCATCCGGCACGTGTGGCTTTTGCGCAGTGGTTTCTCCAAGAAAGTGTTCAAGACTTGAATTTTCCAGCTTATGTTTTGGTCACGGATGAGGCTTATTTCACTCGGGAAGGCTTATTCAATCAGCACAATGCTCATGTGTGGGCTCACGACAAGCCACACGGTGTGCGCCCCCATGCGGCAGAACATCGCTTCGCAATAAATGTGTGGGCAGGTATGGCCGGTGACTGCTTAGTCGGCCCATACCTGTTACCATCCCGCATGGACTCCGCTAAATATCGGATCTTTCTTGAATAAGTTCTACCAGGGTTACTTGACGATGTTCCAGTAAATATGAGACGCAACATTTGGTTTCAACATGGCGGGGGCTTGCCCATTTTGGAAGGTATGTTCGTGACCATTTGAACAGGCGTTTTGGGTGTCGATGGATTGGCTGTGGTGAACCCGTTGCCTGGCCCCCACGCTCACCTGATTTATCGAGCCTTGATTTCTTTCTGTGGGGGGCCCTCAAATCTACCGTGTATGAATCGCCTGTGGAGACGGAAATGGATCTCGTAGCGAGACTCGTCTGCGCTGCTGCTACTGTCAAAGAAACTCCAGGTGTGTTCGACCGTGTCCGCCAATCCATGCTGCGTCGGTGTCACGCATGCATAGTGTCTCATGGTGAAACCTTCGAGCATCTGTTGTAACATCATGAAATGCATCCATCTCGTACTCCATTGTTAATATTATGTCAAATAAATGTTTACCACTAATTACTGTCTTGTGTCATTTCTGCTTCTTGTGCCTCTGCTACTACTTTCCCGTGACGTCTCCGGTTATAGGTTCCTATGCGATTCACATTCCTTTAGATGTTACCTACCTCCCCTCAACCTTTGTACCAATATTTTTGAGACACCCTGTATATCTGATTGAGGCATTTAAGGCCAAGGCCTTGGATGGATTGAGTAAACTCAATACTGATGGCATTCTTCTTCTTTCTCAGACTACAAACCTAACGGAGCATAAATTCATATTGAGGAAGACATGTTTTTCTTTTTTTTGGTTTTATTTTTAGGAGCATCAGCCACCAAAATCATATTGCTCCGTCTATATTGCCTGTATATTGCGTATGTTTTGGGGTAAATTTTTGTTTTTCTGGACGAAAGAGCCGAGTTTCCGAGAGATAAAAATCCATGCTGCCCTGGCTTGAGACTAACTAAATCAGCCACGCTGTGAAAAAGACCCATAAAAATCCCTCACATTATTGACGGGATTCGAACTCAGTTCTTTTCCACCCGGTGATATTGAGCAAGGGTCGTTGGCAGATAGAAGTGCTGAAATTTGCTTTCAGCGGGTTTGTTAGAACAAATTTTCATATGTTTTGTTTTGGAAATGGTTAGTTTGAATAAATTCAAAGTAGAACTAGACAAATTTTTGGAAAGGCAGCGTAGATGATGTATGTATGTGCGCGCGCGTGCGTTCGTGTGGCTGATACTTTACATGCTTGCTTTCTTTTATCATTTGCCACTTCTTCTTTTTTTTTTTTTTTTTTTTTTGATTTGATAGTTGTTGATGCATCGGCTTCTGTGGCCATATTGCACCTCCCAAGGTTTTTGCAGTACTTTGATCCAAGCCCGAGGCGAGAATCGAACCCGCGACATTTGGGTTGCCGGGCTAGCCGACCGGGCTAGCCCGGCAACCCAAATGTCGACCGGGCTAGCCGAGTGGTACCCACTCGGCTAGCCCGGTCGGCTATTTGCCACTTCTAATACTAAGAAGGTAATATTAAGAATCTGCAGGTGTAATGGTACAATAAAGATAGTAAATAGAGTTATAGTTACAGAATTTAAAAACTGTCTGAGACCACTGGGTGGCAGTGATCACAGTGTATTAATGTGGAATTTAATTAAAGACATAGCGACTGTCAAGAGTAAAGGGAAAGGCTTTTTCTTTTGTAAGGGCGACCACAGTTGTCTCAGAGAGTTTTCAAATTCTGTAACTACAACTCTATTTACCATCTTTATTGTACCATTATAGAAGTTAATTTTAGCTAAAGGTGATTAACCATTAACTAAGGATAATTAACCGTAAACATGACTAACCAAGTAATATGGGAGGGTGAAAAAGTAATTTGTCTTGAGTTTGGGCAAAGAAAGAAAATAAGCAGTGACTGTTGTTAAGTAACGATCTAGATGGCGATTATGAAACGCTTTTATCAAAAATGGTGAAAATTTTATTCTATATTCCGTGCAGCGAATAAATTTTATTAAAATTTATTCACTACAGGAAGTATTATCAATGCAAACGTCTCTGAAATTCTGGCAAAATGGAGTTTGAATAGCAACAAAGACTTTAAGTACTACATAGCGTTGAACTTTTATATATAATGATCATACGGTCGCCCAGAACATCTGCGCAAAATATTTCAAACGAGACTTGTTCCGCAGATGAGTTTCGACTGCAGTGTCTAACAGCGCCGCATCAACAGCTTGAGATTGGTAAAATGTTAATTTCAAGATGAGAAATGCACGTCAAGGGTACACTGACATGGATGTTATTCGCTTCAACACGTGAGAGTGCCCATTAGGAGGTATTAGTCGATGCTCGTATTTTTAAATCTATCACTCCTTTCATTTCAGACAGAGAGAGAGAGATCAAAAATACTCTTAGATATTAACCGAAGACCACTGCCGACAGCAAACGACGTAACGCTGCTTCAAACAACAGAAAAATAACGCGTCTTGGCAGAATGCGAATTAAGAAATTCAGGGAAGAATAACAAACGAAGAAAAGAAAGCTAATAATTCTTACTGCCTTTTCCATAATATATTCACGCCTCAAGATTACCGGTTTTATCAGATGACAATACGAGGTGAGTGGGAGGATGGGGAGAGAAGGAGTTATGCGACTTGCCAATTACTAAACAAATGAGATGGGTAAATCAAACGGATTTCGCCAAATGAGCATGTCCATTGTGTTTAATAGCACCTTTTTTTTTTTTCTTTGCACTGTTGCTTCCTCCTCCTACCATCGTAGTCCAAAGACAAATTTAAAAATTGCGAGCACCGCCACATTCCCCTACGAAATATGTAATCGATGCGTGTCACCTACCTGCAGGTGATTTCAGAGATCCCAGAAACGCCATTGTTAAGAGAAGGATATAAACTTTAAATCGATTCCTTCTTTCTGCAGAGTAATTCAGAAATTGTTTTTTTCCCGAAGTCATATCTTTCTCTCCCATTATGACACTCCAACTAGAATGACGTGTCCCAGATTTACAGACGAGTTTTTTATAGCTAAAGGTACAGCAATCAGAGCAGTTTTTGTTTCCTCACTTCTATTATCCAATATAAACACGTTTTGGCTAGCTTTTTCAACGCGAAGAGAAGAGGCCATCCTCCTGAGAGAAGTGGCAGGGCGTACTGTTAGTTGTACGGCAATTACGTAATTTTTTTTCGTGAGCGGAAGGTCTATTTATTATTAATGATGACGCGCCTAGCTTTAAAGTAAATAGCAGCCTTCCACAAACATCATTCATAGTTGTACGGTAGAAAGCACGAACAGTTTAGATGAAGGAGAATCATTTACAAAGGAGTTAATTCCGTTCTGGACAGAAAATTAGACATAAGCGATCGTGAAAACGTTGGAAAGTTCCTCAAACTTCTATGCGATGACTATTTTAGGCTAAATAGTTGAACGATGCACGTTAGGAATCTGTTCAGAAGACAACGCATTAATTTGAATGGAATACATGGAAGGAAAGGAATTATTAAACCAAACTAATTCATCTAACTGCCAAGAGCAATAAACCTAGCTCATTAATTTATCTCCGTGTAATGGATTTTCTTGAAACCAGACTGCGATGAAGACTGCTTCACCAGTTTCTCTGAAGGAATTAAGTTCTACCTTCTGAAATGCGCTGGTCCATATTCCAACTGACAGCTATTACGCACCTTGTTGATCCAACTCAACCAATTTTCTCTTGAATTATAAGTGTGGCTTATTCTGTGATTTTTTCTCGCCTACAGTAGATTTTAAAGAAAATATGGTCTCGCATCATGGCGGGTACACACAAAATATACTGTATTACGATCTCTTTCCTTCCATACGGTAGTAAGGGCCTGGGTTCGATTTCCGTCTCCGCAAGGGAAGGAACTTTTATGGTCTTTTTTTAAAGGGTCCCCAAATTAGTGGGTATCGAGTGCAGCTTTCTTAGTTTTCCATCCCAGAAATTCCGATTTTTCCAAACGAACAAGCCGGTCACAGAACCCGTGAACAGGTGCACCATCGCCTCATGGTTTTGGTTGTCTCGTTGCAAATCAGAACAAATGTAAAATAACAGGGGTGTCCAACTCGCAGCCCGAGTGCGGCCAGCGGCCATATAGGCAGCCTTCAAATGTTATGCGTCCCACGAGTTTAAAACTAGTGTCACAAAAAATATATTTTCACATTAACCTTTAAAAACATCCGTTTTTAATAATATTCGACTTTTCTGTATTTTTCATGTTTTATGTACCTTCCTCAGAATTTAGCAATGTTGTTATAAACATATAATAGGAATTCTGTTGGTGTTATGTACTAATTAGTGGATTTTCGTAGTTAATTATTACATGTGGAAAGAAAAGAACTGCAAATATGAATGAGGATAACAAAAATTAAATTCCCCTTAGAAAAATGCTTAATTAGTAGTAAGAAACTGGTCTTATGGCTCGTGACTCGGTTACCGCGAGCTTCAGCATTTTATCTGCTTTGGACCATAGTCAAAAATAAAATAAATAACTTCATAAGAGCATAAAACAATAATGGATAATTTCAAAAGAATTTGAAAATCTAATTTAAAGTTCCACGTTAAACAATAGTACACTATATACAGCTGCATAATCTGTTCTCCTTTTATATAATCATTTCTAAAATCAGTATTTTTTTTTAATATACACTATTTCCTGTTTGCTCGATAGTTTAATATCTATTATACAAGGAAATCTCCCGCTAATCATTATATTAATAATCTCAGTCTTACTAAAAGAAGTGAATGAAGCTCATAAAATATTTCAGGGGAAAAAAATTAAACTTAGCTAGGACATTGGCCAAAATGCAAGATTCCATGTTGTTTTCTCCTGTTAGGTTATGTTTCAACTTTCAACATATCCCAAAACCGCTTTGTCAGCGGAATTTCAAACTTCGTCCAATGCGTACCTATGGGGAAAGAGCTTCGATGCGTCGGTGGAGACATTTCATCCTCTACGAATCAATAATAATTCCAGTTCTAATCTAATGCACCATAGCTGCTTTACATAAAGTTCGTAACAGATGGAACTGTAAAAGTAAGATCTTCCTGCTGATTGCAGGCGACAATTTTATTAATGATTCGCACTTTGTGTGTTTGTGTGTGTGTGTGTGCGAGAGAGAGAAAGAGAGAAACGAACCTTTCTAAGTGAGGAACTGAATCACAAAGAGAACCTGGTATGTATTAATTACCAGTGACAATAACGAAGTGAGAGGTTAAATAATCATCGCCGCTCCTAGAATGACTACTTAATAAGAAAATGTGACAAATTACTTTGCAGATGATGTTTGTAGATCATTAGGGGCAATCAGCACATTCAAAACTCTTTTGTTTGATGTGTCGCTATTTTGTCTTAATTTTCAACATGCATTCCACTCCATTATTGGAAAATGAAAAGCTTTGGAACTTCGGAATGGATAACAAATAAAAGGACAATGTACATGGGTCTTTAAGCATAGTAATGAATTCGATAACAACGCACAGAAATTTGAATAATAATAATAACGTTCTTCAGCGTTTTGAACAAAATCATGTTATCTGTAGTGAGGCTGGCAAGTGCTCGAGTAAAACACAAAGCAAAAAACACTGGTTAACAGAATGAATGACGGAAAAGAAGGGAATATCTTGATGGAAGTTCGCGTTAAGATGTAAATTAAGGAGGACAAGAGAGGGAAAAGTCGTTTCTTTGTAAAAGTAAAAATATATTACCATCTCATTTATTATAATGTAAAAATATTACCAGTAGTAATATTTTTACCACTGGTAATATTTTTACAGAGCAAAATACCGAGCAAAATGGAATGGGAAGGAAAGGGCACATTCGCGGAATCAAGATAAAAATTATGCAATCAGGGATGTGATGCCGTGCGTTTGCTCACGTATACATGATCTGGTGTTGATCACGTATACTCCAACTACTAAAGAGCATACCCGAAACTCATTTTTATCCGTTAAACTGTTATCGTTGTGCTTATAACAGACTATATGAATTTACGATGTCATTTGCCCAAACGCATCAGCTTATTAATTTCTTAACTAAAAATTAACAGTTAAATTCTGGCTAATAACCTAAACTCAGGCCCTAGAGACTTTTAGAATTATTTATTATTTATCTTTCTAGATGAAAAACGACGCCAGCATTGTGAACAAGCATATATTCAAGAACACTTGATAATGTAATAATAATGCAAATATTGGGTGAGGTGTATTAATTTTACATGAAAGGTTTCTGATAATGAAGCTGATTGGGAGTAACGAAATTGAAATTTACCATCTTAAGAGTACTGGTTAATAAAAGAAAAATTTATTCGGATAAGTTTTTCTATTTTTTAAGATGGTACTAAAATAATTTTAAATTTTATTATCCAGTTTTTAATGAATAAGTAACGTTAGTAATGAAGGACATTCCTGCGCAAATTCTCTTTGTAGTATGACCACACCACGTGCATCTAATTAAATTAGCAAAGAAGCAAACCTGGTGAACACATTTCAATTATTCTTGTTGAGGGCCGACGTACGCTAACTCGGTCCCCTTGATTGTAAACGGCGACCGATCGTGCTATTTGATTCTTCGATCGTTGACATGGATATTGGTAAGTATAAGAAGGTATTTCCAGATGGTTAAACAGGTGATCGTTCTTCTTATACCAGTCTTAGTGTTTTCGAAAATTTCTTCCAGTTATTTTCTGTTACTTCGTCATTACTGGGTCGATTCGTTCGCTTCTTACGGCACTGAAATAGCGGACTCGTCTTTTGACAATTTCTTCCCTGTTAGCGGTCAGAAATTGACAAACTTTGTATCCGCTAGGGGCTCTTTTGGTTTAGAATATGATATGAGTATTTCAAGGCAAGTACCAGAAATATATTATTATTATTATTATTAAATCCGTTTATTAAAAATAGCAAGTGTTTGCTTTCACCCCTTATACACAGCCGACCGGCTAGAAGGGTGTACAAAATGCAAGAATTGCAATTATATACAATATGAGAAGGGTGTACAAAAAGCAAAAATTACAGTTATTTACAGTATTTACAATATAAGAAGAGTGTAGAAAAATGCACGAATACAATTATTTACAATATTTACACAAGTGCGTATATTTACAATATTGTTTACAAATTCACTCATTGTCAAGATTATAATTGAAGTAAGCTGTGCGCTTCCGAGATGCTCTTCACTCTGCACTGCTTGATTCGGAGTAAACGTCACGCATCTGCAGAACGACTCGGAACACAGACCGGGTCCCGCGACAAAGCGAAAGTTGAACAAGATACAATCGCCTTCCAGATCCCCGACATCTTACCACACAGCATCGAAATTCTGGTGAAACCCAGGAAAAGTAACACAAATAAAACGACCGACCGATGATGACAGCAATATCGATCTATGTCCTGAACTGGACGCAGTTGCTGCAACGAGATTGCATTTAGTGGAATCAATGAGTACTCAATCCAGTAGAATAATCTCTGCTACTAGATTAGAGTGCTGGACCACTCTCGAAAAGAAACTGACGCAGATACACATGGAGAACCAGGTACTTCTGCCTAAATTAGACTTAGTATCAAAGGAGAATGAAAATATTCACAACAACAATCTAAGCTCTCCTTCGCGCAGGCCCCGAGGATGAATTCTGCCAAGATAAATTCAGAACGAAAACTGGAAGCAAACGAAATCAGACAATCGTCAAACAAATATTTTGCATTCTAAGATCGACCTCGGAATTCTAACCTGGAAACGAGTGAGGCCGTCCATGCAGTAATCAACGCTAACCTGAGGAGATAACTGAGGTCAGTGAAGGTACACAATATGAGGAAAATCAGCAACGAAGGTATTATCATCGAAGCTGCAACGAAAGAGGATGCCAGAATTATCAAAAACATCCAAAAACATCCAAAGGTTGCCAGAATTATCAAGGAGCATTCAGAGGTTGCTAGAATTATCAAGGAACATCCAGAGGTTGCCAAGTTAGGTCTGAAAGCAGAGGCCTCTAAAGTAAGGGCCCCTCGATCATCATTTATGACAGATAAAAAATATACTCCGAAAGCACCTTATGGAAGACATATACGACAAGAATTTTAACGAATTTTTCTCTATTGACGACATAGCCGAGGAATGAATTTGTAATGGAAAGGATGACCAACAGCCGATCACCAGCAAACGTTAACATTATATTTAGAGTTTCTCCAAAAAAATCAGTGTAGCAACAAAAACTTAAGATAAATTATGGCTAGATTAACTAACAACTCAAATAGGGAGAAAGCAATAAAATTCCTTCAGATAAATACCGAAAGAGCGCGCACCGTTGCAAATCAGATCAAAGTCAAAATGTAAGATGAGAAAAATCGATATTCTAATAGTCCAGGAATCATACACGCATGAGGGGATTTCCCCGATCCTTCAGAGTGGTGGAAACCACCTCTGAAACAACCTGGATGGTTACTGTAGTTCGAAACCCTGCGCTAGCTGTTACTAAAGTTAGCTCCCTATTTTTCACTTATGTTATAGCGCATGTGCTCACATCACCAAACCAAAACCAAATTATGATATTAGGTTCCCCTGTAAATGATTACATCTACCCATATATTTATTTTGTCTGTAAATTGCGTTTGTCCTCTGGTCGATTTGCCTGTTTTCTGGGGGGAAAGAGGGATCCTTGCTATCTACGCCTGAGACCGACTAACTCAGCCACGGAGTGAAAAAAGCCCTTCAAGTTCCTCGCGTCATCGACAGGATTCGAACCCGGGCCTTTTCCACCCGGTGTGGGGAGGACGATGACGATATCACCGTGCTACCCGCCCAGACACTAGATCACTACCAACAAGCAGCTCTTTACCTCGAAAATCAGTTAATTCTATCCATACGTAAAAATTCTATCCAAAAAAAGTAAGAGCTCATGCCGCCACGATCTCAACGATAAGAAAAGCCAATTGGGGATTAAGAAAGAAAACTTTGGCTCTGAAATACAAAGCAGTTCTCAATCCAGTCATCACTCATGTGCTGGGGCTTGGTTTCACCGAGCAACAATAAAAAAATTCAAATTATTATATTAGGGCCACCCGTAATCTCTTATATATACCCATATATGTATTATGACTGTAAATTGAGTGCGTTCTGTGGTCGATTTGCCTGTTTTGCTGCACAAAAAAACTTGCTATCTATGCCTGAGACCGATTAACTCAGCCAAGCAGTGAAAAAAAGCCCATAAGAGTTTTTGATTCGAACCCAGACCTTTTCCATACCGGGCGGAAAGGCCCGGGTTGGGGAGGACGGTGGCAATACCACTGTATTACCCTCGCAGACACCGTGCAACAATAGTAAGAAACAAAAGAAAACTAGACACTATACAGCGTATAGTGTCTAGTGTTGTTGGCTGCTACCAGAGCTTGTCGCACGGTAAGCGCCCCAGCCTTGCAAGTCTTGCCAGGTATTCCTCATTCTCCGAATTAGTTACACTGTGGTTTCCACTGAGGAAAGGTATGCCGACAGATATTCTGGGCATATCCTTAGACCTAACTAACGACCCAAAGTGGGAAAGGCATTGCACAGAATTTCGACGAATCTGGCAGACAAACTGGGACCAATCGTCCAAAGGCGAGGTGACAAGGAGGCTTCTCTTCAACGTGGGGTTGGTCTCTCTCAAGCTACTTCCCTGGTACGCTCCTGGCTAAAACATCAGTTTCTTCCTTACAGGAAATGACTCGCTTAGAGCCAAATTACACGAACTAGGGCTAGAACAAGATCCAAACTGCACCTGCTGTTCCCCAAAAAATTGGAGTCCCTTGTTATACGAGTGCCCAATGTTTGACAACTAGAGAAGTCTGATTTCTCGGACAAGCCCACTTCCATGTAATCAAGAACATCTGCTTATTACGGAGGAATAATAAAATAATAAAAATAAAATTTTTAATTGTAGTATGACCTATATTCAATTATTCCCGTAACGGCATGGTAGTACCAGGGGTGTGCAATATCTATTCACAAAATACAGACAACAGAGATACACATACATGATGTTACATAATGTACATCGAAACTATTGTAGGCGAAAGCAGTTCAATTTTCAGTTCAGCGAGGATTATCTTTCTGTATTTTTTTATTGTTGACCATCTTCTTGCAGATCACCGTCGATCGCTTGCAGTGAGGGTAGCATATGCTTTGGAAGGAATCTGTTGGTAAGCACCAGCCGGTTATGGTCTGCTAGCAGCTATGCTGAAGACCAGAGATAAGGAAGAGGAATGCGCTAAGAGCAGTGATCCCAGAAATTCGGCTCTGTAATTTTATCGGTGGCATCTTGATCGTGAATAACAGCTTTCTTTCTGCGATGTAGAATCGGAGTCTGTGCAATTGAAGGGCGTATGCTAACTGTGTTGCTCTAAGAACCGGAGGAAGGTGGAGTTTGGTGTTGGCCCATTTTAACAGCCAAAATTCGGCAACAAATATATATTTTAAGGTTGGATTCGGCAGCCGAGGCCCATATCTCTGAGGCATGCAGTACTGTCTGGTAGAGATTTGATACGATGTACCTTTTTACCAGGTGTGGATCATTAGTGTGGAATAGCTGTTGCTTGGAAACCCAGCGTAGTGAAGTCAGCCTCGACGGCATGAGGCTTATGAGCTCGGTGAAGGATAGCTTGGAGTCGAAAACGACCCCTACATCTTTGTGCGTTTGCACAATTGGATCTAACGAGCCATTGAACGCAGGCTCCAGCATTGTTGGTCGGCCCTTTAGTGAAAAGATCATATGTGCCGGTTTCAGAGGGTTGATTTGGAGGTTGAATGTGTTGAGATAGTTGCCTATATTCTGCAGTTTCCTGTTGATTTCGTCAGCACATGTGATCCAATTTTACTTGTTGGTCACAAATGACACAATAATTGCCGTGAACAGAACGGCAACAGGACCCCCCTTGAGGCACACCAGCAGTTATATGACGCATGAAGGTCTTCGTTCCGATATTTAGCACGATGGTCCTCTTGGATAGGAGAAATTCCAGGAACCGGAGAACATCGCCGCGGAAATTGAAATATGTTTCTAAGAGATGTAGGAGTTTGGATATATAGGTGGCATCAAATGCAGAATGGATGCCAAGATATATAACAAACAGCTCCTGTCTTTGTTCTAAGGTTTCTAGGATGTGCAGCGTGGTTGTTGCAAGATTGGTTATAGTTTACCTTCCTGAGATCCCATAGTGTATTTGCTGAGTACTATCACGGAGAATATGATGAGTGATGGATGGTAGTAGTGCTTTCTTCAGAACTTTTAGCAATACGGAGGCACAAGCAACAGGCCTGTGTTGGCTTGGGAGAGTTTATTGTTGGTGTTAAGGAAGTGGCCGGGCGGAGTACCTATTCCACTGTGGTGGAAAATAATGATGTTCAAAGCATATGTTATAGGTTAAGGAGCGAATCGATTATGAAGACACTTAAGCATTTGATCCTGAACTGTGGGATGTCATCGTCACCGGTGGCTGCTGTGAGAGGAAGAGCATGAATGGCCTGTATTAGTTGTTGCTTGGAAACTCGAATTGTAGCAAGACTATCGGTGGGATACTCCTTATTTGCTGCTGATTTGTGTTTGTTGAACTCGGCTCTGGAGAATGCAATGCGATCTAGGACGTCGCCATTTCCATTTGGCGTGAAGTGATTGTTTGAAGTGGAAACTTTGGTTGAGTTGTAGAGTCCACCACACTCTAGAGCGCAGGGTTATGGTAATGGTCTTGGTAGCGGTGTGAAGGGCGATAATATTCGTCCATTTGGCCATTAGATCTATTGTGAGGCTCAGTTCGCATCCGTCTAAGATGTTACATAGGATAGTAGATTCAGCTTCAATGCATCGCACTGGAATTACAAATTGTGGAGCGGTGACCTTTCGCACAGATTTGGTTTGGGGACATTGAAGCTTTTTTTTGGGTAGGAGAGCTGTAAATATGATTGGTTGATGGTCCGATTGAAATATGTCGCCCGTGGTTTCTTCGAGTTGACATATCCCAGAAGAATAGACTATGTCAAGCAGGTTTTGGTTTGGCCAATAGTTAACTTGGAAGATCTGAAGAAATTCTGTGAGACAATTTTTAAAGTTTTGGATATACGGCGGAAGATTGAAGTCTCCACCTATGACATGAGTGGCTGTTGTGTGCAGATTACTTATTAACCAGTTAGTGGCTTCGTCGATAGCAATCACAGTTGGCGTAGTCTGCGTGGGTAGCCCGTTGGTATCGTCACCGTCCTCCCCTCACCGGGGTTCGAATCATGTCGATGACTCGAGGAATTTTAATGGGCTTTTTTCACTCCGTGGCTCAGTTAGTCGGTCTCAGGTGTAGATAGCAAGGTCCCCCCCCCCCAGAAACTGGGGTTTTTCCGTCCACCAAGCAGGCTAATCGACCAGAGAACACACGGAATTTACAGACACAAATACGGGTTTATGTAATGAATTACGGATGACCCTAACATAATAATAATAATCACACTTGGCGTTGGAGGAAGGTAGAATGCGAAGTCTATTGTGGTATCGTGATGTTTCAGAGTTATCATTAAGGCTTCGATGTCTTGAGAGGTACTTGAGGTAGAGTGTACGATGGAGAACTTTGCTGTATTGAAGCTTATAGCAACTCCACTCACTCTGCGGTTTTCGCGAGAGACAGCCAATACGTGAACGCCTGCGGGAATGGAACAGCTTATATCTGGCTGGTTAGGCTCTAGCCACGTTTCAGCGAGGCATAAGATGTTTAAAGAGTTTGATAGTACAATCTCTTCCAGTGTGTTAAGTTTGTTTCTTAAGGACCTGATATTCTGGAACATTATCTGGATGGTAGGGGAAGTTGTTATGCTTATCCTCATGTTGGAAACCGAGTGGAGGCTTTCGATAATTAGATAAGAAATCAGGACAGGGATGAGGTGACTTTGGATTCCCTCGTATTGGAGGGAGGTATTAGCAACCTTGGATGGAGTTTGCCGCAGTATGTTAGGTATGGGAAGGTTCTGGTGGTGGCATCCTTTCTGGCACGCAAGTATGGTCGCCAAATCATCTGTGACTGCATTGGGAGTACTTTTGTTGCGCTTAGGTTTCGAGTTGGATTGGTAGTGAATAAACAGCGTGATTCTAGTTCCGACGGGCCAAATGGCGACGCTTCCTATCAGGTCTACTTGATGTAGGCTACAGTCAATTTTAAATGCAGCGTATTGTTGACTCCTAGTCAACAATATGCTGCAAAATTTGAGAAAACAAACAGCGCCGTATTCAGTAGTTACGACTTGAACCCCGGTCACTCAACGCACATGTATTTAGGAAGATAATTATAAAAAAATTACAGCAGGCGCAAAAATCATATTTGAAAGCAGACGAAGAAATCTTAGGGGCTGCCTCCATGGAACCTCATTACTTTCGTTTATACTCCGGGATTACCACACGGCCAGAGGAATTCACAAGATAGAAAGTGCAACAGACAGCACCTTACTCAGTAGTTACAGGCTTGAACCCCGGTCACTCAAGACACGTGTACTTAGAAAGATTGTTATAAAGAATTTACAAGATATGCAAAACTCAGATTTGAAATCAGTCGAAATAATCTTAGGGGCCGCTTCCATGGGACCTCATTACTAGCAAATCCACCTCCCGAGCAGCAAAACCAATAGTCACATGACAAAACTAGTGCAATCCTAACAGTGATTCCTCATTCTCCGAATTTGACAAGCTGATTGTCCCTGGTTGCCCCTGAGTCAAGCTAGTTTATTTCCTGGACTTGACCTACCGAAAATGTCTTCTAGAGTCCTGTCATGTTTGGGTGAGTGTGGGTGGAGCATGCTTTACAGGTGCAAATAGAGTGCGTGCGAGCATGTGTGAATGAGTAAAGTGAGAAGCTAGTTTGTTCCACGTGTATGTATGTATGTATGTATAGTACATAGTATGTTTAGGTGCTAACGGCACCAGAGGTTTCCCCATCTCCACGTAGTATACATTGTCGTGTGATACAGAACACTCTAGAGGCCAGAAATAGTGTAGTGTTGTGTACCGTTGTTCATGTATGAGAAGCAAATGATTTCTCACATGTGAAGTGTAAATCGCAGGCTGGAAAATCCCTGGTAGAGTCCGCAGAAACCGTCCAGTTCTCTGTTGTAACCTGTAGAAGCTCTCGACCTTTAAGCGGCACTTTCCAAACAGCATCATCGGCGCGCTGAACTCCACAAACATTGATTTGTATGTGTGGTTCAGAGTTTCCGCCTACAGAAGAGAAAAGCGCAAATCCATAGTCAAGTGGAGTCAGTATTCCTGAAATTGTCAGTGAAAGTTTCCAGACTGTCTCAATGTGTTGCAGCTTGTATATAATAACTGCAAAATCTATACAATGCAATATAATTATTTTATTATTATCATCAGTTATTTCTCTTAGGGGAACACCCGGTTACAGCCACTGGCTAGGGGGTGATCATACATATACAACTATGTTACAAAATGTAATACAGTTATAAAATACATGTTATCTGATTTATAAGTACATTTTATCTGGAATATAAAATATTTGAGTTATTAATTACTCGAAAAGGCTTTTTGTATCATGTTCTCGCAAAGAACATGATACCGTGACAATTGAAGCATACCTTCTGCTTAAACACACAGAAGTGAGAGTTTCACCATATTTACATAAACAGAAATATTTACAGCCGAACAGCGTACAGCATATGAAACAACATGAGTTGTGTATAATCTATCATAATAACTATATAATGCAATGTAAGCTGTGTATAATCTATTAACACTTGCTATGTATTTACTGTGTACCCAAGTAGTTTTTTATGTACTGAATATAACGTGCTCAGCTAATTGTGAGATTCCTCTGGTTGCCTCTAGCGGGAATCGTGTCCTACATTTCTATGAATAAAGAATTATTATTATTATTATTATTATTATTATTATTAGTAGTAGTAGTAGTATTATCCACCTGTGCCTTTCCTTTTGTTCCAAACTGGAACTGTCATCCCCATGCTCCCTTTCATATTTTTTTTATTTGCTTTCCCGCTTTCATCCCTTTCATTTCCACCTGTTTCGTCTAACCTCAGGCGACGTCCAGGATTCGACCACCACGAGAATACTCATACGTTTACTTACCTACTGCCCTGGATTACCACCCCGAGATAGTGACGGGCAATGGGGATGCCTTGATTTCCAAGTGCCCCGCAGCTAAGGGGCCAGATGAACACAACACAGCACTGCAGAAACCAATCTAGCCTTTCCTTAACTGTAGGTATAACAGAGATACTACACGGAGTTGAGGAATACCGCAAGGGAGTTACCGTATGACACTTAACACTATGTCACTATTCTTGAAAAAGAATATCTGCGTTGATATTCATTTTCATTAACGATTAATGTTACTCATCAACCTAGTTGCCATTTCTAAGCTAGTACACTCTGAAAATATACATTTATGATTACCCTTGTCTCCCGACTTCCATCCCCTCCCGCTGCTCCCCTTAAGATTTACCGTGCAATTATTCTAATTTGCTCCGGTTTATTCAATAACTGTCCAAGGTCAATGATATCAACAGCTTTATTACACTCTAGAAACAAAAGTCAGAGTTGTGTTTTGATCCAATTGTGGTATGCCTTATCATAATAGCACACAACACCAACCCTTCCACAATCTAGCCTCTAGTGAACTGTAGGCATCACAGAGATAATAGTAGGTAATTGGATTGGTTAGACGAAATTGTTGTAATCCTTTTATGACTGCAATTTTATTGCGGTAATTCTATATCTTGTCCTGAACCACAAATTTCATGATTTTATCCACCACAAACTTCACCGGCCGATAATTTCGTTTTAGATCCTCTCTCTTATTGATTAAGGAAATATAAGGGCTTCTCTAGTCAAAGGGGATGGCTCCCGAGTCAATGATGCGTTCATTAACATTATAACAGTTTCATACAATCACATGCTGCTTTTTTTAATATATCTCTATGTGTACCGTATATCCTCAGGGTCTTTCCCTCCCTCTGCCTAAGAAACTTCTCCGGCGGACTATTCTCACAGATCGTTATATGTCTGAGTGAACAAGCAAGCTGACCAGTGTTGCCAACTCTTAATAATATTTCCCGCTAGCCGCATACTCAAAATCCGCTATTTTTAACACTTAACCCGCCAAATTTTTTAAATTTTCATTTGTTTGTACTTTGTAGTGAATAAAAACAAACAAACAAATAGTATATATAAATAGTTATTTATTTTCTGTTTTTAATATAAAATCAATATCTAAAAATCGAAATTAATTTCGAAATTCAATATCTCCTCATCATATGCTTCTTGTGTACCTATTTTGCGAAGCACTTCTTCAGGTAAAACAATTTTTACAACACTTTTCAACTCTTTTGAGCCCGTGTCGTACTGATAAGATTGCATTAACCATGCCAACACTCATTCTGTTGCGTGTTTTGTTTTTTACTAGATTTAAGTTGCTGAATATTCTTTCCACATCTGCATTGGATAATGGCAAAATTAAAATACCCAATGCAAATTGGCTAATTTCTTTAAATGGATTTTCACCGCTTGCATCTGGATATTTCTAAACTTCTGACCAAAACTTCATTGTATTGTTCATGTTTTCCCATTTAACAAGAGTAATGTTTATATACTGTTGCTCATTTTTTTCAATTTGATTCAAAAGATTTGTTTACTCTTTGTACTTCAGATAAGATAGGTTTTAAAAATAAAATATACGCTAAATTACTTTCATCTTTGAACATTGAATAAAGAAGTTGTGCAGTATAACGTTTGTAAGTCAAACGAGTTATTTCAAAATTTTAATTCAATATACTGTTCTAAAATTCTTGTTATAGCAACTTCAATGGATAATCACCTTGTTTGACACGAATGAACTATGTTTTTCGGATCTGCACCATCGTTTATGGCACTGTATAAATATTTGAATTGATTTTGTCGGTTGGTGGATTTCCTAAACCAATTATAAGTTTCAGCGATCATGAATTGTAGACTTCTAGGGAATGTTTCGCGGGTTGCATGAGGTACTGCTAATTGCAAAGAATGACATACGCATTTAATTAATATCAATTTCGGTACATCGGACTTCAAATGTGTATAAACGCTGTTATTAACTCCAATCATAACGCTAGCATTATCTGTCCCAATGCCCACAAATTATTTAAATTCTGGTTTAAATCGTTTCAGCTAATTCTTCATATTATTTTTGGTATATTGTAATTATGGAAGGTAGATTAAATGATACTGAAAATAGACTAGCTCTGATGCCGTAGCCTAGTGGTCAGGCGCGCGGGTGCATAAGTACACGTGCCTTGAGTGACCGTGGTTCAAGCCCGTGACTGCTGAATACGGTACTGTTTCTTGTATTCTGTGTATCTTGTAAACTCCTCTGACCGTTTGGTCGTCCCGGAGTATAAACAGAAAATTTATTTAAAGGAAGTTTACAATTTTCCAGCATTATTTTAATTGAATTTGAAATATTTTCAGCGTTACATTGATCTAATTCTACAAGAGCTAAGAATGTAGAAACTCTTTTATCGAATTGCTCATCATAATACACAATTGCAATACCTAATAGTTTTGTTACACTAATATCGTGTGATTCATCTAGTAACAAACTATAATTTGAAAAGCCATTGAGCACTGACTATAATAAACCTTTCTGAAAGTGGGGGTGTAGGATATATTTTATAACGCCGTTGCATTTTGTTCGATGAATTTTTAAAGTTTTGGCTGTTTGATCTTGGAATGCATTCTTACATAATTCACCAAGGTGGTCTATTGCCAGTATTGACGAGTGAGCACAAACAAACAAACTTAACTTTGCTTCAGCTTCCACTATTTGTAAATTCTTGGTGGGAAAATTTAATTTAGATTGGTTGCCTGATCTATTAGGTGAAAATGGTTCTTCTACTGACTTAATATGTTTGAAAGTTTTTAAATGACTTTTAATGTTATGTCGGTAATTCGGATCGCATTTCTTGGAAGCCAATCAAATACGACGAATAAAAATTATTCAGTGCCATTTCTTCGCGGTTTCAAAAAAAGGCGTCATTAGAATTTTTCCCACATTTTTAGATTTGATTCAACAATTAAAGCTATGACCCAACGGTCAGGTAGTTTGACAGCGGGCGTAACTACGTAAAATTGTTGGGGTTCTCCTCAGGGAAATTCCAAGAATAATATAAAACCGATTCTTCGCTTTATAAAAAAAAACAAAAAAAAAATTATGAAATATGATATCCCTACTATGTTTACGATGTATATCAATAAAACATTTCAATTATGAAATATTTTTATTGTTAATTAAATAATTAATTGAACAATTAATTTAATATTTGTTAAATAAATATTTCTTAATTTAAATGTTACATTGCCAAAATATATAAAATGCTAAACATTTATACTCTTCCCGCTAAAAAATCCGCTATCCGCTATTTCATATTTTAATCCGCTAAACCTGAAGCAATTATGCTAAATCTAGCGGGAAAACCGCTAAAATGGCAACACTGAAGCTGACTCGTCTTTACTGTTAACTCCTGGTTCAGACCTTCTTACAGTTGTACAGTACATGTTCAACTCATGTGACACTTAATCCAATTTATCTATGATTACCCACTCTGTGCCTCCGTTTTTAGGCAGCTTATCATATATGCATAAGCGCCTACTGTCCTCACCATGTCCATCTGTCTGATTGGTCTTCCGTCTGCATGTAATAACTGGACTCCTATTGGATGGGGTTTCATAAAATTTTATTTTTTGCTCTTTTATAAAGATTTTTTCAGCCATCCAAAATGTTATTAAAATAGTACCAAAAGAAATCCGCCGATTCGTCCGTCCGTCCGCATGTAATAAATCGAATCCCAATAAATAGATTAAATTTTAAGGAAAATTTTTATTTAGTTCTGTTAAAAATGTGTCCAGCCATCTCAAATGCAATTAAAATTGCACAAATAGAAACCCGGTAATTAGCATTTCTTCGTCCGTCTGACCGTCTATAATAACTTGACTTCCATTATATAGATTCTCGTGAAATGTTCCTTTTTGCTTTTTAGGAACGATTTGTTGAGTCCTTCCAAATTTAATTAAAATCGGACCAGTATAAATCCGTTTATGATTATTATTTTTTCATTGATATCATAAATATTATTCATTATTGTTTTGCTTTTTTTATTACAATTAGTAAATTATTACTTTGCTAACGCGCACACAATATACACACACGTGCATTAAACCAACTTGTCAACTCTCGATCAAACATTCACATTGTCAACTTTCATCTGTTTGATCGTATAAGCGGTTTTTTATTTTTTAATTTATTTTTATTTTATTTATTTTATTTTTTTTTTTGCAACCATGCTTGTGGATTAATTCCATGTGAAATCCAGAAATGGTCTGTGACTACTGCATTCTTTTTTCTTCTCCTCCATTAAACTTTTAAGTTTCCTTGCCGTCCATTTTGGCATCTTTCTTTTGTGGTATCTTCTCATCATCATGACGAAACTTTAGAGTAGCACAGTAACGAAAGTAGTTTATCATACGATTTCAAATGTTCCTCTTTCAGTTTCCCAAATAGAAATCATATAATAAATTACAAAAATTCGCATATTTAATTGAGTACTTTTATAATTACACACATGCAGAATAATTTGCTGTAATTAGAAAGGTTACGCTTGATTTAGCTCAATAGTACTCAAAACTGCCTTAAGGAGCAGGTTAGTGCGCGTCACCGCATCAAATTCATTTTTAAGAGGTGTTAATAAGAGATGGTTCCAACTTTCGTTACACTATTTTTATGAAACGATTAAGTACACGAAAGTGAACACTGGAGTAACTTGAAGAATTCTCTCCCATTTAATCGTAATTCTCGTTCTTAATTTTAATAGCTGCTAAGAGGAAGCTTTATTTCCATTTTTTTCCTTCGCTGCCCCTTTCTTTCGTGGTGAATAAAAAAATTTAAAAATATCCAAACCGGAAGTAATGTGTGAAACAAGTCAGAAAGAGAGAGATAGCGAATTGCAGAAAGAGGAGAGGGAAGGCAACAGAGGTTGAGAGATACAGACGCCTATCCTTTTTTTTTCTTTTCTCACCGCTTCTCTCTCTCTCTCTCTCTCAAGCCAAAATTTTATTCCCTCAAGTAATGCGAAACAATTTGCAATAACATATATTTGGAAAAGGTGTGCTCTGTATATTACATTTTCAAGATGGAAAACCCCTTTCCTTTCATGCGCGTATTTCTATTCAATATTATATTTAACTAGCGTCTCCTTTTCCTGTTCTCGTTTAAATATAGTAAAAAATTAGAAAAAAATGATAAGGTAATATAGTACGACGTACTAATGAAGGCCAACGGACCTCCATTATACTGAAAGAAGCAAGAAAGACCGCTAATAATATTTTTCCACTTGTCACTCGTTTGATTGATCAAGATTCGAGTGACGATTAGGCTTAAGAAATTTCCAAACGGTCTCTTCGTTCTGGACTGAGTTAGACAATCTCAGGCGGATTATCTCATGGGGTGAACAGAGTCACCCCCATGAGATAATCCTTCGTTTTTTTTTTATTTTTATTTTCAGAGCACGTGCAGTTTTCTGATTGTCCCGCAACCACACAGTTCATACAAATGCAATCACCAACCCTACTGTGAGGGTGGAGACTTATTCCCTTCTCCGTATAGGAGAAAGAGGCCGATAGTCTCCTGTAGTGGAACAGAAAAAAGGCCGATGAAGAAGAATAATATAGAACTGCAGTTCTGAATAAAAATAGCTAGGATTGAAACATAGAACGTGCATAATTGTCTTTGTCCATCATTTTGCATAACACGCCTGTTAGGCAGTTTCCCTGTCAACTTTCATTAAATTACGTAATTTCATGTTTACGCTCCCACGAAACTCAAACAGAAATAGTGGAAGTGGAACTGGGGTTACTGAGTGGAGAATGACAGGAACGGGGTGGGGGAAGTGAGGTGTGAAAATGAATAAATGAAAGAAATTAATAATAAATTCAAAGGGTTGGGAACGAGGTGGTAGCAGGCAGGATGAAATATACAAAATGAAAATCCTAAGGACATTTTTACGAGGTTAACTAATAAATGTGAGCTCATCACCTGATAATTACGTATTTAATTCTTCTATAAACTTATTAAAAATTAACTTGGAGATATGATATCCCCAATACTCGACTTTTCAAACTAAAAATTTGAAAAAAAAAGAAAAAAAAACGTATTTTGTAGATGGGTAATATAAAATGCTCCTTTTTTTTTCAGAGAATGACAAAAATCAAATGGTAGAAATATAATCCATCCTAACGAGAGCGTTTAAAACATTTTAATATTTCAATGAACTGCGTTTATTCTCACATTTACATGGCGAAACTATGCGAGAGCTTTAAATTCATTTTGTATTTCATAACCCTGGGGGGCTCACATCTGGTGAGTATGGGCTTGGCACACCCAGGGTCCTGAGCTGGATATCATCATTCTTCTCTTTCTTGGTGATTCCCTTCTACTTTTGACTCTCTCTCTCTCTCTCTCTCTCTCTCTCTCTCAGGGTTATCGGGAACTTTTTTTTTCCTGGTGCAGCATAAGCCTCAGGCTTCCTTGCATCATATGGATAATAATAATAATAATAATAATAATAATAAAGTGCAATGGCATGCAGTAGCATAGCTATGTTAAATGTAAAAAAATATGTATGAATCCAAAGACGTTGTATTTCTTAGAGATTTTCTGTAGGAGTGAGCAGCAATATGTTATATGGACGCTTTCAGTCAAGAATTGTGTGCCAAATTCTGATACGGATCGGGACCACGTGATTTTATTGAACTACACAGTTCGAATGATATGTCTCGCAAAATTCTAAAATAATGTCTCGGAGAGTCTTTAAATTATAGCATACTTGTATGCGACATAAACTTTCACGTACACAAACTACTGCACGCAATAATTGGATGAAAACAAAACACCATTCTACTCAGTGTACAGAATAGCCTAAATTTGAAAGGTGGCGGGTCATTCTCGCATTTTGGAATGCAAATACATTCTAAATATGAACCAAGTAGAGTACTGAAGGGGGAATTGATGCCCCATATTTCTGCAGCTCGAACCGCTATAGACAGAACATAGTGAAAGAACAGAAAATGTATTTATTTATTTTATTTTAACTCTATAAACACGAATAATAAGCATTATGTGAAAAGAATTCCTTGCAAAGGCTTTCCTGGATTCACCGTTGTGTTTTTTATTGTTTGTTATTTATTTATTTTATTGTTCATTATTTTATTTATTTTATTGTTCATTATTTTATTTATTGATTTTTACTTTGTTGTGTATTTTTCACAACAATTCTTGCAATTCCAATGAATGTAATCAACTGGAATTTGCATAATATACACCCTGCTAGCCGAACCAGGATTCATTAAGGCTGAATTACGAATTTATGACATGGACAAAACATTTTTTTCTGATTATTTTTAATGGTAGGAAGAACCTAGGTAATTTTCTTCAAGTGCTTGTGAAGTAAATTCTAACAGTGATGATTAATTTAAATTACAATTTAATTCATTCAAGTCCATCATTGGTCAACTTTTTACAAATTATAAAGAGTTTTCAAAACATTTTCAAAATTAGCCAAGCAGTCAATGTTTAGCAACTTTAAGTATTTCTTAACATTAGCAAATACAGCATTTATAGTAATAATTAATAGAACATAATCACTATTATTTTAATAATTTACAGTTTATCAACATATTTAAAGTGTCAATAACCATTGTATTTTATTATTACAACTGTTAATAATATTAACAGTCATCTCATTTTCTATCTCAAAGTTACAAAGTTTACATTTTTAAATCTAATTAATATGTAAACTTTTAGATAAACGTTTGCCTTCTAATAGTACTTGTTATGCTACAACTAGAAAAAGAAATCTAAAGCACGCGAATAATAATATACAAAAATCAAACCAAATTACTGTTATAAAAAGGAAAATAGATTTAATTTCGAACAATGGCACGATTTTGAATGATATTTGACGCTAATATAATGTTAAGCACATACTCGTATTTTATGCTGATAACAGCCAGTGGTTAACTGCATTTCAAACAGTTGGGTAGAAGTTCATTTAAGATTCGCAAGAGTAGCTTTAGATAACGCCTTGATTTTCCCTTTAGATAACCTTTTTTTAGCGTTGATTTTCCCACAAAAGACAACACCCCAAATACTTGACTATTATAGCTTTATATCGTTCCTTAATAGCACAAGTACTGACTACGCATCACTTAGTTTTCTACTCCCATATTTTTTTTAAAGTTATCTTTTTGGAATTTTCACACAAAACTGAAAGAGGTTGGAGAATGTTAAAACTAAACTCATTCCATTACTCTCAAGAAAAATGCTGTTTCGGTTCAGTTGTGAAGAGAATAATAAAGAGAGAGAGAGAGAGAGAGAGAGAGAGAGAGAAGAGAGAGAGAGAGAATGCTACGAAGTTACAACTCCTCATTTGAAACAAATTATGGGCGCATAAAAACAAAGTTGAAGAGAAACGAAAGAGTAGTTAGAAGCAAGTTTTGCCAGAAAAATCTGTGCAGGGTGTTATTCAATAAAGTTGAGAACAATTCATGATTTATGTCCATCTCCTTGTATATAAGACTGCTTGCAGAGTTAACAGATTTCCTAATCGCACTTTAACTCCGTTATCCGAAACTAATCGTACACGCTGGTTGCGAGATAGCGAATTAACCGCGCAGTAATTAATCACTCCAGTTTCCTTGGCAATGGATGTAGGCGACAAACGGACAGATACAGAGGGATGGTTTCCTGTCATTCTATCCTTTTCTCCCAGTCAGTAACAACAGACGGATGATCTATCAAACTGGTAGGATTGCCGCCTTGGGATACACTTATGTTCAAATGCGATCGTTACTAAGAGACGCTTTCTATCTCAAACTTGGAAAACACGAACCCAATATTCAAGTGATTATGTAGCAGTGAATAAATTTGATTAAATAGAGTTTTATATTATTATTATTATATGAAATAAAATCTGGAATATAAAAATGGGAAAAAAAATAAATATGGCCGAGTCAGAAAACGTAATCTCATTTCATTAGCTTAAGTAAGACAATGACAAATAAACTTTTCCTTGTGAATCAAATGTTTCTAAACAAAAGCACCAAAAAACATTGCTGAACCAGGCAGTAGTCAACGAAGAGATTTGAAAAATCTGTTTTTCCTACGGTGCTTGAGCTGAGAAGTAGCCTGTCGTGTTGTCTTGAGCTGAGAAGTAGCCTGTCTTGAGCTGAGAAGTACAATGTCTGCTTGCCGTTCTGGACTCTTCATTCGACCTGTCGATATAATTTACAAACAATATGAAATATACAATAACATGTTGCTTCCGTTTAATGAACACTATTAAAATCGAAGATTTGTAAAAAAACATAGGGTTTTAGAAAGGATGCACTAACCAATCAGAGAAACTATTTCTCTTAAATCTCTATTCGTGATATCCCCCCAGCACTGAAAATGCAGTCTCACCACCGCGTTATACAGCAGGACAGTGACTTCCATTTCACTACTTGCAGCTGTCGTACAAATCATAACCAAAAACATCAGCTTTTCCAGCAGCATCTTTACACCAGATGATAAATATTATGCCTAGTTGTATCATAACCCTTGTCTTTTTCGTCCGAATGCACTTTTAATTCCTCTTTCCCCTAGTTTATAAGAGACTCCTACAGCAGATTTTTGTTCTTTTGCAAAACTTTACACTTAGTTGCATTAAACTTCGGCACTTTACGCTTAGCCGAAAGTTTTTCAGACCATTTGTTCAACTTTCCAAATCATTTTGGAGCAACGTGGACTGATTTTGGTCGTTAACCTCTCTCTCTCTTCAATTAATCAACAAACTATGGCAGCTTCCCCTCTACTTCCTGGTCAGTGTCATTAAGAAGGAGGATCAGAAGTAGGCAGGGTCCTAGCACTAATCCCCGAGGAAGTCCACTTACTACATTGGTCCATTCTGAAGAATTTCCATTTATAATTACTCTCTCTCTCTCCTATCTTTTAGATAATCCCTGATCCAGCGAAGGATTTTATCAGTAATCTCACTTTTCTCCAGTTTTATAATTCCTTTTCATGGGGAACTGTATGAAAAGCTTTACTGAGAGAAAAAAAAAGGTAAATAATGTTGAAGGTCTTGTTTTCATCCAATTGTTTCACTTCATCATAATAATTGGAAAGATTGGTCAGGCAAGACTTAACATTCACGAACCGATGTTAAGGGCACCATTCCTATCCAGGTGATGCTGTATTGTATCCGTAATCGGCTTCACTCAAGTGACGGGTAATTATAGACTGGTGACTCAAGTCACCAGTCTATAATTACCCATCATTTCGGTTTTGCAATCTAAGGGGGAGGGGTTGTCATGAAGTCTAATGATGGTATCCTTAACATATACAACGATCTGATGCAGTCGCACGCAGCCATTTAGTATAACCGGATGTATGCCCTCCACTCCTGGATCCTTAGCTTCTTTCACTTTTAGTGACTTTTCGACTCATCTTTTCAGACCCGTCTCAGAGATCGTAAAACGATTACTTTACAGCAATCTGACTGCTCATATATCGAACTACGGTAGAACAATTAATTGCTGTTCCGCCATGGTTCGGATAGGCTTTCAATCATTGCAAAATGCTTATTCGCCTCCTCTGTCACTGCTGATGGGCTTCCTATGATTTCTTCCCTTTGAACAAGTAAGGAGTCTAACTAGTTCACTCTCGTATATTTTTTATTCACGTACGAGTAGAACTCCTTTTCCTTATCCTTAGCTCTCTTTGGCAAGCGATTTCTCATAGTCAGCTTCGCCTGTCTTATTCCAACTGTGGTTTTGTTACTTAATCTGCTTATAATTCTCATATAAATAGGTTTTTCTCAAATGTCTGCAACTGTTCCATGTTTTTATTTTATCTTTTTCTCAGTTGTTTTTTCTTTTTCTTTTTCTTGCTTGCCCATTCAAAAGAAAGATGCCAAAATGGCATCTTTCTTTTGTTGAATTTGTTCACTGGAAGTAATGTTTTTATGATATCCAGAATATCATTTTTGAATACTTCCCATAATGAACTCGTACCCAATGCTTATAGGTGCCTTTCCAGTTAACACAGAAAAAAAAAATACCTCGAACCACTATAATTCCCACTCTTGAGGTTGGAACCCTAGAATTTCTCTCAACGCTACTCAGTTCACGATACTATAGTCACTACTAACTATTTCTGTTAGTTCCTTGTTCTTTATCTGAACATGTTGCAATAAATATCAATTATCCAAATGGTACACGAAACTATATGGTGTATTCCCTGTCCACGATTTCGAATCTGTAAGTGGTATAATGAAGTTACCTGTAATGAGGCAATCACACTTGCTTGCCCATTCAAGTTACGTAAAGAGATTTTTGTCATACTCCTCAGAATAGTTTAGACTGCAACATATCCCCATTTTCATCCCATATCCAACATTATCTTCGAGTAAATTAGACATCAACATTTCATAGTTTTCTTCTTTCCTATTACCCAAAAAAAACATATACTATCGCCTTAAACGATTGCCAAGCTGCCAGTTCAACCTCTCCTTTAACTGGGTTTCAAACGCCTCGTCTTTCAGGACTTTCCTAATTTGGGGTCTACGAAAATCCCTACCTTAAGTTTGGCATATGTTAAATTAGGAAACACACTTAGTCCCTTAACGAAATTTTTCGTCAATCCAAGTTTGATGTGCAGGGATTGAAGAATAAATTTGTTTGATGTGCAGGGATTGAAGAATAAACTTGTTTGATGTGCAGGGATGGAAGAATAAACTTGTTTGATTGCACTAAAGGAATATATTTTACATTCCATTGTTCTGGTATAAACTCTTCCGCTTGTCCCAATGTTGCACAACATAATGTTCTTCTGTCGCACGGCTGTTCCACAAATACATAAAATAACAATATTTTGTGAAACCTCCCTGGAAACCAACAAGCAAACTAATAACCTTAAAATCACCGCATATGTTCCAACCATAATCGTGACATTTTATAGCATGTAGAACCTTAAACCTTAGATCTTCGTGACTTTCTTTATGTCCACAGGAACTGATGGAAATTTGTTGCCATTATGAAGCAAAACTGCTTTTAAACTTAAATTTGAGGCATCTATGAATAAACGCCATTCATCTGACTTATGCACGACACCTAGTTCATTCAGAAGTCCAATAATGTCTTTGCAAAGACATATAATGTCCTTCGTAGCAAAATATTTCGAAAACTTTTCATGCCTTTTTCGAAACACTGAAATCTTTGTTTCTGCTGCGAGTATATTCCACTGCTGTAACCTAGAACCTAACAGTTCAGCTTGTTCTTTCGACAAATTTAAGTATCGAACAAAATCATTCAACTCATCTTGTTTGATCAAATGTACCTCACTACCTGAACTTACTGGCTGATAGTCGACATCTTGTGAAGTGGAGACTTCCGAGGAATCCTTAACTTAAACTTGATCACTGTTATCTTCCCCACTATTGTTATCCCAAGTTTACGGGTGCACTGGTATTGGAAAATCGTCACTGTGTGGAACGGGCCGAATTGTAAAAGGAATATTTAGATATATTATAGCGTGTTTGTTTTTTTTAGACATACCAGATATATTTGTCATACAGAAGTAGCAATCATTAATGTGGTTAGATGGTTCTCGCCAAACCATAGGGACTGCAAAAGGTAACGCTTTGAGTTTGCCATGTAACCACTTCTTAAGGTTTGTCATACAGGTAATACAACACTTGTGAAGCATCCAAGGTTTGTCTCGATCACCGATATTACATCCGAAATAAAAAGAATACGAAAGTTTTGTAATGTAATAGATATTTTTCCTTTGAGTCTTTGGGGTAACCCGTCCACAAACATAATAAAAATTGTCTGGATGATTGATTGCACTTCCTGTGTGTCTACTTATTCATTGTGGCACTAAATGAATTTCTGAAAACATAAATTCAGTTTTGAACACTACGATTTAAAAACAACACAAATTCAATTTTTATCAAGACAAGTTAGAGGTCTGCTCGGGCCTGACCCTCGGACCGAAGTCGGTTCGGGTAACACGAACGATGTTTGCGATCGGGTCGGGTACAAATAATCATAATGAATTGTTATTTCAAACATTTCGGACTTTTTCGGGGTATTTCTTATATATATATTTTGAAATATTTTTTATGTATTTAAATTCTTAAATTTTTTTTAGAAACAATGTGCATTATTTGTCTGTGACAATTTTAACTGACCAATAAGGCGCACTTCGCCAACGTCTCCAAAATTCACCGAAATTTGTACTCTTTCGTGGAAAAGACCCGCCAGCAGTGCAAGCCTCGAAAGAAATTTCAGTGCAGTTCGATTAGCGGTGCAAAAGCGTCGAACCAATTTCAGTATCGAAAGTGTTGACTCTATTTTATTTCTGCACAACAATTTGCAATAAAAAGCGCGTGAATAGAAGGTGGCTGGTAAAGTTGGATATCGATATTCGTTTTTGAATTATGTTAAATATGGTAAATTTAAATTTTTTTACATTTTATTTTTTTAAAATTAATATTGATAATTATTTTGGATAATAACAATGCAGTAATTAAAATTCTTTATTGATAGAAATGTAGGACACGATTCCCGCTACAGGCAACCAGAGGAATCTTACAATTAACTGGACACATTACATTCAGTACATAAAAAAACTACGTGGGTACACAGCAAATACATAAAATACATTGACAGTGCAATATACACAGCTATTATTACAATAAACAGATTTTATAGTTATTATAATAGATTGATTATACAGAGCTTATATTGCATTACAGTATATAGGTTTTATACTTATTATATACAAGCTGCAACACATTGAGACAGTCTGGAAACTTTCGCTGACAATTGCAGGAATACTGACTGCACTTGACTATGGATTTGCGCTTTTCTCTTCTGTAGGCGGAAAAATCAATGTTTGTGGAGTTCAGAGCGGCGATGATGCTGTTCGGAAAGTGCCGCTTGAAGGTCGAGAGCTTCTACAGGTTAGAACAGTGCACTGGACGGTTTCTGAGGACTCTACCAGGGATTTTCCAGCCTACGATTTCCCAGATATTAACGAAGTTGAGAGCAGCGGAGCACAGATTAAGCGCCATTGTGAACTTTCTCGCATATGCCAGGTGCTGGGCCGGGGTGTATCTCAGATTTATGCAGAGCTGTGATTTTGATGTTGTATAGGGTAGGTAAGCCCAATTGTTGGCCCACTTTAGGACCCAGAATCCCAGCCCCCAGAGTATCTTCAGACTGGGCATAGGAGCAGCCGACCAAACTTCAATACCATAACTGATGATAGAACTAAAGTAGTAGAGGAGAAATTTTCTGAGTTCCTAGTTGTTTCCTAGTTGTGAGCTCTATAGAAATCAAGTTTCATACCCCAGAAAGCCCGCAATGCTCTTGAACGCAGTTGCTGGATTTGTTCCTTATACCTTAGGTTTTATAATTATTATTGTTATATAATTATTAATATTTAATTTTGAATCTGAAAGTTTATTTTTTATGTTATTACGAAGCTTCAGAAACTAATACTAGGGATTTTATTTATATAAAAAGTTTCAGTCTGGCTGGGATAAAAATCGGTTCTGGTGGGTCGGGTACGGATAATGAATTTGAAAAAAATCAGGCTCGAACCGGGCCGGGCCAGGTTTAAAAAAAATCGGGCTTGACCAATTTTATGTAGGCCCGTGCAGACCTCTACTACACAATACACAGACGTGGTAACTTATAGTTCTACTCATGTGAAAACACTGAAAGGAAAAATATTTGCGAATCAGCAGGTAGAGCCTGAAATTATTTTACTGCTACTGCAAGGGTTGCGGGCCGCACCCTCCTACTCTCCAGGGGCTGTTTATGTTTGGAGGATAGATTTATAACCCTGAGAACATGTCACGATCAGTTAATATTTGGAAAACCTTGTCACACCCTACAAATATCCTCATCAAAAACGCTAAGTGCGCTCTCTTCAAATTGTAAATTATTGCATTGGAATATGAACCTAAGAACCATAGGTAGATGTCTGATTATTATTATTATCTTATTTCTCCCTGATTGGAGGTTCCACCTGGTGATGGGTATTGCTACCAAGTACACAGGGTGATTGTTATGTCTGGTGTTACTGTTGGTCAAGGAACTCTCTGACTACCCTATAGGTGTTCGGGATTGCGACTTTCTGGAATTCCTTGTAGTTGTTCGCTGGGAGATCTATTGCTATTAGGCTGTTATGTAAGGTCTTTGGCACCATACCTGTGGCTGACACGATGATCGGGATGGTCGTTGCTTGTTGCATATGCCACATCTCTTTGATCTCCTATCTTAGGTTCGTGTTGCCAGTTTTGGGTACCGCTATGTAAACCAGATAGGTAGCCTTTTCCTTCTTGTCCACAAGGGTTATGTCTGGTCTATGTCTGTGCGGGATTGTCCTATCCGTTATTATGGCGCGGTCCCAGTACAGCTTGTGGGTTCTGGTCTCTAGTACTGCCTGGGGTTCGTACTTGTAGTACAATACACTTTCTTCAATCAACTGGCATTTCCTTGATCCTTATTATTATTAGTCATATGGTGCAAGGAAGGCTGAGGCTTATGCTGCACCAGCCAAAAAAAAAAATAATAATAATAATAATAATAATAATAAAAAAATAAGTGCCCTGAGAGAGAGAGAATTGGCAAAAAAGAGAAAAATGATGATATCCAGCTCAGAACCTGGGTGTGCCAAGTCCATACTCACCAGATGTGAGCCCCTGGTGATTAGGTTTATCACAAGAAAACAGAGGCCAGGATCGATTGCTGATATATCTTAAAATGAATCAGATCTCATACATTAGTGGCTAGATTATGTGAAATTGGCATATTTTGGTAAAACGTAACTTCCTCTATATTTAATAATTGTGACATGATGTGAAACTATCACGGTGATTTTAGAAATCTACCCATAAAAATTTGTTCAAAACAGCATTTTAAGTCCTTGTAGGGAAAACTCGTGTTGGCTAGTGTAATTATAATCGTCTAATCTGTAAAAGCCAGAAAATTTAATTGTATTTTTGAGCGCATGCATTTTCAGCCATTCATTTTCAGAAACATTATGGTATTATCATGTAAATTCTCTAATCTCAGTTTTCATAAACAATTTGATTCCTAATACTGTAGGTCTAGATTGAACCAAGAATGTCACTGACTATCAGTAGCTCTACGTTAATGACTATATATAAGCCAAAGCGGTTAAAACTGATCATTTATCAGTTTCAGCAGTATAAAGTATAAGTGGTAAACGAATTTATTTGAACTAAGATTGATATGCCCTAACTGCCATACTTCGGCTCCAATTTTAAAATTTCCATTTTATTTTTTTAACCAGTATTCAATGTTTTATTTGCTTCTTAAACCAGAAGCAAATAGAACATTCGGGGAAGTAAATGCTCAACTATAAAATTGTATTGCAAAAGGCATCTTGAGATAACATACGAAAACAATTCACAATAGAATTAACTAGCATAGTTAATTCTAAGTGCATTTTTAACTACAAAGATAACTGAGGTATTGTTTTATAAGGTTCGATTTGGCAGTTTTACTACAGGACTTGCGCAAACAGGTCCTGCAGTAAAACTTTCTACCACCGCCTGTGCCGAACTAACTAGATTGGGTTGATGTAAGAAGTGGGATTCCCCAAGGATCAGTATTAGGACCACTGTTGTTTTTGATTTTCATAAATGACATTGATGAAGGGATAGAGGGCGTGATGTCTAAATAAGTAACGATTGGTAGAGTAGTTAATGATCACCGCCAAACACAGCTTCTTCAGAGTGACCTAGATAGACTTCAGGAATGGTCAGAAAAATGGCATCTATGCTTTAACCCAGCAAAGTGTAAGATATTGCACCTGGGGAACAGTAACGCCAAAATAACTTATACACTTGGTGGAGCTGAACTAAAGCTGGTAGTGGAAGAAAAGGATTTGGGTATTACGATACAATCAGACATGAAGTTCTCCTAGCATTGTAGACAGGTTGCAAGGAAGGCCCATGGTGTCCCATCGATGATTTAACGAACATTTGCTAATAGAGATAAGGACATCATAATCCCATTATATGTGGCTATTGTTAGACCACACTTGGAATACTGTTCAAGTATGGAGACCGCACCTAAAGAAAGACATTATGCTTCTTGAAAGGGTCCATAGATGGGTAACTCGCCTGGTTAGATCGGCAAAAGGTCCATATGAGGAAAGACTTCGAATATGTGGGTTGCAGAACTTGGAAACTAGGCACCTTAGAGGAGACTTGATTGGGGTGTTTAAGGCTCTAAGAGGCATAAGCAAAATGAATAAGGACGAAATTTTCACGGTTATAAATGATTCTAGAACTAGGGGCCATAATTTCACGTTACAGGGGGAGATGTTTAGACTGGATTGCATGAAGTTTTATTTTAGCCAGCAAGTTATAAATTAATGGAATAAGTTACCTACTTGGGTGGTAGAGGCTGACATTTAGGGGAAACCTACGGGAGGAGGGAAACGCATAGGTTGTCTATTTACTTTTCTCTTTTTTTTTTTTAATTTCTTATTTTATTATTTAATTTTTGGCTGGTGCAGCATAAGCCATAGGCTTCCTTGCACCATGTGGAAAGAAAAAATAATAACAATAACTCAGCTCCAAGAAGGGTCTTAATGCGTCTCAGCTAGAAAAGAGACCAAATCCATTTGTAAATTTCTGAACTATAATGGATCCCTTGATAAGGGATATCTCAAGATCCTTTGTGGTATCAAGATCCCATTTTGTATCAAGTACTAATGAACGAGGATTGTTTGATAATTTTCTATCGTATCATAGAAGATATATATATATATATATATATATATATATATTTTTTTTTTTTTTTTTTTCACGATAATTAGAACCATTATACGAACGCATGCAAAGTTATCGTTCTTAATTTACAACACTTTTTAAGGTCATTAAGTTGGAGCGTGCATAAATGGGGAAAAAATCGAACGGTATAATAAAACCTCAATAAAAAGTGGTTATCAAGTAAGGAAAAGATTTTCACGAAAACAGGGTAAATACATTAGGATAATCTGCTACCTTTACACAACCTTTAAAAAATTGGATGACAATTTAAACATGACAGATCAGGCATCGAAGATGAACATCGCAGTGGACGTCCGTCAACTTTGATTCACTCCAGAAAACATCAATAAAGTTCATGACATGATGGATGATGCAAGTAACTGTTAGAGTAACAGAAGAAGCTACGGAATCTCAATTGAAGGGGTGCAAAATATCCTGTCAAACGAGTTAGATATGACAAAGCTTTCTGCAGGATGGATCCGCCACCTTTTGACACGCGATCAGAAACGACTTCAATTCAAAATTTCAAAACAACTTTTTGCTCCTTATCAAGCAAATTCAAAACTTTCTGACCATATATGCAACTATGGATGAAAAATAGCTTCATTACTGCCAACCAGAATCAAAATATGCAGAAAAAAAGGAATGTCTATTCATCATCTCCAAAGAAAGTCGTCAGTCCAATCGGCAAGCAAGATCATGGAATGCCTTCTGGGATCCAATAGAGCTAATAATAGTAGATTTCCAAAGGGACAAACCATAAACGGACCATACTATCTTAACTTAGTAACTAAATTGTGATCTCCCCACCATAAAATTGGACCTGTTCACGCATCGACTGGTGCCATGGCTGAAATTCATCAGGCTTTCAGCACGTGTTTGCTTAATTTTTTGGGGAAATTTGTACTTCAGGCAGAGTTTGTGCAGCAATGCTGCTGAGTCATACTATTTCCTGTTTTATTATTATTTTATTTATTTATTTAAATCAGATTTAGGCGTACGTCCTACCCCAGAACAGCCTACAAGCTAGGGGGTTTCTTTCTAATTCATAAGGAGAGTTACATTTACGAAATTATCTAAGTTCAAGGGATAAAGAAATTAACAATATTACCTACATAAATATTAGGAACACATAACAGTCAAACATCCACATGTTTATTTAGGAAGAACCTTTCTTTTGCCCAATGTCAATCTGGTAGTTGCTTGGCAGGAGGGTGTATATACGATGGACGATGTCGGTCCGGTAGGCCTTTTTTTCAGAAAATCGGTCACAGTCTATGTCCAGAGTGAAGAACATTCCTATAGTGTTGGATGGGAACGTCTGATCTAAAGATTTTATCCTATGGCGATGGGTTCTGCTCAAAGAAATACTTGGAATTTATTTTTTAATATTTATTATTATTTTTTTTTGTGATGGGTTTTGAGAGGAAGGGGGTTGTTGTTGTTGTTGTTACTTTGGGTTTTAGGAGCATTAGCAAATAAGGCCATATTGCTCCGGGGATATGCGATGATCATTCTCTGACCTTTCCGCATCCTCCGTATTTGGTGGTCACGGGCTCGAACCCTAGTCTAATCAAGAAGCGTGTACTACGCACTGCTGCTCCTGCCCACCTGGCTACGGAGGCGCGCCGAGAGGGGAGGGGAGACGTTCGCTTTGATTAATATGAGTTGCTAGGGGACCCAATCCAGGTTTGCCTGAAGGATACTTCCAGAGGTGGTAATTTGAGGTGGCTTTCCCAGGTAGCGGTTAAGCCACCTCAAAATCCAGTATTCTACAGTTAGGAACCTCCTGAGATAATCAGCAGGCGCAGAAGTCACGTCAGTCAGTCTAATCCAGGCATCTGTCCGTACTCCAACTGCTGTTTTCGACTGAGCAAAAATTTAAATTTTAGTATACAGCGTAAGTGTGTTAAGAGTGCAGATAATTTTTGTTATGTTTGTTGTGAAGCGACATTTGCATCACAGAAACATACCATTACTCCGATAATAAAAAAAAAACATACAACCGTTATTTTGGCTGCAAGGTTTGGGACTAAGACAAAAGCTGCGTGTCTCATATTTGCTGCAATACTTGTACTTCTAATCTCCAGCTGCGAACCTTCACAAAGGCCGCTCAATGCCTTTCGCCGTGCCTAATGATATGGAGAGAGCGCCTTCAGATCATATAACAGACTCTTATTTTTGAGTCCGTTATATGATCTTAATTTTGAAGAGGAAATTCCTTCTTCAGTAGGAAATTTCCGAGAAGAAAGAGTGGACCTTAAACTACCCGAATATACTATCTGCTACTCGACCGGTACCTCACGGAGGACTTCCCGTTCATGAGCTCGCCTGAATACGTTTTAAAATCTGATGAAAGAGTCAGGTGATGGCTGAGATTAATCATCTGAACTCTCCGCACCAACAGATCCGGATTTCATTTGTAGAGCCACACAAAATTACCCATAACGAATTAAATGATCTTATCAGAGATCTAGATTTACCAAAACTTTTAGGCTCCAGATTGCAACAGTGGAATCTCCTTCAAGTTAATGTTAAAGTGCTGTATACCGTTGCCTCAAAAAGATTTAACCATTTTTTTTTAAAAATGGAATATATATATATATTTTATATTTTTTTAAAAAAATTTAATGGTATGGTTTAATGGACCACGACCCCCAAGGTTTGAGAGTCTTCAGAGATTCTTCTAAATTGAGTTTAAAAGCAGTGCTACTACAGAATAGCAACGTACTACATCAATTTCAGTAGGAAATTCATCAAAGACAGTAGGAAATTTAAAATCGAGAAAGGAGTTCGACAAGGAGACACAATATCTCCGAAGCTGTGTACTGCTGCCCTTGAAGCTCTCAGAAGAGTCTGAGAGCTTCAAGGGCAGCAGTTTAGACTGGTCGCAGAAAGGAGTCAATGTGAACGGAGAGTACCTAAACCATTTACGATTTGCAGATGACATTGTGGTCATAAGCCACAATCCCAAAGAATTAGAGGAAAATCTTAATCAGTTATGCACAGTTAGTAAAGATTTTGGACTAAAGATGAATATGGCTAAAACAAAAGTAATGATGAACAAGTATGCCACAGAAAGGGAAATAATGATTGAAGGAGCAGTATTTGAAAAGGTGGAGTCATATACTTATCTGGGACAAGTTATTAGCTGTAATAATGATAAATGGCTGGAAGTCAAGAGAAGAATCAATTTTGGATGGATAGTATTCAGGAAATATAGTCACATCTGAAGAGCAATATCCCAGTTTGTCTGAAACGTAAAATAATGAACCAATGTATACTCCCAACCATGACTTATGGAAGTGAAACTTGGGCACTCACCAAAAGAATGGAAGAGAAGCTGAGCACTACCCAGCGAAGAATGGAACGAATTATATTGGGAATCAGACTGTTAGATAAGAAGAGAAACACATGAATTAGGCAGCAAACTCAAGTAAAGGACATTCTTATCAAAACTATAGAACTAAAATGGTCCTGGGCAGGACACATAGCTCGAAGACATGATGACAGGTGGACTAAGAAAATAACAGAATGGTACCCAAAAGGAGCTAGAAGAAAACCTGGAGGACAAAGGCGGAGATGGATAGATGAAATTCATGAGTTTGTGGGTAGTAAATGGATGGCCAGTGCTCAAAACAGAAGGAACTGAAAAGTAGCTGGAGAGGCCTTCATCCTGCAGTGGATTGAAAATGGCTGATGATGATGACATCAATTTCAATAGCCATGAAGTTCATATGAAAGAATCATACAATAACATGAATCTTATTGAATCCATCAGCTAAAAGGAATATCAATGGTAGATTTGAGGATGGCACTAACTTTTAAGTTAGTGCCATCTTGCAATGCTAGCTGACTATTGCTGGATTGTGGCAAGCGATGTCCCATATATGGGTACAAACGACAAGCAAAGAAGCGAAAATGTGAATCTAGTGATTTTATGTATTTGTTTCCTGATAATGTGATTTAATTTTTTTTTCAATAATTAAAAATGTATAAATTCTTATTATTTTAAACTGTTTTGTAAATTTTTTATAATATATTTTTTAATGTAAGGTATACGGAAACAGTACGGTGGATGTACTTTATTTATCCCATTTTAGGCCTACGTAACGTATTTTATAGAACATCGCAGCTATTTTCAAAACTTGAACAAAATAAATTTTTAATGCTGATTTATCAACTTCACACATCAAAAGATTATATAAAAAATGCTTTCATCAAAGAAACAAAGCAATAGTGAGAATTTGTTGACTAGTGTTATTGTCCCATCCACCATACTGGTGGATGACCATCTGATTTCCACCAGTTTTCGAAACTAAAAATTGGTGGAAATCAGATGTGGGATGAGATGTAGCAGCCGCATACATCTTTTTTCCCCTCTGGAAATTCAGGAAAGCTACTATAAAACGGGGATCGTGAATGTGGAGCATCGCTGGAAAAACTGCATTAAGTTACAAGCAGACTACATCGAAAAATAGAATGAAGTCAACTTCAGATAACAGTTCTTTCTATGCTCGACTAGAAACTTATCAAACAATTCTCATATATGACGTCGAGATGGAGTCGCAGATGCTCGCTACATCATCAAAATGTTTATTTTTATGCTAGTTCCCAAAGGATCATCTTGCGTTCCATCAAACTGGAGTATTTCTCAACTTCCTTCCAACTGTTTCGCCGAACCTCCAACTTTTTTCTGTTTACTTTCGTTTTTTTTTTTTTTTTTTTTGGTGTTCATAACTTATTAAAATACTACCAAACAGAACAAGCTCCCGTACATTCAAGACCTTCAATATTACATAACAGACAAGATAAAAAATAATTGTAATTATACAGAGAAAGAAATGCGCTGTGCTGAAAAAAGTAAGCCGGACACCTGCATGTTTCGAAGAAAATTTCATTGATACAATATTTATTAACATGTCGGCAAACCTTTGACCTTAATTGCCCATTCTGACTCACAAAAACTGCATGCAACACACAACCGTCTAAAACTTTATTAAAATTAAAATAATAATAATATAAGACCGGATAAAATTTTGTAAAAAATAAAAGATAAAAATTACAATGATTACAAAAAAATACAATGATTGTACAATTAAAAGCGCTAAAATGATAGATAAAAATAAAATAGGAAATTGCACTATACGGAATTAAAAGCGATAAAAACAACCGTATCTTTCAGCGGCCACCGCCTCCTTTATGAACAGTAGGACTTAACAGTACATCCTTAAATAACCGCAGGATCACGGCTAGCAGCACGTCTTAACTTAGAATCATGGACATTATCCTCCACACGTACATGGAAACCGGAAAGGCTCGGGAGCGTGCCGGAAGGAACCGTTCATCCTATCCAAGCATTACGGTTTCAAAGAGGGTATGAATACGGACTCCTCTGTCTCTATTGATGATATTAGGTTGTAAAGAACAAATCCGCAAGCTCTCGAGCCATTTGTAGTTCCAATATCTGTGCGAATGATCAACTATAATATGACGGCATCGCCTGGAGAAATTCGGTGGTTCTCTTCCCAGAAATGTTCAGCCACGGCCGATTTCCAATAACCTGCGGTCTTTATTGAGTTAATATACTGTCCTTGCCCATTCTGCCCTTGTCGGTAGACTTCTAACCGATTTTTGGTAACGGGAAAGCAGCATTTTCATTAATTTCTTCTTTACAGCAGTCAATCTAGCTACTGGTCGCAGAAAGGAGTTCTGCGACCATTTTGGCCTGTCCTGAAGCCAATGTTCCAATTCATCCCAAAGGTGTTCAATGAGGTTAAGATAACACAGTCAAAAATACAAAAGACCTCACTGGTTCGTGACGTCAGCTGCTGAAAGCCATACGTTGAAACCTTATTGACATCCATACGATATCGCCGAAGAAATATTCGATGTTGATAAATTGTTTTTACTTTCCTTAATTTATAAAATATATTACGTTGTAACGACAAATATGTCGATAATACAAGTCAAAATTCTAACAACACATTAATTTTTATAAATGAATGGACTACTTAGCACATCAAAAAATTTTGATGTGCTAAATAATTACAATACATATTTATTTTTAATGCCAATCATTTTCAGTAAGTTTGGATTACAAAGTAAGTAATTATGAAATCTTTTACAATCCATAAGTAACCAACAAAATACTATTCACAGTATTTGTTTCCATTTTATTTCTAACGTTGCTCATCGATTGCTAATTAATGAAAATACACTCTCTACGTTCCCATTGTGTGGCAAAAATAGAAAATATATATTGAGCAATTTTTAAAAGCTCGGAACGTACTTCGTAACTCTTATATTGATTAAATATTCAGCTCACTTTCTACTTCCAATTATAATTTTTTTTTCTCAGAAACAATTTCCATAAATTGGAGAAATAAATTTGATAAATTGGTGAAATAATCTACTATCGTCGATTTTCGATAAGACCAGAAGTGGGCAACCGCTGGCCCGTAGTCAATTTTAAAATATATATGTAATAAAAGGCCCTCCGAAATATATCATGAAATTATGTTTATTGTAATTTTGTTATATTTTCTGTTATTAAATTGTTTTTAACATTTTTATGCGCGACGTCTAATGAATCAATTGAATTTGTGCCATATATCACGACTCGAGTAAGCTGCAGTGTTGCCAAACGGTAAGTAAGCGTAGCTTCTTCTGGCAACACTGGTAAGCAGGCATAGACTTGCACGCAGTCAGTAGTGATTTCGTACCCTTTGCTCTGCAGAATGTGATTGCAGTGCACGTGTACTGTATACATATTTTTATTAGGATGGCTATACCATATAAATAGAGAAAGGTAGATATGAAACTTTGCATCTTTCAAGGAAAGTGGACAAATGACTATTTTGTGATAGAAATAAATAATAAACCAACAATTTTTTCATTATGCAACATTTTAATAATCCTAAAAATCGTGGAAAGATTAAAAAAAATGGTCCGCATGTATCTCAGAGACATGTTATTTGGCTCGACATTTAAAAAGGATGTCCACCCCTGAATTAGACAAATGATGATGATACAGCGCACTTGTGTAATTTTGTGATAATACAGTCCACTTAGTGGAACCAGCGCATTGTTTTTGTTTATTCAGTTGTATTGAGCGAAGGTGCAAACGCACAGAATATTTTATGAAAATTCATTTTATGATGAGGCGATTTCTAAAATTACAAAAAAAAATAGGACCCAAGTGTAAAATCCGCGAGGACGTCCGAGGATACCCTAAAAACCAGGACATGTCCTCGTAAACTAGGACGTCTGGTAATGCTAGCCTTGAGTGACCGGGGTTCAAGCTTGTGACTGCTAAATATGGTGGTGATGTTTCTTGTATTCCCTGCATCTTGTGCACTCTTCTGATCGCATGGTCGTCCCAGTGTATAAACAGAACATTTATTTATTAAATTTTATTTATGTATAGAGATAGAGGTATTTATTCTATGCCTTTAAATGAGTTGTTTCTTGAACATTAAAAAGCTTTTCACTATTTGTAGCCAACTCTCTGTATGCCTACATACACGCGTGTGGGGAAGCACCCAGAATTTTGCTCCTACAGATTGTTCTTTGGAAGAATGTAGCAAAGAACACGGAGCTATTAGCTTATTTTGGAGAACGTTTCAAAATACAAAATTCAAAATACATTTAATTACCTTAAAGATTTGTGACGCTTCATTTGAATTACCCTCCAAATCTTTAAGAAACTCGAAGTTTGAATTACGTATATCAAATTGTAATTCTGTCTTCCTTTGTATTAGACTTTTGTTTCTACCTCAGTTTCAATAGAAATATTATTTCATTCTAGTAGGACAAAATGACCAATAACTTTTTGTTGTTGACCAATTACTTTGTCTTATTAAGAGTTAAAATGAAAAAAAGAATAATGTCCTTAAAGCTGCATGAAAAATTGTCGTTTTATTGTGAAAAACACGGTTTTTATTAAATAAGCTGACATTCTGGAGCCATTCTATGTCTCCAAAACTTTTAATTGAAGAACAGCAAGGAGAAATTTCTTATATGCATGTGCGCACGAGAGAGAGATCATTTTCTTTATGAAATAACTCAAAGTAAAATTACATTACTGTTTTCCCTTTGATCTTTGCGACTCGGTTTCCAGCACGAGCAGATTTTATCTCAAGGCTCTATTGAACATTAAACGCAATATAAAAAGAAGTTGTCAGTAAAATCAAACAATGGGGTATATACTTTCCATTACCTTTTTGTCTCGTTTTAGCAAAGAGGGAGATGGTAAGTTGTTTTCTTCTGTTTAACAAACATACAATTCTTCTCTGATTGTAGTATGCACTGAAGTATTTATTATTGTATTACACGTTATGTGACATTATGTATTTGGTATGTAAATATAATTAGAACTATTTCACCAATCCTCGACAGATTTTCACCGGGAAATTAAATATTTTCGGATTAAAAGAGCTTCGAGAGTTTTAACACTGTAAAGATTCTTTTCCTCGAGATGTCTTCTGAGGAACAGCCTGTCGGGCTATCTTTGGTCTGTGGAAGATAAGGTTGCTGAACTACAGATACCAGTAGCAACTGGTTGTGGAGTGACAATTAGATATAAATCTACTTTGTTCTCCTGCTTTCTGTAATTTTGGGGTTTATGAGGACAGTACATAGTATACTGAAGCTGATCTCTTCCAGAGATGTGGTAAGCGCCCCATTTGGAAAAGCGCAACTCAGAGTGAAGTTGAGCGTTGAATGCCCCACCCCCTTCCCAGTTAGTTACTAGTTGAGTTTTCTTCTCACAGTATCGGGATCAGTTTAATCCACTTCGGTTCGCCGGCTGTACTTTCTCAATTGTTAGGTAACGGTTGAGTCGTAATAGAGTTGAATTGAGGCAGGGTGATGAACATGAGCTCAGAGTTTAATACTGATGTGTCAATTGAGTGAAATGATTTGTAGGGTCGTCGTTAATAGTATTTATTAACTCTCCCTAGATCTGTTGGCTGCTCTTATCGTCATTGCCTTAATTAGAGTTATAAACAGTTATCTGCAGTGGTTGGATTTTCCCATTGAGAGATGTATCTGGGTGTTATTCCTCCACTCTCCTGATTTTTCTGAGTAACTAGCTTTCTGTCTCTTCTCCAGATGTTAATTCGTCAGCTCTCGGGTCCGATTTTGTGCTGGTTCTCGCGCTGTCACAACAAAAACACAAGAACATTTTAGTCGCCTTTCTTCATTTATTTTTTTAAATCATGGACGTAGACAAGCTGTATAAAAGTTACAGCTACGTGCATAGCATTTGATTATGGCCTCAGAGTTCTGGTGAAAGATAACGCATTAGTACGTAATTTTAGAAGTTATATGACTTTCAGATTGTATTCTCTAATTTTAACTCACTTAAAATATAGATTCACTCTATATAGATTCAAAATATAGATTCACTATATATAGATTCAATATATATAGATTCAAAATATAGATTCAATATATATCACTTAAAATAATCATAACTTAGAGTCAGGTGTATACCTGACTCTAAGTTATGGTTAAATTTCACTTAAAGTAGCAATTTAACTACAGTATTTGTGAGGTATGGAAAAGTAACACTCCAGGTCTACAGTTAATCCTCTTGTCTTTGGTCTTAGCTACTTGCTTCAGGTGGCTTTATCTCCCTAGGGTATTTACCCTACTCAGTGCTGTGAGCTACTTGCTAGCTTAATGCTTTAGGATTAGCCAATGCACAGCAGACCATTAATATAATCCTTAGCCTTGTAAGTAACTGGATAAATATATGGTAGGCACACCCTAAAATGTTAAAATAATAATTACCTGTTCATTTTTTGCATGTATAAAGTCGATCATCTATTCACGCATCCTCTTAGCTATCCACGGTATACGACACTATCGGGAACTTTTAATAATCCACACTTTAGATATATTTTCTGTGGAGCACAAATCGAGGACACTATACCGTACGCGCGCATGCGTTCTATTCCCATGCAAATAATAGTCCCACACAAAAATAAATTTCTTTTTAGAGTATCCGGAACATCCACAGCGAGTCAGAGAAGTTCAAGAACAGTACAATATTTAGCAGTCACGCAGGCTAAAACCATGATCAATTCAAACGCGTGTAATATGACATTTGACCACACCGTTAAGGTTCAGCATTTTTTTTTTTTTTTTTTATTATTATTATTGTACTAGGTCGTCACTGCCAAAATTTGGCAACCCCATCGCAAATTTACGAAGTATATATCACATATACAATATTATAGATACAGATTTACAATATCTTACACAGAATGAGATCAAAAGTAGGCAACAATATCCAAAGTCCATCCGGCCGATTCAACATTCAAAAGCAAGCGATAATGTATTGAGCCACTGAGATTAGTCTTACGCAGTTTTGGTGATGCTATTCTCAGTTAAAGAATATAGTCAATACCGTGCGCTTCAAATACCAGTTCTAAGACTCCGCAGTCACTTTCAACTCGGGAAACAAAGACGCTGCAGAAAGAAAGAGTTCTTGTTGGTGTTACATTATTAGAAATTAAGTCCTCATTTAAGTCCTCGTTGGGGGAACGGCAAAGTTTTGTATTAACCAATTTTCTTTGTCAGTACAATCGTAAAACTAAATACTCAGTTCAGCCTTAAAATGAAAATCTTGTAACAAACACATGTGAATCATTCACAGACAATAAAAGGAACTCACTCTGTCCAGGAGCTTAAAATCTCTCTCATACCAGTAGTGATCCATGAATGGAAGTGAACGCTCACCTGAAATTAAGTAAACGAATTACTACATTCAGTCCACTTGCATTAACTGAGAATGAAATCTGTATCCTATCTACTGTAATGTGATTCTGAGATCCCTATTTCTTGTATGGAGAAGCTCTCATTCGCATGGATCCACATTACATCTAGACTTTGGACTCTTTCCCCCATGAGAAATTCTTAGATAAGGTGCTCACCATCCTATTTATCCTAGTTTAACTGGGCTGAGGACTTGTGTATACTCGTAAAACAAATTTCCGTAACTAAAATAATCTTTATTACTAGTAAGGGGTGCATATCATAGGTTACAATGTGTTCTAGTATATGCTCATCACAGCAGCAGGGCCAGAGTTTTACATTTTGATTGAGAAAGTATTAATTGATATTTACATAATTTTATATACACTATTTTCATCTTTTCTCATGGCAGGAGTGTTAAAATGATGGACGAATATTACGTAGATAAACTTGCATTATGTACAATTATAAAGTTAGCGCAAAATATACGTAGAAAACAGTTCAGATGAATTCAGCAGATCAGTTTATCCTCATGTCCGTACGTTACCAACAGTTCTGATTCACATACAAGGCATCTGTGAACAGGAGATGTACTTTGTCAAAGCTGTTTGTCATACTCATAACTAGCACACAGTTATCTTTTATTTGTATCCCTTTACTTCGCCTTTGAATGAGAGATCCACTCTGTGTAGAGCTGCATGATTTTCTTGTCGTCACAAGTTTCTGCAGATCTATTTCCACTTTTTGGATTGCCTGTACGCATGTAAGTGCTTGAGCAGGTAATAATCGATCATACAAGTGTAGCCGTTTCCGTTTTGGTATGATTTGGGGACTTGATCTCAAAGACTGCGGAGAAACGTGCCACTCATATATATCCCAAATATTTGGGACATTTATCTCACATGTTAACATTATTTATCACCACCATCATCATACGCCTCATAATGATGAGGCTTTGGCAATCGCGGGGAGTTCAATTGTTGTACCATATCTGTGGTTCCTGTCTAAGGGGGGTGGTTCTTGGTGTCTTGGCGATCGACCAATAAAGTCCAGTATTCTAAACTGAATATTATCTTCTATTGGGGGGAGAGAGGAGTTATGCTGAGACCCATATTTTTGCGGCATACAGAAGTGCGGGATATACTGAAGTCTGTATGTGTCTGCTGCTCGTTTCCCTATTGTGAATGTAGAGTAGGTGCTACTTCGCTCCCCATCGAAAGCAGTTGAACCGCTTGAGGAGGTGCTTGACATGGACTGCAAATCTTACTTTAAACACTTACATATTTTTATATGTATTATTAATTTTCCTATTTCAGCCTAGAATGTAACTTTCCTTTTCGTATTCTTTAAATATTTGCCGTTCGCTGTATTGCCGATCGCGAGGGTTCTCCAATCACCAAGTTCTCCATTGCCAATGCGATCGGTGATGAATGCTTTTAGTTTAAAAAATGCTGAGGAGCTGCCTCTCAAAACCTTTCCCGGGCACACTTCTAGTAATTACCAACCGCTCCTGATCATGGCGAGGGGTTTGCACAGAATTTCCATAGAAAGTTAAACTACTAAAATTAGTAATTACTCGTATGATATGGGGAAATAATTTTCCTGGGGGAAAATGGATTAATCTGCTCGATCCATCCCTATCGACTTCCCCCCTCCCAATAGCCTTGATTTTTCATGAGAGAAGTTAGTGCCGGCGGTTTGTAGGAAGGCAGCGGCAGCTACGTTATGAAAATGTGTACGTTCGTTCGAGTTCTGGGGGGGGGGTAGTTTTATGGTCATAAGTACACGTGCTGCGCGTTCGAATCCGTATGATACTGCACTAGCTGCCTACTTTATTAGATGGATGTTTGAGTTATATGCATCAAACGTCAAGTCCAAGGATATAAAGAAGATATATAATTAGAGTATATAATTAAGAAAAAAAAATATGTATATACTACACAATTAAGAAAAATAATATAATATTTAATTAAAAGGAAATATAAGAGAATACATAATTAAGAAAAAATAATAAATAATTAGAGTTTTAAATCGGAGCCAAAATCTGAGGGCGGAGGTTGGATGCAACCACTCCGTTGTGAACCTGGTGTTGGGCGATTAAAATTGCACTAAAATAATGGTAAAAGATGGAAATATTAGCCATAGTTTGCCCGCCATAGTGAAACACGAGTTGTAATTTCACCACTTCCATTAAGGCTCAATCTATGCAATCTGTCAAGCATGTTTCTTTCTAACACAATCATCATATACAACCAGCTTGAATTCGATCCTGAGATGCTTTGTGCTCACAACGTACATAGGAAGTAATCTGTGGCTGAAACGATTGCGTTCGTTGAAATCCAGAACTGATGTTTTTCCTTCTAGTCAGAAGTTTCCAAAGCGTAGGGCATCCCCGGGGTAGGGGACTTCGATTTTGGGATGGGCGTGTTGTTTTTATGAAGCGCTTTTTTCAAACGAAATATGAATCATGTTACTAATCGAAGTGCGCATTATTTCAATCTTTGAGATTAAATGTATTGAAGTACACATATATTAATTTCGAAAAGAATGTACACTTATAGCTATATTATGTCAAATCTCTTTATTTGCATTTGAAATATTTTAAGGAGGCGCAAGGTTTGGGAGCCTCTGATATAGCTTAGTGGGAAAAACATTAGTGATTAACTGCCTACTCAAATTCGAATTGTTACATTGATTGAGTGTAATTATTGTTCTAATTTCCTCTTTATTTAATTTGTTATTTGTAACAAGTCATTCAAACGCTGTGTAAATTTTGTAAACAATTTTATGAAATCTGTATTTGATTTTCCTCTTTAATGTACACTCTCTATCCGTGTTGATTTTTAGGAGTGAAACTAGTAGCGGTTAAATTGATATGATATAAATAAAATAATATCTGACAACAGAAGTAGAATTTAAACTGCACGTGTTCATCGTCTTTCTGATTGTTCATATCACTGTCAAGTCGCAAGGTAAAACCAAGGTGTAAAAATCAGTAAATTAAAATATATTTTAATATATGGCTATACCAATACAAATAATGTATACAAACCTATACAAATAATGAAATTGAAACAAATAAAATTAGATCAATGACAAAGATAAAAACCAATAAAATGCATCAAAAGCGGTAAGATCAAAGAAAAACGCAAAGATCACAGAGGAGACTCAGCCGCATACGCTTTATCAAAGTTCCATAAATAGCAGCAAATTACGTGTATAAAACATGTGGCGAAAACGAGGCAGGATGACTCTGAGCATGCGGTGGACGTAGGAAAAAATCAAAATGGAAATAAAGAAAAAGCCGACCGGGCTAGCCGGGCGAGTAAAGTACCTGCCTAGCAACCCAAAGGTCGTGGGTTCGAATCCCGCCTCGGGTTTGGATCAGAGTACTGCAAAAACCTTAGGAGGTGCATTATGGCCACAGAAGCCGATGCGCCAACAACTACCAAAAAATATAAAAAAAAATAAAGAAAAAGGAGCCCCGTTCACTGGTGGCCATAGATGGCACGCCTCCCCATATGTAAAAAATCGGTGTAGACACACCATAGATAACTCTTCTATGGTGTATTTACACCGATATTATATAGCAGTATTAATGTAGAGGAAGCTTTTCCAATAACTGCAATTGAACTAGTATTTATTCTTCTCTAGTTTTTTTTTTTTTTTTTAGAAAAGAAAGCCTGTAACCTTCGGTTATTATTCAAAGGAAACGGTCTGCTTTGTATTCTGTACAGCATCCTTTCTTTAAATCGTCCCCAGTGTGCGCAACCTTCTGTACGTTTCTTTTCCAAGAAGCGTGCATTGTGGAGTAGACCAAATGAAATTCGCTGCAAACATCAACATTATTTCGAGACCACTTCAGTTATTCCTCCACATTTATTTATTTTTTTTTTTTTTTGACTCATTATGATCATAATTACAAAAATTAACGTTTCATGGGTTTTACTCGTTACTAGCTGTGCAGGACGGAAATTTCACCTTAGAAGTTCTGATAACCAATTAACAAACTTTCTTAGATCTGAGTTTCTTCATTTATACATACAGTATTAGACTGACAATGTATTCGCTGATGACTGACAATGTGAATTGTTACTTTTAGATACTCGTTTTCGCCAGATAATTTCGCATCAGCAATTTATGCAAGCTTGTATTCAATCAAAACAGAAAAAAAAAAATGCAAAAATATTCATTTGTAGCTTGGGCCCCTAGCACCATGGCAGGACTACACCTAAGTTAATCGGAGCCTGCATTATCATGCACAACATCACTCTAACCAGTTCTCCACGAACATTTGCGAAAAATTTGGCAAACTGCCGTACAATAATAAATAACATCTTTAGTTTCGTAACCAAATTAACTTGTGGTGGTAGACAAACTTTTACAAATATAGCGAATTCCGGGTAAAGTGATCCTAAAAATTACTCTCAAGGCCATGTACATGGAGCTTTTTCCGGTTCGCAACGTATTTCGTTTTATCTCTTTATTCTCTCGAGATTATCGTCTTCATTTGAAATGATAAAAAGAGTATCTAAAGCGTCTTAATCAAAGTTGAGATGTGGCCGGAAGTTGAAACTGATACTGGAGCGACTTGTGTTGAATTAGATTGGGCTTTTTTTTTTTTTTTAAATGAAACGGTCATCAGGCGTCAGATTATATTTGTAAACTGCTAGCATCCAGTCTGATTTCGATGCACGTGGGTGGAAAATTATGAGTTTTCGGGAGGGGGAACCCTTCGCCTTTATCTGAAACCCGCTAACCACAGTCCGAAGCACATAAAATCCTTTAAGAAATTACTCTTATCTCACCTTTATAACAGCTAATGCTTCATATATTTAACAGAACTCACCTACAACGAAAACCCCAAAATTGAAAAGTATATGAAGCGTTGGCTGCATTAAGGTTAGATTGGCAGACATGTTAAGTTTAGGGCAGAAATATAAAAGTAAAATAGCAATTTGAGACAAATGTGAACTTTTCTTGTATATTGCAAATATTAGTAGGAGAAAATGAAGGACAAATTACATAACACTCTTACTACATTACTTTCTCATAGCACCGCGACAAAGCGAGTATTATGAAATATTCATCATTCCTAAGGCCTCATCTAACCCGGTACTTTCAGTTTCATTAATTACGAATAAATTAAATTACAAAAGAAATTGATATGTTTCACTTTCTCTGAATATGATATAATTAATCTAAGAATTTCTATCGACTTTTAGTGGAAGAAATAACTAGTCAACCTTCACATGATATAACCAAATTCACTTCTCAGACTGAACTAGAATACGCCGGCATGAAGCAGCACTTTCGCCCCAAAACTGCGAACAACACTGCCCAACTGTAGCCTGCGGTGCACGCATAAACTTGGAGTTCCGAATATGATGATTCATGGCACAGCAAGGAAAGTGTAGCTAAAACTAAGGTTATACACCACCAGAATTAAATAAGAGGCATTAAGAGTTAAAACAGTCCACTCAGGTTATGCATACAATTAAAATTGCAGAGAGTGATTCACATCATAGTCAAGAAACTACTTGGGATACATGCTGCATAAAATACACCGCCTGAATAAAATCGTGAGCAATGACATGTTTTTAACTCATTATTCGTGATGCAGTCAGTGAGGCACCATTTCCTGGGAAGTCACATTTCCCTTGGCTTAAAATCACTCTCAGAATTTGATGGCGTTACATGCAGTCATTTCCAGAATGAGAACTAACGCTGCAATCCGCGACCTTCCTTCTGTTTACATTTATCGAACGGCTATATTCCCCAGGCAGAACAAGACCTATCTGGAAATTGAAACCACCATGAAATCCACGAGGACGAAGGGCAAGCAGTACAGAAGCCCAATATTAAAAGGCTTTTTGCATAAGCATTTTCACTGCTTCCAACTCTTTTAACGATGATCTCTCTCTCACCCTATCTATCTATCTATCTATCTAGAAATGAGAATAAAGTACTTTCACTGAACCACTAAGAGAATATCATCTGAACAGTGGAATGTTGAAAAATTCATTTAAAAACGAATTAGAAAGAAAGCACCGATCGGAAAACATGTTTTGTCCAGATATACACTGTTATTTTTGCCTTTTCAACTTTCAAGTGTTCTGTGACGCTGGAAAAATCGACATTACCGTCTTTTTCGTCACCTACAACCGCAATTTTTTTTATACACATAACGCAGGTCGAGCTAATGCTTTTCACCACAACAGCACGTGAAAACACGATAAAAAACAAGTCATTATATTCCTCTGATTTTTCTTTGTGAAAAGGGAAGAATAGCACAATGCCCAATACTCTACTCATTCGTGTTATTTGTCATTTGCTGAGTGTATTTTGCGTAAAATGCTGGATGTGCAACTAAAATAATGAACACAGAAAGAAAATGGCGTAGCGAACGTATGAAAGATTTTGTGGGGGACAGAAATGAAGAATAATGACGTTAAGGAACAGATTAAGAAATTGCATCGTCCAAATGACCACACATTTTTCATGTTTCTCTTCTAATTGTGGAAGTAAGTTCTATTTGACACCACTGACATTAGAAGGGAATTACACTCTTTTAGGTGTTCTGTAGACATAGAGAAACATTATGCATTAGCAAAGAAAATTTATGGCGCAGCTCGATGGAATTTATATGTATCTTAGGTCAGAACTGCCATCTGAATGAAAAATGACATTCATTACCTCCCTAAGTATTTAATAACCAAAGAAACAAAGGAGAAAAGCATCTGTCCTGGAGTAATTAATGGAACCCTGCCAGTGTAAAGTTTTCGAAGCCCGCTATTTCAAATAGTTGTTGGCGATCACCCCTTCATTCTAATCTCGGCTGAATGGGGTGGAGTAGTTGTGGAAAGATTATGTCGTCAGCATTATTTAATTGTGGCCATAGTAGAGGGATGTAGAATATTACGCGTTCACTTGCAAATCCTCTTAATTCCCAGGCGATTCATCAGATGCACTGGTGAATTAGTCCATCGCTAATACTGTGGTCAATTATACACTCGTAATGGATAAAATACGTACAGCTCTTATCATTAAGTGCTGCTTACTACAACGAATACGAATCTTGATGGAGAGTTATTTGAGAATTCAAAGAAAATTCAAAATGAGAACATCAATAAATTATTAACACGGATTTCGGAATGGGCTATGTGTGTATCCTGACTGTCTAGAAATGTGAGGAGCAGGGAGATAAAATAGTACTGAAGTCTATTTCGATACAATCACCATGATAATAAAAAAAAAAACATTTCTTTTTCCGTTCCATTCCATTTCTGCAATGATCGCAGTAACAATAGTAAAAAAGGAATTAGACAATTTTTCAATTAGCTAATTCCATCGTCGCTACATCAAACAATAAATGCATTATACAATGTACAACACTGAACTTATTATAGTAATTAATGCGAATTAAGCTCGGAAAAACTTTTTGACATATTTTCCAAACTAAAGTTTCATTCTTTGATGATTTTTCTCACATCATATCAGGCTATACGTAACTTACTTAGGTATTCCAGCGTGACGATCAGCTAATTACATCTCACAGATTTTTTTTTATTTATTATTTTTTTATGTTTTTTATTAGAGTGGGACATCAAGGTACAACTCGTGGAAAGGCACAGTCTATTGCAGCAATAGCGATCTAGCGTTATGGTATCTACTGAAGCTATGGTACCAAGAAGAAAGCTTATACAGCATCAGCCAAAAACATTCTCCTAACCGCTGTCCATTCCCTTAAATAGTTTGTCTATTTCTTCCTTGAATTTATTAAAACTATCCACTTCCACACTACCAGATGGAAGTTTGTTTTAATAATTAACTACCCGCTGCTGAAGGCAAATTTCACAGATCTATCCTGCAACTGTCCTTCTTCAATTTCAATTTATGCTTCCTCGTGTCTGAGCAAGAGTAAGACTGCCATCAGTCACCTCGATCAGACCTCGCAGATACCTAATTTCCAGACGCTGTAATTTTCACAACTAAAGCCTTTCTTGGTAAAAGCAACTATTGTCACCAATCTTGTTGCTTTTCTATGCACCCATTCCAACAGATCCACATCCTTGATAAAATGAGACTTCCAGAGCTGTACCACACAGTATGCTATTCTTGGATTACTGCTCCCCCATATGAAATACCTTGCATTTGTCAATATTAAACTTCATTTGCCACTTCGCAGCCCACCTGCCTAATTTGTCTAGATTTTGTTGTAGTAGCACACACTGATTACTGGCTCTGCCAACCTTAGTAATCTGCAAACTTAGACATTAAATCCCATATGCCATCATCAATGTCATTAATAAATTCTGAAAGCAACAATGGATCCAACACAACACAGAGGGATTCCACTAATAACGTTGCTACAATAAGGGCAGCGCCAATTTATGACCACCCTTCTCTCACTCATCCATCCCTTTATCCATAATAGTAATTTTCAGTTAATATCACCACAATTCCAGTTTGTACATGACTCTTTCACTTAGACAGTGTTGTCAAAAGTTTTTTTGACATCTACGTATGTGATATTAAAATAATTTTTTCATCTAGTTCCTTTGTTACTGTATTATAATATCCAATCAGATTGGTCCGACCAGATCGCTCCTTAATAAAACTACGACTGCAGTATAATTGCACTCCTCTCTGGATGGTCCTGAATTACTTCTTTAACCAACGACTCCATTATTCTCCTTAGAACAGAAGGAAGTCAAGCTAACAGGTCTGTAATTACTCATGTCACCTTTTTATGCCCCTTTATTAGTTATAGATTCATTCACACATCTCCAGTCCGTAGAGACTTCCCTTGAATCCAAGGAAACCATGATAATTATCAATTAAAAGTCTGCTTACTTCGTTTTCTGTCTCCTTGGGTACAACTGCATAGGTGTCTCTTAGGTGTCTTTTTTATGTTTAGCTTCAATAATTTAAAATAAAAAAAAATTATATGTTCTTGTTAATACTCTGGCGTAGATACTGGGCCAGAGAGATTTACATTAATTAATTTGACAACGAATACCTTATTAACCGTATTTAGCAGTCACGCGATTCTGAACTACGGTTCACTCAAAGTGCGTGTGCTTCTGCACGCATGCGCTGACCACTCGGCTATCTCGGACATTGTTTTTCTTACACTTTCCTCTCAGGTATCACGAAATCTTCCTGTCAGAATTTAATAAAATTCTGGCATTCTCATTTCTAATCGAAAATGCAAAATGTCTATGCAGTTTTTTTTTATGACAACCCCGAACACGAGAGGTGTTAGAACCTATAGTACTTAGTACCGTGATTGGGTTGGGGGTTGAAAAGACGAAAGAAGATATTTGTTGACATTGGACTTGAACTTCTGCAGACTGTAATTTTCAGGAAATACGTATGAAGAAAGGTTGTTCCAGAAAACGGCAGTTAAATGACTAAACGAGGAAGATGAAAAGTTGATTCTGTGAGTTTGAAGTTGGACAGTAAATGGATGTTGGCTGGTGGCGGTACGTGTTCGGACTGTTTTCAAAGAGAGAGCGGGAATTATAGAAGCCAATTCAGAAGAACAGTTTCCATGGAAGTATCTGTAGAAAAGGCATGCAGCAGAAACAACACGTCTATGAGACAGAGAGTGGAGAGACTCTGTTAGAGATGAGTCATTAATTAATCTAACTGCCCTCTTCTGAATGGAATCTAGAAGCCGGAGACAAGTTTTGGGGGCACCGTCTCAGATGTAGGAGCAATATTCCATGGTAAGGCGGATTTCCAATTTGTATGGAGTGAACAGCTGTTTGGAAGAAAAGTAAAGCCAAGAGCGAAAACCAAGGTCCTTAGATGCAGAGGTTTTAGGGGCACCACCCCAGATGTGGGAACAATGTTCCATGGCAGGGCAGATTTGAGATTTATACAGAGTGAGCAGCTGTCTGGAAGAAAAGTAACGCCGAGAGCGAAAGAGAAAACCAAGTTTTTTAGATGCAGAGGAAGCAATATTTGTAATGTGCTTGTGCCAAGAGAGATTAGAAGTCAAGGTAATCCCGAAAAGAGATATATCATCGTGCCCAGAAATCGGAATGTCACCAAAGATAAGCATAGGAGCAGAAGAATCCTTTTTCCGAGATATAGGACAAGACTGAGTTTTAGAAGGATTAAATCAACTAAGTTTCTTTGCCCCATTGGAAAATTACCTGGAGATCGGCATCTAAGGAATTGGTAGCGGATATTCGAGAAGTTGAAGCTGATTGAGCAAGGCAAGGTTTCTCAAACTGCAAAGTGGAATGCAATGTGCTAGCATCAGCAAAACCATGGATAGGATTTCCGTAGGACACCAGCATTAGTGGAGAAGTTAGAAGACGGAGCGAGCCATCTACCATTACCCTTAATGAACGGTCAGAGAGAGAACTGAATAACCAATTACAAAAAAAAAAACAGTAGGCAAACCATAAGATGGAAGCTTGTTTAGAAGACCTTTATACCAAACCCATTTTGAAGCCAAGGCATTTTGAAGACCAAGCCAAGGCATCAAGACCATTTTGAAGCCAAGGCACCTCATTGTACAACACCAAGAATTCCGTGCAGAATACATCCTCACTTGGGGCATCCCTCAGGGAGGAATTTTATCAGCTTTGCTGTTTGCTGCTGCCCTAGAGCCTTTTTCTGGCGCGAAATCAGAATTTTATTTCCTACGCCGATGATATTAAGTATTTTGTTATTTCTAACGAAGGATCTCAGGTGTCCGACGTCAATTTCAATGCCAAGGCTAAGCTGTATGAACTGGAGACATACCTACGCAAAATCGGTTTGTGGCTAAACTCAGACAAGTCAGCACAACTGACAATAACTAATAAGAAGATAAAAAATGAAATCAAATTATCTATTAATGGAGCACAGATTAAGAAAGTCAACTCATACACCGACCTAGGAGTGACGTGGGACGAGGGCCTTACCATCCAAAGGCACTTTCAGAACACGAAAACAAAAACTCTCGCTGCCATATGGGCTGTAAGACAGGAAATAACTGGGGTTCGAAACCAGCAGCAGCTACTGACCCAGTATATCCAAAGATGTATCGTTCCTGTATCCTTATATGCTTCGACAATTTGGTCCTCTGCTCCAAATACTTATATCAGGAAATTTCTCAGCCTGGAATACTGGTTGCTCCGGTGGTTAAATAGGATCGCCGGGAAGCCCTTCACAATTTCGAAATCCATACTGTACGCAAACTTGAACACAGCTCCGTGGATTCAGATGATCACAATACGTGATCATCTGAATGGGTGAGAGGGCGCTGAATCTCTTTAAAAGTTACAGCTCACAGTTACAGGCTCCGCAAAAACGATGTGTTTGCCTTTTATTTACATGATTGTTATTTTATATTGTACTTAATACGTAGTCATATAGTTATAGTTACGCTGGTTATTTTTTATTTTTAATTTAGATAAAGAGTTTTTGTGGATTTTACTTACGATAGGTAAAACCGTTATTTCGTTCCATTTTTGTAGCCATTGTTTTTGGATATAGTGGTAGGGAATTCAAATTTTTTAATTGAGGTTGCTAGGTAGCTCTAACGCATAATTATATAGTAATACGCTTCACTGTTTCTATTTAATAGTTTCTATTCAAATACTATTGATATTTAATTTATTGATTTTATTAATTTAAACTACCATGCCCCAGACTAGAGCAGCAAAGCAACGGGCACAAAGTGACAGGAGTGCTGCGAATCGGGGGAGAACTGAGGGGGCAATTCTCCAACGCATCACAGCCTAAAAAAATGTGCAACTTGTGAAATGTTTGCCGAACTCTCTGGAACGGAACATGATATTGCCATGGGGGATGTCTTTGTGTGTGCGCGATGTAAGGAGTGTAAGGAAATCAGGCGACAACTCAGCGTTGTTATGGGCCTGTATGAGAGTTTGAAGGACAGGGTGGATGCCCTCGAAAGATCTAAATTGAGGGGCCCATCAGGCTCTCAGCTGCCCAACTCAACGCCAGAGCTCACTCCTGGGCATCAGGCAACACAGCGGCAATCTCCAAGGCAGAATGCGCTGGTCCCAAAGGAACTAGTTATTGTTGGTGACTCTATTGTCAGGGAGACGGGGAATATATTTTGTAAAAAGGATAGGTGGAACAGGACCAGGGTATGTCTGCCAGGGGCAAAGGTTGATGACGTTGTAGAGCGGATATCATCTTTCAAGGGCACAAAAGGTGATATAGTTGTACACGTTGGCACTAATGATATTAAGAGTAGGTGACCGGCGGAATTACTCAACAAGTACAGGTCACTGTCGAAAAAAAGCCGTGAAATAGGGTTGAATTTGAAAGTGTCTGCAATTCTGCCCAGACACGATAGGAGGGAGTATATGATGAGAGCCTTGTCGATCAATTCGGCCCTGGAAAGATTGTGCAAGGCTCAAGGGGTAGAATTTTTTTCAGCCTGGACTGTACTTGTTAACAGGAGAGATTGCTTCTACAGGGATGGGATACACTTAAATAGAAAGGGTGCAAGAATATTTGCTGATGCTATCGAGGCAGTGTTAGGTGGGTCGGAAAACTGCTAGTTTGGGGGGATACAAAGACTAATAGTTTAACAGTAACCGCAGGCAGAGGTGAAGGTGATTCTTGCACAACTTCTATTAGAATAAGAAGCGACCTGGAGCGAGGGGTGTTGGGGGTTTCAGGGACGGATGGCAGTCATCATGGAATAGTTGGGTATATGGGATGTGTTAGGGTAACAAGGAATAGGCATAGGAGCATGTATGCTTGCATGTATACCAATGCTAGAAGTGTAGTAAATAAATTTGATGAATTTGAAGTGTTGGTCAAGACATCAAAGGCGGATATTGTTGGGATAGCAGAGACGTGGTGTCACAAAGATATAAGGAATGCAGAACTGGAATTTGGGGAGTACAATGTGTACAGAAAGGATAGACAGGACAGAAAGGGAGGGGGTGTTATGCTGTTAATTAAGAAAAACATAAAATCAAAGGAAGTGCACCCAGTTAATATAGATGAACAGTGCTCTGTTGAGTCAGTTAGGTGTGAGATAAGCACTGCGAAAGGAAAAATAAGAGTAGGAGTGTGTTATAGGCCTAATGACTTGAATGAGTACAATAAACAATTGTACAGAGAAATAGAGTGGGCCAGTAAATCAGAATGTCTTATAATGGGGGATTTTAACTTCCCAGATTTGACTGGAACTTGTGGGTTGGTCACTCACACACTAGTCAGACTTTTGTGGATTTATTGGATGATTGTTTTCTGCAGCAGCATGTTCGAGAGGCAACCAGAGAAAGTAACACTCTTGATCTGGTTATCAGCAGTGATCATTCGTGTATTAAGAATTTGCAGATAAAGGAACCACTAGGTGGCAGTGATCACAGTGTGCTGAAGTGGGATTTACTCAAAGAGGTAACTACCGTCAGGGGTAAAGGAAAGGGTTTTTGCTTCCGTAAAGGGGAGTACAGTGGTCTCAGACAGTTTTTAAATTCTGTACAGTGGGATCAACTGACGATGTTACAAACAGTAAATTCTAAGTGGGAAGCATTCAAAGAATTAATCGTGGAAGCTACTAGACTTTATATACCGATTAAGAAATATCGTTCAAGGTTTAGGCCTAAATGGTTATCAAATGAACTGATGAGACTCGTGACAGAGAAGAAAAATGCATGGGATGCATATAAATTATCAGGTGACGCAGAAGCCTGTGGCAGATATAAGCTAGTCTGTAATCAGGTCACAAAGGAGGTTCGGCAGGCGAAGGCGGATTACGAGAAATCTTTGGCAAAAGATGCTAAGAAAAACAGCAAGGATTTCTTTACTTATATAAACTCTAAAAGGAAGTGGATGAATATGATTGGTCCACTTGACATCGATGGTTCGACTGTTGATGATCCTGCTCAGATAGCAAACAAACTGAATGAGTATTTTGCATCTACATTCACACGTGAGGAATTATTACAATTTGAAAATGGAAGAAGGTTATCAAATTGTAGCAGTGTGCTTAATGATTTTGTAATAACTGAGAGCAAAGTGGAGGAGAAATTGTTGAAGTTAAACATAAGAAAGGCACCTGGGGTGGATGGGATCTATCCAGTTATTTTAAAGGAGGCGGCAAAGCAACTAAGCAAACCCTTAGCCATAATTATGAGAGCATCCTTGGACTCAGGGGAGGTTCCCACGGACTGGAGACGTGCAAATGTGTCCCCAATTCACAAAGGTGGATCGAAGGGTGACACGAGTAATTACAGACCAGTTAGTTTAACTTCTGTTCCGGGGAAAATAATGGAGTCGCTGGTTAAAGATGCATTGCAGGATCATCTAGACAAGACTGCAGCAATAATTCAAACACAGCATGGGTTTGTTAAGGGAAAGTCTTGTCTGACAAATTTGATTGGTTATTATGATGTAGTCACAAAGGAACTGGATGCAAAAAATAATTTTGATATCATATACTTGGATTTCAGGAAAGCTTTTGACACTGTTGCGTATGGAAGACTACTGTACAAATTGGAGCAGAATGGTATTAAGGGTAAGTTGCTACAATGGATAAAAGGATGGTTAAGTGGGAGAAGACAGAGGGTGGTAATCAATGGGTGCTGCTCTTCGTGGACTAATGTTATTAGTGGAGTCCCACAGGGTTCGGTGTTGGGTCCACTGTTGTTTTGTGTATTTATCAATGATATTGATGAAGGTATATCAGGCTTAATGTCGAAGTTTGCAGATGACACAAAGGTTGGCAGGGTTGTTAATGACAGTAATGGCAGTGTGCTACTGCAACAGGATCTAGATAATTTGGGCAGATGGGCTAAGAAGTGGCAACTGAAGTTCAACCTTGACAAATGCAAAGTACTGCATATGGGTAGAAGTAACCCCAGAGAAACGTACCAACTGTGTGGTACTACACTTAAGGTGGTAGAAAATGAAAAAGACCTGGGAGTAATTGTGCAGTCAGATATGAAGTTTTCTGAGCAGTGCAGACAGGCTGCTAGGGCGGGTCATGGGGTTTTGTCAATGATATATAGGAATTTTGCTAGCAGAGCAAAGGAGGTGATTGTCCCTCTGTATAAGGCAATGGTCAGGCCACGCCTTGAGTACTGGGTACAGGTCTGGAGGCCTCATTTTAGGAAGTATGTAGATTTGCTTGAGCGTGTACAGGGAAGAGCAACACGATTGGTGAGGGGAATGAAGGGATTCTCTTACCAAGAGAGGCTTAAGTTCTGCAAATTGCAGTGGCTGGAGACTAGGCACCTGCGCAGTGATCTGATTGAGGTCTATAAGGCCTTGAATGGGTTGAGCACGCTGAATTCTGATGGGATCCTTCCACTTGTTCAGATTACCAACCTACGGGGACATAAGTTCAAATTAAGAAAGGACAGATGTAGAATAGATGTGCGGAAATTTGCCTTTAGCCAGCGGGTGGTTAATTGCTGGAACAAACTTCCATCTGTCGTTGTAGAAGTTGATAGCTTAAATAAATTTAAGGAGGAACTGGACAGGCATTTGGAGGGAATGGTGTGATTTTTTTTTTTTTTTTTTGGCTGATGCTGCATAAGCTCCTACACTCGCTTTCTTGCATCATGTGCCACTACTACTACTACTACTACTACTACTACTACTACTACGTAACATCTGCACTCTAGCACAACTTCTCACTGGGAGTTTAGATGCCCCTCAAATTGAAAAATCTTGTAGTTAGGCCCCGCCCTGGAGCCCGCCTCCACAACCCTCATAGTCTCCGAAGCGCTCTCCACCACACGGACGGATTAAAGCGGATGTTTCCTGCCAATACTCTGGAGCTGTTTAGAGACCTCAAAATAGACCCGGACAGGTACTGCCACGAGAAAACGTACAGGAAGCTCATTGCAGCGGATCTGTATACGAAACTACAGATATGATGAAGAACGTAATTGAAGAGAGACTTCAAGTGCCCTCGAACTAATAAAAATCTTAAATGAACGATATATTATATTCCAAAAGATTCTTATAGGACTGAGGGTATTCCTTTTGTTCAGAGAATAAAAAATGAGGACCAATTCAAGTGTAAATGACGATGTCATTTTTCTATGTATGTACATTGTTTTGTAATTTTTCTGTGAATGCATGATGTCTGTATGTAATTCTTCCTCTATGTGTTATATCTTAGCTGATATTTAATCCTATGTTACACTCTAATAAGTGATGTATGTATGCGCCACCCTCCTAGGAAATTTCTGTACAGGGGTATTTGTTAAATAAACTGATAATAATAAAAATAATAAAAAAAAAACCCGATCGAAAGCATTTGAGATGTCAAGAGCAACTGCTTGTTTCCCCAAACTTTTCCATTGATGTCCATAAATGGATAACATAAGCCAGAATATCACCGGTGGATCGACACCGACGGAAACCATACTGACGATCGTTTGTCAGACGGAAGGTTTCTAGATAGTTTAAGAGTTGGCGGTTAATTGATTTCCCCATTACTTTAGAAAGAGTAGAGGTAATTGCAATGGGACGATAGTTTAGGAACTAGCTGAATATGAGCAAATTTCCAAGAAGAAGGAAAAACATCTTTGGAATAAAGAAAGTGAAAAAGGCTGCAAAGAACAGGAGTAAGTTCAGGAGCGCAGATTTTGAGAAAAAGTGGAGAAATACCATCAGGGCCCGGAGCATTTGTAACATCAAGATTCGTCAAAATCCTTCTGACATCCTTTTGACGGAAGACTTTAGGAGGAGGCAGTGAATGGAGCTGCTGGGAATGGTGGGAAGTGTTTTACAAAGATAATTATTACATGATTTGGAAGAAAATTGCGATGCTAGCAGGTCACCTTTATCCTTGGCTGAAGTGACAGTATAACCATCTGGTTTTGACAGAGGTGGGAGAGTTGCGGCCAATAACTTTGGCAACAGATCAGAATGTTCGGCTACCATTAGGGCAAGAAGCAAGTTTTCTACTCTTAGCCTGTTCAAAATCTTGTTTGGACCGATTAATAACTGCTTTACAATTGTCGTGAGCTTTGGTGTAAACAGAAAATAAAACTGAAGAATTGGAAACAAGCCAATTATGATTGGCTTGTTTCCAATTCTTCCAATTGAACAAGCCAGACTTAGCACATTTATTGGAAAACCAAGATTTAGATAAAGAACGAGATTTTAAGATGGAGTGTGGAATAAAGGATTCCATTCCTACAAGAACAGTTTCACTGACACGATCTGAGCAAACGTTGACATCTGAAGTTTTGAAACAATAATCCAACCACGGAAAAGAAGAAAAGAAATCTCGCAGTCATCCTATTTTGCATTCTTGTAATGTCAAACAACACGAGGTTGGGAAAAGCCCTAAGATAAAGGCTCCATTGGAGAAGAGACAATCACTAAGTTGTGATCTGAGGTACCTCAAGTACCACCCACTTCGACCGTGTACTTAGAAGGGTTGTTTGTGAGAAAAAGATCAAGCATGTTGGTTGTATGCTTATTATTGTCTGGTCTTCTGGTATGTAAATTAATAATCTTTGCGAAGTCATTAGCAATTGCAAAAGCCTCATCATATCAACCAGCTGGGTCTGTTTGACTAGAAAACGGAAGCCAGCTAGAGTTGCGAACATTAAAATCACCAAGGAAAATTACCTCACTGTTAGGAAAGTTGGACTGGAGAAAGTCAAGTTGCAAATAGAGGAAGTCAAAAAGTTTACAAGTGATTAGTGGAGTTTAGAGAACGGTAGATCCAACATATGAATTTGACAGAGTGCGGTAGAGAGATTTTAAGCCAGAGAAAATCAAAAATATGAGATTCCAAATTACCAAATATCGTAAGGGACATGTGCACAAGTACCACCTTTGAGGCGAAAGGAATCAAAGCGAATAATTTGGGCAACTAAGATGAGCAGTAGTTGAATCAACCGATAACTGAGATTCTGTCAGAAAAAGTACATTGGGTTTGGCAGACTGCAAGTGTAAATGGATATCACTGAGTTTGCCAGAAACCTGAGCCGATCATCATTCATGTTTAACGGACTAACGGGATCCATCCCTTTCTTTCTCGTGTTCACATAAGAAAAAAGCCTTGCTACTTTTGTTTGCATTCGTAATCTGCCCAAGTTTGACGACCGACCTTGTGACTTGATTGAGGACTAGTTTATACCTGCTACGGGTTTCCATATTCTCTGATAATTTATAAGCACTCCAAACATTTTTCTCTTCTGTCGCTAGTCTCATTAGTTAATCTGACATCCATTTTGGTTTAAACCTTGAACACTATCTCTTAGTTAGTATAAAAATCCTGGAAACTTCTACAGTCACTTCCATGTATGTGTTTCTCATTTACAATTCAATGTTGATAACATCATCAGTTGGTCCCACCGAGTAGAATTTAAAAACTGTCTGAGACCTTTTGAGTCACCTCTATAATAGATGTCTTAAATAAATCCCATGTCAATACATTGTGTTTACTGCACCCCCCCCCCCAAGTGGTTCTTATAGACTGAGTGATCACTGAATTATGACTACCCCTATGAAAGCTGAATGCGACCCTTTGACCACGTGAGGTACGAGAGTGCGCAGTTAGTCGACCTACGTAGCATAGATAAGGTGTCAGTGGTTCAGTAGGTATTAAAATTCCGAGCGTAATAGGTAAAAGGAAGGATTTATTAGACTTTGATAAAGGACAGATTGTGGGTGCTCGACGAGCTGTTGCCTCGATAGCGCCATGCTAAAATCAACGAAACGGAACTCTGACATTGCAGGCATGAATGGAGCACAGCAAGGCCAGATGCCCGTACCTCAATCGACGCAAGCATCCCCGCGCCAACGGTATTCCAGAAACAGAAAAACCACCTTAATTGGCACAAGAATAGTTAATAATAGCCTCAGAATACGAGATCGCCAAGCCACCAGAAATACTCATACAAATATCTTCATTAGCAGGCTGGATCCGTTGACAAAAGTTGAAATTCAGGCACTGTTGATGGAACTAGGCATACCGAGTAAGGCTTTCAAAATCAATACCACGCTTCCTTTAGTATTCAGATTGATGGGCCTAATTACCAACAATACCTCAATGTTGAATACTGGCCCAGAGGTCTGTTGGTAATGCCATACTATGGGACACCAAAGACCAAGAACTTATCAAGCCCGAACCCCATTCCACAACAATGCATAACTACACCAGCATAGCTACCTGTCCTCTCTAGCGGAGTCTCCCAAATTATATCCGAGAGCGGGTGCAACTTATGGATGTCTAACGTGGAGATGACGAGCGAACATCGGACCGGTAGCATTCCAGTTAGAATATCCAGTAAGAGGGCACATCGAACGTGACATTAATCCCGGGACGAGATTTTAGATCATTATGTGAAAAGCAAATACTGTTCCAAGAGTAATCTCATAGTGCAACCTTCTGTCGAAGTAAATATTCGATGTTTCCTACAAAACATCAGAAGTGTCAAAAACAAACTAGATGGCCTACTTGATTTGCTTTCCTACGCAGAGTACGACTTCGTCATTCTGATTGAAACCTGGCTCAGAGATGAAATGGAAATTGATGCCTTCACCTCAAACCTTGGCTATCACACGCTGGCTGCTAATAGAATTGGGAGACAAGGTGGCGGCGTAGCAATCTGTCAAAAGAGTTCACTACCCCTGATTAAGGCATCCACTTATCCAGTAGATGACATAGGAGCTGTTCTTAGAATCTAACAAATAGCTGGTTTGTCGATCTCTGTGTGTGCCGTTTATTTCCCTACACCAGTTTCTGAGGATTCTGTCCGTAATCTGACAGCATGGCTGCCATCCACAATCAATCATCGGCAAAAGCTCATCATCCTCGGAGACTTTAACCTTCCACTGCCAGCCACAAAGAAGCTCCTAGATACTCTGTCATGGAACATGTCAGAAATGGGCATTGGTCTTATTCATGTTCCTCCCTCATACGGCGATGCCACCCTTCAGCGCATCTTCTCAAACTGTTTAGTAAAGGAAACCCTGACCATAACTGAGAACTTCCTCCCATCCGATCATGTTCCGATTGTTGCGACGATATCTCTGCAGGCACCAAAGGATGAACGTACGCAAGTACAAACTACAAACACTGTCAGGAGAGTATGCAATCCAAAATACATCAACATTGGAAAAGTTACTACCCTTTTCCAATTTTACCCATGGAATATACTGGCTGAGCTTAACATAAATGAGGCTGCCTACTGGCTTTCGAGATGGATGGAATTCATTGCAAGGTCTGCAATGTCCAAAACTTGCATCCGTAGTCCCCACTCAAAGCCATGGTGGAATGACCTCCTGACCAAGGCGTTTACGGAAAAACAGGCAGCCCATGCCTCTTACAAGAAGTCGCCTTCACAAGAGTCATACACCAAATTTTCCAAAGCAAGGATGGATTTCCAGAAGAGGAAACAATTTTCTATTGACAATTTCATGAACGGCCGGCTATCCAGGGGAAAACGTGTGTGATCCACTCGTCATACTTGCACCGCTCTATCTTTAGATGTCCAGGAATGGTGTGAGCACGTGCTGCGTTTTAAGCGAGATCACCGTGTGTCCGAAGCATATCCTTGGAACGAAGCGTTTAACGTTTCTTCACCTTCTAGTAATACAGAAATTTCCGAAGAACAACTAATAAAAATAATAAATTCACTACCTGACAAGTCCACCATACGAATTGACGCAATACCTCTTTTTAGTCTAAAAATTGCTTCTCATTTCATCAGCAAAGAGCTCACTCAACTCTACAACAAAGTACTCAAATTTTCACAGGTGCCTTCAAGCTGGTTATCATACAGAGTCGTGGAAGTTCCGAAAAAGCCTCGTGTGAAAAGACCGGTTGAATTCAGGCCAATATCAATTGCCTCTCCCTTCCTGAAATGCCTCGAGAAGTGCATCTATGATGATGTAGCACTCAATATCTTTGTGCATAGGCCAGAACATACCCATTGTGCTATGCCTAATAGATCTACTGTAACCTTCCTAAAATCATTATAACAGAAAATACTTCACGCCAGGAATGATAATGAAGTTCTTCACTCCATTTTTCTGTACATGAAATCTGCTTTCGACTCAGTCCAAATAACACCCCTTCTTGCCTTACTTGAGAGATTCTACGCGATATCCGGCATTCTCAATAATTTGCTATCTAGGAGATTGCTTCACTTCAAAGGTGATGGCATTACAGTCACCACTAAAGGCGTCGAAGTCGGGATCCCACAAGGTGGTTCTCTCTCAGCCTTGTTATTTGCAGCAATATTCGTTCCACTAATGGATCAAATTCTAAGGTTCCTTTCGTATGCTGATGATATTGTTTGCCACTTGCCATGCAAACGCCGTGTTGGTGATTCACAAGAAAGACAAATCGCCTCTGAATCTGTAAATAGCTACCTAAATACATTCTATAAGTATGCTAAATTTTTTGGCCTGTCAGTCAATCCAGAGAAGTCAAACTATCTCATCTTTACGCCAAGTCGAATGACTTCTACTGATACTGCATCTTCTCTACTTCCGGAATTGGCAGGAAATGGTCTGACTCCCAAAGACAGTGTCAAATTCCTAGGAGTAATCCTTGATGCCAACCTCACCTATAAAAAACAAATCCAAGCTCAGTATTCCAAAGCCCTGAGAGCGTTCTGGGGAATGAAAATTGATCTGTGCAAAACGCACAATAAGCAAATAATCAAGAAATATCTCGCAACTTACTTCTGTAGTGTGCTCTCCTATGCCGTGGAAGTTTCGTCGGCGGCACCACCCACTAGCCTCAGGAAAATGTGGGACCTCGAATTCTGGGTGCTGAAGTGGGCCAACTTGTGGTCGCAACAAATCTACACAACATCTAAATCTACTCTCTGCTGCAACCTGCAATATACGCCCATAGTCCACAGAGCCCATGTGCTAAAAATAAAGTCATTCCTTCATCTGTGCTCAGCTAAGCAGGATCACTTCAACATCTGGAACACGGTTGGTTGGCGTTTTCCAGGCAGACATCACCGTAGCTCCCCTTCCTTGTGCTCAAGGCTCCAGCGGTTACAGAATTTCAAGACACTTCCCTAATGTGACTCTGGACACTCAACTCGCTCAACATCGACATCGATCTGTGGACTATAAACAAGGTATATCGCGATGGCATCTTGCGCTATCTTGCTGTTTGTAAAGGACATTTATGTAAGTGCCGATCTTAGTTAGCCGATGTCATTTCATGTTCTCCTCAACTTGTAGTCCTTTTTCGCTATAATTACTACTTCATTTTTACATTTTGATTATCATCTTTGCTTTGATCTATTAATTATTATCACTATTATTATTATTTACTTTTTTTATAAAACAAAATCACTTGTATAAACAACAAATTGTAAGATTCCTCTGGCTTTCTGTGTAAGGAATCACTATTGTATAAAATTTATGTTAATAAAGAATCTTATTATTATTTCCAAAACGGCTAAACTAGTGGGGTGTTCGAGAGCCGCCGTTGTTAAAATGTACAAGGACTGGCGTCAAAATGGTCAAATAACGACCCGACCGCAAAATTGCAAAGGTCAGCGAAAGCTTGATGTCAGAGGTGAGCGCCGGGTTCGACGACCCGTACAGGCGCAGCATTGTTGAAGAGTTGACTACCAATACAACATGGGCCAACCCGGAACAATATCTGGCATGACCATGCGTCGCACGCTCGCACGTATGGGCTATACCTGCAGACTCGCCTGGTACAAAGAACATGCAAGTTGGACGTTAGAAGACTGGGAGAAGGTGTCCTGGTCGGATGATTCACGTTATTTACTCCACACCGTGGATGGTCGTGTACGAATTTGGTATCAGTAACATGAGGCTCTTGATCCATCGTGCATTGTATAAAAAATTGCAGGCCGGTGTAGGCGATTGTATGGTGTGGGGCATGTTTCACCGCAGGAACCTGGACCCCTGGTGATGTGGAACAACGTATAACTGGTCTGCGCTATCGTCCACTGCTTGCTGACTGTGTCCACCCTGCTATGTTACATTTTTTTACCGAATGGCGATGGTGTCTCCAAGATGACAACGCGCCGAGCCGTCGGGCACTTGTTGTGCAGGAATGGTTTGAGGAACACAGTTCTGACTTCCAGCATATCGATTGGCCTCCGAACTCCACAGATATCAATCTCATAGAGCACTTGTGGCATATCAGGCGTCTGGATACACCAATCACCTCCATACCTGCATTGCTGACCGCATTACACACAGCTTGGTTGGTCATACCTCCTGAACGCTTCCGACAACTTGGTGAATCAATACCCCCTTCGGATAGCTGCTGTACTACTTCGTAGCTGGTCATAATTTAGTGATCACTCAGTGTATATCTGCAGATTCTTTATGCGTGAAGAGTTTCTGCTGAGAATCAGATCAAGAGGATTGCTTTTTCTCGTTGATTCTCTAATACGATGGCGTAGAAAAGTCATCAAATAAAATTGCAAAATTCTTACTAATCTGCAGTGACTAACCTAATAGTTGCAGTCAATACCTGGAAAGTTAAAATTCCCCATTATAAGAAATTCTGATTATCTGGCTCACTCTATTTATCTGTTAGTTGTACCCATCACAGTTATTACGCCGATAACAAACTCCTACTCTCAGTTTTGTTTTCTCAGTGCTCATGTTACACTGAACTGACTATTGCACTGACCATCTCCTGACTAGCCTCAGACCTTTATATTTTATATACTTTTTAAATAAGAGCAATAAAATATCTCCCATCCGTAATCTCTTCTCTGTCTGGTTGATTGCGTTTTTACTAGATGCCTCCATTCCATCCGTCCAAACCTCCCCTATACTTACTGAACAAATATTCAAATTGCGGCATCTTCGTATTAATCCTGACATCTGATGACAGCGATACTGTAAACTACTTTAGATGAGGGGCATCTCTTCCCATTTTTACCGTAAGGCTTTTAAATTATCCCAATCATATTTTCATTAAGCACAGTTAATTCATCAGTTTGTTTCGTGAAACACACACACAAAAAAAAAATTGATTCAAGCATTTACACACAAATAACGAGCGTTTTTAATTATAGTCATAACAAATGTTCTTCATCCATTAAATAATGACGACTAAAGCTGGCTATTTCATTTCTGATAAATGTTACAAGTTGAAATAAGGCTCTAAAAAATGTTGATTTTCACGGCGAGGTAGATTATGAAATATCACAATGATGTTCAAGGCATCACCACACTGATCATGTATTGGCTATATAAACAGTGGCTTTTTAATGGTGAGGACCGTATTTGGCTACACATTCGAGGCATCAGTTTCTGTTATTTCGAAGGTTTCCAAAGGCACAGACATTCGCTGCTCACAGTGACGCATCGAGCAACCAGACAGCAGTTGGTCTTCTTTCTGCCACCGATTCTTCGCCATCTTAATGAATTCGACTGACGGCATCTCTAATGGGGTGCAACAAACAGAGAAACGAAAAGACATTGTACTTATGGTGTGTATGTATGGAGGAAGCGAAATTATCTTTTCTGTCTCCCTCTTTCATTCTGTTTACTTCAGGCATTTTCACACCTCTCTATATATATTTTTCAGCTTTCTCTTTATAGTAATTTCATTAATATTGATTTGCGATGAAGCTAACTCACTCCTATCTTTGTTTTGTGTTTCTCTGTCTTTCTGCCTCCGACTATTCCAGGCATCGTTTGACAGCTAAATAGCTGCAGATATAAAATTCACACCCAGACAATAAATATCGTTTTATTAAACTTTAAAAATACAGTTGTGATCCACCGTAAGACGCGAGTCACTTTTATCTCAGTTTGGATTCCGTTGTCACTTTCATAAATTTTAAAGTTAAAACCAAACGAGTCCGTATTAAACGCAACTCATCTTCTCGCGCTGCGCCAAGGTGTCTGGTGAAGATTATGATCTGGGGATGTTCTTCCCATTTCGTGTTGTTTACTGTCTCACCTGGCTAAGAAAAATAAAGGAAGGACGGACAAGGACGAGAGGAATTACCCGCGCTAGCAGAACGCTATAGATCAAATCCCGCGATGCTGTCTACCCATCGTCCAACGGAGGCAGACAGGATAACGGAGAAACGCGCACAAAAACAGAAGAAAGCCACAGATGAGTGGTTCTGTTTCCGTCAACGCATTAGCAATACAGCACGTTCCTGCACACCGCCCTTAGGTGGAATACGAAAAGAAACCATAAAATATTATAAACAGTGTCAGGTTGTGTTTAAAGATGGATGTTGCTATTTCAGCTGCATACCGAGCAGTGGAGAGGCTGCGGAGAAAGAGGATTCAAATGTATAGGGATGCGCTAGGCTTTACCTTTATTGTGTGACCCTTGACGGCTCACTTCGGTTGAAAATGAAACGTGTCTTTCCCCGCTTTCTGCCTTAAGACAATGAAAGAAAAGATACAAAACATAAAGAAACTCCACTAGCCGCATGCCCACTCCAGCCGGAATTTTTCCCCTCTTCGTTTAAAAATTTATTGGACGTGATTTCTTAGTTCAAGAAGAAACTCGAAACGCTAACTGAAACTTCAGGATCAGAATTTAAATGCATAAAGGAGCAGCCATGGAAAAAGAAAAAAATAAATGTATTTGCCGTGGCAACAGTGTCTGGAACAATGTTGCAATTCCATGTCAGCCGAGCTCTAAAAATACGTTCGCCAACTGTCTGGGTCGAAAGCAAATAAGAGCATTAAAAGTGTCTGGAACTAATGTTGAATTTGATTTGTCTGAAATGACATATTTCCGCCATTCAACCTACGCACGTGTTTCAGCCAATTAACGGAGGTAATTTTTCAGGCTGTCAATAAGGGATTTTCGAGTTGACTGGAAGGCTTACATTAAATTCTAGGAATCAATTACGGAAAGTTCCTTACATCACGTTGTTCCTCTATCTTTCTGCCACTTTGTCAAAACTGTGATGCTTTATGAACTCTAAGGGAATCTCAACGGTAAGCCCTTTTCTGGAAATCCAACTGCTCCCATTTATTTCAATCTGGTTGTGTAAGTTTAAGTCCTCTTCAAAGAGAGAACACATGAATTTAGGAAACAAATGCATGGTGTCTTTCTTTCTTTCTTTCTTTTCTTCATATGATGCACTAACTTGAAATGGGAAAACTCGTCCGCTCAGCAACGTAAGCTGATTTTTGCACTTCGACCTTCTTTGCCATCACCTCGTTGTACCAAAGCGGGTAAGGCACACAGGTGCCACATTCTGAGGGGCATTGCAATGTCAGATACGATTAATGGCGATTTGTTTGGTTTCGATATGCTAATGTTAAGTGGCGACCGCGCGGAAGATTATATTGACTGCGAAATTGGAATTTGTGGTAAACATTCGACGACAATCATCGCATTCTTATTCAATATTCTGTTGAGAACGCAATCAACATTTTTGTAATTATTGAATGTGTGAAAATGAGGAATGTTTTTTGGCGGCCAGTTCTTGGTGTAACTTTCTTTTTTTTTTTTACTGCGGGTTCATTCAGATGGATGCTGCGCTGACAATTGCCACGGGTGCGTTTGCAACTTTTCCAAAAGCGAACTTCAGAATAATTTTGCGAATAAACGAATTTTTGGATGAATTTAATTAGATGGTTGAGGAAGGAAAGAGTGGAGAAATGTATTTTGTGGAAATTTTAAAATAAGTTTAATACTTTTTAGACATGAGTAAAGAGGGACTAAGCTTTAATATTAATAGAGCAACTTTATAGTTGTCTTATTTTAATAAATTAAATGAATAAATAATTTTTTTGCTTATACTCCAGAACGACCATATGACCAGAGGAATTCACAAGATAGAGAGAGAATACAAGAAACAGCATCGTATTTAGCCGTCATTGGCTCGAACCGCGGTCACTGAAAGCACGTGTACTTATGCAGCCTCGCGCCTGACCGCGCGGTGGCCTTATTGATATTAGATTGTTCGGTCTTTATTGAGGCAATCGTCCAAACCTTATTACATCAAGAAATATTTTTCTATTTATTTAAATTATAAAATCCGTTTTATTAATCATTGGCTTATTATTATATTATTTCACCCATTTACAGGTAATGCTACCAAGTAGAGAGGGTGATTATTATTATTATATTAATAATAATAATAATAATAATAATAATAATAATAATATTTTTATATATTTATAATTTTAAATATTATAATTAATGATACTATTAATAATAATAATTATATAAAAATAAGATTTTAATAATTAGAAAAGTTATTGCATATACAGTGAAACTTCTCCTAACGGACACCTCTCGTTAACGGACATCTCTCTACAACGGACATTTTCAAATTCCCCAACTCTCCTCCATTGGTTTTAACGTGTTTGCAGCTTCTGTCTAACGGACATTCTCTGTAACGGACGCGGACAGGCAATCTGCACTTTTTCGTTTAGATTAGCACTTAATTTGATCTCCCCATAACGGACTGCGGGGGAGCTGACGGCCCTTTTTCTAGGAACCTTTCTTCCACGTATTGTCTCAATCGTGTGTTTATTTTCTATTTCCGATTTTCTGAATTTTATCAAGGTTTACGGCGCGGTTCTAAACCCTTTTTCGAGAATTTTAAGGCACGTGTAAAACTTCTGATGAATTCGGTGTGTGCAGGGGGGGAGGGAATTTGGTCTGCCTTTCGTCTTTTCAGTTTCCAGTTTTGTTCAATGTCGTGTGAAGTGCACAATGTCTTCTCGTAAACATTTAACTTTAAAAGATAAAGTCGAACTCATTAATGCGTATGATCGGCAAAAAAATAGTGTTCGCAATCTCGCTGCAAAATTCAAAATCGGGAAGACGCAGGTAAGCGACATCCTAAAGAAAAAAAAATGAACTGCTCAAACAATTTTGGCAACACGGAAATGATCAGGTTCAAAAATCATTCCCGAAAACTGTTGGACTTCAAATTTGTCGCGCAGCACGTGCTAAAAAAATTCCCATTAATGGGCCTATTATTAGGGAAAAGGCTTTGGAGGTTCCGAAATCTATGGGAGTAAATGAGTTCAAAGCTTCTGTGGGATGGCTAGACAAGTTCAAAACTCACCATAAAATTTCGTGGAAAACCGTAAGTGGTGAAGGTGGATCTGTTGATACTGGGGTTGTAACAGAGTGGACTGTCAAATTAGAAGATTTATGTCGTGATTTTGAAGCTAAGGATATTTACAACTGTGACGAAACAGGGTTGTTTTTTAAAGCTCTTCCTGAAAAAACAATGAGTCTAAAAAACGAAAAGTGCCAGGGCGGAAAAATTTCTAAGGAACGCTTGACTGTACTATTGTGTACAAATATGCTGGGAGACTTTGAACAACCTCTTGTTATAGGAAAACAACAAAATCCTCGTTGTTTCAAGGGCATAAAGTTGAATCTTTTGAATGTTGACTGGAAGTCTAATAAAAAAGCGTGGATGACACGAGATATCATGAGCGAATGGATAAGTCACTTTAACCAAAACATGATTCGTCAAAACAGAAAAATTATTCTTTTCATGGATAATGCTGCATCTCACCCGCACACTGAATTGTTCAACATTCAAATCATTTTTCTGCTACCAAACACATCTGCAGAGTGTCAGCCCTTGGATCAAGGGATAATAAAAAAAATTAAACTTCACTACAGAAAACGTGTTTTAAGACATCTCATTGCAAACATGAACGATGTAACATGTGCGAGTGACCTTGCAAAGAAAATCAGCATCCTAGATGCGATTCAATGGATTTCCTTTTCAGTAAACGCAATTAGAAAACAAACTGTCGTGAACTGTTTTGTAAAGTCTGTCTTCTCAAACGCAAAAATTGAAGTTGTGAACAGCAATGTGGAGCACCAAGAAGAACAAGAACTTCAACATCTATTGATAATGTACGATACTTCAGTTACAAGTGACCCTGGCTACAAAGATATAGACTCGAACCTCACTACAGAAGATGGTGCTCTAGATATCAACGACATTATCATCGATATTTTTCAAGAAGTTCCTCATGAGGATGAAGAAATGGAAGGAGGTCATTCTGTCGAAGAACATATTAACGACGAACCACCGATGAAAATAGAAGAAGCGCTCATACAAATCAATCGTTTAAAAATGTTTTTCGCCGCTGAAGAAGATACTGAAGGACTTTCAATGGTTTCTTCACTCCAAACAAATGTTGAAAACAAAATTATCAGCCGGAAGAAGGTGCAGAAGAAAATAAGTGATTACTGTATGTATTTTTCTTAAGATAAAGTCATAATATGCATAGCACAATTGTATGTATATTATTTACAAAAATATTGTGCAAAATCTGTATATAATTTAATTTAATTTTACATTAAACGTTTAACGATTTTTCTTTCTTTCTGTTTTTTTTTCCCCTCAGACTTCTTGTTAGCGGACACTTCTGTCTAACGGACACATTTTCGTTCCCCATGGCTGTCCGTTAAAGGGAAGTTTCACTGTATATATATTCAATAACTGTTTTCAACAATAAATAATAATTGTAATGTAATGTGTATTCACTTATTTCAGCATTCATCTAATTCACCAGTCTCCAATTTTTCAAAAGGAAAGTGACGTCAAAACTTATTTTGCACGCCGGTGCAGGAATACTTCGACGTGGCTGATAAACAAGAACTTCATCTCAACCCTACTTTCAGATTCAACTGAGTTCTGTACATTATCTTAACCCTTGAATGTATACAGATTCACTTGTTTTATAATAATAATAAGATTCTTTATTAACATAAATTTTATACAATAATGATTCCGTACACAGAAATCCAGAGGAATCTTACAATTTGTTGTTTATACAAGTGATTTTGTTTTATATAAAAAAAAAAAAAAATATATATATATATATAATAATAATAATAATAATAATAATAACTATATAATAATTAATAGATCACAGCAAAGATGATAATCAGAATGTAAAATGAATGAAGTAGTAATTACAGCGAAAACGGACTACAAGTTGAGCAGAACATGAAATGACATCGGCTAGCTAAGATCGGCACTTACACAAATGTCCTTTACAAACAGCAAGATGGGCCAAGATGCCATCGCGATATGCCTTGTCTATCGTCCACAGGTCGATGTCGATGTTGAGCGAGTTGAGTGTCCAGAGTCACATTAGGGAAGTGTCTCCTGGAATTCTGTAACCGCTGGAGCCTTGAGCACAGGGAGGGAGTACTACGGAGATGTCTGCCTGGCAAACGCCAACCAACCGTATTCCAGATGTTGATGTGATCCTGCTTAGCTGAGCACAGGTGAAGGAATGACTTTATTTTTAGCACATGGGCTCTGTGGACTATGGGCGTATATTGCAGGTTGCAGCAGAGAGTAGATTTAGATGTTGTGTAGTTCTGGTGCGACCACAAGTTGGCCCACTTCAGCACCCAGAATTCGAGGCCCCATAGTTTCCTGAGGCTGGTGGGTGGTGCCGCCGACCAAACCTCCACGGAATAGGAAAGCACACTACAGAAGTAAGTTGCAAGATACTTCTTGATTATTTTCTTATTGTGCGTTTTGCACAGATCAATTTTCATTCCCCAGAACGCTCTCAGGGCTTTGGAATACTGTGCTTGGATTTGTTTTTTATATGTGAGGTTGGCATCAAGGTTACTCCTAGGAATTTGACGCTGTCTGTGGGAGTCAGGACCTTTCCTGCCAATTCCGGAAGTAGAGAAGATGCAGTATAGTAGAAGTCATTCGACTTGGCGTAAAGATGAGATAGTTTGACTTCTCTGAATTGACTGACAGGCCAAAAAATTTAGCATACTTATAGAATGTATTTAGGTAGCTGTTTACAGATTCAGAGGCGGTTTGTCTTTCTTGTGCATCACCAACATGGCGTTTGCATGGCAAGTAGCAAACAATATCATCAGCATACGATAGGAAAGCTGGAATTTGATCCATTAGTGGAACGAATATTGCTGCAAATAACAAGGCTGGGAGACAACCACCTTGTGGGATCCCGACTTCGACGCTTTTAGTGACTGTAATGCCAACACCTTTGAAGTGAAGCATTCTCCTAGATAGCAAATTATTAAGGATCACGAGCATATTTCCGGATATCCCGTAGAATCTTTCAAGTAAGGCAAGAAGGGGTGTTATCTGGACTGAGTCGAAAGCAGCTTTCATGTCCAGAAAAATGGTGTGAAGATCTTCGTTGTCATTCCAGGCCTGAAGTATTTTCTGTGATAATGACTGTAGGCAGGTTACGGTAGATCTATTAGGCATGGCATAATGGGTGTGTTCTGGCCTATGCGCAAAGATTGCGAGTGCTACATCATTATAGATGCACTTCTCGAGGCATTTCAGGAAGGGAGAGGCAATTGATATTGGCCTGAAGTCAGCCGGTCTTTTCGCATGAGGTTTTTTCGGAACTGCCACGACTCTGTATGATAACCAGCTTGAAGGTACCTGTGCAAATTTGAGAACTTTGTTGTAGAGTTGAGTGAGCTCTTTGCTGATGAAATAAGAAGCAATTTTTAGACTAAAAAGAGGTATTGCGTCAATTCCTATGGTGGACTTGTCAGATAGAGAATTTATTATTTTTATTAGTAGTTCTTCGGAAATTTCTGTACTACTAGTAGGTGAAGAAATGTTGAACGCTTCGTTCCAAGGATATGTTTCGGACTCACGGTGATCTCGCTTAAAACGCAGCACGTGCTCACACCATTCCTGGACATCAAAGATAGAGGGGTGCAAGTATGACTAGTGGACCACACACGTTTTCCCCTGGATAGCCGGCCATTCATGAAATTGTCAATAGAAAATTGTTTCCTCTTCTGGAAATCCATCCTTGCTTTGGAAAACTTGGTGTATGACTCTTGTGAAGGCGACTTCTTGTAAGAGGCATGGGCTGCCTGTTTTTCCCTAAAGGCCTTGGTCAGGAAGTCATTCCACCATGGCTTTGAGTGGGGACTTAGGATGCAAGTTTTGGACATTGCAGACCTTGTAATGAATTCCATCCATCTCGAAAGCCAGTAGGCAGCCTCATTTATGTTAAGCTCAGCCAGTATGTTCCATGGGTAAAGTTGGAAAAGGGTAGTAACTTTTCCAATGTTGATGTATTTGGGACTGTATATTCTCCTGACAGTGTTTGTAGTTTGTACTTTTCTGCGTTCATCCTTAGGTGCCTGCATAGATATCATCGCAGCAATCGGAACATGATCGGACGGGAGGAAGTTCTCAGTTATGGTCAGGGTTTCCGTTACTAAACAGTTTGAGAAGATGCGCTGCAGGGTGGCATCGCCGTGTGAGGGAGGAACATGAATAAGACCAATGCCCATATCCGACATGTTCGATGACAGAGTATCTAGGAGCTTCTTTGTGGCTGGCAGTGGAAGGTTAAAGTCTCCGAGGATGATGAGCTTTTGCCGATGATTGGTTGTGGATGACAGCCATGCTGTCAGATTAAGGACAGAATCCTCAGAAACTGGTGGGGGTAAATACACGGCACACACAGAGATCGACAAACCAGCAATTCGGTAGATTCCAAGAACAGCTTCTATGTCACTTCGTGGATAAAGTGTATGCCTTAATCAGGAGTAGTGAACTCCTTTGACAGATTGCTGCACCGCCACGACGTCTCCCAATTCTATTAGCAGCCAGCGTGTGATAGCCAAGATTTGAGGTGAAGGCGGAAATTTCCATTTCATCTCTGAGCCAGGTTTCAATCAGAATGACGAAGTCGTAGTCTGAGCAGGAAAGCAAATCAAGTAGGCCATCTAATTTGTTTTTGACACTCCTGATGTTTTGTAGGAAGCATCGAATTTTTATTTCGACAGAAGGTTGTACTATGATGAGATTACTCTTGGAACCTCTATTATTTCTTCTTGCCTTTATTTAAGTGCAGATTTGTTGATGCCGAGTCACCCGTTTTTTTTTTTTTTTTTCATTCATTTACTTGGATCCAGGGACTTAAAGCCATTTGTAGGAAGTGGGGTTCAAACATTTAAAAATATCAGAGAAACGCGCTGTAACGAGTGGCGGTATGTCTCTCTAGTGGCGGTTTTGCTGCCATGTTAATTACTTTATTGTTCATTAGCAAAATCTCGACAGCAGTCGAGTAAGAGAGTTTGGGATACAGAATCGTTCAGAGTTCCAGTAGTCATAAAAAAAAATCTACTCGAATGAACTGAATGTAAAACTGCCTTCACAACGTTGTCTACAGACCGCTACAGAATTCTTGTTATTAAAAGGTCACCAAACATTGTAGAATGCAGAACTAACGGAGAAATTCCTCTACAAAGTACGTTCAACAATTATAAAAATGCTAAGCCATATTTAATTTATGAAATAAGAAGAACCGCTTAAATTTAATCTGACTAATCCAGAAGTGCGCTTTTTTAGTCTTCGCTCGCTTACAGCAGCATTTAGTTTGTGACTAATGCGATAATCAATGTCTCAGACAGTTTGTTCATTTGCTAACGGGCCTCGGCTGCTAATAAGGCGTGCTGTGCTCCCGAGATTTCCGTTAATAAAATATAAATTCCATTACCTAGCTGGTCAACCTCAAAGATCCACTGAGAGATAAATCCTGTGATTTACAGAAACACTTCGACAAAGTATGTTGCCGATTCTCTCCGTCCTTCGCCACTGTAACATAGGTCGGACTCCTCCTTTGTGTGGTTTGTATCGTAGCTAGAACAAAGCCACTTCCGGCGGCAACTTCTGCTCTCCCCAAGCGACTATGCTCCTGAATGGGAGGGGCATTGATCGCTACCCCACATTGCTTGTCCATGGGGGGCGGAAATGGGTTTTGCGCAATTTGCGGTGTCCACCTGAGCTCTCTTTGTTCTCCGTTTGCACTGACCGCTAGTAAAAGAACGTCCTTTGGCAATCGGAAGCGTAGTTCATTGTTTTCGGCAACTTGGCATTACGAAATTGTTCCGCTAATCCCAGAACATCCGTCTAATTAGTGTTTAAAGGGGACTGAAAAGTTTTGTTCATTAGTTCTTTATACATATATTGTGTGTCGAGCGATGGACTGATAGATCTTTGGTGCATTTCATAAAAAGTACAGTTGGTTTTAAAAAAGGAGAGAAAGAACAAAAAAGAGAGAGAGAGAGAGAGAGAGAGAGAGAGAGAGAGAGAGAGAGAGAGAGAGCAGTGAATGATGTGATTCAAAAGTAAATCGACGATAAGGTGAACAGTAGACAATTTTATTCCTAGAGATGCGAGGGCAATTTTAATAGACGTCATCTCCACATGATTAATTTTGTAAAATCCTACATTGATCTTGAAAACTGTTTCAGCAGCAAACGGGGATGCACTTTCTCCCTCTTTCTCTCTGCATCTAACATTAGTGATTCATTAGGAAAAGACTACAGTTTAATGGTCCTTGTTCGTTTTGTAAATGAGAGCAGCTTTTTCGATAAACGCGGATGTCACTAGCTAACTGTTCTAACTGTACATTTCTTAAGAATGCAAAAATGTCACTCTTCAAGCATTATTACCATTTACCTCACCGAAAGAAGAAAAGGCAAAAACAAATAAAACGCAACAGAAAAATTTAAAAAAATAAATAAAATAATAAATTAATTAATTTAAAATTCAGAAAGAATCAAAACTAACAAGCCTGTCGATGTTCATATCAAAGTAGAGTCGCCTACGCTACATGCTCGAATCTACAAAATACGATACTCTTCCTTATAGTTTAACCGTAAAAATATTCACGGGCCGTATCCGGCCCGCGAATATTTTTTATACGGCCCGCGCAGAAAGTGAACTAAAACAGCATTATTAAATTTTGTTAATTATTTCAAGAACTGTGTACATTAGACGCTAAAATAAGTGGAAATAGACGAATGTAAAAGGCTGTGGCGCTCGTTATGGCGAACGTTTGAGAGCGTTGAAGTTACAAAGTCACCTGTTGGTGTCGTGAATTCTGTTTCTTTTATCAAATATGCGCATGCCCGACCAGAAGCGTGTGTATATACGAGGTACAATCAAAATGTTCTGAATTCTAATTATGGCGCTTCTTCTGCTTGACCTTGGTAGCTGCGCAAAAATGTATGCGCAGTACACTGCATTGAAAACGTAACACACTATTTTTTCTGGAATCACCCAGTGCGGCCCGCGAAACAAATATAACTTTGGAATGGCCCCTGTACGGGGAAAATGTTGTACACCACTCGGACTATGATATAAATTCTTCCAACCATCACAAGTGGAACTAAAAATTTAATTATTTATTAATTATTATATTTACAATGGTCTCGGTTCGATTCCTCTCGCCTATCGAATTAATGTTATAAAAGTTTTCAATCAGTGCCGAATATTGCCAGTTTTGTGCCGATTTCTTCCTGGTTTTTCCATCATGCAAACTAGAGCTCACCATCTTGACACAGTTGAACTATAAATAACAAATTCATTTAAGTCTAGTAAATAACTTATTTACATTATTCAGACAACTAGTACTTCCCATTTCCAATTATGCGGATATCATCTGGATGTTTCTTAAACAACTATTACATTACTAAAAGCTTCCGGTGTATGCTAATACGAGTCCTCTGCCTCCATTCTTATTATCATCGTGCTGACTACTATTCCGTATTTAGGAACTATCACTATATTTTTAGGCTTACACTATGGCTCTGAAGACAATATTTTTATCTCTAAAACTGATCAGAAGCTCATTGATTCATACAAGCTTTCTCCTCAACTGAACTCAAGACCGGATTTACCGAAGTGTAGTGGCGCGTTGCTCCAAACCCCGAGTTTGTGTGTGTGGGGGGAGAGACACAACAACGCAATTACCGTTGGTTCGGGGGAAGGAATCTCCCGACGACCATATTTTTAGGACCTTTAAAAGTGCCAGCCCTCCCAAGTACCTAAATCAGACATTGACTGAACTTTTCTCCAATTCTCATTAATGCAAGAAACTAATTTTGAAGATCCAATAGAGCAAATCATTATCAAGGCCAGTCGCTCTTTAAGTTTAAGGTAATACAGGAGGAAAGTAGGACGTAACCGAGTGGTCAAGCAAAAGGCCGCATAAGTACACGTGTCTTGAGTGACCGGGTTCAAGCCCGTGACTGCTAAATGTGGTGCAGTTTCTTGTATTCTCTGTATCGTGTGAAGTCCTCTGACGTATCGGTCGTCCCGGAGTATAAAGAGATAATTTTATTTGTTTTAAATTCTTTCATTCACTATGACGTTGAATCTTTTCACAATCATAAATGAGTGGTACAAAGCCTTCAATGAAAGTCCTGGAAATGTGGCAGAAAAATTATCTTCAGCGACCTAGAATGCCTGTGAATTGTGAAATGCAAAAGGCATCATCTTCGTTAATTTTCTTATATTTATTGAAGACGTCATGGCTATTACTATTACAGGTTATTAGAGGATAAAGTATCGAATACTGTAAAAACGTAGAGGTCAACACTTCAAATGCACCTGGTGAATTCCACCAAGTCAAAGCCAAGCCGAACACAACCATAGAGACAATAATTTTTATTATTTATTCGGTTTTAACCTCTATACAGATATGACACCTATTTTTATTAGCTAGAATGATTATATTAACATATTGGCTTATTTATACATAAGTATAACATGTGAGATAACGTACAATGACATAACTGTTAGGGAAAACTATGTTATGTTATACATAACATAATTTAGGCAAACATAGATAGCATAATTTGCTATTTACACATAATATTCATAATCAATATAATAACATCGGGCACGCTTCCTACGCATTCGGAGGAAGGCGCAGAACGACTGGATTGCACACAGAATGAAACTTGGGAAAAGAATCTTCACCAACAAGAACCAACAGTCCCCCATGACCACTGACATCTTCCACGCATGGGCTAACTCGCTCGCAACTAAGCTCCCCTATCTGCTCCAAACCCCTTTATTCGAGTTAATCCACCAGCTAACCAGACATCACTGGATAAAATTGCCATCACAAAGGAACGCCTTACTGAGGTCATCAACAGTCTTCCCAACAAGTCTACCACTGGCCCGGATGGATTCCCTATTTTCATGATTAAAATATGTAGTGTATATATCATTTACCTCTTGCTTGATGCATTCAATTCCGTCCTCGTAACAGGAGTGTACCCTGCTATCTGGAACACATATTATGTTTCTCCCGTTCCAAAAAAGTCTAACCCAAAATCGCCTAATGACTACAGACCAATTTCCGTAGGATGCACTTTCCTCAAAATCTTGGAAAAATCCATACTTCCTGCTCTCACCCATCACATGTTCAGCCACAAACCTCCATACCTCCATAGTGTTCTACCTGGACGTTCCACGATCACCAACCTCTTGGACACACTGTTCAGAATTGAAAGTACCTTAAGCAACAAAGAGCAACAGGATATTGTGTTCCTCGACATTAAGGCGGCCTTTGACAATCTGTCCACCCATGCATTATGTACCATACTGTGCAACTACTTCAAAATCTCTGGTAACATCCTAGTTCTCCTTAGGAAACTCCTTCAGTCCAGGACCCTATGGATCAGAAATCAAAACCATTATCACCACATTCTCTGCTCCAGAGGGCTCCCACAAGGGGGTGTTCTCTCTGCCGCCCTCTTCGCCGCATCTTTAGAACCCTTCCTATCAAACCGTACTAATTTTACCACCTACGCAGATGATATTAAGTTCTTCATCATCACAAAATACCCCCAGTCTCTCCAGTCTATTACCGTGAGCTCCAACAGACAGCTACATGAACTGGAAAACTACCTTCATGCGATTGGACTCTCCATTAATAAAGAGAAAACTGCACAATTCTCTATCACAAAGAAGAAAAATACCAACGATGTGAACATCATTATAGCGAACTCTCCAGTTAAAAAAGTCACCCAACATAAAGATTTGGGTATCATCTGGGACAAAGACCTCACCTTCTTGCCTCACTTTAATGCCACTCGAACGAAAACATATTCGGCTTTATGGGCAGTAAAACAAGAGATCTCCAACTTCCATAACCCGGACCTTATCATCAAATACATTCTTTGTTGCATTTTCCCAATTCCATTATATGCCTCGACTATATGGTCCTCAGCACCCTCATCATACCAAGCCAGGTTCCTCTCCTTGGAATTCTGGATCTTGAAATGGCTAAATAGGGTTGCCGGGCTAACACCTACAATCTCAAAATCTGTTCTGGTCACCAATCTTAATACGCTTCCTTGGAGGTATCTCATCATCTCTAGGAACCTTCTTACCCTCTCTCAGCTTCTATCCGGAAAACTGAAGTCACCCGATATTTGGGATATCATCGCCAGACCGTCCGACAGGAGAAGATGCCAGTCCAACACCTCCCCATACAGATCGAAGCTGAGTAGCATCTCCTCCCTGGACAACATGTTTCCACATAACTCCTTCCAGATATTTAATAGATTAGCCATAGACGTTGAGAAACTTTGCAAGGTGGATCTAGGTGGACTCTCTGTGATGCCGCACTATCCACGCTCCGATGTATCCGTATGCACTTTTATCTGTTGTAACTTTATGTTTTTATCTTCACCAGTGGCTGTTTAAGGCCGTATATCGTATCTGGCTCTGTATACAATGTATTTGTCTGTATTTTATGTTTTATCTCTGTATGTAACTCATGTCCTCTAGCTGCATAGCTGTAAAGGGACATTTCTTCGGAAAATAAATTGATATTAATAATAATAATAATAATAATAATAATAATAATAATAATAATTTAAAATCATAGCTATTTGGAAGGAGTATACGTTTATTTTTATAGTTAATCAGTGAAAGTTTTTTTTTTTTTTTTTTTCTGCAGTTAGAGTGTCTGGTGAGATAAAGAGTAATCATTTCATTTTTAAAACGAATAGTTTTAAAAATGAAATGATTACTGTTACAAATTGGAAAATAAATTTATTATTATTACAATAAACGTCTTTATCAAGTTTAATAATATTCGTCAGATATTTATATTACACTTATCAATGTCCTAAAATAAAGTCCCTTAAATGGCCGTCAGTCCTCTACTCGTATTCTTGCATTATTCATTGCTCTGTGTAATATTTCTGGTGGTATGATTTCAGTTTCACCACTTTTTTTCTTGTTTTGTTTTTTGTTAGTCGTTGGCGCATAGGCTTCTGTGGCCATATTGCACCTCCCAAGGTTTTTGCATTTTCTACTCTGATCCACGCCCGAGGCGGGATTCGAACCCGCGACCTTTGGGTTGCCAGACAAGCACTTTATCCACCCGGCTAGCCCGGTCGGCCAGTTTCACCACGAATGATTTGTTTCAACTGCTCAAGTGTCCATGGCTGGTTTTCAGAGACTTTGGATTATAAGAAATCCATAAAAATAAATCGCAAAACGGTTAAGTCTGGTGACTGTGATATTCAATTGCTGTTTCCAAAATGAGACACATCGTAATTTGATAATATTTCCTTTAGAATGTCTATGGAAAGTCTTGCGGTATGTCACTGTTTCGATAGATGTGTCTTTTACGTAGAAAAGATTTCACTTACTCCGTCAGACTTCTACATATTACGGAGAAAAGTGTGCACGGGGGTTGGCAAGCAAAGCGAGCAGGAGGCGGAGCCTCATAGGTATCATTATTATTTTATTATAGTATCAGAATATTATCTATATACTGTATATATTTATTATACAGTATATGTTTATTTATTTATTTTTTATTTATTTGTTTATTATTTGTTTATTTATTTTATTTATTTATTTATTCATTAATATGTTTATTTATTTATTCATTAATAACCTATGACATGTTAGTCACAGAGACCCTTGAACAGCCTATACTTTGAACTTTATAATATATGAGGAAATATTTGGAAATAGATGAGTAATAAATTTCTCTGTTCTCTTGAATAACTAATATCAAATTACTCTGAAAAATACTTATTACTTTTGTATTATTAGTATTGCGTTATCCTTATTAGTATTGTATTATGCTGAAATAAATAACAATACAATACGGTTAACTGTATTCACAGAGTGAATAAGATAGCGATTTCTTGATTGTCTTGAGTTCAGTTTTATTCTGAAATCTTTACTACAAACTATCCATTTTCAATAAATATCTACAAGTCGGGATGTAGTAACAGCAGTCATTGAACAGGACAATATTCTCCCTCTCCTTTATGGTTGATGCTAACTTCAGAGAGAGAGAGAGAGAGAGAATTATGATGATAGTTTTTCAGAATAAGAAAGAGATTTAACTCTTCTTAAATTATTCAACCAATTTATCAAATTCTGCTTGATTTGGGTCACTAAATTTTCAAGATTTATTCATTGGATTAGGCACATGCAGCTCAGTGTCATCTATATGTGCGTAAATATCATCTCTGCGAATTGGAAAAGGGATTAAATAAGCCGTGAGAGAGACCAGAGAGGATTCCACCCCCGTGGAATTTCTACAATTATTTTTCGATTCGAAGATCCGTTTATGATGCGGTGATGTACAAATCTGCAGCTTAGAAGAGATTGCTAGGACTGCAGACATTTCTGCTGATATTAAATCATTTTCAAGCACATTAAAAAGAGCATTTATATTTAGGCTTTCAAAACCCGTTTTAAAAAATTACATACAACTAAGAACACAGACTTAGCTCCAATATATTTTAGAATTTGAGATTGAGGGGATATAAGATTAATAACAATTGCTCTATTAAGAAATGCATTGTGAAATTTATCAGGTTGGTGGAATAACATTTGCTCAGAAAAAGATTGATAACAGAATGTTTTTAATAACTTTTAAGAGTTGAGGCCTTTACGACTTTCGACAGGTTTCCAATGACTTAACATTGTGAGATTAGAAACTTTGGGAAGAGGAATTATGGCATAATTATTCCAGTGGGAGGGAAAAACTTGGTCAGCCAATATGCTGTATATAGCAGAAAATGTGTAAATATTTACTCTAACATTTTACAAAAAAAAGCGTGCCACATTGTCAATCCTGTTGTCTTTGAGGGTGCGGAAAAATTGGTGATATTAATTACAGTTGGTTAGTAGTTGTGATTGAGGTTAGTTGGCTTTGAATGATTGGGTTCCAGGCCAGATTGTAATTGGGATTACTCGGAGATTCGGTTGAGAAACGACTATGTAGCCGACACTTCACAGTCAGATTGATTGAACTGCTGTATTAGGTGACTCAGAAATTAAGATCATATTGTTCCGTATATATTGCCTGTAAATTGCGTGTGTTCTGTGGTCGATTTTCTGTTTGATAGACGAAAAACCAAAGTTTCCTGGGAAAAACCATGCCACCCTCGCTTGAGGTCGGCTAACTCAACAATGTTGTGAAAAAGGCCATAAAAATTCCCAACGTCATCGACGAGACTTGAACTCAGGTCTTTTCCACACGGGTGGGGATTACTGACATTAGCCATCTTGTTAAACGATTTCCGAATCACAGGTTTCATGGATTTGTCGTGAAATGCATTGTTTTTTAAAACAAGTTGTGGATACGGGAATTTTGTGACTGTAATAGGATAGAAAGTATGTTGTGATATAAGATGAAATTAATCTCATTAAAGTCGAGCTGCACTTATCCGATGAAAAAAAAAATCAAGTCAAGTCAAGGTGATTTGCACCTCTAGTTTGGCCTTCATTAACTACAGAAATTCATTAGGTAGCCACGTTGCTTAAAATGGAGCCATGAAGATTCTTTAATTGTGGAGGAAGTTGACGTCTCCAGAGATGAGATGACAGAGAGAAGATGAGATGAGATGTGGACCACAACTATATCAAGTTGTGGTCCACATACCTTTGCTATGCTCTTCACACAGAATGTTAAGACGGACTGGCACAAAACATTACTTCGAATGCCGACACCGCCATCCCTAGTGTGAGTACCAGAATTGCGATTTCATTGTTCTCCACTGTTGTGACACATATCAGCAGAGTGGTGATATGGTGGAGGTTCTAGCCTGGTTGCAGTTAAGCATACAATTATCGGCAGAACCAGATAAAAAAATATATATTTTGTTTTGCCAGAGTGCCGAACGTATTTTTAAGCGTCTCACTTTATGATAAAAAAATTTAGAATTATGAGGGGTTTAATTTGGCTTAATTATTAATTAATTCTATTGACCCCTACTGAATACAAAATTTGTTGTAACTCATTTCGACTTTTGCATTACGCCCTATCGAGTGATAAAAAAAAAAATCAGCTTGAAACCTCCTATCGAGTGTGAAAAAATCAACAAAAGAAACAAAGAAAAATCAAATCATTATAAATCCGCTCTTAATTAGAAGTGTCAAGGATGTGGTGAGCTATTTGCGGATCCTCCAGTTGAAGACAGGATCATATGCGATACCTGGCAGCACTTCTGCCATTGAAAATAAGGGGATAAGGAAAATGGCAAATTTATTTGAGATTTATGTCCTTAATAGTCAATGTGGTGTTATTTTAGTTAAGATAAATAGAAATTTTATTGATTCTACTTCAATTAAAAGATATCATTTTGTAAACTGAATGCTTCTATTGTGCGACTATATGTAATAATTTAGAACGTGGAATAATCATGCGGATGGAGGAAAAGTGTGTGTACCTTCACCGTTGAAGCACTATCAGATAGGATACTTTCACAAATATCTAAAGTTAGCAAAGAAATAATATCGCAGGCGTGTGCGATATAAAAAGTGACGGCGCAAAGTATTACAATATGACAAATGAGGGGCTACTAATATGGTGGCTAGTGTGCGCGCAAGTCTAGACGCGATTTTACAGTTCACTTCAGAGCAAATGACACAACAAATGTTCACCAAAACAGTTGATGACGGAATGACGTGTTTTCGTAAGCAATGATACAACTACACGATAATTAACTAATATTAGCGTACAAAAATAAGTTCCGTGCAATGTTATCTACTCATTTATAAAAAATTCCACCATCTACAAGATCATTATAAAAATTAGTCAATTTTTCATTAAGAATCACCATCAAGAAGATGTGAAGCCAATATAGAATATTAAATGAGCAGTGGAAGTTCAGTATATCACTGACGCTCTATTGAAAAAATGATCTTTGCGTAAATTCATTTTGTCATATCCATCATAAGTGCATATGGAGTTGAAGAAATGCTATCTTTATTGCTACAGGTGCCACTAGTCAGAAGTATTATAGGATGAGTGGTGTGACACAGGAAATTATACAAGAAAAGGCATTTTAGAAAATTTCCACTTATAAGTAAGCATTACGCTATTTTCGATTGAAATATCCAAAAACACTGTGGAGGCAATAAAGGATAATATTCTATAGCAGCGGTTTCCAACCTTTTTTGACTCGCGAACCCCTTTTAACATAATATTTTTATCGCGAACCCCTAAGCCTGTAGTCTCTGAAATCGTGTAATAGTACTGATTTTTTATTATAAAATATTCCCAGTACTGTACTACGTTTTAATAAGCAACATTGCGTAATAATAACAATTATTATTAAGCATTATTTATACTTGGTAAAGCAGTTATTAATCAGTCAAAACTAGATTTCGAACAGGCTAAGAGTAGAAAACTTGTTTCTTGTCCAAATGGTAGCCGAGCATTCTGGTCTCTCTTTCCAAAGCCATTGGAGGCAATTTTTGTTCATCTATCTCTGTTCCTACCTGTGTTAAAACCAGATGGTTCTGTTGCTACATTAGTCAAAGATAAATCTGACCTGTTAGCATCCTAGTTTTCTTCCAACTCACGTATTGATAATCTTGGTAAATCAACTCAAACCGTTCCCAGTATATTCCATTCAATGAATCCTGTGGTTTTCCGTCAAAAAGTATGTTGATCGTTTTAATGAATCTGATGCTACGAAAGCTCGAGGTCCTGATGGTATTTCTCCACTTGATCTCAAAACCTGTGCCCCGGAACTTACTCCTATTCTTTGCCGCCTTTTTTCACTTTGTTTTCCAAAGGTGTTTTTCCTTCTGCTTGGAAATTTGCTCATATCCAGCCAGTTCCTAAAAAGAGTGACAAATCCCTACCATCCAATTATCATTCCATTGAGATTACTTCTACTTTTTCCAAAGTAATGGAGAAATCAATTAACTGCCAACTCTTAAAACTATCTGGAAATCTTTCATCTGATCAACGATCGCCAGTATGGATTCCGTCAGTGTGGGTCCACCGGTGATATTCTGGCTTATGTTACCCATTTATGGATAAATTCAATGGAAAAGTTTGGTGAAACTCAAGTCATTGCTCTTGACATTTCAGAGGCTTTTGATCGTGTTTTGCATAAAGGTCTTCTAAATAAGCTTCCGTCCTATGGTTTGCCAGCTGTTCTTTGTAATTGGCTATCCAGTTTTCTTTCTAACCGCTCACTTCGAATGATGGTAGACGGCTCTCTGTCTTCTAACTTCTGCACTAATGCTGGTGTTCCCCAAGGTTCAGTTCTTTTCTCCACTCTTTTCCTCTTGTATATTAATGGTCTCCTTTCATTGACCGGAAATCCTATCCATAGTTTTTCTGATGATAGCACATTGCTTTCAACCTTTCAGTATGAGAAACCCTGCCCTGCCCTGCTCAAACAGTTTAACTTCTCGAATATCCACTACCAATTCCTTAAATGCAGATCTCCAGGTAATTCTTCAGTGGGGAAAATAAAACTTAATTTCAATCCTTCTAAAAGTCAGCACTGTCTTATATCTCGCAAAAAAGGATTCTTCTGCTCCTATACTTCTCTTCGATGACACTCCGATTTCTAGGCGAGATCTTGGGGATTACCCTGACTTCGAATCCATCTCGGCATAAAGCACATTACAAATATTGCTTTCTCTGAATTTAAAAAAAACTGGGTTTTCTCTTTCGCTCTCGGCGTTACTTTTCATCCAAACAGTTGTTTACTCTGTTGAAATCGCAAATCTGGCCTACCATGGAATATTGTTCCCACATGTGGGGCGGTGCCCCGAAAACCTCTCTCATGTTTCTAGATTCCATTCAGAAGAGGGCAGTTAGGTTAATTAATGACTCCTCTCTACAAAGTCTCTCCACTCGCTGTCTCATAGACGTACTGTTTCTGCTGCATGCCTCTTCTACAGATACGTCCATGGGCACTGTTCTTCTGAATTGGCTTCTATTATTACCGCTCTCTCTTTCAAAACTGTCCGAACACATACTGCCAACAGCCAACGTCCATTTACTGTCCAACTTCAAACTCACAGAACCAACTTTTCATCTTCCTGGTTTATTCATTCAACTGTCGGTTCCTGGAACAACCTTCCTTCGTACGTATTTCCTGAAAATTACAATCTGCAGAAGTTCAAGTCTAATATCAACAAGTATCTTCTTTCATCTTTTCAACCTATGCACGGTACTAAGTACTATAGATTCTAAAAAAAAGTACCTATACATAACAATGATAATTAAGAATGAAAAAAAAAATTAGCATGGAAAATATATTTATTTAAAAAATTTGTTTAGGCATGGGTAATGCACACCCATCGTTTCCACTACTCTGGTAGTATATACATATATCGCTTGATTATATCTCATATTGTGAATACCTTCACAATGAGTTGCCGAGGTATTGCACTACTTCGAATAAGTAACTTCACTAGTGGACAAGAGTAATGTTACTTATTCTCGGAGGATACCTCCACCCAGATGGCACCGTTTTGAAATATGGTATGGGATAAAGTTCTCGGTTATCCTCATACTATCCCTATTAGACTTAGAAAAGAGATAAAGATGTAGGAGGGTGATAGTAGGAGTGGTAGAGGAAGGAAATGCCGTAGAAGGAAGAAAGGGACAGTTGCTCCTTCAACTCACACTCAAAGCTCATATAGGCAACGCTTCCCCAGTAGAGAAGATTGTTGTTACCTATTCGAGGAAATTCAGTGGCCATCAGGCAGTGGCCATCAGGCAGGCCCCCCCCAGACGGCACCGTTTCAAGGTTTGTTGGCCTCTCATCGGTGGGTGGGCAGGTACCCTGTTGTTACAATAGTCACTAGTATAACTCCACAATATGAGAGATGCTTGATGGTTTGCTTGGTTTAATCTAAAAATATTTCTTGACTAAATGTCTAAGAGTATGAAAAAGGTTGTTTATGCATGGGTAATGCACTTCCATCATTTCTACTACCCAGGTAGTGACTATTTTTCCTATTATCAGCTTACCAAGCCGAAAGCTGAACCCCTTTGTGTCCGATCTACGCATATGGTATCATTGGTTGCACGTCCTAACACTAATTTTACTTTTCTGGTGGCATGGTCCATAACAAGCAGTGCACGCTCTTATTTCCACCGCTTCACACGGTCATCTATAAGTGTCATGGCGATGTTTGATCATCCCCGACATTCTCGGATGCGTATGTAACTAAGATAAGAGCTGCTTTATTCGGAACGTCATTGAATATTCCTGTTCATTCGCGGGAGAAACGGTGTCATGTTTCGGCGGAGACAGTAATTAGGCCCCAAGGAGCACCAGCCGTGAGCGTTTCACTTGCATCCACTGGAACATCAAAACGACTAATTAGAAATACATGTGTCCGTGTCGAGAGTTGTGTACTCACCGTTTCGCCCTCTATGATAAACGTTACACAAAGAGACTGTTAGAGAGATTTAGATTGTACAACGTTGTTTGTTCTACATCGTCAACGGTGTCCTAAAGTTGTAGGCTCTTTGTGCGTGCATCTCATCTTGGCATAAATAAGGTCTATTCAGAGAGGCATAAACAGCCGAATTCCATGTCATTCATCTTTGACAGTATTTAAAATGTTATTACTTCAATTACGCATCCTTTTAGATCCACAAGGGACGTTATCTTCATCAGAATTTCAAGATTCCTCTCTCTCTCTCTCTCTCTCTCTCTCTCTCTCTCTCTCTCTCTCTCTCTCTCTCTCTCTCTCACCTCAACGATAGCTGTCCATAACAACACAGGATTGTGAAATAATCACAGTAAAAAAGAGCAAATAACATTTTCATCTTTCATTTCATTATTCACCAGGTTGACTATTTTACAGTGACTATTATTCCTGTTATTTTATTATTTCTATAACAATCCCGTTCATTTATATATGTATAAAATTCATTGCAGCCATCGTATTTCGATAGAGAAAATTAGACATGCTGGTAAAGTGAGCTGGTAAAGTCTTTCAAATTCCAGTGACAATTGCTGTAATATTTTCCTGAACACACGTAGGTGATTTTCCGATTACCAAACATAAATGTTGCTATCTCCCTACCTGCATTATTTTATTTTTAATTTTTATTTAAACCAGTTCAATGTTTAAATAACTTCACCCATAAGATACAAAAAGGCAAATTATTTGAACAATATCGATCATACAATATTAGCTAAAAAATAAATAAGTACAACAATAAATATAAATATTAAGCATACATAAACAGCTAGCATTCATTATAATTGAAAAAAAAAAAGGAAAATACACATTTTACTTAAGAGATAGCGCCTTTCTTGCGGCCGTGCCAATATTGTAGGTGCTGGGAAGGAGTGTTTACACTCCGTACACCATTTCAGGTGGTTAGCCTTTTCACTGAAATATCGTTCAGAGTCTATGTCGAGGGTTAGGGAAGTTCAAACTTTGTCGCAAGTGAACGTCCGTTCTAGGTTCTTTATTTTGTTCCTGGATGGCTGTAGTGTGGTGTGACTGTGGCAATATGGTCTGTTAGTGGTTGGATGGTGGAGGACAATCTAGCCAAACTTGGGGATTTTCATCCTTTTTGTGAAGAACATCGAAAATATGGATATATTCATTATGGTTAGTTGCACCAGGTTAGAATGAAGTTCAATACAAAATGTAAGCAGGTGGAGAGCACAAGATGTTCTATCTGCAGTTTATCGGAATTTTGCAAGTAGAGAAAGGGAGGTCTTTATCCCTTTCAATAAGACGACTGCGAGACCAACCTAGTGGCAACACAGCATCATTCTCTAATGGACGAGTTGAATCTAGATATGCTGCACCTTCAGGAACCCTACTGCGTGCGTGGAAGGAGCTCTGGTTACCCCCTGGCTTTCATGAAAATCCAGACGACAAATCAATTGTGCCTCGCTGCTATCATCGTCCGCAATCCAGACCTAGTAGTAACACAGATAGAATCACTTTGCATTCCCCACCTAGCTGGGGCTACAACAGAAGGCAGCTTCGGCCGTATTGCGGACTTAACGGCATACTTCCAATTTGGTACTGATATCCTCCCGCACATAGCTCGATTAGAATAAGCTCTTGACCTCCTGGAGAACACTGATGTCATTATAGTAGCAGATTCGAATGCTCGATCGACACACTGGTTCAATACCTCTACAGACGCAAGAGGAGACATGTTAGATGAATTCGTTGCCTGACGCGGCCATGAAATCATCAACAGACCAGGATAACCAACCACCTACTCTTTGGGAACTGGGAGAGTCTAACCTGGACATCACACTGACTACTTCTCTTCGCAATAGAATCCTTCGATGGCAGGTGCATGACACGGTCACTACTAACGACCATCGTCTCATCACCTACAGTGTCACTGATTCTGCCATCCCTCGTCAAGTGTCTATCCAGGATATTGCAAGATTCTCTACTAAAACAGCGAACTGGGACCGGTTTGACAATGTAATTCAAGATGTTCTTCATGACTCAGCTAGCAACTCCTACCAATTAATTAACAGTGTACAGAAAACAGACTTTGTGCAGAGTCTGCTTCTCAAAGCTTCATAGGCTTCCTTAAAAAAATATTCCAGGAACTCAAGATCTGTACCATGGTTGTCGTAGGAACTCACTAACCTGATTGGTTGGTTGGTATAGAAGTTTAACGGCACAAGGGCACTAACCTGCGCAATGCTCTGAAGCACGCTCGCAAAGAGTACCAACGCAAGCGAAGGACTGAACCTGCTCACATCGTAGAACAGTATAGAGACCGATTCAAAGCAGTCCGCCGTGAATATACTAACAAAATTTACTATGCCAAGCAGAGTTCGTGGCGATTCCACGTTTCCGTTCGTGGCATTAAACTTAATGCTATTATTTATACTATATTTAGTATATTATAATATGGTTAGGCTGGCATATAACTAGCAGAAACAGATAGCTTAAGTTTTTATTCGTGGTACATATTGAGAGGCGCTAGCCCCATGATGACGTGCCTTTCGATGCAAGTCTATTTCAATAATAACTGTTAAAATACGGTATTTTTTCTGTATTTTGGTATTTTGTAAATATGGAATTATTATGATTTTGTTTGGCTTTGCTATATACATATAGAGGCTGATAGGATCATTTGTAGGTTGCGGAGCGCCAGGCAGTCTCCCAAAGGTTAATGCAATCCTTCTATTAGATTACGTCACTCAACACACACACCCACCCCCTAATGGAATGACATACGGATTTTCTCGCCAGAAAATACCGCACTTATTTTAGGCGTGAGGAGCATTGAGCTTCTTCATTGTAAACTTTAAATTTGAACCGTCATTGGTTCTTTTTTTCTATGTTTTAAACTTTATTCTTGAACCATAATTCAATTCTTAAAATATTTAACGCAATTAACCTATAATACTTTTATACGTTTTCTTAAGCACTCCATGAATTCGAGTAATTGAAAACTGCTAATAAGCTTCGCTTAAGAAAGATATGTGGCATTAATATACGTTTAGAGCAAAAGCATCGTTATTGTAAGTAGCCAAGAAAAGCAAACTAGCTTTGTCTTAAATGCTTCAGACATCTGATATTGTGAAGCGAATCAGATCACCAAGAGTTGTCAGTCCCTTACACCATAAATAAATATTTTTTTCCGAATGAGAAATACATTTATTTGTGATGTGTGTCATTACCCAGTCTGAAGAATTTACGGAATTTTAATTTGCTTTTCTTGGAGCACAATAATAATGCATTTGCACTAAACGTACATGACCGATAGTATTCCTTGAATTTAATTACAATTATATATAAAGCCAGTATCGCGGTAATGTTTCTCTGTTACTGATGCCATTTAATCTTCACATTCCGTTGCCACTCTATATTAAGATAATTTCGACATTTGGGGAATGCATTTATTTTATTCCAGTTTGAAATATCTTAGTTATGCATGAATTTCAGGTGTCTGGATGGCATTCTTCGACCATTTGATTTTGAATTGTTATATGAACTGTTTTTCTTTCGTTTTGAACTGTTTTCTTTCGTTACTTCTGTTTTTTTTTATTTATTTATTTCTTTTTTATTACTTTAAAATTTCCTATTTAGTGCATTATTATACTCTGCAATTTGTGATTTTCGACTTATATCCTCACTCTCTTTTTCCATACTAAATGCAATTAAAATCCTGCTTTTTACAAGCTAAGTTAGTATGAATCTTACATCGCTTCCTGTACGTTCGTCACAATGATTCTGAATCAACTAAAATTTTAAGAACAAAAACAAGACAGTGTGTTTCTCCGTGTTCAATAACTTTCCCAACAGTTAAGTCATAACTGGAACGTAGTCCCTAGTTGCCGGTTCCTTGAGTCCAGTCGTCCTCTCCTCTCCTCTTATTTGTCGCGAGTGCAGAATCGTAATCGATTTGGAGGATTGGTGCAGCACACCACCAGGTTGATTTCCGTTGGTGTGCCATTAACTGTTTTCTTTCGTTCCTTCTGTTTTTTATTTATTTTTTTTATTATTTTAAAGTTTCCTACGCAGTGTATTATTCTACGCTGCAATTTCTCATCTTCCACCAAGAAGCAGCTAGTCGTAAACATTTCTATAATTTTTTTGATGCGATTTATTCTTTCTTTAATACATCACTAACAAGCATGTCTCCTACTAGATCCTTAACATCGCAGTAGCAGCACGATCTTCGTCTTTACAACCGTTATGGAAAGCACATCACTCTTTTGTTTTCATCTATTTTTTATCTTTGTATAGCGTTAATTAAAATGTGTACCTTTTACATTTGTTTTCCTTTCTAACTCGAATTTTCTATTTTTAAATAACTGTCTGTTAAGAGTGACTGTAAGTTCCATTAAACTTTCTTTGGAACTCACCAGGCATTAATCACGAGTGAAAAAAATGCTTATAGATTTTCTTGTATATAGGTGAACGCAACAAACGAAAAGAAAATACATGCTAACAAGAGAAAAATGGACTCTCTCTCTCTCTCCATCTGTGAAGAAAATCTAACTAGAAGGTCAAAAGCGGTGTTGAATTTCAGTTGTATATGTCACAGATTCGAGATCAAATTGCCTTTTTTATTTTTTTATTTGTGGCCCAAATCTTACTTCACTTAATATACCTGGTGTAGTGAATGACATGAAGCAGAACCTAAATGTACATTAACGTACATCACCGGGAGAACAGCAGTATTGAAAACGTGAAAATACTTCACTTCTCGAACTCGTAAGGCATCGGTGTACATGCATGTGACAAGCGCAAAGACGTGCTGATATTGATATCTGGACTGGAGAATGAAATTCGATCAGCTGAAAATGGAGAAGTCACCTGAAATTGACAAGGTATCAACGACAAGGTTACATGTAGGTGGAAAATTGGTCCCCTAACGGGACAAGGTAGGACGATGTTGCACAAAGTTTATCTCTCCCGCTGTTTAAGGAAAATCAATACGTATTTCCTTTCTGTCTATGCTACATGGAAGCCGAAGATAAGATACCTGAAGTGTCGGTATTGTTGAGAGAGGTCATTTATTTTTAGATATTAAAGGTTTCTCTAGTAGAAGTGACTTTTCAGTGACTCAACAGTTTCCCCTACTAGTAAACGAAACCGACACTACACATAGTTTGCCGCAAAATATTGAACAGATTATATGAACGAAGAACACTGTCTTTTGAAGTGAAGTTTCATTTATTTCACTCGATATCTGTTCGTTCAATTTACTCGTGTTCAAACATTTCACAGTTTAGAGATTTGTGTCGTAAGGTGAAACTTATCTATTCATATTATTTCTGTACCGTATACATAGCAATAATATATATATTTATTTAATTTTCGTAGCGACGAGTTAAAATTGTAAAACCCTCACTGCAATTCTCCGAGTGACTGAATCACTAAATGCGTGATTCAGTCATTTCCCGGGGGAAAAATGAAAAAAAGAAGAAAGGGGGAAAAGATGAGAAGTTTAAAACAACGAACTAAAAATTTCCTGTTCTAATCATGTACAGTGAAACCTCTATAAGCGACCACCCCCTCAATGAGGAACCTCTATAAAAGACCAATATTTCTTAGAACATTTTTAATGTCTCCTGTGTGTGTTAAAACTGTATTCTCTAAGGCGATAACTCTCTAACCCGACCCAGACCGTTAATCCTGTTGTTTGGAGGCCGGTGTATTCCACAGATTTCTAGTAATCTATAATTCTCTGAGACGACCATTATCTTACCCAACAGCTACCATTATCTTACCCAACAGCGACCATTAATCCTGTTGTTTGACGGTAAGATTTCTATGAATGGAGTTTCTGAAGTAACTATACATATTGCTACCAAACAAGTCTTTCATTCATTTATTTCTGATTTGTCCATCTTCGATTATAGAGGTGATGACAATTTTAAATTTAGAAACGCAAGTGAGAGTTATAGAAGATGCAGAAAAGGGTTAATCGCAAACACAGTTGGCAGAAGACCAGGTGATTCCCATCATCCAGTTAAATACCACCATTTTGCTTCAGTGGAGGCTTGAAATAGTGGAATTCATGTTTAATCTTATTCCACGTAGCCCAGTAAATTGCCACACCTTGATTATAATCACTATAGTTTCGAGGGTCACTATAGTTTACCGTTGAAGTATTTTGGCGAGCGGTGGATAACTGTTCTTAGTTGTGTTATCTTCATCCCGAAAGTTGGAATATCTATGGAACACGTTTCCCAAAATGACTCTTAGCTGCGCTGAATTTAGTACTTCTGACGTATCATAGGAAGTCAAAAGATATTCCGAGCTTTCAAAAAGAAATCGAAAAACATGTTCACAACTCGTCGCGTTCTTTACACATTTCTAACAAAAGTGATTAACATTCCAACCCGCTGACTTTTGTGTTTGTTATGGCAAACCACTAATTTGGTTTGCCATAACATTTTGGTTTAGCTGCACCTGCGCTAAACCAAGAGTGGGATGCGTGGGTATTCGGAGAATCCTGCTTCAGCTACGTTATTTTTGAATACACAAAAACAATGCAGATGGAGGATTCATATAAATGTATGTTTTTTGAAACAGACTTTGTAAGCAGATTTTAAAAGAACTGCATCGCAACAGTCATTAGTTAACGCGATACATATAAATAAATACCGATTGAAAAAGTTTAAACTGGTATTAAAATATAAATTTAAGTAAAATTTAACTTTGACACTACGAGCTTCAAATTACACATTCAGTAAGAAAGATACGCTATTTGCGGGTAAACAAACTTTGGGAAAAGTGTGTGACAATATTTAACCGCTTGCCTACACAAGCATCTATACGCAAAGCGCATTGTGGAAAGATGGAAGCTTTAATGCTCCACAAATCCGTTTACTGGGAATAGCATAAATATTTGATTAACTTCTCTGAGTTAGTAAAATATAGGTCTTTCTTTCATATAGTACGCAGTACCGGCTTCAGCAGCCCTTTCATCTCCGGAGACAAACAAAACGTTACACATAAGTGATAAAATAGTGAGAAGTGGAATTGACAGCATTTTTTTCCCCCTCTTTCAGTCAGACTGTCAGTTATGATTGTAAGTTTGTCTCTTGAGAGAGAACCGGATTCCACATCTGAAGGATCAATAGCCGAATCCTTCACATTTCTGATACGCCATTACTCGCAGAAAGCTGTTAGGGCACACAAACGCGATGACGATAATGGGGTTTTTCCACACAGGCAAGCATCATTTTGTAAAAAAAAAAAATTGTTTTTGTTTGTTTATATGGATAACACACACACACACACACACACACACACACACACACACACACACACACACACACACACACACACACAACATTAGTTTTGATAAAGAAAAATATGCAAGAAAAGAACCAGCCAAAATGCTGAAAACGCGTATTGAAGGTATTAGTGTCAGAATACCAACTCCCAGGAGTACTTAAGATCATGGAAATAAGAGGAAATATTTATGGTTTTTGAACAAAATGGTGACACTGAAGAAGATGTGAAATGAACTATGTATTGTAGTTGTTTCCTTTTCGTGATCTTTGAATAAACACCGGCGAAATATACTATGAGAAAACTCCCATCTGGATCTGAGACGGGAAGTGGATGTGCAAGGAAGACTTGTTATAAAACTCTAATAACCTTTTTCCGTTTAAGGAAAATACTCGTTATAATAGAAGGCGCATTAATAACGTGTAGAGCCCCTTCACACTGTAAAATAGCTCAAACATTCTTTTGTAAGAAAACAATTCCAGTCCGGGACTTTTCTTACCTTACAAATACAGAAATACGGAAAAGAGAAAAATGAAATGCGCCGCTAAAATAAACTTTAAAGTTAAATAATAAGAGTGCACGTCACGCATAGCATAGTTAATTTACATTTGAAATTAAGAAGTATTATCATAATTGGACTGATAAAGTTTTCTTCTGCTTTCTTGACAGTAGCAAGCGTGACTGACGCAGAGCGACGATTGCTTAGATTTGTTGCGTTAATTCAAACAGTTTATCTAAACAGTTTGAATGTTAACATCCCCCCCCCCCACACACACACATCTTTCCCTTCGAACACAGCAGCCAGTGTTACCAATTGAGAAAGCTTAAGATTTTAGTGCAAAGGCCTCAAACTACAGAAAGGTTCACTGAACGAACAACTTTGTGCATTGTATCATGTTAGTACGTAGTAAACCACCGAAGTAGATGAAATGGCATCGTGTTAATATAGTTAGGGAAGCACGTTACATGGTTGTTATCCATTAAGAATTATTAATATGTATAATTAATCACTCTTATACCACAGAAAGTTATTAATATATATTTTATTTAAGCATATCTTAAACTAATATCAGACCTGAAGAGAATGGGTCTTTCTTGTCTTCTTTCAGGTTTTTCAGTGCTTTCCTTTCTTCTGTGGATAGGTTGTTGTTCTTTTTGTAGATCCTCTTGCAGTTAGAGCTGTATATTGACTGCATGGCTGTGATGTTGATCGTATCTTTGGCTAGATTATCCTGAACGTACTTTAAACTATTGTAGAGGGTGGGCTAGGAAATCTAATGTGGGGATATGGTTGGGTGTCGGTTTAAAAATTAAGGCCTTTGCTAAGTACCTGAATTTATGCGTTCGTGAGAGTTTTTGAGCAAAGGTTAATGATATGGTCGGGATATATCCCCCATTCTCTTCAGGTCTGATGGACGTCAGCAGCATGGCCTGATGATGGGTATCGGCAAGATACCTGAAACGTTACCCAATTGTATATATTAGTTTAGGCTATGCTTAAATAAAATGTATATTAATAACTCCACCTGGTATAAGAGTAGTTAATTATACATATTAATAATTCTTAATGGGTATCGTTTTGTTATTTGTCATATTGTGAATGCCTTCACAACGCGTTGCCTTGATTGTACTACCTCGAATAAGCAACGCTTCACCAGTGGAGAAGACCAATGTTACTTATTCTCGGCGAATACTTCCAACCAGACGACACCGTTTGTAAATGGGTATGAGATAAAAACTCTGTTATCCTACATCTGTCCCTATTAGACTTAGAAAAGCAAAAAGGTAGAGGGAAGTGATAGCAGGAGAGGAAAAAGCCGTCAAAAGAAGAAAGGGGAAGTTACTCTTAAAACTCACACTCACTCTATTAGTACACTCATAAATTCCTGGAAGAGGCAACGCTTCTCCAGTAGGGAAGGCTGTTGTTACCTATTCTCGACAAGTAAGGGAAACATCAGGCTCCCCTAGTTGGCCGTTCCAATGCTGTTTGGCCTCTCATCGGTGGGCAGGTAGGTACCCTGGTGCTACAATAAGTGACAGCCGAGTTATGAAGTATAACTCTACAAAATTGCAACACCAGGGTACCTACCCACCCACCGATGAGTGGCCAAGAAGCTTCTAAACGGTCTGGTCTGGATGGTGGTATGCGCTGAGAATAAGTAACACTAGTCTTCTCCATTGGAGAAGAGCGTTGCTTATTCGAGGTAGTACATTGTCAAGGCAACTCGTTGTGAAGGCATTTATGATATGAGATATAACAAAACGATACCATTTCAACTACTTCGGTGGTTCACTACGTACTAAAATGATGCAAAAACTCGTTCGTTCAATTCAGAAAGCTTGGCGCTGTTGGGATTAATGTTTTGGTTCACTTCTTAGGAGGTGAAGTAGTTTAGTGAATTTAATGGTAAAAGCACGGTTAGTTTATCACAGCACTGCTTGAATTTTATATTTATATTTATTTAATTTTTATATTTAAATCCAGTTTAAAATTAGAAGTCATTAGTCACCTTGAATAATTTTCCTAATTTTACATGTTTTTCTTATAGCAATTAGCTGCTTTAGTCTCTGTGCCTCTGCGTGTGGATTAACGTGGGTTCTATGCCTATGAAACCAGAGATCTCAATTTTGACTATATGCTAAGGGAATGCTAGCAAGACTGAATATAGTCCTAGATGAATAAGCCAAATTTTGAGGGAGCACAATTTGGCAGGACCGCGCTCACTCCTAGAATTTCTGTCCCTGGATCTTAGAAATTTTTTAATTAATTAATTTTTTCTAATTTTAATTAGTAATAGTACTTTATCTATTAAGACACCATTATCGAATGACAGTTGTCATTATTTCAGACTTCTTTCAAAATAACTTATTGATCACGGTGTCCAGCTTTCTCAATGCCTTCCCATTTCCCAATCCAGAGTTTTGGCGTCATCTCTACCGATGAAGTTTTCACATATGTTAAATTAACCCGTGCCAGATTTTCAATTTATAAATGTAAAAGGATGAGCATAATGTCATCTGACATACAATCTTAATGGTAATTGAAAGAATCTTAATGGTAATTGAACAGAATGCTTTGGAATGATTAAGAACACTTTGCAATGGTTAAAAAAAAAAAAAAAAAACTGATCAAAAAGTTTGCATATTGAAGAAACTTTTTAAATACAGTATAAACTTTAATTTTCGTTTATCTTCAGTAAACAAAAGGAAAATCGATCGTATTCATAACTAGAAACAAGATACATAATTCAAATTAATAGTAAATGTCTTTTCATTTTATTTTAAAGTGCATCAACATATTCAAAATACTAACATACATATATGCATTGATTTTGGTAGCGGAAACAGCGATTTAGAAAAAAATAATTAATGCAAACCTATAAGATATGCATGCACCAATCGTGATTGATCGATCAAGGGGCTTTAATTATGGAATAATCGAAGCCCCTGGATCGATCAATCACGATTGACATTAAAATGCCTACTGGTTGATTTTGTGGAGACGGCGTTAGTCCGTCCCCGTGTAGTCAAGCGCGGTTGACGACACGAGGACAGAAACAACAAACTACACCCCGTGTGGTTTGTTGTTTTCCCTCTACATTGTGAATTCCTGTAACTTATCTGGTCTTCCGGGAGTATAAATGGAAAACTTACTTATTTAAGTGTCACACAGATGCGAATCGTCTTCAGAGATTTCTGCATTAACAAACATATTGAATTAATTTTTCTAATAAAATTGTTTATTAGAAAAATTCAGACAGGGTTGTTTATTTTGTTTACTTTCCGAAAAATATGCAAAATAAACAATCCTGTCCTCCAGTGAGCGAAATAGAACTTATTTTGCAACAACACAAGTTGAATGATGTTTTATTTCTCCTAAGCATTTTGGTGTCAATAAACGGAAACTTCTGACGAATTTAGTCGTTAATTGTGTATTTGTTCCCTGCAACGTTTTATGTAGGTCATGGACATCTCTGAAAACAGCAGATGAAATAGTGATGGTGATGACGTCACATGAAAACACCCTTGATTGATGGTATCAACAGGCGGTACTTAAGTTGTCAGCATTTCTTGTTGCTCTTGGCGATGGAAAGAGAATTGTCGTCAAAAAAAAAATAATAATAAAAGGAGAAAAAGGCATTTTAATGTCAAACATATTATGAGTAGTTGGGAATAGTTAGATGAAGAGTCTTTCTACCAGAACCATTTCTTAAAAGAAAAGCAAGAACAGATGGGATGTGATGGATGAATGTGTGATGACGTCAAAAGAGTGAGTTATGGTAGATCTTTGTTTCTTGCCGTGTAAGGTAATGGAGCGAGCAAAATGTGACTAAACTAACGGGGATCCCGACAGAAAAGAGAAAAGATGTTTCGAAAAGAAGTAGACAAAAGATTCTAAGATTACTCCGTGGTGAATACGTCGATGTTCCTTTTCACCTCTTCCCATCACATGCGATATGCCAATATTATCTAACTAACTAACATTGAAAATATATTGTCTTGCGTCACTAACACCCGCACGAAAGGTTAAAGTTTACATATGCCATCATCGAAAAAAAGATTCAGAATTCACACACTTTAGGTATTTTCATTCCGGACAAAATACTCTTTGTAAGAGGCGCCTTAAAACCACTATCCAGCTTTAAACTAAAAGCAGGATATAAAAGAAGATATAGTAATTATCAAGGTGTGAACTTTCTATACAACAATATGTATAGAAACAACAACGTTTCTATACAATGTGTAAACGTTTTATACAAAAAGAGCTTTCTGACAGGTAAGAGAATAATACACTACACGACAAAATTAACAGAGCAAAATGTTTCTCTTGAATATTTTATTGCGAACAGTGTCTCCCAAGGCGAATATTTGATATAATAAGCATCCTAGCATGCAAATTCCGGGTATCCAATAGAAATTGATCTACCACCTTACAGAGCCGCACTCTATGCAAATTATTCATACCTATAAAAACACAGGTTGCGAACAAATCACTTCCTTCCCGTTTTTTGGATTGCTCAGTGGGATAGCCACATCACCAGTAATTTGGATGACAAGTCGTCGTTTAGATGGTTCTTGGAGATGGCGGGCCGTTGAACGAATTGAAGCAAGGCAGTCACAAGGGGAGAGGGCACGTTGGTTTAATGTGTCACGCAGTGTCGTCTCAGCACTATGGAAGCAGTTTCAGGAGACAGGAGCCATTACAAGAAGAGCTGGCCAAAGTAGCTCGAGGACTATGTCAACCATAACAGACCGCTATTTGGCTCTAATAGCCAAACGGAACCCTACGATGGCCTGGCCTGTCAAAAGCTTCTCTTTTGAGGTTGCTGCGGCCATAAGTGAAAACATTTCCAACCGAAATGTGTTAAGAAGGTTCAATTCAAGTGGACTCCGGTAAGGAAGCCAGTGGTTTGGAACCCATCAGGGGCGTATTCAAGGAGGGAAGAGGGGGCAGATGTCCCCTTAACCATGCGTATAAGTGTTCCTAGGTCTATCTAAAAAAAGTACTCAAAAAAGTACAAAAATTATCCCCCCCACTTACGATGATACCTGGGTACGATAGTGTTTCCCATTAACCTCAAACTACCACAGGGCTCGTCGAAACTCGTGCCATGAACTTGTGAATTGGAGTCCTGAAAAATGGGGTATAGTTCTGCTCTCTGATGAGTCCCGTTTTAGCCTACGAACAGATTCCAAACGTTCTTTCATTTGGAGACTACAACGAATGCTGTACCATCCCTCTGACATTAGAGAAAGGGACACTTACGTTGGAGGCGGTCTTTTCGTGCGGGGTGGAATAATGATTAACGGCCGCACCCCTCTTCATGTTTTTGATAGGGGTATCGTAACTGCGCAAAACTATATCCTCGAACCCTATGCCCGCCTTTTCAGAGGTGCAGTTGGCCCAGACTTTCTTTTGATGCACAAAAACGCCACTTCACATAGAGCTCAAGTATTGGAAGAATACTTGAAACGGAAGATATCCAACGACTACCGTGACCAGCAGGATCACAGACTTAAATCCGATCGAACATATATGGGACGGCCTTTGGCGTCGCATTACACATCGACAGCCAACTCCTCGATCACTTGGTGAGCTAAGGTCTGCACTGGTATAAGAATGGGATTTATTGACACAGAATCTTATAGACACCCTTATATCGAGAATGGTTCGCCGCCGTCAGGCCTGTTTAACCGCTGGAGGGGATCATGCGCCGTACTGACGTCATGTGACCATATTTTATAACATCTTGTATCGACTTTTGTAATGTAACCTTTTTTGTTAATTCTTATACAATCCCTATAAATGTCCCTTACACATAGGGTGATCAACTCTTGATCAGTCAATTTCGTGTATATCGTCCTTAAAAAATCGAGACACAACCAAAAAAATGGATTTTTTCATTGGTACATCAGATTAAAAATGTTTATCATATACTGCGATGTGGCACACACGCGTACCAATTAGAAGCTTGGATTTTGTTCGTGGCCGGGAATCTAAGACAAATAAACATCGAAGATGTAAATGGAGATTTATTTTATTTAAACTTTCTAAACACATTCACGTTATGCTAGTTAATGAATTTTAGTACGATCTGTTATTATTTTATTTATTTTACGTTATGCGATAAATTGGGACAAATGGCGTCCCGCCTAGGGTTCTTTCGGGACGCCTCTATAGAGAGACGAAAATCAGGATGTCCTGCAAAATTCGAGACGGTTGGTTATCCTACTTACACCTGTTCGAGGTTTCTTGCTCTCTGTTCATTTTATCGTTATTCTATGGTGATCCATAGCAAATTTTGTCCCACTTCTTTGCTAGCTGACGAGTTATACCACGCTTTCCATGTGTTCTGTTAATTTTTGTCCAGCAGTGTCATACGAATGATAACATTAGTGATGATAATATTATTGATAGGCTGATGATGATATCACTGATATTGTTGCTGGTAATATTACTAACTTGGTATAAAAAGAGCCTAAATAAATATTTTCGAGTTGCAATATCGATAAAGTCGTATAGGCGGATGGAAGTTCATCTAATCGAGGATTTCCTACTTCGGAATAATGGTTCAAAAAAAAAAAAAAATTCGCGAATCAGCGGATTTTCTAAATATTCCACCGCCGACCATAAAATTGCAATAATAATAAATTTGACCAGCAGGAAGCAAGCAGTATGATTAATTTAGAAAAATAACACAGAGGTAAATTTCATAAATTCAATACCGGGCACTATTTTCTCTACGTCTGCTTTCAAAATTTTCTGCAGAATGTACAGTACCTCCAGGCGGATTGCATCTTTCAAATTTGAAAGCGTTGACGGGAATTTCTGTAATTTTTTCTGATCAAATTATTATGTCAGGCCACTTTGCAGACCAGGGGGGATGTGCAAATGGTGACTGGCAATAAGAGTGTATTATCAGTCGCCATTTCTCGTATGAGCTGTTTAGCATTATTTTAAATTTGGGGACAGCACCATACACCACCCTGTATAAAAATTACGCTTCCACTTAAACCACGTTCATTAATCTCTACTTTGGTCAGAGAGGTGATGCTCGTTAAAGAGGTGATACAGGATCACCTAGACAAGACTGCAGTAATAGTTCAGACACAGCATGGGTTTGTTAAGGGGAAGTCTTGTCTGATCAATTTGATCAGATACTATGATGTGGTCACAAAGAAATTGGATGCAAAAAAGATATCATGTGCCGTTATTTGCGCATATCTAAAAATGTGCAAATTCAACAGTGTTTGCAATATTGAATATTCCAAAGTGTTTGCAATATCCTTTGGAATATTTGACCTCTCAATAAATTCGGCATCTTGCAAATATATCATCTTCACTTAAAATGGAACAATGGTAACAAATAAAAACTTTCGTTCCAGCTGGGCTTACCTGGAAGCTGTTGCTTTCTTTCCTGGAAATGGCCATCAAATTCCTAGTTTTAACCTTCGATGCAAAGCAAGTTTTAAACATGTCTGATTACAATTTTCAAAACCTTTTTATGGTATCCAGCTAGATTTGAGCAAAACTTATAAAAAATCATCAAGAAGTAAGTACCTTGCAATGTGTTATATTGTTATTACAATTTGTTGTAGTATAGAAATTTCGTCTGCTGAATCCCGGGCAAATTTCAGAAGCATGGGACTTCCAGCTGGCGAAAGAAAATGGGACAACCAGTCGTACCCAACACTTTGGCAGAATTCAAACTCGAGTGTTTTCCACCCGGTATGGAGAGGATGTGAGCTACACGTTAAAGGAGGTGAAACGTTTGTAACATGTTATTGTAATTATTAATTTTTGTATTGCAGTAGAAAGAAAAATGTAGATGCATATTCCAGTTATATTGAAGGAGGCAGCGAGGGAACTTAGCCAACCCTTAGCCATAATTATGAGGGCATCCTTACATTCAGAGGAGGTCCCCGTGCCCTGGAGATGTGCAAATGTATCCTCAATTCACAAAGGGGATTCAAAGGTGATACAAACAGTTATAGACCTGTTAGTTTAATTTCTGTTCCGGGAAAAATAATGGAGTCACTAGTTAAAGAGGCGATACAGGATCATCTAGACAAGACTGCAGTAACAGTTCAGATACAGCATGGGTTTGTTAAGGGGAAGTCTTGTCTGACCAATTTGATTGGATACTGCGATGTGATCACAAAGAAACTGGATACAAAAAATAATTTTGATACCATATACTTGGATTTCAGGAAAGCTTTTGATACTTTTGCACATGGAAGACTAGTGTACAAATTGGAGCGGTATGTTATTAAGGGCAAGTTGCTGCAATGGATAAGGGATGGTTGAGTGGGAGACGGCAGAGAATGGTAATAAATGGACACTGCTCTACGTGGACTAATGTTATTGGTGGAGTTCCCCAGGGTTCGGTGTTAGACCCATTGTTGTTTTGTGTATTTTTCAATGATATCGATGAAGGTATATCAGGCTTAATGTCCAAGTTTGCAAATGATACAAAGGTGGGCAGGGTTGTTAATGACACTAAAGACAATATGCTACTGCAACAGGATCTATAAAAGTTAGGCAGATGGGCTGAGAAGTGGCAAGTGAACATTGACAAATGCAAAGTACTGCATATGGGTAGCAGTAATCCAAGAGAAACGTACCAAATATGTGGTACTACACTAAGAGAGGTGGAGAATGAAGAAGATCTGGGGTAATTGTGCAGTCAGATATGAAGTTTTCGGAGCAGTACAGACGGGTTGCCGGAGCAGGTCATGGAGTTTTGTCAATGATTTATAGGAATTTTGCTAATAGAGAAGAGGTAATAATCACTTTGTCAGTACTGCGTACAGGTCTGGAAATGTCATTTTAGGAAGGATGTAGAGTGCTAGAACTAGTACAGAGAAGGGCATGATTGGTGAGAAGAACAAATGAGTGCGCTTAGAAAGAAAAGCATCTGTAGATTAGGTACCTGCGAGGTGATCTTATTGAGGTGTATTAGGCCTTGAATAGTTTGAGCAGGCTCAATGCTGACGAGATACTTCCGCTTGCTCAGACTAAGAATCTGAGGGAGCATAAATTCAAATTGAGGAAAGACATTTGTAGAATAGATGTGCGGAAGTTTGGCTTTAGCCAACGGGTATTTGATTGCTGGAACAGACTTCCATCTGCTGTTGTGGAAGTTGATAGCTTAAATAAATTTAATGCTGAACTAGACAAACATTTGAAGTGACCGGATGGGCAAAATGGGAATTATTTTTTTATTTTTTTTATTTGGCTGATCCTGTATAAGCTTGCTTTCTTTCATCATATGCCTCAACTAATGCTAATGCTATTCCAATGCCATTTAACCGTAACAGTGCCAGGGCTTTTACATAAATACTCATATAAATTTATATATGTTATCGAGGAAAGGCACAGAGGAGCATCAAATCTACTTAGTCTGGTTAACCAATGATGCTGATGATGAGAAGATGCTAATCTTCAGTTGTACACTCTTCAGTTTTTAACTTCTGAAGGAAGATCGTGCTTGAGGAAATTTGAGAGGTGAGGGTTGTTTTTTTTTATTATTATTTTACTAGGCGGTTTTTGCCAACCTTTGACAATCCCGCCATATGATATCATACAGATTAAAATTTGGAAACCATATGGAAAATGCAGAGAATAAGGTATAATAACATGCAGATAGAGCTTTGTATGTGAGGAGGGGTCTTGAGCTCCAGACTGTAACCAAGCCCGCTGTATGTTTGTGAAGTAACTGTACCCAACACATCTGATCAGTGTAGCGGTAAATATGTTTGCATAATGTGATGTAGGTTATGTTTGTTGTGTTGAGTGATCAGCTTGGGTGAGCATTATGATCTTAAAGTCACAAATTGTTTGTTTGTCAATTGGTTGTTTGATATATCTTCAGTAGGCACGGTTATCAATGACATTCCGATAATCCGGATCTAGACTATAAGTGTTGCGTATCATTTTCACTTTACATAAATCGGCCACCCTGTCTAAGTCTGGATTGCGGATTGAGCCTGACGTATTTTAAGAGGAATTCTCCACTGGCATTCTTCCTAAATATTAGGAGTAGTAATGCATACAGTCGTTTGTCGTAAGTCGTTGAGTAAACTTCCTGTTGAAGGTGGTCTCGAAGGTAGCTGCTTTATACATTGAAGTCAAAGATGTTACTTTAATTTGTACATAATTCATCGAAGCTGGTACTAATCATACTTCGCAGACTTGAGTTGATAACTAGATTTCTAAAACATAGACAACACCGGCTAGCAGAAGATACCGATGACTGGCTCTGAAACAACGCAGAAGATGCTGTTTTAGCATAATAATGTGACCTGATCGACTTAATGTGCATGGCTTCAGCTTAAATTTAAGCGGGGGATCGATAACAACCCTAAGAATGAAGGCTACTTCTTGAAATTGAGGCTCCATGTCGTGTAAGGTTCAACTGAAATTTTTATAAAGGGTATAACAATAAGTGAAAAATTTTCTGAGTGTATATTTGAATGAAGGATGGCTGTGAATAAAAGGTCAATCAGGACTCCTGAGGAATGCCAATATGCACTGATCGAGAGTATAATTTCCATTGCTATGCTGAAGTAAATTTAGAACAAAGGTTTCAGCGTCCGAGAACTATAAAAACAGTGATATATAAGAGCTGATAAAAGCTCGTCTCTCATATTGTAGAAATATTTCATCACTGGATTCTGATAGCACAGTGTAGTATGCATAATCCTGCACTGATGGTGCCTAGTATTCTGATGAATTGACGATCTCTAAGATGGTCGCCAAGGCAAGAGCACTAAATACAAATAAATAGTAACATACGCCGTAGCAGTGCTGTTGATTTCAAGGGCAAAGCCGAGGTAACCGTGTTGACTTGTTCCATAATATGTGATAGATGTATTTTGCAGAAACTTAGTTCCTTTTTTACGTATATAGATTACGTTTTTGCCAGCTAATAAACATTAAAGTTTTTAACAAAATTAATCGAGGGTATACCCCAGCTATGGTAACGAAATAAGAATTATGCTAATTTTCACAGCCCTTTTAGACAACTTAGAATTTCTCTTGGATTTTTGACGCATAAGCGTCTCTACTGTGAATTTTGTGCGTTATGATATATAAGTGTGTTCACTGGCCGATATATATGTTTTACCATCTGAAAAACCCGGAATAACTCTGGGGGAGGGGTGTAGGAACCCTATTCTCTCCGCTTGAGATTGGCTATTACAACCTCGAATTGTAGAGGACTTTAAAAATTCCTCTAGTCAAATACGGGAATCGAATCCAAGCGAATCTATTATATTGCCAAGGACGACAGCTTAGTAATACTAATAAGCCTTTGGTAAAGGCTTATCATCATTTCTAAATTCTTTTTTAAATTCCTGTTAATACACATTTAGATATAACTGACATAGATATTTCTATGGAAAACTCATATTTTAAATGTGTTTTTCTATCTGCATCTTATATCCTTCTCCGTGGAGTCGATCCATGCATTAAATATTGCTCATTATATAATCTTTCTATTGCTATAAAAATATTTGACAAATTTTTGAATATCAGTTTATTTTTAAAATTTTGCCCTAAGCTTTTAATTAATTTTTCTATTTATATTTTGTATATAGCGTATAAATCTGTACACTTATATTTAAAATACATTATTTTTTGGCAATTAATATCATATCGTATCATATTTAAAATCATAATTTTCAATGAAAGTTTCTTATGATACAAAAAATTGAACTTCTTCAATATATATAAATAAACCTTATAACCGTGTACATCGTGATGAGTATAACATAAAATGATTTTAAACTTTCATTTTATTTTAAATTTAGATGTTTATATATCCCTCACATTATAACAAAGCAAACTAACATAACATTTTAAAAATTACTTATTTAAATATTAATATTTTTTTACAATTGTATAATTGTAGTTATATATGACTGCCTTAACACATCGTAGTCCGATTACAATGCGTTAAAGCTGTATGAATGAAACAGTGTAATATATAGAAAATAATTTTATAATTATGATATATTATATCAATTTACATGTACTGCTGTGGACGGATCTGAGACATTTCATGACTATTTTACGCTAGGACATGTTACATTTTACGTTTATATACTAATTTCTTTGTATCTAATATATATATAAATACACTGCGGCGCGTCCGTAGCCAGGTGGGAAGGAGCAGCAGTGCGTAGCACACGCTTCTTGATTAGACCAGGGTTCGACCCCGTCACCACCAAATATGGAGGATGCAGAAAGGTCAGGGAGTGACCACCACATATCCCGGAGCAATATGGCTTTAGTTGCTAATGTTCCTAAAAACCAAATAACAACAACCTAATATATCATATCAATTGATATTTACATTGTTTTTCGTGGTCGGTTATTCAGTTGGTAATCAATAAGGTAAAATGCAACTCTTTTTTTTTTTTTTTTTTTTTTTTTTTATGAAAACTCCAAACACGAGAGGTATTAGAACCTATAGTACTTGGAACCGTATCTTGGTTGGAGGTTGAGAAGACGAAAGAAGATATTTGTTGACATTGGACTTGAACTTCTGTAGACTGTAATTTTCAGGAAATACATATGAGGGAAGATTGTTCCAGAAAACGGCAGTTGAATGAATAAACAAGGAAGATGAAAAGTTGGTTCTGTGAGTTTGAAGTTGGACAGTAAATGGATGTTGGCTGGTGGCGGCACGTGTTCGGACTGTTTTGAAAGAGAGACCGGGCATTATAGAAGCCAATTCAGAAGAACAGTACCCATGGACGTATCTGTAGAAGAGGCATGCAGCAGAAACAGTACGTCCATGAGACAGCGCGTGGAGAGACTCTATTAGACAGGGGTCATTAATTAACCTAACTGCCCTCTTCTGAATGGAATCTAGAAGCCTGAGAGAGGTTATGGGGGCAATGCCCCAGATGTAGGAACAATATTCCATGGCAGGGCAGATTTGTGATTTGTACAGAGTGAACAGCTGTTTGGAAGAAAAGTAACGCCCAGAGCAAAAGAGAAAACCAAGTTTTTTAGATGCAGAGGAAGAAATATTTGTAATGTGCATGTGCCAAGAGAGATTAGAAGTCAGGGTAATCCGCAAAAGAGATATATCAACTTGCCTACAAATCGGAGTGCCACCAAAGATAAGCATAGGAGCAGAAGAATCCTTTTTGCGAGATATAAGACAAGACAGAGTTTTAGAAGGTTTGAAATCGACTAAGTTGTCTTTGCCCCACTGGAGAATAACCTGGAGATCTGCATTTAAGAAATTCGTAGCGGCTATTCGATAAGTTGAAGCTGATTGAGCAGGGCATGGTTTCTCAAAATAGAAAGTGGAATGCAACGTGCTATCATCGGCAAAACTATTGATAGGATTTCCAGACAATGGAAGAAGATCATTAATATATATAAGAGAAAAAGAGTGGGGGGAAAGAACTGAACCTTGGGGGACACCAGCATTAGTGGAAAAGTTAGAAGACAGAGAGCCATCTACCATCACCTCAGTGAGCGATCAGAGAGAAAACTGGATCACCAATTACAAAAAACAGTTGGCAAACCTAAGATGGAAGCTTGTTTAGGAGACCTTTTTGCCAAACACGATCGAAAGCCTTTGAGATGTCAAGAGCAACTGCTTTTATTTCCCCGAACTTTTCCATTGAATTTGTCCATAAATGGATAACATAAAACCAGAATATCACCAGTGGATCGACACTGACGAAATCCATACTGGCGATCATTGATTGAATAGACGGAAGGTTTCTAGGTATTTTAAGAGTTGGCGGATAATTGATTTCTCCGTTATTTTAGAAAGAGTAGAAGTAATTGCAATGGGACGATAATTGGATGGCAAGGATTTGTCACCCTTTTTTAGGGACTGGCTGGATATGAGCAAATTTCCAAGCAGAAGGAAAAACACCTTTTGAATAAGAAAGTGAAAAAACGCACCAAAGAACAGGAGTAAGTTCAGGAGCACAGGTTTTGAGAACAAGTGGAGAAATATCATCAAGACCTGATGCTTTCTTAGCATCAAGATTCGTCAAAATCCTTCTAACATTCTTTTGACGGAAGATCACAGGAGGCATTGAATGGAGCGTGTTGGGAATGGTGAGAGGTGTTTTACCAAGATGCATTGATACGGGAATTGAAAGAAAAATGGGATGCTAGCAGGTCAGCTTTATCCTTGGATGAAGTGACAACAGAACCATTTGGTTTTGACAGAGGTGGAAGAAGGGCAAAAGTTGCAGCCAATAGCTTTGGCAAGAGACCAGAATGCTCGGCTACCATTAGAGCAAGAAGTAAGTTTTCTACCCTTAGCCTGTTCAAAATCAAGTTTGGACTGATTAATAACTGCTTTACAATTGTTGTAGGCAGAAAATGAATCTGAAGATTTGGAAACAAGCCAATTACTACGATATGTAACGTTCTTCTCTTGAACAGCCTTAGCACATTTATTGGAAAACCTAGGTTTAGATAAATGACGAGATTTTAAAGTGTAGTGTGAAATAAAGGATTCCATTCCTACAAGAATAATTTCACTGACACGATCTGAGGAAATGTTGATATCAGAAGTTTCGAAATAGTAATCCGACCAAGGAAAAGAAGAAAAGAAATCTCGTAGGTCCTCCCATTTTGCATTCTTGTAATGCCAAACAATACGAAGTTGGGAATAGCCATGAGATAAAGGCTTCATTGGAGAAGAGACAATCAAGACAATCACCAAGTTGTGATCTGAGGTGCCTAAAGGACCATTCACTTCGACTGTGTACTTAGAAGGGTTGTTTGTGAGAAAAAGATCAAGCGTGTTGGTTGTATGGTTATAATTGTCTGGTCTTCTGGTATGTAAATGAATAATCCTTGCGAGGTCATTAGTGATTGCAAAAGCGCCAGCATTTGACCAGCTGTGTCAGTGTGACTAGAAAACGGAAGCCAACTGGAGTTCTGAACGTTAAAGTCACCAAGGAAAATTATCTCACTGTTAGGAAAGTTGGACTGGAGAAAGTCAAGTTGCAAAGAGAGGAAGTCAAGAAGCTCCAAGTGATTAGTGGAGTTGGGAGAGCGGTAGTGACAACAGATAAATTTGGCACAATCAGGTTGAGAGATTTTAAGCCAGAGAAGATCAAAACGAGGAAGTTCCAAATTACGAATTCTCTGACAGGGAATATCGGAACGGACATATGCACAAGTGCCACCTTTGAGGCGAAAGTAATCATACAGCGAATAATTTGGGCATGAGATGAGCATTGGTCGAATTAACCGATAACTGAGATTCTGTCAGAAAAAGTACATGGGGTTTGGCAGACTGCAAGTGGAAATGGACATCGTTGAGATTAGAATTGAGACCACGTATATTTGTGGTATGAACTAGGAAGTGTATGGGAGGTTTAGATCTTTTCGCAGACAAGCTTACTTTATTAGTTTGACAATTTATGTAGTATTCAATAGTAAGAAAAGGTGGAAAGGGGGGGGCATGCTGTATGAAGTAATGAAATTTTTGGATATGGCGTACAAATGGTAAGAATATATCCAGATCCCTGACATAACGTGGTTTCGACAATGCCACCCGCATACACGCTATTCGGCCTCCCTCCGGTCATTATCTGGCAGAATAGAGGTAGCAAGATCCGGAAGCCTCCTAGAGAGTTATCTATAGGTTCGGTCCGGTGTACTAACTAGCGGCCGACCTGCGAACATCGTTTTAGAACTGTACCCTCGAAATGTAAGGAAAACGGGATCTCGCCATGATGTTCATCATAACCTCAAACGTCTTAAGTCATACTGCATGATGGAAAAGATGGGAAGGGTTGACCGGAACTTAGTTCTGGAGACTAAACATGGGTTTCACCAATTCAAGCCTCCAATAAGCAAAGTGGTGGCATTTCACCGGTTTATGAGAGTCATCTCCCACCCAGTATTGCCTGGTAACACAGAGGGGTGGCATTCCTCCCATGTGGTGTGGGCGCCACACCTCGATCCCTGCTTGCGTTGGTTCACACCTGGGTGGTCACCCACTGTGTGCATGTGCATGGAGGATATACCCAGAGTTACTACAGTCCCACCAACCTGAATCTGCAAGCAGAGGATTTGGCTGTCACAGACCGCCCAGACTTCGCCGAAATTGGGTCCATTTGCCTTGGGTGTCACCCGAATATCAGTTCCATCAGCGTTTTAGACTCCCAGGTAACAAGTACAGCTTGTCTGGCCTATCTGAGAGAATGTCTGTGACAACCTCAAGGACTTAACTATAAACAATTACAGCTTAAGGATTAAATGAGTATCCGAGGCATTTCATTTTCAATAGAAAATATTACGCAGCCTTTCAGATGATTACTATACTACTAATATATTCTAGTAGTAGTTTCTGCTTAATATTTTCTAATAGACTAATTGATGATATTCTCTACTTAAAAAAGGCACTGCAATATGAATGTGTGAGCTTTCATGGAATACAACTGCGTTTTAGAGAGAGAATAAAACATCAGTTCAGCTCCTGCGTAAAAAAAAAAAAAAATACACTAATTAAGCTTTGAGAGGCCTTGTATCGTCTGTGTGTGAATGTCGGCCCACACGCAGTTGATTCACAATGGATGTTTTCAAGACAAATGGAAGTTTGCTATTCTGAAAGTTTACAAAGTGAATTGCATGTGTTATTAAGGTGGTTTGTTCCAGGTCAGACACCCTTCTCTCTCTCCACGTAAAGCAGTCTGTGAAAATTACGTCATCTGCAAATTGAAATGCAAAAAATAAGTTTTGTAAATTTTACCGCTTCTGTCATTCTCTTTGCTAATCGTATCAAATATGACTGTTTTCCTCCCTAATTTAAGTTCCTTAACGTATACATTTGCTTTAATCTCTTCCCTTTTTTTTCTGGTATTTACGGGAACCTCTTCGTTCAGCAGCTTTTCAGGGTATAAATGATAAATCGTTGATTCAACTCACTTCGCTCGCCTGCTACTCTCTCTATCTTTCTCTTTCTTGCGCGCACAGAGTATATAGTAAATCTAACCAATTTAGATTCTTTACTTGGTTTTCTTTTCGTCTCCTCGCTACTCCTACGCACATGCACCCTTTATCTATTTCCTTTTCAGATATGTTTTTGTTTTCCATGTTGCTGATTGTTTCATTCTGCATATTTTGTTCTTCCTATTTATTCCTGATTGGAGTTCACCTTTCCTAATAATCTGAACGCCCTTCAAGCGTAGATGTTATTTTTAATTTTCTCTTTAAATCTTTTAGATGGGTTCAGTTCAGATTTCCTTCTCTGCGAAAGGGTGTTCGCTTCCACTTGTATATTCTTCTTCATGAAACGTTTTACTGAATCATGGAAAAGCATCCACTTTGAAGTCAACGAGTGCACTCAAAACAAACATTAATGCTTAACCTTTATAAGTTTGTGAGCCGTTGCAGTCAGTCTTTACATTTTAAAGATTGTGATGAAGTTTTGGCTGGAGGCTCCTTTCGTATTTAGCAGAGCGAAAGTGAACATCAACACAGCTTACTTTCTCATCGATATTTACATTATAGCGAGGTAATTAATGAAATAGCGGCAGCAAAAATGAATAATAGACATGCAGCCAATGAAAAGTAGCTTATCAAGTCTATTCGCTGGTTAAATAAAGAAAAACGAGCCTGGAACTTTGAATCAAAGTTCCAGGACCTGCCAAAGTAGCGGTAAATTTTTGTGGATGTGCCACTTTAGCCTTTCTCCAAAAATATAATACAGGGATAATCAAGGCACACACACACAAAAAAAAGAAGAAATGTTTATTTTGGACTTCTTGCTACTCCTATTTCTTGAATACAATACATTCTCCTGGTTTTTCAGTGAACTAACTTAAAAATTACATTCACTCGTGAAGAAAATTTTCCGCTTGGATTCCTTATCGCTGGACAATAATCTGCCGTTGCATCGACCCTCTCCAGGTCACAACATCATTAATTTTATGACTTAAGAGAGGATGGATATTAAAATTATTAATGTGTAAAGGCGGGATACAATGCGATTTCTCAATCAAGGCATTAACTTGCTCATTTATGAAGATGCAACAAAATCCGGAGTGTAAACTATCCGTCAGTAATTTCAAAATTCTAAATTGCAACGGTACGATTAATATTGAATAAGGTAACGTCAATGAGAGAATTCCGAAATACATACATATGATGTAATGTAATTAAATATAATTAAAGCGCTGTTAAATATCAAGGAGACGAGGGTAATGGAATATTACTGTTTTAAGCAAATTGTATGATATGCCTTTTTTGTAACAATCCAAATTGTTGTTGAACCTGTTTAATGATCAGTCTCATTGAGAGTTTACCAATATCATGGATGGATTGAGTTGGAAAGAGAAAGAAGTTAACGATGTACTTGAATATTTCATGTCATAATTTGCAAGTAAATTCATCTTAAACTCATCTTTAACGAAACACGCTTATTTTGATAAAGATAAGGCGTCACACAAAGGAAAACTCACACAGTAGCAAAAGAAGTCAAGTTAAGCTTTCATAAGACGGCAGCGTTGTTTAGTTAGAACAATGGTGCATAAAGTTATGATGCGTCATTCGTGTCTTTTTTTATAAAATATATCATGTGGGACTCACTTCAATGATGGATTTAGAACCTAAAAAAATTGAAAGTTCATGTAAATATAGGATATTCGCTATCTTTTACTAGTCTATTAACACGGTACTTGAAGATATCTAAAACTTCGCATTGTAAATATAGGTCTAATTTCGTCTTGTTTCAGAGTTATAGCCATTATTTTTTCAAACAACTATGCTTACGTTTACACGAAATGCTCAAAATGACCACCATGCACATGAATACAATCTTGCAAAAGCTTCATCATAAACCTCCTCACCTGCTCAAAAGTTCCAGATAATTTATCTGTAATGCTACTCAGTTACAGCTGCCTGTCGGATTTGCTGGTGGCCTTGTTCCACACTTTGGCTAAGAATTTCCATGATATCAAGTGGTGTGAAATAAACAATGGTTTTCAGATGACCCCACAAGTAGAAGTCGAGTGGATTCAGATCTGTGACGCGTGCAGACCGGGCAGTGGGTCCTGCACGATCTATTCATTTATCAGGGAATCGCTCATTCAAAACACGGCTAAAATGAGGTAGAGTCCTACATAAACCATATGCAACGAATGACATCAAGTGTAACTTCTCCAACATTTCATTTAAATATTCTCTTAACATAATTGTAGAAGGTTGCTCCTGTTAACCTCCTAGGCAGAACAATAGGTCGATTAAATTGTCGCCAATTATTCCTGCCCATACATTCATGCTGAATTTTTGCTGGTATCTTGATTGAACAAAGGCACGAAGGTTTTCTTCAGCACATCGATGAGCGTTGTGAAAAGTGACCCCAGTAAATCCATCTTCATAAATAAACAATACAGCGGATAGAAAATGATGATGACAAGCAAACATCTGCAGATACCAAATAGTAAAATAAAAAGCTTCTCCTGGTGGGAAGTAAACTTCGGAAATTTTGCGTGTCATTGAGTAGTCACTAGAGGTCTCTACTTCTCGTGAGTGCAGCACACGGATAGTTCAAAATGGTGTTACGGATACGTATCAAGCAAAGAGTGGTGACTGAATATGACGTATTGGGAGTGGTGACTAAATCTGGGTCCACCATTATGACCCTGAAACGAAGAGACGCCAACGGAGTGGCACCATCAAAATTCACCGCAGAAGACGAATTTCAGAAGACAAATATGGGGTCTTGCTTGTGGACTTCTTGGAGCGTGGCACCACAATCAATTCAAATAGATATGTGGAAACATTAAAAAAGTTAAAAGCCGCATCCCTAGAGTTCAACTGGACAAATACCTTAATGAGGTTCCATGACAACCCACGACACAACACCAGCCTGCGCACGATGGAGGCCATTGCAAAACTGGGGTGCAGTTATTCCACACCCCTCTCGTATCCTGTACGTTGCACCTTCCGACTAGCACCTCTTTGGCCCGCTGAAGGATGAATGATGCACTTCGTGGAACTCATTTTGCGGACGACGACCAGTTAAAGCACCGTGTTCGCGAATTAGACATGGCGGAAGTGCGTAGAAAACGATGGTGACTTTGTGTAAAAATAAAGTGTGTTTATTAATGATTGATGATTAATTGATGTAAAAGGCATAGTTGTAGGAATTACATTTTCTGAGGGAAAAAAAAAAATAAAAAAATAGGAGGCATAACTTTCGTACTGCTTCTCGTAGGATTTACTGAAATCCTAGTTTTTAAAAGTAGCGGTAAAAGTTCAGAATAACGAGAAATGTATTGTTATTTCAGGATTAATATACCATACATCAGTCAGATAATGAACCGGTAAAAGTCAAAATATCTGACTTTTACCAGTTTCCTTTGGTAAAAGTAAAGGCTTAACAGTCTGAGACACTGTATCGAGTGTATGCGTCCCTTTCCAGCTCCTACCAGTTGACATTGGGCACCAGAAGGGCGCTATCTATTAACTAAAATTGTACGTTCTCCTTTTTGTTATAAATAAGGTTATAATTTGTTGATCTAAGCTTAATATTTTCATTATGTGTTATTATTTAAACCAGCTGCAGAACGGCGATAATTTATGTATTGGAGCCATCTTTTTGGGTCTTCTTTAACTTCCAATGTAGGCCGTTGTCGGGATGAAGTGTATACCTCGAATGATTTAAATAAAAACAATAAACAAATGACGTAAAAAAAATTCCAAACCTAACTAGACGTAACGGATTAAGATAAGATTAAGCCAACGGATCAAGATAAGTTAGGTTAAGGAAAGTAAGAAATGAGAAGCTTTCGAGCGATCTGGCGATTTTTTTTGAAACGTTACCAATAAACATAAAGCGGTTTGTCGATGCACTTTTCGTAGATTCTTTATTAACCTTTGCCAAGGCTTTAGCAATAAGTATCAGTTGTTTAAACTGATTCTTTGCAGCAGCGTGAGAAAATGCAATGCAATGTTGGCTGCAAATGAGTGCTCCCGAATACTTCAAATATTCCACAATACAACTGCGTTAATCAGGGGTCGAAATGAAACATTTTACGAAACGGAACGCTCGTTAATAAAATATTTTTAATAATCAAATACGCGTATGGCATTACCGACACTACTATCTACTCTGTACTACTGCAAGCATTTTAGCTTCAATCTATACGCGCATAATCTTCCAGTGGGCTGCATTTAAAACACAAGCAGGATGGTATTAGTGAGACGGTACGCGTTATTACAAGAGCATTTCTCATTAATACCATTCTGCTGATTATCTAATCCGCTCTTTATCTGAAAACTTGTTTATTTTTTTTTTTTATTTAACGTTCTTTCTCAGTGTATTTTATGTCTGAAAACGAATTCTACTAACATCGTTTATAACTTTTGTAAACGTCAGGAAACCGTAAACCTTCGTTAACTGAAATTCGTTAAACTCTGGAAAAAGGCTAAACCTTGATGTAGATCAGCGGTAACACAAAGTAAGGACATACAATAAACTCTCGTTATAACACTCCCATTTATATTCTCTTTTAGCCCTCTTTTCTTTCTGCCGTGGTCAATCCTGTGATGTGCTATGCATCTAACGTCTACAGCGGCCCCTTTTAAAACGCTTTCCTGCTCTCGTAGTGCCTTCTTAAACGGACTAAGAAGGAATAAACACCGATGTAACTCTCCTTACTCTTGTTTGTGTTTTTTTTTTTTTTTTGTGGGGGAGATTAAAAGATTAAATTCTTGGAATCGTTTCTGGTATAGTGTGTTTACTTCATAGGAATCTTTCAAGTGCAGGTGACGCAGAAACACCGTTCTTTACAACTCGGTGTCTTGCCATTTATCGTTGAAATGCTCACGTTCTGCTCACCATTTTTTTTTTTTTTTTAATTCACCGCAATTCGTCGGCTTTCGTAACTTTTGCAGTCAGTCGTGTGAGTGGGCGCGTTCATCATGATATCGTTATGATTATTATGCTAATACTACAATTCACGATAATAATAGTCAAGATATGTTTAGTTTAATTTAATTAAACTTTTCGTTCTTTTTAATAACAAAAAAGAAAGGCTGAAGGTACCAGAGACAGCAAGTGTAGTGCGCAAATTTTCAACTTATATACCGTCACTAAAAATGAGTCCCACTTATAAATGCTTTCCTTTCAATTCAAGCGCTCTTTAGCGGTTGGTTCCCAGAAATAATGGAAATCTGTTATAGATCGATTCAGCTAAATAAAATGTGCTCGTGTAAAACTGCGAACTGTGCTTTTAATCATTGTAACTATAAATTTCAACCCGAAGGCTTCGCAGCACCCTATTCCAGTGTCTTCTGATTGATGTAATATACCCAAATCGTGATTATTATTATTATTATTGCAAGTGTGAAAAATGTACAGACTCGCGTGAAACAGTGAATTGTAACTCTATGCCAGGGGAAATGCTTATAGACGTACATTTGGCCTTTACTTTACTGTAATTCCACCTGCTACAGTAATAATGAAGAAAAGAAGGAAAATTCCTTAAAGAATATAAATATTATAAGATGTTTTAAATAAATTGGATATTAGGTATTAAAGTTCAGATATTGCATATTAGATTTTCTGAGAAATTTTAAATCGCGAATTAAGTAGTGTGGAGATTAACTAAATAATGATTTCCCATTTCTACATATTGCTTGTGATTGATAAGAGTTGAAGCAAATGAACGCAGTTTCAATAATAAAATTGTCATCAGGAGAGGGAGCCAAGAGACTGTTATTCAGAATCAAGTAAATTTAATTACTTTACTTAATCAAATATTATTAAAAGTCAGTAGGTTTATCACGAGTGGCCGAGCAGTTTCCGTGATCACTCTACTGGTGCCATACGAAAATAACACATGCATGTGTTATTTATCTAAAATCGTTTTTTTTTTCTCAATTTATCTAAAATTTATCTAAAATCTAGTGGCCGCAGCTGAAAAATGTTTCTCTGCTTGTGTGACACCCTCTTCAAATTGCGAAAGAGAAATGTATGAAAATATTTAGAAATAAAGTTTATTGTGGGATTACGAGATCGTTTCACACCACATCATTCGGGGGTGGGGATTTCGGTCCAAGCATCAGTTTCATAAACCACTATGCGCTAGTTCAGCGGTGTAAGAGAATCGTACGCTCGTCGATTCATAAAAAGTAAAAATAAAAAAAAATACACTTCGTAAATACAATTATTATTTAAAATAAATCGAATAACAGGATTTCAAGAACTTCCTCATTAAAGAAATCTAGGAAATAACGCTCAAATTAAATGCTCGTGTTTCCTACAGCTGGACGATAAAAATGTTCTTGTTAGTTTTCTCCAGTATTCAAATATGAGAAGACAAAAGTTCTGTTTAAATTCCGAACACATCCTGGACGTATTTACAGAAGCAAAATATTTCCTTTGATGGTCTTGTTAAGACAAATGAAGTTGTTTAGAGATGGAAAAGGCCGAATTGTTTTCAACCACTTAAACTTTGCGGTAAGACTCCCTCTTAAAGGCAGTGAAGAATAAAGAAGAATATTAAGTTAGCCGAAAAATATTTGTACACACATTCACCTCTGTTGGAGTTGGAGACAGAGAAGTTTGAACAACGTACTTTCATTTGATAGCGACGCATCGGAATTTAGAAAAACACCACTAATTAAAATGATGCTTATCGTTTTCAAGCATCAAAAGCTCGAGAGACGTTGCTACAGGCAACAGCCGCTCGGTTTCTGTCAAGTTATTTTCGGTATGGTTATGTAGCTATTAGTACAAATGCAAAGGTTCGTGTAAATCGTTATTATCGATCACGTGTTAGTACATCTGAGAGGATTATAATGGAATATACCCATTATAACGTGATCTGTAAGGACACCGTGCTGGAGGGATAATCCAGCACGGTGTCGTTACAGATCACTATGGTCTATTAATCGTTACAGATTAATCCAATTAATCACATGAATAGCATTCTAAACTTTGACCATTTTTTTTTTCTTTGAAGAGCCACCATTATCTATATTAAAAAAAAAAAAAAATTATGCTAAATTCAGAACTTACTCATAAATGCATTCAATTTGGAAGGGAACCTTTAAACGTCAAAGTTAATTCTATTACTTAGTAAAGAAAGAACATGTCAATGGCAAAACTTGTTCTTTGGCTGGTTCTTTTTGGCGAGAACCAAGGCAATTTTGGCTTTTTCGCTGTTTGAATGTATTGTATAGTAAGTGTAGTCTAAGATTTGTGTGCGAAATGAAACCATTCACAAAACGTTCAGGCAGAACCTTTGAACGGCTGCCTCTTTCCCAGCTTGAAAATATTTAAGTAAATTTTCCGTTGCATAGATGGGATACAAAACTAAACCTTTCCAATCAGGAGCTAAGTGACACAGAGCCACTACGATGCCCATGATCAGCATTATGGACATTAAATTTTCATTATTGTACTTAAGAATCCATAGCCTGTTCTAAATCAATGATAAAAAGTTCTTATTTCTAGTAAGTCATGCTAGTACATGAACATCAATCGATTTCATTGTGTCGGGGCATAAGACCTTATACAGGAAATTCAGCAATCAAACTACGCAGTTCAAATGCCCTATGCCTTGAAGTAGCATATTAATTTACATAAAAAGGGCGAGATCCCATTACATTGCATGCTTGAACAGAAATAAAAATCAATCAGAGAAAACCAACCAATTAAATAAATAAATATTAATAATAATAAAATAATAACCAACTAATAAAACAATCAGTAAAACAATAAAAATAATTAAGTACAAAATAATTAAACACAAGTAAAATTCAATCAGTGAAATGTAGTTAAAATTGCAAAATGCAGTTAAAAAAATAACAGAATGCAGTTAACGAACTGCAAATTCGTTACAAAGTGAGAACAAATAATTATATATTCTTCGGGCTTACACCCAGTTATATGTATATAAGAAAAAAAAAGAGAAATCGCAAGCATATTTATGAAAGCTTATAAGAGAATTTAAATTTATGATCTAGGTCCAAGACATTTATTAAATTTAAAATTTCATTATTGTGCTTAAAAGTCCATAGTCTGTTCTAAATTAATGATAAAAAGTTCTTATTTCTAGTAAGTCATGCTGGTACAGGAACATCAATCGATTTCAGTATGTCGGGGCATAAGACCTTATTATAAGGAAGTTATTTCATTAATCACAGAGTAAATGTGATGACAATTTGACAAATTTCTGACGTTGCTGTGATGAAATTGTTGTGATGGCTTAATTATACAAGAACTGTTGCAGTGACCTAAATATCGCTGCCCCTTTTAATATACTGGACTATATGGTCAGTTAGTATGTTTTAAAGGTGAACGTATAACTGAATTGCTTCTATTTAAGGCTTCTGTAGTTTAGATATCGTGAAGGGTTCATTACACGGTTTGAAAATTACTTTACACTTCGCTGCTTCAATTCTTTCATTAATTCTTTAAAACTTCCATGTTTTAGTATTTTATTTCTTTGCAGTATCTATGCAGTGTTTTACCAAATGACTGGCACGTTTGAGAGGTACTACAGCCTATTCTGCAGATAGCACTGTTTAGTAATTTGCTCGGTAACATTATCGGTGGGTTGTTGTTGGATAATTTGTTCGCTTAGGGAAATATATGAGTCATCTTTAATCCAATATTCCTTGGTATATTCCATTCTGTTACGGTTATTATTTGTAATGTAGATCTAATTGTAGTTGCTGCTGTTTAGGATTGTACAGAAAGTATTTCTGTACAATCCTAAACAGCAGCAGTTAAATATAATTTAAACGTTTATAACATTATAAACGTTTAAATTATATTTAATAAAGTAAAGATAAATACTCTATTTTGCGTTTATCTAAGAGCTATTTGATGAGATCCCATAATAGATGATGTCCATTGATATCCCTTAATATACAGAAGGGGGGGTGGCAGCCACGTAAAGGTCTTCGAGTTCTGTTACAGTATTAGAATAAGCCTCGTCGGTAGCATAGTGGTTATAATCACTGTCCTCCTCACGGTGTGGGGAGGACGGTGATTAGTAAGTAACCACCATTCTCTAAATAAAAAAAAAAAAATTATGCTAAATTCAGAACTTACTCATAAATGTATTCATTTTGGAAGGGAACCTTTAAAAGTCAAAGTTAATTCTATTACTTATTAAAGAAAGAACATGTCAATGGCAAAACTTGTTCTTTGGTTGGTGATTATAACTACTATGAAAAGGTCCGAGTCATGCAAGGAACTTTTATAAGCTCTTTTCACTCCATAGCTGAGTTAGATGGTCTCAGGCGAGGATAGCAAGGGGGGATCCCCTCCCGCAGTGGAAACTACAGTTTATCATTCAGCAAAACAGGAAACCGACCAGAGGACACACGCAGTTGATGAACGTAATATACACAGCAGACGAAGTAATTCTCGGGTCGTCCTAATATAACGGTTTTTGTATGGATTTCTGTTATTTAATTTTTTTTTATCTTGATATGGCTGTAATCATTCAGACAATGTCGTTGTTTATGTTATATTTATAACTTATGATAAAGATCACAATATAGTTGTCGCTTATTTTATATTTCCCAGAATTGTGAAAAAATATGATTAGCATAGCTTTTAAAAAGTGGAACTTACTTCCTGATCTATTCGTTAAGGTATACAAAGTAAGGATAAATTAATGTTTTCATGTTTTAAACAAGCGGTCAGGAAGTAAGTTTCATTTCTTAAAAGTGCTAATCGCATAATATGTCATATGATAAAGATTAATTGCCTTTATAAAACCGAACATATTTTAACGCTAAAACTAAATCGCTGAGGAGGTCTGTAAGGGATAACTAACTGTGACTGTAGTGTTGCAAACAAAAAAAAAAATCTCTCATTTTAATATTGGGGTAGTGTACAAGTATGTTAACCACATACATGTAATTGTAATCAGTTAACTGTTTGATCGCGCCAAAAATTTGGCATTTGTGAGGTCTTCTGCTTGAAGAAGGAAAGAATGTGTGATATGAGTATGTTCTACTTAGGACTACCTCAGGGGAAGTGATTATTTATTTATTAAACCAGGCGGCCCCAGCCAGCTTTCCCAGCATCCCCGCCATCTATTTACAATACTGTACAGTTTCAGACATTTCTGTGTACCCAAGCACGAGTCGCGATCTACACTCACATAGCCGTAGAATACAATTATGAGTCATACTCCACAGAACCTGTCTATCCAGCTGCTGTTCAGATGTAAGTCAAAAATCGACATTCCAATGCACCAGAGGGAGATGCAACATGGAACGCTGAGATCGCGGTAATTCATCCCTTAGAATATTGAGATCGTGATGTCCCAAGTAGAACTGAGAAGACAAAGGGGTAAGATTGATCATGCACCACAAAGATGGCCACTGAGTAGTACAGAAGTAACGCACCAGTAGGTATGTATCCCATTGCGCCACAAGGAGACGCAGCAGCAGTGACCGTGCATCATGTAGGGAAATTCAGATCACATGCACCACTAGAGAATGAATAGCCATGATGGCCATTCTACTCTCAGTAGCTTACCCCACGTCAGTCATGTAGAGGAGTGCCTATATATAAGTCACACAGTTGGTCGACGTTGACAAGGGAAGTGATGCTTGCAAGAGTATTTGTACTGTGTACGCGTGTTTGCTTCTTTTAGCCCTTGGCAGATGAACTTTTCTGGCAAAGTTTTCGGCCATGGCGCGTGAAGGCAGGAGCGGCGTGTCACTAAGAGACAAGGTGGCAAGAAATTATTAATGTTAATCGTGTTAATTTAAGAAACAGAGAAAAAGAAGGGAGACTTTCCTTTCTAGAAACTTGGCTGACTCTCTGCAGTAAGTAAAGGCTTATTAAGTATAGAAATAAGGAGAAAGTTCAATAAATGTACTGAAATAAAGCTAACTTGGAAGCGCACTATGAGACCACTTTAGAAAACGCTTGGCGCTCGAGGAGATTAAAAAAGAAAAAGAAAGGCGAGTTTTCTTTCCAGATCTCGCTTTCAGTTCATAAGGAAAAATCTAATTCTGATTGATGTAAACAGCAGAAGACTTTCGAACTTAACTGGATCTGTTTCGAACTTAACACTAACTCTTTATACAGCATATCGCGTAAGGAGTTTCTCAGCCACGAGAAAGGTTAATGGACAGTTACTGACATTGAGCCGCGGAACAATTTGTGGCGTAAAGAAAAGGGAGCCAATAAGCTAAAATGAAAATAGTGAGATAATCACAATATAAATGAATCTAAGAAGGGGATATTTATAGAACTAATGAAAGGATTGATACGATTTATAATAACAGATAAGCGATTTAAACAGAATCGTTCATAATTATGGCAAAGCCATGTAACATTAATAAAAACGGCAGTCTGTGTATCTTTAAGTAATGATGTGTAGTGACAGTAAAATGACAAGGTATCTAAGAATAAAAAAGAACAGAATTATATAGAAGAAATACAAGCAATTACAATAAATTAAGGTAAATTCTTAAATTTTATTCATAAATTTATCCTTTTATTGGCAATGCGAATTAAAATGGCTTTACCATAAAGATGCAAAAACCTTAACTGGCAATAAGCCTATCAGCAATTCTGCCCTCATATGAACTAAATCGCCGAATAGGTTTCATATAAACAGTAAAATCCCATTAAAAGGAGCACGAATCATTTAATTGTACGGAAATTTCATTCTAATGAAGGTTGCTGAAAATTATTTCAAAACAATTAGTATATGTGTTGAAATAAATACTGCTGCACTTTTCTAGTATAGAAATTTGAGGAGTAATTTATGCTTTATTTTATTTATGTATTGACTTTAAAATCAATAATAAATAAAGATAATAAGGAAATATATGGTCCACAAAAGTAAAAAGATTCTGTTCAGAGAATATCGTTTTGAAAACATACAAGTATTTTTTTTATAAAAAATAAGAATGTAATATGTATTACGTTCAGAAATACGACACATTTGTCAGCAATCCGATGCAATTTATTATTACTATTTCTCGTATTAATATTTTAATATTTAAATTTGTTTCCTCGCATTAAAGTACAAAAATTCACTTTAATACAATCAACAATATGTGAGTATATTTTCAAATATCATTGAAATATGTGGAAAATAAAGTAAAGGGTGTGACAATGAATTATTTTGCCGTATCTTCTCTTTAAAACTTCCATTTTTTTTCTTCAACGGATTGCTTCCATAGTCGTATTTGCAACATGGGCTATTCAATAAGAGCGATTCATAATTTTTCAAGAAAGTTTTCTTTCGTTGTAAACCAGGACATTTGAGGCTCAAAATACAGTAAATCTTCGATAATCCGGATTAATTGAGGGAAGAGGTCATCCGGATTAAGCGATAGTTCGGATTAGTGAAGTAAAAGACAAAAAAACTAAGGAAAAATTAATTTAATGATATAGGTAGTGCTGATGAAAATAAATAAAATATATCACTGTAGAGCCTTTATTTAAAAACTAAAGAGGCAATACATTTATCCATTAATAGAAGACTCAGAAGTTGTACTTGCTTTTGAACGTAATAATGCAGGTTTAAAGAAACTGTCACGTTTTGTCTGAACAGACTTCTGCTACTGTTCTTTAATTAGGATCTCCCTCACAGTTTTTAGATGGTGTATTCAATAGTAAGAAAAAGTGGATGGGACATGCTGTATGAAGTAATGAAAAGTTTTTATATGACGTACGCATGGTAAGAATATACTCAGATCCTTGACATAACGTGGCCTCGACAATGTTCCCCGCATACACACTACTCGGACTCCCTCCAGTTACTATCTGGCAGAGTAGAGGTAGCAAGATTATACACTAGCTGATCCGGGAGCCTCCAAGAGAGTTACCAATAGGTTTGGTCCGCTGTACTAACTAGCGGCCAGCCTGCGAACACCGTTTTAGAGCTGTATCCTCGAAATGTAAGGAATATTGGATCTCGCCACGATGTTCATCATAACCTCAAAAGTCATCAATCATACTGCATGATGGAAGAGATGGGAAAGGGTTGACCGGAACTTAGCTCTGGAGACTAAACATGGGTTCCACCACTTCAAGCCTCCAATAAGCAAAGTGGTGGTATTGCACCGATTGATGAGAGTCAATTACCGCCTAGTATTGTCTGGTAACACAGAGAGGCGGCATTCCTCCATGTGGTGTGGGCGCCACACCTCGACCCCTGCTTACGTTAGTTCACACCTGGGTGGTCACCCACCATGCATTTGTGCATGGGGGTTATACCCAGGATTACTAACAGTCCCACCATCGTGAAGGTGCAGCAGAGGATTTGACTGTCACAGACCGTCCGGACTTGGCCGAAATTAGGTCCACTTAACTTGAGTGTCACCCGAATATCAGTTCTGTCAGAGTTTTAGACTCTCAGGTAGCAAGTACAGCTTGTCTGGCATATCTGAGGGAGTGCCTGTGACAACCTCAAGGACCTCAATATGTTCATAATATCCCCTATAATTTTTGATTTGTTGAAGAGTCCACATCATTGATTACTACATCAATGTCATCTCTTGCAGAACTAAGAAGTTTCTTCTTAATTGTAGATTCTTGTTGTTCATTCTTCCATATTTCTTCTTCTTCCATACTTCTTCCATATTAGAATCCTTAATAAGATCTACAGCAATTTTTCCTCTGTCAGAAGCTGAAATCCAGATTCTCCTTCTTCCAGTGCAGGTAATCTTGGATATTTTCTTGCATTACTTCAATCTTTCCAGCTTCCCTCAACTCAGTCTGAAAGTACTCCGGCTCTAATCACTTAAAGTCAATATCACCATCTGCATTTTGCAAGAGGTTTTTAACCAGCTATTCACTAAAATTTCCTTTATAGTGTCCCTCCATGCATTGGCCCAGTTGAAAATAGCAGACTTGATATTGTATGATTTGATATTTTGCGGAGGTCTTCTTTCTCTTGTGTCGTTATCTTCATCCAATCTGTCTTCCAATACTACCATCACCTCATCAAAGAACTTGTGCTTGCAGAAGCGCAAGGTTTCTACGAGCACAAGCCATAATGATGCCTTGGTCCATGGGCTGTATTAAGTCAGTTGTGTTTGTCGGCAAAGTCAACGCTTTATTTTACAATCCTAATAATCTTAGATAATAAATTAGTTATTATTTAACACATTTTGTTGACTGCCCCCAAGAAAACGCATGATATCAAAAGACAAGGCCGATAACAGTGATATTCATACGAGGTGCGCGTTAAGACTATGGAGCGTAAGAATATTGTGCCTGTAAATTGAGTGTATTCTGTGATCGATTTGCCTATTTCACTGGACGAAAAACCCGAGATTTTGGGAGATAAAACCGGGCGTCCCTCGCCTGAGACCGCCACGGAAAAAGATTCCATAAAAATTCCTCGCATTGACGGAATTCGGACCTTTGGACTTTGACCTTTTCCAATCCGGGTGTGGGGAGGACAGTGATTATTTCCATTGTGGTATCAGAGAGGGTGTTCAAGAATGTGAAGTACAGCCTAGCAAACAAGGCAGATTCAGGAGAAAGGCAAATTTGAGTTCTTATATATATATATATATATATATATATATATATATATATATATATATATATATAGCAATATATATATCATTTGTAGACTATAACTATCCTAGATCGTTCATTGAATTCCATTAAAAAAAATTAGCAGCAGAAAATCAGATCTAAAATGATACCCAAGAAAACGACAAAAATTATATGCGCGTCTTCTGTATATCTCTTAACTTCACTTTTCTTAAATCATTCAGTTATTTCCTTCATTCTTCTTATGTGCCCCACAAATCTGAGCTGTTATGAAATTTGTGGATAACTACGAAATGTATATGCCCCATAAGGGAGGCTATACATTTTAAGCCGTTAAAGATAATTTCAGTTGCATTCAAGCCTTTGGTCTTGACTTGACCTTTTAAAATTGTCTCTCAAAGTCGTATACACATAAAGGACATGCGAAGATGGGGGGGGGGTGAGGGGGGCCCTGGTGCTGTCAGACAACTAACGCACGTAAAGGTCATAGCTCATATACTCTCTCAAGCTCATATGCTAAATATCTGGCGAGCATCTTGATGATGAACTTTAGGAAAGCAAACATTTACTACCAGCTGCAACAGTCCATTGACAGCCTTGCTTGTTGATGGTAAAAATAGAGACTAAAATTAAATTCGGTGTAATCAACTATACAAGAACACAAAGTGAATTTGAATTATTGCTTAGGACAGCTAACGCTGACATAATAAGACTAACGGAAACGTAGTGTCACTCAGAAATAGGGGAGGATGACTTTTATGATATGTATAATGCATTTAAGAAGGATAGGCAAGATAGATCGCTACTCTGCGATCCATCTTAGAATCAGCCACGTTGAGAAACAACGTGGCTGATTCTAAGAAAGAAGGAAGGTGGTGAGAAGAGAATTAGCTAAATAGTTGAGGAATAAGTTACCTTACGTGAGAAGGGAATCACATAGAAATTTATTTTATTTTTTTATTTTATTATTATTTTTTTTATAATGCAGATAAAGCGTAATGCTTCTAAATCCTTGCACTATATGACTAATACACAGAATTCTTATAGTTTCAGAAATGGGAATAAATTAAGACGTCTCAGATTACTACGTGACTTCGAAGCACACTTACTATATCACATGAGCAATACGATGTTATCATTAGCATTAGTTGAGGAATATTTTGCAAGAAAGTAAGCTTATAGAGCACCAGACAAAAAAAAAAAAAAAACCCTTATCATTTCACCCATCCAAATGGTCACTCCAAATGTTTGTCTAGTTCAGCTTTAAGTTTATTTAAGCTATAAACTTCCGCAACAACAGATGAAAGTCTGTTCCAGCAATCAACTACCCGCTGGCTAAAGGAAAACTTCCGCACATCTATTCTAGAACTGTCTTTCCTCAATTTGAATCTATGCCCTCTCAAGTTCTTAATCTCAGCAAGTGGAAGTATTCCATCAGCATTGAGCCTGCTCAAAACATTCAAGGCCTTGCACACTTCAATCAGATTCTTGGAAGGTGCCTAGTCTCCTAATGCTGCAACCGACAGAATTTAAGCCTCTCCTGGTAAGAGACCCCAAATATACCTTCATCGACATCATTAATAAATACACAAAACAACAACGGGCCCAGCACCGAACCCTTGGGGACTCCACTAATAACATCAGTCCATGTCCATTTATTACCACTTTCTGCCTTCTCTAACTCAACCATCCCTTTATCCATTGCAGCAACTTGCCATTAATGCCATACCGCTACAATTTGTACAGCAGTCTTCCACGTGCAACAGTATCAAAAATCAACAGTATCAAATTTTATGATATAAAAATTATTTTTTGCATCCAGGTTCTTTGTGACCACATCGTAGTATCCAATCAAATTGGTCAGACAAGATTTCCCCTTAAAAAAACTCATGCTCTGTCTGAACTATTACTGCAGACTTGTCTAGGTGATCCTGCATCACTTCTTTAACCAGTGACCCTATTATTTTCCCCGGAACAGAAGTTAAACTAACAGTTCTATAATTATTTGCGTCACCCTTTCAACCCCCTTTTTGAACTGGGGATACATTTGCACATCTCCAGTCCAATGGGGACCTCCCCTGAATCTAAGGATGCTCTCATAATTACGGCTAAGGGTTTGCTTACTTCCCTCGCTGCCTCCTTCAATATAACTGGATAGATTCAATCCGCCCCAGGTGCCTTTTTTTATGTTTAACTTCAACAATTTCTCCTCCACTTTGCTCTCTGTTATTACAAAATCATTTAACTCCCTATTAGAGTTTAGTAAATTTATGTTCTCCTCCTCCTTACAGAATTCCTCATGTGTGAATGTAGATGCAAAATACTCATTCAGTTTTTTTGTTATCTGAGCAGGATCATCAACAGTAGAACCACCAACATCAAGTGGACCAATCTGATTAATCCCGTTCCTTCTATAGTTCACATAAGTCTTTGTTGTTTTTCTTTGCATCCTTTGCCAAGGATTTCTCATAATCAGTCTTCGCCTGCCTAACCTCCTTTGTGACTTGATTATAGACTAGCTCATATCTGCCGTAGGCTTCTGTCACCTGCTAATTTATATGCATCCCACGCATTTTTATTCTCTGCTACGAGCCTCATTAATTCATCTGTTTTAGACCTAAATCTTGAGCAGTATTTCTTAGTTGGTATGAAAAGTCAAGTAGCTTCCAAGATTAATCCCCTGAAGGCCTCCCATTTATAATTCACTGTTTTCAACATTCCACTTTATAGAATTCAAAAACTGCCTGAGACCACTGTAGTCACCTTTACAAAATCAAAAGCCCTTCCCTTGAGCCTTGATGGTAGTTACACCTTTAAGTAAATCCCACATCAGTAGACTGTGATCACTGCCACCTAGTGGTTCCTTTATCTGCAAATTCCTAATGCAAGCGTCATCACTGCTGATAAGCAGATCAAGAGTATTACCCCCTCTGATTGCCCCTAGAATATGTTGGTGTAGAAAATAATTCTCCAATAAATCCACAAAAGTCTTGCTAGCGTGCGAATGACCAACCCACAAGTTCCAGTCAATATCTGGAAAAATGTTAAGTATACTAACTGGACTTTGACCTCCAGTTTATCGTAGGTGATCATTTCAATAGAAAATTTGTTCCTAGCCAAATCTGTTTTTTTTTTTTTAAAACCTGGGATTTATCAGGCGATACTTATTTATTATATATATATATATATATATATATATATATATATATATATATATATATATATATATTGTGACGTACATGCGAACACTACTAATCAACCAAGAGAACTGTTGGTGATTTATAAGTATTTTGTCTTTTAATTTTTTTTTTAAATTTAAAAAAACGAAAATAATAAAGAAAATTAAAGAAAATTAAAGAAAATTATGAAAAAATAATAATAATAAAGGAAAATATAAATAACAAGGAAGAATTACAAATTATAGTGCTTCGTATTTATATTTTCACCATTATATTGGTTTGGATTGGATTTATTGGTGCATTAGCAACTAAGGCTATAATGTGCCAGCCATTATATTGGTAACATACTTATTAATCACCCCGTTTACAGATCCAGAATTATTTGCAGTCAGAAGCACAGAAACTGGTTAATTAAGTAATACAGATAAACATGAAATGTGTTTGAATCAATGTAATATATGCGAATGAAAAAAAAAAAAAAAAAACAATAGTGAGAAACAGAATTTGTCAACTATAGAGAAATCGAGCCGTATAAGAATACAAGAGAAATATTAAATTATTGAACATATGGAATTTAGCATAAGATTAGTTTTAATAAAAGGATAATAACATCATTATTACAATATAACATATTTTGGAATCTATCCAGTTGTAATGCACTTAAAGGGCACTTTTGAAGAAGTGTCAAGCTGCATGGAGGTCACTTCTCACATCATGCGAATTAAGCGACTGTATCGTCTGAAATTAATTATTCACCTACTTGAATCTCGGATACCCGAGGTAGATGCAATAAAATTGATAGCTTCAAGAAAGAAAATAGAAGTAAATAAGTATGTGTACAGAAAACAGAAGTCGTTATATTTTCTTCTCTTGTAACAAAAACCAAGTTACAATACATCGTATATATCTGCATAATCTTCAGTGTGGTATGTGATCTTGTTCCTGTAAAAGAGATACTCGATGGATCCCATCTGAGGTTTTTTGGCTTCTCCCACTAATGTGGAGAGAAATAAATAACCAGCATGTTCCTTACTACACCATTATAAATAAATAAAGTAAATAAATTTGCTCATTAAATATAAATTTATATAATATAAATCCATATTATATATGGAATTTAAAAAGGTTCTTCAAAAACCCTCCACGGCCACGTATACATAACATCATTTGTCGAAATGGAACGCTTGCCAATAAAATATCTTATATACATATATTCGTACATGACATCACCGATCCGCGTGACGAACTGGAACAGGATTCCGAAGCACTCCAGTCCATTCTGAGACCTGCAGAACACAATAGAAATGACTGGTGGGGAGGAAGCTGGCATCGAGATTAAGGCCTGACGTAGCCGAGTGATTAGGAAGTGAGTAGAGTAGCACACGCTCTTCGAATGGATCAGAATTCAAGCCTGTAACTGCTAAATGCGATTAACGTTTGTATTGGTGATTTTTCGTAAACTCCACTGACTTGGAGTATAAACAAAAACATATTAAGAACTCCACATTTTCATATATTTTTTATTACAAACAATCTGAATGTGAATCAGAAAAATTAAAACATTTTATATGGATACTAAGGAATTTTCCACTGTATATTATAATCACCCTTTAAAATGCACATACCAAACCAATTCCAAGGCAAACATACACATGGAGTTTAAAATTCCCGATACCTGAGAGGAAGTATTTCAAAAAGTCCAGAATGATTAACAACATTTCTCTGGTTGAAACTTCGAGCTGAGTGATAAATGGGTGAATAACCTGGATTCTGTTACTAGTAAACTTCAATGCAAGCAGAGAAGGCCAGCACATGGTATAACGACTTCCTTCATAGCTAGAGAATTACGACACTGATGGTCCACAGCTCCTGAAACTTCTTAATCTTTAATTTCACATCCCATCGTCTTTGTTCTTTTGCTGCTTCTTCGTTTGCCCTCCTGCAAAAACAAATTATGAAAGGCATGTCACTATTACTCGCTTGATGTGACAACAAACAAAACGGGCTTTGATCTGTTCGCCGAGGAATGATCGTTCAGAAGTGAATTCCGTTCTTATACGGTAAGAAATTTGCTTCGCTTCACGTATAGGACTTGATTTTCTGCGCGGTGATTCTGCTGATTATACAATAATTTGGCAGAATTCTAGATGATGGACTAGAGTGATGCAAATAAAATGGGTCAGATAAGAAAGGCCTTTTGACGAAGATATTTATAATTAGAAACTAACTGTTTACAATTTTTCAAATAAGCTACGAAGGGTAATGGGAATGTCCTCCAAATGGGGTTAACCAAACTGAAAAAAAAAAAAAAAGTAAATATCAAATTTTACCAGTGCTAACTGCTAGACTCATCTTATTTTTGTTGTGTCACTGTATTTTGATCATTTTCACTGAAGCCAAATTATATTATACGTTACTGTATGTATAGTTAAGTATATGTAATGTATTGATAAATATCTGGATTTTGGCCGAATTACTTGATCTCGGCAAGTGGTTTTTCTGTTTCCTGCTTCCAGATATATTCTGTTTTTTTTTTATTCCTGGGAGCAAGGCTACGTCCTTCGTGCTCTTTTTCTAACTGAGAGCGACCTTTAAATCGGTGCAAGTTAAACCTCTTATGTGCCTTCTGGAGAACTACTACGGTTTCACCACATCAGTAAGCCCAACCGAGCATGCATTACTTTGATCTGTTCAAAAGCTCAAATTCTTTTAATTTCTTTACAATACTACTGAAACTACTGTATAAACAAGTTAAGTTTTTAACTTTATTGCTTTTGAAAATCCCAATTTCCCTTATAGCTACTTAAAACTGTTTTTTCACATGATCCTCGATTCGATTGCTGATGGATTTTGCGTATATTACACATTCCCTTTTATGTTAAAGGTTATTAATGGTTGGATACAAGAGCTCTCAAAAGAGGGTGCAAATAAAATTTTGTCCCATGCCACTGACGTGTGCCGACTTCCCTAATCTCCCAACTAGCATTTCCATGAACCATTAATGCAACCTTAATGGCATTAGGAAAACAATTTACCTTTCCTCTGTTTGAGTCCCCCCCCCCCCAATAAGATTCATAAAGTTCCTCAAGCACCACTCTTTTCATGATGTCTGGGATAAATGCAGACCCAAAAACATTTTTTCTTATCTTGAGACACTTTTTCAACATGACCTTATATTTCACAAGCAGTTCAATTCGTTTCGGCTTTTAAACATTAGTACCAACATACATTACCATGCATCCACTAGTCCCATTAAAAACCGATAAACTATTTGTTACATCGTCATTTTTTTCTTCAGCTGGATATAATATATATTTTAGGTAGTACGGAAGCTACGTTTTAATATGTATACAGTACCGTGCATGCACGTGGTTTTATCCTCAAAGTTGACGCTAAAGTAATAATAGACGATTAAAAAATAAAAAAAGAGGCGAAATTCCTTACACTCTCCCTATTCAGTTTTATACGATATCATAATTTAACAGATGCACTTCTCTCTAATTCACACTACATTTAGTTACTGTTTTTATTGTTTGTAAGGCTTTCTTAATTTTTAGTTGTCCGTCTATAAGGTATCCACCCACGATCTATAAAAATCCTTGAAACTTCCCCTCCTCACCAGATGAAGCAAACTATTAAAATTGTGCATGAAACCGCAGAATAAACGCTGGAAGAAGCTCTGCACTGAAACTGGAGCGGATTAACCGCATCATCGAGTGTGAAAACGCTTTTGTAAATTTTCTCTGGTAGGCCATGGAAATCCAGTGCTTTTCCATCAATTGACAAGCGGCGAAGTCATTACAATTCTATAGGTCAAGGCTATTAGTATTATACTACAAAACAGCTTCAACGACTTATCAGTTTTATTTATTCAATATTTCCGCTCTTTTATATCCATCGTGCTATTAAATTAAAAGTAAGTAATTATCGGATCATTTAATGAATATGGCAGCTGATGCTGAAATGCTTGGTAAAAAGAAACTTTGATAAAGCTTTGCAAATCACATTTCTGCACAGGTACTGTGAATGGAAATAAAACTAACATACAGGAAAATAATTGCGAGAAGAATTAATTATTAATTTAGGTAGAAAAAGTACGATTCATGTGAAAGGCGTTGTATTTTTTTTTTTTTTTAAGTATATTTGCGTGCATCACAGTGTAATTAAACGTTCACCAATCGCATGATTTTTTTCAGAAAGTTCACAGATTAGTTTTTTTTTTTTTGTAGTTTTAAACGAGACGTTGAAAACACGTGACAAAATGCTACATTCAGCTGTGGTCAATGTCCTGAAAGACGTGTCGTAACTAAAATACATTTTGAACTGATAAGTCTGGTACGGGTAGTTAAGTATAAAGCACAAAAAATAAAGTGTATTTTCTTGTGTTTCTGTAACCTACATTCAAAGGATAAAAATATAAAATATAGGTACCATGTTAAAATCATGAAGAAAACAGTATTATTTTGTGTGATACTAGAAATAATCCTGAAATGATCCCACTTTAACTCGTACAGTTTAGTTGACAAGGTTCATGAAGTTGTAACGATGAAGTTTACGACGAAACACTGACAAGGATAAATAAAAAAAAATGAAATGGGACTTTTATATTTACAGGTTCGCATTCAGTGACGCGAGAGAAAAAAATATATTTTCGGGGTGCTGTTCTCCAAGTGTAAGACTGCATTTTGCTGCATTAAAACATAGCTGTGGCTTTTCTGACCATTCTTGAGGCCTATTCAAGTCGTCCTGACGCAGCTCTGCTCAGCACTCTTCATTAACGACTCTTCCAATCGTTATGTCGTCTGCAAAGTTCGACATCATGCCCTTTATCCCTTCGCTGATGTCATTTACGAAATTCAAAAATAAGTGGTCCAAAACAACAGACCTTTGGGGGATTATTCTTAGACCACTCTCCCACACCCAAAATAAAGTGTACACAAGGATCCGATCTGATTCGTTTTCTTCTTCTTTGTATTCACATACACGAAAAATTCATTGTCCCCATTGTTTGCTCTCCTAGCCAATGTTTTCCCTTACTCAGCCTTTTCTCCTCCCTAACCTTATTTGTGGTACTGTTATAGACCAACTTGTAGCTGTTGTAGACTTCAGTATTTTTAATTCGCTCTGTAACTTTCCCATGCTATCTTTTTCTGCTTTATTACACCAACCAGCTCAATATTCATCCATTTCGGCATCCTCCTCCTCCTGCAATATTTTCTTATTGGTATATATGCATTCCAGCATTCCGTGATTGTTGCTTTAAATTCCTTTAAGCCCCCTCTGATATTAAAACCCGTGCCTTTACCTACTGCAACATCTTTCTTAAATCTCCAACTAATGAATGTGTGATCACTACCTGCGAATAACTCCTGTACTTTAAGCGCAATGACGTCATATTGAGTAATAATGAGGTGAAGAATATTCTCACCCCTAGTACATTGCTCGACAAAATTAGCAGAACAAAAAGTTTTTCATGAATATTGTATTGCGAATAGTGTCACTGAAGGCTAATATATGATATAATAGGCATCCTGGAATGCAAATTCCGTTCATCCAATAGGAATCGATCTTTGCTCTCCTAGCCAGTGCTTTCTTTTACTCAGCCTTCTCTCCTCAATAACCTTATTTGTGGTACCGTTATAAACCAACTTGTAGCTATTGTAGACTTCAGAACTTTTAATTCAGCCTGTAACCGCATATTATACAAATTATTAATGCCTATAAAACAAGGGTTGAGACCACATTACTTCATTCCCATTTTTTTGGCTTGCCGAGTGGAATACACGCATCTACATAAATCAGGATGGTAACTCATCGTACTTTAGATGATTATTTGAGATGGAGGGCCCTTGGACGACTTGCAGTCGGAGGTGGCCCGTTGGCTTAATGCGTCACGCAGCGTCGTCTCGGAACTATGAAAGCTGTTTCAGGAGACAGGAACGAGGACCTTGCAAATGGGAGGTGTATTGGATGCGCCGCACCAGGGCCCTGGATCTAGGGAGTCCAATCGAGGGAATCATTAAAGTTTCAACATAAATAAAGAGATCCCTTAACGCATTTTGCATCAGGGGCCCCCTAAGTACCTTTGCACAACCCTGACGGGAACTATTACAAAAATAAATGGCCAAGGTCGCCCGTCAACTAGAACAGATCGCTATTTGGCTCTAACAGCAAGAATAAACCCTACGATAGCCTGCAATCAAATGTCTCTTGAGGTTGCTGCGGTCACAGGTGTAAACATTTCCAAACGGACTATGTTAAGAAGGTTAAATTCAAGTGGACTCCAACGCAAGTAAGCCAGTCGATTGTATCCCATTAATCACAAACCAACGCAGAGCTTGTCGAAACTAGTGTCATGAACATGTGACTTGGAGCCCTGACAAATGAGATAATTCTGTTTTCTGATGAGTTCCGTTTTAGCTTACAAATAGATTCTATACGTTATTTCATTTGGATACAACGAGGAATGCGGTACCATCCCTCCAACATCAGGGAAAGGGGCGCTTACGTCAGTGTTCTTTTGTGGGGCAGAATATCCGCACCCCGGTTCATGTTTTTTGATAGGACTACCGTAATTTAGCAGAGGTACCGAGAACAGATCCTCGAACCCCTATGTGCGACTTTTTGGGGGTGCGGTTTGTCCAGACTTTCTTTTCTTTCTCGACAGTGGAGGAATATCTTAAAACAGAAGATATCTAACGACTGCCGTGGCCAGCACGGTCAGCAGACTTAAATCCGATCGAAGATATGTGGGACGCCCTTTGGCGTCGCATTGCACACCTACAGCCATCTCCTCGGTCACTTGATGACCTAAGGTCTGCGCTGGTGGAAGAATAGGGTTGGTTGCTACAGAATATTATTAACAGCCTTTTATCGAGCATTGTTCACCGCTCTCAGGCTTGTTTAGCCGTTGAAGGGGATAATACGCTGTACCGATGTAATGTGACCATATTTTCGACGATCTTGTATTTATTTCTGTAATGTGAAGTTTTCGGTAATTCTTTTATATCCCCTTATGCCTTTCCGAAATTTTCTCGCTGTCTCCTTATTCTATGGTACATCACCATATTAAATTTTGTCCACTTCATCGCAAGCTGCACGAGTTACACCAAGTTTTATACGCATTCTGTTAATTTTGTCGAGTAGTGTATTTTATCTAACATGCTGCGCACAAATAATTTATTGGAATTAAAATAACATTGCAATGAATACTACCGTTATTCAATTTAAAAATTGAAAAGCAAATAAGTCTCTGTAAATACAGTATATTGGCAGACAAAAATTATAAAACTCACTTAGAAATACAGCACTGAATTATTTCTAAGTGAAAATCCATCTAACTTTTATCTGAATAGCGATAGCCTTTCTTTGATTGATTTAATAATTTTAATTTTGCTAAGTTATTAATTTCCATTTCAGTCCATCCCGTACGAATATAATGCAAAACAATTCACTGCTCTCGCTTTTCTTAGACGCATCAAGGAGGCTTAAATGCTACTGAAACTGGTCACTAAGAATGGAAATCAGCCGATGCAAGAAGCAGGGACGTGTGATCATGAAAACAAAAGATGCCTGAAATCAAAAGGCTGGCGTACTTTAGCTTGCGTTTAGAACTGCACAGTCCTTTAAAGAGATGTCTAGACACTTTGCATATGAACAAAATTAAGCAACAGAAATTATCCCGTATTGAGCAGGTTACTGCTAACAGCGTTGACAAGTCAACAGTCCTGAGACATCACGTAGCGGAAATTTTTAAGCAAACTTTGCTTCTTTAAATTGTAAGCAGAAAGAAAAGCAAATCAGCTTACCTTTTCTTTGTTTATATAAACAGAACATCAATTAGATTACACAAACAACACGACTAGTACGGAACTTACCGAAAGTTAGCGACAGACAATGCCCATTACATGGAGTTCTTTCCTCGCACGAATAATTACATTTCAATGAAGAAAAGCCTGAAATGCTTTCTTTCACAATCCGGGTCCAAACTTTCATAATTAATGCGCGTAACAGAGCAAACATATTTAAGGCTATCTGTACAGACTACATCTATATGGAGGTGCGATGTAGCAGTCCTTACCTGAAAGGAAATATACAATGTAATAATCCTTATCATCAGTGGAATGGTGACTCTGATGACTTCTTACACTGAAATCAGAATTGCTCCCCAGCTGACCGTGCATTACTGATGCACTTCTACTGCTGAATACCGACGGCTCCGAGGGTGCAATTCGTATGGTTTACAGTTTCATTTTATCAGCGTAGTGTCTTCATGTAATTTGCCTGGCTTATGTCTTAATAAAGGAATACTTAATGTCTATTAGTGATGTGCAATTCTAATCTATTTCTTGAAATTATAAAGATTATTGCAGCGTACTTCGAGGAGCAATTTATTTTCATTAAACGGTCCATTAATTATCCGCACCCACCCTCCTTCCCTCCCTCCCTTCCAGCTGCTCAGTGGTCTGAAACAGCGCTTTGAATTGGAATTCAGTGGTCTGGAGCCAACTGGAAAGAATCAGCACAGGTACTCAGCTAAGGAATATTCAAAGATTGTTAGGAAAGTGATGCTTTAAGTTGACAAATGTCCTCGAAGTCCTTTTCGTTTACTGTTAGCATGCGCTCGACTCTTTTCACAATTGGACGAGTGATCATAAAAGCTATTGAGTTTAAACTGAAAGATAATGCTAAGGAGGGATTCGAGTTCCAAGTTTCATTAATTGAAAATGTTTGCTATACTTGAGAGGTTTTAAAAACGTGGGTAGCCCCCATCCAAGCAAGGCGACACGTTCTGTGAGAGTGAGAGAGAGAGAGAGAGATTAAGAATTTTAATTCATTTAAGGAACGGGAACTGACACATTCCGAATAGATGAAGGAGCACCGGTATAAAGACTTTTCGGGGCCACTACTAAGAATTAAATGACAGAACGATTCATAATGATTTTACAAATGAAAAATGCTATGAATTTGTCATATACAAACAATTACCCCTAGAAAAATATCTGTTTTGGCGCCGAATTAAATAACATAAAATTTAATTAAACTTCTCAGATTATTATTTGATTTGAACTTATTTTTTTTCGTTTTTGTTTTTATTATTTTTTGTTTAGCTACAGAACGTGAACATTCCTTTACGAAAGGAACACAACTCATAAAATGCATCTGTAAAAGTGTTTGGCCTTGGAGTCGAAATTGAGTAGTAACTGCCATTCATTCTTCCTTGCGTTGTCGCATAATTTTTTGCTGTACCGAAGGCATGACACGTCCGAAGGTGTACATATTATGCAGATGTGTACCAGACCTCAGGAACTGTGCAACGGTATGCTCACCGTAATCGTAATCAGCGTACACATTTATGTTTATTTCTTTTGATACCAGGGTGAGTAGAGCAACGTATTCAGTGAATCGATTTTGTTGGCATACCTACAGTAAAGTTTGTACTAATCAAGGAAAATTAATTAAATATTTTAATATAATATACGGGATAACATGTTCACGTAGAACCATTACCCAAAGTGGCCCAGAGAAACAATCGACGAGCAGAACTTTAATTTCTCAGAGAAAATAAAACTCTGAGAAGATTACTAGCCAGACTCAAATGTTTTAAAGTATTTTGTGACCACTTGAGACGTGAAGATGCATTTTTGTTTCATTCCTATGAAAAACAAATCGCTGCAAGAGCTGAACGAAAAAAAAAACAAAAAAAAAAACCTGTAGTTCTAGCAAAAATACAGACAACAGTTTCAGATCAAAAATTGACCAGCTGGATTCTGTGGCAGCAAATGGAATAAGCGGCACAGATTGGAATGTTATACTCTGCAAAGTTTTTGTTTGTTTTTTCAGAGGCTGCTACTGTTATTTTTGCGCCAAAGCACTAAAGAATCATTAGCCCAATGATTTAATCACTTGTCCCAGGGCATTTGGCGTCGAGTGTGAAGCCGTTGTAAAATAGCAATTTTAGTCCTGACAATGCGCAGGTGCATCACCCATTTGAGTTGACCGTGATTCAAGTCATGTGACTGCTAAATATGTCAATAATTCTTTTCTTAGCAATATAATTTGTTGTAAAGTCTGACCTATCAAAAAACAACGTAAATCTAATATGCTTGCAAACTTGCCTGCACCTTGTAGTCGGTGTGCTTATTCTGCTTGACGAAAAACTCGAGTTTCTAATGCGGGTACATCAGACAGACTAATTTGGTCAAGGGAGCGAAAACACAGTCTATAAAACTTTCTTCGGTCTTCAGCCGATTCGAACCCAGGCCTTCCTACAAGGTGCGGAAGTACAATAAACGCAACTGCTTGTGCGATTTTGAAATAGGAGCAGCAAACTCACGCCTTGGTAAGTTCAGTATTTTTAAGTTCGAGTTATCATCGCAGTGAGTGCCAGCAAGCGAAGAACCAGTATGTACTACGCACACACACACAAACGCGCGCGCGTAGATATACCAGGTTTCAGCGGGTACTAGGGCTTTTTCATCTCGCATAACGCAGATCACCCACAATAATCAGTTGCGTCTCCTGCCAGGGCACGAAAACGACTAAAGTAACTAAGGCTAACTTATTACGCCCAGCTTAAGGCCAACACAATGAAGCACTCCACAATGGATTGACTTCTAAATATAAATAATCTCCAAACCTTGTGAGAAGAAAACCCACGTATAAATATATTAGAGGACATGACAATTTTCTATTCTGTCTACTGGTCACTTTGGCATAATTTTTATCGGTTCCTGATAATGAAATGATTTCCTATCATTTTCGCATCTTACAGGTGACTACGCTTACTCTATAAAGCTCTTGGGATGTCGAATGGGGGAGATCTAAGTCAGTTGTAACGTGAATCAGTTTTAACATCTAAAACTTTAGATGTTAAAAAGTTAGTAATGGATAACTGCATTTGTTTGTAGGAACGACGGAACAATGTTGCTGCTGCTGTTGTTGTTTGTTGTAGGGTTTTAGGAGTATCAGTGAGTAAGGCTACATTGCTCTGTGTATATCGTCTGTAAATTGCATATGTTCTGAGATCGATTTTCTCTTTGTTGGAAGAAAAACCGACTTTTCGGGAGAAAAAAATATGTTATCTTCTCCTGAAACTAACTAAGCCATATTGTGAAAAATGGCCTATAAAAATTTCTCCTGTCATCGACGGGTCTTGAACTCAGTTCTTTTCCGCCAGGTGTTGGGAGGACAGCGATCCTACCAATTGTGCTACTCACGAGGGTACAACAATGAGAATTACCAGCAGTAACAACATGTTACAGCTGAACTCGGCAACGTCTATTTTATATAGGCCGACACTGGTAGTAACGGCGTCGGCTTATAAAAATATTCTTGTTTTTGGGCTACACAATATAGAATTTTGTTCAACTAATAAGACAGGACAAGCTTCTGAGCTGAGTCCTCATAAGAAAAATTAAAACTCTGTAAAACTTTAGGTCATTCCCGAAAAGTTAGCACCCAGTTGATACACACTGAAAGGACATAATTCATCGGATTCCTGGTTCTTGGGGACGCTAGTGGACGAACCCACCGTTTGGCAGGTATATAGGTAGGTCCACTGCATCACTGAATTTATGTAGACGGTAATTCCATGTAAGTATGGATAAACGTCGTGAGTTAACTGACTTTGAGAGAGGGATGATAGTGGATGTTCAAGAGATGGGCCACTCTATCGCAAAGGTGGTACAGAAATTGCACTATTCCCGTTCGACAGTATCAAAAATGTATTGGAAACACGCCATTTCTGGAATAACATCTTATCGTGGACAGTGTTGTGGGCGGAGAAAGGTGATGGATCAACGCGGCCGTTGACGTCTGTCTCGCATTGTTTCAGCCAACCGGAGAGCGACAATGGCACAAATCACTGCCGACTTTCTACCTGTCCCCCCTCCTTTTCTTGACTCTAAAGCCCACCCTCTCTAACTCTCCTTTTTTTTTTTTTTTTTTTACATTGGTCTCTGTCAGGAAGTTTAGGCGACCCTGCAGAGACTAGCCAGAGAATAATGGGCAGCCTGGCTACATCCTAGCGGTGTGTGAGGTCAACGTGGGGTTCCATCAGGTTCCATCGTATTCAACACAGAACACTTTTCTGGCATTTACAGTACTGTATTTCTTCGCAGTGTACATATGGCGCAGATGTGGGAAATCACAGGGGGCGCCTGACCCTAATACTATGCACACTATGCCAACTTCAACGAGGAAGGTGACAAAAATGTCTCCACCAAGACCAAGCGGAGATGGGGGGAACCCCTGGTGTCGTTTGACACTAAACACACTCTACAACACACACTCCACCAAGACCATTAGGCGACCATTGGCCGCAATAGGTTATGGGAGCCGCCGATCCATCAGAGTCTCATTGCTAACACCGCTACACAGGATTACACAGGATTCTACGCTTCAGCTGGGCGAAAGAACATCGGCACTGGACCTTGGATAATTCGAGACGGCTCTCCTAGTCCGATGAGTCCCGTTTCCAGTTATTTCGAGCTGATGGGAGGGTGCGTATCTGGCGGAAACCGCACGAAGCTATGCACCCGTCATGTCAACAAGGAACTGTTCAGGCAGAAGGACGGTCGGTAATGGTCTGTGGCGTGTTCAACTGGCACAGGTTGGGACCGCTGGTACGTCCAGACGCATCTCTGAACGGTCCAGGTTACGTATTCATCCTTGCAGACCATCTTCATCCTTTCATGGTCGTTGTGCATCCACAGGGCAATGGACTCTTCCAGCAGAACAATGCGCCTCCCGACATTGCCGTGGTAACTAGAAAATGGTTCGAAGGGCATTCCGCAGATTTTACCACCATGGAATGGCCTGCCCGTTCACCGGACATGAACCCTGTGGGGCATATTCGGGATGCTGTGGAAAGGTACGTTCGCGATTTGGATCCTCCACCAAGGAATGGGATGCAATTATAGATAGCAGTGCAGCAAGCATGGATGGAACCTGCCGAACACTTTCGTGAACTAGTGGACTCAATGCTTTGCCGTGTGACTGCCCTTATACGGACAAAAAGTAGGTCTACTCGTTACTAGGTAGGTATCCTATGATTTCTGTCAACTCAGTGTACGTTACAGTGGACCCTAGTTGGTGTCACAATTAACACAATTAGAGCTACTTTTAACAGTATTTTTGCGAAAATATTTATAAATTAAGACTGTAAGAAAAACGTTACAATTCTCTAAAAGGTATATCTACAACAACCAAAGCACAACGTTTCTTGTATATAATCCTTGCGAGTATCACAATGATTATTATCGCTGTTCTTCCATGCGAAAGTAGGCCTGGGTTCGAATACCATCAGGAGGGGAGCAGATTTTATGGAAGCTTTTGCCACACTCTTGACGATTTAAGCTGTAATATCCGATGTCTTATAGCTTTAGTTGCTTGGCGATATCATAAAACATACAAACAAATATTCTTGTATGTAAATTTCTTTATCGCTTTATTTTAAATATTTATAAGCTTCCCCCATACTGGAAGTGTATGAGGGATGATTTCCTGGGAATCCCTTGGAGCTGTCACACCTCTATATCGCCCTCCGAAAGCTAAAAGCTACCTATCTATTGTGGCTGATCAGTTACATTCTTTCATGGTAACTCTATCTTCTCGAATGGCACACGTGTGTTCCAGCAAGATAATGCGCCATGCCAAAAACCGGTTTTTTTCGAGTGTGGTTCGCCGAACACGAAAGTGACTTACAGGTTGGCTGCCGGATATGAATCCTATAGAATATCCCTGGAATTATGTGGATCGATGTACGTTTTATCTGTGCCTTAAAGAGAATATTATTACTTTTCAGAGTCTTACGTTTGTAAGACTCTGAACGATAGAACCCATTTAGGGGTGGACCCTACGGAGATGCAGCTCTGTTCCCAGTTGAGATAAATTTTGGGATTCTACTTATACCTTTAGGAAATCAGTCAATCGACTGAATGAACATTCAGTTTTAGGGCAGTGAGTATTTTGTTGTGCGTGCTGAGAGGGAATAATAAAATTAATGAATGTGAATTTCAAGGTATTAATGCGTCTAGAGGTAAGTGGAAAAATTTTAAACTAAAGGTAAATACTTATGGCATGAACGTGAACGAGTTTCGTTTTATTAGTAATTTTAAGTTGCTTGATTGACAGCTTTATTTAGAGTAGAATAACATGAACAGGCGGTTTGAAAGCCAACGTTTGAAAAATAAACATTGACAAAACAGCAAACGATGGAAGAATAAGAAAAAAAGATTATGCTCAAGTCGATTGTCATCTTAGAAACGTGTTGTACACTGTTAATCTGCGCGAATTTCTTAAACTATATCAGCTGTGTTGGATATTCATTTTCTTTTCATGAGACTCTGTTACATATCTTTCCTAATCATACTTCTTATTCTAGCTCATGACCGATTGAAGATCGAAATTCTTCCCGAAGCTGCATATTTAGCAACCGAAGACTCCATTTGTTAAACCACATTCATAAAGAAAGGCAATTGACAGCCCTACCGCTGGTATTTGATCCTTCAAAATTATTTATTAATATAACTAACAGAATGCCTATTTATCAATACGGTTATAGTAATATATAGATAAAGTAGTTATACCCGTATAACTCGCCGACGTATACAAACAGTGAAATGGCTCATTACAGAGCCATTGCACTGTTTGTATTACAGAGTCCACCAGACTCAGTTCTATCTCAATGTGTGTTACACCGCATCCAAGCAATACCTTATTTTTATTTGCACAAATGACATGGTATAAAAAATTCCCAAATACAGAAAGATGATGGCATCTTTCCACTTGATGAGGCTGGATCGGTCCACCAACAACATATATGTTACTACTCTGTCTCGCTGTGAAACTTCACAGGGGAAAGAGGGACAGGGGAAAAGAGAGATACAAAAGTGGTCATCTTTAGATTCCCATGGGAAACGAACGCCTTCTCTAGGGATAGCGATACCATTTTTGTGAGGAAATAGAAAAGTAAATGGAAATATTTGACCTCTATTCCGAATATGATATTTTAATCCTGGCACACTATTTCTAGTGAGTATAGCGAAGTTACAAAAGGCTCCTGCCTGAAGCTATTCGTTTATTGGAAAATAAATTGTCGGCCTGTCCATCAAAAATACTACAATACTCTACTAACCTCAATTTCTTCGTTCGCTTTATCTTGTGGGACTAGTTATCGGATGAATATAACTTGTTTAGAAACCAAGAGTCCATCGTGTTTCATGCTTCTATTTCCATGTCATTGAAAAGAGTTACATAGAACACGTTCGATTGATCCTCTTTCTTCACTGAGCACATTCATTTTCGACTGAATGAACATTCGATTTTCCTCTGTACTGTGAGAACATCTTTTTCCTCAACTTCTTATTAAAAAGAACAACTTATGACTACTGAAAGTTTTTGACCATATAAAAAGTTTTTATAAATGTCCGAACATTTCCTAATTTTTTTATATTCACGAACGTTTTACTGGAGATATTTATTAACCTTATTTTGGGGATGGAAGTTATACTTTTCATCTCAAACTGGATAAAATGAATTGTTTCCTATTTCGAAACGAGTGCGTTCTTTCAGTACCTATTTATAAACATACTGATTGCAATTTATTCATTATATAATTATATACCATTACACAAAAATGCTCAATGCGCCATTTTTCTCTTCTTTTCAATGCTAAAATCTACCACGTACACATCTTTCGGTTGACTACAGTCACACCACTAGGGAGAGAAGTGCAGCACTAGTGAAACGCAGTTCGTTGCAAGCATATTGGTTGAGATATTGGATATAATATCTTGATTAAATCAACAATATGCTACCTCATATTGCACTACTTCAAATAAAGAAACCAAGAATTGTATGGGCTCCACCTTTAACAACAAGTTGCCTTGGAATTTCGTCTACAAAGTTAAAAACAGTGTTTGTAATTTGTAAATACAGAGCACAGTTTGTTTTAAACGAATACGAACCGGTAGTATGATTTCATATTAATGAATTACAATAAGAAATATATAATATGCATTTCCATCGATTACTTAGGAAAACAAAACTATTGTATAATTCTATACATAAATACACATATATATTCAACAGAACTATATAATATCTGTTAGATACACCATAATTTACCCATAAATTAAGTAGTTTAATTTATGAGTAAACTACGTTTAATACCTTAATATGGGTAAACTAGGTTTAATGCCTCGCGCACTGAATCTTCAAATATATTTAACACAACATGCACATATCTATTAAGTTTGTAAAATTCATTCGTCACTACTACAGTAAAATCGAAAAATTCCTTTGTTAAGCCAAAATCATAAATAAAGGCAATTGGTATTGTTGGTATTTGATCCTTCTAAATAATTTATTACAATATTTTTTAAAATAACTAAGAGGACGCACCTAACTAACAGGATACACCGTATCCCGACTATAACGTCTCTCATAATTATATTTATCAGTGTGTGTGTGCGTTAAGCACCAAAGCAATTAAGGCTATGAGGAGTCAACATATTGCGTGTGGATTTTTGGTCGGTTTTGTTGTTTGCTGGAAAAAAAACAGAATTTCCGTGAGAAAAACCGTACAGTCTTCGCCTGTGACAGGTTAACTCAACCACATTATGAAAAAAAAACAAAAAAAAAAAAAAAACAACCATAATTCCTCACCACATTAAAGGGAGGAATTTTTAACTGGAGAACTCAAAAAGGTCAGTGCACAAACTTTCAACTGTTATAATTACCATCCACAAGACATCAATCTATCAGGAATATTGAGCTACAAGTTTCACTTATTAAGCTACAGACAAAATCAATGAGGCCTAACAAAACTAATATATTAAAACTAATTGTATCAAAGTTATTAATATAATTCGCATTTAATTTTTGAATTATTACATATAAATTCTTTTATCGCTAGTATAAGTACTCCGGGTCTGTGAAGACAGCTGCGACTGAAACCAATTTTTAATCCAACTCAATTATCGCCACTTTATCTCAATCGGAATATCATTAAAATGCTAAGTGATCGATCATTTAATCGCAAAGACTGTTAATTTTAATTATCACAGCATTCAATAAACTACTTAACTCTCCAAGTTATGCATAAAGGCGACTACGGAGGTCTGACACAGTGTTTAAATTCTATACGGTGGGACCATTTGATGATGTTACCAACAGCAAATTCAAAATGGGAAGCATTGAAAGAATTAATCTTGGAAGCTACTAGGCTTTTCATACCAACTAAGAAATATTGTTCAAGATTTAGGCCTAAATGGATGTCAGATAAACTAATGAGACATATGACAGAGAAGAAAAATGCATGGGATACATATAAATTACACGTGACACAGAAGCCTATGATAGATAAAAGCTGGTCTGTAACCAAGTCACAAAGGAGGTTAGGCAGGAAAAGGCAGACTACGATAAATCTTTGGCAAAGAATGTGAAGAAAAACAGCAAAGAGTTCTTTACTTATGTAAACTCTAGAAGGAAGGGGATGAATCGGATTGGTCCACTGGATATTGATGGTTCAACTGTTGATGATCCTGCTCAGGTGGCTAACAAACTAAATGAGTATTTTGCATCTACATTCACACATGAGGAGTTATTGAGGGAGGGGAATGCCAAAGGTGAATTAAATTATGGCAGTGATGTAGATGATTTTGTAATAACTGAGAGCAAAGTGAAGGAGAAATTGTTGAAGATAAACATAAGAAAGGCACCTGGGGTTGATGGGATCTATCCAGTTATATTAAAGGAGGCGGCAAAAAAAGTAAGCCAACTCTTAGCCATAATTATGAGAGCTTTCCTGGACTCAGGGGATGTACCCATGGACTGATGATGTGCAAATGTGGCCCCAATTCACAAACGAGGATCAAAGTGCGACACAAGTAATTCCGGACCTGTTATTTTAACTTCTGTTCCGGGAAAATTAATGTAGGGACTGGTTAAAGAAGCATTGCAGAATCATCTAGACAAAACTTCAGTTATAGCTCGGACATAGAATAGTTTTGTTAAGGGGAAGTCTTGTCTGACCAATTTTATTGGATACTATGATGTGGTCACAAAGGAACTGGATGCGGGGAATAACTTTGATATCATATATTTGGATCTTAGAAAGGCTTTTGATACTGTTGCACATGGAAGACTGCTGCACAAATTGGAGGAGTGTCGCATTGGAGGCAAATTGCTGCTATGGATAAAGGGATGGTTGAGGGGAAGAAGACAGAGTGGTAATCAATGGACACTGCTCTTCGTGGACTAATGTTATTAGTGGAGTCCTTCAGGGGTAGGTGTTCGGCCCACTGTTCTTTTGTATATTTATCAATGATATTGATGAAGGTATATCAAGCTTAATGTCAAAATTTGCAGATGATACAAAGGTTAGCACGGTTGTTAATGACACTAATGATAGTACGCTGCTGCAACAGGATCTAGAAAAATTGAGCAGATGTGCTGAGTGGTAGCAACTGAAGTTTAACATTGACAAATGTAAAGTACTGCATTTGGGAAGCAGTAACTCCAGAGTAATGTATCAACTGTGTGGTACTACACTGACAGTGGTAGAGAATGAAAATGACCTGGGGGTAATTGTGCAGGCAGATATGAAATTTTCTGAGCAGTGCAGACGGTCTGCAAGAGTAGCTCATGGTGCTTGTCAATGATATAGAGGAATTTTTATAGTAGAGAAAAGGAGGTGATTATCCCTTTGTATAAGGCAATGGTCAGGCCACACTTTGAGTACTGCGTACAGGTCTGTTTGTTTGTTATTTGATTTTTAGGATCATTAGCAACTAAGGCCATATTGCTCCGGGGATATGCGGTGGTCATTCCCTGACCTTTCAGCATCCTCCGTATTTGGTGGTCATGGGCTCGAATCCCGGTCTAATCAAGAAGTGTGTGCTACGCAGTGCTGCTCCTGCCCACCTAGCTTCAGAGGCGCTCGCGTACAGGTCTGGAAGCCTCATTTTAGGAAGGATATAGAGCTGCTGGAACGAGTGCAGAGAATGGCAAAAAGATTAGTGAATGGAACAAAGGGAACACTTACGAAGAAAGGCTTAAGTTTTGAAAATTGCAGTGTCTGGAGACTAGGAACCTGCGAGATGATCTGGTTGAGGTGTATAAAGACTTGACTGGTTTGAGCATGCTCAATGCTGATGGGATTTTTCCTCTTGCTCAGCATAATCACCTGAGAGGGCATAAATTCAAATTGAGGAAAGACAGATTTAGGATAGATGTGCGGAAATTTGCCTTTAGCCAGCGGGTAGTTGATTGGTGGAACAGACTTCCATCTGTCGTTGTAGAAGTTGATAGCTTTAATAATAGATTGAAGGCAGGACTAGACAAACATTTGGAGCGAATGGATGGGTGAAATTAGAAGATTTGGTTGTTTTTTTTTTGGCTGATAAGCTTGCTTTTTTACATCATGTATCTTTACTAATGCTAATAAACTATTTAATACATATAGGAATATCTCTCTATACATTAAAAAAGTTTTCCTCCTAATGATATTTATTCGAGCCAATTACATCACGACTAATGCATTATTGACAATTGCCTCCATAACGTTCACGAACCTCGCGCACGTTCTTCCCTGTCTAACATTTGATGTTCCATTGTAACGAACGTTTTTTTGTATATTAATGAATATTATATACAGCATTTGTAAATCGTTTAGTGTTTTTGTAAATACTTTAAATATTTGTATAGTTTGTATATATTTCAGTCCTGCTCTTTCGGATGCAACATTATTCCTCAAGCATTTTTGAACCCGAAGCATAAGGCCTTTTCGTAAGTAAACGCAGGTAAATAATTACATAGTGATATTTATTCAACCTTGAGAATACCGAGCACTACAAATGCACAGGTATATAATTGCATAGGTAATTTCCTGATTAGATACCGATCAGTGCGTATCGACAGGTGTCTTTTACGTAGAAAAGATTTGACTTACTCCGTATACCTCTACATTTTACGTAGAAAAGCGTGCGCGGAGGTGGGCGAGCAAAGCGAGCAGGGGGCGAAGCACCCCAGTATTCAAATTAATTATGTAGCCAAATCATAGTGACTATTCAATAAAGATCCACATCCACCCGAAAAGAATAATTACTGAATCGATTTTTTTCGGGTTTTTAAAAGATAGTTCGTAATCTGCACAGCAGTTGTGCATATTTTGATAACTGTGCAATTGTTTAGTTTTTAGAGCCTGTAAGCTGTTTTCTGCTTCTCTAATAGATAACAAAGAAAGAGAATTGGAGAGGAGATGAGCACAATACATGGGAGGGAAAAGAGTGTCCATCACTACAGTGTAGTGATACAGTACAGGCAGCTCATGTGGGAACGTATTAATATTCATAAGGCAGAAATTCCAGGGCGAAAAACAGAGGGGAGGATATGAAGACAATGGACGAATTTCTCATAGAAGATTGCCGTGTAACAGTAACACTTGGAGAAAACTAACTTCATGAGGTCCATCTAAGTATTCGCTCTCTGAAAACATCATTGAAAAAGCAATTGAACATGCAAAGGATTTTTCAATATGGTTTCAGTTGATTTATCCTCCAATCATTGTCGCCTTTCCGGAAAATGTAAAAGCAAAATTGTGCAGAGCAACTTTTAACCACGTGAAATAATGATTATAAAGACTATTCCCTGAGTTCTATCTTTAGACGAATCCCTGATTTCTTCAATGACCCTAATCAAAGAACATTTCAAGCATATGAAACTGTTCCAATTAGAGTCTCTGAAGAAGGCAAGTTGCGGACATCTACTGAAAGGTGATGCGCCGCATTCTTGGGACCAATGTGACGTGATCCTCACCGACTATCTTCAAAAGGATACCGATATCATCGGGAATAGCACTAAAACCTACTGTCACGTTTGGGCAATAAGTTCCAGTGTTAAAAATATTGACCGCAGGCACGTTGTTACTCTATTTCTATGACAATCCCTTCTCACGAAATTCACATGCTACGATACGAAGCCAATAGTGATTCGAAATTTTTTCTCGACCGCTATATTCTTTCCTGACCTCGTCCCTTTAGATTTCCCCCTCTTTCCTTAAACAAAATAAATAGTACCTCAAAATCAAATCAAAGGACTACGAGAACGTTATCAACAACGCACCTTGAGTACCTCTTATAAAATCTTAACACACTGAGTGAAAATTAGGGTGAAAAATATAATAATGATGATAATAATAAAGACATCAAAAAATTAAAAATAAAACAAAAAACAGCAAGGCAAATGAATGACGCAATGCTAGCAGACTCATTTTGTGCAAAAATTGAAGCGGTTAGCGAAATCAATTAGAGATTGGAAATCGATTCATGAAACTGTATAAAGCTCACCTATTTACATTCAAAAAACTGAACTTTTATTATTAGTGATATACGTGGCTTTGGTTAGAGCACATACATACAATAAATCTTTATTTTGTCGTTGTAAACTATATACAGCATAAAGGGCCCTTGTGGGTAGCACAATTAGTACAATCGCCATCCTCCTCCACACCGGGTGGAAAAACCTGAGTTCGAATTTCGTCAATGACGTGAGGAATTTTTATGGGCTTTTTAACAACTTGGCTGAGTCAGTCGGTCTCAGGTAAGAGTAGCATGGTGTTTTCTCCAGGAACCTCGGCTTTTTCGTCCAGCAAATAGAAAATCAACCACAGAACACACACGCAGTTTACAGACATCTTATATAAGACGAAATATGGCCTAAGTTTCTGATGCGCCTAAAATTTTACAAAAAACAACAGCACAGCAACGTGAGGCAGGGGTTAACGTGTACAAATTAAACAGAATACAAAATGATGATAATTCAGAATATTAAATCTTTACTTGTCCTACCAAATAAAGATTTAATATTATATATTTATACATATCAAGTAGAGGAGGTTCCAAAACGTTGCAGTTTCCAGAGTCCCTCTCTCCTAAGTTAGCTGAGTGGCAGAATTAAAGTTTCATATTGGAATATGTGACGGTGCTCTCCAGCAAGGTTGCTACGATGTCTAGTTTTGCTCAACACTGTAACGAGCCAGAAACATACCTGAAGTCTACGGCTAGCATATGTCTAATAGCGACATAGATATAGTTTATTATAGTGTAGTGGTTTTAAGGAAAACCAAAGTTGTTCTAGAAAAATAGAAAGGTAGACCTATCAGCAACAGAAATCCTTGGCTGGTGGCTATAAAGAAAAGTGTGAATACTTGTAAATTTGCCTTGTTTCAACTTTCCGCTAGTAGAGCTTTTAGATTAATATATATCTTGACTAAAGTATGTTTGTATACCATATCATTAAATCAAAATACATGTTTTTCCTTATTAGTATCATCTGATACTAAAAGGAAAAACAGGACCAACATTATAAAGATACCCGTTAACTCCGTCGTTACTAATTACTGACAAATAATTTATGAGTAATCTTTATGACCACCCTAGTGAATATATCAAAGGTCCTGTCTCCTGCTAAATATACATTGTAGAATCAGCTTAATTAAAATTCGTTGTCTGAGCGCAAAAAAAAAGTTTAGCTTGATAGCACAGCCACGTATAGAGATCGACCGAACCGTATACCACTCGCTCGTGTGCTTCCCTAAACGGTCTCAGGAGGATTGCCCCTACTTCGCAGAGAAAGATTTCCGCGCGACGGATGATGGCCTCTTTGTCTGAAGGGAGTATCTGATTCTGTTCCTGATATATGGAAGTTCTAACTTCTTGTAGCAAATTGCATTTGTTGACAAGGCAGTTCCAGATTCGCACTCCTTGTTTTTCCCACCAAAAGTCTTTAAAAAGTGAATATCAACAATAATCGAAAAAAACGTTCTACACCAATCCGTCTAGAACCATAAAATTAGTTGAAACTCACATTGTTCTTCTCCTTTAAGACGAGCAGACGTTTAACTTATGCATTCATTACTTTGTTATTCAGGAAAATTGGTGGATAAAATATTATTACTGAGACTTGTACAAAGATTTCACCGTGGGAGTAATCTTCAGAGGTTTTGCAGCTTGCTTCCTTAAATTCATTTTCTGATTGTTTCCCTGATTTTTGAGAGGGTGTCGTGTGATTTACTGGAGTGTAACATATCTTGCTTTTAAGCGAGCATGTTTGTGTTGGAGAAGGACAGCTGTGGTTGGGTTGCGACAGAATTTGTTTCAGCTTTCATCTTGTCTTTTTAAGTTATGATACATATCATTGCTCCACCAAATTTTGGGGCGGACTGACAGTTCAAGGTTGGAAATACACAGTATCCTTTCTTTTTTACTATTGAATAATTCCAAAATCTAATGACACTAATATTTGATATTTTGCCTAATCAGTTTTCTCTACATTCCTTCTTGAGTTCCTGAGTGGATGAGTAGGGGGATTATCTAACAATTTAGTTATTTGAGGAAAGCAGTAAATCTGAGGCGGTTTACTGGTTGCTATCCTGTTAAGACTGGAGAACATGCTACTAGATCTACGTCAATGTTTGTACTACAAGGAATGGATACATATATGAGCGGTCTCTGGAAGATAGCACAGTGGTTATAACTAGCGTCTTTCCAGGAAAAGGCTTGATTCGAATCCCGTCAATAACGCGAGGAACTTGCATGTTTTGTTTTTTATTCACAAGGTGTCTGAAATGAGGGCTGTATGATTTTTTTTTCGGAAATTTGGCTTTTTCGTTCAATAAAGCAACAGTAAACCGGCCGAAGGATACACGCAATTACAGACACAATATACTGAGACACGTAACTTGGCAAGTTTACCGCTTAAAACACAACCTAACTTAGCATATGTTGCTGACTCATCATTGAGCAGAGTGAAATTGCAATTTTTCGATTCATTGTCCTCTACGATAATAATTTTTTTTTTTTTCATAGAGTGGGCGACTGTTGAAATCTCCTAATGTACAATAAGTTATTAGAAATTGCGTTGCGACGCCGTTCAGATCATTCGATTGTATTGTAAGTCATAGATTAGCGTTACCCAATCTAACCTAACGTCACAATCTGCTGCCGTACCAAGGGCAGCAGATTGTGATGTTCGTACTAACAGCAACCTGGACAAGTGTAATCTAGAAGCGTGTTGAATGGTTGGTACTTGTTTGGTGAGTATGTGGAGAAAGTTGAGAACTGCAATACAGTGAACTGTGCTGGATTCTTCGAAAACACCTTTGTTGAAGATGGTCTATATTTGACAATACTTGGGGAGGGCCTGTTTTTAAATGTCTTCCATAAGCAAAGATCTATTAGCGCATATTCTGATATGAAGTCGTGAAGATCTACACTTGCGGCACTGAAACAGAGACAATTTAATTGAATGAGTATATCAACTGTTTACTTTGACTTGTTTCTATCTTTTTTGGAAACTTAATTTTAATGTATCCTCTTCAACAGATATTTAGAACGCAGTACTCGTATATCTTCTTCAATAAATAGTAGGAGCACAGTCATCAACAAATATTTAGAGCAAGGAGTATCGTCAGATGGGTTTCTCCATCTATATCTATTTCGTTACAGAAGTTGGATCGATTATTATTTTATGTATCCTTACTCCCTTGTTTTAGTTGAAGGAGGTTAGATTTGGGGTGTTTTAAGCTCCAGAGCAACCTTAGTTGCTTTGGTGATTAAAATGTTAAGGTTGGTTAAGGTTGGTTAAGGTTGTCAGGCGTCAGTATATTATGTCTATCACTGCTAATTCTTTTGTTGGTGTTTCATAAGTGACAATCCCAATTTCCGGAAGACAAAACCATGTGACTCTTGCCTGAGACCGACTAGCTTAGCCAAGTAGTGAAAAATGCCCATAAAATTTTCCTTTAAATCTACTATAGTGCATTTCTTTGCTGAGGATTACGTAATTCGGTATTACTATAATTTTAAACGGAAAATGGTTTTTTTCACGTCAGGAAAGAGCAGATCAAATCCGCTGATCACAAATTCTGTTGTCATCCAGAGGCATGAATCCAGAAACAAATGAAATACACGTTTAATCAAAAATGCATTTTAAATTAACTTTCTTTTAGAAACATTGCTTCAATTATAAAAAATAAATAAATAAAGTGGAACAATACTTCCAATTAAATATTAAAATATATGCCAGAAACCAATTACACCGAAAGTGGCACTACATAACTGATAGCGACTTAAATTGCTTCCTTTTTCTCCTCCAAATAGTCCCACATGCTTGAGCGCGAAATTGCCCAAATTATACAATCTGGAAAAAAAAAAAAAAAAAAAAGAAAAAAAAAGCACAATACCCCAGTCATAACTCAGCACTGAATATTTCAACATCCAAAAATTCTTTTTTAGGATATGAAAGATTTTATGAAAAATGTGTTGAAAAATCACTGCAAACAAATTAGAAAGGATGAAACGTATTCTATTCTAGTGCTCGGAGCTTTTGAAAACAGTTTCCTTAAACTCAAATTTCTTCCTCTTATATCAGTAACACAAGGACTCAGGAGTTATTTTCAACACGAAGTTTTCGTTCAAGTCCCATATTATCTCAAGGCAATCCGCATTAACCTCTCTACGGTGAGTCTCCAGTCAATAGCTCCTCCATACCAGTGACTTAAACATGCCAAGATTATGTATTCTGGTAAACCTCTACTCCGTCATTCTATATGTCTCTGAGATTTGGGCCTCTACTGCACAGTTCAATCACAACAGCTAATTCGCTGCGTAACGTTCGGCTTCTGAAATGGACGCTGCCCAAGCTGCAGCCTTCTCTAGCTCTTCAAGAAACGGAATTAGCCGATGCTATATAGCATAAGTGAGAAATCGTCATACACAGGAGAAAGGTGGCTGCTTTCTTATAACAAAGATGGCGAGAGGAACGTTATCAGAACTAAAGTTTTGAGCGAAATCTTTTGGCGTATTCCTTAGCTCGGCATCCGATCAGTTGAATAGCGAATCGTTGCTTTTGTTGCATCCCCTGTTCATTCCATTGCTACATATACTTGTAAATGGATTGCGTTCCATTTCCTGACTAGAAAGTACGTGATTCTTGGTTATGGCTTCAAAATTACTATGTGATGGTTACATCAGCTGCATATGTTGTTGTGGTTACAATGTCCTTGACTTATCCTGATTGTGATTTTATACAACTAATGCAAAGTCGACGTTCTGTGGTAAGGTGAAACAATTAAATATTTCCTCGTGAGAAAGACTTATCCTCTAATCAAGAACAGCAGACTAATGATCAGGTTTAATACGAAACAGCTGTTGCATTGACCTCTCATTTCCACCAAACTGGAAGTAAGATGTAAGGTATGTTAGTATCTAACGGCTCCTGGGATGCCTCCCATCTCCGCGGGTGTACATTGTATCGGGGTTAGAGATTTGAAGTGTGTGGGGGTCATGTGCTGTATACTGTGTAGTGCCCTTTGTTCCTCCTGTCTATTAGCCGCCGAGCCCCTAGTGGGACCCGACGTAACCACACCGTGCCACGGGAAGGCTGACCGGGTGTACCACTGATGCCAGAGTACTCTGGCGGGTCCTGCCACCTACTTTCCTGGGATTGAAGTGGCTAGGACCAGATTTGAGAAAGAGATAATCGCTGTTTCTTGAGCAAAGGTTGTAATTTTAACAGAGCGTAGGGTTGTTCGCTGATTCTAGGGCCAAATAGGTCGGGCAATAATTTTGATGTATTTAGATCTGTGGGTCATATATATATAAAACCGTTGTGTAAGAGAAAAGTAAGGGAGGAAGGCAGAAGACTGGAGGGCAGGAAACAGAAGAAAGGGCCCGACAGTGAAGACGGCCCCTGATGACAGTGTGGCATGCCCAGTGCCACACCAGAGAGGAGTTGGGTGGTGGGTAGACGAAAAACCACCTCCCCATACACAAAAAAAAAAAAAAAAATCAGTAAGAGAAAAATATGTGGGGTGTAAAAGGACGGATGGTAGGAAACAGAAGAAAGAAGTCGAAAAAAAAAAGAAAGAGAGAGAGAGAGAGAGAAATATCCCGCAAGTGCAGGGTAGGTACAGCTAGCACAGCCAATCAGTTGGAGCCGACGAAGTGGCGGATAACCAGCAGCGTGAGTGCTGCTATGGTGGATGGGTCATGTTCAGGAAGGTCTAGTCCAGGTGTCGTCATTGGGACTCCATTTGGTGAGTCTGTGTCGCATCCAGACTGAAGGCTGGTCCAGAAGTCCATGATAACGAATAGTGGGGTGGTCAAAACCGGGAGTCCAAGATATGATTGTCAAGTCCAGGGATCGATGGTAGGTCTCTTCTTGATGAGATGTGTCACGTCCGGTCGGGAGAAGTTGGTCCAGGAATCAATGATGAGGAATTTGTCAAAGTAAGTATGGACCCTGTCTTTGATTGCACTGCTAGTATTGTCCCAACCAAATGGGGAGACCAGTTGACTACTTGACATGTGAGGGATCTAAGTTGGGTTCTGTACTCCGGATGGTTTTTTGGTCAAGTCTTGTGTAAGTTGGTCCAAGGCGTTAGCATCCATGGCTCAATTATGCGCAGCAATAATTGGTAGTCATAGTTGTTATGACCTATTGATTCGAATACTAATGTGGCGGTAAAGCTTTCTGCCTGGTAAATAGGTACATTGCAAATTGACTGGAAGTATTATATTGATGCTGTATTTGCTGTTTCATTGAAATATGAACTAATTAACTGACATACCCTCCAAATGGAGGATATTATGGTGACGCCATTCCCATGTTCCAGGAATGATAACCAACTAGTGGTAGTAAATGTTACGTTATAAATTGACTCAACAGTATTTTAATAGATGGTGAGGTTGCCAGGAAGGCTGGGTGGGACCATCTTCTTTAATAAATAAAAAATATCTCCGATCAGCGCCTTAACTAATTGTAATCACAACGATCAAGTGCTCGCCATTGATTTCTGACAAAATAGCCGCTTAACACACTCAAAAAGATAGACGATCTCAAAAAAGTAGCGAAAAACAGACAATAGGAAATCCTCACTAGACTAAATATACGAAATTCTATTTTACACCGAAGTGTGCCCTCCTGCTGCATTCAAGCAACACCTTACAACCACCGGACAATGAAACTGCTTCAAATCCACGCAGCCCTTTAAACGACAGTTGCTCAATTTAAGACCACCATCACCTTTAGTATCCATGGGTTCTGCTAAACAGCCATACGAGGTCCCGAACCGGAGCGAGTGTTATTTCTGCAGATTTCCTGCACTGAATCTTACAACTCATACGGCATACACAATCTGTCTAGTCTATAATAATTTAAAATTATGTGTTGTAAATTCACAATACATGTTTATATATTTTTGTAATATTCTTGTGTAATGATATTTAATCGTGGAATTTTTATATACATATATATATTTTTTATAATCACATTCTACAAACAGATTCTGTTCTGTTCTATTCTGGTGTCTTTAGCAACACGCTCAGTTAATATACCAATTAATAGATGCAGCACGCAGTACACTGAAATCATTCAGAGATGCATCCTTTCCAGGGGTATATAATTACGGTATATACAGTTACACATAAATAGGGGTATACAGTTACACATAAACATTCATTGTTCACAATGCATGCTTGTGTGTTTGTAATATTCGTAGTATTTGATACATTATGGTATTTAATCGTAGAATTTATAATATAATAATGTTTAAAATCACATTCTGCAAACAGATCTGTTCTCTTTAGCAACATGCTCAGTGTTCTACGCAAGATCAACCGAATGCGCTGGATTGCCCGTCAACATCTTCTTCATAACACAGACGCAAGAACCACAATCAGATATCTGGAAACCATTGTGTATCCTACCTTTCTGTATGCCTCTGAAATATGGGCATCTGCAGTACCTTCTCTCATGAAGCCCATCTTCGCCAGTGAATACTGGATATTGAAGTGGGCAACCCACAAGCATCGACTCCCCCCTCAGCAGAGGACCACTAGCATGGCCGACCAACTCCAAATCCCGCGGCTGCCTCAAATAATCAGCATGAGGAGAACTGCGACCACAGTCAAAATGCTGGTTGGCAAAATCAACTCCCCTGACTTCTGGGATATATGCCAGTGGCATGTTCCACTTCCGTCCTTACGAGCCACCCCTCTTCTTCAGCTACAACGGAATAGGCTGAAGATCAGTGACAGATTCCTTCCTGGACAAGTACTTCCGACAGTACAAGCCCTGCTAATGATCGGAGTTGACCTGCAGAAATTCGCTTCTGATCGCAATTACAGGCGCTCGTTGGCCGAACTTGTTCCCCTTTTGTTTGGCCCCTGATGTCGACTCACCGATATCTCCATCTGCTATCTCCTATGAGGCGCATAACGGCACGTCGCGGGCAAATCGACGAACTGTCTTCACAAGAAAATGCAATACCGAACAATAATTTGGCACTGTGAAATATTCTGACTTGTGTGAATATGCTTAAATATGTGCTTTGTACATATGAACGTGCACATACCTTGGTGCACTGTCTGCCTCACAACTATGTACATAGTCGTATCTATTGAATGGCTAATGCTACGTTTTTAATTGTTATGTAATCTTTTATGCTGCACATATTTTTATACTGTACATATTTTTATATTACCCTATATCATTGTCAAGCCCCTGGCCTCCTGGCTGTGGCGGGCACATTATTGTATCTTTACTGTACAATAAAGATTTTCTTCTTCCTCTCTTAATACACCAATTAATAGATGCAGCACGCAGTGCACCGAAATCATGCAGAGATGCATCATGTGCAGGGTTATACCGTAACACATAAATAGAGGTATACAGATACACTTAAACATGCCATGTGAACAATACATGTTTATGTGTATATTACAAAAGAATATCAAAAACATTCTTGCATAATGGTATTTAACAGTGAAATTTAATCCACGTTGGTAATGTTTGATTAGTGGGACGGTGTCAAGATAATGTAAGAGTCGGCAGTTGATGTATGTCTCCATTACTTGGGAAAAAAGTAGATGTAAGTGAAATGGTAGGAGGGGACAGGGAGGGATTTTTCATCCATTTTATAAATTATTTGGATATAAACAAACGTCAGTAGGAGAAATTTTCAATGAAATAAGCGAGTATACAAGTAGGAGCATAGGTTTTGAGAACAAATGTAGAAATTTCATGAGGATGTGAAGATTTGGAATGAAGGGTATTTAATCGTAGATGATAACTTGATTGATATTTGAAAATTATAAATATTAGTACAAATCCGTAGTAGATGGACATAAAGCAAATATACTTTGAAACGCGTCGGATGACCCGACTGTTTATCTATATCACTTGGCAAATACTAATACTTTTCTCTGCTTTATATTGCCCCTGCGGGATTACATCGCCACGTGGACCCATACACTGTATATATTGCTGGAATATAATTAACGCCACGCATCGGTAGGTTTAAGGATTATTAATAAAGATGGGACTGTTTCTGAAAGCTCTGATAACCATCGGAATTTATTGCAGGATACGTAGCAGTAGTTTTGCCGTTTATATACGGCTTAAGATGAAACAAGTTACAATTAAAAGGAAAATAGATATAAAATTCTGCTCAACTCTAAATTAATAATTGCTACATCCTAATAATCCAGGATGGGATAGCCTGCATAGGCTTATTTATCCTTTTTCTTTTAGTCGAGGTCTACTGCTATAAATTTATAAATAATATTATTCCAGAAGAAGAATAACCTAGCTTTTTTTAAGGCAATCCAATTTAATCAATAGGATTGGAGTAATCCTGGCATTACATAGATGGATTTTCCAATGTACATAATTCAAAATATTTTTTTCCGAATGTAATACTGCGGTTAACAAACCAGTCAGTAATTTTACTTCAACAGATTGTCTTCAACGAGAGTATGTTCGTGATTATTGTAAATGTATTTTCGTGACCAATTCATAAAGCAATTCCTTATAAAGTACGATGTCTGATCATAAAGTTCTACGATTATTTACTACTAAACAAGCGACGCAGGCAGAGAGCGCCAAGATGAGGTATAAGTGAAAGGAGAGAGGTCATCATTCATGTTCAAATATAGTTCCAAGGATATCACAGTAATTACTTCTGCAGTTATACCTCGAAGAGAAATTCTATCAATGATCGTCATTGCAACCGCGCTACAGCCATTTTTAAATCACTCCCAATAGCATCTCACATGCAGATGATTAAAAAAGCATTATTATCTGCAGAGCCAGTGATGTGACACAAAAAAAATTGTATGTGAGCCGAGCACGCATAGCGGAAATTAAGTGCCAGGGTGGCCGAACGGTGCCAGACCCTGCCAATAGAAGGTAAATACCGAACACCAATATAATGTAATACTTACGTTTGTTAATATGACAATACTGTGTACACTGTGACTACTCTGTGACTGTGTATATCACTGATATGGTGAAATATGAGTTTAAAAAAAAAAGTGAAACTTCTTTAGGCGATCATTTATCACTTCACTAAGAATCCCGTATCGAGCGTATGAATGCCGCAGGCGACGAATCTGCATGAATGGGAGCCTCGGAGATATAAGACTTTCCGTTACCAAATCTAGTTTCGGCAAGTGCTGTGGCACGAGATGATATTTAAAACCATTTGACTTTGATAGAGCTGGAATCACTTTATTCTTGAGAGAGCCACGACATCTGTTACAAGCTGACATCCTCATTTGGAAATGCTGTTTGAAGAAGAGCATGATCTCGAGCTGCTACAATCTTCCCATCGTTCGTGAACCAAATCCGATCACACATGCAATAGACTGAACCAAAATCATTATCCAGGAATGTACATTTAAACTGTGCGTGGATGCTTCGGTGTTTTTTAAAATCCTGTTGCTACTCCCGCTGCGTATTACGCCATTATGTGTTAAACGATTTGATGGAGTACTTCTGGCAGTCGGTTTTGGCTTCTTCGCTTTTCGTTTACTACTGGGCTTCGAGGATTCTTTGTCGTTTTCATTTGCAGTATCAACTTCCATGACTCCTTCCAAATTCACTTCTAACATTTCTGGGGAGGTGTAAGGCCATGAAGATGCGGATGGACTTCAGTTTTTTTGTTCAACTCCATCGCACGCTGTAACTTCTTTCGCTGTCGAAATAGCTTAGATCTCTGCTTTGTACTCAATGAAGGTGGGTTCGGTAGTCGCATGGCGCGTACACGTGCTCTATACGTCTTACAACGCTCACTATTAGTTTTTGGCATGCTAAATTATAAATTCTTTTCCGTCGACATTTTTTATTAAATACGGTGGAGAATGACGAAAGAATAGCATGATGCATTCAGTAGGGGTACTGATTGGGTCATGCGTCGCTCGTACCTGGTACAGAGTGTTGGTGAGGTATAAATAATTTCGTGTAGCATTTTCATGGCGTTTTTGTCAATCCACGAACGCATTGCACGTGCGCTATACGCCTTACAACGCCCACTACAAGGGTCTTCCCCGCTTTACGATTAGTTCACTTTACAATGAACACTCCATATCAAAATACCGTTCACCATACCATATATAGGAAGTGCTGGTCATCGTTATCACGTTTACGAATTGAATTTTAATTCTATTAACGGTGATTGAAATAAGCGAAAATAGGAGGAATATTATCCACAGGCTATAAAAGTAAAGATATAAAGCACAGATTTACTTTATTACCTTATCAATTAACAAAAAATTAAATGACACGTGAAAATCGGTAGAATATTTTCCACAGGCTGACCAAAGAAAAAAAAAAGGAAGATAACTTCACCGGATATTCGCAGGTGGTTACCTTTCTAATTATTAACCTCGCGTAACGCCCCTTAACTTCGATGATCAAACGAAATCCGGGGCATTTAACCAATATGACAGTTAGCTGGTCAGAACGCTTGTAATGCCATTACCGTTTTTTGTCAATTCACGAACTTACTCCAATCTGAAAACTTCCATTCAAAAATAATAATCGCGATGCCAATCAATTAGTGGCAACCGTGGTCCATTACCTCCAAATCTTCAACTCAACCATCAACTTAAAGAAATCTGCCCAAACTATCCATACTTTACAGAAGCGTAAGCCAGTGGATATTTTCATTCAAGGCACTCTATTACCAAGAGTAGTAGAGATTTGTCAAAGATTACATCCACAAAGATCTGGACGTAATCTTTGACAAAAATGTCTCCCTTTTCCTTCCACTAAGCACATTTCGCGAGAAAAATTCAGACAGCCAAATGGCCAATCAATCGAGAAACAATTACAATACCCAACAGAGCAATCGTGACCAAACATGTACAGTGATGCATATACTCCATCCTCCCAAACGGGGCGCATCATGGTCTTAGTTGCCTTTGCGCCATAAAAACCTAAATCAAATCAAATCTCCCATACGATGCAGAAATACGGTCAGGAACCGCACAAGCCAACACAGAAAATTCTTTTCTCTTGCATAATGGTTCTTCAGATGGCTAAACCGGGAAGTAAGATTTCCGTTCACAATATCAAGACATCAAACGTATCAGAACCTCGAGCTCAAGCCCTTGCACCTACTTATAAAACAGTCTAATATATCTCCTGTGAAAATTACTCTCGTAGCAGTTTCAGCAGTAAGTAGCAGTTCCTAATAACACAACCATAGTCGCTGCAGCGCCATACACTCGGAGCACACAGACCAGGCAATTCTACATCTCTAAACTGAACAGGCACCAACAAATAGATAGGCTATTCCCCAACTCTCCACTTTAAATAATTAATCAACGCACAGTCGACTGTCACACGTTTGTCTCTAGCAAATCATACGGACACCAAATAGCCAATCTGATCTAAACCACCAGAAGGCTTCACCACTCCAAGTCTTGACAGTGAAGTTATCTTAATATTGTCTCCAAATACAACTGGGTGCTCAACGTTTCTTATTTTTAATTAATCTGTTTTATATTGCATCTGTAAATTTGGTTAATGGCCTTGACATGCTTGCCTGTATTTTTGAAAATAAATGGTTATTTATTTATTTCTCTATAATTGGTTAGAGCCTTTGGCAAACCAGTAAGGAGCAACGCGTTATTAAATTCAGATGTTTCTAGCTTCTGTCGCACTCATAATCAATACAAAAGAAACAATATACGTGTATCGTGTTTTGTGTGAAGTACGGAAAAAAACAGGGCTGAAATCCTTCAAATGTTGAGAACTCCATTTGTGATGTTTTTAAAATAAGGCAATCATTTATCAGTAGATCCAACTTTTTCAAAATGGCCAAGAATCTGTTAAAGATGATTGACGTTTAGGTTGGTAATCAATTTCAAGAAGTGATAACATGGTTAGATTAGGTATGCGTTATGCGCCAACGTCAACTAATACTATGAGGCGCCAATATATTTTGTCTAACTAGATGTATTCTTCAGTCGATTTGCCTGTTTGCTAGATGGGAAACACGATCTTTCGGGTGATAGAACCATGCAACCCTCAGTAGAGACCCACTAACTCAGCCATGTGAAAAACCATCGTCATTGATGGGAATTGAATTACTTCGGGAATCGTTTAAATAAATAATATATATATATTTTTTTAGAAAAGCGAAGTTCTAGAAATTACCTCACAATTCGTATAAGTACGAAGGGGCTTAAGCTGACCACAAAAGTGCTGTTGTCGTTGTAGTAGGGTTTTAGGATTATTAGCAACTAAGGCCATATTGCTCCTTGTATACTGTCTGTGATCTGCGATTTTCTCTTTGCTGGACGAAAAACCCGAGTTTCCTGGAGAAAAACCACGCTAACTTCGCTTGAGACCGACTAACTCAGCCACGTTGTGAAAATGGCCCATTAACCTTCCTCACGTCATCGACGGGAGTCGAACTCAGTTTGGGGAGGACAGCGATTCTACCAACTGTGCTACCAAAACTGGCCCACAAAGGTGCAGTGTATAAAATCTAAGAGAGGAAATATTAAAAAATAATTTCTACATCTCAAATTTCTTTGAAGCTACGTAATCTTTAGCAGGTGTTCGCTAAGAAGATTCTGCTATCTAAACAGGAAAATCTCACCTCCTACAAATCTTGCTCCATTACGTTTCAGATCACTTATTCGTATAAGGAATATGTGAAAAATGTATGTAATGGAGGAAACGTTATTTTGTGAGTTGTTCTGAATTTTGGTCTTGAAAACTATGACCGTAAGATATCGGTATATTGCGCCTGTAAATTTCGCGTATAATTGCTTGCCTATTTGGAGGGGAAGACAAAGCCAAGTTTAAGGAAGAAAACTATGAAATCCTCGTCCAACTAACTTTTGAACAATTGTATGCAACCAAAAATTATCACAGCACTTGGTAAAAACCAATAGGTGGACATAACAGAAGTTACAGGGCACTGGAGAAAATGTCTTTAAGAAACTATAATTGAAGCATCAAGACAGTAAAATATACAAATTACAAAATTTAACCTGTATTTGTATAGTAGTACAAGGAATAAGCAATGAATAATTCAACAAATAAAGAAGGAATTTGAGGCTTCAATTCAAATAAGGCTGATGCTGTAGGACGAAGAGAAACATGGTATCATCCCAAGAGAAAGAGCATAAAGAATTTTCATTATAATGAATACAGTGTTTAGGAAAGACTGAGGGGATCGAAGAGGGGAATACTTTTATTTTTATTATTCAAAGCTTTCTAAAAGCAAACAGATCATTTCAGGAGATTGAGCAATCCCATATATAGAAAATGATCCAGATTAGTATTAAATGGCTACTGATAAAATTCTTTAATTTCTTCATTGACTGTTAATGGACTAGAGTACTACATGGATGGTTTTATTAAAGGTGTACTGAGAATATGTGACTCTGATTGTATCTTTAGATCCAATTTACTATCTGAGATCCTGAAATCAAATGTTATTAGATCAGAAGCTAATAAGATCAATGCTAATTCATTGTTATTGTCACTGCAATTTTCTGGCGCATCGACTACTAGAGTTACAGTGCACCACTTTACATGATAGTGCTCCACTCCACTTCATGTGCTTTACAACTTTCATGTCTTCAAAAGTATGTGCGTTCACTGGCTGAATTACACGTTGTATTGGGTGCGAAACCCCGGAATAATTCTTGGGAGATCTCTGGCTTAGTATAGCCCCAGCTGAAAACGAGCCCTATCGGATAGCACTGTGATAACGAGAGGGTTCGTTTAGCAGTGTGTGATCGTGGCCTTTTCACAATGTATTAGTCTCAGAAACTCAGAATTTTTTTCCAGAGACAAGCAAACAGACTGTAACATGTCTTCAATAAAGCTAAACAGAAGCTATTGCAGACACAATATACTGACGCCTCACAACCTAAGTTGCTTTGGCGTTTAACACACACAACCTCTCCAACCGAGCAATAAGCTGCAAGAGGGAGACTAAGTTACTCATAGTGCCCCAGTTCATCTGGTTTATCAGGTATTATGTCAATATATGTGTGTGTGTGTGTGTGTGCGTTCACAGCGTGACCTCTATATAGTAAAAGCTGAATATTGCGAATTAACCTCCGGTAAAATTATGGAAACCAAACGATATGCGACGAGAACCTAATATTAAGTAAGAATACCCCAGTCTCCGATGGGATTTAGACTTGGATACCTCCAAACGAATGATAGATGAAGAACCTACTAAATGTTGTGAAAGAGATTAGAAATATTTTTTTTTCTGTTGCTTAAAACAAATGTTTCGTTTTTTTCAATATATTTTTTCAAGATATTTGCATATTGGATATTTATTTTTCGTTTTTAAAAGTTCATCTTGCTTAGTCAGTATTAAAGATGAGTGGTTGTCAATCTTTTTTTTTTTTTTATTTATTATTCCACTATTCTAACTCCGCGCGGAGTTATAATAGTCCGAACTACGCGCGGCACACCACATACCACAATCGTCATATTTAAGAATGGGACTGTTTATAAGAGGGGTCCTTCAAAATTCAACGATATGCTACTATTGTTTCTTGAATAATATAGGCGAGAGAGCAGAGAGCGCCCAATATTGAGAATGGCAGTGACACGAAACCACTTTCATATCAATGCTATTTTCAACTTTGATGATTAGCGATGCAAGTCAGGCTGAGTTCATCGAAAATTATTTGGGTAGGCTTCATGGGTCGTAGGAGAAATGGCAGTCACGTTTTAATATTTACAAATGTAAGGATCTATTCTACATCTAGGCAAAAATCCTATAACATCTTACATAATAAACGGATTAGAGCTGATAGTGAAAACGAGGGTCGGTGTTATGGTATAAACGACTTCGGTGTTATGGTATAAACAGGCAAGAAAGCTGCCATGTAGTGTAAGCCAAAAAGGAGGACCATGTCTTGTCAGTGATTTACCACACACTTGTTTCTAGGTAGAAGGAGGTTTATTCCTGTTATACAAGTCACTGGTAATACTCCAATTATAATATTGTGTTCAAGTCTGAAAGTCACATCGGAAGAATATATTGAGCTTCTTCAAAGGGTCCGAGGATAGGCGACTCATCTGGTGAGAAAACGAGTTGTGTACATGAGGAGAGACTAAGAAGATGCGGTTAGAGAGCTTGGAAACCAAGCACTGAGGGGGAGGGGTTAAAATAATGAACGACGATGGAATTTTCGTATTTAAATGCTACACCAAAACTAGGGAAAATAAACATGAACTATTGTGAAAACATAATACACAGACTACTGGAAATTTACGTTGATCAGCGTGTTACCAACCTCGGGAATAAACTGCTTCCCTGAGTAGTTGAGACTGGATTGAAAGTCTGATAAAATATAAGGGTCAAACTCTCAACAATTCAGTCTTGATCTCTCCTTTGCGATACCCTTCTCGCAGTGGGAAGGATATGGTAAAGAGGGTATAGTTCAGGAACACATTTCTTTTTTCGCTGATGCAACAGAAGATTCTTATCATCATCAAGATTTTACTAATGTTATTACTAAATTTTAGTAAATCAACACAAAAAAAATAAACAATAGCAATAACTTAATACTGAATTTATTGCATCCCTTTATGTTAAACTGCTGCCATTTTCAGCCGTAACAGTATTAGTGATGGGCATAATCGATTATGAATTTTTGATAACCAAATGTACAGCTAAATAGGAAATACGGATGACGCGAGTGAGCGACAGAAATATTAATCATGTAGCATAAGGCAATGCAGAACTTAAACCTTCAGTTCTGATATAACATTAATTATGACAATCATTCGATTATTGAAATAATCGATTATGGAAATCATTTGATTATGCCCATTACTAGTATATTATTACTGTTCAGTTAAGCATGTACAGATCCATATCATTACAATATTCTAAGTAAAACATACAGAAAATACCGGAAGAGAAATTAGATTACCGTCAGGATCACACTCATTCTGTTTTAAGTAATTGCAAAAGCATACTTGGAAAAAAATGTTTGCTTTCGCTACACAGAGAAGAAGAGATTCAGTTTAAACTGAATTAATTCTTGAAATGTAGACGTTTTAGATTAGAAAACTGTTATACGTCTAGAACAGACGCGTAATTATTAACATCGTTTTATTTCCACATCAGTGGGCACTCCTGGAACAGCATGGTTCAGCTAGAAGGGTGTACATTACGTAAATTCCAGTTGATTACATTGATTGGAATTGCAAGGAATCAAAACAGGTGGTTTCGATTGCTGTTAGTGTTGTACTCTAGAGTCTAGTAACATCCTTAAATTCTTTAGGCGTCATGACAAATGGTATAAGAAACATATGAGAAATGTTCAAACCACTGCATATTTCTTATGATTAATAATTAATTATTTTAGGCAGCAATAACTTAAAGAATGGATTTGACTAAGGTGAGTTCAGTTATCGCAAAATGTAAACGCACTGCGTCGTTAATTTTTAATGGCGCTTGACGAATCGAAGTGAAAAGAGAATTCTGAAGAAACAACAGCGCCTCTCAGTGCGTTCATTATCTAATCTTCGATAAATATTTGCTCCATTCAAACATTCCGATTGAGTCATTTCCAGTTCTTTCCAATGATTGGCAAACTGTTCGGTACAGTTTGTAAAGTTCTGATTTCTTAATTTGTTGGTTCTTTTTCACTTGTAGTTTATAAGTTTTTCCCACAAAAGATAACTACAGGAATGCACTTAAAAGTGAAGTAATTCGTGTCCAGTGGTTATTATACAGATTAAGATTTAGAACACGTCAAATTCTCCATTTCAAAGGGGCAGTTGATAATACTGGGTATTGGTAATTATTTAAAACGCAGAGGCGTCTACTCGCTTCTTTTTAGGTTTAGGCTATTTATCATCAGGACCTTGATTGTCATATTTGGTCTAAAATTTTGAGTATGATGTTAAACTTGATTAAGTACGAATATTACCATTTAGATCATTTAAATTTTGCCTAACCAATTAATTCTTTCTCAATGGGAAAGTTGTTCCCCATCCTCAGTTTACTCAAAAAAAAAAAAAAAAAAAAAAAAAAAAAACATCATTGGTGTATTTCTGAAACGAATGTAAACTGATTTCATTTGAAGAAAATAACAAACGAACTCGACAGGTGCATGTGTGATAGTCGCTTTTCGATAGGATCAATTACCTGTGTCTAACAGTTAACCGTACAAGGACAATAATATTTACGTCTCCTCTTGAAAATAGCGAAAAAGAAATAATATTCAAACGAATTATTTAATAAATAAATTCTGGGGGAGAAAGCACAATTTTCTGAAATAGAAGTTAAAGGAAAAAAAGAACAAATGGGCAATAATAAATGTATTGTCAGGAAATAAAAAGAGAGGATAATTGAATCGGGAAATGATATTGCTGTGCTTAACTTAGTGATTTTAGCCGTTTGTATCAAAGATCACTTGAGAATAACGTTCAACGACGTATGTCTGTTGCCATTATTTCCACAAATGAAAGGCAACAATGTAATTAACAAATAAATAACAAAACAGCAGATTAAATTAATTTTAATCGTATAACAAACCAGAAAATACACATCGCACAAATAATTTACAACATTTTATACTGATTCTAGGAGGGATTGTAGGAGGCTTAGTTTCGAAAGGAAGCCAAAATGTTGTTCATAAGCTCGATGTGGCTCAGCCACAATACAAACTTTTAACCTACATAATAAATCAGAACGAACAACCTTTAGAATAACCTGTTCATTTCAGCACACGTATTACGTAGTGTTCCTTTGATATCGTATGAATTACCAATGGGTGTTTCGTACACGCTTCTGCTTTAACGAAAGCCCAAAAGATTAAATAGGGAAGAGACCATGGCAGCCAAGACACTTCACCACCATATCCTATGCACTATTTTTTAAATTTGCATCGTACACATTATTGTACTGCTATAATTTTGTGCGTTGGGGCGCCATCGTGCTGGATCCAAAGATGTAGGATTTCGATGTTTACAGAACTTTTTAACCATTTACAGTGAGTTCATTAATGCGAAATAATTCGCTTCAAATATCGTGCTTTCATGGAAAACTGGGCCTGCAATTTCATCCCTCCATATGCCACACCACACATCGACAAACCATGGCAAGTATTGCTGCAGCACTATCAGTTTTGATGGCTAAGAGCTCAGTAGCGGGAATTGTGCTTGTTGGTGAAACCAGCTGGAGTGAAGGTGGCCTCAGGATACTGTTGAGGAGACCAGGATATTTTCTTACAATTTTCTTCGCCAACAGAAAATTTCAAAACTGCAAGCTTCGAAATTGGAAGCTTCATGCTTCCAGTTAGATCAAAGCGATTCACCACACGCATAATTACAGTATGTGATATTTGCAGCCTCTGAGGATATCTCTCGGAAAATAATCTTGCAGATGCGCTAGCATTTCGGCGGCATTTGCATACAGTGTTACCATCTCGCATAAGTCGTTTCTGGAAAAGATGCTTTCACGCGATTTTGCAAATATGCTTGTGAATAAACACCAAGAAGTTATGCTTATAATGAATTTTGCTGCACTCTTCATGATATTTAAATTTCTTGATTCTGCCGCGCGCATTTTGGATCTTTCTGCGCCAGTTGAAGGTCAAATTGTCCCCATTTTTCCATAAAATTCGGTACTACAAAGTTTTTTTATTCCCAGTTTTTTTTTTTGGTTTTTTTTTTTTTTTTTTTTTTTTTTTTAGGAGCATTAGCAACTAAGGCCATATTGCTCCGGGAATATGCGGTGGTCATTCCCTTGACCTTTCCGCATCCTCCATATTTGGTGGTGACGGGCTCGAACCCCGGTCTAATCAAGAAGCGTGTGCTACGCACTGCTGCTCCTTCCCACCTGGCTACGGAGACGCTTATTCCCAGTGGAACGAAGTGAAAGTGATAGTTCGTAAGACGTTGAAACCTCACATTTAGATCAGACGTTGGCGCTCTTCATTTTGTACTACAGTCCACACTTGCTTTCGAAACTTTACTGCTTGTATCATTTAAATTATTACTCGATGTGCCAGATTTCCTATAAACAATGTAAAATATTAAAAATTACACTGGTGTTCAAAGAAAGTGCATAACTTAGGAATTTCACATTTCTAAACCTTTCTCGCGATGGTATGTTACATTAATGAATAGCATCACAAATAGAAATATGAACAAAAGATATTTATTAATAGTTAAGGCAAAGCTAAGTGATATTTTACAGGTGCTCTCAAAATATTCCAAAATGAGCATTTGCAACCTTCATACAACAGTTTTGGTAAACACGACAATTATGGCTGAAATGTTATCAGAAGCCCTCAATTTGCTTCAGTTTATCATTTTAAATGGAAAACAAAATGAAAAGTTCATCAGGTGCAAACTAGCATTTAGTTGAACGGCCAGAGGCCGTTCAACTAAATGCTAGTACACCGTCGGTGATAACAGCAGCACACCGTCAAGGCATTGACAAGATCACATGACGGTGTGATAACAGCAGCACACCGCCAAGGCATTGACAAGATCAATTTATGAAGATAATCAACTGATAGTTCATGGTTCCAAACACGAATTATGGCTTCCTGAAGTTGAAGAAGGGTCTTTGGTTTTTTTCTGGCAATTGCAGATTCTACACGATGTCAGCAGTTCTCTATAGGATTCAGGTCCGGGCTGTTTCTGGCCAGCTAAGAGTTGTAATGGACCTTCTTCCAACCATTTTTTCACCTGTAACAAATGTAAACACATTACTGTCGAACCACTAATGCAGAAATGAAGCTAAAGTAACTACAGAAGTGCCTACTTACACTTTTTGCCCGATGACAAGGAGCAGAGTCGTCCTCAAAGATGCAGTTACTTGGCAGGTTGAAAAGGTCTCTAATGGTAGGCAGCAATTTTCCTTCCAATATAGCCAGGTATCCATTGACATTTACGGTATGATATGAAATGCATCCCCATATCATTTGGCTGGTATGGAATATCGCTGTAGACACCATGCAGTCTGGATTATATTTTTCACCACGTCTACGGCGAATTATTTGTCTCCCATCAGAGCCATGCAGGTTGAATTTCTTCTCATCCTAGAAAACAACTGACTTCCACTGCTCGGGGGTCTATTTGACATGCTCCTTACACCAAATTAATCGGGCCAATTAATCTCCAGGCATGGAGATCCGTCAAGATTTGTTTGCACGAGTGCAATAAATTTCAAGGAGATTTTGAAAGGCTTGATAACAGGTTATGAGGTCTAGATCATCCCTTGTGATCCTTATTCTTAACGCCAGTCAATGGAATGGACACGTTCATTCTCTACAGTGAAAAAATAAAAAAAAAATACCTTGCACTTCTAGATCACAAAAAATTATGACCACGGTGTTTTGTGTTTCAGATCGACCCAATAGCACTAAATTCGTATCTATAGTATTAATTCCCAACATTTAACAGAAAACATTTTCAAGTATCTTTCAATTCTGCCAAATTAAAAAAAAAAAAAAAAAAAAACCATTTTAACATTACAAATTAAGTTGCGTTTTTAATCACTAAAAGAAGGAAAGCAAACATTTATTTTAAAAATAAGAATAGCAATACCTGTAATGCAATGCTTCAGTTAGGTTAATTATTATTTATTTCAATGAAAGTATACACAACAGTTGACTTATTTACTGCGTATAGTGAATTCACAGAATTACGCTCCTTACAAAATGCATAGAAGTTATTACACTAATTACTCTGAAATGTAATTAGTTCAATCTAATTTACAATGCGACGTTACCACAATACATAGTAAGATATTTACAAAACTAGATATAGCATTTAAACTATATTTAAAGGGGGGGGGGGGAACTTGACACAAATAGATTTCACACAACTGACAATCGATGAGAGGCCGCAAAGTCAGTAATTGCAGAGCAGCGAAACCAAAAGCTACTGGTTCAAGGTGGTCTAGGCGATGCTCTGGTCTGCAAAAGTCTGCGAGCAGCCTCTAAGGTCTTTGAAGTTTGCCATCAAATACAGCTTAAGTTCATTGGCAAGGTAAGTCGAAAGAGAAGAAAGTTGTTCTGATGTGTAGCAAGTTGAGACCTGAAATATAAAAAGTAAGCTGGGGTCATGTGCTAGCGACAGGCATGTGGAGAGAAAGATTTAAGGAGGTCTGGTCCCAGAATCTGTCCAGCAACTTTCCAGTTCCTTCTGTTTTGTGCAATGGCCATCCACTTACTACCCACAAACTCATGAATTTCATCTGTCCATCTCCGTCGTTGTCTTCCAGGTTCGAGATCAAGAAAAGCTCCAAGAGTTTCAAGCGACTTCAAGCTGAAATGGCAACAAAATTGCTCGTGAAGACCCTTTGGTAGAACATGGGCCCTCTAAGGCAATTGTAGTATCTCTGCACTTGTTCCAGCTGGTGAAACAGGCGACAGCCGTTTCGATTCCAGACCGGAGACACAAATTCAAGAATAGGTAGAGCTAAACAATTAAAGTGAAGAATGGGGAAATGGATTCCTTAACATGTATGTTTGCCTTTTAATAAATCCGAACAAGCAAAACCCCGAGACCTCTAACCTCAGAAACAAGGACAATATCAGCTCCATTCGCAGTATATTTGGAAGAGAAGCGACTTTTCTTCTTCTTAGGGCTAGCAAATAACAGATATAGTCATTTACCTTTACTTGCACTGACAGTGAGCCCATTGTGAGTTGCCCAGCGCACAACGGAATTAATTGCTTGCTGAAGTCGATTGGCGTCACTGACATTGTTCACGTTCCTGAAGATTTTGACGTCGTTCGCATATATAAAGATCTGAACTTCATAGTTAGATAGAGTTAAAGGTAAGCCATATGATGTGATGTGCTAAGCTAAATCTGTACTCAAGTTATTCCAGTACCTTTTCTCTTTATATTAGCACTTCATATTTAGTAGCACTAATAGCACCACTTATATTTAGTAGCACTAATAGCACCACTTATATGTAGTAGCACTAATAGCACCACTTATATGTAGTAGCACTAATAGCATATTAATAGCACCACTTATATTTATTAGCACTAATAGCATATTAACAGCACTACTTATTTAGTAGCAGCATATTAATAGCACTTTATTTTAGTACCACTAATAGCATTAATAACACTAAGTTTAGTTCTGAAAAAAAACCAGATCGAATCCCTGCATCGCTTTTCACCCAGTTTTCTTCTTGTCGATTTTGTAATCACCTAATTTTCAAATAATTGATTATGCCCATCACTCCCATAAACACTGCCTCACGTTCAGCTTACGGAATCAATTCCTGTTCAGTGCTCACTTTCAAACTCCTACGCGTCTTTTAGCCCTCCCCCCCCAATTTCTATTACTCCATGTTGATCGGTGTTTGAGCACCAATCCTATAATTTGCCAAATGACAGGAAACACAGTTGCAGCATCGAGAACTTACGTACAATATCAGTTCCAGGTAATTTTGTTTTCTCTCCTAATCCCTCAACACTGCTGACTTTTTTACAGAATGTACTCAGACAATATTACCTCATGTTTTGTATAACAAACAAATTTATAATCTCGCCTTATTTTAACCTGCCATAATCACTCCACTCCGAATTATCGCTACTCCATGAATGTCAGTTGATTCATTTCTACTCTGTGAAATATTTTCTGTACATATTTCATGCTGGACCGAAAATGTTTCGAAATGAGCTCATCAAACTTAACACATTATTTTGTACATTTCTCTCTTGGCATGGGGACTGCTGTATTATATGCGCACCTCTCACTAAGCTAAAGTAATTTGTTTTGATATAATCATAATTCGACAGAAATTTTAATATGTAATGCTTTAACGAACACGACCACTTTGGCAATGATAAGCAAAACGCTACCCGCCTAGCTTTAAAATTCTGCCCACGATCTAATTTTAAAAACAAGACACACAAAAATATATTAAAGTTGACGAATAATTATTTATATTCGTATAAAATTTAAAAAGATTCGTTGATAAAAGGGCGACGTAAAAGTTGAAACATCTTCATAAATATTTAATGTATAATAACGGTGATCGCCTGAATATAAACCTAGTTTGATGGCATTAGTCAATTTACAACGTCATTAATGATAAAGAAAATATAGATATAATTTATAATGCAGATGCAACAATTTTGTGCCTCTTGAATTGGCGGTCGTGCCATAACGTTTGGTCACCCCTGGCTTCTTTTATACTGCGAACATCCTTTCAGCTAGCCTAAAAGCGTGCAAAAAAATTTGCAACTGATTTTTAGCCGCAACTCGCCAGGTGTAGATTTTACTTATCACAGTTTGGTTAAAGGTTTTATGCAGGCCTTTTTTACCCCTGGCGGAACGTTCCAGAACGGCCTTCCGGAAATTAAAAATAAATAAAAAAATCATATATATTTTAAAATAAAATTTATTTATTATTACTAATGCCTTTTGCGCGTTGTTTGCGTCGGCGGAGAGTTAATCTAGATGCGCATCTTGACTTGGTGACTCATCTCTTCAAGCCAGTCAACACTTAGTTAATCATTAAAACGCTTAATAAAAGTATGGCACATTCAGGCCCATCAATCAATAGACATCATCATCATCAGCCATTTTCAATCCACTACAGGATGAAGGCCTCTGCAGCAACTTTCCATTTCCTTCTGTTTTGTGCAATGGCCATCCATTTACTACCCACAAACTCATGAATTTCATCTGTCCATCTCCGTCGTTGTCTTCCAGGTTTTCTTCTAATTCCTCTTGGGTACCATTGTGTTATTTTCTTAGTCCATCTGTCATCATGTCTTCGAGTTATGTGTCCTGCCCAAGACTATTTTAGGTCTTTAGTTTTCATAAGAATGTCCTAATGATAAAAATGTTCCATTCTTCGCTGTGTAGTTCTCAGCTTCTCTTCCATTCTTTTGGTGAGTGCCCAAGTTTCACTTCCATAAGTTATGGTGGGGAGTATACGGTGGTTCATTATTTTACATTTCAGACAAATTGGGATATTGCTATTCAGCGTGTGACTATATTTCCTGAATGCTATCCATCCAAAATTTATTCTTCTCTTGACTTCCAGCCATTTATCATTATTACAGCTAATGACTTGTCCCAGATAAATATATGAATCCACCTTTTCAATTACTGCTCCTTCAATCATTATGTCCCTTTCTGTGGCATACTTGTTCATCGGCGCCTCCGTAGCCAGGTGGGCAGGAGCAGCAGTGCGTAGTACACGCTTCTTGATTAGACCGGGGTTCGAGCCCGTGACCACCGGATGCGGAAATGTCAGGGAATGACCACCGCATATCCCCGGAGCAATATGGCCTGAGTTGCCTAAATATGGCCTAAATAACAACAACTTGTTCATCATTACTTTTTTTTTTAGCCATATTCATCTTTAGCCCAAAATCCTTACCAACTCTGCATAACTGATTAAGATTTTCCTCTAATTCTTTGGACATCAATTAGAGGAACATAAACAGTAAAAAAAAATCGCAATAAGAAATATGATGATAACATGCTTTTACTGTGGAAATCCTTATAAAAACGTTTTGAATAATAAATAATACCCATTAAATTAGTTTTGTCCAATTTACCATAATTCTGCAATTTGAAATGTCAATTAGCGATTACGACGCCATTATTTCAAAGCATCACTGACGAATTAGTACACGAACTGTTTATTGTGTAAGTACTCAATTACTGAAGGGCTGAAATTTAGTGTCCGGTACCCTTCGTGTTATGCTACGTGACGAACAGAAGGTTGCGAGAAGGACATCAAGTGAGTAAAATAGTTGTAATTAGAAGGGAAAAAAAGCTAAAAAAGGGGTCATGTTTTAAATCGACTTTCATTTTTGAAAGGATGATTTTCAAAACAAATTTTCCGAGGGACACCAGACCCTCCTCTCTTTCCTAGAGGGACTTCCTTAGCGTTCTGGAAGTTTATGTTTCATATATAAAAAAAAAAGCCTTGTGTTTATGTACCTTAATTCAAAGTTTAATTCATCAGACCAGGCGATTTTTTTCTGGTTGTCCAATGTCCATGAACGCTGCTCTCATGCCAACTGCAGGTGTCAGTGATGGTGGGCACTTTTGAAACTCCGTGATATCTTTACTACGTCTCATAATTGCTACTTGATCACTCTGACTTGCACGACCAGATGCAAATTACTACTGCACTAACATAGGAAACTGTTCGTTTTTTTTTTTATATTGAGAACTATGCGGCACAATCCAATACGGATTGGGGGGTGGTCATAATTCAGTGATCACGGAGTCTTTCTAGGGTCCGTAGTCTAACGAAGGACCCTTATAATGTCACTCGGTTGTCTGTCTGTCCGTCCGTCCGTCCGTCACAGCATTGTATCTCTGGAAGCACTTAATGTATTGACTTGAAATTTCGCATGGGTTTGTATATCATATGGGACAACATAACACCATATTGGTCGCTGTTGACAAAAGTTTCTCTGAGAAATGGTGTGTAAATATAATATAATATAGTATAATTTGAAAATATTTTTAAAATTAAAAATGGCGGCGCCAGACAGGAAAATGTGAATAATTTTTGTGTCCTCCCACCTATTTCCGTCGCTAATGGAGCTAAAAATTTAAAAATCACATTAGCTTTGCGTTAATCGATGCTTATCAAGGGAAAACTATTCCGATTGAAATCTATCATTTACTTTTTGTGTTAAAAATAAAAAAAAAAAAAAAAACAATTTTGTATTGCACTTCGACAGCGCGCTTCTTTGTACCAAGTAACTGTCCTTTTGGTGACAAACCGGTTGCTAAATAGTTAGTTTATAATTCTATAAAGGTCATTTATATATTTTGCGACGAGAAGTATTTTTTAACAATTTTCAAAGTTGGAGTTGTCCCGGAAAGGAGGTACTCAGAGAGCCAGTATTGAGGCGTCGTTGGTGGGGAGGAGCCTGCGCAGAGTCTTGCACGGCCCTCACCTGCCAGTCGCTTCTCCTCCAAGACTTTAATCGCTTCTCCAGGAAGAAGTCGGAGTCGCTTCTCCCACACTTGTCATTCACAACAACTGGAAATACTCAAATAGACAACGTTTTCGTTATTTCCTCAGTTTTAGGCCAAGCCGGGGTACTAGAAACTTTTTCTGTTACCATAAAGCTCTCTATTTGAGATACTACACTAACGACCATTCGTCATTAGTGTAGTATCGGTCAACTACTGAGTGCCCGACACTCAGTAGTTGACCGATTTTTTAAAAATTATATTCTTCTAAAGCTTCAACCATTGCATTCTCAAAGTGTTGTCATGAGGAGAGCAACGCTGTACCTTCCTCTTAACATCAGGGAAAAGGGCAACTATCGTGGTAGTCAACGTCTGAATAGCTGAGCCAATCTCTTTAGTTTTTACGGAGACATATCGGCTACTCCAAAGACAAATTAATCCAATATGAAGCTTTAAAGAGGAGCCACACACAACAGAATTCGATTCAGTACATATATTTCAAGTTATGAGATTTTTGTTATAACTTAACTTTTGGACAACAATGGAAGTGTTGATCTGTCAAATATTTTGTCCTTGTGACAGCCAAAAGGAAAATTTGTTATTGATGCAGATTAGTTTCCTTTTAAATAAGTTACGAGAAAGAATATAACGAAATTCCTCATCCGACTTAATCAAATTAAGAAGTCTTGCGTACTCGTCTAATTGTAGAAAAAGCTTTGGAAAGCCCGTAATCTCAGTGTCATGCAAAGTACCTTTCAAAATGCTTGTCAATTCCTTCTATTAAGAGTTCGCCATGCTTCTGAAAAATGCACAAATAAATATCAAGAATGATTCCGTGTGAAACAGACAGACGTGCGCGATGGCAGGTCACCTCGTACATCTACTTGGGTAACGACGACCATGACATACTGTTGAAATGAATTGAAACAAATGAAATGTATGTACACTCCAGACCTAATGTGCTCGTGAATACCTTGAAATATTTGTTTCAAATGGGCAGGGGAGAACAATCTGTTGAACACTGGTTGAAGTTAAACGGTGAACCAATGGAAAATAAAGAATGAAACCAAAGATTAAGATAAAGAATAGCCCTAAATGGAAAGGGATTACGGGTAATACGCAAAGTATATATTAATGTGAAGACAAGACATCTTTAGAAACAGGAGTTTAAGTATCTAGGGCTAATCTTCCGCGGAACACTAATTTAGTCCCTCCCCTTTAGGAAATGGTGAGACTATCCCTGGTCGCATCCATACGCAGTAATTTGTTGCACCCAGGGGTTTGCCAACAGTGAATTTGAGAAAACTTAGTATCGCATAGGGATACTGAGTTTTCTCAAATCTCAGATTTTGTACATGATTCAGTTCCCTACGGAACTGAATCGTGTACAAAACCAACACTGTGGATTATCGTAGCAAATACGACATCGATATGCATCTGCTTTCGACACAGTTAAGTTAAACTTAACATGCAAAATTCATTACTGCAATTCACACTTAATATTCGGACATACAGAAAATCCCTGCGTGGATTCAATTTTACTAAACCGCCAGAATTAATGTTTTTAATACAACAAAAGGTTTCTCCGCAACACGGACAATTTCTTCCACACTTATGTTGCGTTAACAGTGGAGCTGAGGTAGAGACAGAAGAATTCAGAATGCGTGCCTAATATTTCAACATACCTGTTTAGCTTTCTGCGGTTCTTGCGCAGCTGGATGCGAATTGTTCAATGGCTGCCTCTAGCAAAATATTTCGTTCTTTCTTGCTATTTAATATCATTTTGTTGTCGGTGTAAATTTTCTCTAACTTTTCTTTAAAATCAAGTTATATCTCACCTTTAATCGAATTATTCTCACTTGCGTTGAATACATCACGATCTTATAAAAAGGACATTCATCTGATTCAAAACATTGGTTTTCACAGTAAATTGCACCTTCTACAACTTATTATTTCAGATAACAATTTTAAAAAAATGAATGTACAGCAGTTTGATCATTGCGGTGCCAAGTAGTTTTTTTGTGAGTTAACAAAAAATGTCGATATTTACTTCGTATCGGCAGACATTAAACGAGAGTGATTTCATTAATGACAATTGATGATTAAATGACAAGGCATTCTCATCCACAAATCACAGAGATAGTATCGATGGTTCGTTTCTCTAATGCATGGGAAGGGGAAAAGATTTTGACAGATTGCCTAACAGCTTCAGAAAAGGAAGGCTTGCTTAGTCGATGGAATCGCATTAAACAGCAATAATTGATTTTTATTTGTTGTTATTCTGTCCTTATTTTTAGTTTCTCATTTTCTATTATCACTTCGTTTACTACATTCTCAATTTTACTCCATTTCCCAAACCCTAAAAAGCACGTCGATATGTAGGGCAGCACCAGAACGTTAGTTCAACTCCACTGTGATGTACAGCACCCTGTAAAGCGACTCGAAATCATGCAGTTTGTGCTAGGAATGTTGTTACGTTGTTTACTTGCTTTTTGGCCACTTTTCCACTAGGAAGGTGATCACCTGTAAAGCTTGGCCAGCCAATGTTCGTCTACACCATGAGGAGATGGCCCACAACTCAGCATGAGTTGTGGCCTGTCCCGTTCCGACGGGGTCCAAACGTTACTTGACTATCGGTCCGGTGATACCACACAATTCACGCGGATTGCTTAATTGGCTAAAATATAATCGCCGTTCACAATGAAGGAGGGGACTGCGTCAATCCGTACCTCTACCCTCAATTTCGATCCCTAATTTCAAACTCGAAATATTCTTTTTTTTTTATTGTATACTGCATTATTTTGTATTTTCATATGTCCCACTTTTTTTTATATCGACTTGGTGAATCATGGCCTAAGTTGCCCATGTGCCATAAAACTTCAAATCAAATCTTTATATCCGTATTTACATTCTTATTATGTAGATGGGGTCTGAATATGAATATGCACTTCGCAAAAATAATTTTAATAAGCAATTAAAAATGAAAATACAGACGATTTTGTATGCAGGATAACCATAAGCTAATTAAATAATGCAGTAATTTTGAATGTATCGCAGTGAATGCAACATAAAAAGTTAGCGTTCTTTTAAGCTGCAATTGTTAGGAAACTTTTAATGTTGTTCTTCCTAATCATTCTTAGTGCGGGTTCAATTTATAATTTTACAGCGAATAGTTATAATATAATGAGCTATGTTATAATAACAACAATAGTATAATAAGAGACAATTCGGAAATCTAAAAGGGAAGATTTTTATTTTTTCCTCTACTTTTCATGTCTGGCAATGCCATATTAAGAGAGGTAGTTAAAATAATAGCTTTAAATAAAAAAAAAAAAAAAAAAAAAAAAAAAAAAACCTAATCAAACCTTTTAGGCGAATGCACCCAATTTAAATGATATCAACAGTAGATTAGTGTTGCTTACAATTCAATTTACGCAATAAAAATATAATGCATTACCTAAAAAATAATTAATAAAAGCATTACTTTATGAGTTAATATATTAATTCTTGGTATTATTGTATTAAATCACTTACATTCAAATCTAGAAACGCACTCAACCTGCTTTACCACAAAATTTCTAAAAGATACGACCCGAAATGGGGATGACCCGTTTAAATGTACCTAGTTACCGAAAGGATACATTTATAATATTTTATTATATATATATATATATATATATATATATATATATATATATGGTTAAATGAATTTCAATTAATAGCCTAGAAAATATAGATAAATATAGAAAAGAAATAATATATAAATAAATAAAGATAGAAAGAAATAATATATAAAATAATCAATAAATGATCATAAACAAAGGTAAACATTATCTTATCAAGAATCATGATCCATGAACCATGATCACGTTGTGATCATGGTTCATGGAAGCACAAAGTACGATTTCGATTAGCCAGACAGTTTAGCGCAAGTTCGGCAAAAGTTTTTGCAAAATCAATTTAAATTCTGTAATTTTCTATTTTAAATGTTTGTACATCTAAACTGAATAGTTTAGATTTGAATAGAGTAATAGAGTAGATGCACAAAAGTTTAAAATATACACAGGGTGAGTCAAAATTATATATACACAGTTTAAATACTTCTGGAGAAGATGCGAAGCAGGACGACTAGATTTTTCCCAATTTTGCGTTATTATCCCTTTGAGAAGATGTGGTGTCAGCAGAGGACAACTAGGAAGGATTTGACTGAAATGAATAAAGCCCTGAGTGGAGTCAGCAAAACGAATGAGGAAAGAATATTCTCACTAGGTGGTATGGGCAGTTCCAGGTAAGGGCTGAGGGGGTTATATCTTCCTTATGATCAAAATATTATTGATTATTTTACTGCTACATGATGATTAAATCTTAATGATTTCCCGGAACAATACTTTATTCCCCCTTAACTGCTTTGGCATCCCTTTTAACTGTTTTAGCTTCCCGCTTCATAAAATCCTGGAACCGCCCCTGATTACAGACAAAGGAAAAGGAGGCAGGAAGGTAACATCCATTTGTGACACAAAAGCAATTCATTACATTAAAAAATCTGATTTTGGAGGAAGCGATAGTGTAATGCTAATATATCTTTTGTTCGTTTGTATATTTTAAATGGCTTGCAATGACCATCTGCACAACTTATCATAAGATAGTAAAACTGTTTGCAATCATCAGCGTGAAAAAATCACTAAAATCTGGTTTTAAAATTTTCTCTTTTTAACTCATAAAAAATTAACTTTAACACTGGAGGGCAATGAGGGCAAACTGCGTGACGGTGCGTCGATAGAATCTTTTTGCTGTTCCCGGAAAGCCACGGATCATTACCACGACGTTCATCCCAAAAGTTTTCTTAGCGACGACTATTGGAACTCGCGTTTATCAACCAACTTCGGTCTTATATGCATGTGAGTGAGGTGGTTTTTTTTTTATCTAAAGCAACTAACGCTATGAGGCATCAATGTATTGTGTCCGGAAACTGTGTGTATTGTCACTTTGCCTCTTTTGGAACTCGACTTTTCTGGTGAAAAACAGTCAATCCTCGCACGCGACCGACTAGCTCTGTCACAATGTTGAAAAGTATGACCAAAGTGAGTAGCAAAGTAAGTTATGTTACGTTACGAAATAATATACTCAGCAGATAACTACCTGATGAAACCGATTGAGCAACGCTAAAGTAGAGTAGTACAGTATTTGAGTTGACTGTTTTGTAGAGTTTTAGGCGCATCGGCCACTTAGGCCATATTGCGCAGTTTATCGAAATGTTATAACATTTCGATAAACTGCACGTGTTCTGTGGTCGATTTTCTGAAGGAAAAACCCGAGTTTCCAGGAGAAAACCCATGCTACCCTCACCTGAGACTGTCTAACTCAGTCATGTTGTGAAAAATGCCCATAAAACTTTCTCGCGTCATTGGTGGAATTCAAACTCAGATCTTTTCCACCCGGTGCAAGTAGGACGGTGAGTATACCAAATGTGCTACCCACGAGAGCTTGAGTTGACTGCTGTTCGAACTCGCATGATTGTCAAATACCGTAATCGTCTTTTATTCTGCATGTGTTAAATTCTCTGTTCATATACAATACTGCGCATGTAAACATATAGGCACGTATAGTAGCTTATCTAGGATGGCACCAGAACGTTAGTTCAACTGCTCGTGGTACAGCGTGATGTTGCAGGACTCTGTAAAATCACCAGAAAGGTGCGTAATGTTGTTGGTGCAGTGGGTGTGTGTGTTTTTTTAGTTGTTGTTTCTGCCCACTTTGTCATCAAGAAGGTGATAACTTGGAAAGCGACATCAAAGCCAGTGTCCACAGTTAAGCGAGAGTCATGGTATACCACAGTTATCCCGTACAGAATGCCCAAAGTGAGTTTGAGATCATTCTTAAAAAAAGAGAAAAAAAATCCTGCTAACAAAAAAAATATATAATAAATAGTTAAAATCAATAAAAAAACACATCTGACAGGACAGCAGACGCAAGAAAAAGAGAGAAGAAAAGAGGTAAAGAAGAAATATAAATCCCGCGCCTACAGCTAGCTCAGCGCTAGCTTAACAACCAAAATTTCTTAGCATATCTAAACATGTCAGTATCTCGTATTTGGAGCGGCTGCGGAACGCTAGCTCAACTCCACCCTGGCACACTTGTATTGATACAGAACTCGATAAAACAACCAGTGTGTATGTGTGTGTGTGTGTGTGTGTGTGTGTGTGTGTGTGTGTGTGTGTTGTTTCTGGCCACATTGCACTAGGAAGGCGATCACCAGGTAAGTCTGCCCGTGGGCCTTCCACACCGCTAGGAGGTGGGCCACAACTAATTAAGAACCGTCCCGAACTTCGACTAACTCATACTGAATGACCAAAACGAGTTTATAGGATCATTAAAAAAAAAAAAAGATAAAATAAAATAATACAACTCCTCGTCCACTGGTGGATGCCAACGATCCTGTATTCGGGTTGCTCAAACCCAGGCACCGGCAAAATCCAGCCTCTACCGAAGGGCTAAAGACGAGCAAAAAATAAATTAATTAATTAAAATAATAGAATGTAAAAAAGGGGTAGTTGTAGGGCAATAGGTAACTAGACGAAGAGTCGAGTTTGGGAAGATTGAAGAAGTAGTGAATCCAACATCGCCCTTCAGTGTTAGCAATGACATTGTTAGGAAGGCAAGGTATCGGTCACAGAGGACATCGCTGGAGATCAAAAAGTTCGTGGGATTACTAGAAGAACTAGAAGTTTTCACTGGAGCTTAGGAGAGAAATGTCAGTTCCGAGAACAGCTGCACTGCTACAAGAGAAGGTCATCTTTCACTGTGAAATTGTTCACAGTGAAAGAGGACGTGCTCTCAATCCTTCGGATGGCTACATATACAAAGCAAGGACTGTGAAAGATTAAAAGTAGCCAGTTTTGTAATAAGAGAGCCGTGAGACCAGTCAGAAGGCAGAGCGTGTAGGCTTGGATAAAACCATTTCAATGTGGAATTTACGAGTGGTTAATAAATTTATAGGTGACTCGTCTTTTTCAGAAACCTATCTTACCAACGTTACAAAAGAATAAGAATGTTTCAGCAGCGATTCTTTCCATTCTTTGGATCAGATGTAACGTTTATGAACATATCAAGGAAGTTAAGAGGAAACCTATGCTGGATGCGATAACATATTCCTCTATATAACAAAACGAGGTCAAGCGGGAGGCATACCTTTGGAACCTGCAGAGCAGAGATAGATGCAGTCCTCCAGGCCTGGCTCATTGCGAGAAACATAGATCAATGAGTTGATTGGGGTTTCATTTAAACGAGACACGTTTAACTTGCCAAATCCAGGCACCAGCACAGTAAGTATAGATTGGCAAAACCATAGCCGTAAGGTACGAATACGATAGTTTAATTCCCAAGGATTGTTTGCAGAGATGGAGAAGAAGGGATGTATAAGCCTTGACTTTAACTGAAATTTGTCAAGACGTTTTGTAAAAGTCATTTTATAGTCAATTACAGATACCAAGAACTTATTGAAAGTGACAGTGGAAATAGATTTTTCTTAGTTTAGGGAGGACGGGTTATATCAAAGGAACCTTTTAAGAGCACTTTTTAGTATATTTAGGCGCTGCAGGGAGCTTATTTGTAACAGTCCAATGTAAATGATCACTCATAACAGCAATTGCAGAGACCTCTAGACATAGGAGAGATTCCCCTTGAATCAGAAGGGTCAAGTCATTGGCATAAGCCAATCTTGTACAATTCGGAAAGGATTTAAAGAGTTACTCGTCCAGGACGAGGTCCTTGACTTCCAGACTAGTGGACATAACACAAAAACCATGTAGACACCCATGTGAAGCATTGCAAGCGAAGATTTTCAGCTACAGGAATAACAACATTTATTTATTATTTATTTTTTTATTTATTAAAATTGGTGATCTTGTCGATCAAAGCATACTTGGCAGGATCTCCGTTCTCCCCACACTGGGTAGAAAAGACCTGCGTTCGAGTCCTGTTGATGGCAGGGAGAATTTTTATGGGCCTTTTTCACAACGAGCCTCAGTTAATCAGTCTTTAGTTAACAGTATCTAGCGGGGTTACTATAGTTTTTCTCCCGAAAACTCGGCAGAAAACAGCGGCCTTAGTCGCTGATGCTCTTAAAAACCCTACTATAGCAACTTGGCGATTCCAGCCAGCATTCCTCGCAACCCCGTCACCTATATACTGTACGAATAATCTACGCAATACATATAGTACGTACTGCCACTATTTGGTTAAAATTCCTGACACGTGGCGCCTGACCAGGGATCTGCTGTCTATTCACTAATAATATCCAAAAATAAATAGAAAAGGAGTGTTCGTGTTATGATATGTACATTCCTCATAAGTCAGCTAGTTGCATTTTAGTCGTTGCATCACAAGGCGATGCTTTGAGATCAATAGTTGGTATCATATAGAAGAAGGAAAGACCAGTCCAGCTTGAACCACTACATCACGAGTAGATCTCATAGGTCATGTGTAACAGTCTGCGCGGGTAGCACAGTGGTATCGTCACCGTCCTCCCCACACCGGGTGGAAAAGGCCTGGGTTCGAATCCCGTCGATGACGCGAAGAACTTTAATGGGCTTTTTTCACTCCGTGGCTGAGTTAGTTGGTCTCAGACGTAGATAGCAAGGTTTTTCTCCCCAGTAACTGGGGTTTTTTCGCCCAGCAAAACAGGCAAATCAACCATAGAACATACGCAATTTACAGACACAAATACGGGTTAATGTATTTAATTACGGGTAACCCTAAAATAATAATAATAATAATAGGTCATGTGTAACTATGTGAAGAAAAGATTGGATGAACCAGTCCACATCACTGTAGGATGCTCATTTGATGGTTGCAGCAGCACAACATAAAGAAAATACTACACGGGAATCACTGCATCACAAGGAGATTCTTGTGATGAAAATCACAAGAAAATAGCCAGTCAAGGCAATATAGTCAAGGCATTGAATCAATAAAAACAGTGCGATTGTTGAAATAATTTTGAGTAAAATTATATAGGGATAGAGGACAACCTACAAGTCGCAGTTGGCCTTCATAGCATAGCAGGTCGAATGGTCCTGAAAAATTAACGAAAATGGCAAAGAGATATTTAATTAAGTACAAGTAAAGCTTGAACACGAGAAAATAATTTATCTAGGGCCTCTCTGCTGCCTCTTCCAGACCGCAAACCAAATCGATCTTTGGAAATGAAGCGCGTATTAGAGAAAAGACTAGTGATCACCACAGATATTAACCTTTCCACGGTCTTAACATGGTTGGAGAGGCGAGAAATCGATCTAAAAGACTTTCCAGTCGAGGACCTTGAATTTTTAGGTATCAGCTTAAAAAGTTTTTTTTTACCAGGTAGCAGATGTCTCTTTCATTGAGACATTTATTGTAAAGATTCAAGAGTACAGAAGGAAGAAGTTAATGAAACTTTTTTATGTTGTCTCTCATTACTTGAGGGCAAATCCAGGCCAGTGGCCAGTATGACTGTAGTCCTAGATATTAGGGAAAGCAAGGTCAACTTCGTCTTGGGTGAAAGGTGGAATAGGAGTGGTGGAGTTGTTGTAGAATTTATTGCCTTGTCTGATTTCCTGATGGTTAGGTAGATTCACCTCACTAGATCATCTAGTGAGGTGAATCTGCAAAAAGTAGAGTACAGATTTAACCATATCTTGCCAGGTCAGAGTTTTAGAGCTATTTGAAGGAAGAATATTGTATACAACTGGAGAATGAATTTTGTTTCAGGTCAGCCAATAGATATTAATACAGATCCCCAGGGATCATTGTTTCCTGTAGAGGAGACAAGGTTTTGGCAAGATTGGATTTTAAGTACATGAATACACTGGTGTGCGAAACTTAAGGACCAACACTATTTCTAAAGGTTACAACCACAAAATCTTTACTTAAGGTACTCTTTACTGGTGAGAGTTGATTCAGTCTCAGCAGCGATTCTGGACGTCAGCTAATCTGGCGAGGGGTTGACACACGGTATCACCTTGCAAACGTCACTGAAAGGGATCGATATGGCGGATGAGGTGTTCTCGTCTGGGGAGGCGTTATCTTCGATAGAAGTACACAACTCCAGATACTGGAAGACGGTACTGTAGCCGGTGCACGCTATTGTACTGAGGTAATCCTTCCCCATGTGCTTCTGTTCCAAGGTGCTATTGGCCCGAGTTCGTGTTTATGGATGTTAACGCCACACCCTATCGCACTGCAGCTATTGATATGCTTTTGGAAAGTGAGGGCATTGTTCGTATGGATTGACCTGCCCGTTCAACGATCTAAATCCCATCGAACACATATGGGACGCTCTGGGGAGACGCCTAGCGGCACGTCCAGACCCACCAGAAAATGTTCACCAGCTGAAGATGGCACTGGCCGAGAAATGGACGATGTTACCTCAAGAACTTATCATCAACATTGTTCTAAGTATGGACAGGCGGTGAAAAGCCTGCATCGACGTTAGGGGTGGCCATATCTCCTACTGAGGACCACCTCTTCCCTTTATTCAATCTTTGGCAGTGATGCATCTGTATCATGGCAGCCAGTGCTATGTTGCCATTTTTGAATAAAGTCTCTTTGTACCGTTTTGTTTCCTTCATCACTTCTGTACCTCACGAGATTTCTTTCGTATGCTTTTCCCATATCCGGGCCACTCCTAACGTCGATGCAGCTTTGGACTTGTGCTGTGTTTTTTTTTTTTTTTTTTTTTTTGCAACTCTACAAGTGTCCTACAACTACAACTCAATTTAACGATTAAAATTCCTGTACTCCTGAAATTGCTCGGCTGGCTGTTAACTGACTGTGACTTTGCTACTGATGATTACAGGACTTACTGGATGTCACATTTAACCTAAGCTATTTATAAGATTTATGCCTGCTTCTGGGATAAAATGCTTGTGTAAAGTTTTGTCGGTTGATGGGTACTGGCCTAGGATTTTTTTTTTTTTTTTTTGGTGATTATTATCTTTAATCTTTGATCTTGTATGTAAACCTTTAATTTCTGATATTTATGTTAATTTTTAAAATTTAACGAGATTACTTGCTCTGTTTACTTTGAAACCTCAAAGTATCTTTTGTTTACCTCAATATGTTGAGGTTATCTTGTGTACACTGCACAAGTATATATTTTTTTTAACAATTTTTGGGTAGAGTCATTGGCTCGAACTCTGTTGGGCTCTTCGCGTCCCTCTCTTCTACTGCTGCTGGCTGGTAGCCCACGGCCTACCTTCCCGTGGCGGTGGTGGAGCACATCCGACCTGCTGATTCCGGGTAGCCAAACAGCCAGTTAATTTCTGGCTATTTCTACATTTCTACAGAATCCTGTTTCTTAAAAGTGAAACGAGGCGGAGATGAACTAATGTTCCAGGTTCCGCCTTACACAAATACATACACTGTGCTGCCACTTTATTAGGTACACCCCTGCTGTGCACACGAATGGTTTGTCCCACAACGTTGCAACTCACATGACCAATGTTGTGGATATAAATGCAGCAGAACGCCCTTTCTAGTATCAGTTAATCGTACAAACCGTAGCAAGAACGGGGAAAAGGAGTGATCTAACGGACTTCGAACGTGGTATGGTAGTAGGTGCAAGATGTGCTGGACAAAGCATCTCTGAAACGGCAGTTCGCCTAAACTTTTCACGCACCACAGTTTCAAGGTTGTATCGAGAATAGTGCAACGAACAGAAAACATCCTCTCAACGGCACTTCTGTGGAAGAAAATCGCTTGTTGGTGAGAGAGGTCAGAGGAGGATGGCTAGAATTGTGCAAGCAAATAGACGGGCCACAATGTCTCACATCACGTCAGAATACAACTTTTGTGCACAGAACAAAATATCGCAACGGACCACTGTCGCACTTTGTCGCGAATTGGCTACAACAGCCGACGCCCACATCGCGTACCTTTGTTATCAGCGAAGAACAAGAGAGCACGCTTCCTGTGGGCACAGCGACACCAGCACTGTACTATCGAATATTAGAAAATAGTTGCTTGGTTTGACGAGTCGAAGTTCCTGGTGCATCATGTTGATGGAAGGCTCAGAATTTGGCGAAAAAAACATGAATCCATGGACTCGTCATGTCTGACGACTGCTGTGCAAGGTGGTGGCGGCAGTGTTATGGTGTGGGGAATGTTTTCTTGGCACACATTGGGTCCATTGATACCCACAGATTCACGTCTGAATGCCACATCGTACCTAAACACGTTGCTGACCAAATGCATCCGTTCATGTTGACAGTTTATCCTCAGCTAGATGGTTACTTCCAGCAGGATAATGCGCCGGTGCACAAATCCCGAATCACCATGGAATGGTGATTCAGGATTTGTGCACCGGCGCATTATCAGTTCCTGGATCTCAATTCTATTGAACATCTTCAGGATGAGCTGGAAAGAGCTGTTCGCTGCAGGCTTACACCTCCGTCGAATCTCAAGGAGCTGCGTGACACACTCATGCCTGCATGGTACTCCATTCCTGCACGACGTTTTCAGCATCTTGTTCAATCCATGACGAATTCAGGCTGTTTTGAAGGCTCAAGGAGGCTCAACACGCTATTAGGTAAGTGTACCTAATAAAGAGGCAGCGCAGTGTGCATATATCACAAAATTTTATTTTATATTCTTGTTGATAGATACAGAAATTAACGGAAACAACACCACATAACACGACTCCGCCAAACGTTAGTGTGGAGAAAGTGTTCTTGTTGTTTGAATCTTTGTTTAATTTAGAGGCATCAAGGGCTCTGAATTGTACCGGTATGAACCGATACTACAACGTGTACATAAATTGGGGACTTTTATAGTCAGTTTAAGAAATAAAAAAACTAACCCCCCTAGGCTGTATAATTCGACCACAGTGTGAAAGAAAAGATATACGAAAAATAACATGACCTCATGAATTGACTTGAAATGTAGTCCCAATGCGTGTGGACGACATTTCAATTGGACTGGGAGAAAACTTGGATCCCTGATACAGGTAAACCCGAAGTCTAAACGGTGTAGTCTACATAAAAAGTGTTGCGGAGTGGGCGTTGTTCTCTCATTGTTGTCCTGTCCCCTGCTGGCAGCTAATTCCATCAATATAACGCAACTTGCCGTTGAGGCTGCGTATGCAGAAATTATTGAAAGATAAACAGTGGCCCTTCTTATTTGCTGGATCTCAACCCAATAAAATATAACTTAAATTTCTGTGCTAAAAAATCTTTTTGAAAAATAAATTTCTGAATTTTGACATGATGCCATTAACCTTCTGCATGACTTTAATGCTTCTGACTATGCTACTTTTATTATTACTAATGTCTTTTTTCGAGCTCGTACCCTGGTTACTTCTAAAAAAAAGTTACATTCTTATCCCACTCCCTGGTGGGACAATAAATTAATATCACCTAGGCCTACAGTCCATCAAGCTAGATGTGCATGTCAGCGCCATAGGAAGAAATGGCCTTTCCCCTGAGATTGAGAGACTTTAATGCAAATATTAACAGTTGGAAAAAAAAAAAAAAAAAAAAAAAAAACACAGCACAAGTCCAAAGCTATAGATCTTGTTGAGAAAATGGACGTCATTGTAGTGAAGATGAAGAGTCTTGAGCTGAATTTGAAATATTCGCAGGCGCAGTCATTGTAGAAAGAATTGCACACCTTTTATTGAAGACTGCCATAGCAAAATCCTGAAGAGCGAGGTAAATGGTGGCTTTGGCAAGTAACCCTGCAGAATAGAATTCTGCAGAGTTACTCGAAATTCATTGTGTGAGGGACAAGAGTAAAACACGTGCTGCCAATCTTCCATACCGCCACAATGACAGAGTTCCGGACGAGACAAGCGAAATTTAAACAGTTTCTTATTTAATGATCCATGTCTTGATAACATGGTAAACAAGTCAAGACTAAATCAGACTGTAGATTTTTTATCCATAAGAGTGTCAACTTCAGGAAAAACCTTACGTGTTACACTGCCCAGTGTTGTTCTGTCCCACCTACTCTGCCACAAATTGATCAACTCTTGCCAAATTCTTTGTCGTTCAGCTTTAACACTTGAGTGTTAATAGAAATTCCAAGGATCTGAGTGGGAATCTGACGTTTCAAGCGATAACATAAGCCTTTGAAAATTACATAGAGATCGAGTGGTAACGTCCCAGCTAAAACCTGAAAAGCAGATGTTGAAACCTTTCAACAAATCTTCAAAATGGAAAGTAACATTGTATGCTGGATTGAATCAATTTTGATTGAAATTGTACAGTCCACACCCCCTATGGAACCAAGCGCCAGCAGCATAGGGAGAAATATAGAATTATAGAAAATTCTTAGAGATCTAGAAAGACCCCACTCAGTTCTAGAAACTCTGACAAGAGCGCCGGTGAATTTCTGATCTTAATTCGCAGATTGGATAAATGAGGGAGCAATTTTAACCTGCTGTCAATAGTTATTCCCAAAAGTTTAATTTCCGTTAACTAGAGGTATTTGTGTATTGTTTATATTAACTCTTGGTGGTCGACGAACGTCCAATTTAGAGCCAAGGATCATAATTTTCGCCTTGGTAGAACTAATTTTTAACTTATTTTCAACTGTCCGTTGTTGAGGATCAGATGAAACTTTCTCAGCAGATATTTCGATTGAAGATCTTGAATTGCCACTAACAAGGACTGTCAAAAAACTTTGTGATGATAAACATTACTTTTAGTGATTACTGAGGCTGGGTCAGGAAGAAGCTGCTCTAAACATATGAGACATATATACTAAAGACAGCCACCAGTCTATACTAAGAGGCGTGTTAACAACTCGACAGTCACACATTGCGCTCCATTAATGGGTAACAACGAGTTTTCAAGGCGGGACCAGATTTGAGCGTGCAAGGTGCGCACGTCAAATTCACTGCGAAACTACCATGGTCAGCCGCTCTTCCTGCATATCGTCTACGATTTATTCGGAGCTTTTTTTTTAATCAGGAAACACGTCGTTCATAACTGTTTGGATAAGAATTATAAAATCATCCTTGGAGGGTTTAAATTTTTGACCTAACTCTTATGGTGACAATTCGAAGCATTGTAGTTTTTTGTGGTTCGCAATAAATGATATCTCTTTTCGATGAATCATGGCGTTCGAATAATCGTGGCACTGTAGAGTATATTTGGCTATTTTTGAACTTATGTTTAAATTAATACTGATCATGGCTCATTAAAACAAGAGTATACGATAAATGCTCACGTGGTTTTGTAATTTGTTTGGGACTTAAGTGTATTTAAGAATGACTGAATGCTTCGTTGATTCCACTGCTTCAGATACACACTGTTATCCGTTCTATAGATTACATTAACTGCTTCATGTATTTGTTTGTAATTAACGCTAGCATTTGCGATGGTAACAAAAAGCCATATAGTCAGAGCAGCAGCAGTTTCGTATGTATAAAATTAATTAATTTACATTGCTTGAAAGTTATGTAACTGTAATTAGCAAGGCAGTTAAATGGGAAATTGCTCCAGAGTACTGCGCCACGCATAATCCAACCGATACAGGTGTTCGTTTTATCAACAGTTTTACATTATGTTGTACGTAAACTCAAGCTTGAGAGGGAGAAGCGGTTCCTTACTAAAATGGTAAAATTGGTAATCAACTTTCCTTATCTCCTTTTTGCTCTGCATCCAAATTGAATATCAAATAAAAATCATCCTTTTCTATATTCGTAGCTGTGCTAATTATTGTCAGATAAAGAATCACTTTAAGGAAAGCGATCCAACGTGCATACATTGTAACCTCATAAATATGCAGTTGGCATTCCCATTCCTTTATTACAGAGTATTTAATGGCGAAGAAAATACTCATTTGGTACACAAAGCTGAATCTTTTAATCCATTGCACCCCGATATTTCGTTGCGATTACATAACGAAATATGGACTTTGACGAAATCGCACTATACGTACAAATAATCTGTTCTGATAGATTTCTATGTATATGGGGTCGTGCGAGTTGAAATACTCGGAATAACTTATGGGAAATACCTAGTTCCCAGTTAAATCTGTGTGGGTGGGTGGGTCAAGTACCAAAGCAACTAAGACTATCAGCCATCAGTATATTATGGCAGTAAATTGCGTATGTTCTGTGGTCGACTTTCCTATTTCCAAGAATAGAAACCATGCAATCCTCGTCTGAGATCGACTAGCTCAGCCACGTTAGGAAAAAGCCCATAAAAATTCCCCTCGTCATTTTTTTGGATTCGAACCCAGATTTTCTAAACGAGTGATATTTCATTTTCCATTTATTTGTACACACAATTATTACAATATATATACAATACTTACATGAAGATATATACCGGTATACAATTTTATATACATTGACATTCTCGTTACACATATATAAGACATTATATTATATTTGACCGCCTGATGCATTGCGTACGTGTATCCCAGAGTCAAGGGTGGCTCCTAGGCAAAAACCCATCTCCACCTAGTTCATCTGTTTTGACGTAGAACCTCAACAAATCTAGCCTAAAAACATGTGCGAGGTACTTTATCACCGCCAATATAAGACAGCTGCTGCCCGGTGCCCTTCTCTAGGCCCGGGTTTACGTTGTATATTTGTGTCGAATGCACAAGTCCCGCACCCACCGGAAGTAGTGCACCAGTTGGAGTCGACAAGTGAATTACTAGTGGAGAACATTCTACAAATTATCCTCACTACCACCGAGAAACAGTAATTATTATATTAAACATATATGTATAATACTTTTTTTAATATGCTCAAAGTCTCTGAATTCCTGAGAACCAAGAAAACAATATATAACATACAATGGACAATTAACAACACTGTCTAGTCTGTCCGCTGCAACTTTCAAACCTGTCAACAAGCACAATGAGATAGCTACTAAATGATTCTCATAAACCTTGTGTTTCACAGAAACCAATCTCCATAATAGCAATTGACATAAATCTTGTCAATAACAATTGACAAAAATCAACGCAACATTAATTAACATAAATCAACACAATTGCAATCCATATAAGTCAAGATAACAATTAACTTAAACCTTCTATTTACACAAACCTTTTGTCTTTTGGTCATTTGTGAAGTCAATTCTCAGAAGCTGAAGCTCTTAGCTGAGTTCTCAATATGAAAACTATTCTTGAGAAGATTTGCAGAGCAGTAAAGTTATTATGGTCTTCAACTGAGATATTTACATTGTTTTCCAATAAGTTTGGAACCACAGACATTAAATTCGCTCTAGGTTGAGAGTACAATGGACAGTTCAGAAGTACATGAATCTACGTTTCATATTCCCCACATGTGAGGTACGGATCAGGTTCCAGGCCACGCTCAAATAACTTAGCCCGGAGGGACCATGCTCTGTTAGCAGATAAGAAGTTGTCATAGAAGGCCTAAAGCACGAAATAACTTCAGGGGTTGTTGAGAATTCCACTTGCGCAATATACTTTCTTGTTACAAACCCAAATTCGCTCTCATCCCATCTTTTTTGCCAGACAATAGTAAATTTCTTCCAAAGCCTTTTCTTCTCCCTTTTAAAGTCGCTGGCTGGGTCAGTCGTAATTCCAATCATTCTCTTAAACTGCCCTTTTTTCCAGGTAGTAAATCAAACCCCGAAAAGCAATATATAAATCTACAGGAATCGTATTGAGTGACAAATTAAGATTATACAATCGCGACCATATAAGGCGCTATCCTGCTGCCACTGACAGAGATGACTTTAGAATTATAGCCAGTGTCACTAAGGCCATGAAATATCAGTATCGTGTCTGTAAATTAAGTGAACTCTGCGGTCGATATGATGTTCTTCTTGATGAAAAATAATGTATGTAACCCTCCATCAAAACCTGTGGTGAAAACTGTAGGGCTGGATTTGCTCTTATGGAGGAACTCGTTCGTTCGTCATTTACAAATTTCCAGACTAGGGTATGCAACTATCTTCTGTCAGCACTTGACAGTAGCGATCAATATGGTTGCACTTCTCTTCTGATGGTTGAGACGAATCAAAACTTTTTCTAACAAGTTTTCAACAGCGATAAAGACAATTGAGAAAGCATCAGTGTACTATAGTAATACTACGCTCCTTTGTTTTTGCAGAATAACAGGGTGGCAGGGACGGCATTAGCAGGAAATTTCGTTTGTATATCAAGCTAGCAGCTCGTCCAACGCAGGAACGTGCTGTACTCCCGACTGACACAAATCTAAATTTGTTGTCAGCAGAAAATCTACTGCTGCATTAAAATCACATTTTGTTATCAACCATAGGTTTCATGTATACAAGTTCATAATGTAATATATTATGAACCTCAATATTATTCATGTAGAATATACTTAAAGATATATCTAATGTCAAGACTGTATAGGGAAAGGGTTTTGCTTACGTAAAGGTGACAGCAATGGTATTAGTTTTTAAATTATTTTCATTGGGAGTTGTCCGATAAACTGGCCTGGAGGCCTCATTTTAGGAAGGATGTAGAGCTGCTGGAACGAACATAGAGAAGGACAACGAGGTTGGTGAGCGGAATAAAAGGATGCCAAGAAACGTAAACCTTGTTCAGTTCTCCAAATTGTAGCGTCTAGAACCAACTCAATCAGATCACCTCGCAGGTGATCTGATTGAGGTGTTTAAGACTTTCAGTGGATTGAGCAAGTTCAATGATGACAACATTCTTTCTCTTGGTCACACTACGCACATGAGGGGTCACAAATTCAAATTTAGGAATGACGGTTACAGAACAGAAGTGCGGAAGTTTTCCTTTAGCCAACGGTTGATTGCTGAAACAAACTTTCATTTGTTGTGGAAGTTAACAGCTTAAATAAATTCAAGGAAGAAGTAGCCAAACTATTGGAGGGAACGGATAGGTGAAATAGGAATTGTTATTTTTTGTCTGATGTTGTGTAAGCTTGATTTTTTGCATCATTTGCCACTACTAATTCTTATGCCAATGCTAATGCTAACTGTTGAGACTAGTGGTAAAGAAGCAAAATGCATGGGATAATTATAAATTATCAGAGTACATACAAAACTTACCGTAAGTACAAGCTAGTGTGAAGTTAAATGACTAAGGTGATTAGACAAGCCAAGGAGGATTATGAGAAGTCATTGGGTAAGAATTCAAAGAAAAGCAACAAATAATTCTTTTCTTAAGGTAACACTATAGGGAAAAGGATGAAATACATTGGCCCACTAGATATGAATGGCTACGAAAAAAAACACCAGATATGAATTAATTATCCTATTCAATTGCTGTCAAACAAATATTTTTCTATTTATATTCACTGGAGACGGCGATTTTGGAAATGGGAATAACAGAAGTATACCGAGTTATAATCGGGAGCTTATGATTTTGTGATAAGAAGATATTGGAAAAGAAACTGTTGAAGCCAAAAATAGCTAAGACACCTGTAGCTGATGAAATCTATCCAGTTATACTAAGAGAAGTACCAGAAGAGGCAAGCAAACCTTGTCCATAATTATGAGAACATCCTTACATTCAGAAGAGGTCTCGACGTATTGGAAATATGCAAATGTTTGACCTAGTCAAAAAGGGAGTGATGAGTGGAGAAGTAATTACCGACCATAAGCTTGCCTTTTATTCCAAGGAAAATAACGAAGTCAATGGTTAAAAAGAAGTACTGCTGAATCATCTTGACAAGAGTCCAGCATGGATTTGTTAAGAGGAGACCTCATCTGGAAATTCTGATTAGCTACTATGACCCAGTCACAAAGGGGAACAAGACACTTAGATTTTAACACTGTTGCACATAAAAGGCTACTGTACATATGATAACAGTGCGGAATTAAGGTCATCGACGTGTTTTCAATACTATCTTGTCCTGCCACAAATGAACGGTGGCAGGACGAGACAGCATTTTAAATACATGCTTCAATTAATGTGATGTATTAAACCTACATATTCCAGAAAAATAAATTTTCAAATAAAATATATATAGATTGTGTGATTGGTAGTAGATTATAAAATACAAAATCCGTTAAATGAATTAGAGATTTTCACAAATATAATTTGAGTACTCGATACCGGTTGAAGAGCTGTGTGGCCAGTTGTAATAATTTTGAAGAATAATTTATGAATTTCTGTTGTTCTTTCAACATTTTCCATTTTGTGCAGGAAGCAGGAATGGCAAACAGAAAGTGAGATAAGTTTTTAATTTCCAAGGTCTGCTCTTGAAATGCAAATTTTGCAGAAAAAAAAAACGACCACCGGTCGTAACAGAACCTCTTAAGATCATTCCTCTCTCTTATCACCATCATTCCTTTCTTCTGAAATGAAATTTTTAAGCAAAGACAATTGACCAGATAATAATTTTTCGTACATTTGAAGTTCCATATCAATAATATTTCGATCCATTTATTTATAAACACCCCCAAGCACAAAAAATATTAGAACCTGTAATACTTCTTACCATGCTTGGGTCAACAGGCAGAGGACAAAAGGTAATTGTTAACATTTTTGAATTTATGCAGGTTGTAATTTTTCGCAAATAAGTGTAAAGGAAGGTTGTTCCAGAGAACAGAAGTAGAAGGGTTATAAAGGACGAAATTGTGTGAGTTTGGAATTGGGCTGTGAATGGCCGTTGACTAGTTGAGGCATGTTCGGATTGGTTTGGGAAAGAGCAATGGAATTACAGATGCAAATTCTGAAGAACAGTGTCCATGAAAACTTCTATAGTAAAGAAATTCAACCGAAGCTGTGTATGAAGCAGAATGGAGGGATTTTCCAAGAGAAGAGTCAATAATTAACCGTCTGCCTCTCTTTTGAATAGAGTCAAGGAGCCTGAGAATGGATTTGGGGACACCAACAGTGATGCCAGACCAATATACCATGGCAGGGCGAATTTGGTATTTGTACATAGTCCGCAGCTGTTCAGAAGAAGTGTAACGCCGAGAACGTAAAAGAAAATCCAGTTTGTTTGTTTGTTTTTTTTAATGCAGAAGTAGTACTTGTGATGTGCTTATGCCAAGAAGATTAGAAGTCTAAGATACCTGATCTTGTCTAGAAATTGGAGTGTATCGAAGCGAACGTGGGAACAGTAGAGCAGATTATTTTAGAGAAAAATAAGACAAAGCTGAGTTTTAAAAGGATTGAAATACAACATAACCAGCGAGCGAGTTTCTAAATGTATCATGACTTGTTATACATCTACAAAACAAAATTCTGAAAATTACAGTTCGAAGAACTAGTAATGAAGATAACCACTTCACATCCTTGAGCAAGATAAATGGAGAGTGCAAGGCAGATTGTTCTTGTCCCACTTTCTATGCGGAATTTTGCTTTTAACCCACGAAGGGTGCTCTGCACGATGGCAGATCAGGCTCTCAATATGGCCTTAGTTGCTAATGCTCCTTAAAAAACCAAACAACAAACAAACAAACAAACAGATCAGCCTCTCAAAGTCTCAAAGCTTTCAGACCGAAGGGAAGGAAGGGAAATATATGCCTAGCTCTTTTCATTAGTACTAGAATTGCGATTACCTGTTAGATCTGGTTCGAGAGTGAAAATGAATCCCTGCAAACGGAGATGATAAGAACTGTTGGTTGAACCATTATTTATATATACTGTATATATATATATATATATTTTTTTTTTTTTTTTTTGATCACCATATATTGACTAGATGGCTGAAACCCAATGTTTTAGAAAGCATTAGGTGCCAATTATGTTTTTTCCTTGTGGTAATTTCGTTGCTGGTCAGTTTTCTATTTTATACCTCCAATAAGTTTTTCTTCTTTAAAAGTACAGTATATCCTTAGTACAGTATATCCCTCTGAAAAGACTACACCACTTAAAATATGCAGAACGCAAAACGACGTATCACTTAACCAAAGTTATTAACGAAACGGATTAAACATTTCAAAGATTTATGTTTACACGTGCGTTGCTTATAAGGAGATTTGAGCTACAAAAAAGCTTCACATTATTATTCACAGATGTGCATCTTTACATACTGCTTCTGCATTGTGGTTCCAACGTGTGCTGTTATTTTTAACAGCACACGTTGGAACCATTTTTTATCATTTACAAATGCATTCTGTCTAAGACTACTTATTTGATTTTCGTCTCATTTCTGCAAAGGACTACATCTATCGCTTTCGACAATCAATCACTCTTTCTCTACATCCTTACACTCGAAATGTGACAGTTCGCCAATGATTTTCATAGCTCTTTTTGCAGCTACCTAAAAATTTGGCAATGCGCATGAACTGGCAAACAACTTGCAAAAATCATTCCAGGGAAAGAAAATGGGTTTCTTGGCAACAACAACACGTTTAACATAAACAAATGGCTATTCCATTTGGTTACCCTGTAAACAGATTGTAGTGTCGGGACACCGCACAGCATCCTTCTATTGTATCGTGCAGAAAATTGGCAGTTACATTTTAAATGGGGACAAAATACAAGGGGGAAGTCAAACAGTACACAAAGAAGATTTCACGATTTCTGCATTACTAACTTCAAGACATCACTACGATTTTCATTTTATGAGGGAATAACAACATCACCCACTAGCTCAGTGAGATATAAGTGAACGTATAACAAAATCCCATACACTTAGCTTAGAGCAGAAAGTTAATTAGTTTTCTTCATTTACAGATATACCAGTTGTGATCGAAGAAGCAAGAATTTCCGCAAAGGTGGGGCACAGAAAAGACGTTAGTGGCAAAAAAAGGAGTGGTAGCATTTGATAAGTCTAAAGAACATCCTGTTGAAGAAGTAGCTGAATTCGCTCGTGTTTCAGAAAGAACAACCAGTAAGGATTTTAAGGAATATATGAACGTGATGCGACGAATATCTTGTCTATTAAACAAGACACGATGCAAACTGTTAGTCAAGGACGTCATCAGTCGACTTCTGTGAAAATACGGCGAAGAGAACTGCGTAACATGGGTATCTAGAGTCCCCTGAAAAAATCCAATATTAACAGCTGAGCATAAAAGAAAGCCCGACTACTAGGGAGCTAAAAAGCATAAAACTGGACTATTGTTGCATGGAAAGTTGTGAAGTAGTCTGACGAATCCAAATTTTGCTTCTACTGTAACGACACTCCCATTAGAGTACAGGGCATCCAGACAGCAAGAGGCATTTCATCCAAGCTGGTGGTGGGTCACTGATGCTCAGCGGATGATTTAACTATCATGAAGTTTTTGCATCCCGAAATATTCCTGTATACCACAATACAACCCTCCCGATCACTGGGCTGCCACTGTTTTATACTGGCACGCGGAACACTGGTAGGGCATTTAAATTAGCCAGCCAATTCACCAGATTTAAATCCTATAAAGAACGCATGCGACCATCTTGATCTGAAAGTGAATCCAATCTCGCGGTTTACGCAGCCATTCAGCTAACCTTTATAAATTTTGATATAATTTTGATATAAAATATTTATGGGGGGTCTATGATTCATGAAGTGATTAATCTAAAGTTGAGGTTAAACATTGTTAATTGAAAAATTACACAGGTGACTAATTTATTGTCCGGTGTCTATAAATAAACAAATTGATTAAACCAATCCGTTTATTGAAAACAATGATTAGAATGTTGTAAATGACAAGATGAACACTATTCGTATTCTTTACTCTTTTCCAAAGTCAATGGACTTCAGAAAGAGGGACATTTCAAACCAGGATACTACTTGAAAAACAGATAAATTAACCTGTCAAAGACATATAGTAGCTTACAGACAACAGACGTGTCATGGTCTATATTCTCTTTGTACACGTAGTCCTTCATTTAAACATACAATTATTCTTTCTAAGAAGTTCTGTACTTCACAAATTATCCTTGCAAAATCATGTGCAATCATGATTTTTGGAATGGCTTTAAGGACGCTGTCCCTTCCTGGAGGAATTTCTAGAGTTTTAATTTCGTTGCAGACTGGAACTGCTTTCTAAGATTTCATTATTGCTAAGTGCCAAGTTTTGCGGCCTCAAGTAGGAGTAAAATTGCTTAGTTAGGTAACTCCGCTTTAAAATCTCCGAAAAAGACAAACCGACCTTCACAACATACACAACCTTCGAACAATATACCGACGTATCACAGCCAGAATTTCCTTTGCGCTGATAAAATAAAGCATCCCACCTTTAAAAATAATTACTGGAGAACTGCTCCGTATATATTTTTATGGTTACTTCACTATGAATGCGCACTGCCCGGGTTGACTGCTCTGTACGATAAGTACCTGCAATATTTTTTCGGTCCACTCAGGATAACAATGATAAACTGCAACCTATTCTGAAAAAGGTAAGGACACACGAAAGTAGAATGGGCGACCCACAATAATAAATCAAATTTCTCGGGCCAGATGGACTGATCAGACGTTGGGCTAGAATAGTTAAGGAAGAATTAAGATTTTTTTACCTGTCACTGGAAACTTATACAAAGTGCCTGCTACAGTGTTTGTCACTTTCTCCATTTTTCGGTGCTCACTTTATTGGCTCACGTGACTCATTAGTGTCCACTGGCGGCACCGTAATCAGAAATTATGTCCGGACCCGTGAAGACTAAACACTGAGCAATGGAGGCAATAATGACGAAGTCGGGAGATTTTCTGCTACAGTCAACAAGAAACAAACTCCACGAGTAATCGATCAGAGTGAGCACACGTCGTGGGGATGTTTAAGTGACCGAACAGGTAAGGCGAAAGGAATGCAGAGGATTTTCTTTGCCAATGCATGTGATACACTTGCTTGTACCTTTTATTGCTTCTAATCCCAGTGACGGCTGGTTAAAGGTTAGCTGAATGGCTGCGTAAACCGCGAGATTGGATTCACTTTACATCTCATCCGCTGACAAGAACGTATCGCACTCGCCGAAACAGATATTACAGCAATATCACGTTGTAGAAGTTTTTAATCAACCATAAAATGCCTGCCTTCCTTTTTTACTGGTGCCTGTTTTGAAATAAAACAAGGTAGTCGTGATTTTTTAAGAACTGTTTCTGTAGTTTCACAAACTCTTAATAGATAAAATAAGAACTAGCGCTCCTTTAGGGGAACATTACTCAGATAAATTTCCTGTTTGATTTTCAATTAGTTTCGTTGGAAGAAACAAGTACCATAAAAACGTATAAGAAATCCAAATCTCAGTATGATGACCACCAATTTCAGGAGCTTCGCACGGAAAAAGAATACTTGTGAAAATGACCTTTGATAATGAAACGGTAATTTGAAAACCATCACGTCACATGTTTTACGAAAACCAGGCCATTGGAGTGTTAACATCTCTGAAAATTATTACAAAAGCGGTGCAAAACTAGAATTGATCTCATCAAATATATTGTATTGAAGAGAACTCTTTAATCCCAGAGTCACTATAAAAATAATGTAAGTCAATGACTTCAATGGCTTTTTCAGGTAGTCTATTGAAGGTAGCGCGGTTGTGCCAATGCCACAAAAAATTATTATAATGTTGTTTGTTGTTTGGAGATGTGCAATGTTCATTGTGTTTCAAGCAAAAGCTCATTGCAATAAACGATAAATCAGAATAATGTCTTCAATTGATTCAGAGTCTAACAGTGAACCAATGAAAAAATTTCCAAGGAACAAAAAGTAGCATTTTCTTCCCCTTCCCACGTGAGCTTTGAATATCATAAGACAAAAAAGAGACGGACTATAGTGATGTATGCTTTTTACTGGTGGATTAAGGAAACATACTTTCAGTTTATTAAAGTTGTCACCAAGACGTAACATTTGTATTCAAATGCTGTCAATAAAGTACCAATAAACAGAAAGATATTTTACAAATAAAAATAGTGAGAAAAAAGGCATCCTAAATCATCATGAACATTTTAAAGAAATATTCAAACGACAACCGAACAAGAAGCCACAGTTAATCGGAGTCAAAAAGCAAATATGACAATGTGCTGTGCTGTGAGAGAGAGAGAGAGAGAGAGAGAGAGAGAGAGAGAGAGAGAGAGAGAGAGAGAGAGAGAGTCAGAGTCTTAACTGCAAATTAAGTATACAAATAAATGCCAGAATTTAATTTAACCTTCACGACCATTCTGCTGTGGATACAATTACTGGTAAAAGAAAACAAATAAAAAGTAACGCATTTTAAATAAGAATCATAAACAAAATATTAAAACTAAGATTTTTTTAATAAAAAAAAGTACATAAAATAAATTTAAATAAAAAAATGCATAAAATAAAATAAATTAAAATTAAAAAAAAAACCCAGACGGGGTGCGGTCTAATTGAGTCAGCTTAACGCCGAGATAAAGAGCTCAGCCTCAATCAGAATCTTTCGTCAGTAACTGCGATCTACATCGAACATCGAATCTGTTCAGATCTGCATCAAAATTCTGTCTAAAAATCAAATCATACATTTCATTTTTCATTTTTAATAGCAGTGAAATATATCAAATGCTTAATTAGACAGAATTTTGATGCAGATCTATCTGAACAGATCAGATTCGATGTAGATCGCAGTTACTGAAGAACATCGAGTCTCTTCAGATCTGCATCAAAATTCTGTCTAATTAAGGAATACAGCAGAAATCGATTTGTAAGCTGGAGCAGTGTTGAGAACCCGCAGAGTTTGGGATTAGCCCTTAAGGCAGCGGGAGGAATCTTTCAACCACAAGTCGCATATAACGAAGGCGGTATAGAGATGATGCCCATTATCATCTTAAGAGTCGCTAGAAGCATTAGACATCTCTTATAGTGCGAGTCGTTGGATCATAAAGTGTTAGCAATCTCGAGTATACAAATGTGAGCAGTAAAGTTGATTCTTGTTGGCCCACTTCAGGAGGTAGAATTCTGCGGAAAAGAGAGGTTAAATTGTTGTCGGTACGACTCAGGTCTAGGTCTCAGTTTCATAGAGTAAGTGGAAATATAACTGTTCTAATGTACCTCACGATTATCAATTTATCTGTGATATAAAGGAGATGTTGTTTGCTCTCCATCGGTATCTTATAGCACGCTTGAGGAGCACATCAAAGTGGATATTAAAACGGAATTTGGCGTAAAAAACATTATACGCTACAGACACTTGCATATCCATAAATAATATTAATTTACAGGAAAACAAATAACATGTGTTGAAATATTTATGACAGTCTCCGCGGAACACTCTCTACCAATTTTTATCCTCAATATTTTTTCAGGCGTCTCCCAAGCCAGGTGGGAAGGAGTAGTAGTGCGTAGCACACGCTTCTTGATTAGACCGGGGTTCGAGCCCGTCACCACCAAATACGGAGGATGCGGAAAGGTCAGGGAATGACCACCGCATATCCCCGGAGCAATATGGCCTTATTTGTCAATGCTCCTAAAAACCAAATAACAAACAAACAAACAATATTTTCGCCATTCGGATTTCAAATCGGCGTCCGGTTCAGCTCTGTTTTCAAAAAATTTCTCCTCACACGCAGGCGACGATCTAATTCATCGTAGAGGTTTTCTATATGAGTGATTTCAGAGCTCTGGGATGGCCCCGTCCAATTTTTCGACACTCACGTCCTGCTGATACAGACCTGACGTGTTACCACGATACAGGTAACGCGTTATTGCGGTACGTAGGTAACGCATATCATGTGGACATATGGGGTATCATATGTAGGGTGGCCCCTGAACGCTAGTTCCACTCCGCCATGATATTCCGTGATGATACAGAACTCTGTAAATTGCCCATAAATGAGTGTTTAGTTGTTTCTGGCCTGTTTGCTACCAGGAAGGCGATCAACTGGAAAGCCTGTCCACCGCCCGCCCACACCACAAGGAGGTAACGCATATCAATTGACAGACCTCAGCATTCAAGATTTTCTAAAATAACCGATTTTTCCAGGCCAAGCATGAAAAACATTCCAAAACCATCACATGCTGCCTCTGCCAAACTTTACTGTCGGGACGATATAGTCTGGCAGGTAGCTTTCTCAGAGCAACTGCCACATCTGTGGACGACCACCAGATTGGCAGACAATGTATCGTGATTCGTTATTAAAAAAAAAAGTGCCCTCGTGGATAGCACAGTTGGTATAATCGCCGTCCTCCCTACACTGGTTGGAACAGACCTCAGTTCAAGTAACGTCGGTGATATGAGGAATTTTTATGGGCCTTTTTTGCCCATAGGTAGCAGGGTTTCTCTCTCTACCGGAAACTCGGGTTTTTCTTCCAGAAAATTGACCACAGAATACATGCAATTTACAGACAGTATACACGGAGCAATATGGCCTTGGTCTCTGATGCTCTTAAAACCCTGCAACAACAACAACAACAACAACAACAACACCCAAAAGCACAGCTTTCTATCGCTCTACGGTCCAAGAACGGCGGCCTTACACCAAAGCAGATGGCATTGGTCGAGGTGATTAGTGATTTGTGGACGGCCGCACGACCGTAGTAACCCACATCGTGCAGCATCCTTGCTCACTGTGCTGGTGCTGACAGGTCACAATCGGCTTACTGAGAGTCCTTGTATGCTGCGAAAAGGTCAACTTGCGTTTCTAGTGGATGATTCCTTGCAGGGCTCTCCTTTCACGTTCTGTCAGCTCCGAAGGTTTCTGGATCATTTCGTGGCGGTTTCAGCACTATTTCGCTTCTATTTGCAAATCGCATCATTAATCGTTGACTTATGGATGATCAATGCCGTTGGAATATCCCATACAGGTCAATTGTTTATGTGACCATATTATCAATCCGTGCTGAAAGTTGATATACTCCGTAGATCGCGACATCTTACATTCATAATTGCACGACTATCTCCTTGAAGACTTCCGAAAATATTTATCATTGTAGCTGACACGTGGTAATTGGGTAATACGTGACCACTGCCCTACCATTAATAACCGGAGCGATGTCCGTTTATTAATGTTAGGGAAGTGTATTTTGATTCATTTGAAACGGCAAAAATCGATTTGTAAGGTGGAACCTTGTTGAGCGAGGGCAGAGCTTGAGATTGCCCCTTAAGGCAAATTCCAATTTCGTCACAGACATGAAGAATTTTTATGAAGAATTTTTCACAACGTGTTATTTTTCGGTCTGGTGGGGGTTAGCATAGTTTTCTCCCCAAAAACTCGTGGTTTTTGTGCACCAAAATGGAAAATTGGACAAAAAACATGCAAAAGTACAGACAAAGAATATGGTCTAAGTTGCTGATGCGCCTACAACCTAACAACGACAGTAGCAGCAACGGCATTCTTAACGCAGAGGGACGAAAAGCGTTCTGAATAAGATGATATTTTGCATCTTTCAATAATATAATCCATTTCGAGACATGTTATAGGAACTGATACTGTGTTTTCCGAAAAAACATCACAGTGAATAAATCTGAAAATCGATTATTGTAAACTTCTAAGATGTAAACTTCTAATTGTCTTGAAAGTAAAGTAAAAATGATTACTATCTCGATATACGTTATATCTCAGTTTTTATCGATTAATATGGAACTTGTCAAATATGTCTTACGTTTATGAAATGACTGGTTGAATTATTGAATTTCCTTAAGCAGCTGATAAATTTGCAACTCACATTTTCATATTAAGTCACTGGATTCAACAACGATAATTTACAATATACATAACGTGGACATTTTTAATATAAATAAATAAATTTTCTGTTTATACTCCGGGACGACCAAACGGTCAGAGGAGTTCACAAGACAGACAGAATACAAGAAACAGCACCATATTCAGTAGTCACGTGCTTGAACGCCGGTCACTCAAGTCACGTGTACTTATGCACCCGCGCGCCTGACCACTAGGCTACGGCTAATGACATACAGCTGGAGAATATCATTTAAGTCACTCGGAGATTGGAATTTCTCTCCCACTCTTCGTAAAAATACAACTACTTTTATGCTTAGACTAGGACATCTTGTGCTGGCTCTCAATTCTTTTAAAACATCTAAAAGATATTCAAATGGATTCCGATCACCAATATGGAAACGACAGTTGGACCACGTTATTCTCTTGAAGCCTTTGCTTAAGGAGAACAATGTGGTGAAACTGTCATTTCCAATGTTGTCTGTTGTACTGACCGTATCAGCACGTCAATGCAACACGAGTTTGCATTGAAACGAAGCGTTTTCACGTTGATACAAATATGACCCCCTCTCCAAGGTAACTTGGAGAGGGATCATATTTGCCAGAATTGTTAAAAATAGCACAACAGAGAGATGCATTCGTATTTCCCTCAGTGGCAAACTCTGGCCCAAGTCCGAATACGTCAAAAAAAAAAAAAAGCTGAAATCTTCCCACTACTTAGCTGATAGTGCAATATAATCTGAATGAAACCATTTTTTTAAGAATACGCAAAAACCTGATGCCTACTACGTGTACGTTCATGAGGTATGTATTACACTAAATACCCGAAATTGTAGGGCCAATAACATACAGTATATTAATATATTATTATTAACGGTCCTAAGCGTATGCTCACAACTGTAAGTGCATCACGTCTGTAGAAGTGTGTGCTCAATGGCCGGTTTGCATGTTGTCCGGGCTGAAAACTGTATAATAACTGAAAAATAGCTCACGCTGAAAACTGTATGCCCGACGCTTGAGTTCGACTAATTACATCCTCTACTGAAGTTCCTCCAATAGTCGAAAGGAATCGAACCCAAACCTTTTCAAACGAGTGGCAAGTGACATGTATCGTGCCGACTTGGCTAGCAACGGAGGGATTGGTTACTGTTGGTCTCAAAGAGTGTGTGAGCATTCGAACATCGAAATTCGACTGACGAGGAATGGCACCGTGTCATCTTCGCAAATGTGCTCGAGTACAGCCTGCAGTCGAACTCTCGTAGGATCGTAGTGTGTAGTGTGAAAGAGAAACACGAAACAGTCCTGCGTACGTACAAAGACGCAATCAGTTCGGTGAAGGAGAATTGATGATAAGGGGTGGCATTAGTCTCTGTGGCCATGAAGACCTACATATCAACAAAAACCAGACCCTGTTTTCACGCAGGTGTAGGGATGAGAATTTGCGCCCATGATCCTTTCCTATATTGCTACTATATGCAAATAGTTCATTCTGATAGAATTCAGTGCTAAATCTCAAAGGGCATAACTGGTATACAGTACATTGTCAGATATGGAATCATCGGCGTGTATTGGCCTGCCTGCTCCTGCCACCCAAATCCTATCTAACACACGTGGTATGCTTTAGGAAGGAGTACTGGAGCTCGTCCGGATTGTCTAGTGACATTTAATCAGCTAGACGCAGGCAGCACTTACGCAAGAATGGCGACTGATTCCCCAAAAACCCTTCGATATCCTGATTTTTTTTCAATGCATCGCGGCTGCAAAACATGCTTGTCAGTTGGAGGAGACCACACACCATATCAGAGTCGTTGTTCGTGAGCATGCCTTCCACAAACATAATATTTCACAAGCTGTGATCCGCTAATTGTTTTGATCAGTGTAGTTATACTTGGATCACTAATGCTTTTTATGTTCACTTGGTTATCGTTCCGTTCACAATATTATTAACAAGGAAATTTTATTAAAAAAACCTTATTTTTGCATTTTAAGAAACATATTTAATATGCATGACGAGTAACACAAGATAAAGATTATACGCCGGTTGTTTGAAATACAGAACATCACGTTGAAATTTATGCACCGCACGGTGTGTGGAGAATATTTTATAGAAACTTTGGTGTTTTATAATCAATTTACAAAGCAGTGTGCGCTGTTTATTCACTCCCTCAAATGTGAGGAGAAATCTGAACGATGATATCAAATGCCTACGCTTAGTTTAGTATATCTCAGATCAAAAAAGATAATTATAGTCGAAAGCGATAAATTTTTACGTAGATAACTTTCGAGTGAAATACTTTTCTTCTTCACTATGTAAGAAGTATATATTTGGAGTTCTTAAAAAAAGTGCAATCTTTTAGGGATTACCACAGAGAGGAAAATCAGTATTAAAACTGCTTGACTAACAAGGACATCCAATGCATTATTTATTTTATTTTTTTTGATGATACAGTTTGTGAACGACATCTCTGAAACTTTTACTGACGACGTTTTTTTTTTCTTTTTCTTCTTCCATGGTAGGTATTCAATGTGAACAGTGTCCCAGAAGAAACAGCAATAATGCGAATTCCCGAAATTCACTTTCGGGAAGCGAATCCAGTTTCTTAAGGTTTCCTTCTCTCATACAAACCAGACATTACACTTTTTCAGGGTTTTACAGAGATTCTGTACCTCTTAACAAAGTACTATGGCGCAGAAGTGGGGAACCACCGGTGGCGCCTTCCACAATAAACTATATCGGCCGCCATATGAATTTCAGGGTTCTAAATCTCGTGTGCTGCAGTTGTTCTAAGAAACCCTTATGAAACCCATACTCTCAGATACAAGGCCACAGAGAAGAGTTTCCAAAACGGTTTCAGAAGTTTTTGTTTTACTCCACGCTTCATTCCAAGTGTCCCACTTTGGAAGCACAACTGAACCTTTTCGCCCTTGTTAGTTGTTTTGCACCTCCGAAAATTTAATCATTTAAATTTAAACTTGCAAGATTACCTTGTGATACCGGCAAGTATTACAAGATAACGAAATCCAACCAAAACAAACCTCTTCAATTACCTGGTGGGTAACATAGTTGATATAATCACCGCCTTTCCAACACCGGATATAAAAGATCTGAGTTCGAATCCCGTTAATAAAGCGCAGAATTTTATGGGACTTTTTAACAAAGAACCCTCGCCTCAGACAGAGTTAGTCTCAGGTGAGGGTTAAAAAGAGACTGAGTTAGTCTCAGGTAAGGATAGAAGGTTTTTTTTTTCCTTCCGAAAACTCAACTCGGGTTTTTTCGTTCAGCAAACAGCAAATCGACCAGAGAACACACACACACACACACATACAATTTACAAACATGTGGCGGGGGGAGAGGGTTCGTTGTCGTAGGATTTTTAGGCGCATCAGAAACTTAGGCCATATTGCCGTACATAATATGCCTATAAACTGAGTGTGTTCTGTGGTCAATTTAAGTGATATTCCAGCACCACAAATTTCTATTTCTGTTTAACTTGCTGTTTTCTGGGCGAAAATCCGAGTTTCCAAGAGAAAAACTATGCTACCTTCATCTGAGACCGAGTAATTCAGCCACGTTGTGAAAAAAGGCCCATAGAAATTCCTCGCGTCACTGACGGGATTCGAACTGAGGCCTGTTGCACTCAATGTGGGGAAGGACGGTGATTATACCAACTGTGCCACCGACGAGGGAAATTTAGAAACGTACGGCGCAATATGGCCTAAGTTGATGCACCTGAAACCCAACAACTCTTAAGTAATCCCGAAACCTCAAATATGATGAAATAATTGCAAATATGAGTTCCGTTAGTTTTAATTCGCCGATGATATTTTGGCTTACACCGATGAGCCAAAACTTTATGACCACCTACCTAATATGATGTTGGTCCTCCACGTGCAGCCAAAACATCTCGTAACTTGCGAGGCATGTGCTGGTTACGTGTTGGTATCTAGTACCAACACGTAACCAGCAGATCCTCTGACTCCTGTAAGGTCCGTGGTTGAGCAGCCGCAGATCGCAGTTGCTCTTCCAACACAAACCACAGATGCTCTATGGGATTGATGTCTGGGGAATTTGGAGGCCAGGAAGTCTTCTTCATGTTCCGCGAATCAGTCTTGAACAATCCGGACTGTGTGGCATGGCACATTATCCTGCTGAAAGACGGCACCGCCAGAGGGAAAGACTGTTGTCATGAAAGGGTGTACCTGGTCAGCAATGATGTTTAAGTAGATAGTAGACGTCAGATTGTCTGGAACATGGATGATTGGACCCAGGGTATCCCAGCAGAACATCGCCCAAAGCATGGGCGCCTCCGTAGCCAGGTGGAAGGAGCAGCAGCAGTGCGTAGCACACGCTTTCTTGATTAGACAGGGGTTCGATCCCGTCACCACCAAATACGGAGGATGCGGAAAGGTCAGGGAATGACCACCGCATATCCCGGAGCAATATGGCCTTAGTTGCTAATGCTCCTAAAAACCAAATAACAAACAAACAGCCTAAAGCATGACACCGGCTTGTTTTCGTCCCACGGTCCATCCAGGCGCCATCACTTCCCCGGGTAAACGACGCACACGTACCCAGCCGTCCACATGGTGCAACAGGAAACGTGATTCATCGGACCAGACGACCTTCTTCCAATCACTCAAGGTCCAGTTTCGATGCTCGCGTGCCCATTGTAGAAGATGAATGAATGCCCATTGTAGAAACGGTTGCCGATGAACCGTGGTTAGCTTGGTCACTTGGAGCGGCTTGCAGCTACGCAGCCCCATTTTCAGCAGGGTTCGATGTATTGTGTGTTGTGATACACTACTCCCGTCACCAGCATTCCAATTACCGGCGAGTTGCGCCACAGTCGCCCTTCTGTTGCCACGTACCATCCGATGGAGCCTTCGCTCACCTCGAGCATCGATGAGCCATGGTCATCCAACATCTTGCCGGCGATTCGTCACTTTTCTCACCTCGGACCACTTTCGGTAGGTAGTGACCACGGCTGACCGTGAGCATCCCATCAGCTGTGCCGTTTCGGACATGCTCTGATTCACTCCGTGGTTGAGTTAATCAGTCTCAGGCGTAGATAGCAAGGTTTCCTCCCCAGAAACTGGGGTTTTTCGTCCAGCAAACAGACAAATCGACCATAAAACACACGCAATTAACAGACATAAGACTCAGCACGGTAGATGAATTTAATTAATCGGGTGGCCTAAATAGAATAGTTTTTTTTTTTTTTTTTTTTTTTTTGATATGCTCTGACCCAGTCGTCTGGCCATTACAATTTGGCTTTTGTCAAACTCGCTTAAGTACGCTGCCTTTTCCATCTGAAGAACAAGAGTAACACTGATTAACAGAGCTCAGTATCAGGTATTTTTATACCATGTCCCGACCCGCGCATGTACCGTAGTTCACCTGCAGTTGCTTCGATTTGCATAACGACTTGTTGGTTATAATGTTTTGGCTCATCGGTGTATGTTAATCGTCCTTGGATAAATATGATGGAAATTTGAAATTCCACCGAGTGATGTTGATATTTCAAGGATCGTGTTGAAATTTGAAATTCCACCGAGTGATGTTGATATTTCAAGGATCGTGTTGAAATTTGAAATTCTCTGATTGCTCACTACTAGTGATGATAGATGGTTAAGTCTTCTGTTGTTGTTGTTGTTGGGTTTTAGGCGTATCAGAAACTTTCGCCATATGGCACAGTAAATATGTTTGTAAATTGCATGGATTATTTGGTCAATTTGCTGTTTACTGGGCGAAACACCCAAATTTCCGGAACTGAAAACCATTTTCTGAGGCCAACTAACTCAGCCACGTTGTGAAAAAGCCTTTTAAATTTCCCCTCGTCATTGAAGGGATTAGAACTCAGTCTTTTCCACCTTCCCACGAGGGTGCTCAGTCTTCTGATTTCTCAACTAATGCTGGTGTTCCACAAATTTTTCTTCTTTTCTTTCTCACAATCTTTTCTTTTGTATGTTAATGTCCTTCTACTAAATGGAAATTCTATCCCGATGTTGAAAGAAACCTTACCCTGTACTCTTTGAGAAACCTTACCTTGTACAAACACCTTTAACTTCTAGAATATCTACCACTAATTTCTTAAATGCTGACCTCCAGGAAATAATCCAATGTGAACAAAAAAACTTCGTTAACTTCAGTTCTTCATAAACACGGTCCTATCTTATTTCTTGCAAAAAAGAGACTGCTTCCATGCTCACCTTCCACAACATCAAATTTCTAGATAAGATCACATATCTCTATTAGGGATTGCCTTGACATCTAATCTCTCTTAGAATAAAGCACATGGCAAGTACAGCTTCCTCTGCATCAAGTAATTGTTTTGTCTTTTTTCTGCAATAATTTTCCTCTACACAGCTACTGGCTCTATACAAATCTTAAACCCAACCTGCTACTGGATATTATTAACACTTTTTGGGGTAGTGGCGGTGCCGCTGAAACCTCTCTCAACTCATAAACTCTGTTGAAAAAAGGCAGTCAAGTTAATTACATCACCGTCTCTTAGGAACCCTCTACACGCTTTATGTCTGCGGGGTAGCACAGTGGTAGTGTCACCGTTCTCCCCACACAGGGAGGAAAATGCCCAGGTTCGAATCCGTCGTCGATGACGCGAGGAACTTTAATGGGCTTTTTTCACTCCGTGACTGGCGTAGATAGCAAGGTTTTTCCCCCAGAAACTGGGGGTTTTCGTACAGCAAAACAGAAAAATCGACCAGAGAACACACTCAATTAACAGACATAAGACACAGCGCGGTAGATGAATTTAATTATTCGGGTGGCCTAAAAATAATAGTTTTTTTTTTTTTTTTTTTTCTACACGCTTTGTATCATAAGCGTTTAGTTTCTGCCGCACGCCTTTTCTCCAGACACTTCCTTGAGCACTGTTCTTCAAAATTGGCATCTGTAATTGAACTGCTCTCTTCGAAACTAGTCCCAACAGGTGCCCTAACAAGTCAACATACATTCGCTATTCAAGTCCACACTCATAGAACTACAGGTACTTCTCCTCTTCCTGATTTATCGCTTCTACTTCTCCTTTAGAACAACCTTCCTCCACATGTATTTCTCGAAAATTACAAGCTACAGAGATTCAAGTCTAAAGTCAACAAATATCTTCTGTTTTTTAACTCTACAACCTGTAATAAAAACTGAGGATTCTAATACTTTTTCGTTTGCGAGGGGGATTTCGTAATAAATAAAAGGACGCATTCATAGTTAAAAAAAAGTAATAACATTCAGCCCTCAAATCTAATGGAAGTTTGTTTTTTCTGTTTTTTTTTTTTTTTTTTTTTTTTGAGAAACAACAAAAATCAACGGGAGCAATATTTACGAAAAAGGTGAAAAAGATTAAGGTCGCATTTTACATCATTGTGCTGTACTGTTTTAAAAAGGGTAAAATAAACAGTTGCTGCCCCTCGATGAGTTTAATTGTTCGCCCTTTTTATGAAAATGGCCATAGTGTTATTTCGGTTTCCCTAACACGGTGACGAGATCTGAAGGAACAGGCTCTGCAATACACAACTAAGTGGACGTGCTCGAGTTCAACTGAAGCTGTCGCATAAATTACCCAGTCCATCACTCAACTGGCTGCCTCGAGTGCTCGCAGCACTGCTAGCGTATAATACCTCCATTGGCTTTTGTTGTTCCTTGGCGCATTGTCACGAAGGTTAATGTTTACATACACCGATATCCCCATAAAACCACAAGGACGCATCAAATGTTATCCACAGATAAATCTAAAACGATGGAGCGCCACATGATATCATTCGACCTGTTTCTAGTCTGCCCAAAACATTTGCACGTGATAGAATAACTGTTGGGAAGTTCTCCAATTCTTGACTTCCATCTCCAGATTTTACTCCTGCATATATAGAGACATGGGCATATGAGGGTATTCGAAAGGCCGCCGTGCTTACCGTATTACTCGTAGTCTTAAAGTTATAGATCAAGAAGGTGGTATTATAGAACATCTTTGATATCATGCATAATGATTAATGTAGTAACGTGTTTTGTGTTACAATAAAAGCATCATCATCATTCGAAGAGTCTTTGGCTTCCCTAAAAATGTCCAATAAATTTTATGCCTCACTGGGTAAAAAGTACTTTTTATCAGGCTTCGTTTTGCAGTTTTTATTTTTTTTAATAGATAACTACTCCTCCCTATTCAAGACCACATAAATGAGTTTTATGAGCAGTTTACTCAAGCTTTTAAAATACCAGTATCCACAAGCGCATAAACAATAAAAAAAAAGATACGTAAAACCAACCCTTTCAATATTCAAGGTAGCCCAGAAGTTTCTCCACAACGGATAACATTCTAATCCATTTCAACTTTCAAGATTTCATGTGTTCAACTTAGTCACAGCATTTGCGCTATCAAGTCTGTATAATAGCGGATTTTCATCCATGTTACAGATGTGAAAACGAACATCCGACGTGTTGGATCTTATCTTGTTAGTGTTTAGGAACACTGAGAAACAGAATTACTCAAAATAAAATTCTATAGTAAAACGTAAATTCTGTTGCTTGTATGGAAGAAATTCGCTTAGACGGAAGAAAGAATTCGGTCACCCACGTAAATATTTGAGAAATGCCTTGCCACGCAGTCTACCATGGTTTATAATGCAGCTGACATTATTAGATCCCCTTGGCTCTTCCAGCATCAATTATGAAGAGGACCATATCCGCTAGCAGACGCCTTTAGCAGAATACCGGGCAGGAAGTTACTCCCCGTGTGATGCACTGCACAGATCAACTCTATTGCTCCTAATGGCTTTCTCCGCCTCTTCGTCAAGAGGCGCATCCAGCGATCGCACTAGAAGGATGCATTGATCGGTGCTAATTGCCTGTTGTACGATACGTAGTGCAAGCCGAGCTCGTCAACTACGGTTATAGCCGGAGGCACAATGAGGCTTCATTTCTTGGGACAGGTGAAAGGGTAGTGATTGGAGGTTAGAGGGTTACCGTCCATCACCCCAACTTATATTCGTCTGCTAGCTGTATTTTCTGGCAACTTATATTAAAGTCTTATTTTACTTAGTTCATTTTATACTCCAAGAGAGCAATGCATGAAAAGTTTTTACAAGAATGAACTGCAAGGGACATCAGTTTCGCAGCCCATAATATTAATATTTACGAAACTGTTGCGTTTTCAGATCCGTCAGCTTTGTGGGGAGGAAAAGAAAGTTTCTGGTTTGAATAAAAAAAAAAAAAATAAGAACTACACCCTTTCTGTCTGATTCCAATCAACTGGATGATGTTTATGTCGTTAAATCAGTTGGTCTCGCACGTAATTAAACTGCTTTTTGGAAGAAGAAAACGAGGAACAATGCACTGATAATAAACTGTCATTTGTCGTCAGTGCATTGTTTTTAGATGTGCCCATCCATAATGTAATACAAGAACTCACTAAAAAGGATGCATGGTATGACTTCTGCTAGAAGGAATAAATCGCTTGAACACGATTCCTTCTGTCAAGACATGCAATCAAGTGATAGTGTAGTTCATAATCATATTTGTTAGTGGACGAGTTAATAGTATTCGAAATTATTTAGTTGGATATAAAGTTTTTGAGAAAACAGCAATTTGTGCGTTTTCTTCATATTGTAATTAAATAGCAACAATATGCCAGAGCAACCAAGAAACATACCCTCACGGTAGCTGAGAAGTTACAATCGCTGTCCTTGTTAACCACGTTTAAAAGTACCGAGTTCAACTCCACTAGAAAACAATGAATATGAGGGATCATCATTTCGGCTTTTTTTTTCACTGAATTATTCGGTTTCTGGAGAAAAGATCCACTTTCACCTCCCAGGACACTCGAATCAAAGCTGTGCGAAATTAACCGATGGGTATAAACGTAAAGTGTTTTTTGGGGCCACCCGAGCACAAACTCATCTGCCCACGTGTAATATGTCCATAAACTGCGTGCATTCTCTCTATCGATTTGTCTGTTTTTCTGGAGAAAAAATCCCAGTTTACGGGAGGGGGAAACCTTGCTATCCACAAGTTGCTGAGACCAACTAATCCACGAAATGAAAAAAGCCAATAAAAGTCCCTCGCGTCACTGACAGAACGAATTTGTGTAAACGAAATTAAAGAACGGGGGGCTGGCAGTTGCCGTAGGGTATGTTAAACTACTGCAATTCATAATAAAAAGTTCTGTCTTGATTAAGTAGAAGTGACGTTTCTGATTGAGTTCAGGTTTATCTCTGAAATTATAGAATATCAAAGATATTTATATAATTTTAGCGCCTATTTTTCATCTTCTGGCAGTTTTGTTTGTGTGATAATTTAAGATTAGCTTGTCGGAGAAGAATAAACAGTCACTGAAGCAAACAGTTCGATCCACATCATTCCACATTTGTCAGGTTCAGTCGAGATCCGGTTACAGATCACCAATAAAGTATGATAAATTCGTCGGCATCATGGACCGCGAACTGTTGTTTGGTACGTGTGTGGCCAAGAAGTTGCAACTTCTAAATAAACGTTTATGCAGCGAACGGCGCGGAAACTACAAATAATGCTGCGCATCGCTGTAAAATCAATCTGCTGAAATACACAGGAAAAGATCTCAGTAGTTTTCTGAAGCGACGGTTTTTCTTCAATACGAAACACGCTGAACCTAAGAAATTTTTTTCGCAATTTAAAGAAGGGAATCCTTCCTTAACCCATATACAGAATCGATTCCCCTCCTAGCCTAAACGGTTGTATACTTCGCAGGACAAAACTGTTATCACAAAAACATAAACACCGTTTTGCTGCGCTGGATCAACTGCATGAACAATCTTACACCACACGGAAATGTAATAACCACGTAAATGTGTACTGTACTTATTTTGCACCAAATAAACACTAAATTTATACAATGCAAATACATCCTGGTAATTTAATGGTCCCTATATTTATTACAAAAGAAAAAGAAATTGCGAAAGTTCTAGCCCTTCGATCCACAATCTGGCAGTGTGCATTTTAAATGAATTTTTCGTGACCATGGAAATTTTTAGGATAAAATATCCATTCTCACAATATACAGGCGCCTCCGTAGTCAGGTGGGAAGGAGCAGCAGTGCGTAGTACACGCTTCTTGATTAGACCGGGGTTCGAGCCCGTCACCACCAAATACGGAGGATGCGGAAAGGTCAGGGAATGACCACCGCATATTCCCGGAGCAATATGGCCTTAGTTGCTAATGCTCCTAAAAATATATATATATATATATATATATATAAATCACTATTCAAATTATCATATCTAAAGCCATCAGTCGACACAATAATAGCGGGAGATTTTAATTTGCCTTTTCCGAAACACAGGGAGGCCAAGAAAGAGCTGGATGCGACATTGGGTGCATTGCACTTAACGCAGCTTCCGACACCAGTGACAAGGGGAATGCAGCAACTTGACCTGTTGTATCATAGTTCCTTAGACATAAGGCTAGCGCAAAACTGCATAAAATTTAAGTCGGACCACAATCCCATTGAAATAGAAGCAGCACTGAAGATAAACAAATACATGCAGGGTAACCACACGAACTGGGAAAAGCAAAGTAAGTATCTTTTCTCCGTGAAGTATATTAATGCAGAGGTCATTCTCAGTCACCTGACTAGTTACAACTGGAATGACCTGCAAGAAAAGCCAGTAGACGAAGCTTTAGAAATGATCACTAAAAAGCTATACCAAACAGCATTGGAAGGAGCAGCAAAAGAAATCAAAATATCTGAGAGAACAAAAGAATGGTTTAACCCACAACTGAAAGCAAGTTTCCTCAGGAAGCAAAAACTGTATAGAAAATGGCAAAGAACGGGTCATCCTGCCGATCACATTCGTTATAAGAAAGAAAGAGCACATTTCATCAAAGCAAAACGACAGGCACACTGCAGTGTTGTTCATAATAAACTAAAAAGAGCAAAAAGAATTACTAGCAATAGAAATAGCACAGAGAATATGACCGAATGCATTTTCAAGGAATGGGCTAATAACACTTTTAGTAACCTGCATGGACTGAATCAAATTGAGAACACTGATAATGGTAACAAAATTTTTGAATTCCTGAAAGATTTAACCAAGCGAAACCATTCGGCAATAGAGGAACCAACAAGACCTCCTTTGAGTGAAATACAAATCACCAAAGAGAGCGTAATGAAAGCAATCAACGGTCTGCCCAATAAGGCCACTGTTGGACCAGACAAATTTCCAATGTTCATCCTTAAAATAAGTAGCCCATTTATAATAGATCTATTACTGCACATCTATCAGGAAATCATTAGGTCAGGAGCTTTCCCGCAAGCCTGGAAAAATTACATTGTAACCCCAATACCAAAGATTAAACACCCAAAATTGGCTAAGGATTACAGACCAATTTCTGTCAGTTGCACCCTACAGAAGGTATTCGAAAAAGCACTGCTTCCCACCATCAATCAACACTGCTTCAGCCATAGACCACCACATTTGCACTCAGTTATTTCGGGTAGATCAACAATAACAAACTTACTGGAAACCCTTTTTCGCGTGCAGAAAGCACTAAATGAGAAAAAGCAAATCGATATTATTTTTTTGGATATCTCCGCAGCCTACGACAACGTCTCAATTCCAGCGCTCATTGCGATTTTAAAGAATTATTTTAATGTAAGAGGAAATCTGTTAACTATAATAACCAGCCTGCTAGAACATAGAAAACTTATTGTTAAGCACCAAAAGCTACAATCTTGCTTTACCATCTCGCGAGGAGTGCCACAAGGGGGAGTTCTTTCGGCTACTCTCTTCGCGGCCGCCCTGGAGCCGTTTCTTGCACGGTACTACAATTTTATAACATATGCTGATGATGTAAAATTCTTCATCACTTCCAAAGACCATGAATCAGCAGAAGGTATTTGTCAGATGGCAAATAGCACAATCAGAGAATTTGAGAGCTACCTGGATTGCATCGGGCTCCGTATTAATGCGCAGAAGTCTGCCCAAATGACCATAACTTGCAAGCAGAATAAAAATGACATCTCGATCTCTGTGAACGGGTCTAATGTGGAAAAAGTGCACTCTCACCTGGACCTGGGTCTTAAGTGGGATGACAGACTCACCTTTGCTCAACACTTCGCCCATATGAAGACAAAAATATTCGCCGCTTTATGGGCTACCAGACAGGAACTGGTAGGAATTAGGGATCCTCAGCTAGCGACCAAGTACATTTTAATGTGTGTCCTGCCAATTGCAATGTATGCCTCGCAAATCTGGTCATCAGCTCCAGATTCACATTATAAGTCCGTCCTTGGGATCGAGTACTGGTTCTTGCGATGGCTTAACAGAGTTGCTGGCCACCCTTTTACTATCTCAAGGGCCATTCTCTACTCAAACCTTAACATCACACCCTGGATGCAGCGGACAATTAACAGGAACATACACACTCTCGCACAAATGCTCACAGGCAGAGTGGATGCTCCAGTCCTGGATAATATTCTAGTCAAACCGCGTGCCACTGCTAGACGTTGCGGAGAAGTAAATAATCCACTGCGTTCAGTCCTGAACAATCTTAGTAGCCTGCAAAGATTCTTCCCATCAAATGCAGCGAAAATATTTAACTCACTACACATAGATGCCGAAAAACTGTGTGAGGATGCAACATACCGGAAAGAGATCTTCCAGGATTCGTATAGACTTACCAAAATATGAATCGGCTGCAAAGTACCAAAGAATTTAGAGTAAAAGAGAAACTTTCTGCTTTAAGAACAATAATAATTTGTTGACTGTAAAAATATACCTTCTGTAACAGTTATGTTAATATGTATGTTATAGATGGAATTATTAGTGAATTGTAAATATATCAGTTGTATAATGTATGTACAGAATCATCAATGTGTAAATACTGTATATATTAAACATAAAATGTGTATATAATATTTCGGGACGAGACTACGTGTTCAGTATATGTAACCCACTGCACGTAGTATCTCGTACCCTGATATGTACTTAGCACCCTCCTGGCACTTTGCCGTCCCGGGGTGGTTTCCTTATGGAAATAAACTGATAATAATAATAATAAAATAATATTAGGGCCACCCGTAATTTCTTATATATGCCCGTATATTGTATTATGACTGTAAATTGCGTGTGTATTCGCAGGTCGATTTGCCTGTTTTGGTGGGTAAAAAGACCTTGCTATCTACACCTGAAACCGACTAACTCAGCCACAGAGTAAAAAAAAAAATCCATTAAATTTCCTCGCGTCATCACGGGATTGGAACCGGGGCCTTTTCCACCCGGTGTGGGGAGGACGGTGACGATACCACTGTGCTAGTACCCGCGCAGACCATAAATCATCATTACTGGAACAACAGAAGTGGAATGCAACTTCACTTGCCTCGGATTATCTTTTCACGACCGAAATGATCCTGGGTCACCATGCCATAGCTCTGTAATGCATGAGGATTAACACCATCATCTCAGCAATTAGAAAGTGAGGTAACCATTTGATCCTTAGCTATCGCCACCCCGGCATGCAGTAAATGAAAATAAATGAATGCTGACAAGCACATTATTCCTAAGCGCTTAAAATAATTTGTTAGCTTAATACTGGAAATAATTTAGACTTTTTGAGACTATCACTTTCACCTCTGCCTAGCTGAATTAAAAAGCTGCTTAAAAAACCTGATTGAAATAAATTTCGATCGGGAATTCATCCTTACTCGGAGAAGCTTCATTTCATTTTCTAAGTGAACCAATGTGCCAGAAAAATTTTAAAACTGTTTGTCCTGAACTGATATGCATTTCCTGGCTCTCGCTATCTATCTGTTGCAACATCTTGTAGGGCCAAAAAAAGGAAAGATAATTTCGTATATTTTTGAGTTTGGGAATATAAATAGCGAGAAATGTGTCAGCATAAAAATAAGAGACAGGGTCTCGACTTGAAAGTGAATCGGTAACGAATTACCGACAAATTCGGTATAAATTTCAAATACATGGATTCTGACCAAGGCAATTAAGGGTATGGGATGTCGGTATTTGTGCGCATAATTAAGCATATGCTTCGGTCGAACTGTCTGTCTTTTTGCGAAAAACGTGAGTTTTCGGGAAACAAAACTGTTCAACCACCCGGAAACCGACTTATTCGGCCACTTGTGAAAAAAAAAAAAAATTATAATAATAATAAATAAATTCCTGGCATAATTTACGGGATGCAAACTCAAGACTTTTCCACCCTGCGTGGAAAGGCTTCAGTTTGCATCTCGTGAATGACGTACACCCCCAGTGATTATAACCATTGTACTACCAGCAAGGGCCACATAACAAGTAAATGGCAGTACAAATGAAAAGTAGGATTTAAAAGGCCTGCTACGGCTAAATGGAAAAGAATGGAATATGAAAAGCACAAGATCCCTTCAACAGAGGTGTGATAAATAAAAATCAATAAATATTTTCATTAAAGGCCCTCAGCGAAGTGTTTTCTCATAATTGTAAGTATATTATGTCATTAGAAGTATGTGTTCACGGACAAATTTGCATGGTATGTGGACTGAAACACTCAGAATAACTCAAAGCAGAACCCCACTTCTGCTGAAATCAGCCAACTACAACCACGAATGAAGAGGATTTTAAACATTCCTCCAGTCATCAAGAGCAATCTAACCAGAGCTCTCCAAACGAGTGGAAGAAGGCGATGTATCATGCCAACTAACTGTCACGAACGATTGAAGATGTATGATAGTAATTTTTTCACATTGAAGGCGTGGCCATTCACCAGAAACGAAAAGAGTAGAATATCCAGAATGAACTGGTAGAAATAATGCGAAGCAATGAAATGCACAGAATAACATGACATCAATTCCAAGCCAGGAGACTCCCTCAGAACATATGGACAGTGAGAGGAAATCGCAAGTCATTTTGATCTAACCTTATTCACCTAACCCAAAAAACAATTGACAGAACTTATTTTCTTGCATTGTTGGCTACTACTAATACTAATAGCATAGACATCATAGAAACGAGTTGTTTCCCCATTTTTTTCCGAAGAAGGCTCAATGATATATTGCAACACCATTCCCTGCACTAATGAACTTTTTGGAAATCCTATTAATAGAAACAGTGTGGAAGCTATATTTTGACTCATCGAAGCAAAGCCACCAAGGAGTTCTCCTCATTCATAATGGAAACAAGTACGCATCCGTTCCTGTAGTCCATTCAACTCACTTAAAAGAAAATTACGAAAATGTTGGGGTTTTTTTTTTTTGAAAAAATTCAACTACAAAGATCATGGTTGTCTAGGGTATAGAGATAAAAGTAATTGGTCTGCTACTCAGCCAACATCTTACTTACACAAAAGTGCCTAGCCTCCTAGCTAGCAGAAAAACATTTCATTGAGTTACACTGGTCACACAGAAAATAGTAAGCCAAAGCTCTCTCCCAAAAATGCACGTCACAGCCTAATCTGGTACAGAACATGGGAGCACTAGACATAATTGTAAATGGATATACAATAATATGCTGTGTACAATAATACCGCAGAACGTGATGCGAAGTAACAAATCACGTTGTGAAAGCCAAGCCAGGCCAGGCATTTGATGGAGGCAGCTGGATGTGCCGTTTGTCCAAAGAACGGTACAACCCCGATTATATTACAAACAATTCTGTGTGTCCTTCAGAATATCATATCTATCTAAATGTCCCCGGATTAGCATTCTAATCGCTGCCTCTAAGATTTTCCTATGAAGTCAGACTAACTAGTCAGCAGTTACCAACTTCACTCCTAGAACAGATTTTATGTATTGGCGATACATTGGCATTTCTCCAATCCAAAGGAATCTCCCCTGAGTCCAAAGATGCCTCATAATTCCGGGAGCTTTACTTGTCTTTAGGCTGAAAAGTTTTTCTAATAAACAATCATCTGTAACTATGACATCACTAATTTCATATGGCTCAACCTCACTCACATATCCTCTTCTCAGTATGAAGGGTCTTCCGTTAGTAAAGACAGATGCAAAGTACATGATCAGTTCATCCGCAATATCAGCCAGATTGTCTAACACACCCAGTGCATAAGGGTCCAATCTGATTGCTTTTTTCTTCCTTCTATTCACATAAAAAATTCCTTGTTCCTATTCTTTGCTCGCTTAACCAATGCTTTCTCATACGCAGCCTTGCCCCCCTAACCTTATTTGTGGTACTATTACAGATCAATTTGTAACTGCTATAGGCTTCAATACTTTTTTTATCTGTAACTGCCCCATGCTATCTTTTTCTGGTCTGTTTGACCAGCCAGCTTCGCAGTCGTCAGCAGTTCGTCGCCAGCTTTTCATTTCGGCATCTTACTCCTGCAATATTTTCTTAAAGGTATGTATGCTTTCATGGCTTCAGTGATTTTTACTTTAAAAGTATTCCATAATTCAAATCTGTTTGCCAACACCGACAATCCGCCCAGTTCATAGATTCTACATGGCACTTTAAACTCTCAAAGTTCCCTCTTCTGAAGTGAAAACCCCTTGCCTTTATCTTTAACTACTGCCAACATTTTTCTTCATGTTCCAGCATACTATTGTAGGATCGTCTCAACAGACGATTGCATGCTAATCTCACCCCTAGTACTTTCTCTAACATGTTGGTACTAATAATAATCATTTAGTTTATTTTAAAAAGTTTTTCCCCATTGTTAGTTTCCCTCCCACTTATTGAAATCATTCTGGGGCAGATTAAAGTCACCCATAACAAGACATTCACGCTTGCTTGCCCATCCTATCTGCATGTAAAGACTCTCATCACATTCTGGTCTTTGCTTCCAACTAACTCACACCACACAGATTCTATGCTGGAAGATGTAACTTCAGACTCAGCAAAAGCTCTCCTCGCGCTCAGGCTGCTTTTGATAAGAAGCATGACATCTCCACCCCTTCTATCTTCCCTATCTTTCCTAAATGAGTTATACATACCTTAGTGGAACTCATCATCACTAATTTCCGGGTGGCATCATGTTTCTGTTAGCCCTGTTATATCATCATTAGTTGTCCTAACCAGGAGTTCAAATTCAGCCATTTTATTGCAAAACTCTCGACATTACTCTATACACAGCTGAAACTAAGTAATCTTCTATAGTTTACTACCCTGACACACCCTTGAAGTTATTTAGGTTTGTATCCCAAGATATATCTTCCCTTTCATTTGAAACGTTGGTACCCTTAGAACATCTTATCAATGTCGGCTGTTGTGGCAACAAACAAGAATTCATGAGGTGAGTGCAAGCATTACTTTGACCCATATCATCAGATAAACGCGGATCTAAATAACCCTTCTCCATCCCCCAACTAGCAGCTTCCCTGAACCCTTAGGATATCCTTAATGATACTGGCAAAAATCCTCGCACCACCTTCGTTCAAATGAATACCATCCCTACAAAATAGATTCCTACTACCAACAAATGCGGGCCACGTTGATAAAAATTTCCCCCATAGAGCTTTGCAGATTCCCTGAAGCCTTGAGGTAATCCAGAAAGTTTTTAGCATATAGTCCCTCCTATCGTGTCTGGGCAGAAGTGCAGGTACATACGCATTCTGACCTAACTCGCTGCATTTTTAGCATAGTTCTGGATTTCTCCAATAGATGGTCAGGTCGTCTACACTTATATCATTAGCAATCACAATCTGTTGGCGGCAACATCAATTGTTGCTCTTGGTAAACACACTCTGGTCCACCTCTCTAGCTGTTAGCGCAGTTTCTGGCACGGCATTGACCTTCTGTATGGCTCTCTCTATTATAATCAACGGATCTTTGGCGGCCTTAATATGGTTCCGTGTGTGAATTAGTGAGATTAAGATATGTGGAATTGGCGAACTTTGAAGACACGTTCATGCCTTTGCAAACCGTTCACGGAATATGGCTGCTTGAAATGGAATTCACCTCACTGTGCTACACTTGTGTGTGGATTAAAACGTCCCAGATGTTGCTTAAAGGCAGGTTAGACAGAGGCCGTCCCCCTCAAATAAAATATAAAGGACAAGTTATTAAATACAGTTCAACTACAAAATACTTGGGAATTATTCTGGATGATGGTTTGAGTTTTATACCCCATGCAAAATACATTAAAGAAAAATGCAAGTCATTATTATCTAGATTAAGACAAGTAACACGACAAGAGTGGGGCGTTAAAGGTCACTCACTGAGATTGTATTATAACTGTATATTCCTGCCCATTATCACATATGGTGCTGGTGCCTGGGGTTATAGGGCAACCAAGTGTGCCATTGTCAAACAGCTATTACAAGCACAGCGTGCTGCCCTTCTTATGTTATCCAGAGCTTGTAGGACAATTTCTACTGTAGCTTTACAGCTCCTGACAGGAAGGATGCCAATACAATATGAGGTCCAGTATAGATATTTGAGATACCACCTGAAAAAGGCACATCCTACTTCTCTTGATAACGTGGAACTTGACCTGAATGTTCCAATAACAACAGAAAAGGAAAGATTGCGCACTATTTATGTAAATAAGTGGCAGGCTGACTGGTCTGTATCGGAGACAGGAAAGGTGACAAGAGAGTATTTGCCGAATGTAAGGGAATTCAGGAAAAGGGAACTATTGTGGTTTGCTCCTGGACTATATGGAACATACCTTTTGTCCGGTCATGGCAGCCTTAATAGCAAGCTGTATAAACTTGGACTGTCTCCTTCCCCTCTTTGTCTCTATGGAGGTGAAGAGGACGCAGATCACATCCTTTTGGAGTGTCACTATTATACCGACTTACGGAATGAACTACAACTCATTACTGGTTTTTATGACAGGGAGAATAAGCCTTCTTTGATCCAATCACAAGATGCATTTGAAGCTTTTAACTTATTTGCAACACGAGCATTTAAACGACGAGAGGAAACGAGAGCTGCTGCCCTGAGATAGCCTGAACCCGGATCAAGAGAAAGACTTGAACAACGACTGAAATTATCTCTGAAGACTTGAACAAGGACTGCATTATTTCTGATGACTTTCAGACTTTCACAAGAACTGCTAACCAGAAAGAATTCATAAATATAAAGTATTTCAATATTTCAAAGAAGCTTCAACTGCTACTTCCTGCATTTTGTCTCACGAACTTGAGGTGATACATCATGATGGAAACTAAATCCTTATTGATTGGAATGACGAACCTACTGTGTTAGAAATCAAATAGTGTTTATAGTATGTAGTTTGACTCTAGTGCTTCAGCTGTGCCATACCATTGAATACCTATCTAACAATGAAATTAAGCGATTGCTGCAACTACCGAACCTTTTTCTGGTCCGTTGTAGAGTTCTGATATGCCTTTGTTCTAACAGGATTTCCTATCAAACGATGGGAGTGCCAAAGAAATCTTCAACGTTGAAAGAGCTACCCTTGAAGCTGAAGGATCTATTGAGGATGCGCCTCGACATCTCCTAATCCTGCTCACAGGATAGGAATTGCTAATCCTAAATTAGGATAGGATTGCACCGCGACATGTGGTTTCTACAAAGGCTGAAAATTGCCTCCACCTGTTTTTTTTTTTTTTTTTTTTCTCTCTCTCTCACTTTTATCTTTTCTCAATTTCTCTTAACTTCCTTTTATTACGGCGGGTCCCTTCTCTGACCTCCGCTGCACTTCTTTCCTTCCGCACCACCCTAACTTTTCCAGCTATTTTTATTTATTTTTTATTTTTTTTTATTTTTGTTTTATTTTATTTTACTATTATTATTATTATTTTATTTATTTATTATTTTATTTTATTATTTTTTTTTCTCCTAACTTTGCCTATCCTGGAACTTTGTTTCGGTATAGACTAGCATGAAGGTAGAAGATCCTGGCCGCCTCCACGTGGCGGGGATGGGGGGTGGGAAGCTGTGACCAGGTGTTGCTGCTTCCCACTTGCTAAGAGCCAGGTACCGGCCGACTACATAACAACAGAACACATCATAACATTTACACACCCAACACACTACATACAAATGGCCGGTTCTGGCGTGAGCCTCAAAACAAGAAGTAGTAGCGGCTAATGGGGGAAACCCTGGGGTTCGCCACAACAACACATGAATATCCCCTGAAATATCCCCCTGTGTGTGTGGATTAGTCTGCGTGATTAGCACAGTGGTATCGTCACCGTCCTCCCCACACCTGGTGAAAAGGCCCGGGTTCGAATCCCGTCGATGACGCGAGGAACTTTAGTGGGCTTTTTTCAGTCCGTGGCTGAGTTAGTTGGTCTCAGGCGTAGATAGCAAGGTTTTCCCCCCTCAAAAACTGAGGTTTTTTCGTCCAGCAAAACAGGCAAATCGACCAGAGAACACACGCAATTTACAGACACGAATACGGGTTAATGTAATCATTTACGGGTAACCCTAATATAGTAATTTGATTTTTTTTTTTGTGTGTGGATCAGCTCACTCGCAGATACGATTTTAATTAACCCTGACAGCTTCTTTGAATTTAAACCAAGAATTGAAGGACTAACTAGTCGTCCCCGCCTTGACAACAAATTCTAGCGTGTAACACCAGTGATATCTTATCTCTGATCTGGATGTACGAGTTGCTATAACAGAAACTCCTTTTTTTTTTACTTGATACGATACCACCTAATACGATACATTTTGTTTAAAAATCTCGTAAAGAACTGGCTATGCCCTTACGAAAGCAGCCAAAAAAATTATAGGAATATATATTTTTTGTTGGTGTATTTATTCATTTGAGAGTAAGGATACCCACTGATCTCCTTGGCCGCTTCTTGTAGCATAACTGTAATGCTGCAGCCTTATGTTTTCTTCGCATTTAAAATTGATAAATTCCCCAGAGCTTTGCATAGATCACGAATGCACGTATCGGTAAATACCTGTTAACGGACGTAAAGGTCTTCTCTCCTAGAAAGGTATAAAGTATATTCTTGGGTGAAAGGAGATGTGTAGAATCCGGTCAGTTCATCAACCATCTGCTGGAGATCGTTTATGCTGATCCTGCTGGTCCCTGCAGTGTGTCAATACGGCTCATTTCATTTCATAAATTTTAGAAGTAGAGTTATTTTCTTTTTGTATTTATTCCGTAATGTTCAGAGCAGCGATAAAATCGTCGCTTGCCACTCTTTTTGGAGAGGTCTGAGTTCGATTTCTGTCTGTGCGATTGGAGGAATTAAGTGGCCTCTTCAGTTGAGGTCGTTAGTTAGCAGATCTCAGTTATCCCAGGTTTTTCAGCTCATACAGCATGAAAATCGGCATGTGATATTTGAACACACAAAAGATGCGCAGTTAGTATTAGGATTACTTAATAAATATGGAGGGGAGTGAAGCAGGAGATAACTTACTGAAAGAAGTGGAATTGCTTCTTTGTGCACAGTTGCGGTAATCATACCATGGTATTGCTCTAGAAGTGAAAAAATTACCATATAAATACCATTAACTGAAAAATGTGTATCGGTAAAGTCATTACGCAGACATATGGGAAATCATGCTCTCTACTCCTAGAGACCTCTCAAAGACCTCTCAAATTCGGGTTTTCCCAAAAATTAAAGGACGGTTGGCAAGTATTCTTCATTCCTACCATGTCATTTTCATACAGGGTAACTCGTTCTCACTTAAATTGGGCTCATTGAAAAGGGCTCAATAAGTTCCTTTTGTTATCAACAGTATTCCAAACGGAGTATTATAACCACTCTCCTAGCAGGAAAGAAACAGAAATAAACTCAGTTTCAAATGCGGAAATTATATTATTGCAAACCGATCAGCAGCAGTTTCCAATGACATCAACACACATAAGGCACTCATGATAACTTAAATTTCTTCTCCAGTGATGTCTTTGCCATTCAGAATTTCTGGCCACGCGGTAGCGAGGGCTGCAATTTTGAATAATTTTGGTTTCTCCCACCGGATGAAAAACCTCCATTCGAATCCTGTAAATTACACGAATAATTTTTTTTACGGGCTCGCTTTCACAACGTGGTTCAGTTTGTCAGTCTCACGTGAGGGGGGAGCATGTTTTGTTTTGTTTTTTATTCCCGGAAACTGTTTTTTTTTTTGTGGAGCAAACAGAATACTGGTCGAGGGATACACTCAAAGCCTTTGTTGCTTTTTGCGCTTAACACATCTCATCACCTACCAGGGCGGGCAGTTTTACATTGTTCATAACCAAGCACTCAGTGAAGGAGTTTGCCAACCAGTAGACACTTAACATAAATGGGTTGCTAGCTCTATGCTATGTACATAAATGATACTTTGGCATTGCATGTAAGTTAGAATTAATCTAATGATTAGTCGCTTTTAAAAAGTAGATTTTCACTTTGCATTTCAAAATTATGACTATAAACAGTTAAAAAATGAAAAATGAGTATTTTAGAAAGCAGAAAAAAAAATTATATTATAGAAACAGTTCCACCAATAGATGTAACTGGAAAAAAAAAAACATTTCACTGTAAGATGTTACAAGGAAATGTTTTTTGAGTAACTGCATTTTATACTAACATAAAGTGTTGCAAAACGGAATCGTAATAGAGCTTAGAATACTTGCAGAGCAGTTTTGATGAAATATATTTTTACGGGTCCTGACAATCTCTGTGTATTGCAATTCGTTTTCCGTAATACGGAATTAATTCAGTAGCGAACAAATCGTATTCCAAAAGATACATTTTCCTCTTACACACAACTGGGGATACAGAAAATAATCTCTCACAAAAGTTCCCTTAGTTTGTTCCATGAAGACTCTTTCTCAGTGTCTAATTTTTAGACACTGAAAAAGAATTATGAGCTTTCTCAATGGTACCGAAATATTTTTCCTTTGCTGAAATGCTACTGCGCGTACTGAAGGGCACTACCTCACAACATGAGTGGTGTCTCTGTCGGTTGTTGTTATTAGATAGGGATAATGCAACAGAGATACCTCCAAAAAAAAAAAAAAGGTAAAATAACTGTAGTCTTTTTTTATAAAAAAAATGCTTTTGATAGTGGATTAACATTTCAAGAATTTTTACGTATGCCATCTCATATGTAATCACTTGATAAATATCTAATCAGGTACCACTTCTAAGTAAAACTTATTTGCTCTTACCCAAGCTATATTAATCCTTGTAATTTAATATAAAATCCCCTGTTTACTTTCTACTTTTTTCCCATTTTGATTTCGAAATTCAAAATTCTAATCGCAGCAGAAAAATAATGCGAGAGTTCATTGGTTATTGTTATAGGGATTTCTACGCACTGCCTCTTTGGTCACAGTTGTTGAGTTTTAGGCGCATCAGCAACTTAGACCGTATTGCGCCATTGTGTATTATGTCTATAGAAGTGTGTGCGTGTGTGCTGATGGGCGAATTTGCATGTTGTGCGGCTGAAAAACCGGAGTAACTCACGGCAAGGGGGGGGGGGGGAACTCTATTACTACTTCCTAAGATCGGCTAATTAGAGCTTAAATTAAAGAAGACTTTATAAATTCTTGTATTCTTCGACGAGAATCGAACCTTTCCATTAGCTGTGTGTGTGTGCGTGTGTGTTAAGCTAAAAAAGCAACTAAGGCTCTATGCGGCTTCAGTACGCTGTGTCAGAAAGCCTTTTTCGATCGGTTTGTTGGACGAAATATCAGAGTTTCCAGAATTAAAAAAAAAATCATGACCATCATGAAGCCTATCGAACTCAAAATGACTTGTCTGACTTGCATTGTTAACTACCATCTCGTCCTTTATTCTACCTGCAAATAGAATCTTTAATTGCAGTATAATATGCATACGATTAATCCAGTCACGGCATGGTGCCATGGTTTCCAATAACATATATAATTAAATAATTACAGTAAACTAATAAATAAACACATAAATTGCATTCAGATATTACACGCATTACTATAAGTTCATATAAAGTAACTTTCAACATCGGAACCTTTATTCTCTCGTTTATATCACGAGATCTCAGGACCATCCACCACCTTCATCCCTATATACTTCTACGAAGGTTGCTTCGGATTACGGGCGTTTTAAATTGCATCGATTTCGTGATGATAACCAAATTATGGAAGAACGGCACGAGGAGTGTATTGGCACTCTGTGTGATACTTTAATCTCCGTGAGGCATTATTCGTGACAGCTTCATGCCACAAGTCTCTATGAACGAAGCACGTGATGTTTTTTTTTTTTTTTAATTTGTTGTCTGACGAATTAATATAGAGACGTGCTGCTTAAATCACTTATAAATGTAATGGAAATTAAGTTTTAGAGTGTGAGTTATGATGTGTGCTCTTGTAAACAAACTACCTGCTTGTAGATAACAAGAGTTTCATTAACGATGCTGTTAATTTTCGGTGTCACGCTTATCGACCCAGCGAAATTCAAAGGCTGTACGAAAGGCACAGCGTAATAATACGAGATATCAGAGAATCTAAAAACATCTTTGCCTAACTGAATCTTGTTTTGAAATTTGAAGACGTACGTGCATTTCGAATTAAAAGAATTCATTCCTCCAATCAGCGCACAGCAATAAACGTAATATCCAGTGCTTCAGCTACAATATAGAGGTATATGGACAGTCTATGTGATATGAATGAAAAATGAAATAATAATTGCTTGATTTCTGTTAATCTGGTTTTAATGAAGTTAGGGAACGATAAATCGTTCTAAAAGAGCTAAATATAAAAGCTCATTAAAATATAAAATAAATATAAAATTTCATGAAAAACTAAAATAAACGTAAAATTACGGACGGACAAAGAAATAATTACCAGATTTCTGCTGGGCTGATTTTAATGAAATTTGGTATAGATTGAGAGATCGTTCTAACAGGGCCAAATATAAAATGCTATGAAAGGACTAGCGGATGAAAGGACAAGGTGAAGACGATAGGCGCATATATGCTAATACGCCTAAAAATTATTACAAGTCAATATCCCAGTATGTTAACAACAGGGAGAGCGCTGAGCACCTTGACCAGTGAGTTCCGTGGGAAAAGTTATTTTTATAGTGAAAAACATCGAATTTCGGATCGCAAATGGTATTGGATGAAAGAGGGAATTGGACTGGAAGTACAGGTAACCATTTGCGAATTTTCGACAACTATTTTTAGAGATACGAACGTTTTAAAAAAAAAAAAATTCCTATGTAAACCAGCACAGCAATATGCTGGCAGCATATGCTTAGAATAAGCGTTTTCATTGGAGTGGACCAAGCTCTTGGGAAGTCCTAATAACCTACAAAATAATCTCTATTACCCTCATAAGATTCTGTAGTTGTTACCCATAAAAAATGATATTTTTACATAGTCTAGAGATATTTTATATGTTCTTTTCTCGCGTTTCCGATCGATTAATATCGTCTACGCCATATTGGTCGCCATCTTGGATCGGTAACGAGTGAATTGCTTAAAAGCTGTTTAATATTGCGTGCTAGGTGAAAATAATTACCAATTAAGTCTGATACTGAATGTATAAGGACACAGGAATACTTGCGTAAACCGATTGTTAAGTATAATATGAAATATTTATAGATATTTGAAAAGCCCTGGGGGTACGTGGTCGTAACTGAAGTCTAGTGCTGTCGTAACCACAAAAACTAAAGATTTTCGGGAAACGTTTTAGGGGAAAAATTTGATAGGATCTTGAATAAACAAATATCGTTAAAAACAGGATGGCTCCCTCTATTAAACGAATCCCTCAGAAAAAATTTAAGACATTGGAGGTTTTACAAGTGTCAAAACATGCTTCACAATTTTAAGCCTCTCCAAGCCTTAAACTCTAAATATGAGGGCCGCCGTAGCCTAGTGGTTAGGCGCGCGGGTGCATAAGTACACGTGCCTTGAGTGACCGGGGTTCAAGCCCGTGACTACTGAATACGGTGCTGTTTCTTGTATTCTGTCTATCTTGTGAACTCCTCTGTCCGTTTGGTCGTCCCGGAGTATAAACAGAAAATAATAAAAATAAAAAAATCAGTACCCAAAATGTAACAAGTGGGGAATAGCCCAAATCTTCGACAGTGATTTGTGTGAGAACCAGTAGGGCTACGGACTTGTAGCAGGTATTGTTCACCAGCATTTTACAGCTACAAACTGATAAAAGGAATTACGACCCCGATTATCCTGAACTTTTGCTGATATGGATAGCAGAAATGACAAACTGAAAGAAACTCAGCCAAAAGAGCAGGACGACGAGATAAACCCACTAGAACAACAGGAGGACATGGAGTACGCCCGTTCAGGGACCCCTAACGCAAAACAAGCGTAAAAGCAAAAAGCCGGTAGTAGCGAAAACAGAGCGGGAAACACGTGTCAATGCTAACAAAGAAACAAACGAGGAAAAGCAGCAGGAGACTCTCCCCCCTATGAAAAGTTGCTGGCACTCAAAACAGCACTGGAATGAATCTTTAAAGAACCGAATAACACGATAACCACCTTCGTGAGGTCGCAAATCGTCACAACCTTTAACAAGACGAGACTATCCTCTTCAAAACCAATGTGGAGAATAAAAAGGCCACCATGAGGCTGCAGGTCTATAATGACCGTGTGGTAAATAAAATGCAACACATATGCCGAAACGCTGAGGAGTAACCAAAATCATGGAAAACAAACTCAGAGCTGGCCCCAAAAATGGAAGCAACCTCTCTTGAAGACACCCAACTCTTATAAAAGAATTAGACCTGTGGCCACAGATGGCACCCAGGAAAAGAGAACCAGTGAAGAATTAAAGACAACCGTGATGAAGGAACTAAAGGATAATCTCAAAGCTACTAAGATAAATTCCATCCGGAAAAAAAACGAGGAATGTAGGACTCGTTATTGAAACGGAAGGAAACGAAGACGTACAGACTATAATGGATAACCCAAAAATTGCCACCTTGGGTTTGACTGCAGAACTGCCAAAAAAAGAGAGGACCTGCTATCATTGTCTTTGACATAGACAAAGACCTAACGCGGGAACAGTTAGCCAGAGATCATAAGCAGAAATCTGAGAGATATCCCCCCCCCCCAGCAACTACAGGAACCACGAATCCTGATGCAGCCCAGGTACTGCACCAGATCTTGGGCAGGACCAAACAGAAACTGGGTCCTAGAGCTGGCTTCGACTATCTGGCAGCAACTAAAGAGTCAAGGTAGAATTGACATTGAATGAGGATTACATCGATTCTGGGAGCATTTGACAATCCCGAAATGTTTCGGTGTTGTAAACACGGCCACACAACCCATACGTGTACGCAAACGGAATCAACTTGCAGTCACTGCTCTGGCAGGGTACATGAACATAAAGCATGCCCAAACAAGGAGCAAGATCCAATCTGTACAAACTGTAAGGCAGGGAAAATGGACCACTCGCATTCTATCAGAGACCCGAACTGTCCAGTTTATCTTAAAGTAAAAGGGTTATACCAGTCACGAACCCGGTATGGAGAGACGCCCTAAAAAGTACAACAGATCCAAAATTGCAATAATACAGCACAATGCGCAGAGAGCTAGAGCAGTGGCTCAGCAACTTAGGATTATAGCGGACGACGAAACAGCTGACGTCCTACTATTACAGGAACCGAACACCCACTCAAAACGAGTGTGCTAATATCCGGCAGCATACAAAATAGTCCATGACGAGAGTGACACCCCATGGGCTGCAGTTGCGGTCCACAATCCCAATTACACTGTGACTAAAGTAACTCAGCTTTGTGCACCCTGGGCGGCATGTGCCCACATCTTAACGCAGTTGGGACAAATCTATGCTGTGGCCCTTTACAGCAAGCCGGGCGAGGACATCTCACCTATCGCCAGATACTTGCAGGCCTCGACCGACATGCTCCCTGATCAAAGAATCATTATTTGGGCTGATGTAAACTGCCGTATTCCAGCCTGGCACAGTCTGACCCCAGATAGAACAGGTACCAGAAATGGATAGATTTTAGAGGACTTTCTTTCAAATTCATGGTTCACTGTCCTGAACAGACTACACCAGATGCCTACATTTTGTAATACCCTGTGGGAGGCGACTATTGATGTCATGTTGTCCACGGGAAACCTTGAGGGGTACGTTGAGGATTGAATCGTCAGAGACTCGTGGATGACTTTCAACCATAGGGTGATTACCTGCCAAATCAGAAGATCTTTAAACAGGCTTCCCATATCTAAACAAATACTAAATTGTTTCCCCATTCGCCGGGCGAACTGGGAAAGGTTCAAAATGCCCGCTGCGGCCCAATACCTGGAAGCAACAAACCAGAACGGGGACCCAGATGAGAATCAAAAGAGGGTAACGGAAATAATACTTGCGGATGGTGAAGCACAATGAAGAGGAGAAATCCCAAACCCGGAGCGGTCCCTTGGTGGACTCTAGCAAGTCCAGCTGGCGAGATCCAGCAAGTCAGGAGAGAGACCATGAAAAGAAGAAAACTCTTTCAACGAGCGAGACGCACATAGCCTGCTGCTGAGGTCCAGATACTAAAGGAGCGCTATAGATAAGCAAGAAACAGACATACGGACGCGATAAACAAGAGCAAACGAAGCGTGTGAGAAAACTTGGCAACCATAACAGGAAATAGTGAGCCCTGGGGGTAGTTTATAGGATAATCACGAACAAACCCCCCAGAGGGGAAGTTATTTCTACCAGACTGACACCACATGGGAACCAAACCACCACATGGCAACATTCAATCACAAATATATATCTGGGCGCTATTTTCCCGAAGACTGCTGTGCCTACTTCGCCTAAACAGCATAGAATATGCCAAGAAAATGTCATGTATGCCACTGACTCCTGTGAACCACCATTCATGCTAGTTGACATCAAATCTGTGGGAAATCACATAAAAAATAATAAGTGCCCTGGCCTCGAATACCTCGAGCCGGAAGTAACAGAACTGATCCCCGAACTCCTCCTAAATCTGTTCAATAACTGTTTGAATCAAGGCATCTTCCCAAGAAACCGGAAGACCGCGGGAAGCTGATCCCAAAAAACCCCACGAAGCCTCAACAGCCAACCACCTACAGACCAATAGCTTTGCTACCGGTGATCAGCAAACTATTTGAGAGAATGCTATATGCCCGAATTGACTCACATTACAAGAGTGCTGAACTGCACATGTCTACCCAGTTCGGCTTTAAGCCCGAGTCCTCCACACTAGAGGCACTTCGACATCTGCTGCACGGTGTGGCCAGCTCCAACAGTAAATACTACCTAATTGATTTCGCCGGGGCGTTCGACACCATTTGGTGGCCGAGCGTCCTGACAAGACTAAGGCGAGCCAACCTTTCCTGAAACTTGTATTTTACTATCAAGTCTTATCTTAACCCACAGGAGTATTAGAGTCGTGGCACCCTATGGTAGGGTAAACAGTGAACAGCTATGCAGTGAATAGTTCCACTGTCTTCCTCTCCGACTTTTCGAACCGATCCCTCTGCCTAGGGCCCGAACACGAGTGCCTTCATCCGGCGCCACACTCGATGTAGTATGTTTAATATTTCTACTTGACATCTTCATCAACTATGGAGGTGAAAGTGTTCAGTCTTAATTTTTCCATCCAGTAGTGGGTTTTAGTCATTGGGAGAGACACCAGATGAGACTCTATCTTCTTCAGCCATCACTTTAACCCTCGGGGAAGTAGTCCGATGAAATGACTTTCACGATTTTTTTCTCCCTCACTATTTTTTCTTCTTCGCGTCGGAATTCGAACTCGAATTCATCCCATTGGTGTAGTAGTTGTTGTTGGGCTTTAGGAGCATCGGACCCATATAGTAATATTATAGTATACCTACAAGGAACTGCGGAAAGCCGCCATACTGAACACCTGTAGGATAGTCAGAGAGTTCCTCGAACAATAACCTAACCATAACAACTATCCCGCGTACCTGGTACCAGTACCAGTCGCGGAATGAAAAAAAATAATAATAACAACAATAATAAACTGTGTTGATTTGAACAATAGGGATACTGTGTAACACACAGCGTCCCTATTGCTCAAATGAACGCAATAATCACAGCATTTCTAAACGCAATTAAAAAAGGTATCTGATACAAAGTTTAGCACCTCGTACAAACTAGCATACTCTTCATTTAATTTTACCAAACAATCACAATTTGTTTCGCATCTGCTGCACAAATCGTTTTCCACATGAAGACTGGTCTACGTCCACACTGGTACTGATTTTCTCTACAGACTGACAGTAGCACTCTCGGGAGCCCACAAACAAGGGGAATACCCGTGATTAAAGCTGACTGCCGTTTCCCAGTTGTCCTTGTCGCTATCCGACAACATTCTGCTCTCACACTAATGTCAAAAGATACCACTGTTGTTTCTGGACGCACCGACGTTGACTCAGTGACCATATCCGAATTGTATATTTTTTTGAAGCAGCAGAGGGGTGCATTCATGGACTACGTTTGGCTGAAAACCATGTAGACATGATAGTATTTTATGCTTTATGCAGGGCGGCACCTGAACGTCAGTTAAACTCCGCCTTGGTACACTGTGATGAATACAGAACTCTGTAAGACGCCAGACACGTGTGTAGTGTTATGTTTATGTAGTGTGTGTGTGTGTGTGTGTGTGTGTGTGTGTGTGTTCTCACCGAGAAGGCGGTCATCTGGAAAGCCTGAGCAGGCTTTCCAGATGAATCTGGCCACAACTACACATGTACCGGGGCCACCCTAGAAAACTACGAACAAATAAATAAGAAAGGGGAAAAAATTAAATAAAAATAAAAATATGAAAAAAATAAATAAATTCCGCGCCCACAGGAAGTGAGAGATAAAAACCTATGAGTGACAGCTAAAAGTTAAAAAAGTATAATCATAATAATAATAATAATAACTAGGGAGCTGCGCTCGCTTCTTTTGATAAAATAAAATAAAATACTTACAGAAGCTTTCGACTCTGTGTGTCTCTTCCTCAGCTATGATTACATAAATGCATTACTATATCTATATAATATTGGTGTAGACAACTCTTAAAGAAAAACTACGATCGTAGTGTGAAAGGCATCATTTCATCTGTATCTCATATTGTGCTCATCCTTCACGAGTTACCAAGCGTTGCGTACCTCGAATAAGTAACTCTTCACTAATAGAGAAGACTATTGTCGCTTATTCTCGGTGGGCACCACCACCACCCAGACGGCACCATTTCAAAGCTAATTGGCTTTTAATTGGTGGGTGTCTTTCACACTACAATTGTAGTTTTTCTTTAAATATCTACATAATATCGGTATATCTACACTGATATTATATAGATATAGCTGGTTAAACGCTTAAAACATTATACCTTGTTGCATTTAGTTTATTTAAATAAATACGTTATATATGGAAATCAAGAATGGTACCGCGTGGTCATGTTAGATAAAAAGTATATATCTAATAAAGATAAAATTATATATCTAATCCCACATAGGCCAAAGGCCGATGATAGCCGTGTCAGCAGGTATCTTTACTAGGAAGGCAAGGAGACATCCCATAGTTCAGTGAGAAGGCATCTCCAGCGATCAAAGGCATGGTGAGCCAATTCTTGCAGGGACTGGAAATTTTCTCTGGGGCTCAGAAAGTTCGTTTCATTTCTAGGGTGAGTGACACCAGTGGAGTAAAAATGTTCTGTTGAAGATCTAGGTGTTGATAACAGTGATATATAATACGTTCCCATTCTTCTGGGGTGCCACAAGAACAGAGTGATGATTCAGCAAGGTTGAAAATAGTGACTTTGGCAATCACTATCTCTGGTGATTACCAGAGAGTAAGGAGAGAGAGAGAGAGTGTGTACAGATCAGGGTGAAACCATTTTTGACTGGGCTCTAATGTGGTAAAGGTGACGTTAGGAATAAACTTTAAAGTAACAACACCTTTAGAGGTAGCGGACCATCTGTCTTGCAAAAAAAAAAATCAAAAGATTGCAACAGCGCGTTTTCTGCCTTGAGATCCGAACTGACATTGATAATAATACTCAGGAAGATCACAGGGACAACATTCCTAATGTGGAAGCACAAGCCTCTGTACAAAGGGAACAGATCGAAGGGCAGACAGCCGTTAAGGATTTGCAAGGCAGGAGTAGATAGTCCTACAGGCCCTGCAAATTTCCAAAAGCATTTGACATTGAATGCCATGAAGTTTAGTCAGGACTGAAACCTTCTTAATATGCTAGCGCCTGGAGGCCGCACAGGCTCTCTAGCGTGTTAAGAAGGTTTGTTAAGAAGCACACCATAAGAACAAATTGGTAGAAACGCAGTTTTATAATACAATCGTAGAGAGCGGTCTGCGCGGGTAACACAGTGGCATCTTCACCGTTCTCCCCACACCAGGTGGAAAAGACCTGGGTTCTAATACCGTCGATGATGCGAGGAACTTTTATGGGTATTTTTCACTCTGTGGCTGTCAGTCGGTCTCAGGCATAGATAGCAAGTGCCCCCCCCCCCCCCAGCGGGACATTGGGGTTTTCTCGTCCAGAAAAGCAGGCAAATCGACCAGCAAATACACGCAATTTACAAACATAATGCACATGGGTAGTTGAAGTGATTTTCTCGGTTACCATAATATAATGATAATAAAAAAAAAAAAAAAAAACAATAGCGAGAACGACAGTTAACACCCCAAGACTCGTTGGAGAGATGCAGAAATGAGAAAGCAAATTTTTTGACTTTCTCTGAAAGATGATCCAAGTGTTTAGTGAAGATCCAAGAATTTTAAAGAAGAAACCATAGACAATGATTTGTTTTGAAGTTTTACAACAGGTGGCTGTGAAATATTAAGCGAACCTTTAACCAGCATCATCTTAATTTATGTGGAGTATATAGATAATTTATTTATAGTGGACCATTGAGAGAGATCTGACATGACTAAATTGGCAGTAGTTTAAAGAGAGGCGCGGAAATTGCCTTCAATCAGCAGAGCTAGATCGTCCATGTAAGTCAATTTGGAAGTAGAAGGAAAGGTTTTAAGGAGTCATTCGTCAAGAAGGATGTTCCAGGCGAGTGGCTCAAAAATGGAGCCCTTAGGGCAGACCCCTAATGACAGAGCGAGAGACAGAGTTAGACCCAGAAATAATAGAAACTGTACGATTTTCAAAATAACTTCTTAGAAGATTATAAAGAGAAAAAGGACAATCATCAACACGTAAGCACAAAAACAGACCAGACGACCCTAACAGATCAAAGGCTGCTGAGAAATCAACAAAAATAGCAAGAACGTACTTAGAGTTCGCAGAATGAACTCGAGAAAGTAACTCAACCAGTGCTTCTTCAGTATCTTGTCCAGATTGAAATAATATTGATCATCTGATACAATAAAGCTGTTGTGAAAGGTATTGTGAAAACAGACATTAGTGAAAAGAGAAGTGTGCCTTATAGCATTCAATCTTTCAAGTGTTTTGGCCAAATGACAATAGGTTAAATGGCAATAATAGAGCAAAATAGGACAAAAAGACTTGCCACCAGGAATGTTGGAAAGTTTAAGCATTAATTCTCAAGAAGGGCTGTAAGCCAGATAACAGGAAAAGTACTTTCCTGTGATCTGAAGACAGCTATTCTTGAATTAGGACGAAACAAATATTTGTTGAATAGAGTCGGAAGACCCATTGGAATTATTTATGGAATTGCTTAATAAAGATGCCGTCATGAAGGTGCCTTCATGAAAGATGCCTTCATGCCAGGGCAATCAAAGTTATTAATTTTTAGCACTGCTATGTCCACATCGAACTGGGTAAATTGCTGAGATTTAGAAGTAGTAGAAGTGGTTGAAGCAGTCTTATTTGTTGATGAACAGTCAAATCATACTCTGAGCAATCAGAAGGAAGGAAGCAGAATGTCCAAGAAACGCACCGAAATTCTCACCTTCCAGGTGAGAATTTCGGTACCGTTTGCCGGTAAGAAATGGAATTTGTTTTTGGTAAGGCGATAAACATAGCCCCATGGGTCCCGATTCCAGTGAAAGTAACCAAGTTTGGCCAAGATTTCATTTTACAGGTGGTGGTAGTCTTGATGTATTGTCTTTTGAAAACCTGATATTCTGTTTTAAACCTTTCGATGTCAGGAGTTGGCGAGCTCCTGCGATGTCACGAGGTGGCGAGCTCCTGCGATGTCGTTGGTAAATAGCACGGTGCATTAATGGATGAAGCTATGGTTTCAAGTGGAAGTCAGTGTTGATTGAGTCATCAAACCGTTTCCACATGATGCGTCGCAAAGAAATTCTTCTAAGGTCCTGTACTGGAGGATTATATGTTTGTGCAGAGCGAGGTACAGAGAAGGTAATCACATGATGATCACTTGAGGAAATGTTGATAATCACCGTCCCGTCATTAATAGTTGAAGAAACAGTGTAAGAAGTAGCAGTGATGGCTACATTTCATTCGCTATTTAGAGAGCTAAAAGTATAAGTTGAGCCAGGTTTATTTAGAACAGTCAGTTTATGTGCAAGGAGAAAGGCTTCTATGAGTGAGCCCTTGTAATCAGCATGATCGGAGTGCCAAAGACTGGATTTGGCATTAATATCTGACATTATAATAAGTTTGGCAGTACCTATCAGAAAAATAACTTAAGATAACCAAGCAACTGTTTTCAGACCAAGCAACTGTTTTCCAATCCTAGATAGTGAAGTGCTGGCGTTGCTGTGCCCACAGGAGGCGTGCTCTCTTGTTCTTCATTGATAGCAAAGGTACGTGATGTGGCTGTTGGCTGTTGTAGACTATTCGCGACAAAGTGCGACTAGTAGTCCGTTACGATATTTTGTTCTGAGCACCAAGGTTGTATTTTGACGTGATGTGCGACATTGTGGCCCGTCTGTTTGCTTGCACAATTCTAGCCATCCTCCTCTGATCTCTTTCATCAACAAGCGATTTTCTTCCACAGGAGTGCCGTTGAGAGGATGTTTTCTGTTCGTTACACCATTCTCGATAAACTCTTGAAACTGTGGTGCTTGAAAAGTTCAGGAGAACTGCCGTTTCAGAGATGCTTTGTGAGTAATGTCGGAAGTTGGTGGACAGTACAGTGAAACTAAAATGTAAGGGCCATAAGGAGTAGATACATTTATGCAAACAACATATTGATTGGTAAAACTAATTATTTTGACTATGTCCAAATTAATCAGGAATAACCCTCGAAGGAGGAACTCTACGCGCTCCAACTTGCGATCAGCTGAGTGCAGCTTCGACTGAAGAGGATTTATTTCAATGCTGGCGCAGAATTAATTTTGTTTGATTAATTTCTTCGTTCAATTTCTTCTGTCCTTGGCGGAAGTGTGTGTGTTTGTTATTTGGTTTTTAGGAGCATTAGCAAATAAGACCATATTGCTCCGGGATGTGCGGTGGTCATTCCCTGACCTTTCCGCATCCTCCGTATTTGGTGGTGACGGGCTCGAACCCCGGTCTAATCAAGAAGCGTGTGTTACGCACTGCTGTTCCTTCCCACCTGGCTACGGAGGCGCCGTGTGTGTGTATGGGGGGGGGGGACATTGAACCAGTCCCGAAGCGATACCAATTGGCATTCAAGACATGGGTTTATGTTCAGATTAGCAACAAAACCATTTTGCACTAGTCGACCAAGATTGCTGATATGTTTTGAATAACGTCAACAAAAATTCAATCCGCGATTTATTTAAAACTCGACGTCGTGATAGTCAGACCAAAGCGACCGAAAAACATAAATTGAACAGAAATGCCCACGACTTTCAAAGTGATGATTTTTTTTTTTTTTTTTTTCTGTTAGAGGCTGGATTTTTTGCCCTCAACTATCGATTTCATTTGCACCAGAAAATCGCGTTCATAAAAGATAAATTTATAAGATAAATTTATCTTTTATTGTTTTTTTTTTCGGAAAGGTAAGCATGCCATCAAAAAATGCACCATTACACGTCTTATTATGACTGCATATTCATCTTTGTAAAACGCATGCACTTAATGTTCCAGTTTTGATGCGGCCAGGAACTGCGCAACAGAAATCATCGTTCAAAACAAATATGACTTAAACAATTACGAATAATACTCTCGTTTGTATTGAGGAACTAACACAGCCTAAGAAGTTTGGTTCTGCAGCATCAAGTAGCACTTAATTTGTGTTCTTTCGCATAAGATGCCAATGCGAAGGAGAAGAGCATCGTTCAATATTTGTAACACTACTCAACAGACAACAGTTCTAAGGAAGAGATGAAAACGCCTCACTGAAGTTTCTTACTTTAGTACGTTCGCAAGAAATGAACTTAATGAATCTTGGAAAAAAAAAAAAAAAAAAACAATATTTTTTAATAAAACTAAGAAAATAATTTCTTAATATTTAATTCATGATAAAAATATTTTCATTTTTTATTAAGTTAAGACATAATTAAATGAAAAGTATTTTATTTCAATATTTCACTGCGCAGTTTACTAACGAAAAGAGTGCAATTAAGGAATTATTGAGATGTTTTCATTTCAATAAATGAAATAAAGGATATACACTGTTTTAAACTCATTCGTTATAAGTACAACTTTCAAAGATTGTTACTCATTCCATTTCCAGAGTGAATGAAAGATCGGATTCACACTTGCATCGCCCTAGTTTTGGACTTTGACATTATTTGAATCAGGGATGAACCACGAGATGAAAAAGAACAGAGGAAATTATAAGCTGCTTTTCGGAGCACAGACTACTCACATCCTCCAAACAAAGCCCTCGTGGGTAGCACAGTTGGTATAATCACCGTTTTCCTCACACCGGGTGGAAAACATCACAATTAATCCCGTTGATGACGGATTAACTCAAATACAGTATTAGGAATTTTTATGAGCTTTTTTTACAACGTGGCTAAGTTAGTTAGTCTCAGACTAGGACAGTATGGTTTTTTCTCAAGGAAACTCAGGTTTTTCATGTCTGTAAACGCAGTTCACAGATATGAAATATTATTTATACTGCTCAATATGATCTAAAATGTTACATGACATAACATAACGCCGTGTACTTAACATGAAATGTTATGTATATGGCGCAATATTACCTAAGTTGCTGATTCGCCTAAAATCCCAAAACAAGAACTCCAAACAAAGGAGTTTGTTGTACCCACATCCTGCTCAATATCCATAGTTTCGAATATTGAGCGGGATGTGGGTAAAAGTAAATTTTGCCAGCCATTCTGTCGAAGGAGTTGTGTAATCATCTTTAAAAACAAAAGCTTTTAACAAACCAGTTTAACCTATCGTGTATTTTGCTTATTTCATTCTCCACTTCTTCATCTCGCCTTCTCCATCTGAAAAAAAGACATTGAGCTTCTTGAAAGGGTCAAGAGATGGGCAACGCAAATGGTGAAATCGGCAAAACGATGACCGTACGAGGAAAGACTCCGATTATGTGGGCTACAGAGCTTAGCAACTAGGCACCTCAGAGGTAACCTGATTGAGGTTTACAAGGCTCTGAGAGGGATTAGTAAAATGAATGAAGGTAGAATTTTAACTATTATAAACAATTCCAGAATTAGAGGCCATAAATTCAAATTACAGGGGTAGAAGTTAGATTAGTTTGTAAGAAGCTTTCGATTGCTGGAATAAGTTGCTCTCGCTGGTAGTTGAGGCTGACAGTTTGAATAAATTCAAAGGGCTATTGGATACTTGCCTGTGTGAGGAGGGAAGCATATAATTTGTATTTTTTTTTATCTACTAGGTGTTTTTTTTTTTTTGTTTTGCCAGTGAAGAAAAAGCCTGTGGTTTCCTTGCACTTTATGGCGAATACTATTACTATTATAATTGCTTTCACTCTACAGTTACAACTAGGAAATACTGTGATGCTTTTATTCATCTGAGATTCTTTTATTCATTCATTTCTAAAGACTTGCCTTTAGAAAGTCTTTAGAAATGATCCATAATTATTTCGAGGTGCCCTCTTACCTAAGCACTTATTGATAAATCATAATAACAAGATACCTCAGAAGTTGTCAAAGGCAGAGAATACGCACAATTAGCATAAAGTGATGATTTTGTGTCCTGACATCCACTGCAGATTAAACGGCGAGTATTTCGAAATTCTCACACAGTGTATTCAATTACTGTAATAGTTTTTTTTTTTATCTTTCTGTGTACGTATATCTTTGGCGCTGCTTACTCGAGTAATGGATTTTTCCCTCTTCTGCCAGACTGTAAACGTTAAATAATACTCATGAGTCTGCCTCCACATCGTTACACGTTACTCGAACGACTTAATTAGAATAATATTAAGTTCATGAACCGCATAATAAGACCTTGGTGATCCCTTTTGATACATTCAAAAGGTGTTTGTATTCTTGCGATGGAATGAAAAAAAAAAAAAGACTTTTAAAAGGAATCGTATTACATTTCCTCCATCTATCTATTCCACTATCAATCCATCTGTGATGTGACAGATATTATTCACGAAGTCGCCAACTCGATGAGTGCTTACGGAAGAAATGTTTAGTAAGAAACTTCGATCGCTTTACCGGCGTGCGTGTGCCTTCCACATGACTGATTACCTCTCAGACTCTTCAACCTCAGCCGCAACTGATGAGTGCAGCTTACGGAGGTCACCGACACCTGCAGATAACATTAGTGACGACAAGAAAAGGACAAACGGTGCTGCTCCCAGATGCTGAGTAAGTGCCAGGAAAAATACGTTTCCCAAGGTAAAGTGGTAGCCCGCAGGTCGGTTATTTATTTGTCATGTGGATAGTTAACTCTATTGCTCCACCTGCCTGTCTTGTCTCTTTCTGTCCCATTCTGTTACGTCTTTTTTCATTACTGCTTTATCTTTCAAACCACTTTGTGTCTAGTGAGGTCTTTTGTACCAGAAAACAATGCAATTTCTTTGAAGATTCCGACTATTGTTAATTCCTTTCCCAATTTAATCGAGGTATTAAGATTTCGGTGGTGGCATGATACAATGAATGCATTGCTTCCTTTGAAAAGTTTAACAAATAAATAAAATTGTAATATTTCGATTTCGAAATAAATAAATTACGTGTAATTAAAATACACTTGAGTGGAAAGGTGTCGTTATTAAATCTCTTAATTTTTATAAGTTTTAAACTGAACTGATCAGTGACACTTGTTATACTGTCAATCCTCATATACGAGGGGCGTTGTGTTCAACAATAAATCTCCTTGACTATTATAAATATGCTTGGTATATAGAAAAAAACTGCACTTTGATCGTGCTCCCATAAATGTCTATATCTTATAGACATTTACTTCACTCCATTGAGCTGGACGGACTCAATAGTCAGGTACGAAAGAACCGAAGAGATTTAAAATATCCACCCTCAAAGGAAATCATGGATATCACGAAATTTGAAACATCTTATCATCAAACCTTTGACAAAAGAGAGGAACTTTAATTTTTATGGCTAAAATCAAAAACGGCAAGTATTTTATTCGCAAGCAACTACTGTTACCTATATGAAGCAAAAAATAAAAGCAAAATTGATTAAAAACAAGTAAAGAGTACAAATGATTAACAGTTGGACATTTAATAATGAAATGGTTGGTTGCTGTAGGGGTCTTAATTTCATTAGCGGCTTAGAGGAAAGAAAAAAAAGTTTTCTTTCCTCCCGAGTTTCCGGGAGGAAAAGAAACCATGCTACCCTTGCCTGGGACCGACTAATTCAGGCACGTTGTAAAAGAACACCATAGAAATTTCGCGCCATTGTTAGGATTCGAACTCGGGTCTTTTACACACGGTTTGAGGAGGACGGTGATTATACCAACTGTGGTACTTCCACGGCTAAAGAATTTTAGAGGAAGATTATGTAAGGACGTCCTTACATAATCTTCCGGATACCCTCGGTAGGACGTCCTTGCGTAATCAAATCATAAATCATAAATAATCATAAATCTCAGATAATTGATTTATCGATGATTGCATATTTTTACTTATTTAATTTCCTATTTTTAACCAGTTGTTTTTTTAACTTATTTTTACTTAATTTAATTATTTATTTATTTATTTTATTTGTTTATTTTTTGCTTGTATAAAGGTAACGGTATTTCCTAGCAAATAATCCATGCTATAGTTTCAACAGTAGTTTTCGCGTGGTAAAAAGTGTTTAATCATAATTTAATCATTTTATGATAATATCACACATTTTCTTATCTGTGTCTTTGATTTAGAATAGATACAAACAGTACACAGTCCGTTTATGCACGGACTGTGTATTGTTTTGTCGTTTCTAGCTCTGCTCCTTTTCATTTACATTCTTCAATGCGATTATAGCCTCTCTTCCCTTCCTTCTATTATTAAATTTCTTTTCTTTTGGAAAACGTTGGCCATTTCGTTGATTAATTATTTTGAATGGTATTTCTTTCTTCATTTATTTTTTCTTAATTCCTTTCTTTGTAGTATGATTAGGATTACTTTAATCGGCATATTTGCATTTGGTTTGATTAGTCGATTCGCTACTGGACGACATCAAAACTTACATTTTGTAGCTTTATTTTCTTACGTTTGAATGCAGAGGGCATACTGCATTTGATTTAATTCGTATTTTCCTTTGTTCAGTATTTCGCAGGTCACATAGGGCACCAGTGAACGCTTGGATGCCTTTCAACACTTCGACCTATAGGTGTGAGTAGATCCAAATGGAATCATGCCTGTGGTTCGCCTATCTTTCTTTTATTTTTCTTATATGACGTGTTCATCCGAAGGACACACTGGCATTTAATGAGAGGCTGTAGTTGCGCCATCAGAAGGAATTCTGTCTGCGTATACCGATTGCTTTCCGCAGTCAGTAGACTATTTCTTTATAATTCTTTTAATTTCAAGTTGCTAATCAATTGTGTTTTTTACTCGTTTTTATTTTTTATTTTTGTTTGCATATAGGTACAGTACTTTTTTGCAAATAGCATATTTGCTGTAGTTTCAGCAATATATTCAGATGGTAAAAGAGTTTAATCTAAATTAACCATTTTGTAAGCATACCAGGCGTGTTTTCTTTCCTTAGATTTAAATGGACCAGAAGTTATTCATGAATGCTTCATATGATGATACTGTCCCTTTCGATTATCCAATGAAATTTTGATATAAGAAGTTTAAATGGAGTCGAAAATTCGCAGAAGTTGATCCCGCATTCGCGATTACCAGCGGAAGTAACAACTTCCAGAAGTGTACTAAAAAACTGAAGATCTAGTTATGCAAGATAGTGATATTAAAGTGTCCGTGATTGTCACAGAATGTAATATGTAAGTATTGACTATCCTCTATGAACACTTGATCACGTCAAAGATCAATTTTCACTGGGTGCCAAAAGCGCTCACCTCTTCAGAAACCTGATCAGGAATCGAATTTTCTAGGAAGATTTTCAACACCCATGATGTAGATTCACAGAGCTTTCTATCAAATATTGTAACTAGGAATGAAAGGTCGATTTATCACTGGGATCCGGACACAAAACAGGAGTTCATGCAATAGAACACTTAACAGTTTAAGAGTTTTATGGTGCATTAGCATCTGTGGCTATAATGGGCCAACAGAAAGAAGAAGAAGAAAATCTTTATTGTACAGTAAAGATACAATAATGTGCCCGCCACAGCCAGGAGGCCAGGGGCTTGACAATGATATAGGGTAATATAAAAATATGTACAGTATAAAAATTTGTGCAGTATAAAATATTACATAACAATTAAAAACGTAGCATTAGCCATTCAATAGATATGAGTATGTACATAGTTGTGAGGCAGACAGTGCACCAAGGTATGTGCACGTTCATTTGTACAAAGCACATATTTCAGCATATTCACACAAGTCAGAAAATTTCACAGTGCCAAATTATTGTTCGGTATTGCATTTTCTTGTGAAGACAGTTCGTCGATTTGCCTGCGACGTGCCGTTATGCACCTCATAGGAGAAAGCAGATGGAGATATCAGTATGAGTCGACATCAGGGGCCAAACAAAAGGGGAACAAGTTCGGCCAACGAGCGCCTGTAATTGCGATCAGAAGCGAATTTCTGCAGGTCAACTCCGATCATTAGCAGGGCTAGTACTGTAGGAAGTACTTGTCCAGGTAGGAATCTGTCACTGATCTTCAGCCTGTTCCGTTGTAGCTGAAGAAGAGGGGTGGCTCGTAATTACGGAAGTGGAACATGCCACTGGCATATATCCCAGAAGTCAGGGGAGTTGATTTTGCCAACCAGCATTTTGACTGTGGTCGCAGTTCTCCTCATGCTGATTATTTGAGGCAGCCGCGGGATTTGGAGTTGGTCGGCCATGCTGGTGGTCCTCTGCTGAGGGGGGAGTCGATGTTTGTGGGTTGCCCACTTCAATATCCAGTATTCACTGGCGAAGATGGGCTTCATGAGAGAAGGCACTGCGGATGCCCATATTTCAGAGGCATACAGAAAGGTAGGATACACCATGGTTTCCAGATATCTGATTGTGGTTCTTGCGTCTGTGTTATGAAGAAGATGTTGACGGGCAATCCAGCGCATTCGGTTGATCTTGCGTAGAACACATTCGATGTGACAGTTGAACCTAAGGTTTGGGTCGAAGGTTACACCGAGATCTTTGTGTTTAGTAACACTTGGAATAACTGCACCCTGCAGTGAGGGTTGTATGGATGTGGGACACTTCTTCAGAGAAAAAACCATAATAACGGATTTTTGGGGGTTCAGTTTGAGACCGAAATGGTTGAGATGGCTAGAGAAAGCTGTGATCTTATTACAGATTTCCGATGTGATCACTCCCCTGTCGGCTGATGGTGGTATTTCCGTTAGGAACTTTATATCGTCGGCGTAGGTAATGACATCATCTCTGTTACACACAAACGGAATAAGGAGGGCGGTAAAAAGTAACCCCGATAAAACGCCACCTTGCGGCACACCAGCATTGATGGATCGGGTATAGCAGAGGTTACGATGAGTGAGGTACACTGTTCTGTTCCGGAGGAGCGAGTGCAGAAAAGCGAAAACGTCACCTTTGATCCGAAAGAAATTGGTTAGGAGATTCAGAAGGGCTGAGATGTTGAGGCTATCAAAAGCAGCTTCAATATCGGCATAAACAACCGCCATTTCTGATTTGGCCTCAAATGCATTTAAAATTTCCGTTTGGACTGCCAGAAGGTTGGAGACAGTTGATCTATTAGGGAGAACATAATGGAGTTGTTTTGATGATTGTGGAAGAAGATGGCGTGTTATATGCGGAAGAAGGACTTTTTCCAGTAGCTTTAGGAGCGTGGATGCAGTGGAAATCGGTCTATAGTGCTTCGGCTGGCTTGGTAGTTGAACTTTAGGTAGTGGGGCAAGACTGTATTTGCTCCAGGATGCCGGAAACACTCTATGAGAGAGGATGGAGTTGAACAAGTAGAGCCGAGGATCAAGGATATATGGACTGAGGCACTTTATGATGAAATGTGGGACATTATCGATGCCAGCGGTGCATGACGGACGCAGCGAGTTGATGGCTTGACGAAGCTGCTGTCGATCGATTTGAATGGAAAACAGCTCATCATCTGGACTTGAAATGGGGTCTGGTTGGTAATCATATGGTTGTGTGATGTTGTCTTGGAATCTGGCTACATAGTTGATCCATTCAACTGGATTGAAATTGGAATCTGGTTCAGAGTTACGGGTATATGGCACTTTGCCTTTGGATAAGGTCTTGTCAGTGTATTCTTTAATGGCTTGCGATTTCAGTCTATTAAACAGTGCTCTAGCTTTGGAGTACTGAGTTCGGTCATATGCTGTACCAGACTGTTTCCATTGTTTATGGAGGGACTGTTTGCACTTGAAACTGTAATTTAGCTCCGAAGACCACCAAGCATTAGTTCTAGCGGAGATACTGACCTTTTTAGCTGCTGAGAACATAGTAACAGTGTGCAACCATCTAGTTAATATGTCTAGAGCCAGTTCCGGATCTCCTGATTCGAGAACTTCCCAGGGAATTAATCTTGTTGCATAAAGGCATCTGTTCGGTTGTAGGAAGGTGGGAGAGATGATGATCTTCCTTTTGACGTAGTGGGAGACATTAAAGTTGGGCGTTGGGAGCTGCAATAGGACTACGATGGGTTCATGATCGGATTCAAAGTGAGTTTCGGGTTTAATGTCGACGCTACAGGAACCAGACGATAATATGAGATCCAGGCGATGAAGACCTCTAGTTGGGCCTTCGTTTATGATCCTGAGGCCACTAGGTGCAATCTTAGCCATAAGTGACTCATGAAGATGTTGGAGATTTGGTGGTAAGTTAAAATCCCCACAGATGAGGTGGATAGCAGATGTGTGAAGCGTATTTATTAGCCAGGATGCAATATCATTGATTGTCTGAGCATCGGGGGTTGGGGGTGTATATATTGCACCGAGATCTAATAAGCAAGAGTTGATCTTGACCGTTACTATCAATGCTTCGAATAGATTGGATTTGCTGGAGACTACATGTAGAAACGCCATGGATCACCAACACCTAAAAAAAAATTGAAGGTTCAACCCCCGCCAGAAGATAGCGCAACCATATATTGAAATTCTTTTGATAGAGTACATGCCACATAAGAAGCCATTCACTAAAGTTGCGTATGCTGCTGTTCTCAAAAATATAAGATGAGACATAAAGGAACAGAGAAGAGGGAAATTGACACGGGATGGCTTGTTTCTTTATGACAATGCTGTTGAAATTTTAAGATGCTTTTATGAATATCTAACAATAATTTTGCCCAGTAGTAATAAAGAAATTTCATACCTTTTGTACAACAAAACGTCATTTATTAAACTAGAATTTCTAAGGAAACTTTTTTTAAATGGATACGATAAAGATGGAAATGGGAACAACTTTTAGTTAACCCACACTGTTATACTTCAGTTCCGTTTATTGCCTTTTTACCTCTCATCGAAATAACGGAGTATGTCGCATGTTTACGCAATTTATCATCATCGTGCACTTTAACGCCTAGGATGCATCTGTACATACACCACACATAATTAGAAGTCTAAGTAGAATTCTTCTGCATTAATATAACCGCCTTCAAACAGCTTAAATAGCGAGGGAAGAGGTGCCTTACCGGAATGCGCACACTGAATCTGTGTTAATCACGATGAACTAATACTTCCATTATTCTAATTAAGGGGAGAAGGGGAAAAAGTGATTTCAATATAAAAACACGAAAAGATGTTTAAGACGCGACATGCAATCAAACTGGTACCTCACTAAAAGAACATCGCATGTCCTTTCGCGAAGAACGGGTGGAACCACATCGCAGAGCAGTTAATGGCAGGTAACACCCAAGATAATAAAAGTTTTTGACTTGCCTTCCGAATTAATGCCGGGGTGGTAATCACACAGTTCTGTTATAAATTACATGGTAGCTACTGGAAGAGAGATATAATGAGATTCACACGGCCACTGATGCGTTTCTTGGTCAGCTAAACCCACGCCCATTTCATATTTAAAAGTAAGAAAAGGTGCTCAATTAATGGGTTGACATGCGAAGCCCCATTTTTTATCCCCAATTTCCAAATCCGAAATCAAATTGGCTATTTTTAAGCAGGAGTTCGATGATGAAACCTTAATGGCTCATCCAAGTATTCCGCGCATGTTATTATGTACTTGTCCCCTTTTACCTTTTTTTTAAACAGAGATTTTTCTTTTTCTTTGCTAATTACGTGTAATTCTCTCGTATGAGAAAAGATTATCTTATAACTGCTTATTACAACAACTTCACGAACAAAACGGAGGCGAAACACATAAGGCAGTGGTACGCATTACATAGATATATTTATCAATATATTTCAGCAATCTAATAACTAAAATGTTCGGTTCCGTTTGAATTACAAATATTTGCCAACTTCAGAAAACTACATTTCTTTAAAGCGAATAATTCGATTCACTATAATTTTCTTCTGATATCTACCATTCCAGAACTTTTAGTAATTCCTAATTTACTGAATTGTTCTTATCTTATATATTTGAAGAGTTTAGAATCGCTTTATTCATTTTCCTTCTTAATCCTTACTATTTCAATGCAAACTAGAGCACAATACAACAAATTTTCCATACTATACAGTACTCTGCATTTTAAGGTATATTATTATTATTATTATTAATAATATCAATTTATTTCAGAAGAAATGTCCTTTTACAGCTATGCAGCTAGAGGACATGAGTTATATACAGAGAAAAAAACATAAAATACAGACATATGCATTGCATACAGAGCCAGATACAATATACGGCCTTAAACAGCCACTGGTGAAGATACAAAAACATAAAGTTACAACAAGTACAAAAACATAAAGTTACAACAAATAAAAGTGCATCCGGATACATCGAAGCGTGGATATTGCGGTATCACAGAGAGTCCACCTAGAACTTGACTAAGGAATACATGTCTGCAAGAATGGAAGATCTGTAGGTTCTGTCCTTGCAAAGTTTCTCAGCGTCTATGGCTAATCTGTTAAATATTTGGAAGGAGTTGTGTGGAAACATATTGTCCAAGGAGGACATGCTACGCAGCTTCGATCTGTATGGGGAGGTGTTGGACTGGCATCTTCTCCTGTCGGACGGTCTAGCGATGATATCCCAAATATCGGGTGACTTCAGTTTTCCGGATAGAAGCTGAGAGAGGGTAAGAAGGTTCCTAGAGATGATGTGATACCTCCAAGGAAGCGTATTAAGATTGGTGACCAGAACAGATTTTGAGATTGTAGGTGTTAGCCCAGCAACCCTATTTAGCCATTTCAAGATCCAGAATTCCAGGGAGAGGAACCTGGCTTGGTATGATGAGGGTGCTGAGGACCATATAGTCGAGGCATATAATGGAATTGGGAAAATACAACGAAGAATGTATTTGATGATAAGGTCCGGGTTATGGAAGTTGGAGATCTCTTGTTTTACTGCCCATAAAGCCGAATATGTTTTCGTTCGAGTGGCATTAAAGTGAGGCAAGAAGGTGAGGTCTTTGTCCCAGATGATACCCAAATCTTTATGTTGGGTGACTTTTTTAACTGGAGAATTCGCAATAATGATGTCCACATCGTTGGTATTTTTTTTTTTTTTGGTGATAGAGAGTTGTGCAGTTTTCTCTTTATTAATGGAGAGCCCAATCGCATGAAGGTAGTTTTCCAGTTCATGTAGCTGTCGGTTGGAGCTCACAGTAATAGACTGGAGAGACTGGGGGCATTTTGTGCTGACGAAGAACTTAATATCATCTGCGTAGGTGGTAAAATTAGTACGGTTTGATAGGAAGGGTTCTAAAGATGCGGCGAAGAGGGCGGCAGAGAGAACGCCCCCTTGGGGGAGCCCTCTGGAGCAGAGAATGTGGTGATTATGGTTTTGATTTCTGATCCATAGGATCCTGGACTGAAGGAGTTTCCTAAGGAGAACTAAGATGTTGCCAGAGATTTTGAAATAGTTGCACAGTATGGTACATAATGCATGGGTGGACAGATTGTCAAAGGCCGCCTTAATGTCGAGAAACACAATATCCAGTTGCTCTTTGTTGCTTAAGGTACTTTCAATTCTGAACAGTGTGTCCAAGAGGTTGGTGATCGTGGAACGTCCAGGTAGTACACTATGGAGGTATGGAGGTTTGTGGCCGAACATGTGATGGATGAGAGCAGGAAGTATGGCTTTTTCCAAGATTTTGAGAAAAGTGCATCCTACAGAAATTGGTCTGTAGTAATATGTAGTAGTAGCCTATCAAGGCGCGTTTTGCCATTACCCCTCAATTTACACTCTTCGTTATCTCATTCCAAAAAAAGTAATGCCAAAATGCCAAAAAGCGTGAAAAATTTTCTGTGCTGTCATCGTCCCCTAAATCTTACGTCTTAGCCGACTATAAAAGCGAGAAAAAGAAATGAACAGCTGCTCTTCAATGGTGATAAGATGGCCTTCAAACACCAATAAAGAAATCGCGCGCGGTTGAAATTTTGTGCTTATTTTTGGGACTAGCCTTTTAGTGAATGCATTCTGTTAGCTGAATCAGTTAGGGTACAGTAGTTTTGTTTTAGATAGGCGCACAGACAACAAATGCCATAGTGTGTCAAAGCGTCTCACTAGGTGGTAGATAATTCTCATTAGCCAGTGCAATACCATCACTTTGCTTACTGGAGGCTTAAAGGGATGAAACCAGTGTTTAGTCTCCAGAACAAAGCTCTGGCAACCCCCCTCCATCTCTTCTATCTTGCTGTATGATTGATGTCTATTGAGATTATGCCGAGCATCATGGCGAGATCCCACTTTCCTTACATATAGAGGGTACAACACTAAAAATATTCGCAGGCTGGCCGCTAGATAATCCACTCGGCGGCCAAACCTCATAGAGGTTTGGCCGCCGAATTCTTACCAATCTCTATGAGGCATCCGGATCAGCTAGTGTATAATCGACCTTCTAGAATACCAGACAATTCTAACCACACAGCCAACACTCTTGCTTTTTTTTCTCACGAACAACCCTTTATGAGAAAAAAGTACACGGTCGAGGTGAGTTTAGATCACAACCTGGGGATGATCTCTTCTCCAATGCCGCCTTGCTCTCATGGCCATTCTCAGACTCATGTTATTTGCAAAATGGAATAATCTGCGAGATTTCTGTTTTTCTTTTCCTTGGTTGGATTACTGTTTTAAATCTTCTGATGTCAATTTTTGATCAGATCGTGACAGTGAAATTATTCTTGTAGGAATAAAATACTTAATTCACACTCCACTTTAAAATCTAAACCTTGGTTTTCCAATAAATGTGCTAATGCTGTTTTTTCTCACGAACAACCCTTTATGAGAAAAAAGTACACGGTCGAGGTGAGTTTAGATCAAAACCTGGCCGCCGAATTCTTACCAATCTCTATGAGGCATCCGGATCAGCTAGTGTATAATCGACCTACAACATTGTTATTGATAAGAATGCTACATATCACAAAGAGCTCGCACTCAAATCGTCAGGTTCCTTTTCTGATCACATAATAATTGCAAAGAAATTATTTTTAAACTATATTTTGAACAGGCTAAGAGTAGAAAACTTGTTTCTTGTCTTAACGGTAGTTGAACATTCAAGTCTCTTGCCAAGGCTCTTATTGCCAACTTTTTCCCATCTGAACTCCCACCCTGCTAAAACCTGATAGTTCCGTTGCCACCTCAATTAAAGAAAAAGTCGATCTGCTAGCATCCTACTTTTCTTCAAACTCTCGTATTGACAGTCTTGGTAAACTACCTCCTACAATTTCCAGTAGACTCCACCCAATGCTTCCTATGGTCAGAAGTATATAAAAAAAAAAGGATGTGTCAGAAGAATTTTGAACAATCTTGTAATTCTCCAATGGGGCAAAGATATCGTAGTTAATTTTAATCCTTCTAAAACTTAATCCTGTCTTACATCTCGCGAATAGGATTCTTCTGCTTCTATGTTCATATTCTATTACACTCAAATTTCTAGACAAGATCACATCTCTCTTGGCATAAGCACGTCACAAATATTGCTTACTCTGAATCCAAAAAACTCTCGCTTCGGTGTTACTTTTTTCCTAAACAGCTATCATTCAGTATAAATCTCAAATCTACCCTACCATGAAATATTATTCCCACATCTGGAACGGTGACTCCACACACTCTCTTGGGCTTCCAGATTCCATTCAAAAGAGAGCAGTTAGGTTAATTAATGACCCATCTTAAAAAATCTATACACTCTCTATTTCATAGACGTTCTATTTCTGCTGCATGCCTTTTCTATAGATACTTCAATGGGACAGATTCTTCCGAATTAGAACCTGTATTTCCCCCTCTCTTCCAATCCAGTCCGAACACGTGCAGCAATCAGTCAACGTCATTTTGCTGTGCAACTTCAAACTTACAGAACCAACTTTTGTTCTTCCTCATTTATCCCTTCTACTTCCATTTAACTTCCACTTTCTCTTCAAGCGTATTTCTCGAAAATTACCGTCTACATAAATTTAAATCTGATGTAAATAAATATCTCCTTTCATCTTCTCAACTTTCACTCCACGCACGATACTAACTACTATAGGTTCTAATACCTTTCGTGTTTGGGATTTCATGAAAAAAAACGTTTCTGTAAACTATGATAAACTTGCTGTTTTCGGGATGAAACGCCACAGTTGCTGGGAGGGGTACCTACACTTCTGCCGCAGATCAGCTGTTGGAACCGCTGAAAATCTTTTAGAAATATCTGCCATCAAAAATAAGGATAAATTGTTCTTGTGTGGTGAGGGAATCAGAGTACTATGAAATAACAGCGCTCTGCATTTCGTTTTTTCGTTCACAAAAAATATGAACACTACAGTATCATCTGTCACTCTTGGGCTTGTTATTCTTGCGAATTGTTGATACTACAATTACTCTGGCAAGTACGTCAGGACTTACAGTATTCTAGTCTCTCTCTCTGGCTGGGAATAAAGGGAGAACATTTAAATATGCTGTATGAATCTTTATTTTTACCCATAATAACTTATGCGGCATGAGCATGGGGTTATAAAATCAAAATCACGAGGCAGTTGTTAGCTGCACAGAGACCAGCCCTATTGAGTCTCACTAAGGCGAATAGAATTGTGTTGAATGATGCTCTAGATGTTTCCCAGGGAAGATTCCAGCAGATGTTTTAATGGCTAGAAGGAATCTTGAATATACTATAAACGAAACTTAACAACGTTAATCGGAATAGAGGTGGGCGAGTTGGAGCATACGCCATCAATCAGGAGAGTTGAAATGAAATTTCACAAAATATATTTAGACTGTGGCAGGATCTCTGGGATAAAGCAGATAAGGGAAGAGACACTTACAGATTCATCCCTAAGGTCAATAGTGGCGATCTTAAGAAGAGGCTGTGGTGCGTACTAGAGGTGCATGTGGTAACTTTAATAACCCTTTATGGATTCAAGGAAAAGTTGAAGTACTTTAATTTGGTGGAAAGTGACTCCGTTGTGGACAGGTTGAGTCTAGTGCATAATAACTTATTTTGCATAATCGTATCTGTACATTGTACAGATACGATTATGATTATGTAAAATGTATATCCCTTCGAATTGTAAATAGTATACACGTTCTATGTACTCTTTAACAATTGTGTCAAATATAATATCCATCTCCTGGATAATGAATCAAATAGATTGTTGTGGGGTGTCTTGATTTTCAAATGTGTGTAAAGTTTAAATTGTGCAATGTTATGCTAATACAATCATAGTTTTGCTGCATAAGAAAGGAGATAAATCAGAAATTGGAAATTATAGACCAATTAGCTTGTTATCTCCCACAACTACAAGTTGTTCACAAGGGTTGTTACTAAGAGATTAGAAAGAATACTTGATGAGAATCAACCGAAAGAGCAAGCTGGCTTTTGGACAGGATTCTCAACTATGGAGCACCTTCACGTAATGTCACAGCTAATGGAGAAAGCAAATGAATATAAAACACCATTATGCCTGGCATTTATGGATCCTGAAAAGGCATTTGACTCCATACAGCATAAGGCAATGTTTCGGGCACTGGAAAAACAAAGCATAGATACCCCATATATTATGATTTTGAAAAAAATATATGAGAACGCTACCGCCTTTATTTAGGCGGTAGCGTTCTGATATATCTCCAAAGTTGTTTACTGCTGCCCTTGAGGAAGCTTTCAGAAGATTAGGCTGGTCGCAGAAAGGAGTTAATGTGAATGGAGAGTACCTAAACCATTTACGATTTGCAGATGACATTGTGGTCATAAGTCATGATCCCAAAGAATTAGAGGAAAATCTTAATCAGTTATGCAGAGTTAGTAAGGATTTTGGACTAAAGATGAATATGGCTAAAACAAAAGTAATGAAGAACAAGTATGCCACAAAAAGGGATATAATGATTAAAGGAGAAGTAATGTAATTGAAAAGGGTGAGTCATATACTTATCGGGGACAAGTCATTAGCTGTAATAATGATAAATGGCTGGAAGTCAAGAGAAGAATAAATTTTGGATGGATAGCATTCAGGAAATATAGTCACATACTGAAGAGCAATATCCCAGTTTGTCTGAAACGTAAAATAATGAATCAATGTATACTCCCCACCATGACTTATGGAAGTGAAACTTGGGCACTCACCAAAATAATGGAAGAGAAGCTGAGAACTACACAGCGAAGAATGGAACGAATTATATTGGGAATCAGACTGTTAGATAAGAAGAGAAACACATGGATTAGGCAGCAAACTCAAGTAAAGGACATTCTAATCAAAACTAAAGAACTAAAATGGTCTTGGGCAGGACACATAACTCGAAGGCATGATGACAGATGGACTAAGAAAATAACAGAATGGTACCCAAGAGGAGCTAGGAGAAAACCTGGAAGACAATGGCGGAGATGGATGGATGGTATTCATGAGTGTGATGAGTGTGTGGGTAGTAAATGGATGGCCATTGTACAAAACAGAAGGAATTGTAAATTTGCAGGAGAGGCCTTCATCCTTCAGTGGATTGGAAATGGCTGATGATGAATGGATGGATGCTAATGCATAATAATGATGACGTAAGTGCGTATGGATGTCTGTCTAGAAAGCACTGTATTGTACCGTTAAATAAATGCAAATGATCTATCATTTTGGTACCAAGTGTACGCTATGGTCAGATTATCTTTTGTTGTATGAAACGCGAGATATCGGAAACGACACAACTACTGCTGAAAACTCGCAACTGCCTGTTCACGAAGTACTGCTGATTTAAGTATAAGCAGACTTTGCTCTAGATGTCCCCAGGTAGAACAGCTGACAACTTTAATCTGACTGACCAATGGCCACATTAATGGAACTTTTTCCTGCCTTCAAAGTATAGTACTATGAATAACAAAGAAACCAGCTGGATTCGACTTGCCTCGTAAGTCTTGAATAGCACTAATCCGAATACGAACTAACTCATGGAATTTGTGCAGATTTCCTTTTACAGGTGGAATAAAATAGCTCCCAAACGGTATGATTGCGGTGCTGAAAGATAAACTATCAAACATAGTACTCAAGAGTGTCTCGATTGCCGCCAGAGGGAGCTCAAGAAATTTCTTTCTACTGACACTAGTCTTAATTGAATATATTGATAATTTAGACATACAGTTATGATATGCTGTGCAATACGCTAAATAAATACATAAATAAATAAATAAATATTGCTAGATAAAGTAAATCAACGAAAGGGTGATTTAAAAAAATTCCTCCGTTTACACAAGAATACGTCTCAACTTCAATTGGCAACTAGAATCAAATCCTGCCCCTACCCCTCTTACACCCAGACATGAGAGTGCCACATGCCAACGTTGGAAGACTCTTTTGCTGTGGTTTTCTTTTGGCTTGTGATTTCTTGTGGTTTGCCATGGCCATCTCAATTGACAATGCTGTGGACTTGGAAATGGGCTGACAATTATTTATAACCTGGGCTTTAGACTGATTTCTATATGTATCTATTTTTGTGTCGTCTTAGAGGGTCTTCCCACCTTGTAATTGAGCAAAAACAGGAGAGAGAGAGAGTATTAGGGTTATGTAAATTAAATTATTTGTATATTAGATAGCGGTGCTGCCAAACGCCTAAATACAGAAAATAAATAATAAATAATATATATATATATATATATATATATATATATATATATATATATATATATATATATAAGTCCATTGTGCAATTAGACAGGTTCGAATGCCATCAAAGGTGCGAAATACTTTTATGGTATTTTTGACTCCGTGGCTGAGTAGTAGGTCTGAGAAGAGGATGGCAGGTCCCATCCCGGAAACTGGGGTTTTTCGTGGACGAAATTTGCTGGAGCAAATCAAAAAAACCGACCAGAGAACATTCGCAATATAGTCATAATACACAAGGGCAGATGAGGTAATGGTATCCCCTCCTATGACAGATTTTTTTTTGGCTATGGAAATGAGTATGTAGACAAATAAGGCGGCTCCCAAACGCTAGTTAAATTAAGCCTTAGTACACTGTGATGATAGAGAAACTCTGCAGAAAGGCCAGAAATATGTGTATTGCTTTGTTTGTGCTGTGCATATGTTGTTTAGTTGTTTCTGTCCACTTTGCTACCAGAAAGCAACTAGCACCAAGGACGTGCGTCCTGATACTCGTCTACCCCACGGGGAGGCGTGCCGCAACTGAGCATGAACCGCAGAAAACCTCGAGTGTCATGTGTCCTGAATGTCCAAACTGAATGTCCATACTGAATGTCCAAACCATTCAAAAAATTATCAAATAAAATAAATAATAAAAATGATAAAAATAAAATGAATTAAAAATAAAAGTAATTTAAAAATTAAAAATAAATAAATGAAATAAAATTAATTTAAAAATTAAAAATAAATAAATAAAATAAAATTAATTTAAAAATTAAAAATAAATAAATGAAATAAAATTAATTTAAAAATTAAAAATAAATAAATTAAATTAAATTAAGAAACAAAGTATTAATAAGGAATCGATAGCAAACTGCCAAAAAAATCGGAAAAACAATAAAGATAAAAATAAAATAAAACAAAAAATCCCTCACTAGTGGAAGGCTGGTGCAGCAATGAGAAACACAATAGAGGAAAGAATAACAGTAAAAGAAGGAGGAAGAATAAAAACTGAAAAAGTAAACACCGGATAGACGGACAAAAGGAAAATACATGAATTAAAAGGGGATAGGGGGAAGAGATAAAGATTCCACACAGGATAACCTATGTCAGCAGATGATCCTGCGGTCAGCAGGATTTATGGTGCAGTTGTGGTTTCCCACAACTGCGCTATAAATACTCTTGTGAAGTATACATTATTCCATTGTGTATGTGAGAGTCTGCGCGGTAGCACAGTGGAATCGTCACCGTCCTCCCCACACCGGATGGAAAAGGCCCGGGTTAGAATCCAGTCAATGACGCGAGGAACTTTAATGGGCTTTTTCACTCTGTGGCTGAGTTAATCGGTCTCAGGCGTAGGTAACAAGGTTTTTTCCCCAGAAACTAGGATTATTTTGCCCACCAAAACAAGCAAATCGAACAGCGACCACACGCAATTACAGACACAATACATACATGGGTATATGAGATAAATTCTGGGTGACCCTAAAATATAATTGTTTGTTTTGTTTTTATTGTATGTGAGGAGTATTATGTTGGGTTCTGTTGTTGTTGTGGCCTGGCTTTTGGCCGCAAGACCTTTAATGAGATCCCATGTTGCCCGTACACACCGCTAGGATAAGCCAAGCTGCCCATTATTCTCTAAAACAAAAAAAAAAAAAAAACCAGAGATTAGGGAATATGAAAGTCAAGTGGGGAGGAAATAGTAAGAAATACTGAGGCGTAGAGTAAAATAACAGGTGAAAAGAACAGAACATGCTGCCAGTCTTCTGGGCTGCCGCAGTTACAGAGTGGAGAATCAGATGGGTTAAACATAGAAAGTTTAGCTCGAAGGGAACCATGGGCAGTTAGAAGAAAGAGAGTATGGGGACTCGGAATGAACCATTTTAGAACGGGCTTTTGTAAGGCAAAGGATACAGATGGAATAAACTTTCTTCTAACCTCTGGAAGAAGAAGACCACCAATTTTACCCGAGTTGAACTAGGTGGTTTTTTTGGCTTGTTTGTTTGTTTGTTTGTTTTAGAGTTTTATGGCGCATTAACATCTAAGGCTATAATGCGCCGGTTTTTTTTTTTTTTTTTTTTTTTTTTTGGCTGATGCTACATAAGCTCATACGCTTGCTTTCTTGCATTACATGGCTCTTCTACTACAGGCCATGTGATTGTGAAGATTATAATGAGAGCCTCTACATGTAAATTAAATGGGCAAGTAAACATCAATGTCTTATTATGGGTGGTTTTAATTTGCCTCTAATTGATTGGAGCAAATGGGGAGGAAAAATTTTGACCACATGGGGGTCAAAATTTTTAAATCAACTAGATGATTTTTATTGTTACCAACATGTCAGGGAAAGTACTAGGGAAAATAAAATTCTAGACCTGATCATCACCCATAAACCAAATGATATAATAGGGCCGATAGTAGAGGACCAGTAGCAGGATGTGATTACGAAGTTCTACGGTGGACAATGAAGAGAGGCGTAGCAGTAGTTAAAGGCAAAGGAATGGATTATAATTTCAGGAAAGGAAATTACGATGCCTTAAGATGCTACATGGCCTCTATTAACTGGGTAGATATCTCACAGAGAGTTAACACAATTGAATTATTGTATACCTTTAAATCATTAATCACACATTAGCCTTGAATGCGGACATACCATTAAAAAAATACTCCACGAGGAGGATTCAAAGTTGGATGAATAATGAAGTTGCCAGATTACTTGAGAAAGAAAAGACGGCATGGACAAGTTAGAGAAATAAAAACTGAAGCCTGATTAATCAGGCTTCATGAAGAAGTACTGATTGATCTGTAATAGTGCCACAGAAAAGGTTAGGTGGCAAAGGCAGATTATGAGAAATCGCTTCCAAAGAGAGCGAAAAGTGCGGATAAGGAATTCTTCGCATATATAAATGCAAAGAAGAAGAGGAGGACAAACCAGATCGAAGCCTTATGTAATGGACATGGAATAGTATTAGATACCCCAGTTGATGGTGAAGATGAACTCAACAGTTACTTTAAATCGATATTTCAGAAGAAAAATCCGTTATGTCAATAAGAAACTATGGGAGTGAAGTTGAAAAAAATGTAATTAATGATTATTTAATGAAAAACATTCGAGCTTTCAGGCAAGTAAGGCTCCTGCGGTTGATGGCATACACCCTATAATATTAAGGGAGGCGGCAAGTGAATGCATTAAATGATCGAGGTTAAAGGCCGCCGTAGCCTAGTGGTCAGGTGCCTTGTCAAGTACACGTGCCTTGAGTGACGGGGTTCAAGCCCGTGACTGCTGAATACGTTGTTTCTTGTATTCTGTCTATTTGTGAACTCCTCTGACCGTTTGGTCGCCCCGGAGTATAAACAGAAAATTTATTTTAATTATGAGAGACTTTAAACTCAGGAGAGATTTTATTGCGTTGGAAAAGTGCCACTGTATCTCTAATACATAAGGGCGGTTCTTAGAGTGAAGTGGGAAATTACCGACTGTTCAGTCTAACTTCAGTAGTAGGGAAAATCATGGACAATATCTTCAAAAAGGCCTCTAAGGTTGGGAGAGTACATATCCAGAATTTAAAACAAATACACCAACCGTTTAATTATAATGGTTTAATACTAGAAACTAAAATGTACCAAACGATACTACACTGTAAAATGATATATGCAAAAGACTGATTTACAAAATAAATATACGATGAAACTTTAATATACAATAAAATATAAATAAATAAATAAAATATTTAAAATACAATAAAGATAAAAGCGATAAAACATTGACTGAAGCTTTCGGAGGCTTCCACCTCCTTTCTCAACAACAATGATGTTAAAGCAACACATCCTTAAGTAACAGGCTCACAGCACACAGGACGGCGACTAAAAGACCGTCTGGGGGAGCACATGCGAGCTATACAGACCGCAGAGTTCAATAAGTCCGCCATTGCTGAGCATTATTGGGAGAAACATCATCAGGTCTCCCCAGTGGATGCTGTCATCTTGACCGGGCGCATAGGTTCTGGGACCGTAAGTGGCTAGAGAGTTTGTGGATAGGCTCGTCTGAGAACAATAGTATGAATAGGGACAGGGGTGTTCGATTTCACTCCCTACTAGAAGCTGTGGTCCTGGCAAAAGACGAGCGTTTTGTATTTCCACGCTCCCGAGCCGCTTCCGGTTCTGGATCGTATGGAAGAAATATTGAGCATGTGCCTGGTCAACCACGTGTGCTGTGAGCCTGTTACTTAAGGATGTGTTGCTTTAACATCATTGTTGTTGAGAAAGGAGGCGGAAGCCTCCGAAAGCTTCAGTCAATGTTTTATCGCTTTTATCTTTATTGTATTTTAAATATTTTATTTATTTATTTATATTTTATTGTATATTAAAGTTTCATCGTATATTTATTTTGTAAATCAGTCTTTTGCATATATCATTTTACAGTGTAGTATCGTTTGGTACATTTTAGTTTCTAGTATTAAACCATTATAATTAAACGGTTGGTGTATTTGTTTTAAATTCTGGAAAATCATGGAGGCAAGGATCATTCAGGATCATTTGGATAGAAATGGAATTCTGAAGGATACCCAGCATGGTTTTGTAAAGGGAAAATCATGTTTAAAAAAAAATCTGATTAGCAATTTTGACAGGGTCACTCGTGAGCTGGATTTAGGGAATAATTTTGACATTGTTTATTTGGATTTCAGCAAAGCATTTGACTCAGTTCCACATAAGCGTTTACTTTATAAGTTGGAACAGGTTTGAATCACAGGAAAAATCCTTAGATGGATAGCACGATGACTTCAGAGCACGAGGCAGAGGGTTGTGATAAATGGTTATTAATCAGATTATGCTAATATAAGAAGTGGGTTCCCGAAGGATCAGTGTTGTTTTTGATTTCTTAAATGGCATCGATGAAGAGATAGAGGGCGTGATGTCTAAATTTGCAGAAAATATAAAGATTGGTAGAGTAGTTAACGATACCCACCAGCAGAGCTTCTTCAGAGTGACCTAGATAGTCTTCAGGGATGGTCAGAAAAGTGGCAGCTATGCTTTAATCCAGCAAGAGCAGAGTCTTACACCTTGGGGAACAGTAACCCCAAAATAACCTATACACTTGGTGGAGTTGAACTAAAGTCAGTAGTGGAAGAAAGGGACTTGGGAGTTACAATACGGTCAGGCATTGTAGACAGGTTGCAAGGAAGGCGCATGGTGTGCTATCGATGATTTATCGAACGTTTCCTAGTAGAGATAATTACTTCATAATCCCATCATACAGTGGCAGACAAAAAAAACTGCATCACCTTAAAAAAAGAGTAACATTTGTAGAGAAACGAATAAGATATTGTTTGATTACAATCATTTATTTTGTTTGTCGCAAAGCAAAGGTATTGCGTCAGATAATGCTTCTATTGCATCAGACAGTAATTGCAAGGTACTGCATCTGCAGTACCTTGCAATTACTGTCTAGGTATTCTATAAATACGGCGTTGGAAGGGTATACGCGCTCATTAGTATCCTGTTTTGCGGAACTGTAAGCATGGCTCCGTACGTTCAGTTGACACTAAGAAAAAAAAGTGTAGCTGTTGCTCTGTCCCAGCAAGGGCTTTCTACGCGTGCTATCGCTGATAAAATAGGCTGGCACCAGTCAACAGGTGCTGAAATTAAAGCGTGAAACCGGTGATTTGAAGAAAAGACCTGAATCAGGCCGTAAGAGAGTGACTATGCCTTCCCAAGATCGATATTTGAAACGGCTATATGCCTTCGTAATCGCCATGCTAGTGCTCCTGATCTAAAACTGGACTTTGAGATGGCCTCTGGTGTTGAAACAAGTGCACAAACTATCCAAAGACGGCTTTCGAAATGTGGTCTGCATGCCTATCGGCCCATGAAGAAGCCTTTGTTGACTCAAGAAATGAGGAAGAAACGACTTGCTTAGGTTAAAACGCATATTTCATGGACAAAAGAGCAATGGGACACCGTCATCTTTTCTGAAGAATCGAAATTCAACTTGCATGTGGACATGTGGACATGTGTATATGTAAAGGGCGGCACCTAGAACATTCGTTCAACTCCGCCTCGTATCTCTGCGAAGAACAGTATCACTACAGATGGGCCAGATGTGTGTGACGTCGGTTTGTGTGTATTATGTGTGTGTTCTGTTGTTCTGTTCTAGCCACTTGGCTACCCAGAAGCATCAGTCACCTGGACAGATGATTCTGGGTACTCGTCCGCACCACGGGAAGGTGGGCCAGTTTCAGTATATCACGTAACGTCTCGAAAGAGACTCTGACTCACCTGGTGCTGCCAGCAGGCGGTCCAGGACCCTCTGGGGGCCCATTCCAGAGGGACTTCAGCAAAAAAAAAAAAAAAAAAAAAACATTCACCCGTGGTGCAGGTTTAGATAAAAAAAAAAAATAATAATAATAAAAGAAAATAAATAATAAATAAAAAAAAGAATATATAATAAATAAATCAAATAAAATAAAGAAAAAAAATATAGATATTAAAAAGGAAGAAAGAAGAAAAAAAAGAAAGGAAAAGAAAAGAAAAGAAAAGTGGGAAGATGAAGAAGAAAAAAAAAAGAGATGAGGAAAGGAAAAATTATAAATAAAAAATAAAAATAAAATAGAATAATAATATGCCTGAAAAGGTCATTAGGTTGATCTTTGATTGGTGCTTGAGGTTATGTTGCTACCGCATTAGTTGAAAGCGTACCTTTCCTTCTGGCAAAGACAGCAGCTGCAAAAGCCTGGAGTGCAGACAAGTGATGTGGGGTCAGAACAAGTTGGTCAACTCGATTTATGCTGAAGGATGGGACTTCACTTCGCAGCTCATTCCTAATGTCTTCATAGCAGGCACATTCGTGGAGAAGATGTTGCCAGTTTTCTTTTGCTCCACAGAAACAGAGGTCAGTGTTTAACAGGCCTAGCTGGTGGAGTTTTTCGTTAAGGGATCCATGCCCAGTAATAAGATAGGATGTTTCCAGACTAATTGTAAACCATGAGCTAACCTTCTTCGACATCACAAAGGAGACATCCGGTAGGAAATTTCTTGTTACAGTGTCAACAGTTGAATTGTCCCACCTTGTTTGCCAAACATTTATTAGCTCTTTAAAGCATCGAGCTTTTTCCCTTTTATTATCATCGTTCAGCGATAGGTCTATATCCATGATGGAGGTAGGTATTCCTTTTTTGAGCCTGAAGCATAATCCTCTAAATATTACGTATAGGTCTAAAGGCAGAGTCCCAGCAATAACCTGAATTGCCGCAGTGGACACCGTTCGGCAGATGCGATGTGTTGCTAGTAGCATAGCCCTCTGGATTGAGTTGAGTTTTTGCTTCATTTTAACGATTACCACTCTGTGGAACCAAGCTCCGGCCGCGAATGAGACTATGGGAAGGAATACCACTTTATAGTAAAGTAGCAGGGTCCTCCTAGACAGGCCCCACTCATTTCTTGAAATTCTAATGATGGCGGCTGTAAACTTCCTGGTTTTTTCACGAAGGTGTTGTAGATGAGGTAGGAATGAAAGCCTGTCGTCTATGATCACGCCCAAGACCCTGGCCTGGACGACCAGGGGTAGCTGGATACCATTAATTTTGACCTGGGGAGGCCTTCTTATGTCAAGTTTGGTTTTGAAAATCATCATCTTTGTTTTGGTGGGATTAATCTGAAGTTTGTTGGTTGCCACCCAGGAGATGAGACTATCAAGGACTTTCTGCGCTCTCAGTTCAAGGACCGATCTTGCACGACCTGAGATGATGATAGTCAAATCATCGGCAAATGCAATGACTTTAGTATGTTCAAATGATTTGTATAGCCAGTTTTGAAGCAACATATTCCAGACCAGGGGTCCCAGTACTGACCCCTGTGGACACCCCCGGTAAACAGGCCTATGGATCTGTTGGTATTTAGATTTTACGATGATCGATCGCTCTGAAAAGTAGTTTCGGATTAGCCAATAGAGATTGTGAGGGCATTCTGCCGATCTCAGGCTCGGATCGGAAGCGGTATGTCAGAAGACGAAAATCGGAGACATACCATCTTGACTGCATAATACCAAATGTAAAGTTCCCCGCCAGTCAGATAGTCTGGGGATGCATAACAAGCAAATGGGGCGGGGCGAATTAAGTTTATTAACGGAACGGTGAATGCAGAAACCTACACTGCTATCTTTGAGGAGTGCCTGAAGCATAAATTATTAACAGGCACGTTCGAAAACCATGTAGAATGTCTGACAATAAGAACAATATGCAAATCATGTTTTCATTTCAAACTCAGCCCTTTGAAGAAGTTTGTAACAGTTAAACGAGTAAAAATTTTCGCTAAATTTCATTTCAAATTCCGGAATTATTTGCTTTTCGGGTTTTCATATTGCAGCAATAAAAATCATCTGAGATGGCTTCTCTTATTAGCATTATTATAATCGTATTACCGCAATCCTAAGTGAGAAACAGTCTTAAATCATAGAAACTCTTGTAATGATGCAGATAACGACGGGTTTTGCGTCTGCAATAAACTTTTAAAACTAAGTTTTAAAGCAGCTTTTAGAAATTACTTTGAAATAACATTTCGAAGTCATTTCAGTAATTTCATTTCTGAGATCATTTCAGAAATGACTTTGAAAATCTGTTTTACTTTGGTTTTGAGAAAAGGTACTTTAGTGAAATTCAAGGTCTCTAATTTATTACACATTTATAACAAAAATCATTTATTTTTTTTATTCAAAACATAAATCTGAGGAATGCACAACTGTTAATATTGCATAATACCAATATAAAAGCATGTAATGTATTACTAAACCGATAATTTCTACTTTTACTTTAAAAACTAATATTTTATCGTTACTGCCAACAAGTCTGAGATGTCCTATTACGTGTAGCATTAAAAAAATAATAATAAAAAGTGCTTGCATTATAGATATAAAAATGTAGGAAAAGAAAAAAAGAAGGTAAAAAAATAAAACCCTTCTCCATATTTTTTTACACAACAAACTCGGCTTTTTCGTCCAATAAAGCAGACAAATTGGCCAGGAACACACGTAATTTATATAATATTTTACACATGGGTATAAATTAGTTCTCGGATTAGCCAAATATGACACTTGGCCTTGGAAATTTTTGGCACATTTGCCACTCAGGCCATAGTAGCTCTGTTAGTCCAGTTCACATGGTTTTAAGTATTATGTCTGTGTTCACCAGCCGATTATGCCTATATTACACTAACGCTTGCTTTTTTTACAAGTAGATTTCAATACTTATTAAGTCTATTTTCTAAAATAATATTTCAAAATTTTGCAAATGTTGTGGGCCACTCGTTAGTTTTAATGAAATTTAACACTATCAAATTTAAACTTTTTGTGTACATTTACTACAAGAAACTGTTATACTCCAGTTTATCGGTACAGCTCCAAAGGAAGTGGCTTCTTTTGCTTGAATCCGTTCCGGATTACTACCATTCAATAACATAACCTTTTTTCACTACACAAAAATGAAAAAGTCTATTAAAAAGCCCACACTTCTTTTGCTTGAATCCTTCCCGAATTTGGCCATGCCCGAAACGCGGTGACAATAATCTTTAATTCAGCCCAAGAAACTTCTGCATTATTTCAGTATAATGAATTTTTGCGAAATTTGAGAAAACACTTTTAAATCAATATTTTTAAATGAATAAATAATACTAAAACTACTACTACTAATAATAATTATACCGACAAAGTGTAGATCCAGATATTGTATAGACCGCCTGGAAAAGTATGAAAAAACCTTTTTTATTTTCATCTCCCTGTGACACTTTTATGTAAGTGAATCGCAATTAAAGTTTTCCAACTTTAATACAAGAGCACAAGGGCAGTCGCAGGTAGTGGCTTAAGGGGCTATAGTTTCCCTAATTTGAAAATTTAATGCTATATGTTCTTGTTTATACTCCGGCACTACCACCAGGTCAGTGTAGTTTACAATAAATCAATCAATACAAATGTAATCGTATTTAGCAGTCACTGGCCCGAACCCTGGGGCTCCTCCGTAGCCAGGTGGGAAGGAGCAGCAGTGCGTAGCACACACTTCTTGATTAGACCGGGGTTCGAGCCCGTCACCACCAAATACGGAGGATGCGGAAAGGTCAGGGAATGACCACTGCATATTCCCGGAGCAATATGGCCTTAGTTGCTAATGCTCCTAAAACCCATATAACAAACAACAACAACAACAAACAACCGAACCCTGGTCCACTCAAAGAGCCTGTGCTACTGCACTAGCGCTCCTGATCATTCGGCTATATAATGATTAAAGCTTAATAATTCTTCCAAACACTACTTTAGCCCCCATTAAAATATCCTAAGAGCATCCCCCCCAATATAGTAATCACAATACATTAATCATACCAAAAAATTTACACTCGGCGTGTTTTTTTTTTATTTTACGTATATGTTTAATTCAGTCTCTTTAAACAAAAGAACAAGACAGTTACTGCTCCTGTAGATTGTGAGGGAGGGCCTAGCAGAGGAACGGAAATGAATAATGCACAAAAGTGATAAATAAGATTATTGTAGCAAATACGACATCAATGCGCACCTGTTTTCGACCTGGTTCAGTTGAACTTTAACAGGTAGTGTTCATCAGGACAATCCATACTTAATTTTTTGATAGATGATTTGAAAATCCACACACACAGAAGAAACACACTCAGCCGCCAGGAGTACTGTTTTCAATACAAAAAAGCTTTCGTGACAACTTGGTTATACATTTATGTTACATTAATAATGGCGCTGACCAGATGGTACAAAGTGATAGGTTAAACAGAAGGGAGTGGGCAGAATTCACAATGCGTGCCTAATATTTCAATGTACCTGTTAATTTTTTGTGATTCCTGCACAGCTGGATACGAATTATTCAATGGCTGCCTTAGCAAAAATATTCCTTTCTTTCTTAAAATTTATATCACCTTGTTGTCGTAAATTTTTACTCACTTTTCCTAAAAATATAGTTATGCCTTGCATTTAATCGGGTTATTCTCGCTTAAGTACATCACAGCCTTATAAAACGGACACTCTCGTTGAAAACTTTAATTTATTATTAAACGCGCATTCTACTAACTACTTTCAGAAAAAATATTTACAAATGAATGTACCTCAGTTTGATCGTTGCGGTGCCTAGTGGTTGTTTAGTGAGCTAATTAAAAATTCCGATATTTACTATGCATCGGTTAACAGTAAATGAGGGTGGTCATTTGGTTAATGAATGGTAAAACGACAAGACGTGCTAAACAACAAATAGTGGAATGCGCAAGTTTAATAATGGTTAAGAATCATGTCGCTCGTGCGAACTGCTATTCAGCGGAGTTGGGAGAGGATTGTCGGCACCAACAGCAATGCAGGACCTCACAGAACAGTACAATAGATAGTGGGTTCCCTATTTGTCACTGGTTTGGAAGTCTGGGTTCGAATTCCCTCCTCGATGAGTGTAAGAATTTTTAGAAGCCTCTTCAGTCAAAGCTGTAGTTAGGTGATCTCGAGAGCAGAGAGTAGAATAACTTTTTACGTGAGTTATTCCGGAATTTTCAACCCAAAAAAACATAAATTCGACCTGTGGACGCACACACACACACATACTTCTGTTCACGGGCCAACTTAGTTCGGTCCAATGGACCGAGTAACTGATGGGTCTAAAATATTGGATTCCAACATACAGAACTTTCAGCAATGCTATGAACGGTTAATGATGTTATCAAGCGTATCGATGATGTTCACGGATCAAAGAGAGCATTTTTTACGTCCCTGGGTGATAGAGGTGGTTAGACGCTAGCAATACATCTCCCGAGAGTATCCCGTCATGTTCTGTATGGTAGCAGATCGAGCTAGCTATGCCATACGTATAACAGCACTATCTCCAGAAAGTGAGCAACTAGCCTGGAGTGATGCGGATAGGTATCATGTTCTATAAGATTACGTTGTCCCCATTTCGCCTACATAAGGTCTTCCAAGAGGTTATGTGAGTGAAATAGGAAACAATTAAATCCTCCAAGAGAGATGACTACCCAAAACAGAACACATTCCCTACAGACTTTAAATTTGTGAATTAATTAAGATGAATTAAGTACCGTATTGCATAAGAAATTAATGGTTCACCTTCTTTGATCGAACTAAGGAAGGGGCTTTAGTTTCATATGTTTCACAATCCTAGTACATATATATATATACACTGAGTGATTACTGAATTAAGACCACCTACCTAATACTCCGTAGGTCCTCCTTTTGCCCTAAGTACGGCAGCTATCCGACATGGCATTGATTCAACAAGATGTCGTAAGCGTTCGGGAGGTATGGCCAGCCAAACTGTGTAATGCGGGTAGCAATGCAGGTATGGAGGTGATTGATGTATGTAGATGCCTGCTATACCTTTCCCTAGTGTCCCACAAGAGCTCTATGGGATTGATATCGGTGGAGTTCAGAGGCCAATCGATATGCTGGAAGTCAGATCTGTGTTCCTCGAACCATTCCTGCACAACATATGCCCGATGGCTCGGAGCATTGTCATCTTGGAAGACACCATCGCCATTCAGGAAAAGGTGTAACATAGCAGGGTGTACACAGTCAGCAAGCAGTTGACAATAGTGGAGATCACTGATACGTTGTTCCACATACACCAGGGGTCTAAGTTCCTGCCAGTGAAATATACTACACACCATACAACCGCCTCCTTCGGCCTGCACTTTTGATACCATGCATGATGGATCAAGCGCCTCATGTTGTTGACGCCAAATTCGTACACGACCATCCACGATGTGGAGTAAATAACGTGATTCATCCGACCAGCACACCTTCTTCCAGTCTTCTAACGTCCAACTTGCATGCTCCTTCAACAGGCGAGTCTTTTATGGCGATGAACCTTGGTTAAGAGAGGATGCCATAGAGGTCGTCTGCTGGTATAGCCCAACTCTTCAATAGTCCTGCGCCTGTTCGCCTGTACGAGTCGTCGTACCCGGCGCTCTCCTATAACATCAACCTTTTGCTGACCTTTGCAGTTTTGCTGTCCGGTCGTTGTTTGACCATTTTGATGCCAGTCCTAGTACACTTTAACTACGGCGGCTCTCGAATACCCCACCAGTTCAGCCGTTTGGGAAATCGAGGCACCAGCTCGTCGAGCTCCCACCATCTGTCCTTTATCAAAGTCCGATAAATTCTTCCTTTTACCCATCTCGGAATTTTACTACCTACTGAACCACTAACACTTTATTTATGCTACGTAGGTCGACTAACTCCGCACTCTTCTACCTCACGTGGTCATCGGGTCGCATTCAGTTTTCATAGGGGTGACCATAATTCAGCGATCACTTAGTGTATATGCAGACCATTCTAAAAACACTCTAGTTTGTGAAACAATTTTCACAACAAACGAGTTAAAATAATAGTGAAATGGAAACACAATTGAACCACTAAGAAGAAGAGAAAATTATCTTTCAGACTGTTTAAGGTCAAATTTAGTCATCCATTTTAACATGCTTGTTTGTTGTTGTTTGTTTGTTATTTAGGAGCATTAGCAACTAAGGCCATATTGCTCCGCAATATGCGGTGGTCATTCCCTGACCTTTCCGCATCCTCCGTATTTGGTGGTGACGGGCTCGAACCCCGGTCTAATCAAGAAGCGTGTGCTATACACTGCTGCTCCTTCCTACCTGGCTACGGAGGCGCCTATTTTAACATGCAACAACAATGAATTACTTGCTTTCCTGAAATTACATGCATTGGCTAAAAAAAAAAAAAAAACAAATTGTTGTTCTCAAGCATAATACGGCTACTGACACAGCCAGTTGAGATTGTCCAATGGACTTCAACATAAATACAGTTGTTAGAGTGTCCTCGACGTATCGTTACTGTCTGTCATTCTCTTCATTGAGCTCATGAGATGCGATTAAGCCATATTGGGGACTAGGCCGTATACCAACGGTGGGCAAATGCGGCTCTCCGTTGAGTTAAGTGCGGCTCCCATTGAAAATTTAAATCTGTTTTTTTTTTTTTTATTATTTCAGAACTTTTTTCACTGAATCTTGTTATATTAACTAAGTAACTAATATTTTGTTATACGGATTTTATGTTGTGTTTATTTTTTTTTTATGTCTAGATATTTTGCTATTTTTTATTTTGATTATAAATAAATCCGCGCACATTTACACTGCTGGCGCCATCAGCGGACTTGTGCAACACTATGTGACCAAACATTCCATAAGAGTTTCAATTCCAGACTTTGGAATTAAATTTATTTAAATTTTTTGATAACATGACCTCAGAAAATATCAAAAAACGAAAATACGAACAAGAAAATAGAATCTTTCAAGAAGAATTGGGTAGAAAATTTTGCTTTTATTGACAATAATGGAAAGTCGTTGTGTCTTATTTGTAAAGTTACAATTGCAAACTACAAAGTAAGCAATTTACGTCGACATTACGAAGTAAGTCATCCCCACTTTTCAACTCAATATCCACTCAATTCAAAATTGCGAACAGAGAAACTTAAGTCCTTGCAATGTGGTCTTCATAAGCAACGAGGACTCTTGTCTTCTTTTAGTCGCGAAGATGACAGAGCAAACGAAGCTAGTTTTTTGATAGCTTGGAATATTGCTCGTGCCAAACGTCCATATGGAGAAGGAGAATTTATTAAAAGAAACTTGGAAGAAGTGGTTAAAGTTTTGGATCCAGATAATACAAAACTACATAAATTGATCTCACAGGTTCCTATGTCACGCCGTACAACTGAGCGTCATATTGGTGCAATTAGTAAAAATGTTGAAAATAGTTTGATGTGTGATTTGAAAAATTGTACAGCATTTAGTTTAGCTCTCGACGAGTCTACAGACATTCAGAATGTTCCACAATTAGCCGTTTTTGTCCGCTATGTATCTGCAGACGTAAATGTGAAGGAAGAAATGTTAGATCTAGTAGCTCTTATCGAAACAACTGGCGGTATCGATGTTAGAAATGCGCTTGATGAAGTAATGAACAGGTTTGAATTGCCACGTGATAAACTTGTAAGTGTTGCGACTGACGGAGGGCCTGCAATGATAGGGAAAAACCAAGGTCTCATTGGTCTTTTAAACAACGATCCTAAAATTCCACTTTTCTTACCTCTTCACTGCATAATTCACCGCGAGCATCTCATAGCGAAGTACTTCAAATAGGAAAATGTGTGGAAGATTTTTTGCAGATTGTGAATTTAATTAGAACAAATGCCAAAACACATCGTCAATTTAAGAACTTTTTAGAAGAGTTGCGAATGAATGACGAAACAGATGAATTGCCCAATGATTTATCCCTGTGGTGTGTTGTAAGATGGTTGTCAACTTACAATGTTTTGAGCCGTTTTGTGGAACTTCTAAATCCTATCATAACATTTACAAAAGAAAAAGGAAAAAAAAATACTCAGAATTAGAAAATGAAACTTGGCTTTCTGACTTAACGTTCCTTACAGACATTATAGAACATTTGCAAACACTTAATTTGGGTTTACAAGGAAAGAAAAAAAATATTATTGATTTGTCACAAACTGTATTTAGTTTTGAAGCTAAACTTCGACTTTTTGTGTACGATCTTAAGAACAAAATATTTAATCATTTTCCACGAGTAAAAGCGAATATAATTAATATCAAAGAAGAAAAGTTAGACGAATACAAAGAAAAATTGGAAGAATTGCAGGCAGATTTCAAACATAGGTTTGAAGATTTGAAAAGTTTTGAAATCTACATTTGCATATTTTGTGAACCCATTTATTTGTGATTTTATTGAAGATGGATTTCCAATTTCTGAAATAATACTTGTTGAAAAAGCGGCTGGGGAATTGGAGTTATTAGAGATGAAAGAGGATCAGGCATTGCAAATGCAGCACAAATCTACTTCTATAATTGAATTTTGGAAACTCGTGCCAGAATCAAAATATCCACACTGCTTGCCGTCTAATTTCAATTTTTGGTACAACATATTGCTGTGAATCTTTGTACTCCACAATGAAGTTCGTGAAGTCGAAATATCGTTCACAGTTGACCAATCATCATCACACTGAATTGCTGCGAACGGATCTTTGAAATAATTATTTTGTATTTTCTTTCTCTTAATTATATTTTCTTATATATGTATACTTTACATAGCACTTAAGACTTGTGTAGAATATGTAATCATTAATTAAATTAAATTAAATTTGAATTTGTGTATTTAATACTATGTAACTATGGTGTGGCTCTTTATAATATATGAAAAACCGGAATGCGGCTCTCATTGACCTCATGCGTGCCCACCCCTGCCGTATACGGTAAAGGTACCTAACTTTACCACAAATATTAATTAAGAGTTATCAGTCCAAATACCAGTAATGTGGTATTATGTAATAGTTATTATGTATTTATAATGTTATTATGTAAATGTAAGAGTAATGTGGTATTATGTAATAGTACCACAGAAAAGGTAAACTGGCAAAGGCGGATTATGAGAAATTGCTGGGTAAGGGTGGCAAGAGCGAGGACATGGAGTTTTTCACGTATGAGAATACAAAGAGAACGAACCAGGTCGAATCCTTGCGTAATGAGTGCGAGAAAGTCTTAGATAACCGAGCTGATGTTGCAGATCAGTTGGCAGGTACTTTACATTGATGTAAAAAGAAAAACATGGTCCTTCACAGTGAGGAGAAACTATGCGAATAAAGCTGGAAAGCATGAAATTAGAGATAGCGAACTTTCAGAAGATTATTCTTTTAAAAAAACTTTCGAGCCTAAAGGAGACTACGGTTCCTGCAGTCGAAGGCATATATTCTGTAATTTTGAGAAAGGTGTCATGACAGTACATTGAAGCATTAAAGGTAATAATAAGGATGTGAGTGGATTCGGGAGAGATCCTTTTCGATTGGAGAAATGCCAATGTATTGGCAGTACATAAAAGCAGTTCTAAGGGTGAAGCAGGACCGGTCAATCTCACTTCGGTATTAGGGAAAATAATGATGGCAGTAATGAAGAGTGAAATACAGGATCATTTAGATGAAAATGGAATTCTAAAGGAAATATAGCATGGCTTTGTAAAGGGAAAAGCATCTTTAATTAACCTGGTTAGTTCTTTTGAGTTGGATATAGGAAATAATTCTGACGTTGTTTATTTGTATTTAGCAAAGCGTTTGACTGAGTCCCACATGAGAAATCATTATATAAGCTGAAACATGCTGGGATCACAGGTAAAATGAGCCGTAAGACCACTGCTGAGATCGATTACAACTTATGTGGGCTGTAGGTGGCTGCATGGAAGTAGAGGGTTATAATTAATTGTTACTCTTCAGATTGGGCTAAAATACGAAGTCACGTGTCTTTCACTTAGTGCCAGGCTATACAGGGTGTCTCAAAAATATTGGTACAAACGTTTAGGGAAGGTATGAAACATCTAAAGGAATGGGAATCGCATTGGAACCCACAACCGGAAACGTCACGGGAAATTAGTAGCAGAGGCACAAGAAGAAGAAATGACACAAGACAGTAATTAGTGGCAAACATTTATTTGACATAATATTAACAATGGAGTACGAGATGGATGCATTTCATGATGTTACAACAGATGCGCGAAGGTTCCACCATGAGACGGGATGCATGCGTGACACCGACGCAGCATAGATTGGCGGACACGGTCGAACACACCTGGAGTTTCTTTGACAGTAGCAGCAGCGCAGACGAGTCTCGCCACGAGATCCATTTCCGTCTCCACAGGCGATTCCTACAGGATAGATTTCAGGGCCCCCCCCCCCCACAGAAAGAAATCAAGGCTCGATAAATCAGACGATCGTTGGGGCCAGGCAACGGGCCAATTCACCACGGCCAATCCATCGACGCCAAAATGCCTGTTCAAATGGTCACGAACACACCTTCCATAATGGGCAGGCGCCCCATCATATTGAAACCAAATGTTGCGTCTCACATTTGCTGGAACATCGTCAAGTAACCCTGGTAGAACTTGTTCAAGAAAGATCCGATATTTAGCGGAGTTCATGGGGGATGGTAACACATTTATTGAGCATATCGATGCATGCTCTTCGTGCGGCGACTACTGCTTGAATGAGTAAACCAGAAATTTTCCCTCTCGCGAACTGATGAACAGCGCCGTGTACCGACTTACGGTGACGTTTCCGGTTATGGTTCCATTGCGATTCACATTCCTTTCGATGTTACCTACCTCCCCTAAACGTTTGTACCAATATTTTTGAGACACCCTATGTAAAGTAGACAATAAAATACTAAGTGTGTGTGCATGTACGCATTTCAAGAGAGGGGGCCAACACGTCGACCTAACTGACTGAGCGCGGTATGACAGTCGGTACTAGTCGTTCTATTGCAAATGTTATGAACATTGCCGCCCTGCTGTAGTGTTCGCGCACCACGGTGTCCATAGTGTACTGAGACAAGCACAACAACCAGAAAAAAAAATCTAGACAAAGGCAGTCCTGTGGCAGGAAACAGTTTGTTCATACAAATTTGTATGAGAGACCGATGGAGGGTGAATTGCGCAGTCTGACAGATGGGATACAATCGGTCAAACGATAGCGCAATACAACAGTGGTATACACCGTGGTATAACAGGACGTGACGTACTCTGTCATTTATCAGGAGCAGCAACAAGCGATCGCACTGGGTTCCACCATTGCCATCTAAAAATAAGTAGCTTCGAGCCTAGTGGACGAGGAAACATCGACAATAGTCACTTGAGAAGTGCAGAAAAGTTGCCTGGTTCAACAAATTTAGATTCCTGTTGCTCCATGCTGATTGCAGTACCAGCATGAATCGATGGGTCCATCGTGCCCGGTGTGTTTGCGAAATGTCATACTGTAAGTAGCGTTTCCGTGACACACGGTAAGTTTCCTGATACCAGCATATCAACGTCTACCACATCCTACTTGAGCATTGTTGCTAACCAGATATATCCCTTCATGCTGTTAGTTATACAGAAGGTAAATTGCCGTTATCAGTTATCCATTTGACGACAGTTATTTCCAGCAGGATAAAGTGCCATCTCATATGCAAGATGAGATGTTCGCGAGAGTGATGCGTCACCGTCCTGAAGTAACTGCGAAATATAATCGAGTCTACCTGGGTGGGAATCCTTGTAGAATTCCAGATTTCATCGGCAAGCCCCAGAACAGCGTTAGCGCTTGGATTCCTTGGAAAGCAATTAAATGGAGCTTTTCTGCGTAAGATTGGAGTAGTTAATAAAATGACCATGTAGTGTAGCTTGCATGAAAGAAGAAAGAGTGATGGGATGTGAAAATTACTTCAGATATTTTTATTACTGTACTTATGATTTCTTCAACCAAAGTGAAATGTGATAAAACTAGTTAACATGATCTTTACCTCAAACGATGTTTCAGCTGTTTTCAGTCTAGTAGATTTCAAAAATAATTCGTAAAATTTCATATCACAATACAATTTCGATATATACTTTTCCTGTTTACCCATTTAGTGTTCGCATGTGCTCACAGACAGCAGTAATGCCAGGAATGGTTAACATGTTCAACCTTGTCTGTCTGTCTCTCTCCCACCTCTCTCTTTCAGTAACGGAAAGATAGTTGTAGTGTCAGTAAGTGTATAGTTTATCTGCGTATCTATTGCATATTGTTTGTTAATTCTATATTTTGCTTTGCATTGATTAGTTAAAATGTTTAAGCAGAAACAAAGGGAGTGTTTGAATCACCCTGAACAATTTCGGCTACATCTCTGACGAAAACCGCACAATCATATTGACGATTGTCATTTCTGCATTATAAAATTATCAGAGATGTCCAGAAAAAAGCAAGCACAGCATCAAATATCCTAACATACTATCTGCAATAATGCTTTGTTCCGCATACTAGACCTGCCGATATCAGACTCCCAAAATCATGGGATACAGCGAGGATTCTTGTGTTGCCGACTTTACTGGACTATCCAGTTCCTCACATTTGGACCGCCAACCAGAAAAATTAAATAATATAACGCACCCACACGTAATTAATAAAGAAAAGTTGAATTAATAAGGAGGAGTTGAATAACTTAATTTCTGATTTAAATTTATCTAATGAGCAAGTAAAACCTCCTTGGTTCCAAGTTACTACAATGAAAGTAACTTGGAAGCAGAAACTAAAATTAGAGTACATATATTGCAGATGCCATCATGTGTAGCACAGTTGGTAGACTCCTCACACTCACTGGAAAAAGACACAAGTTCGAGTCCCATCGATGACGTGAAGAATTTTTATGGGTCTTTTTCACAACGTGGCAGAGTTAGTCGGTCTCAGGCCAGGCAGCATGTTTTTTTTCCCTTCGGGAAACTCGATTTTTCGTCCAGAAAACAGAAAATCGACCACAGAACACACGTAATTTACAGACATTATATACGAAGCAATATGGCCTTAGTCGCTGATGCTTCTAAAACCCTACTATAAGAACAATATCGAAAACGTCAACAGTGTCTTATAAAAATATGAGTAATTTACTGATATTTGCTGCACAACGAAAATGGATTCCAATAAGTTCCTCAACTTTATTCCGTCGACTTTCATATGTTGCTGTTGAAGAAACATATGAAAGTATATTTCGAAGATCAATAAAATATCATGATTTTGCTTGGGATATCTGCAGTGTTCTTGAGGTAACTGTATTACTTCCTGGTGTACAGGGAGGTTTCAAAAAATACTGTTGTTTTCTATATTTGTGGGTCAGGCGTGCAACAAAAAAATATATATACTGTGTAGCAGTGGGAAAATAGGTAAAGAGATTCAGAGATACCAGGGAGAGGAATATAAAATATGTTCCACTGGTTAAACCAAAAAGAATTCTTCCACCATTGCATATAAAGCTTGGACTAAGAAAGAATTTTCGTAGGGCTGTGAATAAAAAAAAAGTAAGTGAATTTTGTTACCTAAGGGAAGTACCCAATTTAACAGATGCAAAATTGAAAGGTGGGATTTTCATTGGGTCTCAAATAAAGAAACTCTTTACAGATGAGGTATTTGAAACTAATACAAATGTATTTGATGATATATTGAAATTTGTATTTGACACTGAATTACAAGCTTGACAATGGTTTAATGCAGTTGTTCATGGAAGAAGGAAAATTGGTAATTATGAATCTCTGCTGTCAACATCACTGAAATTATTACGTTATATATTTGATTAAAATATTTTAAAATGAATTACACTAATTTTTAAGAGAGTATCATTCAGTGAAGATGTGAGAGATATAATTTTAGTATTTTTGAAATCAGCGGATCAATTTCCTTTACGATTCTGCTGCTTTTGCGGAGGTATGATTTTTTTCTTGACTTGTGTAGTTTAGATGAAATACATCTAATTATTTTGTAGAATTTGTAATAAATGCTGATTGAAATTATAAATTTATATTTTGGCAATTAAACTACTATCTGCTATTAAAATACTATTAAAAAGAATAATTTAAAACAACTGTTAATATTTTATGGTAATTAAAACAGTTGCGAGCCATAAGCAATTTGTTGCAAAGTTATAGGATGACACATTATATAATGACACATTTTCTGCCCATAAGGCAGAAAACGGGTCATTAAAATGCATTTTTTCTTTCATTCCCACGTAATCTTTTACAAGAAATACTTAAGATATTGGTAATGAAAAATGGGAAAGCTTGACCAAGATATTTAACAGTGTAAAAACGTTATCAAGGAAGGTGGAAGCCAGCGGCGCTACATTAGTGCGTTACCAGATTACTGGTGGTCGTTAAAGAAAGAAACACGAAATATTGATTATAAGATGAAATCAAGCAGAAATAAAAAAATAAAAAAAACATATAAAATTCAACTACAAATAGTCAAATATATATTGATGAATTAGAAGATGTGACGGATCCATCACCATCTTTTAATATATGGTAACGTTCCAGCGACATTCATGAATAATCGAATTTCACTAGAACATCACCAAAAGATTTTGTTTTCCATAGTCTTCTCTTCTGGTGTTATTCGCAGAAATAAGATCTAATACTTTTAATTGTATTTTTCATTGTTTTAATGACAGTTCCATATTTTGGACTGATTTCCTACAGTGTGTCCGCCCGAAGTTGTTTGTTACGATGTCCTTTTCAACTCTGCTTAACACAGCACTTCAAAAGATCGACAAACCTCTGTGAAATTTAAAGTTATTTGCTGATTATCAGGCGACATAATTAAGGGAAAAAAAAAAGAAATTTAAAAAAAAAATAGAAACACTTGTTTATGCTGTGAATGGATGGCAGGTCAGTTCGATTACGTAAATCTCTTAATTCGACTAGATCTTCGTTGCGATGAACCATTATGGCCACTTCCACAATGAAAGTAAATTCGTGCTAAGTGAAAAGGCCAATAAGTTGTTGCATTTAATTATAAAAATTTTTAAATTTTCAAAAGCTTTGGTATTCAAATGTCATTACAAATTATTTCATTTTGTTATTGTCATTACAAATTATATTGCGAATGCAATTTACAATAAATTTAAATACCGAATATATTTTTTTCACTTACACTGCTATATCGATTCTTCGCATCAAGAAATCATCTCTTAATCGCTAGTGGTTGCACCTGCCGGCGTGGTCAAAGCGACAGTACTAACGATTAGAGAGATTTTTACTTCGAGTGGGAAAACGTTATGCGCTTAACTATCTTTACTTCCAACAAAATAGCTCGTAGCCTTTGACACGCCAGTTATGTGCATTTCAATATGTCTTTGTTGCAGGAATCATATTCTACTCCGAAGGCTGCCCTACAAGCGCAAACATTCAGCCATGCCCGCTTTCGTAATTAACTCATTATGAGCGCGTCGTACAGGAAGAAATATATTAGTAGCAACTGCTCAAAGACGGGTGTGCGGGTAGTTTCGTTGAGGTTTTCGTGTCTTGAAAGAAACGTAAAGAAAGAACAAGTAATAAAATATGATGGAAAGAATGTTAAATCGCGTCACCCCTACCTTGGTAACCGCTTTCGCAGCCTACGCCTCTTAATTGAAACCAAATGGATTAAATTCTGCCACGCTGAAGAAGACAACTGGCGCTGAATTCTACAGTGTTTGGAAAGTATGGATGGCGAAAAATACAATAATAATACATCGATATGTCGATAGCATGGTAACAGAAAATCATATATTGATAGTAGCCATATATCCCAACCAATAAATCAATACATATTAAAACTTTTTTTGTTATGATCTCCAAGTTTAAATGAGAAATTATGGGAGGGAAGTTGAAAAAAATATAATTAATGATGTTGAAATTTCACATGTTTATTTAATAAAAAAAACTTTCGAGCCTATAGGCCAGTAAGGCTCCTAGGGGTTGATGGAATATAAGGGAAGCAGCAAGTGAGTGCATTGAACCATTGAGGCTAATTATGTGAGCATCACTGGACTCGGGAGTAATTCCGTTGGACTGGTAATGTATCTTCAATACATAAAGGCGGTTCTAAGAGTGAAGTGGGAAATTATCGGCCGGTTAGTCTAACTTCAGTAATTGGGAAAATCATGGAGACAATGATCAAAGTTGGAATTCAGGATCATTTAGATAGAAATGGAATTCTGAAGGATACTCACCATGGTTTTGTAAAGAGAAAATCATGTTTAACTAATCTGGTTAGCTATTTTGACAGGGTCACTCAAGAGCTGGACTTAGGGAATAATTTAGACATGACATTGTTTATTTGGATTTCATCAAAGCATCTGACTCAGTCCGACATGAGCGGTTACTTTATAAGCTAGAACAAGTTGGAATCGCAGGGAAAATCCTGATATGGATAGCTGGATGGCTTCAGGGCAAGAGGCAGAGGGTTGTGACAGATGGTTATTCCTCAGATTGGGTTGATGTAAGAAGTGGGGTTCCCCAAGGATCAATATTAGGACCACTGTTGTTTTTGATTTTCATAAATAACATCGATGAATGGATAGAGGGCGTGATGTCTAAATTTGCAGATGATGTAAAGATTGGTAGAGTAGTTAATGATCACCGCCAAGCAGAACGACATAGGGCTTCATGGATGGTCAGAAAAATGACAGCTATGCTTTAATCCAGCAAAGTGTAAGGTATTGCACCTGGGGAACAGTAACCTCAAATTAACTTATACACTTGGCAGAGTTTAACTAAAGTGAGCATTGTAGACAGGTTGCAAGGAAGAATTGTTCGATACAACATCGATAGGACACCATGGGCCTTCCTATCGATGGTGTCCTATCGATGTTGTATCGAACAATTGATAGTAGAGATAAGGACGTCATAATCCCATTGTATAAGGCTATTGTATTCAATCTATCTTGCGAACTCCTCTGATCGTTTGGTCGTCCCGGAGTATAAACAGAAAATTTATTTATTTATTTATTTATTGTCAGAACACACTTGGAATACTGTGTTCAGGTATGGAGACTGCACCTAAAGAGAAAGACATTGTTCTTCTTGAAAGGATCCAGAGACGGATAACTCGCCTGGTGAGATCGGCAAAAGGGTGTCCTTATGAGGAAATACTTCAAAAGACTGCAGAACTTGGAAACTAGGCACAAGAGTTTTCTACTATTCCTGGTCCGGCTTCCCTTGTCGTGGATGGATGCTGGGAGGTTCTTTCCTGGTGATCGTGCCTCCCTGTAACTAAGAGACCAGTCGAACAACACACTACTCCCAAGTTTGCAAGTTGTGCGTCATCACAGAGTATTTAAAGCAGATTTGTGGGAACCACAGAAACAGCCTAACAAATACGCTATGTCCAAACACTCGTATATGGCAAACAAATCTGATAGGTTGCAATGGGCGCCTCCGTAGCCAGGTGGGCAGGAGCAGCAGTGGGTAGCACACGCTTCTTGATTAGACTGGGGTTCGAGCCCGTGACCACCAAATACGGAGGATGCGGAAAGGTCAGGGAATGACCACCGCATATCCCTGGAGCAATATGGCCTTAGTTGCTAATCCTCCTAAAAACTAAATAACAACAGGTTGCTATGACGTGATGACAATTTCACAAAGGAACTGGATGCAAAAAATAATTTTGACATTACATACTTGGATTTCAGGAAGACTTTTGATACTGTCGCACATAAATAACTGCCGTACGAACTAGAGCAATATGGTATTAAGGGCTTTGGATAATGGGATGGTGAAGTGGAAGAAGATTGGTTATCAATGGACACTGCTCTTCGTGGATTAATACTAATAGTGGAGTAATCCAGGGTTCAGCGCTGGGCCCATTGTTGTTTTGTTCTCAATATTTATCAATGATACTGACGAAAGTATATTAGACTTAACGTTAAAGTTAGCAAGGTGCTTAACGACAGTCATCAGGGTTAGCCACTCCAACAAGATCCAGGAAAATTGGGTCGATGTCCTGAAATATAGCAGTCGAAGTTTAACATTGAAAAATGCAAGGTACTGCATATGGATAATGCAAGGTACTGCATCAGGGTAGTGAAGAATGAAAAAGATCTGGGTGTATTTGTGTAGTTAGACATGAAATTCTCTGAGCAGTGCAGACATGCTGTGAGGAGAGCTCAACGGGTTTTGTGAATGGTGTACAGAAATTTGCTAGCAGGGACGAGGAACTGATTATCCCTTTGTATAACGCCGCGGTTAGGCTTCGTATTCAATACTATATACAGGTCTGGAGGCCTCATTTTAGGACGGATGTAGATCTGCTGGAATGAGTGCACAGAAGAGCAATTAGACTGGTGAAGGGAACAAAAAGGTGCTCCTAATTAGAAAGGCTTCAGTTCTGAAAATTGCAGCGTCTCGATACTAGGCACTTGCAGGGAGATCTGATTGAGGTGTTTAAAGCCTTGAATGGATTGAGTAAGCTGAATGTCAATGGCATTCTTCCACTTTTTGAGACCACACACATGAGGGGGCATAAATTCAAGTTGAGGAAGAATGGTTTCAGAATAGATGTACGGGCGTTGCCTTCAGCCAGCGAGTGGCTGATTGTTGTAACAGGCGTCCATCTGTTGATGTGGAAGTGGCTGGGTTGAACAAATTCAAGGAAGAACTGTGCAGGATTTTAGTAGATCACTGACGCGAGGAACTTTAGGGGCTTTCTTCAGTCCGTGGCTGAGTTAGTCGGTCTCAGGCGTAGATAGCAAGGTTTTTTTCCCCTCAGAAACTGGGGTTTTTTCGTCCAGCAAAACAGGCAAATCGACCAGAGAACACGCGCAATTTACAGACACAAATACGTGTTAATGTAATCATTTACGGGTAACCCTAATATAGTAATTTGATTTTTGTTTTAGTATATCACTACTACAAGACAAGAGAATGGTATGCCAGGATTAAACTGCTGCCTGACGTCCAAAATGTATTAAATAATCCGCTTTTCCAACAAGAAACAAAGTCTTGCTTCCATCGCTCAACATCAAGCTGGTACTAGTCAAACGAAACCTTTCCCGAGGAAATTTAAAAATGTACAATTGAATATCTGCCTTTTGTAATCGGTGTGATCAACCCGAACCAAATCGGGTAATTAATTAATTAATTATTAATTAATTAATTAATTTCAATTAACTTGTAAACTAATTCTTTAATTTCTTTCTTTTAATTCACTTCAACTGGAAAAAACTGCATTTTCCTTTGCATTAGTAATATTGTCGTCTTCCACTTCTTGTGAAGCCATAAAGTCGTCCATAATAGATTCACCCGACCTTCCTTGGTATCTCTTCTCCATTGACAATACGTCCTGGTAAAATCTCTCCCGTGCTCTTTACTAACATCGCCCAAATTTGGTTTGAAAAAATCAGGTAAGATCGTAAGTAATAGAGCTTAATTTACATTAATTTCAATTAACTTGTAAACTAATTCTTTAATTTCCTCTCTTTTAATTCACTTCAAAGGGAAAAAACTGCATTTTCCTTAGCATTAGTAATATTGTTGTCTTCCACTTCTTGTGAAGCCAACAGCTACTTAATTTGTTTGGAAGCTTTATTGTATAGTTACTATAGTACGTATATGCAACACAGTATAGAGTATCCCATCACAGCTTCCCTAGTGGGCAGAAAGTTGGCGTAATCACCATCGTCCACACAGCGGTGGAATAAACCTGAGTTCGGATCCCGTCAATGACGCGAGGAATTTTTATGGGCTTTTTTCACAACGTGGCTGAGTTAGTCGCTCTCAGTCGAGGGTAGCATGGTTTCCGTCCGGAAACACGGTTTTTCATCCAGCAAACAGAAAATCGACCACAGAACATACCAATTTACAGACATGATATATACGGCACAATATGGTCTAAGTTGCGGATGCACCAAAACACTACAACAACCAACCTATCACAGTTACACAAATAGGAGTTAACAGTAAAATTACAAATATGATATCCTACTCGCTATACGACGAACATAACATTGACAGCTATTACGATTATCTTATAATACAGAGTTCGAAAATTTTAATACAGGTATTAAATAAAACATGCCGACCGGGCTAGCCGAGTGGGTAAAGTACCTGCCGGGCAACCCAAAGGTCGCGGGTTCGATTCTCGCCTCGGGCTTGGATCAAAGTACTGCAAAAACCTTGGGAGGTGCAATATGGCCACAGAAGCCGATGCGCCAACAACTACCACATCAAAAAAAAAATAAATAAATAAATAAAATAAAATAAAACATGATTTTCAGAAGATACACACAATTACAGTGAACAACAGAGACACAAACTCTTGCATGTGCGCAGGTTCAAATTAATTTGCAGGCACTTACGTCACTTCCAATGCTACCCACGAGGGCAGCCTCGTGGGTAGCATTGGGAGGATCGACGTCCTCCCCACATCGGGTGGTCTTTACCACCCGAGTTCGAATCTCCTCGATGATAGAAAGAATACTTATGGGTCTTTTTCACAACGTGGCTGTGTTAGTCTGCCTCAAGCGAGAGTGGCATGGTTTTTCTCCCGGAAACTCGGGGTTTTCTTCAAGCAAAACAGAACATCGACCTCAGAAGACAAGAAATTTACAGGGATCAACATGGCCTTAGTCGCCGATGCTCCTAAAACCCAATAACAACAACAACCGACAAGGGTTGCAGTCCTGACTTGCAGCTGAAGCACTGTTTAGAACAAACTCACTCACTGTTAAATACGGTTTGAAAATGACACACAATTACGGGGGGGGGATCACATAATCACATCATTTCTTCAAGAATAGCCCTCCTATACTTTCTGGTGGAATAATTTGTACCACCTTTTACTTTTATTTAAGACAAAGGTGTCACCTTGAGCATCCAATGCTTTAACAAATACAGTATGCTTACAAAATTATCTGATGAAAAAATAAAAGGTGGCATATTTATTGGTCCAAAAATTAAGCAGATGATGGAGGACTATAAGATAAAATGACTGCTGCTAAAGAAGTTTCACCTGGCAATTCTTTCACCTTGTACTGAATGACTTTCTTAGTAACATTAATAGTGCAAATTACTGAACTAGTTTACAAGTTGATGTCAATCAAGCTCCATTACTAGCAGCCTCACCTAATTGTTTTCATCCCAAATCTGGGCTTAGTGAAGAGGATGGGGAAGAGATTGAACCAGACCATACAATGAGTGGAGAAGAGGTACTGATGAAGCTATGATGGACGACTATATCTGGTTCTTGGTTCGAATTGATATCACACTCGCTACAAAGGACAAAGTCTTGTAAATTTACATTTTTAATGGTTTTTTTGACTAAATAGAGGAGGAGGGTTTCAGCTTTAATGTTTGATTTTTTTTAGCATGTTGTTTGCTTGTTGCAAAGAGACATAATGGTGGTAGTCGTACCCACTGAAAATAAGTAAAAATAGTCTTCTCTATTGGAGAAGCGTTATTATTTGAACTGTAAGAGACAGGCTACTCCTTGTGAGAGTTTTCACAATGTGAAATATTAGGGAATAATGCAAATTCGGTTGGTTCAATAATACAAATTCGGTCGATTTAACTGCGTACAGACATGATGCAAATGCACTAAATTTACATGTTGTTGCAAAGATTAATACTCTATTCCGTTAACAGAAGTTAAACGTAGTCAATAAATCTGATATATGAATAGGATATAATGAATTATCCTTCAACTTGTTTGGCTAGTAATTAAAAAAAATCCGCATCGTATTATTTGCTACTTTCTGCTATTTAAACGATTATTAATGCATAAAAGCTAAGTGGTTTTTATACTGAAAATTCATTTTATTCGAGATGATTGTAATAAATGAATGGATAGGTGAATAAAAACCGATAAAATTAGCCACAGTGGAAAATATTGAATTTAAGTCGCCGCTGGATTGCTAAGGGAAATATTGAGTCTCGTAGCGTTTTAACAATCGCTTTTTGTCAAGTGGCCGCCTTTTTCATCCAAGGTGAGGAGAAGGTATGTTGGATCCAAAACCATTGATGTTCTGGTAATATTCCTTTAAGCAGTGATTCAGTAAACCTTTTAGCCAAGATTTCATCGAAAAATTACGAGAACATTTTACTAAGAAGTTCAAGGTAATTCAGAAATTATTCATAGCGATATGCCTCTGGGCTGCCAGGACAGCCCAAATTTATATACTTAAAACAATTGAAGTTTTTCGAATATAATAAGCATGATGGTGATCTTATATTTGTATTTATTTTGAGCATGAATTGACTGCTTTTACTTCTTTTCTTTTAATTCCATTCCTGCTCGTAAGAGAGCTGTTTAATAAATAATGATCGCAATATTTTTTCACATGCATATTTTGATGGTCCTTTTCAAAGTAGTCTCCATTTGATGAACTGCATTTACTCCAACGTTTCTGCCATTCTTCAAAAACATGGTGGAAATCACTTTTTGACATGCGTTTGAGAATCGCTCCCGACGTCTTTACAATTTCTGATGAGTGGAAACTTTTCCTCGCAGCTCATTCTTTAACTTTGGAAATAATAAAAAAATCGCAGGGTGCAAGGTCAGCTGTAAGGCAGATGAGGCCAGGTGAACAGACATAACCGAGCGCACGAGTCAGCTGCGCAGTTGCTATGTGATGCAGCTTGGTTTGGTTCTTAACTTCCTCGTCTCAGATAGAAATAGCAAGCACGTTGTTCATAAAAATTATGATCATTGAACTGGTATAATTGTAAAAAATGCAACCCTTTTTTTTTTCAAAATTACTTATTTAGTCTTGCTTTAAATAATATTCATATTCTATTTCCTTTCATGTTTTTACTTCTCTTAAATAATATATATAAATAAATTCACTGCTTTTCATCCATAGAACATCTAACAACATCAGTTTCTTGTTATTTGTGGTACTTGTAATACGCACAATAATGTACTCCGGTCCTTCAATTTCGGTTGCTGCACACTATCTAAGGTTGCGCTACTTGAAACGTGTGTCTCGTTTTCTGCTAAGATTTCTTCCAAAGAACCAACTATCTCTACTATCCACTATTGATAAGCGAACTCGAATTTCAGCGCCCTTTTTATTTGGAACGTGAGTCCTCTGGTTTAAAACATGCAAAACGCTATTTTCTCGGGCACAGGGGTGGAATATTCAATTTACTTCGTAAACGCTATACCGGATATGCACGCGGCTTAGAAAGGTATGAAAACATCAAACCATTTCTATGCTGGGAAGAATTTTTCCCAAACCTTATAAATAAGACCCAGACCATAAACTGTAAAATGCGATTTTGAAGAGAACATTATTAATCTGAGTACACAATGTATACTTAATACTGCACCAGCAAAGTTTTGATTATCAGTTACTTAGTTACAAGATGCTTACGTAAATAATTTTAGAGTTTAGCAAAGTTTTTCTGATGTGTATATGTGTAGGATAAGAAGTAATGAAAATGTCGATATTACGGATAGATTTTCAATAATCACTCGATGCCCCCTGTTTGTTAACTACCTGACTTAAGCTGTGAATAAAATAATTAAGAGGAGGAGCTTATTTAAGAAATCAAATAGTTATATTAGCAAAATATACAAAGACAGGCGTATTAAATAAAAATTCTGTTTGTACTGGAGACACCAGATCTGTAGATTGGTCATTTTTTTTTTTCTTAAGGGGGCTCACGGTATAAAAGTTTTGGAACCTCTGCACTAATGTATTTTCTCTGATAACCCCTTTCAACGTGTAATATTTATATGTTAATTTTGGGAGGGGAGCGGAGGAGCTTGTGATTTTGTAACATTTTCCAAAATATATTCAAATCAATGACCGCTCAATTTCTTTGCTGTCTCAATTTCTTTGATAATCCACAACTAGAAAAAACGAAGTAAAGATACAGAAGCAAAGATTTTATTGGACAATATTTATAATTCATGATAATCGGTCCACGTGAATCAGATATCCTCGAAAAGTGTGATTCAGAGGCAGATTAGTCAATTCGATCATTTCACTTCTTGCAGATTCCTTTCAAAAACTGATTGGAAAGAGGCTGTTTTCTGTTGAGCTAAATATATTATGAGGCTTCTTTTTTAATTTCAATCCACTGGACGATCATCAATATTCAGTGACGACACTATATTATAATATACTAGGTGCATATAGCCTACATAGCATAATTTTATCCCATTCACGCCTTACATTTTATATCACAACTGTATTTTTAGTCTTTTTCTTTCCCTCTCCTATTTGGGTGTTAAAAAGCCACGATGTCTTTTCACAGTACAGCAGCTTAGGAGGAAAATACATAAACAAATAAATTATATTTATATAGGGTTAATATGTCTTATATCTCTGGGTAAATACTATATATTATGAATAATTACATGAAGCACGCAAGTTAGGTACAGGCCAGTGCAGGAATGTAATACGGTTGATTTAATATGCCCATTAGTCAGACTTGCTGGTTAATTTTAGAAATATGTTTCGATATCACCTTTGTTAGCAATGTAAACCGATCCATGGAAGATTAGCCAACACCCCTTCAATGATGTCCAACGCAAGTTATAAACTACCCATTAACATGGCGTTAATCACTAGAACACAGAAGTAAAATATGTAACTGCCGTTGTTCCGAAAGATCAAAGACACTTGGAATGTGCAAACGACTGATTACAGTCAGTTGATGTGTTGGTAACACATATTCGGAAACGTCATACTGAATTTAAAGGGGATATAAATTCCACTCTGTCGAGGCCTGAAACCGGAGTGGAGGTAATTAGTCAATGTTCGTGAACTACTATGATTCCACTAATATACTTGGTACATGATGTTTCACTGATAAGTGAGTAAACGCGACAATACATGTTAATCATTCACCACTTTCTGCATTGCTATTGTCATTTGCAATATGAAAATGCAAATAAAAAATTGGAAGAATGTAATTATTTTAGCGAAAACTGCGAGGAAAATTAAACATTAATAATAATTTTAATATATCAGTTATAGACCAAAGTATAACACTGGTAATAAGGATAAGCTTATCCTTATACGAACTAGAAAATAAATATTTGGTTCCAACAAAATCGAATAGAGTTTAAATTGTAATCTTTTTTTTTTTTTTTTTTCAACAAAAAAACTCCTAAATATGGCAAAAAGAACAAAAATAATCTTTCGCCTCGTGGTGACATAAAAAATTGGCGAAATGTATTTACGATTTTTTCTTATAATACCGCGCGATGATGTGTTGCAACTAACTTAATTCATCCATTTTTTTTATTTAGTGCTAAATTAAAGCACAACAGCATAGAATAAATCACATATAGATAACCAAACAGAAATTCTATTTATATTCTGACCCGGCCACATAGACATAGGCGAGTTTAATACCTCAAATTGAGAATTTACCTCAGTTGAATTCGAAACACGCAGACAAAATCACATGACTAAAGAAAAATTTGTAAATACAATTTACAAATTTTTCACGCCATACCACGTGGATAAATATTGTTTTCGTTCGTGTTTCCTGATTCCAAGTCTGTATCTACACACCTGACCACTGGTCAGGTGTGTAGATACAGACAGATACAATGGTCGTGCATAAATGCTTTTAGCAGTTTGACAAAATAAGAACACAAGGATCATTCAAAAAGTTATATACCTCGATAATAAAGAAACAGCATAGCTTATTATTTTTTTTTTTCAATATGTATTTACTGAGTTCAATACATTGCTCTTTTTGAGGGCAAGAGGAAATACTCAAAAGAAAAAAAAAAAGAAAAAAAAAAAGAAAAAAAAAGAAAAGGAAAAAGCCCTTGTACTGGTCTCTGAAAAAAAGCCATTTACAGCTTCCAGTGAGATCATCATAAGTTCAAAATCTATGCACGTGAAAGCATTTCGTCAGATTTCTGGAGAGGAAATAATCATTCTGTGTCAGGTGCTGACTATGTTGCAGTGGTTTAACTCTTGGAATCTACAGTCTTTTAGAGCGGCAGTTGCTTTTAGAGCCTTGTATATAGGAAGCACTCTCATGAAAAAGCAAGATACGTCGTGTAAATTTCCCTCTTATGCATTCCTTTATTGCCCCCTTCTTAAATTCTTAAGAAAAGAAATATATGCATCTAAAGCGACTGTTTTCTTATGTGACAAGTAGTTCATAAAAAGAATCTAAAAAAAATGGGGGTCATGATCTTCCCGGCGAAGAGTTGAGGCGTGAATTTTTTGAGCGATGATGACTGCTGGTGTTTCCATTTCGTGGATTTCTGTTTTGTTTCTGATTCCTAGTGAGGTATCAATGTGGAAACATGCCCACGGTATGCAAACCTCATTTGAGGTAAGACCTGTATGCTGATACAACACTGTACGGGATCTCCCCCCTTACAAACCCTTCTAGGGTAGAATTATTGCTGGAGCTGCTCCGTACTGCGGGATTGCAACTCCCAGCTGAAATAAAACTTCATATGATCGTACTCCTAAGTGCTAGTTTCTCCACCTTGCTAACCCCCTGTATGGGTCTGCTCTGGGTGGAAAAGGCACGAATGGAATACCGTCCAAGAAGCGACGAAGTTTAATGGGCTTTTTTCACTCCGTAGCTGAGTTAGTCGGTCTCAAGCGTAGATAGCAAGTTTTTTTTCGTCCAGCAAAACAGGCAAATCGACCAGAGAACATGCAATTTACAGACATAATATACACTGTGCTGCCACTTTATTAAGTACACCTACCTAGTAGCGTGTTGAGCCTCCTTTAGGCTTCAAAACAGCCTGAATTCGTTTAGGCATGGATTGAAAAAGATGCTGAAAACGTTGTGCAGGAATGGAGTACCATGCAGACTTGAGTGCGTCACGCAGTTCCTTGAGATTCGACGGAGGTGTAGGCCTGCAGCGAACAGCCCTTTCCAGCTCATCCCAAAGGTGTTCAATAAGATTGAGATCCGTGGACTGAGCGGGCCACTGCAGCAAAGAAAAGTCATTTTCATGTTCCTGGAACCATTCCATAGTGATTCGAGCTTTGTGCACCGGCGCATTATCCTGCTGGAAGTAACCATATGACTGAGGATAAACTGTCAACATGAACGGATGCACTTGGTCAGCATCGATGTTTAGGTACGATGCGGCATTCAGACGTTAATCTATGGGTATCAATAAACCCAACGTGTGCCAAGAAAACATTCCCCACACCATAACACTGCTTCCACCACTTTGCACAGCAGTCATGATCCATGAATCCATGAATCCATGGACCTGTCATGTGACAGGTCCATGGATTCATGTTGTTTTCGCCAAATTCTGGGAATTCCATCAACATGATGCACCAGGAACTTCGACTCGTCAGACCAAGCAACTATTTTCCAGTCCTCGATAGTCGAGTGCTGGCGTTGCTGTGCCCACAGGAGGCGTGCTCTCTTGTTCTTCATTGATAACAAAGGTAGGCGATGTGGCCGTTGACTGTTGTAGCCCATTCGCGACAAAGTGCGACTAGTGGTCCGTTGCGAAATTTTGTTCTGCGTACCAAGGTTGTATTCTGACGTGATGTGCGACATTGTGGCCCGTCTGTTTGCTTGCACAATTCTAGCCATCGTCCTGCGCCCTGCGGCCAAGTAGCCAGAGAAAGAACAGAACCCAATATTATACACATACAACATGCCACACACACTTCTGACATTTACAATTTTGTATACTTCACAAGAGTAGCGATGGCGTAGTTGTGGGAGAATTCCGGCGACGCCTTACTCCAAAACACTATGCCGCTATGATGAATCTGTTGCTTAACCAATTACAGTCACTGATAGAAATCCCTCTACATCTGTATCAAGTACGGGTAGATTTTCCTCACAATATTGAGTCCTGTTCTGTTTCTAAAGAAGTGTAGCATTCTTGGCACCCAGCGAGAACTGACCTTTGAGGTGACCAAGAAAAATTTCTGAGTACACACAACTCAGAAATTTTACATTTTCTGACTATCACAGGCACTATAACATCCTGCATAAACAGTCTTTAATCGTTTGTCACATTTCTGGAGTTGCCACTTCCGTTGGTCATTCCAATTGAAGGAGTCATCTTCTGTTGGCAGTTGTAAGGTTTTAGGTGCATGAGTAACTTAGACCATATTGTACCGTATATAATATGTCTGCAAATGACGTTTGTTCTGTGGTCAACTTACTGTTTGCTGGACAAAAACCCGAGTTTCTGTGAGAAAAAAAACCATGCCACCCTCTCCAGAGACCGACTAATTCAATCACATCGTGAAAATGACCCATAAATATTCCTCGCGACGTTGAGGGGATTCGAACTCAGATCTTTTGCACTCGGTGTGGGAGGATGATTATACCAACTGGAAACTTGGAACTTGAAAAAAAACTAACTTTTTAATTCATCCTCTGGATGAATTAAAAAGTTAGTTTTTTTCATAAGAGGACAAGTGCAACATAAGAGGACAAGTACTACAGCATAGAATAGATCACATATAAATAAGCAAACAAAAATTCTGTTTATATTCTGAGAGGCCACATAAACTTAGGAGAGTTTAATACCTCAAAATGAGGTATAAAACCCACGAGGGCAGGTCACTGTCTGTGAATGATGCAATTCTGCCCAGGCACAGTCGGCCTTGTGGATTTACTCAAGACGTGAAGGACTCTCGACCGCTTTCAGGGAGCAATTTTATAAGCACTGGTCTCCCTGAAACTGGCGTTCAGGGGAAAGAGGAATATTGAGTAAATTTCACTGCCCCCACCAAATACCAGTTTCATGCTGGTCAACACTTTCACTCCTTTCAAGAGTTACATTTGTTTGTTGTCGCAACAGCATTCAGCCCTAACTCGCAGCATTTTTTTTTAGAATGGCCCTATTGATAAGCAGTTTTAAATTGCATTTTTGTGATACTTGTATACTGCCGAATACCTTATGATTATCAAGCACTTTTAATGTATTTTATCAAGTCTTCCTAAAGATGAGTATTAATTATTTACATTTAGGTTTTTATAGTGTACGTTACTCTGAACCATTGTGCTAGGTGGCTGTGAAAATGGTTTGTTTTTTAGTTGTATGGATTTAGGCGTATCAGCGCTTAAGCCATATTGCCAGTGTATATTAGTAAGTCTGTAAATTTCGTGTGTTCTGTGGTCGAATTTCTGCTTGCTGGACGAAAAACCCGAGTTTCGGGGAAAATGCTATTCTCTCCTGAGACCAACTAACTCAGCCACGTAGTGAAAAACCTCCATAAGAATTCCTCACATCATCAATGGGATTCGAATTCAAATCTTTTCTATCCGGTGTGGGTAGGTAGGACGGCGATTCTACCAAATGTGCTACCCGTGAGGGAGTACTGCATAGCTCCAAACGGTAACGGTGCTTGGGAGTTGAACCGAAATGCCTTCATTGCCATTACGCTCGACATGGCTTAGGCCTTTCGAAGAAAACTCTTAAGTCTTTATTACTCAGCAGCATTCATCCCTATCATAACCTTCGGCGCCGGAGCCTGGTTTCACAGGTTACAGAATAAAACATTTTGAAAAAAATTAATTTCTATACAAAAGAGCATATATATACTACTAGCCTTGGTGCGTGCCTGCCATACAGTCTCATCAGCTTCTCTTCAAGTTCTTGCAGGATCCATTCCGCTAGATCTTCACGTAGCTTATAGAGGATTGTGTTATAGACGGAAAAAGGCAATTTCAACCGACTTCTTTGATATTAGAATCAACTTGAATAATCATAACATGAAGGGTGAGAAGAAAAACATCTGGAACGAACTTGCTAACATATGGTAGACACGATGGGACACATAGCTGACCGGGCAGGTTAGTAGAAAGTTTAGTTCCCAGAGGTTACTTACCTACTGGATAAAGGAAGAATAAAATAGTTCTCTACATCCATGCTCACGTCATATCTCATCACTGGACGCGGATCGCTAAACAATAAACTATACACATTCTGACTTCATCATACTAACCTCTGCTCTTGCAGACAATGTGAAGACTGGGAGAATGCTTTATTTGATTGTGACATTCGTGAGGACTTGAGAATTCCTATAAAAAAAATATGTTAGAGATATATTTTTTCTCCACATCATCTTGTGGAGAACAAAGAAATTTACTCCACTTCCAGAACTTTGTTTCTCTTGTTTTTCAAAGACGCCGATCTATTAGATAAAAACCAACTGCTTCCATCCGATTTTTTCCCTCTCTGCATTGTTTGTATTACATGCTGGGTGTAGTTTCAGTTCTGGTATTATGTTTTATGTAGAGTGTAAATATGTTCTGTTTATAGATATAACCGTTTATAGTAACTGTTTATAGATGTAAGTTTTCATTTTAGTTTTAACGATTTTAGTTTACCTTGATTGTTATTGAATGACTCGGTTTGAAACCTTTACCCATCTCTACTCCAACCTCTGTCAAAACCAGATGGTTCTGATGTCACTTCAGCCAAGGATAAAGCTGACCTGTTAGCATCCCAATTTCCTTCCAACTCATGTATTAATGGTCTTTGTTGTTGTTTGTTTGTTTGGTTTTTAGGAGCATTAGCAACTAAGGCCATATTGCTCCGGGATATGCGGTGGTCATTCCCTGACCTTTCCGCATCCTCCATATTTGGTGGCGACGGGCTCGAACCCCGGTCTAATCAAGAAGCGTGTGCTATGCACTGCTGCTCCTTCCCACCTGGCTACGGAGGCGCCAATGGTCTTTGTAAAACACCTCCCACCATTTCCAACACGCTCCATTCAATGCCTCCCGTGGTCTTCCGTCAAAAGGATGTCAGAAGGATTTTGATGAACCTTGATGCTAAGAAAGCTCCAGGTCCTGATGATATTTCTCCACCTGTTCTCAAAACCTGAGCTCCTAAACTTACTCCTGTTCTTTGCTGCCTTTTTTAACTTTCTTATTGCAAAGGTGTTTTTCCTTCTGCTTGGAAATTTGCTCATATCCAGCCAGTTCCTAAAAAGGATGACAAATCCCTCCCATTGCAATTATATCTACTCTTTCTAAAGTAATAGAGAAATCAATTAACCACCAACTCTTAAACTACCTAGAAACCTTCAATCTGATCAATGATCGCCAGTATGGATTCCGTCAGTGTCGATCCACTGGTGATATTCTGGTTTATGTTACCCATTTATGGACAAATTCAATGGAAAGGTTCGGTGAAACACAAGTAGTTGCTCTTGACATATCAAAGGCTTTCGATCGTGTTTGGCATAAAGGTCTTCTAAACAAGCTTCCATCTTATGGTTTGCCAACTATTTTATTGTAATTGGTTATCCAGTTTTCTTTATAATCGCTCACTGAGGGTGATGGTAGATGGCTCTCTGTCTTCTAACTTCTCCATTAATCGCGGTGTCCCCAAGGTTCAGTTCTTTCCCCCACTCTTTTCCTCTTGTATATTAATGACCTTCTTCCATTGACTGGAAATCCTATCCATAGTTTTGCCGATGATAGCACATTGCATTCTATGTTCCATTTTGAGAAACCTTGCCCTGTTCAATCTGCTTCAACTTCTCGAATATCAGCTACCATTTCCCTAAATTCCGATATCCAAGTAATTCTCCAGTGGGGCAAAGACAACTTACGTAGTTGATTTCAATATTTCTAAAACTCAGTCTTTTCTTATATCTTGCAAAAATGATTCTTCTGCTCCTATGCTTATATTTGGTGACACTCTGATTTCTAGGCAAGTTGATATATCTCTTTTGGGGATTACTCTGACTTCTGATCTCTCTCTCTCTCTCTCTCTCTCTCTCTCTCTCTCTCTCTCTCTCTCTCTCTCTCTTTTTTTGCACAAGCACATTACAAATATTGCTTTCTCTGCATCTAAAAAACTTGGTTTTTCTTTCGCTCTCGGCGTTACTTTTCTTCCAAACAGCTGTTCACTCTGTACAAATCGCTAATCCGCCCTACCATGGAATATTGTTCCCACATCTGGGGCGGTGGCCCCCAAAAACTTTCTCAGGCTTTTAGATTCCATTCAGAAGAGGGCAGGTTAATTAATGACTCCTCTCTAACAGTCTCTCCACTCTCTGTCTCATAGACGTGCTGTTTCTGCTGCATACTTTTTCTATAGATACTTTCATGAATTGGCTTCTATAATTCCTGCTCTCTCTTTCAAAACAGTCCGAACACGAGCCGCCACCAGCCAACATCCATTTACTGTCCAACTTCAAACTCACAGAACCCACTTTTCATCTTCCTCCTTTATTCATTCAACTGCCGTTTTCTGGAACAACCCTTCCTTCATACGTATTTCCTGAAAATTACAGTCTACAGAAGTTCAAGTCTAATGTCAACAAATATCTTCTTTCGTCTTCTCAACCTCCAACCCAAGCACGGTACTAAGTACTATAGGTTCTAATACCTCTCGTGTTTGGGATTTTCATAAAAAAAAACTGTTTATAGATGTAAGTTTTCGTTTTAGTTTTAACGATTGTAGTTTACCTTGATTGTTATTGAATGACTCGGTTTGTGACCTCATTTCTTTTTCTCTGTTTGGGTCACATAAACTTAAGATGACTTTGATCTCCTTTTTTTTTTCTCCCTCCCGAGTAGTATATATTAAGAAAGCGACAGATTTAAACGGCGGTGTTGAAGAAACGTTCCTGGTGCCGCGAAACCTTTGATTTACATACACATCCATTGCCATTACGCTGTTATGTGATCTGGTGTTCGCTTCTGCTTTGGGGAAAGCGCTCAAGTAACAACTCAATGAGCCACATCTACGGTCGATGTGCCATCTTGTTACCTCAGTTCACCTGACTCGAATGCATAATATTGTGTCAATCATGGCCCACCTGCCTGTTTGCTATTTTCTGTTTGTTTTTATTGGCATCTATTTTTACTCAATCAGCGTGCAACGTAAGGAATCTGTTTCATGCAGTGTACACTGCTGTACCGTTACTATCCAGACACCCCACCATTCATATCCTACCGAAGAACCACATGTCAGACACAGCGATGGACAGAGTTAACAGACTTCCACCAAGGCGTGATAATAGGATGTCATATAACCAATCGATCTGTAAGTGACATTTCAATGGCACTAATGATCCTATATCGACGACTGATGATGTGATCTGCAAAAGGAAGCTGACTTGTGCTGAAACCTCCCCCCCAGGAAACGACCAAAAAGCCTCTGAAGCAAACGGATCGTAACAGGAGAGCCCTGAAAAGAATCATTGGCTAGGAACGCAGATCGACGTTGTCACAGCACACAAAGACCTTCAGTGGGACTGGGAATTTCCACTTCAGTGGAAACTGCCCACTGTACTGAATCTGACACTGGGACATGTCATATTCAGTACAGTGGGCAGGATGCTGCACGATATCGGCTACCATGATCGTACAGCCATTCCTAAACCGCTAAATCGCCTCAACTAATGAAAGACCCCCTCCAGTTTAGTGCATGACCCACCGTTCTTGGATCGTAAACATATGGAAAGCTGTAATCTGGAGTGACGAGTCACAGTACGTGATCTACCAATCTGACGGTTCTTGCTGAGTCTATCTAGACGTCCTGGACAATAGTGGTTTACATACGTTACGGCAGCATATCAGAGAAGGCTCATACCTGTGTCAGCATTCATGGTTTTGTCCAAAACAACCAATAGCCCCAGACTAAACCACGCAAAACAGCCTAGACTATCACGCTTACTTCGCCAAACTTCATTGCTGGGATGATATAGTCCGACATGCAACTTTCTCCGGGCATTCACCACACTCAAGCATGACCGTTACGCTAGTACATGTACTGTGACTCGTTAATCCAGAACACAGCATTCCATTGGTAATGGAAATTGGTATTGAAGAACTTCAAATAATGATGATAAGAGATGTTGTGCGAGGTTTTCCCTCGCACAACATCTCTCAAGATCGATAGTTGATTTGCTATCATGGAACAAATTCTGAAAAAACTATTTCGCGAAAATGATGATATAAAACAATCTCTCTTTCGCCTATAATAGATCAGCAGTGAAAGTTATTTCATTTGCTTTTAAATCTAAAAAGTCAGTTGTGGAGAGCCCTCCATTACATGAACTTCCTGACGTACATCAAGTTTCTGAAGTTACAGCTCTCAGTCCAGATGCCGAAGAATCAATATCGGTAAGGGTATCCAATCCACGTGTTACAAGTTTTGCAGCTCCGCTGAACAAGAAGTGTTTTAGCCATATTTAGCCGCTTTATTGACCAATTGTTATATTAAATTATTTTCTATAAGTAGCTTATATAACTAGTCAAGATCCTTGGTTTATTCTGAATTGAGACAGCGAGATTTTGGAAGTTAATTAATACTTAAGTGTCCGTAGATTTACCGTTCGTAACTTGCCATGTCTGGGTAAGACAGTGATAAAATCTCGTGGAAGATATTTTGATGAAAAATCAATATAGTTGTTAATATTAATCATTTCAATGTTTAATAAAAAAAAAATTTAAATAGTTTGTAGAGTATTGCTTTTTTATATTGAATCTTACATTGTCAGCTAATTCTAAAAAAAATACGAAAACTGTTGTCATATGCTGTGATTCAAAACTTTTAGGGGGGAGTGTATATCTCTGTGTCTGACAGAAAACACCTCCCTCTGTATGAGATCGACTAATTACATTTCTGATCGAAGAGATTTCGAATTCATCCAATCTCCTTTGGATTTTGAACCCAAACTTCTTTAAACGAGTAATAAATGCCTACCTAAATGTATACCACGCAGAGAATTGGTACAGAAATCATTGCTATTGATCACACATAGTAATAGTTATTCTCATTGTCATCAGCACGATGGAATATTACTTCCAAACCCGTTTATTTGTTTTTGTATGAAAGTTTAATTTTATCGAAAGTTTTAAAACAGGTAGCATCATACAGTTGCCAACAAGTAAAAGGATTTATCGAAGTGATGACTGCGTACGTACTCTGTCATTATTCGAGAGATCCTTAAAACATTTTTATTTATTTTATTTTTTTTTTCAGTTGTTGGCGTATCGGCTTCAGTGGTCATAATGCACCTTCCAAGGTTTTTGCACTACGCTGATCCAAACGGGATTCGAACCCGCGACGTTTGGATTGCCAGGTAGACACTTTACCCACCCGGCTAGCCCGGTCGGCTTTAAAATATACAGAAGTTATGTAGGCATAGTTGGAATTAGCTACTTCGGATTAGCGAAGAAGCAATCCGTAAGGCGTCAGTGTATCGTGGGTTTTAACACTTTTTTTTCTGCTATTTGAATTAAAACAGTCCTGGGAGAATAACAGAAAGTGCGCGTACCACAGATTCAGACTAATTCAACCTCGCTTGAAAAAGTCACCAATAAACTTGTTTCGTCATTAGCAGGACTGGTACCGAGAAATTTTAGTATATTAGAGCGGTGACTGATAAATCCAATAAACCACAGAATTTCGGCTGAGTAAGAAACGTTGCTCGTTTAATCATATATCTTCACAAGCAATAGCGAAATAAGTTAAATAAACTCGTTTTATTGAACAGTTTTAAGTACATTAACGAAGAACTCAATATAGTGGTTTCAACATGTTTTGAACTTTGTTTTTGTATTCAAGTTATTAATCTTTCGTACAGTACGTTATCTCTCTCTCTCTCTCTTCCTCCTACAGGCACATAAAATTTCCAAAGTTTTCCAAGACAGTTATATTTATTACGTAACTGATGCCTATATTTACCCACGTTCATTTCTAAGTTTCCAAGCAGAACAGTAAAATTATCTTTCTTGTCCACTGTCAATTTGCTTACTGAATTACTTTTTCAATGCACTTCATTCTTTATTTTTTCTGCACGCAGCTCTATTTCAACTTTCCGATACATCATTATTCCTTCTATACCCTCCAGAAGTAGCTCAGTAGGCAGAATAGAGGGCAGTATCATCTGCAAAGTTTTCATCTTTTAAGTTGCTTCTTTCGTTCATCTAATTGATCCCCTAGAGTAGCGATGCGGCAGCTCGCTTACCGAATCAATAGCAATTCCGAGAGGCAATGGGAATATAATGGAAGTCTGATGTGTCTTAATCTAGAGCTATTGCAATAACTGGTGACTATCTTCTCACAACATCCACTTCCTTCTCAGCAGCAAAGACGGTAATCTTACGACTGCCACAAAGTTGTTTCGACCGCACGACTCTACAGCTTTTTTTGTTTTTTTTTGACTCAGCATCCAAACTGCCTTGTGAAATGCTTAATTCAGTCGTTCATTCAAAGCTAAAGGAGGTCAAAGATAGGTCCACTTCATGGTATATGTTACATTATTTATTTTTTATTGACTTGCTGACGTCAATCTTTTCTGTTTTCTTTTGTTTATTTTTAAGTAATTTTAGTAAAACACGGTACTGTCTGAAATAAGAGAAAATCATTTAAAAGTTACCTATTCAGTTTTATCTTTATTCACATTTTTGATATCCATACAACAACTTGTTGGCGACAGAGTCATCAGTATACATCACTCCACGCGGTGCTGTGCTGTCGTATTGATAACATTCGGGTATTTCGAAAATTATTTGTAGAATATCAGCAGCTGTTTAGCTCTTTTGAAAAATTGAAAGTATGACGCTTCAAACATTGCATTCATTCTTCCTAATCGATAAAACAATATCGACTCGAAATTTTCGTACACAAAACTTGCGTACAAAAATTTTGAAGCACTTGCTATAATCAGATCCATAAAATGTTTGCGAATAAAATGTCAACGGATAAGGAAACCATGGTCGGTGTTTCATCTATTTTAAAATTTACTTTTTCAGCAGAATTTTATCCCTGATTTATTTAATTAATGCAAAAGCTAAAACGATAAAACATGACATTTATATCTATATGGAAATCCATTTTACCGTTATTTATAATTTACAAGATATTGTACGATTATTCAATTTTTTCTTGGAGAATTAATATGACATTTGTCTAATAATTGGACAGTTAATCTCAAACAGTACAATCACCCTGTATATTTATAAGGAAAAAAGGGGGCGCTTCAAAAGGCAAGCAATCCATAGTATATTTTCAGTTTTATTTCAATTATTATAAATATAATTATAACAGAGACTGCAATAAATGTTGGAACTGTCTTCTTACCCAAATCTAGAGTTTCTGAAAGAAAAAAAAATCTTGTAACTTAAAGGAACAGACTAACTCGACCACAGTATGAGAGAAGTTTGTGCTCCTCCCCTTCCGATTCTTCAACTTTGGTTAGCAACGACAATCGAAAGCAGAACGACGTGAATTAATAACTGATAATTTTAATTCTATAACGAGAGTATATGCCCTTTATTTTCAGTACAACCAAGGCAAAGCTCGTAGTGAATTTACAACGCAAATGAGAGAACGATGCGACGCCGAGAAACACCTTTCATAGCTCAAAGTTTACTTCAGTATTTCCTTGAGAAGCAAAAGGATTCTTTTACTATAAAGATGATCGCTTAAAGTCTATAATTTATTCATCAAATTTCATCAATTACCCGGAAGAGCCAACTTTATTCATCATCATGAACTTGGTCCGGCTGAGGTCTTTTAAGCCCTGTTACACTGTAAGCTCTTGGAGGTGGTCTTGATCTCGCCATCGTTGTCTTGGTCGACCAACATCTCTCTTGCCTGAAGGTTTGTAGTTAAATGCTAATTTTGGGATCCGGTCTGGGTTCATTCTTTCTTTGTGGCTGATCCATTTTTCCTGATACCATTTTATGTCATTTACTATGTTATCTACTTTAATTTCTCGCGGATATCTAAATTTCTTTGGTGGTCTAGTCTTGTAAAGCCTAATAATGGTCTTAAATCTCATTTGTCCTGCTTCTAGTTTGTGTGCATCTTTCTTATCTTGGCAGGAGTTCTCCCTCTGGACCTGCAGATAATTCGCAATGGTGTGCACTACCGGCTCGCAAAGGGACTCCCTACCACCATCCTGGATTTCACTACAAACCCAGCAAACACCATCAAAGAAGAAAAAAAGCGCCTTGCAGTCTACCTTCTTAACGCCTGGCAAAACAGATGGAACACCACCCCCAAAGGTTCCATCACTAAAAAATTCTTACCTGAAATAGCCCAGATCTACCCTAAAGCTCCAGCATGGTACAGCCCAGAGTTATATACCACTTTCCTGATTACAGGCCATGGATCTATAAATCACAAACTTGCCTCTATGAACATCGTGGATGATCCTCGCTGTCTTTGTGGTGAAAACGAAGACTGGGATCACCTATTCTATGTTTGCCCGCTCTACGAGGACCTGCGAACGTTGCTCATATCAAAAAATACATGCCTTGCCTCGAGGAAATGAACATTTTCTGATCAATGAGGAAGACCAGTACCACGCTTTTTCTGCCTTCGCCCATGATCTCTTCACCAGAAGAAGATCACTGGTACAACGTCCTGGAACTGATGCACATTGATGAACACTCTTTCTCATATACTGAACATCTTCACCTAGATTGTGACCACTTCTAGCTACTGGACTTGACACTCAGGTCGCTTGAATTGTTTCATCCGTGTCTCTCTTGATACGTGATTGCCTTCCCACCCTCTCGAGGGGCCTCTTCTTCCACTTCCGCTTAGGTGAGAGAATTCCCACCCAACCTGTGGAGGATGCCTTCCCTTACATCCTCCGTCGCTCTGTCTATACTTCCTTCCTTTACCCTCTCCAGTACATCCTGTACTCCCTGTACCCTATTATATTATTTTATATATGTTTTTTTTTTTTTTTTTTTTTACTTGGTCTCTTTCCAGGAAGCTCAGGTGACCTGGAGGAGACTAGCCAGAGAATTATGGGCAGCCTGGCTACCTCCTAGTGGTGTGTGCGGGCAACGTGGGGTCCCATCAGGGGCCTGCGGCCAAAAGCCAGGACACCCAACAGAACCCAGCACAATACTTCATTTACAACACAAAAAATTTTTTCTGGCTTTCACAGTGATACTGTTTGTCTCCACAGAGTATATACGCGCAGATGTGGGAAACCACCGGAGGCGCCTTTCCCCCAAAACTATGCACACTATGCATCTTTCTTATTTATGACCCAAGTCTTACAGCTGTAGAAGAGGGCTGGTTTTGAAGTGATGTGCAGTCGTAATTTTGTTTCAGTTGTCATTTGTTTTCCGAAGTGGCGTCTAATCGTTCCATTCATTTTATTATATTTTTGTAGTTTAATGTGGATGTCTTTCCCTTCATTTGATATTAAATTTCCCAAATAGGTGAAGTCAGATATTTGTTCTATTATTTTATCATCAATAACAATTTTGACTCTTTGTATGTTTTTTCCACATAATCCCATTGATTTTGTTTCTGAGGTGGAGATTTTCATCTCGTACTTTTTACCTATTTTATTAAGTTCATGTGCTGCTATCTGTAGTTCATCTTCGGATTTTGCAATTATAACTTGTTCATCAGCATATAATATAGTTTGGACTTTATTCCTGTTGTTCAACTGTATTCCGTTGTTAATTGTTTGTTTCCATTCTTTAAGAATTTACTGATGTAGATATTCAATAAATTTGGTGATAGTCCACATCATTATTTCACTCCTTTATTGGTGTTAATTGGGTCTGATAGTTGGCCATTAGAATATTTTATGCAGACTTTTGAGTTTTTATATAGGCTTTGGATCGCTTTCCGGAGTTGGGTTGGGATAATTTCTTCACGTAGAATCTGCCAAAGTTTTTCCCGGTTTACATTGTCATATGCTTTTTCATGATCAATAAACAGTAGAAATGATAATAGATTGAATTCTCTTCTTTTCTCCAACATTTGTTGTAGTGAGAAAATGGCATCTATTGTTCTTCTCCCTTTTCTGAACGCACATTGTTCTTTTTCTAAGATTTGTTCACTGTGTTTATTAAGTTTATTCTTTAGTATATTAGACTATAGCTTTGCAGCAGTGTTATCCCACTGTAGTTGTTAGGGTTATTTCTGGAGCCTTTTTTGTGTAAATTGATTACTATTCCTGTTTCCCAATCTTTGGGTATCTGTTGCTTATGCCATATGATATTAAATACTTTTAGTAGTGCGTTTTTTAGTAAGGTGCCCTCATATTTAAATAGTTCTACATTCAAATTGTCTATGCCTGGGCTTTTTCGGGTTTTTTTTTATTTTTGTAATATTAACTCTAGTTCTTCCATTGTTATATTTTTTTCTTCATCTTTGGTTATCAGAGATTCAACTTCCAATTCCCTAGCGCCTGGGTTATACCACAGTTTGGAATAGTGTTGCTTCCATTCTGCTTGGTGGGAGATGGAGTTGGTTTTTATTTGATCATTTGTGTCTAGTTGTAATTTCTTAAAAATTTAAAACCTCTTCTCTGTGGGCCCGTGATATCACGTTCTAAAGATTTAACAAATTTATCCCAGTCATCTCGTCGGATTCTTCTGGTTAATTTTCTGACTTCTGCTCGAAGCTTTTTATATTTTATGTGTAGATGTAGGTCTTTAGTTTGTAGGAAAAGTTTATAGGACTTTTTTTTTCTCTCGTTGATTGTTTGTTTCAATTCTTCATCCCAAGTTCTTAGCCAGTTTTTATTTTTTTATAGGTTTCCAAGACTTTCTTCAGCAGCTCCCAGAATTGATTTTTTCATGTTTGACCAGATTTCCTCAACGTTATCACTTTCATCTGATTTGAGTTTATCTTTCAATCGACTTTCATACAGGAATTTAGTGCTTTCGTCTTCCAACAAATGTATTTTTAATTTCTTAGTAGTTTTTGTTGGTATTTTCTTCTTTTTATTATGATAATGTCTTTTTATTTTGCGAGTTCTTTCTACTAGGTAGTGATCACTGTCAATTTCATTGCCTCTGAATACTCTAGTGTCTCTAATTTTGTCATTTAAATTTTCATTAATGATAATATAATCTATTATAGACTTTGTGTTTCGTGCTTCCCATGTGAATTTATGGATATTCTTGTGTCTGAAGAAAGTATGCCGACCGGGCTAGCCGGGTGGGTAAAGTGCCCGCCTGGTAACTCAAACTAGTAGTAGTATTTAGGTTCAGGCGCCACCGGTGGTTTACCACATCTGCACTGTAACTCAAAGGTCGCGGGTTCGAATCCCGTCTCGGGCTTAAATCAAAGTACTACAAAAATCTTGGGAGGTGCATTATGGCCACACAAGCCGATGCGCCAACAACTACCAAAAAAAAAAAAAAAAAAAAAAAAAAAAAAAGAAGAAAGTATTTATAATTTTAAGTTTATTAAAAATGCAGAAGTCTATCAGACATCTTCCATTATTGTTGACCACGGGTTCGCCTTTTGATCCTATACTACTGATTGAGCACCAACTCTCCATTGTTCTCAAAATCTCCTGCTAGTATGAGATACTCGTTTTTGTTAGTTTGGTCTATGATCTGTTGTAATTCGTCATAAAAATCTGTGGTTTCATCAATGTTGCCTTCTACTGGTGCGCAGATGCCAGTGATTGTTATTGTATAAGATAGAATTTTTAGTCTTAATTTCAATATTCTGGGTGATATCCAAGAAAAGAATAGTCTAATATTTTGTTTTCCCATTCTTTCTTTATTATAAAAAGCAAACTTTATTGCTTTTTATAAATTACTTCAGCTGCTCCACCATGAGTGTATTATAGTTTGGTTTGAATGTCACTTCTATATTATATTTAAAGATCATTTTCGAAGGTTTCAAACTTAAAATTATGCATTTTCAGATAACATCGAAAGATAGGATACTACCGATTATCGCTGAAAGAATATTTATGCCTCCTCTCATAATTTAATATTGACCAAAATTAACATTATGATGATTGTCCCATCACTGATTAATCTGAACAATTAACGATTTTACATTCACAGCTGCCTCCTCAGTCTTGGAAGAAGCGAGGATCTTACAGTGCCATGTAATGTATTCAAATACTGATTAATGGCTGGCTGACTGTTTAACTCGCTCATGGAGACAAGTTATCATTTCCAAACTTATCTCGACGAGCGCGCGCAATGCAGTGTGGCTGCTATTAGGATTACGATAATAACAATTCTTAGAATTATTTCTGTTCCCACCAAATAAAGGCATTTATACTAATATTCCTAATACACAGAGGGAAATATTTGCTAACTCATATTTTAACTGCACGTCAGATACATATTTGAAGTAACTCTCTCCAATGAAGAGTAACGTTCTTATGGCTTTCCTAATGACAAGCCATCTCTTTTTAATTGCACTTTAAATTCACGTCGGAAAAGCTCTCTAATTGAGCTCAGCTACTTAGTTTTGTTTGATCACCTCATAATTGAATACGAGCCTTAACTAAACCAGTTAAATCTTAGAACATCTTATTAAAGAACACTTACTGAAAAGAAATTTTACTTCGTTATCTAGCATTTTTATTCCCGAAATTGATCGCGCTTAATGAGTACTTTCAGCATGCCCATCAGACTGATATTAATATCGAAACTAAAAATACACGGCGAAAGTGAGTTTATCTCCCTCCCTCACTTTTATTCCTCTTTCCTGTTCATAATTTTCGCTAAACTATTTTAAATGTGAAAGCAACAGATCGTTATTTTATTCCAGATTGTAGTTCACCTTTAAAAAAATAAGTGAGACTGCTTTGTACGCTTATGTGGCTTACACAAGCAGACAGCCTCAGTTATTAGGAGCAGTCTCATTTATCATTATCCACTCGTTTGGGCAGGATCTAGTTTTGTGACTGATGAGACTTTTTCTAGATTTTTTTTCACTTAAAGTTCAATTAGCCCTCAGCCTGAGATCGCAGAGTTTTTATATTTTCGCCTGTTAACGAGCAGATTTGTCTGAAATCTCAAACTGTGAACACTATTGTTATTTACAAGTATCGTATGATTATTAAAATGTCGTTTTGCCAGCTCACTGACAAATTTTTCTGATAGCATGAATGTATCGGAGGGCAATGGCAATAAAGATCATTGAACTGCGAAGAAAATAAAAAAAAAAAAATGAAGTCGTAATTCCTAAAGACACTAGAAAGTTTATGGGTTTGTCAACCTTTGCGAAAAGTCTCAGTACGATTCCATCTTCGAAAGGCAGGATTTCTTACAACCTTTTCATAGGAGACTGCGACATGAGTGGGTTTATTTCGGGTATTTTTCATCCCGCAAACCAACCAGTGAATACTTGCAGGAAACAGAGGTAGGCAGTCAGTAGTAGGCAGTAATAGGAAACAGAGGTAGGCATTCTCAATCAGAGGTGTTGCGTTTTTCTCGGAATCTGGGACTTACTTCCCTAGTTAAAATTCCTTGCTATGATCAGCGGTTCACAACCTTTTTGAGAATTAGAACTCATTTTGACAATTCAGCGAGACTTCGCGACCCATGTCAATTCAAACCCGGGAAAAGAGGGTCCTTCGCCTGGAAAATTTATTAAATTATGATGTAAAAAGCGCCAAATAGAGGCATTTTTCATTTATTACACAGAAGTTAAAAATGCACTCTCTTCGAATGCACACTCTTATCAGTAAATGACGTTGCAATTTACTTGATCTCGGCGATTCACAGGAAAGAAGTTCTATGCAGGCTGCACTTTGCGTTCTTCCTTCTGATTCTGATATAATTACTAAAGTAAATCTGTACTTGATGTATTTGTCAATATACTTTCATTTTGTTGTCATTTTTTTCAAAAAAAAAGGGGGAAAAAATTTACAATACATCGCTACACGTGCATAAGTAAGACTGCACGAAAGGAATAATAATAATAATAATAATAATACAGTAAAAATAAGAAGATAAATCACATCAGATTGCTGTTTTACTAACGAAAAACGTTGTGCGCGTTACAATTGTGCAAAGCCAGGCGATTATGATGGGAAACCCGACATGCGTGTTGCGAAAAGTATCCAGTTTAGCGCATTATTTTATTAATAATATTTTATTAGTATTATTTCATTAAATATTATGTTTCGGTATTTTTAAAATTTTATATTTATTTATATAAACAAATTTATATTTACTTATAAGTGTATCAAAAATATAATTTTCGGGACACATAAATTGGGAACCTCTAAGGACGATCTCAGGTAGCGGCTAAAAGAGCTACAGTCCTTCCTTCTGATCAAAATAATCTGGATATATGATGATGATTAAAGTTTAATGACTCTCCAGAACACCGCTTTAGCATTTCCCCTTTAGAAAATCCTGAAATTACTCCTGAAAAGCACTGTTATAGATAAAGATGGTGTGGCGTTGCCCCCGTACCTTCATATCGTGATTAAGGGGAGATCTACTAATAGCAACCTTATGAACACTCTTATCAGATGCAGAAAGCCCTCAACAACAGGATCTAGCTTGACGTTATTTTTTTTGATATAAAAGCGGCCTATGACAAAATAGTCATAACAGCACTAGTCACCATTCTCGAGCATTACTTCACCATTACAGGAAATACTCTCAGCATAATTAAATCAGTCTTGGAATATAGACATATCATCTCACATCGCAGCTTTCGGATAACATGCATTACTAATAGGGGTGTCCCACAAAGGGGATTCCTATCATCAACCCTATTTGCTTCAACGCTAGAGCCCTTCCTGGCATCCAAAACTGACTTCCAGTTATAAAAAGTCAGTTATGCAAACTGACTTCCAGATACCCGAACTGACTTGCAGCTGAGGATCTAGAACTCTACATCACATATGCTGACCAAAATCAGGTTCTTAACATACTCTGCAGGCAAATAAAAAGATCCATCAACTTTAACTATTTCTGGCCTCAATCTGGCCTGGTTTACAGATTAACCAAGCAAAGACAACTGAAATGTCTTTCACCCAGAGGAAGTCACGCAATGACATCAATGTTACCATCAATGGATCATCCATTCAAAAAGTTAAAACGTACAAGAATCTGGGGTTAGTATGGGACGAGGGTCTGACCTTCCAGGCTCACCTCCTGAACACGAAAACAAATATTTATTCTGCTATGTGGGCTCTCCGCCAGGAACTAACGGGGATACACAATGTTGAATTGGTAAAGAAATACGTCCTCCGATGTCTCTATCCCATTCCTCTTTATGCAGCAACTATTTGGTCCTATGCCCCTACAGCACACTTCAACAAGTTCCTCAGCCTGGAATACTGGCTCCAGAAATAGCTCAACCGGTGCACTGGCAACCAATATTTCTAAGGCACAACTGATGTAAATCAATCTCGAAGTCAACCCATGAAAACAACAGATTGTGGCAGCTAACCTTCTTGCACCGACCAAACTAACCACAGGACAACTCTACGTCCCTGACATTACTGATCTGATAAAAAATCCCCGAATTGCTGGAATGAATCAAGTGGACCCAAGGCTCCCACTTAAAATCAGTTTCAACAACCTCAAAGGCCTGAGACGCATATTTCCTGGAAACACAGAAGATCTGGTCAACACTCTACCCATCGAACTTTGATAAATTCTGCCAGCAGCATGCTTGCAGACGCCAGAAGCTAATGGACACCTACACAAATCTGCTGTTATGATTCACAGGAACACCGCCAGAAGGAAAATATGAACTGTTTCAACTAAAAAAATGCTTTATATTTTTGTCCATATATTTCATGTTATTGTTTAGCACTTTTAGATAAAATAATATCTTTCTTAATTTGGGATACTGCGGTATTCCACAATTTTCAAGTATGTAAATAAAAACCTCTGTAAATACAGTACCTGTCAGGTTAAGCATTCATATGTTCCATGTAACCATAGACACATGTCCCTGCCTTATTAACTTTGAATGTAGATATCACCTCCCCTAGATTTCTGATTATAATTAATAACAATAATAGTTATTATTGTTATCATCTGTTTATTGCTCTTGAGCAGAGCAATAAACAGATAATAACAATAATAATAAAACCAACTGGAATGACGTTAAAGATATATTCAAGTACAGTATAGTAGGTGCCTTTCAAAATAGCACCGGATGGGGGATCGAAAGTCCGTTTTCAGCTTCAATCGAATATTTCATAAAAAGATATCAATCAACAAATGGACTGTCATAAATTAAATTAAACAAACGAACACAGCATATAATTAAATGAAGAAAATTAAAATGTTCTATCAATATTAACAATATGATTCATTTTATTTCGATAAAAGCGCAAAATAATGGTTTTGAAGCGACAGAAAATGGGGAAATGTAACAAAAATATTTAGATAGACAGACAGAGAGAAAATCTTAACGAAGGCAAAGCGGGCGAGCGAAATGGAAGAGTTAAAAATGATGTTCGTAATACTGAACAGCAGAAATTTTCTTCTCCATGGAAAGAGAGGCAGTAAAGGCTGTAGAAGTAGCGACTTTCCTGTCTTCACCACTTCTTGGAATTCGGATACAACCGCAATGGAAAAATGATTTGTTGCGAGCTTATGGCAGCATCGAAGACGAAACAACCGTATCTCTTTCCTTTCTTTCTTTATCATCCGCGCTCTAAGATTGTGAATATCTCTACTGTGTCACAGATAAGCTCCTCCATGCAGTGTTAAATATCACCAAACTCCGCTACATTAACACTGTCAAGTAATGGAAAAAGCGCCATCTATACAAGATTTCAACAACCGCTCTGTTTGAGCTAAGCATCAATTTTATCAGCGTACAAACTTGCTTCAGATGTCACATAAAGATCGTCTCGGAGCGCAAGAGCGTTCGCTACATTCACCCGATCGACGTGCCGCCTGCAATGAAACTCCCAGATGGTTTAGCTGGTCGTACGGAGAGGTGATTGTACAGAACCTACTTTCACGTTTCGAGAGGCGTGGGAAAGTTTATGACTACGGCAAGCGTGCAGCGACAATACTAAAAGATAACAGTGACTCTTGCCATCAGGGAATTCCGCTAGCGCGGACGGAGGCACGTACAAGCGATCAAAAATCTGTTACGGTTGATGATGTCGGGAAGCTGACTGCATCCTTTATCGCACTTGTTCCGAATTGTGGTGGAACTATTCGCGGCGTACTTTCTGACTATTGTATATATCGTAGAGGGCTGTATTATTGAGAATAAACTGTCTCTAATGAACAACTGCCAGCATTTTGCGGGACTGCCACATCATCTGCAGCGCACGATCCCTAAATTAATTTCGTACAGAATGTACGTCCAGCATACCTTTGACTATCAAAGCGCCATTTAGACGCATGACCTTTTGCCACAAGTCAAAAGTCAACGAATATTTCTTGATGCTAATACTGAGAGAGAGAGAGAGAGAGAGAGAGAGAGAGAGAGAGAAAGAGAGAGAGTCAGCTTCCCAAATTAAAGGAAACTAGTAGGGGAAATATAATAGAAGTGATTTCCTGCGATTCAACGCCGGTAAATGTGTTTAGTAGTGTAAACAACCAACAAGAAATAAAGGAGAACAAATCTCGAAACGGTCCTTGTTCTGAAACCGATACCTACGGTTCTTTCGGAACAAGTATGGCTGGCAAATCGCCTGCAGCCCCTACCGAACTGTACCGCTTCACTTCTTAAAAAGCATTACGTTTAAAATATAGGTCTCCCATTAATATTTGTTTTAATTGATAATTTTTTCAGTACAAAAATTGTTTGGCGTGTCAAGTTGGGCTCCGAAGTAAATTTAATAAATGCCCTGTTTATATTCCATGAACTCTACGTCACAGGATGAGGATATATAACTAATCATTTTGACAGAGCCAATATGGCCGCGAGGCAGTGAGAACAAGTTTTGTAACGTTCCGTAAATTTTGCTTTGAAAATTTGTATTTTTTGTAGATTTCAGCCGAGTTTTTGTGCACACAATAAGATCTCGATTAGTGGAACACTGTGGTAAGAAACATTTTGTGATTCTTCTGGGATATTTAAATACCAGATTTCAGTGTTATTCTCTGTTTCCTTTGTTTTTGTGAGACTGTATGGTCACCATGCAGCTCACAACGGGATAATATTGAATTGGAGTCACTTGGAGCTCTTTGACTTCCTCTCTTCGCAACTTGACTTTCTCCAGTCCAACTTTCCTAACAGTGAGGTAATTTTCCTTAGTGATTTTAACGTTCACAACTCCAGCTGGCTTTCGTTTTCTAGTCACACCGACCCAGCTGGTCGAGATGCTGAGGTTTTTGCAATTACTAATGACCTTGCACAGATTGTTCATTTACCTACAAGAATACCGGACAATCCTAATCATTCAGCCAACCCGCTTGATCTTTTTCTCGCAAACAACCCTTCTAAGTACACGGTCGAAGTGAGAAGTCTTTTAGGCACTTCAGATCACAACTTGGTGATTGTCTCTTCTCCAATGGAGCCTTTATCTCATGGCTATTCCCAACCTCGTGTTGATTGACATTACAAGAATGCAAAATGGGATGACCTGCGAGACTTCTTTTCTTCTTTTCGGATTACTGTTTCAAAACTTCTGATATCAACATTTCCTCAGATCGTGTCAGTGAAATTATTCTTGCAGGAATGGAATCCTTTATCCCACACTCCACTTTAAAATGTCGTCCTTTATCTAAACCTTGGTTTTTCAATAAATGTGCTAAGGCTGTTCAAGAGAAGAATGTTGCATATCGTAATTGGCTTGTTTCTAATTCTTCAGTTTCATTTTCTGCCTACACCAAAGCTCGCAACAATTGTAAGGCAGTTATTAAACAGTCCATACTGGATTTTGAACAGACTAAGAGTAGAAAACTTGCTTCTTGCCCTAATGGTAGCCGAGAATTCTGGTCTCTTGCCAAAGCTATTGGCCGCAACTTTTTGCCATCTCTACTCCCACGTCTGTCCAAACCAGATGGTTCTGTTGTCACTTCAGCCAAGGATACAGCTGACCTTCTAGCATCCCATTTTTCTTCCAACTCATGTATTAATGATCTTGGTAAAACACCTCCCACCATTCCTAACACGCTCCATTCAATGCCTCCTGTAGTCTTCCGTCAAAAGGATGTCAGAAGGATTTTGACGAATCTTGATGTTATGTAAGCAACAGGTCCCGATGGTATTTCTCCACTTGTTCTCAAAACCTGTGCTCCTGAACTTATTCCTGTTCTTTGCCGCCTTTTTTAACTTTCTTATTCCAAAGGTAAAACACCTTCTGCTTGGAAATTCTCATATCCAGCCAGTTCCTAAAAAGGGTGCCAAATCCCTCCCATCCAATTATCGTCCCATTGCAATTACTTATACTCTTTCTAAAGTAATGGAGAAATCAATTAACCGCCAACTCTTAAACTACCTAGAAACCTTCCGTCTGATCAACGATCGCCAGTATGGATTCCGTCAGTGTGGATCCACTGGTGATATTCTGGCTTATGTTACCCATTTATGGACTAATTCAACGAAAAAGGTTCGGTGAAACACAAGTATGTAGTTGCTCTTGACACCTCAAAGGCGTTCGATCGTAATTGGCATAAAGGTCTTCTAAACAAGCTTCCATCTTATGGTTTGCCAACTGTTTTTAGTAATTGGTTATCCATTTTTCTCTCTTATCTCTCACTGAGAGTGATGGTAGATGGCTCCCTGTCTTCTAACTTCTCCTCTAATGCCGGTGTCCCCCAAGGTTCAGTTCTTTCCCCCACTCTTTTCCTCTTGTATATTAATGACCTTCTTCCATTGACTGGAAATCCTATCCATAGTTTTGCCGATGATAGCACATTGCATTCCACTTTCCATTTTGAGAAACCTTGCCCTGCTCAATCTGCTTCAACTTCTCGAATATCAGCTACCAGTTCCCTAAATTCCGATATCCAGGTAATTCTCCAATGGGGGAAAGACAACTTAGTTGATTTCAATCCTTCTAAAACTCAGTCTTTTCTTATATCTTGCAAAAATTATTCTTCTGCTCCTATGCTTATCTTTGGTGACACTCCGATTTCTAGGCAAGTTGATATATCTCTTTTGAGGATTACTCTGACTTCTAATCTTTCTCTCACTCTCTTGGCACAAGCACATTACAAATATTGCTTCCTCTGCATCTAAAAAACTTGGTTTTCTCTTTCGCTCTCGGCGTTACTTTTCTTCCAGACAGCTGCTCACTCTGTATAAATCGCAAATCCGCCCGGCCATGGAATATTGTTCCCACATCTGGGGTGGTGCCCCCAAAACCTCTCTCAGGCTTCTTGATTCCATTCAGAAGAGGGCAGTTAGGTTAATTAATGACTCATCTCTAACAGAGTCTCTCCACTCGCTGTCTTATAGACGTACTGTTTCTACTGCATGCCTTTTCTACAGATACTTCCATGGGCACTGTTCTTCTGAATTGGCTTTATAATTCCCGCTCTCTCTTTCAAAACAGTCCGAACACGTGCCGCCACCAGCCAACATCCATTTACTGTCCAACTTCAAACTCAATAAGCATGACAGCTTGGTATGTACGTCTCTTCTTTTTCTCTTCTATCTATAAGCGGTCTTGGTGAATATTTAGAGTGCAGCCGCTATGCCATTGTGCAGTATATTCTCCTGCAAGTTAAAAGGTTGAATTACACGTGGACAGTAGGCCAACTCTGTATTGTGAAAATCTGCCATGCACTCGCTATTGATCTTGCTTAAGGATGCGATGTTATTTTCATTATTTTGTCATTTTGAGAATTTTGTTATGTAGCAGATGTAATGTGGAATAAAATTTTGGTACGAAAAAAAGTATTTCCGAAGAATCTAAAGGCCTTTTTTTCTTTTGGAAGAAAAGCTGCCGAAATATACTTTATTATACTTTTTTTTGAATCACCATTAAATGAAGCGTTCTCCCATCTTATGAACAGGGTGGATGGCATATTCAATAAGCAATTATTAAAACGGAATTTTCCGAAAGCTGCATAACAAATGAGTTGCATGCATCGGACAATCGAAATGCTTAAATTATGTATTATAAAAATCACTTCCTTCAAATGATTGCAAATTTAAGTGATCATAATTGCAGGTTGAAGAATGGATATCATTTAAACATGAAATATTTGCTACGTTTAAAAGGACTTTTGAATATCTAGAAAATTGGGCTGAACTCCTCAGTAAATTTAGATTTATCGAACGGAATATGAAATATATTTTATATGTATTTGGTACTTCCTTTAACTGGTGGGAAAAAGTACCAACTATGTATAAAAATAATACTGATAAGCCAAAATTTAAAATTGACGAAAACTTTATTTCGGCGCTTTTTTTTTGCTGAAAAATTTCATTTTAGAAGAGTCGAAAGAGGAATGATTTAAAAGATCTTCGTACGGTCAGTGGTCATAATTTTTTCCGAAGTCTGTATTTAAGAGCAGATCTCGGAAGTTGAAAATTTATAGAGTTTTTTGTTTGCTATTCCGACACGTAATGAAAATGTTGAAAGAATATTTATGAAGTGCATAAATCATAATTTGAACCAATTTCAACCAATCCTATACTGTGATTCTTATCACAGTTTTGATTCGCATGCTATTCCCACGTAAGTAAAAACTACCAGATACTGCTGTGATCTATGTTTACTGTTAGAACTGTAAGCTGAGAACCAAACTTTCCCGAATCTTGGAGAAATTATCCGCAGCTACATCTTGAGACGAAGCCGCCCTGCTATGGCAAGAAATTTCTCCTTTAGATAATATCTGGTCAACACACATTTTGTCATATGAACATTTCTTGTAATTCTTACGTAATTTTTGTTGCTGAATTTAAAAACGCAAACAGATTTCTCTATTATGTACAATTTTTATGTGACACACAAATTTTGATATAAATAATACAGTAATGAAATAGTAACAGAGTGTGGTTTTACGAACTGAATGAACATATGGAAAAGGTTGTTCTGTCTGCTGTGTGGTCAGAGAGGCTAAGGCATGTTCAAGCCTTCCGTGAAAGTCTATACTTGTAGCAGACGGCTGTTCAAACAAGTTCAGACCTGGCATAATGATATCGCTTACTTCTGCAGACCAGACTGTTCTCTCAGTTGCGTGCTAGACGTCACTTGGTTAAGATCATCACTATGTTGATCCTTCTCTTTAAGTGTTGTGTATACTTTTTAAATGTTTCTGTGCATTTACAATATAAGACGCTTCGAAAATGTGTCAATCATCCTACTAGTTTTTGCTATATATCTGCTGCATTATTTCTATTGAGTTAGTTACCCTGCTTAAATGAATGTCACTGGCATGTGGCATTTGTACTAGCTATGATTTGGAAGAAACCAAAAGACCATTCTACAGATTGTTATTTTTGTTTTACAAATATTTTAGGAATTACCTCTAAAACTAAATACATCGTAAAATATCCAAATATACCATCAAATATAAGACCTGTTTTACACAATGGAGCGCCGACCGGGGTAGTCGAGTGGGTAAAGTGCTTTCCTAGCAACCCAAAGTCGCGGGTTCGAATCCCACCTCGGGCTTGGATCGGAGTAGCAAATGCAAAAACCTTGGGAGGTACAATATGGCCACAGAAGCCGATGCGCTAACAAAAACACAATATAGCACTATCAGTGCCAAAACCACCGGAAATTTACAGTTTGGATGAAGAAGACGAACCAACCAGATAATTCTCAGTTTGATGATGAGATTCAAAATGTTTATAGAGAAGATCAGCAAGTTAATGACCCCCATATGAAATTTACATTTTGGTGAACCATCATCAGCCGTCCCCTAGGCTTCTTTAGCTCATCTATGTATAACAAGATGAGCTAACCTTCAATTAGTTGGTTAACTCTGAACACAGAGACCTCAAACTTCGGGTCAACACAAATGTAAACAAAATAAAAGAGATTTGATTTTGACCATTTGGTCTCGCGGCAGGGAAGGGAACTCCTTTCCCCACGCGTTATCGTCCCCACCCTAAGAGTCCGTCCGTCATCACTACTATCTTTAAACCATACATCAAATAATCTACAACTAATATACTACTCTGTACCAACCGATATCTTTCTAAGTTCTAAAGTCCAAATGCACATATGAAAGTTCCATATATGAAATGCATGTTCATCTTCGAAACCACATTTAATTAGCATTAGTAAGAAAACAAGCTTATACAGCCAAAAAAAATATGCAAGAAAATGCATATTTTCTTGCATATAAATATGCAAGAAAACAAGCTTATACAGCCAAAAAAAAACACTTCCCATTTCACCAATCCATAAAAGTTTATCTCGTTCTACAATGAATTTATTTACGCTATCAACTTCCACAACGACAGATGGAAGTTTGTTCCAGCAATCAACTACCCGCTAGATAAAAGCAAATTTTTCACAGAAGCCAAAAAAAAAAAAAAAAAAAGCTTTTCCCATTTCACTTATATATTCGTTCCAGCAATCAACCACCAACTGGCTAAAGGCAAATTGCAGCATATCTCTTCTGCAACAGCCCTTCCTCAATTTGAATTTGTGTCTCCTCATATGCATGGTCCTAGCAAGAGGAAAATTCCCATCAGCACTCAGCTTACTCAATCCATTGTCAACCTTAAACACCTCAATCAGATCACCTCGCAGGTGCCTAGTATCCAGATGCTGCAATTTGTAGAACTTGAGCCTTTCTTGGTAAGAGCAACCCTTTGTTTCCCTCACTAATCGTTCCCTCACTCGTTGCCCTTCTTTGCAACTATACATCCTTCGAAAATGAGGCCTCCAGACCCGTATCCAGTACTCGAGTTGTGGCCTGACCATTGCCTTATACAATAAGATAATCACCTTATTCCTGTAAGAAAAATTCCTGTATGTCATTGAAAATCCCCATGAACTGTTCTGACAGCCTGTCTGCATTGCTCAGAGACCTTCATATCACCACAATTACCCTGAGGTCTTTTTCATTTTCCACTGCCCTCAGTGTAGTACCACACAGTTGGTATATTACTCTGGGATTACTGCTACTCGTATGCAGTACTTTGCATTTGCCAATGTTAAATTTCAATTGCCATTTCTCAGCTCATCTGCTTAACTTTTCTAGATCTTGTTGCAGTAGCATACCATCATTCCTGTCATTGACCACCCTGCCAACCTTTGTATCATTAAGATATTAAGCCTGAAATGTCATCATTGATAAATATAGAAAACAACAATAGGCTCAACATCGAACCCTGGGGGACTCCACTAACAAAATTTGTCCACGAAGAGCAGTGCCCATTGATTACCACTATCTGTGTTTTCCCACTCAGCCATCCCTTTATCTATAGCAGCAACTTGCCCCCAATGCCACACTGCACTAATTTGTACAACCGTCTCTTACGTGCAACACTATCAAAAGTTTTCCGGGATACAAATATACGATATAATTTTCATCCAGTTCCGTTGTGACCACATCGTAGTATGCAATCAAATTGTCCAGACATGGTTTCCCCATAACATTCCGTGTCTGAAGTATAATTGCAGCTTTGTATTACTTCTTTTACCAGTGACTCCATTATTTCCCCTGGAACAGAAGTTAAACTAACCGGTTTGTAATCACTCATGTCACCCTTCGATTTCCCTTTGTTCGCAAATTTCTAGTCCGCGGGGTCCTCCCCTGAATACAAATATGCTCACATAATTATGGCTAAATAAAACTATTTATTAGGGTCACCTGGAAAATTATTTCATCTATCCATGTCTGTAAATTGCATGTGTTCTCTGGTCGATTCCTGTTTTCTGTACGAAAAACCTCAGTTTCCGGAGGAAAAACCTTGCTATCTACGCCTGAGACCGACTAACTCAGTCACAGAGTGAAAAAGCCCCATAAAAGTTCCTTGTGTCATCGACCGGATTCAGACCCGGGCCTTTTCCACCCGGTGTTGGGAAGATGATAATGATACCACTGTGCTACCCGCGCAGACATAATTATAGCTAAGGTTTGTTTACTTCCTTCACTGCCTCCCTTAATATGATTGCCTTTCTTAACTTCGACAATTTCTCGTCGCGCTTATTACAAAATCATTTAGCTCTCTGTTAGAGTTTGATAAACTTCTGGCATCCCGCCCCCTCCCTAAAGAATTCCACATGTGAATGTAGATGCAAAAGTTCGTGATCTAAACTTATCTAAAATTCAAGCTGAACTTTTGGCTTTTAAGCTGAAAGGATGGAATTTCCTGCAAAAGTCATCAAAATATGCTATTTTCTCCGTAAATGTTAGTAAACATTTATACATTTATTTTCTCAAGAAGGTGATTTGGTTTACTGCAGTGATGTCAGTTCTCTAATGGAAACTCTGGGACACCTGCAAAATTCAGCTGAATGGCGGTTATTCATCGTTTTCTCAAAAGTTTAAAGCAGCGTTGCTCCATAACGGAAATACATCACCATTTCTATCCTTAGCACATGCTGCACGAATGAAAGAAACGTACGATATCATGAAACTTCTCTTGACATGTATCAAGTAAGAGCAGTTTTCTTGGCATATCTGTAGTGACCTTAAAATGATTGCTCTTTTACTAGGCCTACAACTTTGCTCCACCATATAGTGCAGCTTTATTTGTGAATGGACAGTAGAGATAGGAAAAATCATTACATTAAAAAACAATATCCTCAAAAAAAATGATTCCAGAAAACGATAAAATGTTGCAAACTAACCATTGGTCAATCCTCATAAAGTTTTATTACCACCACACTGCATTTTAATCTCGGTTTAATGAAAACTTTTGTCAAAGAAATGGATCGAAATGGAGCTTTCTTTACCTAAAAGAGAAATTCACTGGAGTCTTTGAGAACAAAATCAAAGAGGGAACATTTGCAGTACCCCAAATGAGAAAACTGATGAAATGAGCAAACGTTTAGAAGTTAAATGAAGTTGAACGAACTGCATGAAACGCCCAGAAAAAAAAAAAAACAGTTAATGAATATACACTGTGCTGCCATTTTATTAAGTACACCTACCTAGTAGAGTGTTGAGCCTCCTTTAGCCTTCAAAATAGCCTGAATTCGTCTAGGCATGGATTGAACAAGATGCCGAAAAAGGTTGTGCAGGAATGGAGTACCATGCAGACATGAGTGCGTCACACAGTTCCTTGAGATTCGACGGAGGTGTAGGCCTGCAGCGAACAGCTCTTTCCAGCTCATCCCAAGGATGTTCAATAGTATTGAGATCCGCGAACTGAGCGTGATACTGAAGCAAAGAAAAGTCATTGTCATGTTCCTGGAACGTGATTCGGGCTTTGTGCACCGGCGCATTATCCTGCTGGAAGTAACCATCTGACTGAGGATAAGCTGTCAACATGAACGGATGCACTTGGTCAGCACTGATGTTTAGGTACGATGTGGCATTCAGACGTGAATCTATGGGTATCAGTGTACCCAGCGTGTGCCAAGCAAATATTACCCACACCATAACACTGCCCCCACCACCTTGCGCAGTAGTCGTCAGACATGACGGGTCTATAGGTTCATGTTGTTTTCGTCAAAATATTCTGAGCCTTCCATCACCATTATATATCAGGAACTTCGACTCGTCAGACCAAGCAATTATTTTCTGAAGAAGGCGATTATAATACTGTTCTCCAATCCTCGATAGTCCAGTGCTGGTGTTGCTGTGCCCACAGGAGGCGTGCTCTCTTGTTCTTCATTGATAACAAAGGTACGCGATGTGGCCCTCGGCTGTTGTAGCCCATTCGCGACAAAGTGCGATTAGTGGTCCATTGCGATATTTTGTTCTGCGCATCAAGGTTGTATTCTGGCGTGATGTGCGGCATTGTCGCCCGTCTGTTTGCTTGCACAATTCTAGCCATCCTCCTCTGACCTTTCTCATGAACAAGCGATTTTATTCCACAGGAGTGCCGTTGAGATAATGTTTTCTGTTCGTTGCACCATTCTCGATACACCCTTGAAACTGTGGTGCGTGAAAAGTTCAGGAGAACTGCCGTTTCAGAGATGCTTTGTCCAGCACATCTTGCACCTACTACCATGCCACGTTCGAAGTTCGTTAATTACTCCTTTTCCCCAGTCTTGCTACGGTTTGTACGCTTAACTGATACTAGAGAGGTTGTTCTGCTGCATTTATATCCACAACTGTGGTCATATGATTTGCAACGTTGTGGGACAACCCATTTCTGTGCACATCAATCAGGGGAGTTCCTAATAAAGTGGCAGCACAGTGTGTAGATATATATATATATATATATATATATACTTTTTTTTTTTTTTTTTGGTGGGGGCTAAATTTCAAGATTGAAAATTACCAAGAAATAGTCAATGAGCTTCCATTTCTTGGATTCACGTTTGGGTTTCTAGGTTTTCTAGGTTTCTAGGTTTCAAGCTCCTAGGTTTTCTACCCAGAAAACCTAGGAACTGTTAATGATGAGCACGGGGAACATTTCCATCAAACTGCGCACACTGTTTAAAAATATACGAACTTTTATTCAGTATCGAATTGGGCCGCCTTGTTTCCAATAACAGTTAGTGCGTTTTGATCTAATTTTTCATTCTTCCAGCAAAATATCGCGAACTGCGACAAAGCTGAAGGATTGCCTCTCTAGCATATTCTACACATCCTCAACAGGATTGAGACCAGGTGAACGTAGGGGCCAGAAAAGATTGTGGAAATCCGTGTAGTGTTGTCCGAATCATTCTTGCACGATGCTGGCACGATATGCTGTTGCATTATCATCCATAAAGTGGCCATCATCTTCGGGATAAAAGTGTAACATTGCAGGGTGCAGTAGATCTGATACAAAATTCAAGTATTTCTTGGATGACATTCGACCTTCCACCTTTATCTCTGGGCCCAGTCCGTGCCAGAATATCTTTCCTCATACCATGATACCACCTCCAGATACTTGGATAGTCTTAACAAGGCAAGCAAGCTCCATCACTTCTCTCTGCCTGCCATCAGTGCAAAGAGAAGTGTAACATGATTTGTCTGACTACATGATTTTCTTCCATTATTCCACTTTCCAATTACGACGTTCTCGGCACCACTGCAAGCGGAATTTTCTGTTTTTTTTTCTGAAACAAATTTTTCCTAATAGGAGACTGCCAATACCCAATTTCTTCAATTCCCTGAGCATGGTAGAATTCAGCTGCTATACCAAATTATTTTCTGCACACTGGATGTCCCATTTTTTCGTACTCCTTAGAGTACGACGACTTCGCTCTTGAAGCCGTCGTACTTAAGTGGAGCTGCTACATAGAAATGCCCTTAGAAATTTCGAAAAAACGTTTGCTTTCTAGTCATTAAAAATATTTGAGATGTATGCTTTTGAGAAGCCAGTTAACATCTATCGTTTTTTGAATCGTGGCTTCTGATTAATGTACACCCGCAATAAGACCTTTTTCGAAGTCACATGTTGTCACATGTTTTACCCATTCAGATTACTGCAGCAGAACAGCCTGTGCAGTCTTTATACTCAAAGAGGCAACGCATCATCATCACCCCAATCACCGTTTCCTTCGCATCTACAGTAGAGCGTCAGTTATCCGGAACAATTGATGCCAGACCTCTTCCGGATAATCGAACAAGAAAATTAAATAAAATAAATATATATATATATATATAAGCCAATCTCGGAAAACAGAAATATCCATCCAGGCATTTTTATGGTTTTTATACAAAACAGGAAAATTATAAAGCTTTTTAAATGCTCTTGATTTTTGCAACTTACCGATAACGAGCACGGACAATTGTGCGTCCCAGTGACATTTGCACACACAGCAATTGTAACTCCCCATTCTCATCTTAAAACTTAGTGCAGGCATTTCTCTTTTAGTGGCTAGGGTTTTTCTCGGTAATGCTTTCCATAATAAACCCGTCTCATCAACATTATAAACGTTTTCTTTCTCATAATTTGTTATAACTGAAGCAAACTTGCTTTTCAAAGGACACCGCTGCCGATTCGTCTGCAGAAAGTTTCTCGCCTTGAATATGTGGTTCACATATACAGTGTCTCAGTCTAAAAAACATTTTCAGCCAACCTGTGCTTGCCTTAAAATCGTCATTACCTATTAATTTTCGATTAAAATCCAATGCTTTTTCACACAACATTGGGCCAGACACTAGTTCACCTAAACTTATCTCTGAAGAAAAAAAAAAAACACAATGAGTTCACTCTCTAAAGCGGCATTTTCTGATTTCGACATCGTCTTTTTCCTGCTAGATCCATAATCGACACAATTCTGTTATAGCATTGGAATTTTTCTTAATGTCGTAAATTGTTGAAGTCTCCATATTAAACTCTTTGGAGAGATTTCCTAAATTTTCACCTTTTCTAATTCTATTAATAATTTCCGTTTTTTGTTGCAACGTTAAAAATTTGCATTTTCTTTTCGTTCACATTTTACTGTAAAAAATTGAGAAAAATAATGAAACGCACAGTTTTGGACCGATATTATTCGTACCGAATCTGGAGCTAAACTAATCTGAAATTCACTCAAGGTTTCCGAGAAAACCCAGTAGTCCCTGTGAGATTTTTCTACAGCACATTTCTGAAGGTCCCATAGAATTCTAGAGCTAACAACCATAGAACAATAAAAACAAGTTGCACTTTTCGGTTTATTAGGTTTTTTGTTTGTACAATCTGTTATAAACAGGTAGTAATATCGATCTTTCGCTTATTATAATCAAAATTCAATTTGCAAATGTGACAACTATAACAAGAGCTTACTGTACTACGGCTAATAAAAAAAAAGAAAGATCAACCTTTCAAATTATTCGGGATAACTGACGTTCCAGATAACCGCATTCTACTGTATTTGCGTTTATCGGCAATTATTTGCATCTCTTCTGTCGGTCACTGGCTTAATACAAAGGTTTAATACAATTTGGCCAGTGTGTGTATTTCCACAAGGAAAAGAGGTATCAGAGAAAGTGTGGCCCAAGCATGCAGGCAAATTACTGTTGGACGCTGAGGAGGGATGTTTCACAGGCGAAATACAACAGGAAATCATCAGAAGCTATATTCTATTCAGTTAAAACAAACAAACAAGTTTATCTTTTAAAAAAAAGTGTTCTAGAGTCCCCTATGTTTGATATTAGCATTAGCAGAGGCATAAGATGCAAGAAAGCAAGCTTATGCAGCATCAGCCAAAGAAACAAAAAACCTCTCCCATTTCACTCATCTATTCACTCCAAATGCTTATCCAGCTCAGCCTTAAAGTTATTTAAGCTATCAACTTCCACAACAAGAGATGAAAGTCTTTTCCAGTAATCAACTACCCGCTGGCTAAAGGCAAAGTTCCGCACATCTATCTGCAATTGTCTTTCTTCAGTTTGAATCTATACCCCTCAGGTTTTTAATCTGAGCAAGAGGAAGAATCCCATCAGGATTGAGCTTGTTCAACCCTTCTACACCTCAATCAGATCACCTAGTCTCCAGGCACTGCAATTTGCAGAACTTAAGCCTACCTTGGTAAGAGCACCCCTTTATGTCCCTTCACCAACATTGTTGCCCTCCTGTGTTCTCGTTCCAGCAACTCTATATCCTTCCTAAAATGAGGCCTCCAAACCTGTACACAGAATTCAAGGTGTGGCCTCACCATTGCCTTGTACAACAGGATAATCACCTCCTTGTCCCTGCTAGCAAAATTTCTATATATCATTGATAAGACTCCATGCATGACCTGCTCTGCCAACCCGTCTGCACGTGTAGTACCGCACAGATGGTATGTTTCACTTGAGTTATTGTTACCCATATGCAGTACTTTGCATTTGCCAATGTTTAACTTCAGTTGCCACTTCTCAGCCCATTTTCCCAACTTATCTAGATCCGGTTGCATTAGCATACTCTCTTTAACAACTGTCATTAACTGTCATCAACAACCCTGCCGGCGCCTCCGTTGCCAGGTGGGCAGGAGCAGCAGTGCGTAGCACACGCTTCTTTATTAGACCGGGGTTCGTGCCCGTCACCACCAAATACGGAGGATGCGGAACGGTCAGGGAATGACCACCGCATATCCCCGGAGCAATATGGCCTTAGTTGCTAATGCTCCTAAAAACCAAAACAACAACAACCCTGCCAACCTTTGTATCCTTTGCAAGCTTGGCCATTAAGCCTGATATACCCTCATCACTATCATTGATGAATACACAAAACAACAATGGGCCCAGCACCGAACCCTGGGGAACTCCACTAATAACATTAGTCCACGGAGATCAGTGTCCATTGATTACCACTCTCTGTCGTCTCCCATTCGTCCATCCCTTTATCCATTGTAGCTACTTGCCCTTAATGCCATAACGCTCCAATTTGTATAGCAGTCAGCAGTCTTCCATGTGCAACAGTATTAAAAGCTTTCCTGAAATCCAAGTATATGATATCAAAATTATTTTTTGCATTCAGTTTTTGTGACCACATCACAGTATCCAATCAAATTGGTCAGACAAGACCTCCCTTTAACAAACCCATACTGTGTCTTAACTACTACTGCAGTCTTGTCTAGATGATCCTGCAATGCTTCTTTAACCAGTGACTCCATTATTTTCCCAGGAACGCAAGTTAAACTATCAGGTCTATAGTTACTTGTGTCCCCTTTTGAACCCCCTTTGTGAATGGGGGATACATTCAAAAAGGGGGTGGCTAAGGGTTTGCTTACTTCCTTTGCTGCCTCCTTGAATATAACTGGATAGATCCCATCCACCCCAGGTGCCTTCCTTATATTTAACTTAAGCATTTATCCTCCACTTAGCTCTCAGTTATTACAAAATCACTTAGCTCCCTGTTCGAGTTTGATAAGCTTCTGGCATTCCCCTCCTTGAATAGCTCCTCAAATGTGGATGTAGAGGCAAAATATTCATTCAGTTTATCAGCTACCTGAGCATGATCTTCAATAGTCAAACCATCTATGTTAAATTGATCAAAATATTTGTACCAATATTTGTGGAAACGATATATAAGTGGACCAATATTTGTATAAAACTAAAATCACGTTAAAACTGTTGATAATGGATAAATACTGATTTAATATTTGAAATATTAAGTGTAACCCGTTTGTCTTGTGACCACACTATCCATTTTTGTTCAATCCTTGTTTGTTTGTGTGTTAAAATATTGCTGCTTATTACATAAAACCTCTAGCGTCTCGCTGTGATAGGTTGTTGTACTTATCCTTTTGTACAATAAAAATATTTACTATTTATAATATGGAGTGAAGGTAAAAACCAAAATAAAACTTTAGGCACATGAATATATGTGAAGCGCTCTGAAATATCTTGCTGCTGGTACTGGTTATTCCCCTACTATGTGAGAAATGCTTTATAGTGGGATCCCCCCCCCCTCCATCTCATAGTAGAAGAAGAAACACTGTTTTATTTTAGCTTTGGAATGCTAAAATAAAATCAATTTTTCCGAAAATGGGGATCACTTTAAAAGTGTTGTTTACTAAAACCGTATCTAATTAGAGTGTACTTAGTTGGTAATTAATTAACATAATTAATTCTGTTAATTAATTAGCAACACTAGTTTTGACGTAGATTAAACCATTTAAATACTGAATACTGGTTTTGCACCTTAGTGGAAGGTTTATGGTGTAATATTTTTTACACAATTTATTTTAAAAATTGAATTTGTCCATTTAAAAATTCCATATGCAGAAAGAATATGGCATTATAAAAATCGCTTTCCTGTTCTGCTCAGTCCTCTTGGATTTTGTCTCATCGATGAAACTTTGAACAGCACTCTCGATCATAAATCCTTCCCTGGTTCGCCCAACAGTTAAAAGGATTTGTATACTACTGGTTAAAACGCGTGTGCATAATTTATCTTGTAACGAAGGGTAAATGGTAAGGAGTGAGCGCCATCACAGCATATATACGAAGAGCCTTGTAATCATAATTCACAGAGCTTCAAGCAGAGAAAGAGAGAATGTTTGGTAAAGAATAAATCCAGGAATAAAACATTAAAGATCAAACATCTTTCCAAATGGATAATAACAGACTTAGAGAGTTATATCGATGTTCCGATGATGGACAGGTGGCGACGAGCCGTAAGACAGCTATAAATCCACGTACTGGGATTTAAAGAAATTACAGTAACAGTCGTACTCTTGTCAACCTTCTGCGGTAAATACGTAGTAACTGGATGTCCAATGATCACGTGGCTGGGGCAGTACCATTTCGTGAGCAAACAAAAATTGCTCTCTCTCTCTCTCTCTCTCTCTCTCTCTCTCTCAGTGTTTTTATCTCATACCCATCAAAACGCAACATGGAAGACAAGGTTTGGGACAATCATCAACATTAAACCGCGTTGGGACTGTCACGTGAACCAAACAAATCTCTTCGGATCACGCAAGATTTTCTAGCCAATCACCAGCAGACGGATCTGTCTGTTTGGTTAGATGATTACGGAGTTTGGACCTTGTTATAATTTAGTAACTCAGCCTTATTTCTACTTGAGAGAAGATTGAAAGAAAGTAGAGGAGCAGAGGGAGAGAAGAAAAACTTCCGACTGATGAATGAAAAAGAGACCTGACAGAAATAAAACTGAGAGAGCCGATAATGGAACGAACAACCAAAAAATTTTGAAAGTTGCCTAATAAAATGGCTACATGGAAATACTTATATATATAAGAATCAGATAGAAGAAAAGCGTTGAGTAATTGCCAGAGAAATGGGGAATTAATGAGGCGAATCCCAATATATTATTATATTATTACTTTATCTATCTTACAATTTTCTTCATTTGAGAATACTAGCAATTATTCGAAGGTAACTAAATACTCACAGGCACAAAACAAAATTATTTTTAAAGCTAAAATCAGGGATGATTAAAAAAAAAAAAAATAGGCCGGGACAATGAGAACTTCGCCATGTTTAGATAATATGTGTTCTGCAAATGAAATGAAAGAGAAAACATATTATTTAATATAGTAAAATAGTGTCGTAATATGATAAAAAGTAGCATTAATATTAAGTAGTATTAAAAGAAGAGCCAATATAATAAATATAACAATAATAAATCAAGAGCCAAAAGCTTTGCCAATCACAATCTTATTGAACATCTTTTTGTCCTAGTCAGAGTTTGACCAATAAAAATCTTTACACATTAAAGTTTTAAAAATATTTAGGGAAAATTCGCATATCATATTAGTATTTAACTGTTTTTCACATCTAGAAGGCTTAATCCGTCTGACCAATGAACAGGCGACAAAGCTGGACATATACTTTAATTAATGTGGAGTTGTAAAACTGTATTACAGGAAGTAAAATTTTTAAGGATATACAAATAGTTCTTAGTGCGATTGATAGCAGATAAAAAATTACAAAATCTTTTAAATGAATTATTTATTCATTTAAAATAAAATACTTGTTTGACTCCTGACAGAAATAAAACTGATATTGATAGCAGATAAAAAATTACAAAATCTTTTAAATGAATTATTTATTCATTTAAAATAAAATACCTGTTTGACTCCCAATCCTCACGTAAGTGTCTACTACAGTGTTTCTCAACCTGTGTGTCGCGACTATGCTTCAAGTGTCCCACGGAAAATGCAAATTTAAAAAAATAATAATAAATCCAACTTTTATAATAAAAATTAATTAAAACAAAAAATTCGTTTATTTAAACTGCGCCTTCTGGCGGTCAATGTGATCGCCAGAAGCGTTTTGATTCCTAGTTCACCTATTCGTTCAGAACATTTCTTTTAAATTTCATGTAGTTCATGTATGTTCAAACAAGCGATATTAAAAGCATTTAAAGCAAATAATAAGTGTATTATTAAATATACCATACATAAATAACTTCCGGTTTGTAAATATATGAATATTGTAGTGTGTAGTGCGCAGCAGGGAAAAGGTTCAGAAACACTGGTCTGCTAGCTGACCTTTGAATTTTCCAAGCTGTCGGCCTCAACTACCCATGGACTTAACTTATTCAAGTAATTCCTAACTCACTGGCTGCAGAAAACTTCCTACAATCCGGTCTAAACTTCTGCTCCCGTAATTTGAATTTATAGTCTCTTGTTATGGAATCATTTATAACAATAAAAATTTCACTCTCAATCATTTTAATTTCAACTTTTAGAGCCTGGTACACTTCAATCAGTCTTCTCTAAGATGTCTAGTTTACCAAGCTCTGTAGCCCACATATTCGAAGGTGTTTCCTCATATGAACGCCCTTTTGCCTATCTCATAAGGCACGTTGCCAGTCTTTAACCATTTCAAGAAGCGCGATGTCTTTTTTTAGTTGTATTATTCAAGTCTGGTCTTACAATTGACTTATGCATTGGGCTTAGGATCTCCTTTTCTCTACAAGCATACATCGATAAGCCAAAACATTATGACCACATACCTAATATGATGTTGGCCCTCCAAGTGCAGCCAAACAGCTCGTACCCAGCGAGGCATGGACGCTACAAGATTTCTAAATGTGTCTTGTGGTATCTGGTACCAACACATAACCAGCAGATGCTTTAACTGCTGTAAGGTCCGTGGTTGAGACGCCGCAAATCGGAGTTGCTGCTACAACACAAAACACAGATGCTCAATGGGATTGATGCCTGGGGAATTTGGAAGCCAGGGCAATACCTGTAAGTCTTCTTCATGTTCCACGAACCAGTCTCAAACAATATGGGCGATGTGGCCTGGTGCATTATCCTGCCGAAAGACGGCACCGCCAGAGGGGAAGACTGTTACGATGAAAGAGTGTACCTAGTCAGCAATGATGTCTACGTATAAGGTGCATTTAGTGTCAGACGGCACCATGGGTTTCCCCCATCTCTGCGTAGTTTTCATTGTTGGTGTACCAGTTCGCTGGAAATGCCAGAGATTTAAAAGTTGTATGAATATTGTATATGTGTAGTGTCATGTACCGTTGTTCATCTGGTCGTTTAGCCGCTGACCCCTGCTGGGGCCCAACGTTGCCCCAACTTCGCCTCATGGTGGTAGAACAGGAACCCAGCAGTTTTAGTTTCACTCCGACAGGTCCTGCCACCTAATTTCCTGAGTTTTCAGTGGCTAGGACCTAAATAAAAAATAAAATAAAATAAATATATTCTTATATTGTATTTATATTGTATGTATAAATGTGTGTATACAAATACACATACAGACACGTACGTATATACACACAACGTGCATACACATACCACAATCGTGGGGGTTGATGTCGCTTGAGTTGATAGGCTGGGACGTGGGCGAAGATATTTTGGATGTATTTAAATTTAGGTGTGGGCGAGCTTCGCTAGCGTGAACATAGAGGGGGTGAGCTGAAGACTGGGGGGAGAAAGACAGAAGTATGGGACCAATAGGGAATACAGCCCCAAGTTTCAGTGAGGCATGCCCATGCCCCACCAGAGTAGAAATGAAGGTGGGGGACGAGAGAATCGTCCCCCCGTGAAGCAGAGTTGTTGTTGTTGTTGTTGTTTTTATTTGGTTTTTAGGAGCATTAGCAAGTAAGGCCATATTGCTCCTGGAATATGCGGTGGTCATTCTCTGACCTTTCTGCATCCTCCGTATTTGGTGGTGACAGGCTCGAACCCCGGTCTAATCAAGAAGCGTGTGCTACGCACTGCTGGTCCTTCCCACCTAGCTACGGAGGCGCCTGGGAAGTAGAGTTTAAAGGCGAAGGGGGGGCTAGGGTGCCCTCTTCAGGCTGACGTAAGGTTTTTGGAGCTAGGCTACAGTTTGTTGTCTCTATCCTGTCCACTTGATTCAGATTGGAATACTCATGGGGAAAGCCCTGTTCTTTTTTTTTCCCCCTTTTTTTTAATCCTTCTTCTTTTCTTTACCCCTTTTCCCTTTCTTTTCCGTTCATTTTCTTTTCTTCCACAGTTTTCTTTTAAAGGAGTTGTCTCTGTCTTATGTGATTTGTTTATGATACTGTACTATCAGTCTCGATGTATGGCAATTAACACCTTTGGCCTTGTGAAGATGTCCAGTGCGTACTGGGAGAGTGCTCAGTATTCCTCTTCCATGTCAATGAAGTGATGTTTAAGTCCTTTGGGAAGGTAATGGATTGTCGTGATGAGGGTGCATCTGAGATCTTCGTATAGTGGGCAGTCGTAAAGCAGGTAGTTCCAGTTTTCGACCTCCCCGCACATGCAAATTGGGTCATCGGCAAGGCCGAAGCCGAACAGTTTCTGGTTGAAGAGTCCATGTCCTGTGAGTAACGAGGTCAGGGGCAAGCCCAGGAAGAACCAGCCCGGTTGCCTTGGGTATAGTGGCATAGTGTTTTGTGGAAAGCGCCACCGGTGGTTTCCCACATCTGCACCATGGTACTTTGTGAAGAATTTACAGAATCTCTGTAAAAGCCAGAAAAAGTGTGGTGTCTGGTTTGTGACAGAGTTGTGCTGTGTTCTGTTGTTCTGTCTCTGGTTGCTTAGCCGCAAGGCCCCTAAGGGAACCCCACGTTGCCCGCCACCACCACTGGGAGGTGAGCCAGGCTGCCCATTATGAAAAAGAGAGGATTTGAGGGAGAATGAATTTGGGTGGGTTGACAGGGGAGAATAAATCCACCCTAATTTAGGCGAAGTATAGGAAAGAGTATGGGTTTAAAAGTCACAGGGGACAGGTGCCCCTGTGTAATTGCCGATGGCATAGTGCCTGTAGATCCCGCACTAAGGTCAGTGACACCAATCCCGCACCTAAATCGGTGCCAGCAGTATATCCTACCCATTTCGGGTTTGCGATGACTTTTAAATCCCGCACTCCGAGGAGTGCCAGCATCCCGCACCTTGGATGGTGCCTGCAATGGATCCTACCCTATTAGGGTTTGCATGATTATGGGTAGGTTGCCTTGGGTAGGTGGTAGATGTCAGAGTGCCCGGCACATGGATGACTCGACCCAGGGTATCCCAGCAGTAGATTGCCCAAAGCATTCACACCGCCGCCACCGGTTTGTTTTCATCCCAAGGTGCATCCAGGCACCATCACCTCCCCAGGTAAACGACGCACACCTACCGGGCCGTCCACAAGGTGCAACAGGAAACGTGATTCATCTAACCAGACGACCTCCTTCCAATCACTCAAGGTCCAGTTTCGATGCCTGCGTGCCCACTGTAGGCGCTGTCGCCGGTGAATCCTGGTTAGCATGGGCACTCAGAGCGGCCTGCGGCTACACAGCCCCATTTTCAGCAGGGTTCGATGCACTGTGTGTTGTAACATATTACTCCCGTTACCAGCATTCCAATTACCGGCGAGTTGCGCCACAGTCACACTTCTGTTGCCACGTATCATCCGGGAGAGCCTTCGCTCACCTCGAGCATCGATGAGCCGTGATCGTCCAACGTCTCGCCGGCGGTTCGTGGGTTTTCCCCTCCTCGGACCACTTTTGGTAGGTACTAACCACGGCTGGCCGTGAGCATCCCACCATTCGTGCCGTTTCGGATATGTTCTGACCCAGTCGTCTGGCCATTACAATTTGGCCTTTGCCAAACTCGTTTAAGTCCGCTGCCTTTCAAATCTGAACAACAAGAGTAACACTGATTAACAGAGCTCAGTATCAGATGTTTTTTTATGCTGTGTCCTGACCCACGCACGCACCGTAGTTCACCTGCAGTTGCTTCGATTTGCATAACGACTCGCTGGTCATAATGCTTTGGCTCATCGGTGTATGTACAAGCCCATGGTGTCCTACCAATAAATCATCAATAGAACACCATGGACCTTCGTTGGCGCCTGTCTACATTTCTCGGAGAACTTCATGTCCAACCGTGTCGTAAAGCCCAAATTGTACCTTAAGTGCCTCGAAGCTAACCTTAAATAACATAATCTTCCCCATCTCTCCCTCAAATTCAAATTAATTTTCTTTTGTTTTATTCCTACCATTATGATTCGGTAAAAAAGGCTGCAACAAAGTTGGAAACGGACATGCTAGTTTAGGGACTCCCGGTCGGTTATATCCCATACATTTCATAAACTGTAAATTCCAAAAGGACAGGAATGTCCTTTCAGAATCTTTTGCGATTTCACGATATGATGTAACGAAACACTGATTTTCTCTATTTCCAATATTCGTACGAGAGTCTCAGGGTTCGTTACTACAGTAGTGCAAAAAATATTAGGTAAACACTGCTAGTACGCTCGTTCTTTCCCTTTGTTTCTGAATTGGAGACGGTACAGACTATCATTGTCTGTGGTCGAAAACTGATATGCGGAAAAACCCTTCATAAGTCTAATTCGATTACATTCCTTCATTTCCTTCAAAGGCTTTCAACATTTGCTTGCTGAACATCTCAAATCAGTTATATCTGATAATATCACAGGAGTGCAAACGATGATATTACCGAACCTTTCCTTTTTCTCAATTATCTTCTTCAATAAAGCGGGTCTACACGAACTAATAACCCTGTTGCATGCTTCCCCTCGGTGTGTTCACGAGTAAATTTTAAATTGTAAGTAGCTAAAAATCCTGATTCGCTCTACTTATTTTAGCTTTTTTATAACTGCAAGAAATTTAACTGATTTCAAGTCTCTCTATCTTACCAATTGCTGTAGCCTTTTTGTTGTTGTGCTGTTGGTTCAATTTAAAACAGAAAGTAATTTATTTCGTAACGTCTTAAAAAACTTCACGTTAACTTGTTTCTTCTTCTTGTTCTCAGGTAGGTAATTAACTTGGATTCCGAGATCAACAAAAAACCTGAGCACTGGTATCAAATTTCCTTAGCGTATTACAAGTTGGATTAACGTGATTATTCTTAATCTTTCAGAAAATAGATTTTTTGCATCCTTTACTAAACTAATAGTCTCTTGTTATCCTAAGGTTATAGTGACGTCACAACAAATACACATGCAAAGTCTGATATTCATGTCGCAAGCATAAAAGAATTGGAAGTTTAAATTTGATAAGCGAATTAGCTCAGCTTAATTATAAAACAACGTTTTTTTAACTTGCTTAACTAAATGAGCAATATTTAGAACTTTAGCTAAAGTATGATATTCTGAATTGTTTTAAACTAAAAGTAACAAGTATCCAACGTTCACAACGACATTGAAAACAAGGTACAGCGATTAGTAATTATCAATGGCTTCTTAAAACTGTCAATTTCCGATCTTTTAATTCGCGACAAACACATTGAATATAGGAAAAGAAGTGGGAGGGTCCTAAAATAGATCTGATCATATGAATTGTGTTATTCAACGCCAGAAATCCAACTCGTGCAGTTCAAAATGGAACAAATTCTTAATCAGCTGATTTCATCCCACTGACATAAAAGTATTGAACTCACTATCCATTCAGTACACGATAAAGGTAGAAATTTTACAGTTTTCCTTTGTTCTAGATAAATTATGGCAGGAAAATTGACAAAAGACGAGCGTGTAGAATTGTATGTTCACGTTTTCCAGGGCAAGCAGCTCACATCGATCTGTTGCTGATGAGTTTAATGAAAATCATCTCCAGAGAACATCAGTAGATCATTCAACAGCGAAAATCGATGCAGCTTCAGGGTAAACGAACGATATCCATAACAGCCTGACAAATCATACAAATGAATGTTTCCAGCTTTCAGTTAAGGAGAAGTTGGTAAATTTCCTCATGGAATAGTTAGCGCCCTGCTATGCCCATTTCATTCGGCTTTTCCTCTATACAGTTTTAATGTCGTGGGTTGTAGCCCTTCATTTCTGTTTTCCAATTAACTGCAATTGTCTAAGGGCTGTTTTAAAGTGAGCGTTCAGTTGCCTCTCCCCGCACTACGAGCAATTTCAAGCCGTGGCACAAGATTATTTCACGATATTCAACAACGTGATATTGAAAACAAATAATTTCAGTTTTTTTTTAAAAAAACAGTACTTATTCGGACAGTGCTCTCTGATTAAGCTACATGCTTCGCTACTGGAGTTAGTTGGAATATGTTGTGAACAGGTTAACAATTAAAAATGAGAGGCTACAAGTGCAACTTAAGAAATGGAAAAAACGAATTTCCTCACAAATGCCATAAAATCATCCCAGTTAACTTCTGCTGCTACTAACAACTCCCAAATGCATGTTTCCGTATTGGTATTCTCTTCCATTAACTGTCTAAGTTATGCTGGTTGTTGTTGTTGTATGGTTTTAGGATCATCAGCAACTAAGGCCATATTGCTCAATGTATATTATCTGTAAATTGTATGTGATATGAAGTCGATATTGGGAATCAGACTGTTAGATAAGAAGAGAAACACATGGATTAGGCAGCAAACTCAAGTAAAGGACATTCTTATCAAAACTAAAGAACTAAAATGGTCTTGGGCAGGACACATAGCTCGAAGACATGATGACAGATGGACTAAGAAAATAACAGAATGGTACCCAAGAGGAGCTAGAAGAAAACCTGGAAGACAAAGGCGGAGATGGATAGATGAAATTCATGAGTTTTTGAGTAGTAAATGGATGGCCAGTGCTCAAAACAGAAGGAACTGGAAAGTTGCTGGAGAGGCCTTCATCCTGCAGTGGATTGAAAATGGCTGATGATGATGATGATGATGAAGTCGATTTTCTGTTTGCTGGACGAAAAACCGAGTTTCCGGGGGAAAAAAACATTCTACCCTCGTCTGAAACCGACTAACTCAGCCACATTGTTAAAAAGGCCCATAAAAGTTCCTCCCATCATCGACGGGACTCGAAAATACACCCGGTGTAGGGAGAAGGGAGTTATGCTGGTATGTAGGTTCCTATCCAGGAACCTACTCACCCTTACACAACACAGGCTAACAAAAGCGACTTCGGTTCCTACTCATTCATTAATCATGGTTGTCTTCAGGTTACATGAAGAGAACACAATCAAAGTCTCCTCATCTTGAAACCTTCCGAGGGGTCGTCCTTAGCTGATAGTGCTGATATGCGGAGTTAACTGTCTAAAATACTTAAAGAAAGTCATCGGGAGGTCAAAAATAAGGCCATGCGCCTGACGCGCTATATAATAATAGAAACCGCTTCAGAGGTTAAAACTGCAAAGACTGCTCCCTGCACTTTCGGAGATGGAATCACTGCTCCTCCACAGAAGAAGGCTGATCCAACCATATTAATTTATGACATCGACAAAAAAACATCAAAGGATGATATTTTAGAGGATTTGCATATCAAAGTCTGACTGACTTTGGGTTGTTCCTTGAGGAGGTTAAGAAAGAAGTTGCCTTCGTGTTGAAACCAACACGAAGGCCAATAATAAGAGCTGTGTTCATTGGATTTTAGGACTATCCTCTAGGGTGTATAAAATTATTTTAAACTTGTTGCATCTTTATCTGGGCTGCACATCCTAAAAATTCCGTTCATTTGTGGTTGTAACAAAGTGTTTACACGTCTGGGCTTTAGCCATACTACCAAGACATAGTCTTGCTGCCTATTTTGGCAATCAGTACCCTGCTCCCTTGCCTGGTACCTTTATTTCCCTTCCCTGGCAGGAGGAGGAGCAAACTCCTGATCCATCCCCCTTGCCGCCCTCTTTTCCTTCTGGTGGGGCATGGGTCTGCCCCACTGTCACTAAGTGAGAGCATCTTCTCTACGCCCTACATGTCAAAATTTAACCGCGCAAATTGAACCTCGCCCATTGACTTTCGGCCTCCAACCTAGAGGACTTTTTTTCTTTTTCAGGTCCAAGCCACTGAAATCTCAGGAAATTAGGTGGCAGGAACTGCCAGAGTAAAATTCTTAGACTACTGGGTACCCGGTTTGCCTCCACGAGGACAGGTGTGGGCAACGTTGGGCCTCAGCAGGGGTACAGCGGCTAAATGGCCAGAGGAACAACGGTACACAACATTGCACAACTACATGATCCACATACTTTTAAATCTCTGGTCTTCCCAGTGAACTGGCTCACCTACAATGAAAGCAACGCGGAGATGGGGAAAACCCCTGGTACCGTTTGACATCAACACAATTTACGCTTTAAGCAGACATGTCCATCGGAGTTGGAGGGAACCCCTGGAGCCGCATTACAGATCATTACAGCTAAAACTACCCAGACCTGTTCTTGTGTGTATGTGTGCTGTGTGGTTGGAGCTCTTTGTCGCGTCTCCTTTCCGGATGTGATTGAGGACTTGTTTCTGTGTGCATATCTGATGCATGACAAGTGTAATGATTGTCTAAGTTATGGGTGTCTGTTTCCAAAAAAGGATATGTGTATGAAAGTGTCAATGTGCATGTATATGAATGGGTATATGTGAGTTAATATGTGTAAGTGTGAATGTGTGGGCATGTAACCCTGAGTGTAAGACGTGTTTATGAGAGTATCTGTGAGCGTCAGACCGTGGTAGAAAGGTACTGAGATACCGAGTTTCTTTGAGAATCATACAATCAGATCATTCGATGTTCTGTAAAGAATAACACTCTGGATGTAGTAAAAATTACTTGTTTAACTAATCAATTTACAGACTGCATCAACATTTCAGGCGCATCTGATTCACTGTTCCTTGTATCCCTCTATTACCCTTCCATCTCTGATTTTGCTCAGCATTACCTGGATCGTGTTAGTTCTCGTGTTGGAAATTCTCGTTTAGTAATCATGGCTAATGTCAACGCTAAACCCAGTTTCTTGTTCTCTGATGCTACTGACTCCAAGGGTCTTCAGCTAGAAGACTTCTTTTTATCGCATCAACTTGCTGTTCTAAGAATACCGAGTATGGGTATGCCCTCCACTTTTAGTTACTTAAATGGGGGAACCAATACTGATATCCTCGCTTGTTACTGAACTGCAGTTGAAGAACTTTGCTCTAGTGACCACCGGGCTATATTCTTCTCTATAACCTGTAATAATATATTTAGTCCCTCTCCTCTTCAAGATCTTCGACGCTTCTCGTAAAAGCGAAATCTTTGGGCTCACTTTGAAGAGTCTATTAATTTGATTTCCCCTTTGACTCTTTAGATTTTCTGAACACTTATTCTGCCGCTAATCTCGCATCTTTTCTGACTTCCTCTCTATATCGCGCCTGCTCCCGCGCTTCTAGAAAAAAAGGTGCTCTCTATATATACCCAGTGGTGGAACTAAGAAGTAGCGCTCTTACTTCACCAGGTTTTTCGTGAATGGAAGACCTTCCAGCGCCACCGGAGAAGTTGTCTGTCCTTTTATGTACATCGCCTTAGGCGGAACTACCAGGAACTTAAGAAGCGTTCCTATGTTAAAACCATCAATGACTGTAAAATCAAATCATGGCAGGAAATTTTTAACACCTCAGGTACTCATGACTCCTGTGGAGTTGTATAACTAACCCGGAATAAGACCATTTCACCTACTGTCTATACTACAGACAGTAAACTAAAAAACAAACTGTAATCTTTTGGCCACTCGAATAATTAAATTAATCTGCCGTGCATTTTGTATTATGTCCGTAAATTGTGTGTGTTTTATGGTGAATTTCTCTGTTTTTTCTGGGCGAAAACCCGAGTTGTCGGGATAAAAAACCTTGATATCTACGCCTGAGACCAACTGAGCCACGGAATGAAAAACTCCCATTAAAGTTCCTCGCGTCATCGACGGGATTCGAACCCGGACCTTTTCCACCCGGTGTAGGGAGGACGGTAACAATACCACTGTTCTATTCGCGCAGACATACTATAGACAGTAGGAGAAATGGCCTTATATACCGTGGACCAGATAGAATGCTTTAGTGGAGCGTATCCGACTCGCGGGACTGTGAAGAAGCATACGAAAAAAATCTCTAGTCCAGTCTAGTTAAAGAGATGCGAGGATTGGAAATGTAAAAGAGGTATAAAACGTACCAGGAACTATAAAATAAAGAGTTATTTCTAATTTCTGGGCATGGGTCACTATTTATGCCAAACTGGCTAGTTGAATTCCATCTTATAGCTGTACCTCTCTGTATTTGTTGCAATACTAAAAATTGGGAACAATTTCTTTTCCATGGTCACCTGTATGCTGATTTATTATTATTATTATTATTATTATTATTTTATTTCCACATCAGTGGGCACCCCTGGAATAGCCTGGTTCGGCTAGAAGGGTGTATATTATGCAAATTTTATTTGAAGCCATTCATTGGAATTGCAAGAGATCAAAACAGATTGCAAATACATAACAAGGCAAAAATCAATACATAAAATAATAAACAATAAAATAAATACATACCAAACAATAAAAAAACACAGTGGTGAATCCAGGAAAGCCTGTGCAGGGAATTCTTTTCACAAAGCGCTTATTTTTCGTGTTTATAGAGTTCTTTCACTATGTCCTTTCTATAGCGCTTCGAGCTGCAGAAAGATGAGGCATCGATTCCCAGGGAGTTATACATTCCAAACGTATTTTCCGGGAACACTGACCTAAGGTATTGCACATTCTGCAGACAAGATTGTAAACAAAGTGTTGAACTGCACCGGGTTCTTTGTGAGGTCCGAGGGTTTACAGAAACATCCCAGATATCAGGCGAATCCATTTGGCCGCATAGAAGTTGTGCCGCCAAGGTGTGTAGATTCCTCTCTTTGACTATGGTTTCCCAGGGTTTCATGCCTAGGTTTGTATAGAGCACACTCCTAGAGATGGTGAAAAGGTAGCCCATCTCCCTGTTTAGCTATCTCAGGAGTCAATATTCAATCCCCAGGAATCTCTTCAGTTGAGTAGAGGAAGCTCCAGAGTACCGAATCGTAGAGCGGTACGGGTGTTAAATTTCCTCGGACGTATTCCACGAGGAACTCCCGAGGCCTAAGACCGACCAACTCCTGCCGGATTACCCAGTACGCCGCAAGCGTTTTTAGCCTGGCCATCTTGAGGTAGTCTTTGAAAGCAAGCCCATCATCCCACTTCAACCCCAAGTCCGTGTGAGAAGGAACTTTTTAATGGTGGTCCCATTTATTGTGAGCATAATTTCGTTATGGCTGTTTATGACACTTTTTTTCCATTGCTTGCTCCCGATCTAGAAGAAACTCTGCTAAACTCCAAGGAGAACTTTCTACTTTCGCAGAACTTTGCCACCAAGACTTTTCTTCGCCGAAAACAACTGCTTGCATCTAGACAACAACCTACTGGCCACTGTTAATGTTTTGATCCAACTACAACCGGATTCCTTTCCTTCTCATAGATCAGCGTACGTAGGGAGCTTCACCAACCCTAGTCCACAGATGGTGATGATGCTGACACTGACTTTTATCCACCGAACTATCCTATTTTTCCCATTTGGTCTCTTCCTACAACCCCTTCTTCCCCTCCACCTTTCCTGGTCTTGTGCTTGAGGGAGATCTTGCTGGTATCCGAGCTGGGGCTCCTGGGCATGGGATTACCAACCGCTGGTCTCGCGCTCTACCAATGAATTTATTATTTTTTTTTCTTTTTCTTCTTTTTTTTATGCTGACCCCTTCATTTTATTTAATTATTTTATTTTTTGAGTTTCTGCCTGGGTAAGGATCCCTGGGTGGGAAACAGCTGGTATTCAGTGGTCTTGCACCTCACCAGTGGACATGGGATTTATTTTATTTTATTTTTATCTTATTTTTTATTATTTTTAAAATTTTAACCAATTAATTAATTTTATTTTATTATTTTTTGAACGATCCCAAAGCCGCTTTGGGCATTTAGTATGGGGCAGTTGGGGTCCACAAAGATTCATGCTTAGATGTGGCCCACTTCCTCGTGGTATACACGGGAAACCAAACAGCGCGCTCCCGCGCGCGTGCACACACACACACACACACACACACACACACACACACACACACACACACACACACACACACACACACACACACACACACACACACACACTTTTAGCCAGCCTTTTACAGAGATCTACTGAGTAATCACTGAATTATGATAACCTACCTAATACTTCGTAGGTCCTCCTTTTGCCTTCAGAACAGCAGCTATTCGACCCCGCATTGATTCCACAAGACGTTAGAAGCGTTCTGGAGGTATGGCCAACCAAGCTTTGTTTAATGCGGTCAGCAATGCAGGTATGGGGGTGATTGGTGTATCCAGACCCCTATGCCTATCCATAGTGTTCCAAAAGTGCTCTATAGGATTGATATCAGTGGAGTTCGGAGGCCAGTCGATATGCTGGAAGTCAGAACTGTGTTCATCAAACTATTCCTGTGCAACCAGTGCCCGATGGCTCAGCGCAATGTCATCTTGGAAGACACCATCGCCATTCGGGAAAAAGTGTAACATAGCGGGGTGTACACAATCAGTAAGCAGTTGACATTAGCGGCGACCACTGATACGTTGTTCCACATGCACCGGGATCTAAGTTCCTGCCAGTGAAACATGTCCGACACCATACAACCGCATCCACCGGCCTGCACTTTTGATACCATGCGTGATGAATGAAAAGCCTCATGTTGTTGACGCCAAATCCGTACACGACCATCCACGGTGTGGAGTAAATAATGTGACTCATCCGACCAGCACACCTTCTTCCAGTCTCCTAACGTCCAACTTGCTCTTTGCACCATACGAGTCTTTTACGGCGATGAACCTTGGTTAAGAGAGGATGCCGTAGGGGTCGTCTGTTGGTATAGCCCATACGTGAGAGCGTGTGACGCATGGTCATGCCAGATATTGTTCATGGTTGGCCCATGATATATTGGGTAGTCAACTCTTCAACGCTGCTGTGCCTGTTCGCCTGTACGAGTCGTTAGACCCGGCGCTCACCTCTAACATAAATCTTTCGCTGACCTTTGCAGTTTTGCCGTCGGGTCGTTGTTTGACCATTTTGACGCAAGTCCTGGTACACTTTAACAACGGCGGCTCTCGAATGAATTTACATCCCACCAGTTCAGCCGTTTGGGAAATCGAGGCACCAGCTCGTCGAGCACCCACAATCTGTCCTTCATCAAAGTCCAATAAATCCTTCCTTTTACCCATCACGCTCGGAATTTTACTACCTGCTGAACCACTGACAACCTCATCTATGCTACGTAGGTCGACTATCCGCGCACTCTCTTACCTCACGTGGTCAACGGGTCGCATAGTTTTCATAGGGGTGGTCATAATTCAGTGATTAGTCAGTGCATATTCATCACAGTGCACCAAGGCAGAGTTGAACGTGTTCCGGAGCCGCCCTATATAAAATACCACACATATCTACCTGTCTGCGAGGTGTATTATTGGATAATGTTGTTGTGGCCACTTAGCTACTAGGAAGCAAACAACTAGAGACTTCTGGCACCGACCATGCCAGGAGGAGATGGGTCTCGACTGAATGTCCCGAAGAAAGAGGAACAATGAAAGAAAAATCCCAAACCAATAAGCCAATGCCAGTTCACGCATGGACTCTCATACACTTTCTTACCGTAGATAGAAAAAAGAATGAAACAGAAAACAAGAGATAATAAAAGAGGAAAGAAACAATAAATAAATCCCGCACTGACCAACGCCAGTTCTAGCATGGAAAACAATAATAAAATAAAAATAAAAATAAAATAAAAACAAAATCGAAAAAAATAATAATAATAAAATAAAATTTCCGCTCTGAACGTTAGGGCTATCAGTAAAGATAATAGAAATCATCATCAGAGGCAGACGATCTTTAGAAAAGAAATTCTGAATGGTTCTGAAATAGTTCATCGGAGGCCAGTAGAAATAGTTGATATGCTGTTAAAAGTAATAGGAGTGATGGCAGAGAAAACTGCGGAAGTAGTGGTGACAGCAGGAGCAGTTTTTGTTGCTGCTGTTGTTGGCCCAGAAGGAAGAGCACGACTGCGATGCATAAAACGTTTATAGGAAAAATCCTGAAGATACGGAAAATTTTATTTAGATGGCAATAAAACAGTTTCACTACCAGGAACCAAAAGACTAGTAATAGAGAAAAGTTTTTGTTGACAATCTGAGTAAAATAAGCAAAGGTAAATCCCAATATTCAATGCTGCCACAAAAGCAGAGTGGAGACCTGGAGGGGTTAAAACCTGAAAGTTCAAAATTTAATGATCAATTAGCGGTCAATAAAAGCATCATAGGCTATACTAAACCAAAAGAAGAATGGATTAAAAGAGAGAGGGAGAGAGAGAGAGAGAGACAGAGAGAGAGAAACTTCGGAAACAAATTTTTGAGAGGCAGACCAACGCGACTGACTTTTCTGTAGAAGGAAATTCCAGCATCGGAATTTCGTAGCCTTAGAATCAGAAAGAGTATTAACAATTATGTCTTGAAAGGTAATAGATACACCGTGACGTACATACAGACTCAGCCCACAAAAGACAAGATGAAGATCCATATATAAACAGCCGTAAGAATTTGAAGAACAGAGGTCGACACAGTGCGAAATGCCCTACACACAATTAACAACACCGCCCGTTGAACAAATTGTGATTTTAGGGTCTCCCGTAAATTATTACATATACACGTTTATGTATTATGTCTGTAAATTCCGTGTGTTCTCTGGTCGATTGCCTGTGTTGCTGGGGAGGGGAAACCTTGCTATCTGTGCCCGAGACCGACTAATTCAACCACGGAGTGAAAAAAGCCCATTAAAGTTCCTCTCGTCATCGACGGAATTCGAATCAGGGCCTTTTCCACCCGGTGTGGGAGGACGGTGACGATACCCACGCAAATCACCGCCCGTTGAACAGAGGATAATTTATTTTGTTTATTTGTTTTTTAGGAGCATTAGCAACTAAGGCCATATTGCTCCGGGGATATGCGGTGGTCATTCCCCGACCTTTCCACATCCTCCATATTTGGTGGTAACGGGCTCGAACACCGGTCTAATCAAGAAGCGTGTGCTACGGACTGCTGCTCCTGCCCACCTGGCTACGGAGGCGCCAATTTATTTTGAACAACCAAATTACGAGCATGGCCAAACCAGGTACCAGTGCTAAACGTACAAATAAATAGGAAAACGGCCTTATACAACAAGCGCAATATCTTCCCAGGATTGCCTTGTGATCCGCATTTGCATAGATGCGTAAGTTTTAATCTTCTCTAGAATATGAACGAAATGCCGGTTCAAGTTTAAACTGTTATCTAAAATCAATCCTGAAAAATTTAGTAAACTTGACCATGAAAAGTGAGAGATTTTGCAGACGTATAATAGGAGGACGAGACAAGAATCCATTCAAAATAATCATCTTTGTTTTTTTCAGCCGAAATAGATAACTTAAAGACCAGTGTAAGAGATTTTTCCTGACAGAGTTAGCAGAAGATCCGATTGAGAATTGAGAGCGAGAATTGCCAGAGGCCAGAAATGTCAAATCGTCCGCATAAGAAATTTTAGTGATATTCTGAAAAAGATGAGGGAGACAATTGTCAAGAACAAGATTTTAGGCGAGTGGTCCGAGAACAGAACCTTGAGGGAGAACACTTGATGGTGTAACTGAAAGGCATTTATCATCTCTGGTGTAGTTCATAAAAGTAACTCAGAAGCCTGGTAAAGCGAAAATGAACAGATAACAGACGCGGAGCCGAGAAAAAAGATTATGCCATCAGAATATATGAAGTGCGACAGTGAAGTCCACAAAAACAGCTACTGTTTTACTGTTATTAACCTGTACATGGGGATTAACTCCACCAAGGCTTCGTCAGTTCCACGACCAGCACTGAACCCAAACTGATGGTAGAGACTTGTCTTTACAAAATGACTATCATAATTGGGCCACTCGAGAACTAACTCATCTGCCCATGTATAATATGCTAAACTGCAAATGTTCTCTAGTCGATTTTCTTGTTTTTGTGGACGAAAAACCCGAGTTTTCTAGAAAAACGTTGCTGCCTACGCCTCAGATAGACTAACTCAGCCACAGAGTGAAAAAAGCCCATAAAAGTTCTTCGGGTCATTGACAGGATTCGAACAGGATTTTCCATCCGGTGTTTGGAGAATGATGATTATAACTACAACCACTGTGCTACACGCTCGGACGGACTGTCTGTACAGAAAGAACAGGAGGGGAGATGGAGTTATGATCTTGTTAAGAGACACTTAGAATAATAAGCAAGTGCACCCAGTCGACGGGTGTCGAGTGCAACGCAACGTCACTTTGCTGCGAAATGAACATTGGAAAAACAAAAATGACAGTAGGAGAGTGTTATTGTATAATGACTGTTATGAATATTAAAGAAATTTTATACTGACTAAGCCTTTTATACCAAGAGATGCTGTTCAAGGTTTAGACCTAAATAGATGTCATAACTGGTGAGAGAAATTACACAGAAACATGTTTTTTTTTATGAAAACCCCAAACACGAAAGGTATCAAAACCTATAGTACTTAGTACCGTGCATGGTTTGAAGGAGAAGGGGAGGAGGGGATGCTGGAAACATGGATGAAACCCATGTTTAGTCTGGTGACTAAACATGGGTTTCATCACTTCAAATCTCCAATAAGAAAAGTGATGGTACTGCACCGGTTGATGAGAGTCATCTAGCACCTAGAATGCATAGGATGATTATAAATCAGCAGGAGAGATAAGGTAGATTATCAGAGCAAAGAAAAGTAGCACACAATTCATGGTTATGCCATAGAAAGGAACAAACCACACTGACCCATTAAAATTAATAGCATAACTATTGTTTCGGTTCAGGTTTGCTAACGAGCTAAATAAATATTTGCATCAATATTCACTTGCGAATAAGTGTTCAGGAATATAAATACAGGAACTTCATGAAGTTATAACTGGGCAGTAAACGATTTTATAACTGATGGTATCTATCCAATTATATTACAAGAAGCAGAAAATAGGTAAGCAATGTTTTAACTATAATTATGAGAACATCCGTGGATTCAAGAGAGGTATCTATCAATTGGAGATGTTCAATTATAAACTGAGTAATTACAGACCTATTAGCTTGACCTTCTGTTGGAAAATAATTCAGTCACTGGTTAAAGAAGTAATGTAGGACCATCAACACAGGAATACAATTATATTTCAGTCACAGCATAGATTTGTTAAGGGGCGATCTAAAGTATTTTTTCTAAGAAGTATTTTACCGACTTTTCCTATTAAAAATATAGGTCATATCTGGCGTGGTGCTGGAGACTTTCCACTACCTACGAAGGGATTGCTTATTGAAAAAAATGTAAAAAAAAAAATAAGTTTTACATTTCCGGTCTTCGAGGAGATGTTCATTCAAAACTCAAATCAAAAGATTGTTTGAAGTTTGGATTGTACTGCTACAGACCAGCCGTTCGACCGCTATAAATCCTAGGAAGAATAAACTCAGCTCGATTATATAATTCTCCGAATGGCAGTGTTACCGTACAATCAATCAAGTTTCGGTAAACTGCTGATAGATTGCAGTAGATCGTATATCCATCCAAGAATAAGCTGACACAATTACGTTTACACATGTACTAGTTGCAAAGTGATGTAGGTGTGAACCGTTTTGTAAGTTGCATAATGGCAGATTTTATGACTGAACAACGTAAGAGGTTTAAAGAAAACAGTTTGAAGAATATTGCAATTTTCAAGTTCCACAGAGACATTAAGAAGATCGAGAAGCTGCAGCTGACGATTTGGAGCATGGACAGCAGAGGACTTCCTGGATGAAGACAGGAGAACCATATAATGTCAGCTAAGCATCACCTTAAAATTTCCTGAATTTGTGCTCGGTGGGTTTCACACCATTTGACATCCGATCAGAAAAGCGACGTCGTGAAAGTGTGCAGAGAAATGTTAGCACGGTTGCAATCCGGTTATTGTTGTAGGGTTTTATAGCATCAACGACTAAATTTATATTTTTCCGTATACACTGTCTGTAAATTACGTGTGTTCTGTGGTGGAATATGGTTCATTTTCTGTTTGCTGGACGAAAAACCCGAGTTTCCGGGAGGAAAAACCATGCTGTCCTCGCCTGAACTTAGCCACGCTGTGAAAAAGGCCCATAAAAATTCCTCGAGTCATCGACGAGACTCGAATTCAGGTCTTTTCCAGCCACTGTGGGGGAGGATGGAGATCCTCCCCCGCAGTGCTATCCACGAAGACGAAGCGATACGGTTAAGATTTTTTTTATTTTACAGTGACTGGTAATGAGAGCGAGAAGTCATTCTGACCAATCCAGAAAAACCTCACTCCAGAAAAAACGGTACACAATTACAAAACGTAAATTAACGCCACTTTGCAATTACCAGACATGTCAGAACTTGCATCATATGCGCCATATGCGCCCCTGCTATCAGCCAGCAGTAGGGAGGGACGGCTTCTATTTCGGGAATTAAGTGATCAGCCTGTGTACATGACAAACTACTTTAGAACCTCTTTTTGGTCGGATTCTGTACATGATGATACTTTCCCCAGATGTGGCGAAGGATTAATATCACCACAGAGTAGCTGAATAGCAAATGCATGTAATTTGTTAATTAACTAGCAAGTGGTATTTTTTTTTTTTTTTGCATGCATTTCTATTTTCTATTTTGATTTTAAATACTTTCGTGGAATATGACCTTGGCTCTCACAAAAATTTCTCTCCACTGTAGGGCTAAATAATCACTTTATTGAAGAAAGTCATTTTTGATTTCTTGCACAGATAGAATATGTACGTACGTACAGATTTTACTCCAAAAATAACCAGTTCGGAAATTAATAGTTGTTAATAATACTGTATAATACATTAAATTTCTATTGTAGTAGAGATCCGCATCTATTTGTAAACCGGCATAAGTAAGAACTACCAACAAATTAAATTTTCTTCCAACTGTGTAAGATGGCATTCCGGGGTTGCACACGAAAATAACCAAAAGAAAGGCAATGGAGTTTACCACAATAAATTGTCAAATACAGTATTTATTTCTCAAATAAATCTTTGGCTATATCTTATTGTTATAATGTCGAAAACGTAAGAGACTTCTGTTAGTATTAGCGAATAAAATTTGTTTGTGATAACTCAGGATGCTGATTTAGCAGATACAAGGGAATTTAATATTGATCATCTATTAAGTTAGAAAACTAAGCACTGAAAGAAGAATTTAATAACATAAATTTCATTAGAAAACAATTGGTGTACGTGTTTTTAAGATAAGCATAATTTTAGTTTCTTGCTGTAGTGCGTTAGCAGTAATCGCTAGTAGCCGTGTTGTATTCTATATAAATAGCATTTGCGTTTTCACTGTGTACGATGTGTAAATCGGCGCGTGAACAAATATTTCCATCGACATAATACGCAACAAATTGCATGAAAGGATTATGTTACTGTTAGAACTGGCACACTATGGACTGGGTAGCACCACGAGTCAAAAATTCTAAAGAAAAAGATTTGGTTTTTTTTTTTTTTAGGAGCATTAGCAACTAAGGCCATATTGCTCCGGGATATGCGGGGATCATTCCCAGACCTTTTCCGCATCCTCCGTATTTGGTGGTGACGGGCTCGAACCCCGGTTTAATCAAGAAGCGTGTGCTACGCACTGCTGCTCCTTCCCACCTGGCTACGGAGGCGCCTAAAGAAAAAGAGGTATTATGCGTACCTAAAAGCTAAATATGCACTAAAATATAACCACTTCTTTATATTCACTTTAAAATGGATTTGTTTTCATATTACATGCACTCATATATGCCCATTTAAACTGGCGCCTGTCTCATCCTGTGAATGCCAAATTCGAGGATTTCTACTGCACTCTGTAGCAGCAAAATCAAACTGATACACACTAGACTAGTGCATCATCTCCAAAGAAGTGCCTTACCTCGCTACGGTGTATCATTTACTGTTTGATGACCATCATCATTCAAAGATTCTTCAGTCTGTTCAGTTCACTGTTACAAAGTTAAACTTATTATAAAAATGATAGCCCACTAACAGCAGTTAGTATAATGGGAGGTAGTTCTAACGCAACGTGATAAATCACCCCTTCTGAAGAGCAAGCAACGAAACTCTATTAAAGTTTCCATCTACAAGATACGGTAGCAAACAGGTAACAAACAGAAATTGTCTCTGGGAAAATAGTGGCCACTTAAGAAGATTGCGAGTTCTAGAAAACAACTAAAATATTAACATCTGAATCAACGTATAGTTTGTAAGTGGCTCATGAAGAAGTTAAGTTAATCTTTGCCTGTAAATTTTGTATTACTTAGTTAACTAAATATCTTCCTCCATTTTGATAAAATTTATTTATTCGGTTGCTAAAAAAATAAAACGTATTCCCTCATTTTATTTTCATTATCAATATTAGGAACTTTCAAATAAACCTTCAAATAATAATTTCGATTGTCTTTCGAAGATGTATCCGGCAATCGACCAGTAGTAGAATGAAGGGCATGTTAAATACCACAAAATACGCAGAGCTGGGCCACAATCCGTGAAGTAGAAATCGTATTGGACGACCTTCAAATTATTTACTGGTATGGATTTATGGAGGACATAGAATGTGTCATTCTCCTCGATAAAAGACGTATCAAAAATGTTTCTTCTGATTTGATCGTCTTATTGAAAATATGTCCTACAATAGATCACTAGGGAAACCGTGTTATCTTTGGTCGGCGCTAGAGGTTTATGACAACCTGCATCGGGTCTGGTATTAGCAATTGTGAGGTCTTATACATAAAAATTCACAATAACTCGAAATGTCTTAATTTTTATTTGTCACTCTTCGTGCTTGAACCAGGTCATCAGGAGGTAGGTTCCGTGGTAATTTATATAATTGTCAGTTAAAGAATACAAATATAATTATTCTACTACGGAGATATATAATATAAGATAACAAAAAATATGGCATGCCAACATGATTTTCATCAGTCATTTGTGCCCTGAATACAGTGGAGTAAAGAGTACGCTAGTATCCAGCATCCCATGCCCCTTTCACGACCAGGAACAAAGGTCCCAATCTCGAGGAGTACTTCAACACATCTATCTGGCCTCAGGCCAGTGATGCCATCGTCTGGAGACTACAAGGAAGAACGCAATTTACAAGCTAGCATTAGATGAGGGCACCGTGCATTTCTCAGCATAGGCAGCAACCCAAATAGTCTCTCATAGCTTATAAACTTCCAGCTTCCACTTTGCTTAAGTCATATTATGTCACCAAATCAGTCAAATAGATCGGGTTCTAGCTACAGTTCTTGACCCATGGGACATAACCTCCCCATTCTAATCCCTTCCAGAGAAGAGAACCCAGGAAAAAAATCAAGATTCAGAATTCCAAAGAAAGATCTGTAAGATGCCTCATGTAGAACATCCAGTCTGAAGAAAAAGGTTAAGTGCCCTGATCGATACGCTTCTAAGTGCAGAATACAATTTTCTTATACTCATTAAAACCTGGCTCCGCAACAACATGGACATATCGCCTTTCACCTCCAACCTCGGATATCAATCGATTATCGCAAACAAAAAAGGAAAGGAAAGAAAAGAAAAGGAGGAGTCTTAATTTATCAAATCTGTGAAAATCATGGGCGACTTCAATCGACACCTGCCATCTGCATTATCACTTTAAATTCAAAGCTCCTTGATGGGTTAATTGATGATATTTTTAATCTTAATATCCGTTGCGTTCGCGTCCCTTACAGAGAATTTTCACAAGTAATTTTTTTTTTTTTTTTTTTTTTGGAGTTGTTGGCGCATAGGCTTCTGTGGCCATAATGCACCTCCCAAGGTTTTTGCAGTACTTTGATACAAGCCCGAGGCGGGAATCGAACCCGCGACCTTTGGGTTGCCAGGCAGGCACTTTACCCACCCGGCTAGCCCGGTCGGCTTCACAAGTAATGTGAATACAGAAGTTGTTATTAACTCCAATTCTGCTTATACTTCTGACCAGGCCAACTGGAGCATCATTAATATCAGGTGTACAGTAATCCACTGAACCCAATTCAAAACGAAAGGAACGCTGCATATGACCCAAAATATCTAAAAATGGAAACAACAATGGACCACTTCAGTCTCTATTGGCAAAGTTTTCGTAGCATCCACATTGAGAAAGCTGCTTTTTGGTTTCAAAGATGGCTGGCATTCATTGCAAGGGTGGCAATGTCCAGATTATGTGTTATCGACCAATACGTACTATAAATAATGGTGGACCGGCATCCTAACGTACCAATTCAAGATGAAGCAAACTCCGTGCTGAGTTCAAGAGGTTGCCATCAGCTATGTTATATTCAGCTTACTCATTTGCCAGAAATATTGTTCACGAATCTAAGAAGTAGGCCATCAATTCCTTCATGCAAAAGATGCTGTCCCGTGGACGGCTTTTAAGGTCCGGACAACTCAGTATTTTGACCTGGCGAAATAGTGCAGCCTCGTTATCCGATTTAATAAATCAGACAGTGCAGAGGTAACTTTTCTCCTGGAACAGTACCCACCATGACACAACCGTCCTGACTAAAATGCTCTTTTTGCTGGCTCCCTTCACTCTCGCTATTGCAAGAGTGCAGGCAGCCCGACAGGTATTTTTCTAATGCCCTGGTCTGGCTCTCCGTGCCGTGGACGGATGTTAGGAGGTCCTTTCCTGGTGATTTTGCCTGCCAGTAACTAAAAGACCAATCGAACAACACAAATAACGCACTACTCACATAACCCACACTACCCACACCGACTGGATTTGCAAAGTTGTGCATCATCACAGAGTACTTAAAGTGGATTTGCTGGAAACCACAGGAACCGCCTAACAAATACGCTATGTCACCAACCGTACTAACTAATATCAGAATTTGTGAAGAGCAACTAAGTAAGGCCATCTGTGTCCTGGAACCTTCATGCCTGGAATTTAGCTCAGTTCTCCGTGCTGTTTTCCTGGATCTTAAAGCCGCCTTCGACTCCTTACAGATCTGCTCGTGTGCCTCTTCGAAAACTACTACGGTTTTGTCGATCTGTTGGAAAGAGAAGAGGAGGAACAAAAATGGTCATTAGAGAAAATGGGCGCTCTTACCAGGAAAGGCTTCAGTTGTTCACACTACAACGTCTGATGACATCACTGGAGTGTTTAAAGCCTTGAATGGATTGAGGGAGCTTAATGCTGATGAAATCCTTCCTCTTGCTCAGACCACGATGGAATCCTTCCACTTGCTCAGGTTGCATTCGAATGGGCTAAAATTTGCTTTCGGCCAAAGTATGGTTGATTGTTGTAACAAATTCCCCTTTGGTGTTGTAGACGTGAGTATTTTAAATAAATTCAAGGAAGAGCTAGATAAACTGCTAGAGGGAAAGGGACTATTGAAATGGGAAGTGTTGGTTCTTTTTTGATGTGAAAACATCTTTAGCGGCACCTAACAATGGAATGAAATAGAAATGTGAGACGAATGTATATTGTCGTGGTCAAACATTTGACCACAACAATATACATCGCAATCATACTTCATTACAATACACATTGTAATCATACTTCATTACAATCCACATTGTAATCATACTAAGGAAGCATGACGCCACAAAAAACCATAGTAAAGTGTAAAGTGTGTTTAGGGTCAAGCGGCACCAGGGTTTACCCCATCTCCGCTTAGTTTACATTGTGGGTGAACCAGTTGACTGGAAAAGCCAGAGATTTAAAAGTGTATGTACGTTGTATATGTGTGATGCCTTGTACCGTTGTTCATCTGGTCATTTAGCCGCCAGACCCCTACTGAGGCCCGATGTTGTCCCACTTTCGCCCCGTGGAGGCAGACCAGGTATTCACTAGTATATAGTTCACTCTGGCAGGTCTTGCCACCTAATTTCCTGAGATTTCAGTGGCTAGGATCTAAAAAATAAAAATCGTGTACGCGTCGTCGCGGGAAGCGCTAGGAGAAGTCCAAAATGTTGGGCAAAATTAATTTAAATTGGTGATTTTAGATTGTGTGGGGCGTGTTCATGTTGCTGTCAGATAGAGTGGGGGAAGACTGGTGGAAGATAGACAGAAATATGGAGCCGAAAGGGAAGGAAACTCCAGTTGGGCATGCCCATGCCCCACCAGAGGGAAGAAATAGGGTGGCAGAGGGGAGGGGACAGCAAACTGTCCCCTCTCCACCTTGCCAGGAAGAGGTGAGATAGTGAGCCAGACAAGGGAGCTGGCTCTGGTTGCCAATGTAGGTTGGGCACTACTAAACTTTTGTAGTCTCCGTCGGGGAAGTCTTGTTGCAGATTTCGCATGAAGATTTCTTTACAGGTTGTCTCTGGAGTCAGATTCGGGACTACGCCAAATATGATGACTGAGGGGCCTTTTTCTTTAGGAGTTTCCGCCATGAGACCGAGTGTAGGGATCTCGGTGTTGTTGATAATCAAATTAGCGTCTTCTTTATTTTCAGTTTCGATTATTACACCAGTGTTTCTAGTTTTCCGTATGGAGCGGATTCTGGCTGTTTTAAATTCCTGCGTTAGCGAGTCAATAACCTTTTTTTTTTTTTTTTTTTTTTTTTTGACTTCTTCATTTGTTTTCAGCGTATCTGAGTTGGTCGGTTTGAGATGTGGGGTGGGGAGCAGCGTCTTCCTAGTTGCTGATTTTGTGGTTGTAGTGGTCATGGTATCGGCAGCAGTGGCGCCTTTATGCCTCAGCGCTTCAGAATATGAAGCGCTGAGGTTTTTACACTTCCTTGGGAGGAGCCTGGATGGGATGTCCTCCCCCTCCTCCTGCAGGTCAACGATGGCAGGATCATCCTTCTACCTCTGCAACTGGTTATCGCCGTTTTTACCTTGTTTTCCCTCCATTTTTAGTGTAATCCGGTCAATCGAGAACAGTTCGGATTATCGGGGATACACCTCTATGTCAGGATTGGGCTTTGGGAATGTTGACGAATGGTGTTTTCCACAAGCCCGTGGTGTAATTTGGGGGTTTATAACGAGGTTTTGAAGTTTTGTTATTGTTATTGTTATTTGGTTTTCAGGAGCATTAGCAACTAAGGCCATATTGCTCCAGGAATATGCGGTGGTCATTCCCTTGACCTTTCCGCATCCTCCGTATTTGGTGGTGACGGGCTCGAACCCCGGTCTAATCAAGAAGCGTGTGCTACGCACTGCTGCTCCTTCCCACCTGGCTACGGAGGCGCGTTGAAGTTTTGGGCTATCCCCCACTGACAGTTTGGGGTAGGGGGAAACAGCCAAGGGGAAAAATACCCCTAGAAGGTCGAAATTTTTTTTCTTTAGGGGATTCCCCTTATCTGCAAAGACGATGGTGGCATTAGATTTGCTGTAATGTGTTTCAGAGCGTTGATGGGTCCTCACCATGGAAAGTCTATGGTCGGGGGGGGAGTTGAAAAACAAAAAATCATTTCTTTGGTTAAAATTGCACAGAGTTTGGTAGGATAGGTTGAGACACGTTCCCTGTGCAAAGTTACTATTGTAGCACTTTGAAGCATTTCCCTAGTCAAGGGCCAGATCCTAGCTCAGCGGCCGCGTTATACCGGAGCACTTCTCTATTCTCCCTCCTCGAGCCGCTTGGTGACCATGCAGGTCTCGCAAACAAAGGAAAATTGAAAATAACGTTAGTATCTGGCTAATTTCCCTAAAAGGAACCAAAATTTTCTCATCTAGGCACTCCTCAGGTTACTATCTTCAGGTGGAGACACAATTTGGAATTTTAGTTGAAATTTAAACACATTTTAAACACATTTTTACGGAGCGTAGTTACGTGCGTCCGAATGTAAAGGCGGCCATATTGGCTGTCCAAAAAAAAAACCATAGTAATGGTTCTTTAGCGCACGCCATACTAATCATATGCCATATTATTCATACATATCTACAAATGTATTTCGCTAATCTCTTCCAAGCCAGGGATGTTTTTTCACATAAAATATCTTTTGTGCGTACAGGGTACACACGCAATTTTTTATTTGGTTGAAACTTTCTTGCATCATTTGTCACCATTGCTGTTAATAATAACATCTGCATGCTCCTCAGAAATTTGCTCTTCAATAGATTCTAAACCTTCCAACAAGATCAATGTTTCACCATACAAGACGGAAGTCTGTATATCCCAAGGAGGATCGTTGTGGGCACTACTGTTTTCTGAAAAAATCCTACCGCTCCTGAATGAGTTACCTATTGAACTCCGCCCTTTTAAATTAGCATCTGTCCTCTTTTTACAAATATGCCAACTCCTTTGGGTTCAAACAAATCCTGAAAAATCGAAATACATCATTTTCTCTTCAAACACAAGCAGACCTCAATCCAGCATCTTCTCTGTGGCCATCTCTTTCACGTTATGCCCCGCACTCATTCAGTCAAATTCTTAGGGGTCGTAATGAACGAAAATCTCACCTACAGAAAACAGATCCAGAAATTATGCTCAAAAGTGGTGCGGGTGTTCTGGGGCATGAAACTTGACTTCTTTAAATCTCATAATAAAGCGACCATCAGAAAGTTCCTCTGTAATTTCAGATCTATCCTGTGATATTGTATGTGCGGGTGGCACAGTGATATCATTACCAGACGTCCTCCCAAGACCGGGTAGAAAAGGCCCGAGTTCCAATCCCGTCGATGACGCAAGGAACTTTAATGGGCTTTTTTCACTCCGTGGCTCAATTAGTTGGTCTCAGACGTAGATAGCAAGGTTTTTTCTCATAGAAACTGATTTTTTTTTAGTCCAGAAAAACAGGCAATTCGACTAGAGAACGCACACGCAATTCAAACACAAATACGGGTTTATGTAATCAATTACGGGTAACCCTAATAATAATAATAATAATACTAATAATAATAATAATATCCTGTGATATTTAGTGGAAATGTGGTCTGCCACTCTCGTCCAGCCTGAAGAGACTTTCGTGTCTAGAATTCTGGGTCCTAAAATGGGCCAACAATTTGCTCACCTGCCTTATATACTACTTTCAAATCACAGTTCTGCATCAAACTCCGCTACACTCTTGTCCATCACAGCATATGGGCGGAAATTCACAATAGCACTAGATTCCTGCTGCAATGCTCTGTACTTTGTCAACGCCTGAGAGATCGTGGGCTGGAAGATTCTAGGCAGAGATCTCAGAAGATCTCCAGTACTCTGATCAAACCTACAGAAGCGCTCAACTTTCAAGAGGCATTTTTCTAACAGGATCATCGATGCAGTGAATTCATCCGATATTGATTTTGAATCTTGGTCCAGGAACTCTACCTACAAAGACAATTAGCGAAATCCCTGTTCAGGAGTCTGCAATGTACTTGTAGCTATCGCCGCAATTAATACTGATTCCTTGGAGAGATCTTTGTACTATTACTAGACATGGAGTAATTCATATTCATTAGGTTAAATTCAATATTGTAATATGCTAATTATTGTTTAGTTGTAATAGGTTTTTTTTTATTTGTCTATAAATTAAATACATCTCTTTAATTTACTTCATATCCCCAGTAAGACTGGTAGATTCCTCTGGTTTTCTGTAATTGGAATCGTGTCCTGTACATTTTTTTTGTGAATAAAAATTTTATTATTATTCCTTCTTGTGAGGTAACTCGAAAATTTTAATTCACAAAAAAAGATTGGATACCGCTGCTGTAGATATGCTTTCATGCATGCAGAGCTGTCGGACATTATAAGATCGCTTAGAGAAGATGTTGCTCAAGGTTCATAACTAACGGAAATGTGGAGAAATCACTGCCCTCTCCCCCCCCCCCCCATGCGCACACCAATTGTGATGATTATATCTTCAACAACTAATGGTAAAAGATGATTATATCTTCAACAACTGATGCTAAACAGTACCAAACTGGTGGTTGGTAGTGTTTAGCATTAAACAGCATTATATTTTATATCACTTCCCTGTCCACTAAATCGTTAAACTCGAAAAAGCACAAAATAGTCGCCAAAGTTGCTAAAATGTTATGAAAAAGTAAAATAGTGTGAAAACAACGAGTTAGTTAATGCACGCAGTATTTCAGGATCGTTCGACCTTTTTTTCCCATTAAATTAACTGATTTTTCCTTTCCTGTGATTAAAAGTGAAAAGTAGAGTTATTGCCTTATCAATTATTAAATTAAAACTCTATAGTTTTACGTTCTCTAAACCTAGCCGTTCAATTTAATTACAACTGTATAATATTTATTTCTCTTCTCGCGTATATTATTTTTTTAAAATTCTTCTCTCTCTCTCTCTCTCTCTCTCTCTCTCTCTCTCTCTTCAGATTTGCTAGTCTTGCCTATCAAATCAGAAGAAGCGATATATAGTCTAAAGCTAACAATACTGCGTTAAAACTATAATTTATGATTTTTTTACCATGCAAATTGTATAAAAAAAAAATTATAATTCCCGGTCTTCAATTTGTCCAATTTTAATAAAATTTGGAATTGCCCAACAAATATTCATAAAATGAAATATAAAATTTCATGAAAAAAAAAAAAATAATAATAATATATATATATACACACACACACACACACACACACACACACACACACACACACATAATGGACACAACACTATGTTCATAATGCGTTGTATATGTAAAAAAGTAAAATTGTATATACTACTCGTTTTCCATAGATTCGTCTAGGTGTATATCATAATATAATTATAATACTATAACCTTCCTCACAATACATACAGTGCCGGACAAAGAAACTTCATCACTTGTGAATTTTGCAAATAGTGTTTTGCGCTGCATTATGGGTTGCAGAAATGTTCGAAATGCATTAGTTAGATGGGATATATATCCCTGTGAATGAAATCCAATAAAAAGATTCCACCTGATATACCTAATTGCCATAAATATCTTCAAAAAGGGTAAAATGTGTAATTAATGGAAATATGAGAAATCATACAAATGGCAATCATGACAACCAAACATACATTTTATTGCATTTACGTGTAGAAACTGATATGACAAGTTAACCTAATAGTGTTATGTACTGTAAATCAGCAAAATAAGTCCTCGATATTTTGTTGTTCCTCTTAGAGCTGCAATTACAGCCTTGCAACGATCGGACATAGAGTTAATGATCTTCTAGATATACGGTTGCTCAATTTCGTGGTACCACATCCTTACGATGCTCTCCTGCAGCTGAATCTCACTACTTCTTCTGAGCAATTTTAGACCATATGATGTACCAGCAATTTTCAATAGGGTTCAAATCTGTCTGTTGTCGGGCCAGTCCAACACTGTAATGCCAGCATTTCTGAGGTATGATTGCACCTTAAGGGAGAAAAACGAGGAAAACATTGGTATAAGTAAGTTTCAAGCCTTGTGAGACAAGAAGACAAACTCATCATTAAATCTAAATAGCATACAACTTACCAATTTTGCTGTGTGGTAAGGTGCTGAGTCCTATTGAAAAATGAAGTTTAGGACGTCGGTGGTGATCTCTAATAACGGGTTTCAGGCACTCCGCCAAGATAGCAGAGTAAAGTTTCTGCATTCACCGCTCCGTTAATAAACTTAAGTTTTTTTTTTTTTTTTTTTTTTTGTTAGTTGTTGTTGGCGCATTGGCTTCTGTGGTCATATTGCACCTCCCAAAGTTTTTGCATTTTACTCTGATCCAAGCCCGAAGCGGGATTCGAACCCGCGACTTTGGTTTGCCAGGCAGGCACTTTACCCACACCGGCTACCCGGTCGGCGTAAACTTAATTCGCCCCACTCCTTTGTTTGTTATGCATCCCCAGGCCATCTGACTGGCGAGGAAATTTACAGTCGGTGTTATGCAATCAGGATGATATGTCTTCTGACATATCATCCTGATTGCTTCCCATCCGAACCATGCAGGTTGAATTTCGATTCGTCAGAAAAGATGACGGTGCCCCATTGCTCTTTTGTCCATGAAACATGCGTTTTAGCCTAAGCAAGTCGCTGCTTCCTCATTTCTTGGGTCAATAAATGCTTCTTCGTGGGCCGATAGGCATGTAGACCAAATTTCTAAAGTCGTCTTTGGATAGTTCGTGCACTTGGTTCAACACCAGAGGCCACCTCAAAGTCCAGTTTTAGATCAGGAGCACTAGCATGGCGATTACGAAGGCATAGCCGTTTCAAATATCGATCTTGGGAAGGCACAGTCACTCTCTTACGGCCTGGTCCAGGTCCTCTGTTCACATCACCGACTTCACGCTTTAATTTCAGCACCCGGGATACTGTTGACTGGTGGCAGCCTATTTTATCAGCGACAGCACGCGTAGAGAGCCCTTCCTGGGACAGAGCAACAGCTACACTTTTATTTCTTGGTGTCAACTGAACATATGGAACCATGCTTACACCTCCCCAAAACAAGATACTAATGAGCGTGTATATACTTCCAACGCCGTATTTATAGTAATCTTGCAATTACTGTCTGATGCAATAGAAGCGTTATCTGATGCAATACCTTTGCTTTGCGACAAACTAAATGACTGTAATCAAACAATATCTTATACGTTTCACTATAAATGTTACTTTTTTAAGGTGATGCAGGTTTTTTTGTCCGCTACTGTGTGTGTGTGCGTGCGCGCGAACGCGCCTAAAAACATTAAATGTTGCAATATTAAGGCGCATTTAGGGCTAGAGCCTCAAGCTGCGAACAAATTTAGACTATGTATATAAAGTGCTTAGCATCATAATACACAGCCATTTCTGAATAAACAGAAAATTTTTAAGGTGGCATCGTTTTAGGTTATATAACCTAAAACGATGTCACCTTAAAAATTTTCTGTTTATTCAGAAATAGCTGTGTATTATGATGCTAAGCACTTTATATACATAGTCTAAATTTGTTCGCAGCTTGAGGCTCTAGCCCTAAATGCGCCTTAGTCTAAATACATCATACACCATCAGGCATCTCTCATATTGTGGAGTTATACTTCATAACTGTTTTTGCCATCATTGCATCACTTGGGTACCTACCCACTCACTGACGAAGGGCCAAATAGCCCTGAAACAGTGCTGTCTGGGTGGTGGTACCTATCTGAGAATAAGTAACACTAGTCTTCTCCTTAGGTGAAGCGTTACTTATTCGAAGTAGTGCAATATCATGGCAACTCGTTGTGAAGGCATTCACAATATGAGATATAACCTAAAACGATGCCACCTTAAAAATTTTCTGTTTATTCAGAAATGGCTGTGTATTATGATGCTAAGCACTTTATATACATATGTTGCAATATTGTATTTTACTGCACTTATTGTGTGAGTAGAACAGTTTGAAATTTTGATGTTTCGTATAGTAGCAATGTAAACCTCTGATTAAAGCTAGCTTATTCAGAGTTTGCACTGCGTTTGAGTACTATCTCGAGAGGTTTAAATGACTCCTTTCTGATTTCTGACACGCTCAGCAGCATGACGAAAGGGGATGGAATGGAAATACTGGCTCTCTGCTTATTTTGTGGTCCGATATGGACGAAAATGTCTGAACCTTGTCCGTTATTTCTGAAATCCATTAAACTGAGATATTTTAAAGTGAGGGCTTATTGTATAAACTTCCAACATTACATTTTGCATTACAAGAAAGTTACTGTCATATTTCAGTTACCTCTAATCTCCGAATTGTTACTGAGCGAATATAATGACCAAATTACTCAACGACAGTAAATTATAATTAACTAAACAACGAAATTCTTACAAAGGCACCAACACCAAACATTATCTATTAATCCAGTCCTATAAAACGGTTGTTTTATTCGTTTGGCAGTCTGCCAAACGAGAATGGTGATAAATTGAATTGAGAAACGAGAAAAGATCGCAGGAATTCAATATGTTTCATTTCGATGGATAAAGTCGTCAATAAGTTTTAAGTTATCTGAAACTTTTGCAAAGGTGTAACATTGACAGTCGTGGTAGAAATGGGTCCTATTTCTGTGTCCATAAAAGGTTTCTCGTGTTTACGGAGAGGAGAAACTGCTCTGCACAAAGTATGGTTATAATTCCTCTATACGAAGTCGCATCAAAACTTCGGAAACCATCAATCGACGTGTCGCATAACCTTTAAAAATGGTGATAGTAGTCCATCAATAACCGCCAGTATCTGTAAGCGAAAAGGCATGGTTGGATGCACCAAGCACATTTACTTAAATGCAAATTAGAGCTACGCCTTTTCAACCAAATATAACAATCGGTTTCAAACCGTAATTACGAAAAGTAAAAGGTACTGTATGACTATGAATCAAGACAGATAAAAATACGTAATCATCCGTGCTTACAACACCTTGCAACCAGCATCCAGTTATATGGTGTTGTAACAGACACCTCCATGAAAAGAATTAGCAGAATTGGCACTAAAATAGCATTTCGCTTTTAGAGGAGACTATGAAGACTCAGCAGCGATTTAGTTTAGATAAACACAATAAAAAATAAAAACGAAATTTAGCATTAAATAGGATTCTATTTTACGAAAACAAATAAAGGGCATGCTACACCTTCGAAAATAAAATACACTGCGGTTTTCTGTTAAGGGAAATGTGGGAATCAGATTTAAATTATTTTGTATATTTTAGCACGTAAACAAACAGCATGGTCCTTGATTCACTCACCGCCACAGCAGTTTCCAAGAGATACTTTCCTCTAACGATCTCTATTCATGCTAAGCAGATATCGCCGGGACTGGATTTCAGAATTTGACGTTTTCATCCACTAAATTAAAAAAATAAACAATGTTCATTATTGCCCACTAAAATGTATAAAAAATTACGTTTTATTTATAAACTTATTTTTATATATGATAATTTATCATTTCTACATTAAATGGAAAATTTAGTGCATAAAACAGTAAAATAATTATAGAAGTAAAATTAGATTTTTTTTAATGAATAAAGTGCTAAACTTATTGGAAACCTTCAAAAGGTTTAAATAAATCCGGGTCTGGACAATATTTATAATGATGGCCACTTACTGTTTTCTATAGATCTCTATAGATTGCTCTCCCCCCTTTTATTTATTCAAAGGTGGACAGTAATCAGGATAATGGTTAATAACAGCAACCAGGAGATGCCAATAAAATAAGACCTTGTAAATTAGGCGAATGGGCTGAAAAACGGTAACTGACGTTTAACATAGATAAACAACATAAACTGCATTTGGATAGCAGTAATCCAAGAATTACATGTCACTAGGGTGGTTGGTACCACACTAAGGGTAGTGAAAAACGAAAAAGAACTAAGAATGCAGGTACAGTCCGACACGAAGTTCTCTGAGCAGTGTAGACGGGCTGTTAGGAAAACTCATGGGGTTCTGTCAATGATATACAGTAATTTTACAAGTGAAACAGATAATTATCCAGTTGTATAAATCAATGGTTAGGTCACGTCTTGAGCACTGCATACAACGCTGAAAGCCCCATTTTAAGAAGGATATGGATCTTGGAACGGGTGCAGGGAAAGGCAGGGTGATTAGGGAGAGGGGAAAGCGTACTCTTACCAAGAAAGGTTTCATTTCTGAAAATTACAGTGTTTGGAAACTGGACACCACCAGCGAGGAGAGTGAAGAATTTTAGGCTGACGTGTTTATGATTGAGAAGTAAGTGCTGATGGCATTCTTACTCTTTTTCTCGGATGATACATAATGGAACATAAATTTAAATTGAAATAGGGTGGTTTCAGAATAGATGTACGACAATTCACTTTCAGACAGAGAGAAATTACTTGTTGGAATCAATTTCTGGGTAGTTGGAATAAATTTGAGGAAGGATTGGACAAATTAGAAGGGATGGGAAAATGAATTTTATTTAATATAGTTGGGGAAGGACGTTACGTGGTTATTATCCGTTAAGAATTATTAATATGTATAATTAACCACTCTTTTACCACGTGGAGTTTTTAATATATATTTTATTAAGCATAGCCTAAACTAATATATACAATAGTGTGTGACGTTTCGGGTATCTTGCCGATACCTATCATCAGACCGTGCTGCTGACCGCCCTCAGACCTGAATTGAGGGTCAGGTCTGAGGGCGGTCAGCAGCACGGTCTGATGATAGGTATCGGCAAGATACCTGAAACGTCACACTATTGTATATATTAGTTTAGGCTATGCTTAATAAAATATATATTAAAAACTCCACGTGGTAAAAGAGTGGTTAATTATACATATTAATAATTCTTAATTTTATTTATTTATTTAATTATTTTTGACTGATTCTGTATAGGTCTGTTCCTGACATCACTTTGCATTTACTAAAACTAATATTTTCTTCATGAATATCTATCTGCATTTATCGTGTTTTTCATTTCACTTTAATTGCAATGAGAATAATAAATGTCCACCATTATCTTGTACTAGGTGCTGCAAAAAAAAAAAAAAAAAAAAACCACAAACACTTTGTTTCTATCCAAGATACGAAAGGCAGTTTCTGTTAATTGCTGGGTTAATATTTGATTTCATTGTTTAATGAATATTGGACTTAGCTATTGATGTTATGGAACTGTACTTCACACATTAATAAAATGCTCGAGGAAAATTCACAATATAGGGAAAGAAATAAGGAGAGTGGGTGATATACATAGTGGAACTAAAAAATGGTAATGTTACAAAAAAGCACAATCAAGGTTAGCGTATTACGTTGTGTAAAAGAATTCAGAAAATCTACAAAAATTAATAAATTTTTGTAGATTCTGTAGATTTTATATTATGTAAATGAAAAAGTTTTTTTTTGTGCCTAAATATGTAAATTGTATAATGTAAAAAAAAATTTACCATTTTTTTATCCTATCAATACCTTGATGGATAAAAAAGGCATTTTCAATGCATAAAAAGGGAATATTTATGCTTATGTTCGAATTTCCCATGAAGTATACCTCATATACCAGATGGTTATATAATATTATATAATATAAAAAATGGTTATATACTGTAAAAGCCATGGCTAAATCTAAAAATAATATAACAATAATAATTATCATTATTACTGATGAGACAAAAATCCTTTATGTTTTAAGAGATAACTGCACATATCAAAAGCATACATACTGTGTATACAGTGCAATGGTTGTAGTTGTCAAACAATAACACTATCACAGTCTGAATTTTGAGAAATAAGTAACCGTAATTGAACCCCGAACCAAAAAAAAAAAAAAAAAAATGTTTCATCAACTCTAGGCTCATTCCACCACTCCAAGTGGTTTGAATAATTCTCCAAAAAAAGGGGGGGGGTTGAATAATTCTCCAAAAACTTCGTGCTGCTTTTGTCCGTGCAAATTAACGGAAAAAAATATTGAAGGCATTTGTCCCATCGTTATAATTATTCATACTTATCCAGCACGAGGCTTTTATCCCTCTCCCTCTGTAAATTAGAATGGTTTCTATGCCATTCAGCACATGATCAGCTGAGATGAAAACTTACTCTTTTTTTTTGGCAGGTGAATTTCTGTAACCTTCCTGTGAAACTTAAAAGTATGCTAAATAATAACGTAAAAGCTTGATCAAAGCTCATGTGATTAATCTCACCTTGGATAGTTACTGCTGTTACAAAAACGACGTTAACATCATTGCTTTGGTGCACTTAAATTCCGCTCGCTACTAAGATCTTGAGAAATGTGATGAATGAGAGAAAAGTCGCTTTGCGCTTTCATTAGCTCTAGAGGTGTCATTCGTGCCATTTCGGGGAGGGGAGGGGGGGATTAGAAATATGGTCTGATGCGAAAATAAAAACTCTTTCTCCAGAATTTTCTCAAAAATGAGCATTATTAATTTTGGCAACAACATATTAGCGGGTTAAAAAACGTGCAAAAAAATAATGAACACTCGAAATTTAAAGTTTAACGTCTGCATTATAAGAGACATGGATTGACCACGCAAGAATTATAAACAACAACGTAAAATAACCGCCTTCGTTTGTGATTTGGAATACAAATTACAAGTGCTAAGAACTCGTTATGACCACACGCAAGGCAAAAAAAAAAGAAAAATCAGGTTTTGTTCAGTATGCGGAGTAACACTTGGCTGCTTAAAACAGAATACAGAATGTAGTTTCAAAAATGAATAAGCTGGACAGAAACTGAAATAGAATCGAAACAACTTAGTACCGTTCGTTACTAAAACTTCAGTCCGTTAATATTGTTTTTATACTGTGGTTTCCTACATTAACTTCCGAGTTGCATTTTGGCCCGGATGTAAGAAGATGCATATTATTATTATTACTACTATGAGCCATATGGTGCAAGGAAGCCCGAAGCTACACTAGCCAAAAAAAAAAAAAAAAAAAAAAATTGAGTTATCCCAAGAGAGAGAGAAAGGGAAAACAAGAGTCAGAAGTAGAAGAAAATCACCAAGAAAGAGAAGAACGATGATATCCAGCTCAGGACCCTGGGTGTGCCAAACCCATATTCACCAGATGTGAACCCTTGGGGTGTGAAAGCATTCCGTGACGTTACAGCGGTTTCACCACTTGTCACTCGTTTGTAGAGGTCTGAGTTCGAGTCTGGGTTCATCGACGACTGGAGGAATTTCTATCGCTTCAATCGAAGTTGTAGGGAAATCTCAAATAGAGGGAGTGTGGTTCCCCCGTGAGATATTCCACGTTTTTCAGCCCGTATCACATGCAAATCAGCCCATGAACACTTATACTTCTACACACACAATGCACACATACCGATATGGGTTATTCCGGGAGACTGTTAGAATAATAATTAATCAGACCATTTTTTTAAAGGGGCTAATTAATTCTTATTAAAAACCAGAACTCATAATAAATGAATTTTTAAAAACAGATTAGAAAATGATTAATAAAGGTCCAGAGAACTAAAATACAAGCTGTAAATGTTTTGATTCCAACGCCTTCCCTAGTGGCAAAATTACGCATAGGTCCTCTCTATTCCTTTTGCTATGGACCACTAGGCGAATAAATTCGAATAATTTATTTTAGAAGCCCTTGTTGTTTGTATAATGAATGACTGCAGATAGTAAACCTGGGTCAGTGCACACGTGATGGGATAATTGGGATAAAGACAAATTATACTCGGTACCATTCGTCTCTCTTGGGAGTTAAGAATTCAGCCGCTACCAGTTCAATAAATGTTTAACTTTAGAAATTGTAATAGGCCCACAAATTATCAAGAGATACAGAGAGATTGAATAAGCATATTTGTATTTATGAAAAAAAAATGCTAGGATATGCTATGCCGATTGTATGTTTTTCTCAGCTTGTAATGTGGCTAAAGGATAGTTAGTATGTACGTTAAAACAAATAAAAGGTTAAGGTAGCAAAATATGTGGCTCCGTTTATTAATAAATTGAAATTATTCCCTTGGGGAATAATTTGCCAAAACTGCTTCAGACAAGTAAAGATTAATATAGAAGTAATTACAAAAACCTTTCCTTCGGATCCCTTCGTTGCTAGCAATGGTATCAGTGGCAAGGATTCGAGTATAAATGCAAATAATTTTCACATGTATCACTATATCATCCTTTAAAAAAAAACTACATATATTGCACAAAAATTATCTGGACCTAGAAACTGATATGTAAAGTTGCCCATGAGTGAAAAGGCAACTTTGTTGAAAGTCTGACCCTGAAATTTGTTGACTGTGATGACAAAAACTAAGAAATTGTCATCTCCTCTTCAAAGTAAGCGGCAATTTCTTTTAATTTGGAGCAAAATCAAAATCAATTCTTGGGATTTGAAAATCATTCGGAAATTTTTTTTTGGAATTTATTTTGTCTCAATTTAATGCTAAATAAAACGTATTACAAAAGGAATCAGGTCAAAAGCTTGTTTAGTCTTTGAGTTATTCAAATTCAAAGTGCGTTCCGGACAGAGGGTGTAAGCAAATTATTATATAGATTAATGAAGGCCCAAAAATCTCTTGGGCACTTATTCTTTTAAATGCACATTTTTTTTCAGTTACTCACAACTGTATAATAAATTAAACGCAAAATAGCCTATGATGTCTTGTTTCAGAGTAAACATGGTCATGAACTCAGCTATGACGATCGTCTCAGAAGGAACTACCTACAGTGAGGGTCTCAATATTACCTTCATTGAACATAAAGTTCCGTTGTCACTATTATTGTCTATTGTTACTTTGAATTTTTGGTAGGAAAAGCAAAGAAAATAACGTGTCCTGCCCCTTTTGGCAAGCAGAACTTAAGAATGATTTTTCACGGTAAGGAATCTCTCTTAGAGCGATCCAGTAACGTTTTCATTAACCATCCTTATGAGATGCATTAAATTACTTTAAAGTTATCTGTGAACAGAAAATAAATCATCAAAGTAATAGTATAATTCGCACCTGGATAGTTACCAAAAATAATAAGTAAATGAAATTAAGAATTCTCCGTACATGACTACTAAGGCTAGTAAATACGATGCTTGATATCTGTAGCGATCCTGATTATAGGTGCTCTCATTTCTGTGGAGACTCGCTTTTACATGATGTATACTGAGACGCATTTCATAGGGGTTGATATATACAATTCCATTTTTGTACTAAAAACTACTTATTAATGCCCGAAATTTTGTGTATGATCGAATATCTTTCCTTGCATAGAGAATGTCTGCGAATCTCTCATCCTGATGGAATCCAGGACATAAGTCCAAGATTCTATCAGGACGTGAATGAAATTTCACAGATTCTGCATATGTTACAGGTATTAGCTGTAATGCCTGTAATACTGCATATGTTACAGGTATTAGCTGTAACACATGTAACATTGCATTATGTATCAATCTAGACATTCGCATAGATTGATTTTGCAATAATGTAGTTATTATTCTAAGAAATTCAAAATAACCAATCAACAGGTCTGCCATAGGGCAAGACGAGAGAGAGGCTTGGGTCCTGCGGTCCAATTAACAATGAACATTTAGATATGCAATTTACCAAAAGGAAATCTGACCGCGAAATGCGCAAAACTTATAAAAATTTACATGCGGTCAGCAAATGCCTCAAGAACGGTTTGAGAACTTGTCGAGTGAAAATGACTTTGCCAAAAACTAGGCAATAATGAAATTATAACCCCTTTTGCATTAGCTGTAATTAAATTACTGAATAAAGAATTTTTTTGAAATTAGTTATTTCTGATGGAATCTATGTGATCCTGGCTACTTCTAAAAATTTAATGTTTTGGCTCATTTTAAACCAATTTTTTTTTTATAAAAAAGGTTAACCAAATGCCATTCCATTGCAAGAGACAGCCAGTACGGATGACAGAACTACTGGGACTGACATGAATTATAGTATCCATCCACAAGTGAAGGCTCGATTGCAGCAATCAAGATATTTTGACATTAATTTAGGATAAGTTCGTTTTAGGATTCGTATCTCATAATTAATGAGAGTTCGGGATTTTGGTATACAAAACAAAGAAGCCACTAAATTTTGGGAAACTCTCAGGCACCGATACAATTGAATGGCATTCCTTCAAACTGCCTACTTATATTATAATATAATATAATATAATAAATGATATTATAAGAAGCAACGAAAGAGGTAAGCAATCATTTTAAAGGTTACAATTTTAAACACACAACCTATATATCATCCAGCCCCTTGTTAGCATCTTCAATGCAGTACTAACCAAACACACCTTTCCCCATCAATGGCATGTCTATTTGGTAAGGCCGCACCCGAAAATAAGAACGTCATCATTAGAGAAATACTCGAGACGCATCTCCAATTCCTCATGTCTCCTGAAACTACTAGAGAGCACCCTCCTGACAAGTCTAAAAGCTCACATACTTCCAGATGCTCCACCACAAATTCATTCATCACTACCAAACAGGTCTAGCATTACCAATCTCCTTACCACCACCTACAGCATCCTTACAGCTTTTGACAGGAAAGAAGAACTCCTCATAACCTACCTCGACATCGAAACAGCATTTGATGCCGTTCAAGTACCTGCCCTCCTACGAATGGTTGAAGACCACTACTCCAAAGGTGGGATGCACTGAATTTCCTCTCATCACTCCTCCATAACCGTACAATCATACTCCATAATTCTAAAAAAAACTATACTAAGCAAATATCTACAGGAATACCACAAGGGGGAGTCCTCTTCAGCCTCCTATTTGCTGCCATTATCTCCAGTTTTATAATCCAGAGACCAGATATATTTTCTTATGCTGACGATTTAAAAATACTGACCACCATCCAAACAAATGCAGACCCCAATATGATCACAGAAGAAATTAACAGTGTGCTCCTCGCACTAGTAGGCTACCTCAAACAATTTGGCCTTAATATAAACTCAGCAAAGTCTGAGTCCATGCTCTACTCCTTGAAGAAAGAGCCCACAACCATCTCGCCTAAGATTAATGCAGTACCCATACTTCCTGTTTCATGTTATTTAGATTTTGGGGTGGTTTTTGGCAAAAAGCTGACATTTAGCCATCTCATCGAAAAACTCATCAGATGAGCGGCGCACCTGAAATGGAGAGCGAAGCAGCACCTTCATTACGTTTCAGACAAGGTTACCGCAACAAAATATGTCAGGACCATCACAATGGCGTTGTAAATTCATTGGTACTTTCGCTGCCATGAGCCTGGCCAGGACGCTCGGCCACCAAAGGGTGTGGAGCGTCCCGGCAAAATCCACCGCAAGAACGAGGAAGTGCATTCTTAGTGCATTGAGCTGCTTTTACGACCAGGCCCTGGATGGCTTAAATTGTCGATGATCCTGGTGTGAATCCATACTGCTTGGATGTGTTTAGATTTGCTTTGTGGTAATGCTGTTGTAACCGCTTGTGCAATAGTCTCTCATGTAGTTTGTTAGTGTTGAGAGCAGAGCTATTGGCCGATAAGAATTCCGCAGTTCCTCGCATTTGGTTGGGTTCTTGGGTATAAGCTTTAGATTGGCTGTTCTCCATCTAGATGGAAACTGGCCTGTACTTGGGCAGCAGTTGAATAGTCGAAGTAAAAGTTCCGGGAGGTTTTCTGTGGCTTTTTTGGTCATCCTAGTTCTATTAGATCCAGGCCGGGACATTTTTTGTTCCTTGTTCTTGCCACAGCTCGTGCAGTTCATCTATTGTGAAAGGGGGCTCTATTTGATGTGTCGTATATTCTTCTTTTGTCTGGCAAATTGCCTGCTAGTCCTCCGTTAATAGTTTTTGGCGGATCTTGTATTATAGAATTTAGTATGTTTGTAACTGATTAATCCCAGTTTGTGGTTAGTGATAACTGCAACAAAAACGCCACATCCCTGTGGCGTTTTTGTTGCAGTTATCACTTCTCATATATATATATATATATATATATATATATATATGTGTGTGATCTCCTCCAACGGCTAAACAGGCCTGGCAGCTCGAAACCATGCTCAATATAAATGTAAAAATGCGCCTATAAGATTCTGTTTCAACAAATCCCATTCTTCCACCAGCGCAGACCTTAGCTCACCAAGTGACTGAGGAGTTGGCTGTCGGCGTGCAACGCGACGCCCAAGGGTTCCTACACGTGCTCGATCGAAAGTTTAGTGATCGTGCTCCCTAAAACGTTACGCATAGGGGATTCGAGGATCTGTTCTCGGTACCTTTGCGTAGTTATGGTATCAATATCAAAACGTGGAGAGGGGTGCGGCTATTGATCATTATTCCGGCCCACACGAGAACACCGCCTCCGCCGTAACTTTCCCTTTCCCTTTCTCTGATGTTGGACGGATGGTATGGCATTCCTCGTTGTATCCAGGTGAAATAACGTCTAGAATCTGTTTGTAGACTCATCAGAAAAAAAGAACTACACCAAGTTTTCTAAGAGTTCTGTTAATTTTGTCGAGCAGTGTAGCAAAGCAATTCGGGAAGGACTTCACAAAATTGAAATGTATGGCAGAGACACTATTGCCAAGTCACTCGTTACTGATGCTAATGCCAGGCATGTAATGGTGCGAGGAGCACAAAAACTGGACACTTGATGATTGGATGTTCAGAGAAATCTATTTCTAACATCAGGGAATAAATAAAATTTGGCGAATGCCAAAGGAAGCGCATTACCCTGACAGTCTTGGGCCAACCATCACACGTGGAGGAGGAGGATCAACAATGGTTTGGACAGCAATATCTTGACATTCTTTAGGTTCTATCATCATCCTGAACGGTGGAATTACAGTACTGATTACTTTGATAGTGAGTGAACAGGTTTATCCCATAATGCAAATATTGTTTCGCACAAACGATGGCATGTTTCAAGATGATTAAGTCCAATTCATACACCGCCAGATATGTACAATCTTGGTTTTAGGAACATGAAACAGGCTATGCATCGTTGGTGGCCTGCACAATCATCCATTTAAATGTTATTGAACCACTATTGACATTTTTGAGAAAGAAGTGAAAGGCAGATTTCCTTCACAATCATCCATTTAAATGTTATTGAACCACTATAGACATTTTTGAGAAAGAAGTGAAAGGCAGATTTCCTCCACATTCATCACTGAAAACGTTTTAAACATTCTTCCATGAAAAATGGTCCTTGATTCCTCTTAAGGCAGTTCAAAAATTTATTTGAATCTTCTACGTAGAACACAGGTTGTTTTGTGAGCAAATATGGTGTGCAAATATGGTGTGCAAATATCAGTTCATACCTCTACCTCTTACCACGTTTGTTTCTATTATTTTGCCCACCACTTGTATTGCCTATGTTTAATCTAATACAAAAAACTAAAAATAATGAAATACTAATGTTATCATTATCAATCTATTCTTCGATATGGACATTCTTCCGCGAACCCTCAGGGGCTTTGAGAGGAAAAATAGCCAAACGAAATAAATGGCTCATGCATACCCGTTTCTGTTGTCCCAATACAATAATTGTATACATGGGTGTATGAAGCATGATACGATTTATTCTATTATTTTCATAGCATTTGTGCGTGTTTTTTTAAACATTCAAGTGAAAAGGAATAAATACGTTTACCATTTCATTATCCACACGTTATCTGATCTCATTCAACATTCAAATACTGGTTTGCCTGAACTTATGACCATCGCATGCGACAAAACAGCGGTCAATGGAACACCACCTGACGGGATTGCAAACCACAATATATGTAGCGCTAATCAGTCCAATTCTCCATCGGAAAATAATGATCAAAACTGTGCCTCATTCGTTAACGTGTCCTCTACCTCAAACCAGACACTAGTACCAACAGGTAATTTTCAACGTGAAGATTTAACGCTGAAGATACAGTGTCGACCCTTCCTCTACAGCCAGACAGCGTAGACTTCTTGATCCTCCTAATTTACCAGTTGAGGTCCCAAACTGAGGATCTGAAGGATGAAGTTTACTCGCTGAGGAACCAAAATAAACATATCACACACATGCTCTCCGACCTCTGCTCTTTGGTGAGCGAAAATGGCAAGTTGACATCTCAGCCATCAATAATACCTAAACGGACAAAAACTACTCAACCTGTAAAACCTCCTAGCCTTATAAAGCCTGGCTCCCACGCTCAAATTCACTCGAGACAATTAGTAGTTAGATCTCCAGACATTCTGACTGAGCACATTAGCAGGGCCCAGTCATGCACTCAGCAGAAGACTGGTGATCAACCACAGCTCCAGTCTTGTGAAGAAGTATTCCAACCAGAGAACCCACCAGAAAAATTTTAGGGCCGCCGTAGCCTAGTGGTCAGGCGCGCGGGTGCATAAGTACACGTGCCTTGAGTGACCGGGGTTCAAGCCCGTGACTGCTGAATACGGACGGTGCTGTTTCTTATATTCTGTGTATCTTGTAAACTCCTCTGATCGTTTGGTCGTCCCGGAGTATAAATAGAAAATATAAAAATAATAAACACTCCCTGCAAGCCCCAGAACTAAGCAGTAATTCAATTAACGCCCATCAAGCTCTGCCCACATCATATGCTGGTATGCTTACCAACAGCCCTTCTAGCGATACTTACGTCCCACCTGGAGATACACAAAATTCCCTCATTACCACAGCCAACCCTGCCTCAAATTCCTCTGTATGCCTTCCTGATACCAATATTGATTGCCTTTCCCATCACGCTAATATTCATAACCAGATCTCCTTATCCCGCCTAGTAACAGCCTCCAAATCTCGTCTGACACTGGCCGAGAAATATAACATCTCCGTAGTTTCCACCAAAGTCAAGATTTTTGCGTCCAGATTTGGACCTAAAACATCTCCCGAATCTATAATGAGAATATTTAACGAGGAACATAACCTCTCAGTTCAGGTTAAACGGCTTAAAAGCCGGAAAACACGCTATGCCTCTTTCCTTATAATGTGTTCACCTGCTGTCTATCAAAAGGTTATAGATCCAGCCTCCTGGACCCAAGGTATATACAAGGTATATATCAGACCATTTTCCGAGAAAAAGAGCCCCCATCAACAACCTCAACGAATTCACCCTCCTCGATGGCAATCAACGCTGCAAGAGAACAAGCATGAATGCCCCACATTCCGGGCAATTTCTCAAAATGTGTGCAGCATAATTCAAAATTATACCAGTGGTTACAAACATCGGCATCATCAAATTGGTACCATCAGCCTTCAACCACCAATGATAAACAGTTCGGGAATGCTCATCCAAACGTGGGTCACGAATCGACAAACTCGAAAACCTGCCTTGAATAAAAATACTAGAGACACTTGCCTTAAAAAGATCCACAAATCTTGCATAATCCGAGCCTTGTAATGTTAGAAGCCTCCGCAACAACCTGGATACCATTGATCAAATTCTGCTCGCTAGTGATATCGATATTCTCTGTGTCACAGAAACCTGGCTTGCTAAAGACCAAGAATTTTTTTTTTCATCTTGTACTTCAGCTGGGTATAAATCAGCGTTTACTTCTAGAGTTGCCAAAGAGGAGGCGGTGTTGCCATTTTCTTTAAGAGCTCACAGGCCTCACTTGTTCATCAAGTTTCTAGCCAAACACCAGCATATGAAAGTGATTTAAAGAACTGGAAAGGTATATTATGTTATTAGTTATATATTGTTATTATAACTAATAACATAATATTACAATAATGTTATTGTATTATTGGTTTTTAGGAGCATTAGCAACTAAGGTCATATTGCTCCTGATCATTCCCTGACCTTTCCGGATCCTCCGTATTTGGTGGTCACGGGCTCGAACCCTGGTAAAATCAAGAAGCGTGTGCTACGCACTGCTGCTCCTGCTCACCTGGCTACTCTCGCTGTTATTCTCAGCTACCATAGCGTCCTTATAGATGTAATTCAGACCCATATTCAGACCCATATCAGTTGCCTCTTGTCTGTTAAAAACGCTTGAAAAGGCTTTGCTACCCACAATCACTCAACAAATCCTCCAGACGAAACCACCTGAAATCCACTATGCCATCGCAGAAAAATCATCAATCACTAACTTGGCAGCCACCACAGAACGCATCCTCTCAGCATTCGAACAAAGAGCTGAGCTAGCAACCACATATCTAGACATAAACGCAGCCTTTGATGCCATGTCGATCCCGGCCTTGCTCCTCCTACTTAAGGAAAAATTTCACATTCGAGGTGATATGCTGTGCTTTTTGGAATCTCTTCTCTGTCACAGGGTACTTATTCTCCATCGGCAACAACACACCCTATCCTGCGACATTACTGCTGGAGTACCGGAGGGGGGTGTCCTATGCGGTGTCCTGTTCACAGCTATCATCGTGCCCATTATTGCCTCAACGAATGGTCTCCTATGCTATGCCGATGACCTCAAACTGCTGACTAAAATTAACCCTGGCGACAACCCCGTTCAGCTCAGCAACAGGATCAATTCCCAACTTAAGGATCTAGAATTGTACCTGGCAAACTTCAATCTAAAAATCAACCCACAGAAGTCTGCTCAGGTTATATTCTCCCTTAAATCCATGCCGACAGTACTCAACGTTTCACTCGCAGGGGTACGAATACCAAACGTACCCTCACACACAGACCTTGGCGTTCTGTTTGACCAAAGGATGTCCTTTGTCAACCAGATTGACAAAATCAGTACCAGATTTTTTCGTCTACGGTGGAGCCGACAGGGCTAGCCAGGTGGGTAAAGTGCCTGCCTGGCAACCCAAAGGTCGCGGGTTTGAATCCCGCCTCGGGCTTGGATCAAAGTACTGCAAAAACCTTGGGAGGTGCACTATGGCCACAGAAGCCGATGCGCCAACAACTACCAAAAAAAAAAAAAAAAAAAAATCGTCTACGGTGGATATCAAAGCAGCAGCTGCTACACGTCCGACATCCTGTCACTGTTAAAAGGTTCATCACCTCCACCGTCTATCCCGCCATTCTCTATGGTGCAGAAATATGGGCCTTTGCTGCACCTACAAACCTCAAGCGGGTGTACACCGCAGAATACTGGCTACTGAAATGGGCCAATTTCAGTAGCCAGTATTCAGGGCTAGCCAGGTGGGTAAAGTGCCTGCCTGGCAACCCAAAGGTCGCGGGTTTGAATCCCGCCTCGGGCTTGGATCAAAGTACTGCAAAAACCTTGGGAGGTGCACTATGGCCACAGAAGCCGATGCGCCAACAACTACCAAAAAAAAAAAAAAAAATCGTCTACGGTGGATATCAAAGCAGCAGCTGCTACACGTCCGACATCCTGTCACTGTTAAAAGGTTCATCACCTCCACCGTCTATCCCGCCATTCTCTATGGTGCAGAAATATGGGCCTTTGCTGCACCTACAAACCTCAAGCGGGTGTACACCGCAGAATACTGGCTACTGAAATGGGCCAATAACAAGCTTCAGCTACCTCTTGCTACCACAACCACCATGATGGCACAAGCACTCGACATCCCGAGGATGAAGTTCCTGTTCGTGGAAAAGAGGCTGGTCTTCACAGCCAAACTCATCACAGGCCAGATATCATCTCCAAATATTTGGAACGCTTGCTCTTGGAGGATTCCACAGCCAAGCCTAAGGTCGGTAGCAGCACTCGTGGCTCACCACAACAGGCTTGTACTCATTGAGAGATTTCTTCCCAAGCAGATGCTCCCCGTACTCAACCGTGTGGACGCCGACATCGACAGCATAATAAGTAACAAGAAGGACAGACACAACTTTATCAAAGCCCTTGAACCTTGATATTTATTTGTATTTCTTATGTATTTATTTCTGTATTTGTGTCTAGCTCTGTGTTTTTATGCTGTATTTGTATTTCTGTTGCATTTGTGATCGGTATTTTGTAGCCTTTTTGTATGTTCGCTGTAGTTTGTGGCCTTTTGTATTTGTATGCCGTACTTATCTTATATAGATGTGAACCCCTGGCGCTCGTCGCCGTGATGGGATATTGTGCTGTAACTCTACTTCACAATAAAGATTTATTTATTTATTTATTTAATTGCTATATATATATATATATATATATATATATATACACTCCCAGCACCTTCATATGACGCCATCCATGAAATATCAAACTGGATCATTAACCAATTTCATCCTTCAGCCTTGCACTTTGTCTGTGGAGACTTTAATCTTCCTTCCCAGGTAGCTAATGCTCAGCAAATGCTCCTGTCAAACCTATCTTGTACAGGGTTACAAATGATCAACGACCCCCGACCAGAGGTAACAATCAACTAGATCACATCCTTGCCTCCTTTCCTTGAACCCCTGATTACCTGCCAGAGACTTATTTTAATTCGGACGACAAGCCAATTATTGTTCTTTTTACAGATACCTGCTCCAAACTTCAATGTTGTGAATTCAACTAACACCAGAGCAAAAGTTAGTCCCAGATTTTTGAGCATTGCTAAATGTGTTGAGGCTGCCTCTGCCATCCCGTGGTCATCCTAGTAAACTGTGATCTTGAAATTGCAATGAATCTGCTTACTAATTGGCTTAAGACGATTGCAACATTTGCAGCATCAAAGAGAATTTCTATTATGCCTCGGTCCAGAGCATGGTGGACTCTCCATCTTAATATGAGCTTCAGATTAAAACAGCAACTGCACAAAATGTGGAAGCAGTCGCAAAGTGTTCAAGACAGGATAGCCTACTCTACAGCCCGTGTAACATTCAAAAAGCTGAAATCTCAAGCAATTAAGAATTATATGGGCACTACCCTCCGTAGAGGGAACCCCCCCTACTTTGAACGGCCTTCTGATTTCCCCCTAAATCTTGAACCTGACCAGCGGCTAGACTTGATATCTAGATTTATCTCTAACTCGGAACAATGTGCTGATCTTCAGACACTAATAGTTAAAATCCCACCTGACACGCTATCTGCAGTATCAATCTGCAGGGAACAGCGTATTGCTGCCATAAATTCTACACTGGCTTCTGCTAAAGCAGGTGCAGATGGAATATTCCAATTCATTATTAAATGTCTTAGCCCATACATTTTAGGTCCCCCTTCTAACTATTTTAATGCTATTTTGTCAAGTCATTTCTTTCCCATCAGTGTGACATCTGCCCTGTGACGTCTATACCAAAAATTCAATCTCCTACTCTTCTTAAGCATTACTAGCCAATTTCCAACGCCTCGAGTCTTCTAAAACTCCTAGAGAAGGTACTTCTCTAGGAGTACTCCACTACTCCCTTCCTCATAGATCCACTGCGATTAATTTCTTAGCCACCACCAGCTTTATCCTCTCTGCGTTTGAATTTCACGCAGAGCTTGCAGTCACTATGTAGACTTCGAAGCAGCTTTCGACTCAATAAACGTTCCTGCAATGCTGAAGCTACTTTCAGACCATTATCAAATCAAGGGAGGCACTCTACAGTTCCTCACTTCACTCCTTCAAAATAGAATAATCCGGCTTCTGTCCACGGCCAAACATACGAGCGATGTGTCTCTTCAATTCTGTCCACGGCCAAACAATTCAATTCTGTCCACGGCCAAACATACGAGCGATGTGTCTCTTCAGGCGTGCCACAGGGTGGTCTTATCACGGCATTATATTAATGAAATAACGACCACAAGAAGATATATAAAAGAACAGTATACTCTCCGCTTCTATATGCTGCAGAAGTATGGGCATCTGCTGCCCCTAGCAAAATTCGAGCACTCTTTTCTACTGTTTTGGCTCTTAAAATAGGCCATAAACTTCCTCCACAGTTAAGGACAACTGAAATGGCCAGTTTGATAAAAATTCACAGACTTCCCACGCTGATCAGGATGAAATGCCTTACCACAACTGCAAAAATAATCACTGACAAGATTTCGGCACCATCATTCTGGGACCTGTACTCTTGGAGAGTCCCTCAGCCTTCCCTCAAAGCGACTCCAACTCTGTGTCCACATCTCAGCCGTCTCCCCCTATCCGATAGGTTTTTGCCATTTCAGCTACTTGCATGTGCCCAGTCTTTGGATGCTGACCATAATAAGTTTTCTTGTGATAGGGAATACAGACGCCGCATCCTTAAATTGTACTTCCCTGTCCCTGATCCTTCTCCTTGAAGCTCGATTTCTATGTCTCTGGCTTGGAGAAACACGAATCGGTCAATTACCGAATACTTTACAAATCAGACTAAGAAATCCATGAAAGCCTGAAAGAAAAGCTAGCTCATTTTAAGAAAGAAGAAATATGTTTGATCTTTTTTTGTAGGGTTTTCGGCTCATCAGAGATTAGACCGCATTGCGCCGTTTATATTTTGTCTGTAAACTGCATGTGTTTTGTGGTTGATTTCTTGTTTGCTGGGCGAAAAATCATGCTACCCTCGCCTGAGAACAACTATCTCGAGTACGTTGTGAAAAAGACCCATAAAAATTCCTCATATAATCGAACTAGGGTCTTTTCTACCCGATGTGAGGGACAACTTACCTTTCCGCTGTCCTTCCGCGAGGGTAAAAATAGGTACTCTTCTTTTTTATATCTTGACCGTGATCAAATACTGTCCATTCAATGAACACTTTAGCCATTCTATTCTGCTGAAGCGTTCTTCTTAATTTGTGCATTTTAATTTAATCTTGTAGACGCATCTCTTATTCATAACGGAGATGATATTTATGAAAGCACCAGTGTTTTTATAATGGATATAAACGGATGTTTAAATGGTTAATTAATAAACAAAATGCTCATGGTAAATCATTTCTTAAAAGTGAATTTATGTCAGTAAGTGGAAAATTTTTATATTTTTTCAGAGGTCATTATTCTAAACTTTGAGAATTTTTCAAATTATTTGATAAGAATATATTATTCAGGTAACAGAGGAAATAAGCTTCGCATCTGTCACAGAATGAAATTGTGCATAGCTGCCATTTTCGTATTCTTCTTATAGAGATATCAATAAACATCGAGCAGCCCATTTATTTCGATCAGAGCAACAAACGGTCAGCGTTTATCACTAATCATTGTGAGGCTGTACCATGATGAGTTGCTTCGGTGCTCTACTATTAATAAGTAACCCTTCTCCTAAGATCTATCTTGTTACTTATCAGTAATATAGTACCACAAGGTGTGCAAGTTTAAACAAAGATAATTTATGGCTTAGGACGAGTGGCTACAGGAAGATAACAAATGAGCATCTCATGAGCTTCGTATAAAGAACTGGCAAACAAAACGTTTTTGCTCGTTCTGATTCGGTCTCTTTATAAAACAGTATATGAACGTGTAGTTATGCTTCATAAGGTAGCCTTCTTCTTCTTTCAATATTCTTCTTAACCACCCTTAATGTGCTGCTGCTTTTTGAAGCCAATAATGAAAGTCTTTTTCTTCTTTCCATAGCGATAATCGACCACGTCAACTAGAAAGTAATTGGTCAGGTTGCATGCTCTATCAGGCTAAACTTGCACAAAATGCAGGTTTAGCCTAATAGAACACCTAATCGAGGATATCCGATGCTTTCGGATTACAAGATTTCAACAACTTAGTGCTTGCTGACTTTAATGAACACGCGAAGAAATAAAATCCAAATTAGATGTCTGACATCCGCGAATTTCATATTATCGACACCATACAGCACATTTCGGCAGAACTGAATTGCTTTGTAATATAGAACAGCCACATCGTCACAATCAATCTACCATGATCATTAATCAGCAATTAGGTTTACAACGTTAGCTTATATATTAAATTATCTCACATATAATAAATATAATCAACAGGAATTTCTTGAAAACCAGGACCGTCGATTGCACTGCAAGCGATCGTTAATCACCGAAAACACCATTCTTATTAGTAATTCCCAATAATACATCCAAGGTACCTAACTTAACTGAAAAAGCCAGAATTCTGCGAACGTCCGCTATTTTCCTGAATCCTCGAAATTATTTTCTGGATTTTGAAATGTTTCTGTTAAAGTCTGTAAAAGGAATGCATTTTTATACTTTTTTTTTTGTTTCACAATTCCTGAAATTTGGTTACGAAACTGGGACACATGCGTTTCTCAATTTAAAAAAAAAAAGTAAAAATGTGGGTGTCAGGATCTTAGCTCGATTGTATGTATATTGTAAGAGATTCCGAAAAGTCTAGTATCAGAGTAATTCTCGTAAACATTTTCTAACACTTGTGATCATACTGCAATGAATGAGTGTCGATGAATTAAGTTTCGAGAGGACGAGTGATTTTTTTTTTTGATTTGGTAGTTGTTGGCGCATCGGCTTCTGTGGCCATATTGCACCTCCCAAGGTTTTTTTGCAGTACTTTGATCCAAGCCCGAGGCGGAATCGAACCCGCGACCTTTGGGTTGCCGGGCAGGTACTTTACCCACTCGGCGAGAGAGGACGAGAGTTGCGTGCTTTTGTGTATTGGAAATTCTATTTATTCATCCAAACGCAATCAAACCGTCCATATAATACATATATTTTATAGACACAATATATTGATGCTACATGGCCTTAATATCACAAAGTTTAAACAACTCGCCAACATTAAATTAAAAAAAAGGAAATATTCCAAAGACAATTTATGAGGGGCAGCAGAATAACTCGCCAACATTAAATTAAAAAAAAGGAAATATTCCAAAGACAATTTATGAGGGGCAGCAGAATATTTATGGCGAATTTGCACTTTTAAATCTTCAAATAAAACTTTAAGATATTCAGATGGGGCGGACGAATCAATTTAGTAAACAGTGACCACAAACCGGACGCGATTTGTGAATGGAATAACTCCAAGCATTTCTGGAAAATTCAATCCTTGTTCATGAATAAAAAGAATAAGAGTGCCCATGTTGAGCGCCATAAATGCTGATAACATCTTAAAAACACACTACACTTCAAATTTCAGAGATATTGTAAGGAATTTATCTGAACTAAAAGTGCAACCCCTCCCATTCGAAGAAAATTTTTATTACAGTTCTTTATAAAGAACTGTAATAAAGCATCACAATAAATTGGTCGATATGGAAAGCGTCGGATTAGGCTACATTGAATCTGCGCTTAGATAGCTATGAAAATGCCTATATTCCTCTAGAAATCTGCCTACTTCATAAGATAAAAAATCCCAATTTCCGGGAGAAAACTGTCCAACTCTTGCTGACTTATTCAGTTATGGGGTACGGGAAAAAAAAAAAAAAATAGCCTACAAATGTTTCTTTATTTTTAACGAAATATACTTCCACCAGCAATGGAAATTGAATTCAGACAATGTGACACTGCTATCTCAGACATTGGTGAGATAGCAATGGCGCTAACCACTTCACTACTCGAAAGGACCTTTGAATGAGGGAAAGCAGAACTCGAGAGGACCGTTGAACAAAGAAACCAGAAACGACCATGGTATACTGCCATCAGAGAACTCGGTCTCTCCCCCTCCTCAAGCAAAAAAAAGTGAATGACCTTTTAATGACCTTAGAAATACAAATTGGGCATTATCTGACCTTAAAAAATTAAGTGATCAAAATCGGAATAGCAGTGCTGGGCGAGGGGCGAAAAATACACGAATGTTAGACAAGTATGAGGGGAAGCGATAAACTTTCTCTTGCCAGAAACATTTGAGAAAGAGGGTTCAATGAAGACAGAAATGAATGAAAAAAAAAACATATACATTGGCAGGAAAACGTATATAATATAATATTATACTGTATTATATTATTTTATACTTTCACCAGCAATGGAAATGAATTCAGACGATGCCACTTATGTAATAACTTATTCGCGGATGTCAGATATCTAATTTGGATTTTATTTCTTCGCGTATTCATTAAAGTGAGCAAGTTGTTGAAATCTTGTAATAATAACTTATTGAGAGTTGGAAAAATCAAACCAAGTAAAGATACCAAAATTCAAAAAAAAAAAATGAATCGAAGAAAGTTGTTCCTAAAGTTCCTAAGGTAATTTGCGCTTCAGCTGTAATAATACTGTATATCATAAAGACCCCTTGAAGTAGCTTACCTTAGGAATTGGCGTACTGTGACCAAAGCAGCCGATGTGCCAAGAACCCTACCACCATCTTCATTTATTGTCTGACTGTTTCAAGTCTCTTGAACGGTTCTTCCTCCTTATGCATTTCCTAAAAATTACAACCAGCGAATTCAAGTCCAATATCGATAAATATCTTCTGCTTTCTCAACATACTCGCGGGTCTAGAATACTAGAAGTTTCAAGAAAGCATTTTGTGCTTAAACTCAATATAATGCTATTTTTTACCTGTTTAATATTATTTTGTTATTTTAGACCAGTCGGGTTGTAAAGAACAAAAGATATTGGAACAATGTGTTTCAGGATGCGAGCGAAGTTAGTACTACCATTTCTTACATGATCCTCAACTTGTTCTTTTCATATCCCTACGGGCCTACAGCATGACACGAAATTTCCTGATTCTTGGAGAGCCTTTCATTCTCTACTCCTGTCTAAACGATATCATTTTTCCAGCTACTAATCTCCGTTTCCCTCTGTTTCTTTTCTATTTGCTTACATGCTGCCTTCTTTCCAATCTCATTTTTTCTCGTTCTAACCAGTGTGTTTGGTAAGAACTTCGTTTTTGCAGATTACTCTCTAGCTTCTCTTTTTTTGCCACTCTCCAAGTTTCAGAAGCACACGGGGAAGAAGGAAGTTCATTACAGAGAGGCACTTCTTTTCCTCAGTGCGGCGCTTATACTTTTATCGTTTCATATTCGGTAGCCGTATATCACTCTCTGGTCTAATTCAGAACCGTTTTCTCTAGAACCAAGGGAGTGTAAGTCAGCACGCCGCTAATATACCTCCCACTGGTAACATGACGTTGGGTTTTCACAACCAACTCCTACATCAAGTAAATAGTGTTAGTTTTCACCATTTTTTTTATCCCGCTTATAAAAGTGCAAGCTTCTAACAATAGTTTTGAATTCATAATTTTTTCTGAGGCAAGCTTTCTCTAAACGCAGTTCAAGGTTTATTTTATATCAAATTTCTTCAAAAACTTCTGACTTCTATATGCCATCTCGATATTACATATTTTCCACATCTTAAGTCCTACAATTCCAAATTAGTTATTCATTCAGAATCATATCAAGAAATTGTCGCGTTCACTTTGTTGGTTAAACACGAAAAAGTCCGTGCTAATTTTGTCCTCTCCACTTCCCAAGAACTGGCAAATGGGTGCATGCACTTCCATTAACAAGGCCCAGTTACTGTCGAATAGTGTGCAGACCTGCTTTTTCCATAATCGTTTAAATAAAGAAATCTTTTCTATATAAAGAACAAATATATTATACAGGCCCAATTATACAATGCTTTAAAGTTAATAAACATTTAAAATTCGATGAAATACATAAAAATTAAGCTGTAAAGAGAAAACAGAAACAGTTGTAGAAAGTAAGGTAAGAAAACAAAGAGCAAACTTATAAAATTAACTAAACAACACACGATCAAAAACTTTGAAAAGTTTATAATTGCAGCAATATGGCTGCTACGCCAAGAGGGAATACATGATCCTCAGTTTATTATCCTATATGTGCAACGCTGTCTTTATCCCAAACCATTATATTTCTCCATCGTCTAGCCCTTAGCATCCAAAATCCACTTCGATAAATTTCTCGGGTTAAACAGCCTAATAGAATAACAGGGAGGCAGAATGCAGTTTCTAAATCGGTTCTGCATTCGAATTTATACAAGATGACTTGGAAACAACAGATTGTTTTCAAGACGATGCTTTGGAAACAATCTGTTTACCTAGCTAACCCTAGCTAAACTTATAATCGGGCACATCAATGCCACCTAGAATCGACGATGTTGTCAGGACACCCAGAACAGCAGGAACAGCCATGTTGACCTCCGGCTCCTCTTCAAGCACCATGTTTCACAATCCAGCTCATCAACAGACTAGCGATTGACCTAGTCTGTTGATAAGCTGGATTGTGTTTGACCTAGACAAGTTTGTGAGGATCAAAATCGTATCGATCTGAAAAACTGCAGGAAACCACGTTTTGATGGAGCTAAAAAGCAAAGGTTCGCCCCTGATTCATGATGAATGGACTGGAATCGCCTCTTCTCTGGTTTACAATCTCTCTCTCTCTCTCTCTCTCTCTCTCTCCCCTCCATCTTAGGCAATTTCAATGTTCATAATTCCAGCTGGATTTCGTTTCCTAGTCAAACAGGACAGCTAGTTGAAATGCTCAGGCTTCTGCAATTACTAATGACCTTGAACAACAGATTGTTCATTTACCTACTAGAATATCAGGCAGTCCTAACCATACACCCACTCTCTTGATCTTTTTCTTACGGACAAAGCTTCAACGTACATACCAAAGATGGGTGTTCCTCTAGGCACCTCAGATCACAACTTAATGATGGTCTTTTCTCCAGTGGAACTTTTTTCTCGTGGCCATTCTCAGCCTTGTGTTGTTTGGCATTACAATAATGCAAAATGGTTGACCTGCAATATTTCTGTTCTTCTTTTCCTTGGTTGGATTACTGTTTTAAATCTTGTGATGTTTACTATATCACGTCAGTGAAATTATTCTTGTAGGGATGGAATCCTTTATTCCACACTCCACCTTAAAATCTCATCATTTGTCTATATCTTGGTTTTCCAAAAAGTTTGTTAAGGCTGTTCAAGATAAGAATGTCACACATCACAATTGGCTCATATTCAAATCTCCAGGTTCATTTCTTGCCTATACTACAGCTCGCAACAATTATTAATAAATCCAAACTGAATTTTGAACAGGCTAAGAGTAGAAATCCTGCTTCTTGTCCAAACAGTAGTCGAGCATTCTGGTTTCTTGTCAAAACTATCAGCAAGAAACCAGAATACTCCCGCTTCTATTAAAACGTGATGGCGCTATTGCCTCCTCAACTAGAAATGAAGACGGCTTACTAGCATCCTACTTGTCTTCTAACCCTTGTTAGAAATTGGCAATCTTCTTAAGCCACCACCCTTCTATTCTTAATACACTCCACTCAATGTCTCCTGTGGTCTTCTATCAAAAGTATGTATATCAGAAGAATTTTGCACGTTTTGATGCCCAGAAAGCTCCAGGTCCTGATAGTATTTCTCCACTTGTTCTCAAAGCCTACGCATGAACTGTTAAAGCTTAGCTACCTAAATTTGTAAATATTTATCTATGTAAATTAATTACGTGAGCTGAACTTGTTAAACCTACTGTATGTGAAAACCTGATTTACATGTTTTATGAGAGTGTATATAACGTAAATAATAAATTATATAACGGATCGCCCTTCTGGCTGAATGGTCATGTAAGGGATGCAGACCACATTTGTTCAATAAACTGATTTTAATAATAATTATTTACGTTGTATGCACCCAATGCAATGTTATCCATAGTCCACTAATTAATCCTGCTTCGATCCATTCCTGTTTTCAAACGTTACGCACTTTAAGGCAGGGACCATACATTGTATTTTAGCGAGTCCGGTTTGACGGGAAAAAGGTCGACTTGTGAACGAGAGCGTTCACACATTTCCGGTTCAACCAGACGAACCGAAATCTGCTGTGGTCAGACGAGACGAAAAGACCAATAGGAAGCGAGCAATCAACACGTGCATGTTAGTGAAAGCGGCACGCAATGCGGTTGTGCGGAACCCGTTTTCCATTCTGTGCGCCGTTTTGCTACCATGTTTGGTATTGATGAATTTATTCAGTGTGTCGACATGAAATATCCTCTCATCAGCTTTTTCCTCGAAGAACAGATTCTCAACGGGCTTCTTCATCTAACTCTCAATAAGCTTCATCTAATGACTCATTTCAATTAGATTCAGAACAACTATGGTAAAATTGTCGTTTGAGCAATTGCTATTTTTATCTTTCTTGTAATAACTCAAAACTACTCCGTTTATTAGTACAAAATACGTTTTGTAACATTTTGTTAATGTAATGTAATAAAGTTTACTTCAGTGTTATTGTCAGTCTCTCCTCTGCACTTATTGAGTTCTGCCATTGACTGTATATTTTTAAGTTAAAGGAACACGCACAATTTCTAAAAGTTCAAAGGAAGAGCTAGTAAACGGCCTTCGTAGTCGAGTGGTCATAGCAGGAATGCAATAGCAGACGCTGTTTGAGTACACCAGGGTTTCAAGACCCTGACTGCTAAATGCGGTCGATCTACCAACTGACACAGGACCAGGGTGACAGATTATGGTCCTTTTCCTTCAACGTGAATCGTTGAGGAGGCTTCCATCCTGCAGTGGATTGGTAATGGCTGCATTCACCTTTTTTTTTTTAATACTCGAAAAGCTTTTGGTAATTTTTTTTAACTCATTAAAAAAATTTAAAAATTCTTCTTACGATTAACATTTAAAGGTGAACCCAATACCTTCTTGTTACAGGTTCATTTAGATATCCAGTTGCTTCAGCCACACAAACAACTGTTAAATGGTTCTTAACCATGACAGAGCACCCGCAAGTGTTTCAGGGGATTCGTGTGGACGGAGAACGTCGTCCTTTTTGACCGGATACGTTTCGACCGGACCGCTGAAACGCGATGTATGGTCCCGTCCTAATAATGTAGGACACAGCTGTAAAGACATCTATTAGGATCATTTATAGAGGCTGAAAATTATGCACTCCGAAGTATTTATATTTCGATTTGAGTTACTTTCATTTCCAGGACAGCTCTGCGCTCAACGTAGGATAGCGGGACACCTGTTGCACTGCATCCGTCCGTCTGTCGTGTCACTCACATACACTAGATAATTTGGAAAAGAGTAATCAGTGTCACAGTAAAGATTAACTCTAAAAGCCTTTCATAAAACATTATGTAGTTTGCCTCTTATTATTATGAGGTGATTAAGCGAAGCAGTCCTTTGTGAGAATTCAGTAGTTTTGCAACACGAATGTCTGTCGTTTAGATGGAATTTTAACCCAGCAATCCAGGTTCAAATTTCATCTCCTTTTCGGGTGGAATTCTCAGAGGTCTCTTGGATTAGATGGCTGTGAACATACAAGTTATGCTACTGTGTGTGTGTGTGTGTGTGTGTGTGTGTGTGTGTGTGTGTGTGTGTGTGTGTGTGTGTGTGCGCTCGCGCACTTTTCACAGAGTGCTCAATTAGAGGGCAGAAATTCAGTTCCCGGTATCCTTATCAAATTTTCATAAGCATAAGCAAAGTAATTATTCCACCCTTTTACGCATCGATTATTAAGCATATGACATTTACACAGTGTCTGAAAAGTAATAAGGCAAAAAAATTCTAAAAAAATCTGTATATTTAGACAAATAATTTATAATTATAAGATCAGCATGTCATCTAAGAAAGGAACTTACCTCCGTAGTACCGTTGTTAGAAGCTATGCTAATCTTATAATTATTACATTTCTCAAAGCTTTAAAAGCCATTCTATAAATTTACTATACTGAAAAATAATTTATTATGAAAATCATTCAAAATAGTTTGCATGCATTTGTTGCACCTCTCTTTTACTCGTTAAGAGTATTCTTGAAATTGAAATTATCGCCTTGAGATAACAATTATTACGAGGTCTGTCACAAAATTAAAGAGACTGATTTTATATAAAAAAATTATTTTTAAACTGAAGGTTCTCTACCTCAAAGTAGTTTCCTTGGAAAGCTACACGTCCCCTCCAGAACGATTTCTATCCCTGGAAGCAATGCTGGAAGTTTTCTTCTGTGAGATCCTTCAGTGCATAGGTTACTGCAGGCTGGATGTTGTGAATCGTCCCAAAATGATGCGCTTTCAGGCGATTCTTGATTTTGGAAAAAGAAAAAAAGTGCATGCCATCCGGGAAATACGATGACTGCAGGAGCACTGTAATATTTTCGAAAGTAAAAAACTCCGTAACAGACATCGCGCAGTGGTAGGACACGTTTTGTGTCATAACGCAAAATCCGATTTTTGGCGTTGTCAAGTTGAACGTGCGGAACCATTTTTCCGTACCCGTTGAACAACTTCTGGGTAGAAAGTTTGGTAGACAGGCGTACCATTCTTCACTCTGTTTTTTTGTTTCTGGATTATACTAAAATTCCACTCTTCGTCACTTATCACTCGCTGAAGGAACTGTGGCTCAGTTTCAACACGATCGAAAGTTCGAGGAGATGTTCTTCCCAATTTGCTTTTGTTCTTTAGTGAGACTTTTGGCACCATTTTCGCACAAATTTGATGCATGTCCAAATGATATGTTAAAATGCCATGGACAGCTCGGTGACTAATTTTCAGCTCATCTACCATAAATCTCATGGTCAATTGACGGCCAGAGCCCTTGCCCTCTCCATATTCTCTTCTGTTGTTTCCAGACAGGCCTCATCTCCCTGCGCGTGGTTCATCTTCAATGCCGTTATGTCCTTCCAAAAAGATCTCGTGCCATCTAAAAACGGGTTCAGAATAAAACATGACCTCCGTAAGCTCTTTTTATGTTTTCGTATATTTCGGTCGTGCCTCCGTTGAGTTTGATGCAAAATTTTATGGAGTAACGTTGCTCGATATTCTTCTAATCCATTTTTGGTGACGCAGTTCGCAAACACGTGGTTGCTTACACGATGACTCAACACACACACACAGAACTCTACGAGACGTGACTACTGTCGTTGTCTAAAGGGGTTCAACCTACACGCTGATTTGTATTATGCGTGCGCAGTGCTGCCACGTCGCATTTAATAAAATCACTCATCAGTGTTGTGACATACCTCGTATGTTAACGGCTCTCAAGCCTTAATCCGTGTTAATCCGTGTTAAAGAGTTAATATAAGAGTTAATCGATAAAAGAGTTAATCCGTGAAAGCATATAACGCTCTATAGAAGTGTCTTCACAGGCCGATTTTCATGTTGTTCGGGCTGAAAAACCCGGAATAACTCACGGGAGAACCCTACTTCCTCGGCCTGAGATCGGCTAACTAGAGTCTCAATTGAAGAGGACTTTAGAAATTCCTTCAGTCGTTTATGTGAATCGAATCCAGATCGCTCCAAACGAGTGACAATTGGCGAAACCACTACACGCTGATGGAAGACTATCTCCTTGAGATAGTAAGTCACATTCTTTTGTAAGGTATTAAATTGTTCCCCTTTCGTTTCATTTTTAACATTAGAAAGAGGAAGAAGTCAGCCGGAGTCAAAACTAGTGAAAGGAGGGGTGGGTTGATTTCAATAATCTCTTTTTGCGAAAAAAAACCTTTGAAGAGTTAATGCAGAATGCGTAAGCGCATTGTCTTGCAACATAAATCAATGGTTCTCATGAAAGTCTGGTTTCACCCGTCGAATTCATTGCAACAACCTAAAAAGGTCTTGGAACTAGGGCATAAAAGAATTCTGTGGGTCAGACTATTATTATTATTATTGTTGCTCTTATATTATTCTCCCTGATTGGGGGATTCCACTCCGTGACGGGTACTGCTACCAAGTACACAGGGTGGTTGTAATGTCTGGTGTTACTGTTGATTGGGGAAATCTCTGACTATCCTACAGGTGTTCAGGATTGCGACTTTCTGGAGTTCCTTGTAGGTGTTTTCTGGGAGCCCTTTTGCTGCTAGGCTGCTATGTAGAGTTTTTGGCACCATACCGGTGGTTGACACGATGATCGGGATGGTCGATACTTCTTGCATATGCCACATCTCCTTGACTTCATGTCTCAGGTTCGTGTACTTCCTAATTTTTTCCTCATGAGTTTTCTGGACATTCCTAGTGTTGGGCACAGCTATGGCAATCAAGTAGGTAACCTTTTCCATCTTGTCCACAATGGTTATGTCCGGTCTGTTGTGCGGGATGGTCTTATCCGTTATTATGGCGCGGTCCCAGTACAGCTAGTGGGTTCGGGTCTCTAGTACTGCCTGGGGTTCGTACTTGTAGTATGGTACACTTTCTTTGGTCAACTGGTATTTCCTCGCTGGCTTCTGATGTGTTATCCTGGCTACCTGGTCGTGTTTATGAGTGTACTCAGTCTGGGTGATCACCTTGCAACCTGCGGTGATGTGTTGGATCGTTTCTGAGGCCAGGTGGCATCGTGGACATGTGTCATCTGACATTCCGGGTTCCTTTGCGAACTATTTTCTATAGTTTCTGGTGTTGATTACCTGGTCTTGGATGGCTAGCATGAATCCTTCAGTCTGGGAGAAGAGCGTCCCGCTTGTGAGCGATGCATTGGAAGCAATGTTATCGATATGATTTTGATGGCGGTCATTGTAGTGTCTGCCATGGAGTGTCTTCTTTGCCCATCTTTCTAATTTCGTTTCTTGTGTCTTCTGGTTGAGTGGGGTATATCAGTTATCTATCTTCCTTATGGCCTGGTGGAGTGGTGCTGTGGTGTTCTCGAAGTAATCTTTCAGGTTAACTATCTCTGTTTTCTTTTGCTCTATCAGGCGCCTTCCTCCCTCTTTCCAAGCTATTGTTAGTCTGTCCATTGCTGACTTCGGGTGGTGTTGGCGGCTCTTGGTCATCATTGTCCTTTTCTTTTGCATGATATCTTCTAGTTCAGTGTTAGTCCAATCTATGACCTTGAAGGTGTATGTTAGTACTGGAGCTGCATAGGTGTTTATGGCTTTAACTGTGTTCCTTTCGTTCAATTTTGCTTTCAGCAGGTTTCTGAGTCTCTGATGATATTTTTCGGTCAGGCACTTCTTGATTTCCTTGTGCTCTAACTGCTGAGCCTGCATCATCCCTAGATATTTGTAGGTCTCTCCTTCTGTAAAAGCTTCGATCTCTACCAATTTTCCCTGGTGCAGTGTGTGGGTCTTGCATTTGTCTAGACTAAATTCCATCCTGATGTCTTTGCTGACTTCTTCGGTGATCCGGAGTAGTTACTGGAGTTGCTTCTCGGTTGCCGCTTAGAGCTTGATTTCATACATCTACATCAGGTGAGGGTGTAGAGGTTCTTTCTTCCTTCTTCGAGGTTGTATCCATACTTGCTGCCGTTAAGCATGGTGGACAGCGGGTTGAGTGTTAGACAGAACCACAGTGGACTCAGAGCATCTCCCTGAAATATTCCTCTTCTAATGGGGATTGCCTTGGTTGTGATGTTCTCGACCTTAATGGTGGTACTGCATTTCGCCATTGTTGCTCCTAGGAAGTTTGCCACTATCGGATTGACCTTGTAGATCTTCAGGGTCTCTATTAGCCAGCTATGAGGTACGGAGTCGAAGGCCTTGCGGTAATCGATGTAGGCCGTGTATAGGTTGCGGTGCTTCTTGTAGGCTTGCTCCATAACTGCGGCATTTATGGTTAATTGCTCCTTGCCTCCTCCGCTTGCATCCTTTCTGCTCTTCGGCCATTATGTTCTGACTCTCTAAGTGGTCTGATATCTTCTTGGTTATGCAACTGGTCAGGATCTTGTACATCGTTGGGAGGCAGGTGATTGGCCTGTATTTCGCCGGGTTTCTTGTATCTTCGACTTTAGGCTTCACATATGACTCCTTCGGTGAGAAACTTCGGGATTGTCTCCGGGTGCCTTATCATTCGAGTGAACTGCTCTGCAAGGTGCTTGTGTGTGCAGGTGAGCTTCTTGTACTAGTAGTTGTGGATGTTATCAATTCCTGGGGTTCGCCAGTTGTGGGTGTTCCTGATCGACTGTTTTACTTCTTCTAGAATCTCCCACTCTCTCATCTCTTGTTTGTCCTTGGTTTTCTTCCGTCATACTTCTATCCAGGGTGATCTGCTGTTATGTCTTATTTCACTGCTCCACATATTTCCCCAGAACTCCTCGATCGTCTTCTTCTCGGGTGGTCCGTTTCCTGCTTTCTCATCTTCACCCAGTTTCCTGTAGAAGGCTCTTTGGTCTTTATCGAAGATTCGGTTGTTGATTTTCCTTTGGGAGCTCTCTTTCTATCTGCGTAGTCTCTTACTGAGTGCGAGGAGGTTCTTTTTTTTTCTTTTTTTTTATGTGAACCCCAAACACGAGAGGTATTAGAACCTATAGTACTTAGTACCGTGCTTGGGTTACTGCTTCTGTGTGTCCACGAATTCTCCTATTCTCTGATTTCTGGTCTCACGTTTGCTGTGGACGCTGTCTCTCTTGAGGATGCTCTTCACCTTTCCAATCAATTTCTTACTTCTATTACCCTGTTGATACTGGATCAACTTACCTATCTTGACTCTTAATTCTTCTATCTTTTTGCTGAAGTCTTCTTTCCCAAGCTGGCGGTTCCTTCTGTTTCCGGTTCTTCTGCTGCTGGTCTCTCGTTTCTTTTCCATTAATCCTAGTAGCTGCTATGGCAAGCACAGTATACGGCTGTGTGGATAGCCTCCAGCGTTGCACCATTGTTGTCAAGGTAATGTGGCATTATTTGCCGATTGATGTGGTCTGTTACTCTCCACAGGATTTTATTTGGCCTCTGCTGAGGTATCACGTGGGTTCTTGTGGGGTCCATTCCTTCGCATTCTGTTAGAGCCTTCTTCCACTCGTCTTCTATTCTGGATATCACGACTTCGTCTCTTTTCACTTCAGCTACTCTGGGTTGTATTTCTTCTTGCTGTTCCTCCACTTGTTCCATGTTCCATGGTATGATGTTCTTCCTCTGATTCCATATTGACCATATTCTTTGTGTTTTGCAGTTGATTGCTGACATCCTGCTTGATTTTTTCCGAGACGGCAGGAGCTATTACGTTCTTCGTGACAATGGTCCTTCTTTGGTCTGCTAATCGCTGTGTGTTCGGTGACCTAATATCCGGGTATCGTTCCAACCACTTGGTATGTAGTCGCGACCTGTACATTGTCATATCGGGCACTAGTGTGGTTATTTCATAGTAAGCTCGCATGATGTACGTATTCATTTCAATGCTCCACTTCATGCGTTGGCATTATTATTATTATTATTATTATTATTAGTTTATTTACCCAAGGTTCACCCCTGTACAGCTGGAGGGTGTACAGATATTCTGAAATATTTTGAAATACATTAAATAATTTTATACAAATTTCCAAGATATTTACAATAATTGTATTAAACAGAAAATCATATTTACTTAATAGCAAGTTACAATTCATTTTATAATAAAATCGATCTTAATGATTGAAGAGATAAATAAACAGGTTGACCAGACTTTTATGAAAACAAGAATCAGTTTTTGCTCCATGAAGATGCGCCTACGCATTCAGCACTAACTGTTCGAAGATTCTTTCGAAAAAAATTACTGAGATCAACCTCCTCCTCCGCATTTTATCGCATTTGGCTCCGGCTGACTTCTTCCTCTTACCAAAGTTAAAAATGAAGAAGAAAGGGAAACAGTTTCGTGGCTTCCACATCAAGGCGAAAACTATGGAAGCATTTCAAGAATGCTTAGCTTTCAACGATTAGAAAAGAGGGGTGCAAGTGTATAGAGACACGTGGGAATTATTTTGAATGATTTCATAGTAAATTATTTTTCGGAACGTTTACTCTTTTTTGAATTTTAGTCTCATTACTTTTATAATGCACTGCATAATTCTGCATTGAAAACCGTTAAAATTTTCTTATGTATGGCATATGGAAATAGAAAAACATTGTAAACTTATTTCTCCCCACTGCCCTTCCGAATTAATTATCCCTCCTAATAATCACTTGTCACGAGTAGTAAGGATTACTAGTAAGCTTGCTCGTGAGAGAATTACGTGGAAGATTAATGCCGTCCTCTCTGCGACCACCTGTTTTCTGTTATTAGTTGTAAAAGGGAAACAATTTCAGAATCAGAAATAAAGTGAGCAGCTATCCTATTGATAGATTAAATCATTCGTACAATTATTCAAAAAGTAAAGAGATAATAATAAACAGCAGGAACATTTTACTCTCGCCGACTTCCTTGAAAAAAGTGTTTAGGAACTCCTTTAGTAGAAAGAATAAAAGAAAATTCGCTGGAGAAAACAAATATCGCGCTTGAAATAAAATCCAACAAAACAAATTCAGAAAACTCGTCTAAAATGAAAGAGAATTTGCAAGCGTGAGTTTAAGGTAATTTTATTCGTGCGGAAAAAAAAGAAAACTTTGAATTTGTCATTAAAATACACCTTCGGAATGCATTAAAAGATTTTACGTATCGCAAGAAAAGACAGGAAACTCAAACACCAAAGGGAGCATCAAATTACCTTGAGATCTAATCAAGTTTTTTTTTTTTTTTTTTTCTATTTATGTAAACTTTGACTTTCATCGCGCACGCACAAAAAAAAAAAAAAAAATTCAACAATCTTAATCTTATCCTGGAGTTTTAGCGATGACGAATATTTTCTGTTTACTTTTCATTCTGCACCATCCACTCTAGGTTTTGTTTTGCCGAGTAATGTAAAAATTCACGTGCCCATATCTTTTTTTATCCGCGCCCACCTATATATATGAACGAGGTGCCATTAAGAGACAATAGTTCCCCCCCCCCCGGACAGCGTCTTTAGTAGAACTTCTGTCTCTCGTGTTAGGAACCTTCGAATCGGGAGAGACAGAAGAATTCTGAGCGGTAATTTAACATTTTTTTACTTGGGAATACAAAGAACGTTTATTTTTCACGGAGCAGCGATGAGAGCCTGTAGGCCTTGACAAACACAAATGATGCAGCCCATCAGAGAGGTCGGGCATTGTTTGACTAGGTGCTCCAGATCAATGTTCGCTGATATCGATCTCGTGACACAGCCGTAGACACAAACTCTGCTTAAACACTGCCTATTTTAGGTCTCTGTGTGTGTGTGTGTGTGTGTGTGTGTGTGTGTGTGTGTGCACGAATGCGAGCGCGCCTCCGCGAGACCTAATCAATATCATCCCGCAATGTGGCATTACTTTCGTACATTGTTGCAGTTCCGCAGCAGGCGTGCTCCACCAACATCCTGTTGGTCGTATGAAGATGTAGGGCTGCGAAAGCGGCGAAGTGTCAGGTGTAGCACGGCAACTGCGGAACTTTTCTTTTTCTCGTCCTCTCTGCGGCCTAAGATAATTACGTGAAAACCGTTTCGCGTCGATGTTCTTTTCACCTCTCGCTTTCTGCCGCTCCTGTGCCACCAACTGCTGTGTGGGGGAGCTCGAGCTCCAACCATTACTGTTCCACATTTACCAACGCGTGATCAACCCAAGGCATCCGACAGTTGCGAGATCTCCATCGGGATGCTCTTCTTTTGCCCTGACTTGGCAGATTTCAGAAGATGAGTGCGTGCGCAGGACGAAGGGTGTGCGAGTTTCCAAACTTTATGGAGAGGAGTTAAACTCGGATACAAATGACATTACTTGAACAGTTTCTGGGAAGTGCACGAGATACGAAAAAGTGAGGCGCGGAGAGAAACAATTGCCCTTCACTTATTAGATCGTGATGGGTACGAGATATCTTGTTACACCAGCCACTTTCGTGGTGTGTGTGTGTGTGTGTGTGTGTGTGTGTGTGTGTGTGTGTGTGTGTGTGTGTGTCCTGATTGAATGGGTCAATCTGATATATTTGTCACGTATTCAATAGACATTTCCCGCAAACCTGTTAACGTCTACGTTGGGAGGCTCTTTTACGCATTATCCACTCTTTATTCTGTTCAATTAGTAAATAAACGAAATCCCGCTGAAAAGATAAATTTCGTCGGAATTTAAGACTTTCTGGCTTATTTTCTACAACGAATATATCCAAATATCGACAGCCCACTATTTCAAAAAATAGCCACTTAATGCGTGTTCCGTTCAACAAACGTTATGCGAACGAACTTTATCGACCGACCTCCAGGTTTTTGTTTGTTTTTTTTTTTAAATAAACAGTAGATAAGTTTAAGGGTAGACCTGTTCGGCAGTGATAAGAAACACATACTTAGATATTTAAAATTATAATAATTTAAATATAAATTAGTAGTTTTCTCCTATCCTACCAATGAAAATCAATATCTTTAACATTTCAATTCAAATATGGAAGCGAAATGCATCTCTTCCATTTTTGAAGTGACAAAGAGAATAAATGTAAAAATCAAATTTTGATTATTCTTTAATTGTTACATAAAATTTTCCATAAATAGAGACATGACGTTCTCTGAGCATTGCAGACGGGATGCTATGGCAACTCATAGGATTTGTCAATGATATACAGAAATTTTGCCAGTAGATATAAGGAGGATTATTCTCTTGGCAATGGTTAGGCCACATCTTGAGTACTGCATACAGGTCTGGAAACTTCATTTTGGGAAGGATGTAGAGCTGTTGGAACGGGTATACAGAACAGCAAAGGGAAGAAACAAAAGGTTGGTCTTACGAGAAAATGCTTCAGTTCTACAAACTGTAGTGTCTGGAGACTAGGTACCTGTGAGGAGATATGGTTTAAGGCTTTCAATGGATTGAGTAAGCTCAATGCTAATGGCATTCTTCCTCTTGCTCAGACGACACACACGAGAGGGGGGTATAAATTCAAGAGGAAGGATGGTTGCAGAATAGATGCGCGGAGCTTTGCCTTTAGCCAGCGGGTGGTTGATTGTTCAAAAAAACTTCCATCTGGTGTTGTGGAAGTGGATAGTTTTAGTAAATTTAAGTGGAATTTAGACAAATTCTTAGAGAGGATTCTAAGATTTAGACAAATTCTTAGAGATATCCTCTCTAAGAATTTGATGTAGGAATTTTTTTTTCTTGATGCTGTATAAGTCTGCTTCCTTGAATCATTTGGCAATATTAATATTAACCGATATTAGTATTAATTAAGTTGCACACTGAACATGTTATGTTTGTGCAACTAACTCAGCGAGCAAATCGTCACGAGCGCTAACAGCACATGAGACAATTCCATAAATATCAAGTAGCATTCTCAGAGAAAAGAAGGCGCGATTCCGGTTAACAAAATGCCATTTACTTCCTAATGAAAAGTATCTGGATTGCAGGAATGATCGATAAAAAAAAATCCATTAATTCCTAACAGTATTCCTGGTATCTGAAATTGGCCTTACGAAATGCGAGGCCCTATTTATGGTAGTTTTGTGGGGACTTCCTATTATGGACATAGTTCATTTTTTTTATTATTATCATTGATAATGTGATGTGTGCAATTGGGTTTTTTTTTTTTTATACAATATGCAAAACGAAGGAATATTTTGCAATAGACCATTACTCATGAACACACATTGGCGTGTATACAGTCATGGCTCTTGTATTTTTTCACAAATGAGCATTAACTGTAGAAGTTCTCTGAGGTTCTCTTTAAATCCTAAACTTTCTTGCTTCTCTCTCTCTCTCTCTCTCTCGTCTTTGCTACATCACATTCAACGGTAGCGTAGAAGCAGAATAATTTTGATGGTCGGCAAACTCAAACCAAATAATATTCCATAAAATATATGAGTAGATTTCACTTTAATATCGAGTATTATTATGAATAATTTCGTCAAACAATAAACAGCCCTAAAGCTCACAACGGTAAGTTATGCAGAAAATACAAATAGAAATGTACCAAGGATATAAACAGACCCAACATTCACTAGTGTAAGATTGAACTCCATCTATATATTAATCTAATATCACTCAAGATACATTTCCTTTTGCTTAATCAGATTAAAAGTTCCCCACCATAATATCTCAAGTGACACAAAGGAGAAATTGAATTCTGCACAGATTACGGCTCCAGTCTTCGTGAAATAATGTTATGTGAAGAAGACGAAACAATCACACGAAGCGAGCAACTTTTACATATAATTATATTCTTCGATGCACCCGAATCGATCGTTTACCATCCGGATCTTCTGCATTGATTCAGCTTTATGCATGTCACAGCCGTGATTTCATGCTTAGTAAACAAAAGTCGTATATGTTAAATAACCATACATCAGTCAGGACATTTATCGATCATTTCGCAAAATGGTATCCAGTTAAGCATGGCTCATTTCTTGCTGTAACAGATGGCACGTTCTATGACACAATAACTGAAATTATTGCAATATTAATAAAAGCTATTCAGTTACCAAGTTAAATTTATATTAACACCGAAATAGGCTAAAACTATATTTTCTTGCACTTATGTCGAACAGTTTATTTCATTTGAGCGGCCGTTGATGATGCTCACGTCCGAAACTGGAATAAATGATACTACGAGTACAATAATACTCTGGATTGGCTGAAACATGGTTCACCAAAAGCTGAATCAAATGTTTCGAATTCTTTCTAGAATAATTATCGCTACGGTTACAAAACTATTATGCATTTAGTTTACTAATCTGAAGCCCTTTAGTATTTTACAAAAAACTGTCAGTTTACAGAAAATATCCGTATAGTGAATGTAATCTGTGTGTGGGTGTGCATATTTTCTACTAAACGTGAATGGTAGAGACATGCAGTTACGATCTTTCACCTTTAGTGAAAAGCTGAAAATGAGTAAAGAGGTAGCAATAATTAAAATCATAAATAATTAAAACATTAAATATGAAAATATTATTAAAGTACGAAATATAAGAATATTATTAAAGATTAAAATAATTAAGGTAAATAATTAAAATCGAAAATTGTGCTGTTGATAGCAAAATTCTTTTATTTTTCCTTTTCTTGTCTCAAAAATGGGATGCGCGGCTTATTCAAGGACGCAGGGTATTCGAGAAAATACGGAATATAGATCTTTACAGTGGTGTCTACAGTTTAAGTTAAAACAATCCTCTGTATGTGACATATTCTATATCTGAGACAAAGAAAAATAAAACTGTTTGAAATCTTTTTGCTGAAAATTTCGGCCTGTTATTCTGAGTTAGAAAATAAACACCCTTCTACTTGAAATTACGTGAATTATAACTATCTAAAATAGAAATACCATTCCAGTAACAACCAAATAACTCTCACGAGCCGTTTGTTTACAAGGCTGATGGCAGGTCCTTATGGCCATAAAAAGCCACCCCTTTATAAAAGCAGATCTCGCATAGAGCCTTCCAGGAGGCTGGGCCTGGAAATTTGGGCTTGTTTTTCTCTTGACACCGTGGTGGTGGTGGTGGTGTTTTGTGGCAGGAGAGAATGATATTGTGACATCCTCTATAAATTCGTTCTTCCAACACCAAAGTAAATTCATGGCACAGAACACTACATTTTTCAACAGGCCAACGTTTGTTTTTCTTTTTTTTTACCTCTTCTTTTTTAAATACATTTCATTTATTTTATTTATTGAACTACCTGCGTATTATGTTTTTTTTTTTTCGAAAACTAATGTTATGTTATGATTTTTTTTTTGTTGTTATTTAAACTATTTTCTATTTAGTAGTCTAAAAATTAGCAATGTTCTTGTAGCGTGTTACTGTCATGAACATTAGTACTTTTCTTGTATTTTCCTCCGTGTTTATTATGACAAAAGTTTTACAATAGTTCCCGATTTTGATCCTTTTGTTTCTCATTATATGCAAATACTTATTCTAATTTAATCATATCAATATACAGTAAACCCTCACTAATCCGGATTAATTGCGGTTAGGTCATCCCGATTAAGCGAAAATCCGGATTAGTGAAGGCAAAATATAGCCTTAAAACAACAAAAACTTAGAACACAAATAAATGGAAAATTTAATAAATAAAGTAAATTTAGTAAATAAAATATAGATAGTGCTGATGAAAATAAATAAAAAAATATCACTGTAAGCCTTTACTTAAAAACTATAAAAAGACAATACATTTATCCATCAATAAATGGATAAATGTATTGTCCTTTAATGTAGTGTCCTTAAATGTATTGTCCTTTAATGTATTGTCCTTTAATGTATTGTCCTTTAATACATTTCCAGGTGGCGTCACTTTGATCGTTGCTCTGAATGCCACTTAAATACAACTTCTTACCTCAACACTTCTTTTGGCTTTTTTAATGTCTGTCTATTTGATACACTACTTTTATCACTTCCCACATCGAATTTTAAAGCAAATGTCTCAGATTCTTTTTGTTTTTTAATATCTGAGACAGTCCGTTGGCCAATACCAAATTCTTCAGCATTTTTTTTTCCAGGAACACAATTTAAGTTGTTTTATCACTTTGAGCTTATTAATGATAGTTAAAGTAAGATGTTTTCTTTTTATTCCACTTTTCAATTCTTTAGGACCAATAATTATATAAAATATGTTAACTTACGTACATATATAGGTATAAAGAAGTACGCAAATGAAGCTATATAAGCAATAACATCCTACCGACTCAGAGTAGACAACGATACTGAACAACACGCAAGACAATGAAATGTATGTTCCGTCTCTCCCTGCACCGTCAGAGCGACTTTCTGTCTTCCTAAATCCCATGCGTCTTTCAAAGTACTCAAATGCGAACAGAATTTTTCATATTTCGATCCGGATTATCGGACATCCGGATTAACTGTAACCGGATTAGCGAGGGCTTACTGTACCTTCAAGATTTAAGATACGTTGACTGCTAAAAACAAAGCTTTGTCTTTTTTATATACATACATACATTACGTATGTAAAAAGCCTGCTGAGAGAGTCAGATGTTTTAAAGTTTTGCAGAAATCTGCATTATTTCTGCACTTGGTAATACATTCAAGATTTTTATGCGCGACTTGTAAAACTCGTACAGAAGCAACAGTTGCATTTTTGTTTCAAAAGTGTAGACTTTCTAATGATCTAACTCTACGAGCTTTCTGGGTCAACAAACAAAGAGGAGCGCTAGAAAATGCTTTTTTTTCTGTAAACGATATATTTTTCGTCCATGATCATTACAGTGAAAATCACCGTTGTTGTTGGTTCTTTGTTTTTTTTTTTTTTTTTTTTTTCCTTTCGTTTATTCCCTTTAAACAAAACACACAAATTAGCTTCCAAAATATTTCACAAATTTTATGTGTGAAATATTTTTGGAGCTAATGATTTGAGCAAGATATTTTTCCAAATTTTATTCCAAAATTATTAATGTATTAATTATTATTATTAATTTTCATAAATACATTATAATCATTTAAGGAACAGGAAACTTGTTGGTTGAGTAGGTCACACAGCCAGCCAACCAACATGTAAAGAAATATATCAATACAAAATTATATCACACACCTAAAAAGAAATAAAAGAAATATCACACACCCAACCAACCAACATGCAAAGAAATATATCAATACAAAATAAAGACCTTTCATTAAGTCAATTTCACATCACGTCACCAAACTCCTGATGAAGATGACAATGTTTAAAATACAGCAGGCGCCAGCTGCCTGTCCTCCAAAGAATCCAGAACAGAATGGGATGGCATTTTTATTTCTGGCGAAAGTTATTTTATAAATCAATTCCATCAGTTGGCAATATTGGAAACCGCACAACCACGCGTTAATGTAGCACATGGTTGAGAATGTAGGGAACAAAATTTGATATTCTTTTAAACTTCATTTTTTTGGCACACCGTGAACACCCACTGAATTGCCATTAAGCTAGGATGATGCCGCAACAGCAGAAGCGCTGCAAAAATTACATTTCGGAGTTAGGCCAGTGAAGAGTATTACCCGTATAAAACAACACCAACGTGTAAGTCGACCTTTGAAGCAGAAAAATAGTATAAAATTTAAAGGTCGACTTATGGACAGAGTATAAAAATATCCTAATTTGAATTAAATGCACGTGCGATCATAAACACAATATTAATTACGATTCATCGCATATACAATTCATCATGATGAATTTTATATATATTTTACATCGTTTCTCACTGTTTCACCCCATGAATATTCAACTTCATTAAACAAAATAGTTTTATGAAAATTTTCAGAGTTATGCTTCAGAGTTTAATTTTCGATTTCTCCAAAAGTGAAATTTCGAGATTGCCAATTTTTATAGCAAACGCGCTTCCACATTGAGGCATTGTGTACAAAGAAACCAATTTGCAATCGCAGAGCAATATACAGTATATCCATTGAATATCGCGTTTCGTGTTCTCGTCTTTTTTATGCAAAAACAGTAACAAATCTTTCAAAAACAGTTCGTGTGAGATTGTAGATGGTCATTTAACTACTGGGATAGAAAAAGGAAGTAATTTTGAACTATTATAAATAAATGTGTAATTCTCAGCTCCTAGCGATGTCAGCGCACGTTTCATGTCATTCTTCACTCAACTAGTTGAAATGATATGGCGACGCGCCAGACAGGAGCGTGCGTTTAATTATTCTGCGAAAGCAGTAAAAAGAACTTCAGAAACTATTGAAGAAACATTTGTCTGTATTTAGAAAGCTTTCAGGCAGGAACGGATTCTAAGTATTTGCTCGGCCTCTGTGGACTTCAAAGGGGCCTTTGACACCCTTTGGTGGCACAGTGCCCTGTAGAGTGCCCTGGCGAGGTTTCAGGAGGCGGAAGTGTCCATAAATATATATAAGCTTTTAAAGAGCCATTTTTCTGATTGCACCACTGCTGAAAAATCTGGACTGGAGGAGGTCTCTCGCAGAGTTACAAGAGAGGTCAATTCTTGGTCCCTTGTGCTGGAATCTGGGTTTTGATTCCTGCTTGGTTAAGAGTTTTCCAGCTATTCACATGATCACATACGCTGTCATTCTTACAATATTAATCCAGGGTAATTCTAGGAAAAGGCTCGAAAAATCAGCAAATACTGTGCTGTTCGAACTCTCCAACTGGTCTTCAACACATAAATTTCCGGTTTCTATTACAAAAACATCTCAGATGTTGCTTAAGGGAAAACTTGACCGTGGAAGACCTCCAGTTATTAAATATACGGAACACCCCATTAGGTACTTATCGACAACCAAACACTTAGACGTTTATATTGATGATTGATGATTTATATTACTAACAATTGATGATATTGATGATTTATATTGTTAAGGGAAAGTCTTGCCTGATCAATTTGATTGGATACTATGATGTGTCACAAAGGAACTGGATGCAGAGAATAACTTTGATATCATATATTTGGATCTTAGAAAGGCGTTTGATACTGTTGCACATGGAAGACTGCTGAACAAATTGGAGCAGTGTGGCAGTGGGAGAAGACAGAGTGGTAATCAATGGTCACTGCTCATCGTGGACTAATGTTATTAGTGGAGTCCCTCAGGGTTCGGTGTTGGGTCCATTGTTGTTTTCTGTATTTATAAATGATATTGATGATGGTATATCAAGCTTAATGTCCAAGTTTGCAGACGATACGAAGGTTGGCAGGGTTGTTAAGGACACTATTAGAGTACGCTGCTGCAACAGGATCTAGAAAAGTTAAGTAGATGGGCTGAGAGGTGGAAAATGAAGTTTAACATTGACAAATGTAAAGTACTACATTTGGGAAGCAGTAACCCCAGAGTAACGTATCAACTCTGTGGTACTACACTGACAGTGGTAGAGAACGAAAAGGACCTGGGAGTGATTGTGCAGGCAGATATGAAGTTTTCTAAGCAGTGCAGACTGTCTGCAAGAGTAGCTCATGGTGTCTTGTCAATGACATACAGGAATTTTTCTAGAAAGGATAAGGAGGTGATTATCCCCTTGTATAAGGCACTGGTCAGGCCATACATTGAGTACTGTATACAGGTCTGGAGGCCTCATTTTAAGAAGGATGTAGAGCTGTTGGAACGAGTAAAGCGAAGGGCAACAAGATTAGTGAATGGAACAAAGGGTTGATCTTGCGAAGAAAGGCTTAAGTTTTGAAAATTACAGTGTCCGGAGACCAGGCACCTGCGAGGTGATCTGATTGAGGTGTATAAAGCCTTGAATGGTTTGAGCATGATCAATGTTGATGGGATTCTTCCTCTTGCTCAGAATAATCACATGAGAGGGCATAAATTCAAATTGAGGAAAGACAGATGTAGGATAGACGTGCGGAAGTTTGCCTTTAGCTAGCGGGTAGTTGGTTGGTGGAACAGACTTCCATCTTTTGTTGTGAAAGTCGATAGCCTATATAAATTTAAGGCTGAGCTGGACAGGTATTTGGAACGAATGGAGGGGTGAAATCGGAGCTTTTTTTTTTATGCTGCATAAGCTTGCTTTCTTACATCATGTGCCTCTACTAATGCTAACGCTAATGATGCTCTCAATTTTCTACCACATGTTCAGTATGTTAAAGAAAAGGATAAATTGTTCCTGAACCAAATAAACAGATTACAAGAAAAGATTGGGGTCTTAGAGGTCAGACCTTGCGACTTCACCATAATTGTTTGTTTTTGTAGATAATTTTTTTATGGAGCTGGTGCATGGGCTTTAGAGCCAATAAAGTTGCTGTAGTAAAATAACTGTCACAGGCACAAAGGGCTGCCTTCCTGACCAAGGTAAGAGCTTGTCGAACTACCTCTACCATGGCTCTTCAGGTATTGCTTGGAAACCTACCTGTCCACTTTGAAGTTCAGTTCCGCTACCTTAAGTATCACTTAATGAAGAAAATACCATTGACCTATGATGACATCCTAATAGATCTAAGTGCTCCCATTAAGACTGAGAACACAAGATTAAGGAGAATTTTTGTTGCAAAATGGCAGCAGGAGTGGTCTTCATCTGATATTGGTGCAATCACAAGGGACTTCCTGCCTATAAAAAGGGAAATTAAAAAGAAGGAGTTAATGTGGTTTTCGCGGGGCTGATATGGTATGTTTATATTAACTGGACACGGAAGGGTAAATACTAAACTTTATAAACTGGGACTTTCACCAACAACATCTTTTTTGTGTGGCCAGGAAGAAACTGTGAACCATATTCTTCATCAGTGTCATTATTATAACTATCTTCGACGTGACCTACTTAGTGTGGTTCCTAACTTAGACTCCAACAACAATAAAATTCTGGTTTTGTTGTGCCTGTGATTTCTTGGATCGTCTATTGGATTGGGAAAGAATTATCTCTTATCTTTGATTGTATTCTATAGTTGCAACTGATTAGTATCATTAATGGCTATGTTTTCCTGGATTTTATAATAGACATGTACTTGATGTAGAATGAGGTAGAATTGTTTTCGGCAGAATAGGTATCTACTGCATAAGGAATTTTGCTCTACTCAACGAGATACTATTTGGCCTTTAGTGTTTTAGAGTTTTTGGAATAAATTTATCTTTGTGAGTGAATATCACTGTGACATTTCATATTAGACACACTTCCTATTAACTCTGTTATTAACTGTCTTGGATGATAATCTTAGACTTCTTGGGCTCTCTTAGAGCTCGTATTTAGGCAAGAACTATTTTAAAACTTCATGGTTTAGAACTCTGCTTAATGTAATCTCATCTAGGATTTGGACCTCTCTTGGACATGTATATTACTTTTGCGTTAACCCTAAAACCTCTCATTTATTGGGCCAGGTTATTGCATTACCCTGGCATTACATTGGATGTATTTGTACATAATGTATTTTCTGCTGTGTTCCTGAAGAGGATATTGTACATATTGCACATAGTGTCTGTTTGTGGAGCTTTTCAGAATTCGTGGAATTAGCATTCACGGGTTTTTGTTAGAATATGAATTATTTCTTGTACAAATGAAGACGTTCTGCCTACAAGGGGTTAGGAAAACTGTAAATTAAGAAGTTTTGTTGTAGTTCCTAGAATGGGATTTTCGATGGGATAGGTTCAAATGGTTAGAGAAGTTAGTCCACTTCTCCCTACTTTATTCTTGCTTTACTTCTTCTCACTTCTAATTATTGGAGGGTCCCTCTGTTGATCCTCCTCTATTCTTTCCTTTTACCTCCCCAGCTCCCAAACTTCTCCCTCTATTTTTCTCCTTTTTCACTTTATTCTTTTTCGGGAATTCTCAGGTCTTATGCCCTGGGCTTGCCCAGCAGGATATAGTAGATCCTGGCCGCCTCCGCGTGGCGGGGATGGGGGGTGGGACGTAGTGACCAGGTGTTACTGCCCCTCACCTGCTAAGAGCCTGGCACCGGCCGAAAACATAACAACAGAATACATCATAACACTTACACGCCCAACACACTACATACAAATGGCCGGTTTTGGGGTAAGCTTCAACACAAGAAGTACAATAGCGTCTAATGGGGGGGGGAACCCTAGGGTCCGCCATAACAACATGAATATCCCTGAATATTCCCTGTATTTAGAAAGCTGTCTGCGTGGGTATCGTCGCTGTCCTCTCCACACTGGGTGAAAAAGGCTGGGGTTTGAATCCCGTTGATGACGCCAAGAACTTTAATGGGCTTTTTTCACTCCGTAGCTGAGTTAGTCGGTCTCAGTCGTAGATAGAGAGGTTTTATCCCCAGAAACGGTTTTTTTCGTCCAGCAAAACATGCAAATGGACCAGAGAACACACGCAATTTACAGACACAAACACGGGTTTATGTAATGAATTATGAGTTACCCTAATATAATAATTTGTATTTATAAAGCTGTGTCACCTCAAAAAAAATATTCTGCTTTGGTCGGTGACATTCAGTTAAATCTGGATGCAAGTTTTACTCAACAGAAAAGAAGACTCGGTCTCTTTTTGTGTCTAAATGGCAACGGGATTTGTCTACGGCAGAAGTTGGTTCTGTTACCAGAGAGTTTCTTCCTGTAATTAAAGAATTTATCAAGCAGGACTTTCTTTGGTTTTCGCCTAGTTTTTATGGTATGTTCCTTCTAACTGGGCACGGAAGTTAAAACAGCAAATTGTATAAGCGTGGGCTATCGACATCTTCATTATATCATTGTGGTTCAGAAGAAACTGCTTATCGTTTTGTTTCAGTGCCCTTCATATAGTGACATTCGAATTCACTTGGAATTGAATGTTAACAACTTCTCTCGTAATAATAAGATGGACCTGGTACAGACGGAAATTGTCTTTATGCTCCTTAACACGTTTGCTGGAAGCAAAGTGCCTTAAAAGAAGAGAGAATATTACTCACAAGGAAACTTGCTCATACTACTCAGAGAATGACTTACAGAGAGGATATTTGTTTGTTATTTGGTTTTTAGGAGCATTAGCAACTAAGGCCATATTGCTCCGGAGATATGCGGTAGTCATTCCCTGACCTTTCCGCATCCTCAGTATTTGGTGGGCATGGGCTCGAACCCCGGTCTAATCAAGAAGCGTGTGCTACGCACTGTTGCCCCTGCCCACCTGGCTACGGAGGCGCCTACAGAGAGGATCATAAAAAAATATTATTTTTTAGGGTTTCCGGTAATTAAATACATTAACCCGTATTTGTGTCTGTAAATTGCGTATGTTCTATGGTCGATTTGCCTGTTTTGCTGGACGAAACAACCCCAGTTACTGGGGAGAAAAACCTTGCTATCTACGACTGAGACCGACTAACTCAGCCATGGAGTGAAAAAAGCCCATTAAAGTTCCTCGCGTCATCGACGGGATTCGAACCCAGGCCTTTTCCACCCGGTGTGGGGAGGACGGTGACAATACCACTGTGCTACCGCGCAGACAGAGAGGATCATAAAAGAAAAGCATGAAGATTTTATCTTAAATTACATACTAAATAGAGGAGTTCTCCTAGGAGGGGTGCTCTCTGTGACACTGTTCGCCACAGCCCTTGATCCATCCTTCTCAACCTACAATAACATCCTAGCCTATGCGGACGGCCTGAAAATATTCTTCCCATCCAGCAATAATGATGCTGAGCATAACGTTGCTCTTTGAACCACTCAGCAGTTAACTAATCTGGCCAACTTCCTCGACTCGATTGGGCTGGAAATTAACTCTCTTAAAACTGCCCAGATGTCCTTCTCTAGAAAGCATAAAATACATAACATCACCATTCTCTTAAATGGACAACCCATCCAAAAAGTTAATCATCACACTCATATGGGACAACAGATGAGTGTGAATTACCTGGGACAACAAGTTATCCTTCATATCCTTCACTGAGCATTTCACTGCCACTAGGAAGAAAACACTAGCCGCCATCTAGCGGTCAAGACAAGAAGTGGCTGGAGTTCAAAATGCTCAAGCGGTGAAGGAATACATTGTTAGGTGTGTTGTCCCGATTGCCCTATACGCTTCAGTCATCTGGTCCTCAGCTCCTGAAACGTACGTTAAATATAGAAAATTGGATACTTGGTGGCTAAACAAGATTTTCCAATTCCCCTTCACTGTCTCCAGAGACATTTTGCATGCAAAAATAAAGTGTGGACACCTTGGATGTTTATTGTCATTTGGACAAATATTCATATCCTGGCCAAGCTACTGACAGGAAGATATGATGCTCCAGGCATCATCTCACACCCACGAAGTCAGAGGCAATCATGCCGCTTACAAATTAGGCCCCATCGCTCTAATCTAATTTATATATATATATATATATATATATATATATATGCAAACCCCAAACACGAGACATATTAGAACCTATAGTACTAAGTACCGTGCTTGGGTTGGACGTTGATATGACGAAAGAAGATATTTGTTGACATTAGACTTGAACTTCTGTAGACTGCAATTTTCAGGAAATATATATGAAGGAAGATTGTTCCAAAAAACGGCAGTTGAATGAATAAACGAGGAAGATGAAAAGTTGGTTCTATGAGTTTGAAGTTGGACAGTAAATGGATGTTGGCTGTTGGCGGCACCTGTTCGGACTGTTTTGAAAGAGAGAGCGGGAATTATAGAAGCCAATTCAGAAGAACAGTTTCCATGGAAGTAGATGTAGAAAAGGCATGCAGCAGAAATAGTACATCTATGAGACAGCGAGTGGAGAGACTCTGTTATAGATGAATCATTAATTAACCTAACTGCCCTCTTCTGAATAGAATCAAGAAGCCTGAGGGAGGTTTTAGGGGCACCGCCCCAGATGTGGGAACAATGTTCCATGGTAGGGCGGATTTGTGATTTGTACAGAGTGAACAGCTGTTTGGAAGAAACGTAACGCCAAGAGAGAAAGAGAAAACCAAGTTTTTTAGATGCAGAGGAAGCAATATTTGTAATGTGCTTATGTCAAGAGAGATTAGAAGTCAGGGTAATCCCCAAAAGAGATATATCATTTTGCCTAGAAATCGGAGTGTCACCAAAGGTAAGCATAAGAGCAGAAGAATCCTTTTTGCGAGATATAAGACAAGACTGAGTTTTAGAAGGATTAAAATCAACTAAGTTGTCTTTGCCCCACTAGAGGATTATGCTGAAGATCAGCATTTAAGGAATTGGTAGCGGATATTCGAGAAGTTAAAGCTGATTGAGCAGGACAAGATTTCTCAAAACAGAAAGTTGAATGCAATGTGCTATCATCGGCAAAACTATGGATAGGATTTCCAGTCAATGGAAGAAGGTCATTAATATACAAGAGGAAAAGAGTGGGGAAAAGTACTGAACTTTGGGGGACACCAGCATTAGTGGAGAAGTTAGAAGACAGAGAGCCATCTTCCATCACCTTCAGTGAGCGATCAGAGAGAAAACTAGGTAACCAATTACAAAAAACAGTTGGCAAACCATAAGATGGAAGCTTGTTTACAAGACCTTTATGCCAAACAAGATCGAAAGACTTTGAGATGTAAAGAACTTGAAATCTCCTTGAAAGTTTAGACAGGATGTTCCCATTAAATACCATGGAAACCCTAAACCGGTTTCAGGTTACCTGTGAAAAACTCTCCTCAAATAAAGCCTACAGAAAGACTACCTACCAAAAAACAACTGAGTCACAACATTACTAGCTGGAACCCATCGCCTTTCAAAAGTACTCTGAGTTATGCTGTCATCGCGGCGTTCGGGTGCGAAGTCAATATATTTTAGTGTAGCGAATGCTCCTCTACGAAGATATCCAGCAACAAAGAACAAAATTTTTATATTAATATATATTTCCTTTATTGCTCAACTGTAAATATTTTTGTAAATTAATTCTCTGCATTGTAAATATGCTCCTCTGGCTTGCACGCCGCATAAAGGGCGATTGCAAACTGCAATCAACTGAATAAATAAAAATAACCTGCTACAACTTAATCAACCTGGATTAGATCCTTGAATTTTTTTGGCTGCATCATTGTTATTATCCTAGTTATAGGTGATTAAATTTTTAAAGATTTTAATTATATGTGAGGTGCTATACTGTGTATCCCCACGAAGTTTTCACGTTTTGGAAGTCGTTCGTCTACTCTATGAACTTTCACAATTGGAAGACACTGAATGGATCTAAAGGTGAGTTATATTTGTTTGATCTTTTCCTTAGTAATGAGTTCTGAGACAAATATATATACATATTGGGTAAATGATGTAATTTCTTTTGTACTATTGTATTATGAGAAGTATGGTGTAAACCAGATTATATAGTCCTTTTATTCATTATATGATGGTTTTTGTGTGACATGACGTTGTTACTTCTAAACGCGAACTTTCACTTTGGAAGCCGTGGTTCTCTCGAATTATTGTTTAACTTCCTTTCTATGGAAATTCTCATCGTAGGATTTTTATTACATTCTGATGAAGTATATATACCCTAAGAAGAGAATTGCTGTCCTTCTAAGGTGTCATCTCAGATTTATTCGGTCTTTCTTGTTCTATTGTGTATATTTGAACATAAAGCGTATGTTAACCTGTTTTCTGCCCCTTGGATATTAAGGAGTGCAGTTTATTCTCTTCGCTGATGGTATCCTGACAGTGATGATGGCTTTGCTTGATCCTACTGGTTCGTTTGTTCAGGCTTGGTAACCGAAGGTGTGTTTTACTGGAAAGATGAGTATCCTTCCATGTTAAGAACAATTTTAAATACTTCTAAGTGAATCCTGAAAGTCTGAAGATTTGAAGACTACTTTTACTGAAGTTGAAATTTTCACTCTCCTGCTTTTTTTTCTTTTTCCTTGCTTTTGTCTTCTTTTCTTGGTGGATCCCACTGTTGACCCACCACTTTACTATACTTTTCCATCCATCCTTGAACCAGTTCTCAAAATTCTGCCTTAAATACCTCCTCCGTTCCTTCTCTATTGGCATCTGCCTGGGACTTTTCCTAGGTAGATGCAGGAAGATGGTAGTAGATCCTGGCTTTCTCCACGTGGCGGGGATGGAGGGAAGACGCGGTTACCAGATGTTGCTGCTTCTCACCTGCTTAGAGCCAAGTACACTTACACACCCAACACTTGCTACATACCACCCAATGTAATATTCCCTGCACGTTTTGTAATACTTTTCAATCAGCACGTGAAATGCAACACTTATTCAGGCTAATGATTTAATGAATTACACAAATGTAATATACTGTAAGTGCTTTTGTAATGCAGTTTACTTATTTCTTCCTGGATTATAATAACAATTGAAATACAACACGTATTTAACGTTTCTGCTATGATTAACATAATAAGCAAATAGTCATTAAACGAGCAAAAAAAGCAACGACTTTTATGTACGAACTGAGAACATTTCGTTTCTGCGCATCCGCCATATTGCCCATTCATTCCTCTAATAGCACGGTAAAAAACATAATATCCAGTACTTCAGCTACAATATATGATATATGGATAATTGATAGCTATTCATATTTTCATACGTATGTGATATGTATGAAAAAAAAAAAAAGAAAGAAAGAAAGAAAAGAAGAAATAGTAATTGTCAGATTTCTATTTGGGCTGATTTTAATGAAATTTGGAAAGTCTTTCTAAAAGAGTCAAATATAAAATTTCATAAAAATCCACTCATGGGGAGTCGAGCCATTATACATGAGGACGGACGGATTAATGAAGACATGGTGAAGAAAATGCCACTTCACGCATATATGCTAAAGTGCCTAAAAAATTGTTATGGAGTTATTAACGACAAAAAATTATAAAATCATAAATAAGAATAAACAGACACATACTTAGTAAAATGTTTATTTGTACTAGCTTATTACTATTTTTTATATTTTATTATTATTTTTTACTATTTAAAACTCCAGATTTAAACTTTATATTTGGCTCTTTTTAGAAATATTTATCAAAATCTCTCCATACATCAATAAACTCGGACTAAATAGAGAATCTTTATTTATATATTTTTTCATAAATACGCTATCCAAATCGTATATTATAGCTGAAACAAGCACAATATCCAGCGCATATTACGCACCGAATATTGCGTAGAAAAGAAATTTCTGGATTAATGCATAAAAACGTCGTTTTTTGCTTTTTTTTAAAATCAATTTCCTAAACATTTTTTTTTCTAAATATATAATCATGAATTATTACTATTTGCTTATTATATTAATCACAACAGAAACGTCAAATACGTGTTATATTTCAAGTGTTATTAAAATAAAATCCAAGAAGCAATGAGTAATTTCATTTTGCTGACAATATACTACAATTCTGTAATTTATTAAATCAATAGAGCCTGGAATACGCGTGAATTCTACGCGCTGTTGTAATCAACAGCGCGCAAAAGTGGAGTGAATATTATTGGGAGTTAATGCACAGTGAAAGGAAAACGAAAACAATTTCGTTTATATATTATTAGTTAAGCAATTAATAAATTGATAACAAGATAATCAGTTGTTTACTTTTCACTTCTATTAATCACCGAAAAATAAAAAAAATCAATTAATTTAAGAAGTAATTTCGTAACTTTTAACAAGTTCAACGTTACTTTAGGTTCAGTATCGGATGCGCGTTTATAGGATTTTTTTTTTTTTTTTTTTTTCAGTGTCCAGGTTCTGAATGATTCTGAAAGTGCGGCCCACTTGTTATGAAACACCCTGTATGCGTGTTTATTAGAAAAGTGATACATACGCAGAACACATTTTGAAAAGATGGATGCTTATAATCTACCATAGGACCTCATCTATTCTTACTGAAATTTAGTTGACTGAAAGACTTTCTGATGTGGTATTTATGAGAAAGTAGCGAAACATAAAAAACTGTTATTTCTGATCACATTAAGACTGAGAATGACTTCTGGAATGCAGTTTGGGTAGAAGAATCCCTCTTTACGATATATAAAAACAACGAACCAACATCATCACGCAAAGTGCCAAGTGAGGCAAACCGTGACAAAACCATTCGGCAGGATAGTTGGGCTTAGTTAACTCACTCAGAACACGGGAAAAAAAAAGACTTTCAAATAGCTAGCCAGATATTTGAAGCAATGTAGATTGCCAATTATGTTACACTCTTCGTCTTAATATTATGGTTCCTGAAAATAAAAATAAAAAATGCTTTTTAATATGAAGTGAATATGGGGAATGAATTTCCCCTGCATATTTCGTGCAAAATACTGCAATCTTACAAGAAACGATTTGTTACTTAGTACATGTAACAGGGCCACTGTGCGAAAATCGAAGTGATTTACTATATTTTATTTTAAAATACACAGCCTGTAAATTTAGCTTATTAACGCCGATAAGCTATTAATTAACTGCGTTTAAGCCGCAGAATAGTAACATAGCAGTAGTAGCTGAAAATAGACAATCACTAGCAGGGGGAGAAAAAAAGAGCGGTAGCAGCAACCAGCCAAAGTTTCGCTGTAACAAAGTACTGTAATGCTTTTTATCTGTAGTGCATTTAGGTAAGCCCAGATCGCCTCATTTAGAGCAGCAATTAATCAGACTACTATACCGATAAGAAGATTAAGGTCGATACTGACCTAATTGCAGAAGTGTAACGAGTGAGTGTATTACAACATCTCTGCACGTGCAAGATCGAAAGGTTCCTGACTGTTCTGCGAACTAAGAATAAGAAAATCTCCCGAAAAAAGGGAGGGCCAAGCTAAAATAGAATACGAGGGGTGGGAGAGGTGTTTGCTGGAGCAAGAAGGGAATATTTTATCTGAATAATGTGGAAAATTTCTAATTTATAAGAAAAATCTGATTCTAATGTAAAAGGAGTCATTCCCCACCACCCAAGACGAAAACTTGTTACTTGAAGTTACCTTATGAACAAAAAGGTAAAATAATAAGAGAAGTTTACCTCAATATAACATGTAGAACACTTCCGTATGATACTCTCCAGCAATTAAAACGAAAAAATCGAAAATCTTACGTTACAGTAAAAAATAATTAAAAATCAATTGAACACAATTAAAAATCTTAGTTGAGGCCAACTATATCACCTCTCGAGACAAACGTATCAAACAAATTTTTGGTTTGCCGATGGGATTGAGCTTGAGCGGCTTAATATCGGAGGTATACTCTCAATGATTAAGGGTATACATTTGACGCCTTTTCTACCCTGTATCACATACTGTGGGGAGGTATTTAATAAATAAATAAATTCTGTTTATTGACAGGTGTCAATTAACAGAAATAAGCAGTTGTGGAAATATTGACAGGTGTCAATTAACAGAAATAAGCAGTTATGGAAATATTGACAGGTGTCAATATTTCCACAACTGCTTCCGGGTTCTTTAATGGAGACAACTGTCTCGAAGAAAAAGGAACCGACCGTTTAACATAGAGTAGGGGTGGCCAACGAGTTGATCGCGGATTTAATTTCGGTCGATCACGACGAATTTTAAATATACAGTCATCCCTCGATTTGTGCACCTTGTGCAATGAAATTTTTGAGATGGTAGATCGCGGCACATTTTGAAGGAAAAAAGTAGATCGCATCACGAATTAAGTTGGCCACTCCTGACAAAGAGCATCTTCTTTTTTTTGTTAGAATAATAAGACAACTGGTCAAGCGCGATGGTGCAGAAATACACGTGCTTTAAGTGACTGTGGCTGATGTTCGCGTGGCTACTAAATACGATCAAGTCTCTCTCTCTCTCTCTCTCTCTCTCTCTCTCTCTCTCTCTCTCTCTCTCTCTTGTGGACTCTTAACGTTATGTGGTCGCCCAGTAGTACAAACAGAAAATGTATTATTCTTTTTTAATTACTATAAACCAAGGTTTAGATATCCACATACCTCTCGGCACGATTAAATGAAATAGCCTTACGTCACGTATTCTGTCATATCACATTTAGTGATATGACAGAATATGTTTGCTATAAGAACTGCTACAGTTTCCCCAGTGGAATCATACGTAATGGAAGTGGACGACATCAGCGACCATACTAGAAGGATAATCACCCTTACTTGCGCAGCAATCACACCGATACGGGTAGCAACGAAACTCGCCCGTCTGTCAACATATACAGTATCTAGGATTTGCAATCAAGGCAACACTGCAGACGATTAGTGAAACCAGAAACCTTTTCAGTAAGGCAGCATGCAAGGCGCTCAGGACAGTGATCAATAAAGCAATATGGGACTGAAACCTCTCCAATATGGCACTGAAACCTCTTCATTGAAACCATGTAATGTGGTCACACGAATCGTCTCATGTGGGGACTATTTTAGTATCACAGCAAACGTTATGGCAAAAGATAAAATGTGTCTGAACACTCTTACTGACAGGTTCATCCCATTATGCTGACAGGACAGATGGAGACGAACATTTCCCACAGGGCACGAATACGAATAGCATTCAGAACCTCAAGCGAGTGCTGTGAATGCGTTATGCAACATCATTCATGGTCATCACAGTCGCAGGACTTAAATCGCACAACGAAAATCTTTGGAAGCGTCTGAAGCATGGACAAATATTAGTAATAGTAATAATAATAGTGCGTCATAAAAAAGAAGAGGAGGGAGATAAAAGATTAAAGAGAAAGGAAAACCCTACCACAGAACAGAGCCATTGTGACAAAAATTCGGCAATAATACCAGACTGATGCCGGCACACACGCATAGACTCACGCAAAAAAAAAAGAATTACAGAAAAAAAGAGAAAAATTAAAGAAAACGTTTCATCCCCCACAGGCCTAGGATTATTGCCAGCACCAACATTTAAGATCAGGAAACTAGAGGAACGGGAGGGAACCGGAGGTAGAGCAAGTAGTAGTTCTCTTCTTTTGAAAGCGTGGAAAGCAAAGTTGTGAAACAGCAGGAACTTTTCTAAGAAGGTAGTTTCAGAGCCGGGAGTAATAGTACTTTTTTTTTTAATTAAAGAAGGAGATCTCAGTCAGCTTTCCTGGAAATCCAGTCATCTATTGCAATACTGTGCAGGTAATTTCTGGCAGAACATATTATCGATAGTTGGTTATCATTCCTGGCATATGGAGACTGCCAGGGATAGTCTGCCAGCGTACGGATGATATCAAATACAGCATCAATACAGCGTCTGCCAGCGTTCTGATTACACAGTATCAGCATAACACAGCATCAATATAACACCCCCGATCTGTAAGGCATGTCAGTTCGTTAGTTCATGTTTCAATGGAAAAACAGCAAATATAGCATCGATATAATATCCCCAATTTGGAGAATATGTCGATTCATATATCAATGAAACAGTTATGTCGCACTAAAGCTGATCACAAGTTTGCTGGTCTCGGTTCGAGGATAATTATTTCTCACGAGAAAATATTTAACTGCTTCACCTCACCACAGAAAGTCGACTTTGCATTCACTGCATAAAATCACAATCAGGATAAGTCAAGAACTTTGTTTCCACAACATATGCAGCTGATAAACCCATTACACAGCAATGGTGAAGCTGTAATCAAGAATAGCACTGCTCAGGAAATGGAACGTAACCATATACAAGTCCATGCCATAATGGAATGAACTCGGGATGTAGCATCATTTCATTACCTACTAAGGAATACGCAGCTCAGTAGCAGACCAGTCCGAACCAACATCATCAAGAAGCAAAGCAACGATTCGCTATTGAACTGGAAATCACAAGCGGCAGACTCATCGTGGTGGTCTAATCCACTGCAGGAGCCCCCAGTTTCTCCAACACTAACCCAGCCACCCGGAGAAGCCAGGTGTGCTTCAAGGGTGATAGATCAGAAATTCAAACGCAAGTCTCGCCCCTAAATGCTGCTCCTACTTCACCATTGTGATCAGTTTCATAGTTGCCTCATCAGTTCATATAGGTCTCATACGAGAGATTATCTCGATTATCTAGAGATTATCTGGAGATATTCTCCAGTCGTAGACAACTTTCGATCTTCTATCTAAAGTACCACAAGACAGCGTCCACTCACTTTTGTGAGTCTGTTGTACTCTAACCAAAGCAGGAACACAGCCATTCATTTTTCAGGTAACCTATAGGTGTGTAATCAGGAGCCAGAACCTTTCCCCATCAGACTAACTATTGAAACGCCCATTCTCGTTTACAAAGAGCAATGTTTTTCATCGGGTTAGCCCACAAACATCAGCACAAAGGCATGTCATTCATCTCACAAACAACCCACCGTGGTTTCAAAAGTTTAAGCGCTCACCGCTATTCGAAACAGTTACTTCACATCCTGTGCTCACCCTCTCTCGAGTAATTTGCGTTTCGAAGGCTGTTAACCAGCCAATTGAATCGATCCAATATCAATGGAGCTGTGATGCCCATCATATCCATCTATGAGCGCAAAACACACCTTAATTACTGCACCCGGGGGACATATCCCAATGCATCAAAAGAGACATGGAACAAAGAGTTCTGTGCAACCCAACGAAAGCCAATAAAGTACAATACATGTATTGCAAAATATCCAATGATCATTGCACCACAATGAGATGCAACTGAGGTGTAGTGTAAGAACAAAATTCTTACACTTATCCTAGCGAATGTTATGTTATAAATATTATAACATAACAAGAAAAAAGATGTATATAGTAAATAATATTATTTACATAGGATGATTTTAAGCTTAGATTGCGATCGCTCCGTACCATACAGTCAAGTAGGGGAGGATTAACGTAACAACGGGAGGTAGCAGGACGGTACACAAGACAATGGGAGCACTGGAACACTAGTACAAAGGGGGCACCGCAAGGCCAGTTCATGGTCGCATAAACAGAAAGTGAGCAGCTCTTTGGAAGAAAGAACAAGGGAACCGACTCCCCCTTGTGGAGAGGAAGATTTTAAGAACTAGGAGGGTGAAGAAAACCCTGGATGCGATATACACTATGTAGAAATGGCTGCCGCTATTTGAAACAGACCGACTCCTTGAGCACTTACTAATTTCAAGGAGCGGTAGAGAAGAAACAGAGTGGACTAATGGCGGTAAGTGAATCGGGAATGATCACAAGGAAATATCTAGAAATTTCTAGACGCCCTGTAGTTCATCGAAGTTGATGAAAATTTCGTAAACAGGAAGTTACCCCAGGAGAGGTAGGGCCAAGAAAAAACGGAAGAAGTGGGAGAGAGCGAATGAGAATAATGAGATGATGGAGAACGAACGACGATTGGATTAAAATAGAATGAGCGGCTGAAACGAAAGGCAGATGCAAGAGGGAAGAGAAGAGTTTTTCTTGGGAGAGTTGTGAGTTTTTGGGCAGTGTGGAAGTTTGGAGAGTTCCCGTGGAGATGCCTGAGTGATGTGCGGCTGGAAAGAAATCCCGAGAAGTGCCGGGAGAATCGCCAGAAAGTAGCGGCCAGAGTAATGAGTTGTGGGAGATGCTGTTTAAGAGTTTTTGGAATAGGAAGGAGATAACCGTTGAAAGATGGAAACACCTATGCTGGAGCTGAAAAAAGAAAAGGATCGAAAAGCCTCGGTAATGAAAGATAAGGAAGAGCTACATAGCCAGGCTTCTTAATAAAGAAGTAAGAAGAGTCCCGATAATTCTATTATGCTTCCCAGTTTCGTCGAACTGATCAGACGCCCAAAAAGCAGGCCGGAGCAACTTATTTAATAGCCGTATGTAAAGAAGAGCGAGTTCCTGAACGTAGGAGAATCCCTGTAGATGAACAGCAGTACTTTGCCGATGAATAATTCCAGTTGGAGCCTGATGATGCCCTATGCTGTTGATGATGAGTCGCCCCTGAACTGAGAAAAGGTAGTGTAAAGAGTGATTCCCTAAGTTAATATGTAAGTACGAGATAATAATTTTAAGCTAGATTTAAAGAGAAGGACTTTAGAAAAATGTTTATTTAGTTGATAGTAGAGTTGAAGAGAAGGACTTTAGAAAAATGGTTATTTAGTTGATAGTAGATTTGGTATTGATTAGTATAGAAGGAAGAAAAGGGTTCATAGATGTATGTACTTCATCTCAAGGATAAGTTAAAGCAAGGAAGATTTAGATACATGTACTTGAGACTGGTATGTTCTAAGTTAAGATGTAAAGGTGTTCTATGTACTTGAAACGTTACAAGATATTAAGATTGAATTATTTTGGAAGGGATAAATTAATGAAAGATTATAGCGGGGATTTATAAATCTAGGACAATATCCATAGAGGTGTTAAGCCCACTGAGGTAATTCCAGTTGGGAAGTTTAACTGTTAGAAAGTAAAAATAATGTTATGAGATGTAACCTAAACCAGAAGGAGAAAAAGCAGAAAGACACGAAGAGACATATTATATCATTTGCTATTAATTTTACATCTTAACACACATATAATGCCAGTTATTAACATTATACCAATTGATGTTGTATGATACAATTCTTTAATGTATATACTGTGAAATAAACAAATTTGTATATGTTTATCATGTGTAGTATTGAGTCATTCTGAATACTCAGCCAGTCCAGAGGAGACATACACGAACTATTATTCCCCCAGAATCTGTGATCTTCTGTGCAGTATACAAGTCAGGTGTTAACGTGGAGGGGAGGTAAATTAAGGGGGAAATTTAATTGAGAAATACAAAATTAAAAGAGGTGGGTCTGGAAGGATAACGGGATTTATTATAAAAGAAATAAATAAATAAATAATAAATAATAAAAGAAAAAGTATTATCCCCAGAATATCTATTCTCCACAAACCACCCCCCCACAGTAGTCAGAAAACTAGCTTCCAGTGCATCACCACAAGGAGATGCAGGGATCACTGAAGCATAGCATACCACTAGGACACTGCACAGCGCCACAAGGAGACGCGTGTGCATAAATGTACAGATCCAATACGCAGGTATCGTTCAACGCTCCATGTTGTCAGCTTTGTACAGTCAGAGAATAAACTTCAGTCCACAAAAAAAAAAAAACAAAGGCTGAGTTATGCTCAATGAGAAAGACGATGTAATGCAGATGATGCACATGATTGTTAAACACTGAGTTATCACTAAATTATGACCACCCCTATGCAAACTGAATGCAACCCGTTGATCACGTGAGGTACGACAGTACGCAGTTAGTCGACCTATGTAGCATAGATAAGGTGTCAGTGGTTCAGTAGGTAGTAAAATTCCGAGCGTGATGAGTAAAAAGAAGGATTTATCGGACATTGATAAAGGACAGATTGTGGGTGCTCGACGAGCTGGTGCCTCAATTTCCCAAACGGCTGAACTGGTGGGGGGGGGGGGGGGGTTCGAGAGCTGCCGTAGTTAAAATGTACCAGGACTGGCGTCAAAATGGTCAAACAACGACCCGACGGCAAACTTGCAAAGGTCAGCGAAAAGTTGATGTCAGAGGTGAGCGCCGGGTGTAAGATGTAAAATCTTACAAATATGTTATTTTACGGAAAAGTGATATTAAAAAAAATAAATTATCTGTTTATACTCCGGGACGACCAAACGGTCAGAGTAGTTCACAAGATAGACAGAATACAAGAAACAGCACCGTATTCAGCAGTCACGGGCTTGAACCCCAGTCACTCAAGGCACATGTACTTATGCACCTGCGCACCTGACCACTAGGCTACGGCGGCCTATAATTAGTTTAAAGTAAAACTTATAATAAAGCAATATGGGGGAGCGGAACATTACAAGTCAAGAATATTACTAAGATCACTGGCAAGGATTAAATTAGACAACGTCTATACAAGGGGAGCGGTTAGCTGAAAAGCTATTAGCAACCTTGGTAAACTCGACTCCCAGCTCACACAGGCAAACCAGAACAATAGAAACCAGCAGCAACGGCTATTAGTAGAAGGTGTCAACTCTGGTAAACAATAGCGTGGTGGACCATGTGCTGTCGGGACATTTCTTTAATCGGTGACATCTGGGCGAGAGACAGGGTAGTGAAAACAGAACAAATGCTGGGAATTAGATTTAAGTCTGTCTGGCTGGCAGTGATGGCAATTTTATAGATCGTGGGAAATTAGTCTGCTACAGTATAACTATAGCGGCTGACTTCAAAGGTACAGACAGCCTGAGAAAGTTTACAAATTTCTTAAAATAAGAAGTTGGATAGAGCACTAAATAGACAGCGTGAGAAAGATTAAAATTAGCGAATAAGAACAGAGAGAAAGTTGATAAAATGAGTAAGATTGGTTAAACTGAAAACTAGGGCGAATTTGACATTTGTAGGCGGTACAGAAATTGAGATGAACAAAAAGTGAGTGAACAGGGGAAGACAGAGACAGATCCCCGAGTTGAGTTATGTGGATGTTTATGAAAATGAGTTAGGACAGACAGTGAAGTTTTTTTTTTGTGTTAGAAAATGTGAGAACAGTCAGACCCCAAAGTTGGGATTCTTGTGGGTGTTTATGAAAATGGGTTAGTGGGATTCTAAGTTGAGTTTTTGTTGGTGCTAGGGAAAATGAAATAGTCAGCGGACACAGCAGTCGAGATTTTCGTCGAAATAAGTAAAATGAGTTAGTTAGTAACATGGACAGTTGAGCGTTCTGTTGTGGTAGGAAATATGTGTCAGTTAACAGTGGAGTGTTTGGTCGTGGTGGGAAAAGAGAAGGGTAGCGCCCTGGGAAGTTTCTTCTTGAAAGAGTTCTTAATAGGTGGAGCGGAAAAACGAGGGTAGCACCCTATGAGTTTTTCCTTGTGATAAGTTTTAATAAAGTGGAGTGGAGAAGGAGTTAGTGTGAGATGCCCTATGAGTTTTCCTTGTGATAGGTTTTAATAAGGTGGAGAGAAAGGGAGCGAAATCCGCAGAATCAGTAGCTCGAGAGAAAGGAGCGAAAATGCGAAATTAGTAGCTCGATGAGAAGGAAGGAAGCACCGAATGGATGGTAGCCCGAATAAAGTGGAGAAAGAACGCCAGTCCCATGCAGCCAAGAGTTCCTAAAAAAATTATCTGTAGCAAATTCAGGTGAAAGCAGATGAAGGAGATCCTCAGTGAGCCAAACATGGAAATTCGAAACCGCCCCGGAAAGCAAAGGAAAGAAAAAAGATAATAGTAAGTACTGTAAGTTAACAAGGACTGTTAGTGAAACAGTATAGTGATTAATTAATGAAAAATGGATAGCACTAGAAGTAAATTGATAGATAAATTATCTGTGAAATAAATTATATATATACTAACAGAGTTTAATTAATTCAAAAAGGTTATTGTAAAATGCAAGAGAAACGAAAGATAAGTAATAGATTAAACTGTTGTTCAAATGATTATTATGTGTTAGAAGGATAATAAAGTTATACGATTAGTTTGGACTATGTTTTAAGGATAGATAATTGAATATAGTGTTTGTATTGATGAAGAATTGTTGGTCCAACTGAAAGACTAATAACAAATAGAGACTTTAGGAAAGTTAAGATTGGTCTTCAGTGTATTGTAACAGAATGGCGAGAACACAGAGTGTAATGATGAAAATAGCATATTGATTGTTAATATAATAATAATATATGCAAGGTATCCTTGATTTAACTTACATGCATATTACATGTTTTTTTTTTTTCAATTGTATATTATGTTGTATATATATAGGTAAATAAACTTTGTTGTTTATTAATTTGTGAGTTTTTTATTCCTGAACACTCAGCCTTTCCGAAGGGAATTATACATAATTGAGAAGTTCCCTCGAATCTTGAATTCTCCTAGGAAGTCAAGTCAGATGCGTAAGTGGGGGAAATAAGAATAAAGTGGACAAACACATAATAGGGAACAAAACGAAATAAGAATAAGAAACAAGGAACTATATAAATAATAAAATAGTTCCCCCATCATCTTTTATTCCACCCCCCACATGGGTCTGACGACTCGTACAGGTGAACAGGCGTAGCACTGTTGAAGAGTTGATTAACCAATACATCATGGGCCAACCCGGAGCAATATCTTGCATGACCATGCGCCGCATGTTCGCACGTATGGGCTATACCAGCAGACAACGCCTACAGCATCCTCTCCTAACCAAGGTTCATCGGCGTAAAAGACTCGCCTGGTGCAAAGAGCATGCAAGTTGGACGTTAGGAGACTGGAAGAAGGTGTCCTGGTCGGATGAGTCACGTTATTTACTCCACACTGTGGATGGTCGTGTACGGATTTTGCGTCAACAACACGATTCTCTTAATCCATTATGCATGGTATCAAAAGTTCATGCCTGTGGAGGCGGTTATATGGTGTGGAGCATGTTTCACTGGCAGGAACTTGGATCCCTGGTGCATGTGGAACAACGTATCAAGTAGTCTCCACTATCGTTAGTGTATAGTGTATAGTGTATAGTGTGTTCGTGTCTAACGGCACCAGGGGTTTCCCCCATCTCCGCGTTGCTTTCATTGTGGGTGTAACAGTTCACTGTAAAGGCCAGAGATTTAAAAGTGTATGGATATTGTATGGGTGTAGTGTTGTGTATCGTTGTTCCTCTGGCCATTTAGCCGCTAGACCCCTACTGGGGCCCAACGTTGTCCACACTATGCCTCGTGGAGGCAGACCAGGTACACTAGTATTGAAATATTTACTCTGGCAGGTCCTGCCACCTAATTTCCTGAGATTTCAGTGGCTAGGACCTTAAAAAAAAAATATATATATATATATATTTATATATATATATATATATATATATATATACATACAAATAAAAAATGAAATTTTCGCTCAGTGGGGGTTAAGAAAATTGTGTAGAAAGGCCAAATGAGTTTAGTGTGAACGCAATTAAATTTAGTCATTATTAAATTTTAAGTTATGTGGGGTATACACTTGCGTATTAGGTAGAGGTGGGGGGGAGACAGAAGGCTGGGGGGAAAAGACAGAAATATGGGGATGATAGAGAAGGCGACCCCAGATAATCGGTGGGGCAGGCCCATGCCCCACCAGGCGAAGAGGGGAGTGGCAAGGAGGTGAGGGGACGGAAGATATCGTCCCCTCCCCCTGCCGGGGGAGAGAGAAAAAGATAGGACCATGCAAGGGAGCATGGTTTGAGAGCCAAGATGGCGAGCAGCAAGCTGCAGTTGGTCTTCAGTGGCATTGGTGTTCCCATTTGGGATATCACTCATGGGACAAGGTCCCGTCCAGTTTAGTCAAGTCAGTTCTTGTCCTTTATTAAGTAGGTTCAGTTGTTATTCCTGGTTGTCATGTATAGGGTTCAGTTCTGCTCCACAGCAGCGAGCACTCGTCTTCTTGCAAAGAGCTCTTGGGCATAGCAGGAGAAAGCCAGGTACTCTTGTTTTGTTTCCAGTATGTTGTGTTCCCGTCCTCTAGGACAATATAGGATCTTTGTTATTAAGATGTTGCAGAGGTCGTCATAAAGCTGGCAATCATACATTAGGTGTTGCCAGCTCTCCAGACCACCACAAACACAGGTAGGGTCCTCTTCAATTCCCAAAAGGCAAAGTTTGGCATTGATGGCGCCATGTCCGGTGAGAAGGTATGCTGCATGGAGTCCAGGTGAGAACCACATTGGGAACTTAGGGTAGACCCTGCCAACGTCAGGTATAAACTTTCTGGTTATCTCCCCTGTATGGGAGTTTGTCCATCTCTCTTGCCACACCTGCAGCAGGTGAGCGTAGAGCCTCTTCTTTTCAGCGGTGCGGTTATTTGCTGGGTCAGTTGTATGTCCGAGACAGGTCCTTGAGGTGCCCTTTGCCAGATGGTAAAGTAAACCTTTGCCCACAATCTCCAGATCAAGGGGGAGGACTCCGGTCAAGACCTGTAAAGCGTGGGTGCTCACCGTGCTGCAGGCACGAGAAGTAAATAATAGAATCGACCTTTGGGTTGAGTTGATGATACGTCGGTTGACTGCGGTAGTAGCCTTGTGATACCATACGCCAGAGGCATATGTGATGATAGGTATGAATATGGCTTTGTAGAAGATATGTAGCGTACGCCGGCCAAGGCCCCAGTCCCTTCGAGCCACCCTAGCAACGAGGGCAGCATATTTCCTAATCTTGGTTCGGATGTTTTGTAGGTGGTCTTTGAAGGATAGGTTGTGGTCAAGGATGACCCCTAGATACTTGAGTTGTTTGGAGAATTTTATTGTCGTCTGGTTTATCTTAATTTGAGGAGGCCGTCGTAGGTCCAAGTTCCCTTTCAGCAAGGCTGAGTTGGTTTTTTCTGGTGATATTCTCAGGTGATTCTGTTTTGCCCAGTTCTGCAGTAGCTCCAAGGCCAGGTTTGCAGATTCTTCCAGTTTTGCCCTTGAGTTCGCCGAGACGGAGAGAATGAGATCATCTGCAAATGCTTGAGCATCCACTTCTCCGAGGTCCGAGACGATGTTCCATAGGAATGGTCCCAGGACCGAACCCTGCGGGCAGCCCCGGTGGATGCTTCTAGAGAGGGTCTGAATGGGCGCATTCACTACTATGAATCTGTTGGATAGGTAGTTCTGTAAGGTCTGATAGAGGTTACTGGGAAGATTTGCAGCTCTGAGTCTGGCCAGGACGCTCGGCCACCAAAGTGTGTTGAATGCCCCAGCGAAGTCCACAGAGATCACCAAGAAGTATTTTCTGTTGCAGTTCTCCACTTTCCCCAGGAGGTGCTGGTGGGCATCTATGGCAGAATGACCCTGTCGAAAGGCGAACTGGTTGGGCGTTGCTAGTCCTGCAGTATTGTAGTGATGCTGGAGACGAGCATGTAATAGGCGCTCGAAGAGCTTGCTGACCACGGAGAGCAAGGCTATAGGCCTGTAAGACTCTGGAAGGATAGGCGACTTGGAAGGATTTTTTAGGATAAGTTTAACATTGGCAACCTTCCAAGATGTTGGAAAGGCTCCTGTCTGGAGGCATTTGTTGTAAAGATTTAGCATCAGGTCAGGGGCATGTTCTACTGTCTTTTTAACAATTTCTGGTTCTAGCAGGTCTGGCCCTGGGCATTTATTTCCTCTGATAGTTGATGCTGCTGCAGTTAGCTCCTCCCTGGTGAAAGGCATTTCCATTGCTTGGTTATTGTAGGTCGCATTATCTTGGCACATTTTCCTCTGTTCGTCAGTCTGTGATTCAGCCGGTGGTTGAAAGACCACGTCAAGAATATTGTTTATGGTGCTTTCCCAGTTTGTAGTCATGGTACCTTGTGGAGTTCTAGTAGTAGCGACAACCTCCCCCCGAGGGAACTTGTTTGTGGTGATCTTGTAGACCACCCCCCAGGGATCGTTATTGCCAGTAGTTGTGACCAATCGCTGCCATGTCTCCTGTTTGCTGTGACGTATCTGCGCGGTGTAAGCATTTCTCGCTTCTCTGTAACGCTGCCGTAAGGCCTCCACTTCTGCAGCTGGCCAAGATCTTCGGGCCCTTTGAAAAGCCTTGCGTCGGATATGAGTTTCCTTTCTAAGGTGCTGCAAGTCCCGGTTCCACCATGGCACTGCACCCAGGGCTGGGTGTTTCCTAGGTATTGCAGCTTCACAGGCCTGAGTGATGAGGGCTGTTGTCTTTCGCTGAAGGAGTTCCGGGTTGCTAGTGGTCTGGAGTTCGGCATTATGTTCCTGTAAGGCAACTGTGATTTCAGTCTGGAAGGTGTCCCAATTTGCTTTCTGAACAGCGTACCTGTGCTGTATTTGTCTTGGTACTGGGTTCTTAGTTAGTGAGCGGTTAAGCTGGAAGGTTATGGCACGGTGGTCAGAGGTGGTCCAGGCATCTTGGACCGACCACCCAGTAATATTGCTGGCTATGTTTCTGGAGGCCATGGTGACATCTATAGTTGACTCCCACAACGTATTGCAGAAGGTCGGCAGGTTGTGTGGGAAGTTTAATACCGTTACTGGTGCGTTTGCCAGGAACTCCTCTAGTTTTTGACCGTTTCTTGTGCCCGGTCGATCAGGTGTGTGACTGTGCCACACCGGGGATCTGCAGTTGGCATCTGCGCCAATGATTATTCTCGAGTTTGGAAAGGTGTTGATTACCGTGTAAAGGTAATTTATAGCGAAGGTGATGTCCTCACCTGGGCGGCAGTACAGGGCCACAACATAAAGGGCTCCCATGGCGGTAACAATGTGAGCACATGCGGCCCAAGCAGTGCAGAGGTGGGTAATTCTGGTAGCTGTGATATGTCTGGATTCCGGATGACAATGGCTGCCCAGGGAGTCTCATCCTCCGCCTGGATGATCTTGTATTTTAGGGGATACCTCCGGACCATTTTCATGTGGGCATATGGTTCTTGCAAAATTAAGACATCAAGGTTCTCCTCTTCAGCTTTGAGTCGTAACTGATCGGCCACTGCCCTGGCCCTTTGTGCGTTTATTTGTATGAACTTAACCTCAGTGGTGTTGTACTCCTCAAGGCGTGTCCCCATAATCGAGTCTTTCCTGGTATAAACTCTTAGCCTTAAGGTACACTGGGCATTTGCTGTCTCTTATGGAGTGCGCAGAGTTAATTTTTAGGCTTTTACAATTTGTACAAACTGGTTGTGTGCTTTTATTTGGGCAGTTGTTATAATAATGGCCTTTTTCAGAGCAGTGACCACAGGTTGGTGCCGTTTGTTTGCAAGTATGTGTAGTGTGGCCATATTTGCAACAACGGAAGCATTTGAGCACACCCACGTGCTCGCGGAAGCGGTGGCTGCTCCAGTTTACAAAGATCCTTGTCTGTCCTTTCAGGGCCTGCCAGGCGACAGGGGTAAGTTCCACAATCCAGTTGGTGGATCTAGCGTCTTTAGATTTGTAGGAGTACTTTGGGGTGAGCAGGTTTTGGGCGTCAGAGTTAGGTAGGGAGTTGGAGAAATTTCTCTGGTAGATCTCGTCTGCCAACTGGTTTGGTGTCAGATCATTTCCTAAGTCATATATTGTTATGGACGGTCCTTTTCGCTTGGGCAAGGTCGCGGTAAGGCCTAGTTCTGGGATTTTTGGGTTATTGATGATCTTTTCTGCTTCTTCTTTTGTTTCCGTCTCTATTAGTATGCCGGTGTTTCTGGTCTTCCTAACTGCTTTTATCCTCGTTGTCTTGAGGTCATTTCTTAGATTGGTGATTACTTGTGTCTTGAGCTCTTCGCTGGATTGCGTTTCGTCCAGTGTCGCAGGGCGTAGAACGACCAGATTTGGTTGCTTTAGGAGTGTTTTCCGTTTGGCAGGTTGTGCACTAGAGTCTGCACTCGGCGTCTGGTAAGGTGTGGTCCTCAGCGCATGTGCGTAGGAAGGGGCACGCTGTGGCATTTGATTTGCCCTTCCCTCCAAGTAGGCCTCCAACTTGGCAGTTGCTTTGTCATATTCCGATTGTGTAGAGAGGAGGATAGTCTCCAATTTGCTCCATAAGGAGACGATTTCGGCGCGGAGATTTGTTGTAACTCTGTTCGCTTGTTCTTTGAACAAGCTCTCTAATGCCGTCCTAAGGGTGAGCACCTGTTGCAGGACGGGGCCCACTCGCAGTGCGGGGTCCAGAGCATGTTCCTCCTCCACGCAGTCGCACTGCTGGCTCTTTTGTTCAGTTTGTTCCTTGGATTCAGATTGAGATCTAGTTTCTCTCTCAGGTTTTGGGATTTCTACCTTCTTGTTGGGCTTTTTTGGGACTGGAGCGGGCTTTTGGCTTTCCACATCGCCTGTTATGCCTACATGAACAGTTCCAGAGGCGTTTTTCATGCTTACTTCTGAGTGGTTTGAGTATTGTGAAGGCATTTTCATAAAGTTCGGAAGAACGAGGTTCCGGATTGCCTGCATGTCAACATGGCTTTCTTTACCAGGCTGGCCGAGATATACCTGTTCATAAGACTGGGTGGAATACACCTCGCTGTCACTGACGTGCCGCCTTCTATTCCGCTGCAGTGGGCAAGGTGGCGTTAAGTGGGAGTCGAACAGAACTTTAGGGGAAGAGGCCAAGACTGAGTGGGAAGGGCTCCCTTGTTCATTCGCTGGCTTTTCCCGGCAGCAGTATGCGACAAATTTCGCGCGGGCTGCGCTTGATAGCTTTTTCAGGCTTAATTGGGAAAGGCCTGTGCAGCTCTGGCAGATTTGAAATTTGCATTTCGAGCATTTAATATTTACACTTTTGTTTAATTTACTGATTTTCTTTTTGCATAATTTGCAGATATCTGCATTTTTAGTACGTGGCTCTTCTTCCATAATTGAGCAAATAAATGAAAAACTACATATTCGGCGCTCACACAAAATTTAACCCTGTTATTCACTGCTGCAAACAAAAGCTTTCTCCAAATGCTTACGGGACCTCCTGCTGTAGAGAGATTGCCGCAGGCAGGGAGGTGACACGAAACGGAGCAAGAGGGAGGGAAACGTTACTGGTCAGCGAAGCACTTAGCTAGTGTCCACTAACTGCCGTTATGCTGTATAAGAAATAACTACCGTACAATATAGCGTCCATCTTGGAGAAGTGCATTGTCGCAAAGCCAAAAAGAAATTAGTGAAATACTTATCTTTTGCTGGAGCTACGCTGCTGAAACTTCATGTACAAGTAGATAGGCAGTCACTGATTGTTACTTGATCCCTTGAAAGTTCAGGCAATTAATATAACTCATCTAAATTACTTAAGATTAGGAGCACAAGGTACACAAGGTATATTACTAAGCGCCACCTAGCGGAGGTACCAGCTCCACTATCGTTAACTGCTTGCTTTGCTTTAACTATGTACACCCCGCTATGTTATATTTTTTTCCCGAATAGAAATGATGTCTTCCAAGATGGCAATGCGCCGAGCCATCGGGCACTTGTTGTGCAGGAATGGTTTGAGGAACACAGTTCTGACCTCCAGAATATCGATTGGCCTCCGAATTCCACCGATATCAATCCCATAGAGCACTTTTGGGACAATATGGAAAGGTATATGAGGCGTCTGGATACACCAATCACCTCCATACTTGCATTGCTGACCGCATTACACACAGCTTGGTTAGCCATACCTCCCAAACGCTTCCGACATCTTGTTGAATCAATCCCACGTCGGATAGCTGCTGTACTGAGGGCTAAAGGAGGATCTACGAAGTATTAGGTAGATGGTCATAATTTAGTGATCACTCAGTGTATATTTTTGCCCAGACCCTCTCTCCACATTAATGCTGCCCTAACTCTAACAACAAGTGCCTCCTTCTAAAAACCTGGAATGCATATACTGTACATGGAAAGCAGTAAAATTCTCTTTTGTAGCAATAAGCTGTTCCTCGCATCCAGGGGCTCCAAGGATTGCAAGGATTGCAATTGCCTGCTTAACAAAGTCCTTCCTGTGATCTTCATATTCGTGACACACATATAAGGCATGTTCCCAATCCTCCTTATGTCCACAAACGCAGTGAGTAAGCTCACTTATCGCCAATTTATGTAACTTATAGTATGACGTCAATCCTGTGGGAAAGAACGTTGTCTGTAGAGCTGGACTGAATGTGGCATTTCCCTTCCTCCCTGTTCACGGTAGGAAAGAATTTTTTTAGGGATACATCCTTTTGTGTCATCGTTCCATTGGTTCATCCAAATAAATACCTATAAGGTCCAGATACAGTTTTTCTTCTACTTATAACTCGCAGTCTATTCGATGCCCATTCTTTCATAGGGGGATTCGTCGACGCAGGTAATAATGCCTCTAAAAAGAACCAAATCTATAGGTATGCGTCCAGTTTTAACCTGCAGAGCGTCATTTGATACAGTTCGGCAGGACATGGACAGCTTCAATAACATCGTTCGCTTTATATGACAGCGTCTTCCTGACATTTTTTTGCAAGGCACAGTCTAACAAACATGCGCTGCATAAGTTATAATTGTTAGGAAGATGCTGTCATATAGGATTTCCAACGACCTTCCTCTGATTCCCCACTCCTTTCTCGTGACTTTAGCAATCATGTACACAAAACGCCGAACCGTTTTCTGCAACATGTGTAATATGCGGTACAAATCATAATTGCCGATCTATTTTAATTCCTAGGTATTTGATACTCTTGAGGCATTTCAGGCTAACACCCCGATGAAACGGGTCCTTCCAGTGTAACGGAAAGATACCATATCTGAGACAGGCATTGAATATAATTAGCAAGTGCGATGGGATAATCTTGAAGCTCTGTTTTATTGCCTCACCCTCTATCAATTCCGTCCCCGGGCATTTATTACTCTGTAATTCTCCTTACAACCAGCGCTAATTTTTCCATTGAAACTCTCTTTCTTGACGTTCACTGTATATGTCTCATTCAGCAATTTCATTTCTGAGATTCTCCAACAAAATTCTCTAGGATCACACCCACACTTTCAGCCCATGTTTTCGTAACATACCCATTTCACCTGATCGAACATCTCCGGCTGGACTTTTCAGTTTATTTGCGCAAAGTTTATACACCAATCCCCATGAATCTATTTCCACTCGTTCGATTAAGAAACTCTCAAAAGCACCGGAGAAGTCTGTGTAAATTGCAAGAACATATTTATGATTGTTAGTGTGCACGGTGGAACGAAGTACAACCAAAACCTCCTCTGTATCCTTTCCTGAGCGAAAGCCAAACTGATTACAATAAAGGATGAACACTACTCTTCTTACTGACCAATCGCTTGATCAGTAAGAAGAATAGTTTTCATCATGACAATTAATCTCTCCAGAGTTTTATCTAATTGGACAGAAGAGCAATAGGTCTAAAAGCACTGGAAGAGGAGGAATTGGATGGTATATATCACACCAACAGGTATCTCTCATATTGTGGAGTTATACTTCATAACTGAGTTGTCACAACTGCAACACCAGGTACCTGCCCATCCACTAGGGAGAGGCCAAAAAGCCTTGAAACGTGCCGTCTTGGTGGTGGTATCCGCCGAGAATAAGTAACAATAGCCCCATTGGTGAAGCGTTACTTATTCGAGGTAATACAATATCATGACAACTCTTTTTGAAGGTATTCATAGTATGAGATATAAGTAAAACGATACAATTTACCTACTTTGGGTAAATTGTATCGTTTTATAATTTTGCTTCGTATAAAAATGATGCGATTGCATTAACCCGTACATCAGTAAACTACTACGTAGATTGAGGCCTTTGCCCTAGAATGCTTTTTAGTCTATTATTATTAAGTTTGCTTTCACTTCCTGCACAGCTGGTTGGCTAGAAGGGCGTACCTTAAATTTTAAAAACATATTTAGATTTATAAAAACATAATTAGAAAAACATATACATTAAAAGGACGATTGACAGTGTTTGACAATGCACTTGATTGGAGTTGGTACAGTTTAAGTATATATATATATATATATATTAACATGAGGGAGACTTAGATTTGAACATCTGCCAGACGTGCAACGAATAGGTTGATTGTAGTACAGTATAAATTAACTTAACGCATCCAAAAATTTCGTTTGCAAGGAAGTTAGATGGTCGCGATAGTATGGTGAAAGCTGGAAAATCAGAGAAATTTTGACCAACGTAAGTTGATTCCAAAATGCAGGTATAAAAGTTAAGTGAAGAATTCCAAAAGTCTTTTCATCACGTATGTGGGGTGTCCCTTTAGAACACAGGAGTCCAACCTATTTACCGTTTTTAAGCGAAACAAATCGTGTGTCAATTTGTTTTTTCAAAAAACAATTATGTATTTTTCGAAATATTCATTTTTGTTATCAAACTTTATTTATTGGATTTTCGTATTTGACTATTAAGTCAAATACAAAAATCCAACAATTATCACATGACACTAATAGCATTATTATTATATTATTATTGTTGAATGCTGCGGAAGATATACAAAAAATTACAATAATTATCAAAAAGTATTACAAAAACATCAAATATCACTAAAAACGCATGTTTTCAAGAGTGTGAACGTGAAATTAATTTGTGACGTGCTAGTTTTAAACTCGGAAGGCGCATAACACTTCGGGATGGCATCATGGCCCCCGGCTGAACAATTGAAGGAACAAAGTTAAATAAGTTTTAGAAAAAGTTAAATGTAAGAGACCACAACTATTGTCAAATTATCCAGCTATGGAATCGTCGTTTTCAATTTGCCGAAGTAGTTGGAGTTGACTCTCTGCACGTTTTGATTTTAAACGCGAAACGAAAAAGAATTCCAGTGACAGACAGCATTTAGTCTGTAACTTTCCGTAATTCACACGTTTACCACCATTGACAGTGATGCTCATTGTCAGAATCCTTTCAGGGCTGCATAATCAAAGCTACGTCAGACCTCCTAAGATCTAATGAGATTGTGCGCCAAACAGATGAGCTTATTCGGGCAAAAAACAACCAAGAAAAGTGACTGACAGGTATATTCATGACAACGAACACAACGGTACAGAAAAGATTTCTGGTAGATGCATGTATCCAACAGTTGGCAAGACAGTTAAATTCGTTGGAATTATTGAGTGCCTGACCTCGTGATGGAATCACATGCTCGAACCACGAGTAGTCAAAGCAGCTGCCGCGATTCTTAAAATATTGCTTCAAAACTTAATCACTAATAAGCAAATAGGAAAACGGTAAAGCCACAAACCGTGAAGTTCTCTACTATATATTTTATTCTGTAACTCACCATTTTTGAAAATTAAGGGTTAGATAACTTTCTATTCAAAGTAAGGCAGCCATTCAAGAAGAAAGCATATCTTAGGAAAGGCATTTACACAGGTAAGATTGCCTATCCTTTATGCTATTTGAAAGCGGACGATCGGCGCATGTGCAATATAGTATCGCTGTACAGATGATGCAATTCTAAAATTGATTATTATTGAATAATAGTATTTTAGAAATAAGGCGCAAATTTTAATTTAGCGTTATAGATTATTAAATTGCTCATTTTGATGTACCAACTTTTAAAGAGTTTTGTTAGGCACTTCGGCATATATGCGCAAAATTTGTTTTCATCATGTCATCCGCATGTAATAACTACTCCTAATGGTTGGATTTTCATAAAATTATTATTTCACTCTTTTACAACGATTTATCGAGCTTTCAATAATTTCCTTTCAATAAATTGGATCAACAGAAATTCTGAAATTATAATTATTATTATTTTTTTCATACAGTCGTATAGGCTATCCATATATCATATAGCAGAAGGACTGGATATGTTTGTTTTGGTACGTTGATTGGAGAAATGGACAATGTAGTGAATGCGCAGAAACGAAATGTCTTCAGTTCGTGCATCAAAGATGTTGTTTTTTGCTCTTTTTTTTTTTTTTTTTAAATAATATATTATTACTGAAATGTCTGAATATGTACTGCACTGGTACATTAACTAATTTGTTATTTATTTCAATATTATTTAATATTATGTTATTTGAATATTACTTAAAATAATATTTAATAAATAATATTTTTATGAGTAAGGCATGTTAATAAAGAGAGAGAGAGAGAGAGATAGAGAGAGACAGTCGGGCCCTTCGGTGGGCATTGCATAGAACCCAAAAATTCTAGCTACACCAGGGTCATGAGTATGCATTTAATTGTTTCTAAGTAGTAGTCTTTGGAAAAAAGATTAATTCCCACAGGGACTGGACCTTTGTAAATTTACTGTTACTAATGATGAATGCCACTCTAATATTTTAATGCAACAAAGAATTTAATTTCTTCAACCAGGACGGATAATGCACCACGTGCAGGGTCTGGTAAACTGGAACCGAAATGAAACTGATATACCTGGGGAAGAGGAAGATAAATAAATCGCACCACGTGGAGCGATTATTCAAATTACTTCTGGGGAACAATGAGAGATCGTCCTCATTATTTCTTATTTAAAGTTAACTAAATCACCCAAAATTACTTTCATGAAATTGCGTTTTCCTCTTGGTTTAATAAGATGAGAAAGCACCATTTGGTACGGGCCCTGTTGGTTGATTAATGCTTAAAACGAACTGGTTCCTAACGTCTAATCTAAGAACTATTTTCTATGGCTTTATGGCGAATTTATTTATCTCTGAAATAAATATTTCTGCGTATACCATTAAATTTGCCCTAAGCTTTACTTGCATAATTAGGCCAACGAAACGAAAACCCCCACCATCATCCAAAGTTGTATTATATTTGTACGTGCAGGCACACAACTTTTGGAGGGGTGATAAATGCGTTTGCAATCTCCAATTTTAAATCTCCAATATTTAAACTTAACTTTTTAATATTTATTTTAATTATCAGTATTTAAAAAGCAATAACAATAAAACTAAATGTTTTTAACGCATTTGAACAAACTTTATCTAAATACATTTTCCGATATGTTAAAAATTACCGTTGTAGCCTGCAGCCATTCCTGCTACTTCATTTTGTGGGATGTAATAATAAGAAACAATCCCAAGGTCGTATAGAAAATACAGACTGATATGTAAAATGATTCCAAGAACAACCTTAAGACTTTCCCTCCAGGCCGGTTATTGAAAAAAAAAAGTCTTCAGTAATACAAAAATGCCACGAAAAAGGGGAAAAAATGCTACAACGATAATGGTAGATGCCGAAATCAGTTCGCTTCAACCAAAGTAAACCTCTTGGAGCAGAAATGTGTGTGCAAGGTACATTAACAAAAATCATATTCAAATGACAATAGCAACCTAACCGAATAGGCCTTAGACTTCATAATCCACACTTGGTGACACTCAGTTCGTCGTTAATGATCTGTCCTTTTTTGACTTAAGAAAAAAAAAAACACGAAAAAAAAACTACCTCTCTAAAAATGCTGTTAAATGCATTTGATTTCTAGGCTGCAAACAGCTACGGTAATTGTAAATTTTAAACGAAAATGCTGATCCTGAACTCTCCGTCCATCTTCAGCCAAGCCATCTTCCCCTTTCCAATACCTGATGTCAAGAGCAGCGGTTTTCTTTCCCAGTATTGCAGATATGTTTCCGTAAATGACTAAATCAAAAACATTATTTTGATAGCGTCCGTTTCCATTTGCGCACTCTATGACAATCTGCGAGGTAATTTCCCAAATCGTTAGCGTGGAATAACAAGGAAAATTTGTCTATTTTTATAGCTGGTAATTACGGTTTTCCAGCTTTTTACTTCTATACTTCTTCAACATCGACTAAGTTGGTTTAATTGCATTTAGCATTGCCTTATGGCAAAAGTCTTTACGGTGTTTACAAAAAAAGAAAAGAAAAAAAAAGCGATCTCGTCGCCCATGAAGAGCATCAACTGTCTAACTCTTAGAAAGGATAAACGAAGAGGTTACCAGTAAAAACCACTAATGAGATTTCAGTACGAATTAAACACATCATCATCAGCAGCAGTCACTAGATGGAATACTGGATGTTCGCTTCTTAGCGAAGTCCCATCCTTCCATCCGTTATATTTGCCTTCTTCTGAGACAAACTTTTCCGCATCATTCCATTAATTCCAATCGTTCTCCATTTTTTTTTTTCTTTATTTTCCTTATTACCTTGTCGCATTCTTTTCTTTTCTTTATTGTTTCATTTCTAATTAAGTATAACCCCTATGTCTGATATCCCTTTGACCGAAATTAATGTGTTATTGTTTTATTGAAGTGAGAGGACTCTTAATCTACTTAATGGCAATTATCGCTACTCGCGGGCAGCAGCATCTATTCATCACGTGACAGTACCACCGAACATCACAGTAAGCGAGTACAGGAAGCATAATCTGTATTTATACAATAGAAATTATAATGATACAAAGCACGCACAGTAAAAAGTCAAAATTATAAAAAAGCATATCGCACCAAATATAATTACAATAACATCTTCAATCACAGAGAATATGATAATTACAATGAAAACAATGTGACACGGCAAGTTCAGCAGAGCCGATTATAATGTTGACAAATAATAATCCATTATTAGGAATAAAATTATATCATTAGCGACATCAAAATAAAGGTCAGACGGCATGCTATTGCATATGTACATTGCAAGTAGATCACGATAGCGCAATGACATGGCTGGCACTACCACCACCAGTACTTAGGAGTTATCTTAGATAATAACCTATCCTTCATACCTCACCTGAAACACATAAGAATGAAAATAAGAAGATACTCAGCCCTAGTGGCTAGGATTACGAGGAAGGATTGGGGACTGAAAAAACGAACCCTAATGCTATATTATAAGTCAACCTTCATTCCAGCAATAATCTACGCAGCTGCAGTATGGTACACCAAAACATCACTGGTAACCAACAAGAAAATCCTGGATATGACACATAGGACCATCCTATTGACAACCACACGAGCTTGCCGCACGGTAAGCACACCTGCACTGCAGGTGCTTGCTGGCGCGCTACCCCTGGATTTAGAAGCTGTGAAAGCAGGACTGCTCTACTTGCACTCAAAGGGAGTGGCCGCAAATCATCAGGACTTCACAATCAACCCAGCAAGCAGTCAAAAAACGGAAAGAGCCCGACTACAGACCTACCTCCTTCAGGAGTGGCAGCAAAGATGGACAGAGACGACAAAGGGCGAGATCACTCGTAAATTCTTTCCAGAACTGAACAAAATATACCCAAGGCAACCGGGTTGGTTCTTCCCGGGCTTGCACCTGACCTCATTACTCACAGGACATGGACCCTTCAACCAGAAACTGTTCAGCTTCTGCCTCGTCGATGACCCAAATTGCACGTGCGGGGAGGTCGAAAGCTGGGACCACCTGCTTTACGACTGCCCACAATACGAAGACCTCAGATGCACCCTCATCACGAAAATCCATTACCTCCCCAAAGGACTTGAACATCACTTCATTGACACGGAAGAGGAGTACCGAGCGCTCTCCCAGTATGCACAGGACCTCTTCACAAGGAGAAGGGTGTTAATTGCTATACATCGAGACTGATAGTACAGTAACATAAATCGCATAAGACAGAGACAATTCCTGGAAAAGAAAACTGTGGAAGAAAAGAAAATGAACGGAAAAGAAAGGAATAAAGAAAATAAGGAAAAAAGAAGAAGAAAAGAGAATCAACGGAGAAAAAAAAAAAAAAAAAAAAAAAAAAAGGGGGGACAGGGATTGCCTCATGAGTGTCCCAATCTGAATCAAGTGGACAAGAATAGAGACAACAAACTGCAGCCTAGCTCCCAAAGCCTCACGGCAGCCTGAAGAGGGCACCCTAGCCCCCTTCACCTTTAAACCCTACTCCCCCGGGGAGACGATTCTCTCGTCGCCCCCCCCCTCATTTCCACTCTGGTGGGGCATGGGCATGCCACACTAAACTTGGGGCTGTCTTCCCTATTGGCTCCATATTTCTGTCTTTCTCCCCCCAGACTTCAGCCTTCCCCCCCTCTCTATCTTCACGCTAGCGAAGTCCCACACACCTAAATTTAAATACATCCAAAATATCTTCACCCACGTTCTGGCCCAATTCAAGCGACGTCAACCCCACGATTGACGTTGGCACATGTATGCACGTTGTGTGTACATATATGTGCTTGTATACATGCATATATGCATGCAATATAAATACATTCTTTTTTTTTTTTTTTTTTTTTTCTTATTATCCTTTTATTTATTTATCCTTTTATTATTATTTTATTTCTTTATTTATTTTATTTTCTTTTATTTATTTATTTATTATTATTATTATTTTTTTTATTATTATTATTATTATTTATTTTTTTTTATTTATTTATTTATTTTATTTATTTATTTATTTTTTTTTTTTTTTTTTAGGTCCTAGCCACTGAAATCTCAGGAAATTAGGTGGCAGGACCTGCCAGAGTAACTTAAGTCTACTGGGTTCCTGGTCTGCCTCCACGGGGCTAAGGTGGGGCAACGTTGGGCCTCAGCAGGGGTCCAGCGGCTAAACGACCAGATGAACAACGGTACACGGCACTACACATATACAATATCCATACACTTTTAAATCTCTGGCATTTCCAGTGAACTGGTACACCCACAATGAAAACTACGCGGAGATGGGGGGAACCCCTGGTGCCGTCTGACACTAAATACACCTTACACCTTACCTCACCTTACCACCACCAGGGTATCACGATGTTATATCTGTTAAAGGATAAATCGCACTCATTTCATGTTATCGCAGTAGGCCGTTTTAACCTTCTTAAAGCCAGTCTTCAAATAACTAAACAAAACGCTTAACTTGCATTTTATCCTAGTATGCTGACGTCATTTTATGTTACGCTTAATTTGCAGTCTTGTTTGTTTTAATTACGATTAATTTTCTTTTCTGATATTTTGTTTTTGATGGTCATTTTGTAGCTGAACTTTGTATTTCTGTGCTTGATCACTTGTATAGTTAATGTTTTGTAATATTCCTCTGGTTATCTATGCATGGAATCACAAATGTATACGATTTAACTTATTAAAGAATTTTATTATTATTATTATTACATTGTCATGGTCAAATATCATATTGGCACATAAGATGCATTTAGATCTCGTTTACTAACACAAATAAATCTGCAACTATAATGAACCTCTTTCATTTTGATTGCTAATTAACTTTTCCATAATAAACTAAATAATAATTTGATATTATAAAATTGCCAAATTTTCGTAATTTACCAAATTACCAATAGGTCAATTGGCCCTGGTCCTGATGGGTTTGCACGGTTGGCACCTAATAAGACATTACTCTGTCATGTTGGGTCATGTCTTACAGACACCGATTTTTATTTGGGCTGAAGGACAATAGGCAATTATGCATAGAGGGAAGTAATTCTTTGTTCTTTGTGTGGATTCATTAGACTCGACCGTTTGGAAGAGATGCTAGAGATCAGCCATTCTCTGTTGGTTGCGTAATAATGGTTAAGATAAGCTGAAAATGCCTATCATAGGGCTAACAGTTTTATTTTGTTCACTCATAGCGGTAGCTAATAGTAGCAACTGATTTTATTCAGTTCACGAATAAACTACACTGAAATCTAAGGGATCGTCATCAATTAGAACGTCAGTTTGTACTAGAAGAAAATCTTTATTGTACAGTAAAGATACAGATACAATAATGTGCCCGCCACAGCCAGGAGGCCAGGGGCTTGACAATGATATAGGGTGATATTAAAATATGTACAAAATTTGTACAGTATAAAAATTTGTACAGTATAAAAGATTACATAACAATTAAAAACGTAGCATTAGCCATTCAATAGATATGAGTATGTACATAGTTGTGAGGCAGACAGTACACCAAGGTATGTACACGTTCATATGTACAAAGCACATATTTAAGCATATTCACACAAGTCAGAATATTTCACAGTGCCAAATTGATGTTCGGTATTGCATTTTCTTGTGAGACAGTTCGTCGATTTGCCTGCGACGTGCCGTTATGCGCCTCATAGGAGATAGCAGATGGAGATATCAGTATGAGTCGACATCAGGGGGTAAACAAAAGGGGAACAAGTTCGGCCAACGAGCGCCTGTAATTGCGATCAGAAGCGAATTTCTGCAGGTCAACTCCGATCATTAGCAGGGCTTGTACTGTAGGAAGTACTTGTCCAGGTAGGAATCTGTCACTGATCTTCAGCCTGTTCCGTTGTAGCTGAAGAAGAGGGGTGGCTCGTAAGGAAGGAAGTGGAACATGCCACTGGCATATATCCCAGAAGTCAGGGGAGTTGATTCTGCCAACCAGCATTTTGACTGTGGTCACAGTTCTCCTCATGCGGATTATTTGAGGCAGCCGCGGGATTTGGAGTTGGTCGGCCATGCTGGTGGTCCTCTGCTGAGGGGGAGTCGATGTTTGTGGGTTGCCCACTTCAATATCCAGTATTCACTGGCGAAGATGGGCTTCATGAGAGAAGGTACTGCGGATGCCCATATTTCAGAGGCATACAGAAAGGTAGGATACACAATGGTTTCCAGATATCTGATAGTGATTCTTGCCTCTGTGTTATGAAGAAGATGTTGACGGGCAATCCAGCGCATTCGGTTGATCTTGCGTAGAACACATTCGATGTGACAGTTGAACCTAATGTTTGGGTCGAAGGTTACACCGAGATCTTTGTGTTTAGTAACACTTGGAATAACTGCACCCTGCAGTGAGGGTTGTATGGATGTGGGACACTTCTTCAGAGAAAAAACCATAATAACGGATTTTTGGGGGTTCAGTTTGAGACCGAAATGGTTGAGATGGCTAGAGAAAGCTGTGATCTTATTACAGATTTCCGATGTGATCACTCCCCTGTCGGCTGATGGTGGTATTTCCGTTAGGAAATTTATATCGTCGGCGTAGGTAATGACATCATCTCTGTTACACACAAACGGAATAAGGAGGGCGGTAAAAAGTAACCCCGATAAAACGAACGCCACCTTGCGGCACACCAGCATTGATGGATCGGGTATAGCAGAGCTTACGATGAGTGAGGTACACTGTTCTATTCCGGAGGAGCGAGTGCAGAAAAGCGAAAACGTCACCTTTGATCCGAAAGAAATTGGTTAGGAGATTCAGAAGGGCTGAGATGTTGAGGTTATCAAAAGCAGCTTCAATATCGGCATAAACAACCGCCATTTCTGATTTGGCCTCAAATGCATTTAAAATTTCCGTTTGGACTGCCAGAAGGTTGGAGACAGTTGATCTATTAGGGAGAACATAATGGAGTTGTTTTGATGATTGTGGAAGAAGATGGCGTGTTATATGCGGAAGAAGGACTTTTTCCAGTAGCTTTAGGAGCGTGGATGCAGTGGAAATCGGTCTATAGTGCTTCGGCTGGCTTGGTAGTTGAACTTTAGGTAGTGGGGCAAGACTGTATTTGCTCCAGGATGCAGGAAACACTCTATGAGAGAGGATGGAGTTGAACAAGTAGAGCAGAGGATCAAGGATATATGGACTGAGGCACTTTACGATGAAATGCGGGACTTTATCGATGCCAGCGGTGCATGACGGACGCAGCGAGTTGATGGCTTGACGAAGCTACTGTCGATCGATTTGAATGGAAAACAGCTCATCATCTGGACTAGAAATGGGGTCTGGTTGGTAATCATATGGTTGTGTGATGTTGTCTTGGAATCTGGCTACATAGTTGATCCATTCAACTGGATTGAAATTGGAATCTGGTTCAGAGTTACGGGTATATGGCACTTTGCCTTTGGATAAGGTCTTGTCAGTATATTCATTAATGGCTTGCGATTTCAGTCTGTTAAACAGTGCTCTAGCTTTGGAGTACTGAGTTCGGTCATATGCAGTACCAGACTGTTTCCATTGTTTATGGAGGGACTGTTTGCACTTGAAACTGTAATTTAGCTCCGAAGACCACCAAGCATTAGTTCTAGCGGAGATACTGACCTGTTTAGCTGCTGAGAACATGGTAACAGTGTGCAACCATCTAGTTAATATGTCTAGAGCCAGTTCCGGATCTCCTGATTCGAGAACTTCCCAGGGAATTAATCTTGTTGCATAAAGGCATCTGTTCGGTTGTAGGAAGGTGGGAGAGATGATGATCTTCCTTTTGACGTAGTGGGAGACATTAAAGTTGGGCGTTGGGAGCTGCAATAGGACTACGATGGGTTCATGATCGGATTCAAAGTGAGTTTCGGGTTTAATGTCGACGCTACAGGAACCAGACGATAATATGAGATCCAGGCGATGAAGACCTCTAGTTGGGCCTTCATTTATGATCCTGAGGCCACTAGGTGCAATCTTAGCCATAAATGACTCATGAAGATGTTGGAGATTTGGTGGTAAGTTAAAATCTCCACAGATGAGGTGGATAGCAGTTGTGTGAAGCGTATTTATTAGCCAGGATGCAATATCATTGATTGTCTGAGCATCGGGGGTTGGGGGTGTATATATTGCACCGAGATCTAATAAGCAGGAGTTGATCTTGACCGTTACTATCAATGCTTCGAATAGATTGGATTTGCTGGAGACTACATGTACGAACTCAAGTCTACTGGCATTTATGATAACAGCAACGCCCCCACCACAGGTATGAGAGCGGGAGGTGAAGAAAGATTTGTAACCAGCAGCTTGGGCGGAGGCAATTGATTCTTGTTGTGGTTCCAGCCAGGTTTCAGACATGCAGATGACATCAGCCATTTGGGACAGAAGCATCTGCCCAAGTGTCTCGAGCTTATTCCGAATACTACGAACATTTTGATAAAAAATCTTGAGTGTAAGGTGACACGAGACCTTCAGGAGTGCTGATTCGAGGACATTATTTATTTTCTTTGTTGGCTTTTTAGCACGGTTGGTTACAATAGTTGGTATAAGCTGAGGGTGGATTTCATTGTAGCTGTGGTATTGCAGAGATTGATCAGAGGTTTTGTCATCGGGGTATATATAAGGCTCATCATCGTGTGACCCTGATTCCTGGTTTTGGGGCTTCTGAGAATAGGAATGTCTATCAAACCGTCACGCTTGGGAGCAGTCTTGGTGGGATAGCGCATTAGCCATGGCTAGACGTGGAGTGATATTGGATTTAGGTTCATAGTATGGCCTGAGTAGTGATCCAGACGGCCAGAGAGCAGTCGCTGATATGGAGCTGAAATTCTGTGCATCGCACTCAACTTTGAACGATGTATGCAGGGGCGTTTTCTTAAGAAGTGTGACGGACACAGTAAAGTGCAGCTCATGCATTATGTATGACTCGATATCATCTGGAGTTGTATTTGGGACCAGTCGGGAAACGAATAGACTTCGTCGAAGACGGACAGTTGGTGGATTCATCGCCTGCAGCCTGGAGGTGGCCGAGGTGCCCATTTTAAATGATCGCCTTCTCTTTAGTACATTTGGGGTTCCCATTTTACCCTCTTCAGGGTAGCGAGGCTTACTGCAGTAACTCTGGGCCACAAGCGTAGGAGGAGGTGCAGCTACAACTTCCGCCCAGGATGGTTGTAATGTTAGCAGTGGGGGGCCGCAATTGTGGATTTCAGGTTTCTTCGGCATTGTAGGTTGATACACTCGGCTTGAGTACGAGTAAGGCTCGACGATAGTTTCAGGATTGGGTTTCCATTGCAATGTAGTAGATGGCTTCTGTGATTTGTGGAGTGGGACACTAAGTGGTTTATCTGGATTGGCTGATTCTTCCGTAGGATTGGCAGGATTTCTGGTCTGGTTTTCCTGGCAAGGAAGTTCTTCGGCTATCTGGATCTCGGGGCAATTTAATGTTTGGCCTGAATTCAGTACATTAGTGCTGTAGGATAAGTTATTGTGATCCTGATTAGTAGCGCAGGTCTGAGTCGTAGCGCATTTAATAGCTGGACCACCATCATTACATGTACACAAACTTGGATCTTGAGAAAAGTTATCGGCTATGGAGGATACGTAGTTATTAGTAGTGCGGAGCATACGATGTTTGATATCTTCAAGTATTGATGTTATAATAATTTCAAGTGATTTACGGTTCTTGAAGAGGCACGTGGAGTGGCTAGGAAACAAAGATTCAGCAAGCGAAAAATCAGTTTGTGTAGACACATTAGTAAACATGATAGAAGGTGGGGAGTTCCTTCTTTGGGGATCTGCATGCATTGTTGGCTGTGCATGCGGGATATTGGCGAAGTCTTCTGTTTGAGTTGCTACAGTGGCGACACTGCGATGGTGGGACTTATCCTTTGCGTCTGTTAAGTTAGAGAAGCTAGAGTCTTCATCATCAGGGTCAACCGAACAGGTTGCGGCGTTAGTGATATCACAATGGGAAAAAAGCCGTTCCACGGATCCGGCCCTTATATCTGGGAAGCAGTCAGTTGGGTGAAATGTATCAGCAGCTGAGGTGCTGGAAGTGGGTGATGTATCATTATCATCTGCTAATGGAACTGCGATCGCTTCACCACGTTGATTATCTGTGCAACTGGTAAACTGCTCGCAGGACCTAAATTTTTTCGGCTGGTTGTTCTTGCAAGGAACGCAAGTGAAATTCTTGCGACACGGGGCATTTAATTTATGTAGGGATTTTAGGCCCGAACATGATGCGCAAAGCAAGGCGAAACATAATTTACACGAGACCGCTTCACTGACTTCTTTGTTGCAGCGGCTGCAAACGACAGTAGTCGTCTTTAGTTGATTTTTGGTGTTCCTGGACGGCATTGCAGTATGACGGAAAGCGACAATAATGATTTTAGTAGTTACCCTACCAGGGCGGAAAAACGAAGGCGAAGCAGAACACTTTTTGACAATTGCTATAAAGGGATTAGGCGGTGTTTGTGGTAGCACAACTCCCTAGTTTATTTCAGGCGAAGTCTTTAAAACAGCCGGAGGCAATGACCTAGATACCAAGAGGTGGGAGCACTCACAGTCGTCGAACACTGGTTGTCAATAGCCAACTGCTTTTGTTCTACAGTTGGACAATGGAAGTACTGTATCGTATTGATACAATCAGTCAAGAAATAATATATAATAAAACATTACCTGAGGAAGATGTAGGCGATTTGGCATCATTACCGGACAGATCATCACCAGAGGAATTCTTTAGAACATCTTTCTCGCAAATCAAAACAGTATAACCGCACAAATTAGTAACTTTAATCGGAGCTCATTCGCATGCTGCCACACACTATACGCGCACGCGAAAGATAATACTAAACATTCTCAGTTACCTTCCAATTATATTCTGAATTATCTTCCTTTCTGCACTTATATTTGGTTACAGTATTTTTTCCACTCCTAAGTGCTGAACTAGCAAATCGTCCTGGTAGTGGTATTTCCTTTCAAGATCCCTTTTCTTTAGATTAAAATGAGACATACAGGGTCATCGAAAAAGGTGTCTGTGATTTCCCTTTTTTAATTATCTTCGGAAAAATTTGATCGATTGCTGTGATCGTAGTAGCAAACTGTGGTAACTCACTAAGTTTTATTTGACACCTCAACAATGACCTTGGCTGCGCCGTGAGTGTACGCAGAATGACTCCTACGCGCACTGCTCAGTCAGTGTCAGTAACATGGCCACTGCGCTTTCTGTTGCACGGTCACCATTTTACTGACACTACCCGTCGCCACCGTTAGTATTATTACGGTGGTGGCGTACTAACTGAGGCGGTACGCGTAGGAGTCATTCTGCGCAGACTCACGGCGCATCCAAGGTCATTGATGAGGTGTCAAAAAACTTGGTGAGTTACCACAGTTTCCTGCTACGATCACAACAATCGATCAAATATTTCCTAAGATAATTAAAAGGGAAATCACGGACACCTTTGTCGATAATCTTGTATTCATTCTGAAATACACAGATAGTAACACCACTTACAGTTGAACTGATGGGCTTCAGGAAATACGGTGCATCAAGCACACGATGTGCAGCTGGGTCCCTGATCATCATTAAACCAGAAGATAGATTTTTTTCCAGACTACCATGCACTCTGCAAATGATGAAAGAGTGGTCTTACCATTGTGGATGAAGACTACCTTTATTATTTTTATTTTTTTGAGAAAAATGTTAAGCCTCCAAAGCAGTTTCTTCAAATTATCACAATTCTTTAAAAATAAAATAAAATTAAAGAAACTACGAGTGGTAATTTTTCCTTACGAAGTTTATGAATTAATATATTATGGATTTTCAGATCGGATGTCGCGCTATTGTCCCACTTATCGGCAGTCTGTTATTTAGAAGAATGTAATTAGTTTTTCCCCGTTTACTTGCATCACCCTCTGTCGGAGACCGATGACTATGGACACAAAGCGCTCAAATTTAATCGTATTACAAATAGTCCTTTAATTTTGCCTTTTACTTTCTGGAGGTGGAGGTTAAACAAAATTCCTTACTTAATAAAACATATGACAGACCGAATGGCGTTAAAAATTGCAATGAAGAAGAATAATCTAGTATAAGATTGAAAAATATGCGAAAGTCATTTCTATCTCTTCATTCCAAGAAATGAAAAGGAGAGAAAGAAATATCGACGCATTAAAAATATTTTAAAATATAAGGTCTCTTTAATTTGAATATGAATCTAAAAACACGATCGCGTAGGAAAGTGGATAGCATTTCTTCAATCACGGAATTCAAACAGACTAAATAAGTAGAGGTTATTCTATGACGAGCAAAGGGAGGCGGCCCGAAGAACTTCATTTCATTATCCAGCTTCAGCAAACATCCGTTTTGTGCTGTAGTTATTCTACCCTAAGGGATTTTGCGGTACAATCTGTGGGAAATTTCTTGTGCTACTTCAGAATTACGGAATTCTAATCTTACTTAGTAAGAAACATTAATTAGTACTCTAAGTTTCATGAGAGTTCAAATTTCTAGTTACTTAAAAAAAAAATCTTTAAAAAATGTGCCTTATTTCATTTCAGAGAGAGGTTATAAAAAATGCCGAAAGCAGATATTTATTTGCTCAATTTGTTGTACAATTTAGAGTTTTTAACAATACAAACTAGGGCTTGTTTAGAGAAGAACATCTTGCCCCAAGTGTCTTTAATCATTAACGTACTGCGGAGGTTTTCCTGCTCTTGTCTCTGAGTGCTAAGATGTGTAGGTGCATTTTTATTTCTGTTGTCATTAAAGGCACTTCATTTTGTTTCATCTCATTTTTTACCTTCCCCCCCCCCCTCTCTCTCTCTTTACATACACCCAGTTTTCTTAGCAGTTAATTTTTTTCATGGATGCAAATATACTTTTATTTTAATTTACATCACTTGAATAAACTCTTCCTCAGTTTACATTCGAGACGCGGAAAACATTCTTTCTGGATTATGAAATATTTTCAGTCAATGAAGGAGTTAAAAAATAAAAAGAAAACAATTTGTTAGATATCAGATTCGCCATTCGCCAGTATTTGTAGATCACACGTTGCTAGCCTAACAAATGACTTAAAATATATTCTTAGAGAAGCTTGCTTTGGAAATCGAAGGGGAAAGGGGTAATCTTGTAAGTTCTTTCATAACTCGTAGAGAGCAGCATGATATGAGTTTGAAGGGAGACCATACCCTGTCCTTCGGTGTTGCAGGCAATTTGAAGGCCAAGTTTTTTAAAGTTTCATGGAAAGAGAAGCTCCTGGTGCATCTGGGTCCCACCACTGCCTCTTCCAGATGAGTGGCCCTGATGGGATCTTCCATTACCCCCTCCATACCACGAGGAGGTAGGCCGGGTGTAGATAAAGTCTCTGGCTGGGGGAAACGTGGACGTTGCAGGAGGGACCTAAAAAAAAACTGTGGAAGTTTTGATTTTAACAATGTAAACTTGTTTACAGAAGAACATCTTGCACCAAGTGTCTTTAATCATTAACTATATAATATCGGTGTAAATACACCATAGTTAACCCATATATTTGAGCTACGATTGTAGCGTAGAAGGCATCGTTTAAATTGTATCTCATAATGTGGTTGCCTTCACAACAAGATAGCTATTATTGAATTACTTCAAATAAATAACGCTTCTCTAGTAGAGAAGACTACTGTTATTTATTTTCAGCGTACCACCACCCACCACAATTTAAACGATGCCTTCTACGCTACAATCGTAGCTCAAATATATGGGTTAACTATGGTGTATTTACACCGATATTATATAGTTAATTATCAAAACCCATAAGGATTATGCCTAGTGCATTTAATTTTCAAATACATTACCACCACACCCTTCTGGCATCTCTCATAATGTGGATATAACTTCGCAACTGAGATGGCATATTGTATTACCTACCCGCCCACTGATGACGAAGCCAAAAAGCTTCGAAACGATCGTCTGGGTGGTGGTACGCTGAAAATAAATAACAGTAGTCTTCTCTACTAGAGAAGCGTTATTTATTTGAAGTAATTCAATAATAGCTATCTTGTTGTGAAGGCAACCACATTATGAGATACAATTTAAACGATGCCTTCTACGCTACAATCGTAGCTCAAATATATGGGTTAACTATGGTGTATTTACACCGATATTATATAGTTAATTATCAAAACCCATAAGGATTATGCCTAGTGCATTTAATTTTCAAATACATTAATCATTAACGTACTGCGGAGGTGGGTTAATGATAGTTCGAGTAGTGGTGAAAAAAGGAATAAAGATAAAAGAAAAAAAAAGATAAAGAAAAGACAAAGGAAAAAAAAAGAAGAAAAATAAAAGAAAAAAAAGAAGGAAAAAAAAGCATAAAGACAAAAATAAAATAAAAAAGGAGAAGAAAAATAAAAGCATCAAGTAAAAAAATAAAATAAAGATAAAAATGTATTATTTTCTTTTTTCTAAATTTCTGCATTCCTCCGATTTAATTCTCCAAAATATTTAAATTCTGATCTGTATGAAACACCGAATTGTCTTTTACCAAATTGTCATGCAAGGAATTGTCGCATACAATACAACGAACTGTCATACACTAAACATTCGTTGTCGTACAACGAGTTGTCGAAAAGTACAACACATCCTGCTCCGGTAGGATGTGTTGTACCGTTCTAATTATACCGTTGAAATCCATTCAAAAATTAATGCAATAATTAATTTCCTTGTCATGCACCGAATTGCAATCTTGAGAATACAGGTAACTGGAGGAGTATGATTAATTCATATACGTCTTCTACAGACGAAAAATCATATAGGGACGGTTCATCAGAATTGAAAGAATAATAGTTTTGAGAAGACGACGAAAGAACCTACTGAAGAGGACTGTGTATGAAAGAAATTGACTTTTATGGACTCTGAAGTTAATAATGGTGAGGCTAGGTTGGCGGATGGAGCCTCTTTAGAAGAATAATCTTTGAGAGATATTGATCACCTGGTTGATGTTCCTCACTATTCAAAATTTAACACTGTTAAAGCGAAGCGGAACAGAGTCTTCAAAGGTTCCAGACGTTGGAGTGAAAGTGAATGCTGTGTTGATTTGAAAAAAGTTGCTGTGTTGATTTGAAAAAGTGAATGCTGTGTTGGAGTGAAAGTGAATGCTGTGTTGTTTCATTCATTGTGTACGGATACAGAGCTATTCTGAGTAAGGAGATGAAACCGAGAGTGAGGGATGAAAAGGTTTTAAGTGATGAAAAGATGAGTTTCTTGAAGCATGAGATTTGGGTGCCGTAAAATTTAGAGATATCCTGTCACGAATTCACATGGATGTGATGAATATATTGACGACAGTGGGTTTGGACGATGAAAACTGTGTTTTGGCTGCAGTTAGGGATAGGTGCAACTTGTTGATGGGCTTTGCCTTTAGAATGTTTCCAGAAGGAAAAACTCATAAGGTATGTTCGTGTCGGACGGCACCTGGGATTTCTCCCATCTCCGCAAGGAACAACTCAGCTGAAGTTCAGTGCACAACTAGGACTACTGCTGAGGGCTGTGAGTATAATGATGACTGAGCTGTGAGGAGGATAATGATAACCGCCAGTCTGACCCCAGTAATAAGAACAAGAAAATTTACATTGGAACGCGAACAAGCTGAAGATACAAAATGTACGGGTGATCTGGTGGATGGTAATTGTTATAACATGCAAAGTGTTTTGTTAAAAACTTCTGCACAAGCAACCCAGGTAGATCAAGTAAAGGTACAGAGTAATGACAGCTTGCAATGTGGTACTTTAGGAGGGCAGAGCCAAGCGTCGACTAGGAGTATGCATAGAGAAGTGAGCTATTCATCTCAGGCTGCGAAGAATCTTGAGAATATAGGTACATCTCTATATTCTTCCCCCCATAAGTGATGGGGAAAATAGTGAAGGCACAAAGAATGATACCATGTTGAAATCAAGGATGATCCGTCTGAAGCGTTTGCAACGGGATTTGGAGCGTATGAAGCAGATAAGTAGATCTTGCAGGATATTGAGTGTGTTCCACAGAAAGGTGAGCATAATGGATTAGCTGCCATGCCAAAGAGAGTTGTGAGGGCTGTGAGGATAATTGTCTGTTAAATACGGGACCTCGTCGCTTCGAGATAATATTAGTACAGCAGACATGTTTTCGAATTGGGACTGGAAGGGCTGTGAAATTTCAACTGAATTGAAACGTGAAGATAACAGATGCGAAACATTGAGTACATCTTCCAGCAATAATGATGACTGCGTACGAGTGCATGGCAATGCTGTGATATTGGATGGCAATACTTGTTTAATCGGGGCGAAATATTTTCAACATATTCTACCTGAGGATCGTGGTTTGGCCCTCAGTTCGTTTAAGGTAAGACAGATGAAGGACTGCTGAAGAAGGAAATTGATTATGGAACTTGGCACGCCTAAGGATGTTAACTTGATTGAAAGTAACGTACGACTAAAGGACCTGGGAATTACTGTGATGAGAGCTTCAAGATTAAAGCCAAGAATCATCATATTTGATGTTATAAAAGAAATACAAGAAAAGGTTTTGTTGAAGCAGTTATATTAAATTTATCAGGGTTTGATATTGGGAAGGACACGTTTTTGAAAGAGTGTACGGTTTCCTTTTCGAGAGTCAATAAGTAGGACGAGAGTAGGAATTGGATCAGGGACGTTAGTCACAGAATGCAAGAATATTTTGAATGTTCGAATTGTGCTTTTATTGGATATGACGCTTATCGTTTTTAAAGATATTACCTGACCACGATCTATTATCGGTGTCTAAGGTAAGGACACTGCTGGACGTTGCTACTGACAACAGAAAGTTTGTTCGCTTTGTGCAAGACGTGGGCATAACTATATTGATTCCTCTTATAGGGATACGAACCGATTTGTGCAAATTGTTTAGCAGCAAATCGTTGAGACTTTTTTTTATTATTATTTAAACACCAAACACTAGAGGTATTAGAACCTATAGTACTTAGTACCGTGCTTGGGTTGGAGGTTGATAAGACGAAAGAAGATATTTGTTGACGTTGGACTTGAACTTCTGTAGACTTTAATTTTCAGGAAATACGTATGAAGGAAGGTTGTTCCAGAAAATGGCAGTTGAATGAATAAACGAGGAAGATGAAAAGTTGGTTCTGTGAGTTTGAGGTTGGACAGTAAATGGATGTTAGCTGGTGGTGGCACGTGTTCGGACTGTTTTGAAAGAGAGAGCGGGAATTATAGAAGATAATTCAGAATAACAGTGCCCATGGACATATCTGTAGAAAACGCATGCATCAGAAATAGTACGTCTGAGGCAGCGAGTGGAGAGACTCTTTACAGATGAATCATTAATTAACCTAAATTTCCTCTTCTGAATGGAATCAAGAAGCCCGAGAGAGGTTTTGGGGGCACCACCCCAGATGTGGGAACAATATTCATTGGTAGGGTGGATTTGCGATTTGTACAGAGAGATAGTGAACAGCTGTTTGGAAGAAAAGTAACGCCAAAAGAGAAAGAGAAAACCAAATATTTTAGATGCAGAGGAAGTAATATTTGTAATGTGCTTATGTCAAGAGAGATTAGAAGTCAGGGTAATCTCCAAAAGAGATATATCATTTTGCCTAGAAATCGGAGTGTCACCAAAGATAAGCATAGAAGCAGAAGAATCCTTTTTGCAAGATACAAGACAAGACTGAGTTTTAGAAGGATTGAAATCAACTAAGTTGTCTTTGGAGATCAGCATTTAAAGAATTGGTAGCACATTTTCGAGAAGTAGAAGCTAATTGAGCAGAATAAGGTTTCTCAAAACAGAAAGTGGAATGCAATGTGCTATCATCGGCAAAACTATGGATAGGATTTCCAGTCAATGGAAGAAGGTCATTAATATACAATAGGAAAAGAGTGGGGGAAAGAACTGAACCTTGAGGGACACCGGCATTAGCGGAAAAGTAAGAAGACAGAGAGCCATCTATCTTCACTCTCAGTGAGCAATCAGAGAGAAAACTGGGTAACCAATTACAAAAAAAAGGTTGGCAAACCATAAGATGGAAGCTTGTTTAGAAGACCTTTATTCCAAACACGATCGAAAGCCTTTCAGATGTCAAGAGCAACTACTTGTGTTTCACTGAACTTTTCCATTGAATTAGTCCATAAATGGGTAACATAAGCCAGAATATCACCAGTGGATCGACACTGACGGAATCCATACTGGCGATCGTTGATCAGACGGAAGGTTTCTAGGTATTTTAAGAGTTGGCGGTTAATTGATTTCTCAATTACTTTAGAAAGAGTAGAAGTAATTGCAATGGACGATAATTAAATGGGAGGGATTTGTCACCCTTTTTAAGAACTGGATGGATATGAGCAAATTTACAAGCAGAAGGAAAAACACCTTTGGAAAAAGAAAGTGAAACAAGTAATATGAAAAAAAAAATTTTAAAGTCAATTCCTACTTAGGTCAACAAAGAAAAATTTTATTTTAGTTACTTTTTATTAAATAATTACAATTAATATAAATATGTATATACATATGACAGAATCACAATATTAAGTGTCAAAATAGAAAGCGAATTTCCTTGCAATTTTCCATTTTCCTTTCTATATATGGTGTTGGACTGTTATTTTTATTCACATGTTTCATTTTCCATTTTGTTCCCTCCTTGCTCAGACTAGAACCCAGAATGAAAAAAGAATCTGAAAAAGAATTTTTTTTCCAGCGATCTACACGCTTCGCCACTGACGGTATTTATTCCTAAATTTATATCCTGCTAAATATCTTATATAAGAGAATTTTTTTTCTCCCATATAAAACTAAAATTAATTAATTAAATTTAATTAATGAATTAATATTTGAAAAAAACTGTATTAACATCAAGTGTCATCCACTACAAGTTTAAAAAAAAATTATTTGAACTTGAGTGGATGAATAAAAAGTATTTTATTAACGATTGAAAATTTGAACAAGATATATAAATATATATAGGGAGAGTGTGAACTAATAGTAGGAATTGAAAAAAGGCGGCAAAGAATAGGAGTAAGTTCAGGAGCACAGGTTTTGAGAACAAGTGGAGAAATACCATAGGGACCTAGAGCTTTCTTAGCATCAAGATTCTTCAAAATCCTTCTGACATCCTTTTGACCGAAGACCACAGGAGGCATTGAATGGAGCGTGTTGGGAATGGTGGGAGGTGTTTCACCAAGGTCATTAATACACGAGTTCAAAGAAAAATAGGACGCTAGCAGGTCAGCTTTATCCTTGGCTGAAGTGACAACAGAACCATCTGGTTTGGACAGAGGTGGGAGTAGAGATGGGCAAAAGTTGAGGCCAATAGCTTTGGCAAGAGACCAGAATGGTCGGCTACCATTAGGGCAAGAAGCAAGTTTTCTACTCTTAGCCTGTTCAAAACCTATTTTGGACTGATTAATAACTGCTTTACAATTGTTGCGAGCTTTGGAGTAGGCAGAAAATGAAACTGAAGAATTAGAAACAAGCCAATTACAATATGCAAGTTCGTCTCTCAGTTGAACAGCCTTAGCACATTTATTGGAAAAGTAAGGTTTAAATAAAGGACGAGATTTTAAAGTGGAGTGTGGAATAAAGGATTCCATTCCTGCAAGAATAATTTCACTGACACGATCTGAGCAAACGTTGACATCAGAAGTTTTGAAACAATAATCCGACTAAGGAAAAGAAATCTCGCAGGTCATCCCATTTTGCATTCTTGTAATGCCAAACAATACGAGGTTGGGAATAGCCATGAGATAAAGACTCCATTGGAGAAGAAACAATCACCAAGTTGTGATCCGATGTGCCTAAAGGACCTCTCACTTCAACCTTGTACTTAGAAGGGTTGTTTGTGAGAAAAAGATCAAGCGTCTTGGCTGTATGGTTATGATTGTCCGGTATTCCTGTAGGTAAATGAACAATCTGTGCAAGGTCAATAGTAAATGCAAAAGCCTCAGCATCTCGACCAGCTGGGTCGGTGTGACTAGAAAACGGAAGCCAGCTGGAGTTATGAACATTAAAATCACCAAGGAAAATTACCTCACTGTTAGGAAAGTTGGACTGGAGAAAGTCAAGTTGCAAAGAGAGGAAGTTAAAGAGTTCCAAGTGATTAGTGGAGTTAGGACAACTGATGAATTTGACACAATGAGCCAGTGAAGATCGAAAAGAGGAGATTCCAAATTACCAAGTCTCTGACAGGAAATATCGGAACGGATATATGCACAAGTACCACATTTGAGGCGAAAGGAATCATACAGGGAATAATTTGGGCAATTCAGATGAGCAGTAGTTGAATCAACCGATAACTGAGATTCTGTCAGAAAACGTACATGTGGTTTGGCAGACTGCAAGTGGAAATGGACATCGTTGAGATCAGAATTGAGACCACGTATATTTGTGATTTTTTTTTTTTTTTTTTTTTTTTTTTGATTTGGTAGTTGTTGGCGCATCGGCTTCTGTGGCCATATTGCACCTCCCAAGGTTTTTGCAGTACTTTGATCCAAGCCCGAGGCGAGAATCGAACCCGCGACCTTTGGGTTGCCGGGGCAGGTACTTTACCCACTCGGCTAGCCCGGTCGGCTTGTATATTTGTGAAATGAATTAGGAAGTGTTTGGGAGGATTAGATCTTTTCGCAGATAAACGTACTCTATTAGTTTGACAATTCGTGGTGTATTCAATAGTAACAAAAAGTGGGTGGGACATGTTGTATGAAGTAATGAATTTTTTGGATATGGCGTATACATGGTTAGAATATATTATTATTATTATTAACAGCTACAAAACAGCAAACAAACGTGCCTGAGGGTGCAGCTACAAAGCATTATTACACAGCTTCAAAGCAGAAGCTTGGAGTATACATTTCCAAAGTAAATAGAGAAGTAAATGTACATAAGAAGATTAGTGAATTGAAATTTACAGATAGAATTAAACTAAATAAATAAAAATACGACTCATCTGTCCTACTTAAGTTAACAGGTAAGAGTAAGCCAGAGCACTGGTATTTCTTCACACACATTACACAATCAGAGTCTTAGAACTTGCAAGAAGAGTCCATTTTAGGTCAGGTAACGGATGAGGTTAGCAATTTCAGTTGCCTCTTGAAGTGTCCGGGGATATAAATATCTCCATATTTGCTTTGTTCATTGATCTTGCAGTCCTGTTGTAGAAGTTGTAGTATCCATAATTTGTTCTCGCATAGGATGGTTTCTTAAGTGTTGAAATTTATTTGTGAGCGTTGAAATTTATTTGTGAGACGAGATGAGGGCAATTCAGGGTACCATTTAACAGCTTGAAATGGTGGATATCCAGATCCTTGAAATAATGTGGCCTTGACAATGCCCCCGCATACACACTACTCGGACTCCCTCCAGTCACTATCTGGGAGAGTAGAGGTAACAAGATTATACACTAGCTGATCCGAAAGCCTCCTAGAGAGTTACCAATAGGTTCGGTCCGGTGTACTAACTAGCGGCCGCCTGCGAACACCGTTTTAGAGCTGTGCTCTCGAAATGTAAGGAAGATTGGATCTCGCCACGATGTTCATCATAACCTCAAAAGTCATGAGGATGACTTTTGAGGTTATGATGGGGAAGGGTTGACCGGAACTTAGCTCTGGAGACTAAGCATGGGTTCTACCACTTCAAGCCTCCAATAAGCAAAGCGGTGGTATTGCACCGGTTGATGAGTCATCTACCACCTAGTATTGCCTGGTAACACAGAGGGACGGTATTCCTCCATGTAGTGTGGGCGCCACAGCACGGCCCCTGCTTACATTGGTTCACAGCTGGGTGGTCACCCACCGTGTGCTTGTGCATGGAGGTTATACCCAGGATTACTAACAGATCCACCATTGTGAAGGTGCAAGCAGACGATCTGGCTGTCACAGACCGTCCGGACTTCGCCGAAATTGGGTCCACTTGAGTTGAGTGTCACCCGAAGATTAGTTCCATCAGAGTTTTAGACTCCCGGGTAGCAAGTACAGCTTGTCTGGCATATCTGAGAGAATGTTTGTGACAACGTCAAGGACCTCATTTTGTCCAGAGCTCTACTACTTATCCTTCATTTAGGAAAGCTCTGCAGTTTGTTATGGACAAGACAGATTATGGTAGTCTTTTCTGAAATTGGATTAAATTATGCACTGATGTGTTGGATTGGAACTTTGTTTTCCGTTTATATTTCTTCTTCTCTTTATTTTGGTTTCTTTCCTGTCTTGTTTTATATTAGTACGTTCTCTTCTTCTTTTTTCGTTTTACTCTGCGTATATTGCACTACCCTAGTGTTTTCTGATTATGTGTGCTGGGTAGATGGGCACGAAGTTACCTGTGCTATATTTTCTGTTTTCTCTCCTCTCTTCTTTACTTTGATTCTTTCCTGTCCTAGCTCGCGCGCTTCTTATTCTCTTCAGCATCCACACTACTGAAGTATATATATAGTACATGGTTAAAGAGTTAGAACTTCGGGTGCTAGATAGTAGATCCCTGGACCGGCTCCATGTGCCAGAGATAGTAACTAGTCTTTTCCAGCATGCTGGAATGGACTAAGAGAAGACCAGTCATACAACACAAACAGTAACCCAACACTACATTACGGTACATATACACAACTACATTGATTGGTCTTTATCTATACAGTATCTACACATAACGCGGAGTTTCCACAGTTTGGCTTAAATAAATAAATAAATAAATTAAAAAAAACTCTCCATTGCCACGTGTCCAATGAATCCACTAATCCTGAAAAAATGTCCTATTCAGGGTACTGTACTGAGTGCGATCAGTGTGTGAAAATGGGGAATGACTGTGAAATGGTCTATCAGTGTTAACTGTTCTACCCTGAATACGTATATATATATATATATATATATACACACACACTTTGCTGCCACTTTATTAGATACTCCTCTGCTGTGCCCACAAATGGTTTTTCCCACGACGTTGCAAGTCACATGACTACAGTTGTGGATATAAATGCAGTAGAACAACCTTTCTAGTATCAGTTAAGCATACAAACTGTAGCAAGAATGGAGAAAATGAGTGAGCTAACGACTTCGAACGTGGCATGGTAGTAGGTGCAAGACGTGCTGGACAAAGCATCTCTGAAACAGCAGTTCTCCTGAACTTATCACGCACCACAGTTTCAAGGGTGTATCGAGAATGGTGCAATGAACAGAAAACATCCTCTCAACGGCACTCCTGTGGAAGAAAATCGCTTGTTGATGAGAGAGGTCAAGCAAAAGAGGTCAAGAGGTCAAGAGAATTGTGCAAGCAAACAGACGGGCCACAATGTCGCACATCACGTCAGAATACAACCTTGGTGCGCAGAACAAAATATAGCAACGCACCACTAGTTGCACTTTGTCGCGAATGGGCTACAAGAGCCGACGGCCACATTGCATACCTTTGTTATCAATGAAGAACAAGAGAGCACGCCTCCAGTGGGCACATCAACACTAGCACTGGACTATCGAGGATTGGAAAACAGTTGCTTGGTCTAACGAGTCGAAGTTCCTCGTGCATCATGTTGATGGAAGGCTCAGAATTTGGCGAAAACAACATGAATCCACGGACCCGTCATGTCTGACGACTACTGTGCAAGGTGGTGGGGGAGACAGTGTTATGGTGTGGGGAATGTTTTCTTGGCACACGTTGGGTCTATTGATACCCACAGATTCACGTCCGAATGCCACATCGTACCTAAACATAGTTGCTGACCAAGTGCATCCGTTCATGTTGACATTTTATCCTCAGTCAGATGGTTACTTCTAGCAGGATAATGCGCCGGTGCAGAAAGCCCGAATCACTATGGAATGGTTCCAAGGACATGGCAATGCCTTTTCTTTGCTGCAGTGGCCCTTTGTGCTGCAGTTGGAATGCGCTGGAAAGGACTGTTCGCTGCAGGCTAACACCTCCGTGGAATCTCCAGGAACTGCATGACACACTCATTTCTGCATGGTACTCCATTCCTGCACAACGTTTTCAGCATCTTGTTTAATCCATGCCCAGACGAATTCAGGCTGTTGTGAATGCTAAAGGAGGCTCAACACGCTACTAGGTAGGTGTACTCAGTAAAGTGGCAGCACAGTGTATATATATTTTATTATTATTATTACATATATATATATAATAAAATTAAATCTAATATTCTTGCAGGGTAAGTTGCATACATGGTCAGTGAATGTTAAGTCGCCTGTGTAAACCATGCGGTGGCAGAATGAATTTGTGATTAGTATAAAATTAAAAAATGTGGTGTCTTGGTGGTTGTTATATTTAAGTAGCACATGTGTCCTGCTCTTTATACGATGATGGATGTAAGACGATAAACATGTCAGAGAGTGTTGTGTTATGTGCTGTTATTCAGTCTGCTCGTAAATATGTATATTTTAAAAAAAAACGTAATTGTGTAAATGTAAGCATGACAAGTGTGCAATTGGACTGGAGTGCATGTAGAGTATGTATGTTGTTCTAACAGGCCACCCAAATTAGACTACAGTGGAGCAACTTACCAGGAAACTCGCACTGTCCTCCGAATATCATGTCCCCCTCTTCTGAGGTATGAAGTGGCATTTTCTGACGGCTTCAGTTCTCCTGGCCGAAGTGGGATTACTAACAGAGAAGCACTGCATGTCCACAGTGTGATCTCCTTCAGATCTCTTCCCCCCCACATAGAGGGCCCTGGCGCTATGACTTTACTCTCCTACGATCTCTTTCTTCCTTCCTTCCTCACCTCCCGTCCCAAACTTTTCGCCTGGTGGACTCCACCACCACCACAAATCTTTTCCTGTCCAAACAGTCTCCACCTCCTGTGGAGGATGAGCTCCTTCCACAGGGGTGACTCTCCAGCCCTTTAACCTATTTCCAGGTGGAAAGTCTTCCTATCATCCACCTTCTTTATCTTCCTGTTTTCCTCTCGTCTTCATCTGTCTTCCCCGCTTCATTTTACCCTTCACAGTGTTTTGTTTTTCCTTTGGGGCTCTCCCTGGAAACTCTACTATACTTGGCCTGCCTCCCCGGGGCAATGGGCGGTCAACACGGGGTCCCACTAGAGATTGCGGCTAAATGGCCGAGGGGGGAACAACAGATCGACAGAACCCGACCACACTATGCAAATCAACGCTATTTGTGGCCTTTACAGAGTTTGTACTGCAAGACAACACAGAGTAAACAAACGCGAAGTTGGGGGGACAATCAACACTATACCCTTCCACTACCATGAGAACGTAGGCTAGGTGTAGATAAACTCTCTAGCTAGAGCAAACACCGGACCATCACCTGAGCTTGTCAGGAGGGCCCTAAAAAAACTCTGGAAGTTTTTATCGGAACGAAAAGCACGGTAATAGTCTGAGTGTTGGAGAAAAGGTGAAGATAAAGAAGATGGCGATAGGAAGACTTCCAACTGAAAAACGGAAGTTAAGGGGTCAGAGGTCACCTCTGTGGAAGAGGCTCATTCTCCACACGGGTGGGGGAGGACTGTTAAGAGCAGGGTATGAGAAGGTTCGGTGTAAATCATTTACAAAATAAATGGATAAAAATATATTTTCTATATTCTCAATTTCTGCATTCCTCCATTCTTCCAAACCATGCCACAGGCGTTTTATCAGAAATTAGTGGTAACCGTCCACAATATATTAAATACTATTTAGGCCAAATATGATCCAACCCAGTATTTATTTTCTTAATAAATACACGTTGTGTTCTAAATTACGTGTCCCATTGCTTTTCATAGAGTAAAATCAGGTATCTTACATCTAAGAATATCCACCCACTGGGATCGAAAATTGCATTCCTGTCATAAAGAAACACGCACGAAAGTGCGTGTGTAAATATTTTTATAGCCGTGAGTAAATATTTTTTTACAGTATGTTAAGTGGCTTTACTACCTGATGTTATTTGTACCTGTATGGTAAAGTGTGTGGCTTGGTTAGTTCCAAACTTTCCGATGACACCGAGAGGCATTATGTTAAACGATAGTAGTGGTTTAGCGAAAAATCCAGAAAAACGGATGATATTTATTAAGCTGTTTAGGAAGCCCTTTCTAAATATAATATCCTCCGTAATGCAGAATCTGTGGGACCTTCCGCTACGTCCCTGATAACAGAACCTTGAGATGGCTTGAAAGTTTTCTTATGGGGTTATTTCTTTCTATTAGTATTTTTATATATTTTTTTTTATTTCAAGTGCCATCTAAGACTTTTTCACAACAAAGCGGAATCCTTTGATGGATCTTGTTAGGATCTTTGTTATTTTTAATATTTACTAATTATATTTATCTACTAAGCATCTATCATGGGACATGCAAGATTTATAAATGGGAGGTAAACTGGGTCTTGTCTGCAATGAAGCCATGGATTTCATAAAAAGCACGCAACTACAGTATCAGTATGTCTGATACTGTAGGTCCCAGTAGATTTATTAGGCATGGCATAATGGGTATGTTCGGGCCTATGCGCAAAGATTGCAAGTGCTACATCATTATAGATACACTTCTCGAGGAAGGGAGAGGCAATTGATATAGGCCTGAAGTCAGTCGGTGTTTTGGCATGCGGCTTCTTCGGAACTGCCACAACTCTGTACGACAACCAGCATGAAGGCACCTGTGCATATTTGTTCAAAAGTTGAGTGAGCTCTTTGCTAATGAAATAAGAAGCAATTTTTAGACTAAAAAGAGGTATTGCGGAAAGTCCCATGGTGGACTTGTCAGGTAGTGAATTTATTATATTTATTAGCTGTTCTTCGGAAATTTCTGTTTTACTAGTAGATGAAGAAACGTTAAGCGCTTCGTTTCAGGGATATGCTTCGGACACACGGTGATCTCGCTTAAAATGCAGCACATGCTCACACCATTCCTGGACATCTAAAGAAAGAGGGGTGCAAGTATGACTTGTAGACAACACACATCTTCACCTGAATAGCTGGCCGTTCATAAAATTGTCAATAGCTGATTATTTGTTCTTCTGGAAATCCATCCTTGCTTTGGAAATTTGGCATATGAGTCTTGTGAAGGCGACTTCTTGTACGAGGCATGAGCTGCCTGTTTTTCCCTAAAGGCCTTAGTCAGGAGGCCATTCCACCATGGCTTTGAATGAGAACTAAGGATGCATGTTTTGGACATTGCAATGAATTCCATCCATCTCGAAAGCCAGTAGGCAGCCTCATTAATGTTAAGCTCAGCCAGTATGTTCTGGCTGAGCTTATTGAGAAAAGGGTAGCTTTTCCAATGTTATGTATTTTGGATTGTATACTCTCCTGATAGTTTTGTAGTTCGTACTTGCGTACGTTCATCAAATGTTATCAGAAGCCCTCAGTTTGCTTCAGTATATCATTTTAAATGGAAAACAAAATGAAAAGTTCACCAGGTGCAAACTAATATTTAGTTGAACCGCCTCTGGCCGTGATGACAGCAGCACACCGTCCATCGTCGAGGCATTGACAAGACAAATTTCTGAAGATAACCAACTGATAGTTCGTGGTTCCAAACACAAATTATGGCTTCCTGAAGTTCGCGAAGTATTTTTAGTTTCTTTCTGGCAAATGCAGATTCCACACGATACTAACAGTTCTCTATAGGATTCAGGTCCGGGCTGTTTCCTGGCCGGCTAACAGTTGTAATGGACCGTTCTTCCAACCAATTTTCACCTGTAACAAATGTAAACACATTACTGTCGAACCTCTAATGCAAAAATGAAGCTAAAGTAGCTACAGAAGTGCCTACTTACACTTTTCGCCCAATGACAAGGAGCAGAGTCGTCCTGAAAGATGCAGTTACTTGGCAGGGTGAAATGGTCTCTAATGGTTGGCAGAAATTTGCCTTCCAATATAGCCATTGGCATTTACGGAATCTTACATAAACTGCAGGTGACCTACTCGATGATACGAAATGCACCCCCATATCATTTGGCTGGTAGGGAATTTCACTGGATGGTATTCTTCACCACGTCTATGGCGAATTGTTTGTCTCCTCCCATCAGAGCCATGCAGGTTGAATTCCTTCTCATCCGAGAAAATAACTGACTTCCACTGCTCGGGTGTTCATTTGACATGCTCCTTACACCAAATTAAACGGGCCTTTTTCATTTTTTGTTTGAGGATGGGCTTCTTCTTATTAGGACGGCTGGTACAAGTCCATTTTTGAAGAGGCGTCTTCTGACTGTTACTGCATTGCACTTGCTACCACTCCTGTATGTTCTTCCCATTCTCTTTTCAGCTCAGACGACTGTTATTGTTATTTTTGGTTTTTAGGAACATTAGCAACTAAGGCCATATTGCTCTGGGATATGCAGTGGTCATTCTCTGACCTTTCCGCATCCTCCGTATTTGGTGGTGACGGGCTCGAACCGCGGTCTAATCAAGAAGCATGTGCTACGCACTGCTGCTCCTTCCCACCTGGTTACGGAGGCGCCTCAGCTCAGACGAAGAAACTTTACTGTTTATAAGGCATAAGGCTTCAAAACCTGGTCCTGATTTGGCATAGAGATTCGTTTGCGTCCTTTTTTCCTATCAGCAAAACCAGTATTCTTGAGTTTGGAAAGAAATTTACTCACTGTCGACAAGATATTCTATAAAAAGGCCGCCGTAGCCTAGTGGTCAGGTGCGCGGGTGCATAAGTACACGTGCCTTGAGTGACCGGGGTTCAAGCCCGTGACTGCTGAATACGGTGCTGTTTCTTGCATTCTGTGTATCTTGTAAACTCCTCTGAGCGTTTGGTCGTCCCGGAGTATAAACAGAAAATTTATTTATTTATTTCAATATGACGAGAAGAACATCCTTCCCTCACGTAAAGCAACAATAGCACTCTTTCTTCGTGGTGTCAACTGCACGTAACTCGCCATCTTGACATGAGCAAGGAATGACTGCAACTCTTGCAGAGCGTGCTTATAAAGCTGAAAGTAACAGCTGATGCAATATTACGTCATCACCTACACGTGATGCAATCTGTAAGAAACATTGTCATATACTTACGTTATTCGGACAATTACAATTTTAAGGGATGATGCACTTTCTTTGAACACCAGTGTATATATATATATATATATATATATATACGTTTAACTTTGAACTTTATTTATTTATATTATTTTGGTTTTTTTGGCTAGCTTTGTTTATCCAATGTATTTCTTCATATGTTTTTTTATTTATATGCTGATTCTAAGAGCATTCATTCCATTCATGAATCGTCTTTATATAAAAATTAAAATATGAAGAAACTTTATTAATGAATGAGATGTAATTCTGAAATTATAACCGGGATACATTTTTGAACAATTACAATAGTATTCGCTGCTTCTGTACGTGGAAGGTTAACAATTGTTAGGTTCTTAGTTTATACATGTAGGTAAAATTAATATTGCTTGGTTTGCAATTTACAAGTAAAATAAAGAATTCCCCCACCAGCTTGGTGCGCAATTTGGGTTTTTGTGGAATTAATTTCTTAACATATAATTTTAATTTAAGTTTTAATATTTTAATTATTGAATCTCTCAAATATTTTTGCAATAATGACCGTGTTTATAACCTGTGCTGCCAAGCTTAAACGTGAAGTGAAAAATGTCTTTACATATGTAAATGCTATTTTTAATAACATTTACATATTGTTTATTTAAACGTGATTTATTAAGCGAACAGCATTTACTTAATAAATTTTCCCCACTGTTTTTAGTATAATTTGATGCGTTATTAGACGTTATTTTCGCTGCTTATTTTGTATGGGATTTTTGCCTTCCAGCGTATTCATTTTAAGTAGCTTTTTCTTGGTCCCAGTTATAACGAGGACTGCCTCGTTATTGAAATACGAATAAAGTATTATTTCATGTTTTTTAACTTTTAAAAGTTTAACTGCACAATTCCTTTATTTTTTATGCAGATTGTAATTATTGTGCATAAGCTAAATGTTTGATTTTATAAACATGTTTCATATGTAATACAGGATTAAATAAAAGCATTCTTTTAGTATTTTAAAATTTTTGAATAATATTTAAGTGTACAGTACTTATCAATTACAACAATCGGTAAATGAATTATTTCCTTAAGTTAAAATATTTTATTTTATTCACGGACACAAAAAAAAAAAAAAAGAATAACAATGTATGGAGCATTTAAGAAACTAAGTAAAGTTTTTATTTTGATTATTTTCTTAATTTTGACATATGGGTTAGGTTAGTCGCTATCTGCTCAATTGAGCCTTTTCTTCGATTCTATAGGAAGAGCAGTTGTTTTTTTCTCTTTTTTTTTTTTTTTTTTTGTACAAATTCGAAGAGGGTGCGGTTTTACCATTACAACTGACAAACAACGCGAATTTCATACGGAAACAAGCTACCCCTGTAGGGAAAATAATCCCAACATCAGAAAAGAAACAAAGTTTACCATTTCCTTTTTAAAAAAATCTGCGATTGAGTTTGAGTCCATTTAGAGAGACAGATAAAAGCCTTTGTTAAGTCCCCATTCCTCCGGAACTATCTAATACAAAACAATGTTTTATATTTGTTTCCACAAGAAATAAAAACAGTAGTAAATGGATTCAAATTTCCCATCTAATGTTCTGTTACAATAGTGAATCACGTTTAAGTATCCAACAAGGAGGGGAGAAAAAAATCATTCCTAGCATTCCGCTCTACAGTCTACGGCCACTGACAGGCCGATTTGTCTCGTGCTCTGTAATGGCTGGGGAATTCACAGGGGGTCATGACTCCACAGCTACTCGCAGTCCCAGAACGCTACACGCCATTTGTCAGAAAGTAACTGAGGGAAAGAGGGTACACAAAGAACAGTCAAACGTCTTCAAGCTCCAAGCCCCGTTAGTGTTCTTAGCTTGGAGAGGTATCTGTTGTAATCTTCACGAGCTGGAAGCGCCGTCTGCTGAAAGGATAACCCTGTACTACCACTGACCGTTCTCACTAGCAAATAGCGGAAAAAATCAGCTACATTTGTCTACCTTTCACCGAAGACGGAAATAAGCCAGGCCCGGATAGCACCGGCGCGTACCCTCTTTAAGAGAACTACGTCGCTATTTGCCCACCTCAGTAATGTCGAATGATTAGAGCGAGACACAGAAGTCACTTCCCTTTCAGAAAGCACCAGTTTCATAACATTCCGCATTTATTTAGAAGAATAAAGGAAAATCAGTTTCTTTTTAGAAAATTTAAGAGTATTACTCCAAAAACGTTTGTGATTCGCGAGTTGTTCCATCTTCATCAAATTCAGCTAGTCACTTACTTCGTTGGTTACAATGACGAATAAAACAGTTTAACTGGGGAAGCTAACTGAACAAACGTGACGTGACTGGGTAGGTTCGGTCATTCGACGATGGGGCCAAAACTGACTGTGGAATCTACCAATGAGGGGATAAAATAAAATAAAAGGGGGTGGAAAGTGTAATTCTAATAAGAAAAGATCAGAATAAATGCTTTTATTTAAGTCAAAACTGGCATGCCGTGCAATGTGAAGGACCGCACATAACACTGAAGTTCAGGGCGCAATGAAACCAATAATCAGAAAGCAAAGCACAACAACAGGATAAAAAGAGCTTTACGTGTGTGTATATGTGTGAGCACCTATAAATTGAAAGTTAAGAAGTAGTTTTTGCAGTGCTCTTATATTTGTATTATAATGCATATTTCTATTGTTTCTGTTAAAAAAAAAATCATCTGCTTAAAACTGGTCTACATATAACTTGCATAATCTCATTTGTATTCCAATGTATAGTTGGTGAAATTGTATACCCTTTTACATCTTTGGTTGAATATATATGAGGGGGCAGAAAGTTCGTACCCTGACCTAGATAAAACATCAGTAGGAAGATGCCGTTTTCAATATAAGTTGTCTACATATTTAATAACTAACAAGTGAAATTTCATTCCCATAGGTCAGGAGTGGCCAACTTAATTTGTGATGCGATCTATTTTTTTCCTTCAAAATGTGCCGCGATCTACCATCTCAAAAATTTCATTGCACAAATCGAGGGATGACTGTATATTTAAAATTCGTCGTGATCGACCGAAATTAAATCCGCGATCGACTCGTTAGCCACCCTTGCCATAGGTGATCGTACACTACATCTGAGAAAGGACGCTACGGTTGACATAATTGAGTATCGAGCAGTGATAAAGTTCCTGCATTCGCAGGGCAAGAAAGCTCAGCAAATGACGAAGAAATGAAATCTGTCATTTGACGAAGTAGTTTTTACAGTGTAATAGATCTCCTATTACACTGTAAAAAAATGGAAACGGAAGTTCCAATGCGGTCGTACAAATCTTTGACGAGCCAAGAGAAGGGAGGCCATTAACATCCACAGACAGTGAGCCCAGATGCAAAGGTTGAGCAGCTGGTGCTGATTGACAGACATGTGACAATTCATTTCATCGCAAATACAGTGGGAATTTGTTATGTCATGTAAAATGCTGTGGGCATTTTACATGACCATCTACACATCTCGAAGGTCTGTGCACGATGGGTTGCAAGATTGCTGAAGCCTTTGCAGAAGCAATGTCGAATGCAATGTTCTCGCCAACTGTTTGATTTGTGTAATGCGGATGTTGAGAACTTTTTTGATCAGTTGGTGACAAATGACGAATGCTAGACGTACCAGTATGATCCGGAGACTAAAGACGTGGAAGCACACCTCCTCGCCACCTCCCAAAAAGGCAAAGACTGCTCCATCAGTGAAGAAGGTGATGTTGTCCGTGTTTTGGGGCAGAAAAGGGATTATCCTGACGGATTACCTACCTCGTGGTTCCACGCTACAGAAATCTTTTGAAAAAGTTATGAGATGCTTTGAAGGTGAAAAGGCGTGGATTGTTAACCAAAGGTGTCCGTCTTCTGTCAGACAATGCACCGGCTAACACGGCGGTTGCCACCACCAAATATGTTGCCCAGTGCTGCTTCGAACTGCTGCAGCACCCATCCTATTCTTCTGATCTAGCACCGACAGACTTCTTATTTCAAGAAATAAAGAAACCATCGCGTGGACGCCGCTTTTATCCGTCTTAGAAAGCCATTAATGAAGCGGAACCGTGGTTTCAGGCAAAAAGTGCAAACTTCTATGATCAAGGCATTAAACAACTGATCCATAGACGAGAGAAAAAGGATTAAAGTTTCGCCTTTCTAGGGCTATTATTTCTAGGTAAGGATATGAACTTTTTGATAACCCCTATACTCATTAAATTCCCAAAATCAGGTCTTCTAAAGGACAGTGTATTTTCGTGGGAAGCAACGCTAATCGCTTCGTACTATCGTGATGGTAGCGTTTATGGGCATAATAATTCATAGTTTCCCACAAAAATCAAATATCCTTCATAAAGTGAAAGTTTTGGAATTACAATAAGAGAATGAGAGCTGTACTGGACGCTAGTAAGAGTGCCCTACCTTTAGAGTGAATTGATTTTTAAAGATCTGCTAGTATACCATATAGTAAGAAAAACAACGGGCGGTTCAAGGTCATTCAGTAGACCTACCTAAGGAGTGAGTGAGAGCACAGAGAGAGAGAGAGAGAGACCTAGTGAACGGCCCTCAGCTACTTATTGTTTATTTTACTTTGCGATAATGCACGATGTCCAACGTAGCCAAAGATGAACCAAAAATTCACAAAAGTTTGCAGCTCAAGGACTCAGTAAGACGTACATTCTGGTCAACTTTTAAAGTTATCATGCTTCCAGTGTTTATTACTGCCACCTTATTCGCACAATGTGATAGATGTTGATCGACAGTTACAAATCTGCTGCACGCTTTTTTCAAAATCCAACAGCCTTTCAACTTCTAGTTGTACCTTTCTTGGCAACCAAAATAGCATACGATACGCTATCAGTGAGTTATAAATTTCTTTCGTTAGTTTCTTCCGACTAAAATCTTTCAAATTCTCATTCTTATTGCATCACATAAATATCACCACTCTGTCTTAGTCTGGCAGGGGGAAATCCTTCGAGGCGCAGTTCTCACAATTGCACGTTTCACAGCATCTCTTTCCCTCGCTTCGCATCCAAACTTCCTAACATAAGCAAATGATGCATTTCGACTCTGCAAGTACTGTACTACTGAATCAAGAAATTAAACTTCTTAAGATGGATTTTCATTTATTCCCTCAACGGTTTTTCACATGAACACCAAATAACGTGTCGAAATTACCTTTTCAAAAAGTAATAGCATTCAAGTGCTGATAGATGGTTGTCCAACTGGGAAAGTCACTAAACATAAGGACCTGGGTCTTACCTGCAATTGGAACTTGACGTTTAATTATCACTTCCGTATTAGGAAAAATAAATTTTATGAAATAATCTAAACACTAAAACAAGAGCTTATTGGTAAGCCGGTATAAAAAAAAAAAAAAAAGGTACAATATGCTACACGGGTTGATGATACATTTGGTTCAATCAATCTAATCATCCTTTACCCTCAATTACATGATAATTGAAATCTTCTACCTGCCAGAAATATATTTTCAGTATGGAATATTCTCTGGCCCATAAGGTGGATAAATAAGGCAGCTAATGAGCCTCTTGGAATCGCCAAATCAATATACTTCATACGACGTTACGTTCCATCCAAGGCGCCTTTGTATTGCTTCGGCAAAGGTTAAAACTCTAAACAACTGCTGTCACTCTAAACAAATGATCCACATTTGTCTACAAAGCGGGAAACCAAATAATGGACCAATCCACAATTTCTAAAGTAGACATATGCTCCACTGGGCACATATTTCCACGTAATGTTTTGGATTTAAGCAACAGCCTAAGAACTGAACAAATTGCATTCTGCAAAGAACGCATACAGGAAACAGCTTTGGCTAAAGTATTTACTTACATTTAGTTGTAATATCCTTCATATAATGCTAATGTGCTTAGGTTGTATTTTTATATTAAGATTATTACTAAATATAATACCACTCTTATACAACATAAATATAAGTTTATTAAGCTTTTGCATAAAAAACTATTATACATCAATGTAACGTTTCAGGTATCTTACCGATACCCATTATCAGACTGTACTGTTAGGCCAATACTGTTGGGGATATATATTTGTATATAACAAAAGTATATATTTGTTTCCCCAACCTTAATGTATAGTAGGTTAGGCAAAAGCTTAATAAACTATATTATTAATTTCATATGGTATTATATTTTGTAATAATCTTAATGGAAAACAACCACGTAACGTCCTTCCCTCTAACTATACTGCATTTTTATAATTATGTAATAATAAATTGAGACATATTTAAATAACTGTATTTAAATATCAGTTCTATCATATCAAGATATATGATATGATATAACATCAGTTCAAGATATATGATATAACTAGAGATAGTTATATCATATATCTTGACATTCTGTCATTTTAATCTATGCAATAATAATATGCTTTTAATTTACCGATCCTATTTTTTTGTTGTATATTTAACCAGTGTGATTAAATAATTACCATGTTACAGAATTACATGGTAATTCTTTAACCAGTGTGATTAAAGAATTACCATGTAATTCTGTAACCTAACGAATCTGTTCAATCTTTTTATTTTACTGCTCTAGGGTAGCTATGTACAGATAACATGAAATGCTTCTAAATAAAATAACGATCTTGAGCCACCAAAATTACCGCAAACCTTGAAACGTATCTCCAATACTTAAGGGTCAGACCTAACAAAACAAAAGAAATCTGCTCAAATATGGTTCATCAAGAAACGTATTTCGAACAGTATCAAGATTTAAGGCAATTCCATACGAAAAACCTCTTTTCATTGCGACCTTGACATAATTTGGGACGAGCACTAAACTTCTCGAAGCACATTGAGGATGCCAAAGTTAAAATTAACCATGCTCTCAAAACAGGAATCAGAGCCAAATTTAATTATTCCTTATGCAACCAAATGCACCTATTCAATCTTTCTATGCCTAGCCTATCTTGGTCTGCAAGTCCGCCTTCATACATCTTCAGACATTTCTTGGCAGAGAGTAGCGGATATTGAAGTGACTGAACAAAGTTACAAGGCGGCCATTTACCACAATCTCGAGAGCCTCTCCCCACGCCACTCTCAACATCCTCCAGTGGTAGTTTATCATCATTTTCAGAAATGTACAAATTCTGGCCAAACTTTTCGCTCACCAAATGGACAACCCCAACCTCTTAGTCTTGATCTGTTGACTTTACAACGGGCACAAATACACCATCTACAAGAAACAACCAGGAGCTCCACCTTAAATATAATTCCATCGGATGCATCGATCGAATGTTCTTAGCCAACATGGAAACAAAACAACGATGGAAAGCAATTGTCGACCGGCTTTCCATCAATATCTAGCAGCTGTTAAAGGTCAAGCTCTGAAAAAAAAAAAAAAAAAAATCTCAGTGACCTGTATACTAGTGATAATCCTCTGCCATACTAGTGATAATCTTCTCACCAACCCGTTTTTTACTACTGCCACTTATAATTCACAATCCATACGCAGGACATTGATTCTGAGCCTTATGTAATTTAATATAATTAATAATTCGGTGCTGATGATTATAATGTATCCTTTATATAGAATACTGTAACTGCCTTGTGACCCGTTCTTAATTCTGTACACCTTTCTAGCCCAGCGGCTTTTCAAGGGGTGGATATTTTATTTTATTTTAAAAAATGCATTTATAATAATAATAACAATATTATTATTATTATTAAAATTTTCTGGGAATGCCACTCTAAGTGTACGTGAAACACGAACTACAATAGTTATGGGGGAGAAAGGAAATACCCTACCATGATTACACAAAACTTTCGTAAAGCAAGTTCTCAACGATTTTTAAATCCGTTTTGACAAATCATATTATACTTTAGATGTTTTGAATAACTTTAATCTATTTAAAAATATATGATAAGTGACTATCAACAAGCCTTATATATTTGTAAATGCATGTGCTTTATTGGCGGGATTGGGGGCTGTCGATAGGCTACTGGCGAATAGACTCCAAAATCTCGTTATTTGAATGATGCCAGAAGTCTCATTCAAATCTATGGCTTCCCAAAGAGTTGGCGCATAAACTTGGTTTAACGGCTGTTTTACGACTTGCTTCACTCCAGAACCTATAAAAAGTCCTCTCATAATTCAATTCACCAAGTAGAACTTTACTTGTTTAATTCGACAGTTATCTTATCAAATCGTAAATGAGAGTTTTATTGCTAGTGTAATGGGTCAGACAGAATACTCAAAGATGCAAAGTTAACTAAATATCCCACCTTTATGGATCCATTTTCCAGTATTTCGTTAAATTTCAAAATTTAAAAAAATCAGCCGTGGCTAAAAACAACTTTCTGTTATTAGTTAAATTAGGTAATTCCGAACCTGAATAGAAACCAACGTAGCAGATTTAAAAAGCGGCATCGTGAACAAGTAGTTACAAGTCAGCAATTCGGATTGGTACTAGTTATCAGTGTTATTGGTACTGTACAGCATTTTATCGCTAAATGAAAAGGAAAAACGTTAGCTTTTGCAATAATCACTTCATTGGCAACTTAGTAATGAAATTTTGTACTGGTATTTTACAGCAATTTTCTTTTCAATCGCCTCACAGCAGATTATACAGTATATTCCTTTAATGTCAAGACCGACTAAAATGTGCGAGCCAATACATGGAATTTTTTATATTTTTTAAATGACTTTGATCCCCGCTTTACACCAGATCTAGAAAGCCTTCATAGCATAGACTTTTTTATATTTCTCCGAGTAGACAAATGGAAGAATTCTTTGTAACAAGAGAGATTACAATGTGAAATTTGCTCTTCATATAGCGCTTTCGCCACTTATAAGGGACGAAAGCGCTATGTGAAGAGGTCTTGTTTTTGAAACCGTCAGACGTCGAAGGAATTCTTAAAAGCTTTTTCAATCAGGACTGTAATTAGCTGATCTGAAGCAGACAGAGTGAACTGGAGTACCTTTAAAACTGGTGCACTAGCCTGAGTAGTCCAGGTGCCAAGAAAACTAAATACGTATGCGTGTCAAAAAAGGAGTAAATTTTCAGCCTATATGCTGGTACATTCACACGGGATCGGGGGTGGGTTGTGAGATAAAGACTACAACAATATTACCATATTTTTTGGTATAACGGAGGTTACAGTTGTGACCCACACTGCCCTACTAGCAAAGCATATGCGGGTCAGTACAGGAGTTGCAAGTTTTGCCTTGTAGTTCTACTTTCAATAGATGGCGTGCCATTCTCTTTTCAAAGAATTATCTCTTAAAACAGTTCACATTTTAAAACTTTCGACCACAGTTTTTTGTCAGAGCAACTTAAGTTAATTGCATACACACTAGAGGTCTCTTCTAGCTTCTGTAGCCCTGACCATAACAAAAAATGAAGATTTTTTATTATGGTTAGGGCTACAGAAGCTAGGGCACGAAAACCAAATAGGACACAAAAACATGCGATTTGAGTGTTTTTTTATTTAACAATTTTATTTAGCCTTTTCCTGTGCAAATGCATGAACTATTGAAGAAAACTATTTGTGGCCCACGTCAAATGGCCCTCATGCCCCCCCCCCCCCCTTCAAGATTGGCCTCGATTCAGTAATTGTCATTGCCCATTATCGTTCTCGGGACTGGTGCTTTTGAAACTGCTTTCTGAGTGTATCTCTCTACAGATGCAATCAATATTTTCTTCATATTTTTCGATATACGCATAATTCTTTGGATGTGTGTGTTTATTTAGAATCATAGTCACATTAGTTGTCACTCATTGTAAACGTTAACGATATGAAGTAAATCAATATATCGAGGAATTTTAACGACGACTCGTCATTATCACTGGATGCACAAAAGCGTTGAACTAATTTTACTAAAGCCGAGTATTAGTAAAATCAGTCCATTATTTGGAGCTACCAATTTTCCAGTCTCAAAAGGCCAATGTGTATAAAACAAAATTTTGATTTTATTTCGAAGCACTAAAATGTCTGCACGAATAACGTTTAATATCTTTTCAAATGCGGATTTTCTTGCAAAACATAGGAAAGTTAGAGGCCTAAATTTATAAATGTATAGACGCGATAAGATATTAATTAATAATTGAAAGTACTTGTATACGTACTTGTGTGTTGCTGCAGTCAAATATCAATATTCAGTACACTTATTTTTCGCCGTTTCCAATCAGGCGCACTGCAGAAAAGCATTCGTAACCGAATGCGTAAATTACAAATGCTGGAATATATTTGGACATCGTCGAACACTTGTTTGTTGAGCTCTAGCTGTCATGAGGAGGAGGTAATTTTTATACTAGTTTTAATCACATATCGCCACTTGTTCTTAAAAACTTCATCAGCATCGCCACGTTTTGTTTTTCATTCGTAAAATTGTGCGATTTGAAATAGTTATAAATGTCGCATCCGTAACTGCTAAATAATTATGGACACAAAATTTGTTTACCGCTTAAAATCTTCAAAAATGTAAACAACAGTACTGCTAATAGACGCTTCCTATTCTGCCAAATGGTAAATCTATCCCTGATTGTGCTTAAAATAATAGTTGTATTCAGATGAGGGAAATTTTACTAATTAGGAAATCTTACTTATGTTTTTTTCATTTCCCAAAGTTACAATAGAAGATATTTTCATTGATAAAACCTGTATCTAGAAATCAATAAGAAAACCGTTCTGCCATAAAAGAAAAAAAGAGGCATTCTTCAATATCAACGCGTATTCATTAAAATGCATACTTTGCTTCCTGTAAGTTGAAGAAACGTCGTTCCATTAAAATTTCTTGAAAGAACAACAGCAACAAAAAGCTAATCCCTCCGCCCATTCAAAAATCAGAACATCTCTCTAGCTTTTGAAAAGAGGATATCTGCAAGTGTGGCAGGTACAGTGCTAAAGTGTTGCTTTCATACGGAAGACTTTTTCTAAAAAGGAGAATGGTTCTCCAAACATTTTAATGACAGCTAAATAATTATAATAACGTTATCTGAAGTAACATAACCTACTCTTGGAAATATTTCATAATCCACTATAAAATTTTGCATGTTCGTCATCTCGGAACACTGTGCCCTCTTGGGCAGCACAGTTGATATTTCCTCCCCACACCGATTATAAAATTTGAGTTCGAATCCAGTCAATGACGCTAGATATTTTTTTTTACAACGCGGCTCAGTTAGTCGGTCTCAGGCGAAGGTTTCGCGTTTTCTTCTCCCTGAAACTCCGTCTAACAAAGAGCAAATCAATCACAGAACACGCGCAATTTTACAGACAACGCAATATGGCCTAAGTTGCAGATGCGCCTAAAGCCCTACAACAAACAACCGGAACACTGTCACCACGATGCTATTTCGAAACGTTAATTTCTGCATCGAATTTGAAAAATGACCATAAAAATTCTTCAATTCATTGACGGGATTCGAACTCAAGTTTTTTTCCACCCAGTATATAGCACCTGTACTACCCTACGAGGGCTGCTTCTGAACTCTATAAAGGTTATCTTAACCGCCCATATTACGTTAACAGCGAGATGCAATTTTTAGTAAAATTTCTCGTATTAGCACATGATCAACGAAGAAATAAGGACGTTGTATGTTGCTAGTATTTTGGACATCAGTATATAGTGTTTGTAAATTGTGCATTCTGTAGTCGAATTTCCTGTTTGTGGGATGAAAAATCCAAGTTTCAGGGAGTTAAAATCATGCAGCTATCAGCGGTAATCCTAGACCGATTAACTCGTTTACGGAGTGAAAATGTCCATAAGTGTTCATTTTGTCTAGGCTACACTCAAATTTAGTCCTTTTCTCAACGGCTATCGAAGGAAGACGATAAAAATAAAACTATGGAAGGCCACTGTGATAGCTGCGACGGTGATGGGCACTTAAGATAACCTTTATATAGTAAAGGTTATCTTAATCTTTACTTTTGCTTACTGCTGTAATTTAACACAGAAATAAACATTTTTACAATTTTGTTGTGGTATCAGTCTCTAATTTTCTGATGTTGAGAATCATCAGAGATTAAAGAACGAACCATCAGTGAAAGTCAAAGATTCTTCAAAGACTGTATACTTTCAGATGATGCTCACCGTCAAAGATTCATCAATCCACAAACGTCAAAAGATTCTTCAAATACTTCTTAAATTATATTCTTTCAGTTTCAGTTCCTAACTAGCAATCATTAATTTCTTTGGAATATGCTTGTCAGCGAGACTACTCCTTGATATTATTTTGTCACTTCTGTTCTAGGAATGAACTAGTCAAAGGTAAAATGCGCATAAAATTTCATGTCTAGGATCTCAGACAAGAATGTATTTTTTGAGAACCTCAAAGAAGCATCTCGCTGAACTTCGCTTTCAATTCTGAGTTCGATTATTTGCTTTACACAGAATTCACAACTTCAATTTTCAAAAATGCTAATTCTGTTCAGCATCTGCACGGATAATGAGTAGAATAACCAACGATATGTGGACATGTGTTTTTGTTCAACTAGAACGTCTGTTCAACTCCGCCTCGTATCTCTGTGAAGAATAGTATCACTACAAATGGGCAGATATGTGTGTGACGTAGGTTTGTGTGTGCGTTCTGTTGTTATGTTCTGGTCTCTTGGCTACCCAGAAGCATCAGTCACATGGACAGATGATTCTGGGTACTCGTCCACACCACGGGAAGGTGGAGCAGTCCCAGTAAAACACGTATCGTATCAAAAGAGACTCTGACTCACCTGATATTGTCAAAAGGTGGGACAGGTTCCAGAGGATGAGAAAAAAAATCCCGTGGTGTAATAACAAAAAAAAAAAAAAAAAGAAAGAGAGAGAGAAGCTACACCAGTGGAGAGCGGGGGAGGAGAGAATGAGGAAAAAAATAGTACGCTAGTGCAGAGCGCGAAAAGAAAAAGAGAAAAATAAAATAAATAAATAAAATTTTAAAAAAATTAATTAAAAATTTTAGATTAGTAAAATAAAATTTTTAAGCTGCTGTTTGGGGATCCCCATTTGTAGCCTGTGTTATTCTGTCGAAGGCTTTCCTGCGTGTGAGTACTTGCATCGAGAAGTTCTGGAAGGCAGCCAGGTTCTCTGGTGTCTGTAACAGAATGTCCAGTTGATTTTCAGTGAGAGGGATGATATTTGCTAGGTCTTGCCTCAGGTCCTCGTAGAAAGCGCACTCGAAGAGAAGGTGGAACCAATTCTCCTTGGCCCCGCAGTAGCAAACGTCTATGGGTATTAGGCCTAGTTGGAAGAGCTTCTCGTTCAATGAGCCATGCCCAGTGACTAGGAATGATGTCTCAAGAGTTACAAAGAGCCACTTCTGAGCTGACTTAGAGGAGGGGAAAGTCACATCCAGCCGGAATCTCCTTGTAACTGCTCCCTTGGTGGAAGTGTCCCATCTTGTCTGCCAGATGTTTATCATCTCATTATAACAGTGTGTTCTCTCTGCCTTAGGGTCAATGTCCAGGTTTAGCTCAATGTCCAAGATCTTGGTCAGAATTTTCTTGTTGATTCTAAAGGTCAGGCCACGGAAGGTTACATACAGGTCCAGTGGAAGGGTCCCAGTTAAGACCTGGACAGCAGCAGCAGTGGATACTGTCCTGCATACCCTATGGGTAGCCAGAAACATTGTACGTTGTATAGAGCCTAGTTTGCCTATCATTTTTACCAATCTACCTCGGTGGAACAAGCACCTGCAGAATACGACACGATCGGAAGGAAGATGGCTTTATAGTACAGCTGAAGCGACCGCTTGGACAGGCCCCATTCGTTCCTGGTGATTCTGATGATTGAGCCTGAAAATGTTTTCACCTTGGAGCTGAGATGGATGAGGTGGGGGTGAAAGCCTAATTTATGATACAGAACCACAGCTAGGACAGTGGTCTTGGGAAGTTGTACCCCAGAGACTTTAACTTGCGGAGGGCCGCCTGAGGTCCAGCTTATTTTTAAAGAGCATCGTTTTAGTCTTACTTGGAATTATCCGTAGTTTATTATTATTATTATTATTATTAGTTTATTAACACAAGGTTCACCCCCTGTATAGCTAGTGAGCTAGGAGGGTGTACACAAATTTTGAAATATACATTATACACTTTTATACAAATTTTCAGATCTTTACAATATAATTATTGTATAGTAATAATTATTAAATAGATAAATACATTTACTTAATTGTATTCACTTTGAAATAACATTGATCTTAATAATTGAAGAGTGAAATACATAGGTTGACTTCTTTATCAGCAACTAACATAACAGATTTATTTATTTTTCATTATATTATTGCATTTAAATGTTCATATCATACAAATTTCTGATAAAAACTGCTCAATTTTTATAGCAATCCAGGTGATCTAGTCCAGATTTATTCTATAATTTGGCTTCTATAGGTTTTATTGATTTAAACTTTACCAGATCAATGGAGAAGGTGTTGAAGTGTTCAATGGTATTACATGGGAACATTCTTTTTAGGGAGTCCAAGTATGGCTTCTATTTCTTCCTCTTGTTAGTGTTATGATATCTTCTATTGATGGGGGCATTAATCTGGCAAGTTAGCAGCTTGGTGAGTGTTCACAGATTTTTTTTTTTTTTTTTTTTGAGGACAGTGAGCTTCCAGGAGGTCATGCCTAGGTTGACTAGAAGAATGGATTTCGAGATGGTGAACAGGTTCCCTTCCAGACGGTTCAGCCACCGCAGAAATTTGTTACATCGAGAGGTAGATGCAGAGGACCAGGTTTTTGAGGCATATAGTGGTATGGGTGTGAAACATCTATTAATGTATTGTCCGAACAGTTTGGTGTTGTGACAGCCTGCGAGCTCCTGGCGGATAGCCCAGAAAACAGCATAGGTCTTCTTCTTTGCCTTTAGGAAAGTGTTCCTTGAAATTTAAGTCTTTATCCCACGTTAGTCCTTTGGGGACTATCTCAAAATTAACTGTAACTCGAATGTCATTCTTGACCTTCCTTTTCGTGATTGTCATGTGGGCTGACTTGGCATTGTTGAATTGGAGTCCAGCTCGCTGTAAAAAGTCTGTAAAAAGTATTTAGTGCAGCCCAGGAAGAGAGGTCATCAAGGACCCGATTAGCATTATCTTCTATGGCTTTGTGACAGCGGCCGGACACCACCATCGTAAGATCGTCCGGAAAAGCAACAATCTTGGTATTGGCAAAGGAGCGGGAAGGCCAGTCTTGTAGGATCATGTTCCACACGAGAACACCCAGGACTGAGCCCTGAGGGCACCCCCAGGTGATTGGCCTGGAGACATGATGGTATTTTGACTTTAGAATTACTGTTCTATCTGAAAAGTAGCTTTGGAAAAGTTAATAGAGATGGCTGAACAGAAGGCTATCCGGAGGTGTGCCAAAGCACTGCCACACCAGACAGTGTCAAACGTGCCCTCGAAGTCAATGAAGATGGCAAGTTCAAATTTTGCTTCAGAGTTTTCTATGTGCAGAACTAGATCGAAGAGAATCTCTTCACAGGATCGTCCTGGAGTGAAACCATACTGGCAAGGGGAGCAGATTCCGTGCTTGAAAGAGAGCTGTGGTCCTAAGTGCCATTAGCCGCTCCAATATTTTGGCAAAGTTTGCAAGTAGCGCAATTGGACGGTGAGAGAACGGGTCAGTAGAGTTTTTGTGCAGCTAATGAGTCTCAGTAGCGAGATCTTCCAGTGAACAGGAAAGTATCCCTCCCGAAGACGTTTGTTACACAGTAAGAGTATATACTCTGGCCGAAGCTTGTGGAGACAGAGGATGAAACTGTATTGGATGAGATCTAATCCTGGACATTTTTGGATGTTAATATTTTGGAGAGCTGCTGATAATTCTTCCAAGGCGAAAGGTTCTGTGGTTTCATCTGATTCATAACTGTTGTTTGCAGTACGAATAGCAGTATGTTCAGACAAGTCCTGAGCAGTGTCGTCTGGTGGAAATTGCTTATCAAGGATGTGATTGGCTGAGTCCTGCCAGTTGGAAGTCTTCCAGAAGTCTGGAATCAGTGTGCTGAAGATGTCCAGAGTTTAGGTTTCGTCCCACATGATCTTGTAGACTAGGCCCCACGGATTCGTCGTACCAGATTCTCTGACAAACTCAGACCATGTTGCCTTCTTCCTCTCTTCAATAGTCTTTGTGTGTTAGGCGCCTCCGTAGCCAGGTGGGAAGGAGCAGCAGTGCGTAGCACATGCTTCTTGATTATACTGGGATTCGAGCCCGTCACCACCAAATACAGAGGATGCGGAAAGGTCAGGGAATGACCACTGTATATCTCGGAGCAATATGGCCTTAGTTGCTAATGCTCCTAAAAACCAAATAACTAACTAACTAAATAGCCTTTGTATATTAATTTTACTTAGCAATGTAGTCGCTGTATAGTCGTGCTACTTCTGGGGCTGGCCAGTCACGGTGTGGCTGGTAAAATCGGCGAGCTCGGTGGACGGACCGTCTAAGCAAGGTGAGTTCCCGAGTCCACCAATATAGTAGGACGGAAGACTTTCTTCTTGGCTGATTTATAAGAGCCCGTCAGGACAGCTTGCCGCAGGGTGGTAAAGCTTCCCAGTCAACATTTCTGATGGAAAATCTGACGAAGTCCGGAATCCTAGTTTCATTGGTGTTTATGGTTGTAGTTAATGTTATGGAGAACAGGATAACTCTGTGATCGCTAATTGTCTAGTTGGAAATGACTTCCCAATTCGAGACTAGAGGACTAAGTTTCCATGTGGAAATGGTGAAATCAATATTTGACTCTCCAATCAATGGATCTGCTGTAAGTTGTATACTGACTAGGTGATTGTGGATCGTTAGGTTCCTGCTGATAATGAAGTCATCAACCAGCATTTCCCGGGAGTCGAACTGAACCAGAATGGTAATTTTGCGTTGGCATCAGTGGCTGTGAGAAGTGGTTCGGGGGCCTGTGAAGTCCAGGGTGTGCTCCATGAAGTTAAGAGAGTCATTGGTATCTGCTGATGGGGGCAGTAGAGTGACATCAGGTAGAAAGACTGTTCAGAGTATGTGACTACATTGCGAACTGGTGGCAGAGCCCCTGAATGACCAAGACATCCAGATCTCTGTTAAGCACTACAATGCATGTTTTGGGATCTGCCTGGGCAGGTTGAATAATGCGGGTATGAATGGAATACCCGGTGATTTTTGCAGAGAGTAGAGAATTGGTCCTAGTGACAAACGCTTCTGAATCAAGATGATGTCGACAGAGTGGCTCCTGCAGCAAGGCGGATTTCGACTGCCACCTGTGCCCATTTATTTGCATAATCTTTAAACTCCGGGGTCCAGGTATAGAAGGGGAATTATCAGCATAGTGGAGGGGCTAGCAATGGAACCATCTCGAAGAGTAGAGCTAGTTTGACTAAACATTAGCGGTCCTTTTGCCGTACTAGTTCTAATGCTCTCTGGTATTCTGGGCAGGCAGGAGATGTCCCGGACATGTTCCCGTCTTCGCATTTTGCAGTTTGCGCAGCTAGGCTCTTCATCTCGGTGGGGACACTCAGCATTAACGTGCCCACTGTGAGCACAGTGTCTGCAAGAGGGGGAGCTGTGGGAACAATTCTGGGAGGTGTGCCCATAACCCAAGCAGAGGAAACATTTTGTCACCACTTGTGAATGGGCGGAATCTGTGTGCATTGCAGCCAAGGAAGATTCTATCAGTTGATACCATGTACTTGTAGAGGCGTGCAGAGAGACTAACAACACGGTGCTCTGTCAAACTGAATTTGGCCATAATGGCCAATCTCACCGTGGTTTCAGCTTTCACTTCCTCCTAAGAGAACCCAAAGTCAGCCAGGTTCTTGTGAAAAAGGTCTTCAATGAGGGCCTCATTGGATAGGCCTTTAGAGGTGTCATAAATCAGTATCGAGGGATTTGATTTCCTGGGTGGAGTAATGACAATACTTGCAGTGGCCAGGGAGTTGGAGGTGGCGATACTAGACAAATCCTCTTGTGTAGCTGTTTCCAGAAGGACACCCCGGTTTCTGATAGATCTCAGTGACCTTACTTTGATACTTCTGTAGTCGGTCTTGAGTGTTTTGGTGACCAATTCTTTTATATCATTGCTCGTTTTAAGCTCTGAAGTCTCGTTGGCCCTCAAGAGCAGCAAGGGCTATGGTTTGCTTATGGCAACTAGGATCCGCAGTATTTTGCCTTCTTTAGTAGCGGTCAGGGTTTGTCGAACGACGCTTCTGTAGGAGGTGGCCTTCAGTCGAGGGACTGGAGAATTTCTGGTTCTCAGGGGAACTGGTTTCAGAACCAACAGCGACAGGGAGCTTGGAAAACGAGTCTACCACCCTCACCAGCACAGCGGTCCTCGATCGCAGCTCTTCATTCACTGCTTTCAGCTTTTTGTTGTCAATTAACAACTGAGCAGTAATGGTTCCAAACTTGACTATAGCTCCTGGACATAATTACCCGCTGTCTTAGTGAAACGGTTGGTGTCATTATTCAGGAATGAGACTAGAATCCGATGGAGTTTGGATATGTCCTGGTGCAATGAAGTGGAATCAGAAGTAGCTCCTGGAACAGCAGCACTAGGTGCTTGGTGGAATTCGGAGATGTCCTGGTGCAAAGAGGTTGAATCAGTATGGCTCCTGGAACATCAGCACTAGGTGCCTGTTGGAGTTTGGAGATGTCCTGGTGAAAAGAGGTTGAATCAGAAGGGGGATGGAGGGATTCCTAGCCTTGGAGAAGATTTGAGGCCAGATGCAATGGTAAGAGCCAGGGCAGAAGGAGGACTTATCAGTGCAGGAGTCTTGGTGGCCAGTTGGTGGGTAGCAGTAGAGTTGGCTGGCAAGGGAAAACACAATGGATAATTACGACCCTGGTTAGAAGCCACAGACAGGGGCAACCCTCACCTTGGGAGGGGTATGTGGCTAGGGTGATGACAGCCCTTGGTTCTTTGATCTTTTTCTGTCCTTTTTCTTCTTCTTCACTGCAAGATTGCTACTCTTTGATGGAGTCTTAGTTGGGACACTGGGTTGAGGTGGGCTACGTGGGTCAGGCCCCTCTTTAGTGGTGGAACTGGAGCTTTCGCATGTACTCATGGTAGAAATTTCAGTCCGTAGTTCGAGATGAAAAGTATGCACTGAAGTATGAGTGTAGGGATGCAGCTCGTCAGGGATGTAAAGCAAGTGACACAAGATTGGGCTGTTTTTGGACTGTCCAAGTCATTTGGTTATTAGAGTATTGGTTCGTAGCGCGTCCACAAGGGGGAGCTTACAATTTGCATACCAAATCAAATCCCTACGAACAAAGCCCTTTGTTTCTAAGATGGAAGAAGCAATGGCCACCCTCTAGCTTCGTAATTTATTGTTAGCACAAATATACCTATGCAAAAACCCCGCAACTCATCATGGTAATATGTGTATAATGTGTCTGCAGTACAGTTAGTTCCCAGTGTTCCAAAATACAACTTAATATCTAACAATAAGCCAAATACTACTAATTCCAAGCGAAATAAGCAGCAGTTCATCAATAAACAACAGCCAGACTAATATGGGAGCAGCCATGTTCGTTAGGAACAACGTGGTAGCTGGAGCAGCAAAGAAAATTTTGAAAAACGTTAATAACATCGCTGTTCCCTAAACGTCTGGAATAAAAATGGTATGTACTAACTCACCAACTCAAGGAGAATCCAGAACACCAAATTATATCCAATAATGCACAAAAGAATGCCACAAATTAAAAACAACTTTTGCAGAGCAAAAAAAATCATTGACAAACACGGTATGCGCCACCTAGCGTCCTGAATAACCAAGAGTAGTTCGCATTTAAGGAAGCTGTCCGAGTCCAATTTTTTGTGAGGACTTCATTAGAACTTTGGTATCCGGAGTAATGATTGATCGCAATCCAACCTTTGCTCTGATACTGTGTGCCAAGCAAAACACGATCCACCTTTTAACGAAGTGCATCCTACTGTGTATGAGCACCGTAAATATTTTTAAAATAATATTTGTTAAACTCATAGCACTGGCGCTGTTACGGATATTGCGTCATTCATTATTGTCAGTTTTATTAATTTCAGTAACGGTGAAATAACAACAAAAAAGTACTGAAATACTGTAGAATAGTGTAGATCATACAGTATAATTGTCCGAAACTGTTTGAGAATATAATTTACACTATATAACTACACCAAAGCTTCATTACGTCATCTATAACGAAAGATTATATCAGAAATGCTTAAATAAATGTTCCACTTCATTTAAAAGGAACTCCAAATATTCTGATACACTGAAGGGCAAGGGAATATCTACTTCCCCTCTATGAACTCACTCAACACATAAAACCGGCAAATCACCAATCAAAAGCGAACCGGAAACGGAACTGTATTGTTAGTATAGTTGGTAGAATCGCCGTTGTCCTCACACCGGGAGGAACACATCAGTAATACGAGGAATTTTTATGGACTTTTTCGCAACGTGGCTGATTTTGTTGGTCTCATGCGAGGGTAGAATGGCTTTTTCTCCTACGAACTCAGGTTTTTCGTTCAGCAAACAGCAAATCAACCGCAGAACACACCTAATTTGCAGACATATTATATACGGCACAATATGGTCCGGTTGCTGATGCACCTGAAAAGCATTACAACTTATATAGCCTGTAGGGGCGGGGATAAGAGCGTCTTTAAACTGTACTATAAATTCTACCGTGTCACGGCGTCGTTCGATTAAGACACTTAAGGGAACACTTAATTATATTAGAGGCAGAATTTAGATAAAGAATCAGTATAGTTTATCCTCACGGCCAAAAAAGTACTGATTCTTGTTTTTTTTTTTTTTTTTTTCTTGCATTATCTTCGTGTTGTGTTGTGTCGTTTGCCCTCAAAGAACGGAACAAATATCGCCATTTGCCGTGTCTTTTCACATACCAAGTTTATGTTCAATAAGTGAGCACAAATATCGATAGTAGAACACGCAGAATGATGATTTTAAATTATTCCACCATTTAAAATGATCGAGAATTTCTCTGTACTCTTTATAGGTAATTTCTACAGGTTGATTATAATCAGTTAATGCCACTGCTGTAATAAAACTATTGGCAATCGTTATGTACTAAGGAGTCTTCTATATGTAAGTTCTCCAAGTTAAGAAATGTCTAGGTAATGACTACACTTGGCGAGAGGCCATTATACTACTGGCGTGCCGAGCCGTGATTTGTATCACATGCTGTCAGCTATATTAAGAAGATATTGTCGACTTAACCGGCGCCCTGTAATCAAGCTCGAGCAATGCGCTATTGTTATGGTGAGGAAGGGACTTAATGAGAAGGCAATGTCAAGGCAATAAGACGGGGCGTCCGCAGCTACGGAGGCTATTACCTCAATGGACATCGGTAACTCCTCTCTCTCTTCAACAAAAGCGGGCACACGAAGAAACGATTAGAGGAACTTCCCTCGCTGATGTTTAATTATTATGTTCCAGGTATCTGGCAGGTTGGTTTAACGGACCCGCCACAACCGCGAAGTGGCTGATAGGTGGGCATCACTCACACTTATCTTGTAGCCAAAAGGCTTAAGCCAAATTCGAGAATATTCATGATATCATTTAATTCCTGTCATGAACCTCAATCAAGAAACAGCATCCTGATTTCAGTTAAGGAGAGCGTTTAATCTGTTTAGGTTTATCATATACGTTTGCGTGAATGATTTAATAAACCTCTTCGTACGCAATGTCCATTCGCTGCAGAGAATCAGAGAGTTTCCGAACTGGAATACACGAGAGGTTCTAAAAGCTCTCTAAATTTGGGACTCCATCAGAATTCCAACTTATGACTAAGATAAATTTTTGAAATCTAAATGAATCGGGACATCTGTCGATCGAATAACCCGCCTTGGTGAAATTGGCTCGCTGTTAATGTCCCAGTATAGTAAGTAAAGAACGGCGCGTAGATGAAAGTTTCAGTCAACAAAGGAGTTTGAAATAAAATTTCTTGTCCCTTCCATCTTACTTCCCTGAAACTGTTCCGCACACAAATGTGGGTTAAAGAGAAAGGTAGCAAAGATTTCCTTCTGCAGTTCCTTTGATATTAACCGCGTTTGCAGCGCTCAGCTAAGAAATAAAAAAATCGGTGTTCTTGTTCATCGCCTTCCTCTTTTTCCTCCTCACAAACTTTCACCCCTCTATTTCTTTCCATATCCATCCATGACTATTTCTCTCTCTCTCTCTCTCTCTCTCTCTCTCTCTCTCTCTCTCTCTCTCTCTCTCTCAGGCACACACAAACGTAAGTAAATTGCTTCTTCAGTTCATCTGTCTGCTTATCTATGTAATCTACTCATCACACCATCTATCGATCGATCGATTTATTTCTCATTCGTTCACTGCAAGTTCAATCTTTCCTGTATTGCATTAGAGAAAACGCCACTCTATAAGTTTCCGTACATTTGGCCTTTCTTTATTCCCATTAAGTTAAGTGAACTAAACTTTCTGCACTTTGGAAAGCTGGGAATGTATTGGGTGATAAAGACTATTGGTAAAATTTTTTCCATGTGATGCTATTAATATTCAAACTGATTTTTTTTTTTTTTTTTTTGTTTCTCACAAATGTGCAACGAGCTGATGTGACCTCGACGCAACACTTTATTATTATTATTAGTTTGTCTGTTTGTTGATCAAATATTCTTGTGCAGAAATGTATTCAGGAGTGCGAGTACACTATATAGTACTATATTTTTAAATATTTCATTCTGTTTTAAAGAATGTTCTTCAAAAGTAGAATATTCTTCTTGTATTTCTATGGTCGTTTTAACTGTTTTTCCGGATGAAAAACCAGACTTTAGGGAAAGGCAGGAGACACCCTAGAATCCTCGCTGAAACTTTTTTTTTATATATATTTTTTAAATCAATCTGGATTATACACCTCTTCCAGAAAGGGTAGCATATGCCATGAGTAAGAAAGAAGACATCCCTCCATTGACAGCTGGTTACGAAAGAATATATACAAAAAAAAAAAAAAAAAAAAATGGTAGCAGTTTCCAACACGAGGCTCACATCATATTAAAAATTAATACATCGATTAGCAAACTAGGTGGGATGTCACACAAAGTACAATGATGTGGAAATAAAATGATATTAATAAAAATAATAATCTACATCCTCTGGACCAAATCGTTTCCGATAATGATTCAGTGCAAGACCCATAGGACAGAGGTTCCCAAACTTTGCGCTCCCCTTAAAAATATTTCATAACTTTCAGGCGCTCTATCTTCCAGAAAAAGTGAATATAAACAGATTTAGATTTGACAAAATTTAGCAATAAGTATACATATTTTTATAAATTAATATAAAACTTCAGTACATTTATTCTCAAAGATTGAATACGCTTTGTACCTGGATTTGTGAGTTAATTTGTTCGTATTTCAGTAAAACAAAATGCTACCCCCCAAAAAACCGAAAACCAAGTGTTCGTTAACAAAGCGTGATGTACTCCCCAGGGGGAGCACCCCACACTTGGGAAACGAACCTCTATATCGCGGACGGAAAGCCAGAACAACCCAGAAAGGGCTTGGAACAAAGGGATATGTTTCTCGAATAATTGCATTCCGGCAGGCCTTGTCTTTGTACATTCGCTCAGTCAACGTTCAGCTTGTTAAGGAATTTCACGGTGATCTTTGGGAACATCCGTTGAAGCACTTCAGTCTGGTTGCTTGGGACTGAGGAGGCAAATTATTGCTTCTGAGTAACTCGGACATGGTGTGGAAAAAAGTCCATAAAAATTTCTGCCTCGATGGGATTCGAATCGATGCTTTTCTAAGAACAGCAATTGTAACCACCGTGAATCTGCAAAGAATGAAAGGATGCAAAAAAACCCATAAAAATAGTTACAAAAAATAATTAGACAGTTATTTAAGAACAGTTTAATTTTTAGATCAGATATAAGTAAAGCAAAGATAATTTCAAAACTAAAGAAATATAATAATATTTTAAGTACAAATTGCTCTTTACTAAACTTTCCTAAACTCATATTCTAATTCCAAACTAATTTCATTTCTCTTTATGCAGAAGGAACATAATGGCATAGTGTTTAGGGACAGGGGCCACCGGTAGTTCCCACAACTGCTCCATTTATACTCATATTAAGTAAGTAGAACTCTGTAAATCCATTGTCTCATGCAGAAATCCATTGTCTCATGCAGAAGGAACAAAAAAAAAAAAAAAAAAAAAAAAAAAAAATATTATATTATAAATGGCCTGTTTCTTTGGATGAAAAATCCCCAGTTTGGGGGGGGGAACCTTGCTGTCTACGCCTGAGACCGACTAACTCAGTCACGGAGTGATAAAAGCCCACTAAAGTTCCTCTCGTCATCGACGGGATTCGAACCCAGGCCTTTTCCACCCGGTGTGCGGAGGACAGTGTCCTTAATGGAAAACTTATTCAAGTCGGCATCGAGGTGCTATACTTCAGTTAGCATTTGATTTAGGAGGCAGCGATCTGAGATAAGTCTCCGATGCTTCGTGCAGAGGATCGCGGTTGAACGAAGTTCTGGCTTGAGTATTCGCCAGTAACACGAATCCCAAATGCACGGTGTTGAGATTTGGTCTGTGATCATTTTAATTGTGGTTAACAGTCGCTGTATTTTAATAATATCAGGTGCTCGCTGCATCTCTATTGAAGTAACGAAGGTACCGTTCTGTTGAAGTAACTAAGGTTCTGTTCTGTTTTGTGGCGGGAGACATGCTTTCGGGTTGGCCCATTTTAGGAAACAGAATTCTACAGCAAGAATTGGCTTCTTCGTTGGGTTAGCTACCAATGCCCACACTTCAGCGGCATAGAGGAGTGGAGTATAGATTACTCTTCTAATGTATGTATTTCCTAATTATTTGAGGATTCTTGATATAGATTAACCGTTGTTTAGCTATCGATCGAAGAGAAGCAAGTTTGTTTCAGTGAGCATAAGACCAAAGTTTTTGGTCAAATACTATTCTCATATCTGCGAGAATCGGATTGGTTGATATTACAGTTCCATCGGACTAACACAAACAGCTATTACTGTTGGAGTTGGTTTGAGGGATAAAATCATTAGCGTTTTTTTTTTTTTTTAATCGGGTTAATTGACAGTCTGTACCGTTTGAGGTATGAGGTGATGCTCATAACACTGTTATTAATACATATGATAGCCTCAGCATTTTTATATCGTCTGCCTGCATACGTAATGATTTTGTTGTAACGGACAAGAGATACGATGATGGCTGAAAATGACAAGACAATAGGACTCCTTTCACTCTGTTGTGTGATTGCCGGTGGACATCAATCTGCAATACCGTATCACGGAGGAGTGATGCTATTAGCCAGAGGATATTACCCTGATTGGATCTGATAGTGGGATTCAAGTAAGCAGAAGGGTGCCGACTCTTTGATGGCATCAAAGGCAGCTTCAATATCTAGGTACTTGAAAGCGAATTCTTCATGCCGTTCAAAATGTTCATAGGCTTTCGAGGAGAAGAACGATGATTGTGAATGCAAGATACTGCGATCGACGGAGTTAGCAGGCTTCCGTCACGAAATGATAATAGGGTACCACGTAAGCAATCGGTCTGTACGTGACATTTTAACGTCACTAAACATTCCTAGGTCGATAACTGGTGATGGGATGCAAATGAAAACTGAAACTGATTCTGAAACCGTCACAAAGCTACCCGGAAAACCTTTGAAACTGATAGAACGTGATAGAAATCCAATCGTCTCTGAATGAGACAATTGGACACATGTCAGCTCCAACGCGTAGGACTCTGCATGATATGGGTTACCATGGTCGTATCGAAGGCTTCGATAAGCCTTCGATAATCACCCTAACTAATGCCCGACACCGTCTAACTTGGTGTAAGAATTTACACCAAGGATTTACACTTTACGACCGCAGACAAATGGAAAGCTGTACTCTGGAGAGACGAGTCATAATACATGGTTTACTACTCTGGCTGTCGTGCCTGAGTATGGCAGATGCCCAGAAAAAGCTATCTGCCAGACTATACAGTGAAGTTTGGTGGAAGCAGCATAATGATCTAGAGCTGTCTTCCATGGTTTGTCCTGCGACCATCATTTTTTTTTTTTATTTGGACAAAACCATGACTGCTGAGGTACGCACCTCAGCAGCCGTGGTTTTGTATCAAAATGTTTTGTATAAAAAAGCAACTGAGGTAACTAAACGTCCCGGACAATAATGGGTTTCCTACATTGTGAGCATTGGGAGAGGAAACCCAGTATGACGGACTGGTTTGAAGACATGAGCGTCGAAAAAATTATACCGGCTAGTCCAGAGCCTTGACCTCAATCTAGTGGAGAACCTCTGGAATGAATTGGATTGTTGGGTATGTGTGAAGAGATAGACTGCCCAAAAACACAGCTGAACTAGTCGCTGCTTTGAAGACCGAAAGGCGGATAATATCGTAGGCCATTTACAAATAACTGGTGAAGAGTATTCCACAGAGACTGGAATCTGAGACTCTCATAAAGTATAAAGTTTTCAGCACACGTTGTTAGTTTCCCTGTAAATATTAGTTATATGTGCAAGAGGTCAATCTTACGAAATGGAGATGTAGAGGTTATGGGAAATTTTGAAATTTGGGAATAATTTAATCTTTGATATGGAAAGGAATTTTGACATTTAAGAGAAACATATATGGGATGAATACTAGATTTAGAGATAAGCGATTATAGATGTGCAGATTGAATAGCAGTCAAATGGAAGAGAAAGTAACATATAAATGTAGATCCGTGGGAAAAAAGGGTGAACTGACAGTAAACAAACACCGCCCCATACTAGGGAAGGAGTGGTCATTAGTGAAATGACCATTTATGACTACATAAATCCCCATAATACGATAAAACTTCTGATATCGAATATGTAAATAGCATCAGGACTGTCTATTATTTAATCTGCTTCCCTAGGAAAACGAACAGGCTTGGGTTCATGGGAGAACGGGAGCTTACAAGCACGCCAAAAAAAAAAAAAACCCAAATGTCCCATGAGAAGTGCAGCCCACCTTCTTCCACTTTTCAATAATAGAAAACGGAAATGTGTTATAGCATTTTGCAACAGACGTTTTCATATCTGAAAATACCTGCAGAGCACTACCTGCCGCAGTGCATCGTTTAGCAATGTAGTTGAGAGGTGAAAGCATCATGGTACGGAGCTTCTTGCGGTTTATACTTGACCATTATCTGAAAATCCTTAATGCCGTGTCGTACATTGACATTTTAGAAAATTTCCGCGGTACCTACACCTTGTCAGTTCTGTGAAACTTGGCCTTTCATGTTTCAGCAGCATATTCCTCCATCTCATGAAACAAGCATTATACTCCGTTCTGAGGCAAATGAGCTGCAATAATTTGCGATGTCCTAATTTGAATCACAGAACACTTTTGAAAGAAATTAGAGTGCAGGATCTGGGCAAGCTCTACGCGGCAGCTTTCGCTGCTACTTCTCATTTCAAATGTTTCGCAAAAGCAACTGAGGCCATTAGGCGTAAATATTGTGTCTGTAAATTGCATGTATGGACCGACTAACTTGGCCATGGTGTAAACAAAATGCTGCTTAAAATTTCTCCCATCTATTCGAGATTCCTCTTAGGTCTTTTCCACAGGCCGTAAAATGGCAGCAAGGACTCTCAACTGCTGCAATGGCACCTACATTAATGGAGGAATGATGTGAAGTCTTTAATAATGAATCGGTACTCTCATTGAGGCCAAAGGTATGCCAACGCATTAAGTTCTTTCTTTTTCTTCCTTTAAAATTTCTTCCTTTTCCATTCTTCAACATTGCTGAGGTTCGAGCACTTTTGAGATGATGGTTCACCTCTTAGACTTTATGTGTGTCCGTCTCGGAGTATAAACAGAAAATTTATTTTATTTAAAATGTGCCATAGGCATAAAAGAGCCCTCATACGATAACGAATTAGTTCAAATTTCAAGACTCAATGATAATTCTTTCATATATATATATTTTTTTTTACAAATACTCGCCATTTTTCAGCAACGTGAAAAAGAGAAACCTAGTGTAGATGTAAGAAGACCTTACGGTTATCAGAAATGTTCGGAGCTAATATTTAACGAGAATGACCAGAACGATATTTCAAAGGAAATGTTAAGTTGTCACGTAGGCGAATAATTGAATTCTATTACACTGGCCTGCGTTCCACGAGAGAGTGGTTGTCTTATTAATTCTCACCAACTTCATGGGTAGCATGAAAAAGTTTCACCGATAAATTCTGTGCTGGATGAAAATGAATTAACTCGCAGATATTTTTAAATAGTCTCCTTAAATATGCAAGAGAGAAATAGAGTGTCACTTATCAAATCTGAAAATGGAACTTCGTGACTTAAAATGTCTTAGGCCGTCTGTTTCCCTTTATTCTAATGAATAATCTTCGTTTAATAGCGCTTTCTCTCCTTGCCGTTTTCTTGTGCTGAGAAACCACGGAACCTGGAAAGTAGTTCAATTCTTGGTAATACAGTACTTATATATGTGAATCCATCTTTTTTTACTATAAATTTTTTGAATTGAAAGACTAAAAATAAACTTCCAGTTGGCAATACTAATTTACTTTCTTCTTGAGATGACGTAAAAATTGCTTTCAATGTTTCAGTACAGAAATATAGAAAACCTCAATATTTTCTCATTCATCGGGGACATATTGTAATTGCAGAATTTTCAATTACAAATATAGTATATTCCAATTATCCGAAATGTATCCAATTATCCGAGTACCGATTATTCTAAATTTATTTAACCGATTTTTTTTTTTTTTTTTTTTTTTTTTTTGCTGTTAATCTGTATGAAGAAGAAGAACTGCAGCCATTATCAACCCACTGCAGGATGGAAGCCTCCTCAACAATTCATGTTCAGGGAAATGGACCATAATCTGCCACGCTGGTCCAGTGCGGGTTGGCAGATCGACCGTATTCAGCAGTCAGGGGCTTGAACCCCGGTCTACTCAAAGAGCATGTGCTACTGCACTCCCGCTCTTTACCACTCGGCTACGGATGATTTCTTCCTAATTTCGCAATTAGAACAAAACGTTGTATAAATTAAAATAAACAAAACAAAGCTAAGAAACAAATCATGATTCATAATTTAACTGTAACTAACAGTTAAATTATCACTTAAATATAATAAAATCATAATCTACTCATATAAAATATTATGAATGAAACAAAGAAGAGCAAATTTCATCCGTGTTACTTATGTAATTAACAGCTACACTGACATGATGCGTAGAAAATTTCACTGTAAAAAAAAAAAAAAAAAAAAACTACAAATTTAACATTGCATAATTATTTTAAATGAAAAAAATATGTAACATTCGATTTGTATGACTAAACGAATGTGGCTGAATGTAGTAGTAGTAGTGGCATGTGATGCAAGAAAGTAAGTGTATGAGCTTATCCAGCATCAGCCAAAAAAAAAAAAAAAAAATTACAAAACAATCCTCTCTAAATGTTTGTCCAGTTCCTCCTTAAATTTATTTAACCTGTTAACTTCCACAACGACAGATGGAAGTTTGTTCCAGCAATTAACCACCCGCTGGCTAAAGGCAAATTTCTGCACATCTATTGTACATCTGTCCTTCCTCAATTTCAATTTATACCCCCTTAGGTTCGTAATCTGAACAAGTGGAAGAATCCCATCAGAATTCAGCGTGCTCAACCCATTCAAGGCCTTATACACCTCAATCAGATCACCTCACAGGTGCCTAGTCTCCAGCCGCTGCAATTTGCAGAACTTAAGCCTCTCCTGGTAAGAGGATCCCTTCATTCCCCTCACTAATCTTGTTGCCCTTCTCTATACACGCTCAAGCAAATCTACATCCTTCCTAAAATGAGGCCTCCAGACCTGCACGCAGTACTCAAGGCGTGGCCTTATACTGAGGGACAATCACCTCCTTTTCCCTGCTAGCAAAATTCCTGTATATCATTGACAGTACATCAATGAAGGTGCAGAAAATCCAGGGTGTCGTATTTTTACGATTGGCGAATTAGTTTCAGCATTAAATGCTATTCCGAATCAGACAGAAACTAAAAATGAAAGTGCGGGGGGGGGGAGAGAATCAATGTGATGAATATACACCATAGAAGCCAACAGCTAGTGAAGCATTTATTGAATGCGAGCCAATTAATGTGTTTGAAGACAAGCCAGAATGTTCAGCGGAAAAAAAAAACTGGCGTCTCACAGGCAGAAGATTTTAAAGCTGTATGTACAAGTACATAATGCATAAATAATAAATGAAAATTACTCTTACCTTCTCGCAATAATTTTTTCCAACTTCTCTTTCATAACCCCAGGGGCTGACATCTGGTGAGTATGGGCTTGGCACACCCAGGGTCGTCAAGTGGGTATCATCATTCTTCTCTTTCTTGGTGATTCCTTTCTACTTTTGACTCTTGTTCTCTCTCTCTCTCTCTCTCTCTCTCTCTCTCTCTCTCTCTCTCTCTCTCTCTCTCTCTCAGGGTAATTCAGAATTTTTTTTTTTTGGCTGGTGCAGTATCAGGCTTCGTTGCACCATATGGCTAATAATAATAATAATAGTGTTGACAATGCGCATTTCTAAATGAACTATTTGAAAAACACCGATTGTCCGACTTCGAATAACCAGTATTTAAATTGTAAATGCTTTTCCTATTGCATCACTGTGATTACATCTGCTTCATATCCTTTGTTTCAAGCCCTCCATAAAACAATTCAAGAATACAAAACGTCCCCGCATAAATAAAATTTCAAAAAAAATCAAAACAGCTTACAAGAAAGTCACGAAATTCCTGTATAAGAAAAGTGGCTGCTGCTAGTGAAAGTTTGCTGAATCATAATTAACAGCAAAAATGGTACGCACGTTATCAAAAGTACGCCGGTACCAACTGTGTAATTTTTCATTGTCGCCAAGTGTTTCCTGCACTGTCTTTGTCACGTGATTTCAGGTTGCCATTAGCAGATGGCAAGTGACACGCTGAAGTTCCATTGTAGGTGCTGCATGCAAGCATTACCCAGTTGCCCAATCTACGACACCTTTAACATCATCAGCACACGCATTTTCTGCGGAATCTCTCTCTCTCTCTCTCTCTCTGCGCAAAGAAAGGGGTAGCTCCACCACTTACTGCCACCTTCTGTAATGGAGAGGCAACGCTGCTACTCAGACATGAATAACCCTTACAGATGTGATGACGGTGTCCAAATAGACACGATGACGGAAACTGCTCGTCCTCTCATGTCCTTTTACACGACACACCGTGATAGGACAGACAGGTCGGAAGCGGCTCGTCTTCCCAACGATGACACTTGATATGTCGCTCACTAGATCTTTCCTAATGGGCCGTTTCCGCCGATCAGTGACGTGAACGCCTGTGTACTTCGCGGCGTGAGAGCAAAGTGTACCGAGAGGGCGAGACGTACAAATATCGTTGCAACACTACGACTGCTCTTCACTACATACAAAGAACACTTTGAACATTTATCTGGACTGTTACAGGCTCACAAAAGTACAAAGACCCTAAAATGTGGTGGTCATAATCAATAGCACGCTTCGAGCAGAAACTTGATTTCTCTTTTATGTTGGACTTTTATATTTGGTATTCTCAATAGCATCTTTAGTAAACTATAAAAAAAAAAATAAAAAGAAAAGAAAACGAACCATGAGCGTGCGAAGAACGTAGTTCTATGCCAAAACTAAATAGAATTCAACTTGAAAGCTAAATTAACCTCTTTATGAAAAACAATAACTGCGAAAAATGCTTTAGATTTATTATTAAGAGTGTTTTGAGGAGTTTCATTTGATCAGGAAGCGAAAGATGTTTTTTCTTCATTAAAGTTGTCGTCCGATTCCGTACGATGCTTCGAACGATATCACGATCTATTCTGAATGATGCCACGCTCATTCCGCTATTATTCATTTACATGGGTAAAAAATTGAGCGCGATCGGCATAACTTCAAGGAGCTTCACGTGCCCCTCTCAGCAAGTTCAGAAATTTACAAGAGGTGCCCGCAAACAAACCATTGGAAAAAACATCTTTCTTAAAAGCACATAGGCAAGTCGAGGTTCAGCTGTTATCGTGTATTGACACAAACAAAGAGGCTGAGGTTCGAGCCCGTAAAAAAAAGGCTGAGGTTCGAGCCCCACAAAAAAAAAAAAAAAAAAAAAGAAACGAAACAAAACAAACACGCTCATTTCGAACTGTAGCTCTGAAAATCCGGCTGCTCTTAATAATTCAATATGTAACAGCCAAAATGAATTTGCAAACTCTTCTGACCACGACCTTCTAGAAAATACACGGAAATTTATTATTTATGAAAACATCCCTCAACCGACGGCTTTAATAACTGCGTTCATTACGAAGCGCAGGAGTACGACCCGCTCTTCCTCATAATTACAGTAAACCATAAGCTCTTTCATGATTGAGTCAAGGACGTGAAAAATCTGTCAGAACTCTGTATATGCGTCCTTTCTTCGTGGAAGACTACGCCGAAATCTCACTAATGGATGCATCTGTGGAACAAATGAACTACGATGGCGAGTCGATCGAAATCGAGATTTATATTTTCAGCAATAAGTACTTTCATTTTCGAAAAATATCCACCACAGTTTACTACTGGTCCATTTGTAGCAATTTTATACCCGTCTCATAAAAGAAATATTTTAGTTACTGTTGGAACCATTGTTTGACAGCTTCCTTCACTTCAACGCCTATGGAATCGATGTCCTTCACATAAATATATTAATTTTCTGTTTATACTTCGAAACTACCACACAAAGTCAGAGGAGTTCACGAAGACATTAATCACGCCAATTTGAATAAGCATGATTGCTTACTCGAACTTGAACCACGGTCACTCAAAGATCACCTATACTTCGGTACGCTCGCGCTTGATCATTCCAGGCTACCTCGCTTTTCAGTCTTCGGGAAACTATATATTACTGTTTCGGGATGGTCGCCATAGTGTGTTAAACCGTGTATGGCTTAACACGCTACGGCACCATTTAACAAAGTGTCACCTCAAACGTCCAAGTATTTTGTTTTTGATGTCATGTCGCAGAAAGCTAAAATTATGCATGAATAATGCATAATTTTGAGAATTTACTACTTTACCTCTACGAATGAAACACGTGACAGCAGCAGTCCCTGATTGCCACTGTGCATTCAGTGATTCCAAACTAAGAGGGTGTTGATGTCTAACACTGGCTGCCTATGTTTTGTAAATATATTATAACGCATGTAGTACGGTCTAATGCAAGAACGTGCACAAAGTACAATGTATTCTTATCTATTTTGCATTTACAAAATCCCATTTAGCAAAACTGCCACATAATCTCCTGCTGTCTTATCATTTTCGTTAACATGACTAACGTTAACTTTGGTTTTTCGTAAAGAGTATTGCCACTTAGAATTTCGTTGAACTCTATGTTTCCCCAATTAAAACGTCTCCTAACACTATTCTGAATCATTTGTTAATTATTCCTAAACAATTTATATTTGGCTCCAATTTACTAGATCTAAAGGGATGTAATTTCTCCTTATGTTAGTGGAAGCGTGATTATAGCAGCTTATTGCAGCATGAGCCATAGGCTTCCTTGCACCATGTGGCCATTGTTCATCGCCGGTTCGAAACACCACGTATTGCGTGTTCAAATTCACAAAAAATATTAATATTTCTAATGGGGTTGTGAACCCCTCTGATTCTATGTGGCCTTCTTGAGGCTTTAGGGTTTATGTACAGCGCCAAAGCAAATGAGACTATTGAACATCAGTACATCGTGTCTGTAATATTCTGCGGTCGTTTTGCTATTTATTGGAAGGAAAGCGTGAATTTCCAAAGGGAAAACAAATTCAACCCTCACGCATTGTAAAAAAGAGCCCTTACAAAATTTGTCGCGTCATTGACAGGAAAAAAACTCAGGCCTTTTCCACCTGGTGTAGATTGTGTAGATTTCCACCTGGTGGTGATTTGTGTTACCCGAGAGGGAAACATAAACAGAAAGTTTATAATTATTATTATTATATGGCCTTTGTAAATTAAATCTATTCTATTCGAGTTACTTGTGCGACAGGATGAAGAATCCGAGTTTGCGGGATGAAAACCCCAATTTCTTTGCCCTGAGACCGACTAAATCTTCCAAAGTTTGAAAATGCCCATAAAATTTCATTCGATCCCAATTAATGGAAAGCATTTCCCAAGTTTAGCCAGTGACGGGGTCAGCCCGGATCTTTTTCTCAGGGTCCGAGATTATAGCCATGTTGTCCCATTCGCTAACCGAGAAGACGCGTGCGCGTGTGTGTGTGCGCGCATGTTCTTAAAAGATACTTCAGTATCCTTTAAAAATTTCTTAAGAAAGCTGCACACACACACATATCAGCAAAACTGGTGTCTAATATGAGAACAAGCTACAACTCACAAGGGACAGTTGCTTCCTAAACACTGTTCTGAATTCACTCAAAAGAGGGTTGTGTCCGCGCAATTGTACCATATTTATTTCCTCGATATATGCCCTTTTATAGGATATTCAGTGCTCCCGGCTACCATTCGCCAGTTGGGAGAGACAAAGAAGGGAGTCCGGTTCATATAAATGATGGGATAAAGAAAATGATAAATCGAAAAAGTAAGTTTCATAAATCAAGCATGTCAGAAGATTCTTCACGCTTGCACCTCAGATTCAGCAGAATATGCCATGACAACAGACAGTAGACGGAGTGGAATTTATGATGTCTCCGATGTACTGTTCTGTCCTTCTAAAAACTGCAATAAGTTCGGCTCGGAATGGAGAAAGTTTTCGCACTTCATTTAACGGTGGAAACTTTCTTCCCTTGTTGTCGGTTTAAACCGACAGCAATCCTGCAGGATTACATAAAATCTTTAGTAGTTTTTAAAACATTATTTTTACTGAAACATTTTAAAATCAGCATTTATCAAAATTGTTACTATTTAACTTAAAAATTATTTTTTTTAAATTTAAGAAATCGCAATCAATAGTGAACTCATAATACAATAATTGTTTTCTTTAGTATAGTGCTGTGTCATGCTATCCTGGCAATTTTTTAGCCCTGCGACTAAAATTTGACTAAGATTATAATATTTACTGGCTTCTTACACTACAGTAGACAACAAATTTTAAGCTTTATTTTTTTTTCTCCTGAAATAGAATATATTTCATGGATTTTGAAGAACTGAATCCATATTCAAGTTAGATATGTCCTATCACTCAATTTAGAGAGGAATGCAGGCTACGCAATTGGAATTTTTTAATAAAATTTTAACAAGTATTACAATAAATGGCGTAAAAATAGAATAAATTATTATTTTTTTCGTTTGTTCTTTTTATTTTGAAATGATTAGAAGCTTTTCTAATGAATGTATAGTCTGCAACTATAATGAGCTTCCAATTTCCTTGGTAACGTTTCTCCATGGTAGCAATATCTTGATGAAAACGTTTACCGTGTTCATAAATGGCGTGTCGAAGTTTATCCGGGAAAACGTAAAATGGAAGAGACATATTGATACCAAGATTTTGATAGTTTTATAATAAATTCTCATCGAAACTTTATAGCTGTCAGCTCTGTTGTGTCCCAAAAATATTTACAAACTTTTCTTTGAAGGACTTTAGATTCCAGTTCCAGATCAGCGTCCGAGACGCAAAGCACTATTAGCACAGAGTATATTAACAGCCCGATTTTGTCCTGCATTGCCACAAATGAAGATTGTGTTTTTTTTTTAATAGGAGCGTTTACAGATTATTTCTGATGTGTAATCACCGCACGCGTAACTAAAGCGATCTGGTGAAATAACGCACTGACATGACATTCTAAAAGCACGTAAATAAAATAGTAAATATTATTATGTAATAATAATGAACTTTATAATAAATATATAAACTATAAATATTACTAATACCTCGTGGTAGCAGAATGTTTATAATCAGAGACCTCCCACACCGGGTGGAAAAGATAACCTAATCTAACTAATGAACTGAGTGACCACTTTATTAGTTTCACTTAACCATTTTCATGAAATGCAGTGCTCCTTCTCCTTCAGCAAAAAATCACGTTCAGTAACATCATCGCGTTCGTACTATGCGATATACGGTTTATTTAACCATTACGTTAAATAAATAGATAATAATATCAGTTAAATAAACAGATAATAATATAAAGAAAAGGTGTGATGATACGTACAGATGCTGTACATGTGCAGTTCGGTGCACGTGGTGTTGAACTCCGCGGGTTATTGAACGTGGTGTTGTACTCGGCGCCAGACGCACTGGTGTGAGTATCTTGGTAACCCTGCTAGTGTTTTGGTCGAATAAACACTACTGTCAAAGAAAGGCTACGGTCAAATAACAACCCATTACATTTTAAACAGTTTTCTGTTGACGTTTTCAACAGGAGTTACTGACAACTTCCACGACGAGTTCCAACGACGCATCATTATGAATGGATGCTTTCTTCTAGCATCCTGTTTGCCTTTCAAGATTATCCTCAGTAATACTGAAATTCATGAAGCCTTCAGTGACTTATTTCTTTCTTTCTTTTTTTTTTTTTCTCTAGTATGGGCAACTAGAGAAATCTGCTGGCATCCACCGATTTAGCACTGCCTTCGGTTACGCGGAATCTGACCCTTTTTGGGCAATTAAGTTAATACAGGCCCACCTCCTCGTGATGAGGATGGGTACCACTTTGCTGCTGCCTGGTTAAAGTGGCACATACAAACCATATGTGATCTACATTTCGCCAAACTACAGCATTCTGTAAGTAATGCGATGCTAACTGGTGGAGTTGAACTCTGTTCCGGGTGCCTCGCTACATTGAACAGTTTCGTATATATATATATATTCGGCATTTCCCTCCGACCACAGGCCAATTGAAGTTTCTCTCATTCTGCTGAAATAATGCTATAACCAACTAAACCAATCGAACTCGATTGAAAAGATCAGGAAAGCTGTATATGATCCAAAATACCTAAAAATTGAAACAGCAATGGACCTCTTTAGGCTCTACCCCTGGCGAACTCTCAGTGAAATTGATATAGAGGAAGCTGCGTTTTGGTTTCAGAAATGGTTATCTTTCATTGCTAAAGTGGCCATGTCAAGAGTTTGGGTCATCTGCCCACACTCGAATCCGTGGTAGTCCAGCATCCTTATGCCCCAGTTTAAAGAAAAACAACGACTACATGTCCAATTCAAGAGATCACCCACAGAAAGATCATACTCAGCCTACTCAATAATCAGATACAGTTTCCAGAAATCCAAGAAGCAGGCTATCAACTCGTTTATGGAAAAGAGGATAGCTTGTGGACAGCGATCCTGGTCGGCCAATCACATCCGGTCAGCAGAATCGTTAGACTTGGCCGAATTGTGCGATCATGTAACCCGGTTCGTCAAAAAGTGCAGCTGCGGACTCCCCCTGGAACAGTGCCCACTACAACATAACTAATCTCACGAACGTGACGATTGGCGAAGAGCAGCTAATCAAGGCCATCAACGCCCTGTCCAATAAGAAATCAATGGGAAGTGGCTCTATTCCCACCTTTTGCTTTAAAGTTGCCTCCTACTTCATCAGCGATGAGCTGACGAAGTTGTTTAACAGAATTTTATAACAGGGAGTCGTCCCAAACGCTTGGCTAAATTATAGAGTCATCCCAATTCCAAAGGTACAGAATCCGACCTCTACTGATGACTATAGGCCTATTTCAATCTCCTCCCCTTTTCTCAAATGCCTGTAGAAATGCATGTTTAAAGGGGTTGCCAATCAAATCCTTTCCCAGAGACCTCAGCATACACATTACACACTCTCACAAAGATCGCCGATAACATGCATACAAGCCCTGAATTTAAAAACCCTTCAAGCCTGGGAGCAAGGCTATGTTATGCATGCCGTTTTTCTGGATCTGAAAGCGGCCTTTGACTCAGTCCAAGGTAAGCCACTTATGTACCTCCTGGAGAACTACTACGGTTTCACGGGTAATGTTTCGAAGCTCCTCGAAAATTTGCTGACCAAGATAAGAGGTGCCTTACCTTCCAGCAAGGGAATAACTGCATCACAAAACAGGTGGAAGTCTGTATATCCCAAGGTGGATCGTTGTCGGCGCTGCTGTTTTCAGCGATATTTATTCCACTAATGAATGGAATACCTGCGTTCATGGCCTACGCCGACGATATTGTTTGTTACCTCTCAAGCCCGGCTAACACCTCGCCAGACCAGGCAGAAAAATTATCGAATTCTGTCATCCTGAACGAATATCTCTCCTCTTTCTGTGAATGGATGTGAATTTTGGCCTTAAAATAAACTCTGAAAAATCCAAATATATCATTTTCTCACCTAGAACACAAGCAGACCTCTATTCAGCAGCCTCTCTGCAGCCCTCCATTGCGGCGCATGTTCTCGTCGGCACTCATTCCATAAAATTCCTAGGAGTGGTAATCGACGAAAACCTAACGTATAAGGAACAAATGCAGCAATTGCGTTCAAGAGCATTACGGGCTTTCTGGGGTATGAAACTTGATCTCTGTAGAGTGCACAACAAGGAAACATTCAGAAAATTTCTCCTCTACTATTTTATTTCTATCATCAGTTATGGTATTGAAGTTTGGTTGGCTGCTCCTATGTCCAGTGTGAAGACACTCTGGGGTCTGGAATTCTGGGTCCTAAAGTGGGCCAACAATTGGGCTCACCTACCATATACAACATCAAAATCACAGCTCTGCATAAATCTGAGATACACCCCGGCCAGCACCTGACATATACGAGGAAGTTCACAATGTCGCTTAATCTGTACTCCGCTGCTCTCGACTTCGTTAATATCTGGGAGATCGTAGGGTGGAAAATCCCTGGTAGAGTCCTCAGAAACCGTCCAGTGCTCTGTTCTAACCTGCGGTAGCTCTCGACCTTCAAGCGTCACTTTCCGAATAGCATCATCGGCGCTCTGAACTCCGCAAACATTGATTTGTATGTGTGGTCCAGAGATTCTGCCTACAGAAGAAAAAAGCGCAAATCCATAGTCAAGTGCATTTAGCATTCCTGCAATTGTCAGCGGAATAACTCCCAGTGAAAGTTTTCAGACTGTCTCAATGTGTTGCAGCTTGTATATAATAAGTAAAAAATGTAAAGTACAGCCATTATCAACCCACTGCAGGATGGAAGCCTCCTCAACAATTCATGCTGAGGGAAATGGACCATAATCTGCCACGCTGGTCCAGTGCGGGTTGTCAGATCGACCGTATTCAGCAGTCAGGGGTTTGAACCCCGGTCTACTCAAAGAGCGTATGCTACTGCACTCCCGCTCCTGCCCACTCGGCTACGGAGGCCGTTATATAATAAGTATAAAACCTATATACTGTAATGCAATATAAGCTCTGTATAATCAATCTATTATAATAACTATAAAATCTATTTATTGCAATATTAGCTGTGTATATTGCACTGTCAATGTATTCTATGTATTTGCTGTGTACCCACGTAGTTTTTTATGTATTGAATGTAATGTGTCCAGTTAATTGTAAGATTCCTCTGGTTGCCTGTAGCGGGAATTGTGTCCTACATTTCTATGAATAAAGAATTTTATTATTATTATTATTATATATATAAATTAAAAATTAAATTGAAAGGTCCAATAAACAAGCAGTCATTGGCTGCTTGTTTATTGGACCAATGCATATCTGTTCCTGTAGCGGTAAACAGCTTTGTTTATGCTAGAAGTCAATGGAGACTAAGACTTGTGCAAGATAACAGAAAGGCCACAGTCAAATAACAACCCATTACAACAGTAATACTTTGAAATATTTTAAGAACTTTTCTGAAATGTTTGGGGCATTTCAGAATGCGCAACGTGTCTTACCTTATCACGAATGGGATGTGTGTTGCAGCCACTGACCGAACCGGGCTTGGTCAGCAACTGCGACAAAAAAACGTTCTTGTTTTTTCCTTTCAGCAAAAAAAAACAAGAACGAATGATTACAATGAGCTTAGGATCAGAAACCCTGGAAAGTGGAGGAGTGGAAGAACTTTGCCTGAAGAATTCGAGTTCCTTCTGCTTCACGAGTTAGTGGTCGAAAACATCTAAACGAAAACATCGAAAACAATATTTCGAAAACATCAAGAGCCCACTGATCCAATTTGAAGGTATGAATAATGCAGGCAGAAAATGGCGGTGTGGGGAATGTTTTAGTTTTGCATATTGGATGCCCTTGATAAGAGCAACATTTGGAGGACACAGGCTTGAAAAAAACAAACAATCTACCATATAAGAGCCACACGTGAACGAACTCATTTGCCCATATGCAATATGTCCATAAATTGCGTGTGTTCTCTAATCGATTTGCCTGTTTTGCTGAACAAATTTCCAAGTTTCTCGGGAAGGTAAACGCTATCCACGCCTGAGACCGCCTACTAATTCAGCCACGGATCGAAAAAAAAAAAGCTCATAAAAAGTTCCCCGCATGACAGGATTCGAACGCGACCTTTTCAACCCGATGTAGGGAATACAATAATTATAACCACTGTGCTACCGCGCGAACGATACCACGTGAAAATTGTTTCCGATTATGTGCATCCCTTCATGGCTGCAGAAGAATCCATCTGCAGATGAATCCTTCCCTTGATAATGTACCATGTCACAAAGCCATAATTGTATAGAACTGGTTCCAGGAACATGAGAACGAATTTAGCTTATTACAGTGGCTTGCCACTCACCAAATCGCAATATAAATTCGGAGTAGACATCTGCAACTGTCCAATTTGTAACAAATTGGATGGTTGCGGATATATAATATAATACATTATTTAATAACGTATGAATAGTATATGTTCAATGAAAACCGTTATTAGGCTTGAATTTTTATTATTTCGAGAATATTCCATCATTTCTCACAATGATCAGTTTTTAAGAGTTCACCTTTACTAAAAAAGAAGAAAGCAATTGAGTCAATACGGACCAATCGGGTGGCACCCTTTCGACAGCTTGTTTAGTCCATGCTTTGAAGAATCCAAACGCTGTTCTGAGAGCTTAAAAGGGGGGACTACTCACTATTAACTAAGTGTGCTTAATAAAGTGACAACTCAGTGTACGTAGCAACATTAACTCACTCACTTATAACTCTGAATGATTAATCTGTTTGTGAGATTTGCTTTTTATATCTGTCTGACGTTCAGGGTTGAAGTGGGGATCGAACAGCCTAAGAAATGACCACTGCAGCAAGAAAAATCTAAAAACTTCTCCAGAATTTCTCAGCAGCTCAACTAATAGGAACAAGTAGACCAAAATCCAAATGCGTGAAACTTTGAAGTATGAAATATCTTGCGAACTGAGGGTGCTAGAAAAATTGACTGCGTATGTTAACCCGATTCGCGTCCACTGAAGAAAATCTCCGTTGTTGTTCAGTTCTGCCTATTGCTTAACCAAGAAAGCTTTAGAATTTATACTATAAAAATGAATACTTCGAAGGGAATTTTTTATATCATTCTGTGCTTCTTGTGAGAGAATGACAGAATCCTATATGAAATAAGAATTCTTTCATACTTGTAACTGTAATGTTAATAGCAGAGGAACAACTAGTTTCTCGAATTCTCGTACGCTAACAAAGCACACAACCATACATTACTTGTACAATACGTTAAACTTAAGATAACGATTCCTAAAGTAACTAATATTCTAAAGCTGAGGACCAAATGACTAAAATATAAAAGGGAGTGAGAGGTATACACCTAAGGACGCATTGAGTCCGTCAAGACCACACGAGTTCCTTTTTTTTTTCTGTTTTTTTTTGCTCACATTGCTGCCTAAGTTTTTAACTTTCACCGTTCAAACACCACGGTACGGTGATTTACTCTTTCCACCTTACTCAATGCACTTATATATTTATTTAATAGCAAGTAAAAGTGTGAAAATTAATATTTCCCGCTAATTATTAATGGAAACAAGACGACCAACTATGAATCGACTACAAAAAATTATACCATACTTCTCATAATCAATGACCAACTACATAATGAGTGTTTCCTAAAGGTCAACACTAATCCAATCCGCTCTTACTAATCAGATTTAGCAAGCGAAACTTATTAAACTTACCACAATAAACTCAAAAGGCAAGTCCATTTTAATCTTGCTAACGAAAAGGGGAGTCTGCGTTTCATTATGTGCATTTAGAAGAAGAAGAATTTGCATTGGTATCGCTAGTTGGTAATCTTAACAGCTAACGATACCAAATCTAGCTGTACACGATACTCGAAAACATTACAGGTTTCTTCTCCTCGTTGAGCAAATCTCAGCTGGGAAAAAAATCATTACCCTCCCCATCTCCGCATATAAAGTACAACTCAACGCTCAAGAAAAATAACGTCCGCTCCTCCCTATCCAGTGGGAGAAGGGGGGAGGGATGAACAAATTAACTAGCTATACAACGAAAGAAAGGAAGAATTCCCAGCACATTATTTAATGTTCTGGGAGTTCACCACTGACAACGTAGTGACAGAAAAAGTGCCTGACAACGGATTGACAACAGTTGTCTTCGAATGGCGGCCAAACGAGCGTCTCAGTGACACATGTAGCGTGACTCCGCGGTCTCGTTAACAGCTCTGCCACATCACAGCCGTCACTATTGGCACGTGAAGCGACGGAGATTAGCAGGGAAGAAGGCAAGCTCGTGGCTCATTAACGTAATGACTTGGACCACGGACTAAATACCTCATCAGAAGATCCTGCCTCCAGGATTCCTGTCGGGTACTATCTGTTTGCCAGCGGCATCGGCAGTAAGGTGGTCTGCATAACATTACGTGTTGCACTGCTGCAAGACAAATCAGGCGACTGCACGCCAACACCCCATTATCGTAGATTATAAATGACTCTTTTCCTCCGCCTGCTGTCGAAAACAGTTGCCACGGAAGTGCAGCCTTGCTTTCCTTCTGCTTCCCGACTGGCACCGACTTCAGCGGCGCGTCTTGTCATATAGCTGACCGCCGTGTTCACCCCGATTTGCAATTATTTTACACTTTTCGCACGTTACTCACGGTACTAGTGACCCTTTGTGGTGTTCGAATAAAGTTGAAGTAACGAAGTGTTTGATGAGGAGGTAAAACTTCTCCACCCTTCTCTCTTTCCCCTGCTCTGGTGGTGACATTGTTCCAGATTTAGTATTAATAGAACAGGCCAGGTGATGTGGAAGGAAGGCACAGGAAAAATGACGTTTAAACGCATTTCACATGTCACAATGACACACCATTAATAGCAACCAGCAGTTCGATAATTTCGTGCCGTACATCGAAACTTGTACCGCTGAAAAGTAAACACGTACCGCTTTATTGACAAAGTTAACTTTAAGAGCAATTTGTTTTATTTTTTACTTCTTTCTGAGACAAAACTTTCCAGAATGTAGGACGTATTTACCAAATACAGACAGAGTTCTTTGATCTATATTTGGTAAACAAAAAACGGTCTTTCTAGTAAGCAGCACAACAGCAAAAGCAGCGTCAGAGAAATCTCACCGCAAATGGATCGCCGTAATTATTATTATAATTACAATAATATTACCACCAAAGCGAAGAATTCAAAAAAGTGTACCAGAAGAGAATAGTAAGAAATGATTTTGATTTGATTCACGTATTTAAAATATCACAAAATAATTTTATTAAAGCGCGGACTTCAGCAATAGTAAAATTAAATTTTCTTTTAATTTAAAAGAATCTGTGGCACATCATCAACGCTATCGAGAGGATTTCAAAACTTAATTTTCAGTGCAACAGTGTTTCTGTGGTGGTGATGAGGCCATTATTTCGGAGGAAAAATGCGTTCTTAACTTAACTTCTTAACTCTTCACATACATAAAACTGTAGTACACTGCTCCACAAAATTAACAGAAAAGTAGAAAACTCGTGCAGTTTTCGATGAAGCGGGGCAAAATTTGGTATGGTAGTGTGCCATAGAATTACGATGAACAGAAGACAGCGAGAAACTTCGGACAGATATAAGAGACTTTTATAGGGAGCGTATAAGAATAACCAAAATGGTCACATTACAGAATTCGATACAAGATGCTCGAAAATATGGTCACATGACATCAGTACGCTGTATGATCCCCTCCAACGGCTAAACAGGCCTGACAGCAGTGAACCATGCCCGATATAATGGTGTCTATAAGATTCGATGACGACAAATCCCATTCTTCCAACAGCACAGACCTTTGCTCACCAAGTGACCGAGGAGTTGCCTGTCAGTGTGCAATGCGACGCCCACACATGTTTGATCGGATTTAAGTTCGATGATCGTGCTGCCCAACGCAGTCGTTGGATATCTTCAGTTTGAAGATATTGTCCACCACTTGAACTCTGAAGGCACTGGCCTTGTCGTACATGAAAAGAAAATCTGGGCCAACCGTACCCCTAAAAAGTCGCATTCATAGGATTCAAGGATCTGTTCTCGGTACCTCTGCCCAGCTACGGCACCCCTATCGAAAACATGAAGAGGGGTGCGGCGAGTGATCATTATTCAGCCCACACGAGAACACCGCCGTCCTCCCCACAAAGGTGAAAAAGACACAAGTCTTTTTCACCTTTGTGGGGAGGACGGCGATTTTATCACGTGTGTTCGAGTTTTGTCGATGACGACAGGAATTTTTATGGGCCTTTTTCACAACATGGCTGAGTTGGTGGGTCTCAGGCAAGGGTAGCATGGTTTTTTCTCAAGGAAACTCGAGTTTTTCGTCCAGAAAACAGAAAATCGACCACAGAATACACGCCATTTACAGATAGTATACACGGAGCAATATGGCCTTAGTCACTAATGCTCCTAAAATCCAACAACAACAGCACTGTTCACAATAAAATATTCATGAAAAATGTTTGTTCTGTTAAGTTTGTCGAGCAGTGTACTTATATGGATTATTCTTTACTGATTCCTGTTCGGATCATTGGATTGGTGTGTTATATCCGTTCGAGAGGAGAGTTTGTTAATAACAGACGTTAGAGTTTCTCAGACCTGAGAACAGGCGAGTCTGAGAATATCCTGTGGACTAACCCAATAATAAGCAGAAAACTTTTCACCAAGATATTAAGATCCTCGCAATTAATCCTTAATTCTTCTGTTTTTTCGTACTATTCTCGAAAAAATATGGTAGACATCTATTAATGACCTTCTGGCTGATAAGACGAATTTCATTGGATATTTATTAAGGATTTCAAAGACGATAATAAAGCAAGTTACTAACGGGAGTACATTTAAAAACTGCGAGCCCTAGACAAAATATCCGTATATGGGGTCCCTACAGCGGGATCTCAGTCTTTTTTTTTTAATTATGATAACCGATACACTAATTTTAGGCTACTTTCTATTTTTTTTTTTTATTTCTATTTTTTGGCGGCACGTGTTCGGACTGTTCTGAAAGAGAGAGCGGAAATTATAGAAGTCAATTCAGAAGAACAATGCCCATGGAAGTATCTGTAGAAGAGGTATGCAGAAGAAACAATACGTCTATGAGGGAGCGAGTGGAGAGACTCTGTTAGAGATGAATCATTAATTAACCTAACTGCCCTCTTCTGAATGGAATCAAGAAGCTTGAGAGAGGTTTTGGGGGCACCACCCCAGATGTGGGAACAATATTCCATGGCAGGGCGGATTTGCGATTTATACAGAGTGAGTGAAGAAAAGTAACGCCGAGAGCGAAAGAGAAAACCAAGTTTTTTAGATGCAGCGGAAGTAATATTCGTAATGTGCTTGTGCCAAGAGAAATTAGAAGTCAAGGTAATCCCCAAAAGAGATATATCATTTTGCCTAGAAATCGTAGTGTCACTAAAGATAAGCATAGGAGCAGAAGAATCCTTTTAGCGAGATATAAGACAAGACTGAGTTTTAGAAGAGTTGAAATCAACTAAGTTGTCTTTGCCTCACTGGAGAATTACCTGGAGATCAGCATTTAAGGAATTGGTAGCAGATTTTCGAGAAGTTGAAGCTGATTGAGCAGGACAAGGTTTCTCAAAATTGAAAGTGGAATGCAATGTGCTATCATCAGCAAAATTATGGATACGATTTCCAGTCAATGGAAGAAGGTCATTAATATACAAGAGGAAAAGAGTGGGGGAAAGAACTCAACCTTGGGGGACACCGGCATTAGTGGAGAAGTTAGAAGACAGAGAGCTATCTACCATCACCCTCAGTGAGCGATCAGAGAGAAAACTGGATAACCTATTACAAAACACAGATGGCAAACCATAAGATGGAATCTTGTTTAGAAGACCTTTATGCCAAACACGATCGAAAGCCTTTCAGATGTCAAGAGCAACTGCTTGTGTTTCACCAAACTTTTCCATTGAATTTGTCCATAAATGGCTAACATAAGCCAGAATATCACCAGTGGATCGACACTGACGGAATCCATACTGGCGATCGTTGATCAGACGGAAGGTTTCTAGGTAGTTTAAGTGTTGGCGGTTAATTGATTTCTCCATTACTTTAGAAAGAGTAGAAGTAATTGCAATGGGACGATAATTGGATGGGAGGGATTTGTCACCCTTTTTAGGAACTGGCTGGATATGAGCAAATTTCCAAGAAGAAGGAAAAACACCATTGAAAAAAGAAAGTGAAAAAAGGCGGAAAAGAATAGGAGTAAGTTCAGGAGCGCAGGTTTTGAGAACAAGTGGAGAAATACAATCGGGACCTGGAGCTTTATTAGCATTAAGATTCGTCAAAATCCTTCTGACATCCTTTTGACGGAAGTACACAGGAGGCATTGAATGGAGCGTGTTGGGAATGGTGGGAGGTGTTTTACCAAGATCATTAATACATGAGTTGGAAGAAAAATGGGATCCTAGCAGGTCAGCTTTATCCTTGGCTGAAGTGACAACAGAGCCATCTGGTTTGGACAGAGGTGGGAGCAGAGATGGGCAAAAGTTGCGGCCAATAGCTTTATCAAGAGACCAGAATGCTCGGCTACCATTAGAGCAAGGAGCAAGTTTTCTATTCTTAGTCTGTTCAAAATCTAGTTTGGACTGATTAATAACTGCTTTACAATTGTTTCAAGCTTTGGTGTAGGCGGAAAATGAAACTGAAGAATTAGAAACAAGCCAATTACGATATGCAACATTCTTCTCCTGAACGGCCTTAGCACATTTATTGGAAAACCAAGGTTTAGATAAAGGACGAGATTTTAAAGTGGAGTGTGGGATAAAGGATTCCATTCCTGCAAGAATAATTTCATTGACACGATCTGAGCAAACGTTGACATCAGAAGTTTTGAAACAGTAATCCGACCAAGGAAAAGAAGAAAAGAAGTCTCGCAGGTCATCCCATTTTGCATTCTTGTAATGCCAAACAACACGAGGTTGGGAATAGCCATGGGATAAAGGCTCCATTGGAGAAGAGACAATCACCAAGTTGTGATCTGAAGTGCCTAAAGGACCTCTCACTTCGACCGTGTACTTAGAAGGGTTGTTTGTGAGAAAAAGATCAAGCGTGTTGGCTGTATGATTAGGATTGTCCGGTATTCTTGTAGGTAAATGAACAATCTGTGCAAGGTCATTAGTAATTGCAAAAGCCTCAGCATCTCAACCAGCTGGGTCGGTGTGACTAGAAAACGGAAGCCAGCTGGAGTTATGAATATTAAAATCACCAAGGAAAATTACCTCACTGTTAGGAAAATTGGACTGGAGAAAGTGAAATTGCAAAGAGAGGAAGTCAAAGAGCTCCAAGTGATTAGTGGAGTTGGGAGAACGGTAGAGACAACAGATTAATTTGACACAACGAAGTAGAGAGGTTTTAAGCCAAAGAAGAACAAAGAGAGTAAATTCCAAATGCCAAGTCTTTGACAGTGAATATTAGAATGGACATATGCACAAGTACCGCCTTTGAGGCGAAAGGAATCATACAGGGAATAATTTGGGCATCTGATATGAACAGTAGTTGAATCAACCGATAACTGAATTCTGTCAGAAAAAGTACATGGGGTTTGGTAATCTGCAAGTGGAAATGGTCATCGTTGAGATTAGAATTGAGACCACGTATATTTGTGAATTGAATTAGGAAGTGTTTGGGAGGTTTAGATCTTTTCGCAGATAAGCTTGCTCGATTAGTTGGACAATTCATGGTGTATTCAATAGTAAGAAAAAGTGTGTCGGACATACTGTATGAAGTAATGAAATTTTTGGATGTGGCGTGCACATAGTAAGAATATACCCAGATCCTTGACATAACGTGACCTCGACAATGCTCCTCGAATACACACTACTCGGACTCCCTCCAGTCACTATCTGGCAGAGTAGAGGTAGCAAAATTATACAGTAGCTGATCCGGAAGCCTCCAAGAGAGTTACCAATAGGTTCGGTCCGGTGTACTAACCAGCGGCCGGCCTGCGAACACTGTTTTAGAGCTGTACCCTCGAAATGTAAGGAATATTGGATCTCGCCACGACGTTCATCATAACCTCAAAAGTCATCAATCATACTGCATGTTGGAAGAGATGGGGAAGGGTTGACCGGAACTTAGCTCTAGAGACTAAACATGTGTTCCACCACATCATGGGTTCCGTTTGTAAAGTTCGTGGCTTCGAGTATAAAGGGTTTATTTCAGTGCTTCTCAAAGTGGGCGATATCGCCCCCTGGGGGGGGCGATTGAATTATCTATGGGGCGTTAGTCATGAAAGGGGGCGATAGGGGGCGGATGGAGCACCATCAATGATTGGCCGTTACAAGGGTTTTATGGTTTATTTAAAAAATGTTGTGCCAAATATTATTACTGTTCATTGTGTCATTCACCGTCAGCATTTAGTTGCGAAAAACGTGGTGATCAACTGCACAACTGTTATTGCAAACTTTTATTAGTGCTATAAACAAAATTAAAGCACATTCTTTGAATGATCGTATATTTCGAAAAATTTATGATCAAAACAGTGAAGATTTTGAACGATTGCTATGTCACTCCGAGGTTCGGTGGCTGTCAAAAGGCAACTGTCTCAACAGATTTTATGAACTCTTTGATACTGTTGTCGAGTTTTTTTGAAGATAGGAACAACGACCTTAGTAATGACCTCAAGAAAATGAAAACTGATATTGCTTATCTTGCAAATTTATTTACTAGATTCAACTCAATGAACTTACATTTACAAGGACAAGATGTAACTCTTATTAAGGCGAAAACTCAAATTTCAGCATTTATTTCAAAATTAAAGCTTTTTATGCGCAACGTAGGACGACGTGAATTGTATCAATTTCCAAATACAGTATGTTGGAAATAGAGAAAAAATAGCTGACGAAACTCTCCTAACTTTTTGTAATCATGTAGAAATGTTGCACAGAGATATGCAGGAAAGGTTCGAAGATCTCCTTAATTTGAAAATTCCAGATTGGGTTATAAATCCTTTTTTAAATAATGACGACGGTGAACGTTTTGTAGAAGAAGAATTGATTGAGTTACAAAATGAAGTTGAACTGAAGCCAAAATTTCAAAATTCATATCAGGAATTTTGGTTACAAAAGAAAATCCCTGACCATTATCCTGCATTGTGGGGAATTGTAAAAAAATGACTTATTTCTTTTCCAACATCATATTTATTCGAAACCGGTTTCAGTGCTGTATATCAATTGCTGACAAAACAAAGAAATTGTCTGGATGTTGTTAAACGTGGCGATTTACGACTTCTACTTACAGATATTAAACCTAATATCGATAAGCTAATAAATCTCCAAGCTCATCAATCGCATTAAATATTAAAATATAATTAACTATTTCCATTAATATCATGACTTATTTATGTAATTAACTTTAATTTTTATGACTTAATTTAAGTGACTTTAACTGACTTTATTTATGTAGTTGTAATTTTTTTAAATTTCTTTATAATTCACACACATAGATGCAGGGCTGCATTTACGTTTTTGGAGGCAAACAGACAAATATTCATTTCAGTTATTTAGCTTCACTTTATATTGGTGGGCTAAAAAAAAGCCCTGAAGAGGGCTTTTTTTAGGGGGGCGGTGATCCAAAAAAGTTTGAGAAGCATTGGTTTATTTGAAGAGTCTAGTAACATGTTACCTTTCAACATAGTCCCCTTTATAATCAATGTACTTTTGCCACTGATGCTGCAATGCGCGTTGATTCCAGCTGCGAAAAAGTTTTCTCTTGGGCCTCCTGGAAAGCATCACTGTAGGTGGGAAATATAGCAATATTTATTTATTTTATTATTTTTTTTTTTTTTTTGTAAAACACGTAACCAATAATCCTACAGTGAATGAATTATTCATGGAAAATTTAGAATTGCTGATATCAGAAACATAATATGTTTCATATCATTTGATAAATACAGTATTATATACACGACGAACTTTCGTCGCTGATCTTTTCAGAACAGTGATTGATTTAATCCATCACGTCTGCTCAGTGAAAAACAATAAACAATAATAAAATAAAGTAAACAATAAACCTGACTCTGCCCAGGACGGCACCTGTGTTCAGCTGACGATCATAGATATGTTCTGTATGAATTGTCTTAAAATATGAGACAATAAGCTATTGTCTTAAAATATGAGGGTATTTACTTTCTGAATGAGTTGGTATATTATGTATTATGCATTTTTCAGTATTTTTCCACTCTTTTGTGAAATATGCATTTTATTTTGTTGTATTTGATTGGATCAATGTTGTTATTATAACTCCACTGAAATTAAAATATTTGGAAGTTAATGTACATTGGCATCGTTCAGTAAAAGTCATAAATTACAGTGGGCACAAATTACAGCAATCTGCAATTTGTGAACACTATTTTGTGAGAGAGCGAATGCCCATATACTATACTGGAGGATCTGTGCCAAAAACATTGGCGTCATTACCCTGCTGTTCGTACATTTGATTAATTATTTATTTAAGGCATACCTATCTGAAAGAGAATCTAAAAATCTATGATCGTCAGCTGAACACAGGTGCCGTCCTGGGCAGAGTCAGGTTTATTGTTTACTTTTCTATTACACCCATTCACTAGGGACAGGAACGACATACCAGTTTGTACCGATGATCTGAAGATCCTTAGTCCAATAAAGCCCGCTGGCAATGCTCTCTTTGTCATTCTGCTGAAAATTACGTTAATAGCACTCTCTACAACGTGGCAGATTACCTCAGTAAGTGTGACCTGAAAATAAATCCCACGAAACCTGTGCAAATGATCTTCACTCTGAAAAATTCGCCTACGGAAATTCATCCAATGCTTCAGGGCATTCCCATCCCTTTTGCTGGAAAACATACTAATTTAGGGATGGCGTTTGATTCAAAGTTAAGGTTCCATCACCATCTCCAATAATTACAAATCAATATCTATAAGTTAAGATGGATAATGGAGCAGTACCTGGCCTAGTCGGAATGTAGCTACAACCAGAAAATATATTCGAGCAATGACGTTTCTTCCATCTTATATGTAGTTGAGATCTGGAGCTCTGCATTTCCTACTAATATAAATCTCTGCAACTGAATATTGGCTGTTTCGCTGGGCTGCATACAAAACGCAACATTCCGCAGTCCTCAGTACCACTGTTCTGTCAACCACCCTAGATCTTGGCATGCTTTCTTCTACAATTAGTGAGATCAGGTTGATCGCAACCATCAAACGCTATCTGGCATCATGTCGTCTCCTATGTACAGGAAACATGCATCTGCAGAGCCTTTCAATGAATGTTGAAAGATCATCATCCTCAATTTGCTCGGTTCGTTTACGACTACATCTCACGGATAAGTTCACCTGCTATCAACGGGTTGAAATAACAGTTATCGCCGAGAAATCTTCAAGAAAGTGGATCGAGAAATGCTACATTAAATTACTTTGTTTCTTATGATATGTACCGATACCTAATTGGTTTGCGTATCTATATACAGTCGCCATCTGTAAGTAATGTTTTTTTTTTGGATTTCTCATTGGGCAATTTTAATATATGATGTCAATGCTCTGTTAATTTATTTAAAATTGTGCCTCTGCTTGATACGTTCACATTGTAAACATTGTGTATGTACGCTTATTCTCCATGCCGCCAGCAGAAGCTCAGCTTCTCGATGGGCGTTCTTGTCAGCTAGAATAATCTAAAAATATTGGTTTTGGTTTGTTAAACCACTAGCATGCTGCCACTATGGGTTTTTTGTAACTATAGTCCTTCCTCTCCCTGTAAATATTAGTATTAATATTAGAAAGATGGTGCAAGGAAGCTAGAAGCTTTTGCTGCACCAGCCAAAAAAAAAAAAAAAAAATAATAATAATTAATTAATAAAACAAAACGAATAATAATAGCATATAATAAAATAAAATAAACTATCTGTTTGATTCTCTCCTCACGTAGGCGATGATCCAGCTGACCGTTTGAATTTCCCCAAGCTGTCAGCCTCAACCACTCCTGGAGGCAACTTATTCCAGTAATTAACTTGCCGGCTAAAAGAAAACTTATTGCAATTCAGTCTAAACCTCTTTCTCTGTAATTTCGATTTATGGCTCCTAGTCCTGGAATCATTTATAACAATGAAAATTTCGCCCTCATTCATTTTACTTTCACCTCTCAGTGCCTCATACACCTTAATCAAGTCTCCACATGTTCAGTTTCCAAGCCTTATAGCCCACATATTCGAAGCCTTTATGGACGCCTTTCTGCCTGATCTCACCAGGCTCGTTACCTATCTTTGGACCCTTCCAATAAGCTTGATGTCTTTTTTTAGATGCGGTCTCCATACTTGAGCACAATATTCCTAGTGTGGTCTTAAAATTTCCTTATATAGTGGGATTAAGACCTCCTTATCAATACAAGAAAGTGTGCGAAAAAGTCAGGACCTCGCCGGCTGTTTGCACGCTCGGAGACCTAACGATTATGAAAATGTGGTAATCCATTATTGCAGACTGTTGTTTAGATTTATACATAATCAACTAATTTTCATATAATCATCGATTATGCTATCACTACCTTGCCCTGTCCCCCCCCCTTTTATTTTATTTAATTTTTTTATTTTTTTTTGAAAAGTTGGGGGTGGGATATCAGATGACAAAGACTGATCGCAAGAAAGGGCATGACAAGTCATGCTTCTGAAACAACTGCAATAGACTGGTTTAAGCAATCCGGGAGGGCTGATCATAAACTAAAGATATGCTACTTGTAAGATTTGAAAATCTTACAAAAATAAAATATTTTTTATTAAGACTTTGAAAGTTAGTTTTCCTTTGATTCTTGCCATTAATAGGATAAATGGGTAATATCTGCAGTTTCAGAAATAAGAATTATTCTGGAAGGAGGTATAAAAAATTAAAAGGTAGTAGGATCGAAAACAGTGCCATCAGCTTTACATCCGTTAAAACTGGGAACGGAGAATACTATGATAAACCCTGCAGGGGGTCCGGCGCTACCAAAACAACTTAAGGTTTATGAGGGGTCACACACCGGAAATGTATTCTGAACAACACACACTAGTCTCTAAAAATAGACGCGATGGTCTCCAGTGTCACAATTTGTGGTTTTTTTTTTTTAGTGCAATAGAGACAAGCTGTTATGAGACAGAAAGAGTTGTTTTGAAGTATTCGGCCGACATCAAAGAACACAACGGATGTCAACAGGTGCTAAAGAAAGGGGTATAGAGAATCACGTGCTACGGAGCAGGCTGAATTAGGCCTTCCAACAAATGAAAAGAAAAAAAAATATAAAAGAGAGAGTGATTGGAAGAAAACACTGTGGGGAGCCGTCGAAAACTCCGGGAGAAAATAGTGGATGGATACGGACAGAGGAGGGAGAGTGAAAAGGGAAGAGAAGGAGAGGGGAGAATTTTTTTGAGGGGTGCTAGTGAAAGGGTGAGTCGGGAAGAGATTGCTTGAAAGATGATGAAGAAATAGCCGACGAAAAAAGTCGGAGTGGGGTTATCAGTAATGTAGTGAGTGAGAAATTAGGAGATGAACTGGAAAGGGGTAGTAAAAGGAAGTTCTGCAAACAGTGAGAATGAGAGAAGAAGATTCCCTTAGAACACCCAGTCCACCGAGGAAGGCGATAATATCCTGATATAGTCTTGAAAGGCAAAGGTAGCCGTCCTGACAGGAAAAGTAGCCGTCCTGACAGGAAAAGTAGCAGATCCTGAAAGCGGAGTAGCAGTTGCGAATGCCGTATGATAATGCCCTGGAAGCTGTAAGGTATAGCCCTGGATAGCAGAAGATAGCAGCTCTGGATAAGGATAGGATAGAAGGCCCTTATGAAGACACCTGATCACAGAAATTAAGTAAGTGAAAGTTATTTTGAGAATTCTGTAAGTTAACTGCTAGAGAAAGGACTGTAGAGCGATATTTGGGGAATTCAATGATAAGAGAAAGTTATTTTGAAAATACTGTAAGTTTAATACTAGTGAAAGGACTGTAATACGATTTTGGGGAATTTAATGATAAAGATAAGATTAGATGGGTGAACCAAATAGGAGTAAATTCTACGCTAAGGCAATTATGGTTGGTTTAGGCAGTAATTTGGAATAAGGAGGATAGTAATGTAGATGAGAAAGTGAACGGAAGGAATTGTAGTAAAAAAATAGAAATATTAAATGTGTGGAGATAAAATTTATGTATATTGCCAACCCTTAAAGGTGTGTTTGAATGTAACATTGTATTTTGGTGATCAAGTTCTGTAACTGACAATGGTTAAAGAAATATATAAGAAAGAGGAATAGGGAATTAAAGAATAAATTGGTAGTTATGATGATACATAAAAGTAATATGATCAATGATATATTTAACTTTAATGATAAAAAATGTTATTGACACCTATGAGGTATGATTTGATTGTGTTGTAATAGGAGCAGAAATAAGGTGAGCATATAAAGAGTGTAACTATTTAACCTGTGTATGTGTAATGAGAAAGGTGAGATAAAAAAAAGGGGTCAAGTCTGTAAAGGAGCCTGTTAGATAGGAAGAGACTGGATATGTTGTAAGTACCTTGGTGTTGAAACAGTGAAATTCTACTCTTAATGAGATTTGTTATGATTTAACTCTAAATATGCATAATAAACTTGTTTTTTTTTTGTATAACATTTGTGTAATTATTTGTTGTACTGGACACAAGCCCATCCGAAGGGAATAATATACATCTAGAAGTTTCCCCCCCCCAAAACCTGAAGTCTTCTGTGAAGTTGAATAGTCAGATGCGCAAGTGGGGGGATATTATAAAGGGGAGTTGTTGAAATAGGGGAATAAATTAAAATAATATAAAGTGAACAGCGTCTCTCCTCTCTCTCTCTCTCTCTCTTGATCTTGTGTGGAAAAAAGCTGAGGTTTGATTCCGTAGCCGGAAAAACTGAAAAATAATTTGAGGAAATTATTTTTATTTAACCGATTAACTCCAGAGGAGTCGAGGAGGAGTGGCAAGCGAGTCAGTTACTCCGGCCCGGCCGAGAACAAAGTACGGGAGGAGTGGGGTGGACTCGGATTTTGGGAACTTTTATTAGCAAGGAGTTAGCGAACAAGGTGAGGCTATTTATATTGAGGCCTGTGGTGGCTCTCGACACCTCTGATTAACCAATCCACAATGATCGAAAAGAACTCTTTATAAGCCGAGTTCTAAGACCAAGGCTCCACTTTCGCTTTGCCATATAATACATACAGCATGTTTAAGACACCACAGAATGATGCCTCATGATCTTAATTCGGCGAAACAATCAAACGAAATGCAATAAATAATTATATTCCGTGGAATGCAATGGGAGGAATCAGAACATCTCTGACACCTCATTCTCCCCAAGTCTTTCAGTGCGATTTCCATATCTTCGGATGTCTAAATAGGACTGAAAGAAATGCACATTTCATCGGACCTGAAGTGGTAGCGTGTCTGTGATTCGTTTCATTACCAGTAAAAGATATCTGCTATTGAGGAAACAATGGGCCTGCATGTCTTATTTACCAATTTATCAGTTCATTGCCAGCTAGCGGCTACCTCTGGAACAGTAAAATGGTTAGAAAGGTATGAATGATAGTAATTGATATTAACGGCAAGGAAAAGTTTAAGCGAATCGGCTTATCGAATTCTAATGGCCCTTAGAAGCAGTTCAAGGACCATGAAAAGTACTTTTTGTGGAACCTGGTATGTCCGGTAGAAACTACAGTACATGTACTTCGAATATAGTATGTTCGAGTTTCACAATACGAATTTTTGTGGATATGGTTTCTGTTTAGAAAGGTAGCTAAATGAATTGTTTCCTTTTTATAATCCTCGACGATCCCAGAGGAATTCGCAACTTCACTGCTACAGTAACTAAATTAACCATTGGGCTGTTAATTTTCTGGAGGCAACGTACGAAATCAGTGAAGTACAACTACGAAGCATGTTACATGCTCTTCCATTCTGATGGATGTGCTAGAGAATGGAGGATGCCTGGAGAACCCCGCCTAATACGTCACAAAACCTTAGGGAGAACCCCCTAAAGTTTTTTGACGAGAAGATGGTGCTTATAGTAACGCGGACTATCTCCACCGGTAGCAGTGCATGAAATCACGAATTTCGGCATTCTACATTCATATTTTGGATTTACAATTCAGTGCGTCCTACATTGGTAATTTTATGGAAGCTGTCCATACACCTTTCAATAACAGCGCTCCGTATCAGAAAGCAATGCTTGTGAACGTGTGAAGAGAATAACATCGAAATACTGAGTGGCCAGTACACAGATCGACTTGAATACAACTGAACATCTTTTGGATAAATTGGAACGCAGAAGTAAGGCAATTCAAGAAGAACCTATTCGTTAGAGGAGATCAGAAATGCTAAAAGAGAAGTCAGATACAATACCAGAAATTCTTAGACAGTCTTCCAGGACGCAGCTAGGATCACAACACCAGATTACATGTTTTTATAACTACAAGGGTCTCGCGACTTTTGATAGGGTAGTGTACATTACACAACATGATTATTGGGCGGCGCAACACTGTTCAAATTTGAGGAATTCAATCTTTATCGTCGAGTACTGCTCACGCTCTTATAACAGAGCACTACCAGAACAAGTTCCTGTAATTAATAGAGTCTATCGCAGAAAAGCAACCTCCAGGAACAGAATCTAACGAGTCACAGTGATGACGTAGAAAGAAAGGCCAGTTACTAGTTGTGCACCAAAAAAAAAAGCAGCTGTTTCAGGAACAGTAACCTTCGACATGTAAAAATAAGGAAAGAGAAAAATAAAGTTAATGTCAGTATATTTTGATTACCCTTTAAGACCAGATCCCAGGCAGAAAAACAAGGTTTATCTCCATATATCTTACTTGGAATTGTAGAATATAAGCATTCAGAGCCTGACTTAGTTATTGATGAACTCTAAAAACTGTGCAGCGTTAGATATTACTACCAGGAACCAAACATTCTACATGCTCCATAAATTTCGATAAAACACAGTAGCTGTAGGACAATAATCGTTGTGTGCGTTTTATATCTCTCTATCTAAGAACCTGTAGTCGCAAAGGCCACGGATAGATGCGTAAGGCAGAGCCCTCTGCAGTCATCAAAAACCCTTAACGTCTCTATTACCCCGAGTCTGTCTAAATCAGAACGTCCTGTGTGTTGGCTATCGATTCTTCTTAAAAGACACATAGAACTGATTACTTTTCTGGGAAACAGAATTACAAGGTATCAGCAAACACGAGAACGTAACAAGAGTTCTCCCCCATACACAACAGCTGGGTGAAAATAAAGGAAATAGAACGATCCTTGAAGATGTGCTATGATTGAACCAGATTTCGAAAAGCGCACGCAAGTCCGGCTATAAATCATGCAAATAGCAGAAAGCTCGAGGAAGTAAACGCGAAAACAAGATGACCTAAAGAGAAAGAGTTATTTAAAAAGTGGAAAAACGAAGGAGGGAAAAACAATGGAAAGATTAAAATTGTGGCAGGATAGAGAAAACAGAAAAGAAGAGAAAAATCTGCACAAAACTCCGATAAAAATTACGAGAGATGCGTAGAGCTCACGAGAAGAAACATCAGGGAGACAAAGCTTAAACATTAAAATATACGGTAAACAAAAAATTTTAAATAAACTGCGAAAATGTATGTGGATACGCTTTCCTAACAAGTCCGCTATTGCCATGCCCGAGTAACCCAGACAATGAACGCGTGCACCTCATTTAGCTTTTACTTCAGTTAAACACGAATTGTCCGTCCAGCGAATAAACAGCGGTACTTCTCAAACCGATGTTTTCCTGGCGTGGCCCGTATTAATCAGCTGGTTGCGCGTGATTAGTGTAAGCGAAGATGAGAATCCCGCGTTAATGCCAGGGGTTGATGTAATTCTACTAAACTCCTTTTCCGAGCTTCATTTCATAACCTCAAGGAGAACTGCCGCATAAATTAACATAAAATATAAAACACTGGACACACAACGTGGAATTATAATACTTTCGCGCTCAATAAGCGTCTTCGTAGAACACATCCATAAGAAGTAGAAGCTTTTAGACAGCGGCATTATGAGACCATTTGGCTAAGCCAATTCGTTCCGACTCGACTAAGACATAAATATCTTAGGAAAGCGGCAAAAATATCGCGAGCCTCGATGCTGCCGCATCCCATAAATCTCTCCTCTGCAAAATTTTAATGCACTAATAACAATGCAAAATCGCGAGTGAAAAAGTAAACCTGCTGGCGACTAACATACGCGCGTGCGCGTGCGCGCGCACACACACACACACGCACGCACGTACACCAGACTTACTCGCTCAGAATTGTGCGGACGACTCTCTTGCCTATTACTTTAGAAGCTATTAACTCGAATGACGTCTTTAATCAGAAATGCGAAGCAGCTCTTTATTAAAGCAAAACTTCGCGGAGCTGGCTGCAGATTTTCATCTAAGATATGCATTAGTCGATGCAGGTGGGTGGGTGTGTGTGGCATAGAGAGAGAGGTCCACGACATTAGCATTATTCCTCCTATCCTCCTCATATCAGAGATGCTCCTATCAGCCGAACAGCATCGGGCGATTTTTCAACTGATGGGAGAAAAAACGCATCGACATCTGTTCTGCTCATTCACATGGACGGAACTGGCAATTTCACCGGGCGGGTTATACACTACAAGCACCTGCCGATTACACGTCGTTTTGCTTTTTTCATCGGCGAAAAGGTCTGAACGTACTATAACAGCGCATTTAATCCCCGGTGGAAGTAAAGGGCGAAGTAGCCGGGGCTACCTTATTGTTATACTCATTCGCAGTGCAGTATACAGAAAGGCAGTCACTGCAGCGTGTTTCAAACAGAAAAGAATTCAAGGGCAGGAAACAAACGCTTAGAAGCCCATTTGCTTCGTCCCCTTTATGTGAGTGTAGTGTACGAATAAAAAAAACATTTGCTACGATTTCTGTCAATCTAGCCATGGATGTGGTACAAAGGTTGTTGACAACGCCAAATAGCTTATCTCTGACATTCTCACTTTTTTTTCTTAATCTGATATTGTGCGAGACAAAACATTTTACAAATATATTTCTCTTAGTAAGACTGATATGGGAGTAAAGCATTTAATGAATAGACAAAAAAAAAAACATCATTAAGGAAATATTTCCATTAGTGGGAGTAGGCCTGGCGGTAGGGCACTTCAGGAATACGGTAAACAATATAGTCAGATGAGGAAATAGGTTAAAATTAAAGGTTTCTGAACAATAGTTTAATCCCTTTATTACACCGCTAGCTATTTGAGGACGCGAAACTTCGTGCATTTTGGAGAAAGGCGTCGATATGTAGCAGTTCAAAGGTATGGTCAGCAGGGGATCTCGAGTTATTTTTTTATTTTTTTTTTTTATTTTATTAATAACAAGATACACAACAGGTAACCATTAACAGTGTATCTGAGATCAGATCAATAAACATAATAACAATAATGTGAAATCCTACAGGACGATAAACATTGATATAGATTCAAACAATAAAAGCATATGTACAAACGAGGATTGTATTAAGTTAAGTTACCGGTAAAACAAGTAATAATTAATCAGTTAGAGAATAGAAAAATAATAAAAAACATAAACTACAATAATTAGATGAGAGCTAGTCACTTTGCAGTTTAAGTGAAGAGGCAAACTTGTGGATGGAGTTCATCAGTGATTGGGAGTTGTCAAAGAAGTCAATGCGAGAGTCATTTGCTGATTTGCTGATTCTGTTCAGTGGACTGAACTTCATTAAGTCCGTGTTGGCAGAGTCAAGGCGAAACGGTGTAAGGTTCCTGACTTGTCTACAGGGAGCATTGAAGTTTATTTTACTCAGGATATCAGATGCTTCGTAAATTCCAGTGATTACTTTGGCTAGAAGGGCGATGTCAGCAGTAATTCTTCTAGCGTACAGAGGCCTCAGATGAAAGTTAAAAGATGAAAGAGTTCCGTTGCGTGGAAAAAACAGAATGTGAATTGCTGGCGTATGGGCCGAATGAGTTTAAAGAATAACAACGTGATTAGGTCAAGTTTAAATTAGATAGGCGGAGATAAGAAAACGAGAAGAAAATAAATAAGGTTTTTGCGACAAAAATAGGGAGTTTAGGTCGTTGTTGCTATTGTAGTTCTGAGTTCAGTTCGGGATCCAGTTCTGGGAGAGTCCCGCTATAAAATGAAGAGTCTGTTTTAGTAGCGTGGTGGGGGGGTAGAGAGAGACGTCTCCGTGATAGAAGGGAAAGTACCGAAAAGAGTAAAGTAAAATGGTACCTGTAGTAGTAGCAGTAGTAGTAGTAGTGGCATGTGATGCAAGAAAGCAAATGTATGAGCTTATGGAGCATCAGCCAAAAAAAAAAAAAAAATCACACCATTCCCTCCAAATGCCTGTCCAGTTCCTCCTTAAATTTATTCAACCTATCAACTTCCACAACGACAGATGGAAATTTGTTCCAGCAATTAACCACCCGCTGGCTAAAGGCAAATTTCCGCACATCTATTCTACATCTGTCTTTTCTTAATTTGAATTTATGCCCCCTGTCTTGTCGTTACTGCTTAATCCTTAAGCAGTAACGTTATTAGGGAAAGTTTAGCTTATCTGTCGATGGGCATGTTCCTCTGCTAGAAGTTGATCCAGAAGCTGAGTAACAGGCCAGTCAGAATGTGCCCCTGGATCCTACTACTGCTGCTGTGGTAATTTCTCCCAGTATTAACCGAGAACTGTTCCCGAAATAAGACAGTACTGGAAAAGCAATATGGCAGACTTCAACTAAGAAGAGGGACTTCACTGCACTCCGTGGAAGGAATCCGCACAAAGAAACCCCACCGTGAAAGAGAAGGAACGTAAGTCGCCTGAACTGTGTTGTCTGGGAAAGGGTGCTTAGATAAATTGTAGATTAGTTTAGAGTAAGGTTGAAGTTGAAGAAATTATATACAGTATATATTTTCCCCCATATATATAATATACAGGAAATATAATATGGGAAAATCGCTCAGTTCCTGGAAATTCTGATATTTTAACGCTTGCGGACCTTAGCCCTTGTGGACCTTGAGGAGAGCTGTTGTACTAAAATAATAACAACAATTTTGTCACTGACGGAAATAATACTAAGGTACAGGAGGAAAATTTATAAATATAAATTTTAAAAAATAAATAATTTTTTTTTTTTGGGGAGTAAAAAACCCTCCCCAAAAAAAAAAAAAAAAAAATTTGCAAGATAATTTTGCATACGTGTCTAAAGGGGCACCACTCACTTCAATATCACAAAAATACGAATGTCGAATGAGAATAATTCAACTTTTTGATAAGGGATTTCGTTGTGTATAAAAGTAAAGTGCAGCCATTATCAACCCACTGCAGGGTGGAAGCCTCCTCAACAATTCATGCTGAGGGAAATGGACCATAATCTGCCGCGCTGGTCCAGTGCGGGTTGGCAGATCGACCGTATTCAGCAGTCAGGGGCTTGAACCCCGGTCTACTCAAAGAGCGTGTGCTACTGCACTCCCGCTCCTGCCCACTCGGCTACGGAGGCCGTCCCGTGTGTATAGCTGGACTGAATTACTGGATGATGGATGATGAAGATCCAAATCTTACATTCCTCACCGCTCCCCAAAGAAAATGGATAATTCATTATACGTTTCGATAGAGCACTATATCCCTATTACATTTAATTCAACGGATGCTATACTGTATATACCTATTTAGAACTTTCACCTGCCTCAGACAGAAATCTCCTCGGTGAAGACACGGAGAAATCCGTTTTATTCTCTCTCGCAGAATTTCCTCCCTTCTTCTCAAACATGATTGTACATAATAATAATTGTTTTGCATATTATACCATTTAATCTCTTTTAATCCGTATTAAGTATGTTTCTACATATACCTTTATTCCAGCATATTAGCATTCTATTTACCTATATACTTAATCTATATTAGTTCTATTCTCTTTTTATGAACTCATCTATTAAACTTCCGTCCACATAATGATAAAAGTGCTGGTACGACATACCACCACCTTCACTGTTCATAAGTCTCAATCTAACAAAATTATAATGGGCGACTTTAATCTCCCCCTGCCCAAATATGATTTACAAATGAAGTTGCTGTCCGACTCCTTATTAGTTCTAGGAGCTAAAAATATCAACGTCCCTGTTACAAGAGGTAATCAAGAGCTTGATCTTGTTTACTCTAATCTTCAATTTCAAGAAAAACGTAGCAGCAACATTACATTTAGATCTAACCACAAAAGTATACAACTGCAAACAGAAATTTGCTGTGGGAATCCTCGCCCCACTCTGGAAATCACCAGAAGAATATCATCAATTAAATTCCTTCAGAAAGAAAAGTTTTTACAACTCTTGAAATATATTACCCGTGGGAGTCTCTCAAAAATATACCTGTTCAGGACGCCACGTTTCTACTAATAAAATGGTTGAATGAATTAAAAACAGAGTCGGCATCTAAACTCCTAAGGCTTTCTTTTCAATCCAAACCGTGGTTCAAATCGCATCTAAAACCATACTTTAAAAGGAAACAAAAATGCCACAGACAGTGGAAGAAGTACGATACTTCATCAACATACATAAAATATAAAAAGAGCAGAGCGTTGTTTCATCTCAAAAAAATTCAGGCGTACAAAAATTATTTAATGTTCAGGCTCAAGCATAATAAAAGAGCATTTTCTTCAAAAACAAGAGCTACCTTGCAGCATGACCAGACTTTGGAATGGATAAAATTCAATATGGAAACATGTAATTTTGACATCTGCACTAAAGATATGCAAAGCAGATCTAAAGAATTTAATTCTTATAAACACACAAATCGCGGTACAGGGGTAAACATGAACTGCTTCCTAGTCAAGCCCTGATAAACAACCAACTTGTAAACAAGAATACAAGTTATATTATACAGTTCAGAAAATTATTAACCAATTACGAAATGATGGTAGTGAAGGCCCTGACGGCATCCCTAGTTTTTTTATTAAAATGTCCAGTACGTTCATCATTGATTCTTTAGTTCATATTATTTCCAGGTGCATTTCCCAGCCATTCCTTCCAAGACTATGGAAGACTTTTAGAATTACCCTGATTCCAAAACAGACTAGTAGTAATAATAACCATATAAGCTATCTTCCAATTGCTGTGTCGTCAATAATCGCTAAAATCATTGATAAGACCATGCTGCCATATTTTAAGGATGCGTTCTTCGCTAATGCACCTGTCAACATGCATTTTGATCCTAGAGAGCGCCCTACAACAACAAGCCTAGCTAACACCATTGTGCACATCCAAACTGCGTTTCAGGATAAAGTACAATACGATGTCTTTTACTTAGACATCAAAGGTGCTTTCGACAACATTGATCACAAGAAAGCCGCATTGAAGTACTAAAAAATCATTTCCTCATTGACACAATGGTTATATCCTATCTACAGTACAGCCTAAATCACAGAAATCTCATCTTCCCCACTAATACCGATAACATTCTCGTCGCAACCACAACAGGCATTTCTCAAGGAGGTGTTCTCTCCAGTACTGTATTTTCAGCATCTCTTCAACCACTTCTACAAGAAAATCCAAATTTCTGGCTTATGCCGATGATTTATAGTTGTTTATTATTTCCAAATTCTGTGATGACATTTCCAAGGTTAGCCGTGATGCGAATTTACAGATGTGCGGAATTATCGAGTATCTAAAGAATCTCAATCTGACTATAAATGCAAACAAATCTGCTCAATTAACTCATTCCTTACAGAAACAACCAAACCACATAGAAATTAAAGTTGCAGATGTTTCAATTTCAAATGTATATGCTCACAAAGACCTAGGAGTTGTTTTTGACAAAAATCTTTCCTTTAATTCTATGTATATGTATATGTTGCTAAAAAAAATTCAGGCGTAGAGTCCTGTGTAGTAGTGTTAGCAATGGGACTCTGGTGAGTCGGTGGCTCACATAACCTATTGCGGCTAATGATCGCCTGATGGTCTTGGTGGAGACGTTTCTGGCACCTCCCTCGTTGAAGTCGGCGGTGATTTGTGTCACTGTCGCTCTAAGGTTGGCTGAAACAATGCGAGACAGACGTCGAAGGCCATGTTCATCCACCACTTTTCTTCGCCCACAGCGCTGTCCACGAGGGGATGTTATTCCGGAAATGGCGTATTCCCGATACATTCTTCATACTGTCGAACGGGAATAGTGCAATTTCTGTACCACTTCCGCGATAGAGTGACCCATGCATCGGGAACCCATTATGATCCCTATTTCAAAGTCGGTTAACTCACGACGTTTATCCATACTGACATCGAATTACCGTATTCGTGAATGCAGTGTACCTATATACCTGTCAAGCGGCGGATTCGTCCACTACCGAGAGGGGTGACAGCGTCGCGTTGCCCAGGGACCACGTATCCCATTCATGGTAACAAAATAAATGTAACTTTCAGCCAGAATAACACATATGTATAGGCCTTTAACGAAAATAATTACTTATTTTTTCCTACATCATTTCTGAACTTCATTTCTTTATCGCCTGATCTCTCACTCTTTTCAGCAAGAGTAGTTCAGTTGAACAGCATTCAGTTTGTTGATCATTTTTCGATTCACCATTCAGTTTGTTTGTTCACGTATCATTTAATTTTGTTAATTGGTAAGGTAACAAAAGTGTAAATTGGTGTTTAATATCTTCATTTTTATAACCTGTGGATAATATTTCTTCGATTTTCACTTATTAGAATGGCCGTTTGATAGAATCAAAATTCAATTCGCAAATGTGATCACAATAACAGGCGCTTACTATAATTATTTTATTACACCAACATAAAAAAAAAAAAAAAATGCTGGCTCGTTCGGATTATTGCGTTCGGATTTTCGAAGCTCTATTCTATTTTCTGTTTTCATTTCGATATACTATGAATTACCAGACATTAAATTTTTGTTTGTCGTTAACAGATGCCAGGTGAGCAAAATCGTCTGCCCTTTTTCTAGGCAACCCCCATTCCCACCTGGTCGCTGAGAAGCTAGCGACAGGTTCCTAGTCTTGCCGTAATGCTTTGATTTCGCCGGCTAAATGCGAACAGCTGACAAAAATATAAACGTTCACGTTGCACTGCCAGACGCCATGCGAGAATCTGGAGAGTAAGTGACCTTGAAAATTCTACACAAAAAGTTATATAAACTTTATTATTATTATTCGCTTCTCTCATTTATTTTCGTTCGATATGTTTTTAATTGGATTTAGCAAATCATAATTAATAGATCACCGATTTCAATTCAGTAAAAAAATTAGATTTTTTTACTGAATTGAAAGCAGATTAAGCAGACTCCAAGTGAATATCCTTGTTAAAACTGAGTGTGAGTGAGTGAAGGTTAAAGTCGACATTTAAGTAAAATAAATCAGAAAATAGTTGATTCCGTCTTTTAAAAAAAAAAAAATTAAATATATTTATAAGATACAAAAAATATATATATAATAAGTTAAAATAATTTTGAGTGATATTGATTAGAGCGAAATGTTGGTACGACGAAACGATCCATGCCCCACCCACCACGGGATGTTCGTTGACAGATGTTACTGTTCAACTTTGAAATGCATGACGTGTAAAAATGGCATTTAATTTTAGTTCAGATTTCGCATTCCTATCGTCGCTGCTTAACTAATTTTTCTCCTATTATTACGACTGTTTATCGTCTACTTATTCAATATCATTACGAATTATGCACCATGGATTGAAAAATTGAACGATGTTCTTAACTGTAAATATCACCGGAAAAAGAGAAATAACAAAAGAGGTAATTATTTAAAAAAATAAATAAATGTACGAGTGCCAAACATTGAACGTACAATAAAAGTAGAAAGAAACAAACCACGAATAAAATAACAAATGCGTCGTTACAGGTACCGCATTACGCAGCGAAAACAACGTAAAAGTAAAGGAAAGATAAGAATGAGACAGTCCAACAGGATAAAATATTGCAGGATGCATGTAAGAATCCTATATAACAAAAAAAAAAAAAAAAATCCTTTATCATGCAAAATGAACTCCAGGTATGACCAGTGCCTTCGCTGCTGGAAGCTGCGTTTAATGGATGGCCATAAAAATATACACAATAAACCGTTACCTAAATTTAAGCTCATTATTTGTAAGGCTGATCGTAAGAAGTTAGCTTCTGGAGACGGCTATTGTCTCCTATGCATACGGTTGATTTATGTGTCCATTATAACTTTTTCTTTATCCTTCACATGCACATGTGGTTACTATCACAGCGTCCACTCACTCCCTCCCCGTCCCTCCTTTGCAGTATATATATAAACACGCACGCGCACACACACACACACACATGACTTGGGCTCTGGCTATCAGCAGTTTTCAAAGTCACTAGACCGAAGCCTTGCACTAGCAACTAACACTGACGGCCGTAATCCTTTACGTTTTCCGGTTTTCCATAATCTTCCCAACGCTTCCCTAATCTACATACATCTCTAATACAACGCTGGCTTAGGTAACGTTGCAGACATTGGCACAGGATAATTTTAGCACGTGTCACTACAAGAACAAGCGATTTTCATTCCTTTTTTTTTCCACCTTTAAAAACGGTTCGAGTTTTCCGCTGAGGGTATTCAAACACTGAGACAAAATCAGATTATGCTATATTTGGCGGATAACCTGTACATCGTGCTTAACACTTCTTTATTTATTTATTTTATTTATTTTTTTTTTTTACTTTTTATTTCTTCTTTTATCTTATTATTATTTTTTTAATCAATCGAATTGTTAACCTCCTGGTCCTCTGCCCGTGATTATTTAAATTATATAAATGTAAATAAATAAAATAAATTTTCTGTTTCTACTTCGGGACGACTACATGGTCAGAGGAGTTCAAAAGGTAGAGAGAATACAAGAAACAGCACCGTATTTAGCAGTCACGGGCTTGAACCCCTGTCACAGCCGACAATTCGATTGAATATAACGAATAGGCCTAATAAAGTTACTTTTTAAGAAGTACGGTCTGAAATCGAATCCTATCAACGACCCGAACAATTTTTAATGGGTTTTTTCCAAAACATGACTGAGTTATTCAGTCACAGATCTGCATTTACGCCCATTATACTTTTGCCTTGGTTGTTTTGGCGATTAAGACAACGTACTGTCATTAATATCCGGACACTCGTGTATGTATATACAGGGTGATTCACTACCAGTGCGACAAACTTGCAGAAGGTGTAGGGGGCACAAAGACGAATCGGAATCACATAGCATTGCAGGGTCCAAAATGCCTTCGTCATGGGGTAGAGGACGTTGAACGGTAGGTCGAGTGAACAGCGATCCCGCTGGACGTTAGCATTTGCGAACCGGTTCCCGAGGCAGTAGGATGGACGAGTATTCAAACGTTGAACTGGCCGACATGCACCTTGCGTATGGAGCTGCGGGCTGTAACGGGCGTGCCGGTCTGCGCTTGTACCAGGAACGTTTCCCACACAGGCTTGCTCCTCATCATACGATTTTCGCACGTGTGCACAGAAGGTTACGTGAGACTGGTTGTTTCACGAGAGGTACCATGAATCGAGAGCGAACGACGAGGACGCTAGACAATGAGGAGAATGTCCTACGTCTTGCAGAAGGCAATCCGAGTACGAGTACTCGAGCGATAGGCCAACGATTGGGTATTTCCCAATCCACTGTATGGAGGATACTGTCAACAAACCAAATGAGTTCATACCATCTGCAACGCGTCCAATCATTGGAGCCTGCAGATTATCCACTCCGGAGGACTTTTGCTACTTGGTTTCTTCAACAGAAACGGTTCTCAAATGCTGACTTCCAGCGAGATCGCTGTTCACGCGACCTCCCGTTCAACGTCCTCTACCGCATGACGAAGGCATTTCGGACCCTGCAATGCTATGTGATTCCGATTCGTCTTTGTACCCCCTACACCTCCTGCAGGTTTGTCGCAGTGACAGTGAATCACCCTGTATACATACACAGGGTGTCTCAAAAATAGTGATACAAACGTTTAGGGAAGGTAGGTAACATCTAAAGGAATGTGAATCGCATAGGAACCCATAACCGGAAACGTCATGGGAAAGTAGTAGCAGAAGCACAAGAAGCAGAAATCACACAAGACAGTAATTAGTGGCAAACATTTATTTGACATAATATTAACAATGGAGTACGAGATGGATGCATTTCATGATGTTACAACAGATGCTCGAAGGTTCCACCATGAGACGCGATGCATGCGCGACACCGACGCAGCATGGATTGGCGGACACAGTCGAACACACCTGGAGGTTCTTTGACAGTAGCAGCAGCGCAGACGAGTCTCGCCACGAGATCCATTTCTGTCTCCACAGGCGATTCATAGACCATAGATTTGAGGGCCCCCCACAGAAAGAACTCAAGGCTCGATAAATCAGGTGAGCGTGGAGGCCAGGCAACTGGTCCACCACGGCCAATCCATCGACGCCCAAAACGCCTGTTCAAATGGTCACGAACACACCTTCCATAATGGACAGGCGCCCCGTCATGTTGAAACCAAATGTTGCGTCTCACATTTGCTGGAACATCGTCAAGTAACCCTCGTAGAACTTGTTCAAGAAAGATCCGATATTTAGCGGAGTTCATGCGGGATGGTAACAGGTATAGGCCGACTAAGCAGTCACCGACCATACCTGCCCACACATTTATTGCGAAGCGATTTGTGCCGCGTGGGGGCGCACACCATGTGTGCCCTCTGCTAATCCATACACTAGGTGTATGTCTGCCAGCTCACAGTTCGTATATCGATGCATGCTCTTCGTGCGGCGACTACTGCTTGAATGAGTAAACCAGAAATTTTCCCTCTCGTGAACTGATGAACAGCGCCGTGTACCGACTTACGGTGACGTTTCCGGTTATGGGTTCCTATGCAATTCACATTCCTTTAGATGTTACCTACCTCCCCTAAACATTTGTACCAATATTTTTGAGACACCCTGTATATATATTTCTTTATCCTTCACATGCACATGTGGTTACTGTCACAATGATGTATTACATGGTTTGGTATAATATAATATTACACCAAAGAGTTAAAACCAGATGAAAAAGCGGAAGGATAAAAATAAACAGGATATGGCAAATGAACCAAAGCGTCAATAGCAGCAGCAATGGGTGCAGATATACAAATATATATATATATATATATATATATATATATATATATATATATATATATATATATATTGTAGTAAATATTAGATAAAAATAAAGACAGCAGTGCAAGTCACACGGAAAGCCAAAGGCCAAAAAGAAAGAAGATGGCCAAAATATGAAGTTCAAATTAAAGAAATAATAGGTTTGAACTTCTAGAAAACTTGTACCCCCCTCCCCCCGATTGGATAACTCTAGCAGTATTTATTTACTTATTTTGGTTTTTTTTACAATTTTTTGCTATTAAGGTTAATTTTATTTATTATTATCTTCATATACCATACTTAAAGACTGGAAGGATGCTCCAGAACTATGTTCAGTCAGGGTCCTACTATAGGAAAAGGTATAGCAACCCCAAACTTCCCAGCACTATCTTTTTGTCTTCTTCAGTACTCTTTACGCTTTCCTATCCTCTATATATATATATTTTTTTATCGTGAGCCATTAGTTTATCGAACGCAATATCCGAGATGCTCCTTTTCTGCTTTAAAACAGTTTTCTTGCCTATACAAAGTTTAGCGACTGTTTACCGCTGCTTGCTAGCTTGTTATTCCTTTCTATACTGGGATGCATTCCTTCACATGTTTAACCTCTATCCCATTTTACATTCATAACGTAATTGATTAAATTTATTTCATTTTACTGCCTTCTCTAATTTAATTTAGTTTAACTTACTACTTCTCTAATTTAATTTACTTTACTACATCTCCAAATTTCGACTCATGAGGTAGCTAGCTTAATTTAATTTAATTTAATTTATTAAATTTTAATTTTTCCGATTTAACAGAGGCATTACCTACTTATTGCCGTTTCCTTCTTTGATTTCGGCGGCTAGCCCTGGATGAAGGCGCTGAGGTCACAGAATGAACAGCATTAAGTAATTTTTATTACTTCGTATGATAGCATAGCTTAATTTATTATGGTACTCACCTTTTTTATAATCTGCAATTAATGTTTGAATAGGGTGGATGATAATTTTAATTTAAACTGGGAGTAAGTAAGTTGGGGTTTTAAAACAGAAGTTAAAATATGCACAAGGAAGTAGAAGTGCACGTCTTCGTCCTTAGTTGTCAATATTAAAGTTGAAATAAATGGTTAACACTGGGGGCCAATAGCCATAACGAGTGGCTTTCGTTATCCACGTCTTCAGTTGGCAATGAAGGGTTGAGAGTAAACGCGTGTATTTAAGAAAACTAAGTTCCCGTGATGCTCCTGGTTACATGTGGAAATCTCAGGTGCATGAGATTCCAAGCCGGTGCGATGTTGTAAGGTAGTTTGGTATTTAATACTTGGAGATTGAAATGGCGGCGGAACCATTCTATAACTAGGGCTTCATATTGGAAAATTTTAAAACTGGATTTTAATTTGAAAATGGGAATGGCGGAGTCCACTAAGGGGGTGTGATTGTGAGATTGAACATGTGATGCTAGTTCTGTGTTGGTTTGACCTGTCCTAAAGCTGTTGTAGTGGTAGTACGCGCGTGTGTTTGATGTTTTAATAGAACCATATGTTGAAGTTGTGCTACCAATGTAACATGCATTGCAGTTAGGTTGACATTTTATTAGGTAAATAATATTGTTCATATCACTGATATGATATTTTTGTGTGTCTTTGTATGAATTAAATAATGAGCCAAGTTTATTATAAGTTGAGAATGTGATGTCAGTACCTTTGAATATGCAGCGAAACTGATTGCAAAAATTACTATGGTAAGGTAGGATAATACGTAAATTATTATTAGAGGTGTGTTTGGGTGGATTGTTAATATTATTTTGGACGGTGAAAATGGTTTGTTGAATTAATTGAGTGGGATGCCGTCTAGATATGAATTTTGTTGTAAGATATTGAAGTTCATAGTTAAGATCGTTTTGTGTAACTCAGTTCAGCTCTGTTTTTTGGGTAGTCTCTCCTCACAAGGACTGACGATCCAATTCATCCCAGAGGTTCAGTATAGGATTGAGACCTGGGCTCTGGGATGGCAGTCAAACTTTTGAGACTCATGTTCTCTAACCAATCCGTCACAACACGAGCAGTATAACATGGAGCGTTGTCCTGCTGATACACGTATAGGCTTACCCTGACGTATGACGCCGGCGACCTCCCGCATGACGAAGGCATTTCGGACCCTGCAATACTATGTGATTCCGATTGGTCTTTGTGCCCCCTACACCTCCTGCAAATTTGTCGCACTGGTAGTGAATCACCCTGTGTAAATAAATATACTACAACAGATAAATAAACGTTAGTCCAGCTTAATATATCCTTAACTTTTGGTACGTTTGAATCTTTTCGTTACATCATGTGTATATTAAGTGCCAAAGCAACTAAGGTTATGGGATCAATATATTATGTCTCTAATTCCGTTATTCTTCGGTGTTTTTCTGTTTGATGGACAAAAGACTCGAAGTTTCGGGAGAAAAAAACCATGTGACTCTCCCCTGAGAGACCACTTCAGCCATGTTGTGAAAAAGTACATAAAAATTCCTCACATCGTTGACGGGATTTCAATACTGCCTTTTCCGCCAACCGGCGTAGGGAAGAAAGGTGATTATAACCACTGCGCTATCCGCGAGGCCCACCAGAAGACACATGATTTTTATGATGTGGTTAAAGAGTAAACTCACAAATATTTCTGACGTCTACTGTTATATTTGTTGTGGGTAATAGGCGAATATATACTGAAAGGACAGAATTCATGGGATACTTAGTTCCTGGGCAATGCGACGCTGTTACCCCTCTCACTAGTGGACAAACCCACAGCTTCGCAGGTATATAGGTACACTGCATCACTGCATTCACGTAGACGGTAAGTCAATGTCAGTATGGATAAACGTCGTGAGTTAACCGACTTTGAAAGTGGGATGATAGTGGGTGCCCGACGCATGGGTCACTCTAACACGGAAGTGATACAGAAATTGCACTATTCCCGTTCGACAGTATGAAGAATGTATTGGGAATACGCCATTTCCCGTATAACATCTCATAATTCGTGTTTGGAACCACGAACTATCAGTTGATTATCTTCAGAAATTGCTCTTGTCAATGCCTCGACGGTGTGCTGCTGTCATCAGGGCCAGAGGCAGTTCAACTAAATATTAGTTTGCACTTGGTGAACTTTTCATTTTGTTTTCCATTTAAAATGAAACTGAAATAAATTGAGGGCTTGTGATAATTACATTTCAGCCATAATTGTCGTGTTTACCAAAACTGTTGTATAAAGGTTGAAAATGCTCAATTTGAAATATTTTGAGAGCACCTGTCAAATATTACTTAGCTTTGCCTTACCTATTAATAAATATCTTTCGTTTATATTTCTATTTGTTATGCTACTCATTAATGTAACATACCATCGTGAAAAAGGGTTAGAAATGTGAAATTCTTAGGTGATGCACTTTCTTTAAACACCATTGTATATATAATATACAGTATATATTTGTCTATATATTTTTCCCTCTTTTCTTTCTTTTTTTCTCCTCTTCTCTTTTTTTATTTCACTTTTTATTTTTATTTATTTACTTATTTATTTTTTCTGACGTTCAGGTGCCATCCTACATAAGATACCATACATGTCTGCATACAATACACCCTTCACAGCAGCAATGCCAGGGGTTTACATTGGTTGATGGACAATAGCCTCGGCGGGGACAGGGCCCACATCGAGGTTCGGACTCATCCCCAGAGCCATCCCCCACAGAATCGGTGTCAGATTATTTACAGTATATTATGCTTTTGATAGTATTTACAATGTATTAATAAAGATATTCATAACTATATTTATATTGATATTTATATTTATATCTATATTTATATTCATATCTATATTTATATTAATAAAGATATTCATATCTATATTTATATTAATAAAGATATTCATATATCTTTATTCACAACACATTCATAAAGACATCGTACTTTGAACATTATTTACAATATATTGGGCAACAAGGTCTCTTGCCCGTGAACACTAGACTCCCTTGTCCTGGCCCACCGGAACGCCCATCTCCCACACCTGAGTCATCGCTACTACCCGAAACGGATACAGTTACACTCTCTAAAGGCAGCGCCTATAGCGCCATGCTAATATCAACGAAAGGGAACTGTGACATTGCAGGCATGAATGGAGCACAGCAAAGCCAGATGCCCGGACCTCAACCGACGCAAGCATCCCCACGCCAACGGTATTCCAGAAACAGCAAAACCACCTTGATTGGCACAAGAGTAGTTAACACTAGCCTCAGAATACGAGATCGCCAAGCCACCAGCAATACTCATGCAAATATCTTCATTAGCAGGCTGGATCCGTTGACAAAAGTTGAAGAAATTCAGGCACTATTGATGGAACTAGGCATACCCGGAAAGCCTTTCAAAATCAATACCAAGCATCCGTCTTATGCTTCCTTTAGGATTCAGATTGATGGGCCTAATTACCAACAATACCTCAATGCAGAATACTGGCCCAGAGGTCTGTTGGTAATGCCATACAATGGGACACCAAAGACCAAGAACTTATCAAGCCCGAACCCCATTCCACAAAAATGTATAACTACACCAGCATAGCTACCTGTCCTCTCTAGCGGAGTCTCCCAAATTATATCCGAGAGCGGGTGCAACTTATGGATGTCTAACGTGGAGATGACGAGCGAACATCGGACCGATCGCATTCCAGTTAGAATATCCAGAATGAGAGCACATCGAACGCGACATCGATCCCGGGACGAGATTTCAGATCATTATGTGAAAAGCAAATACTGTTCCAAGAGTAATCTCATCATAGTACAACCTTCTGTCGAAGTAAAAATTCGATGTTTCCTACAAAACATCAGGAGTGTCAAAAACAAGCTAGATGGTCTACTTGATTTGCTTTCCTGCTCAGAGTACGACTTCGTCATTCTGATTGAAACCTGGCTCAGAGATGAAATGGAAATTGCTGCCTTCACCTCAAATCTTGGCTATCACACGCTGGCTGCTAATAGAATTGGGAGACGGGGTGGCGGTGTAACAATCTGTCAAAGGAGTTCACTACCCCTGATTAAGGCATCCACTTATCCAGGAGGTGATATAGAAGCTGTTCTTGGAATCTACCGAATTGCTGGTTTGTCGATCTCTGTGTGTGCCGTTTATTTACCTCCACCAGTTTCTGAGGATTCTGTCCTTAATCTGACAGCATGGCTGTCATCCACAATCAATCATCGGCAAAAGCTCATCATCCTTTCCGAAGAACAACTAATAAAAATAATAAATTCACTACCTGACAAGTCCACCATAGGAATTGACGCAATACCTCTGTTTAGTCTAAAAAATTGCTTCTCATTTCATCAGCAAAGAGCTCACTCAACTCTATAACAAAGTACTCAAATTTTCACAGGTGCCTTCAAGCTGGTTATCATACCGAGTCGTGGCAGTTCCGAAAAAGTCTCATGCGAAAAGACCGGCTGACTTCAGGCCAATATCAATTGCCTCTCCCTTCCTGAAATGCCTCGAGAAGTGCATCTATAATGATGTAGCACTCGCAATCTTTGCGCATAGGCCAGAACACACCCATTATGCCATGCCTAATAGATCTACGGTAACCTGCCTACAGTCATTATCACAGAAAATACTTCAGGCCTGGAATGACAACGAAGATCTTCACACCATTTTTCTCGACATGAAATCTGCTTTCGACTTAGTCCAAATAACACCCCTTCTTGCCTTACTTGAGAGATTCTACGGGATATCCGGAAAGATGCTCGAGATCCTCAATAATTTGCTATCTAGGAGAATGCTCACTTCGAAGGCGACGGCGTTAAAGTCACTAAAAGCGTCGAAGTAGGGATCCCACAAGGTAGTTGTCTCTCAGCCTTGTTATTTACAGCAATATTCGTTCCACTAATGGATCAAATTCCAGCGTTCCTATCTTATGCTGATGATATTGTTTGCTATTTGCCATGCAAACGCCATGTTGGTCCTTCACAAGAAAGACAAACCGCCTCTGAATCTGTAAACAGCTACCTAAATACATTCTATAAGTATGCTAAATTTTTTGGCCTGTCAGTCAATCCAGAGAAGTCAAACTATTTTATCTTTACGCCAAGTCGGATGATTTCTACTGATACTGCATCTTCTCTACTTCCGGTATTGGCAGGAAATGTCCTGACTCCCACAGAAAGTGTCAAATTCCTAGGAGTAATCCTTGATGCCAACCTCACCTATAAAAAACAAATCCAAGCTCAGTATCCCAAAGCCCTGAGAGCGTTCTGGGGAATGAAAATTGATCTGTGCAAAACGCACAATAAGAAAATAATCAAGAAGTACCTTGCAACTTACTTCTGTAGTGCTCTCCTATGCCGTGGAAGTTTGGTCTGCGGCACCACCCACTAGCCTCAGGAAAATGTGGGACCTCGAATTCTGGGTGCTGAAGTGGGCCAACTTGTGGTCGCACCAGATCTACACAACATCTAAATCTACTCTCTGCTGCAACCTGCAATATACGCCCATAGTCCACAGAGCCCATGTGCTAAAAATAAAGTCATTCCTTCATCTGTGCTCAGCTAAGCAGGATCACATCAACATCTGGAGCACGGTTGGTTGGCGTTTGCCAGGCAGACATCTCCGTAGTACTCCCTCCTTATGCTCAAGGCTCCAGCGGTTACAGAATTTCAAAAGACACTTCCCTAATGTGACTCTGGACACTCTCAACTCGCTCAACATCGGCATCGATCTGTGAAATATAGACAAGGCATATCGAGATGGCATCTTGTCCCATCTTGTTGTTTGTAAAGGACATTTATGTGAGTGCCGATCTTAGTTAGCCGATGTAATTTCATGTTTCAGCTCAACTTGTAGTCCTTTTTCGCTGTAATTACTGCTTCATTCATTTTTACATTTTGACTATTATCTTTGCTTTGATCTATTAATTATTATTTAATTATTATTATTATTTTATTTATTTATTATTTTTTTTATAAATCAAAATCACTTATATAAACAACAAATTGTAAGATTCCTCTGGCTTTCTGTGTAAGGAATCACTAGTGTATAAAATTTATTTTAATAAAGAATCTTATTATTATTATTATTATGCCCATGTATAGTATAGTATCTTATGTAGGACGGCATCTGAACTGAAGTTCAACCCCGCCTTTTTACACTGCGATGGTTACAGAGCACTGTAACAGGCCAGAAATGTGTGTAGTGTTATGTTCGTGCAGTGTGTGTTTGTGTTGTTTAGTTGTTTCTGGCCGTTTTGTCACCAGGTAGGCGATCACCTGGGAAGCCTGCCCGGTGTCCATCTACACCACGTGGAGGTAGGCCACAACTGTTCACCCTAGAAGAATATATGCGACTGAATTCTGGCTGCTGAAGTAGGCCAAGAATAAACACCACTCCCCTCCTCATCTTAACTGAGGACCACGCAATTTGCTGAACAGCTGAAAATACAGCGTTTACCAGACATTGCCTGGAAAAGACTGATAACTACAATAAAGATGGTGGCTGGTGTTATATCATCACCGTGCTTCTGGCAGCTTTGTGAGTAGCACATCGCGCCATCTGCTTTAAGAGGCACTAAATCCCTGAGAATGAACGACAACAGACTGAAGATGGCCGATAGGTTCATACCAGCCAGGGAGTTGGAATCAATCCACAACTTGTCTCAAATTGGAATTGATTTTGAAAGGTTAACAGAAGATCCGAACTACAGAAAAAAAACCCGCAATGTGCGTCGCTGAGCCTACTGTCTCCTAACAGTTCTGCGCGTTTTTTGAACAATTGTGACGGTGTGCTTATGTCAGGGGTGGCCAACCTTTTAAACGGTGCGTGCCGAAACTGGCTAAATCTTAAAAAAAAAAAAAAAACTACCCTCGCGTGCCGCTCGGAATTTTGCAAAGTACAGTAGAACGCCGATTATCCGAACCGTCGATTATCCGAACCACAGTCGTCCCCCTTCCCAAAAATTACAGTATCTATTTTTAGTGCACTGGTCGTTATGCTGAAATATTACTCCTGCCGCTTAATGCATTTGAAAGCCCACTCACGCGGAAGCCTTCACTGGCTAGAAACTGCAATGGCATTGAGTGAGCAACAGTCTGAATGCAGTTCTACGGAGATACTGCTATTAAAGAGGATGAGAGATCTCGCCGAAAAAAAGACAAGTTCGGATGGTTTAAAGAAAAATTCAAGATTACATATTTTAAAAAATAAACCTTCCTAAGATTCATTATACTGTTATTTGTATGCAATTACCTGTGTTTGTTTATTTTTGTTTATGTAAAAATAAAGTGTGGTTTATAGTTGAAACCATGAAAAACAAATAGGTAATTTCAAAATAAATATAATATACATTGTTTCTTCAAAACGTTTTGGTTATTATTTACAAACCATTTCCTAAATCAATTATTTTTTTAATACTTCATATTTCAAAATACAGTAGTAATAACTTTGCGTACAATAATTTAATTGTAGGCCTAATTATGCTTTGTATAAACTGGGTATTCCCATGTACGTTTGATTATCCGAACTATTTGATTAACAAAACCAACCTTGGTCCCAATTAGTTCAGATAATCGACGTTCTACTGCATCGTTATTTTTTTAATACACGTTTGGCTTGACAAAAGCGTAACCAAAAGAATGAAATAAAAGTCTTTTCAAAGATTACAGGTATTAAAATAAAATCTTCCTAACAAAAATGTAACTTTTAGCTTACAGAACAAATTTAATATAAAATGATAAACCTTTCTTATATTATAACTATAAAACATCAGTGAGACTTCTGTTGCTGCATCATTGACGACAGATACTTTACATCAGGCTTGCATTTTGTAACTTTTAGAGCTATGCATGCAGCACTAGTTTCATTCGGAAGACTACTGCTATGACTAGACTTAAAGTTTATCGCCGAGAACAACGACTCACAAGAACATGCTGATGAGAAAATTGTTAGTAATGCTATTGTCAAATTTTTTAAAAGGACAAAAGTTTCATGAATCGAATTACTAACTTTTAATACCTCATTTTCTACAGTTTTCTTTGCTAACCCCGTCACTAGTCATTCCCTTTCAATATTTTCTATATCAGCTCTTAGGTCGATAAATTTTTGCCTCTAAATTGAGCTGTTCTGAAAATCAATCGATTGTTGCATCTCAAAATTGTCCAAGTCGATCCACTGAAATATTTTCAGGTTCAGTTCGGCTAGTTTTATACTGTCTGCAAACTTAATGAATTTTGCAGTTTTTTCTAATTCTCTGAACTTGACAAATCTTGAAGAAAGTTGTTCAATAGTTGGCTTAATTTTTGTGGGACGCTCTGAATTCCGCATACCCAAAAAATTTGTATGCGTGTCCCTTCGGGCACGCGTGCCATAGGTTCGCCACCCCTGGCTTATGTGAACAAGTGTACCACGTCTATAGTGTATTCAGTGGGGGTGTTGTTACACTGAGCAATTCGTACGTTAACTGTCAGGACTCTTGACAAAAATGCAGCGTAAATCTAATCACTCTATATTTTCTATTCCTTTATATTGTATTATATGTAAATTCCCTGGCATTTACTGCCGTGAAGGGAATCTGTCACTCACAAATGTCCCACTTTATTTATTTATTCAGGTAGGACAAATAAAGATTTATTTATTTATGTTCACGCTCTTCTTTGACTCACAGGGTCTGCTGTTGCTGCACCATTTCGTGTGTAGTAGTGAAACAATCAACTCACAAAATTACGCACGAAGCGTCAAAGCTGATCTGTAAGGTGCCATCGAAAACAAGGGACCAAGATGTTTGAGTGGTGCGACACTGCGCGACTGCACACGGCTCAGTATACTTAACTCCGGGCTCTACGAAAGATACTAAATTGTTTCTGGTGACTGAGCATCCTGTATACCAGTGGTTTTCAACTTTTTTTTAATAACGGAACCCCTAAGTAATTTATTTTATTTTGCAGCACCTCTACTCAATTTTCTCAATATATATATATATATATAATATTAAAAATATAAATGTTATATGATATTTATTAAAATAATATAATTATAAAAATTACATTTCGTAATACAAATTATATATATACAGTACATAATTTTATTCTTTATATAAAGGTACTAAGTAAACATCAATTATAGATGACCACAAAATTAAAAAGATACTGTACACCTTTTTATAATGAAATAAACATATAAATTAAAAAATAATAATAAGTTTAAGTAACTTAAACCCAAAGTGGCACCCCTGGAATGTTGTTGCGGCACCTCGGTTGAAAACCACTGCTCGATACAGTACGTACTTATCACCCTGCGATTTTATGGTACTTTCCTGCTGCTCTTCCAAAAAAAAAAAAACAATTATGTTTTTTGGAAGAGTAGCAGGAAGTAGATTCTACACGACAGTGAAGTGAAGAAAACAATCAAACATTAGTGCCAAAAGCAAACAGAAGACTTTTATGAGCGGGAAAAAAAAAAAACTGGTGCCCAGATAGGATTAGTGCCTACACTGTGGTAGATCAGCTTGGTGGCCAACGTGCGAATACAGCAGAAACGCGTTTGACTTGACCGTGTTAAATCTCAAGTGACTACAAAATACGATTAATGGTTGCATTCTTGTCAAAATTATTGGTTGCAGACTCCTCTGACCCATGTTTTCGTACCCGAGTACAAACAGAACTTTAAAATGTCAATTCGGAGTAAAAAATATATATAAATAAATAATTCTCGCGTTCATTTGACTTTCCTTTGTAATTCTTCTGCTACCATAACTTCTCGAGCACAGGATCATAAGCCAGAGGGACTTGGACCAAACTCGGGAATAAATATGCGTAATCTAAACTAAATTATGTAAACATTTATAAAGGGTTGTTTCCTTCTGAGAAAATCCTTTTTTTCCGAACTACAAGTCGCGGAAATGGAATGTTCAGACAGAAAAGTATTGTCATTTATAACCACAGACATAAAACGAATAACAATTAAATTTCTTAATGAAAAAGCATTCGATCTTTATAACAGTTTCATATTATTCAATGCATTTCCAAAGTTTCTTTTTTTTTTTTTTTTATGATGCAAATTTCCGGCAACGTGAAGGCCTCCGGCTGAATTTCGAGTGAAAGAAGAGCAGCGATGCGAGCTCATCTGTTTAAAGCTCAAGGGCGTGATTGCAATTTCACTCGATATTACGGGCAAATAATAGGGGACCGTTGTCTGATTACGATGCCATTATGCAATAAATAGGCAGCGATGTGTTCCACGGCACCAAACAAAGTCACTGAGACTTGGCGGAAATGGTTGCCAATATGAACCGGAAGTCAAATTTCCATTAACAACACGGACATACGGAAGAAAATCAATAGCAGTATAAGCAACGCGTAATGACCGACGGACGTCGTTAGCACACCACACATAGAGACATGTTTGGAAATCGAAATTAGTCCACTATGCCGTTGTTTGGAAAACAGAGAAAAATTAGAAAGCTGTTCAGAGTTCTCAGAGAGAGTTACTGTGATTGCAGTTTGCCGTCTGACGGCGAGCGCAGCGTCTGCCATGAATACTTCATCCGACGTATTCACAGCTTAAGTCATTCCGCCGCGTTTTTATTTTAAGCGAGAACTTTGAATGAGTATTTTGGTTGGTCGTTGATTCTGAGTAAAATATTCATTTATACTGTATGGAACAGTCCAATCAATAAAACAATATATTTCTTGATAAATATCACAATTTGAAACACCTTTCACTGAAAGTAAAGGTCGAACGTATATTTCCTATATATATTATATATATTTGTAAGAGCTATATTGCTTTTCGATCTTTTGCATTATTTATATTAAATTATATATATAAGTAATGGCTTAAAAGTTAGAATGCAATAACATAAAATAATAAAATAAATAAATATTAAGCTATCATTAGAGGCAGCAAAATGCACATCCTCCACATGATGCCCAGTACATAACCGATAATTCATATAAAAATAAAACATAAGCCAGTAGTACGGCAAAGGATGCAAATGTATATATATTTCTATATTGTAATAAATATGAGTTACACGACAACCCAAAGCAACGACAGCCGAAATATGGTGACCTGTAAAATATATAGATTGCATGAAAATATATATTAAATGTAATTTAAAGTCAAAGTTTAAAGTTGATGGAAAAATAAAAAATAAAATATGAATAAGCGAGGTATGACAAATGCACCAAAACACGCAAAGCAGCAGTAAAGGATTCAAAAGTACAAAGGGTACTAGGAAAGTTTTGCAATATGACGCAACAATGAATCACAGGAAGCTGCTTGTTGCTGCATGTTTAGACATGTTCATACGTGCATAGTAGCCGCCGCGCCAAGTCGATGGGCTCAGTTATTCATTAGTAAATGTTTAAGTGTCTTCTTAACTTAATCAAATGTTTAAGTGTCTTCTTAACTTAATCAAATGTTTAAGTGTCTTCATCATCGACTCACTCCTCAACCTATACAACAGATGCCTCGAAGTTCATTTCTTTCCACCCCAGTGGAACAGGTACTCTGTCTGGCCCCTTCCTAAGCACCAACAATCGACGCTTCCAAGCCAACATAGGCCCATCGCTTGCGCCTCTGTATTGCTAAAAATTCTGGAGAAAGCATTGCTACCGTCTGTCACCCATCAAATTCTCCATGACAGTCCTCAGCAAATACACTATGGGATATCAGGAAGGTCAACTATAACTAACCTTGTAACAACCACGCTGCACATCTTAGATGCCTTCGAACAAAGACAGGAATTGTCAGTTATATATCTTGACATCCATTCCGCTTTTGATGCCATCTATATACCTAATCTCCTACGTCTCTTAGAAAACTACTTCAATTTTCGCAGCGATGTTCTCTGGTTCCTAGAATCTCTCCTATCGAAGAGGACCCTTGTTCTAAAGATCGGAACAAAGACCTTCACGCGCCACATAACTGCCGGTGTACCTCAAGGGGGGTCCTGTCTGGAATTCTCTTCTCAGCAATCATGGTGCCATTTGTGACCAATATCAAAAATGGCACCATGTGCACTTGGATATGTGATCCAATTGCACAAGTGCCATTGGATCACATATGCTGACGATGTCAAGCTCCTTACTAAAATATCGCCATCCAACTCGGCAGCCGAAATCACTCAGCAAATCACTAGCAAACTGCAGGACATGGCTGACTACCTCAATACCTTCAACCTCCAAATCAACCCCCTAAAATCAGCACAAATAACTTACTCTCTAAAGGGCAGCCCAACAACGTTGGAGCCTGTGCTTAACGGCTCCTCAGTTCCAAGTGTTCAAACACACAAAGATCTGGGGGTCGTTTTCGACTCCAAACCATCTTTCAACGATCACATAAACCTCATACAGTCGAGGCTGAACTCACTACGCTGGGTCGCCAAACAACAGCTGCTCCACACAACAGACCCACAACTGGTAAAAAGATACATCGTATCAATCCTTTACCCGACAATACTGTATGCTTCAGAGATATGGGCCTCGGCCGCCGAATCCAACATCGAAAGAATATTCTCTGCCGAATTCTGGCTTCTAAAATGGGCCAACAGCAAACTCCACCTTCCCCCAGCTCTCAGATCAACGCAGTTAGCAGAAGTTCTTCAACTACGCAGGCTCCGGTCCTACATCGCAGAAAGAAGGCTGCTGTTCACCATCAAGATGGCCACCGGTAAAATTACAGAGCCGAACTTCTGGGATCACTGCTCTTGGCGCATTCCTCCCCCTTATCTCCGGTCTTCAGCACAGCTGCTAGCAAACCGTAACCGGCTAGTACTAACCGTCAGATTCCTGCCAAAGCAAATGCTGCCCTCACTGCAAGCCATCGACGGGGACCTCCAAGAAGTGGTCAATAATAAAAAATACAGGAATGGTATCCTCGTCGAACTGAAAATGTAAAACTGTGCTTTGTTAATAATCTGATTTATCTTTTTTTCTCATGTGTATCTCTTTTGTAAATATGTTTTGTTAACCACTGGCACCACCATGCCGTGACGGGACTAATTGTATGTCTATCATTGCTGCAATTAAAGATTCTATTCTATTCTATTCTATAGTAGTGAGAGTGTAAAGTGCTTGCGATGGCATCGTGGTCACGAAATGAGATAAGGACAGTTTTGCGGTATAATTTCGTGCGTGGTTTAACCATAGACCAGTGCTTAGAAGAAATGACTCTTGCACTAGATGATGATTGTCCACATCGTACAACGATATTCAGGTGGTATAGAGAATTCCAAAGGGGAAATTTCACTCTGGAGGATTCTGAGAGGCCGGGAAGGCCACGAACGTCAGTTACGGAGGAAAACGTTACTGCTGTGAGGAAAATGCTTGACGAAAACAGGCGAGTGACCTACCAACAGATAGAGGATACTTTGGGCCCAAATGCACCAGCAATTTGTTCGATTCTGCAAGATCATTTGCACGTGAAGAAACTTTGTTCTCTCTGGGTGCCGCATCAACTAACTGAAGAGCAGATGACACGACGTGTGACTTGGTGCCGGGAGATGTTAAAAAAGTTTGATAAGGGACAATCTCGGTATGTGAACAACATCGTGACAGGTGACGAGACTTGGCTGTACTATTACGATCTGCCGACCAAGGCTCAAAACAAAGTTTGGGTCTTTGATGATGACGACACACCCGTAATTGTCAGAAAATCCCGATCTGTAAAGAAGAAAATGATAGCTGTATTTTTCAAATCGAGTGGAATTGTGGAACGTGTCGTTTTGGACACGCAGAAGACAGTCACAGCTAAGTGGTATACTGAACAATGCCTGCCTAAAGTCATTGGATCTATAAAGAACCTGCGGCCAAAGTCAAGAATGGACACCTGGTACCTCCATCACGAAAATGCTCCAGCTCACCGCGCCAAAGCCTGCACCGAATATTTGACCACGACAGGACTGAAACTTCTCGAGCACCCTCCCTACAATCCAGACCTTGCTCCCTGCGACTTTGCACTGTCCCCGCATGTGAAAATGAAGCTAAAAGGGAGGCAGTTTTCCAGTGATGAGGACCTTCTACGGGCTTGGGACAACGAGTGTGCTTTACTCCCTAGTGAAACTTGGCACAACTGGTTTAAAGATTGGTTTCGGAGGATGGAGAGGTGTATTGAATGTAAAGGAAATTACTTTGAAAAAATTAAATAAAGCTGTATTGCAAAACTTTCCTAGTACCCTTTGTATATAAGCATGTAAGAATAGATAAGTCTGATAAAGTTTGCATAGATGGTGGTGAAAAGTACACAAAGTGCCAAGGACTAGAAGGGTAAGGATGGTAGAAAAAAGAAGTAATGTAGATTTGAAAAAGGCGAAAGAATGTTAATATCCTAAAAGTTATGATAAATTAAGAAAACTACGGGCTGAATTGCAAAGCCAATTTGGAGGCGAAGGAACTGTAAAGTAAAATTATTGACAGAATCACTTTTCATAAGAATGAAAGGATTGTGAGGAAATGATAACTGAACAGAAAATAGTCATATTAATTCTTACCCATAAGGAACGATGATTTCTTCCTAAGAATATATATATATTTCTTCTTAATGAGTTATGCCTAGTATATCTTGTGTTTCTTTGCATTCTTATAACTATATAGAGATGGCTAATGAATTGATATTTCCAATAACGCGTTTTCTATGTACTAAGGTGAACCAATAACGATAATTACTTATGTGAAATTACTATAATATGGGCTCAAGTGAGCGATCACTATAACTAATTACTGTGTTATCTTATTCTCATAAATGTCGCATATGTTATATTAGAATGCTCATATATTTAATCTGTTAAATCTTCTTGGATAGAAAGTGTGATGTATGTTTGTTTCATTAATTTGTTATAATAAATGTTTTGTTTGAAAAGATTGTCTCTCTCTGCTAACTCTTCATTTACACCAGAGAAAAAAACAGTTGCAAAATTAAAGAAAGGTTTTTGCAGCGTTAGATATTTTAAGCTAATTTGCATAACCGAAGTCTCTAATGTAAACACAATGTTAATCTAAATCACGATATTTTATTGTTGGAGTGATTCCCCCCCCCCTTTTTTAAAATATTCAGGATATACGAGATTATTGTCCTATTTTACCACTAGATGAATACATTAATCTAGACGATTGTTTAGAATCTATGAAAGGGCCCATGGTGCCTAAAAGAACCATAAGTACACTGATGGTGAAAAATATTAGGAACACCTGAACCTCCTCTCTTCGTTTAGCAACATACCACACCAGAGAACCCAAGTAACATTGGTGCTGAGAACCCCGTAACACCGGTGCCGTGGTGAAAACCCAGTAACAATGCAGAAGTCTGAACAGCTAATTAGCGGTGATGTTTCATGAATGAATTTCGAATCCATACCAACAAAGTTCGTAATAACACATGACTTCCGTTAATTTTACAGTGAGAGTTTAACTGCTTGAATTCAAAAATAGAAGTTGTTGTAATACGGTTTTCTGTGGACAAATTTCTGTTTGCTTGACGAAAGATCAGAGTTTCTGGGAGGAAAAAAAAAAAAAAAACATACTACCCTCGCCTGAGACCGATTAACTCAGCCACGTCATGAAAAAGCCCCATAAAAATTCCTCATTTCATCGGTGGAACTTGAAGACAGGTCTTTTTCACCCAATGTGGGGAGGACGGCGATTCTACTAACTGTGCTACTCAGAAGGGAAAAAGAAGCTGTCAAATATGCCCCAAGGGTCGGTGTTGGGGGCTCCCTCCCCTGGAACGCTGTACTAGATCAATGGTTAACGAGGGTTCACGGTGGTATCAACAAGATAACTTATGCCAACGACTTGGTGATTGTTCTTGATGGATACTCAAGGAGAATAATTGAAGAAAAAGATACAGCCTGTCTTGGATGATTTGATGGCATGGACTACAGTTAACAAATGGAGAATATCCCCCAGAAAAACCACTTTCATGACTTTCAAGAACCACTTTAACTATAATAGCCCTCCAAGAATCTGACTAAATAATACCCAAATCTCCCATGTATCCCAAACTAAATACTTAGGTAATCACCTTAGACGATAAACTCAGTTTTCTGCTTCATGTGATAAAACTCAGTGACAAAATCAGTAATTTCACAGCCTCTGTCATTAGGATCTCCAAAAAAGATTAGGGATTATCAAAGAAAACATTGTCCCTTTACTACAAAACCATATTCTTGTCTATTATACACGCAGCAAGTGTTTTGTACCAAAAAGTATCAAAAGTAAAAGTGAAATAGAAACTTATCTCCACCCAAAGATCCGTTCTTCTGACAATCAATAATATTCCCAGGACAGTTTAAAATAACGCAGCCTAAATACTTGGCAGTACGATCCCTGTTATATATTGCTTTCCGGGATTTGACTTACTACCTGAAAAAAGGTCAGTCGAAGACACTGCTTGGAATTACAGCTGACCCTGCCAATGACTTCAAAATTCAGAAGTAAAGGATTTGAAAGGAACTTATTGGTGTCTAGCAAAAAAAGATCGGATGAGAGTGACATTGGGCAAATGACAAGAAATCACGCAAGTGGAATTCTCAAAAACCCCTGGAGTTATTTCGTGGTTTAGGCCTTCTATGACAACTTCTTATCTGTTAACAGGGCATGGGTCCCTCCGGGCTAAGTTATTTGAGCGTAGTCTGGAGCCTGACCCACTTGCGGAGAAAATGAAACTTGGATTCATGTCCTTCTGACCTGTCCATTGTACTCACAACCTAGAGCAAATTTAATGACTGTGGTTCCAAACTTATTGGAGAACAATGTAAATATCCTAGTTGAAGACCGTGATAATTTTACTGCACTGAAAACCAACTCAAGAACTGATTTTGCAATGAGAACTGAGCTGAGGACTTCAGCTTATCCTGGAAATTGACTTCACAATAAGGATCAAATAGAAGAAACAGGCTATTTTTGAACTATAAATCGCTATGACTTCTAGCCGATCTCAACCCAATTGAGGAATATTTGGGACTTATTGGAAAAATTGCCGGACACCATGAATGGGTAGCACTGTTACAGTATACTCTCGCAACACCGTGTTAAGTCCACTTGTACGGACTGTATTATGTGAAAAAAGGTGGTCCCACGAGGTATTGGTAGGTGTTGCTAATGCAGAGTCAACTCAGTGTATATTGACAAATAAAACATATTCTAAATACTCTCTTTAATGTGAATGTTTATTTTGTGAGTTATTTCATAAGAACTGACTTCATATTAATTATACTACTACTCAACAATAAAAAAAATTATTGGGAAATCAATCCAGAAGCATTTCAGAACTATCAATGCCTTAACCACATGTAATTCTCTCTCTCTCTCTCTTTCTCTCTCTCTCTCTCTCTCCCCTCATATCAGTCAGATATCCTGTTACACCTCTTTCTATTCGATTATCAAAAATCAATAATCGATTATGCATATGCATAATCGAATTATGGATTTATGCATAACCGATTATTACGTATCGATTGTATCCACCACGACAATAGCACTGCTGCAGCGCCAAGTGGAGGAGAATGTATAGTTTCCTAATTCTGTTATCGCCAGCCAAGTTGGATACGGGATTATAAGCATTCTCGTTATCTTCTATTAGTGTTCATCAGAAGAAGTTAATAATATATGACTATTTCATTTAATTTCAATTCCCATCAATATAAAATTTCTGATATTCATGCTAGATGAATTACGATCAACAATTTGTACATTACCACCCGCCACTGATGGATATTAATGAAATCCATCAGTGGCGGGTGAAATGAAAGCACACTTTCTGTGTAAAATTACGAATTTTACACAGAAATTCACACTTTCTGTGTAAAATTGCGTTCTATAACCTGTAATTCTACAAAGCCACGCCTATCTGTGGCTCGTAGGATCTCCAAAGAAAGAAATGCTTCCCATATGCGTATTCAGTAAGGGACATAAAAAGAATAGTTTTTTTTTTTCCAAATTTAATAGGACTCCAGGTCACCATCGTGCAATTCCAGATGCCTTGGTTACGCTCCATTGATCCGATTTTGAAAAATATTTTTTTCAAATTTGGGGAAGGAGCTTTGTCTTCCTCTGAATTTGGAAAATTTTGCCGAGAATCAAATTTTTGAGTTAGCTGTTGGTAAGAAGGCATCTGGACTTGTATGCTATGGCAGGAGGCATGAAGAAGAGCTTAAAAAAAAAAAAAAAAGGAAAAAAATTCCACCTATCGGAAATTTTTGAGAAGGAATTTATTCAAAATTATATTTCTATCATTTATCTCTCCCCCCTCCACATAAACTTTCCATAAAATTTTTGTCTGAGCCATTTCTTTAGTAATCGGCTCTAAAATATCCTCACATCAAATACAGTAAATGCAAACTTATTTTTATGAATTTTAATGTTTTCAGGCATTTTTAAATAATTTCGTAATACATTAACATTTCTACGCACTGCTATGGACTTATTTTAGCCACAGTTGTTTATTTTAGTTGAACAGTTTTTTTATCCACCTTCAATAATTTAATGGATTTTTTCACGCAATTTTGGATAAAAAAAAAAGAGAAAAACTTGTTCACCAATAGTTCTAAAAAGTTGTCTTTCATAATTCCAACAATATGCTTACAATTTCACGTGTAAATCTTTCGAGACAACAAATAGAACGAGGTGCCAAGATAGCAGTTCGCATCTCGTTTTCAAACAATACGCCTTCACAAGTTACAGAGAATCTCATTAACGACATCTCAACAAAAGATTCCAATAGGGACAAAAACTAGTCCTGTTAAATTTATTCATAGCTGCGCATTAGCTTTTACAGAGAGAAAGGTTAATGCTTTTCCCGGAGCGCATCAATCATAGTTGGACAAGATGTCAAGACAGGGTATGATTATGGTTATAGATGACGGTAACAAAACGATAGGTGCAAATATTAATAGATGAAGAGCAAGAATCAAGAGAAAACACTCATGAATACTTTGTGATTCCTTTTTTTTTTTTTTAAATAGTAGTTTTTCTTTTTCTCCCGTAGCTAGATAGGGTCTACACTACTCGACAAAATTAACAGAACAAAATGTTTTTCATTAATATTTTATTGCGAACAGTGTCGCCGAAGGCGAATATTTGATATAAAGGTATCCAATATAAATCGACCTACCACTTACAGACTCACAAATTATGCAAATTATTGATGCGTATAAAAACACGGGTTGTGACCACATCACTTCATTGCCGTGTTTTGGCTTGTTCAGTGTGATTGACACATATCTAGTGCTCAGGATAGCAAGTCATGGTCGTTTAGAAGATTCTTTGATGTGGTGGGCCGTTGGATGGCTTGAAGCCGGCAGTCGCAGGCGGAGGTGGCTTAATATGTCACGCAACATCATCTCGGTATTTTCAGGACATAGGAACCATTACAAGAAGAGCTTGCAAAGGTCGCCCGAAAGCTACGTCAACCAGAACAGATCGCTATCCGGAACTAACCACAAGACAGAACCAAACATATTTTTTTTTCCGTCATCAACTGTCTCTTGAGGTTGCTGTGGCCATAGATGAAAACATTTATAGTTGGACTCTGTTAAGAAGGCTCATTTCAAGCGGAAATGAGCCTTCTTAACAAATTTGATATTTGAATGTTATTTGTATCTAGATTTACGAAATAGTCTCCAACTCCTTACAAATGCGTACAATGAGGAGAAGTTGTCTCGATTCCTTAGTTGCACGGAAAATTTTTAAGCCTCTTCTGATTTCGCAGATAAACTGTTTAGATGAAGAAAGTGAATTCATGATAATGAATTAGACGAAAATGGTTAGCTTATAGCAGTTTTTTTTTTTTTTTTTTTTACTATATCAAAAGATAATAAAATAAATAAATAAATATTCATTTATTGCAAATACAGCAAGCCCATCACAGCACATGGCTAGGGGCAGGTAAAAATACAAAGGGAATGATATAAAAGTACATGTACATAGTAGATTTTATATAGATATTAACAAGCTAGGAATTTTAGTTATGATTTAAAAAAATTGCAGAACAGTTATGAATTTAAAAACATTGCAGAACAGGACATTTGGCTTTCAGTTGCAATTACTGGGTTGGATTATTTTTCTTCATTTTATCGGAGATCTGACTCCTGTAGGCTTTAGAGTTGATTAACCTGTTGCAATCAATGTTGTGATGATTTATGAGGTGAAGAGATGCATTGGGGAACATTCTGCCCATTTGTTTGAGCCTGAAGAGGTTGGATTTGAATTGCTGGTTTCTTGAATTTTCTCTGTTGGAGACAGCTATTATATTGGCTAAGTTTGGTGAATCGCATGCAGATGTGATTAACTTTGCAAGAAGCATGACTCCAGACTCATTGATCATCTGTTGCAGAGGCTTTGTTTTTAGGTTTTTATAAAGCTGTTGCCTGTATATTGTATGGGGAAAACGAAGCTTACTATTGAGCCATCTAAGAACCCAATATTCTAGGGCAAGGAATTTGTTGACGGTTACTTGAGGAGCACCAGACAAGATTTCGGAAGCATAGGACAGAATGGGAAAGATGCATCTTTGAACATGCTTAATGACTGTTTTTCTGTCTTGAATCGCTGCTGTTTCTTGTTTGATTAACCATTTTGCTTTTTGAATTTTTTGAGCAACATATAAATAGTGGGCATTAAAGGAGAGATTTTTGTCAAAAACAACTCCAAGGTCTTTGTGAGCGTAAACATTTGGGACTGGGACATCTGCAATTTTTATTTCTATGTGGTTGGGTTGTTTCTGAAGGGAATAAGTAATTTGAGCAGATTTGCTCGCATTTATATTCAGATTGAGATCTTTCAGGTACTTGATGATTTCACAAATCTGTGAATTCGCATCATTGATAACTTTGCGAATATCATCAGTGGCTTTGGAGATTATAAATAACTTTAAATCATCGGCATATGCTAGTAGATTTGGATTTTCTTGTAGAAGTGGTTGAAGAGATGCTGAAAATATTGTACTGGAGAGAACGGCTCCTTGGGGAATGCCTGTTGAGGTTGTGACGAGAATATTGTCAGTACTAGTGGGGAAGAGAAGTCTGCGATTTAGGCTGTATTGAAGATAGGAAATAATCATTGTGTCAACCGGAAAATGATTTTTTAGTATTTCAAAAGCTTTTTTGAGATCTGTGTTGTCGAAAGCACCTTTGATGTCAAAATAAAATATATCGCATTGTGCCTTATCTTGAAACGCAGTTTGGATGCGTACAATGGTGTCAGCTAGGCTTGTTGTTGTGGAGCGCCCTCTAGGACCAAAATGCATATTCACAGGCGCATTAGCGAAGATTGCATGTTGAAGATATGGGAGCATGATTTTTTCAATAATTTTAGTAATTATTGACGAAACAGCAATTGGCCGATGGCCGGGATGGTTATTTCTGCAAGCTTTTTTAGGAATCAGCGTAATCCTGAAAGTTTTCCACTGTCTTGGAAGGAATGGCTGGCAGATGCACCTGGAAATGATATGCACTAACGAATCAATGATGTATACGCTGGACAATCTAATAATAAAACCAGGGATGCCGTCAGGACCTTCACTACTATCAGGGCGTATTTGGTTAACTGCACGCTGAACTGTATTCTTGTTCACAAGTTGGTTAATTAGCAGGGCTTGATCCGGAGACACATCATGTTGCACTTTGTCTGCTTGTTCATACGAATTAAATGCTATAAATCTGTTTTGTATACCTTCAGTGAAAATGTCAGATTTGCTTGTTTCCATATTGCATCTTATCCATTCAGAAACTAGATCGTGCTGTAAGGTAGCTGTTGTTTTTGTAGAAAGTGCTCTTTTATTGTGCTTTAGCGTGGACATAACATAATTTTTGTACGACTGAATTTTTTTGAGTTGAAACAAAGCTCTGCTCTTTTTATATTTTATGTGTGCTGATGAAGTGCCGTATTTCTTCCACTGTTTGTGGTATTTTTGCTTACTTTTAAAATAAGGTTTCAGGTGGAATTTGAACCAAGGTTTGGAGTGAGAAGATATTCTAACAAGTTTGGATGTCGACTCTGTTTTCAGTTGATTCAGCCATTTTATAAGAAGAAAGGTGGCGTCCTGTGTAGGAATATTTTTGAGAGAATCCCATGGATAATATTTTATGAGCTGCAAAAACTTTTCTTTCTGAAGGAATTTAATTGATGATATTCTTTTAGTGATTTCCAGAGGGGGCGAGGATTCCCGCAGCAAATTGTTGCTTGCAGTTCTGTACTTTTGTGGTCAGATTTAAATGTAATGTTCGTACTAAGTTTTTCATGCAGTGGAAAGTTAGAGTATACAAGATCAAGCGCTTGATTACCTCTTGTAACAGGGACGTTGATTTTTTTAGCTCCTAGAACTAAAAACGAGTCGGACAGCAGCTTCATTTGTAGATTATATTTCGGCAGGGGAAGGTTAAAGTCGCCCATTATAATGATGTTAGTTTGAGGCTTAAGAACAGTAGTGATCCAGTTTATTACTTCATTAATGATGTCATCAGTAGGTCCAGGCGGAATATAAATATTATAAATTTGAAGCAGAGAATTCTTAACTTGGATTAGTACGGAAATTCCTTCAAAGTCGAAAGTATTAGAGTTGTATGTGTTCAAAACTTTAAAATTGGATTTTAAAATTATTGCTGTCCCACCACCTCTACGATTAATTCTTGATGTCATGAATGGCGTGTAGCTAAGATTCTTCGGCAGTAGGAAAACATCTTGTAAAGATTCCTGCATCCACGTTTCAACTAAACATATAATGTCATGCGATTCTTCCACCATTAATGAAATAAGCGTAGACAGTTTATTTTTTATGCTTCTTACATTTTGAAGAAAAATGCTGAGATGGACATTTGTATTAGAAGGATGTTTGCAAACAGATGTATTAGGTGGCAGGTTAAATGATGGATATGGATTAGGATGAGAATCAGGAATATTATTCTCTAGCTATGCAGAGAGTTCAGCAGATTGAGAATTAGTTGGTACCTTTTCACTAGAGTCGTTAACCGATCCTCCAATAGCTCCATAAAATGGCATGACGAGTAGACCATTTGGCCAGATATCAGGATTTAGATATTGTTGTAGGTCACAATTCTTTAGCTCAATTCTAAATGATGAATATGTGGGATATTTCGTTCTTATTTTGAACGCTCTACCTGGAATTTCTAGTTCTAATAGTAGCTGGTCCATCTGCTGGGAAGTAGTTTTGGGGTCTAGCCTGCTAACAAAAATGTTACTACTTCTAAGCGTCGAACTATTTCTGTTTCTAATTTTAATACAGGACTGCATATTTCTTGTTCCTATTATGCTTGCATATCTGTTGTTTCTGCGGGGAAAGTTAAAACCTGGGGATTTTGTAGGCAAGCCATTATGGGAAGGCACTTCAGGATGATGCTCAGAGCGATCATTTTGATAGTGCACATACAAATTGCTCGGTTTTTGTTGATTACTAATAGTGGTGGATATCGGTTGTCTACCTGTGTCAACACGTTGCGAGGAAGCCCGATTGTGTTCTCTGACAGAAAGAGAGCTAGAGCTTGAGTTTTGGGGTCGCGCAGCTGTTTTTTCTGGAACAAATTCTTCAGCATCTGGACTGAGGACTGGAACTGCAGAAGCCTGATGAAAAGAAGGGTGAGGTACCGGATGGCTTTCGACCATAGTCTTTAGTTCGAGAAGCAGGTGGTAGAATTTACATTGCTGATCTTCTATTCGAAAAAGATGCTGTTTAATATCTTCATTTTCTCTAAATTGTTTCCTCAGCATTTGTTCCAGGGAAGCAAATAAGCGATCATTGTTTGGGGCTGTTGAAGGCAGGGGGGACAGAGAGGAAGCGTCATCCATTTGGGCAGAGGCATCTTTAGTTGACTTCCTTGTATGGTCTGAGGGCTTAGGAAATTGAACTGTATTGACGGGGGGAGACGAGGGATGGTCAACGTTGCTAAGGAGATCAGCATCTGTTGGGGTATCTTGGGAATTCAGCTTATGCTGACTAGGAGACTGTAAGTTTGCACTTCCCTTGTGAGCACTTTTGCATGAAGGGCATCTGAAATTGTTTTTTAAATTACTGGATTTAGAAAAGTTCTTTATTAATGAACACGCATCACAAAACGCCATACTGCAAATTCCCTTGCAGATAACCCAATTTCGTACTGTTTTTTGACATATATTGCATGAAACCGCTTTTTTAGGTGGCATGTTGAAGAGTTGAGAATGGCTTTAAATATCAGCAAACCGAATGAAACAAATAAGCAGGTGAGCCGTTATTGACACAGCAGGGAATTGAAGAGAAGAGTATTAAGCCTGGAGAAATAACAAGATAGTTCGGACGTGGGAGTGGCTAACTGCAGAATTGCTAGAGGGCTGCAGGACTTTACAAAAGCAAGAACACTACCAAAATCACGAACAGCTTTGAGTAGAGGTAAGAACTTCAGGTCAAAAGTTAATAACGTTCCTATTTGTAGCTATGCAAAACAAGGCTCAGAGTAACGTTGCACACTAAAAATTTAAGCTTAAATAAGTAGTACTTATCTTGATGAAGACTTCATAAAAACTATCTATGATTCAGGCGGCAGGATGAAAGCTTCGTCGTCATGAAAACTCCACGGACACAAAAACGGTTGATAGTTATTGTCCAAACTAAGAAGCATATTCTAGTGGGAACGAGCCAATATCATTCAAACCCCCAGATTCTTATTTTTTAGATAGAAATAGTGAAACCGCTAAGCCTAATTATCAACAATGCGTATGCGATTACAGCAAAACGCGTTAGCATGCGGTCAGCAGAATGCTAAGCCTAATGAGATTAAGTAGATAACGAGAGGGTTCTCACAAGATGGTGTAAATGTCAATGTAAATGTGTACAGAAAACTTTGTAATCAAAAGCATTATACTTTTAAAATTGCAAGGAAAATTCTTGTGACGGATTTCTTAGAGATTGGAGTTTCTCTAGATTAACTGACAAATTCAGTCAGAATGGGGTTTTTGAGCTAACGTTTGTTGCTTAATTGAAATACCATTGGTATTGTGGCTTGGGCATAAATTCTCTTCTTAAAATTATAGAACTGTTAAATTGGAGATCGTTATATATGTATCTGAGCTGGAGACGGTTTGGTCGGAGGCTCTTAGTGGGACTGTTTTACTGATTATTCATGTAACAGTGATTTTGTAAAGAGACAAGAGCTGGATATTCTATTGGACAATAGAAATGGGTTGCATTGTATGTTGTCTAACTTTTCTGTCAACTAAATGTAATTGATTTCGAATACCAGTAAATCGATTACATCTGGACAATGACGTGTCAGCTGTTTTCTCATGAGTGCTGGAATGGGGTATTGTGATTGATAGACTGGTTGATGGTTAAACAACCATCAACCAGTTCGGGTTGAGGACGTTTAAAAAACTAAAAGTTAGGGAATTGTAACCTAAGACATAGCATAGTTCTTAATGAATATTTTACTGGTACTGCTTATTGGATATCTATGCCTGAATGATTTTTGGATAATGGTAGACAGACTAACGTTGAGGGTTACTATTTTAGTACATAAATTGTCAATGATTTCTGCTTCATCCTGGATGTTTGGGCTGCACCTAGATTGTTTGGGGAAAATGAATGGGTTTTATAATTGATGTTGAATTTTTGTTGGTCTATCCAGCTATTAGACAATTGATCACCTGTTAAGGTTAACTTGTTCTGGTGGTAGGCAAATTATAACAAACGTATGAATGCTTTTAGTTTGTTCAACTGATCGCAAACTGTATGGATCGAATACCCTTCAGTACTGGGTTTGTTCGGATTCATACTTCTAAGTTATGTTCTGATTGTGAACCATGTTTTAAGTCCACAACAGTTTGTATTCTAATTCTTGTAGTCTAAAATTGAGATAATAGAGTTTCTCTGATTCTGTCTGCAGTTGGCAGACTAGAATAATTGTATATGTGTAAATAGCTAAGTGGCTAGCTCTGCATCTTTAAACATTACTGTTTTAGTTTTAAGGATTTTAGTCGTTTAAAGTTGTGTTAAAAAACTGAGGGGGTGTCTTTTCTTTCTTCCCCTTTGCTTTCTGTCTGCTTTCCTTTCCCTCCATTTCCCATGCTGTTCCTTCTAAATCCCATTTCCTTTCCATGAACACGAATACCTTAGGATTCCCAGGCTTGCCTGATAGCCCCAGTAAGAGTCTATTTTCTGGTGGGAGATCCTGGCTGCCTCCACGTGGCTTTTTCGATGGAAGACAGGGGGGCAGAGAACCAGGGGTCCTCTGCCATCTGGCTGCGAAATTCCAGGCGCCGGCCCTCAACATTCAACAGAACCCACACATACACTATACAAGTAAAGTGTAAAGTGTTTCCGTGTCTAGTGGCACCAGGGATTTCCCCATCTACACGTTGCTTTCATTGTGGTTGTAACAGTTCACTGCAAAGGCCAGAGATTTAAAAGTTGTTTGTTTGTTATTTGGTTGGTAGGAGCATTAGCAACTAAGGCCATATTGCTCCGGGGATATGCGGTGGTCATTCCCTGACCTTTCCGCATCCTCCGTATTTGGTGGTCACAGGCTCGAACCCCGGTCTAATAAAGAAGCGTGTGCTACGCACTGCTGCTGCCCAGCTAGCTACGGAGGCGCCGTAAGTGTTGTGTTGTGTGTTGTGTATCGTTTTTCTTCTGGCCATTTAACCACTAGGCCCCAGCTGGAGCCCAACGTCGCCCACACTTAGCTTCGTGGAGGCAGACCAGGTACCCAGTAGTTGATATTTTACTCTGGCAGGCCCTACCACCTAGTTTCCTGAGATTTCAGTGGCTAGGGCCAAAAAAAAAAAAAAAAAAATTTGGGGGGGAATAATCGCTGAAAAGTTTTAAGCCGAAAGAGTTTGAATTTGGACATGTTTTAATTTTTGACATTGTGTGGAACATGCGCTGGTGTATAGACAGAGTAGGGGGGAGACTGAAGACTGGCGGGAAAAGTCAGAAGTACGGGGAGAATAGAGTAGGTGTGCCCAAAAGCAATGGGGCAGGCCCATGCCCCACCAGGAGTAGAGAAGCGGGGAGTGGCAGAGAAGATTAGAATGTAGAGTGTGTTTAGTGTCAAATGGCACCAGGGGTTTCCCCCATCTCTGCATAGTATACATTGTGGGTGTGAAACAGAACACAGTCAATGCCAGAGGTTTAAAAGTGTATGGATTTTATGCATGTGTAGTGTCGTGTACCATTGTTCCTCTGGTCATTTAGCCGCTGGGCCCCCTAATTGGACCAAAGTTGTCCACACTCCGCCCCGTGGAAGCAGACCAGGTACACCACTATTATAGTTATTTACTCTGGCAGTTCCTCCCACCTAATTTCCTGAGATTTCAGTGTCTAGGACCTAAAAAAAAATAATAATAAATAAAAGAAAAAAAAACCGTTCTAGATAGGGGTCAGCCAAAAGGAGTACCATTTATAAGAATTGATGTTATTAAGTTTTTGGGTGTGGGGCTCAAACAATTTAGAGATGATTCGGACACTAGTAATTATAAGTTAGAGATAGGGGTGGGTAGACTGAAGGCTGGGGGAAAAGACAGAGATAAGGGGTACATAGAGAAGATGACCCCCAAATCAGTGGGGCATAAAAGAAGGCCGGCGAGGGGGGGGGGAGACCAGGAGTCACCTCCAGCCCAGGGAGTGGAGGCAAAGGACCACACAAGGGAGCATGGCTATGAAGGCCTAATCTTTAAGCATCTCAGCTGTGCTGGTGGTTGTGTCACTCCTGGAACGAATCAAGGAGTTGTACGGCACTATTCCCGCGGAGATTTACGGTTGAGGTAAAGTACGTTGCCTGGCAAAAAGGTCTTGGGCAAACTTGGAAAAGGCGCGGTAGTGTTGCTCGTGTTCCAGAAAATAGTTTTCTTGATCCTGCGGAAGGTAATGAATCTGTGTAATGAGAATGCGTCGAGGATCTTCGTAAAGCGGGCAGTGGTACATAAGGTAGTCCCAGGTTTCCTGGGATCCACAGTTACACAGAGGGTTGTCTGTTATATGGAAGGAAGTCAGTTTTGCACGAACGGAACTGTGCCCTGTGAGAAGGAAGGTGGTTTGTAGCCCTGGGGAGAACCATGTCGGGCATTTGGAATAAACTCTTTGAACTTCTGGAAGATATTTTCGGATTATGGCCTCCTTTGTAGACTCCATCCACCTAGTCTGCCAGACCTGTGTTAAATGGGTGATAAGTCTCTTTTCTTCTGCAGTCCTGTTGATGAGTGGATCAGAGGTGAAGTCTAATATTGTGAATGATTTTCCTTTGGAGAGTTGATAGAGTAGACCTGTGCGGACAATTTTTTAGGTCTAAAGGTAGTACACCTGCTAGGACTTTCAGGGCATGGGTTGAGACTGTACAATAAGCTCTTGTTATTGTTAGGAGCATAGCGCGCTGGATGGTGTCTAGCTTTCGGCGATTGACTACGGTCTGCGTTTTTGCAAACCACACCCCGGAGGCGTAAGTGATGGCAGGTATGAAAACTGCCTTATCGCCAGGGTGCACTTTTTGAGGCCACAGTCCCGCCGGGTTACCCTGGCCACTAGGGCAGTGTAGATTGTGATATTCTTACGTAGGTTGACAAGATGCGGTAGGAAAGATAGATTTTTATCGATGACTACTCCAAGGTATTTCATTTTGGGTTACAGTTTTATGGTAGTTCCATGTATATCTGTGGCGGTCTGGTTTTATGGTAGTTCCATTATCTGTGGTGGTCTGGTTGGTGCAAGTGAGCCCTTCAGTAAGACAGAGCAGGTCTTAGCAGGTGAGATGTTCAGTTGGTTATGAGTAGCCCATTCTTGTAGCCAGAGGCGGATTTAACGGCGGTCGCACTGGGCGCTCGCCCTGGGCCCCGACTTCTGAAGGGCCCACTCAAAACCCCAACAAATTAGTTGAATATTATTATTATTATTATTATTATTAAAATCCGTTTATTAAAAAAATAGCAAGTGTTTGCTTTCACCCCTTATACACAGCCGACCGGCTAGAAGGGTGTACAAAATGCAAGAATTGCAATTATATACAATATAAGAAGGGTGTACAAAAAGCAAAAATTACAATTATTTACGGTATTTACAATATAAGAAGAGTGTACAAAAATGTACGAATACAATTATTTACAATATTTACACAAGTGCGTATATTTACAATATTGTTTACAAATTCACTCATTGTCAAGATTATAGTTGAAGTAAGCAGTGCGCTTCTGAGATGCTCTTCACTCTGTACTACTTGCTTTCGGAGTATTTCACAGGGTCTATTGTCAATGAGTTGAAAAGGTTCACTGCGTTGTTTGGGAAGAAGTTCTTCAGACAGCACAGGTTGGATAGCTTAGAATGCAAAGGTAAGTAGGGACTGTCATTACTGCGTCCAGCACGTGGAGTAGAGATAAGTCCTCGAAGACTGGGGGCGTCAATCACACCGGTAAGCATCTGAGAAAGAAGAAGAATATTCCTGGATGCAATGTGAACTCTCCAGGGAGTGATATTTAAGTTGGTATATAAAACAGCCCTGGAGATGGTGAAAGCATTGCCCGTGACCCTGTTCATCCATCGCATTACCCAGTACTCGACTGCGAGGAATCTATTTATGCACGACGTCGGGGCAGAAGACCAGATTGGTGATGCATACAATGCGATAGGTTGTAGGCACCGCTGAACGTATCCTCCGACTACATCTACGTTTAGTAACCCCGTCAGCTCTTGTCGAATTGCCCACATCGCCGAGAAAGTCTTAGTTTTCATGGTCGAGAAGTGGGTCTGAAAAGTGAGGCCCTCGTCCCAAGTCAAGCCGAGGTCGGTGTGAGACTTCACTTTCCTTATCTGCACTCCGTTGTGATAGGCTGTGATGTCATTTTTTATTCTCTTTTTTGTAAAGGTAAGTTGAGCTGACTTTGATGCATTTATTTCCAGACCTATCTGCAGTAGATATGCTACAAGGCTGTCGATCAGGGCGGAGACTCGCTGATTAGTCAGGCGAGTTTGTTCAGCTTGTTTAGACGTTATGTATAATTTGAGGTCGTCTGCATACGATGAGAAATCAGTATACCTTGCGAGGAAGGGTTCAAGGGCAGCGGCGAACAGTACACAGGATAGGACACCTCCCTGTGGTACTCCTCTCGTTATACTGCACTCCTGTTGGAAGGATTTATAGCTGATGATGAGTTGTCTTGGTGTAAGGATGCGGTTGATGGTTTTTAGCAGGCTTCCAGTAATGCCAAAGTACTTTTCCAGAATGTTGATGAGAGCGGGAATTGAGAGCTTATCATAAGCAGATGAAATATCCAGGAAGATGACGTCTAGCTGAGATTTACTGTTGAGAGCAGTTTGAATTTTAAATAGGGTATCCAGTAGGTTTGTATATGTAGATCTTTTGGGGATCACGGTGTGCAGATGTTTCGGTCTATGAGAGAAGCATTGGGCGATCAGTGCTGATAAGATAGCTTTCTCAAACACTTTTAATAGAGAGCAACCCGCTGAGATCGGTCTCAAGTCCTTAGGTTCCTTTGGGTTTCTTCTTTTGGGTATGGGTTGTACCCTGTAGTGATTCCACATTGTCGGGATTGATCCGGACTTCAATGTGCGATTAAAGATTAGAAGAAGGGGCTCCACAATGAAGGCATTACACACTTTAACCATGAAGAGAGGGAAGCCGTCAGGACCAATTGTAGATTTATTAGGAAGTCTATTGATGGTATTTATAAGTTGTTGTTTTGTTAGCGTTATAGTTGAAAGGGGAAATATATTAGTTTAACTAATAGTTAAACTAATATGTTCAACTATTAGTTCAAAACTTTCTGATTATTATTATGCTATTATTGATTACATTATATTCAAATTTTATTGGAAATAAAACATTAATAGTACATAATATTTTTTATTTATTTAAAAAATATTCTCTGGCGAAGAAGCTGTTCAAACACTTTGCTCAGAACGGACAACACAGCAATAGGCCTATAGGATTCTGGCTGTTCGGGTGGTTAGGGCGGATTCTTGAGTATTAGGCGGACTAATGAAGTTTTCCAATCTGTTGGGAATGCCCCACGTTTCAAGCAATGGTTATAGAAGTTTAAAATGAGATCAGGTTCGTACTCAATCGACTTTTTTGGCAATTTCTCGCTCAATTAGGTCTTTTCTGGGAGATTTCTTATTCCTGATTTTGTATGCTGCAGCAGTAAGCTCCTGTATAGTGAGGGGTGGTTCTACCACTGTGGTGTGATACGGAAAATTTTCCCTCTCCAGTTTAAATTGTTCAGTGGTGCGATCCACGCATAGTTGCTTAAAGATAAAGATGACATCCAAGATATTACGGATGGAGTCTTGCCACGTCGTTGTCATCTGTCCTTCAGGTGTCTTTGTGGAGGGAATGACCTCTCCCCTAGGAATTTTTCTAGTTGTTATCCTATAAACAATCCCCCGTGGGTCAGAGTTGCCCACAGTGGAGACAAGGTGCTCCCAGGACAGTTTTTTCCTCTGCTTGATCATTGCTGTATAGGAATTCCTTGCCTCCTTGTATTGGTTCCTGAGGTATTCTGCTTCTTTTCTAAGGGTCTCTTTTCTAAGGGTCTGCAGTTTCCTGGACCACCATGGCACAGTTTCCGGTACGGGGTTTTTACGCTTAATGGCAACATTGGCTGCAATAACTACAGTATCAGTGATTTTATGCTGGTGGTTGTCCATCGGAATTCATCACAGTGACAGTTTCGAGGGCTCTGGCATAATGGCGTAGTGTGTCCTTGAACAATGGCTAATCCGCGTTTTGCACTGAGTAATGGTGAAGTATCTGCCTGGAAGAGGTTGTACGATCTAACGTTCTCTCCATGTTGAATGTGATGACGCGGTGGACATGGACATGTTAGGTACTTCCCTAAAAGGCGCCACCAGGACCGAAGTCCATATGCGCTAATTTCATTCGCGAAATTTATTACTAGCAAGGATTATTTATAAATTTCAAAAAAAATATATATAATATAATTTCAAATTTAAAAATTATATAGAATGTATATATATATATATATATATACATAAAAGTTACAATTATATACATTTTATATATATTTTTTATATACATATATAAATTTATATATACATTATATATATATATTTTATATATATATTATATACATTTACAAGTATATACATTTACAATAAAAAACGGGTAAATATAATAATAATTATTATTCTTAATACCACCGCGCCATTACATGTATATATAATATACATGTGATGGCGCTGTGGTCAGAAGTTGTCCATCCTTCACGAACGGTCCAGTTTGTAATCCCATGAAGGAACTGGTGGCGAGGGTAACGTCTATCGTCGCCTCCCACAGCGTACTGGAAAAGGTGGGAATATTATTAGGTCTATTAAGGACTGTGAGGTTGCTATTGGTCAGGAACTTCTTGAGTCTTTGTCCATTTCGGGCTCCTCTATGCTCGGATGTTTCGCTGTGCCAGATGGGAGAGTGACAGTTTACATCAGCTCCTGTAAAAATCTTTGCTCCATAGAGCACATGCTGAGATTGTGCAGGTACTGGATGGCAGCGGTGATATCCTCTCCTGGGCGACAATACAGAGAGACCACATAGAACTCACCCAAAGAGCTGATTATGTGGGCGCAGGCCACCCAGGCCGAGCAGAGATTTTTGTCACTGTGAGGTGGGAGTTACGCACGATTACTGTGGCCGAGGGGGTTTCTCCAGCTGTTTGAACTATCTTATAGGTTAGGGGATAACTCCGAACTTCATTAGCATAAGTGTAGGGCTCTTGAATGAGAAGTATGTCATATTTTTCTTCCTCAATCTTTTTTCTTATCTGTCCAGCGACGGTTTTGGCTCTCTGTGCATTAATTTGAAGGAATTTTATCTTGTTGTGATTATACTGTTTAATTTGTGTTCCCATAATTGATTCTCATTTGGAATGCACTCTTTGCTTTTTGGTAGACTGGACACTTTCTGTCGCGTATTGAACGGGTATGTTCCATTTTCTGAGTTCGTGCAAACTGGTTCTGATGTTTTGTTTTGGCATGCATTATAGCTTTGACCCTTTTGGCACAATGCCTACATGTCTGCTCGGTCTGGGTGCAGGTATGGGAGGTGTGTCCAAACCTACAACACTGAAAACATTTTGGCACTGGAATGTGCTCCCTGAATCTGTGGCATCCACAGCCTGTGTAAACTCTGTCTTGTCTGGCAATAGACTGCCAGGTAGATGGGACCAGTTCCAAAACCCAATTGGTCGTGTGTCCGGCTTTCCAACTTGACTGATATTTGGGGAAAATTAGGTCAGATGGTTCATTATCTGAGAAGCCCCTCTGATGGTTCCTGAGGTAGATCTCCTCTGTGATTGTAGTAGGGTCAAGATCCTTTGAACATCATAAATCCGGATAGAAGGTCCTCAGTTTCTTGGGGTTTTTGCTAGAAGCCCTAAGCTAGGTATCTTCGAGTTGTTTAGTATATTGTTTGCCTCCTCATAGAGTGGCAGGGGAGGAAGAAACAGGAAAAAGTCTTCCTCCTGCCAGGCGATTGGGAATTAAAGGTAAATAGGACTAGGGAGTCCTATTCAGACCGCAATATGGCATACCGCAGGTAGTTCCTGCAATTATGTCCAGTCCGGGTTTTTTGTTTGCATGCACTCATCTTCGTCGGTTAGTTCCTGTAGTTGTGTCTAACCAGGTTCTTTGTCACTTTTGATATTTTCTTTGTAGGGTTCTGTTGGGTCCTGTTGGGTTCTTTGTAGGGTTCTGTTGGGTTCTTTGATCCGTTTGTGGTCGGGGTTGTCTTCTTCCATGCTCATTTGGATTTCCTCTTGCTCTTTGCAGTCTTCTGGGGTGGTCGATTTTCTTCGAGTATGCAATTTCTTTTTATTCATTGTGGATGGCAATTTCCGTTCCTCTTCGGTCGAAGACTTCTCGTGCAAACAGGCTGAAAGTTGCATAGTCGTCTTCTGTGTCCAATAGATGGTGTTGTTGGTTTTTTTGGTATGTTTTGGTATGTTGAGGGTCTAGCGGCTCCTGGGATTTCTCCCGTCTCCGCGGTGTTCTCTGTATCGAGTGAGAGTACCCTGTCAAGCCAGAGATTTAAAGTGTGTGGATCGTGTATAGTGTAGTCTGTTGTGCCCATTGTTCATCTGACTTATTGGCCATCGGGCCCCTGATGGTTACCAGTAAAGAATCAGTACTCTGGCAGGTCGTGCCACTTACTTTCTTCAGATTTCGGTGGCTAGGACACCTATGAAAAAAAAAACAAAAAAAAAACATTGCTTTAATCGCTGTTGGTGCTTTTGTTTGGTCATAGATATTTGCCTTACGAGCGAGAAGGGACTGTACGCTCGGGCAAGCAATTTTGGTGTAGTTACAATTTTGACATGTGGGGCAGTGCGTTGTGAAGGTAGGCAGATTTGGGTGGAGAGAACGAAGGCTGGAGGGTAGAAAAAGAAGAAAGGGACCAATAGAGAAGGTGGCCCCCAAATGTTCAGTGGGCATCCCCATGCCACACCAGAGGGAAAGTGGGTTTTGCAGGGAGAGGAAAGGACAGAGGTTTCCCCCCGCCGGGAAAAGGAGATAAAGCAGGCCCGGAAAGTTGTCGGACCTGGATCGCCATTTGGCTAGTTGGCAGCAAGGCTGCAATCTAAGTCGTTCACTTTGACTCTCCAGGTTGTGGACTTAGTCTCGGCAGAGGCCAGGATGCGTCACCTGCACGTGACAGGCCAGCTACATCTAGGGCCCAGTGTTTGGTCGCATCCAGTTAGGACTCAGTTGTCTTTCAGTTGCTGTAGGTTCTCCCCACCACTTGTGTTCAAGTCTTGTAGTCACTCAGCTGGTCGTCAATGGCCAGTTGTGTTCTTTTGTGTCCATCGGTGGTCCAAAGTCTGAAGTTTGTTTCAGGGTGGTGGAAGTGATCTTTGCCTTGCGAAGATATTTTGAGCGAAAAGCGTGAAAGCCTTTTTGATATGTATGTATTTTAGTTATTACCATGCTTCTGTGTTCCTCATAGTACTCACAGTCGTGCATTATATGATGCCATGTTTCAAGCTCACCTATGAAAGTTAGCTCCTCCGTTGTGCCCAGTATGTTAAATTTTGCCTTGAATGGGCCATGGCCCATTAGTAAGTAGGTTGAATTTAATCCCGGGTTAAACCACGGGGGAGGGGACGTTTGGATACGTCATGGCCAACAGTGGTGTGAATCTCTTTGTCACTTCGCTTTGTTTGATGCTATTCACCTGTCTTGCCACAGCTGTAGCAGGGTGAGACACGATTCTGTGCTTTCCTGCTTTGTGGTTGTTATTTGGTTCTAGGGTGAGTCCATAGATTGTAGTCCATAGAAACGTATGACCTTAGACAGGTGATACATCAGCCGCAGCGAGTCACCTCCAGGTCCAGTCGCAATACTCCTCTCAGGACCTGGAGGCCGTGCGTGCTCACTGCTCTGCATGCACGAGAGATGATGAGCATAATGCTATGCTGGATGTCCAGGTGTCTTTTATTTACTACTGTTCCTGCTTTTTTGTACCATGTCGGGGATCCGTAGGTAATGGCTAGGATGAAAATTGCTTTGTAGTACAGGGACAGGGTTTTTCTGTTTAATTCCCAGTCCCTGCGTGAGACTCCTGCTATTAATACTGCGTAATTCCTTAGTTTTTCTTTCAGGTGGATGATGTGAGGGGTGAAGGATAAATTACTGTCGATTGTAATTCCTAAGTATCGTATTTGTTTTGCAAATTTGATGGTTGCTCCTGCTATCTTTATTTGTGGTGGTCTGTGGATGTCCAGCACCGCTTTCAGTAGAACAAAGTTTGTCTTCGTCGGTGAGATCTTCAACATGTGTAGCTTTGCCCAATCCTGTAACACCTGTATTGTCTGGTTAGCATGAGTCTCCAGGCCCGATCTGGAGTCCGCCTCCACCATCAGGGCCAAATCGTCAGAAAAGGCCTGGCAGTTCACTCTGCCCCATCGAGCCACTTTTCGAAAAGATGTTACCACATCAATTCTTCGGTCAGTTAGGTAATCCTTTATACACTTGTAGAGGTTTGTTGGGAGCCGGCCGAGGACGCTCGACCACCGCAGGGTATCGAACGCCCCGGCAAAGTCTACTGCGATGACTAGGAAGTACTTCCTGTCGCATTGGTTTGCTTTGAATATAAGGTTTTGGACTGCTTCTATGGTTGATAATCCCGGTTTGACTCCATATTGTTTTGGTGATTCTAAGTTTGCGGCTTTGTACTGGCTCATAATTCTTTTATGCAACAGCCTTTCGTACAGTTTACTCAGGGTAGTCAGTAAACCTATCGGTCATTAGGAATCCGGTTGTTCTTGTGGCTTGTTGGGTTCTTCAGGATGAGTTTCAGATTTGCAGTTTTTCAGGAGGTCGGAAATTTTCCCGCTTGCAGGCAGCAGTTTAATAGTTTGAGTAGGAGTTCAGGTATGTGTTCCACAGCCTTTTTGATCAGCTCCGGTTCCAGGAGGTCCGGTCCCGGGTATTTCCTATTTCACATCTGTACCGCAGAATTTTGTAGCTCCTCCGTGGTGAAGAGCGGCTCCATTTGTTGTGATGTGTATGCCTCATTCGCTGGGAAGATTTTGCTGCTTGTCACTGAGGATGTCTGGGGGTTCTAGAATGATTGTATTAGAATGTTATTAATTGAATCATCTCATTTTGTAGTGAGGGATCCTTGAGGCGTTTTTTTTGCCGTCGTTATTTCACCCCTGAGGAGCTTATTTCTAGTTATTTTGTATACCACTCCCAGGGGTCTCATTTTCAGTCGCAGAGACTAGTCGCTCCCAGGACGCTCTCTTATTTTCCTTTATTTTTTCAGTGTATGCATTGCGTCGTTGTTGGTATTGATATCTCAGATAGGCTACCTCTGCCAGTGGCCAGGTTCTCTGCGCCTCGCACATACACTGTACATACCTACACAAACACACATTTTCTGGCTTTGGTGCAATCCATGTCAGATGCATGAGTGGAGTATAGGGAAAACCCTAGAGACCACCATACACAAATATTTTAAATCACATTAACCACCACAAGATTTCGTCGAAAGAATAGACATGTGACTTGGAGCCCTGACAAATGGGGTACAGTTTTATTCTCTCAGTCCCGTTTTATCTTACAAACACATTCTAGACGTCATTTCATCTGGAGACAACGAGGAATGCGGCACAATCCCTCCATCATCAGAGAAATGGACACCTTACGGTGGAAGCAGTATTCTCGTGTGGGGTGGAATAATGATCAACGGACCATGCTTTTAATAGGGGTACGGTGACTACGTAGAGGTACAGAAAACGTCCTCAAATCCTACGTGCGAATATCTTGAGACTGAAAATAGTGGTATAGGTATAGGTAGGTATAGGTATGTTGAGGGTCTGACGGCTCCGGGGATTTCTCCCATCACCGCGTATGTTCTATGTATCGAGTGACAGTACCCTGTCTATGCCAGAGGTTTAAAAATAATGTATGGGTCATGTGGTATGTAGTTTGTTGTGCCCATTGTTCATCCGGCCTGTTGGCCACCGGGCCCCCAGTGGGACCCGGCGTTACCATACCTAGCGACGGGGACGCCGGCCGGGTGTACCAAGAGACTAATTATACTCTGGCAGGTCCTGCCACTTACTTTCCTGGGATTTCGGTGACTAGGACCTAAAAGAAAGGTTGGAGTTATTGCTGTTGATTTAAGTAAAATTGCATTTAGAAAGCGCTGCGTGGGGTTTTACGATGAAAGAACTATTTCTAGAGAGCCTAAAAGATCGGGCAAAATTTGATGTGATTTAAATTTGGACATGTGGGGCAGTCGCTGTACAAGAGAAAGTAATGGGAGGGAGGGTGTGGACGGGGGGATGAAATAGGAAGAAGAAGAAGGGGTCAGATAGGAAGGTGATCCCCCATTTTAAGTGGGGCTTGCCCATGCCCCACGACATGGGGAGGCGAGGAGAGGGAAAAATAAAAAAAAAATAATAAATAAATAAAAAATAATAATAAATAAATAAATAAATTAATTAAAAAATAAATAAAAATAAAAAAAAATATGGGGAGGGGAGGAGAAGAACAAATACTCCCCCCCTCCCCTCCCCCCCAGAAAAAAAAAACCGCACAAGGGAGTGCAGTTTTGGGTCGACAGTAGGCCAACCAAATCATCCTAAAGTCTTGACTTTCTGTGGTATGCTGAGTTTTTTTTTTTTACTTGTTTGACCTCCTGCATTCTTTCTAGTCGGGTTGCCTTTGGTATATTTCTATCATTGTTTTCCTTCTAGAAAATAGATCCTGGGCATATTGACTGAGTGCTTTGTAGTCCTCCCGAGTGTCTAACAGTCTGGGTTCTTGGCTGTCTGGGATATATTGGATTGCTGTTATTAGGCGTAGTCGTAGGTCATCATACAAATCGCACTCAAACATTAAGTGTCTCCAGGACTCTGGGTTGCCACAGGGACAGTCTGCGTTATTTATGATGCCAAGTTGGTGAAGTTTAGCTTTAAACGGGCCGTGCCCTGTAAGGAGGAAGGTGGTATTTCGACCAGGGTGAAACCACGCTGGCGCCTTAGGGTACAGCTTGGTGACAGTGGGGAGGAATCTTCTGGTCACTGCACCTTTTTCTGTGTTGCTCCATCTCCTCTGCCAAATCTGGACGAGGTGGTCGGTGATTCTTCTCTTCTCATAATTGCGGTCATTAGTGATGTCAGTGGTGAGGTCATACATTGTAGCCGATATGTTTCTGGCAAGATGGTAGAGCAGACCACAGCGGATAGCTTCGAGATCCAGGGGCAGAACTCCTACCAGGACTTGGAGGGCAGCCGTGCTAGTCGTTCTAGTTGCTCTCGACATAGTAAGGAGGATAGTCCTCTGAATGGTTTCGAGGATCCGTTTATTCACTTCTAGTGCCGCCCTCATGTACCAGACAGGGGAGCCATATGTGATGGCAGGGATGAAGAGAGCTTTGTAGTACAGAGACAGGGTAGTACGTCTGAGTCCTCAGTCCCTGCGAGTGACTCTAGCGATGAGGGCCGCGTATCTTCTTATCTTTTGTTTAATATATTCTAGGTGTGGCTTGAAATTTAATTTTCTGTCCAGGATTATTCCTAGGTATTTAATCTGTTCGCACAGCTTAACTGTTTTGTTCTCAATCTTAATTTGTGGTGGTCTCCTTAAGTCTAGCATAAGTGGTGGTCTCCCTAGCATACCTTTTAGCAGCACCGATTTTGTCTTGTCGGGTGCTAGTTTGAGCAAGTGTAGCTTCGTCCAATCTAGCAGATTTTGCAGGGCATCATTTGCCTGCATTTCTATGGAGGATCTGCTGTCAGCCTCGATGGTTAAGACCAAGTCATCTGCATAGGCCTGGGCCTCCACACCACTCAGATCCATGGCGAGGAATTCGTCTAAGACAATGTTCCACACCAGCGGCCCCAGGACAGAACCCTGGGGGCAGACCCTGCGGACTGGGCGACTAAGGCATTTATATGGTAAGTGTAAGTGTAAGTGTAAGTGTATATAGGGTCAAACGGCACAAGGGGTTCCCCCCATCTCCGCGTAGTTTACATTGTGGGTGAACCAGTTGACTGGAAAAGCCAGAGATGTAAAAGTGTATGGACTTTGTATATGTGTGATGCCTTGTACCGTTGTTCATCTGGTCATTTAGCCGCTGGGCCCCTACTGAGGCCCAACGTTGCCCCACTTATGCCCCGTGGAGGCAGACCAGGAACCCAGTAGTCTGTTTCACTCTGGCAGGTCCTGCCACTTAATTTCCTGAGATTTCGGCGGCTAGGACCTTAAAAAAAAAAAAAAAAAAAAAAGACAGAAACGCGTCGACGTAGCGGTAGAATCGCTTAGTTTTGCTAGGCCAAGTTATGGGCGTAAGGTAATTTAGATATGTTAAGTTTTTGGGTAGGGCTTTCGCTAGCTTATAGATAGAGAGGGGGAGGCAGAAGGCTGGGGGGAGAAAGACAGAAATATGGGGCCAATAGAGTAGGTAGCCCCAGTTTTCAGTGGGACATGCCCATGTCCCACCAGAGTAGAAGATATAGGGTGGAGAGGAGAGGAGGACGAAAATGTCCCCCCTCCCCCCAGGGAAGTAGGTTTAAAGGTGAAGGGGGCTAGAGTGCCCTCTTCAGATCGCCATATGGCTATTGGCAGCTATTGTTTCAAGTTTCTTTACTCATGGGGCAAGCTCCGTCCTTGTGCTTGTGTCCCTCATCTTTAGTTGCAGCCTTTACATTGTGCTGGCTGGTGTCTCAATAGTGGTACTTGATGTCAGTCATTGTAGATGGTGATTAATGTCCTTCTCCTGATGAAGAGGTCTTGTGCGAACTGGGATAATGCTCTATATTCATCCTCAGTATCTATGAAATGGGATTCCAATCCTTTTGGTAGGTATCTTATTTTTGTTATAAGTACCCCTCTGAGGTCTTCATATTGTGGGCACTCGTACACTATGTGATTCCAGCTTTCTGTCTCCCCGCACGTACAGTTTGGGTCCTCAGTGAGTCCGAATCCGTGCAGCTTCTCATCGTAGGGTCCGTGTCCTGTTATTAGAGATGTCAAATGGTACCCTGGAAAGTACCAGGTCGGCTGTTTTGGGTAGATTTTCTGGAGGTCAGGTAGATATCTTCGGGTTATCTCACCCTTGGTGGTCTCCATCCATCTTCTCTGCCATAATTTTAGCAGGTGGTTCTGTAATCTAGTTTTTTCCGTTTTTAGGTTGTTCGCTGGGTCAGTTGTGTAGTCCAGATGTGTGGCCGCCACTCCCCTGGATAGCAAGTATAGCAGACCTGTGCGAACGACCTCCAGGTCCAAAGGAAGCGCTCCAGCGAGTACCTGTAGTGCTGGAGTACTCACTGTACTACACGCACGCGTCGTAGTTAAGAGTATGGTCCTTTGGATCATGTCCAGAATTCTTCTATTCACTGCCAGTGCAGTTTTTGGGAACCAAATTGCTGAGGCGTAAGTAATTGCTGGGAGAAACGTTGTCCTGTAATATAGAGTCAGGGCTCTTTTTTTGAGTCCCCAATCTTTCCTAGTAACTCTGGCTACCAGTGCAGAATAGCTCCTGATTTTTTTCCTTATGTACTTTAGGTGCAGCTGGAACGAGAGGTTGTTGTCCAGTACCACGCCTAGGTATTTAAGTTGGTTTACAAACTTAATGGTGACATTGTCAATTTTTATTTGCGGTGGTCGTTGCAATTGCAGGGTTCCTTTAAGCAGGATTGAAGAGGTCTTTGTGGGTGAAATTATTAGCTGGTGTTTTGCGGCCCATTGTTGGAGTTGCTGCAGTGCTTGGTTTGCGTGGGTTTCCAACTGGGCCCGGGAATCCGCTCCCACGGTCAATATCAGGTCATCAGCGAATGCTTGTGTCCTGACAGGTCCCAGATCCATCACTAAGAACTCATCTAACACCATATTCCACAGGAGTGGTCCCAGCACCGACCCCTGCGGACAGCCTCTGTGTACTTCTCTTGTGACCTTATGGTATTCTACATTGATCTCCACTCTTCTATGTGATAAATAGTTTTCTATGACCTTGAATAGGTTTGTTGGCACCCGTGCCTCCCTCAACCTCGCCAGGACGCTTGGCCACCAAAGTGAGTCAAACGCCCCAGCAAAGTCAACCGAGATGAGAAGCAGGTACTTGTTTCTACATTCTTGTACCGTCCTGAGTAGGTTTCCCAGTGCGTCCACTGTCGAGGTCCCTGGCTTGAAGCCATACTGATTCGCGGCATGGAGTCCAGCTTTTCCGTAGTGAGCAATTATTCTTCTGTGAAGTAGTCTTTCGAATACTTTACTTACCACCGAGAGCAGTGCGATGGGTCGATATGCATCTGGGCTTTCTGGGTTTTTTTGGAATTAGTTTTAAGTTGGCCGTTTTCCATGCCTTTGGAAAGTGGCCGGCTTCCAGGCATCTGTTGTATAGGGTGAGCAATAGGTACGGTGCGTATTCAACAGTTTTCTTTAAGATTTCAGGCTCAATCATGTCGAGACCTGGGCATTTCTTGCTTCTTACTCGACTAGCTGCCACGCTGAGCTCGTCATTGGTAAAGGGGGGCTCCATTGCCTGATTGGTGTAACTGGCATTGCTCTCGCATATTTCGCTCTGTGCTGTTAGTATAGGCATCGCTGGTTTCTGGTAGATTGTGTCCAGTATATTGTCCATCGACTGCTCCCAGGCCGTGGTAAGGTTTCCCTGCCGGGTCCTGGTGGTGGCATTCACCTCCCCTCTGGGCATTTTGTTGGTGGTTACCTTGTAGACTAGGCCCCAGGGGTTAGTGTTTCCTTCTGTGGATACTAAAAGCTCCCAAGAGCGTCTTATGCTCTTCTTAATGGCATCAGTATAGCGGTTTCTTATCTCCCTATATTGTTGTCTCAGGACTTCGACTTCGTTTGCAGGCCATGATCTGCGGGCCCTCTGAAAGTCCTTCCTTGCTTTTATCATTTGCCGCCGGAGTATGGCAATTTCTCGAGTCCACCAGGGTACTGCCCCCAGTTGGGGGTGTTTTTTTCTTATTGCTTGGTTACTCATTCATTTTTTTTTTTTTTTCATTTATTTACACACCCAAATATTATGTACAATTTCAAGAAACATAAACAATAATCTATATACAATTTTATGTACATTTTCATTCTCATATATATAATTACCCTAGCATATATATATCTATATACAATATATATATTTTGTTCACAATACAGTTGAGGAAACACAGTACAAAACACGTGTGTGTGTGTCCTGGTATCAAGGGTGGCCCCTAGGCATAGCCCATCTCCACCTAGTGGATCTGTATTGAATGTAGGACCTCTGCAAAGGAGCAGCCAACACCTGTGCAGCTGCTGTCTGGTGCCTGTCCCTAGGCGCGAGTAGCCAGGCCTGGTTTTTTTTTTTTAAACCTTTTACATGCCAAAGTGCACGAAATCCCGCACCCACTGGAGGTAGTGCAATACCAGTGGGTGCCCGCTGTCCCGCTCACAGGCTGCCCAGGCCCAGAGCCCGCAAAAAAAAAAAAAAAAAAAAAAAACAAGGCTGGAGCTCCAAAAAACCCATTGAAGTCACACAGCCAAGACAAACATTTTTAAAGAACTGCAGTTTTTAATAGCATTATATATCAGTTACCCTATTAAGTTTAGCATTAACAAGAAAATAAACTGTTAACATTGATTACACTATTTACATTACAGTGAGATTTACCAGTCTCTCTGTTTGACAGTTCTAGCAACAGAATTTGAAAATTATTTACAGTCGTTTTTACAGCAGCATTAGTTGTTGTTTACCAATAGTTACATGTATTTGTGTTTTATACAATTGTAAAGACTGTCCAGTAGTCTTAACTGTTCAGGAAATATAGTCTCATTTAATTTCTTCCCCGGTAGAATCTGAGCTTGTAGAGTAGGGCTATAGAAGTTCCTCAAGGCGATTTCCATGTAGATAGTTCACATAGTACTCCTGAGCTTTAGGCAGGAGAGGAAGTTCCCAGCATGCATTAAAGCACTCGCAGTAACACTAGCGTCCTTGCAGGAGGTTTTTCTATACGTGTAGCATTACATCAGTCAGAGAGCAGAAATTGGAGTTTTTTGTGTTCAATTGGCTTGATGGCATTTCATATTATTGCAGGATTCATCCTATGGGGAGAAGATCTTATTTTATTTATTTTTATTTTTTTTTTTTCTTTTTAAATAAGATTTCGTGAGAGAGAAGCGTGTTGGGGTGCGCAGAAGTATTCTTAACTGTACGTTAAGCAATTATTTACAATTCTTCGAGGTTAGCTTCCTAATAATTTAGGCCCGTTTATACACAAAGCTTCTCAGTGAGCCGTGCAGCATCACTTAGAGGAGAAAGGGGTCTACCTGTTATTTCCTGTTGCGTTGATGGCTATCTTCCTATATGTTCTTCCCAAAAGTGAGTTAATCTGGATCATTATGACACTAAAGTAGAGTTTCTAGCCGCAAGTCTTTTCTTGAAAACTGCCGCAGAGAACTGTTGAAATGTAGTGAAGACATCAGAATTTTCGATGAGCAAATGTACATTATTTTCTGAGAGATTATTTATTTTACTCAGCAGTACCTGTCTTTCATTCGAATAATCATTACATTCAAAGAGAACGTGCTGCCATGTCTCAGATGCTCCGCAGTGACAGAAAGGATCAGGCTCAAGGCTCCTTTCGAAGAGTTTAGCCCTGAGCGATCCGTGGCCAGTCATTAAATATGATGTAGTCATGCTAGGCACAAACCATTTTGAGACTGTGGGTAATGATGCGAATTCAACATTTGAAATGTATCTTCGTGTAACCTCACCGTGTTCACTTTCAGCCCATCTTTGCTGCCAAACAGCGGTGAGTTCCTTCCAGAGTCTTCGTTTTTCCTCTTTTATTCTGTTCGTAGGGTCTGTTACAATGTTAAAAATATTTACAGAAATTCCTTTTTTGAGATTGTAGATCATACCCCTGTAGGAGATATAAAGGTCCAGAGGCAGGGTTCCTGCTAGAACTTGTAGGGCATTATTCAACACCGTCCGAGGAGCTTGTAGAAGTGTGAGCAACACCGAACGCTGTAATGAAAGAAGTTTAGTCCTGGTCTTAGTTTTTGAGACCCTCCAGAACCAAACACCTGCTGCGTACGCAGCAATTGGTAGGAAGATAGTCTTATAGTATAAAGACAACGTCTTTTTGCTGAGGCCCCATTCTTTTCTGGAAATCCTTGCAATTCCAGCCGTGAAGTTTTTAATTTTCTCAGAAATTTTGGATACGTGAGTATGAAAGTTTAGTTTGTCATCGATTGTAAGTCCCAAGTACTTGGTGCTGGATACGTAGGGGATTTGTGAGCCATTTAGGATAACTCTGGGAGGTCTGCCATAATTGAATTGCTTTCGAAAAACCATGAAATTAGTTTTTGTAGGGGAAATTTTGAGCTTATTTAGATTGGCTCAGTTGGATAAATCATCCAATATTGTTTGGATCTTTTGTTCTAAGATTGTTCTCGACATTCCAGTAACGCCAACCGCCAAGTCGTCTGCATATGCAATTTTTTTGCAATCTCCATTTTTCTTTGTCAGCCATTGGTCTAAGACTGCATTCCAGAGGAGAGGCCCCAGGACTGAACCCTGCGGGCACCCTCTGGAAGCAGTCGTGCTGTAAGTCAGGTGTTTGGCACAAACCTTGATCTGTCTGTCTGTCTTGAAAGTATGATCTCATAATTTGGTAGATATGATTATCACACATGGCTGAACGTAGCGTCCCGAGGGCGCTCTCCCACCAGAGGGAGTCGAATGCGCCCTCGAAGTCCACGAACACCACCAAGACATACTTGCTGTGAGAATCCTGGATGTATTTCAGAAGAGAAATTATAGCATCTTCGGTCGAGTGACCCTTTTTGAATCCGTGTTGATGATCTGAGCACAATTGCTGGTCCGATAACATGCTTGCAATTCTGAGAGAAATTAATCTCTCAAAAAGTTTCCCTAAGTTAGCCAGGAGGGATATTGGTCTGTACGCCCTTGGGTTTGTTTTGACTTTTCCAGGTTTATATAAAATTTTCAGTAGAGCTAGTTTCCAGGGTTTGGGAAAAAGTCCTTCGAGGAAGCATTTATTGTACATATTCAGGAGTATATTGGGAAACAGTTTAAAAAATTTCACAATTACCAAATTCTCTAGCAAGTCAATGCCAGGGCATTTTTTCTTATTGAGTTTAGCAGTAGCAGCTCCTAGTTCCACGAGAGTGAAAAGGCAAACATCGGTAGATCCAACATAATTCTGGTTTTTCCTCCTGATCTCTGCCTGTTCTGGAGTATCACAGTGAGGTAGATCCTTTGGAAACAAATTATCAACGATCGTTCCGACAGTAGAGTGCCAGTCTGTTGTTTCTAGGTTATTACTAATTACAGTCTGATAGATATCTCCACTTATCAGTTTATTCCTCATTATTTTATATATGATCCCCCAGGGGTTGGTATTCCCAACATCTTTGACCAAGTTTTGCCAGCAGGTCCTCTTACTTTCAGATATGGCTCGATGGAATAATTTTCTTTTCTCTCTATAACTGTTTTTCAGCCTTTCAACGTCCTCGTTAGAAAGATAACTACTACGCTGATATAAGCGTCTGGCTTGTTGAGTTTGAAGCCTCAAAGCAGAAAGCTGAGCGTTCCACCATGGCACTGAAGGCTTTCTTATATGTTTCCTTTTACTTGAGTTTGACATAGCTATATACAGATGTTGCTGAACAGTGTCTACATATTCTGAAGCCGATAGTTGGTTTAATGCTTCAGCATCCTCTCCATTAAATACTGTACGCAGATAATCCTCGAATTTTTTCCAGTTGACTTTATCCGTACGGTATCTTCTTAAGTCATGGACAGTCAAGTCATTGTGTTGGGAGTTCTTTGATATGTTGAACGTGATAGCCCTGTGATCGCTGTTCACCAAGGAGGGTTTCACGTCCCAGTTTCCAGTTTTGTCATCCATCCTTATGGAAGTAAGTGTGACGTCAATGTTTGATTCTCCGTTGGTAGTGGAGAAAGTAAATGGTTTATTTTGTACATTTTTAATACAAAGGCTGTGAGCCATAATTAAATTTTCAAATTGGGCTCCCCGAGGATCAGTGAAGCCACTGTTCCAGAACGTCGATTTGGCGTTCAGGTCCGCCGCCACCACCAAGTTATTATTTGCGAATTTATCACAGATCTTGTCCAGTAGATGCAATGCTATATGCACATCTTCTGAGGGGGGACAGTATAGTGAAGTTAGGTAGAAAGAGATGGAACTAGAGGATACGAGGATACAGGTAGCATTCGCTGAGCATTCTCCTGTAATCGCAGTAATAACTAGTTCGTTATTAAACACAACAATTGCAGTTTTGGGTGGAGGATCACAAGTTGCTATGATTCTAGTGGAATTGGGGTAGCCCATGATTTTATGCGCCGTTCCACCTACTTGGGATGAATAATATGGTTCCTGTAGACAGACAATGTCATAATTATGTTCTATGGCTACGTTTCTGATCTCATCAGCTGCGGCTCGAGAGCGCTGTGCGTTTATCTGTAAAATTCTAATTGTGTCTGTATTTTGAGAGTAGCCAATGTTATTTCTGCTTGTAGTTGTATTATCCATCAACGATACGCTTATTTGCTAGTTCCATCGCTTTTAAAAACTCGGGGCACTTTCCATCCCTGACTGAGTGATTGGAGTCCTTGTTCTTGCGTTTACAGTTTATGCATTTTGGTGATTCTTCTCTGTTGGGGCACTCTGCGAAGATGTGACCCCCATTGGCACAGTGACTACATGACACGGTTTTATGAGAGCAATTTTGTGCAGAGTGCCCGTAGGCCAGGCACCTGAAACATTTGTTAACTACGGTGAATTTTCTGAACTTATGCGATGTAAAGCCTAAATATATTCGATTGTTTTGAAGTAAACAGTGGAGAAGTTGAGGATTGAATCCAATCACCCAGTTAGTAATACTGTTTCCAGAACCTGAGCTGAACCTAAATGTTGTACCCTCGTTTACCTCCTGTTGTGAGAAGGAATAATCTTTTAAATTTTTATGATACAGGTCGTCCAAGATATCTGCCTTACTATAATCTTTTGGAACTCCATAGACTAGAATTGTTGGGTTTGACATTTTTGGCTTTTCTATTGAAAGTCCTGCATTCTTGAGTGCAGGCAAGGTACAGATTTTGGTGGCATCAGATGAGTTTGTAGTCTCTACTAACAAACCCTTGTTCCGGAGGAGTCTGATGTTCTTAACTTTCATTTCTTTATACTCGGTTTTGAGTGTGTTTGTCACCGCATTCCTAATGTCTTGACTGGACTGTATCACTGAGTTAACAGTGGGTCTTAGGATTAGTATATTGCGTGGATCACCAGGTCGAGAAATCCAGGGGGTTTTGGCAGGCTCTGAATGGGCCACCACCTGTGGTTCATTTGACATTTCTGTTGATAGTTGTCTAGGCTTTTCGCCCCGTCTTCCGGAATTAACTTTCTCCAATGGATGGGATCGTTCAGGAACAAGTCGGCCCCAATTTGATTTTGCAGCCTCTGCAAAAGTCTTTTTCATCAACGATTGATTTCCTCCATGGAAACCTCCTGGGGAGAGTATATGTTGATCAAAAATATCTGCCCGACATTCTGTGCTGGTCGTCTTGGCCTTCAGCCTCTCATTATCTATTATTAGAGACATTGTTAGTGCCTCCATGTCAGCCCAAAGGCTGTGAATGAAGTTTGATGCAATTTTCGTAACCATGCTGGTATCTGCTGACATAAAATCTCCGAGCGCCTTCTTTATTTTTATAACTGTGGCGTGTACAATGGTTGGATCCAAAGAAGCTCCAAGATCCAAGGTATCGGTGAAAGACGTGCTTTGAACCCCTGTTGTCTGGGAGGAGCTAATATTTTCAGTATTTTCTGGATTTGTTGGTTCAATTTTGTCACCAACTGAGCCAGTATCTTTCTGTACTGTATTTTTAGACTTTGAATCTTCCGGATTAGTGTGTGCGTTTTGGTGTGAACTTCCATTTTCGTGGTCTGTTCGCTCTCCTTGAACAGAAACAGCTCCAGCGCGGCCGTGTTGATCAAGTTGGGTGAAATACACCTGGCTGTCACTGGCGTGCCGCCTTCTACTATGCTGCAGTGGGCAGCGCGACGCCAGGTGGGAGTCGAGCAGCAATTTCTGGGGGGAATCCGGTACTGATTGGAAAGGGCTTACTTGTCCATTCGTCGGCTTTTTCAGACAGCAGTAAGCAGTGAATTTCGCGCGGGCTGCGCTTGATAATTTTTTCAGGCTTATCTGGGACAGACCTGAGCAGCTTTGGCAAATTTGGCATTTGCACTTCGAACATTTGATGTAGACTCCTTTGCAGTCTTTATTAACCTCTTTTTTGCATAATTTGCAGTTGTCTGCATTTTTCGGTCGAGTCTCCCCTTCCATAGAGAACGGTATGAATGAGAGTGGGAACTACGTACAGTATATCACCCGCGCACTCAACATAATCCCGTTAGTCACTGCTGCAAAAACGAGGCTCTCCCGAAATGTGAAAGGGACCTCCTGCTGTACAGTGATTGCCGCAGGCAGGGAGGTGACACGGAGAGAGCGAGAGCGAGGGAAAACACTGTTGGTCAGTTGTGCTAGTGTCCACTAACTGCCATCGTGCTATATAAGAAATGACAAGATATCGTCCATCTTGGAAAAATTCATTGTCGCAGGCCAGAAAAGGGAAAATTATAAAATACTTATCTTTGGCTGGAGCAACGCAGCTGAAATTTCATGCACCAGTAGACAGGCACTCACTGATGACCCCTGTATCACTTGAACGGTCGAGCATTCACTGTAATTCACATAAATCACCTTTAATTAGGAGCACGAAATGCACAAGGTATATAACTAGACGCCACCTGGCGGACGTTTTTTTTATTGCTTGGTTACTGATAGTTGTCATCAGTTCCGTAGTAACTTTCTGCAGGTCGTCCGGGCTGTTCAATGGGTTCAGGGTTAGTGGGTTACTGTTGATCGCTGTGGTCAGTAGTTCTTTGAATAGCGGCCAGTCCGCTTTGGCAACTGCATATCTATGGCATCGTTGGTTGATTGTTGTTGCTCTTGTCATTGTTCTTGTTATTGTGCAAGTTATAACTCGGTGATCCGAGGTGGTCCAGGCTTCCTCCACCCTCCAGTCGGCCACGTGGCTCGCCAGGTTCCTAGTGGCTAAGGATATGTCGATTGTGGCCTCCCAGAGGGTGTTACACAATGTCGGTAACTGGTGTGGCTGGTTTAGGACCGCTAACTGTGATCCTGTCAGGTAATTCTCAAGCTGCTGTCCGTTTGCTGTCCCTTTTCTATCATCTGTAGCGCTATACCATAGCGGGGAGCGGCAGTTTACATCCGCGCCTATTATGATTCTTTCGTTTGGCAGGATGTTCTGTAGATAGGGTAGGTAGTTGATGGCGATCTCTATTTCTTGTCCCGGTCTACTGTATAGAGCCACCACGTAGAGGGAACCCAGTGCTGTGATGAGTTGGGCACAGGCTGCCCAAGCCGTGCATAGTTGCGTTATTCTTGTTGCGGTAATATTTTTGTTTCTGACCAATACCGCCGCCCACGGGGTGTCTTCTTCTGTGTGGATCACTATATATTGTAATGGGTAGCCCGCCACCCGCCTTGCATGGACATACGGCTCCTGTAATATAATAACGTCTATGTTCTCTTCATTGGCCTTGACCCGAATCTGGTCAGCCACCGCTTTTGCTCGCTGGGCATTTGTTTGTATTATTTTGATTATAGTTGTGTTATATTTCTTAATTTTTGTACCCATAATCGATTCTGCTTTGGTAGGTGCTCTTGGCTTTTATATAGATTGGGCAGTTAGGATCCCTGATTGAGTGTGTATATTCGAGTTTCATTGTTTTACAATTTGCGCATGTGGCTTCCTTGTCTTTGTGTGGGCGTTCTTTATATTCGTGAAAATAGTGGTGTAAGGTGTAAGGTAAGGTATATTGATGTCATGCGGCACCAGGGGTTTCCCCCATCTCCGCGTTGCTTTCATTGTGGGTGTACCAGCTTGCTGGGAATGCCAGAGATTTAAAAGTGTGTGGGTATTGTACATGTGTAATGTCGTGTACCGTTGTTCATCTGGTCATTTAGCCGCTGGGCCCCTGTTGGAGCCCAACGTTGCCCCACCTTCGCCCCGTGGAGGCAGACCAGGAACCCAGTAGATTAGTTACTCTGGCAGATCCTGCCGCTTAGTTTCCTGAGATTTCGGCGGCTAGGACCTTTTAAAAAAAAAAAAAATCATAATATGTATGTATATGCACATGTATATACTCATTTCACTTGTCTGCATACACCATATGTTGTATGCCTATACACACCGCTGGGGGGTTTGATATTACATAGATGGATAGGCCGAAACTGGGCGAAGATTATTTTGAGTGTTGCTAAATTTAGTGTGTGGGGCGTTCGCATTGTATATAGATAGAGTAGGAGGGGAGACAGAAGACTGGGGGGGTAAAGATAGAAATATGGGAGCGATAGAGAAGATGCCCCCAGTTGGTCAGTGAGGCATGCCCATGCCTCACCAGGGAGGAAAGGGGGGGTTCGGCAAGGGGACACAAGGAGTCTCCGCCCCGCCGTGGTAGGTTTGGAAAGGAATCGAGTCAGGTGCTCGATTCTAGTCCCCAACGAGTCTTGATGGCAGTGAAGCTGCATGGTTCAGGTCCATGTGGGCTTTTGCAGATTCAGGGTTCAGTCAGTCGCAGAGTTGTAGGCCATGTCCTTTTATTCTCATTGGAGGTATTGAATTTGTTGTGGGAATGGCTTGTCCCATTTAGTTTCCAGTTGTGTTGTTATTTGCTTGTTGGGCTAGTGTGGCTCGGCGTCTGTTAAACAGTTTCTGTGCAAATTCGGTGAATGCCATGTATGGTCCTTTATCGTCCAGAATGAATTGCTCCTGATCCTTGGGTGAATGTTATAGTCTTGTCACCAGCTGGCAGCGGATGTCGTCGTATTGGTGGCAGTCATACATTAGATGCGACCAAGTTTCTGGAATGCCACAAGTGCAGTTTTGATTTTCAATTATTCCCAGAGTTGTTAGCTGGCGTTTAAGGCACCATGTCCTGTGAGTAGGTACGTCACAAACAGACCAGGTGCGTACCAGGTTGGTAATTTAGGTTGGAATCTATGTATATTTGGAAAGAATTTATTTGTAATCCGACCTTTAATGGAGACATTCCATCGTGCCTGCCACGCCTGCAGCAAGTGTGTCTGGAGTCTTCTTTTTCCCGCAATGCGGTTATTTCCTGGATAGTGGTATAGTATTTAGGGTTAGGAGCCACCTGTGGTTTCCCACATCTGCGCCGTATGTACTCTGTGATGAAATGCAGAACTACTGCATACGCCAGAAAAACCTGTAGCGTCTGGTTTATGCAGTATTATGTTGTGTTCTGTTGTTGTGGCTCTGGCTACTTGGCCTCAGGGCCCTCTAGTGGGACCCTATGTTGCCCGCCACCACCATTGGGAGGTGAGCCAGGCTGCCCTCATACTCTGGCTGATCTCCGCCAGGGTCGCCCGAGCTTTCTGGACGGAGATCAAATAAAAAAAGGAAGAGAGTGGGGAGATAGTACAAGCGGTGGAGTCAAAGTAGGCAAAAGGAGGAGAATGAGGAAAGAAGGCATCCTTCAGCGGAAAGAAGGGGTGGGAAGGGACAAGTAGGAACCACCCCTGGTCTGGGAGCCCACCGAAGGCCAGGGAAAGGAAGACAGCTTGCAGAACAAGGGAGGTCTGTGAAGTTGGTTAGGTGCGATAGGAAGTGTCTGAGTTTGTTTGCTATCAGTTCAGTGTCATCATTCCTACGAAAAGGATGTCCAGTTGGATGTTCATTCAGTTCTGATAGTGGCCGGTGATGAGAGAAGAGCAGGTACGAGGAGAGATCATAGCGGTTTCAGGAACGACAGGTCTGGATGTCTATGTTGGGGGTCAGATGTGGAGAGGTGATACCAATGCCTTTTGAAGACTTCTTATCTGCTAAAAGCTAAAAATGCTCCTTTTGATTTTAATAGGTTGCTTTCCAGACTAAGTGTGGTTAAATTTAGATCCAGTAACATTTGATTATGTAGGTCCGGGTAGATGTTTCAGTAGTGCATTACGTGGTGCCAGTCCTCCAGTTATCCACATACACAGAGCGCATCGTTTACAAGCCCAAAATCCTGAAGTCGCTTTTTGAATGACCCATGTCCTCTCAGAAGAAAGATAGTATGTAAATTAGGGAAGAACCAGCCAAGTCTTTGTTTGGTGAGGTAAAAGACACTAGGTAGAAATAGCTTGGCAGTACTGCCTTTGGTGCAATCATCCCAACGGATTTGCCAGAGGGAAACAAGTGCCTGCCAAGTACGCCGAAGTTCTTGTTTCGAATCTGCATAGATAATAGTTTTTATCCCCAGGAATTCAGTTTCTTTGTTCTTTCTGATATCATGGGAAAGCCCTGTGAATACTGCTTGGAGGTCAAGGGGTTTACAGCCTGTTAATACTTGCAGTGCTGCTGTTGATGTCATTCTACAAGCCTGAGTCATTTTTAATAACATCACCATTGTATCTGCAGGATAACATTCCTAATGCTGATGACGGCCAAATGATGGAACCATATGGCAGCGCCGTATGTTACGAATGATACAAAACAAGCTGAATAAAGAAGGTGGAGTGCAGGTCCCTTAAGACCCCAGTCTTTGTGGGTGAAGTGAGCAAGCATATTGATCTAATTTTTGGACTTCTCTTTCATGGACTTTAGAAGTGGCATGAGAATTCTGCGATCATTTAGGGTAACACCTACATATTTGAATGAATGTTGATTCTTGAGTGCATGTCCTTTATAACGAATGGTTAGTGCTCTGTTGATGTCAAGACGTCCTCTGAGAAGTAGGGTTCTACTTTTATCTGGAGAGATTTTCAGCTTATTCTCTTCAGCCCAAACCAACAGGGCACTCAAGACTGTGTTGGCTCAGGTCACAATAGCTGCACGAGTAGGGCCCTCAACAATGATAACCAGGTCATCTGCATATGAGAGCTGTGTGGTATGGGGGAAGTCCTGCAGGAGCCATTCATCCAGAATCATATTCCAAACAGCTGGCCCCAGAACAGAGCCCTGCGGGCAGCGTCTGGTGAGTTGGTGGGTGATACTATGAAAATTTGTTTTCAGGGTAAACTTTTTGTTAGAGAAGTAATCTGTAAGACATTTAAATATGTTGAAGGAGCAGCCAGATATTCTGGCTCGCTGCAGGATCCCTGGCCATCAAACGGTGTGAAAAGTTCCTTTAAAATCTATAAAAAGCGTCAGTACGTAACGGGCATCAGAATTATCTGCTAGCTGAGTGGTTTTGAGTAGTGCATCAATAGCTGAGCACCCCTGCTTGAAGCCAAACTGGAGGGTGGAGGAAAGTCCTTTGGTTTTATTGAAACTGAAAATATCCAATGACTCTCGTAGCCAGGACGATCATCAGATTTAAATCCGATCGAACATGTTTAGGACGCCCTTGGGCGTCGCACTGCGCGCCGACAGCCAGCTCTTCCGTCATTTGGTGAGCTAAGGTCTGCGCTGGTAGAAGAATGGGATTTTTTGACACAGAATCTTATAGACACCCTTCTATCGAGCACGGTTCACTGCTGTCAGGCCTGTTTAGCCGTTGGAGCGGATCATACGCCGAACTGATGTCATGTGACCATATTTTCGAGCATCTTATATCAACTTCTCTAATGTGACCTTTTTTGTAATTCTTATACAGCCACTATTATAAATGTCCCTTATTTTTGGCATCTGAAGTTTCTCACTGTCTGCCCATTTCGTTGTTATTTTATGGTACACTACCATACAAAATTTTGTCCCGCCTCATCGACTCACACCACATTTTCTGTGTTCTGTTACTTTCTAAATATGTTGTCATTTTATTTATATATGGAAATCCGAATCACACTGGCGGTTATAATGAGCATAACGTACTATGAAAGTTTTATTTTCTTTCTGTGATTGAAAGTTTGAATACACTTGGTCCAATAATCGAAATAATTCGACAGAGAAATTTTTACTGTCTTTAATTTTCTAGTAACGGTGAAGATTAAAATATCGTCAAAGTAGAACTCTGCTTTTCCGATAAAATGGAATTTTAAGTAATTTATTCAGTCAAATTAAAAGAGCGAAACTATACATGGTCAATTAATAATTAATCAAATTAAATTTTGCTTTTATATTAAATATTAAATTGATTCCTTGCTAGATGCAAAAAGTTGTGCTTGTGAGAAGCTACCGCTGTCTACAACAAAGCCCTAATAAAAAAAAACGTAAACAAACTAAATAATACGAAAGAAATTAAATTAAATTAACCAACAAAGACCGATACTCACACAGAGGAGTTTAGGGTCCTAGATCCATGCACGAATCCCCAAAATCAAATATCGAGATACTGTAACTCAAAAGAAAAGTTGGAGAATCACAGTAACCACTTCGAAAGGAGGCATCCCAAACGTGAGTCCCAAACGGTAGCATTTCTGTCATGGCTTCTTATTTAGTTTGTTTATGCTTATTCATTATTTAATTATGCAACAGGTGCAATTTGCAGCAATTTTCACCGGTGATATATGAAAATGTTAATTTAATTTAATTAATCTTTAATTGGGGAATAGGGCCCTCCCCCTCCCCCCCAAAATGCCGAAGGATTATGTACTAATTTAAAAATTGTACTCATTTGTACGTTAGAATTTCAAAATCAGTATTAGGCTGAAATTTACTTTATGGTAATTACACATGGATCTTTACGACATGGAGAAGGGCTGGCTTCGTTCCACCCACTGGTTGGCTGTGATTGGACGATCTATGGCTGATTTAAAACCAGCAGAAGGGGGGAATCGTTTTCCTGGTTTTAATTCAATGCCAAATGGGGAAAATAGTTTCGGGTCCACCACCCTTTAGTGCTGGTTTAAAATCTGGAAGCGAAGTTCGGCGGAGTTGGACAGCTCTTTACTCGTCGTATATTTCAACGGAATATTGTTATAAGAGTTTAAAAAACATGATTAGAGTATCGTAATATATTCGTAATGTTTCGTAATAAATTCGTACGGCCCCACAACACACACCTGCACCCAAAAAGAAGCAACATGTGGCCACTGCTCTGAAATGAGCCACAATTACAGCAGCTGCCAAAAGAAAGAAAAAGATGCCATCTGCACCAACTGCAAATCCCTGAGGTTAGATCATGCCCATTCCACACGCGACACCAGTCACGAATCAATTATGGAGTTCATACCAGTCACGAATCAATTATAAACGTAATATAATTAATTATATTTAACATAATTAATAACATAACATAATTAATTATAATTAATTAATAAATTAATAGAATCATGACTCAGACCAGAGCAGCAAAGCAAAAGGCTCAAGCTAATGGAAGTGCTGTGGCTCAGAGCAGAACTGAGGGGGGCAGTTGTCCTCTGACTCACAGCCTTATAAAATGCACTGTTTGCTTGATGTTTGCAGAGCAATCGGGTACGGGACATGATACTGCCATGGGGGATGTCTTTGTGTGTGCGCGATGCAAGGAGTGTATCGATATCAGGCAACAACTCGGCGTTCTTGTGGGCCTATATGAGAGCTTGAAGGACAGGGTGGATGCCCTCGAAGAAACTAAATTGAGGGGCCCATCAAGCTCTCAGCTGCCCACATCAACGCCAGAGCTTGCACTTGGGCATCGCGTGACACAGAGGCAACCCCCAAGGCAGAATGCGCTGGTCCCGAAGGAACTAGTAGTTGTTGGTGACTCTATTGTCAGGGAAACGGGGAACATGCTTTGTAAAAAAGATAGGTGGAACAGGACCAGGGTATGTCTGCCAGGGGCAAAGGTTGATGACGTTGTAGAGCGAATATCATCTTTTAAGGGCACAAGAGGTGATATAATTGTACACGTTGGCACTAATAATATTAAGAGTAGGAGACCGGCAGAATTACTTAACAAGTACAGGTCACTGCTGAACAAAAGCCGAGAATTAGGGTTGAATTTGAAAGTGTCTGCAATTCTGCCCAGACACGATAGGAGGGAGTATATGATGAGAGCCTTGTCGATGAATTCGGCCCTGGAAAGATTGTGCAAGGCTCAAGGGGTAGAATTTTTTTCAGCCTGGACTGTACTTGTTAACAGGAGAGATTGCTTCTACAGGGATGGGATACACTTAAATAGAAAGGGTGCAAGAATATTTGCTGATGCTATCGAGGCAGTGTTAGGTGGGTCGGAAAACTGCTAGCTTGGGGGGAGACAAAGACCAATAGATTGACAGTAGCCACTGGCAGAGGTGAAAGAGATTCTTGCACTGCTTCTATTAGAATGAGCAGAAGCCTGAAAAACAAGATGCATGGTATTTCAGAGACTGCTGGGAGCCATTGCGGTACATGTAAACACATGGGTTGTGTTAGGGTAGCTAAGAATAGAAACAGGTGCAGGTATACTTGCGTGTACACCAATGCTAGGAGTTTAGTAAATAAATTTGATGAATTTGAGGTATTGCTCAAAACATCAAAGGCAGATATTGTTGGGATATCAGAGACGTGGTGTCACACAGATATAAGGGATGCAGAACTGCAATTTGGGGAGTACAACGTCTACAGAAAGGATAGACAGGATAGGAAGGGGGGAGGGGTTATGCTATTAGTTAAGAAACACATAAAAACCAAGGAAGTGAAGCCAGTCGACATCGCTGGACAGTGCAGTGTTGAGTCAGTTTGGTGTGACATAAGCATTGGGAGATCAAAATTGAGAGTAGGAGTGTGCTATAGGCCTAATGACTCTGATGAGTATAATAAGGAACTGTACAGGGAAATAGAGTGGGCCAGTAAATCAGAGAGTCTTATAATGGGAGATTTTAATTTCCCAGATATTGACTGGAATTTGGGGGTTGGTTACTCATGCACTAGCAGGGCTTTTGTGGATTTATTGGATGATTGTTTTCTACATCAGCATGTCCGGGAGGCAACTAGAGGGAGTAATACTCTGGATTTGATTATCAGCAGTGATTCTTCATGCATTAAGAATCTGCAGATAAAGGAACCACTAGGTGGCAGTGATCACAGTGTGCTGAAGTGGGATTTACTCAAAGAGGTAACTACCATTAGGGGTAAAGGGAAGGGTTATTGCTTCCGTAAAGGCGACTACGATGGACTGAGACAGTATTTAAATTCTATACAGTGGGACCAACTGGTGATGTTACCAACAGCAAATTCAAAATGGGAAGCATTCAAAGAACTTATCTTGGAAGCTACTAGGCTTTACATACCAACTAAGAAATATTGTTCAAGGTTTAGGCCAAAATGGATGTCAGATGGACTAATGAGGCATATGGCAGAGAAGAAAAATGCATGGAATACTTACAAATTAACACATGACACAGAAGCCTATGATAGATACAAGTTGATATGCAACCAAGTTACAAAGGAGGTTAGGCAGGCGAAGGCAGATTACGAGAAATCCTTGGCAAGGGATGCAAAGAAAAACAGCAAAGAGTTCTTTACTTATGTAAACTCTAGAATGAAGGGGATGAATCAGATTGGTCCACTTGATATTGATGGGTCAACTGTTGATGATCCTGCTCAGGTAGCTAACAAACTAAATGAATATTTTGCATCGACATTCACACATGAGGAGTTATTCAGCAAGGGGAATGCCAGAGGTGTATTCAACTCTAGCAGTAAGCTATAGAATCTTGAAATAACTGGGAGTAAAGTGGAGGAGAAATTGTTGAAGATAAACACAAGAAAGGCACCCGGGGTGGATGGGATCTATCCAGTTATATTAAAGGAGGCAGCAAAGGAAGTAAGCAAACACTTAGCCATAATTATGAGAGCTTCCTTGGACTCAGGGGAGGTACCCATAGACTGGAAATGTGCAAATGTGACCCCAATTCACAAAGGAGGATCAAAGGCTGACACAAGTAATTATAGACCTGTGAGCTTAATTTCTGTTCCAGGAAAATTAATGGAGGCACTGGTTAAAGAAGCACTGCAGGATCATTTAGACAAGACTTCAGTTATAGCTCAGACACAGCATGGTTTTGTTAAGGGGAAGTCTTGCCTGACCAACTTGATTGGATACTATGATGCAGTCACAAAAGAACTGGATGCAGGGAATAACTTTGATATTATATACTTGGATCTTAGAAAGGCTTTTGATACTGTTGCACATGGAAGACTGCTACACAAATTGGAGCAGTGTGACATTGGAGGCAAATTGCTGCTATGGATAAAGGGGTGGTTGAAGGGGAGAAGACAGAGAGTGGTAATCAATGGACACTGCTCATCGTGGACTAATGTTATTAGTGGAGTCCCTCAGGGCTCAGTGTTGGGTCCATTATTGTTTTCTGTGTTTATAAATGATATTGATGATGGTATATCAAGCTTAATGTCCAAGTTTGCAGACGATACAAAGGTTGGCAGGGTTGTCAAGGACACTACTGACACTATGCTGCTGCAACAGGATCTGGAAAGGTTGAGCAGATGGGCTGAGAGGTGGCAAATGAAGTTTAACATTGACAAATGTAAAGTACTACACATGGGAAACAGCAACCCCAGAGCAACGTATCAACTCTGTGGTACTACACTGACAGTGGTAGAGAATGAAAGGGACTTGGGGGTGGTTGTGCAGGCAGATATGAAGTTCTCTCAGCAGTGCAGACGGGCTGCAAGAGTAGCTCATGGAGTATTGTCAATGATATACAGGAATTTTTCCAGCAGGGATAAGGAGGTGATTATTCCATTGTATAAGGCAATGGTCAGGCCACACCTAGAGTACTGTATACAGGTCTGGAGGCCTCATTTCAAGAAGGATGTAGAGCTGCTGGAACGAGTACAGAGAAGGGCAACAAGATTAGTGAATGGAACAAAGGGGTGCTCTTACGAAGAAAGGCTTAAGTTTTGCAAATTACAGTGTCTGGAGACTAGGCACCAGCGAGGTGATCTGATAGAGGTGTATAAAGCCTTGAATGGTTTAAGCATGCTCAATGCTGATGGGATTCTTCCTCAAGCTCAGAAAAATCACCTGAGAGGGCATAAATTCAAATTGAGGAAAGACAGATGTAAGATAGACGTGCGGAAATTTGCCTTTAGCCAGCGGGTGGTTGGTTGGTGGAACAGACTTCCATCCCTTGTGGTGGAGGTTGATAGCCTAAATAAGTTTAAGGCTTAGCTGGACAGGTATTTTGAACGAACAGAGGGGTGAAGTGGAAGTGGGTTTTTTTTTTTTTTTTTTCTTTTTTTTCGGCTGATGCTGCATAAGCTTGCTTTCTTGCATCAAATGCCTCTACTAATGCTAATGGGGATACACCATAAGAAATTTAATAACGGAATCCTTGTGGTGCGCCAAATAAACGCGCAGCGCGCCAGAGCAGTGGCCGACCAAGTACGGCAAAGCGCTGATGAGGCTAAAGCAGATGTTATCCTGATACAGGAGCCCTACACTCACACATGGCAAGTCAGGGGCTATCCGCTCCGATATAAAATTGTACAATGCAACGAAGACACTCCGAGGGCGGCGGTTGTAGTACTGAAGCCGGAGATAACCACGACAAAAATACCACAACTGTGCACGCCATGGGCAGCATGTGCCCATATTATTAGCTCTGTTGGCAGCCTGTATATGATCTCGCTGTACTGCAGACCCGAAATAGAAATAGATTTCGCTATCACTTACCTACAAACGGTGCAAGAAACCCTAGCAGGACAAAGAGTCGTAATCGGCGCCGATGTAAACTGCCGCTCCCCTGTCTGGCAGAGCACTACACCGGACCGACGAGGTACCAGGAATGGACAGAGGCTTGAGGAGTTCCTAGCAAATTCTATCTTCACTGTAAAGAATCAATCCCACAATCTACCGACATACTGCAACACCCTATGGGAATCAACCATAGACATCACGCTAACCACAAGAAACATAGAAGCTGATGTGACCGATTGGACTGTGCAAAACGCCTGGACCACATCGGATCACCGCACAATCACCTTCAATATCAAGAGAATGATGCCAAGACCAACAAATGGCAAATACATGGCGAGCAGGTTCGCCATCAAAAAGGCACACTGGGAGCTCTTTCGAGAACAATTGATCCGCAAAGCACAAGAGGAAGTGACCGGATGGGAGAGTGACAGGATGGAAAACGTAGACAGGATGCAGGAGAAAGTCACCCACATTATAACCACTGCAGCGGAAATGGCGATGAAAAGGAAGACACCCTCCGTAGTAGCCACGCCGTGGTGGACCCCGGAGTTACAAAGACTACGAAAGCAAGTTCAAATAAAGAGAAAAGAATACCAGAAGGCGCGGAGAACCTGGCCACCGGCAGAGCTAGCCTATCTAATACATCAATACCAACAGCTACGCAATGCCTACACTGAAAAAATAAAGAAAAATAAGAAAGCCTCCTGTGAGCGACAAGTCTCTGCGACCGGAAATGAGGACCTCTGGGGGGGGGGGGTTGTATACAAAATAACCACAAATAAGCTCCCCAGGAGGGAAATATCGACGGCAAGAAAAACGAGTCAAGGATCCCTCACTAAAACATCTGATGATTCAATTAATAACATTCTAAATACAATCATTCTAGAACTCCCAGAAAACCTCAGTGAGAAGCAGGAAGAAATCTCCCAAGCGAACGAGGCATATACATCGCAACAAATGGAGCCGCATTTCACCATGGAGGAGCTACAAAATGCTGCGACACAGATGCAAAATAGGAAATACCCGGGACCGGACCTCCTGGAGCCGGAGCTGATCAAAAAGGCTGTGGAACAAATACGTGGCCTCCTGCTAAAACTTCTAAACTGCTGCCTGCAAGCGGAGAAATTTTCGACCTCCTGGAAAACCGCAAATCTGAAACTCATCCTGAAGAACCCTGACAAGCCACCGGAACAACCGGATTCCTATCGACCAATAGCTTCACTGAATACCCTGAGTAAACTATACGAAAGGTTGTTGCATAAAAGAATTCTGACCCACTAAACAGCTGCAAGCCTAGAATCACCAAAACAATATGGATTAAAACCGGGATTATCAACCATAGAAGCAGTCCAAAACCTTATATTCAAAGCAACCCAATGCGACAGGAAGTACTTCCTAGTCATCGCAGTGGACTTCGCCGCGGCGTTCGACACCCTGTGGTGGCCGAGCGTCCTCGGCTGGCTCCGGGAAGCAGCGCTCCCAACAAACCTCTCCAAGTGTATAAAGGATTACATAACTGACCGAAGAATTGAGGTGGTAACACCTTTTCGCAAAGTGGTTCGATGGGTCCGCAGGGGCTGCCAAGAGGGCTCGGTCCTGGGGCCGCTCATGTGGAACATTTTCTTTGACGACTTCCCGGCTCAGGACTTGGGCAAAGTGAACTGCCAGGCCTTTGCTGACGATTTGGTCCTGATGGTGGAGGCGGACTCCAGATCAGGCCTGGAGACTCATGCAAACCAGGCAATACAGGTGTTACAGGATTGGGAAAAGCTACACATGTTGAAGATCTCACCCACGAAGACGAACTGTTCTACTGAAAGGAGTGCACGACATCCACAGACCACCGCAAATAAAGATAGCAGGAACAACCATCAAACTTGCAAAACAAATACGATACTTAGGAATTACAATCGACAGTAATTTATCCTTCACCCCTCACATCATCCACCCGAAAGAAAAACTAAGGAATTACGCAGTATTAATAGCAAGAGTCTCACGCAGGGACTGGGAATTAAACAGAAAAACCCTATCCCTGTACTACAAAGCAATTTTCATCCCAGACATTACCTACGGATCCCCGGCATGGTACAAAAAAACAGGAACAGTAGTAAATAAAAGACACCAGGACACAATCCAGCGTAGCATTATGCTCATCATCTCTCGTGCATGAAGAACAGTGAGCATGCACGCTCTCCATGTCTTGACAGAAGTCCTTCCACTCGACCTGGAGGCGACTCGCTGCTGGCTGATGTAAAACCTGTCTAAGGAAACAGCCACTACAATCTCTGGACTCACCCTAGAACCAAACAACGACCGCAAAGCAGAAAAGCATACAATCGTGGCTCACCTGCTACAGCTGTGGCAGGACAGATGGACTGCATCAAACAAAGGCGAAGTGACGAAGAGATTCATACCACTGGTTGCCAATACGTATCCAAAAGCTCCCCCCCCCGTGGTTTAACCCAGGGTTAAATACAACCTACTTACTGGCGGATCATGGCCCATTAAAGGCAAAATTGAACATGCTGGGCATAAAGGAGGTGCTAACTTGCACCTGCGGTGAGCCTGAAACATGGCATCATATAATCATATAATGCACGACTGCGAGTGCTATGAGAGAACATTGAAGCGTGCTGATAACTAAAATACAGTACATACCAAAAAGCAAAGAACACCATCCTTGGATACAGAAGACGACTATGCGGCTTTCAGCCAGTTTGCACGAGAAGTCTTCGACCGAAGAAGAACGGAAATTGCCATCCACAATGAATGAAAGTAAATTACATTCTCGAAGAAAATCGACCACCCCACAAGACTGCAAAGAGCAAGAGGAAATCAAAATGAGCATGGAAGAAGACAACCCCGACCAAAGTGAGGCCACAAACGGATCAAAGGACCCTACAAAGATCAAGAAAATAGAAAGTGACAAGGAACCTGGTCAGACACAGCCATAGGAACTAACCGACGAAGATGAGTACATGCAAACAAACCAAGTGACAAAAAACCCGGACTGGACATAAATGCAGGAACCACTTGCAGTACGCCATATGGCGGTCTGAATAGGACTCCCTAGTCCTACTCACCTTTAGTTCCCAATCCTCAGGCAGGAGGAGACGGTTTCCTGTTCCTTCCCACCCCTGCCATTCCCCGCTTCTCTACTCCTGGTGGAGAATGGGCCTGCCCCACTGCTTTTGGGGACACCTACTCTATTGTCCCCATACTTCTGGGTTTTCCCCTTCAGTCTTTAGCCTCCCTCCCCTACTCTTGTCTATACACCAGCGCATGTCCCATTCAATGTCAAAAATTAAAATATGTCCAAATTCAAACTGCGCACGCAAAAGTTTAAGCCAAAACTCTTTTGGCTTAAACCTTTTTCAGCGATTATTTTATTTTATTACTTTTTATTTTATTTTTTTTTATATATTTTTTTTAGGCCCTAGCCACTGAAGTCTCAGGAAACTAGGTGACAGGGCCTGCCAGAGTAAAATATCAACTACTGGGTGCCTGGTCTGCCTCCACGAGGCTAAGTGTGGACAACGTTGGGCCCCAGCAGGGGTCTAGCGGCTAAATGGCCAGAAGAATTTTCTCACCATAGGTGGATCTCACAGCAGCAGTTGCTATACGTTCGACATCCCGTCACTGTCAAAAGATTCATCATCTCCACGCTCCACCCCGCCCTTCTCTATGGTGCAGAAATATGGGCCTCAGCTGCGACCACAAACCTTAAGCGAGTGTACGCCGCTGAATACTGGCTACTGAAATGGGAAAATACCAAGCTTCGTCTGCCTGTCGTCACCGCAATAACAATGATGGTACAAGCACTGGAAATCCCGAGGGTGAAGTTCCTGATCATGGAAACATGCATACATACATTCATATACATATATTAACAACTTCTTCCCATACATGAATCCAGGGCCGAGGCCCATGTGCACTAATTCTCAAGGTCAAAAGACCACGTATACAGTGTGCAAAATTTAAGGACCAGTCAGGTTTTCACCAGTAGCTTCTCATAGGAGTGACCTGGATGTGGGGAAAGCATACCAAGGAACCTCACGAGGTACAGAAATGATGAAGGAAACAACACCAACACAACAACAGAAACAAAACGGTACAGAGGGACTTTATTCAAAAATGGCAAAATAACACTGGCTGCCATGATACAGATGCATCACTGCCAAAGATGGAACAAAAGGAAGAGGTGGACGACCTCAGTAGTAGATATGGCCACCCCTAATGTCGATGCAGTCTTTGCAGGACTTGTCCATACTTAAAACAATGCTGTTTATGTTCTTGCGGTAACATCGTCCATTCCTCTGTCAGCGTCATTTTCAGCTGGTGAATATTTTCTAGTGGGTGTGGACGTGGCACTAGGTGTCTCACCAGAACGTCCCATACGTGTTCGAAGGGATTTAGATCGACGGAAGGGGGAAGGCCAATCCATATGAACAATGGATTGGACTTTCCAAAAATATATCAACAGCTGCAGTGCGATGGCTGTGGCGTTATAAATAAGATCTTTATTGTAAGGTTCACCGGTACATGCAGGTACCGCGACTCTACAATACCCTTCATAGCATCATACCAGGGGTTAACAAGCGGCAGAAATAACCTCGCCGGGAGTATAAAGATTAAATTATAGCCAGATTATGTATATATAAAAAAAAAAAAGAAAAAAGTTCTCATAGTAGATAATATTGACTTGGAAGGAAAACTAATACAAAATATAAATAATGCAAATTGCGATAAGAAAAGATAATTAATTTCCTTGAGTCCGGTTTTCTATGAGATTCGTGCCCAGCCATAACGATCTGAGATCAGGTCGTAGTTGTGGAGACCGTGTGCAGATCTAGGATGAGTCGTCTATACTTTTTTATCCTCTATTATTTTAAACAAGTCAGCGTCCAGGGATTGGATTGGACTAGATGGAGCTTCTGATAAGGGAGGAATCGATCTTTAAAATGTAACCTCGAAGGAAGAGCAAGAAGCTTGGGAGTGGAGCGGAGAGCTGGTTGGGAGATCCGCCAGCACACGGTGTCCCAAACATTGGGCGCTGAGACTCTTCCTGTGGTTATTTTTACAGTGCAGATGAGTCTTCTCTCATGCATGAATGCTGAAAATCTGGTTAAATTCAGCGCTTTTGCCATCGGTGTTGTGTGCTGCTGTGGTGGGAGATGACACTTCAAAGTTGCCCACTCCAGGAGCCAGTATTCTGTGGCTTTTAATGGTTTAATTGTGGTGTTTGCAGCCGAGCCCCACAACTCTACTCCATACAATACACCTCCGAAAATCATCATCCTGATATACATTTTTATCAGGTTTATGTTCTGAATGTGTAGCAAGTACTGCTTGGCAACCAACCGTTTCTTGTTGAATTCAGCACAGAGTTCTTCTATATGATGATGGAATCGTAATTTTCTGTCGAAGATCACACCCAGATCTCTTTACTTTTCGACGCAGGGTATCAGGTCTCCGTCAATCGCAGGCCGGATTATGGCTGGTGTGGATTTAAGTGAGAACCCAGATTCCTCAGGGTTCATTTGCAGGTCAAATTTCGTGAGGTACTGCTGTACTTCGGATAAGGTCTTGTTGATGGTTACTGTGGTGTCTTCTGCTTCATCGGTCGAATTTATTTTTGTTAAGATCTTTAAATCATCTGCATATGATATCATATCTGTTCTATTGTGTGTTAGGGGGTTGATGATAGCTGTGAAAAGAATTCCAGACAGGACTCCTCCTTGTGGAACGCCTGCTTGTATTTGTCTAGTATACCTTTGTTTTTCTATGTACATTTGGATAGTTCTATTCTGAAGAAGGGATGTCAGAAACTTCAGTACTTTGCCTGTGATGTGATAATAATTTCGAAGAAGTTTAAGCAAGGCTGGGATGTGAACGCTATCAGACGCAGCTAGTAGATCTAGATATGTGATTGCTATTTCTTCTTTCTCCTCAACCGATCCAAGGATGGCATTGATAGTCATAATCAAGTTACTAACTGTTGATCTGTTTTGCAAAGAATAATGAATTTGCTGAGGCCTGTGAGGGAGAATGTGCGTGGTAAGTGTTTTCAGTAATAGTAATGTTTTTTCAAGCAATTTCAATAAACACGAGGAACGAGAGATGGGTCTAAAGTGCCTGGCTTCAGTTGGCTGGAAAACATTTTGGAGTGGCTTAACAGAATACATATTCCATATTCGAGGGAAAATCAGAATACATATGCCATATTGCAGTGGCTGCTTCTAGACATTTACAAATGTTGAGTAATTTTGAGCTCGTTATTACCTTGGTGTGGACCCGAGTCGAGACGTTGTAGTTTGGTGTTGGAAAATATAAGTTAATTAAAATTGCCATGTGATCAGATTAAAAGCTATTTCTGTTGTAAAATCAAGTTCGCAGTTGCTTGATGACAGCACAAGATCAATATGGTGGTCCCCCTGGTCGGGAGATTATTAATTAGATGGATTCCTAATGGGTGAAGGTTATTTAGTATTCTGGACTGAAGATGAACAAGTTGAGGGGAAAAGTTAAAGTCTCCACAGATAACATGCCTTGCCGAGTGCCGAAGCCCATGAATAAACCAATTAGTTATCTCATCTATAGTTTCAGCATCGGGTCCTGGGGGAGTGTATATAATTGCAATATCAATGCGAGCAGATTTGGGCAAACCTGCCTACACTGGAGATTTCCCCGACCGAAATGAACTCAATTCTGCTGAGAGGAGCACTCAACATCACACGGCCGCCCCAGATAAAAGTAAGGTGAAGCACAATTAAACTAGAAAAACAGATGAAATACCTTGGCATTATCCTAGATTCCAACCTGTCCTTTAAACAATACCTCTTATATAAATAAATAGTAGTTATATCTTTAAGTAATTCCCACATCTGTACATTGTGATCACTGTCACCCAGTGGTTCCTTTATCTGCAAATTCTTAATGCATGAATAATCATTATCATCCATAAACACAAACTCGGGGCCAATGGCACCTTGGAACGGAAGCACCAATGGTGGGATTCAGCCGGTTCGCACCGGTTCGGCAGAACCGATACCTAATTTTTTGTTGACTTCGGCGAACCGGTTGTTAAAATGGCACTTGTGATCAGGGTTCTCTCTAAGGTGGGCGCCTGGTATTCTATGTCATTTATTAATTCAGCAAGAAATTTTCGTTTAGTATCGATAAAATGAAGAAAATGTGTGTTCTGACTGATGTTTATCAATGGTATAAGCGTAGTTTTGTTAAGCGTAGCATGCTTTGTTTATAAAAGTTTATGATATGACCACACGTGGACAGAACCAGTAAAAATATTCAAATATATAGGCACATATCCGCTCCTGCTCTATAATATATTAAAATAAAACATTTTTAAAATTTTTTGCAGTAGCCCTTAAAAGGATGAAAAGGCAACAGAGTTCGACAGGTTTTTTCAATAAGAAACAAAAATCAGAATTTGTTGTATTAGAATTGGCCTTGGATTCAGTTACATGGCCAACAATTTTCGTCGAACTAGTTGAATTGGAAAAACAAGATGGAGAGACAATATGTTCTTCAGTTATGGAAAGTTTAAATAATGTTGGGCATACTAAGAACTAGCTAAAAAAAAAAAATTAATAGGATTTTGCTCCGATGGTGCCAGCGCTATGCTTTGGAAAAAATCTGGAGTGAGCACTAGGATTGCAAAAGTTTCCAAACATAATAAAAAGGCACTGTTTAAATCATCGTCTCCATCTTGTTTTAGATGATTCGACAAAGGATAAAGCAAGTAAATCATTTTAAAATATTTATTGATAAGATATATACTATTTTTCATCAATCCAATAAGAACCAAATTGAACTTTCCAAAATATCCGAACAACTTGGAATTGAAATTATAAAAATTGATAGAGTTTTGGGAGTTTAGGGCTGCCTGTAGTTTAAGGTCAACCCTAGCTGTGTGGCGCGCTTATCCAGCTCTACATCACTATATTTATTCAAATAAAAAGTACTTAGGTATGGCTGCCCGTCTTGAAAATATATATTTTATAACTGATTTGGCATTGATGATTGATATTTTAAACGAAATTTCTCTTCTTTCAAATGCACTGCAAGCAAGAAATATAGATATAATAAAGGCTGAAAAACTCGTGATAAGATCTATTAAAGCATTTCAAATGCTTGGAAAGGAAAAAGGTCCATATGAAAAAAGTTGATGAATTAATTACTTCAGAAACCTTCAAAAAATATAAATGTTTTGTAGAAAATCATCGATTTGTCGGGCTTCCTCGGGGAAGACTTTTAGAAAACATCGTAACGAATTTGAAAAAAAGACTAATGGATTGTAAAGTGTAAAGTGTGTTTAGGGTCTAACGGCACCAGGGGTTACCCCCATCTCCGTGTAGTCTACATTGTCGCGTGTTACAGAACACTGTAAAGGCCAGAGATTTAAAAGTGTATGGATATTGTTGGATGTAGTGTCGTGTACCGTTGTTCATCTGGCTATTTAGCCGCTGGACCCCTACTGAGGCCCAACGTTGCCCACACTTAGCCCCGTGGAGGCAAGCCAGGTACACCAGTATTTTTAAATAAGTACTCTGGCAGGTCCTGCCACCTAATTTCCTGGGATTTCAGTGGCTAGGACCAAAAAAAAAAAAAAAAAAAAATGGGGGGTGCGCTAGAGGTTGGGTCAGGCCAAGGAGTTTTAAGTTATACAGTGTGGAATTAAGAATTTTGGGTGTAGGGCTAGGATAATTTTGACATGGGATGAACGCTAGTTGGAAAGCTAGAGGGGGGAGGGGAGACTAAAGGCTGGGGGGTGAGAGACAGAAGTATAGGGTCGATAGAGTAGATGACCCCAAAATCAGTGAGGCAGGCCCATGCCACACCAGAAGGAAAGGGGGGGGGGTGGCGGGGAGGAGACAAGGGGACCTTCACCTCCTCCCCGCCAGGACAGGGGAGAAACAGGGCCGCGCAAGGGAGCACGGGTTCAGGATCGCCACGTGGCATTGGCAGCAATGCTGCGTGAAGTCATAGTTGGCAGAGTCCACTCCGAGAAGGTAAGATTCGAGTAGTGCAGTCCTGGGACAGACAGGTCCCGGCCAGGTGGTGAAGTCATTTCAGTAGTGAGCTGCATGAAGATGTATTTGGTAGAGTCAATCAGAGAGGATCAAATCCGAGTAGTGTCAATCCTGGGACAAAGAAGTCCCATCCAGATAGTAGAGTCATTTCAGTGGTGAGTCAACTTGGTGGGAGGCGAAGCCGGAGCGGCAGTCATGGTAGATGAAGGTGATGTTGAGACTACATTGTAAAGGCACAATTATTGTGCAGGTTGAAAGTCTTCACGGGGATTGCAGTGTGCTGAAGCAAGTAGTGGTCTTAACACATGGCTGTTTAGGCCGTTTCATTGTCTGGTTGGGTCTGATTCTGTGGTTGTGGTAGGGTTTTCCGCCTCGTGAAGAGGCCCTGAGCAAAGTTCGAAAATGCTGTATAGGTATGGTGGTCTTCCAGGAGATGTTGCTCCTGATCTCTCGGGATGAAATGAATTTGTGTGATGAGAGAAGATCTGAGGTCATCATATAGTAGGCAGTCATGCATCAAGTGGTCCCAGGTTTCCTGGGCACCACAGGTGCAAAGGGGGCTGTCGGAAAGTCCAAGAAGGTTCAGTTTGCTGCGAAAGGCACCATGCCCTGTTAGGAGGTACGTGGTTAGAAGGCCTGGGGAGAACCAGGATGGTGATTTGGGATATACTTTGCATATGTCTGGTATAAATTTGCGGGTGATGGCCCCTTTGGTGGATTCAGACCATCTGGCTTGCCAGGTCTGTTGTAAGTAGGTTAGGAGTCTGCTTTTTTCGCTGGAATAGGTGTTAGCAGGATCCGTGGTAAAATCAATAAAGGTGGTAGACTTTCCTCTGCTGAGTTTATACATCATCCCCACATGGGCCACCTCAAGGTCTAGGGGCAGTACACCGGCGAGGACTTGTAGGGCGTGCGTGCTGGAGGTGCAACATGCTCTGGTTATCGTAAGGAGAATTGGCCGTTGAATGATGTTCAGCTTTCTTCGTCCTACCACAGTGGAGGCTTTGGTGAACCATATGCCAGAACCGTAGGTGATAGCTGGTATGAATATGGCTTTATACAGTAAGGCTAGAGTGCGTTTTTTGAGCCCCCAATCTCGGCGGGTAACCCTGGCAACCAGTGCAATGTAATTTCTAATTTTCTTTTGTAGATAGTTGAGATGTGGGAGAAATGTTAGTTTGCTGTCGATGATAATGCCAAGGAGTTTCAGCTGAGTAACAAGCTTGATGGTTGTGCCATGTATCTTGATTTGAGGCGGCCTCTGCGGATCAAGATAGCCCTTCAGGAGAATGGATTGAGTTTTTGTGGATGAGATGGTCAGATGGTTTTTCCGGACCCACGCTTGAAGGGTGGTAAGAGCTCTGTTGGCAGATACTTCAAGCTGAGCCCTGGAGTCCCCTGCCAGGATGAGGGAGAGATCATCAGCATATGCCAAGGTCTGGACATCGCCTAAGTCAGTACTGAGAAGCTCGTCGAGTACAGAGTTCCAGAAAAGGGGGCCCAGGACAGAGCCCTGAGGGCAACCTCGGTGGACACGACGTTCCACGCTGGAGAAGGGAGCCTGAACCACAATGCTCCTGTCACTGAGATAGTTGGCAATGCAGTTGTAGAGATTTCCTGGGAGCTCAGCGCGTCTCAGACTAATGGATTGTGAACATACAGGCCGCCGTAGCCTATTCAGGCTACGGCGGCCTGTATGTTCACAATGTACTTATGCACGTGTACTTATGCACCCGCCGCCGTAGCCTATTCAGGCTACGGCGGCGGGTGCATAAGTACACGTGCCTTGAGTGACCGGGGTTCAAGCCCGTGACTGCTGAATACGGTGCTGTTTCTTGTAATCTGTCTATCTTGTGAACTCCTCTGACCGTTTGGTCGTCCCGGAGTATAAACAGAAAATTTATTTAAAAGCAAGTTGTAGCCAATTTCAAGATAGGAATAAATTACAATTTCTCAATTTTTTGTAGCCAGATTACTGGAATATTGAAGAAGTACTGGTTCCATGGAAAGCAGCTGAAGAACAATTGCTCGTATTTAATGAAATTTTTAATTACCAAATTGATATTAATGATTATTGAGATTTCGTGGAAAACGTTTTAAAAAATTTCCAGAATTATGCAATTCCTGAAAGTGTTCAAAGAGCTAAAAATATTGTCAGAACAATTGCTGTAAGTTCAGCAGAAGCGCAAAGGGGTTTTTCAAAGATGAACATAATATGTCCAGAGAAGAGAAGTCGCCTAACTGTTTCTAATATATCAAACACAATGACTATAAATCTAATCGGCCTACCTCTAAAGGAATGGGATCCTACTCCTACAGTGAAAAGATGGTTAAGGATAAATCACTCAGCAGATGATGCTCGGATAAAAGCGAAGAAAATTGCAAGTGAGGACACCAATCAAGAAGCAATATGGAAATATCTTAAATAACAGTTTTATTGTTTATTGTCAGGTATTATTTAATATTTTTTCATTAATATTTTAAAACTCTTTCTAATAAAACATAATCTAATTTTGTGGACTTCTTTTATTGTTCTTATTTAAGTATTAGCTGCATGAAATAATAAACTACCTTTCGGTATATAGTTTTTTTATACTTAGAACGGTCATTAGAGCAGCGAACCGGTTATTAAATTATTTGAATCCCACCACTGAGAAGCACATGGGGAAGGATTACCTCAGTACAGTAGCTTGCACCGGTTACAGTACCGCCTTCCAGTATCTGGAGTTGTGTACGTCCATCCAAGGTAACGCCTCCCAAGACGAGAACACCTCGACCAACATATCGATCCCTTTCAGTGATGTTTGCGGAGTGATACCATATGCCAACCTCTCGCCAGATTAGCTGACGTCCACCAGCTAATCTGGCGAGCACACCAGTATATGTATTCATAATCAACATAACAATAATAAATAAAATAAAAATAAAGAAATAAATAAATAAAATGAAAAAAAATAACAATAACTCTTTCTAAATTTCCAATTAAATCTTGGTTCAATATCAATAAACTTTCACATAATATGTACTATAAAAACAGAGCCGGTATATTAGCCCGTCGGCATTGAATAACACATCGTGCTATCCAGTGTCTTCGGCTGCCCTTCCTATACTGTGTGTCGAAATACTTCTACTATCGTTTAACAACATGGCTCTCCTTTTCAACACATGATTAACAAAAGTTGAGAAACTCGACTTATAAAAAAATCCGGAAAGGCATCCAAATCCAAATAAAAGGTGTCCCATTCAAGTGTGCTGCGCAGATCTTCATAATAGGGACAATAGAGCATGACATGAAGGCCAGTCTCCATCGCCTTACAGAAGCACAAGCCAGAAGAGATCAAACTAAACCGACTCAGCCTAGACATTAAGCCATGCCCGGTCAAAAACACTCAAATTGAACTGCAACTACGATCTTAATTTCCAATTCACGGTTGTTACGGAGGGAATAAAGGCGTAGGTTTCCCTGCCTTTGTCAGAGTCATTCCATCTAGTTTGTCAAATATTCATTAACTCATTATGTATCCTCCGTCTCTCGAACCAGAAGCAGCCACTCCTCAAGTGCCACCCCCAACCCCCGGGCATGACGGAATACCTAAAATCACCGTAGAGATGTCTCTTCTAAGACAGTACCTCAAGCCCGCGCGGAAAACCAATAAATCCACAGGCAGTTTTGCCAAATATTACATTCAGAGCGGCAGTAGAGATAGTACGGCAGGCCCTGGTGATATCTGGAAGAGCGAATCTTTGGGCAGACTTTAAATGCTTTCTAATTAAAACATTTATCACTTTATGATACCAAGCACCAGCAGAATATGTGGTAATGGGGACAAATACACACTCATATAGCATATTTAATGATCGTCCTTTGTTTCTCCATTTCACCCTTATTACTCTGCACAGCCTGGAATAAAGGAGTTAAATTTTTTGTTATAGATATATAACATGTTTCGTAAAAAACAAACTCTCTTCTAGGCATACACCAAGGTACCTGACGGTACACACATTCCTCAAAGAGATACCTCCACTACGAACAACGGGAGGCCTCGTCCTGCTTAGCCTTCCCTTCAGTAACATAGTAGCAGTTTTGTCATTAAAAATATTAAGCTTGTGCAAAGTACTCCAATCCAACAAATCCTGTAACAGGGCACTGGCTCTGTCTTCAATATCTCTCCAGGAGTTACCAGGAATCAGTAAAACTAAATCATCAGCATAGGCGATGGCATGTGAGTCCCCCATGTCACGCTCTAAAAATTCATCTAAAACCATATTACACATGAAGGGACCGAGGATCCACCCCTGTGGGCATCCCCGTTCGACCTGAAAAATCTCCTCCTCAAGAACAATTACACTACGGTCCGAAAAGTAATCCAGTAAGATGTTATATAGGTCCCCGGGATAGAGGGCAGTTCTCGCCCTACAGATGATACTACCGCACCACAGGGCATCAAACGCACCCCCCCTAAAGTCCGCGAATAAGCAGAGGACATATCGCCTTGATTCTTCCTGTACAATCGTAATAAGTTTATGGCATCTTCGGTCGAGAGGCACTTCTTAAAACCATATTGTTTACTTGAAGAAAGATGTAAATTTTCATATTTAAACTGATACCTGGAAATTATCAGCCTCTCGAAAATGTTTTCCAAGATTGTAAGAAAGCAATTGGGCGATATGACGTTGGCTCACTCAAGGACTTCTCTGGGTTCTTCAGGATCACTCTTAGGAACACGGTTTTCCACAATTTTGGAAAAACTTCTAGTAGACATGAATTGTAAAGATCTACCTGATCATGGAAAAGAGCGTCTTAACGGCCAAACTCCTCACTGGCCACATATCATCTTCAAACATTTGGAACGCCTGCTCTTGGAGGATCCCACAAAAAAAATAAACAATCCCAAATTATAAATAAATTTTTATTTGTTACCAAATAAAAATTACCTACCAAATATAAAATATAGGTGTACATTGGTAAGTGACAAATTCGCTTCACGGAAGAAAATGCCAATTATGATATTAGAGTCCCCCGTAAATGATTACATCTACCCATATATTTATTTTGTCTGCAAATTGCGTGTGTTCTCTGGTCGATTTGTCTGTTTGCTGGACGAAATCCTCCAAGTTTCTGGGGCGGGGGGGGGCCTTGCTATTTACGCCTGAGACCGAATAACTCAGACACAGAGTGAAAAAAGCCAACTAAAGTTCCTTGGGTCATCAACGGGATTCGAACCAGGACCTTTTCCACCCGGTGTGGGGAGGACGATGAGGATACCACTGTGCTACTTGTGCAGACTGGAGGATCCCACAGTTCAGTTCAGTTCAGTTTAGGTATAACTGTCTCTGGTGTTACCCAGACTGATGTCCACTCCACCTATATTCGTGTATCCAAATGGAACATCCAAAAAATTAGTACAAAGACCACTTATCTACCAGGGAGCAGGCACCACCAAGGCAGCCGCATCCCGGTGTCCGTCTCGGGCACGTGGATTTACTATACTGTCTGTGTAAATAACAAAAATCCCGCACCTACCAGCAGTAGTGCAAGTCTGATGGGTGCCAGCGTCTCTCGCTTCTAGGCTGCCCAAACCTAGGAGCTAGCAAAAAAAAAAAAAAAAAAAAAAAAATCGCCCCCCCAACAAAAAATTCCGCAGGGAACAATCCCACATCAGTAAATTCTACTGATGCCAACACTACTGATCTTAGGCTTGTTTGTGGGGGGGGGATCCCACAGCCAAAAAAAAATTATTATTTTAGGGTTGCCCGTAATTAAATACATTAACCCGTATTTGTGTCTGTAAATTGCGTATGTTCTATGGTTGATTTGCCTGTTTTGCTGGACGAAAAAACCCCAGTTACTAGGGAGAAAAACCTTGCTATCTACGCCTGAGGCCAACTAACTCAGCCACGGAGTGAAAAAAGCCCATTAAAGTTCCTCGCGTCATCGACGGGATTCGAACCCAGGCCTTTTCCACCCGGTGTGGGGGAGGACGGTGACGATACCACTGTGCCACCCGCGCAGACATACATCCCACAGTCAAGGTTAAGATCGTTACCTGCTTGCACTTGTTGCTCACCACAATAGGATCGCACTCACTGACAGGTTTCTCCCCAAGCAGATGCTCGCCGCCCTGAACTGTGTAGCTATTGACATTAATAGCATGATAAAGAATAAGAAAGACAGTTTGAACTTCATCAAGTCCTTCTCGCTCATGACATCTGACCTTCTAGAAGAGGATTAGGATGCTCCCGTTTCCTATCCCTACGATCCGTGAACAAAATCAAACTGATATTTAGCACTCTTCTATACTCATAATCCTTATTGTATTCATTATTTAGTTTTGTATTTGTATGCTGCACTTTGTATGCGGAACTTTATTTTGTATTTGCAGCATGCAAATACAAAAATAAATAATGAATACAATAAGGATTCACTGTCGCTGGTCGCCGTGATGGGATATTGTGTTGTGTACTTCACAATAAATATTTATTTATTTATCTACTTAAATCTCTCATGTCAAGGAAAGAGCATGTCAACATTCATAACAAGGGACAGAATTGCGTCTTTTCAACGTAAACTTAAATTTTGGAAGAGGTGTGTAGAAAAAAGGCAATATAAATACTTTCCAACTCTGCATGACTTTTTGATAGAAACAGAATCTAGCCTAGAAGAAACTATTTATGGTAGCACTGTCCGACATCTAAATGGTTTGCAACAGGCGTTTCAGAAATTCTTCCCATTCCCTCTTCTACCGATGACGCTACCTGGTCCGTAATCCATTTTGTGTTTCAGAGAAACCAGATGAATGTCTGTGCAAAATTACGACTGTTTGATAGATATTACATCTGATACTAGCTGAAACAGAAATTCAATGGGCTTCTTCTGGTTGAATTCTGGCGCAGTCTTCTTCAGGAATATCCACAAGTGTCTAAATATGCAATGCTCAAACTTCTTCCGTTTCCGACAACTTATCTGTGCGAAGCTGGATTTTCAAGGTATGCGGCAACAAAATCTAAATTTCGTTACAGACTGGTTATCGCATCCAACATGAGAATTAAGTTGTACACAATCGCCCCCAACTTTAAAGGACTTTGTGAGACAAAGAAACAACATCCACACTAGTAGCCTATGAAGTACGATTGAATGTATACTCCGTTTATTACTTAAATAGTGACAGTTTATTATTCAGTTATTTTTTGTGTCAGTCTAAAAAAGGTAGATTGTAAACATATAATAAATCAGTTCTGAGATATAAATTTTTAATTTTGAATACCTATCATCCGGACACTATATTTACGTGAGCAAGGATGTGAGGAACCGTGGTTATTTTTCGAAGCCAAAAGGGGTTCGTAAGCAAAAAACTTTCTTGCGAAACACTGCTTTGAGGTATAAACTATGATTGGATATAACGATCTCTTGGTATCGTACTTAATGTTTTATATATTTATTTTTTTAATTCGTCACGTATAGCGGAGGTAGTAAAATTGCTTTAAAATCTTAACAACATCCCACGGGATTTCACGTCTGGTAGCTTCAGTCTATCCTTAAATAAGAAATTACAGATATTCGTCTAGTGTATAAAGTTGCTGAAGAAGCAAAGAGAAAACAGTAATGCATTGACCAGATCTAGCAATCAGTATAGGTAATAACGCAAGACTGTATGTCATTTATTAAACTTTATATCAGATATTGGACACAACATGGGAACTTTAGTAATATCAAAAACCATCAGCATGCAATTAACTACTACAACACGAGGCTCACAAATTCTAACGGCGTAAACTTAATTTTTATACTGAAGCTTCTTCTCAATATTTAATCCTTTCCCAGCTCTGTGTGTTCATCATCACTAAGGACAAAGTATCTAGTCAATGTCATTGGCTTAAAAATCACGTATTCTTACTAAAGCCCCATCTAAAAAACAGGGAATAATTTTGCATAATAAAAGCCGTTGACTGTTGGTATCTCTGCTATAAAGGTTGTTAAAGTGTTCCATTCTGCGAAACGGACGACTGTATTATTAATAAAATAAGCATTTCGTTTTCCACACTGTTCAGCTTCTGTTACTCCCATGAGATAAACACTTTATGAAATTAATTTATCTAATGTGGGCAAATCAAGTTTGTTTTTCAAAATGCTACTTTCTGTTTAATCCTGTATAATTTGTCTACCAACCCCTGTATTTTTTTAATCTATTTGTTTAACGTTTTTAAATTTAAAAAAAAAAAAACATTTCCTTTAATACATAAAACGTACACAATACCAAGTATCGCCAACTACCATAACGCAAGGCTCTCCACAGCCCGCAGGAAAGAAGGGGTGGGGGAAATGAGAGTTCAGGATTTCGACGACTAGAATCGTATTGTTTTTACAGCATGGGTAGCCCGTTCTCAAATTTTGCTAGGCAGGGGAAAGCCAGAATTTGTGGTTTCGCTACCGAGTATCGACAGGGAGCGATTGCTGCAATTCAAAAAATTATGGAAAAAGTGTTTTGTACCCTATTTCCAAAATACAACAGCTAGTAACAAGCTCAGCAGCAGACATTCCGCTATAAAAAGATCAATCATACCTAATCTGGTGGACCCTTCAGTGGAATTCAGGATGCGCTCCACGTAAAGGCACAATATAATAATAATAATAAGATTCTTTATTAACATAAATTTTATACAATAGTGATTCCTTAGACAGAAAGCCAGAGGAATCTTACAATTTGTTGTTTATACAAGTGATTTTGTTTTATAAAAAAAAATAATAATAATAACTAAATGATAATTAATAGATCAAAGCAAAGATGATAATCAAAATGTAAAAATGAAGTAGTAATTACAGCTAAAAAGGACTACAAATTGAGCAGAACATGAAATGACATCGGCTAACTAAGATCGGCACTTACATAAATGTCCTTTACAAACAGCAAGATGCCATCGCGATATGCCTTGTCTATAGTCCACAGGTCGATGTCGATGTTGAGCGAGTTGAGAGTGTCCAGAGTCACATTTGGGAAGTGTCTCTTGAAATTCTGTAACCGTTGGAGCCTTGAGCACAAGGAGGGGGTTCAACGGAGATGTCTGCCTGGCAAACACCAACCAACCGTGTTCCAGATGTTGATGTGATCCTGCTTAGCTGAGCACAGATGAAGGAATGACTTTATTTTTAGCACATGTGCTCTGTGGACTATGGGAGTATATTGCAGGTTGCAGCAGAGAGTAGATTTAGATGTTGTGTAGCTCTGGTGCGACCACAAGTTGGCCCACTTCAGCACCCAGAATTCGAGGCCCCATAGTTTCCTGATGCCATATGACATCCAATAGCTTGATAACATCAGCCTATGAGAAAATGAACCTGGATACTAAATACCATAAAGAATCTAGATACCATAATGAAACTAAAACAACATTTCAGCAGCAATACAACGATATCAAATTTTTTACAATACAGAATAAAACTTTATTGCAGTGCAATAATATGACCCTTCAAAGCCAACGGCCAGGAGTTTTACATCGTAGAAAGTGAAAAACAAGAACCAATTAGGATAAAGGGCTCACATCGGAATCTCGAGTCTCTAGTGTAGATTTAGCAAGTACTGTATTATGTTTAAAGGTTTTGAGTTTAGTTTTGAGTAAGGATAAATTAAACACTCTATATTGCAAAATTTAGGAGAAGTAAAGATGAATAATTATAGTAAATTGAAGCTATAAATTGAAATAAAAATTATATAATTCAAATTACATAAAAATTTAAAAATTTAGAAAAACTAACAGCAGATAATGTCACTTTTAAATTGAACATCGTGATAGCGTAAATACAGTGCTCTACAATATTATGCTTGCGATGACTCCTTTTCGATACTTTTTAATACATATAATATAATTTGATCGAGACAGTCCAAACTAAATTTCCAGCCACAGCTTAAATACCTAAGAAGAAAGATACGTAAATATACTGTCCTTGTCGGCAGGGTCTCCAGAAGAAACTGGAGACCCAATGGGCACACTCTGTCCTTATTGTATAAAGCGGTATTTACCCCGGTTGTAACGTACGCAGCAGGCATCTGGTACCCGAAAGTCATCACTGTTACTGATAGAAGAATCCTGCACTGTAAAGTGTAAAGTGTAAAGTGTGTTTAGGGTGAAACAGCACGAGGGGTTTCCCCCATCTCCGCGTAGTTTACATTGTGGTGTGATACAGTTCACTGTAAAGGCCAGAGATTTAAAAGTATATGGATCTTGAGGTGTGTGATGTTGTGTACCGTTGTTCTTGTGGCCATTTAGCCGCCAGACCCCAGCTGAGACCCGACGTTGCCCACACTTCGCCCCGTGAAGGCAGACCAGGTACACTAGTATTACAGTTATTTACTCTGTCAGGCCCTGCCACCTAGTTTCCTGAGATTTCAGTGGTAAGGACCTTTAAAAAAAAAAAAAAAAAAAACGTTTGCGTGGGTTGATCGCTAGATTGAAAGACCGAAATGTGAGCGAAATTAATTTGGAGCTATTAAATTTTGACCTGTGGGATATACGCTGGCGAGCAGGTAGAGAGGGAGAGGAGACTGAAGACTGGGGGAAGAAAGACAGAAGAAATGTTCTGTGTGCAAAGGAACATCCTGCTCGCCACTACCTGCACCTGCACCTGCACCTGCTGCACTGTCAGTACCCATGCTCTGCAAATCCTGGCAGTAGCCGAGCCACTGGACTGCTCTTCCACTTCTCCAAAGCAAATTCCAAGGCCAACCTCGACTTCACAACAGACCCGACAAACGACAGACCTGCAGAAAAGAAGCGTCTCCTCACGCATTTGCAGCAGGCGTGGCAAGCGAGATGGCTACTTCCAACAAAGGTGAAATCACTAGATGACTAGAAAGTTCTTCCCTCACATCGACAGGGTGTACCCCAGGCTTCCTCCTGGTTTTCCCTTGGCCTATATACTACATACTTGTTAACTGGCCATCGATCATTAAAAGGCAAACTGACGGCCCTGGGAATCACCCATGATCCCACTTGCACTTGTGGTGAGACTGAGAGTTGTTCCCACCTCATGTACGACTGCCCCCTCGTATGAGGATCTCCGCTGCACCTTCACCACTTCCTTGACCTACATACCCAAAGATCAAGAAACACACCTACTTGATAGTAGGGAGGAATATACAGCTTTTACGCATTTCGCACAAGAGCTCTTCAGCCGAAGGGAATCCTTATCAACAGTTCTTGTACCGACACCACAATGGTCCCAAGGAAGACAACAGACGGTTTGAGAGAAGGATGGACTACCATGCAGACTAGACAATCATGAACTTGACCATCACACCACTAAATGGACAACTGTCCGGCGATTGGAGTTTGATAGCTACCAATGGATTGACTTAAACCCCTGGATTGGACACCACCCAGACTTGACAGAAAGTATAGAGTGTGTTTAGTGTCAAACAGCACCAGGGGTTTCCCCCATCTCCGCGTAGTATACTTTGTGGGTGTGAAACAAATATAAACACTGTCAAATTCCAGAAAAAAAATACTGTCAATTCCAGAGGTTTAAAGGTGTATGGATATAAGTTCGCGTCAGACGGCGCCTGGGATTTCTCCCATCTCCGCGTGTGTTCGCTGTATCGAGGACAGTACACTGTCAAGCCAGAGACTTGAAAGTGTGTGGGCCATGTTTGTGCAGTGTGATGTGTTGTGCCCATTGTTTGTCCAGCTTATTGGCCGCCGGGCCCCACTTTGCCCATACTTCGCCAAGTGGAGGCTAGCCGGGTGTTCAGAATCATGACAAGTTGCTCCGGCAGGTCCTGCCACCTAGTTTCCTGGGATTTCAGTAGCTAGGACCTAAAAAAAAAAAAAAAAATTAAAAAAAAAAAAAAATATATATATATATATATACAGGGTGTTTCAGTTAAACGTTTCAGAACTTCTAAGAGGGGTAGGGTACATCCTGACAACTCGAAATCATATAGCAATGTGGGGTCGGAAATGCTTTCCTGAAGCGGTGTTGTACACAGAAGCACCATAAAGAAAAGAGACCGTAAGTGAGAAATCGTTTTAATAATACATGAAAAGAAGCAAAAGGTACATGGATTAAAGTAAGTGTTCGAAGTTTCTTCCACGGGCTACAATGCACGCCTCACATCTCCGACGCATGGACATCCGAACATTCTGGAATACTCCAGGCGAATTTCGAATTTCTTCGGCAGCTACTGCGATTCTTGCAACCAGCTCCTCAGCATTGTCAACAGGGGTGTCATAAACTAGCGATTTCATATGACCCCAGAAATAAAAATCAAGACATGATAGGTCGGGTGACCGAGCAGGCCAACGCACGGGACCACCACGTCCGATCCACTGTTCACCAAATGTGACATCCAGGTAGTTACGAACATCTTCGCTATAATGGGCAGGGGCTCCATCGTGTTGGAACCACATTGTGTGTTGCGTCGATGCAGAAATCTGTTCATCTCTCAAAAGTTGTGGCAATACTTGCTGCAGAAAGATCAAGTAGATAGGTCCGGTTAGACGACACGGTAACAGGTAAGGTCCGATGAGGTGATCTCCCATTATACCGGCCCATTCATTGACCGAAAATCGAATCTGTGCTGCACGACGACTTCTGTGTACAATACCGCTTCAGGAAAGCATTTCCGACCCCACATTGCTATATGATTTCGAGTTGTCAGGATCTACCCTACCCCTCTTAGAAGTTCTGAAACGTTTAACTGAAACACCCTGTATATACGCGTTTGACGTTAATTCTTAATAAGATTGCTGTTAGCAAATCGCTGGTTAGCATTAGCATAATCAGATGGTACATCATTATTGCATTAGCATTAGCATTAGCATTAGTAGAGGCATTTGATGCAAGAAAACAAGCTTATGCAGCATCAGCCAAAAAAAAAAAAAAAAAAAAAATCCACTTCCACTTCACCCCTCTGTTCGTTCCAAATACCTGTCCAGCTGAGCCTTAAACTTATTTAGGCTATCAACCTCCACTACAAGGGATGGAAGTCTGTTCCACCAACCAACCACCCGCTGGCTAAAGGCAAATTTCCGCACGTCTATCCTACATCTGTCTTTCCTCAATTTGAATTTATGCCCTCTCAGGTGATTATTCTGAGCAAGAGGAAGAATCTCATCAGCATTGAGCATGCTCAAACCATTCAAGGCTTTATACACCTCTATCAGATCACCTCGCTGGTGCCTAGTCTCCAGACACTGTAATTTGCAAAACTTAAGCCTTTCTTCGTAAGAGCACCCTTTTGTTCCATTCACTAATCTTGTTGCCCTTCTCTGTACTCGTTCCAGCAACTCTACATCCTTCTTGGTTGGGGTTGAACGTTAGAGAGATGTGTTAAAAGGCCTAATAGGTCTGGCAGAATTTTGTTGTTATTAAATTTAGATGTGTGGGCTATACATTAGATGAAAGGTAAAAGTGGGAGGGAGGGAGGCTGAAGACAGGGGGTAGAAGTAGAAGTAAGGGGTCGATAGAGGAGATGACTCCTGCTAGGCAGTATGGCATGCCCATGCCCATGCCAGAGGGGAGTTTGGATGGCGGGTGGGGGAGACGAAGAAGAGTTATCTCTCCCTGCCAAGAATAAGGTATACAGGTAGAGTGGGGGAAGATACTGAAGACTGGGGGGATGAAAGGCAGAAGCATGGGGACGATAGAGAAGGCGACCCCAGGTGGTCAGTGAGGCAGGCCCATGCCTCACCAGGCGAAGAGATGGGTCGGCAGGGGAGTGTGTGTGTGTGTGTGTATACTGGTTCAGGGTGGTTCCCAGGCAAATGCCCATCTCCACCTAAATCATTTAAAACAGAAAATCTGTAAAGTGGACCTGATAAATAAAAAGATAGCTAAGAAATAAGAAGACAAAACATATTTTTGAAAAGAGAAGTAAAGTTAAAAAAAAAAAAAAAAAATTTTAAGTTCATAATCTAAGCTAAGTTAAGTGTATAAACAAGAAATTTTGAATAGGAAAGAATAAAAGTAAATATAAGAGAGATGTTTGTGAGTGTAGTATGTTGTTTATGTCAGATCGCTTTGCCATCAGAAAGCAGCTGAACTCTTCAACTGCAATCTGATGCCCATCCCTGGCACGTGGAGCCGGACCTGGTTCTATCTTTAAAAGCTGAAGCGCCAAAGCGCAATTAAACACTCAACAGAGAGAGTGCTGTCTCCTCTCCCTCCTGCCGGGGATAGGGAATTAAAGATGAATAGGGTTAGGGCACCCCATTCAGCTCGCCATATAGCATTTGGCAGCAGAGCTGCTAGTGGTCCTAGTCCGTTTCCAGGAGCGATCGGACCGAAGAGTAATCATTCATGGGGTGGTTCCCGTCCGTTCTGCAGTCTTTACTGTCAAAAGGTCCGGGTTTGCTTGTCGGCATTTGTGGAGTCGTTCTTGTGTCATTTCCCATCCATGTGGTTTGCGTCAATGTTGTTTATAGAGTCATTTCTCATTGATTCGACTTTAGGTCCACTTCAGGGTTTAGTGCCTTGATTATCGGAGGCCATTTGGTTCCAGGCGTCTTCCGCGGGACGATTTCCTTCGAGGTTTTTTCATTTCCTTATTGTGTCAGTGGTTGGTTGCGGTTCGCTGCGATAAGAGCTCTCCGTCTTGTGAACAGGGCCAGTGGATAGCTGGAGAAAGCCTGATATTCTTTCCTGGTGTCCAAGATGAGGTGTATGGATAGTGTAAAGTGTATTGATGTCTAACGGCACCAGGGGTTTCCCCCATCTCTGCGTTGCTTTCATTGTAGGTGTACCAGTTCACTGGGAAGGCCAGAGTTTTAAAAGTGTGTGGATTTTGTATATGTGTAGTGTTGTGTATCGTTGTCCATCTGGCCGTTTAGCCGCTGGACCCCTACTGAGGCCCAACGTTACCCACACTTGGCCTCGTGGAGGCAGACCATGTACACAGAATGAAATTTTACTCTGGCAGGCACTGCCACCTAGTTTCCTGAGATTTCAGTGACTAAGGCCTTAAAAAAAAAAAAAAAAAAAACTCGGTAGGGGTGAGCGCTGGAGTTAGAAAAGCCAATTGAGGTGTATGCGGTTTAATTTGGACCAAGTTAAGTTTTTGCAGTTTTTGTGGGGTTATACGCTGGCGTATTAGGCTGAGTAGGGGGGAGACTGAAGGCTGGGGGAAAAAGACAGAAGTATGGGGACGATAGAGAAGGCAACCCCAGGATTTTCAGTGAGGCAGGCCCAAGCCCCACCAGGAGAAGAATATGGATAAGGTGTAAGGTGTAAGGTATATTGATGTCATGCGGCACCAGGGGTTTCCCCCATCTCCGCGTTGCTTTCATTGTGGGTGTACCAGCTTGCTGGGAATGCCAGAGATTTAAAAGTGTGTGGGTATTGTACATGTGTAATGTCGTGTACCGTTGTTCATCTGGTCATTTAGCCGCTGGGCCCCTGTTGGAGCCCAACGTTGCCCCACCTTCGCCCCGTGGAGGCAGACCAGGAACCCAGTAGACTTAGTTACTCTGGCAGGTCCTGCCGCTTAGTTTCCTGAGATTTCGGCGGCTAGGACCTTTAAAAAAAAAAAAAAAAAAAAAATCATAATATGTATGTATATGCACATGTATATACTCATTTCACTTGTCTGCATACACCATATGTTGTATGCCTATACACACCGCTGGGGGGTTTGATATTACATAGATGGATAGGCCGAAACTGGGCGAAGATTATTTTGAGTGTTGTTAAATTTAGTGTGTGGGGCGTTCGCATTGTATATAGATAGAGTAGGAGGGGAGACAGAAGACTGGGGGGTAAAGATAGAAATATGGGAGCGATAGAGAAGATGCCCCCAGTTGGTCAGTGAGGCATGCCCATGCCTCACCAGAGAGGAAAAGGGGGGGGGGGGTTCGGCGAGGGGACACAAGGAGTCTCCGCCCCGCCGTGGTATGTTTGGAAAGGAATCGAGTCAGGTGCTCGATTCTGGTCCCCAACGAGTCTTGATGGCAGTGAAGCTGCATGGTTCAGGTCCATGTGGGCTTTTGCAGATTCAGGGTTCAGTCAGTCGCAGAGTTGTAGGCCATGTCCTTTTATTCTCATTGGAGGTATTGAATTTGTTGTGGGAATGGCTTGTCCCATTTAGTTTCCAGTTGTGTTGTTATTTGCTTGTTGGGCTAGTGTGGCTCGGCGTCTGTTAAACAGTTTCTGTGCAAATTCGGTGAATGCCATGTATGGTCCTTTATCGTCCAGAATGAATTGCTCCTGATCCTTGGGTGAATGTTGTAGTCTTGTCACCAGCTGGCAGCGGATGTCGTCGTATTGATGGCAGTCATACATTAGATGCGACCAAGTTTCTGGAATGCCACAAGTGCAGTTTTGATTTTCAATTATTCCCAGAGTTGTTAGTTTGGCGTTAAGGCACCATGTCCTGTGAGTAGGTACGTCAAACAGACCAGGTGCATACCAGGTTGGTAATTTAGGTTGGAATCTATGTATATTTGGAAAGAATTTATTTGTAATCCGACCTTTAATGGAGACATCCCATCGTGCCTGCCACGCCTGCAGCAAGTGGGTCTGGAGTCTTCTTTTTTCCGCAATGCGGTTATTTCCTGGATCTCCGTTGAAGTCAAGGTGTGTACAAGCATTGCCTTTAGCGAGCTCATGGAGGATGCCTCTTCTCACTACCTCTAGGTCTAAGGGGAGGGTTCCTGCGATGACTTGCAGAGCGTGTGAATATGAATATGGATATTGTAAATGTGTAGTGTCATATACAGTTGTTCCTCTGGTCATTTAGCCGATGGGCCCCTAACGGGACCCAACGTTGCCCCACTCCGCCACGTGGAGGCAGACCAGGTACACCATTATTATAGTTATTTACTCTGGCAGACCTGCCACCTAATTTCCTGAGATTTCAGTGGCAAGGACCTAAAAAAAAAACGTAGGGGAAAGCTGAAGTTGGGAAAGCCAAAAACTGGAGTTCGAGGGGTTAATGTTTAAATTTAGACGTGCGGGCATTCGCTTGCATATAGATAGAGTGGGGAGGTAGACTGAAGACTGGGGGGAAAAGACAGAAGTATGGGGACGTTGGGGAAGACGACCCCAATCAGTCAGTGAGGCAGGCCCATGCCACCAGAGGAAGAAGAGGATGGCGCTGGCAGCAGAGCTGCAGTTTGTCAAAGTCAGTGCAGAGTCCAGATCACGTAAGTGTTGTATCCAGTGAAGACATCACTGACTGATGTCTTCACTGGATACAACTACCTCCCCACACTTCCTGGCACAAAGGTCGCGTTCAGGTTGTACTATCAGTTTTGTTGCTAGGTTTAGTTTGGTCGTGGGTGGATGTATATCTCGGTTGCTACTGGAGTGACATTCGATGTCAGAATTATGTCTTAATTGAGCGAGAAGGTTTTTCGTCTCTCGAAGAGATCGTGAGCAAATATCTTGAAGGCATTGTAGTGACTTTCATCACTCAGGATGTGATGTTCCTGGTCTAGGGGAATTTTTGTTATTAGTTGGCGTCTGAGATCTTCATATAGTTTACATTTGTACATTAGGTGCTCTCAACTTTCAGGGAGTCCACAGTGACATAGTGGATTGTTAGTGATGACTAGGATGGAGAGTTTCTCCCTAATGGGTCCGTGTCCTGTTAGCAGGAAGGTAGCATGTAGACCTGGGAAAAACCAATGTGGCGACTTTGGGTGGTCCTTTCGACATTGGGTATGAATTTTCTGGTGATTTTTCCCTTGGTGAAATTGGTCCAGAGGTCCTGCCATATCCGCATTAGGTGAGCATCAAGTCGTCTTTTCTCCATCGTGAGGGTGTTTGTTGGGTTCGTGGTATAGGCAAGGCAGGTTATTGTTCTGCCTTTTGTGAGGTTATACATTAGGATTGTCCCAGCAATCTCAGGGTAAAGGGGGGAGGGCACAGTGCAGCACTTGTAGGGCGTGGGTGCTAACCGTGCAGTACCCCCCCTAGATATAGTGAGCAGTATGGAGCGCTGTATCGTGTCAAGTTTCTTTCTATTCGTCGCCGTTATTGCTTTGTGGTACCATATACTGAAGGCATAGCTGATGATTGGCATAAAGGCAGTATTGAGCAAGGACAATGTGCAGCGTTTAAGGCCCCAGTCTCTTCGGGTGATTCTATTGACCATGGCCATGTAATTTCTGATCTTCGTTTGGATGTATTTTAAGTAGGGAGTGAATGTCAGGTTCCTGTCCAGGACAATCCCCAGATGCTTCATTTGCTCTGTTAGGCGGATTGTTGTTCCCTGTATTTTTATTTGTGGGGGCCTCCTAATATTTAGGTTCCCTTTGAGCAGTAAGGAGCTAGTTTTTGTTGATGAAATGTGAAGGAAGTTATGATTTGCCCATTCCTGCAGGGTAGTAAGGGCTCTGTTAGCCATTGCTTCTAGTTGTTGTCGAGAGTCCGCTGCGAGGGTGAGTACCAAATCATCCGCATATGCCTGTGAATGTACGTTTTGAAGATTGTAGTTTAAGAATTCATCTAGGACAATATTCACAGGAGGGCCCCAGGACAGAGCCCTGTGGACCTGTCGCGAGACCTGGATGTAAGAAGTTCTTAACTATGATTTTCCTCTGAGAAAGGTAGCTTCGGATGCAGCCATAAAGGTTCTTTGGAAGGTTGGCGGTGCGGAGTCTGCCGAGGACGCTGGACTTGACAGAGACGCCAAATTCCGATCCTATCTGTGCTCCCTTGCACAGTCATTTTCGACCCCATTCCTTCCCCTTTCTTCCTTTCTTCGCCTGATGGAATTTAGTGTTCATTGACCGCTTGGGGATGCCTTCGCCTACATCCCCTTACTCTTACTTTCATCCCCCTTCTTCCGTACACCCTGTACTACCGCACTCTATCTAATCGCTTTTTTTTTTTTTTTTTTTTTTTTAACTGGATCTCCACTCAGGAAGCTGAGGCGACCCTGACGGACACCAGCCAGAGAATTATGGGCAGCCTGCTACCTCCTAGTGGTGTGTGTTCGGGCAACATGGGGGTCCTACCAGGGGTCCTGCGGCCAAATTCCAGGACATGCAACAGAACCCAACCCAATACTACACATTCAACACACAACACTTTTCTGGCATTTACGGTAGTACTGTATTTCTTCACAGTGTATATATGGCGCAGATGTGGGAAACCACAAGTGGCGCCTGACCTTAACACTATGCAGTCCAGAACCTGTATTCAGTTTCTAGACTGTCTGAAGCACGTTGGTGTGGATGAAACGGGTCAGACAGTTGGAGCCTATTGCAGCTGTAACGGAGGGAGGGAAGACTCTGGGGGGGGGGGTTGATGGGGGATCCTCTATGACAAATGTCATAGAAATCAGGAGAGTTGATGTAGCCTGTAATAATATTTCTTCAATCTTTGACTTTATAGTAGTGTAATTGAGTTTCTCTATTGGTGCGGTAGCGTGTATGCTACCTGTGGGCTGTTTTCGTGCAATCCATTTTTGAGATAACATCTGCTTATGATAAGCTCTCGATTACCACTCTCGTCTACATTCTGGAAGAATACTTTGGTATTACAGGAAGCTTACTAAAAACCATCAACTCATCCTTACACCAAGACAACTGATCATTGGTCATAAATCCTTCCAACAGGAGTGCGTTATAACGCGGGGAGTACCGCAGGGATATTTCCTGTCCGGTCTGCTGTTCGCTGCTGTCCTTGAACCTTACCTCGCAAGGTATGCTGATTTTACATCATATGCGGACGACTTTAAATTTTAAATAACATCGAAAGACGCTGAATAGACTTACCTCATAAATCAGCGAGTCGCCGCCCTGATTAACAGCCTTGTAGCCTATGTAAAGAAATAGGTTTGTCGCTAAACATATCCAAATCAGCTCAAATCACCTTAACGAAAAAAGAGAATCAAAAATGACATGAGAACCTATGACAACGGATCGAAGTCCTCACATTTCAGAACAACATTTCAACCGTGAAAATGATGACATACTCGGCAATGTGGGCAATTCGACAAGATCTGAAGCGGTTGCCCAATGTCGATGCAGTCGGAAGATGCTCCCAGTTTTGCTGACAACCAATTGCACTTTAATACCACATCAGGCGATTTCACATAGCATCCTTCTTCTTTCTCAAATGCTTACCGGCGTGATTGACACCCTCAGTGCTGGATGAAATAATAGCAGCCCTTACGTACTGTTACATTCTATACCGTTCAACCTCTACCGTTTAAAAAATTTCTGGGGCACAACACCTTCTCCATAGATCCAAATAAATTCGAAGAAAATAAAACATACAGAATCCAAATTATGGACCAATTCACCAAAGCTACTATAAAATCTGAGCTTTATTTATATCAGAAATGTATAGCATGTAAACAATTATTTAATTTTTAATTAAGTAATTAATGTACATTATTTAATAATTATATTAAATTATAATTTAATGTAATTATATATTGTAAAAGTTAAGCAAATTGCAATGACAATTAAAGAAGAAATTATATGTAGGTAAACCTGTATATTTATAATTACAATATTAATTTAATATCAATTTTATTTTAAAGTTAATCCTTACTTGCTATTAAGTAAATATAATTTTCCAATTAATGTCATTAATTTAAATATCGAAAATTTGTATAAAATTGTATGCTGTATATAACCAAATATTTGTACATCCTCTTAGCCCTCTGGCTGTTCAGAGGGGTGAACCTAAGGTGAATAAACAGATTATAATAACAATAATAACCTTTTTAATTCATTGCCAATAGGCCTCGTGAAATAGTGTCAGAGCAAGCAATGGTCTTGGCAACTAAATTCAACCCTCGAGTAAGCAGATCAATGGAGGAGTCAAGATAATGAGAGCGTCCCACGGAAGAGTATGAGTAGAGGCAGTGAAAATCGCTTTTTAAATGTATTAGTCGTGATCACTTTAGTTTGAGACTTGAGAGGCATATTAACGTTGTGCGATGTGACAGGAAGGAGAAATACAATGGGAATATGGCCAGAAGGAAAGAATGTTTTGGGAATGCAAGCACAGTTATTGGTATGTACGTGAACACCTGATCAAGACGATTCAACCCCCTTTCCCCCCTGGTCGGGAAGTCATTAGCAATATTGAGGCCAACTGTCGAAAGTGATTGCATAAGCAAAAAGTTTTCAAGATTGTGGCGGTAATTTAAAATCGCCGCATATGATACACATGTATATATTTATATGCATTCGGTTAGTGAGCCAACTAGTGGATTCTGTATTAATCGTTTTGGCATCTGTTTGGCAGTGAGCCAACTAGTGGATTCTGTATTAATCGTTTTGGCATTTGTTATTAATGGCAACCTTGACCAGCCTGCTTTCACACCTATTCCTTGGTAGGGCGGGGGGGAGATGGCTCGCTGTCTTCTCCTCCTCCTGCCATCCCCCTTTCCCTCTGGTGGGGCATGGGCATGCCACACTGACTGCAGGGGCCATCTACCCTATCGGCCCCTTACTTCTCTTTCTTCCCCCCAGCCTTCAGGCTCCCTACCCTTCTCTTTGACTATACACCGCGAAAGCCCCGCATCCAAATTTAAATTAGCACCAAAATTATTGCCCGCCCCATTAGGCCTCTAGAACTTGTCATTTTAGCGTACAATCCCATGGTAATTTCGGGGAACAAATCCCACATACTAACTTAATAGCGATTTTGCAATTATACCACCGCGATTATCTATCTTTTTTTTTTTTTTTTTTTCTATAGGACCCAGCCGCTGAAATCCTAGGAAATTAGGCGGCGGGACCTGCCAGAGTATAATAAATTTCAAGGTACACCTGGCCAGCCTCCTCGTTGGCATAGTACGGACAACGTCGGGTCTCATCAGGGGCTCGACGGCCAATAGGCCAGAAGAACAATGGGCACAACATACTACACAACACATGATCCACACACTTTTAAATCTCTGGTCTTGACAGAGTACTGTCCCTCGATACAGCGAACACTCGCGGAGATGGGAGAAATTCCTGGTGCCGTTTGACCCTCAACATACGTTGTACTTTGTACTTTGTATTAATCGTTGCATCCGGCGGTGGAGGAATATAAATAGTGATCACATGAAGTAGTTGTTTGTTAACTGTCCAGAAAAGGCTGATCACTTCAAATGTTTCAGACTCACTGGAAGACTGCTTAACAAGAGAAAAGTTTTTTTTTTTTTTATTATTATTGCTCTCTTATATTATTTCTCCCTGATTGGGGGTTCCACCTCGTGACGGGTATTGCTACCAAGTACACAGGGTGGTTGTTGTTTTGTCTGGTGTTACTGTTGGTCGAGGAACTCTCTGATGATCCTACAGGTGTTCATGATTGCTACTTTCTGGAGTTCTTTGTAGGTGTTCGCTGGGAGACCTATTGCTGCTAGGCTGTTATGTAGGGTCTTTGGCACCATACCTGTGGTTGACACGATGATCGAGATGGTCGTTACTTGTTGCATATGCCACATCTCACTGATCTCGTGATGTGTTGGATGGGAGTAGTGGTTTTTTTTTTTTTTTTTGGCTGATGCTGAATAAGCTTGCTTTCTTGCATCATATGCCTCTACTAATGCTAATGCTAATGCTAATACGCAGTTTTCGGAATAACATCTCATCGTGGACAGCGCTGTTGGCGAAAAAAGTTGGTGGATGAACTTGGCCGTCAATGTCAGTCTCGCATTGTTTCAGCCAAATGGAGAGCGACAGTATCACAAATCACCGCTGACTTCAACGAGCTAGGTGCCAAAAATGTCTCCACCAACACCATCAGGCGATAATTAGCCGCAATAGGTTATGGGATGCGCCGACCCACCACAGTCCCATTGCAAACACCACGACACAGGATTCTACTCCTCAACTGTGCGAAAGAACATTGGCACTGGACATTAGATGATCGGAGCGGAGACGGGTCTCCTGGTCCGATGAGTCCCGTTTCAAGTTATTTCGAGAGGACGGGAGGGTGCGTATCTGGCGGAAACCGCACGAAGTTATGCACCCGTCAGGTCAACAGTAATGGTCTGGGGCATGTTCAATTGGCACACGTTGGGACCTCTGGTACGTCTAGACGCATCTATGAACGGTCCAGGTTACGTGTCCATCATTGCAGACCACCTGCACATCGTATTTGATGAGTTCCTCAACATAGACCTGCAGAATGTCCAGTCTCAAGCATATGTAGACGACTTAGTCCTTACCTTTGCCGCAGATACTAGATCCCAACTGGAAGCCGCAGCAAATAGACCACTTGCCACTTTACAGGACTGGACCTGGCATAATCATCTGGAAATCTTACCAGTAAAGACAAATTATATCCTGCTTAAAGGCTGTCTGGACGTAGCGAGGCCACCACAAATCAAAACCCAATGGAGAACTATGATATCTAATCTTGGTTAACAACCAAGATTAGATATCTTGAAGTGATCTTGGATAGGAACCTATCTTTCACACCACACTTGAAATATCTACATACCAAGATTCGAAAATATACTGCACTCGTGGCAAGAATCGTACTTCGGGACTGGGGATTGAAGCGACGCGCACTCATCCTCTTCTATAAGGCTATGTTCACACCCCATAATCGCCTATGCATCCAGCATCTGATTTTCAAAGGCCACCACAGCAGTTAACAAGAGGAAGCTTGACTCGATTCAGTGCGTCATCCTGCTCACCATCATCCAGATCTGCTGCACGGTCAGCACCCATGCTTTGCAAGTGCTGGCCAGCATGCTACCTATAGATCTAGAAATAGTCAGATGTGGTTTGCTTTATATGCTTTCCAAAGGTAAAGCCATCTCCTGCCTGGATTTTATTACCGACCCCTCAAATAACATCAAGGCCGAGAAGAAGCGCGTCACTGCATCCTTGGAGCAGGTCTGGCAGGCTAGGTGGACACACTCTACAAAAGGAGAAGTCACCAAAAATTTCACACCTAAAATAGCAACAGTACACCTGAAATCACCCACATGGTTCTCCCCTGGCCTATACGTCACATTTTTGATAACAGGCCATGGATCTATCAGAGGAAAGCTCATTACACTCGGGATCACCGAAAACCCACAATGCCTCTGTGGTTCCCTCTAAAGTTGAGACAAGCCAATTATATGAAGTACGAGTGCCAATTATATGAAGGCTTGAGATGCCTCCTCCTGACTAGGATACATTACCTTCCTAAAAAACAAAGAACAGCACATCCTCGAAAGAGGAAAAGACTATGTCGCCTGTACACGCTATGCACAGGATTTATTCGCACGACGGAAGACCCTACCATGGATATAGTCACTCTCTGGATCATCCTCTAAACTAAGAGAAGGCAACCACCTATACTTTAGGAATCAATGCAGAGGCCTACCAGCAAATTAGAGTACACTACCAAATCTGAGAAGATCCAGAGTATAGGACAGCCACAGCTGTCCTACACAAATCACCGGATAGGACTTTAACTACCTCACCACTGAAATTGAGATCACGATCGGACCTGAATGAGAAAAGCAAGAAGATCATGCCAAATGGTGCGATCGCGCTTGGGCTCCCGTACACAGCAACGTTTCCCCCACTCCCATCCCTATTTTTGCCTGATAGATGCATTCCATTGTACTCATTGTACTGGGGTATGCCTTCTTCTTCGTCTCCCCATACTTCTAACTGTTCCCCCCTTCTTGACTCTAAAGCCCACACATTCTAACTTTTTTTTTTTTACATTGGTCTCTATCTGGAAGCTTAGGCGACCCTGGCAGAGACTAGCCAGAGAATAATGGACAGCCTGGCTACCTCCTAGCGGTGTATGCGAGCAATGTAGGATCCCACCAGGGGTCCTGTGGCCATATGCCATCACACCCAACAGAACCCAATTACAATACTACGTATTTAACATAGAACACTTTTCTGGCATTTACAGTAGCCCTGTATATATGGCACAGATATAGGAACCCACAGGCGGCGCCTGACCTTAATACTATGCACACTATGCACCATCTGCATCCCTTCATGGTCATCTTGCCCAAACAGGACAACGGACTCTTCTAACAAGACACAGAGCACTCCGCAGATTTTACTACCCCGTTCACCGGACATGAATCCTGTGGAGCGTCTTTGGGATGATGTGGAAAGGTTCGGTCGAGCTTTGGATCCTCCACCCAGGAATATGACAGAATTATGGACAGCAGTGTAGCAACCATGGTTGGAAATACCTGTGGAACGCTTTCGTGAACTAGTGGACTCAATGCCTCGTCGTGTGACTGCCGTTATCCGGGCGAAAGGTGGGCCTACCAGTTACTAGGTAGGTATCCCATGATTTCTGTCCAATCAGTGTACATTAACAATAAATATGAATTATAAAGATCAAAAAAATATATATGCAGGGTGTCTCAAAAATATTGGTACAAACGTTTAGGGGAGCTAGGTAACATCTAAAGGAATGTGAATTGCATAGGAACCCATAACCGGAAACGTCACGGGAAAGTAGTAGCAGAGGCACAAGAAGCAGAAATGACACAAGACAGTAATTAGTGGCAAACATTTAAAACAAGTCAACATTCACTAATAGAACCAATATTAAACCATCCTTACCTCAACAAACCTCAAGAGGATAGTATGCCCACTCTGGATAGTATGCCTGCTACCACTGAATTTTCACTCCATGTGAATGTAAGAGAGAATGCAAACGAATGTAACGAACTTCAGAAAAAAACAAAAACATGCCAACAACAACTCGCTAAACAAAATTCCTACTCCACTAGCCTGCCAGGTCAGCGAAGACGTGATACACCAGGTTCCCCAACTGAAGCATCATGTGCAAGAGGAATCATAGTCCGCACCCAGACCTCTGAAAGCCCTAAAACAAGCATAACGGATTCGACTTTAATTGAGTATCCCACATATGCGGAGACAGTCCAAATTCACATAGTCGAAAACCAAAGTAAAAAATTTAAGCATGTCCCATCTAAAGCTAATCTCTCTCTCAGCGAACTACTAATGCATCAGTTGATACGAACCTCCCATTGATTACTCAGGAAAGAAGACTGGCGGACATATACCATATATCAGCTGTTCGCACCAGAGAAAGGATCTTCGTATCCAGATTGGGCCCCGAGACCAGAACAGAGAGTATCAAAAGTCTCTTTTTGATGGAACATGGGTTTGAAGTGGACGTAAAGAAATTAAGAACGAAACACCCATGCTATGCCTCCTTCCTAATTTGCACATCTGACGCGACTAATACTGTCATGAACCAGAAGAACTGGCCTCCAGGAACACTGGTAAAGCCTTTTAAAGAAAGACGCCCCGTGAGGGCGCACAGACAAAACTCACAATCTAATCCAACGTAGCAACTAATGACTAGTTTGGAGACTGAATCAAAAACTATGCAATTGCGATATTTCCTACAAAATGTCAGGAGTTTATCTAATAAGCTCCACTCCCTCCAAACGCTTTTAACTCTAAGAGAAACTGATCTCATCTGTTTAACGGAGACCTGGCTGACAAATGAGCGACAAATTGTTATACTTCTTAAAACTATCCCTTACAAAGGTATCGGAAACAGTAGAGGTATGGGAAGAGGAGGGGGCGTCCAAATATTCTTTCCAATCCAGTGGCAGGCGACTAGAGTTAAAATAAGCCAGTCTAACAACTTTGAAGCTTTGTGTGTAACGCTGATGAACCGACAAATGAAAATACAACTCTGTTTAATTTACCTCCCTCCTGACCATTCCGAAGTTACACGGATTGAACTTCAGACCTGGTTAGTAACAAGCTTAGCCCCTACTCAACAAACTGTTGTAGGTGGAGACTTCAATATGCCAGTCCCAAGACATGTAAAAGCTCTACAAGACTTAACGTTAACCTTGAATTCTTTATACCTTAGGAGACATATCACACCGCCAACGAGAAAAGGTCAAGCTTTAGACCTAGTATTCCACAACTTCCCCAACTGTAATAACATACCCAACCTCTTCACATTCTCATCAGATCACTCACCTATCACCTGCACCTTCTCCATACCAACGTTATCCGAAAAGAAAATTAGAAATTACTATTCGGATACTCACTCTGATCTGATTTTTTCTCCAAAATTCCTGAAACCTGATATAGTTATCAACCATCTCTCAACCATTAATTGGGATAATTTATCGTCGCTATCTGTTGAAGAAGCAATCCAGACCCTAGTTGAGCAATTGAGACATATCGCCACGAATCGGAGCGTCTAAACAAGTCAGAATTACTGAGAGAACCCAGCGGTGGTTCCATTCGGATATGAAAATTGCCTTTAGACGTAAGCAGAGGGCATATAGAAAATGGTTAAAATCGAGAAGCAGTACAGACCACGAAACCTTTAAAAGAGAGAGAGCTCGTTTCCTTCGCTTCAAGAGAGGAGCACATCAACAGTATATATTATCCCAAATTACAAAAACCAGGAGAATTTTCCCAAAGCGCAACAACCATCTCAACATGGATGAAAAGCTATTTGAGGAGTGGACTCGCATTTCTTTCGATCATCAAGATGCGACCGCTGAATTTTCGCCCCTACCTAGTGTAAACCAGAACACTCTTTCTGCCATGGATGATGTTATTATCACTAAGCAGCAGCTCATTGACGCCATAAATGGCCTGCTCAACAAAGCTACTAAGGGCCCTGACGGTATACCGCTGTTTATAGTTAAGGTGTGCTCTGTGTACATAGTGGATCTTCTCTTAAACATCTTCCAGAAGATTCTAAAGACAGGCACCATATCGGAAATCTGTAAATCTTATTATGTCAAACCTGTCCCTAAAATTGGAAATCCCAAGATGCCTAAGGACTTCCGTCCAATCTCCATAGGATGCACATTATTAAAGATATTTGAAAAACTCATACACCCAGTGATTATTCAACACTGTTTTGCTCACCGACCACCCTACCTCCACACAGTCCTGCATCATAGGTCCACGACCTCTAATCTCCTCGATACTCTCTTCAGAGCACAAAAAGCCTTGAATGACAGAGCCCAACTAGACATAATCTTCTTCGATATCAAATCTACCTTCGATACTGTCTCCATTCCTACACTTATACGCATCTTAATAGAATACTTCAAAGTATCTAACCAAATTGTCAGCATTCTGAAGTCCTTACTACAACGGAGACACTTAATTATAACCAACGGAACTCACCAGAAAACAACTTATGCAACGAGGGGTATACCTGAAGGTGGGGTGATGTCGACAACCCTCTTTGCAATCCTACTTGAACCATTCCTCGCAAAAAATCCAAATTTTAGTTCCTTCGCTGATGATCTAAAATTCTTTATCAATTCAAAAGATCCCAATCAGATACATGAAATTAACAATGAAACCTCCAAGCAAATCCAACAGTTAATTGACTTTTTACAGCGAGCTGGACTCCAACTCAACAATGCCAAGTCAGCGCACATTACAATCACAAAGAGGAAGTTAGTCGTTAGCCCCCACGTTAGTCCCAGGTCAGTATGAAATGAAACTTTGAGGACTGACTCACCAATAAACATTGGCAGACGCACTAGAAATGCTAATCTCCTTCATGAGAACGATGAAGCTATGAGAGAACTAAAGAGGCAAAAAAGCACGCGGAAAGCTAGAAGGACAAGACATAGATCTGGCACAGAGTCCCCCCCTGTAAGGGATATACCTGGGGACCCAGGTAGGGATACATCCAGCGGATCGGATACAGATACCACTGATGACAAGGAAGAACCACTACAGGGGACCCCAATTGACCAATTCCTAAAACTGCGCGACATCCTTGAGAAATATATGGCCAAGAAGACCAACAGAATCACTGCTGTCACTCGCACAGGCATTATTAGAATATGGTCGAAAATGGAGGGCATTGTTTACCATCTGCATACAGATAACGAGAAAATGTCGGCCAAATTAGACCTACTCACACAAGAACGGGAAAACAAAATGCTACAACGCCCCCGTTCTTTTACCGAGGCGTTGAGGAATGGCACTTCATCGCTCAACGAAGAGGTCCCTGTGCAAAAAAATACTATCAGGAAATCTGACAAAAGAACAGCTAAATCGCATGTTATCCTGGTGAAACCCACACAGGATACGCAACTAACAACTAGCGACGCAGTTAAGGATGTCTTAACTAGCAACCTCAAGGAGCACATGAAAACCCTACAGATCAAAAGCATAAGAAAAACCAGGATGCCTGGTGTTATCATTGAAACGGATACTAGGGAGGAGGCACAAACTATACTAAAGAGTTCAGAAATCTCCAACATAGGATTGAAGGCAGAAACGCCAAAACGAAAAGGACCTTCCATTATCCTCTTCGGTCTGGACAAGAGTACTACTCCTCAAGAGCTAAAGGAGGAAAAATACTACAAAAACCTTAGCGCGCATACAGCAGAGGACGACGTTGATACTGACATTATACCAAAACATATCACGAAGTCTGAGTCAGCTGCTACAGTAAACTGGGTAGTCGAACTTTCCCCCAGAGCGTGGAAGGTTATTAGCCAACATGAGAGAATCTACATCGGATGGGGAAGCCACCGATTCAAGGAGTACGTTCCAGTTCCCAAATGTTTCAGGTGTCTGCAATTTGGACACACATCGCACACTTGCAACCAACGGGTCCCAACGTGTGGTCACTGTACCCAGCAGGGACATGAGTTCAAAGACTGCCCTAAAAGGGAGGAACCAGCAGCTTGTGCAAACTGCAAACGGTCTAAAATACCCCACCTGCACTCCGTCAGGGATGCAAACTGCCCTGTATATATAAAATTTAAGGGAATATACCAAGACAGAACCAATTATGGATAGACGGTCCACCCAACCACCAACACAGAAGAAGCTGAATTTCTTGCAGATAAATGCACAGCATGCCAGAGCAGTGGTTGAACAAATTAAATTAAAAACAGAGGAAGAAAATATTGACATAATTATGCTCCAGGAGCCTTATGCCTACAAGGGTAAGGTCACAGGTTATCCAGCTTCATACAAAATCATTCAAGGTACTACAGATGCACCACGGGCCGCAATCCTAGTCAGTAACACTGAAATCTCTGTAACTAAAGTAGCTCCACTTTGTACATCCTTTAGTGCCTGTGCTCAAGTTCTTACTGCCATGGGATCCTTACATCTGCTCTCACTCTATAGCAGACCTGGTGAAGACATCTCAATTGCGATCGCCATAATACAAACAGCACTTGACCTTCTCCCAGGGGGTAAGCTACTCATAGCCATGGACGCGAATTGTCGCTCTCCCCTGTGGCATAGTCAAACACCTGATCGTACGGTCACTCGAAATGGGGAGGAACTTGAAAACTTCATCCTTGCCTCCAGACTACAAGTACTCAACCAGCCTGGAAATCTCCCCACATACAGTAGCACCCTCTGGGAAAGTACCATCGACATCACCCTGACCACGCCGACTATTTCTGGAAAGTTCAGCAAGTGGAAGGTTAATGAAGCATGGACCACTTCTGATCACAGAGCAATCACCTATTCTCTTGGCCGCTCCGTGGATCGTATTCCCCCAATACCAAGGGATGTAGTGCGATTCTGCACAAAGAAAGCTGACTGGCCACGCTTTCAAGCCGAACTTGTAAGAAGACTTCATGAAGATTCTTCACAACTGAATCACATCACCTCTGAGGACTGTGCAGTTTCCCTCTCCAAGACCATCAAAGAGGCCTGTGCTATGGCAATCCCCAAGAGAAGGCCCTTCAAAAACGCAGTCCCTTGGTGGAATGCTGAACTACAAGATATGAGGAAGAGAGTCCACCAAGCTCGTAAAACTTTTCAGAGAGCCCGTGCTCACCTCCCACCCTTGGAGGTCGAAGCCGCAAAAGACAGTTACCGATTCTTAAGGAACAGTTACACTACCATGATTAGACGCTGCAAAAAAGCCTCATGGCAGAATCTGGTCTCGATCACAGGAAATGATAACCCCTGGGGAGTTGTCTATCGTATCATTGTGAACAAACTCCCTAGAGGTGAAGTCCTCAGTACAACTGTAAAACCTGATGGTTCTTCCACCTTCACGTGGGAAGACTCTGTCCATAACATGATAAATGCCCTCTTTCCAACAGATGATGCACAGCTAACTGAAGAGCAACTACAGATTGTTACCGCTAACGATTCTTATACAACAGAAAATACTGAAGAACCATTTACAAATGACGATCTAAAAGCTGCACTGGACAAAACTAAAGAAAATAAAACTCCTGGCAATGACCTCCTGGAGGTGGATGTTATCAAGAAATTTGCAACCTACTTCCCTAACACCATGCTCGCCACTTTCAACAGATGCCTAATGGAAGGCCACTTTCCTGCTATCTGGAAGGAGGCATGCCTTAAACTCATCTTGAAGAACCCAGACAAACCACCTGAAGAGCCAAAATCTTACAGGCCAATTGCTCTCTTGCCAGTCCTAGGCAAACTTCTGGAAAGGCTTCTCCTCAGCAGATTGTCAAAATGCTACTCTAAAGAAAACCTCATTTCTCCACTTCAGTACGGTTTCAAAGCTGGTTGCAGCACTGAAGATGCTCTTCTTAAATTAATATCTACTGTTTCAAGCACTCAAGGCAAGTATGTGCTAGCCATCACAGTTGACTTTGCTGGAGCGTTTGATCGGCTGTGGTGGCCAAGTATTCTCAGAAGACTCCGACAAGCCAAAGCACCGCTCAACCTTTATAGCTGTGTCAAGGAGTACCTGAGACACCGCACTGTCCATGTTAGTACCAGGTACGAGTCTGTCACTAGCCAGGTCTCCCGAGGCTGTCCCCAGGGCTCGGTCCTGGGGCCTTTCTTTTGGTCCATCGTCCTGGACGAGTTCCTTGGGATAGACTTGGGGACAACCCCTTGCGTTTGCTGACGATTTGGTTTTGGTGGTGCATGGTAACACAAGAGCTGATTTAGAGGAGAGAGCAAATTGTGCACTAACTAAGCTCCAGGATTGGACAGCCATTCACCGACTAAAGATCTCGGGAGAGAAAACCAAATCTATATTGCTCAAGGGAACGCTTCAACTACGAAGACCACCGGTTATCAAAATTGACAACACCTCCATAAAATTATACCCAGAAATCAAGTATTTAGGAATCGTCTTAGATATGAAGCTAAATTTCCATCCTCACTTGAAATATATGTCACAGAAAATAAAAAAATACTCGGCCATGATCATCCGTATAAGCCGTGCAGACTGGGGCCTTAAGCGCCGGGCTCTGGCCCTCATCTACAATGCCATATTTGTGCCAATAGCTTGCTATGGAGCCTCAGTATGGTGTACTAGGGCTCCATACAAGACTCCAAACTAGACTCCATACAGCGTTCTATGCTCCTTGCCGTAACAAGGGCGTGCCGTACAGTAAGCACCCCAGATCTGCAGGTGCTAGCTGGATGTATACCCCTACACCTAGAGGTAATAAGAAGAGGATTATATCAACGATTGAAGAAGAGTATTCCCACTGAAACAGCAGGCATCACTCTTAACCTTGATAACAACCCCAAACAGGAAAGGAAGAGAATCTCTGAAATTATGTACAGGACCTGGCAAGAGACATGGGACACCACCAACAAAGGATTGATAACCAAAAAGTTCATTCCCTCTGTGAACCTCATCAGTCCAAAGCCTCCTCCCTGGTACTCACCAGGCCTCCATACTACATTTCTATTTACAGGCCACTGACCCTTTAAAGCGAAGCTAACATCCCTAGGCATAGAAGAAGATCCGCTGTGTCACTGCGGGGATGAAGAAACGTGGGATCACGTGATGTATGATTGCCATGAATATGATGAGTTCCGGCTAAGGTTTGCCACTAAAAATGCAAGAAAATCCCCTGAATTGTGAGCACCTGATTATAATGGACGAGCAGCGCTATGTCGCCTTTACAGAGTTTGCGCAGTCTGTCTTCACTGCTAGACGGGTTAGGCACCCAAACACCACCCATTGAAGATCAAAGTAAGAAACTTCCTGGATATAAAAGTCCTCTCAGGAAAAGGAAAAAAAAAAAAAAAAAAAAAACACTCCTTTCTTCCTTCGTCCCAGGAGTGACAGAACCTACACCAGTACAGCTCAGCTGCTGCCTTTAGGCCTCCCTAGCCACGCTCTCTTGCGTGGTCCTTTGCCTCCACTCCCTGGCGGGAGGGGGAGTTCATCCCTGGTGTCCTCCCCCCTCGCCACCCCTCTTTTTCACTCTGGTGGGGCATGGGCCTGCTCCACTGACTTGGGGGTCATCTTCCCTATGGACCCCGTATCTCTGTCTTTTCCCCCCAGTCTTCAGTCTCCCTCCCCTTCTCTAACTTACAACTAGTGTCTGAATCAACTCCAAATTGTTTGAACCCTACATCCAAAAACTTAACAACATCAAATCGCCCAACTAGTACTCCCTTTGTTTTGGCTGACCCCTATCTATAGCGTGTTTTTTTTTTTTTTTTTTTTTTATAGGTCCTTGCCACTGAAATCTCAGGAAATTAGGTGGCAGGACCTGCCAGAGTAAATAACTAAGTAGTGTACCTGGTCTGCCTCCACGGGGCGGAGTGGGGCAACGTTGGATCCCATTAGGGGCCCAGCGGCTAAATGACCAGATGAACAACGGTACACGACACTACACAAATACAAAATCCATATACTTTTAAACCTCTGGCATTGACAGTGTTCTGTTTCACACCCACAATGTATAGCATGCGGAGATGGGGGAAACCCCTGGTGCCGTTTGACACTAAACACACTCTACACTCTACACTCTACACTCACCAATAAACATAACTCGAATGTCATTCTTGACAAATTTCGAATTAAATTTCGAGAAACACTTCCTAAAGGCAAAGAAGAAGACCTCTGCTGCTTTCTGGGCTATCCGCCAAAAGCTCGCAGGCTGTCACAACACCAGACTGATTGGACAATATATTAATAGATGTCTCACACCCATACCACTATATGCCTCAGAAATCTGGTCCTCTGCATCTACCTCTCGATGTAATAAATTTCTATCAATGGAATATTGGATTCTGAGGTGGCTGAACCGTCTGGGAGGGAACCCCTTCACAATCTCCAAATCCATTCTCCTAGTCAACCTAGGCATGACCTCCTGGAAGCTAATTGTCCTCAAAAAAAATCTCTCAACGCTTACCAAGCTGCTAACTCGCCATATTGCTGCCCCATCAATAAAAGATATCATCGTACCAACAAGAGGAAGAAATAGAAGCCATCCCCCACTTAGGATGAAGCTATCAAACTTGGGCTCCATAAAAGGAATGTTCCCATGTAACACCACTGAACACTTCAACACCTTCTCCATTGATCGGATAAAGTTTGAAGTCAACAAAACCTACAGAAGCCAAATTATAGACCAAATCTGGACTAAATCACCAGGATTGCTGTGAAAATTGAGCAGTTTTTATTAGAAATTTGATGATATGACCAAATAAAATGCAATAATGTAATGAATAAATAAATCTGTTATGTTAGTTATTCATAAAGAAGTCAACCTATGTATTTAACTCTTCAATTATCAAGATCAATGTTAATTCAAAGGGAATACATTTAGTAAATGTATATATCTATTTAATAGTTTTTATTATACAATAATTATATTGTAAAGAGCTGAAAATTTGTACAAAAGTGTACAATGTATATTGTATAATTTCTGTATACCCTTCCAGCCCACTTGCTGTACAGGGGGAGAACCTTGTGTTAATAAACTGATAGTAAATAAAATAAAAATAAATTTATTTGACATAATATTAACAATGGAGTACAAGATGGATGCATTTCATGATGTTACAACAGATGCTCGAAGGTTCCACCATGAGGCGCGATACATGCGTGACACCGACGCAGCATGGATTGGCCGCACGGTCGAACACACCTGGAGTTTCTTTGACAGTAGCAGCAGTGCAGACGAGTCTCGCCACGAGATCCATTTCCGTCTCCACGGGCGATTCATGCACTATAGATTTGAGGGGCCCCCCACAGAAAGAAATCAAGGCTCGATAATTCAGGTGAGCGTGGTGGCCAGGCAACGGGTCCACCATGCCCAAAATGCCTGTTCAAATGGTCACGAACACACCTTCCATAATGGGCAGGCGCCTCGTCATGTTGAAACCAAATGTTGCGTCTCACATTTGCTGGAACATCATCAAGTAACCCTGGTAGAACTTGTTCAAGAAAGATCCCATATTTAGCGGAGTTCATGCGGGATGGTAACAGGTATGGGCCGACTATGCAGTCACCGACCATATCTGCCCACACATTTATTGCGAAGCGATGTTGTGCCGCATGGGGCGCACACCGTGTGGGCCCTCTGCTAATCCATACACTAGGTGCATGTCTGCCAGCTCACAGTTCGTATATCGATGCATTCTCTTCGTGCGGTGACTACTGCTTGAATGAGTAAACCAGAAATTTTCCTTCTCGCGAACTGATGAACAGCGCCGTGTACCGACTTACGGTGACGTTTCCGGTTATGGGTTCCTATGCGATTCACATTCCTTTAGATGTTACTTACCTCCCCTAACTTTTGTACCAATATTTTTGAGACACCTGTAAAAATAAACTGTCTACGCTTATAGCACTTTTGGTTGAAGAAACTCATGATATAATATGTTTAGTTGAAACATGGATGCAGGAGCCTCTTCAGGATGTTTTTCTACTGCCGAAAAATTTAAACTACACTCCATACATGACATCTAGGATTAATCGAAGAGGTGAAGGATCAGCAATTATTTTAAAATCCAACATTAAAGTTATTAACACCTACAACACCTGTTCGTACAATTTTGAGGGAATTTCTCTTCTGATCCAACTTAAAGAATCACTACTTCAAATATATAATATTTATATTCCGCCTGGACCTACTGATGATATTATCAACGAAGTATTAACCTGGATCATCATTGTTCATAAGTCTCAATCTAACATAATTATAATGGGCGACTTTAATCTCCCCCTGCCCAAATATAATTCAAAAATGAAATTGCTGTCCGACTCTTTATTAGTTCTAGGAGCTAAAAGTATCAACGTCCCTGCTACAAGAGGTAATCAAGCGCTTGATCTAGTTTACTCCAATCTTCAACTTCAAGAAAAGCGTGGTAGCAACGTTACATTTAGATCTGAACACAAAAGTATAGAATTGCAAGCAACAATTTGCTGTGGGAATCCTCGCCTCCCTCTAGAAAGCACTAAAAGAATATCATCAATTAAATTCCTTCAGAAAGAAAAGTTTTTGCAACTCTATACCTGTTCAGGACGCCACGTTTCAACTAATAAAATGGTTAAATCAATTAAAAACAGAGTCGGCATCCAAACTTGTAAGACTTTCTTCTCAATCCAAACCGTGGTTCAAATCTCATCTAAAACCATACTTTAAAAGGAAACAAAAACCGTACTTGAAGTGCCGTACTTCTTCCACAGGCAGTGGAAGAAGTACGGCACTTCATCAACATACATAAAGTATAAGAAGAGCAGAGCACTGTTTCAGCTCAAAAAAATTCAGGCGTACAAAAATTACTTAACTTTCAGGCTCAAGCATAATAAAAGAGCACTTTCTTCAAAAAAAGAGCTACCTTGCAGAATGACCAGACTTTGGAATGGATAAAATTAAATATGCAAACATGCAATTTTGACATCTGCAATGAAGATAGGCAAAACAAATTTAACGAATTCAATTCTTATTAACACGCAAATAGCGTTCAACATGAAATGCATCCTAATCAAGCCCTGCTAATCAACCAACTTGTAAACAAGAATACAGTTCAGAAAATTATTAACAAACTACGAATTGATAGTAGTGAACGCCCTGACGGCATCCCTAGTTTTATTATTAAAGTGTCCAGTGCATTCATCATTGATTCTCTAGTTCATATTATTTCCAGTTGCATCTCCCACCCATTCCTTCCAAGATTATGGAAGACTTTTAGAATTACCCTGATTCCAAAACAGGCTAGTAATAATAACCATATAAGCTATCGTCTAATTGCTGTATCGTTAATAATCGCTAAGATTATTGATAAGATCATGCTGCCATATCTTCGGGATGCGATCTTCGCTAATGCACCCGACAACATGCATTTTGGTCCTACAGGGCGCTCTACAACAACAAGCCTAGCTGACACCATTGTGCGCATCCAAACTGCGTTTCAGGATAAAGCACAATGCGATGTCTTTTACTTAGACATCAAAGGTGCTTTCGACAACATTGATCACAAGAAAGCCATCGAAATACTGAAAAATCATTTCCTCATTGACACAATGGTTATATCCTATCTTCAGTACAGCCTAAATCATAGAAATCTCATCTTCCCCACTAATACTGATAATATTCTCGTCACAACCGCAACAGGCGTTCCTCAAGGAGGTGTTCTCTCCAGTATTATATTTTCAGCATCTCTACAACCACTTCTACAAGAAAATCCAAATCTGCTGGCTTATGCCGATGATTTAAAGTTGTTTATTATTTCCAAATCCTGTGATCACGTTTCCAAGGTTAACCATGATGCGAATTTACAGATGTGCGGAATCATCAAGTATCTGAAGAATCTCAATCTGACTATAAATACAAACAAATCTGCTCAAATAACTTATTCCTTACAGAAACAACCAAACCACATAGAAATTAAAATTGCAAATGTTTCAATTCCCAACGTACAAATTTGTATTTTCGCACAAAGAACTAGGAGTGGTTTTTGAAAAAAATCTTTCATTTAATTCTCACTATGTATATGTTGCTAAAAAAATTCAAAAATCAAGATGGCTTATCAAGCAAGAAACAGCGGCGATTCAAGATAGAAAAACAGTCATAAACCATGTTCAGAGTTGCATTTCTCCCATTCTGTCCTATGCCTCCGAAATCTGGTTTGATGCTCTTCAAGTTACCGTAAAAAAATTCGTTGCGCTAGAGTATTGGGTTCTTAGATGGCTGAACAATAAACTTCGTTTTCCCCGTACAATATCCAGGCAACAGCTTTATAAAAACTTAAAAACAGAGCCTCTGCAACAGATGATCAACGAGTCTGGAGTCATGCTTCTTGCAAAGTTAATTAATTCTGCATCCAGTTCACCAAACCTAGCCAACATAATAGCTCCCACCAACAGAGAAACTCAAGAAACCAACAACAATTCAAATCCAAACTCTCCAGACTAAAACAAATGGACAGGATGTTCCCCAATGCATCCCTTCACCTCATAAATTATCACAACTCTGAAGCCTACAGGAGTCTCATTTCCAAACAAATTATGAGAAATACAAACAACTGCCTGCCTGCAACCCAGTAACTGCATCCGAGAGCCAAATGTGATGTTCTGTAATATATATTTTTGATCATTATAACTCATATTCGTTGTTAATGTATATATAGAATATCCTATGTATTTTTTATATACTGTATATATATATTTGTCTCCTTTGTACTGAACTTATGCCCCTAGCCTAGTGCTGTGATGGGCTTGCTTTAGTTGCAATAAATGAAATATTTATTTATTTATATATATACTGGGTGTCTCGTATACTGTATATATTATAGAACATCACATTTGGCTCTCGGATCCACCAACAAATGTAGTGAATACAATCCTCCATTCCTCATGGCGAACAATCACCTATTCATCTACCTGCATGAGATGAATTGGTCTAACCGTCACCCGAAGTTCTCGATTATCCCATATAGCTCAAATCGGAACTCTGTTGCGTTGGTTGTTGGAATTTATACATTCAGGTCCACGTCTCGATCCTGGAAAGAAATACGTTTTTGAAAAATTTTGCCATTTTATTGACCTAATCGTCATATTACATTGTATTCTACAAATAGTTTTTTAGTCTTAGCACGCTCGTTAACTTTATTTTTTAAATTTAACTAAAATTTTTGTGGATTGCTACTTAATATACGTGGAACCTTTGTATTTGGACTTGGAATGGATATCGTAACTTTGCACTATAGCGGTAAATAGGTATCTCAAAAGTTCTAATCACATAGTTCAGCGTTAGTAGATAATTTTAGATGCCAATTTTTTAACTAGTTGGCTACGTATAAACACGATGCTACAGCACAAACCTACACAGTAGTTACTATAATTAACTTATACAGTAACATTACAAGCGTAACATCTATAACGTAATATATATATTGCCAAGGGGGTCTGTGTATGTACGATGTAAAGAATGTGAGGATGGTAGACGTCAACTCAGCATTCTGATGAATGTTTATGAGAGAATTTGAGGAACAGGGTAGATGCCCTCAAAGGAATTAAGTTGGGGGGCATCAAGCCCTCAGCACATCAGGCAACACAGCAGAACCCCATGTCAGAATGCACACTCCTCACAGGCGGTTTCTATTGTCGGTTATATTGCCAGGATTTTTTTTTTTTTTTTTTATGTAAACCCCAAACACGAGAGGTATTAGAACCTATAGTACTTAGTACCGTGCTTGGGTTGGAAGTTGAGAAGACGAAAGAAGATATTTGTTGACATTCGACTTGAACTTCTGTAGACTGTAATTTTCAGGAAATACGTATGAAGGATGGTTGTTCCAGAAAATGGCAGTTGAAGGAATAAACGATGAAGATGAAAAGTTGGTTCTGTGAGTTTAAATTTGGACAGTAAATGGATGTTGGCTGTTGGCGGCACATGTTGGGACCGTTTTGAAAGAGAAAGCGGGAATTATAGAAGCCAATTCAGAAGAACAGTACCCATGGAAGTATCTGTAGAAGAGGCATGCAGCAGAAACAGTACGTCTATGAGACAGCGAGTGTAGAGACTCTGTTAGAGATGAATCATTAATTAACCTAACTGACCTCTTCTGAATGGAATCAAGAAGCCCGAGAGAGGTTTTGGGGGCACCACCCCAGTTGTGGGAACAATATTCCATGGCAGGGCGGATTTGCAATTTATACAGAGTGAGCAGCTGTCTGGAAGAAAAGTAACGCCGAGAGCGAAAGAGAAAACCAAGTTTTTTAGATGCGGAGTAAGCAATATTTGTAATGTGCTTCTGCCAAGAGAGATTAGAAGTCAGGGTAATCCCCAAAAGAGATATATCATTTTTCCTAGAAATCGGAATGTCACACAAGATAAGTATAGGAGCAGAACAATCCTTTTTTGCGAGATATAAGACAAGACTGAGTTTTAGAAGGGTAGAAATCAACTAAGTTGTCTTTGCCCCACTGGAGAATTGATCCGCAGAGAATTGACCTGAAGATCCGCATTTAAGGAATTGGTAGCAGATTTTCGAGAAATTGAAGCTGATTGAGCAGGGCAGAGTTTCTCAAAATGGAAAGTAGAATGCAATGTGCTATCATCGGCAAAACTGTGGATAGGATTTCCAGTCAATGGAAGAAGGTAATTAATATACAAGAGGAAAAGACTGGGGGAAAGAACTGAACCTTGGGGGACACCGGCATTATTATTATTATTATTATTAAAATCCGTTTATTAAAATAGCAAGTGTTTGCTTTCACCCCTTATACACAGCCGACCGGCTAGAAGGGTGTACAAAATGCAAGAATTGCAATTATATACAATATAAGAAGGGTGTACAAAAAGCAAAAATTACAATTATTTACAGTATTTACAATATAAGAAGAGTGTACAAAATGCACGAATACAATTATTTACAATAATTTACACAAGTGTGTATATTTACAATATTGTTTACAAATTCACTCATTGTCAAGATTATAGTTGAAGTAAGCAGTGCGCTTCTGAGATGCTCTTCACTCTGTACTGCTTGCTTTCGGAGTATTTCACAGGGTCTATTGTCAATGAGTTGAAAAGGTTCACTGCGTTGTTTGGGAAGAAGTTCTTCAGACAGCACAGGTTGGATAGTGTAGAATGCAGTGGTAGGTAAGGACTGTCATTACTGCGTCCAGCACGTGGAGTAGAGATAAGTCCTCGAAGACTGGGGGCGTCAATCACACCGGTAAGCATCTGAGAAAGAAGAAGAATATTCCTGGATGCAATGTGAACTCTCCAGGGAGTGATATTTAAGTTGGTATATAACACAGCCCTGGAGATGGTGAAAGCATTGCCCGTGACCCTGTTCATCCATCGCATTACCCAGTACTCGACTGCGAGGAATCTATTTATATACGACGTCGGGGCAGAAGACCAGATTGCTGATGCATACAGTGCGATAGGTTGTAGGCACCGCTGAACGTATCCTCCGACTACATCTACGTTCAGTAACCCCGTCAGCTCTTGTCGAATTGCCCACATCGCCGAGAAGGTCTTCGTTTTCATGGTCGAGAAATGGGTCTGAAAAGTGAGGCCCTCGTCCCAAGTCAAGCCGAGGTCGGTGTGAGACTTCACTTTCCTTATCTGCACTCCATTGTGATAGGCTGTGATGTCATTTTTTATTCTCTTTTTTGTGAAGGTAAGTTGAGCTGACTTTGATGCATTTATTTCCAGACCTATCTGCAGTAGATATGCTACAAGGCTGTCGATTAGGACGGAGACTCGCTGATTAGTCAGGTGAGTTTGTTCAGCTTCTTTAGACGTTATGTATAATTTGAGGTCGTCTGCATACGATGAAAAATCAGTATACCTTGCGAGGAAGGGTTCAAGGGCAGCGGCGAACAGTACACAGGATAGGACACCTCCCTGTGGGACTCCTCTCGTTATAATGCACTCCCGTTGGAAGGATTTATAGCTGATGATGAGTTGTCTTGGTGTAAGGATGCGGTTGATTGTTTTTAACAGGCTTCCAGTAATGCCAAAGTACTTTTCCAGTAGTAGAGAAGTTAGAAGACAGAGAGCTATCTACCATCACCCTCAGTGAGCGATCACAGAGAAAACTGGATAACCAATTACTAAAAACAGTTGGCAAACCATAAGATGGAAGCTTGTTTAGACGACCTTTATGCCAAACACGATCGAAAGCCTTTAAGATGTCAATAGCAACTACTTGTGTTTCCTCGAACCTTTCCATTGAATTAGTCCATAAATGGGTAACATAAGCACATAAGCAAGAATATCACCAGTGTGTCGACAGTGACGGAATCCATACTGGCGATCGTTGATCAGACGGAAGGTTTCTAGGTATTTTAAGAGTTGGCAGTTAATTGGTTTCTCCATTACTTTAGAAAGAGTAGAAGTAATTGCAATGGGACGATAATTGGATGGGAGGGATTTGTCACCCTTTTTAGGAACTGACTGGATATGAACAAATTTCCAATCAGAAGGAAAAAACACCTTTGGAATAAGAAATTGAAAGTACGAATAAGAAATACGAATACGAATAAGAAAGTGAAATACCATCGGGAACTGGAGCTTTCTTAGCATCAAGATTCGTCAAAATCTTTCTGACATCCTTTTGACGGAAGACCACAGGAGGTATTGAATGCAGCGTGTTGGGAATGGTGGGAGGTGTTTTACCAAGATCATTAATACATGAGTTGGAAGAAAAATGGGATGCTAGCAGGTCAGCTTTATCCTTGGCTGAAGTGGCAACAGAAGCATCTGGTTTGGACAGAGGTGGGAGCAGAGATGGGCAAAAGTTGCGGCCAATAGCTTTGGCAAGACACCAGAATGCTGGGCTACCATTAGGGCAAGAAGCAAGTTTTCTACTCTTAGCCTGTTCAAACTCTAGTTTGGACTGATTAATAACTGCTTTAAAATTGTTGCGAGCTTTGGTGTAGGCAGAAAATGAAACTGGAGAATTAGAAACAAGGCAATTACGATATGCAATATTCTTCTCTTGAACAGCCTTAGCACATTTATTGAAAAACCAAGGTTTAGTTAAAGGACGAGATTTTAAAGTGGAGTGTGGGATAAAGGATTCCATTCCGTAAGAATAATTTCACTGACACGATCTGAGCAAACGTTGACATCAGAAGTTTTGAAACAGTAATCTGACCAAGGAAAAGAAGAAAAGAAGTCTCGCAGGTCATCCCATTTTGCATTCTTGTAGTGCCAAACAAAACGAAGTTGAGAATAGCCATGAGATAAAGGTTCCATTGGAGAAGAGACAATCACCAAGTTGTGATCTGAAGTGCCTAAAGCACCTCCACTTCGACCGTGTACTTAGAAGGGTTGTTTGTGAGAAAACGATCAAGCGTATTGGCTGTATGATTAGGAATATCCGGTATTCTTGTAGGTAAATGAACAATCTGTGCAAGGTCATTAGTAATTGCAAAAGCCTCAGCATCTCGACCAGCTGGGTCGTTGTGATTAGAAAACGGAAGCCAGCTGGAGTTGTGAACGTTAAAATCACCAAGGAAAATTACCTCACTGTTAGGAAAGTTGGACTGGAGAAAGTCAAGTTGCAAAGAGAGGAAGTCAAATAGCTCCAAGTGATTAGTGGAATTGGGAGAACGGTAGAGACAACAGATGAATTTGACGCAATGAGGTAGAGAGATTTTACGCCATAGAAGATCAAAGAGAGGAGATTCCAAATTGCCAAGTCTCTGACAGGGAATAGCAGAACGGACATATGCACAAGTACCACCTTTGAGGCGAAAGGAATCATACAGCGAATAATTTGTGCATCTGAGATGAGCAGTAGTTGAATCAACCAATAACTGAGATTCTGTCAGAAAAAGTACATGGGGCAAGATTATCTTTTCGCAGATAAGCTTGCTCTATTAGTTTGACAATTCATGGTGTGTTCAATAGTAAGAAAAAGTGAGTGAGACATGATGTATGAAGTAATGAAATTTTTGGATATGGCGTACATAGGGTAAGAACATACCCAGATCCTTGACATAACGTGGCTTCGACAATGCTTCCCGCATACACACTACTCGGACTCCCTCCAGTCACTATCTGGCAAAGTAGAGGTAACAATATTATACACTAGCTGATCCGGAAACCTCCCAGAGAGTTACCAATAGGTTCGGTCCGGTGTACTAACTAGCAGCCGGCCTGCGAATACCGTTTTAGAGCTTCACCCTCGAAATGTAAGGAATATTGGATCTCGCCACGATGTTCATCATAACCTCAAAAGTCATCAATCATACTCCATGATGGAAGAGATAGGGAATGGTTGACCGGAACTTAACTCTAGAGACTAAACATGGGTTCCACCACTTCAAGCCTCCAATAAGCAAAGTGGTGGTATTGCACCGGTTGATGAGAGTGATCTACCACCTAGTACTGCCTGGCAACATAGAGGGGCGGCGTTCATCCATGTGGTATGGGCGCCACACCTCGACCCCTGCTTACGTTGGTTCACACCTGGGTGGTCACTCACCATGTACTCGTGCATGGAGGTTATACCCAGGATGGGAAATATATTGTGTAAAGAAGGATAGGTGAAATAGGACCAGGATATATATGCTAGGGCCAAAAGCTGATGACGTTGTAGAACAGATGTCATCTTTTAAGGGGACAAAAGGCGAAATTTTTGTACACGCTAATATTAATGATATTAAGAGTAGGAGATCTGAGACTTACTTAACAAATACAGACCAACGTTAAAAAAAAAGTAGCGAGTTAGAGTTAAGTGTCTGCAATTCTTCCCAGACACGATAGGAAGGAGTACATGATGAGAGCCTTGCCAATCAATTTAGACCTGGAGTGAGTGTGCAAGGCTCATGTGGTAGAATTTTTCACAGGTTGGTCTGTGCTTGTTAACAGGAGAGACTCCTTCTACAGAGATGGGATACACTTAAATAGAAAGGGTGCAAGAATATTTACTGGTGCTAAGCGAGGCAGCTTTAGCTGGGTTGGAAAACTGCTAGCTTGGAAGTTGGGGGGAATACACGGACTAATAAATTAATAATAGCCGCGGGGAGATGTGAAAGCGATTCTTGCGCTGATTCTATTAAAACATGCAGGTGCCCGGAAATCAAGGTACCGGATATTTCCAGGTCTGCTATGGGTTATCATGGAACAAGTACATACATGTGCTGTGTTGGTGTAACTAAGGGTTAAAATAGCTGCCGTATACATGCATGTAAACTAATGCTAGGAGCAGAGTAAATAAATTTGACGAATTTTGTAGTGCTGGTCAAGTCATCAAATGCAGACATTGTAGGGATTTCAGAGACATGGTGTCACTCAGATATAATGATGCAGAATTTGAATTTTTTTTTTTCATTTATTATAAAAATAAAAAAATAAATTTTCTGTTTATACTCCGGGACGACCAAACGGTCAGAGGAGTTCACAAGATAGACGGATTACAAGAAACAGCACCGTATTCAGTAGTCACGGACTTGAACCCCGGTCACTCAAGGCACGTGTACTTATGCACCCGCGCGCCTGACTACTAGGTTACGGATGCCAAAAACTGGCACCACCGCCATATCATACAATACCGTACTTAGCGACATAGATACATCAATCCACTTATAAAATATACATAACACAATACACAGAATTTGAATGTGTTATGTGTTTGTATATAGGTAAGGTGGCACCTAGAACGTTAGTTCAACTCCGCTTCGTTGACACTCTGAAGATAGAGAACTCTGCAGAAAGGCCAGATGTGTTAATAAGTGTTGGTTATGTTGTTTGCATTGTGCTGGCCGTTTGTCTACCAGTAAGAAACAATAACCTGGTAGAAACTTCCGGGTATTCATCCCCACCACGGAAAGGTAGGCCAGATCTACCAGTAGCGAGGGACACTGTACAGGCAGATTATGCGTTTAAAAAACAAAAACAAAAAAAGCACTCTTCTTGGGTGCTTGGAAGGGAAAAAAAAATTAAATACGTAGCAATAACTCATTGCCAACAACATTAGCTGTACATTTAACTGCAGCCATTATCAACCTACTGCAAGATGGAAGCCTCTTCAACGATTCATGTTGACGAAAATGGACCATAATCTGCCACGCTGTTCCAGTGCGGGTTGGCAGATCAACCGTATTTAGTAGTCAGGGGCTTGAACGCCGGTCTACTCAAAGCGCGTATGCTGCAGCACTTCCGCTCCTGACCACTTAGCTACGGAGGCATTCCTGTACATACACAGATGAGGCAAAACATTATGACCAGCGAGTCGTTATGCAAATCGAAGCAACTTCAGGTGAACTACTGCGCGTGCGCGGGTCGGGACACCGTATAAAAACACCTGATACTGAGCTCCGTTTATCAGTATTACTCTTGTTCTTCAGATGAGAAAGGCAGTGGACTTAAGCGAGTTTAACAAAGGCCAAATTGTAATGGCCAGACAGCTGAGTCAGAGCATATCCGAAACGGTATGGCTGGTGGGATGCTCACGGTCAGCCGTGGTTAGTACCTACCGAAAGTTGTCCGAGGAGGGGAACCCACGAACCACCGGCGAGGTGTTGGATGACCACGACTCATCAATACTCCAGGTGAGCGAAGGCTCTCGCGGATGGTACGTGACAACAGAAAGGCGACTGTACTTTTTTTTTGTACCCTGGTGAAGCAAGTACCTTTTAGGCACTTGCTTTATTTCAGATATAAAGCAGTCAGATGTAATACATTTTGAAAGCATTCATGAAGGACAACTAAAGTTTTGACTCTATGGTTTGTGCATTATTACACTCTGTCTTATAGCATCCTCTTTTTTTGCCTTAACTTCTATTGCAAAATTTTTATTATTTTTCCAAACTAGAGTCCTCATTAGAGGGACCATTTTCCTCCTTCCCTCACTCACTCACTAATTCACCCACCTACCCGGCATGAGCTCAGCGAGGTGTCAAAACTGTATCACAGTGATGCTAGACTATGTTCACTTGGCTGCTTTCAATGGTGGTTACAAATTGGGTGTTGAGTATCTCTACTCTGAAGAGCCACAGTAAGTTGGATATGCTCTCATATTATTTTTTCCAGTTTTCGAAGGGAATTCAACCCAGATATCTCCAAATGATGCACAATACATCGCAGATGGTGATATATTGTGCTCACTAAATTAGTGAGCACAATATACCAATCATACCCGTCACAGCCTGCGGTTGCTGAGATGCAGGCCCCGCCGTCCTAGTGCCGCAGACCATTCCCCGTTCAATAATACTTGGTTTTAATTATAGACACAGTATTTGATGCTTCAAATAACATAACCACTAAATCAAAGTAGTTAACATAATTCTGAGTTCATTTACGTATGATTACCTTGTACGTTTAAAGGGCGGCCATGTAATTTGTGGTGAGTAAAATCATTTTTATGTTTTTTTTTTTTTTTTATTACTATTACATACCGGGAACTTTTGGCTAGCAACTTATACTTGTATTCATGAATTTGTCTAATAATAGTTCTGTCGGGTTTTCACACGATATGGCATTAGAATTCTGAAATAAAAACTATTTTATTTCAGAATTTAGAAAGAAAAATTTATTTTAATACAAAACTTGTTGTTTCTGTAATATTGCAATACGTTCACAGAAATTACAAATATTTCTGCACCTTAGTTTCATTTTAAATCACGAAACAAAGAATAACTGCTATGCTAGGTAGAAGTTAGGAAATTTTCCTATCAAGTAATTCAGTTATTAGTTTCAGTTTCTTCCAGAAAACAGAGCTATAATGGAAAGAAAATAGCAGTCATGCAAATTTCTTTCGGATAGAAAATAATAACTACTAAAGCTATGTATGAATTCGAAAAATTCCCTCAATTTTAAATTTGTCTTGAAAAAAAGTAACAATTTTTTTTAAAAAGTAGTTTTTTTTTTTTATCGGACAATAGGGTGCGTTTTAGTTTCTCAACAAACGTTATCATTAATTAGAGGACTATAATGTTTCGTATCTAAAGCAACGGTTAGGTCATTAGCTCTCTTTTCCAGTAGCAAGTATAGTAATTTTCTCTTGTAATTTGTCAAATTAAGGTCGGACCCACTTTCTTTCAGCCACAAGTAAAAAAAGTAGATACCCTCTAATTATTCTATTTTTATACAAAGATACGTGTAATCTCCTTCTTCCATCATTACAGATGTAATTAATCGCTTTTTTGAATCGGTCGCTTTACTCAACACAACAGAGAAAAACAAAATAGATAGGGTTAAGCAAGAAGGGTAATTAGTGTTTTGCACTCTCTTTCGTTCTCTCGCTCTGCGCCCTCCTCACTCTTCATGAACGAAACAAAAAATTCTTCTTGGTCGTTTTTATCGGTTGTTTTTCTCGTTAAAGTACAAGCAAATTTAAAAACGAGTACAATATGTATTGTGTTGCAGTAACACAGTCTTCATACTTTCAGGTAGTCAAAACTCAAGGCAGCGGACTTTAATTAAATTTAACCGATTTCATTAGAGTAAACCACTGATTAGCCAACCTAATGAATCATAGCCAAATTAAAACATTGTTCCTATTCATTTCAGAAAAATGCAGCCTAAAAAACAAGTTCCAAAACTCTTTACAGTTGACAGCTCCTCTCTAGGAAAAATCGATTTAAATGTCTTCATCAGAAATTTATACAGTAATTACAAATCAATAAATTAATTCAATTTTGTTAAGTTTTACACATTCAGTAGGAGTCCCGCAGGGTTCAGCCTTTGATCCTCTGGTACTCCGCTTACCACTTCCATAGTACTATTATGAAAATGCTAAGGGATATAAAGGTTAAAAGGATCACATACAGTAACGATGTAAAATTTGTAAAATTATTAGTAACAGAGTGAACTGTTTATAAACGTTATACTGTTTAAACTTTATTGCATTAAGCGCTCAAATGTAGTTAATTTGATTTTACGAGGATGAAAAAATTGTGTAAAGCTGAATAAGCTTCCATTTAACAACAGAAAGCGCTCGATATTTACAATTTCTCCATCCTAAATTAAAATCCAATTAACTACATTTGAGTGCAAACCTGATAACTAGAATGTTCCTAGAGTAACCAAACCTTGAGGTTTTCCAATCGCCTTTCATATGCAATGTTTGTTATACTGGCTTCGTTGTTTTGTTTGGATGGTTTTTCCAAAGGAGAAACTCCAGTATACCCTTAGTAAATATATAACCTGTAAATGTATTTGGTGTTTCTGAAACTCAGCAGCCTTGAAAGGATGTGCTGCCCCCTGGTGGTAAGATCAAGAAAGCAGTATTGATCCAAATGGACTATAGGACAGAGCAACCTATATAGTTTCAGAGAAATTTTACTCTTAGACATGGAAACACCCCGATGGTGTTCCCACTTTGTCGTAGTTGGGGGAGAGGGGCGTGCCCATATGATCCTGATAGCTATACCAGTGGAAGCATAGCTTCTGGTAGGGCCTCCCAAGCTGGACAGGTCAAGGGTGATGGGACAGACTAAGAGCGATATCCTGGTCCTCCAGGTTGGAGGTTATTGCAATGGACTAGCTCCCTGTTCATTGCAAAACACTTGAAAATGCTAAAAGACCTAAAAGTGGAATGACTGGACAGACTTATCGGAAACGACCAGGCAAACAAACTCAGGCTATGAATTTTGGATTCTGGAATATACAGGGATTATCGAAAAAGATGAGTGTAGTGTCCAATCAGTTACTGAAGGGAAACATAGATAGAACAATGTTATCCGAGACAAATAAGAAGGGAACAAATAAGTATGAGAGCAAAAGCAGGAGTATCAATTGTCATACATAAAAGACTAAGACAAAGACAAGAAGTTGGAGATATGTAAATGAAAGAGTTTTAGTGGTAGAACAGGTGATACACGTAGTTGCGATAATTGGCACATATGCCACAACTAATGGCAAATCAGGCGAACAGAAAGATGAGTTTTGGGACACATTGAGAGAGACTGTGGAATCTATACAGAGAAGAAATATGTTCATGATGGTAAATATGAATACTAGGACAGGACGGAAGATCAAAGTTGAGTGGTGGGAAGATTTGGAGAAGACGAAAGAAATGACAATGGTGATCGATCAATAGAACTATGACCTTAAAATCAATAACACATTTTTTGAGAATAAAAATATTCACAAATTTAGATGGACTCAAAACAACTAAGCAACGTAGACCCACAATTGATTATGTAATATCAAAACAAATAAGTTCAGTTATATTAAATGTGTGTAGAGTGTATAGAGGAAATGAGTGTATAGAGGATTTGATTGCGGATTAAACCATTATCTTGTCAGTGGTATAGGTGGAGAAGAATATGATAAAAAAAATTAATATTGAGTTGCTAGATCGTGGATATAGCTTAGCTTAATTTTTCAGCAATCCTCATAGTAATCCACTTAGTTGGTTGAAAGTTTTGCCACGTGCATAGTGGTTAAGAGATTCTAATAACTTACAGGGATTATAAATTTAAAAACTAAGTTATGGGTTTTAAAAATTTTTCTAAGAAAGGAAAGTGCACCTTCCATTCTATGGTTGTTTAAGTTAAAATAAATTAAATGAAGTGAGATGAAAGCTAATAGCCGTGTACGAGCGACTTTCGAAATCGTCTTCAGTTAGCTATAGTGAGGAGGGGAGAGCGCGCGAGTGTGTTATATACAGGTTCACACGGAAACTTAATATGTGCTAAATTCCAAATAGGGGAGAAGTTGGCGGGAATCTTTTTGTTTAATATGTTAAGTGATGTGTGGCGCTTAAACCACTCAATGACGAGGGCTTCGTTTTGAAGGATTTTATAATTGGAATTTAGTTTAACTATTGTTATCGCTGAATCGATGAGTGGGTTATGATTGTAAGATTGAACATGTGTTAGTTCTGTACTTGCTAAATTAGATTTGAGTATTAGGTAGTATGCAAGCGTGTTAGAAATTTTTAATGTCCCGAATTTTGCTGTTGTACTGCCTATGTAACATGCTTGACAATCTGATTGGCATCTAATTAAATATATAATGTTATTATGATTGTTAGGCATGTCAGGCAGATTGTCATGCATATTACATAGGCAGTACAACAGCGAAATGTAACAATATGGGTACACCTTTTGAAGAAAATGTGTGCATATTCAACTTACTATTCGCTGATGATCAGGTGGTGACAGGGCCGGATTTAGGTATTGCGGGACCCCTAAGCACAATTCCCCCCCCCCCCCAAAGTTTAATTTTAAAAAATCTAAAAAATACACTTTTTATTATCACTTTATATATAATAAATATAAATACATATGCGACAAAGAAAAAAATTACTCACAAAGTTAAAAATATATATTATATTTCCAATTTAAATACATTCATTCACATCAAAATCATTATAACATTTTTTTTCTACTTTTTCACGGTGGAAAATTGGTCGATTATATCGTTGAAGCAAAGAGTTTGCAGCTTATCGTGTTCCATACTCAGAATACTTAAGTTGACTAATTTTTCCTGAGACATAGTCAGGCGCATATAGTTTTTTATTCTTTTCAGTTTACTGAACAATCGTTCTCCAGTGCCGTTCGATATCATCAAACTTAAATACAAACGTAAAATCGTTTCAATGTTCGGAAATGCTAGAAAAATGTTGTCCTGGCATATACGATGGTACAGCTCTTTGTGATTGAACTTGGTATTAGGGTATGTGTCTTTCACATACGTAAAAAAAATTTAAATTTCAACAGTAAAATCAGTATTTAGATCTTTTGGATATTTCTTAAGCAGCTGATTTACGTTATTTCCCACAACAGATTCTTTTGTTTTCAAGTCAGTCAAAAATGAAAACGTGTCCGAAATACTTTTGTAATCTACAGACCGTGTTTTCAAGTTTACCAATAACGAATCTATTATCGGAATGAAAGATGTTATGCGAAAGTTTTCTTTTGGGGTTATATTTTCAATAACATCAGGTGCGTTGCCATCATTGACTTGTTTCTTCCATCGCTTTCTTCTAGATGTTGCAGGTTTATAATCAACATTTGGTAAGACTTCTATTGCTTTATGTTCGATACAATCAAATTGATTTCGAGTATCTTGTACAAAGGTTGTAAGTGTGGAGTACGGTTTTGGATTTTGTAATTGAGTCTTGTAATTTTGCCAAATAAAATCTAAAGTAATCGACTTCTTTTGGTGGGAAATTATGGGATTTTTTCCGGGGACCCTGATGGGTGGGGGCCCCTAAGCTACTGCTTATTTTGCTTATACGTAAATCCGGCCCTGGGTGGTGATCGCACAAGGCATGGATGACGCAGAGTATATGTGCAGGAAATTGGTGGAGACATATAGAAGACGGGGATTAAAGATAAATTATGATTAGACAGAATACTTAACATTGAAAGAAGAAGAAGTTCTGGAGATAGAAGAATATAAACTTAAAACAGTGCATAACTTTAAATACTTGGGTTCGATAGACAGCTGACGGATCATCCAAACCGGAGGTTGAGAAGAGAATTAGCGATGGAAGAAAAGGTATGAAAATGGATGATAGGTATGCTGAATGCAATCCTGTGGAGAAGAAATATACTCAGCAGTAAGACAAAGAAACTTATTTACCAAACAATCGTACAGAGCATAATGCTCTACGGGGCAGAAACATGAACGGTGAATAAAGGACAACAGAAGAAACTGCTTGCAAAAGAAATGGACTATTGGAGAAGAGCAGCAAAAAAAAAAAAAAAAAAAAAATATCGAGACTGGACAAAATAAGAAATGAACAGATTCGACGAATGATGGAAGTGAAAACTGATGTAATCGGAGTAATTGAAACAAAAAAGCTGAGGTGGTATGGACATACCAGGAGAATGGACAACGATAGACTTCCAAAAGTGATTATGAATTGGGTGGCACCAGGAAAAAGGAAGACCAAGGGATATGTAGATGGATGGAGTCCAAAAGGCACGGAAAGGCGTGCACTGAGAGAGAGAGGAAGCTGCAGTAAACAGAGAACTGTGTTTCTTTCAGGTCGTAGAAAACCCATTGCATAATGGAAAATTCATAATGATGATGATGATGATGATGATGAGACATGGAAACTGCAACTCTCAGGAGTGGCGAATTAAGCTGAAAATTGGAGTAAATAGCAAATATGTGAGAAGATATGACGTGTACTTGGGTTTAAGCGCCAGACAACAAAGGCTTTGAGGCGACAGTATATTGTGACTATAAATTGCGTGTATTTTGTGGTCAATTTGTTTGTTCATTGGGCGAAAAACTCGAGTTTCCGAGAGGGGGGTAACAATGCAACCCTCACCTGAGTAACCGACAAACGCAGCCAAGTTGTGAAAAAAAAAAAAAAAAACAACAACTTCCTCGCGACATTGACGAGTCTGAATCCGAGCATTTTCCAACAGATGTGAAGAGGACATTGATTACATTCACGTGTCACCAGCGAGGGTAGAAATGAAAGAAATTGGCATTTGCTGCACCCGACATAACAATATTTGTGAATAGCATCAATAGTTATAATCACCGTCCTTCCCACGCCAGGAGGAAAGGTCTGGATTCGGATCCCATCAATGAAGGGATGGCTTTTTTAATTCCATGAGTGAATTAATAGTTCTCAGGTAAAGACAATAAGGTTTTATCACGCGGAAATTTGTGTTTTTCGCTCAGATTTTTTGGCTTGTTTTTCCCAGCAAAACAAAAAAAAAAAAAAAAAAAAATGGACCAGAGAACAAATGCAATTTATGAACATAATACAGAGAAGATGAGGTTACTCTCTTGTGACCGTAATATGATAGTTTTTGTGCCCGATATAACACTGAACATGGAATATATTTTATTTCTGACAGAGCCGGGAACAAGCAGAGAGTTTTTATATATCATATGCCTTTGGTATTGGTGGGCTTTTATAAGAGAGTTATCTCAAAAGTAATCCACACTACGTGCGCTCATCACCGCATACTTCTGCATGACTGATCAGGATAACAGTTTGAAGTTTAACCTCAACATTAGTGTGCTCGAAAAACAGTTCTTTTATTCAATGATTGTGTAGAGGGTTTTAAAAATGGATGGTGATATTGCTTCAGATCAGCTTATAGTTTCGGACCAAAGATCTTTTATCAAAATTAAAACTCTACGTGGTCAAACCTAGAGTTGCAATTTTTGACAAAAAGCAACTCTACGTTTGCAAATTTTTGACAAAAAGCAACTCTACGTTTGCAAATTTTTAAATTGTTGCGGGACTTACATGTAGTGATTCAACAGTTGATCGTAACACCATTTCAAGTTGGTAGCGTTGCAGACGAGCAACGCTTAGGTTTTTTTTTTTTTTTTTTTTTTTTTTTTATGAAAACCCCAAATACGAGAGGTATTAGAACCTATAGTACTTAGTACCGTGCTTGAGGTAGAGGTGAAGAAGACGAAAGAAGATTCTGTGGTCTTCAACTTCTGTAGACTGTAATTTTCAGGAAATGCGTATGAAGGAAGGTTGTTCCAGAAAACGGCAGTTGAATGAATAAACGAGGAAGACGAAAAGTTAGTTCTGTGAGTTTGAAGTTGGACAGTAAATGGATGTTGGCTGGTGGCGGCACGTGTTCGGACTGTTTTGAAAGACAGACCGGGATTTATAGAAGCCATTTTAGAAGAACAGTGCCCACTTAAGTATCTGTAGAAAATGCATGCAGCAGAAACAGTACGTCTATGAGACAGGGAGTGGAGAGACCTGTTACAGATGAGTCATTAATTAACCTAACTGCCCTCTTCTGAATGGAATCTAGGCGCCTGAGAGACAGGTTTTGGGGGCACCGCCCCAGATGTGGGAAAAATATACCATGGTAGGACTGATTTGCGATTTGTACAGAGTGAGCAGCTGTCTGGAAGAAAAGTAACGCCGAGAGCGAAAGAGAAAACCAAATTTTTTAGATGCAGAAGAAGCAATATTTGTAATGTGCTTGTGCCAAGAGAGATTAGAAGTCATGGTGATCCCCAACAGAGATATATCATCTTGCCTAGAAATCGGAGTGTCACCAAAGATAAGCATAGGAGCAGAAGAATCCTTTTTGCAAAATATAAAACAGGGCTGAGTTTTAGAAGGATTGAAATCAACTAAATGGTCTTTGCCCAACTGGAGAATTACCTGGAGATCGGCATCTGAGGAATTGGTAGCGGATATTCGAGAAATTGAAGCTGATTGAGTAGGGCAAGGTTTCTCAAACTGGAAACTGGAATGCAATGTGCTATCATCAGCAAAACTATGGATAGGATTTCCGGTCAATGGAAGAAGGTCATTAATATACAAGAGGAAAAGAGTGGGGGAAAGAACTGAACCTAGGGGAAAGAGCTGGGGAACACCAGCATTAGCGGAGAAGTTAGAAGACAGAGAGCCATCTACCATCATCATCACTGAGCGGTCAGAGAGAAAACTGGATAACCAATTACAAAAAAAGTTGGCAAACCATAAGATGGAAACTTATTTATAAGACTTTATGCCAATCACGATCGAAAGCATTTGAGATGTCAAGAGCAATTGCTTTTGTTTCGCTGAACTTTCCTATTGAATTTATCCATAAATGGATAACGTAAGCCAGAATGTCACCAGTGGATCGACACTAACGGAATCCATACTGGCGATCGTTCATCAGACGGAAAGTTTCTGGGTTGTTTAAGAGTTGGCGGTTAATTGATTTTTCCATTACTTTATAAAGAGTAGAAGTAATTGCGATGGGACGTTAACTGGATGGGAGGGATTTGTCACCCTTTTTAGGAACTGGGAGGATATGATCAAATTTCCAAGCAGAAGGAAAAACACCTTTGGAACAAGAAAGTGAAAAAAGGCGGCAAAGAACATGAGTAAGTTCAGGAGCACAGGTTTGAGAGCATGTAGAGAAATACCATGAGGACCTGGAGCTTTCTGAGCATCAAGGTTCGCCACCTAGAATATCTACGGATAACACATCGTCAGTCATTATTATCGCTATTTTGGAGGAAGACATATGTGTGACCGGAAGAAACCGCCAACAAATCTGAAATATCGAAATCATCTGTTCACCAAATTTTAACTGAAGTCTTACAAAAACGAAAGCTTAAAATTATAACGCAGTTACTCGCTCCATACCAACAAGAAGGTGAACTTATTTATGAGACCTTTATGCCAATCACGATCGAAAGCATTTGAGATGTCAAGAGCAACTGCTTTTGTTTCGCTGAACTTTTCTATTGAATTTATCCATAAATGGGTAACATAAGCCAGAATGTCACCAGTGGATCGACACTGACAGAATTCATACTGGTGATAATAAGCATTGTTTCCATTAATGAGACATGGTCGGGCACTTTGAACCCGAATTTAAGTCACAATCAGTTGAGTGGAAGCATCAATGTTAGCCACGCTCCTCTAAATGGCGAATATAAAGTGAGACAAAGCCATCATACCTACGATTACGAGAAAATTATTCCTGCTGAATATTGAAATTATTGCAACTTGAAAGATCAGTAATTGGAGGCAACTATGCAAAGTTTCTTCATCATAAGTGGCCACAGATGTCGGAAACCGACCATATCTCATTAATGGCAACAATGCATATTGAAAACTCTTCACAGTCTTTTGTGACGTTGCAGTCATACTTCTTGTAGAGCCCTCGTGAGTACCACAGTTGGTAGGATCGTTGTCCTCCCCCATATCGGGTAGAGATTAGAAGTCAGGGTAATCCCCAAGAGAGATATATCATCTTGCCTAGAAATCGGAATGTCATCTACCAGAGTTCGAATCCCGTATTTTAGCATTAAATCAGCTCACACACCAACCATAAGAATAAGTATTTACTGTAACTAAAATATTTACATATTAAAATAAATAAAATAAATATTTACAAAAACTGCTATTATATTAAATTAAATTATATACATGTAAAAACATTAAAACTGTGATAAAATCCTTGAGATAAAATACACTAAAATAAACTGGGTTAAAAGTGATAAAAACAATAAAAGTCTCTGGAGCTTTCGGAAGCATCGGCTTCCTTCCTCAGCAGTAACAAAACTTCCTGCAGCACGTCCATATATAACAGGCTCACGGTACTTATACACGTGGTGCAGTCGGCGCATGGTCTGAACTGGAAGCGGAAATAGCTCGGGAACGTGTTAAGCAAAACCGTTCATCCGTACTTAGGATGATAGTTTCAAACAGAGGATGCATACGCATACCTCTGTCCCTATTCATAATATTGTGGTCGGATGAACAGATTCGTAGGCTCTCGAGCTATTTACGGTTCCAGAATCCATGCGCTCGATCCACGATAACCGCATCCTCTGGGGAAATTTGATGCTGCTTCTCCCAAAAATGTTCGGCCACAGCAGACTTATTGTAATCAGCGGTTTTTATAGCTTTGCATGCTCCCCCAGACGATCCTTGAGCCGTCGTTTTGTCTCGCCCACATAACATTCCCCACAATCTGGGCATTTTATCCTGTATACTACTCCACTACTCAGGTCCTTTGCTATTGGGTCTTTTACCTGAGACAACACTGTGTGCAACCTCTGCCTGGGAAGCTGCACACAGCGTGTTTTATAACCCCACAAAACTCTAGAGATGCTCAGTAACGCCCGGATAGTAAGGAATGTATGCGGTAGCCACAGAAACAAACTGTTCCTGACGGTTAGACTCTCTTCTTCTACTAAATCTGTCTATGATCCTCTGGGGGTATCCGCATTTTCTAAAGTCTGCTGTGACTCGTCTAATTTCACATTCTTTGTCCTCAGAGGTGGTGCAGTGTGACCCTGCTCTATCTAGTAGAGCATCATAGTGGTGCTGGCCAGACACCATATTGTCTGGCCAGCACCACTATGGTGTACCAAGGTGTTATGTACAAACAGGTTCACGGTACAGCCATGGGATCTCCTATTAGCGCCATCGTGGCCATGGAGGAGTTAGAGGACAGGGTTTTTAGTGGGTCAGTTTCCCATAAAGAAATGGAAAAGGTATGTTGATGATACCTTTACCGTGATGCAGAAGGGGAGAGAGGATGATGCACTCCATTGGCCTAATAGCTTCTCCCAATTTATACAATTTACCTCAGAGGTAGAAACAGGAAGTACCCTTCCTTTCTTGGATGTACTGGTCTCTAGGGTAGGCCCTAGGCTCAAAACTTCTGTGTTTAAAAAACCTATGTGCAGAGGCCAGTACACCCATTATAGTTCAGCACAAGCTGGGCAGCATAAGAATAGTGTAGTGAAAGCTCTACTAGATAGAGCAGGGTCACACTGCACCACCTCTGAGGACAAAGAATGTGAAATTAGACGAGTCACAGCAGACCTTAGAAAATGCGGATACTCCCAGAGGATCATAGACAGATTTAGCAGAGGAATAGAGTCTAACCGTCAGGAACCATTTGTTCCTGTGGCTACCGCATACATTCCTTACTATCCGGGCGTTACTGAGCATCTCTCTAGAGTTTTGTGGGGTTAAAAAACACGCTGTGTGCAGCTTCCCGGGAGGAGGTTGCACAGTGTTGTCTCAGGTAAAAGACCCAATAGCAAAGGACCTGAGTAGTGGAGTAGTATACAGGATAAAATGCCCGGATTGTGGGGAATGTTATGTGGGCGAGACAAAACGACGGCTCAAGGATCGTCTGGGGGAGCATGCAAAGCTATAAAAACCGCTGATTACAATACGTCTGCTGTGGCCGAACATTTTTGGGAGAAGCAGCATCAAATTTCCCCAGAGGATGCAGTTATCGTGGATCGAGCGCATGGATTCTGGAACCGTAAATAGCTCGAGAGCCTACGAATCTGTTCATCCGACCACAATATTATGAAATGCGTATGCATCCTGTTTGAAACTATCATCCTAAGTACGGATGAACGGTTTTGCTTAACACGTTCCCGAGCTATTTCCGCTTCCAGTTCAGACCATGCGCCGACTGCACCACGTGTATATGTACCGTGAGCCTGTTATATATGGACGTGCTACAGGAAGTTTTGTTACTGCTGAGGAAGGAAGCCGATGCTTCCGAAAGCTCCAGAGACTTTTATTGTTTTTATCGCTTTTTTAACCCGGTTTATTTTAGTGTATTTTATCTCAAGGATTTTATCACAGTTTTAATGTTTTTACATGTATATAATTTAATTTAATATAATAGCAGTTTTTGTAAATATTTATTTTATTTTATTTTAATATGTAAATATTTTAGTTACAGTAAATACTTATTCTTATGGTTGGTGTGTGAGCTGATTTAATGCTAAAATATGAATTTTCCCAACCTCAGAGGTCTTTTTCAGGATTTCGAATCCCGTAGATGACAAGAGGAATTTTTATGGACCCTTTTCAAAATATGGCTGAGTGTCTCAGGCGTGGTTAGCATGGTTTTTTCTCCAGGAAATTCGAGTTTTTCATCCAGCAAACAGAAAATCGACCACAGAAACTGGAAATTTACAGACACCATACACGGAGCAATATTGCCTTGGTTGCCAATGATCCTAAAAACCAAGTGAAACAACAACTTCCTACAATTACTACTGCAGGAAGTACGATTGGAATAATACAAGTTACTATAACTCGCTTCTGGCAGAAGCTTCAAATGATGCTATTTCCGCATTGCATTTTAGTGAGTCATCAGATTTACTCAGTTGAGATGAACTAAAACGCAAATGACGTCACTTCGCGGGGTAGATGATTTTAAGTGAAACGTTACTTTGATTTGTATATATTGATTACGATATAAAAGAGCTTTTGTATTATAAATATTTTATTGATCATTCACAAATTTTCATTTCAGCTGGAAGGCAAGATACACTGGTTTTATTATAACTAAAGTAAGAGATGTACGCTTGAGATTGCAAGTGTACATCTAAATGTCTCTGGAAAACAGCGCCAATTGAGGTTAGCGATCTTGTGGTTGAAATTGAGAGAAAATGCGAGATGAAAAAAGATATTGCTGAAAAATACTTGTATATTGTTGCAGTAATATTACAAATACTTGTATTGTTGCAGTAATATTATTATTTTTATTATTATTATTAGCTATAGGGTGCAAGGAAGCTTGAGGCTTATGCTGCACCAGCCAAAAAAAAAAAAAAAAAAAAATTCCGGAGTTACCATGAAAGAGAGAGAGAGAGAGAGAGAGAGAGAGAGAGAGAAGGAAATCGCGAAGAAAGAGAAGAATGATGATATCCAGCTCAGGACCCTGGGTTTGCCAAAGCCCATACTCACCAGATTTGAGGCCCTGGGGTCGTACATTGCCGCTCTGTTGACTTTATTCGAGTCGTTGAACATGTAGTCGTGGAGTCGCTGACGTACAACTTTCATGTCTCTAAAGTTTTCCTGAGGATCACCCTCGACATTATGGACACAAGAAATCCCCGTGTCACAAGACCTCGAAGAATTCGTGGGGCCCATCAAGCTCTCAGCTGCGCAGCTCAACGGAAGAGCTCACTCTTGTGCATCAGGCAACACAAAGGCAATCTCCAAGGCAGAATGCACTGGTCCCAAAGGAACTAGTTATTGTTGGTGACTCTATTGTCAGGAACACGGGGAATATACTAGGAAAGAAGGATAGGGGAAAAGGACCAGGGTATGTCTGCCAGGGGTAAAAGCTGATGACGATGTAGACCAGATATAATCTTTTCAGGGAACAAAAGGTGATATTGTTATACACGTTCGAACTAATGACTTTAAGATCTGCAGATTTACTCAACAAGTACAGATAAATGTTGAAAAAAAGTCGCGAGTTAGGGTTGAATGTGAAAGTGTCTGCAATTCTGCCCAGGCACAATAGGAGGGAGTATATGATGAGAGCATTGTCGATCAATTCGGCCCTTGACAGATTGTGCAAGGCTCAAGGGGTAGAATTTTTTTCAGCTTGGTCTGTGCTTGCTGACAGGAGAGACTGCTTCTAGAGGGATGGGATACATTTAAATAAAAAGAGTGCAAGAATATTTGCTGATGCCATTGAGGCAGTGTTAGGTGGTCGGAAAACTGCAAGCTTGGGAGTACACAGACTGAAAGGTTAACAGTGGCCGCAGGCAGAGGCAAAAGCGATTGTTGCACTGCTTCTATTAGAATGAGCAGCAGTTCGGAAAGCAAGGCAATGGAGATTTTCAGAACTGCTGGGAGTTATAGTGGAACAAATAAATACATGGGGTGTGTTAGGGTAACTAAGAGTAAGAACAGGTGCATGTATACTTGCAGGAACACCAATGCTAGGAGTATAATTAATAAATTTGATGAGCTTGAACTGCTAGTCAAGACATCAAAGGCAGACATTGTTGGGATATCAGAGACGTGGTGTCACACAGATATAAGCAATGCAGAATTGGAATTTGGGGAGTACAATGTGTACAGAAAGGATAGACAGGACAGGAAGGGATTAGGGGTTATGCTGTTAATTAAGAAATACATAAAATCCAAGGTGCATCCAATTGATGTTGGTGGACAATGCAATGTTGAGTCCGTTTGATGTGACATAAGCACTGGTAAAGGAAAAATTAGAATAGACATATGTTATAGGCCTAATGAATCTGATGTGTATAATGAGCAACTGTGCAGAGAAATAGAGTGGGCCAGTAAATCAGAATGTCTTGTAACAGGGGATTTTCACTTTCCAGATATTGACTGGAACTTGTGGGTTGGTCACTCGCACACTAGCAAGACCTTTGTGGATTCATTGGATAATAGTTTTCTACTGCAACATGTTCGAGAGGCAACCACAAGGAGTAATACTCTTGATCTGATTATCCGCAGTGATTATTCATGCATTAAGAATTTGCAGATAAAGGAACCACTGGGTGACAGTGATCACAATGTACTGATGTGGGAATTACTTAAAGATGTAACTACCACCAATGCTAAAGGGAAGGGCTTTTTCTTTCGTAAAGGTGACTACAGGGATCTCAGACAGTTTTTAAATTATGTACGGTGGGATCAACTGATGATGGTACCAACGTTGAATTCTAAATGGGAAGCCTTCAGGGACTTAATTTTGGAGGCTACTAGGCTTTTCATTCCAACTAAGAAATACTGTTATTATTTCTTAGTTAGGCCTATCCTATATGAATGTCAGATGAACTAATGAGGATTGTGGCAAAGAAGAAAAATGTATGGGATGCATATAAAGTATCAGGTAACACAGAAACCTATGGCAGATATAAACTAGTCTGTAATAAAGTCACAAAGGATTAGGCAGGTGAAGACAGATTAAGAAAAAATCCTTGGCAAAGGATGCAAAGAGTTCTTTATTCATGTAAACTCTAGAAGGAAAGGAATCATATTGGACCACTTAACATAGGTGGGTTGACTACTGATGATCCTGCTCAGGTAGCTTATAAACTGAATGAGTATTTCACATCTTTTTTTTTTTTTTTGAAAAACCCCAAACACGAAAGATATCAAAACCTATAGTACTTAGTACCGTGCATGGGTTGAAGGAGAAGTAAGGGAATAGGGGGATGCCGGAAACTTTGCTCTAGAGACTAAACATGGGTTTCACCACTTCAAGCCTCCAATTAGCAAAGTGGTGGTATTTCACCGGTTGATGAAAGTCATCTACCACCTATAACACTACATTCACACATGAGAATGTATTCAATGATGGGGAGTGCCAGAAGTTTATCAAACTCTAACAGGGAGCTAAATGCCTTTGTAATAACTGAGAGTAAAGTGGAGGAGCATTTGTTGAAATTAAACATAAAAAAGGCACCTGGGGTAGACGGGATCTATCCAGTTATATTAAAGGATACAGCAAAGCAAGTAAACAAACCCTTAACCATAATTATGAGAGCTTCCTTGGACTCGGGGGAGGTCCCCATGGACTGGAAGTGTGCAAATGTATCACCAATTTGCAAAGGGGGTTCAAAAGGTGGAACAAACAACTATAGACCTATTGGTTTGTAACTATAGACCTATAACTTTTGTTCCAGGGAAAATAATGGAATCACTGGTTAAAGAAGCATTGCAGGATCATCTAGACAAGACTGCAGTTATAGTTAAGACACAGCATTGGTTTGATAAAGGGAGGTCTTGTCTGACCAATTTGATTGGATACTATGATGTGGTCACAAAGGAACTGAATGCCAAAAATAATTTTGAGCAAAGGGATGGTTGAGTGGGAGACTACAGAGAGTGGTAATGGACACTGCACTTCATGGACAAATGTTATTAGTGGCGATCCCAAGAGTTTGGTGTTGTGCCCATTGTTGTTTTGTATATTTATCGATTATATTGATGAAGGTATATCAGGTTCAATGTCCAAGTTTGCAGATGATACAAAGGTTGGCAGGGTTGTTAACGACAGTAAAGACAATATGCTACTCCAACTGGATCTAGATAAGTTGGACAAATGGGCTGAGAAGTGGCAACTGAAGTTTAACACTGACAAATGCAAAGTGCTGCATATGGGTAGCAAAAACTGAAGAGAAACGTACCAACTGTGTGGTAGTACACTGAGGGAAGTGAAAAGTGAAAAAGACTTGGGGATAATTGTGTAGTCAAATATGAAGTTTGCTGAGTAGTGCAGACGGGCTGCCAGGGCAGGTCATGGAGTCTTGTCAATGATATATACGAATTTTGCTAGAAGGGACAGGGAGGTGATTATCCAGTTATACAAGGCAATGGTCAGGCCACACCTAGAGTACTGTGTACAGGTCTACAGGCCTCATTTTAGGAAGGATGCAGAGTTGCTATAACGAGTACAAAGAAGGGCAACAAGATTGGTGAGGGGAACAAAGGGGTGCTCTTACCAAGAAAGGCTTAAGTTCTGCAAATTGCAGCACCTGGAGAGTAGGCACCTGCGAGGTGATATGATTGAGGTGTATAAGGCCTTGAATGGGTTGAAAAAGCTGAGTGCTGATGGGATTCTTCCTCTTGCTCAGATAAAAAACCTGAAGGGGCACAGTTTCAAATTGATGAAAGACAGTTGTAGAATACATATGCGGAAATTTGCCTTTAGCCAGTGGATAGCTGATTGGTGGAACAGACTTCCATTTTATGTTGTGGAAGTTGATAGCGTAAATAAATTTAAGGCTGAGCTGGACAGGCATTTGGAACGAATGTAGGGGTGAAATGGGTTTTTTTTTTTTGGCTGATGCTGCATAAGCTTGCTTTCTTGCATCATATGCCTCTACTAATGCTAATATAACAAATACTTGTATTGTTGCAGTAATATGACAAATACTTGTATCATTGCAATCATACTATTCAACATATCTCTACAATCAAATTGGTAATTAGGTATTTGGCTTAGAATTTGCTAACCTCTTCCAAGCAAAGGATGTTTACACGTAAAACATCTTTTGTGTATACAAGGCACAGACGCGGTTTTTTCCTTCAGAAAACATAAGTAGATCTCAAAGACGCTTCATGTGTACATGTATATATATGTAACAGTAACACTTGGAACGTTTATTAACTCCGCCTCATATTGCTGTGAAGGACAGAATCAACTGTAAAAGGGCCAGAAATGTGTTTGATGTAGGTTTATATGAGTAGGGGTCTCAGAAGCTGGAGGAAGCAGGGTTGGGTGCTGTTAAGACTTCTGATTCGGGGGTAAAGGGAGTTTTAGGCGTCGATGTAGTTGTCCTTTTCAGGAACATTGTGATGGGAAAATGCTTCTTTTATTTGAACTCGTTTGACATGGGCGTCTATGGTGTTAAAACATAGTCGAGGCTTTCCTTGAACTTCATTGCACAAATCGTGTTGTCGTATTCATAGACGTCCACAAAGCATTTGGAGTCACGCATTGCCTGCGCTAGGTTTTCCAAATCGAACTTCTCTTGGCGTGATTCTTCCTCAACCTCGTTCTCATCCTCAACAGCCATTTTTAGTATGATAAATTTCGTGACAGCCAACGCAAAAACACAAATCCGCAAATATGGAGCACCCAAATGAAGTCTTAAAATCTGTGTAAATCGGCAGAGTAGAAAATAATGGCTTGTTTGGCTTACTGGTCTCTTAAATCATTGCCTTTCATTCTCATGTGTTTAGGATCCAAGCAAGCTGAATATTTTTTTTTTTTTGTCCCTAGTTCTGCCAGCTTATGTTGTACTTGGTATAAAACCAGATGAGGGGTAGCAAAGTGATTTTATAAATGTTTTAATTATGCTTTGAAAATCAGTATTGATAAAACTTTTGTAACTGGGGCCTTTATGAATTCTAGCAAATTGTATCGCCCAAAATTCTGCCATAAATATACTGCATTCCTTTGACAGTGATTGTGGTACTGTTATATTTGGGAACACCATTGCAGTTCCTACTATAATTTCAGTTTTTGAGCCATTTATGTGCATGTGTTAATACTGATAACGGGATAGAAATGATCTTTCCCCTTTCTGAAACAGTGGGTCAATTGTCCATTACAGTTGACCCACTGTGTCAGAAAGGGAAAAGATCATCCCTACCCCATTATCGGTATCAACACATGCTTCCCACCTTCCCATTTTCTCAGCGTATACCATGGTGTACTCAATCTTTAGCCAGGAAGAAGTGAGTTCTCCCAGGGCCCACAGTGCCTGTTTTTTTCATCAACGTCAACACTGTAGCATACACATTACCAAACATGGTAGATAGTACCCCGTACATGGATTATTTCAGTGTCTTTAGTCACTCCCAGAACATGTGAATAGAAATGCAACTACAAAATTCAATAAAGTCAGTAAATGTACCCAGTTTTGACAAAATTTGTCAAAACTGGGTACAAATTTTGATTATCTTCCCAGAAAACAGCATTCTCCACTTCTGCCACAAATGCACACATCATCCTGAACCAGAGCTGCAACTAGATGAGTAAGTACTATCACTGTTCCATATGCTTAGGTACTTTCTGAACAGTAGCTAGTGTATATTGTGATTTTATATATGTTGGTAGCAGTAGAGGTACATGATAATCGTATGACTGAATATGTAAAATTTTGGACAGTTTATGAGTGGGAGTTTAATAAGGGCCAGCTGCATATTAGCGCTTTGTCATTTGTGTAACATCTTGATAGATCACACTTTTTTTTTTTTTTTAATTTATTTGGGAATAAAAATATATTCTCCCATATACCATTTTTCACCAGTTTTCTCTAAATCAGCATTTCACAAACTTTTTTTGTCACTGAACACTTTTCATCTCACAATATATTTATGGAGCTTATGAAATACAAGTTTAGCAAGCACCAAAGAATTGTTTGCTAATATTTTATTACATACGACGCACTGTGCATCAGGAGCATCTTTATTTCCAACACATGTAAAGCCGAAATTCAAATAGCTGTCATCATACTTTCGTTTTGGTCTTTTATTAGTTGGTTCCTGTTTTTTTTCACTTTGGATTTTTAGGGAAAAGGCTTTGATGTGTGACAATTTTGTGTTCATTTTCATTGACCACAGTTGCAATACTAGAAGTACAGTACTTGCTTCTCATTTTAAAGTTCCTTTTTTTCAATCACAAATCCACGGTCATCTATTTTAATATTTCGAAATGCTGATAATTATCAAAAATTATACAAGGAAGTGAGTTTAGTTATGATATCAGTTTGCTTCTCCCTCTCCTTCAAATTGCACACAAATGGCATATTAGATCACTACATTGCTACTTTTTCGTAGATATAATTATCTCTACGCAAAAGCCCGCCAAAATAGTGTTCCATGGTCTATTTGATTAGTCGATGCCAGTATATTAATAACCGAAAAAAAAAAAAAAAAGTTAAAAATTAGAATGATACAATAGTAGTGTATGCTACGAATATGCAAAATTTATTTAATTAATTTTATTTTTTTAATTATTAATTAGGATTTTTCACAGAACCTGAAATATGCAGTGTAAGTTTTGGATAAATATAGGCACAAAGTCTGCATACCTGTCTCACATAATTCCCTAACTCCATGCTATGCCATATAAAACACAGTTACTTGATGTTCTGTCTTGATAGAGATTTTCTGATAACACTTTCCATTTTTATTACATACTCCATACTGGATGTTTCTTAAAATCAACACATTGTTTAAGAGCTTGTTTTCTAGGAGCCAGATTAATCTATTGCTATTTTTTTCCAGTACCTTGCATAGGCAAATAATATGATAGTTGCATGGATTTGTGACATCTTTTTCATGTTTTGAAAAGGTGAGTACTATAGTATGGTGCCATCTTTAGGGGAAGACATTTTATACACAGATTCTGTTATATAATCTAAGTACAGTATGAAATGATTTTGTATTTATTTTATATTTGTTTTATTATTGAGTAATTTATGTTGCCTGACTGTGCTCAGTTTTATCAGACATAAAAAAATTTTTTGGGGGGGGGGGCCTTGAATTGTAAAAGGAGAGTTAAGGGTCTGTTCCTTTGGAGGAAAATTGTATGCCCATTTGTCTCCTAAAAGACAAAAAATGAAGTGGTGGTTGTATTATGGGGTTATGTAACTCTTCATATTAAAACTGAATAAATCAATAAATAATATCATATTTATTGTTTGGTGATGCAATTGAAATAGCTGTTGGTTCTGAAAGGTTGTTCATCTGTACTGCTTGAACTGGGATGCAAGAATTGACTAATATGGTCACCCCTCCACAAGACCGTCCATCTCTGATCCCATTCTTCCTACATACAGAGTATTTCTGTACCAAAGGGTGTCTCTTAAAGGCATAAATATGTCTGAGTAGTCTTCAGTTGCAATTTCCACATTGTGCTCTTGTATATTACATTTTGAGGTTGCCTGTTTTTAATTTGATTGGTGTGTTTTTATGGAACCAAGATTGGCATATTAACTTCCTTTCTTTGCAACCACGATTTTGCTTGAATGAACATTTTTTCTTGCTTGAAGAGATATCTATTTTACTTCTGTTAAACAGCATTATAATAATATAACTTAGGCATAAGATATTTGTTGGTTGGCTGAAATACTTTCTTGGCAAGTTATATTGTTCTTGGCTTTAAATTTTTTGTATTGCTTTTGTCTTTTTCCATAATTCCTGTGTTCTAGAGCATACTGAATAATCCTGTTTGTAATTTGTACACTAGGGCACTGGTGTTGTACTGCCTACTGAATTAAGAATGGAAACATTTTTACAACGTTCTGTTGAATAAATTACTTGATATGGTGGGATTGGATTTCAGTTTGTCTCTATTCTGTCTCTTTGCAGCACTACTATATGTGCTTTCTTTTCTTCTGTTGATTTGAGTCATTTATAATGGCCATGCCATATCAGTCATATCTGAATGAGATAAAATTAGGCTTAGGTGAAGATAAAGTGTCACAATCTATTCTTGCTCCTTTTGGTCTTGGGAGAGTAACTTTCTTCTCCTATATTTCCAGCCTTGCCACAGACAGGCAGGAGCAGTGCTTCTAGGTGGCCAAACAGTTAATAAAGTTAGTTTGGTTGGTATTAAATAACCTAAGAGAAGGCAAGCTTCCTTTCTGGGTCCTAACTTGTAAGTTTACCAAGTGTCCAACTACTTAAATGAACTGAAAGGATAAGTACAATAGAACTAAAATAGAAATTTAATCACTGGTCAAGAGCTCTATCTAAATTACACAGAAAATGCTTGGCCACAAATATGCCTATTAAAATGATTAAAAGTATTGATTGATTTATTGTAAACGCCACTGACCTGGTGGTCATGCTGCAGTATAAACAAGAACTTTTTTTTTTATAGATCAAAGTTAGCTTTGTGGGCAAGATGTCCACAAAGTGCATAAGGAATTTGTGATCACCCTGTATACTGGAGATTTTTAATTGTGTAAAGTGCAATAAATACTGTATACACAAAAAGCTTGAATATAAAATTTCTGAACTATTAATCTCATTTCACACCTTCCTAAACGAATGCAGTGTTTCATTGAACAAATATTGGTTGACTGTGTATGACTGTGTATGATTGTTGTGTATTAACCTAAAAGTAATTAGGTGACCAAGATAAAAGTAGAATTATTTATTCATTCTTGAGATTTCCTTAATAAACTGTATGTAATAAAGACAACAAAAGATTTCTAGATTATAATATTTTTGATTGTTGGCCATAATCTGAAGAGGGTCTTATTAAAAACTTTGTACATAAAATGATTATATATAGGAAACACAAATTATGATAATGAAATAAGTTAATACTCATTTGTAAAGTTGTATACAATTTAACAGTATTAAAACAAACTAAAAAAAAATAAACATCTATATAACAAATAAAAATAATGTATTCAGCTCTAATCATTGAACATCAGTTCCACAAGTTTCACAAAAATAATCATTTAGTTTTCAACAAGAATGGAAGAAACATTGGAAATGGAAGATTCATGGAGAAACATGTAAATAACTACATTAATTAAAATTATATAGAAAATTTAAACACTTTTTTGTTATTGTTTCCCCATTTACTTTTAGAAAGTTAAAAAAAAGTAATCACAGCAGAACACCGATTATCCGAAGTCCATTAACTGGAATGAAAGTATTTTTCCATGAAAGTGTGCGATACAGTATTTTTTTTTAAATATGCACTTAAATTCTAGAATCTTTCTGACTACATTTTTCATGTTCTTTTTCAACTGTTTCTTGCCAACTATATGATTTATAAAATGCTTCATAGGATTAGCCAGTGATATATTATCGGTGCTCAATTTGTCTTTTTTAATTTATTACTTTTGATGAATTCAAGGTTTTATGAAATGGCACATTCTCTATATATTAAAGTCTTTTCTCTTTCTCTCACACACACACACATTCACAAACATTAGTAGTGTGTATAATAACACTATGCCACCCGCAGAAACCAGCCTATTATGGTGCTATCAAGCACTGAAATGGATATCTGGGAGAGATGATGCCACATTACTAATAAACAGAATTATACTTTTCCCTTTTATTTGGTGGCATCCTCACAATTTGTGAGATTAATGCCTGCATTAGACCTTGTGCTTTTTTTTTTTTTTGCCTGTTCTATAAAACATGGGAATAAATCTTATTATACATGTATTTAAAATTTACAGGCCAGCTTTGTAGCTCAAAATTTGGATATACTGCCTTTATTAATAATCACATAGTCAAAAACAACAAAGTTGCCCCACCAGAGGAGAAGTGAAACTTTGGTTGTATACAAAAAATCAATGAAATGTGCGGATGGACATGGCAGTTTTCTAGGAATAGTACGCAAAACACTTTATATGTAATTAAAAAAACATAAGAGCTGGCAAGAAAGGTAAAGTACTATTCATATTAGACAATGCTCCATCTCATTAGAGTAAAATATTTTAAATGAAGTAGATAAAAATTTCTGCATAATATTTTACTTTATATTAATATATTTTATTAGCATCACAAAAGAAACAAAGAGTGATTGAGAAAGAGATGGCCATATTGAGTGGAACTTTTACAATGTTTATTTCTTACTGAAGCAGATGAGATGTGCACTTTCTGCCTAAACACATTTAAATTTGCTGGATGCTTCCTACATGTGTGTAAATGAATGGTCTGCTGTTGCAAGTTTTATACTTAGCCAAGCCTGATGACCTGAAGTTACAATAAACAAAACTTATAGAAACCTACCTGGTTTCTAAACCACCTCAACAAAAATTACAGAAATTCTTGGAACGGCGGTTGGATGATATGGACAATGTGGGCAGTTCAAAATACAGTACAATAAATGTGTACTTAAATATGTACATTTTAAAACATTTTTCATTGTTCGTTTATCTAGGAAGGCCATGACATTCATTATTCCGGATAATTGATGCTCAACTGTATATGAACTATAATAAATATTGATTCTTAAATATTTGGAATGACTAAATTGTACTTTTATTTAGTGTATATAAATACCAGAACGACTGCAATTAAACTCTCCAAGTTGACAACACAGCCCCATAAAAAGCTTTTAATTCACTTTTAAAAGCAATTGCAATTTTACTATTATATACTAACATATAGACTATATAACAAAGTTCAAACTATGTTCTCTTGAATCTCATTTTAACAACACAGGAATATACTTTGATTTCTAAACTTCAATTTGTTTTTTTATTTACCACAATGTCTTAAAGAAGATGCATAACATAAACCATAACCTCAGTTAAGGACAAGGAATGCAATTCAGTTGTCAATATCATATATAATGGCATAAACCATTTTTAATAAAAGTGTGCACGAATAATCTCTACCAAATAGTGAATAAGGTTTAGATTGATGCTTCTCACTTCACACTCTAGTTTTGGGATGAACTGACATACGTTTCAGTTTCCATATCTCATAGCCACTATTAGTGTTGATAAGCATTACTATTGCTTAAAAATTCCTCTAAGAAGCAATCCTATTTGAAAAACTCCTATATTTAAATAGTATTTTTATTTTCAAATGATAAGTATTTAAAAAACATTAGTTGAATAATGACACTTTTGCCATTAATCACAAGAAATGAACTCAGTGGTTTAAATTTATGAACACTTTATGAAATTCATGAAAATTTATTTCATGAGTCTATGAAATAAATTTTCATGAATTTCATAAAAATACACAGACTTATTTCTGAAGGGTATATCTGGTTTTGGTGATTTGAAAAAGAATACTAATGGTTTAACAATATTATATAAAGTATTTTTATTATCTAAGATTTTGCTGCCATGTTTATCAAAGGGATTTTTTTTTTTATAATTGTATTAAGTAACCTTATAGTCATCTCAAAATGTTAAAATAATGGAAGGAACTACAATTACTGTACTCATTAAAATAAGACATTTTAAATTATTTTAAATTAAAAAAATATTCATTTTAATGTTTTTTTTCAATTTTAACACCATAAAGTGCACATTCTAGTCTTTATTTAAAAAAAAATAAATAAATAAAACTGAATTGTTTACATTGCACGATTCAACCACAGCAGTGCACTTGCTTGTTTGATTTTTAAAATGCCCACATAATGGCTAATTAAGAAATCTGCTATGACAGCTATTTTAGTGATAATATCTTCTCAAGAGAGAAAGCAAGGGCTGAAAAACCCAGAATATCTGAGAGAGAAAAACAACAGTTTAAAAGAACAGATATATGAGATACTTTATAACATGACATCAAAGTGTCAAAATTCTTTTATCTAATACACATAAATTGAGAAATGGCAAAAAATGATAGCATCCAATAGAATATTATCATTTTGTAAACACACGCATTGCAAAATTCCACAATCCATGACTTCCTACTAAAAGCCTTTTGAATTATATACCACAATTTTGTCATTTCCCAAAATTAAAAGGGAAAAAAAAATTTTTTTCCACGGGAAGTTTTTCTAGTTGAGTGGTCAAGTGAGAGAGAGTGCATTAATGTACACATTTAAATGGAACATGGTACAAGCCTGTGCAACTGCAAAATATAATTAATAACTGTTTTTATTACAAAAAAAAAAAAAAAAAAATTACTGTACTAGGGCTAGTGGTTGTACCCGAGAATAAACAAAGACACATTTAATAGCATAAATAAATGAATATTCATCAAACTGTTCATTAACTTCAATTTAATAAAACCTTTAAAACTGACAAAAGTTTTTACTGTTTTGTACTGTTTTTAAATGATTTTTTCAATATTTCAAAATAATGTTAAATTTCTGATTGTCAGATTTTAAAGGGGTTAAAGAGAATATCATTATTCATGCAACCCCAGGGGCTCACATCTGGTGAGTATGGGCTTGGTACACCCAGGGTCCTGAGTTGGATATCATCATTCTTCTCTATCTTGATGATTCCTTTCTGCTTCTCTCTCTCAGGGTAACTTGGAAATTTTTTATTTGTCTGGTGCAGCATAAGCCTCAGGCTTCCTTGAACTATACTGCTAATAATAATAATAATAATGTGGGGACTAATGATATTAAGCATACACAATCTGACAGATTTGTTACTCAAATATAGGACCACGCTGAAAAAATGCATGCTGCATATTACGTCAGAATGTCTATGTGTCTGCAATTCTGCCCAGGCATGATAAGGAGGGATTATATGCTGAAAGCCTTGTTGATTAACTCAAGGCTTGAAGGGCTCTGCAAGGCTTTTGGGGGGAAATTTTTATCAGCTCAAGTGCAAGAGTTTTTGCCAGTATCATTGAGGATACCTTAAAGGTTCAGGGGAAACTGCTAATTTGGGGGGGGGGGTCAAGAGTAATATAGATACACATTTATCTAATAATATTGGTCAAAGCAAAGCTTATATATACACCTCAAGAGTTCTTGTTTGTCTAAAGCAGTTTGGGTAGTATAATATTTATAAGTATTAAGAACTGATTAAATTATCAATTCATGGGGAAAAGGTGAGTTAACTAATATGTTATAATATGCTTGCATTTGAAGACTTGTAATATATTTTAAATTGAAGGGCAGTTGCAGATCTGGTCAGAGTAAGATTAAGAAAATTCAATAAATTTTGATATTTTTCCTTGAAAGTGAATTTCAATCTAGTGTGTATGTTGCTAAATGCATTCATACTGCCTAATAGTGCATGATATATTATCCAAATTTCTTTAATAATATGTAATTTGTGGGATGAAAGGATTCAGGTAGATTTGTTCTTTTTTTTTTTTTTTTTGGACATAAATTGTGATAAAAGTCCACTTAAATTTAGACCCATGAGCAATCCACAAATTTGAAAACTATGTTCAAAGGCAATAAAGTTAGTATGAAAAACAATGTTATCTGGAAATTTAGTTCTTGCATTAAAAGTTGGGATCTTTTCTCAGAAGTGACCAAAGAATGTTTAACATTGTAACTTTGCCATTTTTGTATAGAGAGAGGTAGCATCTAGTGAAAATATTCTATCATCTGTTGTCAGATTACTGTTTTTAATACTGTTAAACAATTGATTACAGTTCTTAATCAGATATTTATGAGAAACTAAGTGGTAACAATGTCTTATTGGTATCACACTCTGTATTCTGAAGTCTGCAATGATAGGATGCCTATTTACTGTTTTACACTGAGGGGGATGTATGATTCCCTGGACATTAAAACTGATAATGCCATAGGAATATTTAATTGTGTATTTTTTTTTTTTTTTAGCATCATTTTACAAAAAAAAAAAAAAAAAAGTGTGGTAAGTCATTTCTATTATTAAAACCATCTCATTTTAAGGTACACTGGAGAACACTCTCCTTTTATTAAATACTTCTAATCTAATTACTCATGCCTTTGACTTGTGCAAATGCTAACACCTTTTAAAATTTTAAAATGAGATTCTGGGTGTCTCTCTCTATTAATGGAATAAGGAAGTTATTATATAAGGAAGATGGATAATGAGGGATAATGAGGTCGCTATATTGTTGTATAAGGCAATGGTTAGGCCACACCTTTATACTGATACAGGTCTGGAAGACTCATTTTAGGAAAAATATGGATCTGTTGGGATGGGTACAAGCGATGGGTATTTTTGCAGATGCAGTATAAACGTGCTTTCTTGCATAATTGCAAAATTTGTCATTACTAATACTAATTTGGTTTTATTACAGTGGCAAAAGATGAGACAATTTATGAAAAAACTTAATAAATAGCTATGTTAGTATTACTTTGAAATTCTTCGTACAAAAGCAGTATATTTAATTTTTAAAAACATGTTTATTTAGAAATATCATTCCACAATTTGTCCAAGTTAACATTATTGCTAATATATCTGGCCACAGCCAGATATATTAGCAGTTTAATATATCTGGGTGAATTATAAGGCTGGTACTGAAGAATAGATTCAATGTTAAAAATGAAGCCTTAAGGAGGTTAAAAAAAACTTAGATATAAAGTTCATCAACAACTCCATAATTTGGACTGTGTTACAGTCAGAAAACTATCCAAATGAGAAGTGAAGTGCAAAATTGCATAAAGTGTAAAGTGTGTTTAGGGTCAAGCGGCACCAGGGGTTTCCCCCATCTCCGCGTAGTTTACATTGTGGGTGAACCAGTTGACTGGAAAAGCCAGAGATTCAAAAGTGTATCCGTACTAATAAAACACATGGTTCAATACATGAGAGATAAAGGGGGTCATATGGTTACAGATGACTTATACAACGCCAGTTCACTCCGGAAGCTACATATTGTTAAGCTTTCATCACCACAACTAGTACTCGCTGGAGAATGGATTAATAGTTTACCTCCAATTTTACTGCATAGAAAACAAATGGCAATTGATGTCAAGTTTTCACTGCATCAAAAGGTCAACAAAGACATGATTATGCTATTACTACCTTATCACCTTGTGTAAGAATGCTGACAAAGAAGATATTGTTGTCATTTTGGATAAGAATGAATATTTAAATGAACTCCATGATGTTATTTCTGATAGTTCAACTTAGCCAAAAACCTCTGGATTTTTTCAGAATCTCATCAATAGATATTATAAATTAACTATCTACCAGAAGAATGATTATATTTCTACATCCTTATTAAAAGATATGAAAGACAGAACCTCCAATATTCCAACTCTGTTTGTTTAAATAAAACCTCAGAAAAAGATGAAACCCTGTTAGACACTGTTTCCTATAGAAATTTGGCACTGTCCCCCTCAACTTCTTATATGTATACTCTAACATACACTATTAAAAACTGAAATCTGGCAACAAATGAGATTATTTCACTGGATGTTATCACTTAATGTTCAAGTACATTTTATGATAGATCAGTGGTGAGCGAGCAACCAATTTGGAAGTTAAAAACTGTTTGCGGGCTACACATAAATGATATCTATATTTCTGGTTCATTTATCACTAATAATCAAGCTACGCATGTGTCTGTATCAAGGCAGTCACTATAATTATTTTATATAAAATTATGAAAAGCTTACATTTACATTGCCATTCTGCTGTTGTTGTCCAGAAACTAAACCAAAAGGACCACATACCATGATAGTGTTATCTTTATGAGAGATGAAACTTTTGTCTGATCATTACTTTCATATTAAAAGTATTAGTTGTATTTTCAGTAATACAATGTAAAACTGTTTAATAATCTTTTATAAGAATAAAATAATTATTCATCAACTTTAATTTTTTTTGTTCCTTCATCCTGTGAAATTAAGTCACAGTCAGCATTATGAAGCCAGGTGGGAATTTTGTTCATTTAGCCTCATAATTGCATTCATTTATGCTAACTATATTGCCTTTAAAATCAGAGTTTTCAGACAAATTTATGGATTGCCCATGGATCTAAATTTAAGTGGAATTATATCTAATGAAAATAAAACAAAACTACATAAATCTTTTCAGTCTGCAAATCAGATATTATAGCAGTAGTAGTGGCACATGATATAAGATAGCACACTTATATAGCACCACCCCAAAAAAAAACTACACACTTCACCCATCCATACCATTCAAGAATCTGTCTAGTTCTTCCTTGAATTTATTCAAACCATCCGCTTTCACACAACAGATGGAAGCCTGTTTCAACAATCAACTACCTGCTGGCTAAAAGCAAACTTCTACACGTGTCCTGCAACGATCTTTCCTTAACTTGAATTTGTGTTCCCTTGTGTGTAGTCTCAGCAAGAGGTAGAATGCCATCAACATTTAGCTTACTCAATCCAAATAGGAGCCTAGGATCCAGATGCTGAAATTTTCAGAACTGAAGCCTTAAATTATAGAAGATATGTGGAAATATACTATGTATTACCGAGCCACAAACAATAATGGCCATTATGAGTGCATTTAATGTATTTACGGCCATTATGAGTGCCCTTAATGTACACACCAAATTAAAATTCAGTTTTGAGGAAGAATCTCAGAACCCTCTCTGTCATAAAAACTACAATAAACAAACCATCACACACCATACATAACAAAATCTTTAATAAAAATGAAAAACTAGATACAGGATGAAAATAGAATAAAACTGTAAATTTAATAAAAAGCACACTGATAAAATTAAACATATAAAATATTTTATCAGTTTTTAACTTTGTAATTTTATCACTTTTAATTTTACCAGTGTATCTTATTGTATATTAAATATAAAATAAAATACACCAAATAAATCCTATCTCTGCTGTACTTAATTTCCTCCCCCCCCCATTTTATTAGATTTTTTTCATATATATATATTTATATATATATATGAGTTGGTATACTCATTGCAGTTATTATGAGTTATTTTCCCAACCTCCAAAGCCTATTTCAAGAATCTCAAAACTCATTAAATTTTCTGAATCTTACTCTGACCACATCTATGCAACTGTCCTTCAATTTAAAATATATCGCCAGCCTACAAATATGAGACTGCTAGGATAGTACCATGAGCTGTCCTGGCAATCTAAGCAATGTAGACAGGCTGCCAAAACAGCTCATGAGGATTTTGTCTATGATATACAGGAACTTTGCTAGCAGAGATAAAGAACTAAATGCACTAAGTACTCATCTTGAGTACTGCATTTAGGTCTGGAGGCCTCATTTTAGGAAGGATGTAGATTTGTTAGAATTGGCACAGAGAAGGGCAACAAAATTGGTGAAAGGAAACAAAACATAGTCTTACTAAGACAGGCCTCAATTCTACAAACTGGGGACGAGGTACCTACTCTCCAGTTTGCAGAATTGAATGGACTGAGCAAGCTTAATGCTGATGCCTTTCTTCCTATTGCTCACAAGGTGGCTTAAATTCAAATTGTGGAAGGATGCTTGCAGGACAAGATGTGTAGGCTTGGCTTCAGCTGGCAGATAGTTGATACAGTCAGTCCTCGTATAACATGTGTTTACAGTACACGAATTCGATCATACACGATTTATAAATAGGGGAACGATATTGTACATAACACGAACTGGCAGTCCAATGTGGAATCACCCCAACTGGACGCAACACAACAGGAACGAAGAGAAGATTCTGAAATGTATTTTTGTTATTTTATATCAGTGAAGGGGAAACACATTTTACCATAATAACGTAAAAATCGACACAATTGCAGCTATCGGTATTATCGCAAATGCAATTAGATCAAGTTTGCTACCAGTTTATAACAGATGCTTTAGTAAAATGTGAGCTAGTGAGGTGTTAATAGTATGTCTCTGCCTTTACAGTGCTGTTTATTCAGTTGCTACACTTGTGCAGCTTTGTTTATGTGTATCAAGCGTGCCTCCTCATTTTGTAATTGTGCTTTATTCCCTAAAAATACTTAAAAGTTGTGAAAAGGAAGGATCCTGGTGAAGACACTACAGATTTAGAGAGAAAAAGAAAAGCAATATCGGTAGACAGAGGTGGACTGGGTCAAAAATTCTTAACGGGGAAAATTTGTAGCGGCCTCATACTATCCCCAGCCTTCATCGTCTTCTGGCTTCCGGCCCACCGGGGTTTCCGCGGTAAGGCTTATGGCTAGTCTGCCTCTGTCCATAGAGAAAAAAAAATATGAAATTCTGAAATGCTTTCAGCAAAATGAAAGAACATGTGATATTGCACGTGCTATAGGCCTAAATGATAAATGAGGCAACGCCGAGAATTAGAAAGAGAGAATGCAGAGAAAATAAAAACAACTTTTATAGCAGGAACAACTCAAAATGTAATAAAATCCATTAGATCAAGACACAAAGAATTGGAAGAGATGGAATGGCTGTCGTGTTTGGATAGAAAATCACACAAAGAACAAGTTTGCTTACAATAGAAGCAAAAGCACTAGCAATATTTTATTACGTAATAGTTGTAATAAAATACGTGAGTAGTTTATTACAGTTATTTATTGTGTTTGGTAATGTTTTGGTTACAAATGTGTGTTCAATCTTGGGTGGTCGGCACCTAATCCTATTTTTCCCATAGGGTCTATTATTTACATTGCACAAGGGTTTCTAGGAAGACCACTATTGTGCTATACGAGGACTGACTGTACTTCCATCTGGTGTTGTGGAAGTGGGCAGTTTGAATAAATTCAAGGAAGAACTAGTCTAATTATTGGAGGGAATAGGCAAGTGATGTGTAGTTGTATGCTTATGTGTTTTTTTTTGCTAATGCTTTATAAACTTGCTTTCTTGCATCATACTATTAATACATCTACTAATAATGATGATAATAAAATACAGGTTTGCTATAACATTATAATAGTTACCTTCCCCTTTCCATAAATTTTCAATATTATTCTTAAATGCTTAGTAATATTGTACTACCCAAACTGCTTTAGAAAACAAAATCAAAATTTTTAATCGGTAGATTACTCAACAGAAATTACCATGAAAAGTTAAACTTGTATACAGAGGAACAAGAACAGGTTTAATTCCACTAAAAATCAATCCGAAAAAATTCAAGACAAAAACCTTTATTTGCATTTCTTATACAGAACAATAGTACAAATCCCTAGTTTAAATATACCGAAATACAGAATATAAGGTAGTAGCAAAACAGATCTGTAAGTTGAAATTATTTTAAAATCTTGATTTTTTGATTTTTTTAAATTTTGATTTTGAAAAAAAAAAAAAAAAAAAAAAAAAAAAAAAAAAGCCATTTTTTTTTTTCCCTTCAGAAAAATAACCTAGTTTATAGCATTTCAGGCAAAGCCTGCATTCTTCCCAAGGTTCCACTAGTTTAATAAATTAATATGTCAATCAGTATCTTTTAATCGTCTTGGATTTCTGAGTTGGCACATTATGCCATCACTCAAAATCACATATTTGTCTTTGATGAGGTTAAAGTAATAGATATTCAACATACTATATAAAATTGTTAACCTCTGAATCGAAAACTCGCAAGTCCACCTGATGCATCAATGTCATGAAGCCAGAGAGCATTACAACTAGAGGAAAGTGCATGGCAGTAAAGCAAACTTACTATTAATATTTTAAATATTAATTTAAATGACATACTGCCAATGAAAAACATACATATAATTAGGTTTAAATTAATCATGAATTTTTCCTAATTGTGCAATAATTAACTGGCATTTCTGAAATATTTTTGCAGAGAGTTCAAAGAACTCATTTTCAAAAAAAAAAAAAAAAAAAACCCCAGCTATTAGAAGTTTCAGCTGCGTGGATGGAGTAGATGAAACACAAATTGCTGAAATATGTCAATGATACAGAATAATTTTGCTAGCATGGAGGTGATTATCCCATTGTCTAAGGCCACATCTTGAGTACTGCATACAAGTCTGGTAGCCTCATTTTAGGAAGGATATAGAGCTGCTGAAAAGGGTACAGAGAAGGAAATAAGATTGGTGATGGGAACAAAGGGGATGCTCTTACCAAGAAAGCCTTCAAGTCTGCAAATTGCAGCATCTGGAGACTAGGCACCTGAGAAATAATCTGATTGAGGTTTTTAAGGCTTTGAATGGACTGAGCAAGCACAATGCTGATAGTATTCTTCCTCTTGCTCAGACTACACACACAAGGGGGCATAAATTCAAACTGAGGAAGGATGATTGTAGAATGGATGTGTAGAAGTTTACCTTCGGCCAGTGGGTGGTTTATTGCTGGAACAAACTTCCATCTGTTCTTGCAGAAGTTGCTATCTTAAATAAATTCAAGGAAGAACTAGACAAATCCTTAGATATTTTGGATGGGTGAAGTGTGTAGTTTCTTTTTTTTTTTTGGCTGATGCTGTATAAGCTTGCTTTCTTGCATCATTTGCCAGTACTAGTGCTAATACTGTCCCGGTCAAATCTATCGCCTCCACATGACTGATTCCAGGTTAAATTATATGGTTTGATTTTTGACAATAATTTTACTATAATGCTGGGACAATCAAGTCAAAATATAAAGAAATTAATATTTTAAAGCACTTATGTACAAAGTTTTAATTTTTTATAAAACTTCAAAATTTTACGAAGCAACTCACTCCACAGAACCAACCCCTATCAAAAACTGATTACTGGGTGACCGCACACATTCGGCAACTCACTGGTTAAGTGGATAATAAAGTAATATGGTCATGAAACTAACTTTGAGATTTAAATTCAACAAATTGTTTTTCAGTAAACTGACACATGACTCACCCATACATGGCTATTTCAAATGCAAGGTATGTGCTATTTTTATTTTGTTTTTTTGTTTTATTCTTATGGCCTTTATGGGCATATTGAGGAACACAGTCATTTCATTTATTCCCCTGTCTCTTTTATACTAGCACAGCAGCAGTTAGGTATTTACCTTGCATTCTTTCAACATGAAAGAGATGAAGGTCACTACTGATAAAACAGTCACAAATTTGTAACTTTACATTTAGATAAATCAGATGTTTCAAAATTCTTTGCTTCCTTATTCTGTGGCAAGTAGTATAAAAATTAAAACAGATCAGTATACTATTGCTTGTTACTCTGATGTCCATAATGAAACAACCAGAAATGCTAGGAATCACAGTATTCTAGAATGCAAGTTGACCACTTAGTCATCCTATTCGACTGTTCAATTAGAGTGTGGGGCCAAATAACTAGTTACTCTTTAGAACAGGGTTAAAAATGTGATAGTCATAAAGAAATATATTTTGTTGTTTCTTTATGACCTGAGTAACAGCATGTTACAGATCTGTGTAAATTTTTATGTTATTCATTACAAAAGAAGGAAACAAAGTTCTATATGATTTATTTATCTAAATGTAATATTTATTTAATTACAGTTTTCTAAATTATGTTCTCACAATATGGTATAGTGTGTTTGTTTTGTAAATTATCCTTTCCAACCAAAATTGCAATTTACAAATGAAACAGTCATATAAATTTAAATCGAGAGCTGTGAATAAGAAGCATCTTTATTTTGTTTGTTAAATGGCTGAATAAGAACCTTAAAAGTAATCTGTGTAGTCCACACTCTAGCTGGAAAAGCTAGAATGTACCTCTCATTTGCACAACAGAAATCACTATCTGCCTTATTTTATGAGTTTCATAAGCAGCAACTTAAATGTAAAACAGTTATATTCAAAAAGCTGCAAAAGTTTTCTTAAAAAAAAAAAAAAAAAAAAAAACTAAATTCCATACCAAAATAAAGTGCATTGTTTTCCTTAGCAATTAAAACTACTCACAGACCACCACCAGATCAACCTGCAACAAACCTTTCTTTTATCAGGATTAACAATCCACATTCTACAGCTAGGAGATTCCACATACTCACACCTGACCTCTAAAAACAATAATTAGCTTTTTTTAATGGAATAACCTTAACCTCTAACTATTTTTCTGCACAAATATAGCACAACTAAGCTTTCAACAAAGCCATAAAGCTAAATTTTCAGTATTTCTGCACACTTTCTTAAAAAATAATTCCCATCCTCACAAACTTATTTAACAATACTGGTTCTATGTACAAAGTGGCATCCCTTAAATATTTTACCCATATTCAAATGCAATTAATCACATTAATAATCTCCCACTTACTGATTCTGTACACTTCCTATCATGCACACTTTTAATTTCATACACAATTTCTTTGTTTGTCTGTACTGACATCTACATCTTTCTTCTAAACCTGTTAGAAGATACACAGTAATCAACTAGCATCAATCAACAGTTCAATTCCAAACTAGCTATTCTTCCCCTTTTCATTTAGTTCACTTTCATTCTTGGGAGACCTTTCTTCACAATCTAAAATTTGCAACTTAGACATATTCAAAGAAATATGTGTTAACATGTTTCTTATTTCTTTCCAAGCCTCTTAACTTGTCCATACTACTAGCATACTATACATAAAACAGATGGGTATCAGTAGCCAGTTTTACACAACCTTAAAATTTCCACAGTGAAAATTAACTTTAAATAACAATCATTAAATCACATATTATTCATGTTCACATGCTAAAGCAAAACTTTATCTTTTCTTCAGGTTTAACATTCAAAAACGTTTCTATAAATTTTTAAACAAAGGCTTGATATTATATAACACTCATCTATAAAAGAAAGCTGCTACTAGCTCTAAAGTTTTTTCTAATCACACACAAAAATATTCTTTTTTCTAAGAATTTAATATTAATCCCAGTGGAATATCAATATGCAAAATAATACCAGTTATTTTACCAATTCCTGACATCATGAAACTAATTTAAGATATGTGTGCAGGTATTTAAGGCATTTGGAAAATAAATTAACTAATATTGTTACAGTTAGATGACAATCTTCTCTAAAAAATACTTCACAAACTTACAAAAATGCTATCCCACACATTATTAATTTATTATTTATGACATTAGCAACTTTTCTAAATATTATTACAAAAGAATGATTAAAATAAACAGCAAACAACTATATTTTAAGAAAAGTAAAAATATAATAAAATGAAATTAAGAAAATTTATTTTCTTTAAGGTTTATCAAAGGGGTAGGCATTATATGTGTGTTTTGGCTTTATTAATTTGTTTTAAGCTCTACAATATTTAACAATTTCTTTTTACCCAAAGATATTTACTAATGTTCTTCTTCTGGTTTTAATTCTTTGATTTGCTTTATAAGATAAGCTTTCTCATCATTAAACTGCTCATCATCAGAACGATCGGTATGAAAATTTGAGAGGAAATCTATTAATCGATCCCTGTTTCTCAAAAGTATATCTAAGACAGGCTTTGGCTTATTTGGATTAGCTACAAACACCTATTAAAAATATATATATATACTGTAACACAGTAATAAAATCATGATTTTTTTTATATATATGTATAACTGGATAGATCTGTTTATAATATGGGTATTAAAAGTTGTCCACTTTTAATACCCATACAACTTTAAGACTAGTTATAAGCAAACCATGTTATAAGTGGACTAAAATAAAATTACCTAATTTTTTTGAAGTGAAACTTCTTTAGGTGCACTCCAGGCAGTTTTCAGATGGGAGTAACTTGCATTCGTGGACTGACAAAAACCGCAAGGAAAATTCAACAGCTGCCTTAAGTAAACGCACTACAGGCACACTCTGAACAGCCAACTATCATATTAAGATAAATGCCCCAGTTTTCATGCGATCACCGAAGTTAAACAACATTAGGCATGATTAGTAATTGGGAGGGTGACCACCTGAGAATAACCAGTATAATTACCTTGAACGGTATTTTGTTATGGAGTGTCCATAGTAAAGGGATTTGGTCATACCGTGAACCAATCGTAAAGCAGGGGTCCACTACAGTGAGCATTGTAAGGCATATATAGCACAGATGCAATGTGGCCTTGGATTGACAAAAATCGCCAAGAAAATGCAACACGAAATGATTCATTCCCCCCTGCCATTATACCACTCCGTACCAGGCATGACCCAATCAGCACCCCTACTGATTGAGTCATGCTATTTCTTTCGGCATTCTCCACTGTATTTAATAAAAAATTGAGATTTATAATTCAACATGTTGAATAGTGAGCAGTATAAGGCATATAGAGCACGTATACATGCAATGTGACCACCAAAACCATGTCCATTGAGTAAAAAGGAGAGATCTATGCTATTTCAACAGCGAAACAAATGTGTGTGATGGAGTTGAAGAAATAAGCTAGAAACGGTCCGTCCACATCTTCAGAGCCTTACATCTCCCCAGAAATGTTAGAAGTGAATTTGGAAGGAGTCACAGAAGTTGATACTGCAAATGAAAACAATGAAGTCAAAACTGACTGCCAGAAGTACTCCATCAAATCGTTCAACACGTAGCAGGGATAAGCAACAGGATTTTAAGAAACACTGAAACATCCATTCACAGTTTAAACATACATTGATGGATAATGATTTCAGTTCAGTCTGTTCTGGGTGTGATCAGATGCAGCAGCTTGAGATCACACTCTTCTTCTTCAAACAGCATTTCCAAATGATCTAAGTCAAATGTCAGCCTGCAACAGCTGTCAGGGCTCTCAAGAACAAAGTGATTCTGGCTCAATCGAAGTTAAATCGTTTTACATATCATCTGAGCCACAGAAATTGCCAAAACTAAATTTGGTAACGGAACATCTCCGAGGTTCCGATTCATGCAGATTTGTCGCCTGCGGCATTCATATGGTCAATACAGAATCCTCAGTCAAGTGATAAATGTTTGCCTAAAGAAGTTTCACTTAATTTCCACTGTGCGCGCTCGGCACACACATTTTTTTTTTATGAGTAAACAATAATTAAAGGATATGAACTATTAAGGGTGCATAATCCCTTAAAATTTTATTGATTCTACTGCTACACATTCCTGCAATATTTACAACAGCTGTTCAATAAAGAATGATCATAATTTTTCATGAACAAACATATTGCTCGCTATTTATCGTTGAACTGCAGAATTTAGGAACACGCCAAGCTGCATCGCATAGCAACTGCACAGTTGACTTCTGCGCACAGTGTGACCTTGGTGATCAGTCACGTTCATGCCTGTTCAGTTTTGTCTACACAATGAATGTGATATGCGAGGAACAGTATACTGCTCTTAAATTTTGTTTCTGTTTAAAGAAAACATCAGCTGATGTATATGAAATGTTAAAAGTGGCTTATGGTGAATCTACGCTTCCACATAGCATGGTTCACGGGTGGTTTAGAATGTTTAAAGATGTGCAGGATTCAATCACAAAAATCAGCAGCCCTGCAGCTCCAACCATGTCACCACAGAAACCATAAACACGCTTCTGTAATCATGAGAGATCATCGCATAACAATAAGAGATGTTAAGAATATCGTTAGGAAGCACACACACATACACAGCTAATCTCCATGACCATTTACACATGACACATGTTTGTGCACACTGAGTTCCAAAACTACTCACACCTGAGCAACAAGTTCGCACTGTTAGGAGCTGCAGCAGATGGTTACTGAAGGTTCTACACAAGGTGATAACTGTAGACAAGATATTCAAGGAATGGTTTACCAGCATGTTGCGCCATGTCATACAACTGTTATGTGACCATGTTATTATTATTTTTTTTATTATCATTGGCCATATAGTGCAAGGAAGCCTGAGGCTTTTGCACTGCATGCACCAACAAAAAAAAAAAAAAAAAAAAAATTCTGAGTTACCCTGTGAGAGAGAGAGAGAGAGAGAGAGAGAGGAGAGAGAGAGAGAGAGAGAGAGAGAGAGAGAGAGAGAGCGAGCAGTCAGAAGTAGAAGGGAATCACCAAGGAAGAGAAGAATGATGATATCCAGCTCAGGACCTGGGTGTGCCAAGCCCATACTCACAAGATGTGAGCCCCTGGGATCATTAGAACTGTACTGCATACTTTGCTGGATAACATTCATCACAAACAACCATAACTGCAAGCATGTGGATGGATGCTGCATCACAACAATGTGAGACTTCACATTGCTCCCACTGTCATCAAGTATTTAGCCAGCATTAACATCAAATGTGTTCCTCATTTGCCCTACACCTCTGACCTTGTAGCTACAATTTTTTTTTATTTATAAAGTTAAATAAGGAGCTGCAAGGAAAACATTTCCAGTCATCAGAATAAGTCGTAAAGACATCTGGAAGTAATTCACAAATGCATGTCAAAAACGTTGGAGAAAGTGCATTTCATCAAATGGGAACAGTAGAACGTCGGTTATCTGGAAGTCAGTTATCCAGAATAATTTGAAAGGCTAATCTTTCTTTTTTTTTTTATTCACAGTAATACAGTAAGTGCCGGTTATAGTGATCGCGTTTGCAAATTGAATTTTGATTCTAATAAGCAAAAGATCAAGTTTACTACCTGTTTATAACAGATTGTACAAACAAAAAGCCCAATAAACTGAAAACTGCAAATTGTTTTTGTTTTATGGTTGTGATCTCTAGAATTCTATGTGACCATCAGAAATGTGACTACTGGGTTTTCTCAGAAACCATGAATGGATTTCAGATAGTTTAGCTCCAGATTCAGTAAGAATAATATCAGCCCAAAACTGAAATTAATTTTTTTTAATTTTTTTACAGTAAAATATGAACTAAATCAAAACGCTTAGTTTTAAGATTGCAACAAAAAAATGAAAATTATTAATAGAATTAGAAAAGATGAAAATTTAGGAAATCTCTCAAAAAAGAGTTTAATGTAGGGACTTCAACAATTTATGACATCAAGAAAAATTCCAATGCTATAACAGAATTTGTGTCAGTGTCAATTATGGATAGTGAAGGAGGATCTAGCAGGAAAAAGACATAATTAAACAGGCCTGTGCGCTCTGGATTCATTATTATTATTAAATTACAGTTGCTCAGAGCGAAACGGATACAAAAATATAGATTGTGACAAGTTTAATAATAGGAAATATACATATATTAGATTAGATACATACAAATAAAAGCTTTTGGTTGTTTAGTCAACCTTCTTCAGTTAAACTGACAGTTAGAATGGAGCATGAGGGCGTGTACTGCCAATCTTGTATGTGAAGTGTGTGATTAATTGTTGGATGTTGAGCCTGTGGCTGTGATGTATGTAGACGTGGCCAGCGTTTGTCAATGGACAGGATTGCTGTTTCGGTGATAGGGTGGACTTGACAACCACTGTTCCTGTTCACTGAGGTATTGAAGCATTTGATGTTTAACGACTCCAACCAGGCGCATCGCCAATAATGGCGGGACTTATCCACAATCATGACATCGTGGTGTGGGTCAATGTCGTGGTGGGTGGCCCAAACGTGTTCGGCAATAGCTGAGTGCTCCACATCTGCTAAGCGTATTGCTCTTTTGTGTTCGGAAAGGCGTTTTTCGAGACGTCTCCCAGTTTCCCCTATGTAGCAGCTAGTGCAGTCACGGCAAGAGATGCGGTAGACCAATCCGCTTTGTAGTAGGGTGGGGACAGGTGTTTTTACCTTAGAGATGATGAGGGATCGTAATTTTCTGCCTGGGAGTTGTATGCATTTTTATCCCATGTGATTTTAAGATTCTACAAACCTGTTGTGATAGGTTTGGGTAGTATGGGATAAAGCCGCTCGTGGCTGAGTCATCACCTTGGATGTTTCTGTTGGTCGCTACGTGGTTCCGTGTCTGTAGGTCACACCTGTCAAGGGTATTGAAGAGATAGCCACACCTCGTAAGATCCGCCTTGACTTTAGTGATTTCGGTGTGCCTCTCATTTACAGAGCTAGTGTGTCCAGGCACGAGTTAGCAAGGTTCGTGCAGTGGCAAGAAGATGGCCATGTGCGTGTGCTGACCGGAAGTTGGTAAATTGGCCAGCACACATAGGTTTGCGATGGACAGTTGTCTTCAAGCACGTGCTCTTGCGCCGGACAAGGATGTCTAAGTATGGTATGGTGTTGTCCGACTCTAGCTCTATCGTGAATTTTATGAAAGGTGACAGAGAATTGAGGTGGTCTAAGATTCGGTCACCTGAATTTCTCGGGATAACTACGAACACATCGTCCACATAGCGACACCAAAAGGCAATGGGATCTGGTATGTTTGTAAATGCACGACCCTCTAATTCCTCCATCGTGATGTTTGCCGTGTACTTGTTGGTAAATGGAGTCGTTAAACATGATTGCACCATCTGTTAAGCACAGTCTGAGGGCGGTGGAGATATCTTCTGGTGTTAGTTTGGTTCTGCTGCCAAGGGTTTCGTCATTATCTAAGAGTTGCTTTGCACATGTGATAGCAAGTTCTACTGGGATGGAGGTAAAAAGTGAAACTACATCAAATGATGCCATAACTTGATCTTGTGAGATGGATATGGTACGGATCCTTTCTATGAACTCACTACTGTTGGAGATGGTGTTGGTGGTCTTGCCTACTAGGGAAGAAAAGAGCCTCAAGACAAACTTAGCTAATTCGTAACTCAGTGAGCCACAACAGGATACAATGGGTCTTAGTGGTGTGCCTTCTTTGTGAACTTTCGGTAGTCCATAAAATTGAGGAATCTGGCAGCCGGAGGCACGGAGGTGATTACGTGTTGATTCTGTTATTTTCTTCTGTTCGAGCCAACTGTTGACGAGGATGTTCACTTTCGACTCCCATCGTTCCAAGGCTTTGATGGGAAGTACGGTTAAGGGCTGGTAAACAGAAGTGTCCTGCAAGAGCAGCAAGGCTTTTGTCTCGTAATCTGTGCAGTTCATTACAACATAATGGTTAAGGGCTGTTTACCAGCCCTTAACCGTTCCTCCCATCAAAGCTTTGGAATGATGGGAGTCGAAAGTGAACATCCTCGAACAGAAGAAAATACCAGAATCAACACATAATCACCTCCGTTCCTCCGGCTGCCAGATTCCACAATTTTACGGACTACCGAAAGTTCACAAAGAAGGCACTAATTACGAATTAGCTAAGTTTGTCTCGAGGCTACTTTCTTTCCTAGTAGGCAAGACCACCAACACCGTCTCCAACAGTAGTGAGTTCACAGAAAGGATCCGTACCATATCCATCTCACAAGATCAAGTTATGGCATCATTTGATGTAGTTTCACTTTTTACCTCCATCCCAGTAGAACTGGCCATCACACGTGCAAAGCAACTCTTAGATAAATTAACACCAGACGATATCTCCACTGCCCTCAGGCTGTGCTTAACAGGTGGTGCAATCATGTTTAACGACTCCATTTACCAACAAGTAAACGGCACAGCCATGGGCTCCCCGGTTAGTTCAGTCACGGCAAACATCACAATGGAGGAATTAGAGGGTCGTGCATTTACAAACGTATCAGATCCCATTGCCTTTTGGTGTCGCTATGTGGACGATGTGTTCGTAGTTATCCCTAGAAATTCAGGTGACCGAATCTTAGACCACCTCAATTCTCTGTGACCTTCCATAAAATTCACGATCGAGATAGAGTCGGACAACACCATACCATACTTAGACACCCTTGTCCGGCGCGAGGGCACGTGCTTGGAGACAACTGTCCATCGTAAACCTATGTGTGCTGGCCAATTTACCAACTTCCGGTCAGCACACGCACGTAGCCATCTTCTTGCCACTGCACGAACCTTGCTAACTCATGCCTGGACACACTCTAGCTCTGTAAATGAGAGGTGCACCGAAATCACTAAAGTCAAGGTGGATTTTATGAGGTGTGGCTATCTCTTCAATACCCTTGACAGGTGTGACCTACAGACATGCAACCACGTAGCGACCAACAGAAACATCCAAGGTGATGACTCAGCCACGAGCGCCTTTATCCTATACTACCCAAACCTATCACAACAGGTTTGTAGAATCTTAAAATCATATGGGATAAAAATGCGTACAACTCCCAGGCAGAAAATTACGATCCCTCATCATCTCTAAGGTAAAAACACCTGTCCCCACCCTACTACAAAGCGGATTGGTCTACCGCATCTCTTGCCGTGACTGCACTAGCTGCTACATTGGGGGAAACTGGGAGACGGCTCGAAAAACGCCTTTCCGAACACAAAAGAGCAATCTGCTTAGCAAATGTGGAGCACTCAGCTATTGCCAAACACGTTTGGGCCACCCACATCGCGATGTCGTGATTGTGGATAAGTCCCGCTATTATCGGTAACATACCTGGTTGGAGTCGCTAAACATCAAATGCTCCAATACCTCAGTGAACAGGAACAGTGGTTGTCAAGTCCACCCTATCACCGAAACAGCAATCCTGTCCATTGACAAACGCTGGCCACGGCTACATACATCACAGCCGCAGGCTTCAACATCCAACAATTAATCACACACTTCATGTACAAGATTGGCAGTACATATGCCCTCATGCTCCATTCTAACTGTCAGTTTAACTGAAGAAGGTTGACTAAACAACCGAAAGCTTTTATTTGTATGTATCTAATCTAATATATGTATATTTACGATTATTAAACTTGTCACAATCTATATTTTTGTATCCGTTTCGCTCTGAGCAACTGTAATTTAATAATAATAGGAAAAAGACAATGTCAAAACCTGAAAATGCTGCTTTAGAGAGTGCACTTTATTTGTGGTTCCTTCAGAAGCAAAGCTTAGGTGAACCAGTGTCTGGCCCAATGTTGTGTGAAAAAGAATTGGAATTTAATCGAAAATTAAGAGGTAATGAAGATTTTAAGGCAAGCACAGATTAGCTGAAAAACTCTAAACTGAGACACTGTACACGTGAACTAGATATTCAATGTGAGAAACTTTCTCCAGATGAATCGGCAGCGGTGTCCTTGTAAGTTTGCTTCAGTTATAGCAAATTACGAGAAACAAAACGTTTATAATATTGATGCCACGAGCTTATTATGGAAAGCATTACCAAGAAAAAGCCTAGCCACCAAAAGAGAAATACCTGCACAAGGCTTTAAGATGAGAAAAGAGCAAGTTACAATTGCTATTAAAATTATCCCCATGGGCTCCCATCGGTGAGTATGGACTTGGCACACCCAGGGTGCTGAGCTGGAAATCATCATTCTTCTCTTTCTTGGTGATTCCTCTCTCTCTCGCTGAAATAATTAGATAATTTTGTATGAAATGAATAAGATAATTTATTATTTCCAAGTTTTAGTTTAGAAGATAACTGATGACAGCATATCTTTTTTTCGGCATATTTCTAAAAAATAATACTATATTATACTTACATTAAAATATAAAACAGCATGTACTTGAAAAACAAACCTTTCAAACTATCAATTTCTTAAAGCAATCGCACACATCCATCCAAATGAGCAATTACTGTTTGAGAAACCAATTTAGAATCCAGTATATCAATATGCAATAAGGAACTACTCAGCGAAGTAATCGAAGCTTCATATATACACAGGTAATATCAATAAGAGTGATGTAAAATGGTCATGGTCCCATAATTTTTGGTTTCTGCAAGTTTCTTCATAGATTATATCACTTCATCACAGTAACCACTTTCACACTTTCTTTACAGTTTATTGTGCAGTACTGTTAAAAATTTCACAACGAAAATCCAGTGAATTAAGGAATGATATTCTAATTTATGCCATAATGTGTTGTTTACATTCAACATTTTATTTTATTTTGGTTTTTTTTTTTTAGGAGCATTAGCAACTAAGGCCATATTGCTTCGGGATATGCGGTGGTCATTCCCTGACCTTTCCACATCCTCCGTATTTGGTGGTGATGGGCTCGAACCCCGGTCTAATCAAGAAGCGTGTGCTACGCACTGCTGCTCCTTCCCACCTGGCTACGGAGGCGCCTACACACACATTCAACATAAGCAAACACAAACGAAGTTCATCTCCCTTCCTAATTAATACTTTTGCACCAAAACCAAACAAAGCTTAATAAGAATAAATTATATCGGCATCTAACGCTGTAGTTCTCTATATAAATAATGTTATATGTTCCTTTTGACAAACAATTTTACGGCATATTAAGAGTAGCGTGGTCATTATATACAGGTGATGTACCTTTCAAAACCGTGGGACACAGACCTGTATCTTCCACCCCTAACTAAAACTCTTGTTGTTTTAGACATATAATGCAGTCCTGGAAATTGTGGAGCAAGGAGTCAGAGTGGGCAACAGTTCAGTAATTATTTTTTTATTTCATATTTCTTTACATTACTTAAAATATTTCCAGTGTTCGGTTTAAACTACTGCTACTATAGAGCATCTTTTTAGTAACAAATAACCTAATAGGAAATAGGAGCCCAAGAGTTTGGTGATCTTGACCTGTCTCAGAGGAAAAAATAATGAAATTCCAAAAATAATAATTAACAATGTAATTCAGTTAAAGAATGGAAATACAGCAATTAATACAATAATCTCATATCTTCCTGTTTTTAATACAGTTGTCACATCTAACTGGTACAGTTATTGGGTATGTGCCCTATTTGTAAATACCTCTAGTTGCTACTCATGGCAATACTATCAAGGCGCTCACTTTATCAATCTCTACTGCACTAGATCATGATGCCTTTGATGCCTCCTTTAATATAACTGGATATATCCCATCCAACCCAGGTGCCCTTCTTATGTTTATCCTGAACAATTTCTCCTCCACTTTGCTCTCAATTAATACAAAATCAGCTAGCTCACTGCCAGAGCTTAATTCACCTATGACATTCCCCTCCCTGAATAACGCATCATGTGTGAATGTAGATGCAAAATACTCAATTTAGTTTGTTAGCTACCTGGGCAGGATCATCAACAGTTGAACCATTGATATTAAGTGGACCAATCTGACTCATCCCCTTCCTTCATAAGTAAAGAACTCTTTGCTGTTTATCTTTGTATCATTTGCCAAAGATTTCTCGTAATCTGCCTTTGCCTGCCTAACCTCCTTTGTGACTTGGTTACAGACCAGCTTGTATCTATCATAGACTTCCGTGTCACCTGTTAATTTATATGTATCCCATGCATTTTTCTTCTCTGCCATATGTCTCATTAGTTCATCTGACATCCATTTAGGCTTAAACCTTCAACAATATTTCCTATTTGGAAAAGTGTGTTGATCGTCCGACGGCACCGGTGGTTTCCCCCATCTCAGCTTGTTTCTTAGTTGGTATGAAAAGCCTAGTAGCTTCCAAGATTAATTCTTTGAATGCTTCCCATTTTGAATTTGCTGTTGGATACATAATCGGTTAGTCCCACCATATGGAATTTAAACTGTCTCAGACTATCGTAGTCACCTTTACAAAAGCAAAAACCCTTCCCTTTACACCTGATGGTAGTTACCACTTTGATTAAATCCCACTTCAGCACACTGTGATCACTGTCACCTAGTGGTTCCTTTATCTGCAGATTCTTAATGCATGAAGAATCACTACTGATAATCAGAGCAAGAGTATTACTCCCTCTAGTTGCCTCCCGAATATGCTGCTGTAGAAAACGATCATCCTATAAAACCACAAAAGCCTTGCTAGTGTGTGAGTCACTAACCCTCAAATTCCAATCAAATTAAAATGAGAAATTAAAATCCCCCATTATAGGACACTGATTTACTGGCCCACTATTTCTCTGTACAGTTGTTTATTTTATTCATCAGAGTCATTAGGCCTATAACACATTCCTATTCTCAATTTTGCTTTCACAGTGCTTATGAAACACCAAACTGATTCGACACTGCACTGTCCAGCCATGTCGACTGGTTGTACTTCCTTGGATTTTATGTATTCCTTAACTAATAGTATAACACCTCCTCCCTTCCTATCCCGTCTATCCTTCCTGTACACATTGTACTACCCAAATTCCAGTTCTGCATTCCTTATATCTGTGTGACACCACGTCTCGGATATCCCAACAATATCTGCCTTTAATGTTTTGACCAACTCCTCAAATTCATCAAATTTATTAACCAACTCCTAGCATTGGTGTACATGCAAGTATACATGCACCTGTTCCTATTCTTAGCTACCTAACACAGTCTATGTATTTACTTGTTCCACAATGAAACCCAGCAGTCTCTGGAATTCCCTGCACCTTGTTTTCCAGGTTGCTGCTCATTCCAATACAAGTAGTGAAATAATCACTTTCACCTCTGACAGTGGCTACTGTAAATCTATTAATCAGTATATCCTCCCCAACGTAGCAGATTTCTGAACCAGCCGCAATGGCATCATCAAAAATTCTTGCACCGTTTCTATTTAAGTGTATCCCATCCCTATAGAACCAGTCTTAATCCCTCCTATCGTGTCTGGGAAGAATTGCAGACACTTTCAAATTCAACCCTAACTCTCAGCTTTTTTTCAACACTGACCTGTATTTGTTAAGTAATTCTGCCGGTCTCCTACTCTTAATATCATTAGTGCCAACATGTACAACAATATCACCTTTGTGCCCTTAAAAGATGATATCTGCTCTACAATGTCATCAACCTTTGTCCCTGGCAGACATACCCTGGTCCTGTTCCATCTATCCTTTTTGCAAAATATGTTCCCCGTTTCCTTGATGATAGAGTCGTGAACAACAACTAGTTCCTTTAGGGCCAGCACATTCTGCCTTGGGGGTTGCTGCTGTGTTGCGTGATGTTCAAGTGCAAGCTATGGCATTGATGTCTAACAGTGACTTTACTGTTAGAGAAAGAGGAAATATAACTTGCAAAAAGGATATGTGGAGAACCAGGTAATGTCTGTCAGAGACAAAAGTTGACATTATAGAGCAACTATCATCTTTTAAGGTCATAAAAGGTGATATTGTTGTATAGTTGGTACTAATGATATCAAGATATATCTGAGGACGTATTTAACAAAAATGTAAAAGGTAAACTGCAGCAGCCATTATCAACCCACTGCAGGATGGAAGCCTCCTCAATGATACACTTAACAAGTACAGGCCAATGTTAAGAAAAAGTCACAAATTAGGATTAAATTCGAAAGTGTCTGCAATTCTGCCCAGACACAATAAGAGGGAATATATGACGAGTGCCTTGCCAATCAATTCAGAGGGACTGTGCAAGGCTCATGGGGTAAAAAAAAATTTTTCAGAGTGGTCTGTGCTTGTTAACACACCTAAACAGAAATGACACAAGAATATTTGTCCCCGGTCTAAGTCTGAAGATGATACAAAGATTGGCTTTGTAGAGTGGTTAAGGACAGCAATGATGGTATACAACTGCAACAAGATCTATAAAAATTAGGTAGCTGGGCTGAAAATGCAAATGAGATTTAACATTGACAAATGCAAAATACTGCACAAGGGTAGGAGTAATCCCATATTAATGTACCAGTGCATGGCTACACTCAGGGTCCAGAAATATGAAAAAGACCTGGGGGGGGGGTTATTGTGCACTCAGATATGAAATTCTCTGAACAGTGCAGAGAGGCTGCCAGGACAGCACACGAGGTTTTGACAATGATGTACAGGAATTTTGTTAGCAGGCATAAGGAGGTGATTATTTCATTTTACAATGGTCAGACCACATCTTGAGTACTGCATATGGGTCTGGAGGCCTCATTTTAGGAAGGATGTAGAACTGCTGGAAAGAGTACAGAGAAGGGCAATGAGATTGGTGAGGAGAATAAAGGGGTGCTGTTACCAAGAAAGGCTTCAGTTCTGCAAATTGCAGCATCTGGAGAATTGGCAACTGCAAGGTGATCTGATTGAGGTGTTTATTAAGGCTTTGACTGGTTTGAGCAAGCTCAATGCTTAATGGGATTCTTCTCTTGCTCAGATTACATACTTGAGGGGACATAAATTCAAATTGAGGAAAGACGGTTGCAGAATAATTTGAGGAAATTTGCCTCTAGCCAGCGAGTGGTTGATTGCTGGAACAAACTTCCATCTGTAGTTGTGGAAGCTGATAGCTTAAATTCAAGGAAGAACTAAAACTTTTGGAGGGAATGTTTAGGTGAAATGGGAAGGGTTTTTTTTGCTGATGCTGTATAAGCTTGCTTTCTTGCATCATTTGCCACTACTAATACTAATATTACAAATACTAATAGCTTGCTTTGACAGGCTTGTTATTTCTGAGCATGCACTCTATTTTACAGTCCCTCATGTCAGTGTCTGCATTAGCCCAGAATCCATTAAGATCTCCTAATAAAAGAATATGAGCAGGCAGTTGTGTAATGAAATCATCAAGGTCTTTCTGGGAGATGTTGAACCCATGTGGTAAATAGCAACTACCTTTTTGGTGGTTGTAAAAGGGATTATTTGCATAAGGGTACGGTTGTCCAGTAGGATGGCAACTCCACCATTAGCAGGTCCAACCCCAGTTGTCTTTACATATTATGCTGACATTACGTCATCTGCCTTTAGGTACATCTCCTGAAAACAAAGACATGCTGGCTCGTGTCTATGGAGAAGGGCCTTGACATCATCAACATTATGTTGGAGTCCAAGGCAAATTATGAATTTGGCTATTATTTCGACTTTGTGGATCCATCAGTTGGCTTTCAAAGTGCTGAGGGTTTAGTTTTTTTCAATCTTGGATTTAACTTTTTTGAGAAAGTTGGATGTCCTGTATCCATTTCTTTCCTGGCAAAGAGTTCCGATGCTGAATCATCTACTTCCTTTACATCAATATTCATGTTTTCCTGAGTTACAGGGGGTACCTCAGCCTTTTAAATCATATTGATTTACTAAGCTCACAAAAACCCTCTCAGAAGGACTAACTGATCCTTCTGGGAAGAATTTTGCGCCCTTATTAAATAGCAGGCAATGGGCGCAAATTACTCTGATGGTGGTATTCAAAGTATTTTTGCTTTTCAGGTGGTCTCCATGGTTCCCCCTATACACTGTGGTTTCATCTGTAAGGCATATGCCAAAGCTAGTCATTATGGTGCTTTTCTTTAGCTAATATTTTAAATGTTATGACATAGAAAAGAATTTTCTATTGCATGTTATTTAGGGTTTAACAAACTTTTTTTTATCCATAACCTAAGTTTTGTTATGAATACCAGGTTTGTTTAACTGGGTTAGTGTGCTGGTCATCCTCTTTTCTGTTACCTTTCCTAAACATCTAATTTTCATTTTCCTGGGAAGTCTTTTCCTTCTCCTCAACTCTCTCTCTATGCCCTTTTTCCCTTCCCCTCTCTTTTTCACCTACTTCTCCCACTTATTCCTGTTTCAGTTCTCAAAAGCACCCTCGGGGTTTTAGCATTAACATTAGTAGAGGCATATGATGCAAGAAAGCAAGCTTATGTAGCATCAGCCAAAAAAAAAAAAAAAAAACCATTTCACACATCTGTTCCCTGTTTGTCCAGTCCTTCTTGAATTTATTTAAGTTATCAACTTCCACAACCACAGATAGAAGCATGTTCCAGCAATCAACAATCCGCTGGCTAAGGGCAAATTTCTGCCTTTCCTCAATTTGAATTTATGTCCCCTTGGGTCCGTAATCTGAGCAAGAGGAAGAATCCCATCAGAACTGAACCTGCTCAACCCATTCAAGACCTTATTTCAGGTAATCCCTGAAAGTTACAATAAGAGTCTGGTGTACAGTCCCTGGCGCTCCTCCACTTGGCAAGAGATGGGGAACCAGGTGTTCCCCTGACCGCAAAGTCACCAGGTGCCGGCACTCAACATTCAACAGAATCATACACACACATCTACATTCTCACATACCACAGGCTTTGGCATATGCCTTACAGATGTAAGGCATATGCTATAGTCAAAGTGAAAGTATATACAATTTAATTAGTAATGAGAAGAGATGATCGGAGGAAAACAAAAAAGTCATTGACCATTATGGCAAAATATATACATCAGGTAGTTAAATAACTAAGATATCAACTCAGACAGGTGTCAGGTTATGATCATACACCCTGCTATTGCAGTGTCAGAGATATGTCTTATAATGACCTTAATAAAACATTAAAATAGCTATAGTAGCACTCACTGCAAATGCAGCGGCAGACTTCACATCTTTAAAAAGGTCTTAGTTAAATTTATCACCAATCAGTACAAGCAATTGGTAGTACAACTAAACTAAACATCAGTTCTTATTTTAGATAGTATACAGTCACTTTCTATTAACGTCAATGACAGGTCAAAGTGCAACTCTGTTCAAGTCTCAAACCAAAACTCCAAACCAAACTAGGCAATGTAAAGAAGTCACACACTGAAGACTCTGCAAGGGGAATAAAGTTCAATTAGTCACAGTCCATTATAAAACCATGAATTAAAAGCTGATGGAACAATATCACTCAAACAGTCCTTGAAAGACAAACCAGCAGTAACTTAGTGAAACAAGCACGAATCAATATATTTTTGTTTCTGAACCATAAGGCACAACATTGGATCTTACAAGTATATAATCTGATCTTGATAGTAAAGCCACCAGCTAATTTATAGATAACAATTAACAGTCTTATGTATATATATACACGCCAGCCATGAAAAAATAGTACATAGCCAAGGACGAAAATTGCTATCTCACGATTTCATTTGATTATCAACTAAGTTACAGTAATTACCATAAAAGTTACAACAATTCACAAAGTAATTAAACTCAGCAAATCCATGATGGCAAGAAACTTCTTCCATATAGAAGAATTTAAGCTATTAGACTAAATATCTAACTATTACTCAAAATAAATGTTCTCCTTTTAAATAGCTGATCAGCATAATGAGTTAGGGCAAGAAAGTTCTCTTTATCTGCCACTAATTGATACTTTGATAATAGAGAGCTATTAAGTGTTCGATAATTCCTATATTTTATTATATTATGAAACAACAGGGATTACCTTTATTTTAGATATAAGAAGCTTCTTTTCCAACCAAGTCTCCTAGTCCAATGCGCTAATAATTCTTTGGGAAGGCGATATCAATTTTACAAAACAAGTGGGACATCTTCCCCACTGTCAGAACCATAGTGTTCAGACCCCTTAGTCTCAATATTGAGTGCTCAAGACTTCTATCTTCAAACACCATACCTCTGGCAGCAAGGAAAACATTACGTGGATTGATATAAAATTAAATTTTGAACGTCTAAACCGCTTAATAAATATGGACCGATTATTTTCTTCGGTCTTGTAGCTTGACATTAGAATTAAATTTAGGGGTCTAAAAAGTTTAGTGAATATGGGGGGATTATTCTCTACATTTCTTAAGTTGGACTAGAACTTTTTGAGGCACCATGTTCACAGGAATAGAGCAACTCACAATTAATCCGAAACTTTTGTCTTATGTTGTAGTGTTTGTTCTTCACGCATGCGTATAAGTGACCAATCGTCGGACAATAGGAATGGTCTACGGATATTGATTGAAGTTTCATGTAGTTTCATCTCTTAAGGTTTCCGCAATAAGTAGATTGTGGTAGTTGTGTTGAATATATATAATTTTTGTTTCATTACAGCCGAATGAATGTTGTTCATTTATTGTGTGGAATGAAAGTTCCGATGCATTTGAACGACCTGCCCGCACAGAAGCTTCGTGTTGTTTTGCTCGAAGCTGTGCCACTACCAGGGATACTGTATACCAGGTCATGCTGTGATTGGAATGTGGCGTTTGAAGGTCGATTTCTGAAGAATGTGTATCATTTGTTCATGGGTTTTGCTATGATTTTCACGTCGGTTCCCTTGCATATTTGGTTAAATTTATTGTACAGGTACTCGACATATGGAATGGTGATGAAATGTATTTTGGTCTTGTCGGATTTTTGTGCAATGTTTGTTGCGAGGTTGTTGTTATTTATTTTTTCATGGGCTAATGTTTTAACTTTGTTTATATAGGTTAGCGGGTAACCCCTATTTGAGAATCTTCTAGTTAATTCATTTATTTCTGTCGTTAGAGAAATCTGGGTGGAAGAATATTTAAAGGCATTAAGAAATTGATTCAGCATGACCGATTTTTTGTATGGTTGGGGATGATAACTGTGGAAATGCAAAAGCATCCCTTATCTAAATATGCTGAAATTTAGTTTTTGGTCTAATCTGTGTATGGTAAAATTAAGGAAATTTATGGAGTGGGTTTCTGCTTCAATTTCTAATTCCATTTTTAATCTCTGATGGATGTTATTAAAATCCTGTAGAATATTGTTTATGGTCAAATGATCTGTGATAATTAGGATGTCATCCAGATATCTTCCGTAATATGTGATCTGTGGTATAAATGGATAAAGATGGATCTTTCCTAATTTGTCTAAGTATAGTTCAGCAATGAGTCCACTGATGTTTAGGCCCATTGGGAGGCCGAAAATCTGTCTGTATATTTTTTCTTGAAAGAGAATGTAATTAGCATTTACTAATAGTTTTGTTAGTTCGAAGATTCTGTCTTTGGGGAGTCTGGTGTTATTAATTTTTATGTTATCATCGTTTAAGTAGGCCCAGACTATGTCTAAGGCGTAAGGTATATTTACGTTAGTGTATAGTGAAGTCGTATCCAGTGAATATAACTTCATATCTTCCTTATATTCACTGGATATAACTTCATATCCTCCTTATATTCACTGGATATAACTTCATATCCTCCTTATATTCACTGGATGTGACTTCACTATACACTAACGTAAATATACCTTACGCCTTAGACATAGTCTGGGCCTACTTAAACGATGATAACATAAAAATTAATAACACCAGACTCCCCAAAGACAGAATCTTCGAACTAACAAAACTATTAGTAAATGCTAATTACATTCTCTTTCAAGAAAAAATATACAGACAGATTTTCGGCCTCCCAATGGGCCTAAACATCAGTGGACTCTAGTTAGACAAGGTGGGAAGGAGCAGCAGTGAATAGCACACGCTTCTTGATTAGACCGGGGTTCGAGCCCGTCACCACCAAATACGGAGGATTCGGAAAGGTCAGGGAATGACCACCGCATATCCCGGAGCAATATGGCCTTAGTTGCTAATGCTATTAAAAACCAAATAACAACAAACATACTTAGACAGTATCATCAAAGTTTCTTGCAACGACAGACTAACTGGTTAAAATAAATTCATTAAAATAAAAATATAATATATACATAAGATAAAACGGAAATAAAATAAAAGTGTTAAAATACAATAAGATAAAAGAGTAAAAATATATATAACAAAAGCATTAAAATATATAGTAACTTTCAAAGCAAAGTGCCTCTTCATCAGCTAGTCTGTGACTGGTGTACTTCAGTATATATTAATGGTTACAATAGCAAAAGTCAGCTGGGCATGATCACGTATCACGAGTCTGGTGTCGGTAAAGCAGAATTACGTACACGTGATGATCGCCAGCGCTCATCACACTGCAATACAGTACATTCTATAATAGGGTGTAAATGTACACCCCTTGTCCAATTCATAGTACTATTATTGGTGGCTATGTGTAGTGCTTCAAGCCATGAGAGCTGGTGGTAATCACATGAATAGTCAACGATTTCAATATCCTGTTGGGGATCAAGATTGTGCTGCTCAACCCAATAATGTTCGACGACTGCAGAGCGTTCAAAATTAGCTGTTCGCAGAGCCACCTCATGTTCAGAAATCCAATCTTTCAATCTTCTACCAGACTCACCTACATAACACCCGGACACGTAATATGGTATAGGGAACCACTCCATAGGAAAGGAGGAACAGGTGTTTTCACCTTAAAAATAATGGATTGTAATTTCCTCCCGGGAAGTTGCACGCGTTGTATATGATGGAGACGCAAAATCCTAACAAGACGTTCCGATATGCCCGGATAACAGGGGATGTAGGTGGTAGAGATAAATTGATTGGCAGGAGGCGGGTTAGGTTTCGTAACAAATTCGTGAGCCTGAAGCTCACATCTATCTAGAACATGAAGTGGATAGCCGCAATTTGAAAACTCCGCCCTAATTTTTGAAATCTCCAATTGCCTGTCACCAGTCGAACTGGAGTGCATCCAAGCGCGGGAGAATAATGTGTGCGCAGTGCTATGTAAATGACCAGGGGCATGCACAGAGCCATAATAGGTAAATTGGCCTGCGCACATTGGCTTCCTAAAAACGGAAGTTACTAAACGCGAATCCACGTGTTGGACTAACACATCCAAAAAAAGGAAGGATATTATCAACCTCTAGTTCAATTGTAAACTGAATGAGCAACAGGGAATTGAGATATTGCAGCCCAGAAGAAGCCAACAAGTAAGATTCAGCTGCAGGAGAGCATTGTAAGGTGGTACCACGAAATTGGGCAACCGTATATCCAGAAGTTGATTAACTCTATGCCAGATTGTTGCAAGGCTGTACTTGCAGCTTGAGGAGAAATAAAATATTGAGGACTTATTTTGCTGATTTACAATACACAATAGTATGTTAAATTGTCATTTCAGTTTGTACACATAAATGCAATAAAACGTATGTTTGGTTGTCACGATTGTCATTTGTACGATTTCTCATATTTCCATTCATTACACATTTTACCTTTTAGGAAGATATTTATGGCAATTTGGTATATCAGGTGGAGTCTTTTTTACTGGATTTCATTCATGAGATATATATATCCCATCTAACAAATGTATTTCGAACATTTCTGCAACCCACAATGCAGCACAAAACATATTTGTAAAATTCACAAGTGATGCAGTTTATTTGTCTGCCACTGTATATTTAATGATAAGTTTATCTTCTTGTCTCACAAGGCTTAAAACACACACCAATGTTTTCCCTCGTTTTTCTCCCTTAAGGTGCAATCATACCTCAGAAATGCTGGCATTACAGTGTTGGACTGGCCTGGCCTTGTACGAGGCGTACAAGAGTGCCAAGTGAAAAAATATAAAGATAAGTTTTCGGGAGGAGATAGTCATAGATTTACTAACTATAAAATGGAAAAAGAAACGTGAAATGCCATAGTGTGGCAATACTCATACTAACTACAAAATTCAACACAAACAACAAGAAAGTAAGAAGAATATGCATTTTTTGTTATGCAAAACTGAAAGATTCTGAAGGAAGATCAGTTGCTAGCAGAAAGGGGAAAACAGTTTCTACTTATTACCCAGATTGTATTCGTCAGCCTTTACATGTGTTTAGAGTGTTTTGGACAACACCATAAATCTACATCATTTTTTAATTGTGAAATTCGTATAATACTCGCTTATTTTTTCTCATGAAAAAAAAAAAAAAAAAAAAAAGGTAAACTGCATCCATTATCAACCCACTGCAGGATGGAAGCCTCCTCAAAAATTCATGTTGAGGAAAATAGATCATAATCTGCCATGCTGGTCCAGTGTGGGTTGGCAGATTGACTGTATTTAGCAGCCAGGGGCTTGAACCCGGTCTACTCAAGGAGTGTATGCTACTGCACTCCCGCTTGTGACCACTTGGCTAAGGAGCCTTTTTTCTCATAGCATGATGCAAATTTCATCACAGGTATCACCAGAGGCCAGGCTTTTCAAAAATAATGTAAAATTTCCAATAATCATCAGTGTTATATAGCAGACGCAGCACCAGCTGAAACAGAGGGTGTCGGCAATATGTCTGATGTGTCACCTGAAAAACCAAACAGTGTCTGACATACATGGCTGATGCAGCAGTCAACATGTTAAAAGTAGTAGTAGTAGTTATTTAACTTAAATTTATTTAACCTATCAACTTCCACAATGACAGATGGAAGTATGTTCCAGCAATTAACCACCCACTGGCTAAAGGCAAATTTCTGCATATCTATTCTACAGCTGCCTTTCCTCAATTTGAATTTATGCCCCCTTAGGTTCGTAATCTGAACAAGTGGAAGAATCCCATCAGAATTCAGCATGCTCAACCCATTCAATGCCTTATACACCTCAATCAGATCACCTCGCAGGTGCCTATAGTCTCCAGCACCAATTTGCAGAACTTAAGCCTCTCTTGGTAAGAGGATTCCTTCATTCCCCTCACCAATCTTGTTGCCCTTCTCCGTACTTAATCTTCTGCCAACAAACTGTTGGCCTGAGTAACTGTTTTTGAAGTTTTGATTGAGACTTGGTTAAAACTGTCTGGTTGACAGTTGTGCATTTGTATAACCACAAATTATGTTTTAAATAAGTTTAAGGTGATAATCATCCAGGTTTTGTGAATGTCAGGTTGACAGTTGTATTTTGTATAATGATAGGTAACTTGTGTTAAATTAGTTACTAGGTGGTAACTCATTTACAGTTCAGAGTTTGAATACATCTAAATGCTAATTAAGTTATGGAGTAAACTTATTAATTGATCGAGCTGTACTTTGATTAGTTTTGTTATGTTTGTTTTAATGGGCAGTGACAGATTCTACTGATGAATCTAAATTCTATAACCTATTATTCTTGACTCTTCATTTTCAGGGTATGCCTTTACTTTCATCCCTTGCTTGCTATCAACTTTCCTTCTGATCCATTTTCCCCACTATTCCTTCTGTATATCCCACTTTCTTTCCTTGCCTGGAACCCCCAGGCTTGCTTGATAGCCCCTGTAAGAGTCTTTTCCTGGTGGTGGAACCCTGGCTGCCTCTGCAAGGCTTGGGATGGGAGCCAGGCGGCAGGGAATCAAGTGTTTTCCATTCCCCTGGCCGTGAAATGCCAGCATTCAACAGAACCCTACAATACACTAAACACACCTACACATACACACACTTGAGGGCCCTGGCACTATGCCTTCTCAGTTACATCAGCAGCTGAGAGGCCCTGGAGACCACCATACAAACGCAAATACTTTGACTATCTAGTACTAAATCTTGGGAATTTCTCTTGAAAGTATGTGAATGCAAGACTATTTACTTCCAAAGCCTTCACGAAATTTTTCACAAGCCCCAGTTTGATGTCGAGTGGTGGAAGCAAAACTTTATCTGGATCTACCAGAGGTTCAAATGCGAAGTTCTTCACTCCAGGTGTTAGTGATTTTCATTGAGGCCAACTCCTCTTCTCATAGTGCATATCCTTGGCACGACTATCCCACTTGCAGAGAAAGCAACAATACTTACTATAAACCTTTTGTAGTCCTAATAAAATGGCGATTACCTTTAAATCACAACATATCTGCCACTCATACTTCTGATTGTGTACACCTAAGAGGATATTCTCCATGTTTGCGTATGTTTCCTTTTTGTGGAAGGCATATGCAAGAGGTATTGAAGGCAGCATATTTTCATTGTTTAATAACACAGCCTTAAGGCTAACCTTAGAAGTGTCTATAGTCACCATTCTTCAGGAACATGCCTCATGCTAACATTAGATCATTAAATCCTTACAAACAATGAATTCACCTTCTGTTTGATAGAATTTATCACAGTCTTTATTTTGAGTATGAAATGTCACTTTCACAGAATGATCTAGAAGATTCCATGGTGTAGCCTCAGGGCCAAAAGCTCTGCCTTATTCTTCGGCAGTTCGAGATCCCTGATAAGGTCATTAAGCTCCCTTTCTGTGATCTCAGAGTATACAGAAAAACGGTCGGATGGTTCAGGAATACTTAGTTCAGGTAGTACTTCACCGTGAGGCACAGGATGAATTACAGATGGTATATTTGGGTACATCACTGTGCACTTTTTCTTCACTGTCATCCCTTTTCTAATAGGAGGCACCATAAAGAAGTAACAGTCTGTGACATGATTTGTTGACTCCCTCCGTATCATGGACACTGCCTTAGATTATAATCAAAGCAGTGTATCCAGTTGCCAGAGGTGGCCAGTGCAATGTAGTCAGTTTGGCATTACATAAGCACTCAGAAAACAAAAATTAAATTAGTAGTGCATCAGAGGCTTAAGGATTGTGATGAGTATAATGAATAATTATATAAACAAATAGTGGGCCAGTAACTCAATGTCCTATAATGGGGAACTTTAACCTTCCAGATAACTGACTACACCCTGTTGGTTGGTCACTCACACAACAGCAGAAATTTACTGGATGATTATTTTCTATAATTGTATGTTAATGAAGAAACAAGAGAAAGCAATACTGTTGATCTGATTATCAGCAGTGACTCATCATGCATTAAGAATATCCATATAAAAGAACGACTAGGTGGAAGTGATCATAACATATCAATGTATATACTTATAACTACACATTGAATTATATGCACTAAAAACAGCTCAAATATGCATGCAAATATGTACTAAAATATGCAACAAAATGCTAATATATGCACTACAATTTTTAAATTTATTAATCATTTATTACAACATACAAGTTTATGCAAAAGCAGCATATTAGAATGTAGCAAAAAAAAAAAAAAGAGCTAAAAATGGCACCGTTTTGGTTATATCTCATATTGTGAATAGCTACACAACGACTTGCCATGATATTGCACTATTTCGAATAAGTAATGCTTCACCAATGGAGAAGACTATTGTTACTTATTCTCGGCAGATACCACCACTCAGACAGCACCGTTTAAGGGCTATTTGGCACTTCTTCATGGCAACTCGTTGTGAAGGTATTCTAATATGAGATATAACTAAAGTGGTGCTGCTTTTTAGAATTGCTGCATAGTAATATGCTGCTTTTGCACACTTGTACAATTCTTTCGCAGCCTAAGGCTTAAGCTCTTAATTTTGCCCAATTCATTTTCAGACATTTTCATTATTTTTTGATGAAGAAGTCATAAATCTTATTGTAACAGAATAAGATTTATTATTCCTATCAGATATACCAAAAAGAAAATTCAAAGTACTGAAGCTCTGCAGCAGATTCATCATCTTATTGCCCAGACTGTAATTGCCAGCCTTTAATGTGTTTAGAGTGTTTTGGTCAACACCACAAATTACATAAGTTTGTAATTGTAAAATTCTTATAATAAAGAATTTTGAAATGATCAGCAGCTACTTGCTTATTTTTTCTCGTAGCCGCATGAAAATTTCCTCACATGTATCACCATGGGCCATGCTTTTCAAAAATAATGTAAATTTCCATCAATCGTCAGTGCAACACAGTTCCAACTGAAACAGAGAGGGTGTCAGCCATATATGTCCGACGCGGCACCTAAACAACCTAATGGTGTGTTAAGGATACCCATAGGCATATCAAGCTTACTGTCTATAGGTATGGACTCAAACTGTCGCTCACCACTCTGGCACAGTCAAGTGCCAGATAGGAATGCCCTAGGAAATAGCTCAAAACTTGAGGACCTTATCCTCACATAAGGCTTGCAAATCTTAAACAGCGCAGGACATTTACCCACCTACAGCGGCCCACTCTGGAAGAGTGAAATTGATATCAGAATGGCTACACCTGACTTAGCCAACAAACTTTCTGGCTGGACAGTCCAGAAGTCCTGGACCACTTCAGACCAAAGAGCAATAATATTCTTCCTTGTCTGCTCCATGGAATATGCCGCATTGATCCCGAAGGACATTGTGCATTATAACACCAAAAAGGTGGAATGGCAACGCTTCCATATGGAACTGTCCAGAGGGCTACTGGATGATGTTCCTCTACCGGCTTCACTCTCGCATGGATCACTGTGTATGCAATATTATTGCGATCATCAAAAGCACCTGTGATCTATCCATTCCACATAGGAGGCCATACCGCTATACCCCTGGTGGAATACAGACCTTCGGGACTTAAGAAAGGGGTACATTGAGCGAGGAAAACTTACCAACATGTATATGCCTGTCTTCCCCCGCATGAGGTTGAAGCTGCCCAGGAGGCATATTGGGTGGTTAGAAACATGTACACCAAGAAATTCGTAAGTGTAAGAAGGCGTCATGGCACACCCTGGTCTCCACTACTGGCAATGAAGAGCCTTGGGAATCGTGTTCCGCATCATCACCAACAGGCTGCCTAGAGGTGAGGTTCTTAGTACAACTCTCAAACCAGATGGCTCTTCAACCTTTACCTGGTCTGACTCAATAAACAATATCCTTGATTCATTTACCCTACTGAAGTTTCAGCGATATCACCAGAGCAACAGCAAATCATCGACAGTAATCAAGCTTATCAGCCAGAGGCTACAGAACCGCCCTTCACCATGGTAGAGATGAACATGGCTCTGGCTAAAATGAAAGATGGCAAAACGCCAGGTGCTGACTTACTCGAAGTCGGCATACTCAAGAAATTCACCGAAGGCTATCCCATCACGTTCTTGAGGCTCCTCAACAGGTGTCTTGCTGAAGGAACTTTCCCTGTCTCCTTGATTGCCTCTCTCCTAAAAAATCCAGAATAACCACCCCAACTCCCTGCCTCCTACCGAAGAATTGCTCTGCTCTCCGTTTTGGCAGAGATTCGAGAATGACTTCTGCTGTATTGCCTCTCCACCTACTATACCGATCATCAACTCACCTCACCATGTCGGTTTGGATTCAAGACAGGCTCCAGCACCAAAGATGTAATACACAATTTAATTACCCAGACTATGCAGACAACCTCAAAGCCATCATAGTGGGCTTTGCTGGTGCCTTCGGCAGGCAAACACATCCAAGAACCTATACAATAGTCTAAAATGCTATATCAGCAATAGAAAAGTACAAATTGTAAACAAATACCAAATCATCTCCAGATGCATTCACAGGGGGCTGCCCTCAGGGCTCTGCCCCTGAACCATTCCTCTAGTCCATTGTTCTGGATGAGTTCCTGGCAATGGACCTGAGTGGAGCCAGACCCTTGGCCTTCGCTGATGATCTAGTCCTGGTGGTTCAAGCTGACACAATAGCGGCACTGAAACAAAAGCAAATACAGCTCTGGAAAAGCTCCATAACTGGGCAGCACTCCACAACCCCTCCATTTCTGGTGAGAAAACAAAATCGATTCTTCTCAAGATAAAACTACAAATACGATACGCAGGCCTCCAACAACAAAGTTAAATAACATCCCCATCTGTCTCTATACAGAAGTCAAATACCTGGGAATCTACAACAACACCAGCCTTACCTTCCACTCTCATCTGAAGTACTTGTCCACGAAAGCCCAAAAGTATGTGGCCAACAGAGCGGACTGGAGTTAGAAGCATAAAGCTTTGTCTCTCATCTACAAAGTGGTATTTCTCCCAATTGTTTGTTATGCAGCCTCAGTTTGGTGTACAAAGGCCTCAGTTTTGTGTACAAAGGCCACAATTTCCAGATGCTGCAATTTTGAGAACTGAAGCCTTTCTTGGTAAGAGCGCCACTTTGTTCTGCTCACCAATAGTATTAGTAGTAGTAGCATCTGATGCAAGAAAGCAAGTGTATGAGCTTATGCAGCATCAGCCAAAAAAAAAAAAAATCACATCATTCCCTCCAAATGCCTGTCCAGTTCCTCCTTAAATTTATTTAATCTATCAACTTCCGCAACGACAGATGGAAGCTTGTTCCAGCAATTAACCACCTGCTGGCTAAAGGCAAATTTCTGCACATCTATTCTACATCTGTCTTTTCTTAATTTGAATTTATGCCCCCTTAGGTTCGTAATCTGAACAAGTGGATAGATCCCATCAGAATTCAGCATGCTCAACCCATTCAAGGCCTTATACACCTCAATCAGATCACCGCACAGGTGCCTAGTGTCCAGCCACTGCAATTTGCAGAACTTAAACCTCTCTTGGTAAGAGGATCCCTTCATTCCCCTCACCAATCTTGTTGCCATTCTCTGTACACACTCAAGCAAATCTACATCCTTCCTAAAATGAGGCCTCGAGACCTGTACACAGTACTCAAGGCTTGGCCTGACCATTGCCTTATACAGAGGGACAATCACCTCCTTTTCCCTGCTAGCAAAATTCCTATATATCATTGACAAAACCCCATGACCAGCCCTGGCAGCCTGTCTGCATTGCTCAGAAAACTTCATATCTGACTGCACAATTACTCCCAGGTCTTTTTCATTTGCTACCACCTTAAGTGTAGTACCACACAGTTGGTACGTTTCTCTGGGGTTACTTCTACCCATATGCAGTACTTTGCATTTGTCAAGGTTAAACTTCAAGTTGCCACTTCTTAGCCCATCTGCCCAAATTATCTAGATCCTGTTGCAGTAGCACACTGCCAACCTTTGTATCATCTGCAAACTTTGACACTAAGCCTGATATACCTTCATCAATATCACTGATAAATATACAAAACAACAGAGGACCGAACCCTGTGGGAATTACCACCCACTGTTTTCTCCCACTCAACCATCCTTTTATCCATTGTAGCAACTTACCCTTAATACCATTCTGCTCCAATTTGTACAATAGTCTTCCATGTGCAACAGCGTCAAAAGCTTTCCTGAAATCCAAATATATGATATCAAAATTATTTTTTGCATCCAGTTCCTTTGTAACCACATCATAATATCCTATCAAATTTGTCAGACAAGACTTTTCCTTAACAAACCCATGCTGTGTCTGAATTATTGCTGCAGTCTTGTCTAGATGATCCTGAAATGCATCTTTAACCAGTGACTCCATCATTTTACCCGGTACAGAAGTTAAACTAACTGGTCTGTAGTTAACAAGTTAACTAACTTGTGTCACCCTTCAATCCCCCGTTGTAAATTGGGGATACATTTTCATATCTCCAGTCCGTGGGGACCTCCCCTGAGTCCAATCTTGCTGCACTTCTCTGTACCTATTCCAGAATCTCCACATCCTTCCTAAAACGAGGCCTCCAGACCTGTATGCAGCACTCAAGATGAGGCCTGACCACTGTGGTCTTATACAATGGGATAATCACTTCCTTATCCCTGATAGCAAAATTCCCGCATATCATCATCAATAAAACCCCATGAGCTGAAGGGATTCACAATATAATATAATTTATATAATATAATATAATTTATATATACAATATAATTTATGTCTTTTAAGTAAACTCTGTTTGCACTGTTTTTTTTTTTTTTTTTTTTTATCTGTGTAGAAAATGATGCTTTATGATAATTAAAATCTACTTTTCAATATTTGTTAACAGTTAAGGAATTCAAATAGGAAAAATTATATTAAAAATGTTGCTTTTGTTTTTGTATTGTTTGCTCTGGGAAATAAATCTGATTAAAATGAAAAAAGGAAGAAAACTTACTTTAAATACATGGAAGGCTTCAAACTGTATATTACGACTTCTTTCTTTTAGCATAATCATCATCAGTTTTAAATTATCTGCACTACTAATATACCTTGTCATAATAGAAAAATTATGACGATCCAGCAACAGTTCTCCAAGAAGCTAAAAGTACAATAAAAAAAAAAGTTAAACCTCTTTAATCTTTCAAAACAATCATTCCAAATGCAACCAAGCCTATAAGTAACACAGTAGGGTACATTGTTGTTATATAAATAAAATAAAACAATGTTTTTATGAAATGAAAAATTTTAGTTCAATATATGAGAATTATTTTTTGTGGAGTACTTATTACTTCAAGAATACAGGGATAGCATGTATCACAAACAGTCAGAATAGTCTTTATGGGCTCTCTCATTCAAAGGTACACAAGAAAAATCTATAGATAAACATTGGTATACACTACATAAGGTTTAACAGATCCCATAATTTTAGCAGTCTTTAAACATTCATAGATGTATTATTATAATAAAGTTCCATAAAGTAATTTAATTCGTCCCAGGAGCTCACATCTGGCGAGTATGGGCTTGGCACACCCAGGGTCCTGAGCTGGATATCATTATTCTTCTCGTTCTTGGTGATTCCCTTCTACTTCTCTTACTGGCTGACTCTCACTCTCTCTCTCTCTCTCTCTCTCTCTCTCTCTCTCAGGGTAACTCAGAAATTTTTTTTGGCTGGTGCAGTATAAGCCTCAGGCTTCTTTGCACCACACGGCTAATAATAATAATTAGAGCAAATTATTAAGTTTAATTAAGCTCTAATTTAGTGATCATGTGATTTTTTAAATATATGTTCATAGTAAAATATATGTTCATATATTTACTACCTTGTAAATTCCTCTGCCTCTTGAAAACTTTGTTGTCAATTTGCAAAATAGTGTGAGATACAACTATTTAATATACAGAGCAATCAAAACAAATTGAACACTTTCAAAAATTTATTACTCAGTAACTAGGTTATATATGAAAATGTAGTCAAAAACCAATTTGTAAAGGCACTATTACAGTTATTTCCATAATCTTACAGATGCTCAATATGAGTAATTCATTTTTGAAAGTGTTCAATTATTTTTGAATCACCCTGTACTATATGACCAAAAGTACAGAGATTTCCTTCCTAAAATACTGGGTGCTGTGTAATAAGTCTCTCTACCCATGAATATCTGAGCTATGACATACTAATATAAATCACACGGGCTGATTGCAGCAGCAGTACATTATAAGCCAGTATGACTCATGGATTGGAATTTACTAACTTTCAATGTGTGATGATGGTTGAATGCATTAACTGTGACTAGTCTAAACCTTCCAAATATCCACTTTGGTAGATATTACTCAAAGATGGAATACCATAGGTGATACCCTCCGATCCCCAAATTTCTGTATGGCTTCACAAACTTGCAGAACATGTTTGTTCAGAAAACTATAAAGAGGGCAGTTTATGCCCAAGGCATGAAGTTTGCAGAAAAGGTCCAGGAACATGGTCAGGAACATCCATCTATATGACAACCATCCATAGGGTGCTGCACAACCCTGGGTTGGGTGTAGTGTCTAGTGTTGATTGGCAAGAGGCACAGGGGATCCAAATCTGCATTTGTAAACTGTGTCACAAATAAACCCTGTATTGTATTGTCAAAGATAGTGTGAGTTTTAGCTGGTCTGCATAGGGTAGTTGTTTGTTGTTTGTTTATTGGTTTTTAGGAGCACTAGCAACTAAGGCCATATTGCTCCGGGATATGCGGTGGTCATTCCTTGACCTTTCCGCATCCTCCGTATTTGGTGGTGACGGGCTTGAACCCCAGTCTAATCAAGAAGCATGTGCTACGCACTGCTGCTCCTTCGCATCTGGCTACGGAGGTGCCTCATAGGGTAGTGTTGGGTTGTTCTGTTGTTCCTCCAGCTACTTAGTCATAAGGGCCCATTCTCTTCCCAGGGAAGGCAGGCTGGGTGTAGTAAGAAACAGAAAGGTCTCCAGTGGGGGCTAATCCTGGATGATGCCTGAGTTTATCAGGGAAGGGCCAGAGGGTTACCCCACACTAGAAAGTGAAAAAGGTAGCAGGGTAGAGAGATGAGGAGAGGTAAAATTGAAGATAAGAAGGTGGATAATAGGAAGTTAAAGGGATAGATGGGCATCCCTATGGAAGAAACACATCATCCACAGTGGGGAACTGTTAACAGCAGAAAAACATTTGTGGTGGTAAAGTCCACCAGGCGAAAAGGTTGAGATGGGAGGTGGGGAAGGGGAACAGATTTTGTAGGGGTTTAATGTCATAGAGAGAAGGTACCCTATGTGAGAGGAGGAGATCACACTGTGGACATTAGCATTAGCAGAGGCATATCATGCAATAAAGCAAGCTTATAGTCAAAAAAACAAAAAAAAAATTCACCCATTCATTCACTCGAAACATTTGTCCAGTTCTACCTTGAATTTATTTAAGGCTGTCAACTTATATGACAGATGGAAGTTTGTTCCAGCAAACAACTACCAAGGCAAATTTCTGTACATCTATTCTACAACTGTCTTTCCTCAATTTGAATTTATACCCCCTCAGGTAATTAATCTGGGAAAGAGGAAGAATCCCATCAAGATTGAGCTTGCTCAAACCATTCAGGGCCTTATACACCTCAATCAGATCACCTTGCAGGTGCCTTGTCTCCACACACTGTAATTTGCAAAACTTAAGCCTTTCTTCATAAGAGCAACCCTTTGTTCCATTCACTAATCTTGTTGCCCTTCTCTGTACTTGTTCCAGAAAAATTCCTGTATATCATTGACAACACACCATGAGCTACTCTTGCAGACTGTCTGCACTGCTCAGAAAACTTCATATCTGCCTGCACAATTACTACCAGGTCCTTTTCATTCTCTACCATTGTCAGTATAGTACCACACAGTTGATACATTACTCTGCTCTTCCCATATGCAGTACTTTACATTTGTTAATGTTAAACTTCAGTTGCCTCTTCTAAGTCCATCTGCTCAACTCTTCTGGATCCTGTTGCAATAGCATACTATAATCAGTGTCATTAAAAACCCTGCCAAAATTGCCTGCAAACTTAGATATTAAGCTTGATATATCATTAATATATCAATATCATTAATAAATACAGAAAACAATAATGGACCCAAAACTGAACCCTGGGGGAGACTCCTCTAATAACATTAGTTCACGAAGAGCATTAGTCCATTTATTACCACTATTTGTCTTCTTCCACTCAATGATTACTTTATCCATAGCAGCAACTTGCCCTTAATGCGACACTGCTTCAATCTGTACAGCAGTCTTCCATGTGCAACAGTATCAAAAGCCTTCCTAATATCCATATCCAAGTATATGATATCAAAAATCTTACTGTATTCTGAAATCAGAGCAATTCATCGACAAAGATCAGCTGGCATTATTTCAGTGAATAATGAGTCAGTGGGTTCATGAGGATGTGATGGTACCTGATATTAGCTGCATAGAATTGTTCAGTTGTGTCTTTAAAATTTTTCTGTGGGGACTAAGCCATACTGGGGCACAGTATTCGGTGCATGAAAAAGCTGTGCTGCCTAAAGTAGTTGCAGAGGTTCCCCAAGTTGATTAAGTCCAGTGTGACATAAGCAGTGGGAAATCAAAAATGAGATTATGGGTGTGTTGTTTTAGGACTAATGACTCTGATGAGTAAAACAAACAATTGTGCAGGGAAACAGAGTAGGCCAGTAAATCGAAATGTCTTATAATAGGATATTTTAACTTCCCAGATATTGGCTGGACCTTGTGGGTTGGTCACTCACAGACTAGCAAGAATTTTGGGGATTTATTGGATGACTATTTTCTACAGCAGCATATTAGAGAGACAACAAGAGGGAGTAATATGCTTGATAAAATTATCAGCAGTAATTAGTCATGCATTAAGAATCTGCAGATAAAAGAACCACTAGGTGGCAGTGATTATAGTGTATTGATGTGGAATTTACTTAAAGATGTAACTACCATCAAGGGTAAAGGGAATGGTTTTTGCACTTTTGTAAAGGTGACTATAGTGAGCTCAGAAAAATTTTAAATTCTGTACATTGGGACCAACTGATGATGATACCAGAAGCCAATTCTAAATGGGAGGCATTCAAGGAATTAATCAGAGAAGCTACTAGGCTTTTCACACCAACTAAGAAATACTGTTCAAGGTTTAGGCCTAAACAGATATAGGATGAAGTAATGAGACTTGTGGTAGAGTAAAAAAATATGCATGGAAATTATCAAGCAGCAAACAGACGCACCTATGGCAGATATAAACTAGTCTGTAATCAAGTCACAAAGGGGGTTAAGGCAAGCAAAAGCAGATTACGAGAAATATTTTGCAAATGATACAGAGAAAAATAGTAAAGACTTTACTTATGTAAACACCTAAAGGAAGGAGAAGGAAGTAAACACCTGAAGGAAGGAAATTTTGCATCTACATTCACACACAAGGAATTCTATAGGTAAGTGGAGCCCAGAAGTTTATCAAATTCCACCATAGAGCTAAATGATTCTGTAATAACTAAGCAGAAAGTGGAAGATAAATTGCTGAAGTTAAACATAAGAAAGGCACCTGGGTTGGATGTGATCTATCCAATTATATTAGGGAACAAAGGCAACAAAGGAGGTAAGCAAACCCTTAGCTATATTTATGTATCCTCGGATTCAGGGATTCACATCTCTAGTCTCCACGGACTAGAGATGTGAGAATGGATCCCCCAATTCACAAAGGGGGATCAAAAGGGTAATGTGAGTAAGGTTTTGACTCCTGAAAGTGGTAGAACATTGTAAAAGATTTCTGAATGTTGTAGATGAGTCTAGAATATTCTAGAAACTGTGGGTATTGTTTCAATATTATAGAAGATCATAAATGATTCTAGAGTGTTTTGCAGTAATATAAATTGAGGAGTAAAAGCTGTAACTTACAAAATCAAACACCCACCATTCAGAAGTTTGGTGCAACTTGTGTATTTTGTGATAAACATGGCAAGAAATAAGGAACTGAGTGTTGAAAAAAGAAATGCTATTATAATTCCATATTCCAGAAGAGATATATTGACAAAAAGCTAGGTGTTTCATTTAAAGGAGTACAAACTACCATTTTAAAATTCAAGGAGACTGGCAGTTTACAGGACAATCACAGGTAACAGCAGATGCACAAGATAAGACTATAATACTGATTTCTAAATGCAACTGATGACTTACTGCTCCTGGAATTCAAGCTGAGTTCAATAGGTACAGAGGAAATCCCATGACACTGTAAAACTTCATTTTCAGCAGGACTATATGGCCATGTTGTGGCCTGAAAACCATTATTAAAACCAGAAAAATCAAACTAAACTATTGGCCTGGGCTAAGAGTCAACAGCATCAGACAATTGAAAAGTGTAAAAACGCACTGTGGATGGAATGGATCCAAATATGAAATTTTTGGATCCAAGCAAGAGTTCATATGAAATTCTCAACTGTATCAAAAATTGCACCCCACTGTTTAGTGCCTACAGGTGAGCATGGTGGTGGTGTTTCCATTGATATGGGGTTGCTTCTGTTTTTCTAGTGGGTAACAGTATCAAAATTGAAGGAATTTTAAGAAAAGAAGGCTATAAAAACATACTTGAACATAGTGCAATATCCTCTGGACTGATTTTGTGGAAGAAATTTTATATAACCAAGGGACTTTTTAACAACTAAACAACAGGAGGTGGTATTGCAAATTATGGTGTGGCCACGCCTGACTTAAACCCAACAGAATTTTTATACAATAATCTAGACCAAAAGTCTAGATTATTGTATAAAGGAGGTAATTTTTGTTAATGTTAAACTTCAGTTGCAAAGTCAGTGAAGTCTGTTCATCTTCACAAAATTTATGGGGAACCTTACAGATTCTTGGGTGGGTGTGTTTTAGCAAATGTATCAGTATATTCATTTTTCCCATAATCTTCCTGCTGACAATCCCTAATAGTAATAGTATTCACTATACATTGCAAGGAAGCCACAGGCTTTTGCTGCACTGGCAAAAAAAATAAAAAAACAACCCATATAGATTAAGAAAATACAAATGATATACTTCCCTCCTCACACAGACAACTATCCAATTGACGTTTGAATTTATTCAAACTGTCAGCCTCAACTACCTGCAAGGACAACTTGTTCCAGCAGTCAGTGACTTGCTGACTGAAAGAAAACTTCCTACAATCTAATCTAAACCTCAAGTCCTGTAATTTGAATTTATGACCCCTAGTCCTGGAATTCTTTGTAACAATGAGAATTCCATCTTTATTCATTTTACTAACCTTCTGAGAGGGATCATCAAGATGATCCTCTCAGAGGATATGATTACCTTGGTGATTCCTCTCAAAGCCTTGAAAACCTCAATTAGGTCACCTCTGAGATGCCTGGTTGCCAAGCTCAGTAGCACACATAATCAGTGTCTTTCCTCATATGGTTGTCCTTCTGCCAATCTCACCATTCAAGTTGCCCGTCTTTGAACCTTTCAAGAAGAGGTCACTTGAACACAGAATTCCAAATGTGCTCTTACCTTACAGTGGGATTATGACCTCTCTATCTCTACAGGATAACATTTGATAAATCACTGATTGGACACCATGAAATTTCTTGGCTGTCTGTTTACATTGTTCAGAAAACTTCATATCTGATTTGGAACCATCTGATTTGGCCAGAGGTGGGAACAGAGGTGGGCAAAAGTTGCTGCCAATAGCTTTGGCAAGAAACCAGAATGCTCGGCTACCATTAGGGCAAGAAGCAAGTTTTCTACTCTTAGCCTGTTCAAACTCTAGTTTAGACTGATTAATAACTTCTTTACAATTGTTGCGACCTTTGGTGTAGGCAGAAAATGAAACTGAAGAATTAGGAACAAGCCAATTACGATATGCAACGTTCTTCTCTTGAACAGCCTTAGCACATTTATTGGAAAACCAAGGTTTAGATAAAGGATGAGATTTTAAAGTGGAGTGTGGGATAAAGGATTCCATTCCTGCAAGAATAATTTCACTGACACAATCTGAGCAAGTGTTAGCATTAGTAGAGGCATTTGATGCAAGAAAGCAAGCTTATGCAGCATCAGCCAAAAAAAAAAAAAAAACCACTTCCACTTCACCCTCTGTTCATTCAAAATACCTGTCCAGCTGAGCCTTAAACTTATTTAGGCTATCAACCTCCACCACAAGGGATGGAAGTCTGTTCCACCAACCAACCAACCACCCGCTGGCTAAAGGCAAATTTCCGCACGTCTATCCTACATCTGTCTTTCCTCAATTTGAATTTATGCCCTCTCAGGTGATTTTTCTGAGCGAGGAAGAATCCCATCAGCATTGAGCATGCTTAAACCATTCAAGGCTTTATACACCTCTATCAGATCACCTCGCTGGTGTCTAGTCTCCAGACACTGTAATTTGCAAAACTTAAGCCTTTCTTCGTAAGAGCACCCCTTTGTTCCATTCACTAATCTTGTTGCCCTTCTCTGTACTCGTTCCAGCAGCTCTACATCCTTCTTGAAATGAGGCCTCCAGACCTGTATGCAGTACTCTAGGTGTGGCCTGACCATTGCCTTATACAATGGGATAATCACCTCCTTATCCCTGCTGGAAAAATTCCTGTATATCATTGACAATACTCCATGAGCTACTCTTGCAGCCCGTCTGCACTGCTCAGAGAACTTCATATCTGCCTGCACAACCACCCCCAAGTCCCTTTCATTCTCTACCACTGTCAGAGTAGTACCACAGAGTTGATACGTTGCTCTGGGGTTGCTGTGTTGACGTCAGACGTTTTTAAACAGTAATCCGACCAAGGAAAAGAAGAAAAGAAATCTCACAGGTCATCCCATTTTGCATTCTTGTAATGCCAAACAATACGAAGTTGGGAATAGCAATGAGATAAAGGCTCCATTGGAGAAGAGACAATCACCAAGTTGTGATCTGAAGTGCCTAAAGGACCTCTCACTTCATCCGTGTACTTAGAAGGGTTGTTTGTGAGAAACAGATGAAGCGTGTTGGCTGTATGATTAGGATTGTCTGGTATTCTTGTAGGTAAATGAACAATCTATGCAAGGTCATTAGTAATTGCAAAAGCCTCAGCATCTCGACCAGCTGGGTTGGTGTGACTAGAAAACGGAAGCCAGCTGGAGTTGTGAACATTAAAATCACCAAGGAAAATTACCTCACTGTTAGGAAAGTTGGACTGGAGGAAGTCAAGTTGCAAAGAGAGGAAGTCAAAGAGCTCCAAGTGATTAGTGGAGTTGGGAGAATGGTAGAGACAACAGATGAATTTGATACAATGAGGTAGAGAGATTTTAAGCCAGAGAAGATCGAAGAGAGAAGATTCCAAATTGCCAAGTCTCTGGCAGGGAATAACAGAATGGACATATGCACAAGTACCACCTTTGAGGCGAAAGGAATCATACAGCGAATAATTTGGGCATCTGAGATGAGCAGTAGTTGAATCAACAGATAACTGAGATTGTCAGAAAAAGTACATGGGGTTTGGCAGACTGCAAGTGGAAATGGACATCATCGAGATTAGAATTGAGACCACGTATATTTGTGAAATGAATTAGGAAGTGTTAGGGAGGTTTAGATCTTTTCGCAGATAAGCTTGCCCTATTAGTTTGACAATTCGTGGTGTATTCAATAGTAAGAAAAAGTGGGTGGAACATGTTGTATGAAGTAATGAAATTTTTGGATATGGCGTACACATGGTAAGAATATACCCGGATTCTTGACATACCATGGCCTCGACAATGTCCCCCCCCCCAAATTCACAGTATTCGGACTCCCTCCAGTCACTATCTGGCAGAGTAGAGGTAGCAAGATTATACAATAGCTGATCTGGAAGCTTCCTAGAGAGTTACCAATAGGTTCGGTCCGGTGTACTAAGTAGCGGCCAGCCTGCGAACACTGTTTTAGAGCTGTACCCTCGAAATGTAATTAATATTGGATCTCGCCATGATGTTCATCATAACCTCAAAAGTCATCAATCATACTGCATGATGGAAGAGATGGGGAAGGGTTGACCGGAACTTGGCTCTACAGACTAAACATGGGTTCCACCACGTCACGCCTCCAATAAGCAAAGTGGTGGTATTGCACCAGTTGATGAGTTATCTACCACCTGGTACTGCTTGGTAACATAGAGGGGCGGCATTCCTCCATGTAGTGTGGGTGCCACACTTCAACCCCTGCTTACATTGGTTCACACCTGGATGGTCACTCACAATGTACTTGTTCATGGAGGTTATACCCAGGATTATTAACAGTCCCACCATCGTGAAGGTGCAAGCAGAGGATTTGGCTGTCATAGACTGTCCGGTCTTCGCCGAAATTGGGTCCACTTGAGTTGAGTGTCACCCGAATATCAGTTCCATCAGCATTTTAGACTCCCAGGTGGCAAGTGCAGCTTATCTGGCATATCTGTCTGTGACAACCTCAAGGACTTAACTCTTAATCATTGCCTCTAAGATTTTTCCTACCAATGAAGTCAGACAAATCAGTCTGTAATTATCGACTTCACTCTTTGAACCACTTATGTATTGGTGATACATTGGCACTTTTCCAATCCAAAGGAATCCCCCCCCCCGGGTCCAAAGATGGCCTCATAACTAACCTCAATGGTTCAATACACTCCCTCGTACTCTCCTCAAAACTCCAGGGTATATGCAATCAACTTTTATGCTCAAAAGTTTTTCTCATAAACTATCATCTGTAATTACAACATCACTAATTTCACATGGATCACTTTCACTCGCACAGCTCTTCTCAGCATGAAGGGTCTTTAGCATTAACATTGGTAGAGGCATATGATGCAAGAAAGTAAACTTATTGGTTTTACTGTGTAAACATCTTTGACAAAACACCTACTAACAACTACAACCGAAATCATGAACAATGTAATTTATGCTCACACCCACCACTCACTCTAACGAATCAATGTTAGTGATAAATGGGATATACAGCCCGCTGCTTACTCTACCAAATCGACGTTTGGAATAGGTTAGGCCAATAGCCTAATTACCAATTTGATTGTAGCCATTTGTTGAATAGTATGATTGCAACAATACAATATTTTTATTGTTACAATCATACTATCATGTTGGATCATGTTACTCTGTCATGCTTCATCGTAAATTACACATGCAACACCAAGAGATCTGAAAGAAACAACAGTATCCAAGCATAATATGCTATTGAAACTGACTTGGCTCAGGATCTCAATGAGTACTAGAGCAAGATGGTAACACTGCACATTACATTTCGCAATGAGGAAACAGAGATACTATCAGATATGAAATATGTCAAGATCGACGACGACAATGAAGGGCTCATACTAGATCGTAAATTGTACGAATCAGAATTAAACATTCGCAAAACGATCAAAATATGTAAGACAATGTATCAAGACAACGAAGTTGACCCTGACAAAGCATGCTGTAATGATCTGCATAGCCTTGTAATGCGACTGCAAGAAGAAGACCCCTTTCAAAACTTTTACAATCATCCAAACAGTGAGATGAATGAGAATCTAAAGTTCACCATGCTCAACCCACTCAGTGCAATTGCAGAGAAACGTGAAAACTTGATGACCAACAAGGACTTCTGAAACTTAATGAGAATGGCCAATGACTAGAAAAGATTATACTCAATACATCTAATTTGGAGTCTGTTAACTCCAAATTGCGAACTGATTCAAATATTCTTGACTGGCCCAGCTGGTTGCAGAAAAACGATTATGATTTGCCTCTTGATGGAAATATACAACCGCTTCAGTAATACAGATGGGTACTGTAATGCCCACAGCCAAGATCACTGACCTCAAGATATCCATTTCTCTGATAACCAAAAGATTTCTGTCATGGGTGACAATGGTTAGCACAAAGCCCCCTAAATAGTATGCCCTGAATCATAAACATTTTTCTGCAACCAGCTGGTTTATGCCAGCTCTAAGCACATCCAAGATCACCTCCTGTGATCCTTTGCATGATCTCCTCTTCTGACCCCATTCTTTTTGTCTTTCCCAGATTTTTTTTTTTTTTGCAACCAGCTGATTCATGCATGCTCTGAGCACATCCAAGTCATCTCCCATGACTCTTTGCTTTAAATGCTTTGCTTTAAATTTTGCAAGATATCGATTTCTCTGGTTACCAAAAGGTTCTGCTACGGGTGGCAATGGTTAGTCAACGTCACTTAAGTAACGTTGACTAACCATTGCCACATAACCAAAATCATAAACATTTTTCCACAACCAGCTGATTTCTGCCAGCTCTGAGTACATCCAAGATAACTTCACATGATACTTTGTTTCAAATGCTTTGCTTTACTTTAAATTTTGCAAGGTTAGTGCAACTATACCAAGAAGTTAGTGCCATGGGTGGCAATGGTCAGTTCAACGTCACATAAGTGGTATGCCGCGATTCATAAAGGTTTTTCTGCCACCAGCTGGTTTACGCCAGCTCTGAGCACATCCAAGATCATCTCCCAAGATCCTTCGCACAATCTCCTCCCGGCTCCTTTTTTCTTTGTTATGAAGTGGAAATGAAATCATTTCTTGACAAATTGATTTTACTATCATGACAAATTGATTTTACTATCGCGAGATCCAATCTTCCTTACATTTCGAGGGTACAGCTCTACACAGTGTTCGCAGGCCAGCCACTAGTTAGTACATGAGACTGAACCTATTGGTAACTCTTTAGGAGGCTTCCGGATCAGCTAGTGTATAATCTTGCTACCTCTACTCTGCCAAATAGTGACTAGAGGGAATCCGAGTAGTGTGTATGCAGAGGGCATTCTCAAGGCCACGTTATGTCAAGGATCTGAGTATATTCTTACCATGTGTATGCCATATCCAAAAATGTCATTACTTCATACAGCATGTCCCACCCCGCACCTTTTCTTACTATTGAATACACCATGAATTGTCAAACTATTAGAGTAAGCTTATCTGCGAAAAGATCTAAACCTCGCAAACACTTCCTAGTTCATTTCACAAAAAATACATGGTCTAAATTCTAATCTCAACGATGTCCATTTCCACTTGCAGTCTGCCAAACCCCATGTACTTTTTCTGACCGAATCTCAGTTATCGATTGATTCAACTACTGCTCATCTCAGTTGCCCAAATTATTCATTGTATGATTCCTTTCACCTCGCCTCCGTAGCCAGGTGGGCAGGAGCAGCAGTGCGTAGCACATGCTTCTTGATTAGACCGGGGTTCGAGCCTGTGCCCACCAAATACGGAGGATGTGGAAAGGTCAGGGAATGACCACTGCATATCCCCAGAGCAATATGGCCTTAGTTGCTAATGCTCCTAAAAAAAAAACCAAACCAAACCAAACCAAAACCAAACCTTTCACCTCAAAGATGGTACTTGTGCATATGTCCACTGTGATATTCCGTGTTGGAGACTTGGTAATATGGAATTCCCCTCTTTTCGATTTTCTCTGGCTTAAAATATCTCTACCTCATTGTGTCAAATTCATTTGTTGTCTCTACCATTCTCCCAACTACAATAATCACTTGGAGCTCTTCGACTTCCTCTCTTTGCAACTTGACTTTCTCCAGTACAACTTTCCTAACAATGAGATAATTTTCCTTGGTGATTTTAATGTTCACAACTCCAGCTGGCTTCCTTTTTTTCTAGTCACACCAACCTAGCTAGTTGAGATGCTGAGGCTTTTGCAGTTACTAATGACCTTGCACAGATTGTTCATTTACCTACAAGAATTCTGGACAATCCTAACCATACAGTCAACACGCTTGATCTTTTTCTCATTAACAACCCTTCTAAGTACACAATCGAAGTGAGTGGTCCTTTTGGCACCTCAGATCACAACTTGGTGATTGTCTCTTCTCCAATGGAGCCTTTATCTCATGGCTATTCCCAACCTCGTATTGTGTTGCAGCGCTAATGGCTATTCCCAACCTCGTATTGTGTTGCAGCGCTAATTCCGCTCTTTCCTCTAAACTTAATACTGTAAGAATAATAATTTTAATTTCCCATACTCTCCCTACCTAGCTATCATCCAAAACTTCGGTGTAACAATAATTTTAGAGTTACAAAAACTGAGTACTAAAGCAGATTAAATATCGTTAACAGAAAGCATGTTTCTATTCTCTAAGGAAGATGGCGAAATTAGCCACAGCAACTGTGTGTTAATGAGAATGCCTATGTAAAAGTCTACAGAGGCCTACAGTTGTTGGCCGGCAACAGCTATATCGGGTAGCCACTTACAAGTTAGAATTCTATAAACACAGGAAAGATGCACTTAACTTGTGATGCAAATTAGGGCAACGAAGGGGGGGGGAGGTGAGAGAGAGAGAGAGAGAGAAAGAGAGAGATACTCGTGCAAACGGGTATCGAAGATTCCTCCCAGCCTCGTAAACTCGGTGTAGATGCTAACTACAGCCTCTTCATTTCCTAATAAGGAGTTAGCAAAGAGTGGATGTGCTTACCCATTTGACTAAGCGTTCCATGATGTAGAATCCGAACATCCGAGGACTTGGAGTCCTCCAATAACAGAAGGAGATTTGAGTAAACAAGAAGAGGAGAGAACTAGGGGTATGAAAGGATTCCTTGCAGGCCAGAAGAGAAAAAAAGAGAGGGAGCTGGAATCAATGGGACCAGTGGAGATCGGACAAGGGAAAAAGAGGTTAACCATCAATCGAGAGCGAAGGATCACGTGCAGGAATGGAATCCTTTATCCCACACTCCACTTTAAAATCTCGTCCTTTATCTAAACCTTGGTTTTCCAATAAATGTGCTAAGGCTGTTCAAGAGAAGAACGTTGCATATCGTAATTGGCTTGTTTCCAATTGTTCAGTTTAATTTTTCCCCACACCCAAGCTCGCAACAATTGTAAATCAGTCCAAACTAGATTTTGAACAGGCTAAGAGTAGAAAACTTGCTTCTTACCCTAATGGTTGCCGAGCATTCTGGTCTCTTGCCAAAGCTACTGGCAGAAACTTTAGCCCATCTCTGCTTCCACCTCTGTCAAAACCTGATGGTTCTGTTGTCACTTCAACTAAGGATAAAGCTGACCTGCTAGCATCCCATTTTTCTCCCAACTCCTGTATTAATGATCTTGGTAAAACACCTCCCACCATTCCCAACACGCTACATTCAATGCCTCCTGTGGTCTTCTGTCAAAAGGATGTCAGAAGGATTTTAATGAATCTTGATGCTAAGAAAGCTCCAGGTTCTGATCGTGTTTCTCCACTTGTTCTCAAAACCTGTGCTCCTGAACTTACTCCTGTTTTTTGCTGCCTTTTTTCACTTCTGTATTCCAAAGATGTTTTTCCTTCTGCTTGGAAATTTGCTCATATCCAGCCAGTTCCCAAAAAGGGGGACAAATCCCTCCCATCCAATTACTTCTAATCTTTCTAAAGTAATGTAGAAATCAATTAACCGCCAACTCAAACTACCTAGAAACCTCCGGTTTGATCAACGATTTCTGTCAGTGTCGATCCACTGGTGATATTCTGGCTTATGTTACCCATTTATGGACAAATTCATTAGAAATGTTCGGTGAAATACACAAGCAGTTGCTCTTGATATCTCAAAGGCTTTCGATCGAGTTTGTCATAAAGGTCTTCTAAACAAGCTTCACCTTCTGGTCTGCCAACTGTTTTTTTGTAATTGGTTATCGAGTTTTCTCTCTGATTGCTCACTGAGGGTGATGGTAGATGGCTCTCTGTCTTCTAACTTCTCCACTAATGCTGGTGTCCCCAAAGTTCAGATCTTTCCCCCACTCTTTTCCTCTTGTATATTAATGACTGGATTGACTGGAAATCCTATCCATAGTTTTGCCAATGATAGCACATTGCATTCTACTTTCCATTTTGAGAAATCCTGCCCTGCTCAATCACCTTCAACTACTTGAATATCCACTACCAATTCCTTAAATGCCAATCTCCAGGTAATCCTCCAGCAGGGCAAAGACAACTTAGTTGATTTCAATCCTTCTAAAACTCAGTCTTGTCTTATATCTCGCAAAAAGGATTCTTCTGCTCCTATGTTAATATCTTTGGTGACACTCCGCAATTTCAAGGCAAAATGATATAACTCTTTTGGGGATTACACTGACTTCTAATCTCTCTTGGCATAAGCACATTACAAATATTGCTTCCTCTGCATCTAAAAAATTGTTTTTCTCTTTCACTCTCTGCATTACTTTTCTTCCAAACAGCTATTCACTCTGTACAAATCGCAAATCCGCCCTACCGTGGAATACTGTTTCCACATCTGGAGCGTTGCCCCCAAAACCTCTTTGCAGCTTCTAGATTCCATTCAGAAGACGGCAGTTAGATTAATTGATGACTCCTGTCTAACAGTCTCTCCACTCGCTGTCTCACAGGCATACTGTGTCTGCTGCATGCCTTTTCTACAGATACTTCCATGGGCACTGTTCTTCTGAATTGGCTTCTATAATTCCCGCTCTCTGTTTCAAAACAGTCCGAACATGTGTCGCCAACATTCATTTACTGTCCATCTAGCTTCAAACTCACAGAACCAACTTTTCATCTTCCTCGTTTATTCATTCAACTGCTGTTTTCTGGAACAACCTTTCTTCGTGGGCATTTCCTGAAAATTACAGTCTACAGAAGTTCAAGTCTAATGTCAATAAATATCTTCTTGTCTTCTCAACCTCCAACCCAAGCATGGTACTAAGTACTATAGGTTCTAATACCTCTCGTGTTTGGAGCTTTTCATAAAAAAAAAAAAAAAACTGCCATCCGAAATTTAGTAGGTGCCACCAAAGATGATTACATAACAAAAAATCCTTCTGATTTCACCATCCATTCACTCCAAATGTTTGTCTAGTTCTGCCTTGAACTTATTTAAGTTGTAGACCTCCACTACTACAGATGGAAGTTTGTTCCAACTATCAACCATCCGGTGGCTAAAGGCAAATTTCTGTACACATACAAGTGTGTTTCCTTAATTTGAATTTATGTTCCCTCAGGTGAGTAATCCTGGCCTTATACACCTCAATTAGATCACCTCGCAGGTGCCTAGTCTCCAGATGCTGCAATTTAATCCCGGCGGCTGACATCTGGTGAGAATGGGCTTGGCACAACCAGGGTCCTGAACTGGATATCATCATTCTTCTCTTCTTGGGGATTCTCTTCTACTTCTCTCTCTCTCTCTCTCTCTCTCTCTCTCTCTCTCTCTCTCTCTCGGGAATTTTTTTTTTTGTTTTTTTTTGGCTGGTGCAGCATAAGCCTCAGGCTTCCTTGCACCATATAGTTAACAATAATAATAATTTGCAAAACTTAAGCCTTTCTTGGTAACAGCAACCCTTTGTTCCACTCACCAATCTCATTGCCCTTTTCTGTACTCGTTTTAGCAGCTCTACATCCTTCATAAAATGAGGCTTCCAGACCTGTATACAGTACTCAAGGTGTGGCCTGACCATTGCTTTGTACAAGGGAATAATCACCTTATCCCTGCTAGAAAAATTCCTGTATAAGCTAGCCTCCCTATTCAAGCAAGCAAGCAAGCGTTCACGCTTGCCTGCCCATTCAATGTAGAGATTCTCGTCATATTCTTCATATCTTCTATATTACTATAATGATATAGATTACTCCCAATTCTCACTACACAGATTCTATGCTGGCAGACGTAGCTTCATGCTCAGCAAAAGCTCTTTTAGTGCTCACGCTAATTTTGATAAGCTTGACCTCTCCATCTCTACTATCTTCCCTAAATACATTATCACCAATTTCTGAGTAATGGCAAGTTTCTGGGTTTTTTTTTTTTTTTTTTGTTAGTTGTTGCAGCATCAGCTTCAGTGGCCATATTGCACCTCCCAAGATTTTCGCTTTTTCTACTCTGATCCAAGCCCGGGGCAGGATTCGAACCCACGATCTTTGGGTTGCTAGGCAGGCACTTTACCCACTCGGCTAGCCCGGTCGACACGAGTTTCTCTTAGCCATGTTATATCAGCATTAATTGTCCTAACCATGAGTTCAAATTTGGCCAGTTTATTGATAACATTCCCGACTTTACTATCAACACAGTTAAGACTAAGTAATTTTCTATAGCTTACAACACTGAAACATCTCTTAAAAGTTATTTAGGTTTGTATCCCAAGCTTTATGTTTCCCCTCATTTGAAACATTGCTACCCTAAGAACATCTTATCAAGATCAGCTGTTATGGCAACAAACAAGAATTCATGAGGTGATTGCAAGAATTACTTTGACACATATCAGATAAATGCATATCTAAAATACCTTTCTCACCCCCCCTAACTTTAAGGGTTAAGCAGTTCCTGAACCCTTAAAGTATCCTCAATGATACTGGCAAAAATCCTTGCACCAACTATGTTAAAATGAATACTATCTGAACAAAATAGATTCCTTCAAACGTGGGCCACGGTGATAAAAAAATCTTCCCCAGAGCCTTGCATAGTCCCTCAAGTCTCAAGTTAATTCACAAGGCTTTGCATATAATCGCTCCTATAGTGAACAGGCAGAATTTCAGACACACACACACATTCTGGCCTAACATGCAGTATTTTTTCTGCATAGTCCTATATTTATCCAACAGATGGTCAGATCATGTACATTTAATATCATTAGTCCCCACATGAATAATAATTCTCTCTTTAACTCCCTTAAAATCTGACAAACTGTTGGTAACATCATCAATTGTTGCTCCTGGCAAACACACTGTGGTTCTGGACCACCTATCTTTATTACAAAAAATGTTACCGTTTCCTTGACAATAGAATCTCCCAATAAAACTATACCACCTTCGTCCCGAGCAGTCTGCACTTAACTATTCTTTTCTGGTACCCGAATTGGGGATGCATCATTTGGCAGGTCAGGAGATACTTGAGTCCCTGACGAGCTCCCAGTTATATTTGTTTCTGTGGCAAGCACTCATTTCCTCAGTGACTCAAATTCTTTTCGTAATGCACCAAGTTGTAATTTGAGATTGGTACACTTCTTACATCAGTTGCAAAGAAAAGAATTGCCAGATGAGTTAGGTCTGTCTACTAGACCACTCTTGGGAATAAATGCCACAGAGAAAACAGTGAAAGCATTACTCATGCCAGAAATTAAGGCAGGCATTTCCGTTTTGAGTCCCAATGTCCCTGGACTTTGTATTTTAAGTGGATCTAGTAGAAACCATAATTTAAGTAAAATTATTAGAAAGTAAAACTTTCTAAGTAAAACTTTAGAAAGATTATTAAATTAAAATTTACAATATATTACAGAATTTATGTTAACAAAATATTGCAGAAATTAAACCGTTGACAAAACTAAATCACTAAAGAAGTTAAATTTAAGCTCCGAACAAAAGTTACGAAATTCCCGCCAAAATATTGATAACAAAGGCTATCTGAATATTAAGCTGTAGCTTTCCAAATACTTTACAAATTTAAACTTACATTATATACTATGGAATTTAAATTAACAAAGTATTACAGAAATTACACTGCTGACAAAACTTTTTATCACTAGTAAAATTAAATTTAAGCTACTAAACGGAAGTTATGAAGTTCACGCTAAAATATCGATACCAAAGCCTATCTGAATATTAAGCTATAGCTTTCCAAACATTTATCTAAATACAAAAATAAACAAACCTACGTGACTATAGGAATTGAATATTAAGCTATAGCTTTCCAAATATTTATAAACTAATCTACATGACTAGAGGAATTTGAACTATATATTACTACAGTTTAGTATATTAAAATAAAAAAACCTCAAAATTATTTCAAAACTAACCTGCATGAAGAGCTTCAGAAATACGCAGCCACACATTATAGCCTCAAACCCACAGAATCCATTGTTTAATTAAAAACTTATGCAATCACTATACACGTTTGTGCAATTTTACTAGAATGCTATTGTATCCTAAATTTGGTATACTTAAATATCACTCATCCAGTAACTAATAGATACAAATGATGTTCATGCTGTACTGTGCAAAAGTGGGCTGTATAATGATATTAATTAGGCCAAGATGTGAAGATAAAGAAATTAAATAAAATAAAAAGCATGAAATAAAAAATTAATTTATTCAGTGACAAATAAATGTTTGCAATATTAAGTCTTCAATTTAATATCCTTCTCCAAAAAAACTGTACTATAATGCCTGCCACTGATCAAAACATTTTAAGCAGTTGGTATGGTTTCACTGGATTTCTTGAATCAACTCAACAAAATTTTTTTCCTTCGAGGTCCTGTTTTAATTTCAAGAATAGCCAAGATTTGCTTGGTATGAAATCATGTAGATACTGTCATTGTAAAATATGTTATTGTCAGTGAAACTGATGGATAGCAAGTGATGCATGATACAACACATTGTTATGAATGAGCCAACCATTTTGCTTTTTAGGTTCATTATTATATATGCATGAGGTGCCTATTGTCTTCACCATGTCCATCTGTCCACCTATAACAACGACCGCTGTAGGCGGGTCAAGTGCGAGGATACATAAGTATATGTGCTTTGAGTGACTGGGGTTCAAGCCCGTGACTGCTAAACACGGTGCTGTTTCTTGTATCCTTTTGATCTTGGGATCTCCTCTGAGTGTGTGGTTGTCCCAGACTATAAACAGATAATTTATTTATTATTCATTAGATTCATTTTCATAAAATTTTATATTTTGCTCTTTAGAGTGATTTGTTGAGCCTTCCAAAATTACATTAAAATCAGACCAAAAGAAATCTGGCAATTATTATTTAATTTTTCCATACATATCACATAGGCTATTTGTATATCGTACATTGCAGCCAAAGCACTGGATGTTTGTTGCCATTCACTGATTGGAAGAGTGGACAAAGAACTATGGTGGATGCACCTAATGAAATGCTCTCAGTTTGCACATAAGTCATCACTTTACACTTTTTTTTTTTTTAAATAAGTCATGAATTATTACTATTTGTTAATGTGTTTGAATACATTAACTTGTTATCCCCCTCCACCATCATTCTTTTTAAAAAATGCCTTGGTAACTATAAGAAAACTTTTTTTGGTGCTAATGTGCAATGCATAATGATATTATGCACTGCACATTAGCTCAGTATAATCCCTTCAATTTCATCATAACACTGAATCTATGAGGTTTTGGTTATCTTTTTGAAGTAAACAAGCTATTCCAAGTTGTGGGACCCCAATTCAGACTTCAAATTTTATTTTACACATACTCCATATTATCTGCACCAAAACTCTATATCTAATTAATCATGACTCTGAACAACTAGGTTTTGTGGTGGGGGGGGGGAAGAGAGGATATACAAATTACCTATACTTTAGACTGATACAAAATACTTATTATTTACTTATACAAAATATATTACTTATATTTTACTTATACAAAATATTTATTATTCAGCAATATGTTACAGCACTTTTACCAAAGCTTTGATCACTTGCAAATTGGATTAAATATAATTTGCAAAAGAGACACATTTTGCAAATTATATTTGTAAGTGTCAAACTCAGTGACCAACTTTCTTAACTGCTTTCTAATTGGTTCAAAGTTACCCATCTAATAAATATTTGATTTTTATTCAAAAATAAAATAAATGATGAAGGGCAAAAAAATGCAAACTGTTACTCTGCTCAACAGCAATCAAGGGCCGGTAGGGTCTCAATTGCATTTTAAGTGGAGTGTAACATCTAAATATTTAAACAATGTGCACTAAAATAATAACTGTTTTTCCAATAGCTAGCAAAACACACATTATACAAACCTTTAAAGACTGCCTCTTGGTAACATAATTCTCAGAATTTAAAAGATGTTGATAATGGCTGAACACCTTATCATAGTTGCTTTCCAAAAATTCTGCAGCCAGAATTTTATGCCGAGTCAAAACCTCCTGTAACACAAACAACTTTGAAGTTATACTTGAAATTGCACATATAATAATAATAAGTAAAACTCAATCCACTTTTCTTTACACTCAGTTGTTTTGTATTTGATTTATTTATTAAGTTATTAAGTGACCACTGAACATATATTATACTCTTTAATGGAATGTATGCCAATCGTCTAATTCAATTTTTAAGACAAGGGATAGGGATGTTATGTTGAACAAACATTTATTTACAGCTTCACTGAAAAATGTAACAAAAATAACAGACTGGTGAAGTTTATCGCTTCACCAGAGCATATACCTTAGTTTTTTAAACTTTCAAATGATACCATCTTTAAAATGTCAGAAGGCTGAAAATACTTATTCGTAAATTTGACTCAATCAGCATGTTATTTTACAATTTTAAATAAAACATATAAATTTCTATTTATTTATGCATTTTTTCTAGCAATGTACACTGCCATAAAATATGTACAACTTGAGACTGAACCCACATAACCCTATTTTGTAGCCATGGAAGCTAACCAAGGCTAGCCTAAAACTTTAGTAGAAACATTCACAGAATGTATTACTATGTGTGGCACAGAAACAGGCAATTATAAAAGCTGTTTCCCTGTCCAAAACTGGCGTCAACATCACAGAATTAAAGATTTTATATAAATAATGACAGCATTATCAGAACTTATTTCAGCACACTATTTTAAAATCAGTTATAATACTGCAGTACTATCAGCTCATGCAATTAAAACATAGATTAAGAAGTTTGAGGAAATTGGTTCTGCCCTAAAAAAATAAGTTCCCGTGGAAAACAGAAGTGTATGTACACCAGAAAACCTCACTGCTATTAGGCCACCCACCAATGGATTCCACACATCAATATGCAGTTTCAGTAAACATTTCAGACAAACGTTCACAACACACATTTTAAATTTCTAGTGTATGTACTGAAAGATTGTGATTACATTATGCAGTAAAATTTCTGTCACCAATTGCATACTCTTCTGATGAGAATGAAGACTTTATTCACAATTTGTTTATGAATGATGAAGCCCATTTGCAGCTTTCCAAATTTGCTAACTAAGCAAATCTCTACAGGTCAGACAAAACACCATCAATTTCACCACAAACTTTAACAATGTCAAGGTTACAGTATAGTGCAAAAATATGGAGAAATGATACAGATAACACTTTAGCACAATGGCAAAATGTAGAAGGGAGCAAACAGAGTCAAAAATCTGGAGAGTTGTAGCTATATTATGCACTCCATTATTCCTTTTGCTTCAAAGGTGGTATTGTACTTAATTACACTCTGATATTTCTTATCGGAGGCACCATAATTTAGAATGCTGCTCATGTTTAAATATCTCTACCACGTTCTGATAAAAATCACTTACTAACTCTAATGTTCCCTCAGCCATGTGCAAAACTAATGCCCTTACCTGTGCAATAGTGTCTATAGCTTTCATATCATTTCTTCTTGGAAATAAACAGTTTTACTCTGATCCTGGTTTGCATGACTCATTTTGTAAATATATCTGCAATAAATGAATTATCCTGCATTAAAGTTATTGTTTGATCCTTCTACTCATAAAAATATGATGCTATGATACCAAATGTTGCAACTTCACATTCTACTATAACCTTCAAACTGTGCAACAGTGTTTCACGCAGTTCTGTAGGATTTCTTTTAAGACTAACCAGAATAATAGAGATATTTGAAGGGAAGAGATTTTTGTAATTGAATATCACTGAATTAAAAGAAAAAGATTCTGTAAAAAATCAAAGTGATTGATACACACTTGCTATGTTGCATTATCAAAAATTAGAAAGTTGACTAACAAAGCAAGAGAGCACATGTGCCTCACTTAGTTTCTAAGAGCTAATGCATGACTTAAGTTTTTTTTAGTCATCAATTTGGTCAAATGATATTTCAAAATAAAAACCATTAGCCCAAACTATTAATGTTTCCCCATAGACTGCTGGTAAAAACTACATATGTGATCCATGCACATTTATAAACAGCATAAAGGTTAACTTTTCTTTACCTATTCTTGATTAGATTAAAAAGAAAAATTCAACTGCTTCAAATTCAACTAAAAAAAAATTTTAAAAAGAAGGAAAGAAATTACTCACCTTAAAAGTTGAGAATGCATCTGATGCTATATCGAAAGTAGATACCTCCACATATTTGAAAAAGTTAAAAAAATCATCAGAATATAATATTATCTTAGCCAGTGCTTCATACTGGATACATTCCCTTAGCATTGTGCCACTGTTTAAAGCAATATCTTGCTTCTCGTACCTTAAAAATTGGGAAAGAATCTGCTATACATGCCTATCTTTCATATCTATATAAATTCAAACAAGAAATATATATCCTAATTTGAAAATTAAACATCTGCAATATATAGAAATCACAATTACAACAAAGCTACACATACAGTATTTTACTTAGGACCTAAGACCCAAACATATATTGCTCGCGACCCCCTTTATTAAATATAAAATTGACACGATCCCTCAATGCAAACTCCGAGGTAGGATGACCAGACTTTTAGAGAAGCAAAATGGCAATTTATAAATTATGTAGTAGAAAATTTTATTTGAGTACTGAGAAAGGAATAAAAAAATTGTTTCCATTTTAATTTATACATTAAAATAATTGTTTAATATTTTAATTGAATACAGCAAAAACAAAAATCAAATTCTTCAATTAAGATTACAAAACAATAAAAAATTAACAATTACAAAACAAAACAATTAATGATAATGAGCCTGGATAACCGATAATATTCGGTCCATATTTGATGCAATATTTGAAATTACTAATCTCATATCATCTTCCATATCAAGGCTGGAATGCTCTTTTGTTTTTATAGCTATTAATTTTGAGAAACCAACCTCAGATAAATATGTAGACCTGAAAGGTAGCAATGTTTGTATTGCCATTTTCAATAATTCTGGATACTCATCTTGAAGAGAAAGCTAAAAATTTTCACAAGTTGTCATCTTGAAAGAAGCATTTATTGATTCGTCAGACGACAGGTCAATAAGATCTTCCTTTTGCTGAATGGTAATTTTGGGACATGAAGAAATATCAAAAGCAAAGGGATCACGAATCCAATACATTTTTTTCTGGGGGCACATCAAATCATTTGGAAAAATTCTTAATTAGCATTGTTAGGTGGGTGGCAATGATATCCCTAAATTCGAAAATGTCAATATTATAACAAAATCAGAAAAGCATAGGAACATTTCAGTATTATTATGCTCAAATTCGGTTTTCCAAAGATTAAGCTTCCCTTTGAAAGTTTCTACTTTATCACTAAGTATTAATATATTTGTTCCTTGTCCTTGAAGACAAATTTAAATCCTTAAGTTTTTTTAAATATATCAGCAAGGGAACTAAGTTTTCCAAGCCATTTTTGATTTGAAAATGATTGAGCAAGGTTCTCTTTTTTATCCGATAAAAACAAAACCATGTTTGAGGTGAAAAAGACGTCTCAACACTTTACTATTGAACAACCGCCTCACTTTTGTATATAAAAGAAGTTTCATCTCATTCCATTACAACATTACAAAGTATAGTGAAAAGTCTGCTATTTAAGCTTCTACTTTTAATAAAGTTGATCACACTTACTGCATCATTCAAAACTTTGTGCAAATCAGTTTGCATTTCCTTCGTTACTAATACTTCCCTATGTATAATGCAATGATTAAAAACTATATTTGGAGCAATATCCTTTACTTTGCCTTCTAAACTTTATTTAATGCAGTCATCAGTACAAATCTCAACAAAAGTTGTTCTCTGTTAGATTGTTTGTTTGAAAGAAAATATTTATAACATCAAAAATCTTCTGGCCCATCGTTCTTCCTTCCAAAGCTTTGCAAAATAGAAAATCCTCCTAAATATCTCCCTCGTAGCAGTATCCAATATATACAGTAAGTTAAGCAAGTTGGAAACATCTGTGGATTCATCTAACTGTATTGCAAAAATTGGACTTTCTCTCAAATGATTGAATAAACTGAATTTTACGTTGTCTCTGATAATTGTAATACGCTGCGAGACTGTCTCTGGATAGAGGAATAGTATTTAAATCGTTGCTGTACTTTTCTCCATGCATAATTGAAATCATTTTTATTGCAGCAGGCAGAACAACAGATTCAGCAACAGTATGTGATTTAAATTTTTTTCATATTAAATATGAAACTTCCAATGACTGCTCTTAAAGCTCTACAAGGAACTGCTGTATTGTCTTTTGAAAAGGATTCAGTATTTTTCATTAGCTCTGGATGCTTCGTATGCAAGTGTCTATTTTTCATTTAATAGGTTTCATGCTTACCTTAGCTATTTTTTTCATAACATATTATACACAAAGGATGTTGTTCATCATCATCAACAACACTGTAAGTAAAGCCGTACTTCATAAATTCTTCCTGATATTGTCTATTCCAGTGGTGCGCAAACTATGGGGTGCTACCCCCAGAGGGGTCGCAGGACAAATTAAAGGGGTCGCGGCAATTTTTAAATAAAATTAGCTATTGTGTACGTAAAAGCTAAAAAAAACCTATTGTTAAATTATTTTTTTCAATACTGTAGGTGAAGAGACCTTACTACTTGAAAAAAGTCTGAGATGTGAATGAACCCTATTGGCACTTGATTTTTTAGGGTGGTTTCAAGTGTGATGCAGGTGGCCTTCTTACTTAATGTTTTTTTTAGGTAATACGTCTTAATTTGCTCACTAGCTATGGACACACAGAAAGTAGCTGATTAGTGTGACTTCTCAGTATGTATTAATACTTCTCAGTACTACTCGATTACTGAACCATAATCCCTTTAGCTCTTAATTCGTGCTTCCTACAGCAAAAATTTCTGAAATTGCCTAAAGGTTGTTGTTGTTATTTGGTTTTTTAGGAGCATTAGCAACTAAGGTCATATTGCTCGGGGAATATGCAGTGGTCATTCCCTGACTTTTCCACATCCTCTGTATTTGGTGGTGACGGGCTCGAACCCCGGTCTAATCGAGAAGCATGTGCTACGCACTGCTGCTCCTTCCCACCTGGCTACGGAGGCACCTCTTGCCTAAAGGCCAGAGGTGCGAATATACATATGGTGGCAGTAAATAGCAAGTTTGTTGTACGCACGCTTTTTTCTGCTTTCATGTCAACTTGGATCTGTTTTTCATTCTTCTGGTACTTTTTATATTATTGTTGTTTTTAAGAAGAAAAAATACATATTTTTATATATTTTACCATGGATGATTGGGTAATCAGAACAAAACGGTCGAGGAGTGATGGCAGTAATGTTGCTTCAGAAGCTTGAAAGGGCAAGAAATGTATCATGTGAAAATTTGGACACTAATGTTATTTCAAGTGTAGTGCAACCACCAATTTCTAGTAGAGAGCCATCATATTCCAAATCAAAAAGAACAGACAATATCAAGAAGAATTTATAAAGTATGGCTTTACTTACAGTGTTGTTGATGATGAGCAACGTCCTTTGTGCGTAATATGTTACGAAACAAATGGCTAACGAAAGCATGAAAACATACGAAGCATCCAGAGCTAATGAAAAATACTGAATCCTTTTCAATAACAAGCCGATGCCATACAAGGTCTGAAATATTTCATGAAGGAACATACGGCAGTTCCTTGTAGAGCTTTAAGAGCAGGTGCCTCTGTAGCCAGGTGGGCAGGAGCAACAGTGCGTAGCATGCGCTTCTTGATTAGACCGGGGTTCGAGCCTGTGCCCACCAAATACGGAGGATGCGGAAAGGTCAGGGAATGACCACTGCATATCCCCGGAGCAATATGGCCTTAGTTGTTAATGCGCCAAAAAACCAAATAACAAACAAACACACTTTAAGAGCAATCGCTGGAAGTTTAATATTTAATAGGAAAAAAATTGAAATCCCATACTGTTGCTGAATCTCTTGTTCTGCCTGCTGCAATAAAAATGATTTCAATTACGCACGGAGAAAAATACAGCAATTATTTAATTACCATTCCTCTATCCAGAGACAGTCTCGTGGGGTATTACAATTATCACGGAAAACATAAAATTCAGTTTATTAAATCGTTTCAGAGAAAGTCTAATTTTTGCAATACAGTTAGATAAATCCACAAATATTTAAAACCTTGCTCAACTTACTGTATATGTAAGATACTGCTACGAGGGAGATATTTTGGAGGGTTTTCTATTTCGCAAAGCTTTAAAAGGAAGAACGCTGGGGTGGGATGAATTTTAATATTAGTATTTTCTTTCAAACGAACAATCTATTGTGGACCAACTGCTCTGCGATTTGTACTGATAGAGCAGCTGCATTAACAGGAAAAAATAAAAGTTTAAAAAGCAAAGTAAAGGAAATTGCTCCAAATACAGTGGAACCTCTATATTTGTCATTAATCTTTTCCTGAGGGATGGATGAACACTGAATTGGAAGAATATAGAATCAATTTTTTCCATAGGAATTAACTAAAATTGAAATAATCCGTTCCCAATCCCGAATCTGATACATAAATAAATAAAAAATTAACCAGAAGTTTACCTTTACTGAGGAGTGATAATGGCAGAAGCTGAAGAGGAGGAAAGGAATTATGTATTGTTTAGAAGGGGAGTCACCTTCCATTAAAACATCCCATACTATAACTCCAATTCTGGTGATCAATGTCTTTTTTGTCCCTTTCCCGATGATTCACTAGCACTCAATTTAGCAAAGAACTTGTCCAATGTTTGCTGTTTCTATCTATTTTGAAAATTTTCCAAAAGTAGCCAATCACATTATCATTGAATGAATTTATATTTTGATTAACTACGGCAATGTTCGGGTGCCACTTCTCGACCATACTCTGCGTTTTGGCCCAATTGGACAGCATTTTGGATGCTGCCTTTACTTGACCCTTCCTCCTCTGATGAAATTTCTTCCACTGTTTCAGCTTCCTGTTCTTTATGAAGGTCCAACAGTTCTTCTGTGGTGAGCTCCTTTCTATGGTCCTTCACCAATTCCTCTACATCCTCACTATCAACTTCAAATCCCATGGACCTGCCCAGAGACACAATTTCATCAACAACAGGCTATGACCAAAAACCTTCAAAGTCTCTTTCTGACACACACTATGGCCACAATTTCCTCCAGGCCGAGTTCATTGTCCTGGAAGACACTTCCCACCGTGTCTTATCAATTACCCTCAAACAATGGAGGATATTGAAGTGATTTTTCCAAAATTCTCTCAATGTAAGTTCTATCTCCGACATCACTTCAAAACACCTTTGAAACAGGGCTTTTGTATAAAGTTTTTTGAAACAGGCAATGACCTGCTGATCCATGTGTTGGATTAGAGAAGTTGTGTTTGGTGGTAGATATTTAATGCGAATAAAACTGTATTCCCCTGCCAAATCGTCTTCCAAGCCAGTGGGACGAGCAGGAGCATTGTCCAAAACCAAGAAGGCCTTTACAGGTAAATTATAACTTTCCAGATAAGCTTTCACACTTGGGGAAAAAACTTTGTGCATCCACTCCAGGAAAAACTGTCTTGTTACCCAAGCCTTACTGTTAGCCCTCCATATCACATTTAGTTTACTTTTTATGATATTGTTCTTCTTAAAAACTCTCGCATTTTCTGAATGATAAACAAGAAATGGTTTAATTTTACAGTCCCCACTAGCGTTACCACACAGCAAGAGTGTTAATCTGTCTTTCATTGGTTTGTGTTCGGGCAATGCTTTTTCCTCTTTTGTGATGTAGGTTCTTCTAGGCATTTTTTCCAGAATAGGCCTGTCTCATCACAATTAAAAACCTGAGGGATAAATTTCTCAGTGTCTTACGTAGTTTTTGAAATTTTCAGACTTTTTAGCATCTTCTGCTTTCGAGCTTGAAGCCTCTCCATGCTTAACTACACTATGAATGCTCGTTTGCCTTTTAAATTTTTCGAACCAGCTCTTACTTGCCATGAAATCACCACTGGTTCCTGGGTTCTTTTTTCTGCAGGTCATCATATAACTGCCTTGCTTTTTTTTTTTTTTGCCGATGATATATTCTGAAATACTATCACCAGCCATTTGCTTCTCAGTAATCCATACTAACAAAAGATTTTCCATGTCTTCATATGTTTGTGATCTTTTAGCAGCAAGAATTTTTACACCTTTTGCCACATCAGCAGCTTTAATTGTTTCTTTATTTTTAATTATGCTGCTTAGCGCAGTTATCGACATGTTAAATTCTAACGCTAAGTTGGAAACACATGTTCCACTTTCAAACTTAGTAATGATTTCTTTTTTCAACTCAATTGTGGTTCTCACAGCTTTCTTTTCGGTTGTTTTTCTTCATTACACTTTTTTTGGGGGCCATGGTCACTTCTTTTTACAAAGATAACTGCAAAAAATTGCAAAAATTAAAAAAAAATTTAAAGAGAAAATAATAGGTGATGTACACTGAACCGATCGCACAAGGCAGACTGCTGGGCTATTGCACAGGGCTGGCTGATTGCGTGGGTGATTGTGCGAGGCTAGCTGACTGTGTGGGCAATTGCACGAGGCTAGGATGACCATGTGGTGGGGGACGTTTCGTGACAAATATTGGATTTTTGGATGAATATCAGGGGATTTTTTTGCCGAAAAAATGTGACGAATATTGGATTTGACGAATATAGAGGTTCCACTGTATAGTTTTGAATCATTGCATTATACACAGACACATTAGTAGAAAACGAAATGCAAATTGATTTCTCGAAGTTTTGACATATGTAGTGTGATCAACTTTATTAAAAAGTAGAAGCTTAAATAGCAGACTTTTTACAATGCTTTGTAATGAAATGGGATGAAACACTTCTTTTATATACGAAAGTGAGGTGGTTGTCCAGTAGTAAAGTGTTGTGATGTCTTTTTGACCTCACACAAAGTTTTATTAATTTTATTGGATAAAAATGAGAACCTTGCTCAATTGTTTACAAATCAAAAATGGCTTGGAAAACTTAGTTCCCTTGCTGATATATTTGAAAAACTTAATGATTTAAATTGCCTTCAAGGACAAGGAACAAATATATTAATACTCAATGATAAAACAGAAACTTTCAAAGGGAAGCTTAATCTTTGGAAAACTGAATTTGAGTGTAATAATTATAAAATTATGTTAAATTAAGTAAATGTGACGAAAGTGTAGCAACAGATTTAGACCTAGTGTGGAAGAGAGTTTAAACTGTATGGAAAAAACACTATCCTGAAATGTTCCCATGCTTTTCTGATTTTGTTATAACATTGACATTTTACAATTTAGGGATATCATTGCCACCCAACTAACAATGCTAATTAAGAATTTTTCCAAATGATTTAATGTATCTCCAGAAAAAATAATGTTGTATTGGATTCGTGATCCCTTTGCTTTTGATATTTCTTATGTCCCGAAATTATCATTCAGCAAAAGGAAGATCTTATCGACCTATCATCTGACGAAGCAATAAGTGCTTCTTTCAAGATGACAACTTGTGAAAAATTTTGGCTTTCTCTTCGAGATGAGTATCCAGAATTATCGAAAATGGCGATACAAACATTGCTACCTTCTGGGTCTACATATTTATGTGAGTTTGGTTTCTCAAAATTAACAGGTAAAAAAACAAACAAACAAAAAAAAATGTTCCAGACTTGATCCAGAAGATGACACGAGATTAGTAATTTCAAACACTGCATCAAATATGGACCAAATATTATTGGTTATCCAGGATCGTTCTTCTCATTAATTGTTTTGTTATTGTTAATTTTTTATTGTTTGTAATCTTAATTGAAGAATTTAATTTGCTGTTTTTGCTGTATTATTTAAAACATTAAATGATTATTTTTATTCCTTTCTCAGTACTCAAATAACATTTTCTACTAGATAATTTATAAAATGCCATTTTTCTTCTCTAAAAATCTGGTCATCCTACCTTGGGGTTTACATTGAGGGATCATATCAATTATATATTTAATAAAGGGGGTCGCAAGCGAAATGACTTTGCGTGCCACTGGTCTATTCTTTTTTATTTTTTCTGATTTGCAATATGATGGCTCTCTACAAGAAATTGGTCGTTGCACTACACTTGAAATAACGTTAGTGTCCAAATTTTCACGATACATTTCTTGCCCATTCAAGCTTCTGAAGCAACATTACTGCCGTCACTCCTCGACCATTTTGTTCTGATTACTCAATTGTCCAGGGTAAAATATATAAAAATATGTAGTTTTCTTAAAAACAACAATATAAAAAGTACCAAAAGAATGAAAAACACATCCAAGTTGACGTGAAAGCACCAAATACGAAGCAGAATAAAGCGTGGATGCAACAAACTTGCTATTTACTGCCACTGTATATTCGCACCTCTGGCCTTTAGGCAATTTCAGAAATTTTTGCTGTAGGAAGCACAAATTAAGAGCTAAAGGGATTACATTCAGCAATTGAATAGTACTGAGAAGTTATACTAGTCAGCTGCTTTGTGTCCCCATAGCAAGTGAGCAAATTAAAGTGTATTACCCACAAAGTCAATAAGTAAGAAAGCCACCTGCATCAAACTTGAAACCACCCTAAAAATAAAGAGTGGCAATAGGGTTCATTTGTATCTCAGACTTCGTTCGAGTAGTAAAGTCTCTACACCTACAGTATTGAAAAAGTAATTTTAACAACAGGTTTTTTAGCTTTTATGTACACAATAACTAATTTTATTTGAAAACTGCCACGACCCCTTTAATTCATTCTGAGAACCCTGCAGGGGTTGTGCCCCATAGTTTGCACACCACTGACCTAAGGGATCTGAAATTTTCCTGAAAGGTGAGGAGAAGGATAAATTTTCCTAGCGATCTGTAACTTTCAGTATCTTTTTGACGAACACCATATAGTTACCAAACGGTTACATAAGAGTGAGTGTGAGTGTGTGTATGTACACGCACTTATATTTATGAGTGATTGTTCTCAAGCATATTTTAAAATCAACTCAATTAATGAGGGACAGAGGCTACCCAATGGGAGGAGCCATAAAACTTTACCAAGAGTAGAACAAAGCAACTGAAACTCATACCGGGTGGTCCATCACTCAAGTCAACAAGGTCGCCACTATACTTGTCAAAGAAATCAATATACACAGTGCTAAACATGCTACTATAACGACCACTATGACAGGTATGACTAACATCTAAAGCTTAAGCAGCAAAGTGGAATTAAACCTAAGATGAATATGTGAGCTTTAGCTAAACAATAATTTATAAATTTATTCTCAAAGTAAATGCAAGGAAAGTGTAGCAATGGATTTAGATCTAGTGTGGAAGAGAGTTTAAACTGTATGAAAAAAACACTATCCAGTAAAGTCACATGGACACAATTTAAGATAAACATCTGGGTTAAGAAATCTATGCATATAAATCAGCCCAAGGTGAAAAAAAAAAAGATGACAAAGAGCTCTTTGAAATTTAAGAAATACATTCCACTAGAAAGAATAATATTAGTTGAAGATTTGTTTAAACAAAAGGACACAAAATTACAATTACATCAATGTTGTTTTTTGGTGCAAAGGCAACTTAAGCCATATTGCACTAATCAACGTTATGAATGGTACACATGCATAGTGACTGTTATGGCATCAGTCAAAAATGGTGATATAATTTTATCTGTTTACTAAAGTGGAAAAATTCCAGCAGATTAGCATCATTACCTATGATGTGGTAGAGTGTCGGGGAGTTCTTTAAAATTTGAAAGAAAGCTAAATGAGACTTGGTGGGCAGTGGTGTACAAAGTACACTCAACAAGAATATGTTTCATTGTAAGAGGAGAGTTGCACTGTGTGCATTGCAGAGGATCATTACCTGTGAGGAGATAAAGGTGGGTAAGTTGACTGTGATCAATTTGCGCTCCAGTTAATATTACTTTCTCCGTTCTGTTTACACAGAAGCTGGAGGACCAAAAATGCGGTGCAGGTTTTATTTGAAGGAGTTTATTATGCGTTTGGGTTTGCCATCGAATTGTCCCTTGTTTCCTGTATATCCTTCGTATATTACTTTTGTAGTCAAGATATGGAACATAATACTGTGATGATTCTGTTGGATGGATCTTAGCGGCATAGTCCGCACATTCGTTTCTTGGTATCCCAGCATGGCTTGGAATCCAGCAGAAAATGAATTACATCAATAGAAATATTTACGGGAAATTTTAAATGATAGGTAATACCTAACAATACTGGTAATATTTGTACTAGATTCAGCATAAAGACAGCCACAAGTTTACAAGAATAAGCATAATGGTTAGGCTCCTCTTCTCTAATTATCATTAGAGAAAAGAATCTTAACCTGTCATTAATGACAGCCCTATTGTCACAAAAACAGTGATGCTACACCTGACAGGTGTCTGTTTTTAATTTCTTGATTTTTTTTTTTTTTTCAAATTCTATTTTGAGTATACCAATGTTCATCCTTTTACTAAAAGCCTGCAATATTTTTTAATGTAAATTTTTTTGTGAAATATTTGAATATTTAAAAATTTATCACCTGCTCATATTGTGTAATACAATAACACAGGGATGCTGTATGTGTGCAATTCACTGTGACAATGTACAAGATGAAAGATATGAATGACTCTGAATATGGCAAGGTATTCTGTAGCAGATGTGTGGGTGGGAGTATCTTGGAAACTGCTATGGTTTTTACATATGACTGTGTCTTGAATGCGTCAAGATTAGTCCAATAACCAAATAATTAGACAGTATGAATCAGAGCTGTAATACTCAATATATTCTACGTTGATAATAATATTAATAAAATAAGAGGAGTTTACCTCAATATAGTACGTAGAACACTTCAGTATGATACCCTCTGGAAGGTATCATATGGAAGTGCTCTACGTACTATATTGAGGTAAACTCCTCTTATTATTTTTCTAATAACCAAATAATATACAACCAGTGGCAATCCTATAGCTGGAAAGACTTGCACAAGATAACAAAGACAATAGTCAGTCAAATAACAACTAGTACAACAGTGGTAAGTAGAGAGGCATTTCAGAATGCATAACTCGTCATTACCTTGTCTCGGATGGTAGGCATCACAGCCAACAACCAAACTGAGATCCACTGCTGTCAGATAAAAGCGAAAATACATGGTTACAGTGCAAGGAATGCCAACACCAGACAATGGAAAATTGGAAAAACAATGCCCGATCTGCAAAATACCAGTTTCTGCCATTTCAAAAGTGGGAAATCCAGAATACTGTGAAAACAAAAGTCCAGGACTCATCCTGCCAAGCATATACAATGCAGGCTAGTCGAGTAGGAAGTGTTTTCTTAGAGTTAAATGGGCCCCTTGATGTTCCTGAAACCAGTGGAGCAACAACAACCCATGATGGCATGGGTTATTATTTCAACCAGGCACATCCCTACATAGCTGCAGTATATTCATCTGCAAATGGGTTCTTCCAACAGAATAATGTGCCATGCCATAAGGCCAGAACTGTAGAGATCTGGTTCCAAGAACATGAGTGAATTCAGCCGACTCTGGTAATCTCCCCAGTCACCAGACCTCCATCCAAATGAACACCTGTGGGATGAGGGGAATGAGCTCTTTGGAGATAACGTTCACAACCATCTCATCATTATTATCATCATCCATTTTCAATCCACTGCAGGATGAAGGCCTCTCCAGCAACTTTCCAGTTCCTTCTGTTTTGTGCAAGGGCCATCCATTTACTACCCACAAACACATGAATTTTATCTGTCCATCTCCATCGTTGTCTTCCAGCTCCTCTTGGATATTCTGTTATTTTCTTAGTCCACCTGTCATCATGACTTTGAGCTGTGTTCTGCCCAAGACCATTTTAGTTCTTTAGTTTTGATAAGAATGTCCTTTACTTGAGTTTGCTGCCTAATTCATGTGCTTCTCTTCTTATCTAACAGTCTGATTCCCAATATAATTCGTTACATTCTTTGATGTGTAGTTCTCAGCTTCTCTTTCATTCTTTTGGTGAGTCCCCAAGTTTCACTTCCATAAGTCATGGTGGAGTGTATACATTGGTTCATTACTTTATGTTTCAGACAAATTGGGATACTGCTACTCAGTATGTGACTATATTTCCTGAATGCTATCCAGCCAAAATTATTTCTTCTCTTGACTTCCAGCTATTTACTATTATTGGTAAATAGCTGGAAGCTATTTACCAATAACGATCCTAAAGAATTTTTCTCTAATTCTTTGGGATCGGGGCTTATGACTACAATGTCGTCTGCAAATCGTAAATGGTTTAGGTACTCTCCATTCACATTGATTCCTTTCTGCGACCAGTATAATCTTCTGAAAGCTCCCTCAAGGGTAGCAGTAAACAATTTCACATTGATACTTCATCTACTGCAGGATGAAGTCAGTTGTTTCTCAGTTGATTCTTATCAAGTATCCTTCTAATCTGTTAGTAATGACCCTTGTGAACAACTTGTAGATGTGGGATAACAAGCTAATTGGTCTATAATTTCCAATTTCTGATTTTTCTTCAACGCAAAAGACTTGTCCTTTCTGTGTATAAAAACCAAGGAAGTGAACATAAAAACCAAGGAAGTGAAGCCAGTCGACATCGCTGGACAGTGCAGTGTGGAGTCAGTTTGGTGTGACATAAACATTGGGAGATCAAAATTACGAGTAGGAGTGTGCTATAGGCCTAATGACTCTGATGAGTATAATAAGGAACTGTACAGGGAAATAGAGTGGGCCAAGTAAATCAGAGTGTCTTATAATGGGAGATTTTAATTTCCCAGATATTGACTGGAATTTGGGGGCTGGTTACTCACACACTAGCAGGGATTTTGTGGATTTATTGGATGATTGTTTTCTACATCAGCATGTTCGGGAGGCAACTAGAGGGAGTAATACTCTTGATTTGATTATCAGCAGTGATTCTTCATGTATTAAGAATCTGCAGATAAATGAACAACTAGGTGGCAGTGATCAACAGTGTGCTGAAGTGGGATTTACTCAAAGAGGTAACTACCATTAGGGGTAAAGGGAAGGGTTATTGCTTCTGTAAAGGCGACTACGATGGACTGAGACAGTATTTAAATTTTATACAGTGGGACCAACTGATGATGTTACCAACAGCAAATTCAAAATGGGAAGCATTCAAAGAACTTATCTTGGAAGCTACTAGGCTTTACATACCAACTAAGAAATATTGTTCAAGGTTTAGGCCAAAATGGATGTCAGATGAACTAATGAGGCATATGGCAGAGAAGAAAAATGCATGGGATACATACAAATTAACACATGACACAGAAGCCTATGATAGATACAAGTTGATATGCAACCGAGTTACAAAGGAGGTTAGGCAGGCGAAGGCAGATTACGAGAAATCCTTGGCAAGGGATGCAAAGAAAAACAGCAAAGAGTTCTTTACTTATGTAAACTCTAGAAGGAAGGGGATGAATCAGATTGGTCCACTTGATATTGATGGGTCAAGTGTTGATGATCCTGCTCAGGTAGCTAACAAACTAAATGAATATTTTGCATCGACATTCACACATGAGGAGTTATTCAGCGAGGGGAATGCCAGAGGTGTATTCAACTGTAGTAGTAAGCTACAGAATCTTGAAATAACTGGGAGTAAAGTGGAGGAGAAACTGTTGAAGATAAACACAAGAAAGGCACCCGGGGTGGATGGGATCTATCCAGTTATATTATAGGAGGCAGCAAAGGAAGTAAGCAAACCCTTAGCCATAATTATGAGAGCTTCCTTGGACTCAGGGGAGGTACCCATAGACTGGAAATGTGCAAATGTGACCCCAATTCACAAAGGAGGATGAAAGGCTGACACAAGTAATTATAGACCTGTGAGCTTAACTTCTGTTCCAGGAAAATTAATGGAGGCACTGGTTAAAGAAGCACTGCAGGATCATTTAGACAAGACTTCAGTTATAGCTCAGACACAGCATGGTTTTGTTAAGGGGAAGTCTTGCCTGACCAACTTGATTGGATACTATGATGCAGTCTCAAAAGAACTGGATGCAGGGAATAACTTTGATATTATATACTTGGATCTTAGAAAGGCTTTTGATACTGTTGCACATGGAAGACTGCTACACAAATTGGAGCAGTGTGACATTGGAGGCAAATTGCTGCTATGGATAAAGGGGTGGTTGAGGGGGAGAAGACAGAGAGTGGTAATCAATGGACACTGCTCATCGTGGACTGATGTTATTAGTGGAGTCCCTCAGGGCTCAGTTTTGGGTCCATTATTGTTTTCTGTATTTATAAATGATATTGATGATGGTATATCGGGCTTAATGTCCAAGTTTGCAGACGATACAAAGGTTGGCAGGGTTGTCAAGGACACTACTGACACTATGCTGCTGCAACAGGATCTGGAAAGGTTGAGCAGATGGGCTGAGAGGTGGCAAATGAAGTTTAACATTGACAAATGTAAAGTACTACACATGGGAAACAGCAACCCCAGAGCAACGTATCAACTCTGTGGTACTACACTGACAGTGGTAGAGAATGAAAGGGACTTGGGGGTAGTTGTGCAGGCAGATATGAAGTTCTCTGAGCAGTGCAGACGGGCTGCAAGAGTAGCTCATGGAGTATTGTCAATGATATACAGGAATTTTTCCAGCAGGGATAAGGAGGTGATTATTCTATTGTATAAGGCGATGGTCAGGCCACACCTAGAGTACTGTATACAGGTCTGGAGGCCTCATTCCAAGAAGGATGTAGAGCTGCTGGAACGAGTACAGAGAAGGGCAACAAGATTAGTGAATGGAACAAAGGGGTGCTCTTACGAAGAAAGGCTTAAGTTTTGCAAATTACAGTGTCTGGAGACTAGGCACCAGCGAGGTGATCTGATAGAGGTGTATAAAGCCTTGAATGGTTTAAGCATGCTCAATGCTGATGGGATTCTTCCTCTAGCTCAGAAAAATCACCTGAGAGGGCATAAATTCAAATTGAGGAAAGACAGATGTAGAATAGGCGTGCGGAAATTTGCCTTTAGCCAGCGGGTGGTTTTTTGGTGGAACAGACTTCCATCCCTTGTGGTGGAGGTTGACAGCCTAAATAAGTTTAAGGCTCAGCTGGACAGGTATTTTGAACGAACAGAGGGGTGAAGCGGAAGTGGATTTTTTTTTTTTTTTTTTTTGGCTGATGCTGCATAAGCTTGCTTTCTTGTATCAAATGCCTCTACTAATGCTAATGCTGTGTCCAGTCTAATCTTTTGAAAGCTTCCTCAAGGGCAGTTGTAAACAACTTCGGAGATATTGTCTCTTTTTTTTTTTTTTGTAGTAGTGGCATGTGATGCAAGAAAGCAAGTATATGAACTTATGCAGCATCAGACAAAAAAAAAAAAAAAAAAAAAAAACACCATTCCCTCCAAATGCCTGTCCAGTTCCTCCTTAAATTTATTTAACCTATCAACTTCAACACAATGACAGATGGAAGTTTGTTCCAGTAATTAACCACCCGCTGGCTAAGGGCAAATTTCCAAAAATCTATATGTCTGTCTGTCTTTTCTTACTTTGAATTTATTCCCCCATTAGGTTCATAATCTGAACAAGTGGAAGGATCCCATCAGAACTCAGTGTGCTCAATCCATCCAATCGTATTCTGCCTTTGCCTGCCTAACCTACTTGGTGACTTGGTTACAGACCAGCTTATATCTGTCATAGGCTTATGTGTCACCTGTTAATTTATATGTATCCCATGCATTTTTCTTCTCTGCCACATGTCTAATTAATTCCATCTGACATCCATTTAGGCCTAAATCTTGAACAATATTTCTTAAGTGGTATGAAAAGCCTAGTAGCTTCCAAGGTTAATTCTCTGAATGCTTCCCGTTTTGAATTTGCTGTTGGTAACATCATCAGTTGGTCCCACCATATAGAATTTAAATACTATCTCAGACCACCGTAGTCATCTTTATGAAAGCAAAAACCTTTCCCTTTACCCCTGATGGTAGTTACCTCTTTGAGTAAATCCCACTTCAGCACACTGTGATCACTGCCACCTAGTGGTTCCTTTATCTGCAGCTTTTTAATGCATAAAAAATCACTACAGATAATCAGATCAAGAGTATTACTCCTTCTAGTTGCCTCCCAAACATGCTGCTGTAGCAAACTATCATCCAATAAATCCACAAAGGACTTGATAGTGTGTGAGTGACCAACCCACAAATTCCAGTCAATCTCTGAGAAATTAAAATCTCCCATTATAAGACACTCTGATTTATTGGCCCACTATTTCTCTGCACAACTGCTCATTATACTGATCAGATTCATTAGGCCTATACTCTCATTTTTTCTCCAAAATTTCTTCCTTAGGTGCATAATAAATCAGAACTATCGGATTGGCTAACTTGATATTATCATACTTTAACCCTTTCCATGGCAAATTCTAAGAACTATCTAATTTATTCAAATCCTCCACTGTATCAGTTTCAATTAACACCCCCCCCCCCACCTTTTGCAAATCAATCCCAAGTTCCTAACTTTTATATCCTTAAAATCCTGTTTTAGAGTATTTACCACCACTTCTTTAACTTCCTGGCTTGTACTGTACATAGTTTCATTCTCCACTCTCAATATCGAGGTGTTGCCTGTCTTACGTTTTAATTCCCTGGTCTTAAAGAGTAGCCCTGTTATTTTCACTTTCGGTATAATCTACCCCCACATACCGATTATTTGTCACCTCCTGTGTTCTTTCAGACTTGGCTTTATCAGCATAAGACATTTGATGTTTTCCCAATCCAGGCATAAATAGGCTGTCCTCTAACAAGATCATCAAAAAAAAATTAACTCTCATCTGCAGTTCATCTATTCTGTCCTTCAAATGCTCTATCAATTAATAAAGTGGTTGTGGTACTATTACAGATAAACTACTACCTGTTGTAGGCTTTAGCACTTTTTATCGCTCTATGACTGACCCACGCTATATTTTTCTGCCAGCCAGCTATGCAATCATCCATTTCCGCATTCTCGTCCTGCAATATTTTCTTAAAGGTACGTATGCATTGACTGCTTCTGTGATTTCTGCTTTAAAAGTATTCCATAATTCAAATGTATTCGCCATCCCTCGACAATCTGCCCAATTCACAGATGCCATATAGCACCTTAAACTGTCAAAATCCTCTCTTCTGAAATTAAAACTCATGCCTTTACCTTTAATTACTGAAACATCTATGCTCATCTTCCAACTGACAATTGCATGATCACTTCCTAACAATGGTTCCTGTACTTTAAGCCCTGTAATGTCATCTGATTTGTTAGTAACAGTGAGGTCAAGAATATTCTCACTCCTAGTACTTTTTCTAACATGCTGGTACAAATAATAATCATCTAGTTCAGGGGTGGCCAACTTAATTTGTGATGCGATCTACCATCTCAAGAATTTCATTGCACGTGGTTAAAAAAGTTAATCAACACATTGAAAAATTTTATTTATAAATTTTAAAATTAAATACAGTTCAGAATTCTCATTTTAAATTTACATACATTTAAATTTTTAATTTATGTGAAGTTTTTCTTCATATCATCTGCCAAGCTTTCAAAATTAGGGATATACTGTGATAAGGTCAAACCATAAAGAATCTTCTGTATGCAAGTCTGTAAGAGTAGAGCGATTCTTTGTCTTTGTTTGTTTCAAATACAAAAAGGCCAATTCACATAGATATGTGGAACCAAAACAGAAATTTAAAAGTTCACTGCATTTTTTTGACATTTGGGTACTTTTCTCTGATGATCTGGCTTTTATGGAAATATCATTTCGCAATGTAATAATTTCATTTTCAAGTAATATTTTCTCAATGTGAAAACTCAGCGATTTTTTCAGCAATTTGTTTCTTATCTAAGTCAATATTAAATGGATAAGAAATATACTGAACAATGTCTTCAATTCTTTTAAATTCACTGAATCTGGTTTCAAAATCATCCACAACCATACTTCTCACTATTAAATTCATTAAAATTCGTCATTTTGCAAATCACCTTGCATATTTGCAAAATGATCAAATTTATTTTCTTTCAGATCCTTAGCCATTGCCAAAAACTGATATTTATATGCAGAAATACTGCTAATCGGGTCACCCACATTTTTATTTTCTCCTTGTAATTCCAAATTCAGATCACTTAATTTATTGCCAAAATCTGCCAAAAAAAGCTAGATAACGCGACCACTCCGTACCTTGTAGCTACTGATAATCATCTCCCCTTTGATTAACAAATTTTTTCATTTCATTCAGCAAATTTCGAAATCTCTGTAGAAACTTACTCTGACTCAGCTACTTCACATTTGTGTATAATATCAGATCTGGTTCATTTTCATCGATTTGCATTTTGAAGTCTCCTTAAAAGAGATTGTCCTCTGATGGAATTCACAATTTTGAAAGTTAAGTCCATAACACTTTTAGTATTTAATCTTTTTCTGGCTAACACTCGTTGGTCGAACTCCTTTCTCAATTTAAAATTTGCTACTGTCTTTGTCTAATAAAGGAGGTAGGTACTCGTATATTTTCTTCAAAATCATAATATATGGGGTATCTATGCCTTGTCTTTCCAGTGCCCAAAACATTGCCATATGCGGTATGGAGTCAATTTCCTTTTCATAATCCACAAATGCCAGGCATAATGGTGTTTTATATTCATTTGCTTTGTCCATTAGTGAAGGTGATCCATAATTGAGGATCCTGTTCTAAAGCCAGCTTGCTCTTTCGGTTAATTCTCATCAAGTATTCTTTCTAATCTGTAAATAATAACCCTTGTAAACAACTTGTAGATGAAGGATAACAAGCTAATTGGTCTATAATTTCCAATTCCTGATTTATCTCCTTTATTATGCAGTAAAACTATGATTACATTAATCCACTCCTTAGACATGATATCGCACCTTCTCTAATGTTTTTAAGAAGAGTCTTGCCAGTTTCTGTGTCATATCTTTTCCTCCCAATTTTAATAACTCTACAGTAACTTCATCTTCCCCAGGAGCTTTCTAGTTCTTCATTTTCTTCAATGCATGTTCTACCTCATCAGGAAGGATATCGGGTATGTCATATGTGTTACTAATTTGTGATTCATCTTCTCCACTGCTGGCATCAATCAGTCGCGTCTTGTATAATTCTCTATAGTAGCCTTCTCTTATTTGAATTATGCCTTTTCTCCTATTTATAAGTACACCATCGCTATACTTCAGTTTCAGTATCATTTGTCTTTCTGTATTACTGCTCATGGCTGCTGATTTAAATCCTTTGTTTTCCCTTAATGCTTGTTCTACTTATCTTGTGTGAAACCTTCTTATGTCCTCTCTGAGTGACTTTCTAACGGCTTTGCATAACTCAGTATACTCAATTTTACCCTTGTCAGTGTTTACCTTGCTCTTCATTTGTCGTCTTCGGTTCATCATGACATGTGTTTCTTGACTAATTTTTCTTCTTTGAATTTCTTTTTACCTATAGGTTTCTTTGACTTGATGGCTTTCAGAAAGTTGTAGTATTCCTCGTCGATATCTTTAGCATTAGTAGAGGCATATGATGCAAGAAAGCAAGCTTATGCAGCATCAGCCAAAAAAAAAACCCCTCCACTTCACCCCTCCGATCGTTCAAAATACCTGTCCAGCTGAGCCTTAAATTTATTTAGGCTATCAACTTCCACAACAAGGGATGGAAGTCTGTTCCACCAACCAACTACCCGCTGGCTAAAGGCAAATTTCCGCACATCTATCCTACATCTGTCTTTCCTCAATTTGAATTTATGCCCTCTCAGGTGATTATTCTGAGCAAAAATCTGTATCCCATCAGCATTGAGCATGCTCAAACCATTCAAGGCTTTGTACACCTCTATCAGATCACCTCGCTGGTGCCTAGTCCCCAGACACTGTAATTTGCAAAACTTAAGCCTTTCTTCGTAAGAGCAACCCTTCGTTCCGTTCATTAACCTTGTTGCCCTTCTCTGTACTCGTTCCAGCAGCTCTACATCCTTCTTGAAATGAGGCCTCCAGACGCGTATACAGTACTCAAGGTGCGGCCTGACCATTGTCTTATACAAGGGAATAATCACCTCCCTATCCCTGCTAGAAAAAATACTGTATATCATTGATAAGACACCATGAGCTACTCTTGCAGCCCGTCCGCACTGCTCAGAGAACTTCATATCTGCCTGCACAATTACCCCCAGGTCCTACTCATTCTCTACCACAGAGTTGATACGTTGCTCTGGGGTTACTGTTTCCCATATGTAGTACTTTACATTTGTCAATGTTAAACTTCATTTGCCACCTCTCAGCCCATCTGCTCAACCTATCCAGATCCTGTTGCAGCAGCATAGTGTCAGTAGTGTCTTTGACAACTCTGTCAACCTTCGTATCGTCTGCAAACTTGGACATTAAGCTTGATATACCATCATCAATATTATTTACAAATACAGAAAACAACAATGGACCCAACACTGAACCCTGAGGGACTCCACTAATAACATCAGTCCACGATGAGCAGTATCCATTGATTACCACTCTCTGTCTTCTGCCACTCAACCATCCCTTTATCCATAGCAACAATTTACCACCAATGCCACACTGCTCCAATTTGTGCAGCAGTCTTCCATGTGCAACAGTATCAAAAGCCTTTCTAAGATCCAAATATATAATATCAAAGTTATTCCCTGCATCCAATTCTTTTGTGACTACATCATAGTATCCAATCAAATTGGTCAGACAAGACCTTCCCTTAACAAAACCATGCTGTGTCTGAGCTATAACTGAATTCTTGTCAAGATGATCCTGCAGTGCTTCTTTAACCAGTGCTTCCATTAATTTTCCTGGAACAGAAGTTAAACTCACAAGTCTATAATTACTTGTGTCAGCCTTTGATCCTCCTTTGTGAATTGGGGTTACATTTGCACATCTCCAGTCTGTGGGTACTTCCCCTGAGTCCACGAAAGCTCTCATAATTATGGCTAACGGATTGCTTACTTCCTTTCCTGCCTCATTTAATATAACTCGATAGATCCCATCCACCCCAGGTCCCTTTCTTGTATTTATCTTCAACAATTTCTCCTCCATTTTACTCCCAATTATTACAAGATCATCTAGCTCACTGCCAGTGTTTACTTCATCTGTGGCATTCCCCTTCCTGAATAACTCCTCATGTGTGAATGTAGATGCAAAATATTGATTTAGTTTGTTAGCTACCTGAGCAGGATCATGAACAGTTGAACCATCGATATCAAGTGGACCAATCTGATTCATCCCCTTCCTTCTATAGTTTACATAAGTAAAGAACTCCTTGCTGTTTTTCTTTGCATCCCTTGCCAAAGATTTCTCGTATTCTGCCTTCGCCTGCCTAACCTCCTTTGTAACTTGGTTACAGATCAACTTATATCTATCATAGGCTTCTGTGTCACATGTTAATTTATATGTATCCCATGCATTTTTCTTCTCTACCATATGTCTCATTAGTTCATCTGACATCCATTTAGGCCTGAACCTTGAACAATATTTCTTAGTTGGTATCTAAAGCCTAGTAGCTCCCAAGATAAGTTCTTTGAATGCTTCCCATTTTGAATTTGCTGTTGGTAACATCATCAGTTGGTCCCACTGTATAAAATTTAAATACTGTCTCAGACCATCATAGTCACCTTTACAAAAGCAATAACCCTTCCCTTTACCCCTGATGGTAATTACTTACTTGAGTAAATCCCACTTCAGCACACTGTGATCACTGCCACCTAGTGGTTCCTGTATCTGCAGATTCTTAATGCATGAAGAATCACTACTGATAATCAAATCAAGAGTATTGCTCCCTCTAGTTGCCTTCCGAACATGCTGTTTAGAAAACAATCATCCAATAAATCCACAAAAACCTTGCTAGTGTGTGAATGACCAACCCACAAATTCCAGTCAATATCTGGGAAATTAAAATCCCCCATTATAAGACTCTCTGATTTACTGGCCCACTCTATTTCCCTGTACAGTTTCTTATTATACTCAACAGAGTCATTAGGTCTATAGCACACTCCTCTACTCTCAATTTTGATCTCCCAATGCTTATTTCACGCCAAACTGACTCAACAGTGCACTGTCCAGCAATGTCTACTGGCTTCACTTCCTTGGATTTTATGTTTCTTAACTAATAGCATAACCCCTCTTCCCTTCCTATCCTGTCTATCCTTTCTGTAGACGTTGTACTCCCCAAATTCCAGTTCTGCATTACTTATATCTGTGTGACAACAAGTCTCTGATATCCCAACAATATCCGCCTTTGATGCTTTGAGCAATACCTCAAATTCATCAAATTTATTTACCAAACTCCTAGCATTGGTGTACACGCAAGTATACATGCACCTATTCTCTTTCTTAGCTACCCTAACACAACCCATGTGTTTACTTGTACCCCAATGACTCCCAGCAGTCTCTGAAATATCCTGCATCTTATTTTCTAAGCTGCTGCTCTTTCCAATAGAATCAGTGCAAGAATCACTTTCACCTCTACCAGTGGCTACTGTTAATCTATTAGTCCTTGTATCCCCCCAATCTAGCAGTTTTCCGACCCACCTCGATAGCATCAGCATACATTCTTGCACCCTTTCTATTTAAGTGTATCCCATCCCTGTTAACAAGTACAGATCAGGCTGAAAAAAATTTTACCCCTTAATCCTTGCACAATCTTTGCAGGGCTGAATTGATCGACAGGGCTCTCATCATATACTCCCTCCAATCATGTCTGGGCAGAATTGCAGACACTTTCAAATTCAACCCTAATTCATGGCTTTTTTTCAACAGTGACCTGTACTTGTTAAGTAATTCCGCTGGTCTCCTACTCTTAATATCATTAGTGCCAACGTGTACAACTATATCACCTTTTGTGCCCTTAAAAGATGATGATATCCACTCTACAACGTAATCAACCTTTGCCCCTGGCAGATATATCCTGGTCCACCTATCCTTTTTACAAAGCATGTTTCCCTGACAATAGAGTCACCAATAACTACTACTTCCTTTGGGACCAGCGCATTCTGCCTTGGGGGTTGCTGCTGTGTTGCGTGATGCCCAAGTGCAAGCTCTGGTGTTGGTGTGAGCAGTTGAGAGCTTGTTGGGCCCTCACTTTTAATCCTTCGAGGGCATCCACCCTGTCCTTCAAGCTCTCATATAGGCCCATAACAACGCTGAGTTGTCGCCTGATTTCCTTACACTCCTTGCATCAAGCACATACAAAGACATCCCCCATGGCAGTATCATGTCCCGTACCTAACTGCTCCACAAACATCAAGCAAATAGTGCATTGTAAAAGGCTGTGATTCAGAGGGCAACTGCCCCCCCTCAGTTCCCCCTGAGCCACAGCACTCCCATTAGCTTGAGCCTTTTGCTTTGCTGCTCTGAATCATGATTTCGATTTAATTTCAATAAAATTTCAATTTCAGTACAAATTAAAACCCTAAACTTGTATCCCAACACACTTATAATGCTATATTTATGTTTCAGTATCGAGTGTTATCTACAAAATCCCTTTATCTAACTTCCGTATCAAGTTAAGTATTAATTATTTATTTTTGCTAATTATTTATTTTTGCTAATTATTTATGTTACGTAATCAAAGTCGTTGTATGTATATAGTTGGTCCTGAACAGTCTGCAGAAGCTCAAATGTGTTCTTAAGTTTCAGTACATACTGCTTTTTCTCCTCTTCTATTATCTCAAAGACCTTTGTATTATTTACTTGAGTCACTTTTTTCCTTTCTTTTCTTGCATCTTACCATTCTGTGATCACTTTCAACATTTACCTTGTTCAGGATGGTAACATTATTCACGATATATCTTCTGTTAGAGAAAATGAAGTCGATTTGATTAGTTCATCCATTTGGGCTCCTCCATGTCCACTTTCTGCTCATCCTTTCCTTGAAAAAGTGTACATTACTGACAATCTTCAAGATTCTGAAAATTTCCACAAGTCTTTCATTTCTTTCAACAATTAAAAAATTTCCTATAGTTCCCCATTCTGCGCTGTTTTGTCTCTTTCCAACCTTAGCACTGAACTCTCCCATAATGATAGTGTAGTGGGTTTTCTGCTCATCTAGAAGACTCAATTTCGCTGTACATTTCTTCAACCTCTTCATCATTGTGGCTCGAAGTTGGTGCATAAATCATTACAACCTATAGCTTGTACCTCTTAGAAATTCTCAGTAGTAGTCTTGATACCTTGGTGATGTACTTTTCAATGCCAAAATGTTGTTTTTTATATCTTTATGGACCAGAAAACTAACTCCACCTTAGGTCCTTTCACTGTTTCCATTGGCGTACAGCAGATTTCCACTTGATAAACTTATAAGTGATTCATTTCTTCTTCTTATTTCAGCCAAATCGATGATATTCCAATTCACATTTTCTAATTCCTTTTCCACAACCATCTAATTTGCAAAAACTGCAGGAATTGAATCGACATAGGTCAGAATTCCTGTGAACACACTTTCAACATTCACTGAGTCTATTGCACAATGAATCCAAGCTGTTCTGAGAGCTAATGGGAAATCTACTTGCTATTATGTAGACTCAACTGATAAAGAATGAACTGTGTGTGTGTGTGTGTGTGTGTGTGTGTGTGTGTGTGTGTGTGTGTGTGTGTGTGTGTGTGAAAAAGAAAAAAATAAACACTATACTGCCAAAAATATCCAGAAATTTTTTTTGATGAACACACTGAAGATTTGGTAAAATATACCATACCAACCATCTACATGTCAGCGACGTGGTGTCACACAGATATAAGGGATGCAGAACTGCAATTTGGGGAGTACAACGTCTACAGAAAGGATAGACAGGATAGGAAGGGGGGAGGATTTATGCTATTAGTTAAGAAACACATAAAAACCAAGGAAGTGAAGCCAGTCGACATCGCTGGACAGTGCAGTGTTGAGTCAGTTTGGTGTGATATAAGCATTGGAAGATCAAAATTGAGAGTAGGAGTGTGCTATAGGCCTAATGACTCTGATGAGTATAATAAGGAACTGTACAGGGAAATAGAGTGGGCCAGTAAATCAGAGAGTCTTATAATGGGAGATTTTAATTTCCCAGATATTGACTGGAATTTGTGGGTTGGTCACTCACACACTTGCAAGGCTTTTGTGGATTTATTGGATGATTGTTTTCTACATCAGCATGTTCGGGAGGCAACTAGAGGGAGTAATACTCTTGATTTGATTATCAGCAGTGATTCTTCATGCATTAAGAATCTGCAGATAAATGAACCACTAGGTGGCAGTGATCACAGTGTGCTGAAGTGGGATTTACTAAAAGAGGTAACTACCATTAGGGGTAAAGGGAAGGGTTATTGCTTCCGTAAAGGCGACTAGGATGGACTGAGACAGTATTTAAATTCTATACAGTGGGACCAACTGATGATGTTACCAACAGCAAATTCAAAATGGGAAGCATTCAAAGAACTTATCTTGGAAGCTACTAGGCTTTACATACCAACTAAGAAATATTGTTCAAGGTTTAGGCCAAAATGGATGTCAGATGAACTAATGAGGCATATGGCAGAGAAGAAAAATGCATGGGATACTTACAAATTAACACAGAAGCCTATGATAGATACAAGTTGATATGCAACCAAGTTACAAAGGAGGTTAGGCAGGCGAAGGCAGATTACGAGAAATCCTTGGCAAGGGATGCAAAGAAAAACAGCAAAGAGTTCTTTACTTATGTAAACTCTAGAAGGAAGGGGATGAATCAGATTGGTCCACTTGATATTGATGGGTCAATTGTTGATGATCCTGCTCAGGTAGCTAACAAACTAAATGAATATTTTGCATCGACATTCACACATGAGGAGTTATTCAGCGAGGGGAATGCCAGAGGTGTATTCAACTCTAGCAGTAAGCTACAGAATCTTGAAATAACTGGGAGTAAAGTGGAGGAGAAACTGTTGAAGATAAACACAAGAAAGGCACCCGGGGTGGATGGGATCTATCCAGTTATATTAAAGGAGGCAGCAAAGGAAGTAAGCAAACCCTTAGCCATAGTTATGAGAGCTTCCTTGGACTCAGGGGAGGTACCCATGGACTGGAAATGTGCAAATGTGACCCCAATTCACAAAGGAGGATCAAAGGCTGAAACAAGTAATTATAGACCTGTGAGCTTAACTTCTGTTCCAGGAAAATTAATGGAGGCACTGGTTAAAGAAGCACTGCAGGATCATTTAGACAAGACTTCAGTTATAGCTCAGACAGAGCATGGTTTTGTTAAGGGGAAGTCTTGCCTGACCAACTTGATTGGATACTATGATGCAGTTACAAAAGAGCTGGATGCAGGGAATAACTTTGATATTATATACTTGGATCTTAGAAAGGCTTTTGATACTGTTGCACATGGAAGACTGCTACACAAATTGGAGCAGTGTGACACTGGAGGCAAATTGCTGCTATGGATAAAGGGGTGGTTGAGGGGGAGAAGACAGAGAGTGGTAATCAATGGACACTGCTCATCGTGGACTGATGTTATTAGTGGAGTCCCTCAGGGCTCAGTGTTGGGTCCATTGTTGTTTTCTGTTTTTATAAATGATATTGATGATGGTATATCAAGCTTAATGTCCAAGTTTGCAGATGATACAAAGGTTGGCAGGGTTGTCAAGGACACTACTGACACTATGCTGCTGCAACAGGATCTGGAAAGGTTGAGCAGATGGGCTGAGAGGTGGCAAATGAAGTTTAACATTGACAAATGTAAAGTACTACACATGGGAAACAGCAACCCCAGAGCAACGTATCAACTCTGTGGTACTACACTGACAGTGGTAGAGAATGAAAGGGACTTGGGGGTGGTTGTGCAGGCAGATATGAAGTTCTCTGAGCAGTGCAGACGGGCTGCAAGAGTAGCTCATGGAGTATTGTCAATGATATACAGGAATTTTTCCAGCAGGGATAAGGAGGTGATTGTTCCATTGTATAAGGCAATGGTCAGGCCACACCTAGAGTACTGTATACAGGTCTGGAGGCCTCATTTCAAGAAGGATGTAGAGCTGCTGGAACGAGTACAGAGAAGGGCAACAAGATTAGTGAATGGAACAAAGGGGTGCTCTTACGAAGAAAGGCTTAAGTTTTGCAAATTACAGTGTCTGGAGACTAGGCACCAGCGAGGTGATCTGATAGAGGTGTATAAAGCCTTGAATGGTTTAAGCATGCTCAATGCTGATGGGATTCTTCCTCTAGCTCAGAAAAATCACCTGAGAGGGCATAAATTCAAATTTAGGAAAGACAGATGTAGGATAGACGTGCGGAAATTTGCCTTTAGCCAGCGGGTGGTTGGTTGGTGGAACAGACTGCCATCCATTGTGGTGGAGGTTGATAGCCTAAATAAGTTTAAGGCTCAGCTGGACAGGTATTTTGAACGAACAGAGGGGTGAAGTGGAAGTGGGGTTTTTTTTTTTTTTTTTTTTTTTTTGGCTGATGCTGCATAAGCTTGCTTTCTTGCATCAAATGCCTCTACTAATGCTAAAAACAATTGTTTTTGTTTATTTATTTATTTTTTTGAACTTCAAACAAAATCTGTTTAAATTAACTTCAGAATATAACCTAATAAAATATCCTAAAACTCAAATTTTAGGATCAAAAATGTTAACATCCAATGTATTGTGATATTTTATGACATTACTTAGGTCTTGGCGCAAACCAAGTAAAGGATATTTGTACCCTTTGTATCCTACCTGACATGTTAGAATAAATTACAGACAACCATTTGGTTTAAAAACTATTTCCACTGGATGAGCTCTGATCAATGACTGGACAGTTAAATCTTTCATAAAATAGCTGTCATTACTTGCCCACTCAAGCTGCATGTAGACATCTTACTATACTCCTCAGAGTTATTTCACATGTAATAGTCCCTCTTCCTCAAACTCTCCTTTGTCTCTCCTTACCATACTGACTCAATGTCCTCCTGCTGGACAAATTCAGTATCCAGGAATGGTCTGATATTCTTTTAACAAGAAGATGCCCCCTCCCCATTAAGTGCCATATGTAAAGACTGTATATGACACAATGAAATTAAGCCCCATCTAGCTCAAGGTAGAACAATGAGTTAGTAACTCTCACTATATCAGCACTTAGTGATTCAACTAACTGTTCAAATTGATCTATTTTATTTACTACACCACTGATTACTAATGTCCGATAAGCTGTAACTGCTAGGAACTAGTGTACCTATTTTTCTGTTTGTCTCCTTTCACAGTTTCTTCATTTCCTCATATTTCAAGATTGCTCACAGAACCCTCATAAGAATGCAAGTGTAAATTTTGTCTTTGTCCTTTTTATTCCCATTTACCAATTTCCCTGACTCCTTTAAGTCTTCTTGATAAGATCAAGGAGACTTAAAGGAGTCAAAAACACTCCTGCATCTCCTCTACTGAATAAATCCTCATTTATCAATTAAATAACAGAGGAAAATCAAGCCTTCAGCAACAGCTCTCATACATTACTTTGTCATGTCTGGGCAATGTTGCAAACACAATTACATTATGACCAACCTAGCAGTATTTTTTCACTATGGGCATAAATTTCTGGAGAGGTATATTTGTTAGTACTACATGACTAGGCACCTCCATAGCCAGGTGGGTAGGAGGAGCAGTGCGTAGCACACGCTTCATGATTAGACCGGGGTTCGAGCCTGTGACCACCAAATACGGAGAATGTGGAAATGTCAGGGAATGGCCGCCGCATATCCTCGGAACAATATGGCCTTAGTTGCTAATGCTCCTTAAAACCAAATAACAACAACAACTACATGACTAGCCATATACCTTTTAGTTCCCCTGAAAGGACTGTACCACAAAGGATATTCTTTGTTTTCCTCACAGTTCAGTCAGTCCCGAGTACAGCTATCTCCATCGAAATCAGAGTATTCCACACTGGAATCATAACTACCAGGTTTCCACATTTATTTTTCATTAACCTCATCTTCACAGATATTGAACCTCCTCTACTCACCAAGTTATTAACTCGCCTAAACAGGAAACAGGAGAATCAAGATTTGTAGAGAAGCTTAATTAGACCTAGGTGCCATTCCTTTCAAATTACCAGAAGAACCATTCCCTGAACATTCATAAGTGACTTTCTCAAAAAGTATGGCTACAGAAGTCTTAACTAAAATATGAATATAAATATAAAATAAAACTAAGAGACCTAGGTGCCAGTAGAAATCTGATAAGTCAAAGATTATTAAAAAAATAAAATAAAATAAAACAAAATAAAAAGTGATAAAACTTTCAAAATTTTGTGTCAGGCATACTTTGTTATGTTGTTATTTGGTTTTTAGGAGCATTAGCAACTAAGGCCATATTGCTCCGGGATATGCAGTGGTCATTCCCTGACCTTTCCGCATTCTCCGTATTTGATGACGAGCTTGAACCCCGGTCTAATCAAGAAGCATGTGCTAGTCAGGCATACAGAATTACTACAATGGTAAAGAGCTCTGTCTAACCTGTCCAGTTATGAACCCATCGCAGTTGGATACTGCAGACAATAACTTCCCAGCCTTTTTCCATGCTAGTGGGGGTGGTCTATCTAATCAAATGTAGTGAATGTGGGGCCAAATATGTAGGACAAACAGGAGGACCATTGATTTCATAGATCTCATATCAGGTCTTTCAGGATTAAAAATGATATTGAGCTGCAACACTTTCAAATTCATAACTTTAATAACATTTCTGTCTCTATCCTTGCTATTGAAGGTAAATACAATGATAGGCCGAGTTTAGAAAACTTACATATTCTTAAACAAAAATCACTTTATCCATATGGACTGAATAGCATGTTTAATGGACATTGCTTTGCTAGTTACAAGCATGAACAATGTACTTACAGTGCATTCCAATTGGAAAAAACAGTGGCAGTTAGCCGTTATGGTCAAAAGGGTTTACAAGATAGTAGCAATAAGGATTTATGTAAAGCAGATATGATAGGTAAATTTTCAGATCTGATAAAGACTTGGGATCAACCTGTTATCAGTGTTAAGACTAGTCGTGATGTGGTGTTTGGTATGAAAGTTAACTGGTTGAAGACATTGCTTAAAGTAAGCAGAGATTATAAATTTATTAATGCGCACCTGGAGCACTTATTATTGGATATTTTTAAGTTTAAACTGGGAAACATAAAAGTGGGCTCAAAGGGTTTCATTAGTTTTAAATTTTTAAATAAAGTTTTAGACAGCATAAATCTAGATCAGACTCTAAATCATTTTAACTATGCACTGCTGTTATCTAATTCTGGTATTGTAACTAGATTCAGCTACATTAAGCCTATTAGACTTAAGGTCTGCAATCATAAGCAAGAGGCTATAAAGCTGAATATTACAGAGAATGATGCCCTTTGCTTATGCCATTTGCCAGAGTATCATTCTTATGTTGATAAACACCATAAGAATATAAAAACAGACCTGAGTATTGTCAAGCAGGTAAAACTTAGGAGATTATTAGCCTATGGTTTTAAATTTAGGCCCTGTTTTAGGGTTAGTGTTAAGCAAATCTGTAAGCAAATCCACATGGATCTAGTGCAATTTGGCCTAAAATTAGCATATAAGTACGGCATACCAGTGGAGGCTCTCCCGCATGTGGACTTGCCTTGTATACGAGGCATTGGTTAAACAGGTTCATTGCAAGTTCAAATGGCATGATAGGGACAAGATGTTTGATTTAAAGTTAATTAAGCAGCAATTATTAGATTTGCAATCAAGATTTATTATAACACAGTTGACAAAGCAGCCAACACCTATGGGATTATTTGTAAAAAGTTTTATTTTGTCTCTTTGGCTAATGAGCTTAACAACAGTACCACGTACAAGATAGTGGATACTAACAGTAATATTATCAGCAAAAGACTGATTGCTATGAGAAAAGGGTTAAAACTTAGCTGCTATAACCCTAGGTTTCCATACATGCATTGGATCCATAAATTTCATAAGTCCCCCATTGCATTTAGGTTTATAACCTAAATACTTCTTGTAGAGATAGTTACGTAGAAGTACCACATAAAAAGTTAGAATCTTTGTTAATAATTGTATTGGGTGAGGTAGGAGCCACTAAGATTATATTAAATAATGGAAAGGTTTTGGATTATCTTAATACCAATACCAGAGCAAAGTTTCCGGCATCCCCCTCCCTCCATACTTCTCCTTCAACCCATGCACGGTACTAAGTACTATAGGTTTTGATACCTTTCGTGTTTGGGGTTTTCATAAAAAAAAAAAAAACAAACATTAGACATGTCGGTACTTATGACTTCAAAAATCTGTTTACTAGTATATTGCATGAAAATTTAAGAAAGGTTTTAAATGAATATTATAATGCATATTATAGGGTTATCCCTTGCAATAAATATTACTGGGATAATTTAATAGACTTATCTTTATTTAATTGTTTCATCGTTAATGGAATTGTGGTTTATAGGCAGCATACAGGTATGGGTCTTGGTGTAATTAATGTATTGTGGAAAAACTAATGAGACATATGGCAGAGAAGAAAAATGCATGGGATACATATAAATTAACATGTGACACACAAGCCTATGATAGATATAAGCTGATCTGTAACCAAGTTACAAAGGAGGTTAGGCAGGCGAAGGCAGATTATGAGAAATCTTTGGTAACGGATGCAAAGAAAAACAGTAGAGAGTTCTTTACTTATGTAAACTCTAGAAGGAAGGGGATGAATCAGATTGGTCCACTTGATATCGATGGTTCAACTGTTCATGATCCTGCTCAGGTAGCTAACAAACTAAATGAATATTTTGCATCGACATACACACGAGGAGTTATTCAGTGAGGGGAATGCCAGAGGTATATTCAACTCTGGCATTAAGCTAGATAATCTTGTAATAACTGAGAGTAAAGTGGAGGAGAAATTGTTGAAGATAAACTCAAGAAAGGCACCTGGGGTGGATGGGATCTATCCAGTTATATTGAAGGAGGCAGAAAAGGAAGTAAGCAAACCCTTAGTCATAATTATGAGAGCTTCCCTGGACTCGAGGGAGGTACCCATAGACTGGAGATGTGCAAATGTGATCCCAATCCACAAAGGAGGATAAAAGGCTGACACAGGTAATTACAGACTTGTGAGTTTAACTTCTGTTCCAGGAAAATTAATGGAGGCGCTGGTTAAAGAAGCACTGCAGGATCATCTAGACAAGAGTTCAGTTATAGCTCGGACACAGCATGGTTTTGTTAAGGGAAAGTCTTGCCTGACCAATTTGATTGGATACTATGATGCAGTCACAAAAGAACTGGATGCAGGGAATAACTTTGATATTATATACTTGGATCTTAGAAAGGCTTTTGATACTGTTGCACATGGAAGACTGCTGCACAAATTGGAGCAGTGTGGCACTGGAGGCAAATTGCTGCTATGGATAAAGGGGTGGTTGAGGGGGAGAAGATACAGTGGTAATTAATGGACACTGCTCATCGTGGACTAATGTTATTAGTGGAGTCCCTCAGGGTTCAGTGTTGGGTCCATTGTTGTTTTCTGTATTTATAAATAATACTGATGGTGGTATATCAAGCTTAATGTCCAAGTTTGCAGACAATACGAAGGTTGGCAGGGTTGTCAAGGACACTGTTGACACTATGCTACTGCAATAGGATCTGGAAAAGTTGAGCAGATGGGCTGAGAGGTGGCAAATGAAGTTTAACATTGACAAATGTAAAGTACCACATATGCGAAACAGCAACCCCAGAGCAACGTATCAACTCTGTAGTACTACACTGACATAGGTAGAGAATGAAAAGGACCTGGGGGTAATTGTACAGGGAGATATGAAGTTCTCTGAGCAGTGCAGAGAGGTTGCAAGAGTAGCTCATGGTGTCTTGTCAATGATATACAGGAATTTTTCTAGCAGGGATAAGGTGGTGATTATTCCCTTGTATAAGGCAATGGTCAGGCCACACCTTGAGTACTGTATACAGGTCTGGAGGTCTCATTTCAAGAAGGATGTAGAGCTGCTGGAATGAGTACAGAGAAGGGCAACGAGATTAGTGAATGGAACAAAGGGTTGCTCTTATGAAGAAAGGCTTAAGTTTTGCAAATCACAGTGTCTGGAGACTAGGCATTGGCGAGGTGATCTGATAGAGGTGTATAAAGCTTTGAATGGTTTGAGCATGCTCAATGGTGATGGGATTCTTCTTCTTGCTCAGAATAATCACCTGAGAGGGCATAAATTCAAATTGAGGAAAGACAGATGTAAAATAGATGTGTGGAAATTTGCCTTTAGCCAGCGGGTAGTTGGTTGGTGGAACAGACTTCCATCCCTTGTCGTGGAAGTTGATAGCCTAAATAAATTTAAGGCTCAACTGGACAGGTATTTCGAATGAACGGAGGGATGAAGTGGAAGTGGTTTTTTTTTTTTTTTTTTGTTTTTTTTTGGCTGATGCTGCATAAGCTTGCTTTCTTGCATCATATGCCTCTACTAATGCTAATGCTAATATCGCAAGGATTAAGAATAATAAGAATATGTAATAGTCAAGTTAATATTTTAGTAACACTGACCGATTTTTATCAAGAAGCTCGGGTCAGTCCACGTTTTGGTAGCTCTAATGTATCGGCAAAAATTTTTGCATTTTCCTAAAGACTGTCTTATGGTGCTTGATACTAGCTATTACTATGACATTCATTTTTGCATTTAAGTTGTTTAATCTTAGTTGTAATGGTACAAGTTTCTTTACACAACGAATTACCAAGAACCCTACTACGGGATGGGGATATACACCCCCGGTAATTTTACTAAGTAGTTCGGTGTCTTTGCCTCTACTTTTATCTATTTGCTATCTAATACTTCAATATGAAGCTATAACTCATGCCTCAAAATCTATTAGAGTAATTCGAGAGAAACTGAGGTGCTACTACTATTCCTGTTGTCTTTTCCTTTTGCCTATTTCTTGGGCTTGTGCCCTTGCTTTGCTTTTTCATGCCCATTAAGCTACAGAAACACTTGTAAATATTCTAATAATGTAAGAATAAAGCTATTTATAGGGCTAGCAGTTATATTTTGCCAGTCAGCCGTTCATATTTTTATTGCGAGTGTCATATTTTGAACATTTAGCAAATTATGCTATTCTTAACTTAACTTAAATTTAATCTTAAAGCTATTATGTATACTATATTTAGTATATATGAATAAGGTGAGACTGGCATATAACTCGCAGAAATAGATGGCTCATGTTGTTACTGATGGCATATATTGAGAGGCGCTAGCCCCAGGTGACATACCTTTCAATATAAGCTTATGCAGTAATGACATTATGATACTTTTGGTATTTTGTTAATATTTGATTTAGTATGACTTCGCTAATTATAGTGACTATTAGGTGCCTTGAAGGTTATGGCTACACACATATCTTAGGCTATATTGTTGAAAATAAACATAGTTCTTATATAATCAAAAAAATTAACATGTATATGAAAACTCTACGAAAACTAAAAACTTCTACTGATGTTTAATTCTCACAACTAATATTACTTAATGGAAGTGTCATGAAAATTGTTTGATACCCTTTCATCAGTGTAAACAGAATTTCTGGCTTTGTGCAGATATATTCAACAGTGGGTAGCCTTGTTCCAATTTGCCGCCTTAAAATATGAATGAAAATTTGCACAACATCTTTCTTCCCCTAGGAAATAAAAACAACACAAAAAAAATATATATCAAAATGAATAAGAAGCTTATACTTTTTTTTCTTGTAAAATACAGAATATATATACTGTTTACAGTCAAACAAGAATATTTTTAATAACAAATAATCTTAACATTACTACTCTAGTAAAGGATAGCGAATGTTTAGAAAGTGGTACTCACCTTGAATTAATCTGTGATGGTTTACTTAGGCAGCGTGGTTAATATTTAGGTTGAATTGTTAAATTGAATAAAATTAAAAAGGGGAGAAGTAAGTGTTGACTGAGTTAAAATATGCGCAAGGAAACAGAAGTGTACACATCCAATCCTTGGTTGTCATTGAAGTAAAGAAGCAAAAGAATAATTGAAAACTAAATAGGTGAATACGGTGAAGCCAATAGTCGTTACGAGGACTTTCGTTGGTTAAAACGTCTTCAGTTGGCATTGTGTGGAGAGTGTACGTGCATGGTATTTAAGAAATAAATTATACTCTTGTGATGCCTTTTATGACATGAGGTTCCAAATTGGGGAAAGATTGAAGGGGAGTTTGGAATTTAAGTTTTAAGGTTTGAGTGGTGCCGGTACCATTCAATAGCTAGGGTTCATATTGAAGTATTCTGTAGCTGGATTTTAGTTTAATGATGGAAATGGTAGAGTCAATGAGAGGGGGTGTGGTTGTGGGTCTGGGCATGAATTGTAAGTTCTGTAACAGATTGGTTGGACATGAGACTATGGAAATGATAGTATGCACAGATGTTGGATGTTTTTGATGAGCCAAATTTGGTAGTGGTACTTCTGATGTAACATGTATTAGTTTGGTTGACAATTAATGAGGTATATTATGTTATTGAGGTTGTCTGTAGTATATTTGTCTGTGTCTTTATAGGCGCTGAAGGAGGATCCTAATTTGTTATAGGTGGAAAAAACAAGGGCGATATCAGTGTCGTTAAATAGATGGTGGAACTGTCCTACAAGTTCATTGTGATAAAGGAGGACCATACGGATGTTTGTTTTAATGTTGTCTTCGGTTTGATTGTTAAGTTTAATTTTATTTTTAGTGATGGAGATTGGGTTTAAAATAAGTTGGTGGGGGTAACCTCTGGATATAAATTTGTCGGTGAGATATCGGATTTCGTTGTAAAGGTTGGTTGGTGAGGAGCTGTACTTTAGTGCATTGTGAATTTGATTATATAAAACTGTTTTTTTAGTGTTTAGGGGGTGATGAGAAGCAAAATGTAGGCATTTACCGGTGTTTCTATGCCCCCCCCCCCCTCACTGACTCTGCCATTTCCATCATTAAACTAAAATCCAGCTACAGAATACTTCAATATGAAGCTATTGAATGGTACCGGCACCACTCAAACCTTAAAATCCTAAATTCCAAACTCCCCTTCAATCTTTCCCCAATTTGGAACCTCTCGCGATTCAAGTTCCCACATGTCAAAAAAAGGCATCACAAGAGTATAATTTATTTCTTAAATACCATGCGCATTCACTCTCCACACATTGCCAACTGAAGACGTTTTAACCAACAAAAGTCCCCGTAACAACTATTGGCTTCACCATATTCACCTATTTAGCTTTCAATTATTCTTTTGCTTCTTTACTTCAATGACAACCAAGGATTGGATGTGTATGCTTCTGTTTCCTTGCGCCTATTTTAACTCAGTCAACACTTACTTACTTCCCCCCTTTTTAATTTTATTCAATTTAACAATTCAACCTAAATATTAACCATACTGCCTAAGTAAGCCATCACAAATTAATTCAAGGTGAGTACCGCTTTCTAAGCATTCGCTATCCTTTACTAGTCTATTAACACAGTACTTGAAGATCTCTAAAACTTTGCATTACTACTCCTCAAATGTAACTCAAATATCTCCTAGCCAACAATGCATGAAAGATTTCAGTTACCAGAAAGAGAAATATGGAAAACTATAAAGAAACCCAACATATACTGACTCACAAAAATTAGTTTTCACATTACTTCAACTGTAGAACTTTAAAATTTCTCATTGTTTTTATTTCTCAGATGCAAAGAATTCATACAACTTGTCTAAGAAAAACTCAACTAGCATTCTATGAAATGTTTGTCTCATAAAAATTAATTCCAATTAACTTTTATTGTATATCATGAGGTTTTGTCAAGGATATACAGAAATGTTGCTAGAAGGGATTATCCCTTGAAGGGAGGTGATTATCCCTTTGTATAAAGTAATGGTCATGCCACACCTTAAGTACTACATACAGGTCTGGAGGATTCATTTTAGGATGGATGAAGATTTGTATGAGCATGTACAGAGAAGGGCAACAAGATTGGTGAGGAGAATGAAGGGATCCTCTTACCAAGAGAGGCTAAAAGTTCTCCAAATTGCTGCAGCTGGAGACTAGGCACCTGTGAGGCGATCTGATTGAGGTGTATAAGGCCTTGATTGGGTTGAGCATGCTGAATTCTGATGGGATTCTTCCACTTGCTCAGATTACAAACATAAGGGAGCATAAATTCAAATTGAGAAAAGACAGCTGTAGAATAGATGTGCGGACATTTGCCTTTAGCCAGCAGGTGGTTAATTGCTGGAACAAACTTCCATCTATCGTTGTTGGAGTTGATAGCTTAAATAAATTCAAGGAGGAATTGGACAAACTTTTATAGGGAATGGTTGTGTGAATTTTTTTTTTTTTGATGTTACATAAGCTCTTATGCTTGCTTTCTTGCATCACATCCTCTATTATTATTATTATTAAAACTAAAAATGAATAAATTAAATTAAATTTATATTAAACACATATTCAGGGCAAAAGGCCTAAAAAATTATAGCATAGTGGAAATATTGGAAGACCTCTTTATATTTCAATATAAATCTCTATACCCATTCAGGTTAAACAAACAATATATCCCGTATTGGATTCCGAAGTTCCATAAAGTTCTGTAGGCAGTAGATTCATCACATTAAAAACCCCAGTAAAAAATTGGATGCCAAACTAAGCTTAATAGCCACCAACCTCTCCAATGCCAAATTAATTTCTGACAACGGAATCTATACAGAATACATCAAAAATAATAAAATAAGCAAAGTTCATTTACCAAAAATGCTGGTAAAGTCTATTTACCAGCATATCGCATGATAATTTTAAAAAAGTACTAATTGACTATTCTTTATACTATTAGCATTAGCAGAGGCATTTGATGCAAGAAAGCAAGCTTATGCAGCATCAGCCAAAAAAAAAAAAACCCACTTCCACTTCACCCCTCTGTTCGTTCAAAATACCTGTCCAGCTGAGCCTTAAACTTATTTAGGCTATCAACTTCCACTACAAGGGATGGAAGTCTGTTCCACCAACCAACCACCCGCTGGCTAAAGGCAAATTTCCGCACGTCTATCCTACATCTGTCTTTCCTCAATTTGAATTTATGCCCTCTCAGGTGATTATTCTGAGCTAGAGGAAGAATCCCATCAGCATTGAGCATGCTCAAACCATTCAAGGCTTTATACACCTCTATCAGATCACCTCCCCGATGCCTAGTCTCCAGAAACTGTAATTTGCAAAACTTAAGCCTTTCTTCGTACGAGCAACCCTTTGTTCCATTCACTAATCTTGTTGCCCTTCTCTGTACTCGTTCCAGCAGCTCTACATTCTTCTTGAAATGAGGCCTCCAGACCTGTATACAGTACTCTAGGTGTGGCCTGACCATTGCCTTATACAAGGGAATAATCACCTCCTTATCCCTGCTGGAAAAATTCCTGTATATCATTGACAATACTCCATGAGCTACTCTTGCAGCCCGTCTGCACTGCTCAGAGAACTTCATATCTGCCTGCACAACCACCCCCAAATCCCTTTCATTCTCTACCACTGTCAGTGTAGTACCACAGAGTTGATATGTTGCTCTGGGGTTTCTGTTTCCCATGTGTAGCACTTTACATTTGTCAATGTTAAACTTGATTTGCCACCTCTCAGCCCATCTGCTCAACCTTTCCAGATCCTGTTGCAGCAGCATAGTGTCAGTAGTGTCCTTGACAACCCTGCCAACCTTTGTATCGTCTGCAAACTTGGACATTAAGCTTGATATACCATCATCAATATCATTTATAAATTCAGAAAACAATAATGGACCCAGCCCTGAGGGACTCCACTAATAACATTAGTCCACGATGAGCAGTGTCCATTGATTACCACTCTCTGTTTTCTCCCCCTCAACCACCCCTTTATCCATAGCAGCAATTTGCCTCCAATGTCACACTGCTCCAATTTGTGTAGCAGTCTTCCATGTGCAACAGTATCAAAAGCCTTTCTAAGATCCAAGTATATAATATCAAAGCTATTCCCTGCATCCAGTTCTTTTGTGACTGCATCATAGTATCCAATCAAATTGGTCAGGCAAGACTTCCCCTTAACAAAACCATTACAAAGAATATCAAGAAATACTACACTGTAATAAACTGGCTAGATCTAATAACTTTGTGTGTAATTAACAATTACATACTTATAGGTAAGAGCACCTATGTGCAAAGTAGAGGTGTGGCAATGGGAGCGAGCAGCTTGTGTTCCATTGCCAATCTCCACTTGCACTGATATGAAAACAAAATAAAAGACAATATAATATTTTTCAGATATAGTGATGATGTTTTAGTTGTCAATTATGATAAATTCGATAGCTTGGCATTGGAAACATATCCCCCAGATCTAACCATAGAATACACCAATCCGAATAGCCACTTCCAAGCCATATACCTCGATAGCAAAATCATAATGAAAGAAAATAGTCTACACATGTCACTTTGGCAAAAGAGACTTCAGCTTCCAAACCATTAAAATTACAAACTGGGAGACAAATTTAGCAAAACAGATACATGGCAATGTAATTAGAAATCAACAGAATAATACGTAGCTATAATAACCCGAGAAATATGATAGGAGCAGTAATAAAACTTAAAGCCAATTTAATCAAGAATAAAATGGCAGTTAAGTTTATCAGATCCCATATAAATGCAGACATTCAAGCCAATTTAATCCGACTTCATCCAGACATTAATCCTAATAGGCTCACAGAACAAATTTTTGGCCCCTATTAGACCCCCGGGTGTACTGCACTCAGACAAGGCTCACTGACTGACAACAGCACAACCCAGATGTCCAAATTCAAACCCTTAAAACAAAAACAACAATAATAATAATAATTATAATTATAAAAATAGTTCTCGAGCTGATCATGACTGGATTAAACTGTCTACCAATCTTACAACATTAGATACATAATAGCCCAATGCGGACTTTTTCCTAACATTCGCTGGATAATTATATAATTGGAAAAAAAACTATAATGCATATACACTTCACCCATCCAACAGTTTATAGTCAAAATAAATTCCATGGCCCCCGTAAGGATATACAGGTAACCCTCGTATAACACGTTAGTTTGGTCCTACAAAATTTCGTGTAAGGTGAAACTAAGAACCAGTACAAAAAGGGGGATTACATTCCAAAAGCTAACAAAAATACACCATTTTTTATAACTATAGAAAACTCAATTTTTATAGTGGTAATAACTTAATATTTTAACTATTTTTATAATAGTAGTAACTTAAATAATAATAACTGAACAAATGTCTTACCTTACAAACTGTGATACTTATATGTCAGATAATGTACGTTCATTTAATTTTCTTCCTCTTCATCGATGCTAAGCACAATCTCTTCTGCAGCATCTAGATTTCGCGTACCTTCTGGACGCTTCAACGTCACAATTTTTTATGGTCTCAAACAATCACAAGTTCAACAGCACAGAACCTAACCCAGGGATCCCAACAAAATACAGTGGACCCCTACTTAGATATAAAGCACAAATTTAACTTTATTACCTTACCAATTTAACAAAGTTAAATGATACGTGAAAATCGGAAGAATATTTTACAGTTAGCAAAATAAAAGTAAATTTACGCTTACAGACATAGCTTAATTAATGCATACTGTAACATGTATATACTAAACATCTTGTTATACTAAACATCATGTTAAGTATATACTTAACATAGATGGTTCGACTATTGATGATCCTGCTCAAGTAGCTGATAAACTGAATGAATATTTTGCATCTACATTTACACATGAGGAGTTATTCAAGGAGGGGAATGCCAGAAGTTTATCAAACTAACAGGGAGCTAAGTGATTTTGTGATAACTGAGAGCAAAGTGGAGGAGAAATTGAGGTTAAACATAAAAAAGGCACCTGGGGCAGATGGAATCTATCCAGTTATAATGAAGGAGGCAGCAAGGGAAGTAAAATTTAAAACAGTAAAAGTGATATGCAATTAATAACAAAGAACAGGGCACGCACAAGTTGCAACAAACACAATACACACAAGTGAGATACGGAATAATGAGTTTCTGTTATGCTGTAGAAAGGTTATACCAGTCCTTGTCCAATAGATAACATTACTAATTTAGAATTAATAGTATTAAAAATAAAGTTGTATTAAAATAATTTATCCCTATATGTATTTACCTCCAATCCTAATGAACTATTACAAATTTAATACTTAATACTTATAAACAGTGAACGTGTAGACTTAAATAAAGATTAATTTATTAATCAATTATAATTGCGATTACCACCAGACATGCTAAATAGACCAGATGGCACCCCAGCCACCAATAAATTTGGCAACTGAGCTGCTTTACGGTCTTTCTTATACTGACCACCATCCATAATGATTACAGGTAAATACCTATATATTTTATACTGATGCATACCCATTGGACTTTGGGTCTAAATCCCAGTTTGCTGTTAATACCAAACTAAAATGAAATTTTCACTTACATTATAATTATGATATCTAAAATTAAATATGATAATGAATTTAGTAAACTGTTATTGGGATTAAAGAAACGAGTATGCATGAGACATTCATTTAATGTAGCTATCTGTCCGGTCAAAGCCCCAGAGGAAGCAGTGGAGAGATGGCCATGTGGATGAATGTAATTTTCCCTATTTTTACCTTCCTCCCCTCCTTTTATAACTTTAGTTTAATTTATTCTTTAATAATTTCCCTTTTCCTCTAACCTCTTATATTCATTCATTTAAAAAATTTCCTTTAACTTAATTTCATTTTAATTTTTCGACATACATCAATAGACAAACCAACAACTACTAGCACACCAATTGCTAGACAGACTGTTAGGCCATAATGCTGGAAATGACTCCCACACAAAATAAAGTTATATTAGGAGGGGGTAAAAGTGCTATAATATGCATATAATGTATAATTGATTATTCCTACAATAGCATTAATGCCACATAACTACAACCACATTACAACTGAAAGTTTATTCATTACAGAGTATAAAACTTAAAATATTAGCGATTAAGTGTGTGTATATATATATAGTGCTTTTTTTGTAAAAAAATAGGTGCCGGTACTCATTTTTTGTTTTTAGGAAAAATTGAATATTAAAAGAATATGAAAAGTACTCTAAAAGTTTTTTTTTCCTGATATTGTTACTTTCGTAGCAATGTTTTTGAAATAAGAACAACAAATTTAGTATATTAACACAGTTTATTAAGCATAAATTTATTATTAAAGTATATTAAAAAAAATAAGTAAAACATGAGCAAAATAAGTAAATAAATCGGTCAACTACTGAGTGCCAGGCACTCAGGATGCAGGGTCCGTAGTCGTGAATGGTCGTTAGTGTAGTATCTCAAATAGAGAGCTTTAATGGTAACTGAAAAAAGTTTCTAGTACCCCAGATTGGCCTAAAACTGAGGAACTAACAAAAACGTTGTCTATTTGAGTGTTTGCAGTTGTTGTGAATGATAAGGGTGGGAGAAGTGACTCAAACTTCTTCCTGGGGAAGCGATTAAAGTCATGGGGAGAAGCGACTGGCAGGTGAGGGCCGTGCAAGACTGTGCAGGTGTCTCCCCACCACTGCCGCCTCAACACTGGCTCTCTGAGTACCTCCTTGCCGCGACAACTCCAGCTTTGAAAATTGTTAAAAAATACTTCTCATCGCAAAATTTATAAATGACCTTTATAACTAACTATTTAGCAACCTTTTTGTCACCAAAAGGAGAGTTACTTAGTACAAAGAAGTGCGCTATCAAAGTGCAATAAAAAATTGTTTTTTTAATTTTAACACAAAACGTAAATAATAGATTTCAATCGGAATAATTTTCCCTTGATAAACATCGAATAACGCATAGCGAATGTGATTTTTAAATTTTTAGCTCCATTAGCGACGGAAATAGAGGGGGAGGGGACATGAAAATTACTAAACATTTAAAATTAAAATTTTAAAATAAATTAAAAATTTATTTTTAAAATTATATTTTAAACCTACTCGTTGAGCTCTTTCCAACGGTGTATATAAGCTATAGGTTGTCGAAGACATTTTTGTCCCCCCATATTTTATCTCCCCATTTCTCAGACAAATTTTTTTCAACAACGATCAATATGGCGCTATGTTGGCCCACATGATGTACAAATCCATGCAAAATTTCAAGTCAATAGGTTGAGTGGTTCCAGAGATACAATGCTGTAACAGACGGACGGACAGACAGACAACGGAGTGACATAAGGGTCCTTCATTAGACTACGGCCCCTAAAAATAATAAGTAAAAATAAATAACATAAATAAAAATAATTTTGTAATAAAGATATTCCAAATTTTTATTTAGTTCTCATCCAACACCCTCTGCCAACTTCTTTTCTTCCTCTTTGTGTGTCTTTGCTTAATGACATTTTGGAGCAGCCACAAATCGACATATTTTCCTGGATCGAAGCGGGTCAGCAGTGGGCCTACAAACAGTAGTGAAGAAACTGTTTTTGTCATCAATGAAGCTCTGGTTGGGCTGACAATCAGATTCATTCGTGAAAATCCTCATTCACATTCACTCGATGAAATTGGTATCATACTCACAGCGTCCATCAAATGCTGCAATTCTTCCGAAACCATCTTTTCAATTAGGTATTCCTGAAATCCATGAATCGTATCTCTTTCATTTAACTGTAATCTAATTGACAATTTTCTAACAAGTTTCACCAAATGCCATCATTTCATGTTTAAAAGGTTCAATACCTTCGTTGTCCTCATTTTCTTTCTCTCGTCATCGCTATTGTCACTAGTTCTTCAATTTGAATTTTTTTTACTGTGAACATGTAAACAGAGATAGGGAAAAATTTACGGAAAAATTTGGATAACGCACTTTCGCGAAACAACAGATGATTATTTGTTGGGGTAAAAGAAAATCACCCTCTCCTAATTCTCGAACGGGATGCTTACAGTTGATTCATAGCAGTGTCCAACCTACGGTCTGGCAGAAAAGTGAACTAAAACAGCATTTTAAATTTTGTTAATTATCAAAAAAATTTTCTCATTAAATGTTTTGTTCAGTAAATGCAATTGTGTATTGTACTTAATAAAATTTTCCAATATTTTCAATTTTACTTTTACAAGCAACAAGATATGGAAAAAGGAACACACTAAAGAAATCTAACTTCGAATTTTTTTTGAATATGGCTCCTGTATGGGAAAAGTTTGAACACCACTGTAGTAGAAGGTGGACCAGAGTCCATTGGGAATACCCCTTAATCTGCGCGCTGCTGACCAGCGCGACTTCTCCGTATGTGGGACAGGTGGTCGAATAGGTTTTACCAGGTATCACTAAGTTGTAGAATTGTAATCCCTTTGGCCCTCTTAATTCGTGCAGCAGCACTAATTGCCTAAATTGCTGAAGGCAAGAAATGCGAACAGTGCGTACCGAGTATATACTCTCCTAATCTGTTCACTATATGAAAATTTTCTCACTCAACAGAAAGTATTTTAAATGTAACTTCCACGGGGAATTCAAAATAATTCGCTATAAAAGGATTTTGTTAAACAGAGGTCTGACTGAGTAATTTAGTTATACAGTTTTATATAGAAAATATCTTAACAATAGACGGTGAAAAATGCAAATTTAGTTAAATAATTTTAAGCTTTTTTGAATAGCAAATTTAAGGAATATTACAAATTTTGAAGTGCATTATATTCAAATGTCACATGTCACTGTTAATAAAGGTGCTGGTACAGCGTACCGTCTCAAAAAAAGAACTGCATGTATACAGTCGGTCCTCGTATAACACATGTTTGCATTACACGAATTCGATCATACACGATTTATAAATAGGGGAACGTTATCTTAAATAACACGAACCGAATTCGCTTATACACGATTCACCTTTGTGTTTACAAGAAATGGCAGTCGAATGCGGAATCACCCCAACTGAACGCAACACGATAGGAACGAAGAAGATTCTTAAAATGTATTTATGTGTTTTATATCAGTGAAAGGGAAACACATTTCACCATAATAACGTAAAAACCAACACAATTCCAGCTATCGATATAATCGCAAATGCAATTAGATAGAGTTTACTACCAGTTTATAACAGATTCCACTAGCAGAAACGCAACTGGAAATTGTTTTTATTGTTTTATGGTAGTAACCCCCAGAAATGTGTTTTAATAAAATGTGAGGTGTTAATAGTGTATCTCGGCCTTTACGGTGTTGTTTATTCAGTTGCTACACGCGCACAGCTTTGTTTCTGTGTATCAAGCGTGCCACCTCGTTTGTAATTGTGCTTTATTCCCTAAAAATTTGTAAAATATTTAAAAGGTGTGAAAAGGAAGCGTCCTGGCTAAGACACTGCAGATTCAGAGAGAAAAAAAAAAAAGAAGCAATATCGATAAACAGAGGCGGACTGGGTAAAAAATTCTTACCCAGGAAAATTTGTAGTGGCGTCGTACTACGGTTTATGGCCAAAATCACACCAGCCTCCGGCCCACCGTGGTTTCCCCCGTAAGGCTTACGGCCAGTCCGCTTCTGTCGATAGAGAAAAAATATGAAATTGTGAAACGCTTTGAGCGAAATGAAAGACCATGTGATATTGCACGTGCTACAGACCTAAATGAGGCAACGCGGAGAATTACAAAGAATGCAGAGAAAATAAATACAACTTTCATAGCGGGAACAACTCAAAGTGTAATTAAAATCCATTAGATTAAGACACAAAGAATTGGAAGAGGTGGAACAGCTGTGATCTGTTTGGATAGAAAATCAAACAAAAAGCAAGTTTGCTTCGATAGAAGCAAAAGCATTAGCAATATTTTATTACGACTTACGTATTATAATTTATACTTACGTATTATAAAATATGTAAGTATTTTATTACGACTATTTTATTTAATATAATAATTTTTTTACGAATAAAATACGTATTTTATCCGTAAAAAATACTTTTTTAGTATTAAAAAATACTAAAAATACTTTATTATAATATAATATTATTTTTATTACGTATTTTAATCGTTATAAAATACGTAAGTATTTTATAACGATTAAAATTACCCGATTATTTATTGTGTTTGGTAATGTTTTGGTTCCAAATGTGTGTTCAATCTTGGGTGGTCGGCACCTAACCCTACTTTTCCCATAGGGCCTGTTGTTTATATTGCACGATTTTGCATTGCACGAGAGTTTCTAGGAAGGCAACTACCGTGCTATACGAGGACAGACTGTATATATATATATATATATATATATATACACTGTTTGTATATATCTGTTTTCAGTAATAAAGAATTGTAATCTGAATTTACTTAGTAAAGTTTTTATCTAATTTGCCAGTTTTGGATGTGTTCAATAGTAATTTAAAATTTCACAAAAAAGAAAGGGGTGTCTAACCTTATTCTGCAAGCAGGTACAAGAATATCTCAGCACAGGTATCTCTGTGGCAACTAAGTGCGTACACTATTCTACCACATCACTCATTTCAAAATATCAGAGTTCATGTCCTATCTATAACTGAAGGAATTTCTTAAGTTTCTTTGATTGAGCCAGGTTAACCAATCCTAGGCAGAGAGGAGTAGGATCCCACTGTGATTTTTCTCCTGCCAGCACAACATCTAAATTAGCCTCAGAATAAGCACTATGTATAACCATAGGATTTCTGAAGGCCCAGCAAGCTGGTAGAGGTTCTAACAACTGCAAAAAAAAAAAAAAAAAAGGTAAATGCAGTCATTATCAATCCACTGCAGGATGGAAGCTTCCTCAATGATTCATGTTGAGGGAAATGGATCATAATCTGCCACACTGGTCCACTGCTGGTTGGCAGATTGACCGTATTTAGCAGTTAGGGGCTTGAACCCCGGTCAACTCAAAGAGCGTGTGCTACTGCACTCCCACTCCTGACCACTCCGCTACGGAGGCATGCCAAGCTTGTTTATAACAAAGATGATCCAACCTAAAGGTTATAAAACAGTAACTGGGAATTAGATGGAGAATTAAAGTGCAAACATAATCAATAAGCAAAAAATAATTTCAGTAGAGAACAGCAAAGTAACATAACTGAAAAATCAAATGCCAAGTATACTACACTAAAAGAGGTGTAGAAGATAATGAATGAATTCACAATAATAAGCTATATTTTAAGTTAAGAAAATACAAAGTAAGAGTGCTGTGGAAAAGTAGCTTTGGAATTTAAAGTATTAGTAAAGCAAATGATGTAAGGAAGAGAACATTTTCTGCATCATTACTGCAGTGTTCAACAGCAATAAGCTGCCTCTGATGAATTTCATGATATCCAGTTAACATTAGCATTAATAGAGGCATATGATGCAAGAAAGCAAGCTTCTACAGCATCAGCCAAAAAAATAATAACAATAAAAATATCCTTTTCAAGGTGTGGCCTGATCATTGGCTTATATAGGGGATAATCACCTCCTTATCCCTGCTAGCAAAATTCCTGTATATCATTGACAAGACTAACCCCCTCACCAACTTTGCTGCTCTTCTCTATACTCGTTACAGCAGCTTTACATCATTCCTAAAATTAGGACTCCAGACCTGTATGCAGGCCTCAAGGTGTGGCCTGATCATTGACAAGACTCCATGAGCTGCTCTGGCAGCTTGTCTGCACAGCTCAGCAAACTTCATATCTGACTGCACAATTATCCACAAGGTCTTTTTCATTCTCCACTACTCTACACTGCACAAGAGTGTAGTTTGGAGGGGGAACAAGAATAGCTCTGTGCAGGAGAAGATTTTACGGCTCCAGCTAATGGATAAGTTTTTCTTAAATTTTTGCCGTTTTATTGACGTTAATTGGCATATTAATTTATTTTTAGAAGTAGCTTTATATTCCTAGTTACGAAATTCCTAGAAACATGTACCGTTCGAAAATTGCTGCCGTTGTTGGAGCTCGACATGGAATAGCGTAAGTATATCTTCAACTTGATAGCGTAAGGTAGTGGTTTTCAACCGGGGTGCCACGCCGCCGCAACAACATTAAAAGGGGTGCCATGTAATTTGGGTTTAAGTTACTTAAGCTTATTTTTTAATGTATATGTTTATTTCGTTACAAAAAGGTGTACAGTATCTTTTTAATTTTGTAGTGATCTATAATTGATGCTTACTGAGTACCTCTATATAAAGAATAAAATTATATACTGCATATATGTAATTTTTATAATTATATTATTGCAATAACTATCATATAACATATATTTTTTAACACACACACAATCACAATAGGATCTAACAGGCAGAAAATAAAATAAATTACTTAGGGGTGCCATTATTAAAAAAAAGGTTGAAACCACTGGCGTAAGGTATAACTAGATAGCATAATGCATAGCACTGTATTAGGAATCTATTAGCTTGGTATAATATTGGCAATTTTTCAATTAAATTTATGAATCTTATTAATTTTTATCGTCAATTAAAGTGTATTTAAATGGAAATCATGCCCCAAGCTAGAGCAGCAAAGCAACATGCACAAAGTAGCGAAAGTGCTGTGGTTTGGGAGACAATTGAAGGGGGGGGGGGTGATTCTCCAATGCGTCACAGTCTAAAGAAATGTTCAAAATGTGATATGTTTGCAGACCTGTCTCGAACAGGACATGATCTAGCCATGGAGGATGTCTTTGTATATGCTTGGTGCAGAGTGTGTGTGTGTGAAGAAATTAGGTACCAACTCAGCATTCTGATGGGCGTCTATGAGAGTTTGAAGATTAGAGTAGATATCCTCGAAGGAATTAAAACAGGGGCCCATTAAGTTCTCAGCTGCCCAACTCAATGCCAGAGCTCACACATGTGCATTACAGCAACACAGCGGCAATCTTCGAGGCAGAATGTGCTGGTCCCACAGGAGCTAGTTGTTGGTGAGTCAATTGTCAGGGAAACAGAAAATATATTGTGCAAAAAAAATAGAATAGGACCATATTGTATCTGCCAGAAGCAAAAGTTGACACTGTTGTACATGTTGCCACTAATGACATTAAGAGTAGATCTGCGAACTTACTTAACAAATACAGATCAGTGTTAAAAAAAGTCGCAAATTAGGGTTAAATTTAAAAATGTCTGCAATTCTGCGCAGTTAGTCAATCAACAAACAGGGCCCCTGAAGAGATTGTGTAAAGCTCGTGGGGTAGAATTTTTCTCAACGTGGCCTTTGCTTGTTAACAGGGGAGAGTGCTTCTACAAAATGGCATACTCTTAAATTGAAAGGGTGTGAGAATATTTGCTGATGCTATCGAGGCAGTGTTAGGTGGGTCAGAAAACTTCTAGTCTGCAGGTATTCCCAGACTAATAGATTTAACAGTAGCCACACACAGAAGTGAAAGTGATTCTTGCACTGAGTCAACTGGAATGAGCAAGAGCCTGAAAAGCAAGTTGCTGGGGATTTCAAGAACTGCTGGAAGTCATCATGGAACAAGTAAATACATAGGCTATGTTATGGTAACTAAAAGCAAGAACAGGTGCATGTATACTTCCATGTACACCAATGCTAAGAGTATAATAAATAAATTTGATGAATCTGAAGTGCTGATCAAACCATCAAAGGCAGAAATGGTTGGGATATCAGAGATGTGGCATCACACAGATATAAGGAATGTAGAATTGTACTTTGGGGAGTACAAAAAGGATTGACAAGATAGGAAAGGAGGAGGAGTTACACTGTTAGTTAAGAAACATAAAATCTAAGGCAGTACATCCATTTGTACAGAAAAATAGTGTGCGCCAGTAAATCAGAATATCTTATAATGGGAGATTTTGACTTCTCAGATACTGACTGGAACATATGGGTTGGTCACTTGCACACTAGCAAGACTTTTGTGGATTTATTGAGTGATTGTTTTCAAACAGCAGCCTGTTTGAGAGGCAACCAGAGGGAGTATTACTCTTGATCTGATTATCAGCAGTGATTATTCATGCATTAGGAATCTGCATATAAAGGAACCACTTGTTAGCAGTGATCAGTGTACTGATGTGGGATTCCCTTAAAGATGTAACTACCATCAGAGGTAAAGGGAAAGGTTTTTGCTTTAGTAAAGGTGACTACAGTGGTCTCAGACAGTTTTAAAATTCTATACAGTGGAACCAACTGATGTTGTTACCAACAGCAAGTTCTAAATGGGCTACTAGGCTTTTCATACCAAAGAAGAAATACTGTTCAAGGTTTATGCCTAAATGGATGTCAGATGAACAAATGAGACTTGTGGCAGAGAAGAAAAATGCATGGGATGCATATAAATTATTAAGTGACAGAGAAGTCTGTGGTTGATATAAGTTGTAATCAAGTCACAAAGGAAGTTAGGCAAGCGAAGGCAGATTATATGGCAAAGGATGTAAAGAAAAACAGCAAAGACTTCTTTACTTATATAAATTCTAGAAGGGAATGAATCAGATTTGTCCACTTGATATCGATGGGTTGTCTGTTGATGATCATGCTCAAGTAGCTGACAAACTGAATGAGTATTTTGCATCTACATTCACACGAGGAATTCTGTGGAAAGTGGAGGCAAGAAGTTTATCAAACTGTGACAAGGAGCTAAATGATTTTGTAATAACTGAGAGCAAAGTGGAGGAGAAATTGTTGAAATTAAACAACTGAGAGCAGCTGTTTAATTTCAACAATTGAAATTTCAACAAAAAAAAGTTGTTTAATTTCAACAGTCAACTGTAATAACTGCGAGCAAAGTGGAGGAGAAATTGTTGAAATTAAACATAAGAAAGGTTTTTTGTTATTCTTTGAAATTTTTTAATAGAATAGTTAGGTCCTTGGTTCCTGTGTTATCTATGAGAAAACAGACCTTCCTTATTTGCTTTACTCAATCTCGTCAGCACCTTATGCACCTCAACGAGATGATGTCTACCCTTTGATGTCTAGTAGAAAAAATTTGCTTTTTACACTTTCTAAAACATTCTATACATGTGTACTAACTTGCACTCATTAATCTAATTGCCTTCCTTGAACCATCTCAAGAATTTTGAATATCTGATTCTCATGATTATCCAGTGAGTACAACTTTATGATTTTGAGCATATCTTAGAAAATGATTCATACAATAAAATGTTATTCATCTAAAAAGTGATAATCTACATATATAGTCTAAATCAGGGGTGGGCAACCTTTTTAAATGGCGGGCCAAATAAAATGTCTGTGAGGTACATGCAGGCCAAATTTTTTTTATCTTTCCATGATTTTCAGGATTATTAAAATAGTGTATAATGAAAAAATTGTCATAAACAGTTTTATGTTATTTATTGTAATATTTATACATACTGATACATATAATTCATTTTATTAATAAGAAAAAACAAAATACAAATTAAGATAAAATTACAAAAATACAATTACAGTAACAAAAATTGCAATATTTTATTTTTTTAATATTTAATGAGAGATTTGATACTGTTCATTTTTTATCAGTGAATCGATATCTGGATCGATATTTGTCATAGCAATGAGCAGAGTATTTTATAAATTTACGTCAGCAATTCGAGACCTGTTCTTTATCTCGAATTGTGTTTTTATGTGATTTTCTAAAATAATTGTTCACATCTGTATGTGCTTCCAAATAATGACAGAATTTTCTTTGCATTATCTATCGCGTATGGAAATTCTTCTCGGTTCAAATTTTTATAAAATTCATATTGAGATAATTACAAAAATTTCATTTTCTTCAGCGTATTATACATATTTTTAAAATGACAGCGGGCTGGATTATGCATGTTCGCAAGCCAGAGGTTGCCCACCCCTGGTCTAAATCATTAATTTTATTATGTTGAAATATGAATCAATAATGCTTTTAACATATTAACACATTTAGAATATCTAATACAACAGATCTTACTTCAAAATCGATTCTTGAGAGATTTTGAATAAAATGCAGCAATAAATCTGAGTTATATAACTCTTGGGCAAGACTAGCAACTACTATATCTGTTTGGAATTCTTGGTCGCTACTGCCATGAAGCATTCCTTTCATTACAGATAAATGCTTGGACACATCTTCTTGTGCCTGGAAGGGAAGGAAATGAATGGAAAAAACTAACTAATAGCAACAAACATGTAATAAACTATTAACATAACTTAGTAAATCTTTTAAATTATAGCTCAAAAAAATTTATATGACCTTGCCACTGCTCCTGAATAGCCATTGAATAGATTTAATGCAGAAAAAAAAAAAAAAATCAATATAACCAAAATACTTTTCTAATTTAAAAAAATTACTTTTGCACTTCAGTACTTTTTTCATCAAAACTGTTTATGAAGAAAAAATAAAAAATCTCATTCTATATTCATTATCACTAAGACCAAGTTCACACAAAAGTTGATTTTATTATTTTTAATATTGAAAATACATGTTCATGTTACTTTTGTGTGGATGACAGTGCCAATTTATATTTATACAATATATTTGTCAACACATAGTAGACTTAATTTTCCGGAATAGATGGTAAAAAAAATTCCCAGATAATCAATTTCCCGGTTAATACAAAAATACAGTAAGTCCCCGTCATACGTAAGAGATATGTTCCAGAACTTCTTATGTAAGTCGAGTTTACGTAACTCGGGAATAGCTGATAAAATAATGCTACTATATCTCTGATGTGCCAAAAATTATAAAAACCACGTAATATCCTCAGAAGAATGAAGAAAAATAGTTATATATTTTTAATTAGTTCAATTAAAAACTTTATCTGGGAACAGCGGTGAAGTAGCCAGAGTGGCACATAAGAAAAAAAAAAAAAAAACGCACGTTATTGTACAGTAAAAACTGATATATTTGTTTCGTAGCCTTGTTATTATAGTTGACTTCATTGGTGTCGATCCCTTCACCCTTTATCGTATTCTGTCTTTGTCGATCATTATTGTGTTCACCGTTGCCACTGACAAATCTGAATTCCGTGCAATACTTGTTAATGTTTGTCCATTTTTGTACATCCTTATTATTTTAATTTTCTGATCCAATTCTATCGCCTTCCTTTTCTGGATAGATTTACTAGTACCGCTGTCACTTATTCTCTTAGTCGGCACCATGATAACGGTCAAAATTAAATTTTCTGAAAACAACTTCACAGGGTTAAGACAAAAACTCACTATTATCACCCCACGTGAGCTCACATTTTACTAAAGCACATTTCTGGAGGTCACTACCATAAAACAATAAAAACAATTTGCACTTTCCAGGTTATTGGGCTTTTCTGTTAGTGCAATTCATTATAAACAGATAGTAAACTCAATCTTATTGCATTTGTGATAATACCGATAGCTGGAATTCTGTGAGTTTTTACATTATTGTGATAAAATGTGTTTCTCCTTCACTGAAATCTTCAGTCATAAAAAAATATAAATAACGTAACGCAAGTCCGAAGCTACATAAGTCAGGGACTTACCGTATCGAAAAATGTTCAGCAACCTATGTAAAAAGTATGGTGATAGATTAAAAATGAAAAAAACTTACCACACACTACTCGTGTGTCCAATACACGAGGAGTGCGATTGGACACACTTTATGTTTTATGATGTCAATTTTAAATCTAATAGCTTCCCTTTATTTTTTACAATGTCACATATGGTTAGGTCACCAACTTTTGAATAATTTCAAGTTTTTGTTTAATTGAAAGCACAACTCTTGCATTTGCCCATCATTTTTTCCATTTATAAACAAAAAAAAAAAAAAAAAAAAAAGAACAATCGACACCCTGATATAAATAACGAAACAAAAATTTATCCTTTTGCAATGCGACGGAACACAATAATCAATGCAACGCACGAAAACAAACTAAACATTTCTTTTTTTTTCTTTTTTTTTTTTTTTTGAGTGGTGGGGCGTGAAGACAGTAGGGATTGCAAGATAATAGGTACACTAATCTCCTAATGAAGACTTATAACACGCTTCTTGTCACTTATTTACGACTTGCAAAACATATGTTTATACCTATTCTAGTTATTACTTAAATTTTATGATTTCTGGTTGATATTTGTTTTTTTTTTTTAAATTTGGAGTCTTGAAGTGTCCCGGTTAATCTGATCCCGGTAAATCAAAAGTCTGCTGTATATACAGGGTATCTTAAAAATACACGGCATAACTTCAGGAATGGGTTCCTCATATGTAGACAATAAAAATATTTTATATCAACATAGTTCCGGAAATACTTGGTTTCTGAGTTTTGAAGGTCTGTCTTTGACACTTAACTGTTCACATCACCTTATAGTAATTGTTCAAAATGTCCACCTTGTGCCCGAATACAGGCCTCACGAAGACGATGCCAAATTCCTGGCATGTTTCGTGTTGGCTAACAACCTGCCACAATTCAATTGCAGAGAGTTTCCACATCAGCTACCGGAACTGAATACACCAATGACTTTAAATGGTATTGTGTGTGTGTGCTGATTCCAGGAGTGGTATGCACAACATCCAAAATCTCCTTCTCTACTTCAAGAGTTGTAGATCTTGGTCGTCCTCTGTCGGCAGCACAAGGTGTAAAGGTCTCATGTTCACAAAGGTGGTGATGGATACCTTCAAATGTTTTCCTGTCTGGACACCTTCATTCTGGGAACCTTTCGTGGTACAAATGACGAGCCTCCAGAGCATTGCCATCTGCCAAACCGTACATAAAGTGCATATCCGCTTGCTCCTGATTTGAGTACATAGTCGGAATGGAAAACCACCAGACTCTGTCAGTACCTTGTGATAAAGGAAATCACCTGTGGGAGATAAGACATTCCGGTTAATAACTCGGGAACCAAGCACTTCCGGAACTATGTTGATATAAAATATTTTTATTGTCTACATATGAGGAACTCATTCCTGAAGTTATGCCATGTATTTTTGAGACACCCATATACACAGCAGTATATATATACAGCAGACTCTCGATTTACTGTGATAAATGGTATAAAACAAATCCCGGATAATCGATTTCCCTGTTAATCCAAAAATACAGAAGTCCCCGACATATGTAAGAGGTACGTTCCAGGACTTCTTACTTCATCGAGTTTTACGTAATTCGGGAATGACTAGTAACATATTGCTACTATATTATTATTGATAAATCTGAATTTAGCACGATACTTGTTAATGTTTGACCATTTTCATACATTCTTATTAGTTTAATTTTCTGATCCAATTCGATCGCATTGCTTTTCTTGGTAGATTTACTAGTAGCGCTGTCACTTATTCTCTGACAGAAAATGAAAATTTCTGTAAAGAACTTCACAGGGTTAAGGCGAAAACTCACTATTTTCACCCCGTGAGAGCCCACGTTTTACTAAAGCACATTTCTGGACATCAACAAAAAAACAATAAAAATAATTTGCACTTTCCGTTTTATTGGGCGTTTCTATTAGCACAATCTATTATAAACGGGTAGTAAACACGATCTTATTGCATTTGCGATAATACCAATAGCTGGAATTCTGTGGTTTTAACGTTATTATGGTGAAGTGTGTTCTCCCTTCACTGAAATCTTCAGTCATATAAAAAAAAGAACCATAAATAAATTGTAAGAATATTCTCTTTTTTTCCTATTTTTTTGCTCGTTACTCCAATCTCACTTGTGCATGCTGTGATTGTCGTTATCGATTGCTTATTTTTTTTTTTTTGTTGTTGTTTTAAATTTTACAATCCTAAAAATAAAAAATTAAATAAAAAAATTGAGTGAAAACAAATTTACGTAAATCCCTAGTTGCATAGGTCAGTGTTTATCGAAAAATGTTCGATAGTACTGTATCGAAAAATGTTCAGCAACCTACGTAAAAAATATGGCGATAAATAAAAAACTTACCACAAATTACTCGCATGTCCAATACGATGCTTCCCTTTATTTTTACAATGTCGTGTTTGATTTGGTCACCAACATTATAATGATTCCTTAGAGATTTAACAGTTGCACCATTTTCAAACTGTTGAATAATTTCAAGTCTTTGTTTAACTGAAAGTGCAACTCTTTTGCATTTACCCATCATTTTTGCGATGTCTAAACATAAACAAAAATATATTTACTAAAAAAAAATTTACATCCCTGACGCGACGAAACAAAATTTGCCCTTTTGCAGCACGAGGGAACAGAACAATCGATGTGACGCACTAAAACAAACTAAACATCTGGTCTGTTTTTTTTTTTTTTGAGAGGCAGATGGTGCGGGTACGAAGACAGCGGAGGTTGCAAGATAACAGGCACATTAATCTCCCAATGACGACTTATAATGTTACTTCTTGTCGCTTATTTACGACTTGCAAAATATCTGTTTATACCTATTCTAGTTATTACTTGAATTTTATGATTTCTGGTCAATTTTTTTTTTTTTTTTTAATTTGGAGTCTTGAAGTGTCCTGGTTAATCCAATCCAGGTAAATCGAGAGTCTGCTGTATATATAAATTAGAGTACAGTCAGTCCTTGTATAGCATGCATTTACACTACACAAATTCAATCATACATAATTTATAAATAGGGGAATGATGTCACATATACTGGAAATATGCAAATGTGACCCCAATTCACAAAGAAGGATCAAAGGCTGACACAAGTAACTATAGACCTGTGAGCTTAACTTCCGTTCCAGGAAAATTAATGGAGGCACTGGTTAAAGAAGCACTGCAGGATCATTTAGACAAGACTTCAGTTATAGCTCAGACACAGCATGGTTTTGTTAAGGGGAAGTCTTGCCTGACCAACTTGATTGGATACTATGATGCAGTCACAAAAGAACTGGATGCAGGGAATAACTTTGATATTATATACTTGGATCTTAGAAAGGCTTTTGATACTGTTGCACATGGAAGACTGCTACACAAATTGGAGCAGTGTGACATTGGAGGCAAATTGCTGCTATGGATAAAGGGGTGGTTGAGTGGGAGAAGACAGAGAGTGGTAATCAATGGACACTGCTCATCGTGGACTAATGTTATTAGTGGAGTCCCTCAGGGCTCAGTGTTGGGTCCATTATTGTTTACTGTATTTATAAATGATATTGATGATGGTATATCAAGCTTAATGTCCAAGTTTGCAGATGATACAAAGGTTGGCAGGGTTGTCAAGGACACTACTGACTACACTGCTGCAACAGGATCTGGAAAGGTTGAGCAGATGGGCTGAGAGGTGGCAAATGAAGTTTAACATTGACAAATGTAAAGTACTACACATGGGAAACAGCAACCCCAGAGCAACGTATCAACTCTGTGGTACTACACTGACAGTGGTAGAGAATGAAAGGGACTTGGGGGTGATTGTGCAGGCAGATATGAAGTTCTCTGAGCAGTGCAGACAGGCTGCAAGAGTAGCTCATGGAGTATTGTCAATGATATACAGGAATTTTTCCAGCAGGGATAAGGAGGTGATTATTCCATTGTACAAGGCAATGGTCAGGCCACACCTAGAGTACTGTATACAGGTCTGGAGGCCTCATTTCAAGAAGGATGTAGAGCTGCTGGAACGAGTACAGAGAAGGGCAACAAGATTAGTGAATGGAACAAAGGGGTGCTCTTACGAAGAAAGGCTTAAGTTTTGTTGTTTGTTTATTTGGTTTTTAGGAGCATTAGCAACTAAGGCTATATTGCTCCGGGATATGCGGTGGTTATTCCCTGACCTTTCCGCATCCTCCGTATTTAGTGGTGACGGGCTCGAACCCCGGTCTAATCAAGAAGTATGTGCTACGCACTGCTGCTCCTTCCCACCTGGCTACGGAGGCGCCTGGCTTAAGTTTTGCAAATTACAGTGTCTGGAGACTAGGCACCAGTGAGGTGATCTGATAGAGGTGTATAAAGCCTTGAATGGTTTAAGCATGCTCAATGCTGATGGGATTCTTCCTCTAGCTCAGAAAAATCACCTGAGAGGGCATAAATTCAAATTGAGGAAAGACAGATGTAGGATAGACGTGCGGAAATTTGCCTTTAGCCAGCGGGTGGTTGGTTGGTGGAACAGACTGCCATCCCTTGTGGTGGAGGTTGATAGCCTAAATAAGTTTAAGGCTCAGCTGGACAGGTATTTTGAACGAACAGAGGGGTGAAGTGGAAGTCGGTTTTTTTTTTTTTTTTTTGGCTGATGCTGCATAAGCTTGCTTTCTTGCATCAAATGCCTCTACTAATGCTAATGCTAATATAACGCAAACTGAATTCACTTCTGCATGATTCAGCTTTGCATTTACAAGAAATGGCAGTCGAATGCAGCAGAATCACACCAGCTGAATGCAACACTTAGCGTTGTTTTACTCAGTTGCTACATGTGTGCTGCTTTGTTTGTGTGTGTGTGTGTGTGTGTGTGTGTGTGTGTGTGTGTGTGTGTGTGTCAAATGTGCCTCCTCATTTGTGTTCTTTTTATACTGTAATTGTGCTTTATTTCCTAAAAATGAGTACAATACTTGAAAAAGGTGTGAAAAGAAGCATGATGGTGAAGATACTGCAAGTTCAGAGAGAAAAATAAAAGTGGCTAAGGTAAAGAAACTACAGGAAACTTGCCGGACAAACTGGTTTGCTGCTACTGCAGTTTCTCCCTGCATTCTCGGTAAACAGATAGTGCGTGTTATTGGTAGTGGAAATAGAAGTCAAGAACAATATATTGATTGACATGTCGGTGTGACAGACGAAGTTAGGGAACCTTATTTCCTAACTTAACATTTAAGGTTAGGTTAGGTTTGGAAATAACATAACCTAACCACTGAGAATAATTAGAAAGAATGCAGAGTAAATAAAAGCAGTTTTTATAGCAGGAACAACTCAAAGTGTAACAAAAGACATTAGATCAAGACACAAAGAACTGGAAGAGATGGAATGTCTGTTATCTGTTTGGATAGAAAATCAAACAAAGAAGAGATCAGGAACAAGTTCACGTACGATAAAGGCAAAAGCATTAGCAATATTTTATTACATAAAAATTGTAATAAAATATGTAAGTATTTTATGATTATTTATTGCATTTGGTAATATTTTGGTTACAAATGTGTGTTCAACCTTGGGTAGTCGGCACCTAACTGGGGTTACCATCCCTGGATCATAAGAAAAGACTACAGTACAGATCCGGTGATCAGGGAATGGGTGGGGGAGTGGTAATTTCAAATAAAAAATGTAGAACAATTTTTATTAGTATTAGAAAAATCAAATTATATCACAAATTAAAGTAGTTAACTATCTACATTGCAAATGCTTTTACAATAAACAACTATCAAAGAGATCAATAATTAGAGCTTTAACAAAACTATAATATAAATATAAAATTATAATTGATGAATATTTTGCATTACTTTGAATTTCGACTAACATTTTTTGGTTCCCCATACAATTACAGTCAACCCCCGCTATTCGCGGTTGCTGATTTAATATAAAATGAAATCTAAAAAAATGTGAATTTTAAAGAGCCGTGAACATTTTCCACCATAAAAAAACATGGGCATGGCTAAAATTATCTTTCCCAATCAAAACAGTGTTCAGTGGGTGGGGGGAGAGGGGGTGACAAAATCGCGAGCATGGATGTTTTTCGCTAATCCTTGTTCAGTATGTGTTATGCGCTTGTCATGGAAGGTTTCGTCGTTTGCTTTTAATTTATATGCTTATAAATTGAATAAATTTATCAATTTATAAATTAATATGCTTACAAAAGTGATAAATCTACCATTTTGCAGTGTAAAACACTTTTTTTAGTATCTCACTAGAAAAAGTAATGGAAGAAAGTGGACAAGTTCTTTCTAACCCGTACAAAAATATGGCTACGAATAACAAGGGAAATGTTTGTTTGTTTGTTATTTGGTGTTTAGGAGCATTAGCAACTAAGGCCATATTGCTCCGGGATATGCGGTGGTCATTCCCTGACCTTTCCTCATCCTCCATATTTGGTGGTGACGGGCTCGACCCCGGTCTAATCAAGAAGCGTGTGCTACGCACTGCTACTCCTTCCCACCTGGCTACGGAGGCGCCAAGGGAAATGTGAAAAGATCAAAGAAGGTGATGACATTAGCAAATAAAATTGAGTTATTAGATAAAATTTCTAATGGTGAAAGTGTCTCCTCAATGGCAAAACATTATAAAATCAATGAGTCAACGGTACGATCAATCAAGAAATCGGAATAAAAATCTGCCATAGTGTCTGTGAAAGCACGCTAATTGCTTCAAAAATTTGCTCTGTAACTCGGGATGTTAAATTAGAAACAATGGAAAAAGCTTTAAATCTGTGGATAGAAGACCGAACTCAAAATAAAATTCTGTTAAGTTCACTCATCATTCGTGAAAAGGCAAAACTCCTTTATCAACACTTCAGCGAAACTGGTGATAGCACTGGCGGGATAAGTTTTTTAGTTAGCAAAGGCGCTGGTTTGAAAGATTTGTTTGAAATTTCTAATAAATATTACATTTAATATTAAATTGTTTCTTATTTTCATTTCGATGCCATATGCTTGTATTTCACTATGTACTATGTACATTCATATTATTCATATTATGTCTATGTACTTCATATTATGAAGGTACATATAATACATACATAGACAAAATTTTAGACTAGTTTTTCTTATATATTTCATACTTTGGAATGGAACCCCTTTATTACTATGGGAGCCATAACTCAGTATTCGCGGCATTTCTCAGGAACGTAACCCCCGCGAATAGCGGTGGTTTACTGTGTTGTAAAATTGTAAGCAATCAAATTCTTTGAAATTATACTGAACCATTCACAAATTTTTCACAGAGTTGACAGCCAATCTATTTCTTTCATCAGTCCATCATGCTAAAGCCTCTTTCAACATAGCATTGTGTCTTGGTATTGCAAAAATGGGGCTTAGAGGGGAACAGGTATCCTGTGTGTTATCAGACACTCAGCCTAAAACACTGATGGATCCAATATCTCTCTATTACAGAAGATTTAGGAGAAGTCCGGTTGGCCTGCCTCCCTAAAATCCACTCATTCAAACCTTCTCGATGGTAAGCCCTGTTATGTCACTTAGGTGGCAACGAACATGTAGAGTGGTTCTCTTCAAGACGCCTGGTCAGCGTGAAGAGGAAAAGACCAAACCCTCCAGCCTATGAGAACACAACAATACAAATGGCCCTCAGTCCCCAGCAGCTTTCACTCTCCCTCTTACGGCAGCGAGAGGATCAGAGTGGAAGCAGAGGGGTGCTAAGAATCTCTGGGTACGACCAGGCTGCCATGCACGGAAACTGAACTTGGCCAGTTATAACGTACGATCACTCACTGGTGAAGACAGGATATTAGAGCTGGAAAAGGAATTAGAAATTAATCACTTAAAAAAAAAAAAAAGTAAAGTGCAGCCATTATCAACCCACTGCAGGATGGAAGCCTCCTCAACAATTCATGCTGAGGGAAATGGACCATAATCTGCCACGCTGGTCCAGTGCGGGTTGGCAGATCGACCGTATTCAGCAGTGAGAGGCTTGAACCCCGGTCTACTCAAAGAGCGCGTGCTACTTGCACTCCCGCTCCTGACCACCCGGCTACGGAGGCCGGATATTAATCACTTTTTTTTTTTTTTTTTTTTTTTTAAATCTTTATGGACCAGAAACCCAACTCCACCTTCATTCCTTTCACTGTTTCCATTGATGTACAGCAGATTTCCACTTGATAAACTTATTAATCACTTATAAGTTTATCAAGTGGAAATCTGCTGTACATCAATGGAAACAGTGAAAGGAATGAAGGTGGAGTTGGGTTTCTGGTCCATAAAGATTTTAAAAACAACATTTTGGAATTCAAAAGTACATCACCAAGGGTGTCAAGACTAATACTCAAGATTTCTAAGAGGTACAAGATAAAGATTATAATGATTTATGAACCAACATCGAGCCATGATGATGAAGAGGTTGAAGAAATGTACACTGAAATTGAGAGTCTTCTAGATGAGCAGAAAACCCACTACACTATTATTATGGGGGACTTCAATGCTAAGGTTGGAAAAAGGCAAAACAGCGCAGAAAGAGGAACTATAGGAAATTTTCGAATTGGTGAAAGAAATAAAAGAGGTGAAAGACTTGTGGAATTTGCAAAATCTCTAGGAATGTCAGTAATGAACACTTTTTTCAAGAAAAGGGTGAACAGAAAGCGGACATGGAAGAGTCCAAATAAATTAACAACTAATGAAATCGACTTCATCCTCACTAACAGAAGATATATTGTGAATGATGTTACCATCCTGAATAAGGTAAATGTTGGAAGTGATCACAGAATGGTAAGATGTACACTTGATATAGATGTAGGAAAGGAAAGGAAAAAATTGACTCTAGTAAATAATACAAAGGTCTTTGAGATAACAGAGGAGGAGAAAAAGCAGTATGTACTGGAACTAAAGAACAAGTTTGAGCTTCTGCAGACTGCTCAGGACCAAGATATCGACGAGGAATATTACAACTTTCTGAAAGTGATAAAGCCCATGAAACCTATAGGGAAACAGAAATCCAAAGAAGAAAAAATTAGTCAAGAAACACTTTTCATGATGAACCGAAGACAACAAATGAAGAGCAAGAAAAACACTGACATGGAGAAAATTGAGTATACTGAGTTATGCAAAGCCATCAGAAAGAGACTCAGAGAGGACATAAGAAGATTTAACACAAGAAAAGTAGAACAAGCATTAAGGGAAAACAAAGGATTTAAATCAGCAGCCATGAGCAGTAATACAGAAAGACAAATGATACCGAAACTGAAGAATAGCGATGGTGTACTTATAAACAGCAGAGAAGGCATAATTCAAATAGCAGAAGACTCCTATAGAGAATTATACAAGGAGCGAGGGAATTATACCAGCAGTGGGGAAGATGGATTGCTAAGTAGCAATACATACGACATACCCGATATTCTTTCTGATGAGGTAGAACATGCATTGAAGAAAATGAAGAATCGGAAAGCCCCAGGGGAAGATGAAGTTACTGTAGAGTTGTTAAAATTGGGAGGAAGAGACATAACACAAAAACTGGCAAGGCTCTTCACAAAGTGCATTAGAAAAGATGTGACGCCTAAGCAGTGGAATAATGCAATCATAGTTTTGCTCCATAAAAAAGGAGATAAATTGGAAATTATAGACCAATTAGCTTGTTATCCCACATCTACAAGTTGTTCACAAGGGTCATTACTAACAGATTAGAAAGAATACTTGATGAGAATCAACCGAAAGAGCAAGCTGGCTTTAGGACAGGATTCTCAACTATGGATCACCTTCACATAATATCACAGCTAATGGAGAAAGCAAATGAATATAAAACACCATTATGTCTGGCATTTGTGGATTATGAAAAGGCATTTGACTCCATACAGCATAAGGCAATGTTTCGGGCACTGGAAAGACAAGGCATAGATACCCCATATATTATGATTTTGAAGAAAATATACGAGAGTGCTACCTCCTTTATTAGACTAGACAAAGACAGTAGCAAATTTAAAATCGAGAAAGGAGTTCGACAAGGAGACACAATATCACCGAAGCTGTTTACTGTTGCCCTTGAGGAAGCTTTCAGAAGATTAGACTGGTCGCAGAAAGGAGTCAATGTGAATGGAGAGTACCTAAACCATTTACGATTTGCAGATGACATTGTGGTCATAAGCCACGATCCCAAAGAATTAGAGGAAAATCTTAATCAGTTATGCACAGTTAGTAAGGATTTTGGACTAAAGATGAATATGGCTAAAACAAAAGTAATGATGAACAAGTATGCCACGGAAAGGGAAATAATGATTGAAGGAGCAGTAATTGAAAACGTGGAGTCATATACTTATCTGGGACAAGTTATTAGCTGTAATAATGATAAATGGCTGGAAGTCAAGAGAAGAATAAATTTTGGATGGATAGCATTCAGGAAATATAGTCACATACTGAAGAGCAATATCACACTTTGTCTGAAACGTAAAATAATGAATCAATGTATACTTCCCACCATGACTTATGGAAGTGAAACTTGGGCACTCACCAAAAGAATGGAAGAGAAGCTAAGAACTACACAGCGAAGAATGGAACGAATTATATTGGGAATCAGACTGTTAGATAAGAAGAGAAACACATGGATTAGGCAGCAAACTCAAGTAAAGGACATTCTTATCAAAACTAAAGAACTAAAATGGTCTTGGGCAGGACACATAGCTCGAAGACATGATGACAGATGGACTAAGAAAATAACAGAATGGTACCCAAGAGGAGTTAGAAGAAAACCTGGAAGACAAAGGTGGAGATGGATAGATGAAATTCGAGAGTTTTTGGGTAGTAAATAGATGGCCAGTGCTCAAAACAGAAGGAACTGGAAAGTTGCTGGAGAGGCCTTCATCCTGCAGTGGATTGAAAATGGCTGATGATGATGATGATGATTGCAAAAATGAAAGACCATATTTTAAAAACTCCAAACTCAGTTTTATTCACGTTTTTCAAGTAATCTAACCATTTATCCGATGATTTTTTAATAGAAAATTCGCCATTGGAGTTCACATTATCCAAAAACTTAAGTTAGAAAATTGATCAAATAGTAAAGCATCATCGATTTCTAGTTTTCAATTTTAAATATACAAGAGTTTCTTCAATTTCATCCCAATTTGGCTTGTCGTGTAATTTCATTCATTTAAAATTTTTAAGTTCTTCTAGAGAAGATGTCCAGTTTTTGAGATATTCCAAAGATCTAACATATACATTGACAAACACACCCTTTATATTGCTGGATCGTGATTAATTCTTAATTTCTTTTACTTTGAGCGAAAGAAATTCTTGAGACTTTTGAGCAAGTAAAATATTTTCCACGCTTTCTAAAATGTCCATGATTTCTATTAAATTATGAGCCAGTGAACAAAAGATAAAATAACTTTCGTTTAGCGGATTTTCAAAAAATAATTTTATTAACATTGGTGGATGTTCCTGCGACAAAGTAGCTTTGAAGTGCATTTGCAACACTGTATGCAAGGAAATAATGACAGCCACCAGGTCTGGGTATCAGAAAGCAGTTTTCGATATTCTACTTCAACAAAATCGCAGAAGTCTTTTAGAGCCTCAGTTCAGATTGTATAAATGGAAAAGTAGTTATAAATTTTCATGATCAGATTCCAATAATTGCAATACAAAGGTTACAAGAACAGCTTAACCAGACACAAGCTTGGCAAAAAAAATTGGCGCATGAAAACCAATGAGGCAAAATCTACTCATATTACATTCACGAGACAGGAAACATGCCCACCAGTGAAATTAAACGGGCATGCCATACTGCAAGCAAAAGATGCTAAGTACCTTGGCATCCATCTAGACAGATGCTTAAATTGGAGAAAGAATTGTCGTCTGTCGCGCCCACCACCAATCATTTCATTGTTTGCCACGCCTACCTGTCAATCAATATATCCTTCTCAATTTCGGCTCCAGACCGATAACACCTACCGTCTGTTTACCGAGTGAGCAGCACTAGAGTCTGTTTGTGTCGGGAAACTAATTTTCCGCATACGTTATCTGCCGTTTCTCATCGTTCTCGTGTTGGCTTTCTTTGCCTTAGCAGACATTTTTTCACTAAAGCTTTATAGTATGAATGCATTTACTTATGCATGGGTTAATGCACACACATCATTTCTCCTACAAAGGTAGTTTTAATGCATCAATATAATTATATCTCATATTGTGAATACCTTCCCAACGAGTTTTCATGGTATTGCACTACCTCGAATAAGTAACACTTCACCTATGGAGATGACTACTGTTACTTATTCTCGGTGGTGCATTAACCAATACATAAGTAAACTCCTTCACACTATAAGGCTTTAGCCAAGAAATGTCTTTTAGATTAAACCATGCACACCATCAGGCATCTCTCATATTGTGAAGTTATACTTCATAATTGGGTTGTCACTATTGCAACAGTACGGTACTGACCGACCCACCCACTGAAGAGGGGACAAAAAAGCCACCAAGCCTTCAGTGCTTGGCCCACTGTTTTATGTATTTATTAATGATATTAAAGATATCTCAGATAATGTGTAAGTTTGCTGATGATACAAAGTGGTTAATGACAGTAATGAGGGTATGCTGCTGCAACAAGATCTAGAAAACTTGGCAGATGGCTGAGAAATGGCAATTGAAACTTAACACTGACAAATTCAAGTTACTGCATATGGATAGTAATAATACCAGAGTAATGTATCAACTGTGTGATACAACACTCTGTGTCGTGGTAAATGAAAAGGACCTGGGTGTAATTGTGCACTTAGAAATGAAATTCTCTGAACAGTGCAGACAGGCTGCCATGATAGCTCATGAGATTTTGTCAGATATCCAGGAATTTTGCTAGCAAGAATAAGGAGGTGATTATCTCATTGTATAAGCCAATGTCAGACACACTGCATATAGGTTTTGAGACCTAATTTTAGGAAGGATGTAAAACTGCTGGAATGGGAACAGAGAAGGGCAATGAGACTGGTGAGAGCAACAAAGGGAAACAAGGAAAGGCTTTGGTTCTGCAAACTGCAGCATCTGGAGACTAGGTGCCAGCAAGGATAGAGAGGTAATATAGATTTTTTTTTTTTTTTCCAGCTGATGCTTGCCACTACTAACACTGATTTCTCATAATTTGCCTTTGCCCGCATAATCTTTTCTGTGGTACTACTACAGATTTTAGTTTTACAGGGAGACTTTTGTCAGGAAAGCAGGTAATGTTTTTTGAAATAAAGACAGGCAGAGAAGAGTCAGGGTGTGTTTTCCGGGAGCAACAATTGGTGATGCTACTAACACTGTTTTAACAATGGTAAAGAGAGCATTATTATACATGTGGGGACTAATGATATTACCCAAACATAACCTGATTATTTGTTGGTTAAATACAGGACCATGCTGGAGTAATGTCAGAAGTTAGGTCAGCATGAGTATATGTCTGTAATTCTGCCCAAGACACAATATGTTGAAAGCCTTGTGGATAACCCAAGTCTTTGAGGGACTTTGCAAGGCTTTAGAGTTGGTTAATTTGTCAACTTGGCCAGCAACTGTAGGCAGAAGAAATCTATTTTGTATAGACAGTATTCATTTGAACAAATGTGGTGCAAATATTTTGGAAGTATCACTGAGGATACCTTAAGGGTTCAGGTAAGCTGCTAGTTAGAATGAAGGATCAAGATTGATATCGACACACACACACATATATCATAATATCTGTTAAACAGAACATTATTATGCATGTATTTTTATAATATATTTCTACCAGTGTACCTTTAAAATAAATACCACTAAAATGTATCCCTATCATCCTTCTCTTTCTTGGTGATTTCTCTCTCTCTCTCTCTCTCTCTCAGGGTAACTGGTGAAATGTTTTTGGCTGGTACAGCATAAGCCTCAGTTCCTTGCATCATATGGCTAATAATAATATGGGTCAAAATAATGCTTGCACACATCTCATGAATTCTAGTTTGTTGCCACAACAGCTGATATTAGCAAGATGTTATGAGGGCAGCAATGTTTCTAATGAATGGAAAGATAAAGCTAGGGAAACAAGTTAATATCTTCAAGGGGTATATCAAGATTTTAGAAGAGTAAACTTTAGAAGAATACTTAGTCTTAACTTTGTCTATAGCAGCTTTCTCAACCAGTGGTACGTGGAAAAAGATTTATTTGATGGTACGTAAATAATGAATGGGTGAATTTTTTAAATTCATGAAATTATGAAAAATACAACATTAAAATTTCTTCCTCTAAAGATTACATGTTTTACTTTTCTTTTTCAATTTAACAGAAGTTCATAAATCAGGTGTTGATTTTCAAATATTTTGTTTGTTCAACATTCGAGAGTATAGCTATATATTTCTCGGAAAGCTTAAAATCACGACAAAGTCTTATCTTGCGTTATTTTCTATTCCTTCCTGGAAAATGCTCTTACACAGCAGTGTTGCTGTCAGTATGCACTGTTGCTTTAGTAAGTTACTGTGCAGTATTGAGGATTTAGTAAAACAGCTGCAAATGAAATATTTAAAAAATTGGACAATTTAATAACCGAACACAACGTTCTTTGCATTGCCATGTGTACTGATGGAGCTTGGGCTTTAACAAAAAAGCATAGCGATGTTGTAGCTACAATAAAGAAAGTCACTGACTGCAGTGTTCATCGTGAAGCCTCAGTTGCAAAAGCAATACCCGAAGAACTGAAAACTGTTTTAGATCCATCAGTTAAGATCGTTAATTTTATTAAATCCCATGCACTAAATTTGCAAATGTTCAAAATTTTATGCCAAGAGATGTGGAGTGACCACGAAAAACTACTACTGCACAGAAAAGTTAGATGGTTTTAAATTGTCTTTTTAAACTTCGATTGGAAGTGCAATCTTTTGCGATTCAAAATGTGAATTAAAAGACTATTTCTTTGATGAATTATGGTTCGCTAGATTAGCATATTTAGCTGATATTTTTGGAAGAGATCTGAATTTAACTTTACAAGGACCAAATGTGACTCTTTTCACTGTTAGTGACAAAGTAAATGCAACAATAAAAAAACTTGAGTTAATCATCAAAGACTTGGATAAAAATGTCTTAAGTTTCCTACCAACTTTAGAAAATTTTCTTGGAGAAAATAATTTAACATTGAGACATGAATTAGTATCAAACATAAAAAATTGGTTTCCGTTAATAGATAATTTCAAATTTCAGTTAATACATATTTCCCTGAGGTCATGAAAAATAAAACTGGATCACGAATCCATTTTCTGATTATGTACCAGAATATCTTCTGAAGAAAAAAAGCAACTTTTAGAAATTTCTTGTGCCAGAAATTTAATGGATAATTTCAAAAACAACACTTTAATCAACTTTTGGATTAAGCATAAGAAAGATTTTAAAGAAATTTTAAAATCCATTTTAACACCATTTTGTTCGACTTATGTTAAACAGGATTTTCTTTTAAGCTGTATTTAAAAAACAAATGTAGAATAAGACTTTGGAGCCAAATTTACATTTGAAATTAAGTAAAATAGAATCAGATATAAAGAAACTAATTACTGTCAAATAAGCTCAAGTGTCACATTAAGTCAATTATTTTTGTTAAATATTTGTTCAAGTTTTCCCGATTTATTGCATTTAACTGTTATTGATTACAATTAAATCACCATGTTAATCAAGTATTTTATAGTTTATTTTGTATTGTTTTGTTTAATATTTGTTTAGTTTGTTCAATTTTTGTATTAAAAATGAAATAAATATATATGTATAATTTATAACATAGCCTTTAATTAACATTGAGACATGATATCGAGACATAAATAAAAATAGTCATGAATTAATTCCAGAAATGCCTACATGCAAATATTCTTGACGTTTCCTCCTAATACAAATACATATTTTAATGAGGGGTACTGAAATTTTTCAGTTTTGGCGGTACAAGTATTAAAAAAGGTTGAGAACTACTGGTCTACAGTAATGTCAGGAGTGTTGTCAATAAAATTGGTGAATTTAAACTCCTAGTTACGACAATTAACGCTGACATTATTGAAATAACAGAAACATGGTGCCACCTGGAAACTGGAAATGACAAGTTCCACTATGGCATGTATAATGAATTTAAGAAAGATAGGTAATATAGAAGGGGTGGAGAAATGACTACAATTCTCCAGACCATTTCCATTTGAATAACAACATCCTCAGACAAAGTATTCAATGTGCATCTTGTAACATTAAATTTATAAAATGTCACAGAAAATATAGTTTCAGAATTAAATTCATAATACAGTAGAGTGTCAATAATCCAAACTAATTGGGACTTCCAATTTGTTTGGATTTTCAAAATTATCAAAAATACTGTTCTAGAGACTTGAGACAAAAAAAAAAAAAAAAAAAAAGTCTGGAAATAAAAACAAAAATACGTAAGTTGTACTTATGTATTTTTATTCATAGGAATCAAAATAAATGGAACTTTCGGCCACAATAACATATATGTATAGGCGTTTAACAAAAATAATTACTTATTTTTTGCTTCACCATTTTCAAACTTCAGAGTGATGTGACTCTGAATGAAATGCACACCGATAAGACACAAACTGCACAACAGCAGTGTAACTTGTCTCAGTACCCAGAAAATGCCGACATCACCATAATACAAGACTGAGAGGACCAGAGGTCAACTCCGGCCCCCAAGAAAAAATATAAGAGGATGGTCGTCCCCAAACCTGAATGAGAAACCAGACTGAGCCTAACGACTCACAGGAAGGCCCTAGTATGCAAACAGATGCTGACATTTCACCCAGAAAGGCAGAGGTTCCCCCCACCCTGGATCCTTCACTTCCAGAAGGGGATATTATAAATCAGATATTGGTACTGCGCACCAAACTAGAAGACATCATGAAGGATAATAACAATAGAATCACCACGTCAGTAAGAGGGGACATTGTGTCCATAACTCGAAGCCATATTAATGGCCGAGCACCATGCAAAGGAAAAATTAATAGCTAAATTAGAAGCCTACTTGGGAGAGAGAGAGAAACAAAGGTCACAGCACTCTCTTACTCTGCTGCACTGAGGACACCTGCAAATGCACCTGCTGCACAAAATCCAGCACAAGCAAAGAAGAAAACACTCTTCAAACTGCCAAACCTGATCATTCTTAGACCCAAGGAAGCAACAACTAGCGAGGAAATCAAGAATAAGGTCATGAACACTATGAAAGATGACTTTAGAATGACAAGAATTAAGTCCATATGGAAAATGCAAAGCGCAGGAATCGCCATTGAAACTGAAACACAAGAGGAAATACAAGGAATAATGAAAAACCCGAAATTTGCGACCTTAGGCCTAACTGCTGAGTGACCCAGGAGAAGAGGGCCAACGGCTATTATCTTCGATCTGAACAAGGATACAAATCCGCAGGAGTTGACAGAGATCTACCAAAAGAATCTCAGAGAAACCCTACCAAATCAAGAACCGTGAAACCTCATTAAGCCTAGACAAGTAACAAAGTCTAGGAAAGCAAAGGCCTCCAACTGGGTGGTAGAATTCACCCCAACTGCTTGGAAAGTGCTGAAGACTCAATCGAGAATGTACTTTGAGTGGACCTGCCATCGATTCAGGGAATATGTGGTCGTGCCTAAGTGTTTTAGGCGTTGTAGGTTTGGCCACACTACCCATACCTGCGCACAACAGGCAGCAACCTGCAGCCACTGCTGAGATAGGGCATGAGTACAAAGACTGCCCAAATAAAAATAAAGAACTCATCTGTGCAAACTGTAAGTCAGCAAGAATGGCAATCACTCAATCAGAGATTCAAAATGTCTCTCATACCAAAGGGCAAAAGGAATATACCAAAGAACAGATTATGGCGACACAAACTAAAAAGTACAACACCACTGAGATTAAAATCTTTCAACATAATGCACAGTGGGCCAGAGCGGTGGCCGACCAGCGGCGGGTAAAGGCCAATGAGGAGGGAGCCGACATCCTCTTCCTACAAGAAGCATATGCACATGCGAAAAAATTGTCAGGGGATACCCGCTGGTCTACAAGCTCATACAAGCGGACAAAGATACCCCTTGGGCAGCGATACTGCTCCGAAATCCTTATCAAACATCTACTAAAGTGACTCAACTCAGTAATCCCTGGGCAGCTTGTGCCCACATAATATCTCCTATTGGCACCTTCTTTGTGGTTTCCCTGTACTGTAGACCAGCCAGGAAATAACATATGCAATTAACTACCTTCAGCACATGTTGGATGCACTCCCAAACCAAAAAATCCTAGTTGGAGCAGTCATCAACTGTTGTTCACCCATGTGGCATAGCATAATGCAGGACAGGAGGGGGACCCATAAAGGACAACTCCTGGAAGAGTTCCTAGCAGGATCAAGATTCACCGTGTTAAACCGCACCACCTCTTGATGTTCTGCAACATGCTCTGGGCGGTAACTATCGACATTTCCCTTGCCACAATGAACATGGCTGGAAGGTGGAAAACGCATGGACGACCTCAGACCACTGGGTAATCACTTACAGGATTACAAAAACGCTAATAACAGTACCGATCATCAGACAACTGCAACATAGATTCGCGATTGCTAAAGCAAACTGGGACCTCTTTGCGCAACAACTGGAAGCAGCTACATCTGGTGGCCCACAGGAACGGAGACTGAATTAGACCCAGATCACCAAAAAAGAACAGTTACAGGACTCATTACCAGTGCAGCTCAGATGTCAATTAAGAAGAAAAATCCCATCTCCGGCACGGTGTCCTGGTGGAATCAGGAGATCCAGACACTCCGAAAGGAAGTTACAAAACGAAGAAAGGATTTCCAGTGGGCACGCAGGAACTGGCCGGAGAATGAGGTTGAAGTCTTGAGACAAAGTTTTAGGGAAGCAAGGAACCAATACACAGATAAAATTCGCAAGGGCAAGAAGCGTGCCTGGGAGCGCCTCTGTGTGACAATAATGGGAAATGAGAACCCCTGGGGGGGGTAATACAAGGTAACCACCAACAAACTCCCTGGGGGGGGGAGTTCTCACAACCAACAGAACCCCACAAGGACTACTTACAACTATGTAGGAGCAGTCCGTTAACAATATTTTGGACAACATCTTCAAGGAGGTAGTTACCCCAAACACAGAAAAGCAGCAAACCCTATGCAAGAAAAATGAAAACTATGAGACAGAAGCTGTGGAGCAACCATTCACATTAGAGGAACTACAAGAAGCAGCAGCACAAATCTGGTCCAAAAAATGCCTGGGCAAAGATCTACTGGAGCTGGAGATTATTAAACGAGTTGTCCAATTGGCTCCAAACCTACTACTAAAGATGTACAACCAATGCTTGTTAGAGGGATACTCACTCAAAAAATGGAAAACGGCAACTGTAAAACTGATTCTCAAGAACCCCAGCAAGGACCCACAACTACCAAACTCGTACCAGCCTATTGCCCTCCTCACAATCATGAGCAAACTACTGGAGCGACTACTACACAAGCAGATACAACACTACTACTCTGCTGCCAACCTGGTGGAATCACCCAATGAGTTTGGCTTTAGGCCTGGACTATCTACTGTGGATGCCATGAGGAACCTTTTGGTTGCTGTTGAGGAATGTCAGAAAAAATACTTCCTAGCCACAGCAGTGGACTTTGCTGGGGCGTTCGACTCCCTTTGGTGGCTGAGCATCCTAGGCAGACTCCGACATGCGAAAATCCCAGCCAACTTATACAACAGCATTAGAACTTACCTCTCCCAATGAGCTATAGAAGTAGTGACACCATACCACCGAATCACCAGAACAGTACACTGAAGATGTCCACAGGGGTCCGTCCTAGGCACCCTTCTTTGGAACAGTCTTCAATGAGTTCCTGCACATTAATCTTGGGGAAGTGCACTCACAGGCCTTCGCTGATGATTTAATCCTCACAGTGACTGCAGACTCAAGAGCTCAGCTGGAAGACCAAGCAAACAATGCCCGAAAAATCCTACAAAAGTGGGCAGAGGACAACTTTCTTCAAATATCAACAGAGAAAACCAAATCAATCCTTACTGAAAGGAACCCTCAATTTCAGAAGGCCATCCCAAACAAAAATAAAAGGCACCACAATCAACTTTGCCACCGAAATGAAATACATTGGTGTCGTTTTTGACGCAAAGCTATCATTCCAGCCATACCTGAAACAAGTCAGGAACAAAATAAGGAAATACTCTGCTATGGTTGCAAGGATCACGTGCCGCGACTGGAGCCTCAAAAAGCGCATCCTGATATTGTATTACAAGACCACTATGGTTGTCAATAGAAGAACACTAGAATCAACCCATCGGTCAATCTTACTCACAGTGACTCGAGCCTGCAACACAGTCAGTACGGAGGCCCTCCAGGTGCTGGTCAGTGTCCTTCCATTGGACTTGGAGGCAGTCCGACACAGCCTAATCTACTACTATTCCAAAGGGATCCCTATCACATTCCAAGGATATACAATCAAACCGACAAACGGAAAGAGCATGGAAAAACTACGACTACAAAAACACCTCCGACAAGAATGGCAGAACAGGTGGATGGCCTCCACCAAGGGGGAGGTGACAAGGAAATTTTTACCATATGTTGACAAGGTCTACCCAAAATCACTGGCTTGACTTCAGCCAGGACAGGCACTCACCTTTCTACTAATGGACCATGGGCCCTTCAATGACAATATCACTATGCTAGGGTCCCTTAATGACCGACACTGAACCTGTGGGGATGTTGAGAGCTGGTCACATCTTATGTATCAGCGTCCAAGGTACGAAGATCTGCGGGGATTATTCTACACAAGATTTGAGATACATCCCACAGGACCAGGAGCATCACCTTTTGGCCTCGCACAATGAATACAAAATCCTCACAAAATACGCCCAGGACCTCTTTGCGAGAAGAGGAACCCAATGCTGACAAACTAGCAAGTGACTGGAACCAGTTTCACTCTCCATGCCACTGTTTCTCTAACAGAAAATGACCATTAACCAGAATGGGACATTCTTTGAAGAATGATTGCAGCTCTGGACAATGCCTACAACCCAGACTGGACCCACAAAACCGTCAAAGAAAACTGAACTTAACCCAATTAACAACCTGGATGGGATACTCTCCGAAAAGAAAGAGGAAATCCCCAACAAAACTACAACTCGGAATGGACCCTGAAATCCTAAAAGGGAAAACTTTACCAAACTTGACTCAACTACTGGATTCCTACAACAGACTCTGACTCAGATAGCAGCTCTGCTGCACACTTCATTGAAGATGCATCGTAGACTGACCTTCTGGACAGGACATTGTCCTACCTTTGTCCAGACCATGATACTGATGTCACCGAACTTAAAGGAAACGCATTGGATTCGACCAGCTGCAGCCTTGCTGCCTATGCGCTATTTGGCAATCAGTACCCTGCTCCCTTGCTGGGTACCTTTATTCCCCTTTCCTGGCAGGGGGAGGAGCCAACTCCTCCCCCTGCCTCCCCCTTCAATGACATGTGAGCAGCTCTGCTGCACACATGTCATTGAAGATCCATCATAGACTGACCTTCTGGACAGGACATTGTCTTACCTTTGTCCAGACCATGATACTGATGTCACCGGACTTAAAGGAAACGCATTGGATTCGACCAGCTGCAGCCTTGCTGCCTATGCGCTATTTGGCAATCAGTACCCTGCTCCCTTGCTGGGTACCTTTATTCCCCTTTCCTGACAGGGGGAGGAGCCAACTCCTGCCCCCCCACCCTCTTTTCTTTCTGGTGGAGCATGGGCCCTACCCCACTGTCACTAACTGGGAGCATCTTCTCTATCGCACTCATTCTTCTGATCTTCCACCCCCAAGCCTTCAGTCTCCCCCTCACTCTGCCTAAAGATTAGTGTATGCCCTACACGTCAAAATTTAACCGTGCAAACTGAACCTTGCCCACTGACTTTCGGCCTCCAACCTAGTGGACTTTTTTTTTCTTTTTTTTAAGTCCTAGCCACTGAAATCATAGGAAATTAGGTGGCAGGACCTGCCAGGGTATATATAAGCTACTGGGTTCCTGGTCTGCCTCCACGGGGCATAAGTGTGGCAACACTGGGCCCCAACGTTGCCCCACTAGCGGCTAAACGAGCAGAAGAACAACAGCACATGACACTAAACGATCCAAGACCCACACACTTTTAAATCTCTGGCATTTACAGTGTACTGTAACACACTAAAACGTAAACGTGGAGATGGGGAACCCCCTGGTGCCGTTTGAACCTAAATACACTTACACTTCCTTGAAATAAAACATCTATAATTGTGCAATTTCTTATTTTTAATATGTTAATACAATAATTATTAATACATGAAATAATAATCAGGATATTATTTTACTCTTAAAAAACATTAATGTGATGTTTGTGCTTGCTTTTTATTGCATAAGTCATCAAACCTAGGTTATTTTCGAAATGGCAATACATTTCTCTTTCAACATTTAATTTTGATCTGTACTTAGATTTAATGACTGCCAATGCCGAAAATCCAACTTCACAAATGTAAGAACTTGCAAATGGCACTAGTATTCACAAAGCTTTATTGCTACATTCCGGGTATTTGTGTTTTGTTAAATACCAAAATTCATATAAAGATAATGGCGAAAAGGGAACACAATGTCTCTTTGTCAAAAATACCCAAAATATTTTCTTTACTTATTTTCATTAATAATACAGATAAAATAGCAGCAGATATCTAATAGCAAAAAAATTATTCTTAATACATTTTTAATATTTGCCATTGAAATCTTAGATAAAGGCATAAGGCATTGGTATAAGGCATTGGTCAGGCCACACCTTGAGTACTGTATACAGGTCTGGAGGCCTCATTTCAAGAAGGATGTAGAACTGCTGGAACGAGTACAGAGAAGGGCAACAAGATTAGTGAATGGAACAAAGGGTTGCTCTTACGAAGAAAGGCTTAAGTTTTGCAAATTACAGAGCCTGGAGACTAGGCATTGCCGAGGTGATCTGATAGAGGTGTACAAGGCTTTGAATGGCTTGAGCATGCTCAATGCCGATGGAATTCTTCCTCTTGCTCAGAATAATCACCTGAGAGGGCATAAATTCAAATTGAGGAAGGACGGATGTCGGATAGATGTGCGGAAATTCGCCTTTAGCCAGCGGGCAGTTGGTTTGTGGAATAGACTTCCATCGCTTGTTGTTGAAGTTGATAGCCTAAACAAATTTAAGGCTCAGCTGGACAGGTATTTCGAACGAATTGAGGGGTGAAATGGGAGTAGTGGTTGTTTTTTTTTTTTTTTTTTTTTGGCTGATGCTGAATAAGCTTGCTTTCTTGCATCATATGCCTCTACTAATGCTAATGCTATATATTAAGTGCAAAAGCATCATAACCGTTTTGCCATTATTACATCACTTGGGTACCCATCCACCAAAGAAGGGCCAAATAGCCCTGAAACGGTGCCGTCTGGATGGTGGAATCCATCTGAGAATAAGTAACATTAGTCTTCTCCCCAGGTGAAGCATTATTTATTCAAAGTAGTGTAATACCATGGCAACTCGTTGTGAAGGTATTCACAATATGAGATATAACTTAAAACAATGCCGCCTTATAAATATTCTGTTAATTCAGAAATGGCTGTGTATTAATGATGCTATTGCACTTAATATATACAAATTTAATTTATTAAATTTCACAGAAACTATCTTTTACCATAATTGAATTTGCAATATATTAAAGAAATTAAGCAAATGTAAACATCAGGTAAAAACTGGTGTATTGAAAGCTAATCCTTTAGCTTTCAATACACCAGTCCACAGAGCAAAGTTAAGTCTGCTCTCTGCAATTGCTAGCATATATATCAACAGCATATACTATCAATATGAATTTCAATCAGTTCCATTTTTGAGACTAACACACATCTTACATTTGTCACTTGATATGCTAGTTTATATGTGTAAGACTCTAGGTTTAACTAGAAAATTAAAATAAATTTGATTTGCTAATGCTACAAAAATTGTTAGATGGGTTGGAAAATTGCTAGCATGGCTAATAGATTAACAGCAGCCACAAGCAGAGGTGAAATTGATTCTGGCATTTATTCTATTGGAACATGCAGCAGCCTGCCTAGAAAGCAATGGGTTGAGAATTACAAGGCATGTTGCAGGTCCTTGATAGAGAAGCAAATACATGGAATGTATTATGGCAGCAAAAGCAGGTGCACATTTATTTGCTTATATGCAATGCTGGTAGTACAGTTTTAGAAATTTGATGAATATGAACTGTTTGTTACATCATCAAATATGGACATTACAAAAATGTTGGAAACATGAGACATAAGGGATGCAGAATTTGAATTTACACGCACATACATGATAATTTGAGTGGTTTCATTTGAGTTTCTGAACTTACCTTGTATATATAAGGTAAATTCAGGAAAATCATTTGAAACCACTGTAACAAAGCTACATATATATGTGTGTGTGTGTGTGTGTGTGTGTGTGTGTGTGTGTGTGTGTGTGTGTGTGTGTGTGTGTTATGAGTATATAAATGGGTTTTCAGTGTAACTCTTTAAAAGAAAAGTTTTGAGTCACATAGAAAAGAGGGAAACAATGGATGCAATGGTTTCGGTGAAAGCAAGTTTAATAAATTAAGTATGACAGAATTAATTTAACATTAACACAAATTATTTATAAGTATATATACATATAGTTAAACTTGGTTATAACGAGAAAGGAAATAACGAGATCATGGCTGTAATGAGCAGAAAGCCATAATGATTTTAATTTATGCGTATTCCCATACTCACTGTTATAACGAACGTACTACACAGATATACTGTACAAATTTTGGTAACTATGCAAAAATGTAAACATTCTTAATTTCTCAGGTAGTTGAAAAACCCAATTCTTGGAATAGACAAAAATGAAAGGGGCAACTTAGCTTTTATGACCACCTGCCGCATTGGATTAGAGGTTGGTTTATGACCTAACCTTGTCTTTTCGGGGATGAGGGTTATGCAATAGTGCATTGGCATTCCGTTTGCAATTTCTATGGTTGCATTACCTATTTACAGATAGTCTTGTATTCACTGAACCATAAATTTATTTTGGGACCTCTAATTTTGCAAATGATAATTGTTTGTATACAGATCACTTTACTATCATTTTAAAGTAAAATCCATTAGAAACAAGCCCTTCCTTCAGAAACATGTCTACTTTTTTTTTTTTTTTTTTTTTTTTTGTTAGCGCATCAGCTTCTGTGGCCATAATGCACTTCCCAAAGTTTTTGAATTTTACTCTGATTCAAGCCTGAGGCAGGATTCGAACCTGCGACCTTTGAGTTGCCAGACAGGCACTTAACCCACCTGGCTAGCCCGGTCGGCCAACATGTCTACTAACAAAAGAAAGTGTCTCTCGACGCGAAAAAGTTGAAATTATTTGCAAGTTAGAACGTGGTGCAAAAAATGAAGTGTGTAAAAGTTTTCTTTGTCCTCTTCAATAGTATCGACATTGTGGAGGAATAAACATGTTCACATATCGACACTGCAAAAATACATAACCGAAAAAAAAAAGAAAAAAAAAATTTAGAAAGTGCAAAGTTACAAACTTCGATGAAGCATTGCTTCAATGGTTCACTAGACAAAGAAGTGTTGCATTTTCAATAGATGGTCTGATCTTGAAGGCCCAAGTGGAAAAATTTGCTAACAATTTGGATGCAACAATTTTGTATGTAACAACGGTGAAAGGTTGGCTGGATCGATTTAAAAACTGACATAACATCATTTATGCAAAAATTAGTGCAGAATCTCGATATGCAGATCCAATAAGGGCAAATGAATGGATTTACCACGTTTAGGCAGAAATCAGGAATGATTTCAATGATGAAGACATCTACAACTCAGACAAAAAGGGACTTTTTTTATAATTTGACACCTGGCAATACATTTAAATTCCAGGGAGAAAAATATGCTGGTGGGGAAAAAAAAAAATCAGACTCTCTTGACAGTGCTCATATGTCAAATACGACAGAAACTGATAAAAAAAAACTGTTTATTATGTGTAAGGAAACTTCCTGTGGAAGTTTCCTTACACATAATAAACAGTTTTTTTTTAAGGAAACTTCCTGTGGAGTCCCACAGGGTTCGGTGTTGGGTCCTCTGTTGTTCTGTATATTTATCAATGATATTGATGAAGGTATATCATCAATTTGGGTTGCTAGGCAGGCTTAGTGTCGAAGTTTGCAGATGATACAAAGGTTGACAGGGTTGTTAATGACAGTAATGGCAGCGTGCTACTGCAACAGGATCTAGATAATTTGGGCAAATGGCCTAAGAAGTGGCAAATGAAGTTTAACCTTGACAAATTCAAAGTACTGCATATGGGTAGAAGTAACCCCAGAGAAACATACCAACTGTGTGGTATAGTACACTTAAGGTGGTAGAAAACGAAAAAGACCTGGGAGTAATTGTGCAGTCAGATATAAAGTTTCCTGAGCAATGCAGACAGGCTGCCAGGGCAGATCATGGGGTTTTGTCAATGACATATAGGAATTTTGCTAGCAGGGAAAAGGAGGCAATTTTTTTTTTTTTTTTTTTTTGTAGTTGTTGGCGCATCGGCTTCTGTGGCCATAATGCACCTCCCAAGGTTTTTTGCAGTACTTTGATCCAAGCCCGAGGCAGGATTCGAACCCGCGACCTTTGGGTTGCTAGGCAGGTACTTTACCCACCCGGCTAGCCCGGTCAGCAGGAAGCGATTGTCCCTCTGTATAAGGCAATGGTCAGGCCACACCTTGAGTACTGCGTACAGGTCTGGAGGCCTCATTTTAGGAAGGATGTAGATTTGCTTGAGAGTGTACAGAGAAGGGCAACAAGATTAGTGAGGGGAATGAAGTGATCCTCTTACCAAGAGAGGCTTAAGTTCCGCAAATTGCAGTGGCTGGAGACTAGGCACCTGCGTAGTGATCTGATTGAGGTGTATAAGGCCTTGAAATGGTTGAACACGCTGAATTCTGATGGGATCCTTCCACTTGTTCAGATTACGAACCTAAAGGGGCATAAATTCAAAATAAGAAAAGACAGAGGTAGAATAGATGTGTGGAAATTTGCCTTTAGCCAGCGGGTGGTTAATTGCTGGAACAAATTTCCATCTGTCGTTGTGGAAGTTGATAAGTTAAATAAATTTAAGGAGGAACTGGACAGGCATTTGGAGGGAATGGTGTCATTTTTTTTTTTTTGGCTGATGCTGCATAAGCTCATACACTTGCTTTCTTGCATCACATGCCACTACTACTACACTGCGAACAAAAAAGCTTGGTTGACTTTGGATATTTCCGGCAATGGGTAAATGATTTGAATAAGGAGCTATTCAAAAAGAAGATAAATATTTTATCAGTTGATAATTGTCCTGCACATTCCCAATTTAAAAATTTGTCCAACATTAAGATAGTGTTTCTGCCTCCCAATGCAACATCAATTTACAACCAATGGACATGGGTGTAATCAAGAATTTGAAAGGATTTTATAAAATATTTATAGTTCTACAACTAATCAGTCAAAGAGAACTGAAACTTAATGAGTCTATATCAATATTGGATGCTACAAATTTATTGAATGATGCATAGAACAACATTACTTCAACAACCATATCGAATTGCTTCAAGAAATCAAAATTAAATTCAAATGAAATTTCAATCATAGATGAAAATGATGGAAACGAAGAAAACAACTTACCATTATCCGAATAGTTGCTACGTAACAATATTGTAGGTTTTAATAATAACATTGATTAATTTGTACGAGTCGATGACAACTTGTTAACTAGTGGTTTTACAACAAAGAGTGACAATGTAGATGCTGTGCTCAACAAAGATGATGATTATGATGATGATATGACAAGTGAAACTGAATCAAAATCAGTGCCGACAATCTCCCAGGCTCAAGGTGCAATGGACACATTAGCCAGTTTTTTGAAAGAACTGAGGCAAATGATGAGACTTTTGTGTTGAGCATTTTAAGGGGAAACTTGAGAAATATCAAAGTGAAATCTTTAAAACAAACGTCAATTTTAAGATTCATAAATAAAAAGAAATCATGTTTATTATTAATTAGTATTGTTTTTAATTACAGAGAAATAAATTGTGTTTAGTAATAAGCGTATGGTTTTAAAATGACAGACAAATTGTGTTTAATATTAAGTGTATTGTAGTTTATAAAAGCATATTAACAAAAATAATATGTAGGTATATACTAATAGTTTTTTCTCTCTCTAATATTTCTTTTGTTTTTTTGAATCTATCTTTTGAACAAGTTATTGAGAATTAAAAAAAAAATAGGAGGTAGATCCAACTCATTACTGGTATAGGAGTAATGGTTATGACAAGGAAATTTTCAGTCCCTTGATGCTTGTTATAATCAAGTTTGACTTAATATATATATACCCATGTATATATGTAATAAGGATAAAAATGTATACATGCATTCTATATATATATATATATATATATATATATATATATAGAATGCATGTATAGGAAATGCAAAGAAAAAATGTAAAGAAAAAACAGGAATTGCCCTTGAGTATGCAAAGCTGCAAAACATTTAATTGGCTCACTGATTCAGCCTTTAATTTCAAATAATTTTATAATTTTTTTTTAGGATCTTAAATTTTTTTTTTTTTTATTTCTCATTCTTTTCTTTTTTTTGCTTTTCTTCTTCTATTAGTCTCGGCACCTTGGGTTTAATACTGCTCCATTTTTATGTATTTTTTTCCTATTAATTCATTCTCATTTCATCTATATATATATATATATATATACACATGTAGGTTCCGTTTTACGATGGTCCATTTTACGACTTTCTACGTTAACGACTGTTTCAAAATATTACCTAAAAAATTGAAAAAATTGAAAATAACAAAAAAATCGCAACTCGGTAACAAATTGCAGCAACACCTGTGAGTCCAAACATGCACTAGGCATTTCTTTTGTTTTTCATGGTGCATTGTGGGTGGAATGATAGCTACACCAAGAGTTGTTTACGTTCAGTGCACCATGTTGGTTTCATTGTGAATTATCCCTCAAATTGTTAACGGGTTACAGTGTTATTATAGTGCTATTTCTCATTAATAATAATAATAATTTTTGTGTAACCATGAGCTCTAAACGTAGGGTAGTGTGTGCCAAAAAAAAGAGTGTAAAACACTAACAATGAAGGAGAAAATGGATGTGATTAGTCGCATGAAGTCTGGTGAGTGTTGGTCGGATGTGTGTAAGGTGTTGAGTTTAGTGCCTTCTACTGTATCAACAATTATGAATGTTGATAAAATAAAGCGTGTGGGCATGCACACACAGGAATAACATGTGTGTCATCCTCCAAAACAACTTATTCACAGAGTGAGACAATGAGAAAAAAATGGAGAAATTGTTAGTATTGTAGGTTGACGATATGAACCAAAATAACATTCCTGTTACACAAGCAGTAATTCTAGACAAAGTAAAGTAGTTATTTTACGAAATATGTTAGGAGTCTGGTAGCACTGACACATTTACGGCCAACAAAGGGTGGTTTCATTGGTTTAAAAACAGTTCTAAAATTTACGTGTCTGGTGAGGCTGCCAGTGCTGACGTTGCAGTGGCGGAAGAGTTTCCTTCCGAATTTAAATGCTTAATAGACAAAGGCAACTACCACCCTGATTTAGTTTTAATGCAGATGAAACGGGGCTTGATTGGAAAAAAATTGCCAAGTAGGACATACATCACCTATGAGGAGGGGGGTCTTCCCCTGGTGTCAAAGTTGCAAAAGATCGGCCGATCGGGCTAGCCGGGTGAGTAAAGTGCCTGCCTGGCAAACCAAAGGTCGCGGGTTCGAATCCCATCTCGTGCTTGGATCAGAGTAGAAAATGCTTTGGGAGGTGCAATATGGCCACAGAAGCCGATGCGCCAACAACAACAAAAAAAAAAAAAAAAAAAAAAACAGAAATGATCAGATGACATTGCTTCTGGGTGGCAATGCATCAGGAACATTTGAACTCAAATCGACATTGGTGTCCCATTCAGAGACACCTTGGGTAATGAAGGGCATGGTGAAGACAACTTCATAGCCATGGCATCCAAAGAGGTGTCAACATGATGTTGAAGCACTACTATAACATCCTGGAAAAAGAAGTAGAAAGTCATTCCAGACATCAATACTACAGTTCCTGACAAAGAAGGGAGAGGAATCCTCAGAACCCAATGACCCTCAACCAGGAACTTCCCATTAATGTCACCCCATTACGACATTGTCACATAAAATATCAGTGAAATAAATACATACTCAAGCAATGACACTCCACAGGACCAAGTAACTGAAAATTTTATTTTATTGTTTTATGTATAAGTATAAATAAAACATGTGCATTAAATGTTTAAAATATTTAATTATTTAAAAAGAACAGAAATATTAGTACATACTTCGGAAAATTTTGGGGATTTTGGAACCTATCTCATTCAATTACATTATAATCTGTTCTTATTTTACGACCCTGTTTTTCTAGAACCCTGGCATAAAACGGGTCCTGTGTGTGTGTGTGTGTGTGTGTGTGTGTATATATATATATACATACTATCATTGAATTATATTAAATAAAGTAAAATTATAATGAATAAAGAAATAAATAATTAAGCATTCATTAGAGGCAGCGACATGCAATTCCTCCATATGAAGCTGAAATACATCCAATATGTTAAATTAAATAAAATAAAATAAAACATAAGCCAGTAGTATGGCAAAAACTGTAGAGCAAAAATTAACATAAAAATAACCCAAATAAACAATCGAACAAAAAGAAGGAATAGATATAAATAGTAGCCCGTAAACCCTTGTATAATTTCGAACTTTTAATCCAATTAAAACTATACAAAATTTAGACTAATGCCAATTATTTATTAATTTAGTAGTACCCCCCAGAGGTACCACGTCTTTCGGAACTGGTACCTCTGGGGGGTACGGCTAAATTAATAAATAATTGGCATTAGTCTAAATTTTTTATAGTTTTAATTGGATTAAAAGTTCGAAATTATACAAGGGTTTACGGGCTACTATTTATATCTATTCCTTCTTTTTGTTCGATTGTTTATTTGGGTTATTTTTATGTTAATTTTCGCTCTACAGTTTTTGCCATACTACTGGCTTATGTTTTATTTTATTTTATTTAATTTAACATATTGGATGTATTTCAGCTTCATATGGAGGAATTGCATGTCGCTGCCTCTAATGAATGCTTAATTATTTATTTCTTTATTCATTATAATTTAACTTTATTTAATATAATTCAATGATAGTATGTATTTCGGCTTCATATGGAGGAATTGCAAGATGCTGCCTCTAATGAATGCTTATTTATTTTATCATAATTTAACTTTTGTCAACATTTAATATAATTCAACAGTAATGGGTCGATATGCTAATATAGCAACGCCTGGGCCGCCATCTATTTTCCTTTTTTCTTCTATATAAGCTGATTCAGCTTACAGTACGTCAGTGGTGTGGCTCTGCTCAAGAGTGCTGTCTGTTCTATATTTTATTTTTCGCTGCATAAGGACCACCGCCGTACAAATCCTCTGCATTGGTGGATCGATCGGAGGAGGGAGGGTGAATTGGTACTTCGATCTTTTCACCATGGCGACGATTTGTACGGCGATTGAAATGCAGCGATTACATGACCATTATTGGCCTCGTGGTCCTCTGTCGATATGGGGCATGATGGTCAGTCTATTTTATTTTAATTTATTTTGATTTTGTTATTGTCTGGTAGTTCCTTTAACCCTCTTTTGGTGATATTTCACGTCTTTTGGAACTGGTACCTCTGGGGGGTACCGCTAAATTAATAAATAATTGGCATTAGTCTAAATTTTGTATAGTTTTAATTGGATTAAAAGTTCGAAATCATACAAGGGTTTACGGGCTACTATTTATATCTATTCCTTCTTTTTGTTCGATTGTTTATTTGGGTTATTTTTATGTTAATTTTCGCTCTACAGTTTTTGCCATACTACTGGCTTATGTTTTATTTTATTTTATTTAATTTAACATATTGGATATATATATATATATATATATATATATATATATATATACATATACACACACAACACACACACACCAATGAGCCAAAACATCATGACCAGCAGGTTTTTATGCAAATCGAAGCAACTGCAGGTGAACTGCGGAGTGTGTGCAGGTCGGGACAGAGTATAAAAAACACCCGATACTGAGCTCCATTAATCAGTGTTACTCTCATTCTTCAGATGGGAATAGCAGCGAACTTAAGCAAGTTTGACAAAGGCCAAATTGCAATGGCCAGACGACTGGGTCAGAGCATATCCGAAACGGCATGGCTGGTGGGATTGCTGACAGTCAGCCATGGTTAGTAGCTACCGAAAGTGGTCCGAGGAGGAAAAACCCACGAACCGCCAGCGACGTGTTGTATGACCATGGCTCATTGATGATCGAAGTAAGCGAAGGCTCTCTCGGATGGTATGTGGCAACAGAAGGGCGACTGTGATACAACTAGCCAGTAATTGGAACGTTGGTGACGGGAGTAATGTGTCACAACACACAGTACATTGAAGCCTGCTGAAAATGGGGTTGCATAGCCACGGGCCACCCCGAGTGCCCATGCTAACCACGGTTCACTGGCAACATTGCCTACAATGGGCACATGAGCATCGAAACTGGACCTTGAGCGATTGGAAAAAGGTTGTGTGGTCTGGTGAATCACATTTCCTGTTGCATCACGTGGATGACCAGGTATGTGTGCATCGTTTACCTGGAGAAGTGATGGTGCCTGGATGCACCGTGGGACGAAAACAAGCTGGTGGTGGTGGTGGCGGTGTCATACTTTGGGCGATATTCTGCTGGGATACCCTGGGTCCAGTGATCCATGTGCCGGGCACTCTGAAGTCTACTACCTACCTAAACATCATTGCTGACCAGATACACCTGTTCATGGCAAAGGTAGTGCCCTCTAGCAGTGCAGTCTTTCAGCAGGATAATGCGCAATGCCGTAACACCCGGATTGTTCGAGACTGGTTTGCAGAACATGAGGAAGACTTCCAAGTATTGCCCTGGCCTTCAAATTCGCCAGACATCAATCCCATTGAGCATCTGTGGTTTATGTTGGAACAGTAACTCCGATCTGCGGGGTCTCAACCACGGACCTTACAGGAGTTAAGTATCTGCTGGTTACACGTTAGTACCAGATACCACAAGATACATTTAGAAATCTTGTAGCATCCATGCCTCGCTGGGTACAAGCTGTTTTGGCTGCACGTGGAGGACCAACATCATATTGAGTAGGCGGTCATAATGTTTTGGCTCATCAGTGTGTGTGTGTGTGTGTGTGTGTGTATATATATATATATATATCCAATATTTTAAATAAAATAAAATAAAACATAAGCCAGTAGTATGGCAAAAACTGTAGAGCGAAAATTAACATAAAAATAACCCAAAATAAAAATAAAATGAATAAATAAATTAATTATTTATTCATTTTATTATAATTTAATTTTTGTCGACATTTAATATAATTATTTATTTATTTATTTATTCACTTTATTATAATTTAACTTAAGTTAATATTTAATATAATTCAATAATAGTATATATATATATATATACTATTATTGAATTATATTATTGAATTATAACAAATTTGATAAATCCAGCGACAAAGGCCAAATTGCAACAGCAATTATGTATTGTTCTAATATTAATGCAACAAACACTTGAACAATGGAACCAGAATTCTCATTGAAATGGCCTCTGGAGTCAGGAACTCTGTAATTCATCTGTAATGCTACTAAATAACACTGACTCGAATCTGTAAAACGTCTTTATTACGATAAAATAAAATAAAATAAAATACATACATATTGATTGTATAACTATATGTTAAAATATTAAAACAAAATAAAATAAATGTTGTATAACAAGAATAAAATATATAAAATTAAAAGTTGTTTAAAACCACTAATACAAGAGCTTTCGGCAGCAGCGGCCACCTTCATCAGCTATAGTGGTTGCAGGATGACCAACAGTCTATATGTACCACACATCTCAGCAGGTTTGCAACATGAACTATGGCATCTGCGCATGGTTCACTTCTCGTGCATTGGAACCGGAAAATGGACGGGCCACTCTAATCCTGCAACCACTATAGCTGATGAAGGCGGCTGCTGCTGCCGAAAGCTCCTGTATTAGTTTTAATTTAATATATTTTATTGAATTTTATTATTTTATTAATATTTTAACATAGTTATACAGTAAGTATTTATTTTATTTTATCTTATCTTATCATAATAAAGACATTTTACAGATTCAAGTCAGTTAACACTGACTTGAATCTGTAAAATGTAAAACGTAAAATTTAGTAGCATTACTTTTGAATTACAGAGTTCCTGACTCCAGAGGCCTTTTCAATGAATTATTTTTGGTTTATGGATAACCTGTATTGCGGGAGATCCGACAATTTCAGAAGTTAGGTATTACTGAAGCAAAGCAGAGGTAACATCTGAGGTTTGCGCATTGGTGCAAAACTGCTGGTTTAGTTCCGTATGGCTTTAGAGTGAAGTTACCATTTCAAGACAATCGGCTAAAATGAGCTACTATGATATATACCAGAGGAAAGTGGTGGGTATCTGGATTGGTAAGTTACATAAAGGTTTGATGTATACCAGGAGGTGTAAAGAAATGAGTTCCAGGCGTTTAAGTGAATGTTTGGAATTAGTGCATTGGACACGGGTATCCAGAACAGTGATGGCCAAAGCTACCTGATCTCGGATGAATATAGACAAAGGCAAGTGAACAAATATAATAGATTAAGAAAAGCCAGGGGGGAAAGTAATGTAATCACGGGAGGCGAGTTCATTCATAACCTGAGTGATAAGGAGTTAACAAACAGATACAATTATTAAATTTAAGCCCCAATTTCAGTTTAATCCCTCATAGGCTTCCCATAGCAGATACTGCAATGGGTATAGAGAGTTGTGGCCAATTTGCCTGAGGTCACAGCTAATGAGATCCGGATTAGGACATTGTGCGCATTAGGTTCGGCACGCAAAGCCTCTTCCAATTTAACAGTTGCATTAAGAGAATTAAAACATGATAACATTGTAATACTACGTGCAGACAAGGCTAGATCTACAGTAGTGCTGAACAAAGACTACTATTAGGAAAAGGCCCTTAGTTTACTGGATGATAGATCTACGTATAAGATCATTCGTAGGAATCCCCTGAGCGGACTAGAACAACGAGTTAATAAGTTGGTCCAGAGTTGGCTTAAGGCAGTAAAAATATCTGAGGAAATTTCCTGCAGGTTGCATATGTCGGGCTGTCACGTACCTAGATTTTATTGTCTGCCTAAAGTGCACAAGGCTGGGGTACCCCTCAGACCCATTGTGTTGTTTATTGGCAGTCCGATGCATGCACTATCCAGATTTCTGGCTGAACTTGAATCCTCCGTAGTAGAGCACACGGGATCATACTATTAAAAATAGCAGGGAATTTGTACAGTTCGTTCGTGCTCAAAAGGTAGAAGAGGGGGAGATTATGGCATCCTTTGATGTCACTTCTTTGTTCAAATGTATACCTGTCGAACACGGTTTGGATTGTGTGCGAAATGCTTTGAGTAGAGATGTACTTTGAAAGATAGGACAGCCTTAAGTGGTGAAGATATTTGTGAAGGTGTTGGCTTATGTTTAAGTAGTACCAATAGTTATTCCAAAAGGTTATGTGCCAGTAGGTTCTCAGAGTGGCCATGGGTTCACCTATTAGTGCAATTATAGCCAACTTAGCCATGGAAGAATTTGAAGATAGGATGCTGGGGAGCTTTAGTCCTCCCCACCCCCCCATTGCATGCATGGAAGAGATATGTTGATGACACGTTCACGGTGATACAAAGAGGACACAAAATAGAAATACTTGAATGGTTGAATAGCAGTTTGCCTTATATTCGGTTTACTTCTGAGGTTGAGCGGGGGAGGGGTACCCTTCCATTCTTAAACATGTGTGTATACAGAGAAGGCCGACACTTGAAAACTAAGCTTTACAGAAAACTTGTGTCGGGGCCAATACACACACTTCAAAACAGCTCAGGCCAGTTGCCACAAAAGTAGTGTGGTTAAGGCCTTATTGGAAAGGGTGGGGTCCCACTGCTGCTCGTCTGAAAAGAGAGAGAGAGACGAGGAGATTAAACGTGTTACAGTGGACCTAGTAACTTGCAGTTACCCCCCAGAGCACCATTGAGAGGTGTTTAAGAGGTATGAACAACAGTTGCAGGGATGCTTTTACACCTGTTTCCACTGCATACATCCCCTACTGTTTGGGTATTTCGAAACCCATTTCCCATATCTTGCGTTCGTGTAAGATACGCTGTGTGCAGCTGCCAGGTCAGAGGCTGCACACAGTAGTGTCCGCAACTAAAGATCCTATCGCGGGTAATGACACTAGTGGGGTCATATATGAAATCAAGTTTCCTAATTGTGGGGGAAACGAAACGCAGACTGTGGGATCACCTGGGGTAACACAATAGAGGCCTTAAGATTGCAAATTACGGACGTTCAGCTGTAGCAGAACATACCTGGGAAACTGGGCATGGCATTACTGCTAAAGAAGCCATGATTGTGGATAAGGCAAATGGCTTGTGGAACCAGAAATGGCTGGAGAGTTTAAGAATACGTTCGTCTGAGAGTTACAGTCTTAATAGGGATAAGGGCTGTCACATTCATCCATTCTTTGAAGCCCTTATCCTACGAAGAGACGAATGGTTTAGAGTGGCCCGTCCATTTTTCCGGTTCCAATGCACGAGAAGTGAACTGTGCACAGCCGCCACAGTTCATGTCACAGACCTGCTGAGATGTGTGGTACATATAGATTGTCGGTCATTATGCAACCACTATAGCTGATGAAGGTGGCCGCTGCTGCCGAAAGCTCCTGTATTAGTGGTTTTAAACAACTTTTATTGCTTTTAATTTTATATATTTCATTCTTGTTATACATTTATTTTATTTTGTTTTAATATTTTAACATATAGTTATACAATCAGTACGTATGTATTTTATTTTATCTTATTTTATTTTATCATAATAAAGACGTTTTACAGATTCGAATCAGTGTTATTTAGTAGCAGCACAGATGAATTACCAGAATTCTCTCCCTACTCTGACACTTGTTTTTTAGCAATTTCCAAGTCCAAGTAAGAAACAATTTAACTTATTTTATCTAATAAATAAAAATAACTGCAGTATTAATTTTTAACAATGAGATGACTAAAACCAATAATTTTTATATGATAGAAAAGTCTACTTAGAGGCTCTCAAAAAATGGTTCTAGCCCACAAACTACCACAGATCTAACAGCTGCTCCTGTCATGCAGGCCAAAGAAGGGATGGGATACACTTCTACAGGGATGGGATACACTTAAATAGAAACGGTGCAAGAATATTTGCTGATGCTATCGAGGCAGTGTTAGGTGGGTCGGAAAACTGCTAGCTTGGGGGGAGACAAAGACCAATAGATTGACAGTAGCCACTGGCAGAGGTGTAAGAGATTCTTGCACTGCTTCTATTAGAATGAGCAAAAGCCTGAAAAACAAGATGCATGGTATTTCAGAGACTGCTGGGAGCCATTGCGGTACAAGTAAACACATGGGTTGTGTTAGGGTAGCTAAGAATAGAAACAGGTGCAGGTATACTTGCGTGTACACCAATGCTAGGAGTTTAGTAAATAAATTTGATGAATTTGAGGTATTGCTCAAAACATCAAAGGCAGATATTGTTGGGATATCAGAGACGTGGTGTCACACAGATACAAGGGATGCAGAACTGCAATTTGGGGAGTACAACGTCTACAGAAGGGATAGACAGGATAGGAAGGGGGGAGGGGTTATGCTATTAGTTAAGAAACACATAAAAACCAAGGAAGTGAAGCCAGTCGACATCACTGGACAGTGCAGTGTTGAGTCAGTTTGGTGTGACATAAGCATTGGGAGATCAAAATTGAGAGTAGGAGTGTGCTATAGGCCTAATGACTCTGATGAGTATAATAAGGAACTGTACAGGGAAATAGAGTGGACCAGTAAATCAGAGAGTCTTATAATGGGAGATTTTAATTTCTCAGATATTGACTGGAATTTGGGGGCTGATTACTCACACACTAGCAGGGCTTTTGTGGATTTATTGGATGATTGTTTTCTACATCAGCATGTTCGGGAGGCAACTAGAGGGAGTAATACTCTTGATTTGATTATCAGCAGTGATTCTTCATGCATTAGGAATCTGCAGATAAATGAACCACTAGGTGGCAGTGATCACAGTGTGCTGAAGTGGGATTTACTGAAAGAGGTAACTACCATTAGGGGTAAAGGGAAGGGTTATTGCTTCCGTAAAGGCGACTACGAAGGACTGAGACAGTATTTAAATTCTATACAGTGGGACCAACTGATGATGTTACCAACAGCAAATTCAAAATGGGAAGCATTCAAAGAACTTATCTTGGAAGCTACTAGGCTTTACATACCAACTAAGAAATATTGTTCAAGGTTTAGGCCAAAATGGATGTCAGATGAACTAATGAGGCATATGGCAGAGAAGAAAAATGCATGGGATACTTACAAATTAACACATGACACAGAAGCCTATGATAGATACAAGTTGATATGCAACCAAGTTACAAAGGAGGTTAGGCAGGCGAAGGCAGATTACGAGAAATCCTTGGCAAGGGATGCAAAGAAAAACAGCAAAGAGTTCTTTACTTATGTAAACTCTAGAAGGAAGGGGATGAATCAGATTGGTCCACTTGATATTGATGGGTCAACTGTTGATGATCCTGCTCAGGTAGCTAACAAACTAAATGAATATTTTGCATCGACATTCATACATGAGGAGTTATTCAGCAAGGGGAATGCCAGAGGTGTATTCAACTCTAGCAGTAAGCTACAGAATCTTGAAATAACTGGGAGTAAAGTGGAGGAGAAACTGTTGAAGATAAACACAAGAAAGGCACCCGGGGTGGATGGGATCTATCCAGTTATATTAAAGGAGGCAGAAAAGGAAGTAAGCAAACCCTTAGCCATAATTATGAGAGCTTCCTTGGACTCAGGGGAGGTACCCATAGACTGGAAATGTGCAAATGTGACCCCAATTCACAAAGGAGGATCAAAGGCTGACACAAGTAATTATAGACCTGTGAGCTTAACTTCTGTTCCAGGAAAATTAATGGAGGCACTGGTTAAAGAAGCACTGCAGGATCATTTAGACAAGACTTCAGTTATAGCTCAGACACAGCATGGTTTTGTTAAGGGGAAGTCTTGCCTGACCAACTTGATTGGATACTATGATGCAGTCACAAAAGAACTGGATGCAGGGAATAACTTTGATATTATATACTTGGATCTTAGAAAGGCTTTTGATACTGTTGCACATGGAAGACTGCTACACAAATTGGAGCAGTGTGACATTAGAGGCAAATTGCTGCTATGGATAAAGGGGTGGTTGAGGGGGAGAAGACAGAGAGTGGTAATCAATGGACACTGCTCATCGTAGACTGATGTTATTAGTGGAGTCCCTCAGGGCTCAGTGTTGGGTCCATTATTGTTTTCTGTATTTATAAATGATATTGATGATGGTATATCGGGCTTAATGTCCAAGTTTGCAGATGATACAAAGGTTGGCAGGGTTGTCAAGGACACTACTGACACTATGCTGCTGCAACAGGATCTGGAAAGGTTGAGCAGATGGGCTGAGAGGTGGCAAATGAAGTTTAACATTGACAAATGTAAAGTACTACACATGGGAAAAAGCAACCCCAGAGCAACGTATCAACTCTGTGGTACTACACTGACAGTGGTAGAGAATGAAAGGGACTTGGGGGTGATTGTGCAGGCAGATATGAAGTTCTCTGAGCAGTGCAGACGGGCTGCAAGAGTAGCTCATGGAGTATTGTCAATGATATACAGGAATTTTTCCAGCAGGGATAAGGAGGTGATTATTCCATTGTATAAGGCAATGGTCAGGCCACACCTAGAGTACTGTATACAGGTCTAGAGTACTGTATACAGGTCTGGAGGCTTCATTTCAAGAAGGATGTAGAGCTGCTGGAACGAGTACAGAGAAGGGCAACAAGATTAGTGAATGGAACAAAGGGGTGCTCTTACGAAGAAAGGCTTAAGTTTTGCAAATTACAGTGTCTGGAGACTAGGCACCAGCGAGGTGATCTGATAGAGGTGTATAAAGCCTTGAATGGTTTAAGCATGCTCAATGCTGATGGGATTCTTCCTCTAGCTCAGAAAAATCACCTGAGAGGGCATAAATTCAAATTGAGGAAAGACAGATGTAGGATAGACGTGCGGAAATTTGCCTTTAGCCAGCGGGTGGTTGGTTGGTGGAACAGACTGCCATCCCTTGTGGTGGAGGTTGATAGCCTAAATAAGTTTAAGGCTCAGCTGGACAGGTATTTTGAACGAACAGAGGGGTGAAGTGGAAGTGGGTTTTTTTTTTTTTTGGCTGATGCTGCATAAGCTTGCTTTCTTGCATCAAATGCCTCTACTAATGCTAATGAACATAAAATAATTCATTCCTTGAAGTGCCACTGAAAGGACACACTAGTGTCCAACAAGGGTTCCTTATTAAAGTGGACATTTCCAATCTAATCCATTAACAGTGAAAGGCATTGGGTTAATCTTTCTTCTCCTTGAGAAACCCAAGATGGGTTATCATTGGGCTAATCTTTCATTAAATTAATCTTTATTTCTCTTGAGAGCCAACTTGGGTTGCATATTCAATATTTAATTCAAGTACAATTAACTAAAAGGACTAAGTGGATGATCCAGATTTGTTGTAGTGCAGTTCAGTGGACTGTTGGTGTGTGATTCAGTTAATCTGAGTTGATAAACACTTTCAGATTATTTGTTTAAATTATCACATTTTGGAACTATTCAAGGAAGGATTCCAAAGTTACTGCAGATATTTTGCAAACAAGATACTAATCTATAAGTTGCCTCACTAGACAGGAGGGAATCAAGAGAATCTACTGAAGTGCAAAGAAATTCCTTTCCTGTATTATCCTTCTCAGTAGAATAAGTTAACTTACAATTAACCCTTCAGAGGTTACAGTCTCATTAAGAAAGTGGTGAGTTGGGATGTATCTGTCAGATACATTGCTTATTTTTTTTTAGTTTTTTTCATTTTTCAAGTAACTTAATTTTAACTTTATTTATTAATTAAGATATTTAATGTTAAAGTAGTGGGTCGCAATATATTTATAAGATGCATCGAACTTTTCCCTGCAGGAAAAAATTCCTGTATATCACTAACAGAGCTCCATGAGCTGTCATAGCAGCGTAACTACAATGCTCAAACAACTTCATATTGGACTATACAATTCACCCCAAGGTCTCTTTCTTTCCCCACCCGGGTGTAGCACCACCCAACTGGTATGTTATTCCAGAGTCACTGCTGTCCATATTAAATACTTTGCATTTATTAATTTTAAACCTTTACTGCCTTTCCTTAGCACATCTGCCTAATTTTTCTAGGTCTTGTTGCAGTACTATAATATTAATTACAAGGCATATCAAACTTAACAATATTAAGTTTGATATGCCTTCATCAATATCATTAATGATGAAAACATAAGTTGTCTTATAATCTAATAATGAAATCATCAAATTGTCTGATCAATTTGACTGGATACTAATGATGCAGTCACAAAGGAACTGGATGCAAACAAAATAATTTTGATACCATATACTTGGATCTCAGGAAAGCTTTTGATAGTATTGATAAGGGCAAGTTACTGCTATGGATAAAAGGATGAGTGGGAGAAGACAGAGTGGTTATCAAGAGACACTGCTCATCACAGACTAATGTCATTAGTGGAGTCCCCCAGGATTTGGTGCTGGGCCCATTGTTGTTTTCTATATTTATTGATGATACTGATGAAGGCATATCAGGCTTGATGTTTAAATCTGCAGATGATACATAGGTTGGTAGGGTAGTTAAATACAGTAATGATGGTATGCTACAGCAACAGGATCTATAAAAATTAGGCAGACGGGCTGAGAAATAAAAACTGAAGTTTAAGCCTTGACAAATGCAAAGTACTGCATATGGGTAGCAGTAACCTCAGAGCAACGTAAGTAAGTAGTGGAAAATGAAAAAGACTTGGTGGTAATTGTGTAGTCAGATATAAAGTCCTCTAAGCAATGCAGACAGGCTGCCAGGACAGCTCATGGGGTTTTGTTAATGATATACTGGAATTCTGCTAGCAGGTGATTATCCCTTTGCATGAAGCAATGGCCAGGGCACATCTTGAGTCCTGAATCCATTTTAATCCATTTTAGGAAGGATGTAGAACTGGTGGAACAGATACAGAAAAGAGCAATGAGATTTTCATAGCAGTGCAGAGAAGCTGCCAGAGCAGCCCAATGGGGATCTTGCCCGTGATATACAGCAGAGGTTCCCAAACTACTGAGATTTACGGACCCCTTCAAAAATCAAAACATGTTTGCAGACTTGTGTGTGTGTGTGTGTGTGTGTGTGTGTGTGTGTGTGTGTGTGTGTGTGTTGCACGAACACTGGGTTTTCTGAAAAGAAAATTCAAAATATTATGTGATAAACAAATCAACTTTATTCTTATTTTTATATAGATATATAATAATAACTTCATTTATCATCGATTTGCTATACATAGAACGAATAATTTGAAATAGGTATACAATTATATATACTAATCATATTGAAAATAAGTAATGTTCTATAACGAGGCTACTAGTGACGGTCGTGTTCCAAGCCGCTAAGTGGATTTTTCTTATTTATTGATTTGAAATTATTGTTTTTCTAAAACTTTTGATTTAAATTTAGTAGTATAACATTATTTTGTGATTTTTTTGATTAATTTGGTGTATTTATTCTTTACTCAGCCTTGTAAAAGTATCGGTAAGGGTTTCCACGTGTTCGTAACTACCGCTACCGTTAGTAACTTTCCCGCCATTGTGATACCGTACTAGATAGCGTTAGTTGAACTTCGTTAGCAGTTAAATTGTACGTTTAAATAAATACATATAACGACTTAGATTACAAACGTAATATAATTAATAACATAATAAATTAATAAATTAATAGAATCATGACTCAGACCAGAGCAGCAAAGCAAAAGGCTCAAGCTAATGGAAGTGCTGTGGCTCAGAGCAGAACTGAGGCGTGCAGTTGTCCTCTGACTCACAGCCTTATAAAATGCACTGTTTGCTTGATGTTTGCAGAGCAATCGGGTACGGGACATGATACTGCCAAGGGGGATGTCTTTGTGTGTGCGCGATGCAAGGAGTGTATCGATATCAGGCAACAACTCGGCGTTCTTATGGGCCTATATGAGAGCTTGAAGGACAGGGTGGATGCCCTCGAAGAAACTAAATTGAGGGGCCCATCAAGCTCTCAGCTGCCCACATCAACGCCAGAGCTTGCACTTGGGCATCGCGTGACACAGAGACAACCCCCAAGGCAGAATGCGCTGGTCCCGAAGGAACTAGTAGTTGTTGGTGACTCTATTGTCAGGGAAACGGGGAACATGCTTTGTAAAAAAGACAGGTGGAACAGGACCAGGGTATGTCTGCCAGGGGCAAAGGTTGATGACGTTGTAGAGCGAATATCATCTTTTAAGGGCACAAAAGGTGATATAGTTGTACACGTTGGCACTAATAATATTAAGAGTAGGAGACCGGCAGAATTACTTAACAAGTACAGGTCACTGTTGAACAAAAGCCGAGAATTAGGGTTGAATTTGAAAGTGTCTGCAATTCTGCCCAGACACGATAGAAGGGAGTATATGATGAGAGCCTTGTCGATCAATTCGGCCCTGGAAAGATTGTGCAAGGCTCAAGGGGTAGAATTTTTTTCAGCCTGGACTGTACTTGTTAACAGGAGAGATTGCTTCTACAGGGATGGGATACACTTAAATAGAAAGGGTGCAAGAATATTTGCTGATGCTATCGAGGCAGTGTTAGGTGGGTCGGAAAACTGCTAGCTTGGGGGGAGACAAAGACCAATAGATTGACAGTAGCCACTGGCAGAGGTGAAAGAGATTCTTGCACTGCTTCTATTAGAATGAGCAGAAGCCTGAAAAACAAGATGCATGGTATTTCAGAGACTGTTGGGAGCCATTGCGGTACAAGTAAACACATGGGTTGTGTTAGGGTAGCTAAGAATAGAAACAGGTGCAGGCCTAATAACTCTGATGAGTATAATAAGGAACTGTACAGGGAAATAGAGTGGGCAGTAAATCAGAGTGTCTTATAATGGGAGATTTTAATTTTCCAGATATTGACTGGATTTTGGGGGCTGGTTACTCACACACTAGCAGGGCTTTTGTGGATTTATTGGATGATTGTTTTCTACATCAGCATGTTCGGGAGGCAACTAGAGGGAGTAATACTCTTGATTTGATTATCAGCAGTGATTCTTCATGCATTAAGAATCTGCAGATAAATGAACCACTAGGTGGCAGTGATCACAGTGTGCTGAAGTGGGATTTACTGAAAGAGGTAACTACCATTAGGGGTAAAGGGAAGGGTTATTGCTTCCGTAAAGGCGACTACGATGGACTGAGACAGTATTTAAATTCTATACAGTCAGACCAACTGATGATGTTACCAACAGCAAATTCAAAATGGGAAGCATTCAAAGAACTTATCTTGGAAGCTACTAGGCTTTACATACCAACTAAGAAATATTGTTCAAGGTTTAGGCCAAAATGGATGTCAGATGAACTAATGAGGCATATGGCAGAGAAGAAAAATGCATGGGATACTTACAAATTAACACATGACACAGAAGCCTATGATTGATACAAGTTGATATGCAACCAAGTTACAAAGGAGGTTAGGCAGGCGAAGGCAGATTACGAGAAATCCTTGGCAAGGGATGCAAAGAAAAACAGCAAAGAGTTCTTTACTTATGTAAACTCTAGAAGGAAGGGGATGAATCAGATTGGTCCACTTGATATTGATGGGTCAAGTGTTGATGATCCTGCTCAGGTAGCTAACAAACTAAATGAATATTTTGCATCAACATTCACACATTAGCATTAGCATTAGTAGAGGCATTTGATGCAAGAAAGCAAGCTTATGCAGCATCAGCCAAAAAAAAAAAAAACAAAAGCCCACTTCCACTTCACCCCTCTGTTCGTTCAAAATACCTGTCCAGCTGAGCCTTAAACTTATTTAGGCTATCAACCTCCACCACAAGGGATGGAAGTCTGTTCCACCAACCAACCACCCGCTGGCTAAAGGCAAATTTCCGCACGTCTATCCTACATCTGCCTTTCCTCAATTTGAATTTATGCCCTCTCAGGTGATTTTTCTGAGCTAGAGGAAGAATCCCATCAGCATTGAGCATGCTTAAACCATTCAAGGCTTTATACACCTCTATCAGATCACCTCGCTGGTGCCTAGTCTCCAGACACTGTAATTTGCAAAACTTGAGTCTTTTTTCGTAAGAGCACCCCTTTGTTCCATTCACTAATCTTGCTGCCCTTCTCTGTACTCGTTCCAGCAGCTCTACATCCTTCTTGGAATGAGGCCTCCAGACCGGTATACAGTACTCTAGGTGTGGCCTGACCATCGCCTTATACAATGGAATAATCACCTCCTTTTCCCTGCTGGAAAAATTCCTGTATATCATTGATAATACTCCATGAGCTACTCTTGCAGCCCGTCTGCACTGCTCAGAGAACTTCATATCTGCCTGCACAACCACCCCCAGATCCCTTTCATTCTCTACCACTGTAGGTGTAGTACCATAGAGTTGATACGTTGCTCTGGGGTTGCTGTTTCCCATGTGTAGTACTTTACATTTGTCAATGTTAAACTTCATTTGCCACCTCTCAGCCCATCTGCTCAACCTTTCCAGATCCTGTTGCAGCAGCAAAGTGTCAGTAGTGTCCTTGACAACCCTGCCAACCTTTGTATCGTCTGCAAACTTGGACATTAAGCTTGATATACCATCATCAATATCATTTATAAATACAGAAAACAATAATGGACCCAACACTGAGCCCTGAGGGACTCTACTAATAACATTAGTCCACGATGAGCAGTGTCCATTGATTACCACTCTCTGTCTTCTCCCCCCCAACCACCCCTTTATCCATAGCAGCAATTTGCCTCCAATGTCACACTGCTCCAATTTGTGTAGCAGTCTTCCATGTGCAACAGTATCAAAAGCCTTTCTAAGATCCAAGTATATAATATCAAAGTTATTCCCTGCATCCAGTTCTTTTGTGACTGCATCATAGTATCCAATCAAGTTGGTCAGGCAAGACTTCCCCTTAACAAAACCATGCTGTGTCTGAGCTATAACTGAAGTCTTGTCTAAATGATCCTGCAGTGCTTCTTTAACCAGTGCCTCCATTAATTTTCCTGGAACAGAAGTTAAGCTCACAGGTCTATAATTACTTGTGTCAGCCTTTGATCCTCCTTTGTGAATTTGGGTCACATTTGCACATTTCCAGTCTATGGGTACCTCCCCTGAGTCCAAGGAAGCTCTCATAATTATGGCTAAGGGTTTGCTTACTTCCTTTGCTGCCTCCTTTAATATAACTGGATAGATCCCATCCACCCCAAGTGCCTTTCTTGTGTTTATCTTCAACAGTTTCTCCTCCACTTTACTCCCAGTTATTTCAAGATTCTGTAGCTTACTGCTAGAGCTGAATACACCTCTGGCATTCCCCTTGCTGAATAACTCCTCATGTGTGAATGTCGATGGAAAATATTCATTTAGTTTGTTAGCTACCTGAGCAGGATCATCAACAGTTGACCCATCAATATCAAGTGGACCAATCTGATTCATCCCCTTCCTTCTAGAGTTTACATAAGTAAAGAACTCTTTGCTGTTTTTCTTTGCATCCCTTGCCAAGGATTTCTCGTAATCTGCCTTCGCCTGCCTAACCTCCTTTGTAACTTGGTTGCATATCAACTTGTATCTATCATAGGCTTCTGTGTCATGTGTTAATTTGTTTTTTTTTTTTTTTTTTTTTTTTTTTTGATTTGGTAGTTGTTGGCGCATCGGCTTCTGTGGCCATATTGCACCTCCCAAGGTTTTTGCAGTACTTTGATCCAAGCCCGAGGCGGGAATCGAACCCGCGACCTTTGGGTTGCCGGGCAGGTACTTTACCCACTCGGCTAGCCCGGTCGGCCGTGTTAATTTGTAAGTATCCCATGCATTTTTGTTCTCTGCCATATGCCTCATTAGTTCCTCTTACATCCATTTTGGCCTAAACCTTGAACAATATTTCTTAGTTGGTATGTAAAGCCTAGTAGCTTCCAAGATAAGTTCTTTGAATGCTTCCCATTTTGAATTTGCTGTTGGTAACATCATCAGTTGGTTGGTGTGCCTGTTTCTGCTGCATAAAAAATCCAAGTTTTCAAGGAAATTGGGGGGAGAAAGAGCAGGAAATACCATACAACTCTTACCCAACACTAATCAATTTTCACATCGTATAAAACGAGTTCAAATTCCTCCTGTCTTCAGTGGATTCAAGACTAGCCCTTTTCCACACATTACTGAATAACAGCAATTATAACCACAGTTACCTGTGAAACAGCATTCTCAATCAGGATGATGTAAAAAATTGCAATTCATTATAGCCAGAACCCATTAAAACATCCCCTTTGAAAAAATTAACTGAAAAGGCAGTTTTTATTAGTACTTCATTCATTCTGGACAGCTTCATCCTGACTGTATATCCAAAGGTTTACAATTGAAATCAAAATGGGATCCGGAAGAATAAAACCGGTTTTAGTGGAAAGCCCGGTCTAAGGCTTGGTTTCTCCCTCCCCATAGATTGCAATTATAAAAATTAAATCTACAAATTTTTCATAAATAGAGTAAGATCACGTGATCCTTTATGTCTTTAGATGGGCATACTGGTGTCACCAGTAAGCAAAGTAGGCACATCAGACCTAAGGTTGTTCATGTGCTGTGAGTGGAATTCATTTGTTGAGTTTTTCAGACAGCTCGGAGGAAGATTGCAGGACAAACATGAATATGGCTGTTTACATGTGTAAAGGTAGCAATAAAGGTGCATGCCAAACACGTGTGGGAACCATACACACGTATATAATCAATACACCACCACTTCACCTTTCTATACAATCATTGGGAATTATGTGGTAAGATGTGTTTCCAATAATGTTGAGCTGTTCATTGGAATTTAGCCAGGTTTCCCATACAACTGATAATATTATATTCATCTATAAATTAAAGCATTTACAGGAATTGGAGCTCATTACAAATGCTACTGAAAAGAGTTAGTTCCCAATATGTTTACTTGTTATTAAGCTGTCACAAAAAAATATTGTTATATTTTACCAAGTTTCCCTTATCTTAATCTAAGGGGTGACAAAGATGTGGACAATGTATAGTAGCTGATATAGTAGCTCAATCAAATGGAGAATCTAACACATCCAAGGATGCATAAAAAGATGATTCAATGGGCAATTCATTTGATTATGATATGCCATAATCGAATGAATAAATTATAACTTCAATTACTCATATTTGAATGCACGTGCGTACGGTGCGCGCGCGCGCCCGCCCGCCCGCCCGCACACACACACACACACACACAGATTGATGGGTACTCCATTTTAGCAAAAGTTAAATTCCAAATGTCTTACATGGACATATTTGGATCAATCCTTGTAGGATATTACAATATATCGGTCCCACAATATCTCTAAGTAATATCATCTATATCTGTTTATCACATAATTCACTTTCGAGATGTCAATCCTAGAGAATTTTAGCTTTTTTTTAAAAGAAAACAGGACAACAATGTTGAGAGGTGCAATCCTCTCCTTTGATTTTCAAAGTGATTTCCATGCTACTATCTATTAAAACGTCTATTTAGTTGGAACCTGTTGGCAACATCCTATAAATCAGGGGTGGGAAACCTCCGGCACATGAGCTTTTCAAAATATACATAATAAATGACATATTGCAATTTTTGTTACTGGAATTGTGTTTGTATTTTGTTCTATAAGTGTATTTTTTTCAATTTTCTTGGATTTCTATTTTGCTTTTCTTATTAATAAAATTAATTAGATGTATGAGTATGTATAAATATTACAATAAATAAGAAAACTGTTTATGATGACTTTTTCATTATACATCATTTTAATAAGCCTAAAAATCCTGAAAAGCTAAAAAAAATTTGGCCTGCATGTACCTCAGACATTTTATTTGGCCCGCCATTTATGAAGGTTGGCCACCCCGACTATAAAGAATGCTATCAAATTATGCAACCTGAAAGTATATAAAATAAAGCATAATTTTACATCTGTACCAGAAAAGGTTAACCAAAAGAGGATCTTCAATTCAAGGTTGAGACAAGCTTCGCACGCACACACGCGCGCACACGCACACACACACACACACACACACACACACACACACACACACACACACACACACAGGAGGGAGGAAGACTGGATAATAGAATTGTTCTACAAGCTGTGGAAGCACAAATTACTGTAAAACTGATAAACCTATTAGATTCATCTACTTCTCACAAATTCAAGAATAAGCTTAATATTACATCAAGAAGTTCACTGCATCATTAAGCAAATATGCAGAATGGAATTTAATCCACTTGGAGGGAAAACTACCCGAATTCAACAACTTTTTTTGTCTAATTTGACAGAAGAAACACCAGTTATTTTTGTCAAGCAACCATTGCAGGCAGCTGACTAGTTCGACCATAATGAAAAGAAAAGCCCGAAAATGTCTCTGCCCTTACCAATCAGTATTGACTGAATCATGGGTTAAAAAGTTAGTCAGTAAAGCCAGCAGCAGAAGTGCTAAACCATTCCAGCCTACTTTAAGAAAAGCATTTCTAAAAGTGAAAAATTGAAGAGCACAAATTTCATTATTTGATAGTAAAAATTCTAGTTCATAGTACACTTATACTGCATACCAACAACAATATATATTCCAACTTTGATCACTGAATTTTTCCAGTATAAAACACTAGAACCAACAAAAAGTATAAACTTTTTCATAGTGAAAACTCTAATTTCAATAACTTTTCATTGTTAATGTAACCTAAATAACCTAAAACCAAAAGAAAATTCCAGTTCTATTTCACTGCGAAAAAAAAAAAAAAAAAAAAATTGATGAATTATGCAATGAATTATTGGCACTGAATAAACTTCATCATTAGAGACAGGCAGATAAAATTTTAACTACTTCACATTTAGTATTTAATTATTTTCATTTTTAATCTCTTGTAAATGTAATTCCTAAAGAAAGGGAAAAAAGCTAGACAATTTTGGGACAATCATGTGATTTAAACCATAAATAAACCCTAATGCTGATGAAAATGTGATACACAAGACATTTTATATACCAGGACATATGCACAATTATAGCCCTAATTGCAACATGCCAATCACTATACAATTATATTAGGGAAGAATAGAGAGGAAAGAGGTGTAAAACATGCAAAAATTTAACAGATGCATGCCAGCTAAAGACAGGCAATGAAGCCCACCCACCACCATCTGTGATGTGTAGAGAATGTGGTACCTTCTCAGCTTTCTTGTCTCCCCGCTCTAGTACCACTAAAGCATCCCTCAAAGACTTCACCAATTCACCTGGGCTCTTCTGAGACTTGCCAAAAAGAGGCATGTTATTTAATTAATAGTAAAACTTGTTGCCAATGGCTGCAAAGAGAAAACAAAAAAGTTGTTAATTAAACTATTCCAGTAAAACTAAAAAATATATTTTTTTTTAAAATAAATAATGTATAGCTAATATACGAAACAAGAAATGTAAAATCCTGTATTCTAATGTATGCAGGCTGTATACAATAATTTGAAAGTGAGAAGACTACCTCAACAACTACACTAAACAACTTGATACCACAGTATTTACATAACAAGTATTTACATAACATTTTCTAATTCCACAGCTTCATATAAAGCTGTGGAATTAGAAAAGTCCACTCATATCAATAAATTTCTGTATGCTATGACAAAAGGAGGCAAGTACACATTACTAAAATTGTTTTACATTATTTTATATATATATTTTTTGAATATTTTTATTTTTTAGGTAAAAATCACAATATTGGTATGCCTAGATTAACAACAGTTAATTTAGCAACATTTCATTATAACAGCTTAAAAATAAGGTTTTAAGAGGTCCATTTAAAAAAAAAAAAAAAAAAATCCAAATTAATTATGAAAGAATGAAGCATGGAAAGACTATAAGACATACGTGGACAGAGGTAGGAGGTCCTTGAGGTTGTCACAGACATTCTCTCAGATATGCCAGACAAGCTGTTCTTGCTACCTGGGAGTCTAAAACGCTGATGGAACTGATACTCGGGTGACACTCAAGTCAAATGGACCCAATTTCGGCGAAGTCCGGACGGTCTATGACAGCCAAATCCTCTGCTTGCACCTTCACGATGGTGGGACTGTTAGTAATCCTGGGTATAACCTTCATGCACAAGTACATGGTGGGTGACCACCCAGGTGTGAACCAACGTAAGCAGGGGTCGAGGTGTGGGGCCCACACCACATGGAGGAACGCCGCCCCTCTATGTTACCAGGCAGTACTAGTTAGTAGATGATTCTCATCAACCGGTGAAATACCACCACTTTGCTTATTGGAGGCTTGAAGTGGTGGAACCCATGTTTAGTCTCTAGAGCTAAGTTCCGGCCAACCCTTCCCTATCTCTTCCATCATGCAGTATGATTGATGATTTTTGAGGTTATGATGAATGTCGTGGCGAGATCCAATATTCCTTACATTTCGAGGGTACAGCTCTAAAATGGTGTTCGCAGGCCGGCCGCTAGATAGTACACCGGACCAAACCTATTGGTAACTCTCTAGGAGGCTTCCGGATCAGCTAGTGTATAATCTTGCTACCTCTACTCTGCCAGATAGTGACTGGAGGGAGTCCGAGTAGTGTGTATGCGAGGAGCATTGTCGAGGCCACATTATGTCAAGGATCTGGGTATATTCTTACCACATGTACGCCATATCCAAAAAATTCATTACTTCATACAGCATGTCCCACCCACTTTTTCTTACTATTGAATACACCATGAATTGTCAAACTAATAGAGCAAGCTTATCTGCGAAAAGATCTAAACCTCCCAAGGACTTCCTAATTCATTTCACAAATATACGTGTTCTCAATTCCAATCTCAACAATGTCCATTTCCACTTGCAGTCTTCCAAACCCCATGTACTTTTTCTGACTGAATCTCAGTTATCAGTTGATTCAACTACTGCTCATCTCAGATGTCAAAATTATTTGCTGTATGATTCCTTTCGCCTCAAAGGTGGTACTTGTGCATATGTCCGTTCTGATATTCCCTATCAGAGACTTGGCAATTTGGAATCTCCTCTCTTTGATCTTCTCTGGCTTGATTTTTTTTTTTTTTGATTTGGTAGTTGTTGGCGCATCGGCTTCTGTGGCCATATTGCACCTCCCAAGGTTTTTGCAGTACTTTGATCCAAGCCCGAGGCGGGAATCGAACCCGCGACCTTTGGGTTGCCGGGTAGGCAGTTTATCCACTCGGCTAGCCCGGTCGGCCTTCTCTGGCTTAAAATCTCTCTACCTCATTGTGTAAAATTCATCTGTTGTCTCTACCGTTCTCCCAACTCCACTAATCACTTGGAGCTCTTTGACTTCCTCTCTTTGTAACTTGACTTTCTCCAGTCCAACTTTCCTAACAGTGAGGTAATTTTCCTTGGTGATTTTAACATTCACAACTCCAGCTGGCTTCCGTTTTCTAGTCACACCGACCCAGCAGGTCAAGATGCCGAGGCTTTTGCAATTACTAATCTTGCACAGATTGTTCATTTACCTACAAGAATACCAGACAATCCTAATCATACAGCCAATACGCTTGATCTTTTTCTCACAAACAACCCTTCTAAGTACACAGTCAAAGTGAGAGGTCCTTTAGGCACTTCAGATCACAACTTGGTGATTGTCTCTTCTCCAATGGAACCTTTATCTCATGGCTATTCCCAACCTCGTATTGTTTAGCATTACAAGAATGCAAAATGGGATGACCTGCGAAACTTCTTTTCTTCTTTCCCTTGGTCTGATTACTGTTTCAAAACTTCTGATGTCAACTGTTGCTCAGATCGTGTCAGTGAAATTATTCTTGCAGGAATGGAATCCTTTATCCCACACTCCACTTTAAAATCTCGTCCTTTATCTAAACCTTGGTTTTCCAATAAATGTGCTAAGGCTGTCCAAGAGAAGAATGTTGCATATCGTAATTGGCTTGTTTCTAATTCTTCAGTTTCATTTTCTGCCTACACCAAAGCTCGCAACAATTGTAAAGCAGTTATTAATCAGTCCAAGCTAGAGTTTGAAAAGGCTAAGAGTAGAAAACATGCTTCTTGCCCTAATGGTAGCCGAGCATTCTGGTCTCTTGCCAAAGCTATTGGCCGCAACTTTTGCCCATCTCTGCTCCCACCTCTGTCCAAACCAGATGGTTCTGTTGTCACTTCAGCCAAGGATAAAGCTGACCTGCTAGCATCCCATTTTTCTTCGAGCTCATGTATTAATGATCTTGGTAAAACACCTCCCACCATTCCTAACACGCTCCATTTAATGCCTCCTGTGGTCTTCCGTCAAAAGGATATCAGAAGGATTTTGATGAATCTTGATGCTAAGAAAGCTCCAGGTCCTGATGGTATTTCTCCACTTGTTCTCAAAACCTGTGCTCCTGAACTTACTCCTGTTCTTTGCCGCCTTTTTTCACTTTCTTATTCCAAAAGTGTTTTTCCTTCTGCTTGGAAATTTGCTCATATCCAGCCAGTTCCTAAAAAGGGTGACAAATCCCTCCCATCCAATTATCATCACATTGCAATTACTTCTACTCTTTCTAAAGTAATGGAGAAATCAATTAACCGCCAACTCTTAAACTACCTAGAAACCTTCCGTCTGATCAACGATCACCAGTATGGATTCCGTCAGTGTCGATCCACTGGTGATATTCTGGCTTATGTTATCCATTTATGGACTAATTCAATGGAAAGGTTCGGTGAAACACAAGTAGTTGCTCTTGACATCTCAAAGGCTTTTGATCGTGTTTGGCATAAAGGTCTTCTAAACAAGCTTCCATCTTATGGTTTCCCAACTGGTTTTAGTAATTGGTTATCCAGTTTTCTCTCTGATCGCTCACTGAGGGTGATGGTAGATGGTTCTCTGTCTTCTAACTTCTCCACTAATGCCGGTGTCCCCCAAGGTTCAGTTCTTTCCCCCACTCTTTTCCTCTTGAATATCAATGATCTTCTTCCATTGACTGGTAATCCTATCCATAGTTTTGCCGATGATAGCACATTGCATTCACCTTTCCATTTTGAGAAACCTTGTCCAGCTCAATCAGCTTCAAGTTCTCGAAAATCTGCTGCCAATTCCTTAAATGCCGATCTTCAGGTAATTCTCCAGTGGGGCAAAGATAACTTAGTTCATTTCAACCCTTCTAAAACTCAATCTTGTCTTATATCTTGCAAAAAGGATTCTTCTGCTCCTATGCTTATCTTTAGTGACACTCCGATTTCTAGGCAAAATGATATATCTCTTTTGGGGATTACCCTGACTTCTAATCTCTCTTGGCACAAGCACATTACAAATATTGCTTCCTCTGCATCTAAAAAACTTGGTTTTCTCTTTCGCTCTTGGCGTTACTTTTCTTCCAAACAGCTGCTCACTCTGTATAAATCGCAAATCCGCCCTGCCAGGGAATATTGTTCCCACATCTGGGGTGGTGCCCCCAAAACCTCTCTCAGGCTTCTTGATTCCATTCAGAAGAGGGCAGTTAGGTTAATTAATGATTCATCTCTAACAGTCTCTCCACTCGCTTTCTCATAGACGCACTGTTTCTGCTACATGCCTCTTCTACAGATACTTCCATGGGCACTGTTCTTCAGAATTGGCTTCTATAATTCCCGCTCTCTCTTTCAAAACAGTCCGAACACGTGCCGCCACCAGCCAACATCCATTTACTGTCCAACTTCAAACCCACAGAACCAACTTTTCATCTTCCTCATTTATTCATTCAACTGCCATTTTCTGGAACAACCTTCCTTTATACGTATTTCCTGAAAATTACAATCTACAGAAGTTCAAGTCCAATATCAACAAATATCTTCTTTCGTCTTCTCAACCTCCAACCCAAACACGGTACTAAGTACTATAGGTTCTAATACCTCTCATGTTTGGGGTTCTCATAAAAAAAATAAAAAAAAAAGAGAAACCTAGAGCCTGATTGTATTCAATTTTACCTTAGGCTAGGAGAGCCAGCAAATCCAAACAAAGAAAGGCTAAATTGGATACAGCAGCATATTATCTAACATGCTGCTGTAGAAAACAGTCATCCAAGAAATCTATAAAAACCTTGCTAGTATGTGAGTGACCAAGCCATAAATTTCAGTTCACATCTGGAATTAAAATCCCCTATTATAAGACATTCTGATTTACTAGTCCACTCTATTTCTCTGTATAGCTGTTTGGTATCCATTGATATAAGTTTTGTTATTAACAGTCAGCATGAAGCAGTGGGAGGAGCTACAGCTGGCCATAATTTTCTGTCTCAAAGATCAATGGGTAAGAGTCTCTTACTGAAGTTTAATCGAAAATTTAATTAAGATTGATTAATTTAATTAAATGTGTACAAGAAATCCAAAACACTATGGAAATGGAACAGATAAGATCTTCAGATGCTTACAGTCTGGAATGAATATTACATCATGATGCAACGAAGCCAAGAGAGCTGAAAAAAGGTCATGTTGTCAGTTTATGTCATTGTGATAAGAATTAAAGATTCCCTTCACTGGTAGAGGATGGGGAAGCTCTTGTGAACTGCTGCTGTATGTATTGTTGCTGTGTATGCATGTGTGCACTGCTGCTGTATGTATTGTTGCTGTGTATGCATGTGTGCACTGCTGCTGTATCTGGCTGAACTGCCAACTTAGCTTTCACTAAGTTCTGGAAACAGCTAAACTGAAAATTTGGAGGCTACCTTAGGAGTTATCTCACATCTTATTCTGATGGAAATTATTTTGGTCTATGTTATCGGTTTTGGTTGACACTGAACTGAGGAGTTATCCAGGGGCAAGGTGATAAACTCTAACTACCTATTAACTTTCTGTTAACAGATTTTCTGGCATCTCTCTGTATGTTGGAAAACTTCCAGGCAGCCTCTTCTTTTTTTGTTGGTGAGCAACATTTAAGGCAGAGGTTTGAATGGTCTAACATTCTGATATGGAATTCCATTCCATATCAGAAGGTCAGGAATCTAACTCACTCTAGGTTAGATTTCCTCATTTAGTGTGAAAGTGTTCAACGTTTCTTTTCTTTTTTTCTTTTAGATTTTGAGCATTTGCCATATGTAAACCATAATCACAATCCAGTTTGTACACTACATCTTTAGTTAGGTGTGGGTTAAGAGTTAAGGATTTGTTTAAGGTTTTCACTACCTTCATATGTAATGTTAATATTGTGTTTTTCAGGAATTCTGTCAGTGGTTCCCCCTATACCTGGATAAAAGGGAAAAACAAATTCAGATCTGTTAGCGAATATTGTGTTCGGGAATGGAGGGGACAGAGGACTTGGTAGTTAACAAAAGTTCTAATGGTTTTGTTAATAGTGATGTCCAAGTTCTGGTTGTACGAGTTTTATGTTGTTGATTTCTTACTGTAAGTTGTCTGCTAAGCAGATTTTGAGCTCTCAGGATCATACTTTATTTCTAAAATGCCAATTTTCACTTACATACATTGGAATAAAAGTTTAAGACTGTAGTTTTCTGTCTCACTACAGAGACAGTGCACAGTTTAAAAAAAAAAGAAAAATTATCTAATACTCAACATTAACATTGTCCATAAATATGATGCTCGACACTTAGAGAAAATATTTCAGTATTTCAGCAGAAAACAGAAGTAGAAGATATAAATGAGGAACAGTAAAAGTTGGTTCCGTGAATTTAGAGTTCAATAGTGAACGTATGCTGGCTGGCTGCTGCATATTTTTGATGGGATTCTTCCTCTCGCTCAGAATAATCACCTGAGAGGGCATAAATTCAAATTGAGGAAAGACAGATGTAGGATAGACGTGCGGAAATTTGCCTTTAGCCAGCGGGTGGTTGGTTGGTGGAACAGACTTCCATCCCTTGTCGTGGAAGTTGATAGCCTAAATAAGTTTAAGGCTCAGCTGGACAGGTATTTCGAACAGACAGAGGGGTGAAGTGGAAGTGGTTTTTTTTTTTTTTTTTTTTGGCTGATGCTGCATAAGCTTGCTTTCTTGCATCAAATGCCTCTACTAATGCTAATGCTAAAATAATTAACCCCCAGATATGTATAAATATAGTGCAAATGCATCAGGAATACATAGCCGTATCTGAATAAATCAGATTATTAATAAAACGGCATCGTTTTAAGTTATATCTCATATTGTGAATACCTTCACAACGACTTGCCATGATATTGCACTACTTCGAATAAGTAACGCTTCACCTAAGGAGAAGACTAATGTTACTTATTCTCAGATGGATACCACCACCCAGACGGCACCGTTTCAGGGCTATTTGGCCCTTCTTCTAAATACATGATACACCATCAGGCATCTCTCATATTGTGGAGTTATACTTCATAACTGTTTTGCCATCATTGCATCACTCGGGTACCTACCCACCCACCGAAGAAGGGCCAAATAGCCCTGAAACGGTGCCATCTGGGTGGTGGTATCCATCTGAGAATAAGTAACATTAGTCTTCTCCTTAGGTGAAGCGTTACCTATTCGAAGTAGTGCAATATCATGGCAACTCGTTGTGAAGGTATTCACAATATGAGATATAACTTAAAACGATGCCGTTTTATTAATAATCTGATTTATTCAGATACAGCTATGTATTCCTGATGCATTTGCACTATATTTATACATAGTCTAGACTCCCTCATAGCTTGAGGCTTATGCCCTAAACGCTTGAGTCTAAATACATGATACACCATCAGGCATCTCTCATATTGTGGAGTTATACTTCATAACTGCTTTGCCATCATTGCATCACTCGGGTACCTACCCACCCACCGAAGAAGGGCCAAATAGCCCTGAAACGGTGCCGTCTGGGTGGTGGTATCCATCTGAGAATAAGTAACATTAGTCTTCTCCTTAGGTGAAGCGTTACTTATTCGAAGTAGTGCAATATCATGGCAACTCGTTGTGAAGGTATTCACAATATGAGATATAACTTAAAACGATGCCGTTTTATTAATAATCTGATTTATTCAGATACAGCTATGTATTCCTGATGCATTTGCACTATATTTATACATAGTCTAGACTCCCCCAGATATGACAATAATTCATGCTACAGTAGGCTTGAGATTTGTAAAAAGTAATGGCATGTGATGCAAGAAAGGAAGCGTATGAGCTTATGTAGCATCAGCCAAAAAAATTCACACAACCATTCCCACTAAATGTTTGTCCAGTTCCTCCTTAAATTTATTTAACCTATCAACTTCCACAATGACAGATGGAAGTTTGTTCCAGCAATTACCACCCGCTGGCTAAAGGTAAATTTCCTCACTTCTATTCTACAACTGTCTTTCCTTAATTTGAATTTAGTGCCCCTTAGGTTCATAATCTGAACAAGTGGAAGAATCCCATCAGAATTCAGCGTGCTCAACCCAATCAAGGCCTTATACACCTTAATCAGAACACCTCGCAGGTGCCTAGTTTCCAGCCGCTGCAATTTGCAGAACTTAAAGAGGATCTTTTCATTCCCCTCACTAATCTTGCTGCCCTTCTCTGTACACACTCAAGCAAATCTACATCCTTCCTAAAATGAGGCCTCCAGACCTGTACGCAGTACTCAAGGCATGGTCTGACCATTGCCTTATACAGAGGGACAATCACTTCCTTTTCCCTGTATATCATTGACAAAACCCCATGACCTGCTCTTGCAGCCCGTCTGCATTGCTCAGAAAACTTCATATCTCACTGTACAATTATTCCCAGGTCTTTTTCATTTTCTACCGCCCTATGTGTAGTATCATACAGTTAATACGTTCCTCTGGGGTTACTTCTACCCATATGCAGTACTTTGCATTTGTCAATGTTAAACTTCAGTTGACACTTCTCAGCCCATCTGCCCAAATTTTCTAGATCCTGTTGCAGTAAGACACTGTCATTACTGTCATTAACAACCCTGCCAACTTCGACACTAAGCCTGACATACCTTCATCAATATCATTGATAAATATACAAAACAACAGTAGGCCCAACACCGAACCCTGTGGCACTCCACTAATAACATCAGTCCACGAAGAGCAGTGCCCATTGATTACCACCCTATGTCTTCTCCCACTCAACCATCCTTTTATCCATTGTAGTAACTTACCCTTAATGCCATATCTCTCTAATTTGTACAGCAATCTTCCAAGTGGACAAAGGATGCAAAGAAAAGTAACACCAAAAGCAAAAAGAAAACCCCAATCTGTTTGATGCACAGGAAGCAATATTTGGTATGAGCTTATGCCAAGGGAGGTTAGATGTCAGGGTAATCCCTAATAGATATATGTTATTGAGATACTGATCCCGAGTGTCATAAGGATAAATATAGATGCAGGACTTTTTTGTTTTTTTGCCTCAGTGGAGGATCCCCTGGAGATCAGTTTATTTAAACACTTGTTATCTTAATTATTATGCTACTGAAACACGCACTATTTGAGAAGCTAAGTTGGCAATTACATAAACTTATAACCAGTGCCAATCTAAGCAAATGTGGGGGCCCCGATTGGGGCATGCTGGCAGGGCCCCTTAAAATTCAATATTAACACCTGAATATTCTTAAATAATGAAAAACACAAGCTATTAATAATTCTTTATTATTTTTATATTATTACAATTTGTTAACAATTGACCAGACATTATGATAATATAAACAAAACTAATCAGAAAGATATATATTTTTTTTTATCAGCAAAATCTTTCAAGACTTTATTAAAATTTAAATTCCTTGCTTCTCTTTCAATGGATAAAACTGCAAGGCTATTCAGTCTCTCCTGAAGCATTGTTGACCTCAAATAGGTTTTAATTAACTTTAATCGGTAAATCCTAACACTAGTCACTGGAATCGTTAAAAATATTCTTAGTGATATCAATAAATTTGTAAATCCAGTGGCTCTTTCATTAGTTGTGAGAATTTTTAAAATATTTAAAGGATTTTCAAAGCCCAATTCTAGAAGAACTGATTTGAGTGCTTCCATTTCCTCCACTAGCATATGGCCATCAAATCTGCTACCTTCACAGACTTGACTAATTCATTGCCCTTCCATGATTTTGGCATCTGAAAGTGTGATTTCTAAATCTGCAGTGTTTTCTTAAATTGCCCTTTAATCAAATCGTAGACAAGCCTTGTCTACAATTTCATTAAAGCAGTTTACCTTGTAAGCTTCCTTAGGATTTGTTATAGGTTCATCAGCAGGCTTGTGATTGAAGTGTTTTCTTTTTTGTAATCTTCTTGTGCAAAATTCTGGAGATACTTCCAATTCCATCGCAAGTTCTGTGGCACCAACTAAGACTTGTTTAAAGCCAGTCTCTATAATTTGACATCCAGCATAGGTTTTTAAATGAAGAAAGATGTAGCAAGATCTGTAGAATCACTTTTCAGTTCTTTACTAACAAAATTTACTTGAAAAAACAAATCATGCCAAAATACTAATTAAACAAGAAACTTGTATTCCTTGATCTGGTTAGCTAGTGATTCAGCTTCACTTCTTGCTTAGGCACCTTCTGATGTTTCTGCTATTTCCAAAAGCACATCATAGAAATCACCAACTTGATACCTTAAAGCCTTCACACTTTGTATTCAACACTCCTTTCACAGAGGGGCTTTCATAAAGATCCTTCATATATTTTTGGAAAACTGACCGTCTTTGTTGATGCTGAAAAGAGCACATACTGATGTTGAAGTGTCCCTAAAAAGGTCATTGCATCAGGCTGGCCATCCCCAGAATTAGATTGTAATTGTGACAAGCACATAATGTAAAAAAATGCCCTTGAATTTTCCTGTAAAAGTCGTGCCCGAACACCTGGAACTTTTCCTCTCATATTAACTCCATTGTCATAACCTTGACCTCTGATATTAGTTATGTCTAATCCTAATATTTCGATTTCCTGTTTCAGCACATTGTACAAATTTTCTCTGGTACTGCTCTCTGCATATGATCAATTTTATAAAACTGTTCATACACACCGAATGGCATATTGGGCAACGTTCAGTCGGAGACGTATCTAACTCTCAAGGATTGTTTGTTTGTTTGTTTTATGGCGCATTAGCATCTAAGGCTATAATGCGCTCTAACTCTCAAGGACATTGAGGGTTCAGCGTCAGACAACCTTAACTACAAAATTTCATTTTTGTTTTGAGACAACTTTAGTTTAACTTTATACAAATAACAATGCATATCATGTCATAGAAATGTATTTCTCTTGTAGTTTAATAGTTAGCTTGGGCTAAAAGCACATTTCCATTAAACCAAGAAAAAGTCAAATGACTTTCTTGATTAATTACAAAAAAATTTACTACAAAATGATTTTGTTCTTAACAATGTCTGACACTAAACCCTCGATTTGTTCTTAATGGCTGGTCCCAAAGGAACTAGTAGTTGTTGGTGACTCTATTGTCAGGGAAACGAGAAACATGCTTTGTAAAAAGGATAGGTGGAACAGGACCAGGGTATGTCTGCCAGGGGCAAAAGTTGATGATGTTGTAGAGCGGATATCATCTTTTAAGGGCACAAAAGGTGATCCAGTTGTACACGTTGGCACTAATGATATTAAGAGTAGGAGACCGGCGGAATTACTTAACAAGTACAGGTCACTAATGAAAAAAAGCCGTGAATTAGGGTTGAAATTGAAAGTGTCTGCAATTCTGCCAAGATACAATAGGAGGGACTATACGATGAAAGCACTGTCGATCAACCTGGAATGATTGTGCAGGGCTCAAGGGGTGAAATTTTTTTCAGCCTGGTCTGTACTTGTTAACAGGAGAGACTGCTTCTACAGGGATGGGATACACTTAAATAGAAAGGGTGCAAGAATGTTTGCTGATGCTATCGAGCCAGTGTTAGGCGGGTCGGAAAACTGCTAGATTGGGGGGATACAAGGACTAATAGATTAACAGTAGCCACTGGCAGAGGTGAAAGTGATTCTTGCACTGCTTCTATTGGAATGAGCCGCAGCCTGTAAAATAAGATGCAGGATATTTCAGAGACTGCTGGGAATCATTGGGGTACAAGTAAACACATGGGTTGTGTTAGGGTAGCTAAGAAAAAGAACAGGTGCATGTATACTTGCGTGTAATGCAAGTTTAGTAAATAAATTTGATGAATTTGAGGTATTGCTCGAAACATCAAAGGCAGATATTGTGGGGATTTCAGAGACGTGGTGTCACACAGATATAAGGAATGCAGAACTGGAATTTGGGGAGTACAATGTCTACAGAAAGGATAGACAGGATAGGAAGGGAGGAGGGGTTATGCTATTAGTTAAAAAAACACATAAAATCCAAGGAAGTGAAGCCAGTCGACATCGCTGGACAGTGCAGTGTCAAGTCAGTTTGGTGTGACATAAGCATTGGGAGATCAAAATTGAGAGTAGGAGTGTGCTATAGGCCTAATGACTCTGATGAGTATAATAAGAAACTGTTCGGAGAAATAGCGTGGGCCAGTAAATCAGAGAGTCTTATAATGGGAGATTTTAATTTCCCAGATATTGACTGGAATTTGGGGGCTGGTCACTCACACACTAGCAGGGCTTTTGTGGATTTATTGGATGATTGTTTTCTACATCAGCATGTTCAGGAGGCAACTAGAGGGAGTAATACTCTTGATTTGATTATCAGTAGTGATTCTTCATCCATTAAGAATCTGCAGATAAATGAACGACTAGGTGGCAGTGATCACAGTGTGCTGAAGTGGGAGTTACTCAAAGAGGTAACTACCATTAGGGGTAAAGGGAAGGGGTATTGCTTTTGTAAAGGCGACTACAATGGACTGAGACAGTATTTAAATTCTATACAGTGAGATCAACTGATGATATTGCCAACAGCAAATTCAAAATGGGAAGCATTCAAAGAACTTATCTTGGAAGCTACTAGGCTTTACATACCAACTAAGAAATATTGTTCAAGGTTTAGGCCTAAATGGATGTCAGATGAACTAATGAGGCATATGGCAGAGAAGACAAATGCATGGAATACTTACAAATTAACACATGACACAGACGCCTATGATAGATACAAGTTGATCTGTAACCAAGTTACGAAGGAGGTTAGGCAGGCGAAGGCAGATTACGAGAGATCCTTGGCAAGGGATGCGAAGAAAAACAGCAAAGGGTTCTTTACTTATGTAAACTCTAGAAGGAAGGGGATGAATCAGATTGGTCCACTTGAGATCGATGGGTCAACTGTTGATGACCCTGCTCAGGTAGCTAACAAACTAAATGAATATTTTGCATCGACATTCACACATGAGGAGTTATTCAGCGAGAGGAATGCCAGAGGTGTATTCAACTCTAGCAGTAAGCTAGAGAATCTTGTAATAACTAAGTGCAAAGTGGAGGAGAAATTGTTGAAGATAAACACAAGAAAGGCACCTGGAGTGGATGGGATCTATCCAGTTATATTAAAGGAGGCAGCAAAGGAAGTAAGCAAACCCTTAGCCATAATTATGAGAGCTTCCTTGGACTCAGGGGAGGTACCCACGGACTGGAGATGTGCAAATGTGACCCCAATTCACAAAGGGGGATCAAAGGCTGACACAAGTAATTATAGACTTGTGAGTTTAACTTCTGTTCCAGGAAAATTAATGGAGGCACTGGTTAAAGAAGCACTGCAGGATCATCTAGACAAGACTTCAGTTATAGCTAGGACACAGCATGGTTTTGTTAAGGGTAAGTCTTGCCTGACCAATTTGGTTGGATACTATGATGCAGTCACAAAAGAACTGGATGCAGAGAATAACTTTGATATTATATACTTGGATCTTAGAAAGGCTTTTGATACTGTTGCACATGGAAGACTGCTGCACAAATTGGAGCAGTGTGGCATTGGAGGCAAATTGCTGCTATGGATAAAGGGGTGGTTGAGGGGGAGAAGACAGAGAGTGGTAATCAATGGACACTGCTCATCGTGGACTAATGTTATTAGTGGAGTCCCTCAGGGTTCAGTATTGGGTCCTTTATTGTTTTCTGTATTTATAAATGATACTGATGATGGTATATCAGGCTTAATGTCCAAGTTTGCAGATGATACGAAGGCTGGCAAGGTTGTCAAGGACACTACTGACACTATGCTACTGCAACAGGATTTGGAAAGGTTGAGCAGATGGGCTTCGAGGTGGCAAATGAAGTTTAACATTGACAAATGTAAAGTACTACATATGGGAAACAGCAACCCCAGAGCAACGTATCAACTCTGTGGTACTACACTGACAGTGGTAGAGAATGAAAGGGACCTGGGGGTGGTTGTGCAGGCAGATATGAAGTTCTCTGAGCAGTGCAGACGGGCTGCAAGAGTAGCTCATGGTGTATTGTCAATGATATATAGGAATATTTCTAGCAGGGATAAGGAGGTGATTATTCCCTTGTATAAAGCAATGGTCAGGCCACACCTAGAGTACTGTATACACGCCTGGAGGCCTCATTTCAAGAAGGATGTAGAGCTGCTGGAACGAGTACAGAGAAGGGCAACTAGATTGGTGAATGGGACAAAGGGGTGCTCTTACGAAGAAAGGCTTAAGTTTTGCGAATTACAGTGTCTGGAAACTAGGCATCAGCGAGGTGATCTGATAGAGGTGTACAAAGGCTTGAATGCTTTGAGCAAGCTCAATGCTGATGGGATTCTTCCTCTTGCTCAGAATAATCACCTGAGAGGGCATAAATTCAAATTGAGGAAAGACAGATGTAGGATAGATGTGCGGAAATTTGCCTTTAGCCAGCGGGTGGTTGGTAGGTGGTACAGACTTCCATCCCTTGTCGTGGAAGTTGATAGCCTAAATAAGTTTAAGGCTCAGCTGGACAGGTATTTCGAACGAACAGGGGGGTGAAGTGGAAGTGGTTATTTTTATTTATGTTACTTTCTTTTTTTTTTTTGGCTGATGCTGCATAAGCTTGCTTTCTTGCATCAAATGCCTCTACTAATGCTAATGCTAATATCAGGTGTACACTGAAGAATAACAGCAAAATACTTAGCAGATTTTATTTGCGATAGAAAGATTCTTTTTCTAGTGATTCTGTGGACTCTCTTTTCCTCTTCCTTTTAGGGTAGCTGCTTGGTGTACTTTTAATCTTTATTTCCATTCTCAAAAGAAATTATAAGGCGACAGACGGATTAGTAAAAATTCTTATATGCTTTGTTTTCAACTTACTTGTTGTAGAATAACAAACTTTACAAAATAACTGCACTTTATGCTTTATCAGTGATCAAATGAGGAACTCCATCATTCGGTAAACTATAAAGCTTCTGATATTTAGCCTGTTGAAGAGGTGTGAGAACAATAAGAAAATCTGTTTTGTAGCAGATACTCGTCGACAGCATGGAGCTCCGCTAGTTGGAGTGAATGACATAAAAACACATTTGATAAGAATTCTGCAATGCATTCATTGAGTTCAATTATGTCAAGAAAAGTTACCACAAATCGATTCTTGAATTTAGAATAGTACCATATTACAATTGCCAAAATTTTTATAACTCTTTCATCAATAATTAAACTGAAGTTTCTATTTCTTAAATCAGGTTTTAAATTATCCACAAAATGTGTGGGGCTATAGCATTGCATATTATTGAAGTACATTTTGTTCTTCGGTCTGAAGTCCCTACTTAACCTGCTGTCTGAAAAACGAAATTCACAAATGTCACTCAAATGATCAACTACCCTTAAATGCACAGCTATGAAAAATGCTATGCTGCTTTCTGCCTTTGCACCTCCTGCATCACCAAATTTCTAGAATGGCAATACTCTCTGATGCTGAAAACTAAAGAGCTCTTCAGCTTTCTTGTGATTCGTGAGAGTGTATTTACAATATTTTCTAAACAAATGTAACAAAAAAGTCATTGTTTCAGGTTTCACAGGAGCCCTGCTCAATTTGAATACGCTTTAAAATCAATTCTTTAACCAAACTTAAAAAAAATTCCTTATCTTTTTTCTTTGTATGTTTTTCATCTATTCTTTGTTCATTTAATTTTAGTTTTTCTGCCATGCATGGGGCCCGATTAGATCCAATCGTCCTAAGGCCGATTGGACCTAATCGGATCCCTAACTTTCCTTAGGCCAATTGGACCTAATCGGATCCCTAACTTTCCTTAGGCCAATTGGACCTAATCGGGCCCTGCTTACAACATTCATACTTGGAAACTCGTTTCCTGTATTCGACGGCAGTCCGCTTCCCCTTCCATTAAAAATAATAGATCAAAAATAATAGATTTTTCACTGCTCGTGATGATTATACTAATAAATTAATTCTCAATGAAAGCAAGGAACAACGTTTTAGCCCAAATTTCTTCGAAATACCGGGATAGTAATGAACCATTATTCTCAATAAATAGAACCACTTTCAAAGAAGTTCAAAAATAATAATTTTTAAAAATCACGTAACACTATTTATAAGATGACCTATGAGATAAACTTACTATTTCACAAAGTCTATTTTCGCAAGATATATACACATCGATCATGACAGTGTAACCCATTTCAATAGACAACAGCCATCATTCCGCATTTGTAAACCACAGATTAGTAACATACACTGTGTTGTAAGCAACAACAATGCGCCCTCTTCATTTCAGACACAATAAGAAATCAGTAAACTATTCGAAATTAATACTAATCAATGATATAAAGCAGGAACAATTTCGGCTCGCAAACGTGCGCAATCTGGCCCGAGCTCGTTTTCAAAATACACCTAATAAACGGTCCGCTGAAGAATATATATATCGCCATAAAATTATAGCCTACGCGTGTAGCACAGCTGTATTGTCACCATCCTCCTGCACCAGGTGGAAAAGGTGCAGATTCGAATAGATCTCGTCGATGATATGATGAACTTAAATAGACTTTTTTCGCTCCTTGACTGAGTTAATCGGTCAAACAGGGGTTTTTAGGTCCAGCAAAACTGTAAAATCGACCAGAGAACGCAGGCAATTTACAGACACATTGTATAAAATGGTATGAGTATTTAGAGACACATTACAAAAAATGGTATAAAGGTTTTTTAATTTTATTTTTTTTTTATTATTATTATTATTTTATTTATTTTTTATTTTTTTTTTGCTAACGCTGTATAAGCTTGCTTTCTTGAATCATATGCCTCAACTAATGCTAAAGCTAACAAAAATTGTTTGACAATTTTTTCATTATACACCATTTTAATAATCCTAAAATTCATGGACAGCTTAAAAAAAGATTTTGCCCGTGTGTAATTTGGCATTGACAGACATTTCATTTTGCCGATCATTGAAAAAGGTTACCCTACCCTGAAATATAAAATATAATAAGCAACATTCAGTTTTGTAAGCATGAAGTTTTGTAATGTAACCAACAAATACGTAATATCATTTTTTTTTCTTAGCTCTTTAACAGACAATATACAGTATATGGTCTGATGATTGTTTTCTATAACAAGATGTTCGAGAGGTAACCATAGGGAGTAATATTCTTCATCTGATTACAAGTAGTGATTCTTCATACATCAAGAATCTACAGAAAAAGGAACCAATAGGTAGCAGTGATCATGATGTGCTGATCTGGCGTTTACTCGAAGCTGTAACTACGATCAGGGGAAAATGTTTGGTTTGGTTTTTTTTTTTTTTAGGAGCATTAGCAACTAAGACCATATTGCTCCAGGGATATGCCGTGATCATTCCCTGACCTTTCCGCATACTCCATATTTGGTGGCTCACGGGCTCGAACCCCGGTCTAATCAAGAAGCATGTGCTACTCACTGCTGCTCCTGCCCACCTGCCTACGGAGGCGCCAAGGGGGTGGGGAATGTAATGGACTACTGAGCTGTGAAACAGTTTTAAAAATTCTATATAGTGAAACTAACTGATGATGTTACCAACAGCAAATTCTAAATGGAGGTATTCAAAGAATTAATCTTGGAAGCTACAAGCAGTGGTGGGATTCAGCCGGTTCGCACCGGTTCGGCAGAACCGATACCTAATTTTTTGTTGAGTTCGGAGAACCGGTTGTTAAAAACGGTTGTTCTTAATTCAGCAAGAAACTTTTCGTTTAGTATCGATAAAATGAATGTTCTGACTGATGTTTATCAATGGTATAAGCACAGTGCTTTGTTTATAAAAGTTTATGATATGACCACACATGGACAGAACCAGTCAAAATATTCAAATATATAGGCACATATCCGCTCCTGCTTTATAATATATTAAAATAAAACATTTTTAAATTTTTTTGCAGTAGCCCTTAAAAGGTTGAAAAAGCAACAGAGTTTGACAGATTTTATCAATAAGAAACCAAAATCAGATTTTTTTTTTTTTTTTTTTTTGTATCAGAATTGGCCTTAGATGGTACAAAACAGTAAAAAGCACAGCCACTCTAACTTGAAGAAACCAGCATGTCAATTATTAAAATAAAAAACGATAACAACTCCAAAATTGAAAATAATCTTCCTGAATGCTGGACAGTGCAATAATATAACAATTTTAATACAGTTTACAGCCTGGCAAAAAGATGTAAACCGTTTTCAGACATAGAAGATGACACAGAAGTGCAAATTAAAAATGGATTAGATATTAGCATTAGCATTAGCATTAGTAGAGGCATTTGATGCAAGAAAGCAAGCTTATGCAGCATCAGCCAAAAAAAAAAAAAAAAAAACCCTTCCACTTCACCCCTCTGTTCGTTCAAAATACCTGTCCAGCTGTGCCTTAAACTTATTTAGGCTATCAACCTCCACCACAAGGGATGGCAGTCTGTTCCACCAACCAACCACCCGCTGGCTAAAGGCAAATTTCCGCACGTCTATCCTACATCTGTCTTTCCTCAATTTGAATTTACGCCCTCTCAGGTGATTTTTCTGAGCTAGAGGAAGAATCACATCAGCATTGAGCATGCTTAAACCATTCAAGGCTTTATACACCTCTATCAGATCACCTCGCTGGTGCCTAGTCTCCAGACACTGTAATTTGCAAAAGTTAAGCCTTTCTTCGTAAGAGCACCCCTTTGTTCCATTCACTAATCTTGTTGCCCTTCTCTGTACTCGTTCCAGCAACTCTACATCCTTCTTGAAATGAGGCCTCCAGACCTGTATACAGTACTCTAGGTGTGGCCTGACCATTGCCTTATACAATGGAATAATCACCTCCTTATCCCTGCTGGAAAAATTCCTGTATATCATTGACAATACTCCATGAGCTACTCTTGCAGCCCGTCTGCACTGCTCAGAGAACTTCACATCTGCCTGCACAATCACCCCCAAGTCCCTTTCATTCTCTACCACTGTCAGTGTAGTACCACAGAGTTAATACGTTGCTCTGGGGTTGCTTTTTCCCATGTGTGGTACTTTACATTTGTCAATGTTAAACTTCATTTGCCACCTCTCAGCCCATCTGCTCAACCTTTCCAGATCCTGTTGCAGCAGCATAGTGTCAGTAGTGTCCTTGACAACCCTGCCAACCTTTGTATCGTCTGCAAACTTGGACATTAAGCCCGATATACCATCATCAATATCATTTATAAATACAGAAAACAATAATGGACCCAACACTGAGCCCTGAGGGACTCCACTAATAACATCAGTCTACGATGAGCAGTGTCCATTGATTACCACTCTCTGTCTTCTCCCCCTCAACCACCCCTTTATCCATAGCAGCAATTTGCCTCTAATGTCACACTGCTCCAATTTGTGTAGCAGTCTTCCATGTGCAACAGTATCAAAAGCCTTTCTAAGATCCAAGTATATAATATCAAAGTTATTCCCTGCATCCAGTTCTTTTGTGACTGCATCATAGTATCCAATCAAGTTGGTCAGGCAAGACTTCCCCTTAACAAAACCATGCTGTGTCTGAGCTATAACTGAAGTCTTGTCTAAATGATCCTGCAGTGCTTCTTTAACCAGTGCCTCCATTAATTTTCCTGGAACAGAAGTTAAGCTCACAGGTCTATAATTACTTGTGTCAGCCTTTCATCCTCCTTTGTGAATTGGGGTCACATTTGCACATTTCCAGTCTATGGGTACCTCCCCTGAGTCCAAGGAAGCTCTCATAATTATGGCTAAGGGTTTGCTTACTTCCTTTGCTGCCTCCTTTAATATAACTGGATAGATCCCATCCACCCCGGGTGCCTTTCTTGTGTTTATCTTCAACAGTTTCTCCTCCACTTTACTCCCAGTTATTTCAAGATTCTCCTCCACTTTACTCCCAGTTATTTCAAGATATGGGAATAGGATTACATTCTCGTAAAACTCCCGTGAAAGTAGTTGATTTCATTGTAAAGGAAATTAAAAAAGAAATATTTAATAAAATTATTGAAAATAATCTGAAAATATGTTTGATTATTGACGAAGTTTCATCGATATCCTGAAAACCAGTTATTATACTTTCCTTAAAAGTTGAGGATTCAGTTACATCACCAACAATTTTCGTTAAAATTAGTTGAATTTAAAAAACAAGATGCAGAGACAATATGTTCTTCAGTTATGGAAAGTTTAAATAATGTTGGGCTTACTAAGAATTATCTAGAAAAAAATTTAATAGGATTTTGCTCCGATGGTACCAGCGTTATGCTTGAGAGAAAATCTGGAGTGAGCACTAGGATTGCAAAAGAGTTTCCAAACATAATAATATGGCACTGCTTAAATCATCGCCTCCATCTTGTTTTAGATGATTCGATAAAGGAAATAAAGCAAGTAAATCATTTTAAAATATTTATTGATAAGATATATACTATTTTTCATCAATCCAATAAAAAGCAAATTGAACTTTCCAAAATATCCGAACAACTTGGAATTGAAATTATAAAGATTGGTAGAGTTTTGGGACCAAGATGGGCTGCCTGTAGTTAAGGTCAACCCTAGCTGTGTGGCGCGCTTATCCAGCGCTACGTCACTATTTTTATTCAAATAAAAAGTACTTAAGTGTGGCTGCCAGTCTTGAAAATATATATTTTTTAACTGATTTGGCATTGATGATTGATATTGTAAACTAAATTTCTCTTCTTTCAGATGCACTGCAAGCAAGAAATATAGACATAATAGTGGCTGAAAACCTCTTGATAAGATCTATTAAAGCATTTCAAATGCTTGGAAAGGAAAAAGGGTATATACGAAAAAAAAGTTAATGAATTAATTACTTCAGAAACCTTCAAAAATATAAAATTTGTAGAAAATCATCAATTTGTTGGGCTTCCTCGGGAAAGACTTTTAGAAAACATCGTAACGAATTTGAAAAAAAGACAAATGGATTGTGAACATTTAAAAGCAAGTTGCAGCCAATTTCAAGATAGGAATAAATTACAATGTCTCAATTTTTTGGAGCCAGGTTACTGGAATATTGAAGAAGTACTAGTTCCATGGAAAAGCAGCTGAAGAACAATTGCTCGTATTTAATGACATTTTTAATTACCAAATTGATATTAATGATTATCGAGATTTCGTGGAAAACGTTTTAAAAAATTCCCAGAATTATGCAATTCCTGAACGTGTTCAAAGAGCTAAAAATATTGTTAGAACAATTACTGTAAGTTCAGCAGAAGCGGAAAAGCGTTTTTCAAAGATGAACATAATATGTTCAGAGAAGAGAAGTCGCCTAACTGTTTCTAATATATCAAACACAATGGCTATTAGTATAATCGGTCTACCCCTAAAGGAATGGGATCCTACTCCAGTGAAAAGATGGTTAAGGATAAATCATTCAGCCGATGATGCTCGGATAAAAGTGAAGAAAATTGCAAGTAAGGACGCCAATCAAGAAAAAATAGGGAAATATCTTAAATAACAGTTTTATTGTTTTTGTCAACATCCTTAGATAAAAACAGAAACGGTATTTAATATTTTTTCATTAATATTTTAAAACTCTTTCTTATAACATAATCTAGTTTTGTGGACCTCTTTTATTGTTCTTATTTAAGTATTAACTGCATGAAATAATAAACTACCTTTCGGTATATAGTTTTTTTATACTTGGAATGCTCATTAGTGCAGCGAACCGGTTGTTAAATTATTTGACTCCCACCACTGGCTACAAGGCTTTTCATACCAACTAAGAAGTAGTGTTCAAGGTTTAGGCCTAATTGGAGGTCAAATGACCTAAAGAGATTCGTGGCATAGAACAAAAATGCATATAAATCATCAGGTGACACAGAAGCCTATGGTAGATATAAGCTGATCTGTAATCAAGTCACGACGGACGTTAGACAGGCGAATACAGATTACGAGAAACTATTACAAAGAACGCAAAGGAAAACAGAAAAGAGTTCTTATGTAAAGAAGGAAAGGGATGAATCAGATTGGTCCACTTGACATCGATGGTTCGATGGTTGATTAACCTGCTGAGGTAGCTGAAGAACTAAATGAGTATTCTGCATCTACATTTATACATGAGGAGGTACAAGGGAAGTGGAAGGCCGGAAGCTTATCAAACTCTGGCAAGGAGCTAAATGATTTTGTTATTAGTATTAGCATTAGTAGAGGCACATGACGCAACAAAGCAAGCTTATCCAGCATCAGCCAAAAAAAAAAAACACTCCCGTTTCACCCCACCGTTCATTCGAAATGCCTGTCCAGCTGAGCCATAAATTTATTTAGGCTAACAACTACCACAACAAGGGATGGTAGTCTGTTCCACCAACCGACTAGCCGCTGGCTAAAGGCAAATTTCCGCACATCTACCCTACATCTGCCTTTCTTCAATTTGAATTTATGCCCTCTCAGGTGATTATTCTGAGCAAGAAGAAGAATTCCATCCATCAGCATTGAGCATGCTCAAACCATTCAAAGATTTATACACCTCTAACAGATCACCTCGCCGGTGCCTAGTCTCCAGACACTGTAATTTGCAAAACTTTAGCCTTTCTTCCTAAGAAAAACCCTTTCAGCTCTACATCCTTCTTGAAACGAGGGTTCCAGACCTGTATACAGTACTCAAGGTGTGGCCTGACCATTGCCTTATACGATGGAATAATCACCTCCTTATCCCTGCTAGAAAAACTCCGGTATATCATTGACTAGACACGATGAGGTACTCTTGCAGCCCGTCTGCACTAATCAGAAAATTTCATATCTGCCTGCACAATTACCCCGAGATCCTTTTCATTCTCTACCACTGTCAGTGTAGTACCAAACAGTTGATACGTTATTCTGGGGTTACTGTTTCCCATATGTAGTACTTTACATTTGTCAATGTTAAACTTCATTAGTCATCTCTCAGCCCATTTGCTTAACCTTTCCAGATCCTGTTGACCAACATACTGTCAGTAACGTCTTTAATAACCCAGCCAACTTTGTATCGTCTGCAAACTTGGACATTAAGCTTGATATACCATCATCAATATCATTTATAAATACAGAAAACAATAATGGACCCAACACTGAACCCAGAGGGACTCCACTAATAACATTAGCCCACGATGAGCAGTATACATTGATTACCACACTGCCTTCTCCCCCTCAACCATCCCTTTAACGTAGTAACAATGTACTTCCAATGCCACAATGCTCAATTTGCGTCTTCCATGTGCAACAGTATCAAAAGCCTTTCAAAAATCCAAATATATGATATCAAAGTTATTCCCTGCATCCACTTCCTTTGTGACCACATCATAGTATCCAATCATATTGGTCAGGCAAGACTTCCCCCTAACAAAACCATGCTCTGTCCGAGCTGAAACTGAAGTCTTGTCTAGATGATCCTGCAGTGCTTCTTTAACCAGTCACTCCATTAATTTTCCTGGAACAGAAGTTAAATTCACAGGTCTATAATTACTTGTGTCAGCCTTTGATCCTTCTTTGTGAATTGGGGTCACATTTGCACATCTCCAGTCTATTGGTACCCTGAGTCCAAAGAAGCTCTAATAATTATGGCAAAGGGTTTGCTTACTTCCTTTGCTGCCTCCTTTAATATAACTGGATAGATCCCGTCCACCATCGGTGCCTTTTTCAAGTTTATCCTCAACAAATTCCCCTCCACTTTCCTCTCAGTTATTACAAAATCATCCAGCTCACTGCCAGAGTTAACTTCACCACTGGCATTCCCCTTCCTGAATAACTCCTCATGTGTGAATGTAGATCCAAAATACTCGTTTAGTTTGTTAGCCACCTGAGTATGATTATCAACAGTTGAACCATCAATATCCAGTGACCCAATCTGATTCATACCTTTCCTTCTAGAGTTTACATAGGTAAAGAACTCTTTTCTGTTTTCCTTTGCATTCTTTGACAAGGATTTCTCATAATCTGCCTTTGCCTCCTTACGCTCCTTTGTGACTTGGTCACAGACCAACTTATATCTATCACGTGACCGCCATTAATTTATATGTATCCATGCATTTTCTTTTCTGCCATATGTCTCATTAGTTCACCTGACATCCACTTAGGCCTAAACCCTGAACAATATTTCTTAGTTGGTATGTAAAGCCTAGTAGCTTCCAAGATAAATTCTATGAATGCTTCCCAATTTGAATTTGCTGGTGGTAACATCATCAGTTGGTCCCTCATCAGTTGGTCCCACTGATGATGTTACTATAGAATTTATATACTGTCTAAGACCATCGTAGTCACCTTTACGAAAGCAAAAACCCTTCCCTTTACCCCTGATGGTAGTTACCTCTTTGAGCAAATCCCAATTCAGCACATTGTGATTACTGCAACCTAATGGTTACTTTATCTTCAGATTCTTAATGCATGAAGAATCACTACTGATAATCAGATCAAGAGTATTACTCCCTCTAGTTGCCTCCAGAACATGCTGATGTAGAAAACCATCATCCAATAAATCCACAAAAGACTTGCTAGTGAGTGAGTGACCAACCCACGAATTCAAGTCAGTATCTGGGAAAGTAAAATCCCCCATTATAAGACTCTCTGATTTAATTGCCCACTCTATTTCCCTGTACAGTGTCTTATTATACTCATGAGAGTCATTAGGCCTATAGCACACTCCTACTCTCAATTTTGTCTCCCAATGCTTACATCACACCAAACCGACTCGACACTGCACTGTCCAGCGATGTCGATTGGATTTTATGTGTTTCTTAACTAATAGCCTCACTTCCCATCCTGCCTATCCTTACTGTACACATTGTACTCCCCAAATTCCAGTTTTGCATTCCTTATATCTGTGTGACACCACGTCTCTGATATCTCAACAATATCTGCCTTTGATGTTTTGAGAAATACCTCAATTTCATCGAATTTATTTACTAAACTGCTAGCATTGGCATGCACGTAAGTATACATGCACCTGTTCCTATTCTTAGCTACGTAGCACAACCCATGTGTTTACTTGTACCGCAATGATTCCCAGCAGTCTCTGAAATACCCTGCATCTTGTTTTTCAGGCTGCTGCTCATTCCAATAGAAGCAGTGCAAGAATCACTCTCACCTCTGCCAGTGGCTACTGTTAATCTATTTGTCCTTGTATCCCCCCAAGCTAGCAGTTTTCCGACTGACCCAACACAGCCTCGTAATAACTCAGAGCAAATTTGAGGAGGAATTGCTGAGGTTATACATAAGAAAGGCACCTGGGGCAGATAGAATGAATATAGTGATATTAAAGAAGGCAGAAAATGATGTAATAAAATCTTTTGCGATACTTATGAAAGCAACATTGGTCTCAGGGGAGGTCCCCATGGACTGGAGATGTACAGATCTGACTACAATTCGCAAGGGATGATCAAAGGGTTAGAGAAATATTTACAGACTTGTTGTTTTAACCTATATTTACTAGTCAAAGGTACTAGTAGAGGTACTAGTCAAAGAAGCAGTTTAAGGTCATTTACACAAGATAGCAGTTATCGTTCAGCACAGCATGGGTTTGTTAAAGGTTCGTCTTGTCTGATCAATTTTAGTGGATACCATGATGTGGTTACAAGGGAACTGGAAGGAAAAAATAATTTTCTTATCATATACTTGGATTTAAGGAAAGATTTTGAAACTGTTGCACATGGAAGACTGCTACTGAACAAATTGGAGAGGTATGGTACTAAGAATAAATTGCTACAATGGATAAAGGGATGGATGAGTGAGAGAAGACAGAGTGGTAATCATTTAGTCATAATTTAGTCATAAGTCAAAATTTAGTGGTAATCATTTAATCATAGAGTGGGCCAGTAAATCAGAGTGTCCTATAATGGGAGATTTTAATTTCCCAGATATTGACCGGAATTTGGGGGCTGGTTACTCACACACTAGCAGGGCTTTTGTGGATTTATTGGATGATTGTTTTCTACATCAGCATGTTCGGGAGGCAACTAGAGGGAGTAATATTCTTGATTTGATTATCAGCAGTGATTCTTCATGCATTAAGAATCTGCAGATAAATGAACCACTAGGTGGCAGTGATCACAGTGTGCTGAAGTGGGATTTACTCAAAGAGGTAACTACCATTAGGGGTAAGGGGAAGGGTTATTGCTTCCGTAAAGGCGACTACGATGGACTGAGACAGTATTTAAATTCTATACAGTGGGACCAACTGATGATGTTACCAACAGCAAATTCAAAATGGGAAGCATTCAAAGAACTTATCTTGGAAGCTACTAGGCTTTACATACCAACTAAGAATTATTGTTCAAGGTTTAGGCCAAAATGGATGTCAGATGAACTAATGAGGCATATGGCAGAGAAGCAAAATGCATGGGATACATACAAATTAACACATGACACAGAAGCCTATGATAGATACAAGTTGATATGCAACCAAGTTACAAAGGAGGTTAGGCAGGCGAAGGCAGATTACGAGAAATCCTTGGCAAGGGATGCAAAGAAAAACAGCAAAGAGTTCTTTACTTATGTAAACTCTAGAAGGAAGGGGATGAATCAGATTGGTCCACTTGATATTGATGGGTCAAGTGTTGATGATCCTGCTCAGGTAGCTAACAAACTAAATGAATATTTTGCATCGACATTCACACATGAGGAGTTATTCAGCGAGGGGAATGCCAGAGGTGAATTCAACTCTAGCAGTAAGCTAAAGAATCTTGAAATAACTGGGAGTAAAGTGGAGGAGAAACTGTTGAAGATAAACACAAGAAAGGCACCCGGGGTGGATGGGATCTATCCAGTTATATTAAAGGAGGCAGCAAAGGAAGTAAGCAAACCCTTAGCCATAATTATGAGAGCTTCCTTGGACTCAGGGGAGGTACCCATAGACTGGAAATGTGCAAATGTGACCCCAATTCACAAAGGAGGATGAAAGGCTGACACAAGTAATTATAGACCTGTGAGCTTAACTTCTGTTCCAGGAAAATTAATGGAGGCACTGGTTAAAGAAGCACTGCAGGATCATTTAGACAAGACTTCAGTTATAGCTCAGACACAGCATGGTTTTGTTAAGGGGAAGTCTTGCCTGACCAACTTGATTGGATACTATGATGCAGTCACAAAAGAACTGGATGCAGGGAAAAACTTTGATATTATATACTTGGATCTTAGAAAGGCTTTTGATACTGTTGCACATGGAAGACTGCTACACAAATTGGAGCAGTGTGACATTAGAGGCAAATTGCTGCTATGGATAAAGGGGTGGTTGAGGGGGAGAAGACAGAGAGTGGTAATCAATGGACACTGCTCATCGTAGACTGATGTTATTAGTGGAGTCCCTCAGGGCTCAGTGTTGGGTCCATTATTGTTTTCTGTATTTATAAATGATATTGATGATGGTATATCGGGCTTAATGTCCAAGTTTGCAGACGATACAAAGGTTGGCAGGGTTGTCAAGGACACTACTGACACTATGCTACTGCAACAGGATCTGGAAAGGTTGAGCAGATGGGCTGAGAGGTGGCAAATGAAGTTTAACATTGACAAATGTAAAGTACTACGCATGGGAAACAGCAACCCCAGAGCAACGTATCAACTCTGTGGTACTACACTGACAGTGGTAGAGAATGAAAGGGACCTGGGGGTGGTTGTGCAGGCAGATATGAAGTTCTCTGAGCAGTGCAGACGGGCTGCAAGAGTAGCTCATGGAGTATTATCAATGATATACAGGAATTTTTCCAGCAGGGAAAAGGAGGTGATCATTCCATTGTATAAGGCGATGGTCAGGCCACACCTAGAGTACTGTATACAGGTCTGGAGGCCTCATTTCAAGAAGGATGTAGAGCTGCTGGAACGAGTACAGAGAAGGGCAACAAGATTAGTGAATGGAACAAAAGGGTGCTCTTACGAAGAAAGGATTAAGTTTTGCAAATTACAGTGTCTGGGGACTAGGCACCAGCGAGGTGATCTGATAGAGGTGTATAAAGCCTTGAATGGTTTAAGCATGCTCAATGCTGATGGGATTCTTCCTCTAGCTCAGAAAAATCACCTGAGAGGGCATAAATTCAAATTTAGGAAAGACAGATGTAGGATAGACGTGCGGAAATTTGCCTTTAGCCAGCGGGTGGTTGGTTGGTGGAACAGACTTCCATCCCTTGTGGTGGAGGTTTATAGCCTAAATAAGTTTAAGACTCAGCTGGACAGGTATTTTGAACGAACAGAAGGCTGAAGTGGAAGTGGGTTTTTTTTTTTTTTTTGGCTGATGCTGCATAAGCTTGCTTTCTTGCATCAAATGCCTCTACTAATGCTAATGCTAATGCTAATTTGACACTGCTCTTCTTGAACAAATGTTATTAGTGGAGTCCCCCAGGGTTCGGTGTTTGGTCCCTTGTTTTCTGTATTATCAGTGATGTTGATGAAGGTATAACAGGCACAATGTCTAAGTTTGTAGACGATACGAAGTTTGGCAGGGTTGTTAATGACACTAATGTAAGTAGTCTGCAGCAACAGGATTTAGAAAAGTTGAGAAGATGGGCTTAGAGGTGGCAACTGAAGTTTAACATTGACAAAGGTAAAATAATGCATATGGGTAGCAGTAATCCCAGATCAAAATATCAAATGTGTGGTACTACACTCAGGGTGGTGGAGAATGAAAAAGATCTAGGGATAATTGTGCAGTCAGATATGAAGTTTTCTGAGCAGTGCAGACAGTCTGCAAAAGTAGCTCTTGGTGTCTTGTCAATGATATACAGGAATATTTCTAGCAGGGAAAAGGAGGTGATATTCCCTTGTATAAATCTATGGTCAGACCACATCTTGGGTGCTGTATACACGTATGAGCCCTCATTTTAGGAAGGTCTTAGAGCTGCTGCTGGAACGAATACAGAGGAGGGCAACGAGATTGGTAAATGGAACAAAGGGTTCGCCCTTTATTCCATTTGATGGGTACCAAAGGAAGTCTTAACTTGTACAAATTTCAGCGTCTCTAGACTAGGTACCTGCGAGGTGATCTGATTGAGGTGAAAAAGGCTTTGAAAGGTTTGAGAATGCTCAATGCTTATGGGATCCTTCCTCTTCTCAAGATTAATAGCGCAGAGAGGATATTAATTAAAATTGAGGAAAGGCAGTTGTTGAATTTGATGTACATGAATTTGCCTTTTGCCAGCAAGTTTTTGATTAGCATTAGCATTAGCATTAGCATTAGTAGAGGCATTTGATGCAAGAAAGCAAGCTTATGCAGCATCAGCCAAAAAAAAAAAAAACACACTTCCACTTCACCACTCTGTTCGTTCAAAATACCTGTCCAGCTGAGCCTTAAACTTATTTAGGCTATCAACCTCCCCGACAACGGATGGAAGTCTGTTCCACCAACCAACCACCCGCTGGCTAAAGGCAAATTTCCGCACGTCTATCCTACATCTGTCTTTCCTCAATTTGAATTTATGCTCTCTCAGGTGATTATTCTGAGCTAGAGGAAGAATCCCATCAGCATTGAGCATGCTCAAACCATTCAAGACTTTATACACCTCTATCAAATCACCTCGCTGGTGCCTAGTCTCCAGACACTGTAATTTGCAAAACTTAAGCCTTTCTTCGTAAGAGCACCCCTTTGTTCCATTCACTAATCTTGTTGCCCTTCTCTGTACTCGTTCCAGCAGCTCTACATCCTTCTTGAAATGAGGCCTCCAGACCTGTATACAGTACTCTAGGTGTGGCCTGATCATTGCCTTATACAAGGGAATAATCATCTCCTTATCCTTGCTAGAAAAATTCCTATATATATCATCAACAATACACCATGAGCTACTCTTGCAGCCCGTCTGATAATCAAATCTGCACTGCTCAGAGAACTTCATATCTGCCTGCACAACCACCCCCAAGTCCCTTTTATTCTCTACCACTGTCAGTGTAGTACCACAGAGTTGATACGTCGCTCTGGGGTTGCTGTTTCCCATGTGTAGTACTTTACATTTGTCAATGTTAAACTTCATTTGCCACCTCTCAGCCCATCTGCTCAACCTTTCCAGATCCTGTTGCAGCAGCATAGTGTCAGTAGTGTCCTTGAGAACCCTGCCAACCTTTGTATCGTCTGCAAACTTGGACATTAAGCTTGATATACCATCATCAGTATCATTTATAAATACAGAAAACAATAATGGACCCAACACTGAGCCCTGAGGGACTCCACTAATAACATTAGTCCACGATGAGCAGTGTCCATTGATTATTTATCTCTGTCTTCTCCCCCTCAACCACCCCTTCATCCATAGCAGCAATTTGCCTCCAATGTCACACTGCTCCAATTTGTGTAGCAGTCTTCCATGTGCAACAGTATCAAAAGCCTTTCTAAGATCCAAGTATATAATATCAAAGCTATTCCCTGCATCCAGTTCTTTTGTAACTGCATCATAGTATCCAATCAAATTGGTCAGGCAAGACTTCCCCTTAACAAAACCATGCTGTGTCCGAGCTATAACTGAAGTCTTGTCTAAATGATCCTGCAGTGCTTCTTTAACCAGTGCCTCCATTAATTTTCCTGGAACAGAAGTTAAGCTCACAGGTCTATAATTACTTGTGTCAGCCTTTCATCCTCCTTTGTGAATTAGGGTCACATTTGCACATTTCCAGTCTATGGGTACCTCCCCTGAGTCCAAGGAAGCTCTCATAATTATGGCTAAGGGTTTGCTTACTTCCTTTTCTGCCTCCTTTAATATAACTGGATAGATCCCATCCACCCCGGGTGCCTTTCTTGTGTTTATCTTCAACAGTTTCTCCTCCACTTTACTCCCAGTTATTTCAAGATTCTGTAGCTTACTGCTAGAGTTGAATACACCTCTGGCATCCCCTCGCTGAATAACTCCTCATGTGTGAATGTCGATGCAAAATATTCATTTAGTTTGTTAGCTACCTGAGCAGCATCATCAACAGTTGACCCATCGATATCAAGTGGACCAATCTGATTCATCCCCTTCCTTCTAGAGTTTACATAAGTAAAGAACTCTTTGCTGTTTTTCTTTGCATCCCTTGCCAAGGATTTCTCGTAATCTGCCTTCGCCTGCCTAACCTCCTTTGTAACTTGGTTGCATATCAACTTGTATCTATCATAGGCTTCTGTGTCATGTGTTAATTTGTAAGTATCCCATGCATTTTTCTTCTCTGCCATATGCCTCATTAGTTCATCTGACATCCATTTTGGCTTAAACCTTGAACAATATTTCTTAGTTGGTATGTAAAGCCTAGTAGCTTCCAAGATAAGTTCTTTGACTGCTTCCCATTTTGAATTTGCTGTTGGTAACATCATCAGTTGGTCCCACTGTATAGAATTTAAATACTGTCTCAGTCCATCGTAGTTGCCTTTACGGAAGCAATAACCCTTCCCTTTACCCCTAATGGTAATTACCTCCTTGAGTAAATCCCACTTCAGCACACTGTGATCACTGCCACCTAGTGGTTCATTTATCTGCAATGCATGAAGAATCACTGCTGATAATCAAATCAAGAATATTACTCCCTCTAGTTGCCTCCCGAACATGCTGATGTAGAAAACAATCATCCAATAAATCCACAAATGATTGCTGGAACAAACTTCCATCTGTCGTTGTAGAAGTTAGCTTAAATAAATTCGAGGTAGAAATAAACAAAGATTTTGGAGCGAAGGGTTTGTGAAATGGGAAGGGATTTTTTTTTTTTTTTTTTTTTGTTTGTTTGTTTGTTTGTGTTTTTTTTTTTTTTTCGGCTGATGCTGTATAAGCTTGCTTTCTGCGTCATATGCTTCTACTGAAACTAATAATGATGGGTACCAGCAAGGTTCCTGAAACATCACCTTAATGTATAGGAATTTAGTTATTAACTGAATAAACTTTCTTATATTCTTGTGGTGTAAACGTTGTCATTACTGAAGTAAAATTCTATAAAAAGACGAATGTTTTACCAAGTATGAGTAATTCATGTTTAACGTCTATACTTGACAAGGTGGCTTAAACGATGCTATTTCTGTTTTTATATATTTTCAATATTTTTATAGGAAAATTACCTATATGTGTTACTCAAAATACAAAATAATAATTCCGAAATGATGGAGCCGGGGGCTCACATCTGGTGAGTATGGCCATGGCACACCCAGGGTCCTGAGTTGGATATCATCATTCTTATCTTTCTTGGTGATTCCCTTCTCTCTCTCTCTCTCTCTCTCTCTCTCTCTCTCTCTCTCTCTCTCTCTCTCTCTCTCTCTCTCTCTCTCTCTCTCTCTCTCTCTCTCTCTCTCAGGGTGGCTGAGGAATTTTTTTTTTCTTTGGCTGATGCAGCATAAGCCTCAGGCTTCCTTGCACCATATTGCTAATAATAATAATAATAATAATATCTAGTTTGGAAATTTCCATTAAAATTTACCTCGGATTACATATCAGCAATAAACATCAAATACATTTTCCTAGAATAAAGACTGGAACAATTAGCTTCCACACCTACAAAAACCATTACGTGGTTTTAGTGGTGGACCTAAAACCATTATGGATTTTTTTTTAAAGCTTTGAGCATAGTTTTATTTCTGAAGCAAATTATACTTATGCTGCAGAAACCAATATCGAAACCTATATGAAGAGCTTAAACGGACGTTTCCAAAAAGAGTTTAAACATACATTTTGGGAATGTATGTTTAAGCTCTCTTGACAAATATCCTGACAGTGATTTGTTAGAAAAGATATGCATTGCAATATTCTAAGAACAAAATTCAGAAGCACAGTACTTTTGCGTTTATTTAACGAGTGTTTGCAAGAAAGTTTCTTCTCCCGGGTTGGAAACTGGCATAACTGAAAATTATACAAATTACATCTATAAAAAAAAAACCTTACATTGCTCAGCTTGTAGAAATTTTGGCGAGAATTCATGTAACTGTAACTCTCTTTTACTGGTCTTTGTAGTAGAATTTTAGGAGCATTAGGGACAAAGACCATATTGCTCCGTGTATATTGTCTGTGGTACGCATCACTGTTCTCTCTCTCTGTGTTGTTGTTTTGTGTTTGCTCGTGCTAAATTAGTTTGTATTTTTGGATATAAAATATTCTAACACCCGACTTGGATTTCAACTGGAAGAACCAATCAACTAGGATTCTCAGGTGAATTTTTGAAATATTCTGTATGATAGATTTAAAGAAATCAATGATTGAAATATTTACATATGTAATCGTGCATATGCTATGGCTGCCTTTACATACGTTTCTAGAGCGATGATATAGGCTACTGTTTACAGCTCCGTTAATTAATTAACTACTTGTTGTTTGTGATTATACATATTACAATGATATATAATAATGCCAATATTATCTGCTACGATGTTTCATCTGATTTATTGCAATGCTTATAATTTGTTACCGCAGTTACTTGTAAACAAAGGCTCCGCCATTGTTGTTTCTATCGCCCCGATTACTGGGGAAGTGCCTTTCTTCTGAAATACTTGCTTAAATAATAACAAATACTGACATGTACAGGGCCGGCCCGAACAAAAGTAGGATCCCGGTGCAAAGTTGACTTGCGGGGTCTTGATACAGATTTCGTACAACAAAATAATTTTTTGCATTTTGATATTTATTACTTGCACAAATTGGTTTAGTAAGGATTACATGAAAATGATAAATAATTAAATTATTTTAATAAAATTAACATTTCAATTACAAAAAAACTTTAATAAATCAAATAAGAAAAATAATTGCTTCATATACTAATAAAATACAATTTGATATGCGACTTAGTCGAATAAGGTTACAATATGTGATTTTTGTTTCATTTTCTTACATGTTTTATAGCAAATTCGTTGATAATATCATCATAATTTAGTTTTTTGGCTATTTCGGATTCGATAGATAAAATGGCTAAGGAGGTAAATCGTTCTTGACTAATGCTAGATCTCAAGTAATTTTTTATTATTTTCAATCTTGAGAAAGATCTTTCTGTAGATGCGACGGTAATTGGTAAGGTAATTGGTAATTCAGAATAGTAATTCAAATAAATTATTTTTCAGTAAATATTGTAATATTTGTAATTTGTAATATTGTGATACTGGAAGGCAAAACTCGACGACAAATTTTGATTTCATTAAATAAATCAATGCAATCAATATTGTCTTGCAAGGTCGCATTTAAGTCTTTGCAACATTTAGGAAGATCGTTTTCAGTCAGTTTTTGAATATTATCCGAATTATATAAAAAAGCCATATGATGTCTCATGTTCGTGATAAATTTCGAATCTTTTCTTAAAAGAAATAATCGCACTATCGATTATGACTAGAAAATATTGAATTCTGAAATATTCTTCGCCTGATGAAATAGGCTGATCGGTTCCTTCATAACAAAATTGCTTTGTTTTTTGTCCAGTTCTTTGATTCTTAAATTCAGATGTCACTTGTAATTGTTCAGCTATTTCCTTTGCAGTTATTAAAGAAGATTTGAATCCCGATTCACGATACTGTTCAAAAAAATTTAAAAGGACTTTTAAATGTGAATTTGCAGTACCGATATCTATATTTGAATTTTGAAATATCTTGCTCATAATATTTACTTCATTCAGTACGTCATACCAAATGACCAAACTTAATAAAAATTCAAATGAAATTCTCACAGATTTCACACTTTCGAGGCGACATTCCCACCTTGTTTCTGACAGTGGTTTTGGAGTAAGATGTTTAACATGCTCTTTTTAATATATCCCAGTGTATCACAGAACTTGCAAAAATATTATATATGCTTTGTAAAGTCCCAAAAAATGAATTTGCAAGAGAAGATGATTTTGAAATGTCTCCAAGAACTAAATTCAAATTATGACTTCCGCAGGGCATATACTGTGCTTTGGAATTCTTTTGAAGGATAAGTGCTTGCACGCCTTTTTATAAACCTCTCATATGTGCTCCGTTATCGTACCCCTGTCCTCGACAGTCCCTAAATCGAATTCCTCCTTTTCTAATATGCTTTCAGTTTTGGCTGATAACCCTTTTCCTGTCGAGTCTTTTACTGTTTCGAAACAAATAAATCGTTCTTGTATACTCACATCACTTTCAGAGTTATCTACATTAACATATCTTAAAATAACAGATAATTGTTCTTGATGGCTTACGTCTGGAGTGCAATCTAATAAAATTGAGAAATACTTAGCTTTCTTAACTGTATTTATTATTTCCTTTCTAACTTTTTTAGCCAAAGAAGCAGAAATCAGTTCATCCTGTATTCTATGAGATAAATAGGAACGCGATGCTGATTCTACGCACCGATCCAAATGTTGTTTCATGATTGGGTCAAATCTTGCAAGTAATTCTATGAGACCTAAAAAATTACCTTTGTGCGCTTTATATAAAGCATCGCTACTGCCCCTGAACGCTAAATTATGCTCTGATAAATATAAAATTGCAGCCAGTATTCGTTCACAAACATATTTTAAACGCCGTATTTCGTTTTTAATTATTTTTTCATGTTCTTTGTCAATAGTATTTCCAAGTTCTTTTCAAGTTGTAACAATTTGTACATAGCTTGTAAATGATATTCTGATCTTTCATGACTTTGTAATCTCGAACTTAAATGTACCCAATCGTTAAGCCCAGTTAAACACAGAGAAGTGGTAACTTGCACGCATAACGCAATGTGGCATCTTTGTACTTTAGGTAGAGTAACCACCTTCGTTCTTGACGTTCCCCATTCGTTAATTTTCTTAAATAATAATTTTCAGAAAAACTTCTGTTATTTCTATCTTTCGGACAATCGTAGTTTTTTACTTGTGTCACGCCATTTTGTATGACAGCCATTCTAAATTTATCAGTTATAATTTCAGGCCAAGTACCAGGATCATTGATATCGACATTTTCGTCTTCGTCGCTTTGTTGATTCTCTTGAAGCTGCGGTCCTCGGAATAATTCATCTTGTTCTTTGTTCGACGCTGACAAAAAAATCCTCCATCTGTACGTTTCCCTCTGCTTCATGATTATCTTCCCGTTCTACAGTTTTCTTATCATCGCTTTCCTCCTCATTAGGACGAGAGCTGGCTTTATGATGCTCAGGATCGTTTTCGTGGATGTCGCACGGCATAATTTCATTTCCGCCAGTTTGATCTTTCAGTAACTGTGAATTATGCGTTTCTTCAGTTTGTTGCACATTTTCGGTTTTTAAAAAATTTGCGAGGGAGTTCCTCTGTTTTTCCATAATTTCTTCTCTCTTTCTTTTTTTCTTCAATTTATCAAAGCCATACATATACTTTCTTCCTGCATCTCTGTCTCTACTAGTCATGTTGCGAAATAGATACGAATAGGTTATTTATTTTCGCACCTCGCGAATCGCGATAAAAACGAACGATGTACGATCAGCTGTCATAATGTATATATATATATATATATAAATATACAGGGTGATTCAGTACCAGTGCGACAAACTTTCAGGAGGTGTAGGGGGCACAAAGACGAATCGGAACCACATAGCATTGCAGGGTCCGAAATGCCTTCGTCATGCGCTAGAGGACGTTGAATGGGAGGTCGCGTGAACAGCGATCCCGCTGGAAGTCAGCATTTGCAAACCGTTTCTGTTGAAGAAACCAAGTAGCAAAAGTCCTCCGAAATGGATAATCAGCAGGCTACAATGATTGGACGCGTTGCAGATGGTATGAACTCATTTGGCTTGTTGACAGTATCCTCCATACAGTGTATTGGGAAATACCCAATCGTTGGCCTATTGCTCGAGTACTCGTACTCGGATTGCCTTCTGCAAGACGTGGGACATTCTCCTCATTGTCTGGCGTCCTCGTCGTTCGCTCTCAATTCATTGGTACCTCTCATGAAACAACCAGTCTCACGTAACCTTCTGTGCACACGTGCGAAAATTGTATGATGAGGAGCACGCCTGTGCGGGAAACGTTCCTGGTACAAGCGCAGAGCGGCGCGTCCGTTACAGTCCGCAGCTCCATACGCGAGGTGCATGTCCGCCAGTTCAACGTTTGAATACTCGTCCATCCTACTGCCTCTGGAACCGGTTCGCAAATGCTGACTTCCAGCGGGATCGCTATTCACGCGACCTCCCGTTCAACGTCCTCTACCGCATGACGAAGGCATTTCGGACCCTGAAATGCTATGTGATTCCGATTCGTCTTTGTAGCCATTACACCTCATGCAAGTTTGTCGCACTGGTAGTGAATCACCCTGTATATATATTCGTATTTGTGGGGAATATTTATTCAATAATTTCAAATGAAACTCCAATAAATCATTATATAATTATTATTTTTATTTGTAAGGAGAAATATTTTAAATATATTTGAAAGAAAATATATCTTTCCGTGTTCTTTTGAGAATTCTTGGCGGGTTTTCAGATAATGTTAATAACATGATTATTGACATTTTATTTCTTATGTATATTAAAAATATGGCCATTTTATGGCGATGTCGCCAGATTTTGCGACAGTATTAAAACAAAAAAAAAAAATGAAACCATTTTTATTTTGCAAAATCAGTCAGCGGCGCGGGGCCTTCTGAAACGCGGGGCCTTGTGTGCGTTCGCACGGTTCGCACTCCCCTCGGGCCGGCTCTGCTTAAGTACATATACTGAAGTCCATAAATGTTTTAAGACTGATGCCCTATCATATTACTATGTCTTTACTTACTTTTCAAGCCATCCCTCCCTGCCACGTGGCCAATGTTGCGTACAGTGTACTGTAATCACAATTTGTGTGCAATTTTCTGTCTCTCCATTCAACTGATAGTGAGATCGGAAAAGTGGCAGTAGGAAATTACTAGAAAGAGGGAGCGTCCCTCAATTACAGGCCGCGAAACTGAGTTTTCCAAACACACTACTTGTACACAAATGGACGTGGCGTACTCCAACAAAAATGCCAAAAAAAGTGTGACAACAATTCCACTGCTAGGGAAAGAAATGTACTTATCTCAGTGGAAGAAGAATCCAATAATGAAGGAAATGCAGGCAAAACTATCAACAACAACCCTGCACCAAAGGAGTGTCAGCCTCTGGGTGCGATCCCACCAGAAGAACTCTCCATAACGCCGTAGGACCTAAACGTGAGAAATCACAGGAGCCTTCCATCCTACTAGTCAAAATTTTATGTAAAGAGTTCCCGGCAAGGACACAAGAACAGAAAGACACCACAATAAAAGATACAGAGGACTCAGAAGAAGTTCAGACAGCTGATGAGACTTCTCTTGATACCTCCACAATAGACCTAGTCATTGTTCTTAGGGAAAATCTCCTAGACACTCTGAAACAAGGTTCACAAATCACAGAAAAACTGATATCAGACATAACAGACATATGGAGCCACCTGGAAAGGCTTCTACTAGCAACAGCGATAGAGATGGAGAAGATAAAGATGGCCCTCCAAGAGAAGAAACTACAACTAAGAGCTTTGCAAAAAAATACCAGGAAGCAAAAGCAGAAGAGGAAGGGAAGAAGGGAAAGATACTCAATCAGTCAAACCAGACAACTCCCCCCCACCGAAAAAACTACTAACACACCATGCCCATAACACAAAGGCCCATGCTCACTGCTTGACACCAACGATTATCCGCATTACCTCACACATACAAGAAATGGACAAGACTGCCCAAAATTCATTTAGTGGATGTACTGGATGCCCCAATAGGCAGAGCGACCCACCTATAACAGAAATAAATGACGGGATGGAAGATAACAGACTCAGACCTGCCTCCAAATTGACAAAAACGACAATAGTTGTACCCATGTCAAAAAGGGAAACAAGATCATATAGCGAACCAAAAGAGCCACAAGACAACTCAGGCTCCCAAGTAGCAGTCCCTGACTTAACTGATGCAACCAAACATCATACACATACCTTAGATCCCATCCTGCCTGAGGGCACTGTTCTAGAACAGGTGTTGCCCTTCAGAACACAGCTCGAGGGTTTAATGATGGAATGCTATAACAGCATCACCACCAAAAAAAAAAACTATTATATTTAGGCCACCAGAATAATTAAATTCATCTGCCGTGCTTTGTTTTATGTCTGTTAATTGCGTGTGTTCTATGGTCGATTTGTCTGCTGGAGGAAAAAACCTCAGTTTCTGAGGGAGAAAACTTTGCTATCTACGCCTGAGACCGACTAACTCAGCTGCAGAGTGAAAAAAGCCTACTAAAGTTCCTTGCGTCATCGACGGGATTCGAACCCGGGCCTTTTCCACCCAGTGTGGGGAGGACGGTGACGATACCACTGTGCTATCCACGCAGGCTACAACATCACCGCCGTCCTCCGTGGAGACATTGTGATCCTTTGGAGCAAATTAGAAACAATCCTACTAAATACTCACCTAGAGTCCGAAAAGAATGCCGCCAAGCTTGAAGCATTCCTTGAAGGTAGGGGCAACCAAATGCCACAGCACGCCCCTACCTTTGCAGATATCCTGAGGACCGATAAACAGCCCACTGCGACAACCAAACAAGTCTCAAAGAAGAAATCACCAACTAAGCAACCACACGTATGGGGTACTTCGCTCGCTTGACACCAGTGTTCACCAATCTAGTGAAGGGGTAAAAACCCAAGTTATGACCAGTTTGCAAGAAGAATTTAAAACAACCAGAATTAAGACAATACGTAAGACAAGAAATATTGGTGTGGTTATTGAGACGGAGTCCAAGAAGGAGGCTCAGAGAATCAAACAAAATCCTCGGCCTAGCAGCTGAGTCCCTTAAAACAAGAGGACCCTCTATAATAATCTTTCACCTGAACAGGAATATCACTGTAGAACAACTCACTCAGGAGATATATCAACGCAACCTCCTAAACTACCTACCCAACAAAAATAATCAGAAACTCATAACACCAAAATTCTCAACTAAGTCCAAAACTGGAAACTCCTGCAACTGGGTTGTTGAACTGGCACCAAGCGCATAGCAGTTCCTTAATATGCAGTCAAGAATTTACATCAGCTGGAGCAGCCACCGCTTTCTTAAGTACGTGGCTGTACCAAAGTGCTTTAAATGTTGCAGATTTGGGCACACATCCCACACCTGTGGCCAGGCTGTCTCCACGTGTGGCCACTGCTCAGAGAAACGGCACCATTATAACACCTGTCCAAACAAAGCTCAGCAGCCCGTCTGTGTGAACTGCAAAAGCCTGAAGATGGAGAATGCCCACTCAATCCGGGACAACAAGTGCCCAGTTTATCAAAATGCCTGGAGTTACTACCAAACAAGAACCGATTATGGCGCCACACCCTAAAGTATACAATGCAACTGTAATCAAAATCTTCCAAGTAAACACATAGCGGGCATAGTGTGCGTGTGTGTGTTTTTTTTTTTTTTTTTTTGACAAGCAGCACCGGTGCTTTCGCACAACTCCGCATTTGAATCTCTTGTGAAGTAAGACAGTACTGTCAAGGCTAGATAGCATGTGTTAGTGTATGTTCATGTTTGCTTAGTGTGGGTTATGTTGTTCCTCTGGCCGCTTAGCCTAGAGTGTGTGGAGCATCACAGACCGCTAGTTACCGTCGCTGGCACTGGGAGCTGGACCAGGTAAGTAGGAAAAAAACTCTGGCTGGTTAGCCTGAGCTTCCTAGGAAGGGCCCAAAAAAAATTTTTTTTTTGAAATAGGAGAAGGGGTGAGAGACTGAGGAGAAGAAAGAGGGCAAGGTAGGGTGGGCTCCCCCAAAGGGGGAGGCCCACCTACCCCAGAAAAAGGAGAAAAGGTGCTGAGGTTAAGTGACCCACAAAGTCAGGTTGCCTAATGGCATGACCCTACATTTGACTGGTCAAATGCCAGTCCCACTCCCAGAGGAGTATTTATGTGAGTTCCAACTCAAGTAGGAAAATCAGATATGGTCCTACACCTCGAAGAGAAGAGGTGGCAGCAAGTCAGTGGGCCCCACACTGGGAAAGGGCCCAGCGTCAGCAATTAAATCTTCTTCGGCCAAGGGTTACTTGTAAATAATGAGCAGTGTCCTATGCTGGGCAGTGGATTTAGATTGTCATCTCAAGTTAGGGGATGAGAGGAAGCATAGGATTCATGAAGCTCAAGGATTGCTTGGAGTTCTTGTGTCTATTGTAGAAAAGATCTTTTGAGTTGGTGGTTATGTAGAAGAATTTCATTTGTGAACGTCGAGAGATTCCTGTTATGTCAGGTTAAAGATCAATATACTGTTGGTGTTTTCTTTGATTCCATACAGGCCATGTTCTGTGAATTGAGTTTTGGGTCCATTATAATAATAATAAACCTTTATTTGTCCTACCAAATTTAAAATATAGGTGTATATTGGTAAGTGATAAGATGGGGATGTGCTGAACAGTTTGCTGTAGGTGGATTTGACGCATTTCAAATACAGTTTGGGCAAAATTAGTGAAGGCTTTGTAGTTGGTTTCACCAATTATTAGAGATGTTCCTGCCCATGGGGTATACAGGGTGTTTCAGTTAAACGTTTCAGAACTTCTAAGAGGGGTAGGGTACATCCTGACAATTCGAAATCATATAGCAATGTGGGGTCGGAAATGCTTTCCTGAAGCGGTGTTGTACACAGAAGCACCATAAAGAAAAGAGACCGTAAGCTGCGTAGTCCGCGCTTAGTGTGGCAGTCTGGTCCTAGGATCATGGTCATTCACGTGGCATGGTTCTATGTTCATGTTGTCTTCAGTTAAGTATAGAGTTGTGCGTTGTTTTAGAGTGTCCAGTTAGTCATGTCTTGTTGTGGCTGGGATTCTGTTCCCCGGAAGGGTGAGTCTTAGTCCACCTGTTATATTTTGTAGTTAGATCAGCTGAGCCTTTTGTTTGTGGTTGTTCTTTGCCTCAGATTTGTTGATGTCCAGATCTCCGTGTCGGGTTTCTCCTACTCCTCTTCGTTAATCTGTGGTTGCAGGGTTCGGCGTCTCGAGAATAGTTCCTGTGAATATTCAGAAAAGGCCATGTATGTCTCCTTGCCTTCTAAGAGACGCTGTTCTTGGTCTTTGGGATAGTATTGTATTCTTCTGACCATTTTGCAGACGAGGTCATCATATTGGGATCAATCATATAGCTGGGATCGTCAGTAATTCCGAGTGAGGTCAACTTGGCAATGATGGCACCATGTCCTGTTAATAGGTAGGTCGTGAATAAGCCTTGTGAATACCAGGCCGGCGTGTTCTGCTGAAATCTGTTAACTTTGGGGAGGAATTTTTTGGTGATTTGTCCCTTTGTGGAGGCATCCCAGCGGACCTACCACACCTACACCAAGGAAAGCCAATATGGCCGTCTTACCGTGCGGATGTGTTTTAGTCAACTCCGTAATTTTTGATTTTAATTATGTGTTTTAAGTGTTATTTAACCCAAGAAAAGTATGCACACAGGATTATAAAGAACAGAGGATCACGCTGGCCACCTTAAGCAAGAGGAAAAACCGAAAGGAAGTGGACCCTAAATTCGAAAGGGAGACCCGCTTGCAGGCCGAAACAAGCGAACAACCAAAACCAACAAAATAAAGAGATGCAAACATTGAAATACAGCAGGAGCCATGCCTGCACCATGCACTGCTGGAGGGCTCAGTCTATGAACAATCCCTCAGACTGAAAACAGCCCTAGAGAATATTTTTAAAGAAAACCCAAATAGGATATCTATGGGTCTGAGGTCCCAAATAGTAACCATATTTTACAAAAGCTTCCTGAACGGAGACCAATTTAAAAAAAATAAATAATAATAAAAAATGTATATATAATGAAATAAATAAAAATTTAAAAAATTTAAAAATAAAAATAAATTAAATAATAAAAATTAAAATAAAAATATATTAAATAAAAAATAATAATGAAAAATAAAATCAATAACAATAATAAAAATAAAAAAATAATAAAAAAATTTAAAAAATATATATATAAAAAAATAAAAAATAAAAATAATTTTTATTATTTTTATTTTTATAAATAAAAAATAAGGTAGGTGCGGCAGTTCAGGGTGTACGGAAGAAAATGGGGAATGAAAGTAAGAGTAAGGGGATGTAGGTGAGGGCATCCCCTAAACTGACAGTGGAGCGTATGCCCTGCCAGGAGAAAAGGGGGGAGGGGATAACTCCAGAAGGGTAGAAAAGCCACTCAGCAGAGTGCTCAGTGTGACTTATATTTTGCGGTGGAGTGGTCAAGACCACTGGAGCCTTCCCAACCATGTGTAAAGTTAGCAGGTAATCCTACCCAGGATGTTCCAGAGTTAGCAAGTCGATGCTGGTAAAACGGGTCAAGTACAGATTTTTTATTTCAAGTTTGAGCAAGTCCCTTACAGGTTTGTATCCCCACCTTGAGTTGGATGTAGAGTCCTGTGCTTAGAAAAACAGACAAAGTTCAAAGTTCAAAGTATTTTATTATTTTCTGCGGGCTCCAGGGTTTCCCCTATCTGCAAAAAACAGACAAAAAAAATCAAATTATTATTTTAGGGTTACCCATAATTAAATACGGGTAACCCGTATTTGTGTCTGTAAATTGCGTATGTTCTATGGTTGATTTGCCCGGTTTTGCTGGACGAAAAAACCCCAGTTACTGGGGAGAAAAACCTTGCTATATATGCCTGAGACCAACTAATTCAGCCACGGAGTGAACAAAGCCCATTAAAGTTCCTCGCGTCATCGACGGGATTCGAACCCAGGCCTTTTCCACCCAATGTGGAGAGGACGGTGACGATACCACTGTGCTATCCGCGCAGACCGCAAAAAACGGACATAGTGTGCATAGTGTGCATAGTGTTAGGGTCGAGCGCCACCTGTGGTTTCCCACATCTGCGCCATATGTACACTGTGAAGAAATACAGAACACTGCAAATGCCAGAAAAAGTAGTGTGTTGAATGTGTAGTATTGTGTTGGGTTCTGTTGTGTGTCCTGGCATTTGGCCGCAGGACCCCAGATGGGACCCCACGTTGCCCGCACACACCACTAGGAGGTAGCCAGGCTGCCCATTATTCTCTGGCAGGTCTCCGTCAGGGTCGCCTGAGCTTCCTGAATGGAGACCAATTAAAAAAATAATAATAATAAAAAAATAAAATAATAATAATAATAAATAAATAAAAAATAAATAAATTAAATAAAATTAAAAAAATAATAATAATAATAAAATAGTAATAAAAAAATAATAATAAAATAAAATCGGGTTTTTTATTTAATTTTATAAATAAAATTAAATAAAAAACCCGATAATAATAATAATAATAATAATAATAATAATAATAATAAATAGTAACGAATGGGCCTGGAGTACTGGGGTCCATAGTTTATAATATATGTAAGTTAGTTATAATCCAGTTTAATACAAATATATACTAACAAAATCAGTAGCTACTGATTTTGTTAGTATATATTTGTATTAAACTGGATTATAACTAACTTACGTATATTATAATAAAAAATAATAAATAAATAAAAATAAATAAAAAATAAAATAAAATAAGTAAATAAATAATAAAAATAAATAAAAAATAAGGTAGGGTGCGGCAGTACAGGTGTACAGAAGAAGATGGGGGATGAAAGTAAGAGTATGGGGATGTAGGTAAGGGCATCCCGTAAATTGACAGTGGAGCATATGCCCCGCCAGGAGAAAAGGGGGAGGGGCTAACTCCAGAAGCAGCATCAAATCTCCCCGGAAGACGCTATTATTTTAGATCGTGCACATGGATACTGGGAGCGTAAATGGCTCGAGGGTTTACGGATTAGTTCATCCAGTAGGAATACAATAAACAGAGATAGAGGTATACGTATTAATCCTATCTTTGAAACAATTATATTAAGGTCGGATGAACGATTTTCTTTGCCACGTTCCCGAGACATTTCCGCTTCCAGTTCTGACCATGTGCCGATTGAACCACGTGGAGAAATACCACGTGTGGAGGTACTGTGAGCCTGCTACTTAAGGAGATGTTGCAGGAAGTCATATCACTGTTGAAGAAGGGAGCTGACGCTCCCGAAAGCTTCAGATTTTTAGCGCTTTTAATGTTTTATATTTTAGCAAATTTTATTGTAAATGATCTTTTATTACAGTTTTTAGCAGTCCGTAATAGTTTATTGTAAATATTTTTTTTTTTTTTTTTTTTTGTGTAAAGATTGTAGTCATTTTAAATTTTATTCAATGGTCGGTGAATGAATTTATATATTCTTAGACAACTCCAGAAGGGTAGAAAAACCACTCAGCGAGAGTGCTGAGTGTGACTTATATTTTGCGGTGGAGTAGTCAAGGCCACTGGAGCCTACCCAACCACATGGAAAGTTAGCAGGTAATGCTACTCTGGATGTTCCAGGGTTAGCAAGTCGATGCTGGTAAAACAGTCAAGTACAGATTTCTTATTTCAAGTTTGAGTAAGTCCTTTACAGGTTTCTTTCCCTGGCTTGAGTTGGTTGTAGGGTCCTGCGCCTAGAAAAGAGGTTCTGTGCGTACTCCGTTAATGATTTGTAATATTGTTCTTCAGAAATTAGCAGGTGCTCCTGTCCTTGAGGTATGTGTTGTAGCCTGGTGTACAGTGTTCCCCGAAGATCGTTATAAATTGGGCAGTTATAAAGAAGATGGTCCCAATCTTCAATTTCTCCACATGTACAGTAGGGGTTATTGATGATTCCCAAGGTAGTCAACTTATGATTTATAGAGCCGTGTCCAGTTATAATATATGTAAAGTAGAGGCCAGTAGAGAACCAAGGCGGCAACTTTGGATAAATTAGTTTGACATCTGGGATGAATTTCTTAGTTATCAGGCCCTTGTCCGTCTCCTCCCATCTTGTCTGCCAGATTTGTAGTAGCATGGCAGCTAGTTTTTTCCTCTTCTTTCTTACAGTCAGTGCGGGTGTCGATGGTATGTCCAAAGATGGTTGCTGGGATTCCCCGCGACAGGCAGTAGTGCAATCCTCGACGGATAACATCCAAGTCAAGGGGGAGGACACCTGCAAGAACCTGGAGGGCCGGAGAACTTACTATGCAACAAGCCCTGGTAATGGCAAGCAGTATACTTCGCTGAATTGTTTCCAGTTTGCATTTATTGCGAACAATTATTGCTCTATGGTACCAAATCCCGGATCCGTATGTAATAACAGGGAGGAATATAGCGTTATACAGGAGTTTGAGTGTTCTCCGGTTCAGACCCCAGTCACACCTGCTTACTCGAACGATTAAGGCTGCATAATTTCTGATTTTTTCTTGAAGGTATGAGAGGTGCGGGAAGAAGGACAGCTTTGAATACAGGATGATACCCAGGTGTTTTAGGGAAGTTACCAGCTTGATAGTTTTTCCTTGTACCTTGATCTGAGGAGGCCTTGATATTTGTAGGGTGCCTTTGAGAAGTATGGATTGTGTCTTCTGTGGAGAAATCCGGAGCTTGTGTAGAGTCACCCAGTCCTGTAAGATCTGTAGTGCTTGATTTCCAGTGGTCGCGAGAGCTGCTCTGGTGTCCGATGCGATGGAGATGGTAATATCATCTGCAAATGCTTGGATAGTAACAGGGCCCAGATCCAGACCAAGTAACTCATCAAGGACGATCCAGAGGAACGGGCCGAGGACCGAACCCTGTGGGCAGCCTCTGTAGACAGAATTGGTGAGCTTCTGGTATGGTGAGGAGATGGTGATCTTCCTGTTGGAAAGGTAACTTTCTATACACCTGTATAAGTTGGCTGGTATGCGTGCCAATCTTAGCCTGCGAAGAATGCTTGGCCACCAGAGCATGTCAAAGGCCCCGGCAAAATCAATGGTTATGAGGAGAAAGTACTTGTAATTAGTGTTGGCTGCAGCTTGAGTTATTTGGTAGAGAGCATCCTCTGTGCAGCGTCCTGGGCGAAATTGTGAATTGGATTGTAGGCCAGCTTCTGTGTAGTGTGTTAGGAGTCTGGTATGGAGGAGGCGTTCAAGTAGTTTGCTCAATGTGGACAAGAGGGCAATGGGTCGGTATGAGTTAGGCTGTTCTGGAGGCTTCGATGGATTTTTCAGTAATAACTTTAATTCAGCTATTTTCCAGCTTTATTGGAAGGATCCCTGGGTTAGGCATTTATTGAACAGGTTAAGCAGAAATTGGGCATTTACCTGGGCGACCTTTTTTAGTATTTCTGGTTCAATGCGATCTAGTCCTGGGGATTTTTTATCCTTCATTTTGCCAAGGGCTTGCTGCAGTTCTTCAGTGTTAAATTCTTCCTCCACAGAGTCAATGTGGTAATTGTCATTATCTAGATAAATTTGCTGCTGTTGTGTTGTGAGATGATCGGCGTCGCTGATAATGAGAGTATCCAAGATATTCATCATGGATTGCTCCCATGACGTTGTCATGATTCCTCGTGGTGTTATTGTGGAATGGACTACTTCTCCTCTTGGCAATTTGTTTGTAATAACTCGGTACACCACTCCCAAGGGTCCGAGTTACCAGTGGTGGTAACCAGCCGCCGCTCCCATGTAGTTCTTTTTCGCTGCCTGATCATGGAAGTGTATTGGTTCCTGGTCCTCTTGTAGTCTTCACGAAGGGCTTCCACATCAGTAGCTGGCCAAGAGGTGCGAGCTCTCTGAAAAGCTTTCCTCTTGTTATGAACAGTCCAGCGTAGACGTTCGAGTTCCTGAGACCACCATGGTACAGCACTTGGAAAAGGTTTTTTCTTGGTCATAGATTGATTGCAGGAGAGGGTGATGATGTTAGTTACAAGCTTTTGATGCTGCTCAGGATTCAGGGAGAGGATATCAGAAGGGTGATCCGTGATTTTTGACTGGAGAGAAGTGGTGAACAGCTCCCAATTGGCTTTGCTGATGGCACAGCAGTTGATATCGTAGTGCGGAGTAGGAGTTGATTCTATATTTCATGTGAGACTGTACGTAATTGCTCTATGGTCGGAGGTGGTCCAGGCTTCATTTACCTGCCACCCGGACACCTTACTTGAGATTGATCTTGTAGCAATTGTTATGCTATTGTAGACTCCCACATAGTACTGGAGAATGTTGGGAGGTTATTGGGCCTGTTTATTATATTAAATGGTGAGGTGGCTAGAAAGTCTCCCAAAAGCCGCCCATTATGGCAACCAGGTCGGTCAGCTGTGAGGCTGTGACAAGCAGGAGAACGGCAGTTAACATCTGCCCCCAGGATGATTTTAGCGTTAGGTAGAGTAGTGGTAACAGTTCTTAGGTAGTCAATAGCTGGGCCGATGTTTTGACTGGGTCTACAATAGAGTGATATTAAATAGGAGGCACCTAAGGAGCCAATTATATGGGCACATACTGCCCAACCTGTGCAGAGAGAAGAGATTTTGGTGACCATTATGTTCGGATTCCGGATGACTATGGCAGCCCAGGGAGTATCTTCATCTGCTTGAATTATTTTATATGTGAGAGGATAGCCTCTAACGTTCTTGGAGTGGGTGTATGGTTCTTGCAGTAGTAATATATCAATGTTTTCTTCATCTGCCATTTTTCTTATTTCCGCTGCTACTGCACGTGCTCGCTGAGCATTAAGTTGTATAAATTTAACAACACTGTTATTGAATGGCTTAGGTCTCACTACCATAGTCGGTCTTCAGTTGTTGGTTTCGCTTTGCCTTGATGTAAATAGGACATTTGCTGTCCCTGATTGAATGGGATGCGCCTAGTTTTACTGCTTTGCAGTTTGCGCATGTCGGAGCAGATGATTTGTTGGGGCAACTGCTATAATGATGCCCTTTTTGCCCACAGGTAGGATTTGTCTGTGTGCATGTGTGGGTGGTGTGCCCAAAACGACAGCATCTGAATCATTTAGGAACAGCCACATGTTCCTTGAAGCGGTGACTGCTCCAACCAATAAAGATCCTGTCTTGAAGTTTTAGCTGGTTCCACGCTTGTGGAGAGAGATCCACTACCCAATTGCAAAGGTTGGGAGACTTTGACTTGGTGCAGTATTTTGGTTTATGTGCTCCTTGTCTCTTTTTTCTTGGGTCGAGTCTCGAATGTTCCTGTGTAAAATTTCTTCAGCGATGCTGTCTGGAGTAATTTTCCTGTCCAAGTCAAAAATAAGAATTGATGGACCTTTGTTCTTGGGGTATTCTGCTGTTAGACCGAGGGAACTAATTCTAGGATTAGAAATTATTGCCTGGGCCTCTTGTTTTGTTGCAGTCTCAATTATGACACCAGTGTTTCTAGTTTTCCTGATGGATTTTATTTTAGTTGTTTTTAAGTCGTGAGCAAGCTGCTGAACCACAAGAGTTTTAACTGATTCGCTCGAGTCTAGCTATGAGTTGTTTGTAGCTTTCAATAGGACAAGGTGAGGTTCTTTGAGAAGCGTTTTCTTTTGATGATGATCCGTTAGTTTGTTGGTGGTAGTTATATCCGGTGGAATCGGCCTCAGCGCTTGGGCGTATGTAAGGGGTCCTGTAGTATTTTCATTCACCCTTTTATCTAGGAAGGCATCAAGTTTCGCTTTGGTTCTCTCGTGTTCCACGTTGAAATTTGATAGCACATGCTCCATTTTCGACCACACACGGATAATTTATCCTCTAACTGCAGCAGTGATTCGATTATCCTTTTGGAGCATGATATCCTCCAGGTCCAGGCGCAATGACAGTACAAGTACCTGGTCCGTGATGGTTCCCTTTGGTAGTTGGGTAGTAGTTTGGTAGTCATTGTTGGTTGTAATTATCTCTTCATTTTGGCCCATTCCTGAGTTTCGGGTTCGCGTGAGGGCTACAGAGCTCTCAACCTCAACGAATTGTTCCTCAAAGTCAGTCATAGTTGGTGTGTGAATATAACTTGGTAATTATGGCTTCCGATTTGCGAGAGTTCGGATTAGCGGGATTATTCCTACACAGGTGGTAAGTATAGTTCGCAAGAGGTAAAGTGGTAGTTCAATTATCTCTGCCAATGTTTAGAAGCCAAGATATGCGGCATAATGAGAGTCAGCACATAGTAGAAAAATTAAAAAGGACAGTGTTTTTCCTGCAATATGACAGACTGGGATATTTTAACGCGTTCAAAAGTTACACATGGGTTGGGGGAAATAAGTCAGATGCAAGAAAACTTCAGTTAAAGCAGCTTGCTGGTCTGCGGTAATTAGCAGTCTTTGCTCCCGTTCATTCGCAGCGGTAAGTGTCGCAGCCGTAACTCACTCCCCTCAGTAGTGATACATAGGAAGCTATCCAGCTGTGCTTTGACCTCTCTTAGGTGGGGTTGTGATAAAATACTGTACGTTTGTTAGTGTGACCTTGTACTGCGAAGCATTCCTTGGCCTGGTTTAAACAATGAATAGCTGGCTGGGAATTCAATATTCAAAATTGCTAATAAAAATTTACCTGGTCATTCCATAGTGATGCTTTCATCAGATTTAGATACTCAGGACACTTGGGAATCACTGGATATCAAATACTTGACTTGGATAGAAAAAACAGATTGGTATTAGGTATTAGGTATGTTCGGGGTCTGACGGCACCTGGGATTTCTCCCATCTCCGCGTATGTTCTCTGTATCGGACAAGTCAGAGATTTAAAAGTGTGTGGAATATGTACTGTGTAGTTTGTTGTGCCCATTGTTCATCCGGCCTGTTAGCCGCCGGGCCCCTAGTGAGACCCGACGTTACCAATACCCGCCACAGGGAGGCCGGCCGGGTGTTACCAATATTTGTACTCTGGCTGGTCTTACCACTTACTTTCCTGGGATTTCAGTGGCTAGTACCAAAAAAAAAAAAAAATAAAATAAAAAAAAATAAATAATAATAATTGTAATAAATGAATAAATCGAGGTTGATATTAGTGATACTTAGCAAGTTTTAATAGTACGCGACGTGGGGCTGTGCCGTGAAAGTGAGTTTTAAAAACCAAATAGGTTCGGGCAAGAATTTTGATGTTCTACCCGGACACGATTGTTGACAGACGGCAGGCTGGTGGGGGTGGCATTATGGTCTGGGAAATGTTTTCATGGCATGGCTTGGGTCCGCTGACACTCTGAACACAAATGGTTCGGACCTATCGATCATCGCCGATCAGGTATACCTGTACATGTTCACCATGTTCCCTGGGGGCGATGGTATCTATCAGCAAGACAATGCGCCATGCCATACCGCCAGAATTATCCGTGAGTGATTTGAGGAGCACGACGAAGAGTGCAAGCCCTTAGCCACCAAATTCTCCAGATCTTAGCCGAAATGAAAATTTATGGGATCACCTCGATCGACAGATCAGACGGATGGATCTTCCACCAAGGAACCTACAGGAACTCCTGGGTGCACTGCAGTCTGCATGGGCAGTGATACCCATAGCAACCTTCCGCGGACTTTTTTAGTTCCTCCCACGACGGGTGGCTGTGGTGCATGCTGCAAAACGCGCATATTCTGGATACTAGGTAGTGGCCATAATAATGTGACTGGACCCTGTAGCCTTAGTCGCTGATGCTTCTAAAAACCAACTACAATAACAGGCGAGGATAGCAAGGTCCTCCCCTACCCTGCAAAACCTGAAAATTCGGGTTTTTCTCCAGCTACACTGCCGACCCGACCAGTTTGTTGTTTGTTTGTTTGTTATTTGGAGCATTAGCAACTAAGGCCATATTGCTCGGGGATATGCGGTGGTCAATCCCGACCTTTCCACATCCTCCGTATTTGGTGGTGACAGGCTCTAACCCCGGTCTAATCAAGAAGCGTGTGCTATGCACTGCTGCTCCTTCCCACCTGGCTACGGAGGCGCCTTACCCGACCAGAGAATCCATCCAATTTATTGACATTTAAAATATGGGTCGATAAAGTTATTCTAGAGTGACCATAATATTAAGGGTTTATTAATTAATTTTTTTTGTATCGCTATATGACGTAAGGGGGGATTAGAGGGGGGGCCCGGTTTTCTGTGTTTTCATAAACTCCGTATAAAACACTAATGGATCCAATATCATTCTATTTAGAAGATTTAGGAGAACTCCGGTTGATCTGCCTCCCTAAAATCCATTCATGCAAATCTACTCGATGGTAAGCACTGTTTGGTTATTTTGGTGGCAACGAACGTGTTAAGTGGTTCGCTTCAAGACGCTTGGTCTGCGTGAAGAGGAAAAGATCAAAGTTTCCAGCACATGACACGTCGAAACAAACGAGCCTCAGTCCCCAAAGGCTTCCATTCCCCCCCTCTTACGGCAGCGAGAGGATCAGAGTGGAAGCAATAGGTGCTAAGAATCTCTGGGTCGACCAGGTTGCTGGACACCAATAGAAACAGGGAAAAGAGCCAAGAAAGAGTGGGCTTTCTGGTTTTGTCATATCAAAAACACATTTTGAATTTAAAAGTACATCACCAAGGGTGTCAAGATTGCTTCGCACGATGTCTAAGAGGTATAATGATTTATGCACCAACATCGAGAAATGATGATGACGAGGTTGAAGAAATGTACACCAAAATTGAGAGAGTTCTAGATGAAGAGAAAACTCACAAAACCGTTATTATGGCGGACTACAATGCTAAGGTTGGAAAGAGACAAAATAGCGCAGAAAGGAAAACTAGGACATATTGCAATGGGTTAAAGAAATGAAAGAGGAGAAAGACTTGTGGAATGTACAGAATCTCGAGAAATGTCAGTAGTGAACATTTTTTTCAAGAAAAGAGAGAACATAAACTGGACATGGAAGAGCCAAAATGGATTAACAATTATTGAAATAGACTGTATCCTCACTAGCAGAACATATATTGGGAATAATTTTATTCTCCTGATCAAGGTAAATATTGGACGTGATCACAAAATGGTAATATGCCCACTTGACATAGATGTAAGAAACGAAACGAAAACACTGACTTGAGTAAATAATACGATGTTCTTTGAGATAACAGAAGAGGAGAAAACAGCAGTATGTACTGGAACTTAAGAACGTGTTTGAGCTTCTGTAGACCTTTCAGGACTAAGATATCGACAAGGAATACAACTTTCTGAAATCGATATAGCCCTAGAAACATATAAGTATAAAGAACTCCAAAGGAGAAAAAATTAACTAAGAGAAACCTGTCGTGATAAACCGAAGATGACAAATGAAGAGCAAGAAAAACATTGACAAGGAGAAAATTGAGTATACTGAGTTATGGAAAGCCATTAGAAAGAGACTCAAACAGGAGATAAGAAGATTTAAAACAAGAAAAGTAGAACAAGCTTCAAGGGAAAATAAAGGATTTAAATCAGCAGTCATGAGCAGTAATTCAGAAAGACAAATGATAATGAAACTGAAGATTAGTGATGGTGTTCTTATAAGTAGCAGAGAACGAATAATTCTAATAGCAGAAGATTACTATAAAGTATTATAAAAGGAGCAAGAGAATGATGCCAGTAGTGGATAAGATGGATCACAAATTAGAAACACATTCGACATACCCGATATCTTTCCTGATGATGTAGAACATGCTTTAAAGAAAATAAAGAACCAGAAAGCCCCGGGTGAAGAGGAAGTGATGTAGAGTTGTTAAAATTGGGAGGAAGAGACATGACACAGAAACAGACAAGTCTCTTCGCAAAATACATTAGGAAAGGAGTGACACCTAAGGAGTGGAATAATGCAATCATAATTTTGCTTCATAAGGAAGGAGATAAATCAATCAGAAATTGGAAATTATAGACCAATTAGCTTGTTGTCCCAAATCTACAAATTGTTCACAATTGTTTACTAAAAAAAAAAAAAAAAAAAACTAACTATTATATTTAGGCCACCCGAATAATTAAATTCGTCGGCTGTGCTGTGTCTTATGTCTGTTAATTGCGTGTGTTCTAAGGTCGATTTGTCTGTTTGCTGGACGAAAAAAAGGGGTAATTACTAAAAGATTAGAAAGAATACTTATGAGAATCAAACAAAATAGCAAGCTGACTTTACGACAGGATTCTGAACCGTCATGTAATATCGCGACTAATGGAGAAAGTAAATGAATATAAAACACCATTATGCCTGGCATTTGTGTATTATGAAAAGGCATTTGACTCCACGCAGCATAAGGCAATGTTTTGGGTTCTGGAAAGACAAGGCATAGATACCCAGTATATTTTGATATTGAAGAAGATATATGAGAACGCTACCTTCTTTATTAGACTAGACAAAGATAGTAACAAATTTAAAACTGAGAAAGGAAATCGAAAAGGAGACGCAATAACTCTCATTTATTGCTTCCTTTGAGGAAACTTTCTTCCTCAAGGGAATCAATATCATCGGTGGATGATTAGTCGGATGAAAACTAAATCATTCGTGGATGATTTAGTCGGTCTCAGGCGTAGACAGCAAGTTTTTTTTTGTAGTGTCGTGTACCGTTGTTCCTCTGGTCATTTAACTGCTAGGCCCATAATGGTACCCAACCTTGTCCACACACTGCCTCGTGGAGGCAGATGAGGCACCCAGTAGTTTAGATATTTTTTACTCTGGCAAGTCCTGTCACCTAGTTTCCTGAAATTTCAGTGGCTAGGACTTTAAAAAAAAAATAATAATAATATAGACGTCAGGGTGCCTGGCACATGTACCACGGGTATCCCAGCAGAACATCGCACAAAGCATGACACCGCCGCAACAGGCTTGTTTTCGTCCTACGGTGAATCCAGGCACTATCACTTTCCCAGGTGAACGACGCACACGTACCCAGTCGTCCACATGGTGCAACAGGAAACGTGATTCATCGGAGCAGACGACTCTCTTTCAGTCACTCAAGGTGCAGTTTCGATGCTCTCATGCCCAGTGTAGACACTGTCGCCGGTGAACCGTGGTCAGCATGGGCACTCGGAGCGGTCTGCGGTTATGCAGCCCCATTTTCAGAAGGGTTCGAAGTACTGCGTGTCGTGACACATTACTCCCGCCACCAGCATTCCAATTACCAGCGAGATGCGCTACAGTCGCCCTTCTGTTGCCCCGTACCATCCGGGAGAGCCTTCGCTCACCTCGAGCATCGATGAGCTGTGGTCGTCCAACACCTCTGCGGCGGTTCGTGGTTTTCCACTCCTCGGACCACTTTCGGTAGGTACTAACCATGGCTAACGGAGAGCGATCCATCAGCCGTGCAGTTTCGGATATGCTCTGACCCAGTCGTCTGACCATTACAATTTGTCCTTTGTCAAACTCGCTTAAGTAGGCTGCCTTCCCCATTTGAAGGACGAGAGTAACACTGATCGACGGAGCTTATTATCAGGTGTTTTTTATGCCGTGTCCTGACACGAGAACGCGCCGTAGTTCACCTGTAATCGCTTTGATTTGTATACCGACTCGCTAGTCACAATATTTTGACTCATTGATGTAGGCTGTTAGATAAGAAGCGAAACACATGCATTAGGTAGCAAATACAAATAAAGGACATTCTTATCAAAATTTAAGAACTGAAATGGACGCGGACGGGACACATAGCTCGAAGACATGATGAGAGATTGACTAAGAAAATAACAGAATGGAGCCCAAGCGCAGCTAAAAGAAACCCGGAAGACAACAACAAAGATGGACCGATGTAATTCACGAGTTCTTGCGTAGTAAATGGATAACCATTGCACAAAACAGAAAAAACTGGAAAGTTGCTGGGAAAGCCTACATTCTGCAGTGGATTGAATACGGCTGATAATGATGATGATGACGACTTCTGTTATCCCTGGCTTGTAGTCTCCCTTGGCATAAGCACTTCGCAAATATTGCTCCCTTTGCATAAAAGAAAAACCAGTTTTCTTTTTGCCTCTTGTTATTAACATTTCTTCTTAAAAAGCTCAGTCTTTACAAATCTTAAATCTGTCCTACCATTGCATATTTTTCCCACAACTGGGGTAGTGTCCCAAAACATTCTCAAGCTTCATGAGTAGTAAATGGATGGCCATTACACAAAACAGAAGAAACTGGAAAGTTTCTTCTGTTTTGCACTTATCCGTTGTATTTGTATTTGAATTCAGTTGAAAAAGAGACTCGTTAGTCTTGAAAGCTGCTGCCTATTACTTATTGTTATATATTTTATTATTACATTAAACTGGGTTATAATTATACTTATCTATATATTTTTTTCTCAACTGGAAAGTTGCTGGAGAGGCCTTCATTCTGCAGTAGGTTGAAAACGGCTGATAATGAAGTAATGAGAAAAAATTAAATATGTTATTAATCTTATTTTAGGAACCATACTTCGTAAATGTCATTTAAAGTATTATTCTAACGAATTGGAACATTTCCAAAGCATTGTAATTAATTATATATATATATATTTTTTTTTTTTAATGAAAACCCCAAACACGAAAGGTATCAAAACCTATAGTACTTAGTACCGTGCATGGGTTGAAGGAGAAGTATGGCGGGAGGGGGGATGCCGGAAACTTTGCTCTATAGAATAAACATGGGTTTCACCCCTTCAAGCCTCCAATAAGCAAAGTGGTGGTATTTCACCGGTTGATGAAAGTCATCTACCACCTCTCCGATTTCACCCATCCGGTCACTCTAAATTTTGTCTAGTTTAGCCTTTAATTTATTTAAGCTATCGAATTCCACAACAACAGATGCAACTCTGTTCCACAAATCAACTACCCGCTGGCTAAAGCAAACTTCTGCATATCTATCCTACAACTCACTTTCCTGAATTTGAATGCATACCCCTCAGGTTCTTAATCTGAGCAAGCGAAAGTATGCCATCAGCATCGATCATCCTCAAACCATTGCACCCCATTTACATCTCAATCAGATTTCCTCGCAGGTGCATAGTCTCCAGATTAGCATTAGCATTAGCAGAGGCATATGATGCAAGAAAGCAAGCTTATGCAGCATCAGCCAAAAAAAAAAAAAAAAAACCCTCCCATTTCACCCCTCCGTTAATTCGAAATACCTGCCCAGCTTAGCCTTAAATTTATTTAGGCTATAAACTTCCACAACGAGGGATGGAAGTCTGTTCCACCAACCAACTACCAGCTGGCTAAAGGTAAATTTCCGCACACTATCCTACATCTGTCTTTCCTCAATTTGAATTTATGCTCTCTCAGGTGATTATTGTGAGCAGGAGGGAGAATACCATCGGCATTGAGCATGCTCAAACCATTCAAGGCTTTATACACCTCTATCAGATCACCTCGACGGTGCCTAGTGTCCAGACACTGTAATTTGCAAAATTTAAGCTTTTCTTTGTAAGAGCAACCCTTTGTTCCATTCACTTATCTTGTTGCCCTTCTCTGTACTCGTTCCAGCATCTCTACATCCTTCTTGAAATGAAGCCTCCAGACCTGTATACAGTACTCAAGGTGTGCCTTGCCCATTGCCTTAATATAGATCCTAACCATTGCCTTAATATAGATCCTGACCATTGCCTTATACAAATATCCTGACCACTACGTTATACCTAGTGACATAGTGTTTTTTGATAGGCGGCACCGGTGCTTTCGCACAACTCCGAAATTGAATCTCTTGCGAAGTAAGACAGTATTGTCAAGGCCAGATAGCATATGTTAGTGTAAGTTCATGTTTACTTAGTGCGGGTTATGTTGTTCATCTGGTCGCTTAGCCTAGGGTCTGTGGAACACCACAGACTGCTACTTACTGTCACTGTGGAACACCACAGACCGCTAGTTACTGTCACTGGCACTGGGAGCCGGACCAGGAAAGTGGAAAGAGAACTCTGGCTGGCCGACCCTGGGGTTAGCCTGAACATCCCAGGGAGGACCAAAAAAAAAAAAATAAAATAAAATAAAAAATAAAAATTTAAAAAAAAAATAAAATAAATAAAAATAAATAAATAAATAAAAATAAAAAAAATATTTAAAAAAATAATAAAATAAATAAAAAAAATTAATTAATTTAAAAATTTTTTTTTCTTTTTCTTTGAAATAGGAGAAGGGGTGAGAGATTGAGGAGAAGAAACAAGGTAAGCAGAAGAAAGAGGGCGAGGTAGGGTGGGCTCGCCCCAAAGGGGGGGAGCCCACTCTACCTCAGGAAGAAGAGAAAAGATTGTGAGGTCAAGTTGGTAGAGAATGAAAGGGACCTGGGGGTGGATGTGCAGGCAGATATGAAGTTTTCTGAGCAGTGCAGACGGGCTGCAAGAGTAGCTCATGGTGTATTGTCGATGATATATAGGAATTTTTGTAGCAGGGATAAGGAGGTGATTATTCCCTTGTATAAGACAATGGTCAGGCCACACTTAGAGTACTGTATACAGGTCTGGAGGCCTCATTTCAAGAAGGATGTAGAGATGCTGGAACGAGTACAGAGAAGGGCAACAAGATTAGTGAATGGAACAAAGGGGTGCTCTTACGAAGAAAGGCTTAAGTTTTGCAAATTACAGTGTCTGGAGACTAGGCACCAGCTAGGTGATCTGATAGAGGTGTATAAAGCCTTGAATGGTTTGCGCATGCTCAATGCTGATGGGATTCTTCCTCTTGCTCAGAATAATCACCTGAGAGGGGATAAATTCAAATTGAAGAAGGACAGTAGGATAGACGTGAGGGAATTTGCCTTTAGCCAGCGGGTGGTTGGTTGGTGGAACAGACTTCCATCCCTTGTCGTGGAAGTTGATAGCCTACATAAGTTTAAGGCTCAGCTGGACAGGTATTTCGAACGAACAGAGGGGTGAAGTGAAAGTAGTTATTTTTTATTTATTTATTTTTTTTTTTTTTTTTGGCTGATGCTGCATAAGCTTGCTTTCTTGGATCAAATGCCTCTACTAATGCTAATGCTAATGCTAAAGTGACCCACAGAGTCAGGTTACCTAGTTACTCTTTGAGTAACTCCCACTTCAGCACACTGTGATCACTGCCACCAAGTGGTTCATTTATCTGCAGATTCTTAATGCATGATTCTTCATGCATTAAGAATCTGCAGATAAATGAACCACTTGGTGGCAGTGATCACAGTGTGCTGAAGTGGGAGTTACTCAAAGAGGTAACTACCATTAGGGGTAAAGGGAAGGGGTATTGCTTTCGTAAAGGCGACTACAATGGACTGAGACAGTATTTAAATTCTATACAGTGGGATCAACTGATGATATTGCCAACAGCAAATTCAAAATGGGAAGCATTCAAAGAACTTATTGTGGAAGCTACTAGGCTTTACATACCAACTAAGAAATATTGTTCAAGGTTTAGGCCTAAATGGTTGTCAGATGAACTAATGAGACATGTGGCAGAGAAGAAAAATGCATGGGATACATATAAATTAATGGGTGACATGGAAGCCTATGATAGATACAAGTTGATCTGTAACCAAGTTACAAAGGAGGTTAGGCAGGCGAAGGCAGATTACGAGAGATCCTTGGCAAGGGATGCGAAGAAAAACAGCAAAGAGTTCTTTACTTATGTAAACTCTAGAAGGAAGGGGATGAATCAGATTGGTCCACTTGAGATCGATGGGTCAACTGTTGATGACCCTGCTCGGGTAGCTAACAAACTAAATGAATATTTTGCATCGACATTCACACATGAGGAGTTATTCAGCGAGGGGAATGCCAGAGGTGTATTCAACTCTAGCAGTAAGCTAGAGAATCTTGTAATAACTGAGAGCAAAGTGGAGGAGAAATTGTTGAAGATAAACACAAGAAAGGCACCTGGGGGTGGATGGGATCTATCCAGTTATATTAAAGGAGGCAGCAAAGGAGGTAAGCAAACCCTTAGCCATAATTATGAGAGCTTCCTTGGACTCAGGGGAGGTACCCATTGACTGGAGATGTGCAAATGTGACCCCAATTCACAAAGGGGGATCAAAGGCTGACACAAGTAATTATAGACCTGTGAGTTTAACTTCTGTTCCCGGAAAATTAATGGAGGCACTGGTGAAAGAAGCACTGCAGGATCATCTAGACAAGACTTCAGTTATAGCTAGGACACAGCATGGTTTTGTTAAGGGGAAGTCTTGCCTGACCAATTTGATTGGATACTATGATGCAGTCACAAAAGAACTGGATGCAGGGAATAACTTTGATATTATATACTTGGATCTTAGAAAGGCTTTTGATACTGTTGCACATGGAAGACTGCTGCACAAATTGGAGCAGTGTGGCATTGGAGGCAAGTTGCTGCTATGGATAAAGGGGTGGTTGAGGGGGAGAAGACAGAGAGTGGTAATCAATGGACACTGCTCATCGTGGACTAATGTTATTAGTGGAGTCCCTCAGGGTTCAGTATTGGGGCCTTTATTGTTTTCTGTATTTATAAATGATATTGATGATGGTATATCAGGCTTAATGTCCAAGTTTGCAGACGATACGAAGGTTGGCAGGGTTGTCAAGGACACTACTGACACTATGCTGCTGCAACAGGATTTGGAAAGGTTGAGCAGATGGGCTTCGAGGTGGCAAATGAAGTTTAACATTGACAAATGTAAAGTACTACATATGGGAAACAGCAACCCCAGAGCAACGTATCAACTCTGTGGTACTACACTGACAGTGGTAGAGAATGAAAGGGACCTGGGGGTGGTGGTGCAGGCAGATATGAAGTTCTCTGAGCAGTGCAGACGAGCTGCAAGAGTAGCTCATGGTGTATTGTCAATGATATATAGGAATTTTTCTAGCAGGGATAAGGAGGTGATTATTCCCTTGTATAAGGCAATGGTCAGGCCACACCTAGAGTACTGTATACAGGCCTGGAGGCCTCATTTCAGGAAGGATGTAGAGCTGCTGGAACGAGTACAGAGAAGGGCAACTAGATTGGTGAATGGGACAAAGGGGTTCTCTTACGAAGAAAGGCTTAAGTTTTGCAAATTACAGTGTCTGGAAACTAGGTACCAGCGGGGTGATCTGATAGAGGTGTACAAAGCCTTGAATGGTTTGAGCATGCTCAATGCTGATGGGATTCTTCCTCTAGCTCAGAAAAATCACCTGAGAGGGCATAAATTCAAATTGAGGAAAGACAGATGTAGGATAGATGTGCGGAAATTTGCCTTTAGCCAGCGGGTGGTTGGTGGGTGGAACAGACTTCCATCCCTTGTCGTGGAAGTTGATAGCCTAAATAAGTTTAAGGCTCAGCTGGACAGGTATTTCGAACGAACAGAGGGGTGAAGTGGAAGTGGTTATTTTTATTTATTTATGTTACTTTTTTTTTTTTTTTTTTTTTTTTTTTTTTTGGCTGATGCTGCATAAGCTTGCTTTCTTGCATCAAATGCCTCTACTAATGCTAATGCTAATGCTAATGCTAATGCATGACCCTGCATTTGAAAGTCAAATGCCAGTCCCACTCCTAGAGGAATATTTATGTGAGTTCCAACACAAGTAGGAAAATCAGTATTGTCCTACACCTCAAAGAGAAGAGGTGCCAGCAAGTGAGTGGGTCCCACATTGGGCAAGAGCCCAGTGTCAGCAATTTAATCTTCTTCAGCCAAGGGTGACTTGTAGGCAATGAGCAGTGTCCCACACTGGGTAGAGGACTTGGATAATCTTCTCTTAGGGGATGAGAGGAGGCACAAATTATTTTATGAAGCTCAAGGATTGCTTGGAGTTCTTGTGTCTATTGTAGAAAAGTCCTTTTTTGGGTTGGTGGGTTTGTCAAAAGCTTCCTTTGTGAACGTCGAGAGATTCCTGTTAGGTCAGGATAAAGATCAATATCCTGTTGGTGTTTTCTTTGATTCCATTCAGGATATGTTCTGTGAATTGAGTTTTGGATTCATTATAAGATGGGGGTGTGCTGAACAGTTTGCTATAGGTGAATTTTACACATTTCAAATACAGTCATTGAAAAAGTAGTGAAGGCTTTGTAGTTGGTTTCATCAATTATGTCGAGATCTTCCTGCCCACTGGGTATATTTCAAGTTCTGGTAATTAGGAGACTTCAGGGTAAATCATAATGAGGGCAATTGTACATGAGGTGAATCCAGTTTTCATTGTCACGGCATGTGCAGTGAGGAGAATCGGTGAGACCCAGGGCATGCAGCTTGGTCCGAAACGATCCATGACCAGTGAGGAAGAACGAGACGTGAAGGCCTGGTGAGTACCACGGAGGAGGTTTTGGTGCAGTTATCATAACTTGTAGAAGTAATCTTTTAGTTGTTTCACCTTTGGCTGTTTGCTCCCAAGATCTTTGCCAATGCTGGAAGAGCTTAGAGTAAATCTGTTTCATTTCGTTTTTTGGATCATCAACTAGATCGAGTGTTATATCCAGAATGGTGGTGGGAATTCCTCTCTTTATGCGGTATGCAAGGCCGCGACGAATAACCTCCAGGTCCAGAGGAAGAGTACCTGCTAAGACCTGCAGGCAGGATTACTGACTGCACAGCAAGCTCTAGTCACGGTGAGTAGGATATTGCGTTGAATTGAATGTAGCTTTGCTTATTACGTGCAATGATGGCACGAGGGAAATATATGGCTGCACCATAGCACACAGCTGGTAAGAAGATGGTTTTGTAAAGTAGCATGAGAGTCCTCTTCAAACCCCAGTCTGCTCTGCTAATTCTTACGATCATGGAAGTATAACGACGTATTTTGTTGGAGAGGTCATTAAGATGAGGTAAGAATGTTAATCGGGAGTCGAAGGTTACTCCTAGATATTTTAGTTCTGTTTTGAGTTGCAATGTCTGCTCAGAGATTTTAATTTAGGGTGGTCTTCTTATGTCCAAGGATCCTTTGAGGAGGATAGTCTTCGTTTTTTCCCCAGAGATGAATAACTTGTGGTTGTTTGCCCAATTTTGGAGGATCGTTAGGGCAGGGGAGGCAATTCGCTCAAGCTGAGTTCTAGATTCACCTTTGATAAGGAGGATGAGGTCATCTGCATAGGCTGTGCAGTCCACAGGACCTAGATCCATAAGAAGAAATTCATCTAGTATTAAGTTCCAGAAGTAGGGCCCAAGAACTGAGCCCTGTGGACACCCTCTAACAACTGGTCGGGAGGTTTTTCTGAAAATTTGTTTGAACAGTTACTGAGCAGTTGAAGAGTTAGTTCTGGAGACAGCCATAGAGGTTGAGTGGAATATTGAGTTGACGTAATCTCCTGACAATGCTGGGCCACCAGATGGAATCGAAGGCACCAGCAAAGTCAATGGAGATGAGATAGCCAGTAGATATTTTTCTGTGGTTGAGTTTGCTGTGTTGAGGAGATTGTTCATAGCGTCTTCAGTGGAGCATCCTGGCTTAAAGCCATACTGCTTTGGAGAGTCTAAGTTGGCTGTCTGGTAGTAGCAGCCGGATTGTAATCTGGATTGTAGCAGCCGCTCCAATACCTTTCCCAAGACCGGGAGAAGAGCAATGGGGCGGTAAGATTTGGGTAGAGTAGGATCTTTATCTGGACCATTTAGGATGAGTCGAAGCACTGCCTGTTTCCAAGAATCAGGGAAAATTCCTTTCGCAAGGCATTTGTTGAACAGAGATAATAGGTGTTTCGGGAGATGTGTTGCTGCTTTCTTGATGACCTCAGCCTCGATATTATCATGACCAGGGCATTTATTTATTTTCGTTCTGTCAAGTGCTTTGTTCATTTCCTCAGAGGTGAAAGGAGGTTCTATTTTATTGTCGGAGAAGGCCTGGTTGTCTTGTTTAATTTGCTTTTGTTCATCATTGACGGGACTCTCATCAGTCTGAAGTAGGGCATTCGGAATATTATTCATGGATTCAGCCCATGTATGTGTTGGATTGCCATCGGGAGTCAGGGTTGCATTTAACATCTCTCCCCTGGGCAGCTTGTTCATAACAATGCGATAAACAACCCCCCAAGGATCTGCGTTACCAGTAGTTGTTACAAGGTTATGCCTAGACACTTTCTTTTTCTGCCGAATGATGCTTGTGTAGTCGTTACGATATCTTCTATATACTTCCCGTAGAGCCTGGACCTCAGCAGGAGGCCAGGAGTGCCTCGCTCTCTGGAAGGCTTTTCGGGCAGTGTGGACTTGGCGCCTTAGGTTTTCTAGTTCCCTGCACCACCAAGGGACTGCTTTTAGGTGCTTTTGACGTTTTTTCATAGTTCTCTCACATGCTTGTTGGATTGTGGTTGTTAAGAGGGAGGGGTGCTCCTGTGGATCAAGATGGTTTAGTTGGGATGTATCCATTTGTAGCTTTGATTTTATATTGTCTTTGAAGGCATTCCAATCAGCTGTTTTGGTGGAGTATCTGATGATATCGTGGTATATGGGAGGAGTACTATCAAGTTGTCTAGATAGATGGAAGGAGATGGCCCTGTGGTCTGAGGTGGTCCAGGCCTCATGAACCATCCATGATGAGAACGTTTGTGGTATGGACTGTGTGGCGGGGGTAACGTCAATGTTGCTTTCCCACATGGTATTGCTGAAGGTAGAAAGGTGATGTGGTTAGTTAAGGACCTCAAATGGAGAAGATGAAAGGAAATCTTCTAATCGCTGTCCATTCTGGGAAACTATGTGGCCATCCACCCGGCTATGCCACAAGCGAGATCTACAATTGGCATCCATCGTTACTAGGATTTTGCTGGAAGGTAAGAGAGTTATGACTGACTAGAGATATTCAATATATGGTGCGATATCAGTTCGTGGTCGGCAGTACAACGAGACTACGTGCAGAGAACCTTGTTGGCAGATAATGTGTGCACAAACACCAAAGGGGGTGTATAAGGAGTCGATCTTTGTGACTGTAATTGTAGTATTCCTAATAATGATGGCTGCCCATGGAGCATCTGTGGTTGTCTCAATGATCCTATATGCTCGAGGGTAGCCCTGTACCCGTCCCTTGTGGGTGTAGGGCTCCTGAGCACAGAGAATATCAATTTTTTCTTCATCCATTTTCATTCTAATTTGTTCGACCACATTTCTGGCTCTTTGGGCATTCAGTTGGAGAATCTTGAAGACGTTGGTGGAATGGCGATTATGGTATACAGCCATAGTCGGTTTGGTTCTGGATGGTTCTCAATACCCTTAAATAGATTGGACATTTGACATCCCGGTCGGAGTGATTGGGAATCCATTTTTGCTGCTTTGCAGTTGGCGCAGTTAGGGGCTCGATTTTTGTTTGGAAAATTGTTGTAGGGGTGTCCGCGTTCGGCACAGTGGCCACAGGTGAAGTTTTGTCCGGCACAGGCATGGGATGTGTGTCCGAATCGGAGGCATATAAAGCACTTGATGGTAGCTATGCGCTCCTTGAACCGGCAAGAGCTGCAGCGAATAAATATTCGTTGTTGTTGGGATAATATTTTCCATATCTTCGGGGAGAGTTCGACTACTCAATTGCAACAAGAACCAGATCTGGATTTGGTCGAGTATGTCTAGTGATATGATCAGCAAGGTTCCTGCCATATATTTTCTCAAGGAGGTCATCTTTGGAAATTCCTTTTTCGACATCGAAGATTACAATAGATGGGCCTTTTGGTTTGGGTATCTCAGTGCTAAGACCAAGTTCATTTATCTGTGGGATTTGGAAAATGTTTTCTGCATCTTATTTGGAAGCAGTCTCAATGATGATCCCAGAACGGATTTTTCTGAAGCTTTTAATTTTTATGGTTTTCATTTGAGGTTTCAAGTTGGTAGTAACAACCTCCTTGACAGCCTCGCTTGAAGTGAAGCAACCTTCCTGGGTCGCGCGAAGGATGACTAGGTTTTGTTTTCTATTTTGTCTGATATTGGGAGGGGCAAATAGCTTATCTGCCATTGGTTGGATCCTCAGCACATCTGAATAGGACCGGGGTCGCTGTGGCATTTCACTTGGTTCCCGGTTCTTAGTCTGGTGATAATCATTAACCATGATATTCGGTGCACTGTCCATAAGGTGGCAGCCAATACTGGCTGGTGGAGGTAAGGAAGTGTGATTGGGAGGATGGGCATTAATTTTTGGCCGCTGTACCATAGCATCATAAGTTGATTCTGAGATAGGTGTAGGGAGAAGTGCTGGCCGAGTCTGGCGGTTTGATTGTGCTGTCGGATCTGGGAGGAAAGAGTTCTGAGTGCTATGGCTGGTCTGAGCTGGACTGCTGAGGGCCTTTGTCAGAGTATAATTTGTTTCCCTCAGTTTTTCATTGATTGCTCTTAGTTGTTCATTCTGTAGTATTAAGTCATGTAACATTTTCTCGAGGGTACCATAGCAGCCTGTAACTTTTTGGGCAGCTAGCTTGGTTACTCTACTTCCTTCAAAGCAAAGGCAGCATTCCATCATGGAATGCTGCCTTTGCTTTGAAGATTTTTTTGGAAATTTTCTCCAAGTGAGAGCAATCCTTATCTAGTGAGGGCTGCATGGAGTTCAGTTCTTCTTCTAGGTTCTCCCAGAAAGCAGCTGAAGGAGAACAGATTTTAGTGGATTTCTTGACTTTTTTTTTTGGTTTTAGCCGTTTCCGCTCAGCTGGAGGGGTGGAGTTGTTCATATTGGTGTACCACTCGCGACCTCCTCAATAATATTACTATTATTTGGATCCCGTTGCGAGGAAACATCAGTGCCTAACTTAGCTGGTTTGTTGTTGAGCCGTTTAATCAGAGCTGAGTTTGGGCAGGTGTTTTCAAGTAATTCCTTGTTGCTCGAGGTGTGCCGTTCTCTGCATGAAGGGTGCAATAGCACAACTATGGGAGTACTGTTTCCCGTTTAAGATTCAATTTTTGACATATTTTATTGTTGTTTCTTATTACTATTTTATTTTTATTATTTATTTATTTATTTATTATTATTTATTTATTTATTTATTATTATTATTATTATTATTATTATTTATTATTATTATTTTTTTTTTTGAAGTTGTTCAAAACAGCTAGAATTTATAGCCAATTAGCAGGAAGCTTCTTAATGCCAACTCGAAAAACGTAGGTTCCCTAAGTGAAACAATATGGTGGCGAACAAAGGAGACTGGCGATAAACATGGTAAAAGGTAAAATGAACTGCTAGGATCTAAAATAAAGACGTTGTATGTGAGGTGACCAGTTTAAAAGTTTCCTGGGAGAACTCCGCTCCCAGTCAGTTTCACAGTTTACAGGTTTCACTGCCTCAGTGACTCTATCGCTACGGCGACCACGTGGGTTTCCATAGGGAAGATACAACGATATATTCACCTGCTTGTAAAATGGCCTTCCCATACAATGAACCCGAAAATTACTTTATACAATCACCTCCTTGTCTCTGCTAGTAAAATTTCTAAATCTCATTGACAAAATCCATGACCTGCTGTGGCAGCCGGTCTGCACTGCTCAGGGAACGTCATATCTGACTGCACAATTACTCCCAGGTCTTTTTCATTCTCCACCTCCCTGAGTATAGTACCACACAGTTGGTACGTTTCTCTTGGGTTACTGCTACTCATATGCAGTACTTTGCATTTATCAAAGTTAAATTTCAATTGTTACTTCTCAGCCCATCTTCTGCCTACCTTTTCTAGACCCTATTACAGTAGCATACCGTAGCATTCAGCTTCCCTCACTGCCTCCTTCAATATAACTGGATAGATTCCTTCTCCTTTGCTTTGCTCCTTTGTGCTCGGTTATTACAAAATCCTTTCGTTCACTGTTAGTTTAATAAACTTCTGTCCTCCCTTTCCTTATAGAATTCCTCACGTGTGAATATCTATGTAAAATACTCATTCAGTTTGTCAGCTATCTGAGCAGGGTCATCTACAATGTAATCACCATATCAATTGGACCTCTTCCTTCTAGAGTTTACATAAGTAAAGATGTGTTTGTTGGTTTTCTTTGCGTCCTTTGCCAAGGATTTCTTGTAATCAGCGTTCACTTGCCTAACCTCTTTTGTGACTTTATTACAGACTAGCTGATATCTGCCATAGGCCTCTGTGTCACCTGGTAGTCAGCGCGGTAGCTCAGTGGTATCGTCACCGTCCTCTCCACACCGGGTGGAAAAGTCCTCGGTTCGAAATCCATCGATGACGCGAAGACCTTTAATGGGCTTTTTACACTCCGTGGCTGAGTTAGGCGGTCCAGGCGTAGATAGCAAAGGTTTTCCACAAGAAACTGGTTTTTCGTCCATCAAAACAGGCAAATCGACTAGAGAACACACACAATTTATAGTCCAAATGTATTCACGGTTATATGCAAGAAATTACGGGGGACCCTCAAACAACAATTTTTGTCACCTGATAAAATTATATGCATCCCACGCATTGTTCTTCTATGCTACAAGCACCGTTATTTCATCTGTCATCCATTTAAATCTAAATTTTGAACAGTATTTCTTAATTGGTATGAAAAGCCTAGGAGCTTCCAAGATTAATTCCTTGAAGGCTTCTCATTTAAAATTGGGAAGCCTTCAAGGAATTTACTCTTTACCCTTGATGGTAGTGACATTTTAAGTAAATCCTACATCAGAAATCAGATCAAGAGTATTAAACTCTCTGTTTGTCCCTCGAACATGTTGCTATAGAAAACAATCCTCGAATAAATCCACAAAAGGTTTGCTAGCGTGCAAGTGACCAGCCACAAGTTCCATTCAATATCTGGAAAGTTAAAATCCTTCATTGCAAGTCATTCTGATTTATTGGCCCGCTCTTTTTCTCTGCACAATTGTTCGTTCTACTCATTAGCGTCATTAGGCCTATAACACATTTCTACTCTCATTTTCCATTTCGCAGTGTATATGTCACACTAAACTGACTCAACATTGCACTGTCCACCCATGTCAACACAATGTACTTTCTTAGATTTTATGTGTTTCTTAACTAAGAGCATAACTCTTTCTCCCTTCCTACCCTGTCTGTCCTTTCTGTACACATTTTACTCCCCAAATTTCAATTCTGCAGTGCTTATATCTGTGTGTCACCATGTCTCTGATATCCCAACAATACCTGCCTTTGATGTCTTCAGATCAACCCTTCAAATTCATTAAATTTACTTGCATACTTCTAGCATTGGTGTACATGCAAGTACAAAAGCACCTGTTCTTACTCTTAGTTACCCTAACACAGCCCTTGTTTCTTGATGACTGCCAGCAGCTTTTGAAATCTCCAGCAACTTTCTTTCTAGTTAGTATAATCACTGTCATCCCTACACTGATGGAAAAGACCTGAGTTTGAATCCTGAAATTTGCGATGAATTTTTGTGGGTCGTTTTCACAACTTCGCTGGGTTAGTTGGTCTGAGGCATGGTACGGATGGTTCCTTTATCACAACGGAACACTGTCACACACACACACACACACACACACACACACACACACACACACACACACACACACACACACACACACACACACACACACACACACACACACACACACACACACACACACACACACACACACACACACAGTACATAACATAAGGGGCACAATACATTGTTGTTTTCCCATAGGTGATCTTTAGCAGAGCGGTGTGCTAGCCAGCCGAGTATCGCCAGGCAATGTTTGTTAGAAGAACGTTAGGCGTAGAGCTACCACATGTGAGGAAGCGATTAGACTTAGAGCCTAATCGGTGCACGTTTAACTCTATAACAACATTTTAAGGTCACAAAAGGTGATATAGTTGTACACGCTGGCACTAATGATATTAAGAGTAGGAGACTGGCGGAATTACTTAACAAGTACAGGTCACTGTTGAAAAAAAGCAGTGATTAGGGTTGAATTTGAAAGTGTCTGAAATTCTGCCCAGACACGATAGGAGGGAGTATATGATGAGAGCCCTGTCGATCAATTCGGCCCTGGAAAGATTGTGCAAGATCAAGGGGTAGAATTTTTTCAGCCTGCTCTGTACTTGTTAACAGGAGAGACTGCTTCTACAGGGATGGGATACATTTAAATAGAAAGGGTGCAAGAATGTTTGCTGATGCTAACGAGGCAGTGTTAGAATGGTCGGAAAACTGCTAGATTGGGGGATACAAGGACTAATCGATTAACAGTAGCCACTGGCAGAGGTGAAAGTGATTCTTGCACTGCTTCTATTGGATTGAGCAGCAGCTTGGAAAATAAGACGTAGGATATTTTAGAGACTGCTGGGAGTCATTGCGGTACAAGTAAACACATGGGTTGTGTTAGGGTAGCTGAGAAAAAGAACAGGTGCATGTATATTTGCGTGTACACCAATGTTAGGAGTTTGGTAAATAAATTTGACAAATTTGAGGTATTGCTCAAAGCATCAAAGGCGGTTACTGTTGGGATATCAGAGACGTGATGTCACACAGATATAAGTAATGCAGAACTGGTATTTGGGGAATACAACGTCTACAGAAAGGATAGACAGGATAGGAAGGGAGGAGGATTTATGCTATTAGTTAAGAAACACATAAAATCCAAGGAAGTGAAGCCATTCGACATCGCTGGACAGTGCAGTGTCGAGTCAGTTTGGTGTGACATAAGCATTGCGAGATCAAAATTGAAAGTAGGAGTGTGCTATAGGCCTAATGACTCTGATGAGTATAATAAGAAACTGTACAGGGAAATAGTGGGCAAGTAAATCAGAGAGTCTTATAATCGGGGATTTTAATTTCCCAGATATTGACTGGAATTTGTGGGTAGGTCACTAACACATTAGCAAGACTTTTGGGGATTTATTGGATGATTGTTTTCTAAATCAGCATGTTCGGGAGGTAACTAGAGGGAGCAATACTCTTGATTTGATTATCAGTAGTGATTCTTCATGCATTAAGAATCTGCAGATAAATGAACCACTAGGTGGCAGTGATCACAGTGTGCTGAAGTGGGATTTACTCAAAGAGGTAACTACCATTAGGGGTAAAGGGAAGGGTTATTGCTTCCGTAAAGGCGACTACGATGGCCTGAGACAGTATTTAAATTCGATACAGTGGGACCAGCAGATGATTTTACCAACAGCAAATTCAAAATGGGAAGCATTCAAAGAACTTATCTTGCAAGCTACTAGGCTTTAAATACCAACTAAGAAATATTGTTCAAGGTTCAGGCTTAAATGGATGTCAGATGAACTAATGAGACATATGGCAGAGAAGAAAAATGCATGGGATACATATAAATTAACATGTGACACAGAAGCCTATGATAGATATAAGTTGAACTGTAACCAAGTTACAAAGGAGGATAGGCAGGCGAAGGCAGATTATGAGAAATCTTTGGCAAGGGATGCAAAGAAAAACAGCAAAGAGTTCTTTACTTATGTAAACTCTAGAAGGAAGGGGATGAATCAGATTGGTCCACTTGATTTCGATGGGTCAACTGTTGATGAACTGCTCAGGTACATAACAAGCTAAATGAATATTTTGCATTGACATTCACACATGAGGAGCTATTCAGGAAGGGGAATGCCATAGATGAAGTAAACACTGGCAGTGAGCTAGAAGATCTTGTAATAATTGAGAGTAAAGTGGAAGAGAAATTGTTGAAGATAAATGCTAGAAAGGCACCTGGGGTGGATGGGATCTATCCAGTTATATTCAAGGAGGCACCAAAGAAAGTAAGCAATCCGTTAGCCATAATTATGAGACCTTCCCACAGACTGGAGATGTGCAAATTTTACCACCAATTCACAAAGGAGGATCAAAGGCTGACACAAGTAGTAGTAGTAGCAGTGGCATGTGATGCAAGAAAGCAAGTGTATGAGTTTATGCAGCATCAGCCAAAAAAAAAAGCACACCATTGCCTCCAAATGCCTGTCCAGTTTCTTCTTAAATTTATTTAACCTATCAACTTCCACAACGACAGATGGAAGTTTGTTCCAGCAATTAACCACCCGCTGGCTAAAGGTAAATATCCGCACATCTATTCTACATCTGTCTTTTCTTAATTTGAATTTATGCCCCCTTAGGTACGTAAACTGAACAAGTGGAAGGATCCCATTACAATTCAGCGTGCTCAACCCATTCAAGGCCTTATATACCTCAATCAGATAACCACGCAGGTGCCTAGTCTCCAGCCACTGCAATTTGCCGAACTTAAGCCTCTCTTGGTAAGAGGATCCCTTCATTCCCCTCACCAATCTTGTTGCCCTTCTCTGTACACGCTCAAGTAAACCTACATCCTTCCTAAAATGAGGCCTCCAGACTTGTGCCAGTACTCAAGGCGTGGCCTGACCATTGCCTTATACAGAGGGATAATCACCTCCTTTTCCCTGTTAGCAAAATTCCTATATATCATTGACAAAACCCCATGACCTGCCCTGGTAGCCTGCCTGCAATGCTCAGAAAACTTCGTATCTGACTGCACAATTACTTCCAAGTCTTTTTCATTTTCTACCACCTTAAGTGTAGTACCACCTAGTTTGTGCGTTTCTCTGGGGTTACTTCTAACCATATGCAGTACTTTGCTTTTGTCAAGGTTAAACTTCAGTTACCACTTCTTAGCTCATCTGCCCAAATTATCTAGATCCTGATGCAGTAGCACACTGCCATTACTGTCATTAACAACCCTGCCAACCTTTGTATCATCTGCAAACTTCGACATTAAGCCTGATATACCTTCATCATTGATAAATATACAAAACAACATTGATAAATCATTGATAAATATACAAAACAACAGTGGACCTAACACCGAACCCTGTGGGACTCCTCTAATAACATTAGTCGAAGAAGAGCAGCACCCATTGTTTACCACCCTCTGTCTTCTCCCACTTCACCATCCTTTTATCCAATGTAGCAACTTACCCTTAATACCATTCTGCTCCAATTTGTTGAATAGTCTTTCATGCGGAACAGCGTCAAAAGCTTTCCTGAAATCCAAATATATGATATCAAAATTATTTTTTGCATCCAGTTCCTTTGTAACCACATCATAATATCCTATCAAATTTGTCAGACAAGACTTTCCCTTAACAAACCCATGCTGTGTCTGAATTATTGCTGCAGTCTTGTCTAGATGATCCTGCAATGCATCTTTAACCAGTGACTCCATAATTTTATCCGGAATAGAAGTTAAACTAACTGGTCTGTAATTACTCGTGTCACCCTTCGATCCCCCTTTGTGAATCTGGGATACATTTGCAAATCTCCAGTCCGTGGGAACCGCCCCTGAGTCCAAGGACGCTCTCATAATTATAGACCTGGGAGTTTAACTTCTGTTCAAGGAAAATTAATGGAAGCTCTGGTTAAAGAAGCACTGCAGGATCATCTTAACAAGAATTCAGTTATAGCTCAGACACTGCATGGTTTTGTTAAGGGAAGGTCTTACTTGACCAATTTGATTGTATATTATGATGTAGTCACAAAAAGAATTGGATGCAGGGAATAACTTTGATATTATATATTTGGATCTTAGAAAGGCTTTTGATCTGTTGCACATGAAAGACTGCTGCACAAATTCGAGCAGTACGGCATTGGTGGCAAATTGTTGCTATGGATAAAGGGATGGTTGAGTGGCAGAAGAAAGAGAGTGGTAATTAATGGACACTGCTCATCGTGGACTAATGTTATTAATGGAATCCCTCAGGGTTCAGTGTTGGGTCCATTGTTGTTTTCTGTTTTTAAAAAATTATATTGATGATGGTATATCAAGCTTAATGTCCAAGTTTGCCGACGACATAAAGGTTGGCAGGGTTGTTAAGGACGCTACTGACGCTATGCTTCTGCAATAGGATCTGGAAAGGTTGAACAGATGGACTGAGTGTCAAATGAAGTTTAACTTTGACAAATGTAAAGTACTACATATGGGAAACAGCAACCCCAGAGCAACGTATCAACTCTGTGGTACTACACTGACAGTGGTAGAGAATGAAAAGGACCTGGGGGGTAATGGTTCAGGTAGATATGAAGTTCTCTGATCAGTGCAGACGGGCTGCAAGGGTAGCTCATGGTGTGTTATCAATGATATACAGGAATTTTTCTACCCGGGATAGGGAGGTATTATTCCCTTGTATAAGGCAATGGTCAGGCCGAACCTTGAGTACTGTATACAGGTCTGGAGGCCTCATTTCAAGAAAGATATAGAGCTACTGGAACGAGTACAGAGAAGGGCAACAAGGTTAGTGAACGGAACGGAGGGTTGTTCTTACGAAGAAAGGCTTAAGTTTTGCAAATTAAAGTTTCTGGAGACTAGGCATCGGGGAGGTGATCTGATAGAGGTGTAGAAAGCCTTTTATGGTTTGAGCATGCTCAATGCTGATGGGGCACTTCCTCTTGCTCAAAATAATTACCTGAGAGGGCATAAATTCAAATTGAGGAAAGACAGATTTAGGATAGATGTGCGGAAATTTGCCTTTAGCCAGCGAATAGTTGGTTGGTGGAACACATTTCCATCCCTTGTTGTGGTAGTTGATAGCCTAAATAAATTTAAGGCTCAGCTGGACAGTTATTTCGAACGAACGGAGGGGTGAAGTGGAAGGTTTTCTTTTGGTTTTTTTGGCTGATGCTGCATAAACTTGCTTTCTTGCATCATATGCCTCTACTAATGCTAATGCTAATGCTAACAACAACAACAACAACAACAACAAAAAGCCGTTGTGGGTAGCACTGTTGGTAGAATCGTCGTTCTCTCCAAACCAGGTGAAAAGACTTAGGTTCGAGTTCTTTCGATGATGAGATGAATTTTTATGGCCTTTTTCAGAACGTGTCTGTGCTAGTCGGTCTCTGTCGAAAATAGTATGGTTTTTTTCTCCTGGAAACTTGGGGTTATTTTTTTTTCTGTCCAGAAAACAGTAAATGGACCACAGAACACACGTAATTTACAGACCTTATACATGGAGTAATATTGCCTTTGTGGCTGATGCTCTCAAAAATCAATAACAAAAAAAAAAAAAAAAAAAAAAACACCACAATTACCCCTAACTTTCACATGGTTTTTTAAGTTAAAATTATTTATTGACTAAATATCAAAGAGTATGGTAATGCTGTTTAAGCATGGGTAATGTCTCTCCATCATTTCTACTACCCAGGTAATATGCATGCATCGTTTTATTATATCTCATATTGTGAATACCTTCACAACGAGTTGCCTAGGTATTGCACTATTTGAAATTAGTAAAACTTCTCTGGTAGAGAAGGCTACTATTACTTATTCTCAATTGGGCACCACCACCCAGAAATTACCACCCAGAAATTCCCGTTTGAAATTTGGTATGGTATAAAGATCTGTGTTATCGTCATACTATCCCTATTAGACTTAGGAAAGCAAAAAAGATATAGGAAGGTGATAGTGGGAGAGAAAGAAATACCGTCGAAGGAACAGTTACTCCTTCCACTCATGCCTCTGAAAATCTCATAAATTCCTCGAATAGGTAACGCTTCCCCATTAGAGAAGATTGTTGTTACTTATTCTCGGAAACTCCGTGTCCTGTGCAATTATTAAAAGTTTGAAGAGGTTATAAAATTATGCACAAACGTATTTAATGTTGGTGTCAAAGAATATTGATATTAATTCAACACGAATATTTATGAGCAGTGTCATGAAAGGTATGCATTTATTAGAGTGTGTTGGTATCGATAGAGGGTTAGTACTTTACAATTATTGAATATTAATAACCATGGTCAGGCACAACAAGTTCAATGAGATCCCAGACAATCCTACAGCAATTTATGCTCTTCATCTACTCTGTCCACACAGCTGAAACTTCTACCTGTTTTCTTTTGATTTCTCCTCTGAAAATTCCATAAACCACTGTTAGTTATCAGTCAAATATATCCCCCGCACGGCACCGTTTTGAAATATGGTATGGGATAAAGTTCTCGGTTATCCTCACACTATCCCTATTAGACTTAGAAAAGAGATAAAGATGTAGGAAGGTGATAGTACGAGAGGAAGGAAATGCCGTAGAAGGAAGAAAGGGACAGTTGCTCCTTCAATTCACACTCAAAGCTCATATATTCCTCGAATAGGCAACGCATCCCCAGTAGAGAAGACTGTTGTTACGTATTCGAGGAAACTCAGTGGCCATCCGACCCCTAGACATCACCGTTTCAGGGCTATTTGGCCCTTCTTCAGTGGGTGGGTAGGACTCCTCATCAGTGGGTGGGCATGTATTCTGTTGCAATTAGTAACAACTCAGTCATGAAGTATAACTCCACAATATGAGAGATGTTTAATGGTGTGCATGGTTCAGTCTAAATATATTTCTTGACTGAATGTCAAAGAGTATGAAAAGGCTGCTTTAGCATGGGTAATCCATCTCAATCATTTCTACTATCCACGTAGTATGCATGTATGCATCTTTTCTCGTTTTCGTAGTCTTCTCTACCAGAGAAGCGTTACTTTAGCATTAGTAGAGGCATATGATGCAAGAAAGCAAGCTTATTCAGCATCAGCCAAAAAAAAAAAAAAAAAAAAAACAACCACTACTCCCATTTCACCCCTCAATTCGTTCGAAATACCTGTCCAGCTGAGCCTTAAATTTGTTTAGGCTATCAACTTCAACAACAAGCGATGGAAGTCTATTCCACAAACCAACTGCCCGCTGGCTAAAGGCGAATTTCCGCACATCTATCCGACATCCGTCCTTCCTCAATTTGAATTTATGCCCTCTCAGGTGATTATTCTGAGCAAGAGGAAGAATCCCATCGGCATTGAGCATGCTCAAGCCATTCAAAGCCTTGTACACCTCTATCAGATCACCTCGGCGATGCCTAGTCTCCAGGCTCTGTAATTTGCAAAATTTAAGCCTTTCTTCGTAAGAGCAACCCTTTGTTCCATTCACTAATCTTGTTGCCCTTCTCTGTACTCGTTCCGGCAGCTCTACATCCTTCTTGAAATGAGGCCTCCAGACCTGTATACAGTACTCAAGGTGTGGCCTGACCAATGCCTTATACAAGGGAATAATCACATCTCTGTCCCTGTTAGAAATATTCCTGTATATCATTGACAAGACACCATGAGCTACTCTTGCAGCTCGTCTGCACTGCTCAGAGAACTTCATATCTGCCTGCACAATTACCCCCAGGTCCTTTTCATTCTCTACCACTGTCAGCGTAGTACCACAGAGTTGATACGTTGATCTGGGGTTACTGTTTCCCATATGTAGTACTTTACATTTGTCAATGTTAAACTTCATTTGCCACCTCGAAGCCCATCTGCTCAACCTTTCCAGATCCTGTTGCAGCAGCATAGTATCAGTAGTGTCCTTAACAACCCTGCCAACCTTTGTATCGTCTGCAAACTTGGACATTAAGCCTGATACACCATCATCAATATCATTTATAAATACAGAAAACAACAATGGACCCAACACTGAACCCTGAGGAACTCCACTAATAACATTAGTCCACGTTGAGCAGTGTCCATTGATTACCACTCTCTGTCTTCTGCCACTCAACCATCCCTTTATCCATAGCAGCAATTTGCCTCGAATGCCACACTTCTCCAATTTGTGCAGCAGTCTTCCATGTGCAACAGTATCAAAAGCCTTTCTAAGATCCAAATATATAATATCAAAGTTATTCCCTGCATCCAGTTCTTTTGTGACTACATCATAGTATCCAATCAAATTGGTCAGACAAGACCTGCCCTTAACAAACCCATGCTGTGTCTGAGCTATAACTGAATTCTTGTCCAGATGATCCTGCAGTGCTTCTTTAACCAGTGCCTCCATTAATTTTCCTGGAACCGAAGTTAAACTAACAGGTCTATAATTACTTGTGTCAGCCTTTGATCCTCCTTTGTGAATTGGGGTTACATTTGCACATCTCCAGTCCATGGGTACCTCCCCTGAGTCCAAAGAAGCTCTCATAATTATGGCTAGGGGTTTGCTTACTTCCTTTGCTGCCTCCTTTAATATAACTGGATAGATCCCATCCACCCCGGGTGCCTTTTTTATGTTTATCCTCAACAATTTCTCCTCCACTTTCCTCTCTGTTATTAGGAAATCATCTAGCTCACTGCCAATGTTTACTTCACCTACGACATTCCCCTTCCTGAATAACTCCTCATGTGTGAATGTAGATGCAAAATACTCGTTTAGATTGTTAGCCACCTGAGCTGGATCCTCAACTGTTGAACCATCAACATCCAGTGGACCAATCTGATTCATCCCTTTCCTTCTTGTGTTTAAATAGGTAAAGAACTCTTTTCTGTTTTTCTTTGCATCCTTTGCCAAGGATTTCTCATAATCTGCCTTTGCCTGCCTAATCTCCTTTGTGACTTGGTTACAGACCAACTTATATCTATCATAGGCTTCCACGTCACCCATTAATTTGTATGTATCCCATGCATTTTTCTTCTCTGCCATATGTCTCATTAGTTCATCTGACAACCATTTAGGCCAGAACCTTGAACAATATTTCTTGGTTGGTATGTAAAGCCTGGTAGCTTCCAAGATTAGTTCCTTGAATGCTTCCCATTTTGAATTTGCTGTTGGTAACATCATCAGTTGGTCCCACTGTATAGAATTTAAATACTGTCTCAGACCATCATAGTCGCCTTTACGAAAGCAAAAACCTTCCCTTTACCTCTGATGGTAGTTACCTCCTTGAGTAAATCCCACTTCAGCACACTGTGATCACTGCCACCCAGTGGTTCATTTATCTGCAGATTCCTAATGCATGAAGAATCACTACTGATAATCAGATCAAGAGTATTACTCCCTCTAGTTGCCTCCCGAACATGCTGGTGTAGAAAACAATCATCCAATAAATCCACAAAAGCCTTGCTAGTGTGTGAGTGACCAACCCACAAATTCCAGTCAATATCTGGGAAATTATTATTAGAGGTAGTCCAATACCCAGGCAACTCGTTGTGAAGGTATTCACAATATGAGATATAATAAAACGATGCATGCATACTACCTGGTTAGCAGAAATGATGGAGTTGCATTACCCAGCCTTTTTATTTTCTTAAGTTGTTAAGAGGGCGCTATCTCACACATCTAAAATTGTAAATATATGAGAATGCTGGCCTCATTTTCTGTCCTCATTCCAGTTGTTTACGGCAGGTGAGATGAGTTTCTTTTTTGGTTGGTTTCGGTATTTGTTACATCTGTGAATTTCATGAGAAAAACCAATTTTCCCTAGAATCTGCTTATTCTACTGGTGAAGCTGTTTAGTGTCGTTACCCAATTTTAATTGTAAGAATTTGTTTACATGCGTATCCTATGTCCGAGAAGGCTAAAATTATTTCAACCAACTTATGTGTATACGCATTTATTCTGTTTGAATATTTGTGCTGCGTTTGTTAAAGTTCAGTTAGAGCTTTGGAAAATTCCTTACTATTGTTTGAGTATTTTGGAATATTATGCAGCGTTTTGTACCTAAACAGGGTCCTTATGTGTAACTCATAAAAGTTCGATCTACTACCTCGAGTGGCATGGCTTTCTACGAATTCTGAAGTGCATTGTATACTGGAAGCTTAAAGTTGTAATAGCTGGTAGTATCCAGCCTAGGACTACTAAAGGTAAACATGTAGAAATTTCGTTTTTAAAAGGTTTCATAAGTTATGTGAAACTTTTCCTCCATTTAAATTTAAAAATTGTAAATGTTTTGTGTTCTCAGAACTAATGGGATTATAAGAATTAATATTAAAGGAATTTAATTCTGTGTTAAGCATACGGTTGAAAAGCTTCCAATTACTATAAATTGTATAACATTACCATAAATTCTCCCATACGTTATTAACTTATATTTAACTTAAATTTAATTTCAGCATCAAAATTTCTTAAAATGTAGTGTAATTCATTAAAATATAAATCGAATGAGTGTGGTATTCTTGTACATCAAAGTTAAATTTTGCTTCATTGCAACATCGAGATTTGGTTTGAATCCTTGTTTTGCTTGGTTTTAAATTTGTATGGAGGAAAGAGATGAAATTTACTTTTTGTGGAGTACTAGCAAGGGCACTTTGGTAAGATACTAGCTGTGGTTGGGAAAGGGTGGGGGATTTCAAGTTTAGATTGCTTAAAATTTTTCTATAGCAGCTAGAGAGAGAGAGAGAGAGAGAGAGAGCTACTAAGTAAAGATGGGGTGGGAAGAGGCACTGTGGGTATTGAATTAAGGACTTGTAGGATACCTATAGTAAGTAACATAACTTTTTTGCATTGTCAGACTTCTTTTATTTCTACATATTTGCAGATCACTTGGAGTTTTTCTATGTAAATTTGCATGGATATTAGCCATAATCAATGTGCAGATTTTTGTGAGGTTAGTAGTCCAGTCCATGTCATACCCCAGATGTAAAAAATAATTGGAAGTGCCTGGACACATTAGGCATTTAATGTTTCATCAATTTAAGAAAGGAAATAATGTGACTGCAGGTATGTTAAACATTCAAGAAGTGTATGGTAAGGAAATCAACGAAAATGTCAGTGCTGGTTAGGAAGTTCAGATCTGGTGGCTATACTTTGTGTGAAGCATATTCTGCTTATCTTCAGGGGAGGTTCCCACGGACTGGAGATGTGCAAATGTGTCCCCAATTTACAAAGGTGGATCGAAGGGTGACACGAGTAATTACAGACCAGTTAGTTTAACTTCTGTTCCGGGTAAAATAATGGAGTCGCTGGTTAAAGATGCATTGCAGGATCATCTAGACAAGACTGCAGCAATAATTCAAACACAGCATGGGTTTGTTAAGGGAAAGTCTTGTCTGACAAATTTGATTGGTTATTATGATGTGGTCACAAAGGAACTGGATGAAAAAAATAATTTTGATATCATATACTTGGATTTCAGGAAAGCTTTTGACACTGTTGCGCATGGAAGACTACTGTACAAATTGGAGCAGAATGGTATTAAGGGTAAGTTGCTACAATGGATAAAAGGATGGTTAAGTGGGAGAAGACAGAGGGTGGTAATCAATGGGTGCTGCTCTTCGTGGACTAATGTTATTAGTGGAGTCCCACAGGGTTCGGTGTTGGGTCCACTGTTGTTTTGTGTATTTATCAATGATATTGATGAAGGTATATCAGGCTTAATGTCGAAGTTTGCAGATGACACAAAGGTTGGCAGGGTTGTTAATGACAGTAATGGCAGTGTGCTACTGCAACAGGATCTAGATAATTTGGGCAGATGGGCTAAGAAGTGGCAACTGAAGTTCAACCTTGACAAATGCAAAGTACTGCATATGGGTAGAAGTAACCCCAGAGAAACGTACCAACTGTGTGGTACTACACTTAAGGTGGTAGAAAATGAAAAAGACCTGGGAGTAATTGTGCAGTCAGATATGAAGTTTTCTGAGCAGTGCAGACAGGCTGCTAGGGCGGGTAATGGGGTTTTGTCAATGATATATAGGAATTTTGCTAGCAGGGAAAAGGAGGTGATTGTCCCTCTGTATAAGGCAATGGTCAGGCCACGCCTTGAGTACTGCGTACAGGTCTGGAGGCCTCATTTTAGGAAGGATGTAGATTTGCTTGAGCGTGTACAGAGAAGAGCAACACGATTGGTGAGGGGAATGAAGGGATTCTCTTACCAAGAGAGGCTTAAGTTCTGCAAATTGCAGTGGCTGGAGACTAGGCACCTGTGCGGTGATCTGATTGAGGTCTATAAGGCCTTGAATGGGTTGAGCACGCTGAATTCTGATGGGATCCTTCCACTTGTTCAGATTACCAACCTACGGGGACATAAGTTCAAATTAAGAAAGGACAGATGTAGAATAGATGTGCGGAAATTTGCCTTTAGCCAGCGGGTGGTTAATTGCTGGAACAAACTTCCATCTGTCGTTGTGGAAGTTGATAGGTTAAATAAATTTAAGGAGGAACTGGACAGGCATTTGGAGGGAATGGTGTGATTTTTTTTTTTTTTTGGCTGATGCTGCATAAGCTCCTACACTTGCTTTCTTGCATCATGTGCCACTACTACTACTACTACTACCTGTTCAGCTGGATGGCACCTGCTGATAGTCATACTTGAAGATTGGTTCGTAAGTATATTTTGCCACTTCCAACCAGAGCTGCAAACCAATTAAAATTTTAGACCCCTTCAGTTCAAAAATTTCTGAAGTGGTTTGGTTTGTGGTCTTGTTCAAAAGGCAATCTTGACCAGTGGTTTTGTTCGGTTCAGTCAAGTATATCATCTCAAATAATTTGTCTAGTTTCTTAGTTCATTAATGATAGTAATAATATCACATTATAATAAAATATTAGGATGCTGACCCCATATAAACGTGGGAAGAAGGCGAAGATGAAGAAGAATATAATATTAGGATAAAATATTATTTTAAATAAAAGTAAATTATATTAATATATTTCACAAGTGATAAAATCGCATGTTAATCATTTTAAATCTGATTGAAAAAGGAGCAGAAATTACCAAAACATTAGCTCTGAATATTAATCTCTTCTCGTATTTAGTACTCATAAACATATACAAGAGAACATTTAATTTGGAAAGAAAATAATTATTCAAACAATTTTTAATATAATTTAATAATACTAAGTAAGGCAGATATTTTCAGAAAATATAAAAAATCACAGAAAATAATCACAATAAAACTTTAAGAACAGAAGAAACAAACATGAATTACAAGCTAAATATTATTAGTTACTCAGATAATGGACATAAGAAATTAATGTATCCAAATAATTTTAATTTGAAAATTGATCATGAAATCTTAAACAACATAGATTACATAGGTAATTTGAAATTAATTATTTAATTTTAAAAATAAAATGTCCTCCATTAACCTTGAGCCTAAACAACTCCTCTTATCAGTCAAAATGATCTTTAATGGTGAAAAGCATCTTTCTACACTTGCTTGTGTGGCAGGGACTGCAAAGATTACTTTGGCTAGCTGATAAAGCTCTGGGTGACAGCTCTTCATTTCCAATATCTGAAGACACTTGTTTTTGTTGGTACCCTTTCAATATTCTCAATTATTCAGATGAGCCATTGAGTCGAATTTCTTTGTTACCACTATCTGTTTCTTTTTCAAATAACAGCTTTTCGATGTTACAGTAATATGTGGAATTACATCTGAACTTTTCATTTCAGGATTTTTTACTGTAGACTGTAGCTGACACAAACTATCGTAAATGTCACATAAATGTTCCTTAGCTTTCTGTTTTTGGATATTATCTAGTTATATTTGTTACCTGGGGTCCAGATACATACAGGCTAAAAAAAAAAAGTCTCGCTTTCCATCAAATTTACTTCTCGTAGCAAGAAGGATGACAATTCATTTTCAATTTTTCCAGTAACTTCCATTTTACATTTCATCCATGTGCAGTAAAAATCAGTCATCGTGAGCTGCTCTGACTGCAGCACTTTACATGCTACCCTAACGGGTTTCTAAACTTTAATAATATTTTCAGTCTTCTGCCACCCACTGGCTGCAAATGCAATTTCTTTATGGACACAGATAAATCATTGTAACATATTAACAGTGGAATTCCATCTGGTTTTGCAGTCTAGTATTGGTTTCCTACACTTTTCTCTTTTAATGTGTATAAGAATAGAAGGGGTTTGCAGTTTTTTCACCACTGCTCATGCTTTAGTCAAGGGAAGTATCAACTCATCAAGTTTCAGAACATCTTTAACAGCCAACTGCAGAGAACTTGCAGCACAACGAACAGATACCATAATACCCTGAACATGTAGATCATGGAAATTTTCTTTACAGTGATTTGTATCACTAGCATCCATAATCTCAGATTCTTCGATATTTTCAGTATCATTAGCTTCCATATCGAGTTTTCCAGATTGCTCCTGAGCAAGTAATTTGAATAGTAATAGAGGCATGTGATGCAAGTGTATGAGCTTATGTAGCATCAGCCAAAAAAAAAAAAATTCACACAACCACTCTCTAAATGTTTGTTCAGTTCCTTGAATTTATTTAAGCTATCAACTTCCACAACGACAGATGAAAGCTGGTTCCAGCAGTTAACCACCTGATGGCTAAAGGCAAATTTTTGCACATCTAATGTACAGCTTTTTCCTCAATTTGAATTTATGCCCCCTTAGGTTCGTAATCTGAGGAAACGAAAGAATCCCATCAGAATTCAGCGTGCTCAACCCATTCAAGGGCTTATACACCTCTGATCACCTTGCAGGTGCCTAGTCGGGTTCCAACCTGGTCTGTACTTGTTAAGAGAAGGGACAGCTTCTACAGGGATGGGATACACTTAAATAGAAAGGGTGCAAGAATATTTGCTGATGCTATTGAGGCAGTGTTAGGTGGGTCAGAAAACTGCTAGCTTGGGGGGGATACAAGGACTAATAGATTAACAGAAGCCAGTGGCAGAGGTGAAAGTGATTCTTGCACTGCTTCTATTACATTGAGCAGAAGCCTGGAAAACAAGATGCAGGATATTTCAGAGACTGCTGGGAGTCATTGCAGTACAAGTAAACACATGGTTTGTGTTAGAGTAGCTAAGAAATAGAACAGGTGCATGTATACTTGCGTGTACACCAATGCTAGGAATTTGTTAAATAAATTTGAGGTATTGCTCAAAGCATCAAAGGTGGATATTGTTGGGATATCAGAGACGTGGTGTCACACAGATATAAGGAATGCAGAACTGGAATTTGGGGAGTACATCTACAGGGTTTATGCTATTAGTTAAGAAATACATAAAATCCAAGGAAGTCAAGCCAGTCGACATTGCTGGACAGTGCAGTGTCGAGTCAGTTTGGTGTGACATAAGCATTGGGAGATCAAAATTGAGAGTAGGAGTTTGCTATAGGCCTAATGACTCTGATGAGTATAATAAGAAACTGTACAGGGAAATAGTGGGCCAGTAAATCAGAATCTTATAATGGGGATTTTAATTTCCCAGATATTGACTAGAATTTGTGGGTTGGTCACTCACACACTGGCAAGGCTTTTGTGGATTTATTGGATGATTGTTTTCTACATCAGCATGTTAGGGAGTAATACTCTTGATTTGATTATCAGTAGTAATTCTTCATGCATTAAGAATCTGCAGATAGAGGAATCACTAGGTGGCAGTGATCAGTGTGCCGAAGTGGGATTTACTCAGAGGTAACTAACATCAGAGGTAAAGGGAAGGGTTATTGTTTTCGTAAAGGCGACTATGATGGTCTGAGACAGTATTTAAATTCTATGCAGTGGGACCAACTGATGATGTTACCAACAGCAAATTCAAAATGGGAAGCATTCAAAGAACGTATCTTGGAAGCTACTAGGCTTTGCATACCAACTAAGAAATTGTTCAAGGTTTAAGCACTAAATGGATGTCAGATGAATTAATGAGACAAAAGGCAGAGAAGAAAAATGCATGGGATACATATAAATTAACACGTGACACAGAAGCCTATGATAGATATAAGTTGATCTGTAACCAAGTTACTAAGGACTTTAGGCAGGCGAAGGCAGATTATGAGAAATCTTTGGCAAGGGATGCAAAGAAAAACAGCAAAGAGTTCTTTACTTATGTAAACTCTAGAAGGAAGGGGATGAATCAGATTGGTCCACTTGATATCAATGGTTCAACTGTTGATGATCCTGCTCAGGTAGCTAACCAACTAAATAAATATTTTGCATCGACATTCACACATGAGGAGTTATTCAGCAAGGGGAATGCCAGAGGTGTATTAAACTCTGGCAGTAAGCTAGATAATCTTGTAATAACTGAGGGTAAAATGGAGGAGAAATTGTTGAAGATAAACACAAGAAAGGCATCTGGGGTGGATGGGATATATCTAGTTATATTAAAGGAGGCAACAAAGGAAGTAAGCAAACCTTAGCCATAATTATGAGAGCTTCCTTGGACTCAGGGGAGGTACCCATATACTGGAGATGTGCAGATGTGACCCCAATTCACAAAGGAGGATCAAAGGCTGACAACTAATTATAGACCTGTGAGTTTAACTTCTGTACCAGGAAAATTAATGGAGGCACTGATTAAAGAAGTACTGCAGGATCATCTAGACAAGACTTCAGTTATAGCTCAGACACAGCATGGTTTTGTTAAGGGGAAGTCTTGCCTGACCAATTTGATTGGATATTACGATGCAATCACAGAAGAACTGGATGCATGGAATAACTTTGATATTATATACTTGGATCTAAGAAAGGCTTTTGATACTGTTGCACATGGAAGACTGCTGCACAAATTGGAGCAGTGTGGCATTTGAGGCAAATTGCTGCTATTGATAAAGGGGTGGTTGAGGGGGAGAAGACAGAGTGCTAATCAGTGGACATTGTTCATCGTGGACTAATGTTATTAGTGGAGTTCCTCAGGGTTCAGTGTTGGGTCCATTATTGTTTTCTGTATTTATAAATAATATTGATGATGGTATATCAAGCTTCATGTCCAAGTTTGCAGACAATGCAAAAGTTGGCAGGATTGTTAAGGAAACTACTGAAGCTATGCAGCTGCAACAGGACCTGGAAAGGTTGAGCAGATTGGCTGAGAGAATGGCAAATGAAGTTCAACATTGACAAATGTAAAGTACCACATATGGGAAACAGCAACCCCAGAGTAACGTATCAGCTCTGTGGTACTACACTGACAGTGGTAGAGAATGAAAAGGACATGGGGGTAATTGTGCAGGTGATATGAAGTTCTCTGAGCAGTGCAGACAGGCTGGAAGAGTAGCTCATGGTGTCTTGTCAATGATATACAGGAATATTTCTAGCAGGGATAAGGAGGTGATTTCTTCCTTTGTAGAAGACAATGGTTAGGCCACACCTTGAGTACTGTATACAGGTCTTGAGGCATCATTTTAAGAAGGATGTAAAGCTGTTGGAATGAGTGCAGAGAAGGGCAACAAGATTGGTGAATGGAAGAAAGGCTTAAGTTTTGCAAATTACAATGTCTGGAGACTAGGCACCAGTGAGGTGATCTGATAGAGATGTATAAAGCCTTGAATGGTTTGAGTATGCTCAATGCTGATGGGATTCATCCTTGATGGGATTCATCCTCTTGCTCAGAATAATCACCTGAGAGGGCATAAGTTTAAATTGAGCAAAGACAGATGTAGGATAGAAGTGCACCTTTAGCCAGCGGGTAGTTGGTTGGTGGAATAGACTTCCATCCCTTGTTGTGGAAGTTGATAGCCTAAATAAATTTTAGACTCAACTGGACAGTTATTTCGAATGAAATGGAAGTTTTTTGGTTTTTTTTGGCTGATGCTGCATAAGCTTGCTTTCTTGCATTATATGCCTCTGCTAATGCGAAAGTAATGCTTCTCCAGTGGAGAAGGCTAATGTTACTTATTCTTAGCAGATACCGCCACCCAGACGGCACAGTTTCGAAGCTTGTTGGCGGGCAGGTACCCTGTTGTTGCAATATGAGAGATTCTTGATGGTGTGTGTGGTTTAATCTAAAAATATTTCTTGGCTAAATGCTAAGAGTATGAAAGAGTTGGTTGAACCAACGCTTTCATACCCTTAGGCATTTAGCCAAGAAATAATTTTAGATATAGAATATTATTTAATATTAGATGCAGTAAGGGTCCATGAACAAAGCCCTATGGGAGACTCCAATCATAAGTCCATGTAGAGTAACAGCAATTTTTAAACTATTTACTACCACCTAACCAACCATCCCTTTATCAATAGCAATAACTTCCCATTAATGCCACACGCTCCAGTTTATACAGCAATCATTCCTGTTGTATCAGAAGCATTACTGAAAATTAACTAAATTATGTGAGATTTATTTCGACTTTCCAGTGTGTGTTTACTGCAGCCTCATAGTAACTAATCAGATTTGTCTAGATATGATCTGCTTTCAACAGAGACATGCTGTGATTACCTTAATTACATCATGTGTTTGGTCCTTATATTGCATTATCTTTAACTGAGGATCTGATAATCTCTCCCAACATAATTCAACTTATGGGTCTGTAGTTGCTGATTTTACCATTTGAGCTAACTTTGTCAATAGGGAGACACCTTCGATCTCTTTTATTCTCGAATAGCAAAGGTGTGTTTCATCTTTTGCTGCTTCCTTCACCAATTGGATAGATTCCATGAACTCCAGGTGCCTTTTAATTGTAATTACTTTACTTCTTGTCCCTTCTCAGTTATTATAAAATCATTCAACTCTTAATTAGTATTAGCTATAACACTGATATATTCAACTCCTCACATGAATTGGTTACAAAATACTTATTCAGCTTATTGTCAGTAGCCAGTTCAGGATCATCGATACTGTTTTACAGATATCAAGTGAACCAATATTGTTTATTTCTTTCCTGTTGTTATTATTAGCCATATGGTGCAAGGACACCTGAGGCTTTTGCTGCGCAGACAGACCGCTTACTGCTAACATAAGAGAAGAATTCCTTGTTAGGAATTTTCATACTCTGCCTAAGCATACTAACTTCCTGAGTAACTATTGCAATTTGTTTGCATTAGTAGAGGCATATGATGCAAAAAAGCAAGTTAATGCAGCATCAGCCAAATAAAAAAAAAAAAAAACACTCCCATTTCACCCCTCCATTTTTTCCAAGTACCTGTCCAGCTCAGCATTAAATTTATTTAGGCTATCAACTTCCACAACAAGGGATGGAAGTCTGTTCCACCAACCAACCACCCACTGGCTAAAGGCAAACTTCTGCACATCTATCCTACATCTGTCTTTCCTCAGTTTGAATTTATGTCCTCTCAAAGGATTATTCTGAGCAAGAGGAAGAATTCCATCAGCATTCAGCATGCTCAAACCATTCAAGGCTTTATACACCTCAATCAGATCACCTTGCAGGTGCCTAGTCTCCAGTGGATATCATCTTTTAAGGGCACAAAAAATGATATAGCTGTACACGTTGGCACTAATGATATTAAGAGTAGGAGACCGGCGGAATTACTTAATAAGTACAGGTCACTTTTGAAAAAAAATCCGTGAATTAGGGTTGAATTTGAAAGTGTCTGCAATTCTGCCCAGACACGATAGGAGGGACTGTACGATGAGAGCCCTGTCGATCAACCTGGAATGATTGTGCAGGGCTCAAGGGGTAGAAATTTTTTTCAGCCTGGTCTGTACTTGTTAACAGGAGAGACTGCTTCTACAGGGATGGAATACACTTAAATAGAAAGGGTGCAAGAATGTTTGCTGATGTTATCGAGGCAGTGTTAGGTGAGTCGGAAAACTGCTAGATTGGGGTGATACAAGGACTAATAGATTAACAGTAGCCACTGGCAGAGGTGAAAGTGATTCTTGCACTGCTTCTATTGGAAGGAGCTGCAGCCTGGAAAATAAGATGCAGGATAGTTCAGAGACTGCTGGGAATCATTGGAGTACAAATAAACACATAGGTTGTGTTAGGGTATCTACGAAAAAGAACAGGTGCATGTATACTTGCGTGTACACCAAGGCTAGGAGTCTAGTAAATAAATTTGAGATATTGCTCAAAACATCGAAGGCAGATATTGTAGGGATTTCAGAGACGTGGTGTCACACAGATATAAGGAATGCAGAACTGGAATTTGGGGAGTACAATGTCTACAGACAGGATAGGAAGGGAGGAGGGTTTATGCTATTATTTAAGAAATACATAAAATCCAAGGAAGTGAAGCCAGTGGACATTGCTGGACAGTGCAGTGTAGAGTCAGTTTGGTGTGACATAAGCATTGGGAGATCAAAATTGAGAGTAGAGGAGTGTGCTATAGGCCTAATGACTCTGATGAGTATAATAAGAAACTGTACGGGGAAATAGAGTGGGCCAGTAAATCAGTCTTATAATGGGGAGATTTTAATTTCCCAGATATTTACTGGAATTTGGGGGCTGGTCACTCACACACTAGCAAGGCTTTTGTGGATTTATTGGATGATTGTTTTCTACATCAGCATGTTCGGGAGGCAACTCGAGAGTAATACTCTTGATTTGATTATCAGTAGTGATTCTTCATACATTAAGAATCTGCAGGTAAATGAACCACTAGGTGGCAGTGATCACAGTGTGCTGAAGTGGGAGTTACTCAAAGAGGTAACTACCATTAGGGGTAAAGGGAAGGGTTATTGCTTTCGTAAAGGCGACTACGATGGACTGAGACTGTATTTAAATTCTATACAGTGGGACCAACTGATGATGTTACCAACAGCAAATTCAAAATGGGAAGCATTCAAAGAACTTATCTTGGAAGCTACTAGGCTTTACATACCAACTAAGAAATATTGTTCAAGGTTTAGGCCTAAGTGTATGTCAGATGAACTAATGAGACATATGGCAGAGAAGAAAAATGCATGGGATACATACAAATTAACATGTGACATAGAAGCCTATGATAGATAAAAGTTGATCTGTAACCAAGTTACAAAGGAAGTTAGGCAGGTGAAGGCAGATTATGAGAAACCTTTGGAAAGGGATGCAAAGAAAAACAGCAAAGAGTTCTTTACTTATGTAAACTCTGGAAGGAAGGGGATGAATCAGATTGGTCCACTTGATATCGATGGGCAACTGTTGATGATCCTGTTCAGGTAGCTAACAAACTGAATGTATATTTTGTATCGACATTCACATATGAGGAGTTACTCAGCGAGGGGAATGCCAGAGGTGTATTCAACTCTGGCAGTAAGCTAGAGAATTGTGTAATAACTGAGAGTAAAGTGGAGGAGAAATTGTTGAAGTTAGATGCAAGAAAGGCACCTGTTGTGGATGGGGCCTATCCAGTTATGTTTAAGGAAGCAGCAAAGGAAGTAAGTAAACCCTTAGCCATAATTATGAGAGCTTCCTTGGACTCAGGGGAAGTACCCATGGACTGGATTTGTGCAAATGTAACCCCAATTCACAAAGGAGGATCAAAGGGCAACACAAATAATTATAGACCTGTGAGTTTAACTTCTGTTCCTGGAAAATTGATGGAGGCACTGGTTAAAGAAGCACTGCAGGATCATCTAGACAAGACTTCAGTCATAGCTGACACAGCATGGTTTTGTTAAGGGGAAGTCTTGCCTGACCAATTTGATTGGATACTATGATGCAGTCACAAAAGAACTGGATGCAGGGAATAACTTTGTTATTATATACTTGGATCTTAGAAAGGCATTTGATACTGTTGCACATGGAAGACTGCTGCACAAATTGGAGCAGTGTGGCATTGGAGGCAAATTGCTGCTATGGATAAAAGGGTGGTTGAGGAGGAGAAGACAGAGTGGTAAACAATGGACACTGCTCATCGTGGACTAATGTTATTAGTGGAGTCCCTCAGGGTTCAGTATTGGGTCCATTATTGTTTTCTGTATTTATAAATGATATTGATGATGGTATATCAAGCTTTATGTCCAAGTTTGCAGACGATACGAAGGTTGGCAGGGTTGTCAAGGACACTACTGACACTATGCTACTGCAACAGGATCTGGAAAGGTTGAGCAGATGGGTTTCGAGGTGGCAAATGAAGTTTAACATTGACAAATGTGAAGTACTACATATGGGAAACAGCAACCCCAGAGTAACGTATCAACTCTGTGGTACTACACTGACAGTGGTAGAGAATGAAAGGAACCTGGTGGTGGTTGTGCAGGCAGATATGAAGTTTTCTGGACAGTGCAGACGGGCTGCAAGAGTAGCTCATGGTGTATTGTTGATGATATATATAGGAATTTTTCTAGCAGGGATTAAGGAGGTGATTATTCCCTTGTATAAGGCAATGGTCAGACCACACCTAAAGTGCTGTATACAGGTCTGGAGGCCTCATTTCAAGAAGGATACAGAGATGCTGGAATGAGTACAGAGAAGGGCAACAAGATTGGTGAATGGAACAAAGGGGTGCTCTTACAAAGAAAGGCTTAAGTTTTGCAAATTACACTGTCTGGAGACTAGGCACCAGCAAGGTGATCTGATAGAGGTATAAAGCCTTGAATGGCCTTGAGCCTGCTCAATGCTAATGGGATTCTTGCTCAGAATAATCACCTGAGAGGGCCTAAATTGAGAAAAGACAGATGTAGGATAGACGTGAAGAAATTTGCCTTTAGCCAGCGGGTGGTTGGTTGGTGGAATAGACTTCCATCCCTTGTCGTGGAAGTTGATAGCCTAAATAAGTTTAAGGCTCAGCTGGACAGGTATTTCGAACGAACAGAGGGGTGAAGTGGAAGTGGTTATTTTTTATTTATTTAGTTTTTTTTTTTATTTATTTATTTTTTTTTTGTCTGATGCTGCCTAAGCTTGCTTTCTTGCATCAAATGCTAATTTGCAAAATTTAAGCCTTTCTTCGTAAGAGCAACCCTTTGTTCCATTCACTAATCTTGTTGCCCTTCTATGTACTCATTCCAACAGCTCTACATCTTTCTTAAAATGAGGCCTCCAGACCTGGGTGTGGCCTGACCATTGCCTTATTCAAGGGGATAATCACCTCCTTAACCCTGCTAGAAAAATACCTGTATATCATTGACAAGACACTGATCTACTCTTGCAGACACTGCTCACAAAACTTCATATCTGCCTGCACAATTACACCCCCCCCACCCTGCTCCTTTTCATTCTCTACCACTGTCAGTGTAGTACCACAGAATTGATACGTTACTCTGGGGTTGCCACTTCCCATAGGCAGTACTTGACATTTGTCAAAGATCTAGAAATTGTCAAACATTTGTCAAAGATCTAGACAGTACTGTACTTTACATTTGTCAAACAACATGATCTAGAAAAGTTGAGCAGAGACCGAGAGGCATCTGCTCAACTTTTCTAGATCCTGTTGCAGCAGCATACTCATTAGTGTCCTGCTGAGAATAAGTAACATTAGCCTTCTCCACTGGAGAAGCATTACTTTAGCATTAGTAGAGGCATATAATGCAAGAAAGCAAGCTTATGCAGCATCAGCCAAAAAAAAAAACAAAACTTCCATTTCATCCCTCCATTCATTTGAAATAACTGTCCAGCCGACCCTTAAATTTATTTAGGCTATCAACTTCCACAACAAGAGATGGAAGTCTATTCCACCAACCAACCACCCACTGGCTAAAGGCAAATTTCTGCACATCTATCCTACATCTGTCTTTCCTCAATTTGAATTTATTCCCTCCCAGGTGGTTATTCTGAGCAAGAGGAAGAATCCCATCGGCATTAGTATTAGTAATGGCCGCATGGTGCAAGAAAGCCTATGGCTTATGCTGCAACAGCCAAAAAAAAAAAAAAATAATAATAAATAAAATAAAAAGGAAATTTAAACCTATCATCCTATGCGCTTCCCGTACCCGAAAGTACTATCCAGATGAAGGCAACTTATTCTAGTAATTTATAACTCGCTGGCTAAAATAAAACTTCCTGCATTCCAATCTAATCATTTCCCCCCCCGTAACTTGAATTTATGTCCCCTAGTTATAGCATCATTTATAATCTTAAATTTTTGTCCTCATTCATTTTACTGATGCCTCTCAGAGCCTTAAACACCTCAATCAAATCTCCTCTAGGGTGTCTAGTTTCCAAACTCTGCAACCCACATATTCGAAGTCTTTCTTCATAAGGACGTCCTTTTGCCGATCTCACCAGGCGAGTTACCCTTCTTTGCACCCTTTCAAGAAGCTCGATGTCTTTCTTTAGGTGCGGTCTCCATACTTGAACACAGTATTCCAAGTGTGGTCTAACATAAACCTTGTATAATGGGATTATCACGTCCCTATCTCTACTTGCAAAAGTTCGATAGATCATCGATAAGACACCATGGGCCTTCCTTGCAACCTGTTTACAATGCTCAGAGAATTTCATGTCTGACCGTATCGTAACACCCAAGTCCCTTTCCTCCAGTACTGGGTTTAGTTGAACTCCACCAAGTGAATAAGTTTTTTTGGGATTACTGTTTCCCAGGTGTAATACCTTACACTTTGTTGGATTAAAGCACAGCTGCCATTTTTCTGACCATTCTTGAAGTCTATCTAGGTCTCTCTGAAGAAGCTCAGCTTGACAGTGATCATTAACTACTCTGCAGATTTTAACATCATCTGCAAATTTAGACATCACGCCCTCTATCCCTTCATCAATGTCATTTATGAAAATTAAAAACAACAGTGGCCCTAATACTGATCCTTGGGGAACCCCACTTCTTACATCAACCCAATCTGAGGAACAGCCATTTATCACAATCCTCTGCCTCCTGCCCTGAAGCCATCCTTCTGTCCATCTAAGGATATAACCTGTTCCAGCTTATAAAGCAACCGCTCATGTGGGACTGAGTCAAAAGCTTTGCTGAAATCTAAATAAACAATGTCGAAATTATTCCCTAAATCCAGCTCCTGAGTGACCCTTTCGAAATAGCGAACCAGATTTGTTAAACATGATTTTCCCTTTACAAAACCATGCTGAGTATCCTTGAGAATTTCAATTTGATACAAATGATCCTGAATTCCACCCTTGATCATTGCCTCCATGATTTTCCCTACTACTGAAATCAGACTGACAGGTCGATAATTTCCAACTTCACTTTTAGAGCCACCCTTATGTATGGGAGATACATTTACACTTTTCCAATCCAAGGGAGTCTCCCCAGAGTCTAGTGATGCTTGCGTAATTAGCCTCAATGGTTCAATGCACTCACTTGCCGCCTCCCTTAAGATTATAGGGTATATTCCATCAACTCCAGGAGCCTTACTGGCCCGTAGGCTCGAAAGTTTTTTCATTAAATAATCTTGCGAAATTTCAATATCATTAATTACATATTTTTTTTTAACTTCGCTGCCACAATTCTTCCCATTGCCACAAAAGGCTTTTCATTTGTAAATATCGATGCAAAATAACTGTTGAGTTCATCTGCAACGGCAGCTGGTGTATTTAATACTATCCCCTTTCCATTACGTAAAGGTCCGATCTGGTTTGTCCTGCTCTTCTTGGCATTTATATATGTGAAGAATTCTCTATCCCCCCTCTTTGCTCTGTTTGCTAGTGATTTCTCATAAACTGCCTTTGCCTGTCGAACCTTTTCTGTGGCTCTATTACATATCACCGTGCTCTATTACACATCATCGTGTTATAGGCTTCAGTACTTTTTATTGCTCTGTAACATTTCCATGCCACCTTTTTCTGCTCAAGTAATGCGGCAACTTCACTATTCATCCAACTTGGAACCCTTCTCGTGGAGTATTTTTTTTTAATGGTATATACGCATTCAAGGCATCTGTAATTAATGTTTTAAAAGCGTACCACAGTTCAATTGTATTCGTTCTCTGCACGATATCTACCCAGTTAATAGAGGCCATGCAGTAACTTAAGGCATCGTAATTTCCTTTTCTGAAATTAAAACCCATTCCTTTGCCTTTTACTTCTGCTACCTTTCTCGTCATCATCCACCGTAGAACTCAGTGATCAGTTCCTGCTACTGGTTCCTCTACTGTCAGCCCTTTTATGTCATCTGATTCATGTGTGATGATGAGGTCTAGGATATTCTTTTCTCTAGTACTTTCCCTGACATGTTGATACAAATAACAGTCATCTAGTTGATTTAAAAATTTTGTTCCCCATGTCGAGTTTCCTTCCCATTTACTCCAATCAATTAGAGGCAAATTGAAATTGCCCATAATAAGGCATTGATGCTTACTTGCCCATTCCATTTGCATGTAGAGGCTTTTGTCATAATCTTCACATTCACCTGGTCTGTAGATTACTCCTACTCGCATTATACCTTTGTTTCCAACTATCTCACACCATACAGACTCTATACTAGCATGTGAAATGTCTGAATCCGGCAAAGCTATCGTCGCACTGAGGCTGCTTCTGATAAGAAGCATTACCCCACCACCCCTTCTATCTAACCTATCCTTTCTAAATACATTATAAAAGCCGTACTGAAACTCATCCCCAATTTCCGCGTGTCACCACATCTCTGTAAGCCCTATTATGTCCGCGTTACTTGTTTTAACCAGCAGTTCGGATTTGCTCATTTTATTGACGACACTTCTAATGTTACTGTATAAACAATTAAGATTTAATGTTCTTGTATATTTAACAACCCTAACACAACCCTTGAAGTTTTTTAGGCTCTCTTCCCTGATATTAGCTACCCGCTCACGTAAAACTTCTTTGCCCTCAAAACATCTAGATAATACGTCCAGTTGGGGTAACAGATAAGAACTCTTAAGGTATGTGCAAGAGTTACATTGACCAATATTATCAGATAAATGCGTGTCAGTATTACCCACATCCCTCCCCTAACTAGCAGTTTCCCTGAACCTTTAAGGTATCCTCAATAATACTGGCAAAAACTTTTGCACCACCTTTGTTTAAGTGTATCCCATCTCTACAAAACAAATTCCTTCTACCTACAAGTGTGGGCCATGCTGATAGAAATTTACCCCCTAAAGCCTAGCAGATTCCTTCAAGTCTTGAGTTAATCCACAAGGCTCTTAACATATAATCCCTCCTATCGTGTCTGGGCAGAATTGCAGACACATAGACATTATGGCCTAGCTCGCGACATTTCCTCAGCATGGCCCTGTATTTTTCCAACAAATCGTCAGATCGTGTACGTTTAATATCATTTGTCCCCACATGAATAATAATATTTTCTTTACCCCCTTTAAAATCTGACAATCTGTTGGTGACATCATCAATAGTTGCTCCCAGCAGACATACCCTGGTTCTGCTCCACCTATCTTTATTACCTCAACGGATTAAATCATGAATCGCCCGTAAATTGCCATCTGCTATTTCCGTGTGAGTCACGATACCCTGTGACGTGTTTAAGGCAGATCTCGTAACTACCATTATAAAATTAAATAAATATCAATGAAAGTAACTTTAAAAAATTATATCTATAATATTATTAAAATCAAACAGTTACAGGAAAACCTATAACAAAATAATCCAACAATATCTAAATAAATCAAATATTTAAAAGCACTATCCAAAAGTAAACCACTTAACTGAGGAGCCCTGTCTAAACGCGTCCGCTCACCTCGAATGCCAACGTAGTAATGATTGAGCATGCTCAAACCATTCAAGGCTTTATACCCCCCCCCCCCCATCAGATTACCTCGCTGGTGCCTAGTCTCCAGACACTGTAATTTGCAAAACTTGAGCCTTTCTTCGTACGAGCACCCCTTTGTTCCATTAGCTAATCTTGTTCCCCTTCTCTGTACTCGTTCCAGCAGCTCTACATCCTTCTTGAAATGAGGCCTCCAGACTTGTATACAGTACTCTAGGTGTGGCCTGACCATTGCCTTATACAAGGGAATAATCACCTCCTTATCCCTGCTAGAAAAATTCCTATATATCATTGACAATACATCATGAGCTACTCTTGCAACTCATCTGCATTGCTCAGAGAACTTCATATCTGCCTGCACAACTAACCCAGGTCCCTTTCATTCTCTACCACTGTCAGTGTAGTACCACAGAGTTGATACGTTGCTCTGGGGGTTGCTGTTTCCCATATGTAGTACTTTACATTTGTCAATGTTCAACTTCATTTGCCACCTCTCAGCCCATCTGCTCAACCTTTCCAGATCCTGTTGCAGCAGCATAGTGTCAGTATTGTCCTTGACAACCCTGCCAACCTTCGTATAGTCTGCAAACTTGGACATTAAGCTTGATATACCATCATCAATATCATTTATAAATACAGAAAACAATAATGGACCCAACCCTGCGGGACTCCACTGATAAAATTAGTCCACGATGAGCAGTGTCCATTGATTACCATTCTCTGTCTTCTCCCCCTCAACCACCTTCTTTATCCATAGCAGCAGTTTGCTTCCAATGCCACACGGCTCCAATTTGTGCAGCAGTCTTCCATGTTTTTTTTTTTTTTTTGTTAGTTGTTGACGCATCAGCTTCTATGGTCATATTGCACCTCCCAATGTTTTTGCATTTTACTGTGAACCAAGCCTGAGGTGGGAATCAAACCCATTACCTTTTGGGTTGCCAGGCAGGCACTTTACCTACTTGGCTAGCCCGGTCAGCAGTCTTACATGTGCAACAGTATCAAAAGCCTTTCTAAGATTCGAGTATATAATATCAAAGTTATTCCCTGCATCCAGTTCTTTTGTGACTGCATCATTGTACCCAATTAAATTGGTCAGGCAAGACTTCCCCTTAACAAAACCATGCCGTGTCCGAGCTATTACTGATGTATTGTCTAGATGATCCTGCAGTGCTTCTTTAACCGGTGCCTCCATTAATTTTCCTGGAACAGAAGTTAAACTCACAGGTCTATAATTAGTTGGGTCAGCCTTTGATCCTCTTTTGTGAATTGGGGTCACATTTGCAAATCTCCAATCTGTGAGTACCTCCCTTGAGTCCAAGGAAGCTCTCATAATTTGGGTTTGCTTACTTCCTTTGCTGCCTCCTTTAATATAACTGGATAGATCTCATCCACCCCAGGTGCCTTGTTTTTATCTTCAACAATTTCTCCTACACTTTACTCTTAGTTATTACAAGATTCTCTAGCTTACTACCAGAGTTGAATACACCTTTGGCATTCACCTTGCTGAATAACTCCTTGTGTAAATGTTGATGCAAAATATTCATTTAGTTTGTTAGCTACCTGAGCAGGATCATCAACAGTTGACCCATCGATATCATAGATTTCCATGTCACCCATTAATTTATGTATCCCATGCATTTTTCTTCTCTGCCACTTGTCTCATTAGTTCATCTGACATCCATTTTTGCCTAAACATTGAACAATATTTCTTAGTTGGTATGTAAAGCCTAGTAGCTTCCAAGATAAGTTCTTTGAATGCTTCCCATTTTGAAATTGCTGTTGGTAACATCAGTTGTTCCCATCAGATAGAATTTAAATACTGTCTCAGATCACCGTAGTCACCTTTACGAAAGCAAAAACCCTTCCCTTTACACAACACAGTGGCAACCCTTAAGGCAATCTCTCAGCTGCCTTGAGAGTTTCCACTGTGTTGCGTGATGATTAAGTGCAAGCTCTGGCATTGATGTGGGCAGCTGAGAGCTTGATGTGCCCCTCAATTTATATCCTTCGAGGGCATCCACCCTGTCCTTCAAGTTCTAATATAGGCCCATAATGCTGAGTTGCCTCATTTCCTCACTCTCCTTACATCTTAGTCTTGAGATGCGGCAATTTGCAGAACTGAAGCTCTTTCATGGTAAGAGTGCCCCATTGTTCCCTTCACCAATCTGGTTGTCCTCTCGACTCATTCCATCAGTTCTACATCACTTCCCAAAGTGAGGCCTCCAGACCTGTATACAGTACTCATGATATGGCCCAACCATGGCCTTGTACAAAGGCATAATTACCTTCTTAATCCCTGCCAGCAAAAATTTCTGAATATAATTGACATAACCCCATGAGCTGTCTTGGCAGCCTGTCTACACGTCTCAGAAAACTTCATATCTGATGGAGAATTTCATATTGAATTGCACAATTACTCCCAGGAATTTTTCATTTTCCACATACATTTAATGTATGTGGGGAATATGAACATGGAGAAAAAGGAAGGAGTTTAGTCTATTATAAAAGGAAGGAATTTGAAAGCTAAGAAAACCAGAGAAGATAAGGGGAAGACAGTGTGGTCACACAAGTGGCAGAAAGAGGATGATTAATTTCTTTATGTAGGAATGAAGAATTAAGCGAGCTTGGGGATGGTTATAATGGAGAGATAATCCCAGCATGAGGAAATGAAGGTAAATGAGACTTTAGATATTTTTAGACTTCTGGTGAAGTTGGAGGTTATTAGAGGAACTGAACTTAAGTTTTCAAACCTTGCATCCTTTTTATAGCTTACATCCCCTTCCTTAAATTAATTCATGAATATCATTTCTCCTTCCAGAACAGGTGCAATTAAACAGATTTGTCAAAATTCAGTTATGACTATATGTACTTTTATAAATATACTTCAGTGCATTTAATCTCAAATATTGAAATAAAATACTATTTCATTTAAAAAAAAATTTAAAAAAAGTGCTTCTTGAAAACAACACGTAGTGCAGGATACCTGACACTTTGAGAACCTCTGGTTTAAAGGAATTAACAAGTTAATGTTATGAGCAAGGAGGAATTGTCAGAAGATTTTAAGACCACCTAGAAGATTAACAAGCTTTTAAGTAATAACTAACAGAAAAAGAGAAACCATGCAGTGAAATTTTAGAACTATAAGGTAGGTACTTCATACAGCAAAGATAATGCTAAAAATTTAAATAGAAGGATGATAAGGATGGAGAAAACATGGGAGAAGAACAGTTTGGTTTCAGAAGGGAACAAGGTATGCAATAGGCTCGATGACAATGTTGTCAGAAAGATAACTGGAAGTGAACAGAGATGAATGTATGTTTTATAGATTTGCAGATTAGATTATATTTGGTATTTTAAATTGTTGAATATGCTGGAGTAAATTGGAAGGATAAGAAGAATGATCCCAATTATATTGAAGACCAAAGGTTATTGGTTAGGACAAGGTGACACTGAAAGTGTAGAAATGGTTAGAGGCATTTTAAAAAAGTAATATGGACAAGGGAAAATTGCATGGGGAAAGCTTATTGAGAGTATTAGATTTGAGAGTATAGAGTATTAGATCGTTATGCTGCAGTAAGGCTTCTTGAATAGTCTTATGTAGCTTGGTTATATGAGCTGAAATAAGCTAGATTTATTAAGAAAATGATATTTCTCAAGAGTAATAGGGATCATATTCATCTTTGCCCACTGGTGATCCTTGATTTTGTGGGATCACTACAGGTCTGCATTCAACAGGATTCTTGTAAACCACATTTGCATCATACATGAGTTTGGTTTTGTCTACTTGTAGACAATGCATTTTTTAGCAAGTAAATGACATTTCTAATTATGATTATGTACAAAAATATAAACTGCATATGTTGATAGTGACCAAGGGTGGTTTTTTTTTTTCATGATCTAACATTTTGAGAAGTGATACTGTGGGTGTATGTGTTGTTGGTAGTTATGCACCTTAGTTTCAGTATTTAAACTTAGCATAATTTAGCATTAGTAGTGGAATATGATGCAAGAAAGCAAGCTTATACAGCTTCAGCTAAAAAAAAATAATAAAAAATCCACACTTTCCATTTGCTCCAAAAGTGTCCAGTTCTTTGAATTTATTTAAGCTAATAATTTCCACAACAACAGACAAAGTTTCTTCCACTAATCAACTACTTGCTGGCTAAAGACAAATTTCTGTACGTCTGTTCTACAACTGTCTTTCCTCAATTTGAATTTATGCCTGCCCTCCCAAGTGCATAATCTGAGCAAGAGGAAGTATTCCATCTGCATTGAGCTTGCTGAAACCATTCAAAGCTCAATGAGATCACCTTGTAGGTGTTAAGTTTCCAGATGCTGCAATTTTCAGAACTGAAGCCTTTCTTGGTAACACTCTTTTGTTCCCTTTACCAATCTTGTTGCCCTCCTCTGTACTGATTCCAGCAGTCTACATCTTTCCTAAAATTATGCCTCCAGACCTGTATGCCCCCTTCCTAAAATGATGATCCAAGTCCTCAAGGTGTGGCCTGACCATTGTCTTATACAAAGGGATAATCACCTCCTTATTCTTGCTAGCAAAGTGCTTGCTTGCTTAGCTGACAAGACCCCATGAGCTGCTCTGGCAGCCTGTCTACACTTCTCTGAAAACATCTGATGGCACAATTACCCCCAGGTCTTTTTCATTCTCCAGTATCCTGAGTGTAGTACCAGGATTTCTAGGATATGTTGTCTGTAGTAGCCTAAAGAGACACATCTTTTTCCATACTTTGCTCCTGTTAACTTTTTGTGGTATTCGGAATTGTAATCTGATAGGTATTCTTATGTAAGTGCTTGATCTCTAAGTGGATTCAGTCAGCAAGAGATCTGTGAGCTTAGTATCACTGGAATAGATTTTCTTTACATTTCCTTCGTGGTATTTTGAATCCCTTAGTTTTCAAGACAGTTTTAGTAGTGTAACTGCTAGAGCAGTGTTTTTCATCATAGGCAGTACATTTTAAATAGTTACAATTGTCTCTTTAATGTTGTATTAGTTTATTCTGAATAATGATTGTTTATTAATTAAATGAGCAACTGATGTATAAGTCAGTGCCAATGCATCATTTTAGTATGCAGCAAACTTAACTTAATTCTTAATTATTTTAGTATACTAAAATAGTTAAGATACATGCATACTAAAATGATGCATTTCACCAATAGATGAGAAAACAATACAGGTGTTTTCTCATCTGTATTGTCTGATATAATCCCTCCCACCATTAAGTATTGTGAGCACATTGAATTTCATTTTGACTGTTTCATGATAATTTTTAAGTGGGCTGGGGGTGCACGCTATCTAAATAAAGTGTATTGTCATCATGAATCATTTCTTCAACTCAGGAAGAAAATTTATCATCTAGATGGCAAAACCAGATATTCTGAGGTTCTCAGCCACTTTCAGGTTTTGAGGGCCCTCTAGATGTAATGAAAAAAAAAAGTATGAAAAACAAAATAGTACAAAAATATGAGACATTTATTAAACAGATCATTTCTATTCTTTCTTTAGTTCAAATGCAGTAATTATTGAGTGGGAAAAATTGTATGAAAAACTATTCAAGCCCTTTTTTGAGGCTGAGGTCAAATGGCCCTTTACTTCCCCCCCCCCCCATCTCCTAGTTGGTTTAGGGTAAAACTGATAATTCTGCTGTTCAAAATAGAAAAAGTTGCGGGACTACCACCATCGTTATTTCCTTGTCATTAAAAGTTCAAAACAGAATAAACTATTGTTATTCATTGAACACTAATTGTGAAAAGGGTGATGCTGTAACAACAGTGGATGAGGCAAGAGTGTCCTTTAAAAATAAACTATCAATATAATCAATCAATAAAAAAAATAAATGAACACTTTGTGGCATTTAAAGATTTAAAACACTGGGTGGAAATAGAGGTAATGCATGGCTTACAGTGTTAGTATAATATAGATATTATCATCTTTACAGCATGGTTGCATTTGTTATTAATATTGCAAGTTTCATGATAGCACTTATTTTTTTTTGTCAATTATGTGGAGGCTTTTTCTCCACGATGATAAAGGACAAGTGTACTTCAGTTTGTTTGTGGAACAAGATCTCTCTCTCTGCTGATATAGTTCTGATAAGTTAAAGTGACATTTGTTATTTTACCTTAAGTTAACAAGCTTATATTTGATAGGCCAATAAGATTTAACAATTTTAAGTTAATATATGTTAGCTAAGGATTATTGTGGGTCATGTGATTTTCAGTAGTGTGAAATTCTAAAATCATTTATCCTCTTATTTTGCTTTTCTCCTTTATTTAACAAAAAAAAAAAAAGTTGTAAAATTGTAGTGGTAATTGCAGTGTAGTGGTAGTCATGGACCATGAATTTTCAAAGTATATCAGCTGCATATTGAATTGTTACATATATACAGAAAAATTGCATTGTAACAACTAAAATGGAATAATATAATAAAATAAGATAATAGTGCAATAATATTGAACAAATGAGTTTTATTCAAAAAATCCAAATTAAAAAAATATATCAAAAACCATATCACATACTCTCTTATCAAAAAGTGGTTTATGGGCAAAGCATTTTGATGACCACACCAGATTCAGTTAATGGATTGAATGGTAATTGAACATGTTTTAATTTCAGTAAAACTATTTTAGTAAAACTGAATTGAATGGTAGTGACTTTGATACTTTAACATTGAATGTAAAACTGACATATTAATGAATGTAAAACTGACATTAACATTCACATTTCTTTTTAAAAAAAAAAAGAAATGTGTATAAAAACACACACCTCCTGACGAATATGAATGTTGAAACAATGTGAGCCAACCGGGCTAGCCAGGTGGGTAAAGTGCCTGCCTGGCAACCCAAAGGTCATGGGTTTGAATCCTGCCTTGGGCTTGGATCAGTGTAAAATGCAAAAACTTTGGAAGGTGCATTATGGCCACAGAAGCCGATGCGCCAAAAAAAAAAAAAAAAACAATGTGAAGAATGATGATGAATAGTAAGGGGTTGTAAAGGAAAAAAATAGAAAATGAGGGTATTGCTTTCCATGGAGGGTGTTTTCAATTTACATATTGGAAAGAACAACAGTTTGGTTTTAAAGCAAGTATATTCACTATATGGTGTAATTATAGACTTTGGAAGACTAAATGAACAAGGCATAATGTGTTATGGGTTGAAATTAACTATATAATATTGGTATAAATACACCAGTTTACCCATAAATTTAACTATCCAAGTAGTGTAAAGGCATTGTTTGATTTTATCTCATTGTGGCTACCTTCACAACGAGATACCAAGTATTGCACTACTTTGAATAAATAATTCTTCTCTAGTAGAGGAGACTACTGTTATTTATTCTCAGTGGACACCACCACTGAGAATAAATAACCACAGTGGGCACCACCACAATGAGACATTTGGCATCTCATATTGTGGAATTAACTTCACAACTGTGATGGCATGTTTCCATTATCAGGGTGCCCGCCCACTGGTGAGTGAGCCAAATGGTGCAGTCTTAGTGGTGGTGCCCACTGAGAATAAATACTAGTAGTCTCCTCTACTAGAGAAGTATTATTTATTCGAAGTAGTGCAATACTTGGTATCTTGTTGTTGAAGGTAGCTACAATACATAAGTTTTTACTGACTACTCCCCACTGACCTCCATAGCTTTGATATATTTATATCTATTTTGAGGTAAAATCAAACGATGCCTTTACACTACTCAGGTAGTTAAATTTATTGGTAAGCTATGGTGTATTTACACATATTATATAGATAATTACAATTTGGAATAATTAGTTAATTAACTGCACAGTTTAAAATAAACTTAAATCATTATCTAGTTAGATTTTATAACTAGACAACATTATTATTGTTGAAACTGTTTTTTATATAAAATTTGATAACATTTTTAGGAATTTTTGTTAGTTTTTAATTGCGTGGATTAATGTTATGTGATTGCTGTAAATTCATACCATGTCTAATGCATTGTGAAAAAATAATATTCCTGTGGATTTTTCGTGTAATATTGGAGTCCCAGTGACAAAGATGCAGTTCAAATTTAAATGTGTTTCTTTTGCCCTATAAGCTATGGATTTTGTCTTTTAGCAAAATGATGCGAGAAAAGACTTGCAATAGTGGAAGCAATTTTTGCACCTATTGGTATTCCTTTTATTTCTTTAGATATCCAGGGGTACAAGTATTTATTTAAATGATGAAAATACATAGTTTGCAGAAGGAGTTTCACATTTTGTTGATCCTTCTGATGTATATCCTTGAGATATCTATATATCTCATGAGGTTGAAGAGGAATATTAAAATATATTATGGATTAGGGACACTGCATATTTTGGCAGAAGTAACCCAACAACCATAATGGATATATAAGTTAGTTGATTGAGAGGACCAGAATAGGAAATGAGCTACCAAATGGGAATTGGAGCTACAGAAAACATAGAAAGATATAGGAAAAATAACTACTTAATGCTGGTAAACTTACGATTTCAACATCTTCATCAAGGGTGAACCATTAATCACAGAAAGGACAGCAAGAAACAGCCTCTGTTTCTGACACGAAATATGTAAGCACTTGGTAGTATCGTCAAAACAATTTTAATTTAGCGGTAACCGAGGTTAGGCCTAATGGTAGAGATAAACACGGATAAGACACGTATATTTCGTGCTGACCCGACAGAGGTGGAAAGGAAAGAGGAAAGTTAAAATCAAAAGGGAAAGTGGAAATCAACTGTAACTTACTGAATCAGTGGTGTAATGCAGTCAGTTGAAACATCAAGGCTGTAGTCAGTGGAAATATCAAGACTGTAGACTTTTGAAGCCAAAAGGGTTTTTTTTTTGAAGCAGTGTGAATATATTTATAGTAGCTGTATACCACAATGACCCAGTGTGTCAGAATTCGGAATCAGTAAAATTAAATTATGAAAATGTGTGTTGAGAAGTCAGGATTAAACATGAGGTTGGACATCCCAGGATAGAAAGAAAAATAAACTTGCAAAGTAGAGGAAACCATTTGCTAAACTTTGTGTAGGTGAGAAAAGTATGTTATAACAGAAAAATAGTATCTTGATATTATGTTCGGTAAACTATTGGCTCATGAGGAATAAAAAAATAATTATCAGCCATTTTCAGTCCATTGCAGGATGAAGGCCTCTCCAGCAATTTTCCTGTTCCTTCTGTTTTGTGCAATGGCTATCCACTTACTACCCACAAACCTGTGAATTTCATCTGTCTATCTGTTGTTGTCTTCCAGGTTTTCTAGCTCCTCTTGGGTACCATTCTGTTATTTTCTTAGTCCATCTGTCATATCTTATGTATCCTGCCCAAGACCAGTTTGGTTTTGATAAGAATGTATTTTACTTGAGTTTGCTGACTAATTCATGTTTCTCTTCTTATTCTAACATTCTGATTCCCATTCTTTGCTGTGTAGTTCTCAGCTTCTCTTCCGTTCTTTTGTTGAGTGCCCAAGTTTCACTTCCATAAGTCATGGTTTCAGACAAATTGGGATATTGCTCCTCAGTATGTGACTATATTTCCTGAATGCTATCCATCCAAAATTTATTTTTCTCTTAGACTTCCAGCTATTTTTCATTATTACAGCTAATGACTTGTCCCAGATAAGTATATGAATCTGCCTTTTCAATTACTGCTCCTTCAATGATTACATCACTTTCTTGGCATACTTGTTCATCATTATTTTTAGCCATAATCATCTTTAGTCCGAAATCCTTACTAACCTGCATAACATCAGTTATGCAGTTAAGGTTTTCCACTAATTCTTTGGGATCATGACATTATGATCACAATGTCATCTGCAAATCGTAAATGGTTTAGGTACTCTCCATTCACATTGACTCTTCTTTTTTTTTTTTTTTTTTTTTTTTTTTATGTGAACCCCAACAAGAGAGGTATTAGAATCTATAGTACTTAGTACCGTGCTTAGGTTGGAAGATGAGAAGACGAAAGAAGATATTTGTTGACATTGGATTTGAACTTCCGTAGATTGTAATATTCAGGAAATACGTATGAAGGAAGGTTGTTCCAGAAAATGGAAGTTGAATGGATAAATGAGGAAGATGAAAAGTTGGTTCTGTGGGTTTGAAGTTGGACAGTAAATGGAAGTTGGCTGGTGGCGGCACGTGTTCGGACTGTTTTGAAAGAGAGAGCGGGAATTATAGAAGTCAATTCAGAAGAACAGTGCCCATGGAAGTATTTGTAGAAGAGGCATGCAGCAGAAACAGTACATCTATGAGAAAGCGAGTGGAGAGACTCTGTTAGAGATGAATCATTAATTAACCTAACTGCCCTCTTCTGAATGGAATCTAGAAGCCTGAGAGGTTTTGGGGGCACCATCCCAGATGTGGGAACAATATTCCAAGGCAGGGAGGATTTGCGATTTATACAGAATGAGCAGCTGTTTGGAAGAAAAGTAATGCCAAGAGCGAAAGAGAAAACCAAGTTTTTTAGATGCAGAGGAAGCAATATTTGTAATGTGCTTGTGCCAAGAGAGATTAGAAGTCAGGGTAATACCTAAAAGAGATATATAATTTTGCCTAGAAATCAGTGTCACTAAAGATAAGCATAGGAGCAGAAGAATCCTTTTTGCGAGATATAAGACAAGACTGAGTTTTAGAAGGGTTGAAATGAACTAAGTTGTCTTTGCCCCACTGGAGAATTACCTGAAGATCGGCATTTAAGGAATTGGCAGCAGATTTTCGAGAAGTTGAAGCTGATTGAGCAGGACAAGCTTCTCAAAATGGAAAGTGGAATGCAATGTGTTATCATCAGCAAAACTATGGATAAGAAGGTCATTAATATACAAGAGGGAAAGAACTGGACCTTGGGAGACACTGGCATTAGTGGAGAAGTTAAAAGACAGAGCCATCTACCATCACCTTCAGTGAGCAATCAGAGAAAACTGGATAGTCAATTATTAAAAACAGTTGACAAACCATAAGGTGGAAGCTTGTTTAGAAGACCTTTATGCCAAACACGATCAAAAGCCTTTGAGATGTCAAGAGTAACTACTTGTGTTTCACCGAACCTTTCCATTGAATTAGTCCATAAATGGGTAACATAGGCCAGAATATCACCAGTGGATTGACACTGATGGAATCCATACTGGCAATCGTTGATCAGATGGAAGATTTCTAGGTAGTTTAAGAGTTGGCTGTTAATTGATTTCTCCATTACTCTAGAAAGAGTAGAGGTAATTGCAATGGGACGATAATTGGATGGGAGGGATTTGTCACCCTTTTTAGGAACTGGCTGGATATGAGCAAATTTCCAAGCAGAAGGAAAAACACCTTTGGAATAAGAGAGTGAAAAAATGTGGTAAAGAATAGGAGTAAGTCCAAGAGCACAGGTTTTGAGAACAAGTGGAGAAATACCATCAGGACATGGAGCTTTCTTAACATCAAGATTCATCAAAATCCTCCTGATATCCTTTTGATGGAAGACCACAGGAGGCATTGAATGGAGCGTGTTGGGAATGGTGGGAGGTGTTTTACCAAGATCATCAATACATGAGCTGGAAGAAAAATGGGATGCTAACAGGTCAGCTTTATCCTTGGCTGAAGTGACAGGAGAACCATCTAGTTTGGACAGAGGTGGGAGCAGAGATGGGCAAAAGTTGCAGCCAATAGCTTTGGTAAGAGACCAGAATGCTCGGCTACCATTAGGGCAAAAAGCAAGTTTTCAACTCTTATCCTGGTCAAACTCTAGTTTGGACTGATTAATAACTGCTTTACAATTGTTGCGAGCTTTGGTGTAGGCAGAAAATGAAACTGAAGAATTAGAAACAAGCCAATTACAATATGCAACATTCTTCTCTTGGACAGCCTTAGCACATTTATTGAAAAACCAAAGTTTAGATAAAGGATGAGATTTTAAAGTGGAGTGTGGGATGAAGGATTCTATTCCTGAAAGAATAATTTCACTGACACAATCTGAGCAAACATTGACATCAGAAGTTTTGAAACAGTAATCCAACCAAGGAAAAGAAGAAAAGAAGTCTCGCAGGTCATCCCATTTTGCATTCTTGTAATGCCAAACAACATGAGGTTGGGAATAGCCATGAGATAAAGGTTCCAATGGAGAAGAGAATCACCAAGTTGTGATCTGAAGTGCCTAAAGGACCTCTCACTTTGACTGTGTACTTAGAAGGGTTGTTTGTGAGAAAAAGATCAAGCGTATTGGCTGTATGATTAGGATTGTCTGGTATTCTTGTAGGTAAATGAACAATCTGTGCAAGATTAGTAATTGCAAAAGCCTCGGCATCTCGACCTGCTGGGTCGATGTGACTAGAAAACGGAAGCCAGCTGGAGTTGCGAACATTAAAATCACTGAGGAAAATTACCTCACTGTTAGGAAAGTTTGACTGGAGAAAGTCAAGTGCAAAGAGAGGCAGTCAAAGAGCTCCAAGTGATTAGTGGAGTTGGGAGAACGGTAGAGACAACAGATGAATTTGACACAATGAGGTAGAGAGATTTTAAGCCAGAGAAGATCAAATAGAGGAGATTCCAAATTGCCAAGTCTCTGACAGGGAATATCAGAACGGACATATGCACAAGTACCACCTTTGAGGCGAAAGGAATCATATAGCGAATAATTTGGGCATCTGAGATGAGCAGTAGTTAAATCAACCGATAACTGAGATTCTGTCAGAAGCTTCCTCAAAGGCAGCAGTAAACAACTTCAGAGATATTGTCTCCTTGTCGAACGTCTTTCTCAATTTTAAATTTGCTACTGTCTTTGTCTAGTCTAGTAAAGGAGGTAGTGTTTACGAGTTTTTTTTTTTTTTTTTTATTTATCAAGTATCAACAAAATTGAAAATATGAATATTAATTGGAAAAAAAATAATGTTAAACATTCATAAATACCGCATTTCAAACCACGCGCTTAGCTATACAATATGATGTTAATCTGTTCTAGAGACACCATCGTATCATGAAAATATTATAATGTTGAACCCAATAACAGTTTTTTGGTAATTTGTTCCAAGGCCTCAGCAGTTGAAATTTTTGCTATATAACTCTCTAAAGGTCGTTTTTATAGTTTAAATTTTATTAGTTACCAATTCAAATCATTAAAATGCATTACAGTTTCATTGTTATCATATGTTCTGCTATAAGAACCAATTTTTAACAGCTTTGTGATATTTTTCTAGTGCACATTTCTGGAGGTCACTACCATAAATCAATAAAAGCAATTTGCACTTTCCAGCTTATTGGAATTTTCTGTTACTTCAGGCAATTATAAATGGGAAGTAAACTCTGTTATTGCATTTGCGAAAATACCGATAGCTGGAATAGTGTACTTTTTTATGTTATTATGGTGAAATGTGTTTCCCTGAAATCTTCAATGGTATAAAAAACAAATTTTTCAGAATCTTTTCTTCATTCTTTTTTTTTTTTTTTAAAGCTTCTTAAACTTGTTACTCTGCACAAATCATGTTAGTTGCAATTTGTGCATCCTGTTAAATGCTTACGCATGCTATTAAAATTTTAACGATGATTATCTTGGAAACAAATGCCTCTTGAAGCATTTCTGAAGACTGACTCCTTGTGTAACAAACCAAAGCTTGCTGAACCAATAATGAGCGAATGACAAGTGTGCATTTAGTTGATGTTGATGATGAACAATAAGCATTCTTTAATATTTGTTAGTCATAAATAATTTTGTTATTATTATTTGTTTGATTTTTACAGGCTAAGTTCATTTCTTTGGATAAACCAATCATTGTTTAAACAAACTAATTAGCTAACTAATTTCATTGTTGAGAACTTAACCCCTATTTTTAACATTTGTCTATGGGAAATAAATTTCTGTTTTAAGAGTTTTCACTTTACGAGCATGCACTAGGAACAAATTAATTCATGAAGTCGGGAACTACCTGTTTTTTTTTTTTTTTTTTTCAAAATCATAACATATGGGGTATCTATACCTTGCTTTCCAGTGCCTGAAACATTGCCTTATGCTGTATGGAGTCAAATGCCTTTTCATAATCCACAAATGCCAGGCATAATGGTGTTTTATAGTTATTTGCTTTCTTCATTACGTGAAGGTGATTCATAGTTGAGAATCTTGTACTAAAGCCAGCTTGCTCTTTTGGTTAATTCTCATCAAGTATCCTTTCTAATCTGTTAGTAATGACCCTTGTGAGCAACTTGTAGATTTGAGATAACAAGCTAATTGGTCAATAATTTCCACTTTCTGATTTCTCTCTCTCTTATTTCTGATTTTTCTTATGCAGCAAAACTGATTGCATTACTCTACTCCTTAGGTGCCACTCCTTTTCTAATGCATTTTGTGAAGAACCTTGCCAGTTTCTGTGTCATGTCTTTTTCTCCGAATTTTAACAACTCTACAGTAACTTCATCTTCCCCCGGGGCTTTCTGATTCTTAATTTTCTTCAAAGCATGTTCTGCCTCATCAGGAAGGATATTGGGTATGTCGTATGTGTGATTAATTAGTGATCCATCTTCCCCACTGCTGACATCATTCCCTCGCTCCTTGTATTATTCTGTATAGTAGTCTTCTGTAATTTGAAGGTGCCTTCTCTGCTATTTATAAGTACACTGGTGCTATTCTTCAGTTTCAGTATCATTTGTCTTTCTGTATTACTGCTCATGGCTGCTGATTTAAGTCCTTTGTTTTCCCTTAATACTTGTTCTACTTTTCTTGTGTTAAATTTTCTTATGTCCTCTCTGAGTCTTTCTAATGGCTTTGCATAACTTAGTATACTCAATTTTATCTGTGCCATTGTTTATCTTGCTCTTCATTTGTCGTCTTTGGTTCATCATGACAAGTGTTTCTGTACTAATTTTTTCTTCTTTGGATTTATTTTATACCTATAGGTTTTTTTTTACCTATAGGTTTCTTGGGCTTTATCACTTTGAGAAAGTTGTAGTATTAATGGATGATATCTTGGTCCTGAATAGTCTGCAGAATCTCAATCTTGTTAAGTTCCAGTACATACTGCCCTTTCTCCTCTTCTGTTATCTCAATGACCTTTCGTATTATTTACTAGAGTCAGTTTTTTCTTTTCCTTTCTTTTTTTTACATCTATATAGAGTGTGCATCTTGCCATTCTGCGATCACTTCCAACATTGTCCTTGTTTGGGGCAGTAGCATCATTCACAATATATTTTCTTTTAGGGAAGATGAAATCTATTTCAATAGTTGTTGATCCATTTCGGCTCTTCCATGTCCAGTTTTTGTTCACCCTTTTCTTGAAAAAAGGTTTCATTACCTCAAGATTTTGTAAATTCCACAAGTCTTTCACCTCTCATTTCTTTCACCCATTCCAGAATTTTCTATAGTTCCCTTTTCTGTGCTTTGTCTCTTTCCAACCTTGGCATTGAAGTCTCCCATAACAATAGTGTAGTGAATTTTCTGCTCATCTAGAAGACTGTCAATTTTGGTGTACATTTCTTCAACCTCTTCATCATGGCTAGATGTTGGTGCAGAAATCATTATAACCTTTAGCTTGTAGCTCTTAGAAATCCTGAATAGTAGTCTTGACACCCTTGGTGGTATATTTTTGAATTCTAAAATGTTATTTTTTATATCTTTAATGACCAGAAAGCCAATACCACCCTCACTCCTTCCACGGTTTCCATTGGTGTACAGCACATTTCCACATAGAAATTTATAAGTGATTCATTTCTTGTTTCAGCCAAACCGATGATTATGGGATGGATATAAATTATCAGGCGACACAGAAGCCTATGGCAGATATAAGCTAGTCTGTAATCAAGTCAAAAAGGAGATTAGGCAAGCGAAGGCAGATTACGAAAAATCTTTGACAAAGGATGCTAAGAAAAACAAAGGATTTCTTTACTTATATAAATTCTAGAAGGAATGGGATGAATCAGATTGGTCCACTTGATGTTGGTGGTTTGACTGTCGATGATCCTGTTCAGATAGCAAACAAACTGAATGGGTATTTTGCATCCTCATTCACACATGAGGAATTAAGGAAGAAAAATGCCAGAAGGTTATCAAATTGTAGCAGGGTGCTTAATGATTCTGTAATAACTGAGAGCAAATTGGAGAGGAGAAATTGTTGAAGTTAAACATAAGAATGGCACCTGGGGTGGATGGGATCTATCCAGTTATATTAAAGGAGGCAGAAAAGGAAGTAAGCAAACCCTTAGCCATAATTATGAGATCATCCTTGGACTCAGGGTAGGTCCCCACGGACTGAAAATGTGCATATGTATCCCCAATTCACAAAGGGGAACCGAAGGGTGAAACAAATTAATTACAGACCAGCTAGTTTAACTTCTGTTTCTGGTAAAATAATGGAGTCACTGGATAAACATGTATTGGGATCATCTAGACTAGACTGCAGCAATAATTCAGACACAGCATGGGTTTGTTAAGGGAAAGTCTTGTCTGACAAATTTGATTGGATACTATGATGTGGTTACAAAGGAACTGAATGCAAAAAATAATTTTGATATCATTATGCGTGGATTTCAGGAAAGCTTTTGACAGTGTTGCACATGGAAGACTACTTGTATAAATTGGAGCAGAATGGTATGAAGGGTAAGTTACTACAATGGGTAAAAGGGTGGTTGAGTGGGAGAAGACAAGGTGGTAATCAGTGGGTGCTGCTCTTCGTGGACTAATGTTATTAATGGAGTTCCACAGCGTTCGGTGTTGGGCCCATTGTGTTGTATATTTATCAATGATATTGGTGAAGGTATATCAAGCTGTATTGAAGTTTGCAGATGATACAAAGGTTGGCAGGGTTGTTAATGACAGTAATGGCAGTGTGCTACTGCAACAGTATCTAGAAAATTTGGGCAGATGGGCTGAGAAGTGGCAACTGAAGTTTTAACATTGGCAAATGCAAAGTAATGCATATGGGTAGAAGTAACCCCAGAGGAACATATGAACTGTGTGGTACTACACTTAGGGTGGTAGAAAATTAAAAAAAAAAAAAACCTGAGAATAATTGTATTTTTTAGTCAGATATAAAGTTTTCTGAGCAATGCAGACAGGTTGCAAGAGCAGATCAAGGGGTTTTGTCAATGATATACAGGAATTTTGCTAGCAGGGAAATCAAAGGTGATTATACCTTTTGTATAAGGCAGTGGTCTGGAGGCCTTATTTTAGGAAGGATGCAGATTTGCTTGATCATGTACAGAGAAGGCAACAAGATTGAGGGGAATAAAGGGATCTTCTTACCAAGAGAGGCTTAAGCTTTGCAAATTGCAGCGGCTGGAGACTAGGTGATCTGATTTAGGTGTATAAGGCCTTGAATGAGTTGAGCATGGTGAAGTCTGATGGGATTCTTCCGCTTACTCAGATTACGAACGCACAGGGACATAAATTATTGAGAAAGACAGTTGTAGAATAATGTCTGTAAATTTACCTTTAGCCAGCGGGTGGTTAAATGCTGGAACAAACTTCCATCTTGTAGTGGAAGTTTGATAGCTTAAATAAATTCAAGGAGGAACTGGACAAACATTTAGAGGGAATTGTTATGTGAATTTTTTTTTTTTTGGCTGATGCTGCATAAGCTCATAAGCTTGCTTTCTTGCATCACCTGCCTCTATTTTTATTACTGTATTCAAATTCACATTTTCTAATTCCTTTTCCAGCTCTAATATCCTATCTTCACTGAGTCTTATATTGTAATAGGCCAAGTTCAGTTTTCGTGCATGGCAGCCTGGTCATACCCAGAGATTCTTAGCACCATCTGCTTCCATGCCGATCCTCTTGCTGCCGTAGGAGGGGTAGTTAAAGCTGCTGGGGACTGACAGCCTTTTAGTTCTTTGTGCTGGAGGGTTTGGTCTCTTGCTCTTCATACTGACCAGGCATCTTGAAGTAAACTGCTCTACACATTTGTTGCCACCTAAGTGACATAAGAGGGCTTACCATTGAGAAGGTGTGCATGAGTGGATTTTAGGGAGGCTGGCCAACCGGACTTCTCCTAAATCTTCTATATAGTAGGAGTTCATATAGTAGGAGCCTGAACTTTTATTCTTGAAGTGTACTTCATATGTTTATCAGTTATGTAGAAAATAGAGTTAAATTCAAAAGGATGAATTGAAATAAATTAAAAATTAGGATTATATAAAGCCTTTACCCCTTGGTAGCCAATTGGTGAGTACACAGTTTTCTAGACTGTAAGACACCAAAGAGGCTGATTATATTATGTACAAGATTGTTAGCAGTAGAATATCAGCTTGTGAGAATATCAACTTAGTGGTTAATCAGTTTCTTATGTTTGATGATAAGCTCAATCAACCAACATTTATTTATTTCTGCCAGAACTAGGTTAAAATTTAAGTATGGAATCAAAGTCAATGGTTTCTGATCTGCATCTCATTGTTATAATTTAAGTATCAAAGAATGTCTTTATTACTATTTATAACCAATGTGTATTTTCCTTACTAGGTGGTAGATGACTAATCAGCCAGTGCAATACCACCACTTTACTTATTGGAGGCTCGATGTGGTGGAACCCATGTTTAGTCTTCTGAGCAAAGCTCTGGCATACCCCCCCCCCTCCCCATCTCTTCCATGCAGTATGATTGATGTCTTTTGAGGTTATGGACATCATGGTGAAATTCAATCTTCCTTATATTCTGAGGGCACAACTCTAAAACGGTGTTTGTAGGCCAGCCGCTGATTAGTACACCTGACTAAACCTATTGGTAACTCTCTAGATGGCTTCCAGATCAGCTAGTGTATAATCTCACTGCCTCTACTCTGCCAAATAGTGACTGGAATGAGTCAGAGTAGCGTGTACGGGGAGCATTGTTGAGGCCACGTTATGCAAGGATCTGGGTTTATTCTTACGATGCGTATGTTATATCCTCAAAAATTTCATTACTTCATATAAAATATCCCCCTCCCAACCTTTTCAACTACTAAATACACCATGAATTATCAAATTAATAGAGCAAACTTATCTGCAAAAAGATCTAAATCTCCCAAACACCTCCTTCATTACACAAATATGCATGCTCTCAGTTCTAATCTCACATGTCCATTTTCACTTAGTCTGCCAAACCTCATGTACTTCTGACAGAATATCAGTTATCGGTTGATTCAACCACTGCTCATATCAGTTGTCCGAATTATTTGTTGTACAATTCCTTTCACTTAAAAGTGGTACCTGTACATATGTCTGATATTACCTGTTAGAGACTTAGTAATTTGGAATCTCCTATTTTTGATCTTTTGACTTAATCTCTACCACATTCTGTCAAAGTCATCTGTTGCCTCTATCGTTCTCCCAGCTCCACTAATCACTTGGAACTCTTTGACTTCCTCTCTTTGAAACTTAACTTTCTTCAGTCTAACTTTCTTAACAGCATGGTAATTTTCATCAGTGATTTTAATGTTTACAACTCCAGCTGGCTTCCACTTTATAGTAATACAGACCCAGCTTGTCGAGATGCTGAGGCTTTTGCTATTACTAACGACCTTGCACAGATTTTTCATATACCTACACGGATATCGGACAATCCTAACCATACAGCCAACACATTTGATCTTTTTCTCACAAACAACCCTTCTAAATACACAGTCGAGGAGTGTGGTCCTCTAGGCACCTCAGATCACAACTTGGTGATGGTCTCTTCTCCAATGGAGCCTTTCTCTCAAGGCCATTCCTAACCTTGTGTTTGACATTACAAGAATACAAAATGAGATGATCAGCTAGATTTCTTTTCTTCTCTTTCTTGGTTTGATTACTGTTTCAAAATTTCTGATGTCAACATTTGCTCAGATCATGTCACTGAAATTATTCTTTTAAGGATGGAATCCTTTATTCCACACTCCACCCTTAAAATCTTGTCCCTTATCTAAACCTTGGTTTTCCAATAAATGTGCTAAGGCTGTGCAAGAGAAGAGTGTTGCAATATTGTAATTGGCTCATATTGAAGTCTCCAGATTCATTTTCTGCCTACACCAAAGCTCACAACAATTGCAAAGCAGTTATTAACCAGTCCAAACTAGATTTTGAACAGGCTGAGTAGAAAATTTGCTTCTTGTGCAAATGGTAGCCGAGCTTTCTGATCTCTTGCCAAAGCTGTTGGCTGTAACTTTTTCCCATCTCTGTTCCCACCCCTGTCTAAACCAGATGGTTCTATTGTTCCTTTAGCCAAGTATAAAGCCAACCTGCTAGCATCCTATTTTTGTATTAATGATATTGGTAAACCACCTCCTGCCATTCTGAGTACGTTCCATTCAGTGCCTCCAGTGGTCTTTTGTCAAAAGGATGTGAGAAGGATTTGAACAATCTTGATGCTAAGAAAGCTCCAGGTCCTGGTGGTATTTCTCCACTTGTTCTAAAAACCTGTGCTCCTGAGCTTACTCCTGTTCTGTATTGCCTTTTTTCACTTTCTTATTCCAAGGTGTTTTTCCTTCTTCAAATAGGCCTACGGGGTTTGGAATATTATATTGTGAATTAAGCAGTTGCCACCAACCATGTTAAAGCATGTTGAATTAAAATAAAATAAATAAACACAAAAACCAATTAAATTTAATATTACTCAGATAAAATGATGTAAAAATACTAATTACAATAAATATTATTTACAATAATAAAATATACAGAGATAAGTGTTAAAACCAGAGCTTTCAAAGGCATCCACCTCTTTTTTTTTTTTTTTTCAACAGCACACTTTACCTTGCAGTACACCCTTAAATACCCCCAGGCTCGCGGCACTCCTCACTTGGTTCAAAAACACCTGCAACGTTCTCATGTGTTACGGAACTGGAAATGGCTCGGGAGCATGCCAGGTGGAATCGTTCATCCCATCCAAGGATCACTGCCTCAGAGGGGATGAATACATATCCCCCTGTCCCTATTGATAGTATTGTTCTCAGCGGAACAAATCCGCAAGCTCTCGAGCCACTTGCGGTCCCAAAACCTATGCCTGATTGATGATAACCACTTCGTCCAGGGAGATTTGATGATGCGCCTCCCAAAAATGCTCTGCCACAACAGGTTTTCCATAGTCTGTTCTTTATCGCACTCATATGCTCCCCAAGATGATCCTTAAAACGACGTTTGGTCTCACCAACATAACATTCCTCATAATCCGGGCATTTGATACTATAAACGACCCCACTTATAGATTTGCTTGGTATGGGGTCTTTTACCTGAGACAACTGTATGCAACCTATGCCCTGGAAGCTGCACATAGGGTGTCTGGCAATTCCATAACACACGCGCTATGCGCTCAGTTAGACCCGGATAATAGGGAATGTATGCCATGGCAACAGGTGTAAATGGTTCACCTCGTCTCTGCTCTCCTTGAATATATTTATTTATGATCCTCTGGGGGTAGGTCTGCTGTGATGCCTTTGAACTCCTCATTTCTATCCTCAGAGGTGCTGTAATGGGACTTAGCCCTGTCTATTAATGCCCTAATCATACTACCTCTTGTGATGGCTGGTCTGAGCAGTGTTGTAATGCGAATACTGGCCTCACACATAGGTTTCCTAAACACTCTAGTCTTTAACTTCGATCCTGCCCTGTAGACCAACACATCCAAAAACGGCAGGGTACCCTTTACTTCCACCTCAGAGGGGAACTTAATAAACGGGGAGAAGCTGTTAAGAAAATTAAGAACTTCATCTTCCCTCCCCTTCCGTATAATTGTAAATGTATCATCTACATATCTTTTCCACGGATGCATGGGGAGCACTCTTTCATCAAAGATTCTAACCTCTAGCTCCTCCACAGCTAAATTCGCTATAATTGCTAATGGGGGAGCCCATTGCTGTGCCGTGAACTTGCTTATACATAGTGTTACAAAACATTATAGTGGTGCTTGACAGGCATAGCTTCACACCACTGCAAATGTCGTCCACACTTAACTGGGTCGTACTATTTAAGGTGACATCCTTCTGTAGAACCATGTGTGCACACCACACTCCATGATCAATAAGGATGCATGTAAATAAGGTGAACCATTTACAATATCAAATGATATCATGATCTCATCTTCTATGGACTGTTTCCTTACAAAATGTACAAAATCCCTACTGTCCCTAATACTGAACTCAGAATTAAACTCAGAACTTAATAGACAGGGCTAAGTCCCATTGCAGCACCTCCGAGGATAGGAAGGAGGAGTTAAAATGTGTCACAGCAGATCTCCTGAAATGTGGCTACCCCCAGAGGATAAATAAATATATTCAAGGAGAGCAGAGACGAGGTGAACCATTTACACCTGTTGCCACGGCATACATTCCCTATTATCCAGGTCTAACTGAGTGCATAGCACATGTGTTACAGAATTCCAGACATGGTGTGTGCAGCTTCCAGGGCGTAGGTTGCACATAGTTGTCTCAGGTAAAAGACCCCATACCAAGAGAATCTATAAGTGGGGGTCATTTATACTATCAAATGCCCGGATTGCGGGGAATGTTATGTCGGTGAAACAAAACATTGTTTTAAGGATCGTCTGGGGGAGCATATGAGTGTGATAAAGAACGCAGACTATGAAAAATCTGCTGTGGCGGAGCATTTTTGGGAGGAGCATCATCAAATCTCCCCGGACAAAGTGGTTATCATCGATCGGGCGCATAGGTTTTGGTACTGCAAGTGGCTCGAGAGCTTGCGGATTTATTCCGCTGAGAACAGTACTATCAATAGGGACAGGGGAATAAGTCTTCATCCCCTCTTTGAGGCAGTGATCCTTGGACGGGATGAATAATTCCGCCTATCACACTCCCGAGCCATTTCCGGTTCCATAACACATGAGGAGAACGTTGCAAGGTTTTTGAACCACGTGACGAGTGTGTGAGCCTTGAGGTATTTAAGGGTGTACTGCAAGGTAGTGTGCTGTTGAAAAAGGAGGTGGATGCCTTTGAAAGCTCTGGTTTTAACCCTTTTATCTCTGTATATTTTATTATTGTAAATAGTATTTATTGTAATTAGTATTTTTACATCATTTCATCCGAGTAATATTAAATTATTTAATTGGTTTTTGTGTTTGCTTATTTTAATTCAACATGCTTTAACACGGTTGGTGTCAACTGCTTAATTCACAATGTTTTTCCTTCTGATTGGAAATTTGGTCATATCCAGCCAGTTACTAAAAAAGGTGACAATCCTTCTCATCCAATTATTTCCCCATTGTAATCACATCTACTCTTTCCAAAGTAATGGAGAAAACAATTAACTGCCAACTCTTAAATTATCTAGAAACTTTCCATCTGATCAATGATCACCAGTATGGATTCTGTCAATGTCAATCCACTGGTTGGTTCAGGCTTATGTTACTCACCTTTGGACAAATTTGATGGAAAAGTTTATAACTCAGCAGTTGCCCTTGACCTTTCCAAGGCTTTTGATCATGTTGGTGTTCCCCAAGGTTCAGTTCTTTCTCCCACTCTGTTCCTCTTGTATATTAATGACCTTCTTCCATTGACCAGAAATCCTATCCATAGTTTTGCTGATTATAGCATATTGCATTCCAGTTTGAAAAACCTTGCCCTGCCCAAACAGCTTCAACTTCTCATATCCACTACCAATTCCTTAAATGCTGATCTCTAGGTAATGACTGCAGTGGGGCTGTCAGAACTTAATTTATTTCAATCCTTCTATAAAATTCATCTGTCTTATATCTCACAAAAAAGATTCTTCTGCTCCTGTGCTTAGCTTTTATGATACTCTGAATTCTAGGCATGACCATATCTCTATTGGGGATTACCCTGACTTCTAATCTCTCTTGGTCAGTGCATTACAAATATTGCATCTTAAAAAACTTGGTTTTCTCTTTTGCTCTGAGCATTACTTTACTTTTCTTCCAAACAGCTATTCACTCTGTACAAATCTCAAATCCATCCTACCATGGAATATTGTTCCCACATCTGGGGTGGTGCTCCAAAATCTCTCTTAGGCTTCTAGATTCCATTCAGAAGAGGGCAATTAGGTTCATTAATGACTCATCTCTAACAGAGTATCTCCACTCTGTCTCAAAGGTGTTCTGTTTCTGTTGGATACCTTTTCTATAGATACTTTCATGGGCTCTGTTCTTCTAAATTGGCTTCTATAGTTCCCACTCTCTTCCAAAGCAGTCTGCACATGTGCCACAACTAGCGAACATCCTTTTATTGGCCATCTTTGAACTCGCAGAACCAACTTTTTCTTGTCCATTCATTCCTTCAACTTCCATTTTCTGGAACAACCTTCCATTTTACGTCTTTCCTGAAAATTACAATTTACAGAAGTTCAGGTCTAATGTCAACAAGTATCTTCTTTCATCTACTCACCCTCCAACCCATGCACAGTACTAAGTGCTATAGGTATTAATACCTCTTGTGTTTGGGATTTGCATAAAAAAAAAAATTAAGTTCTTTAAAGCCATTATTAAGAATAATGGCAGTTTTTTTGTTTTTTTTGCTGGGATATCACAGCTATTATTTTTGCTATTGGTAATGGAGACACTGGTTAAAGAAGCACTGCAGGATCATGTAGACAAGACTTGAGCATCGGACACAGCATGGGGATTGTTAAGGGGAAGTCTTATCTGACCACTTTGATTGGATACTATGTGGTCACAAAGGAACTGGATGCAAACAATGTTTGGATGTTTGGATCATTGAAAGGCTTTTGATACTTTTGCTTGCCCATTATTACTATTAGTTATATGGTGCAAAAAAAAAAGTGTGTGCGCAGAAGAGTCAGGAGTAGAAAGGAATTGCCAAAAAAAAAATGATGATAGCAAGCTCAGAACTCTGGGAGTGCCAAGCCCATACTCACCAGATGTGAGCCTTTGGGGTTAACATGGAAGACTGCTGCACAAATTGGAGCAGTGTGGAATTGGAGGCAAATTGCTGCTATGAATAAAGGGAATGCTGAGTGGGAGAAGACAGAGTGGTAATCAGTGGACACTCCTTTTTGTCGACTAATGTTATTAGTGGAGTCCCCCTGGGGTTCAGTTTTGGGTCCATTGTTTATTAAGTAGTTTTTATTGATAATGGTATATCAGGCTTAATGTCTAAATTTGCAGATGATACAAAGGTTGGCAGGGTTGTTAATGACAGTATGCTGCTGCTGCTGCAACAGGATCTAGAAAAGTTGAGCAGATTGGCTGAGAGGTGGCAACTGAAATTTTACATTGAGAAGTGTAAAGTACTGCATATGGAAGCAGTAAACCCGGGAGTAATGTATCAACTGTGTGCTACTACACTGAAAGTAGTAGATAATGAAAAGGACCTGGGGGTAATTGTGGAGTCAGATATGAAGTTTTCTGAGTAGTGCAGACAGTCTGCAAGAGTAGCTCATGGTGGTTTTGTCAATGATATACAGCAGTTTTTTTCTCGCATGGATAAGACGATTTTCCCCTTGTATTTATAAGGCAATGGTCAGGTCACACCTTGAGCACTGTAGAGAGACAGGTCTTGAGGCCTCATTTTAAGAAGGATATAGAGCTGCTAGAATGAGTACAGAAAAGGGCAACAAGATTAGTGAATGGAACAAAGGGTTGCTCTTACAAAGAAAGCTTAAGTTTTGCAAATTGCAGTGTCTGGAGACTAGGCACCTGCGAGGTGATCTGATTGAGGTGTATAAGGCCTTTAATGATTTGATCGTGTTAAATGCTAATGGAATTTTTCCTCTTGCTCAGGTTAATTGCCTGAGAGCATAAATTCAAATTGAGGAAAGCCAGTTGTAGGATAGATGTGCAGAAGTTTGCCTTTGGTCAGAGGGTGGTTGATTGCTGGAACAAACTTTCAACTGTCATTGTAGAAGTTGGTAGCTTAAATAGATTCAAGGCAGAACTAGACAAATATTTGGAGCAAGTGGTGGCTGAAGTGAGGTGTTGTTTTTTTTTTTGTCTGATGCTGTATAAGCTTGCTTTCTTGCATCATATGTCTATGCTAATAATATAAATCTAGTTGGTTGTTTGTGAAATTAATTGTGCCATAGCAGTCAACATAAGCACATTCTGCTTGCATATTTTGCATGTATGTACTATGTGGAAGTAGTAATTAACACTCTTGGATTTTCATTTCCATAATGTCTGTTTTACATTTAATGTAAAACCATAGCCATGCTGTGGCTTCTCGATAAGGTATGTGCTATGGTTTATGGAATTTTTTGACTTGGGTTTTTATTCTATGTTAGTGCACTTTTAATTTTATTATATTATTTCATTTTAGTTAGCATAAGATGCAATTCTTATTGATATCTCTCTCAGCTATAGATGCTTAGCAGCAGTTGGAATGTGCTATACCAATACATTTTAATTCTAATAATGTATTGTAATAATCAAATGAAAAAATTACTAAACTAGATTGATGACAATTTCGAAATTATGGTTCCTTACACCAAGGAAGATGCACTTGTCTTAGTGTACTGATACTTATATACTTTAACCTCCTGAATCCTAGCAGTCAAAATATGGCTAACCCTGTAGAGTAAAATAATAGAAACAAACTCGTACATAATAAAGCAGAAAAAATGGGGTGAGGAGGAATTAAGACAGTATTGCAGAAGGAATGCTCCTAAAATAATTTTGAAGAATTTTAAATTTGTATATTTTAAAATTTACAAATTCATTGCATCTGCAGTCCGATATGCGTATTGGTTCGACAATGCATGGATGTTTCTAATGTTCGAAATGCAGTGATTCCCAGACCATTATTGGGCTTGTTGGTTCTCCTTCGAGGTGGGGTTATATAATGGTCATTCTATCTTATTTTGTTGGTCAGGTGTTGTAGTTGGTCTTAGTCTCCATTTATAGTGATATATTTCACATAATTTGTAACTGGTGCTATCAGGGCACCACAAAACTTAACTTATTGGCATATTCTAAAATTTGTTATTTTGTATCGTATTTTTGGCTTTTTCTTATTATTATAGGAGCATTCTTTCTGCAATACCCTGTGTCTTGATTCCCCTTTTCCCCATGTATTCTGTTTTATTATGTATGGGTTTATTTGTATTTTTTTTTGCTATACAGGTTTGCCATGCTGCTGGTAACTGTATTATGTATTTTCCTATTAACTGATTTTGAGGAGCATGTGGTGGATAGTCCATATTAAATGCTGCCACTGATGTTATGCCACTGGTAATTGTATTTATTTTCCTATTAATTTATATATATAAATTAATTTAAATTAATTAATGAGTATAATGAATAAGTTAAAGTAGTAGAGATAAGAGAAGTAAATAAAAGTTAAAGAAATTAATAAGTGTGAAAGAGAATAGAAGGTAGGGAAGAAAAAAACTTACTTAAAGAAATAAGTCAATATCATTATACAAAACATATACATGATTATATTGTTGTATATCTCATAATCCTGGTGCCTTTTTCCAATGTCAACCACCAGAATTGCATGACAATATAGTGTCCTCTGTTCCTAACGTAAAGTAGATGCCATGGCAAAATATAATTACATAAAAATATAGTATTGGGGAAATATAGGAAATTTTGGAATTGGTGAAAAACTTGTGAAATATTAGCATTAGTAGAGGCATTTGATGCAAGAAAGCAAGCTTATGCAGCATCAGCCAAAAAAAAAAAAAAAACCCCACTTCCACTTCACCCCTCTGTTCGTTCAAAATACCTGTCCAGCCGAGCCTTAAACTTATTTAGGCTATCAACCTCCACCACAAGGGATGGCAGTCTGTTCCACCAACCAACCACCCGCTGGCTAAAGGCAAATTTCCGCACGTCTATCCTACATCTGTCTTTCCTCAATTTGAATTTATGCCCTCTCAGGTGATTTTTCTGAGCTAGAGGAAGAATCCCATCAGCATTGAGCATGCTTAAACCATTCAAGGCTTTATACACCTCTATCAGATCACCTCGCTGGTGCCTAGTCTCCAGACACTGTAATTTGCAAAACTTAAGCTCTTTCTTCGTAAGAGCACCCCTTTGTTCCATTCACTAATCTTGTTGCCCTTCTCTGTACTCGTTCCAGCAGCTCTACATCCTTCTTGAAATGAGGCCTCCAGACCTGTATACAGTACTCTAGGTGTGGCCTGACCATTGCCTTGTACAATGGAATAATCACCTCCTTATCCCTGCTGGAAAAATTCCTGTATATCATTGACAATACTCCATGAGCTACTCTTGCAGCCCGTCTGCACTGCTCAGAGAACTTCATATCTGCCTGCACAATCACCCCCAAGTCCCTTTCATTCTCTACCACTGTCAGTGTAGTACCACAGAGTTGATACGTTGCTCTGGGGTTGCTGTTTCCCATGTGTAGTACTTTACATTTGTCAATGTTAAACTTCATTTGCCACCTCTCAGCCCATCTGCTCAACCTTTCCAGATCCTGTTGCAGCAGTGTAGTGTCAGTAGTGTCCTTGACAACCCTGCCAACCTTTGTATCATCTGCAAACTTGTACATTAAGCTTGATATACCATCATCAATATCATTTATAAATACAGAAAACAATAATGGACCCAACACTGAGCCCTGAGGGACTCCACTAATAACATTAGTCCACGATGAGCAGTGTCTCATCGTGGACTAATGTTACAATTTACAGAATCTCAAGGAATGTCAGTAATGAACCCTTTTTTTTTTTCAAGAAAAGGGTGAACATGGAAGAGCCCGAATGAATTAATACCTAATGAAATCGGCTTCATCCTCACTAACAGAAGATATATCGTGAATGTTGTTACTGTCCTGAACAAGGTAAATGTTGGAAGTGATCACAGAATGGTAGGATGTACACTTGATATAGATAAAAGAAAGGAAAAAAGTGACTTGAGTAAATAATACAAAGGTCTTTGAAATAACAGAAGAGGAGAGAAAGAGCAGTATGTACTGGAACTTAAGAACAAGTCTGAGTTTTTGCAGAATGCTCAGGACCAATATATTGATGAGGAATATTACAACTTTCTGAAAGTGATAAAGCCCAAGAAATCTATAGGTAAAAAGAAATCCAAAGAAGAAAAAAATTAGTCAAACACTTGTCATGATGAACCAAAGATGAGAAATGAAGAGCAAGAAAAACGCTGACAAGGAGAAAATTGAGTATACTAAGTTTTACTTAAAATAATTAAATGCACATGTCATAATACTTTAAGAGTTTAGTATCTATATGAAGGCAGAGCACAATATGAGAAAGAGCAAATGATGCCCACAGCAACTACTTTGTAGTTTTTTAAGAGTGTCTATGGTGTATCTAAACACCGATATTATATAGATACTAAACTCTTAAAGTATTATGACATGTGCATTTAATTATTTTAAATATTATCTTATACACCTTTTGGCATCTCTCATATTGTGCGATTAACTTCACAACTGGGTCGTCATGTCTGCAATACTAGGGTACCTGCCCACCCACCGATGATAGGCCAATAGCCTTGAAACATGTCTGGGTGGTGGCACTCACTGAGAATAAGTAACAATAGTCTTCTCTATTAGTGAAGCGTTACTTATTTGAGGTAGTGCAGCATCATGGAAACTCGTCGTGAAGGCAGAACACAATATGAGAAAGAGCAAATGATGCCCACAACAACTAAGTTATACAAAGCCATTAGAAAGACACTCGGAGAGGACATAAGAAAATTTAAATTAGCAGCCATGAGCAGTAATATAGAAAGTCAAATGAAAATGAAGAATAGTGATGGTTCACTGATAAATAGCAGAAAAGGCATAATTCAAATAGCAGAAGACTACTATAGAGAATTATACAAGGAGCGAGGGAATGATGCCAGCAGTGGGGAAGATTGACCGCAAGTTTGTAACACATACAAAATACTTGATATCCTTCCTGATGAGGTAGAACATGCATTGAAGAATCAGAAAGCCCCAACCCGGGGGATACTGTAGAGTTGTTAAAATTGGGAAGAAGAGACATGACACAAACTGGCAAGACTCTTCATAAAATGCATTAGAAAAGGTGTTGATGCCTAAGGAGTGGAATAATGCATAGTTTTGTTGCATAAGAAAGGAGATAAATTGGGAATTATTCACCAATTAGCTTGTTATCCCACATCTACAAGTTATTCACAAAAGTCATTACTAACAGATTAGAAAGAATACTTGAGTATTAGCTGGCTTTAGGACAGGATTCTCAACTATGGATCACCTTCACATAACATCACAGCTAATGGACAAAGCAAATGAATATAAAACACCATTATGCATGGAATTTGTGGATTATGAAAAGGCATTTGACTCCATACAGTGTAAGGCAATGTTTTGGGTACTGGAAAGACAAGGTATATATATCCCCATATATTACGATTTTGAAGAAAATATATGAGAATGCCACTTCCTTTATTAGACCAGACAAAGACAAAGTTAAAATTGAGAAAGGAGTTTGATAAGGTGAGATAATATCCCTGAAGTTATTTACTGCTACCCTTGAAGCTTTCAGAAGGTTAGACTGGTCACAGAAAGGAGTGTCAATGTGAATGGAGAGTACCTAACCATTTAAGATTTGCAGATGACATTGTGGTCATAAGCCATGATCCCAAAGAATTAGAGGAAATTCTTAATCAGTTATGCACAGTTAGTAAGGATTTTGGACTGAAAATGAATATGGCTAAAACAGAAGTAATGATGAACAAGCATGCCACAGGAAGGGATATGATTGAAGGAGCAGTAATTGAGAAGGTGGAGTCATATACTTATCTGGGACAAGTCATTAGTTGTAATAATGATAAATGGCTGGAAGTCAAGAGAAGAATAAATTTTGGATGGATAGCATTCAGGAAATATAGTCAAATACTGAGGAGCATTATCCCAATTTGTCTGAAACATAAAATATTCAACCAATGTATACTTCCCACCATGACTTATGGAAGTGATACTTGGGCACTTGCCAAAAGAATGGAAGAGAAGCTGAAAACTGCACAGGGAAGAATGGAATGAATCATATTGGGAATCAGGCTTAAATAAGAAGAGAAACACCTGAGTTAGACAGCAAACTCAAGTAAAAGACATTCTTATCAAAACTAAAGAACTAAAATAGTCTTGGGCAGGACACATAGTTCAAAGACATGATGACAGATGGACTAAGAAGATAACAGAATGGTACCCAAGAGGAGCTAGAAGAAAACCTGGAAGACAATGATGGAGATGGATAGATGAAATTCTTGAGTTTGTGGGTAGTAAATGGATGGCCATTGCACAAAACAGAAGGAACTGGAAAGTTGCTGGAGTGGCCTTCATCCTGCCATGGATTGAAAATGGCTGATGATGATAGTATTGGGGGCAAAATTTTTTTTTTTTTTTTTTTTTTTTCTGGATATTTTTTTTACTGGAGATTTAGGTATTGTTGCCCATTTTGATCTTAAAGTCATTCTATCATATGGTCTTAAATTCAGACTTTTCCCTAAAGTTAAAACAACTCTATCAAGACACTTTTAGATTAGTGTATGCGCTGAGCTTACAAACACTGTAATCCTATTGAAGCATACCAAATGTGGATTAATACTATTTTCTGTGATCTTGTTAATAGGTATTCCAAATTAGGGTCTAAATCTTTATACAGTAGGCTTCCACTCATACGGTGAGTTAAGTTTCAGACCCCTGCCAAAAAGCGAAAATCACCAAAAAGTGGAACATACCCCCCTTTTTTATTTATTTTTTTAAAATAGCAAATGCATATAAAAGTCTAATAACATGTTTACGCTATCATATGCTGTAAACAGACTGAATCACAGACAATAAAATGGCACCTGACACCCTTCTCGGACTCTGAGTGCATCATTCCGAAAAAGTGGAACAAGTGCCAAACATGATGGACATAATTGAAAAACTGCTGAGAAGCAGAATGGTGAAAAGCTGGGTGCTACTGTATAATAAATTCTACAACTTTGCCAACATCAAAAGGCAATTAACTAGAACTTCATAAGCATTTTGTTATTACCACAGTAGATAAAGCATCCAATAATCATGTCTTCATCTGCTAAGCTTTCTATGCTTCAAAAAGAAAACTTCAGTCTAGTGATACTATTGCTTCACACAATATCATTACCAAAAAATATTTTTGGCTTAAAATAAAATTCTGAAACTAAATATCAATAATTCCAACTTCCCTTATGTTTACTTCATATCTAAATTCCATAACACACCTGTTAGTTTCAGGTTCATAATCTCATGTAAAAAAAGCTATGCCCAAGTTCCTAGTAAGGCCGCAGAACAACTTCTAAAGTCCATTGTAAACATTATTACAAATAACAATATTTTCAGTCTACCTGTTTTACATAAACTAAACCTGTGATATTATAGTAATTCAAACATTTGATTTCCATAGCTTGTTCACTACCATTAATTTAGATAATATTTATAAGGTTCTTCAAAACGTTTTATCAGGAATATAAACATCGTGAATTTAATATGTCCTCCTGGAATAATTTGGTCAAACAATGTATCTTAAACAACTTTGTTTTTGATGGACATACTGTGTATCACCAAATCTAAGGTACTCCTATGGCAGTCTTGCTTCTTGTATTATAGCCGATCTTTTCCTTTATTGGTATTTTTGAAATATGTTGACATATGCATGTTGGACTATTCTAATTTTCTTGAACAATGTAGTTACCTATACTGCCAAGAACTATTGTTAGAAAAAACAAATTCCTGTGACTTAGGAGCAAATTATTTGAATGTAAATAATGGGTCTACTGTTACTGGCATTTATAACAAACAGGATGCATTTAATTTCAATGCAATTAATTTTACATATTAGCAACCTTAATATATCTAAAAATGTCCACTCCACTTTTTTTTGCAGTGTCTTAGAATTGCCACTATTTGCAATAACTACAGTCTGGTGTTTTAACAACTTTCAAAAAATTCTATCTCAAATTGATAAGATTTCCTCTAGGTTACCTGCACTTTTATTTTCATAAAGCTATTAATGTTATCAACCACAAAAATCTATTTTCAGATCAGATCATTCACTAAATGACCCATCAGGTTCCTTGACTTCTTTTCTTGTTCCTTTTGTTTGGGTATGTATATAAGAGGTGCTACCCAATATTAATGTATAAAATAAATTACTCACCCTGGGTCTTATTCACCACTGTTACATTCAAAGTAGTCTCCTTGAGAGCATAAATACTGATCCCAATGATTTCAGTGCATCCTGAAAGTCCTTTGTCGTAGTGTTCAGCACTGACTGTGATTTGATTTGGATATCCTCTATGCTATCAAATCTTTGACCCTTTGGCTTGAATTTCATTCTTGGGAAAAGGAAGAAGTTGCAGGGGGGAAGAGTCTGTTGAATAGGGGGGAGATTGTCATGTTGTTGGATGCAAAAAATTGCACTATACAAGAGATGGGTGGGCCAGCACGTTGTCACGAAGGACCCAGTTCTTTGTGTGCTACTTCTCTGGACATTTCCTTATGACGGCTTCCCTTAACCGTCTCAAGATGTTGCAATAGAACTTTGCGTTGATAGTCTGGCCAGGATGGATGAATTCCTTATGGATAATCCTGTCAGTGTCCAAAAACCAGATTAGCACTTGGCTGCAATTCTTCTCATGTTCAACTAGTCTGATTAAAAAAAAAAAAAAAAAATCCACTGATATGTGCCATATGATAATCCTACAATGTCATGAATGGCCTGCGGCCTTCCTGGATCGCTGCTCGAACTTTTGTGACATTTTCCAGGGTGGTGCTTGTCGTCATCAACTGAAATTTGACCATTTTTAAAACTGTTAAATCAGTATTAGGTCTGCAGAGCCAGAACTAGGAGTGGGGCACCTGCCCAAGGTACAGCATTTTAAGGGATAATCTGACCAGTTTTTTATATATTTTAAAATTGCTTCATTTTTGATTTAAGTACAGTTGGACCTGTGTTTAATGACTTTCTTTATTGTGAATTTTTTGAATTCCTTTTTGTAATTACACTTGTTTTTGTAGAATGAAGAAAATTTCCATATAACGTATGGATTACGAGAGACTTAACTTTATATGCTTTGTTTCCACAAAGTTTATAATTGCCTTTAGGCAATTATAAAGTGCAAATTAAGGATTAAAGGGATTACCATTCCAAAATGTAAGTGGAACATAAAACGTATGCAGCCACCTATCCCAAATACCGAGAAGTCATGCGTCAACTGCTTTCTATAGTCAGTCAAAAGATTAAGGCGTATTCCTGACATGGATAGCAACTTGTCTTTGTTCAAAATAAAAATTTTATGAAAAGAAATACTGCATTATTCTTGTACATGCTACTTATGATTCCAGAAATTTTTGTGAGTGAAAAAAAAATGATAAATTTGGGATTTCTAATCACTTACAGAAAAAAAAAATATCAGTGAGGAACAGTGTTTTAAATCCAATTACAAACTTATATAAAGTATGGCACTTTTTTGTGACTTCACACCTGAGTTTTTTTTTTTGGTTTATACTCAAAATTTTTCAAGTAACTGTTGATATTTCAACAGATATTTGAAAAATCAGGATATAAAATCTGTAACCCCTTTATAACTTCTCCAATTTGTTCAGGAGTATTGTCTAATAAATCTAAATATAGATCTAAAATCTCCAAGGATACTCTAAGGCAGTATGTGCTGGTCCCAAAGGAACTAGTTATTGTTGGTGACTGTCAGGGAGACTAGGAATATACAATGCAAGAAGGATAGGTGGAACAGTACCAGGGTATGTCTCCCAGGGGCAAAAGTTGATGTTGAGCAGATCTATCTTTTAAGGGCACAAAAGGTGATATTGTTGTACATGGAACTAATGACATTAAGAGTAAGATCTGCAGATTTACTCAAGTACAGTTCAATGTTGATAAAAAGTTGAGTTAAGTTATTATTAGCCATAGAGAGAGAGAGTGCAAGCTGACCAGATGTGAGAGGTTGAATGTGAAAGTGTCTGCAGTATATGATGGGGAGATTGTGCAAGGCTCAAGGGGTAGAATTTTTTTTTTTTTTTTTTTTTCCAGCCTTGTCTGTGCTTGCTGAAAGGAGACTGCTTCTACAGGGATGGGGTACACTTAAATAGAAAGGGTGCAAGAATATTTGCTGATGCTATCGAGGCAGAGTTAGGTGGGTCAGAAAACTGCTATCTTGGGAGGGGGATACACAGACTAAAAAATTAACAGTGGCCGCAGGCAGAGGTAAAAGTGATTCTTGCACTACTTCTATTAGAATGGAAAGCAAGGTAATGGAGATTTCCAGGACTGTTGGGAGTCATAGTGGAACAAGTAAATACATGGGCTGTGTTAGGGTAACTAAGAGTAGGAACAGGTGCATGTACACCAATGCTAGGAGTACAGTTAATAAATTTGAGATTGAAGTGCTAGTCAAGACATCAAAGGCAGATATTGTTGAGATATCAGAGACATTGTGTCACACAGATAAGTACTGTAGAATTTGTAAAATAATAAGAGGAGTTTACCTCAATATAGTACATAGAACACTTCCATATAATACTCTCCAGAAATTAAAATGAAAAAATCTAAAACTTGCATTAGAGTAAATAATTAAATCAATTTAACGCAATTAAAAAGCATCTAACAAAAATATTCAAAACTATTTTCCTTCCTGAAGCTGCAAAGCTTTTCAACCATATGTATAGTGATCACAGGAATGAAAATTACTGAATAGGGTTGAACCTGAAATTTAAATAGTGATTATTTGTCTTCGTGCATGCGTAAAGGTCCACGCATCGGAGATCAAATATGGCCGCTGAACATTAACAGAATTCTCGTGTAATTTAATTTCTACTGTTTCTGCAATTAAGTGTTGTATAATTATGTTGAACATTAAGTATTTTGGCCTCATTAAATAGTGTTTTTCGTTAATGGCATGAAAGGCTAATTCTGACGCTGCTGAACGAGAAGCATGAACTGAGGCTTTGTGTTGATTTACACGAATATTTAGAGAAAATTGTGTTGAACCTTGGTAAGACTAGTTGCAATCACTGCAAGAAATGTTGTATACCAGATCATTAATTTGTGTTGCGAACGTGGAAAGAACCCAGCAATTGTTCAGTATAGTGTGTAATTTCTGTGTTGGCCTGGCCACAATTTTAAATTCAGTATCTTTAAAGAATCTATTAAGCTGTTTGTGCCACTGTTCATCATATGGGACAGAAATAAAGTATTTTTTGATATTACTATCATTGGTTAGTGTAGTATTTTGTATCCTATCCTATCCTATCCTTAGCCTGTACCCAAATTTGGTTTATTGTGGCAAGAGGATAACCCCTGTTTAAGAACCTGCTAGTTAATATTTGTATTTCTGAGCCCAAAGCAGATTCCGTCGTTGAATATTTATAGGCATTTAGAAATTGATTAAAGATAATCTATCTTTTGTAGGTGATATCTATTATAATATAGAAGCATGCAGGTGTTTGTAGGTTTTTGACAGATACTAAATTGGATTTTATTAGAGTCCTGAGTAAGGGTGAAATTTAGAAAGTTTAATGACTTTGTATCTGTATCCTCTCTTTTCAATGTAAATTTGAGTCTAGAATGAGTATTATTAAACAGATGTAAAATGTCTTGGATAGTATTACTATCAGTAATAACTAGAACATCGTCTAAATACCTCCCATAGTATGTGATACGGGGTCGAAAAGGTGTCAAATGTATCTGCTCAATCATTGAGAGATAGTTCTCTGACATTAAGCTGCTCAGGCTCAAACCCATTGGTAATCCAAAAATTTGTTTGTACACCTTGTCTCGAAAGGTGATATAGTTGGCCTCACTTAACAGTTTAAGTGAAAGCTTTTCTTAATAGGTAGCTTCGTATAATTCTTAATAGGTAGCTTCGTATAATTAATCAGTATGAAGTATTTTTTAATATATACCAAATAATATCTGTATTCAACGTTTACATTCGTATATAACGAGGTAACATCTAGTGAGAATAAATTGTCATTGTTGCCAAGTCCTACAGTCTTTAAGATTATTAAATGTATCGTAGTTCTTAATCCCAAATTGTATTACTTGTCCAAAGGGTTTTATAATGCTATATACATGTGCTAAGGATGAAAATGCTGAGTTCCTGTAGGAAACAATAGGTCAAATAGTTAAATTGATTTTAATTGTGTTAAATTGGTTTTTAATTATTTATTTTTTACTCTAATGTAAGTTTTGATTTTCTTCATTTTAATTTCTGGAGAGTATCATACAGAAGTGTTCTACGTACAATATTGAGGTAGACTCTTATTATTTTACAAATATTAATATCAATGTAGAACGTATTGAGTATTACAGCTCTGATTCATACTATGTAGTGTAGAATTGGAATTTGGGGAGTACAATATGTACAAGAAGGATAGACAGGACAGGAAGGGAGGAGTGGTTATGTTGTTAGGTTTAGAAACAAAATCTAAGGAAGTGCATTCATTTGATGTTGGTGGATAATGCCATGTTGAGTCTGTTTGGTGTTGACATAAGCACTGGGATAGGCCTGATGAGTATAATGAGCAATTGTGCAGATAAACAGTGGCCAGTAAATCAAAATGTTTTATAATGGTGGATTTTAACTTTCCAAATATTGACTGGAACTTGTGGTCACTCACACACTAGCAAGACTTTTGTGGATTTATTGGATGACATGTTTTCTACAGCAACATGTTCGAGAGGCAATCATAAGGAGTAATACTCTTGATCTGATTATCTGCAGTGATTATTCATGAATTAAGAATTTGCAGATAAAGGAACCACTGGGTAACAGTGATCACAATGTACTGATGTGGAAATTACTTGAAGATGTAACTACCATAAAGGCTAATGGGAAGGGCTTTTGTAAAGGTGACTACACAGGTCTCAGACAGTTTTTAAATTCTGTACAATGGGGTCAACTGATGTTACCAACATTGAATTCTAAATGGGGCTTCAGGGACTTAATCTTGGAAGCTACTAGGCTTTTCATTCCAACTAAGAAAAATGTATGGGATGCATATAAAGTATCAGGTGACACAGAAGCTTATGGCAGATTTGAACAAGTCTGTAACAAAGGAAGTTAGGCAGGTGAAGGCAGATTATGAGAAATCTTTGGCAAAGGATGCAAAGAAAAACAGCAAAGCATTCTTTACTTATGAAAACTCTAGAAGGAAAGGGATGAATCAGATTGGACCACTTAACATAGATGGGTTGGCTATTGATGATCATGCTCAGGTAGCTGATAAACTGAATGAGTATTTTGCATCTACATTCACACTGAGGAGTTATTCAATGAGGGGAGTGCCAGAAGTTTATCAAACTCTACCAGAGAGCTAAGTGATTTTGTAATTATAAGACAAATTAGAGGAGAAATTGAAGTTAAACATAAAGCACACTGGGGTGGATGGGATGTATCCAGTTATATTAAAGGAGGCAGAAAAGGAAGTAAGAAAATCCTTAGCCATAATTATAAGAGCTTTTTTTTTTTTTTCCTTGGAGTCAGGGGTGGTCCCCATGGACTGGAGGTGTTGAAATGTATCACCAATTCACAATGGGAGTTCAAAAGGTGACACAAGTAACTATAGACTTGTTAGGTTAACTTGTGTTCCAGGGAAAATAATGGAATCACTGGTTAAAGAAGCATTGTAGGATCATCTAGACAAGATTGCAGTAATAGTTAAGTCACAGCATGGGTTTGTTAAAATGAATTTTGTCTGACCAATTTGATTGGATACTATGATGTGATCACAAAGAAACTGAATGCCAAAAATAATTTTGATATCATATACTTGGATTTCAGGAAAGCTTTTGATACTGTTGCACATGGAAGACTGCTGTACAAATTGGAGCTGTATGGCATTAAGGGTAAGTTGCTACAATAGGTAAAGGGATGGTTGAGTGGGAGACGACAGAGAGTGGTAGTCACTGGACACTGCTCTTTGTGGACAAATGTTATTAGGGGAGTTCCTCAGGATTTGGTGTTGTTGCCATTATTGTTTTTGTATATTTATCAATGATTTTGATGAAGGTATATAAGGTTTAATGTACAAGTTTGCAGATGATATAAAGGTTGGCAAGGTTATTTAATGACAGTAAAGACAGTATGATAATCCAACTGGATCTAGATAACTTGGGCAAATGGGCTGAGAAGTGGTAACTGAAATTTAACATTGACAAATGCAAAGTAGTGCATATGGGTAGGAGTAACCTAAGAGAAATGTACCAACTGTGTGGTACTACACTCAAGAAAGTGGCAAGTGAAAAAAATCTGTGGGTAATTGTGCAATCAAATATGAAGTTCGCTGAGCAGTGCTGGCAGGCCAGGTCATGGAGTCTTGTCAATGATATATAGGAACTTTGCTAGCAGAGACAGGGAGGTGATTATTCCGTTATACAACACAGTGGTCAGACCACACCTAGAGTAATGTGTACAGGTCTGGAGGCCTCATTTTAGGAAGTATGTAGAGTTGCTAGAACGAGTAGAAAGAAGGGCAACAAGATTTGTGAGGGGAACAAAGGGGTGCTCTTACCAAGAAAGGCTTGAGTTCTGCAAATTGCAGTGCCTGGAGAGTAGGTACCTGCGAGGTGATCTGATTGAGGTGTATAAGTCCTTGAATGGCTTGAGCAAGCTGAATGCTGATGGGATTCTTCCTCTTGCTCAGATTAAGAACCTGAGGGGGCTCAGTTTCAAATTAGGAAAGACAGTTGTAGAATATATGTGGAAATTTGCCTTTAGCGAGCAGGTAGTTGATTGGTGGAATAGACTTCCATCTTTTTGTTGTGGAAGCTGATAGCCTAAATAAATTTAAGGCTGAGCTGGACAGGCATTTGGAACAAACAGAGGGGTGAAATGGAAGGGTTGTTTTTTTTTTTTTTTTGTTTTTTTTTTTTGGCTGCTGCTGCTGCATAATCTTGCTTTCTTGCATCATATGCCTCTACTAATGCTAATAGAAATAGCACTATGAATTTTTCTTACCCTGTCTGTAACAGTAGCTTCTTGTGAAAAGTCTTTCAAAGAAAAAAAAATTAAAATAATATTCCTTCATTGCCTATTTTTAGTTTGTAATGTTAAAAGTACTATATTTTGCAATATTTTGTTTCTGTGATTTTATAATAGATATATAAAAATAAACTATCTGGTTTTCTAATTTCTTCGTAGTTATATGTACTTCCTTTGTAGTTTATATAGAATTAAATTCTCTGTAGATATAAACGAATATTTGTAAGTTTCTTTTTCTTTGATATTTTTGTTCTGTTATATTCAATGTATTATTTTATTAATAAATACTATGGGGCTTTGCCCCCTTCTAGCTTATTTTGATAAAAAATAAAATACTTGCAGAAGCTTTCAACACTGTGTCTGTCTGTCTGTTCCTCAGCTATGAATACATAAATACTTTACGATATCTATATAATATCAGTGTATATACACCATAGACAGCTGTCAAAGAAAAACCACAATCGTGATGTGAAAGGCATTTCATCTATCTCATTGTGCTCATCTTTCACAATGAGTTACCATGTATTGCACTACCCCAAATAAGTAACACTTCACTAATAGAAAAGACTTGTTATTTATTTTCAGTGGGAGCCACCACCCAGACAGACCGTTTCAAAGCTAGGTGGCTTTTCGTCGGTGGGGGCCTTTCACACTATGATTGTAGTTTTTCTTTAAGAGATGTCTATGGTGTATCTACACTGATATTATATAGAATCTTAAAATATTATGCTTTGTTGCATTTAGTTTATTTAAATAAATACGTTACATATGGAAATCAAGAGTGGTACCACATGGTTGTGTTAGATAAACATAGCACATGACCATGCTTAAAGAGAAGCCTGTTTTACCACAGTAAAATAAGCTTCTATTATGTATTTTTGTATTTGTTAAGTATTGCACATAACTTGCATTCCTTCCATTGGCTGAATAAATATCATTAATAGGAAAATTATTTTAATGCATAGAATGATATTCATATTGTAGACTATTGCAATAGTAATTTTTATAAATTCATAAAAATTGCAGAGGTGTAGCGGGGGGGGGGGATATTTCTCCCGGGAGCTGAGCTTTCAGGGGCACAAACTGAAGGAATTAACTATCACAATCAGGGGCGCCTGGGAGATGTGTTGCCCCCAGGCATCAATGACTAGTTAATCTACTGAAAAGACTACCTGCATATAATGGGGGTGTACTTATAACACTTGACCCAGGCGTAGGGTTGCCTAGTTCTGGCTCTGTGTCTGCATCTGGCCTAAAGCATTTTCACCAAAAGCCTTGTTTCTACTTCTAATGCGTTTCTGCTGCTGTATTGTTAAGAAGGAAACAAAACGATGCAAGCACGTCTCTCTTGCATCAGCCATCACAACAATTGCAAACTGTGCAAAACACACTGCCAAAGAAACTGCGCATAAATATTCTGACTATCCAGATGCTACGTGGCACACTGATGCACAAAGGATGCATGCATACTTAGCACCACTGGTCTGTGCTGGATGTAGTTCCTGTGCAACATTCAAATTTTGGCAACATTTGGGTAGCATCTCGTATGTACATATTGACAACACCTAGTTGCTACATGTTTTCTACAGTGGAAATATGATTGCTAATTGCCAGTTTTGAGAACAAGTGGAGAAATACCATCAGGACCTGGAGTTTTCTTGGCATCAAGTTTCATCAAAATCTTTCTGACATCTTTTTCACAGAAGACCACAGGAGGCTTTGAATGGAGCACGTTGGGAGAATGGTGGGAGGTGTTTTACCAAGGTCATTAATACACGAGTTGGAATAAAAATTGGATGCTAGCAGGTCAGCTTTATCCTTGGCTGAAGTGACAATAGAACCATCTGGTTTTGACAGAGGTGGAAGCAGAGATGGGCAAAAGTTGCTGCCAATAGCTTTGGCAAGAGACTAGAATGCCCGGCTACCATTAGGGTAAGAAGCAAGTTTTTAACTCTTAGCCTGTTAAAAATCTAGTTTGGACTGATTAATAACTGCCTTACAATTGTTGCGAGCTTTGGTGTAGGCAGAAAATGAAACTGAAGAATTGGAAGTAAGCCAACTATGAAAATGACTTTCGTGCATTCTTCTCTTGAACAGCCTTAGCACACTTATTGGAAAACCAAGGTTTAGATAAAAGGCAAGATTTTAAAGTGGTGTTTTGCTAAGGACCACTCACTTTGACTGTGTACTTAGAAGGGTTTTTGTGAGAAAAAGATGAAGCATGTCGGCTATATGGTTAGGATTATCCGGTATTCTGGTAGGTAAATGAACAACCTGTGCGAGGTCATTGGTAATTGCAAAAGGCTCAGCATTTCGACCAGCTGGGTCAGTGTGACTAGAAAATGGAAGCCAGCTGGAGTTGTGAACATTAAAATCACAGAGGAAAATTACCTCACTGTTAGGAAAGTTTGACTGGAGAAAGTCAAGTTGCAAAGAGAAGAAATCAGTCCCAAGTGATTCACTGGAGTTGGGAGAATGGTAGAGACAACAGATAAATTTGATAGAATGAGGTAGAGAGATTTTAAGCCAGAGAAAATTGAAAACAAGAGATTACAAAGTCTCTGACGGATATTAGAATGGACGTATGCACAAGTATCAACTTTGAAGTGAAAGGAAACGTACAAAAAAATAATTTGGGGAACCGAGATGAGCAGTGGTTGAATCAACCAATAACTGAGATTCTGTCAGAAAAAAGTAAATATGATTTGGCAGACTGTAAGGGGAAATCATCATTGAGCTTAGAATTGAGGCTAATGTATATTTGTGAAATGGACTAGGAAGGGTTGCCTGTGTTATAAAAAAACAAAATTTAAATATGTTTGAATCAAAAAATTTCAAATGTAATTGCATGAAATTGTCCCAAGTGAGTTTAAACAATAGTGAGTTTGAAATATTTATTTTTAGTTATATCCTTGAAATAGCTTCAATGACCAGATTCACTGAAGGAAAAATCACTTGTTTTCATATACACTCTGCTTATGTTTTATAATGCAGATGAAAAAGGTAATCTGCCTGCTACATTTGTTCATAAAATGTAATCCAGTTATTCCTCCCAGAATTGAGGGGGATGGGAAACGAACTGTTGTTTGGAATAGTAACTATAGAAGATAGCAAACTTTAATGCCAGATTAACTTTGTCAAAATTCTAAAGTTTTTACATTGCCCTGAACATGTCAGAAATTTCCATAGAGATGTAGAATGGCAAATAAGTGCTATGTTAGTTTACATCTCAAAATCTCACCCAGATGAATCGCCTGAGGGGACTTAAATTCAAATTAAGGAAAGACAGTTGTAGTATAGAATGTGTGGAAATTTGCCTTTAGCCATCGGGTGGTTGATTGCTAAAACAAACTTCTGTCTGATGTTGTGGAAGTTGATAGCTTAAATAAATTCAAGTCAGAACTAGACAAACACTTGGAGCGAATGGATGGGTGAAATGGGAAGGTTTTTTTTGGTCATGCTGTATTATAAGCTTGCTTTCTCGCATCATATGCCTCTGCTAATGCTAACTGAAATGCCTGTAACTGCTTAGTGAAAGGTCATCAAAATTTAGTAGGTTACATACCTGTTTTTGAAACACTAGGAGTGTTTCATAACATCATTATATGAAGAAAATAATTAATAACATAGGAATACAAAATTGAGTGCAAATGAATGAAGATGGTGGCCTCTCTTCCATGCAGTATGGGCAATGTTTTCTGAAGTTATGGGCATCAGGGTGAGATACAGTATTCCTTACATTGAGAGTAGTCTTAAGATTGTTTTTACAGGCTGGCTGCTAGAATGTCTACCGAACCTATTGGTAATGCTCTAGGTCAGCATTTCCCAAACTGCTGTCTGCAGACCCCTGGGAATCCATAGACCAGTTCTTGGGGGGGGGGGTTGCAAAATGAACCCTTGAACTGCTTAAATTATTTGTTCTTTATACAGCAAATTGAGGGTAAAAATTTTATACATTTATGTAAAAAAAAAAAAAAATGTTGGATTGTTTTAAACATAAAACTGAATTTTCTTTTCAGAAAACCCAGTTTACACACACACACACAAAGAAGTTTGAGGCATATGATGCAAAAAGCAAGCTTATATAGCATCAGCCAAAAAAAAAAAAAAAATCTTCCCATTCTCCTAACTGGTCACTACACATGTTTCTCTAGTTCAGCCTTAAATTTATTTAAGCTATCAACTTCCACAACAACAGATGGAAGTCTGTTCCAGCAATCAACTACCTGCTGGCTAAAGGCAAACTTCCATACATCTATCCTACAATTGTCTTTCCTTAATTTGAATCTATACCCCTTCAGGTTCTTAATCTGAGGAAGCAGAAGTATCCCATCAGCATTGAGCTTGCTTGCTCAATGCTGATGGGATCAATTACAGAATTTTGCCTATTTTGGCAAGAGCACCCTCTTGTTCCTCTCACCTATCTTGTTCCCCTTCTATGTATTCTTTCTAGCAACTCTGCATCCTTCCTAAAATGAGGCCTCCAGACCTGTATACAGTACTCAAGATGTGGCCTGACCATTGCCTTATACTAGGGGATAATCACTTCCTTGTCTCTGCTAGCAAAATTCCTATATATCATTGACAAAACTTCATGACCCATCTGTATTCAGGAACTTTAGATAGTATGAATCAGAGCTGTAATACTCAATATGTTCTACGTTGATAATAATATTTTTTATTATTTTTTTTTTTTTCCGTTTTAATTTCTGGAGGGTATCATACGGAAGTGTTCCACGTACTATATTGAGGTATACTCCTCTTATTAATTTACTAAAAATATTCAGGAACTTTATATTGGACTGCACAATTTCCCCCAGGTCTTTCATTCTCCACCTCCCCGAGTGTAGTACCACAGTTTGTATGTTTCTCTTGGGTTATATGCAGTACTTTGCATTTGTCACTATTAAACTTCAGTTGCCACTTCTCAGCCCATCTTCCTAACGTTTCTAGATCCTGTTGCAGTAGCATACTGTCTTTACTGTCATTAACAACTCTGCCAACCTTTGTATCATCTGCAAACATGGACATTAAACCTGATATACCTTCATCTATATCATTGATAAATGATAATGCACTAATAATACAGTCCACTATTAGTATATTATTAGTTCAGTATTATATGTCCACTATTATTAGTGGAGTGCCATTAAGGGCAAGTTACTATTAAGATAAAGGGATGGTTCAGTGGCAGACAACATTTGTTATTGGTGGTACTGGAGAAGGTAATTGTGCAGTCAGATATGAAGTTATCTGAGCAGTGCAAACAGGCTGCCTGGACAGTTCATGAGGTTTTGTCAATGATATACAGGACTTTTTTTTTTTTTCATCAGGGAAAATTTCTTTGCACACTACTATGTGCACTTAGTAGCATGCAAGGGTTGAAGGAGATGGAGGGGATGCTGGAATTTTTTGCTCTGGACTCTAAACATGGATTTCACCATTTCAATTAGCAGTTTATTAGCAGTGCAGTAAAATCACTGCTAATAAACAGTGGTTTTATTGCACTGGTTGATGAGAGGCAGGGATAAAGAGGTAATTATCTTATTCTGCAATGCAGTGGTAAGGACATCTTGAGTACTGCATACAGGTTTGGAAGCCCCATTTTAGGAAAGATGTGGATCATTTGGGTGCAGAGGAGAGCAGCAAGATAAGTGAGAAGAACACAAGGGTGTTCTTACCTGTTTGTTGTTATTTGGTTTTTAGGAGCATTAGCAACTAAGGCTATATTGCTCAGTCTCTTACCTGGAAAGGCTCAAGTTTCAAGTTTTGCAAATTGCATTTTAGACTAGCTACATGTGAAGAGATATGTTTGAGGTGTTTAATGCTCTGAATGGATTGAGTATACTCAGTGCTAGTGAAATCCTCCCCCTTGCTCAGACTGCACACATGAGAGGGATAAAAATTCAAATTGAGGATGGTTGTAGGATAGATGTGGCCAGGAAGTTTGCATTCAGTCAATGGGTAGTTGATTATTTGAACAAACTTCCATGTGGTGTTGGTGGTAGTAGTGGGAAGTTTGAATAAATTGAAGGAAGAAGCAAAGAAACTATTATAGGGGGTGGAGAGGTTATATGAAAAGTTTTTTTTTTTTTTCCTTTTTTTCGCTGATACTGTATAAGCCTCCTTCCTTGCATTATTTTTCACTACTAACACTTATTTACCTTGTTGATTTTAGTTGGCTTCAATTTTCTAGTTGGCTCCATCAGAATATGCTTTAATTTTTATAACTTCTAATGATCTTGCACAACTTTTCATTTAGATAGAAAAGATAGAGTACCAGAAAAGATATAGAATACCAGACAGTCCATGCTGCTGAACCTTAATGTTTCCTCACCAACCACCATTCACAGTACATAGTTACTATAGGTACTTGAGATCACAACTTTGTGATGCCCTCTTTTCCAGTGGAGTTCTCTCACAGACATTCTCACCCTCTTATTTGGAATAAATCATGCAGATCATCTTATTTCACGTGAAATAAGGTGATCTGCATGATTTATATTTCCCTCTTTTTCTTGGTTTCCTTACTATTTTAGATCTTCTGATCTTGGTATTTGTTTAGGTTGTCTGTGAGGTTATTTTTTTATGGGGTGAAATCCTTTATTTCTTATTCTGCCTTAAATTCTTTTTTGTGTAAATTTTGGTTTCCATTAAATGTGCTAAGGCTGTTTAAAATAAGAATATAGTTTGTCTTAATATCTGGTCAAAACTGTTGGCTACAACTTATATCCACCCATACTTGACCCCTTTTACGGCCTGATGGTTTTTTGTCATCCTCAAAGAAAAAACTTCGTAATATTTGTAATTTTTCTCCAACTTTTGCATTCGTGATCTTGATAAATCACCTCTCATAATAAACACATCCCATATAATGCCTTCCATGTGTTTTCAGACCCAAGGATGTTAGAATTCCGAACAGTCTTGATGACAGGAACTGCCAATGTCCTGATGCTATTTAGTATTGGCAAGGACAAACAATTCAAGGAAGTGGACTTTTCTGAATCAGTAAAGAAGAAAAAAATAATCATCAGCCATTTTCAATCCACTGCAGGATGAAGGCCTCTCCAGCAACTTTCCAGTTCCTTCTGTTTTGAGCACTGGCCATCCATTTACTACCCAAAAACTCGTGAATTTCATCTATCCATGTCCATCTTTGTCTTCCAGGTTTTCTTCTAGCTCCTTGGGTATGATTCTGTTATTTTCTTAGTCCATCTGTCATGTCTTCGAGCTGTGTGTCCTGCCCAAGACCATTTTAGTTCTTTAGTTTTGATAAGAATGTCCTTTACTTGAGTTTGCTGCCTAATCCATGTGTTTCTCTTCTTATCTAACAGTCTGATTCCCAATATAATTTGTTCCATTCTTCACTGTGTAGTTCTCAGCTTCTCTTCCATTCTTTTGGTGAGTGCCCAAGTTTCACTTCCATAAGTCATGGTGGGGAGTATACATTGGTTCATTATTTTAAGTTTCAGACAAACTGGGATATTGCTCTTCAGTATGTGACTATATTTCCTGAATGCTATCCATCCAAAATTTGTTCTTCTCTTAACTTCCAGCCATTTATCATTATTACAGCTAATAACTTGTCCCAGATAAGTATGACTCCACCTTTTCAATTACTGCTCCTTCAATCATTATTTTCCTTTGTGGCGTACTTGTTCATCATTACTTTTGTTTTAGCCATATTCATCTTTAGTCCAAAATTCTTACTAACTGTGCATAACTAATTGATTTTCCTCTAATTCTTTGGGATCGTGGCTTATGACCACAATGTCATCTGCAAATCGTAAATGGTTTAGGTACTCTCCGTTCACATTGACTCCTTTCTGCAACCAGTCTAATCTTCTGAAAGCTTTCTCAAGGGCAGCAGTAAACAGCTTTGGAGATATTGTCTCCTTGTCAAACTCCTTTCTCGATTTTAAATTTCCTACTGTCTTTGTCTAGTCTAATAAAGGAGGTAGCACTCTCATATATTTTCTTCAAAATCATAATATATGGGGTATCCATGCCTTGTCTTTCCAGTGCCCGAAACATTGCCTTATGCTGTATGGAGTCAAATGCCTTTTCATAATCCACAAATGCCAGGCATAATGGTGTTTTATATTCATTTGCTTTCTCCATTAGCTGTGATATTATGTGAAGGTGATCCATAGTTGAGAATCCTGTCCTAAAGCCAGCTTGCTCTTTCTGTTGATTCTTATCAAGTATTCTTTCTAATCTGTTAGTAATGACCCTTGAAAACAACTTGTAGATATGGGATAACAAGCTAATTGGTCTATAATTTCCAATTTTTATCTCCTTTCTTATGCAGCAAAACTGTGATTGCATTATTCCACTGCTTAGGCGTCACCTTTTTTCTAATGCACTTTGTGAAGAGCCTTGCCAGTTTTTGTGTTATGTCTCTTCCTCCCAATTTTAACAACTCTACAGTAACTTCATCTTCCCTCGGGCCTTTCTGATTCTTCATTTTCTTCAATGCATGTTCTACCTCATCAGGAAGAATATCGGGTATGTCGTATGTGTTGCTACTTTGGAATCCATTTTCCCCACTGCTGGTATCATTCCCTCGCTCCTTGTATAATTCTCTATAGTAGTCTTCTGCTATTTGAATTATGCCTTCTGTGCTGTTTATAAGCACACCGTCGCTATTTTTCAGTATCATTTGTTTTTCTGTATTACTGCTCATGGCTGCTGATTTAAATCCTTTGTTTTCCCTTAATGTTTGTTCTACTTTACTTGTGTTAAATCTTGTGTCCTGTGAGTCTCTTTCTAATGGCTTTGCATAACTCAGTATACTCAATTTTCTGCCTGTCTGTGTTTTTCTTGCTCTTCATTTGTCGTCTTCGGTTCATCACGACAAGTGTTTCTTGACTAATTTTTTTCTTCTTTTGATTTCTTTTTCCCTATAGGTTTCTTGGGCTTTATCACTTTCAGAAAGTTGTAATATTCCTCGTTGATATCTTGGTCCTGAGCAGTCTGCAGAAGCTCAAACTTGTTAAGTTCCAGTACATACTGCTTTTTCTCCTCCTCTTATCTCCAAGACCTTTGTATTATTTTCTCAAGTCAATTTTTTTCCTTTCCTTTCCTTTCCTACATCTATTTTAAGTGTACGTGATTTCTGTGATTCCATTCTGTGATCACTTCCAACATTTACCTTATTCAGGACGGTAACATCATTCACAATATATCTTCTGTTAGTGAGGATGAAGGCGATTTCATTAGTTGTTAATCCATTTGGACTCTTCCATATCCACTTTCTGTTCAACCTTTTCTTGAAAAAAGTGTTCATTACTGACATTCCTTGAGATTCTGCAAATTCCACAAGTCTTTCACCTCTTTTATTTCTTTCACCAATTCCAAAATTTCCTATAGTTCCTCTTTCTGTGCCGTTTTGCCTTTTTCCAACTTTAGCATTGAAGTCCCCCATAATAATAGTGTAGTGGGTTTTCTGCTAATCTAAAAGACTCAATTTCGGTGTACATTTCTTCAACCTCTTCATCATCATGGCTCGATGTTGGTGCATAAATCATTATAATCTTTAGCTTGTACCGCTTAGAAATCTTGAGTATTAGTCTTGACACCCTTAGTGATGTACTTTTGAATTCCAAAATGTTGTTTTTAAAATCTTTATGGACCAGAAACCCAACTCCACCTTCATTCCTTTCACTGTTTCCATTGGTGTACAGCAGATTTCCACTTGATAAACTTATGATTCATTTCTTCTTGTTTCAGCCAAACTGATGGTATTCCAATTCACATTTTCTAATTCCTTTTCCAGCTCTAATATCCTGTCTTCACCAATGAGTGATCTTATGTTATAACAGGGCAAGTTCAGTTTTAAATGCATGGCAGCCTGGTTGTACCCAGAGATTCTTAGCACCCTCTGCTTCCTCTCTGATCCTCTCGCTGCCGTAAGAGGGAAAGTTAAAGCTGCTGCAGACTGAGGGCCATTTGTTTTGTCGTGCTGTCATATGCTGGAGGGTTTGGTCTTTTCCTCTTCACGATGACCAGGCGTTTTGAAGAGAACCACTCTACACGTTCATTGCCACCTAAGTGACGTAACAGGGCTTACCATCGAGAAGGTGTGCATGAGTGGATTTTAGGGAGGCCAACTGGACTTCTCCTAAATCTTCTGTAATAGAGAGATATTGGATCCATCAGTGTTTTAGGCTGAGTGTCTGATAACACACAGGATACCTGTTCCCCCTCTAAGCCCCCCTCTTAAAAAAAATGATACAAAAGACTATTCGTACTTACAAGGAATGAATATAAGAATATCCATTCCTACAAGGTACGAGTAACAATCCATTTCTGCTGCAGATTTATCCAGACTCTGCTTCTACCACACTTGGGAGGCTCAAACTCAAAGATTGGTGATTGAGTGGCTATAAACAGTGGTCACACGATTGAGTGGCTATAAACAGCTTTGACCAACAAAGCTAGAAAAATAAACTGAAAAGTTCATCCTTTGGAGTGCGTTCTCTGAAGCGATGTGGTGGTGCCGGCTGAATACGTTTTTGTCAGGTAAATTTTTGCCACCACTCTTTTATATTCATATACAATCTGTTTCCCCCTCGATTAGTTTTTCTAAATTTATTTCAGTTTGTGAAAGCTTTAATTCAGTAAAGGAGAAATTATACTGGTTTTCATAGTTTTTTGCATCCAAAAATTATTTGTCAGTTATGCAATTTATTTTAGGATAACTTTGTTTGAAAGGCAACTTAATTTGTCACTGAAAGTTTTCCTTGATTTTCCGATCACATCATATATATTTTATATAAAGTCATTATTTATCTAATTATACTCTTGCTGATGCTGCATATCTTATACAGCATCAGCCAAAAAAGAACAAAGCAACCCTTTATATTTCACCTATCCATTCACTCCAAAATTTTGTTACTTTCTTGTAGGCTTGTTCCCCCTACTTCCTGTTTCATTGGTGATTGCAAAAGTAGCATATGTACTTCACCCCTGACCTTGCAAAGAGCTTTTTATGATTCATGAAGGAGTAGTTTTATTGGAATAATGGAAAAGGTTGTTTAAAAGATGAAGTAATCATTTTACATAGTTGACTGCAGTTATTCTAGTATGATTAATCTCTTTATTTTTGCCTGGGGTTGATTTCAATTGTAAACGGGTCATTATCTCTGCACCAAAATGAAGTGTGGAATGCACATACATGGCATACTAAGTCTTCCAAGAAAAATTCTGCAAGGAAATAGAATTCTTCTTAGAATCCTTCTGTTTTCTTCCCAAATATTATGCAATTTATTTACCTTCTCTATTCATAAGTTACTAAGATGTTTTTTCTTTTCTTACAGGAACCCCAATTTTTATGATATGGAACACATGAGGAGTCAATTTGCATTAGGATTGATAAAAGCTTTGGTTTGCTTGTATGATATATTCACATTTCCATTGTACTTGGTAATCCAGAAACCATGGAATATGTGGAAAAATTACAACATTGTTTGGGTAAGTTTCTCTCGTGCACACAGAATAGTGCTTTGATCTGTAACTTTTCATCAAGGAATAAATTTTTGTGACATGTTGCATTGTGAAATTCACTGTGTGTGTGAGGGTCCAGTTACAATTCAGTTCTACAGTTTTTTTTATAGCAAAAAATTATTTAGAAAAAAACTTTACATTAGTACTCAAAATTAAGGGTAAGGGTTCGCTTACTTCCTTTGCTGCCTCCTTTAATATAACTGGATAGATCCCATCCACCCCAGGTGCCTTATGTTTAACTTCAACAATTTCTCCTCCACTTCAGTTATTACAAAATTATTTATAGTTAACTGCCAGAGTTTGATAAACTGCTGGTATTCCTCTCCCCGAATAACTTGTGTGTGAATGTAGATGCAAAGTACTCATTCAGTTTGTCAGTTACCTGAGCAGGATCATCAATGGTTGAACCATCGATATCAAGTGGACCAATCTGATTCAACCCAATTTGTCCAACCCAAATTGTTCTGCGGTCCAGCTTGAACTACAAATTTTCTGTGGGCTGCACATTAAATGAAACAATCTTTTAAAAATAAAAGATCAAATGCCATAAAAATTTATTTTATTTGTTCATTTTTATTGTATATAGCAGACTTGATTTACTGGTATCAGATTAACCAGGACTCTTCAAGATTTAAAAAAAACCAAAAAAAAAAAAAAAAACCACCAGAAATCATAAAATTCAAGTAATAACTAGAATAGGTATAAACAGATGTTTTGCAAGTCGTAAGTAAATAAGAGACAAGAAGCGGCATTATAAGTTGTCATTGGGAGATTAGTGTACCTATTATTTTGCAACCCCCACTGTCTTCATACTCCCGTTAAAAAGAAATGTTTACTTTGCTTTAGTGCATTGTGTCGATTGTTGTTCTGTTGCACTGCAAAAGGACTTTTTTATCGTTATGTATGTCTGGGATGTCAAATTTGTTTTTTTTTTTTGTTTATAGTAACTATTTTTATTTATTTATTTATTTTTTGTTTAGAAATTGCAAAAATGATGGGCAAACACAAGAGTTGTGCTTTCAATTAAACAAAAACTTGAAACTATTCAAAAATTTGAAAATCCATTAAATCTCTAAAGAAAGATAATGTTGGTGACCAAAGCATATGCAACATTCTACTTTCATAGTTTGAGAAACCTTGCCCTGCCCAATCAGCTTCAACTTCTCAGATCTGCTACCAATTCCTTAAATGCCGATCTTCCGGTAATTCTCCAGTGGAGCAAAGACAACTTAGTTGATTTCAACCCTTCTAAAACTGTCTTGTCTTATCTTGCAAAAAGGATTCTTCTGCTCCTATGCTTATCTTTAGTGACACTCCGATTTCTAGGCAAAATGATATATCTCTTTTGGGGATTATCCTGACTTCTAATCTCTCTTGGCGCAAGCACATTACAAATATTGCTTCCTCTGCATCTAAAAACTTGGTTTTCTCTTTCGCTCTCAGCGTTACTTTTCTTCCAAACAGCTGCTCACTTTGTATAAATCACAAATCCGCTTTGCCATGAAATATTGTTCCCACATCTGGGGTGGTGCCCGCAAAACCTCTCTCGGGCTTCTGGATTCCATTCAGAAGAGGGCAGTTTGGTTAATTAATGTTTATATCTAACAGTCTCTCTCCACTCACTGTCTCATAGACATACTGTTTCTGCTCCATGCCTCTTCTACAGGTACTTTCATGGCCACTGTTCTTCTGAATTGTCATCTATAATTCTCTCTCTCTTTGAAAACAGTCCGAACACGTGCCGCCACCAGCCAACATCCATTTACTGTCCAACTTCAAACCCACAGAACCAACTTTTCATCTTCCTCATTTATTCATTCAACTGCTGTTTTCTGGAACAACCTTCCTTCATACGTATTTCCTGAAAATTACAATCTACAGAAGTTAAAGTCCAGTGTCAAGAAATATCTTTCATTTTCTCAACCTCCAACCCACACACTGTACTAAGTACTATACGTTCTAATACCTCTTGTGTTTGGAATTTACATTAAAAAAAAAAAAAAAAAAAATTTAAGTGTATCCCATCCCTGTGGAAGCAGTCTCTCCTGTTAACAAGTACAGACCAGGCTGAAAAAAATTCTACCCCTTGAGCCTTGCACAATCTTTCCATGGCCGAATTGGCAACAAGCCTCTCATCATATACTTCCTCCTATCGTGACTGGGCAGAATTACAGACACTTTCAAATTCAACCCTAATTAATGGCTTTTTTCAACAGTGACCTGTACTTGTTAAGTAATTCTGCCAGTCTCCTACTCTTAATATCATTAGTACCAACGTGTAAAACTATATCGCGTCTTGTGCCCTTAAAAGATATCTGCTCTGCGACATCATCAACCTTTGCCCCTGGCAGACATATCATGGTCCTGTTTCACCTGTTCTTTTTACAAAGCATGTTCCCCATTTTTCTGACAATAGTCACCAACAACTACTAATTCCTGTGGGACCAGCACAATCTGCCTTGGGGGTTGCCACTGTGTTGCGTGATGACCCAGTGCAAGCTCTGGCGTTGATGTGGGCAGCTGAGAGCTTGATGGGCACCTCAATTTAGATCCTTCGAGGGCATCCACCCTGTCCTTCAAGCTCTCATATAGGCCCATAATGCTGAGTTGTCACCTGATTTTCTTACATAGCGCACACACAAAGACATCCCCCATGGCAATATCGTGTCCCGTACCCAATTTCTCCACAAATATCAAACAAGCAGTGCATTTTAAAAGGCTGTGATTCAGATGGCAAATGCCCCCTTCAGTTCTCCCCTGAGCCACAGCACTCCCATTAGCTTGAGCCTTTTGCTTTGCTGCTCTGGTGTGAGTCGTGATTTCGATTTAATTTCAATAAAATTTAAATTTCAGTATAAAATTATAACCCTAAACTTGTATCCCAACACAGTTATAACGCTATATATAATTTTCAGTATCAAGTATTATCTACAAGTTCCATTTATACGGGTGATTCATTACCAGTGCAGCAAACTTGCAGGAGGTGTAGGGGGCACAAAGACGAATCGGAATCACATAGCGTTGCAGGGTCCGAAATGCCTTCGTCATGCGGGAGGTCACGTGAACAAAGAAGCAAAAAAGAACAAACAGCAACTTGTTAGTGTAACAGAAATCATTTTAATGACAAGTTTTACATTGGCAAAAAGCCATGCTACAGAAGGTGTTCGAAAGTTCGACCAGAAGCAGTCACACAGGCTTCACAGTGCTGCCACACGGAATCCCTAACGTTCTGGAAGATTCCTGGCGTGTCTCGAATCTCCCCGGCAGCTACAGAGATGTGAGCAACGAGGTCTTCAACTGAATCAACGGGGGTCTTGTACACCAATGTCTTCATTTGACCCCAGCAGAAGAAGTCCAGGCATGATGGGTCCGGCGGTCTAGCAGGCCAATGAAATGGACCACCACCACGACCTATCCAATGCTGTCCAAATGTAACGTTTAGGTGTTGGCAGATGTCTTTGGTGTAATGTGGGGAGCCCCATCATGCTGGAATCACATTGAGCGGCGCAATGACTGAGGAACATGTGCTTCTTCAATAAGTTCGGGCAGGACTTGCTGTAGAAAGATCAAGTGTGCCCTACCGTCCAGACGAGGGGCCAGAAGGTACGGTGCAATGAGGTATTCTCCAACAATGCCAGCCCAAACATTGACAGAGAAATGGCGTTGAGTTGCACGTGTTCTCTTACCATTGGGGTGTTCTCCAAAGCCCACAAATGGGTGTTATGTTGATTGAAGGTTCCCTCTCTTGTGAAACTTGCCTCATCCGTGAACAATACGGACGCAGCAAATGCGCTGTCTGCCACACTGTTGAAGAAACCAAGTAGCAAAGGTCCTCCGGAATGGATAATCTGCAGGCTCCAATGATTGGACGCATTGCAGATGGGTATGAACTCATTTGGTTTGTTGACAGTATCCTCCATACAGTGGATTGGGAAATACCCAATCGTTGGCCTATCGCTTGAGTACTCGGATTGCCTTCTGCAAGACGTAAGACATTCTCCTCATTGTCTGGCGTCCTCGTTTTTTGCTCTCGATTCATGGTACCTCTCATGAAACAGCCAGTCTCACATAACCTTCTGTGCACATGTGCGAAAATCGTATGATGAGGAGCACGCCTATGCGGGAAACGTTTCTGGTACAAGCGCAAAGTCGGGTGCCCGTTACAGTCCGCAGCTCCATACGCTAGGTGCATGTCAGCCACTTCAACGTTTGAATACTCATTCCTCCTACTGCCTTGGGAACCGGTTCACAAATGCTGACTTCCAGCGGGATCGCTGTTCACACGACCTCCGGTTCAACGTCCTCTACCGCATGACGAAGGCATTTCGGACCCTGCAATGCTATGTGATTCCGATTTGTCTTTGTGCCCCCTACACCTCCTGCAAGTTTGTCGCACTGGTAGTGAATTACCCTGTATAACTTCCGTATCAAGTTATGTATTAATTATGTTACATTTGTAATCTAAGTCATATGTATTTAGTTAAAAAGTACAATTTAATTGACAATGAAGTTTAACAAGATTAATAGATTTTACTGATTAATTGACAATATTATATTATACTATACCAAGCTTATGCTATCTAGTTCGGGATATAACAATGGCGGCAAGTTACAAACGGTAAATCTAAGGGCACCTAAGTATTAATTAACTTCCAAACCTTGCTGTCTGAATTCAGAATAAACTAAGGATCCTGACTAGGTCTATAAGCTACTTATATTATATTATTTTCTATAGCAGTTGGTCAATAAAGCGGCTAAATATAGCTAAAAAAAATTCTCGTTCAGCGGAGCTGCAACTAGGAACACCTGGATTTGATACCCTTACCGATACTAAGTAATATATATACAAAATCTCTAAGTTAAACTTTAAAGTAAGTATCGTAACTAGGAATATAAAGCTACTCTAGAAAATAAGTTAATATGCATTTTTAAGCTAATAAAACAGAAAAAACTTCTATTCCAGGAGCAATAAAAACTTCACCTGCACAAGGCTTCTCTTGTTCTCCTATTCATTTGCTTTGTCTTCCTCTGACAATTGTAGGGGCACGCAGTGGTAGCACACATTTCGAAAGCCAAAGACATTGTGAACAATTTTGTGAACAGTCTACTTACTCATGTTCACTATTTGTACAGTTTCACTTGCCTGTTTTCGAAAACTATGCCCTTAATGCACGAAATGTTGTCTTCTGTCTTGCTCATTGAAGGCCTACTCGCCCGATGTCTATCTTCAATGTCAACGTGGTCCGCTTTAAATTCGCTGCACCAAAAACACACTTGCTTCTTTGTCATCACCTTTTTTGCCATACACAGCAACCAATTCATAGTGAATGTCACTTGGTGAAGACCCTTTTGCTTGCAAAAAGTGAATAATTCATGATGTTAAATTTAAAAATGGAAAGGCTTTAAATCTGTGAATAGAAGACTAAACTCAAAATAATTCTATTAAATTCACTCATTTGTGAAAAGACAAAACACCTTTATCAACACTTTAGCAAAACTGGTGATAGTGCTGGCAGGATAAGTTTTTTTTTTTTTAGCTAGCAAAGGCTGGTTTGAAAGGTTTAAAAATTGGACTTCATAACGTGAAACTTGTAGGCAAGTCTGCATCAGTGGATTTTGTGGCTGCAGAACGTTTTCTGACTGATGGCCTTTTGCCTATCTCGCTTAGCGAGTTACCCATCTTTAGACTCTTTCAAGAAGCTTTTTTTTTTAGGTGTGGACTCCACACACAAAAGACATGTCGAAACGTAGTGATTGATATCTAATATATAAAAGAAAATAGAAAGTGTAAGAAAAAAAACAAAGTAAAATTGTGCGAATGTTAAGTGAATGAAAGTTATTATTAATTGCATATTTTATTTTGGCCTCTTCACTGGACAGACTGATAACTGTGTAGGGCCTCTTGGTTATCCAAGCTGACACCATGCTTTAGCTTTTCCTAGCTGGCGTGATGTGGGATGCTAACACTGGCCAGTGTGGGACAGAACTGCAAAAAGCATGCTCCACCATAGGGAATCTCTTTCCCTATGTTCTTTTATTCCTACCACCTGGGGTGGTTGTCTTTCTCCCCATCCCACCACCCTGTTGGCTCAAACCCCCCTGTTGGCTCACCCCGCCATCCAACTTTAACTCCCACCCTCTGGACCAAGATGGGCATCCTGTACCAGGGGTCCCCTTACTGTCTCCCCTTTTAAATCAGGTGAGTGCCTTAACACTGGCCCCTCTTTTCTCTGCCCCTTTTATCCCATCCTCTTATCTCCTTTCCAATTTTTTTTTTTCTTTTTGGGCTCTACTTGGATGCCTAGGCTACCACAAGGTTCACCCCAACAGAGCTTTCTTCTCTCCTAATGTGTCCTAGCCTGCCTCCCAATGGCAGTGACGAAAATTGGGGTTGTTAGTGGCTCTCTGCAGTCCCCCCAGGCTAAGTGGCCAGAGGAACAACAACCCACACTTCACAAAACATACAGTAGCACACACGTTGGCCTTATGCAGAGTATTGTATTCTACATAGAGTAAAAATGTGGAGTTGGGGAAACCCCCTGGTGCTACTAGACAAAAAAAAATACTGTCACTGTGATCAATATCTAATCAGGAAATGACCTATATGTAATTATTCACCTGTGCATTTGTAGTGCACTGCATTTTCAATGTCGAATAAATAACACTAGGTATTATTTACCTTCGTTCACTTAGGACAAGGCCTTTTGCTTTGGATTCCCATAATGCTTGAGAAATATTGTTGCACATCCAAAAGAGCAGGACTAAAACATTTAACTAAATTACCAACTACGGGATTCATTTAACTAACTAAACTACAAACTATACAAAAATTTTAAATATTTACAAATCAAACTATTTGTACAAATATACAATATTCATTAATATACAAAAAAAGTTAGTGGAACAACAAATGTTAGACAGCAAAGCACATACATGAGGTTGGTGAATGTTATGTTCACAGTTGTCAGTAATTAATTGCATTTGTGGTGACATAATTGCCTCGCTCTCCTCCCATTGGCTCTAATAAATATCACTAGGAGGAAAACTTTTAATGTATACAGAGATTATGTAATAATTTAATTTATATAACTTTATAATTTTATATTATTATGCAATATCGCTTATAAAAACATAATACTGGAAATAATTTATAATAAAAATTTAGAACTATTATACGATTTCAGAGAATATAGGCTTAGTGGTTTGTGATAAAAATCTTATGATTTTTATCACAAACCACTACGCCTCCTGACATTCCCCTGCTGCTGCTTGAGAACTCTGATCTAAGGATATCATCTTTAATTATGGCCAAGGCTTTGCTTATCTCTTTTGCTGCTGCTTTTAATTTGGCTGGATAGATCCTATTAACTCCAGGTGCTTTGTTTACTTCTTTTAGCTTCAGCAATTTTTTTACTAACTTTCTTCTCAGTTATAGCAAATTCAGTGAGATCTCAGTTATAAATTGGTATACTTTTAGTATTCCCAATCCTAAAAATTTCATGACATGTGAATGTAGATACAAAATAGTCTGTCAGCAACCTGAACAGGATCATCCATAATTATGTCATTCATATCTGGTGGGCCATTGTTGTTCATCCATTTACTTTTAGTATAAACATAACTTAGCTTTCCCAACCCCCTTTAGTGACCTGATTGCAGAACTAGTTTATATTTAATTTAGAATTCAGTGTCCTCTGCTAATTACAAGAAATCTTTGGCAAAGGATGCAAAGAAAAACAGCAAAGAGTTCTTTACTTATAAATCTAGAAGGAAGGGGTGAATCAGATTGGTCCACTTGATATCGATGGTTCTGCCGTTGATGATCCTGTTCAGGTAGCCAACAAACAAAATGAATATTTTGCATCTAAATTCACACGAGTTTTTTTTTTTTTTTTATGAAAACCCCAAACACGAAAGGTATCAAAACCTATAGTACTTGGTACCGTGCATGGGTTGAAGGAGAAGTATAGGGGGAGGGGGGGGTGCCGGAAACTTTGCTCTAGAGACTAAACATGGGTTTCACCACTTCAAGCCTCCAATAAGCAAAGTGGTGGTATTTCACCGGTTGATGAAAGTCATCTACCACCTTCGATTTTATTCAGAGAGGGGAATGCCAGAGGTGTATTAAACTCTGGCAGTAAGCTAGATAATCTTATAATAACTGAGAGTAAATTGGAGGAGAAATTGTTGAAGATTTCTCCTCCACTTTACTAACGTAGAGGAGAAATCCACCTGGAGAAATAAGAAAGGCACCTCAGGTGGATGGAATCTATCCAGTTATATTTAATGAGGCAGAAAAGCAAGTAAGCAAACCCTTAGCCATAATTATGATAGTACCCATGGACTGGAAATGTGCAAATGTTACCCCAATCCACAAAGGAAGATCAAAGGGAGACGCAGGCAATTACAGTCCTGTTAGTTTAACTTCTGTTCTAGGGAAATTAATGGAGGCACTGGCTAAAGAAGCATTGCAGGATCATCTAGACAAGACTTCAGTTATAGCTTGGACACAGCATGGGTTTGTTAAGGGAAAGTCTTGGCTGACCAATTTGATTGGATACTGTGAAGTAGTCACAAAGGAAATGAATGCAAAGAATAATTTTGATATCATATATTTGGATCTTTAGCATTAGTAGAGGCATTTGATGCAAGAAAGCAAGCTTATGCAGCATCAGCCAAAAAAAAAAAAAAAAAACCCACTTCCACTTCACCCCTCTGTTCGTTCAAAATACCTGTCCAGCTGAGCCTTAAACTTATTTAGGCTATCAACCTCCACCACAAGGGATGGAAGTCTGTTCCACCAACCAACCACCCGCTGGCTAAAGGCAAATTTCCGCACGTCTAACCTACATCTGTCTTTCCTCAATTTGAATTTATGCCCTCTCAGGTGATTTTTCTGAGCTAGAGGAAGAATCCCATCAGCATTGAGCATGCTTAAACCATTCAAGGCTTTATACACCTCTATCAGATCACCTCGCTGGTGCCTAGTCTCCAGACACTGTAATTTGCAAAACTTAAGCCTTTCTTCGTAAGAGGACCCCTTTGTTCCATTCACTAATCTTGTTGCCCTTCTCTGTACTCGTTCCAGCAGCTCTACATCCTTCTTGAAATGAGGCCTCCAGACCTGTATACAGTACTCTAGGTGTGGCCTGACCATCGCCTTATACAATGGAATAATCACCTCCTTATCCCTGCTGGAAAAATTCCTGTATATCATTGACAATACTCCATGAGCTACTCTTGCAGCCCGTCTGCACTGCTCAGAGAACTTCATATCTGCCTGCACAACCACCCCCAAGTCCCTTTCATTCTCTACCACTGTCAGTGTAGTACCACAGAGTTGATACGTTGCTCTGGGGTTGCTGTTACTTTACATTTGTCAATGTTAAACTTCATTTGCCACCTCTCAGCCCATCTGCTCAACCTTTCCAGATCCTGTTGCAGCAGTGTAGTGTCAGTAGTGTCCTTGACAACCCTGCCAACCTTTGTATCGTCTGCAAACTTGGATATTAAGCCCGATATACCATCATCAATATCATTTATAAATACAGAAAACAATAATGGACCCAACACTGAGCCCTGAGGGACTCCACTAATAACATCAGTCCACGATGAGCAGTGTCCATTGATTACCACTCTGTCTTCTCCCCCTCAACCACCCCTTTATCCATAGCAGCAATTTGCCTCCAATGTCACACTGCTCCAATTTGTGTAGCAGTCTTCCATGTGCAACAGTATCAAAAGCCTTTCTAAGATCCAAGTATATAATATCAAAGTTATTCCCTGCATTCAGTTCTTTTGTGACTGCATCATAGTATCCAATCAAGTTGGTCAGGCAAGACTTCCCCTTAACAAAACCATGCTGTGTCTGAGCTATAACTGAAGTCTTGTCTAAATGATCCTGCAGTGCTTCTTTAACCAGTGCCTCCATTAATTTTCCTGGAACAGAAGTTAAGCTCACAGGTCTATAATTACTTGTGTCAGCCTTTGATCCTCCTTTGTGAATTGGGGTCACATTTGCACATTTCCAGTCTATGGGTACCTCCCCTGAGTCCAAGGAAGCTCTCATAATTATGGCTAAGGGTTTGCTTACTTCCTTTGCTGCCTCCTTTAATATAACTGGATAGATCCCATCCACCCCGGGTGCCTTTCTTGTGTTTATCTTCAACAGTTTCTCCTCCACTTTACTCCCAGTTATTTCAAGATTCTGTAGCTTACTGCTAGAGTTGAATACACCTCTGGCATTCCCCTCGCTGAATAACTCCTCATGTGTGAATGTCGATGCAAAATATTCATTTAGTTTGTTAGCTACCTGAGCAGGATCATCAACACTTGACCCATCAATATCAAGTGGACCAATCTGATTCATCCCCTTCCTTCTAGAGTTTACATAAGTAAAGAACTCTTTGCTGTTTTTCTTTGCATCCCTTGCCAAGGATTTCTCGTAATCTGCCTTCGCCTGCCTAACCTCCTTTGTAACTTGGTTGCATATCAACTTGTATCTATCATAGGCTTCTGTGTCATGTGTTAATTTGTATGTATCCCATGCATTTTTCTTCTCTGCCATATGCCTCATTAGTTCATCTGACATCCATTTTGGCCTAAACCTTGAACAATATTTCTTAGTTGGTATGTAAAGCCTAGTAGCATTCCAAGATAAGTTCTTTGAATGCTTCCCATTTTGAATTTGCTGTTGGTAACATCATCAGTTGGTCCCACTGTATAGAATTTAAATACTGTCCCAGTCCATCGTATTCGCCTTTACGGAAGCAATAACCCTTCCCTTTACCCCTAATGGTAGTTACCTCTTTGAGTAAATCCCACTTCAGCACACTGTGATCACTGCCACCTAGTGGTTCATTTATCTGCAGATTCTTAATGCATGAAGAATCGCTGCTGATAATCAAATCAAGAGTATTACTCCCTCTAGTTGCCTCCCGAACATGCTGATGTAGAAAACAATCATCCAATAAATCCACAAAAGTCCTGCTAGTGTGTGAGTAACCAGCCCCCAAATTCCAGTCAATATCTGGGAAATTAAAATCTCCCATTATAAGACACTCTGATTTACTGGCCCACTCTATTTCCCTGTACAGTTCCTTATTATACTCATCAGAGTCATTAGGCCTATAGCACACTCCTACTCTCAATTTTGATCTCCCAATGCTTATGTCACACCAAACTGACTCCACACTGCACTGTCCAGCGATGTCGACTGGCTTCACTTCCTTGGTTTTTATGTGTTTCTTAACTAATAGCATAACCCCTCCTCCCTTCCTATCCTGTCTATCCTTTCTGTAGACGTTGTACTCCCCAAATTGCAGTTCTGCATCCCTTATATCTGTGTGACACCACGTCTCTGATATCCCAACAATATCTGCCTTCGATGTTTTGAGCAATACCTCAAATTCATCAAATTTATTTACTAAACTCCTAGCATTGGTGTACACGCAAATATACCTGCACCTGTTTCTATTCTTAGCTACCCTAACACAACCCATGTGTTTACTTGTACCGCAATGGCTCCCAGCAGTCTCTGAAGTACCATGCATCTTGTTTTTCAGGCTTCTGCTCATTCTAATAGAAGCAGTGCAAGAATCTCTTTCACCTCTGCCAGTGGCTACTGTCAATCTATTGGTCTTTGTCTCCCCCCAAGCTAGCAGTTTTCCGACCCACCTAACACTGCCTCGATAGCATCAGCAAATATTCTTGCACCCTTTCTATTTAAGTGTATTCCATCCCTGTAGAAGCAATCTTTCCTGTTAACAAGTAGAAAGGCTTTTGATACTGTTGCACATGGGAAACTGCTAAACAAATTGGAACAGTGTGGCATTGGAGGCAAATTTCTGCTAGGGATAAAGGGTTGGTTGAGTGGGAGAAGACAGTGTGGTAATCAGTGGACACTGCTCTTTGTGGACTAATGTTATTAGTGGAGTCACCCAGGGTTCAGTGCTGGGTCCATTGTTGTTTTCTGTATTCATTAATGATATGATGATGGTATATCAGGGTTAATGTCCAAGTTTGTAGACGATACGAAGGTCGGCAGGGTTTTTAATGATGCTAATGACAGTGCGCTGCTTGAACAGATCTAGAAAAGTTGAGAAGATGGGCTGAGCGGTGGCAACTGAAGTTTAACATTGACAAATGTTAAGTACTACATATGGGAAGCAGTAACCCCAGAGTAATGTTTCAACTGTGTGGTACTACACTGACAGAGGTAGAGAGTGAAAAGGACCTGGGGGTAATCCTGCAGGCAAATATGAAGTTTTCTGAGCAGTGCAGATGGTCTGCAAGAGTAGTCAGGAATGATATCCTTGCTAGAAAAATTCCTGTATAAGGAGGTGATTATCCCCTTGTATAAGGCAATGGTCAGGCCACACCTTGAGTACTGTATACAGGTCTGGAGGCCTAATTTTAAGGAGGGTGGAGAGCTGGTGGAACGAGTACAAAGAAGGGCAAAAAGATTAGTGAATGGAACAAAGGGTTGCTCTTACAAAGAAATGCTTAAGTTTTGCAAATTAGTGTCTGGAAGCTAGGCACCTGCGAGGTGATCTGATTGAGGTGTATAAAGCTTTGAATTGTTTGAGCATGCTCAATGCTGTGGGATTCTTTCTCTTGCTCAGAATAATCGCCTGAGAGGGCAGAAATTCAAATTGAGGAAAGACAGTTGTAGGATATATGTGCGGAAGTTTGCATTTAGCCAGCAGGTGGTTGATTGCTGAAAGAAACTTCCATCTGTCGTTGTAGAAGTTGATAGCTTAAACAGATTCAAAAACAGAACTAGACAAACATTTGGAGTGGGAATATTGAGTGAAATGAGAAGTGTGTGTGTATTTTGGCAGATGCTATATAAGCTTGCTTTCTTGCATCATGTGTCCTTGCTAATTTATAATATCACCTGTTTTCCTTCTCTGCCACATGTCACATAAGTTTATCATATATATATTTAGGTCTAAGTCTTGAACAGTATCTCTTTGTTGAGAAAAAAGGAAGTAAGCAAACCCTTAGCCATAGTTATGAGAACATCCTTGGACTCAGGAAGTCCCCATGAACTGGAGATGTGCAAAAGTATCTCTAATTCCCAAAGGTGGATCAAGGGGCTCCCATCTGGTGAGTATGGGCTTGGCAGTCCCAGAGTCCTGAGCTGGATATCATTATTCCTCTCTCTCTCTCTCTCTCTCTCTCTCTCTCTCTCTCTCTCTCTCTCTCTCTCACCAGGGTAATTCAAAAAATATTTATTTTGACTGGTGCAGCATAAGCCTCAGGCTTCCTTGTCCCATATGGCTAATAATTAAAAAAATAAATAATAAAGGGTGACACAGTAATTACAGACTTCTGTTCCAGGGATAATAATGGAGTCATTGGTTAAAGAAGCATTGCAGGATCATCTAGACAAGACAGCATGGGTTTGTCAAGGGGAAGCCATGTCTGACCAACTTGATTGGATACTATTGATGTGGTCAAATGAATTGGATGCAAAAAAAATAATTATGATATCACATACTTGGATTTCAGAAAAGCTTTTGATAATGTTGCACATGGAAGACTACTGTACAAATTGTAGCAGTTTGACATTAAGGGCAAGTTGCTACAATGGATAAGAGGATGGTTGAATGTGAGAAGACAGTGGAGTGGTAATCAATGGGTACTGCTCTTGGACTAATATTATTAGAGGTGTCCCTCAGGGTTTAGTGGGACACCCAATGTACAAAACATTTCCCATTATTGTTTTGTATATTTATCAGTGATATTGATGAAGGTATATCAAGCTTAATGTCAAAGTTTGCTGATGATACAAAGGTTGGCAAGGTTGCTAATAACAGTATGCTGCTGCAACAGGTTCTGGAAAAGTTGGGTAGATGGGCTGAAAAGTGGCAACTGAAGTTTAACACTGATAAATGCAAAAGTACAGGTTGACCGTCACTAATCCAGCAGCGTTGGGACTTTTGGGGTGCCGGATCACCGGTGGTTATTTTAGCACACAAAGTTTTCCCAACAAGCTAACCACCTTCTCTTACCTTTAACATATTGACTGCCAAGCCAGTTTAAGAAAAAAATTTCCCAGGAACCAAAAAATATTTAGTAAATAATTTGATTAGTAATTCTAAAATAAATATTTTAATGCCAGTGTTTTCGTTTTTTTGCTTAAAATAAATTTTTTTTTTTTTTTTTATATATATGTCGCCGACATGGCCAGTAAGTTACTTTATTTCTTGAGAAGCTCTTACAGAAGTTGTACTTCAAGGTTGTGCTTCATTTGAAACTCCAAGGTTGTACTTCATTTGAAAGAGTAGGAAAAAAAAAATAGTTGGATGCAGTAAATTAAATATTAATTGTAAGTAGTTCTGCACCTTTCTTTTCCTGCAAGTTTTCGTTTAGAAAAATTTCTTCCCCAAGTGTTTAAGCCATTGGAAAACACAAATTAGTGGCTTTCAGTATTTCAAAACTATGAACTTCCTCTAGTCCCAGTCCTTATAAAGAGTGTAACAGATGATCACTTAAAGCAACTATTTTTATTATGAAAGTCAGTTTACATTACAATTTTTACGTTTCTTCTGCTCAATTATTTTAACTTATTTGTAGGCCAAGCCTCTAAAGGAAGGAGATCCACATAGTCCTATTGTTAGAGTACCTTTTCCAATACAGAATGATATAGGAGATTGTAAAACACTAGAAGAGCTTTTTCGCATTTGTATTACGCTTTATGGTAATAGCCCATGCTTTGGATCAAGAGAAATATTTGGAGAAGAGGAGGAACTTCAGAAAGATGGCAAAGTTTTCAAAAAGGTAAATGCACTTTTCCTGTTAAGACTTCCACATTTATAGTTAAGTTTCTTTATTATAAATTTCTAATTAATGAAGAACTATAAAATTGTTTAGCTTCTTAATTGCTAAATTCAAAAAATAGCAAGGGCTTAAAGGTGAGTACTTGAAGGTGAGTAGGTCTTGCATAAAACCGAGAAATTTCAAAACAGATTTTAACCAAAGTTTACTCTTCAAACCGATTTTCTCAGACTTAGGGAAAATAATTAAAAGCTTATAACACATATATTTATTTATTTTATCTTGGGTAGATTGTACAAATCGTAATCAAATCTTTTAAACAAAATCTATCACCTCTTATAGTAAAAAAAATAAAAAAATTAAAATTCTCCAAAAAAGTAACCAGCTTGAGATTTTACAAAATTACAAATTTTATTCAAATCAATCTTCTCGTATAGTTAAAAAAAAAAAAAAACTCTATAATAATAAATAAATAAAAATAATGTGAAAAAAAACAGCTTGGGGAAATTACTTTACTATTTATTGCTCAGCTTTTTTCTGAAAATGATCCTTTAAAGAACACGGTATATTAAGCATTTTTCCTGATAGACTACCTTTTTTGGGTTAAAGAGACCAGTGATAGAGAAAACTCTCTCAGATTGGACACTTGTTGGTTTAATGGTCAGCAGTGCTCTATAAACTTTCTCCAGCTTTTCACTTCTGCTGCTAGTTGCCTCCAAAATTTTAAATTCTTTGCTGATTTCCAATTCACTCAGATATTTTGAAGGATCTTCAGTTAATCTCTTTATTACACTATCATACTCTCACATGAGTGTATCTCCAACTTCGGAACTAGACTAGTCTTTGTTTTCTTCTAAAAGAACAGTTTGTTTATTTTCAGTTTCTTCATTCAATGCTAAGACTCCTTCGGAATGCTTTGCAAATAATCTCTGATAAATCTCTTCAGCATGCTTTTTCAAAATTTGCTTACTTGGAAAATCAAAAGTTCTTGAACCTGAATCTTCTTTCCTAAACTTTTTGGGATTGTGTAAGATAGCTCAGCAAAGCCAGTTTGGCAATTTCATCTTGCATTGTAATGCTGCAAAAGGCTTTGGTGAAACTTTAAAGCAAATGGGTTTTCTGCTGTATCAAGCTTAGCAAGCAGAAATTCTATTGAAGACTGCTTTAAATCATTTCAACTGGTCACAAAATTTCACATAGCAATTCAAGTGTTTTCCAGTCATCAGACACAGCTTCAGTTGACAGTACTGCACGTAGAGCATTTGGAATTTAATTTTTCAATTTCAAAAATTTCTCAATCATATAGAATGTGCTATCCCATCTAGTCTTGCAATCTAATATAAGTTTTTGTTCTTTCCCATTAAATTTTGCTTTAACAAAATTTTGTAATATGTCATTTTTGATAGACTATTTTTGAAAAAGCTTGCAAATTTTTCTGACTTTGTTAATAGTTTGTGCAATATTGGCCATTGGATTGAAGAAATAAATGAGCTCATCGGTAAAGTCGGTTTGATAAATGCTGTCTTTCTTTATCACCACCACTACTTTCTTCATTATTTTCATTTTCTTCATTGTCTTTGGGAGACTCAGACTGTGGCACCATAATTGATTGCTTTTTCATAAAGTACATCTATAACTGACAGATGTATACAATGGGCTATACATTGTTGATGATTATGCGTAATTTGCTTGCCAAACTTAATCATCATTGCTGCTCCATCGGTGGTTCAGGCAATAATATCCTCATCCAAGTTCAAACCAAATTCCTTCAAGTGTCCATTCACAATTTGCTCACTTCTTCTGCTATCAAGTGAACCATTAATCTCAATGATTGTCTTTTGAATGCACATTTATATTCATATACCTTTTATTTTGTATAGACGTATATTCGTCTAGAGTCAATGAATACCGTGCACACAAAACCAATGAATTTTTGAAATGCTGAATGAGTAGTTCTTTCTTAGTTTTATAATAATTCAGAACCATAGTTTTAATTCCGTTCACTGATTGCTGGTGGTAATTTATCGTATTTATTTCTCTGAAGGGTGAAGGCTTGATTGTGTAAACTGACTCTTGCCAATTGAATTAAAAGAAAATCCATCTAAAGCAGCTAATTTTGAAATCTGTTCCATAGATTTTTTTTAATGATCAAGTTTTCTAATGTTCTTACCATTTTTACGGAAGGTTCACTGTTATCTTGTTTAATGTCAGTCTGATGGATTTCTTTAAATGCAACATCAAAGATGATGTAGATCCTCCAGACAATTTCATTATCTTCTGACATTTTGAACACTGTTTTTAATCTTTGCTTTTTCAAGCAAAATAATTCCATACATTTGATTTCATCTTAGACATTAAGAGTAATAAATATTAATCAGTAGGAATTTATGTTACTGACAATTTTAAATAAAAATATTGAAGATAACAAGGGCACAATACTATGCATCACTTCCGTAAACACTGAATGAAGAGTCTAAACGAGGCAAGTTTCAAAATTTTCACGAAAGAAATTTTTTATTTATTTACTTGTGATTTTTTTTTTTTTTTTCCCCAATTAAATCTATTGTATTTTCAAAATTACATAAAAGCTAAATTTGGTGAAGCTGCTTTTTGGAGAACATTTGATTGCAAATTTAATAGGAATAAAGAAGAAAAAAACTTTCTACGATTGAAATTTGATGCAATATTCAGCGAATCTGTTTCTAGTGGGTAACCATCAATAAGGCGCGTTCCATAACTTGCCTGGCGAACAAGATAGATGGAACTGAGAAATGTTGAGCATTTTCTTTTACGCTATCGCTCCGACTCACTCAGTCATAAATGAGTACACCTGCATCATGCCATGATACAGGTGGGAAGATAAAAGGTACCCCTCCTAGATTTGGGCCACTTGCCCATGAGATTCATACCTTAAAATAAAATAAAAAACATAAAGCAGTTGAACGATCCAGACAAACGAACAAACAAAAGAAAATGTGCGTAACAAAAAACTATATTCGAGGGCTAACTAAGAAAATATTCAAATCCACTTTTAGAAGCTCGTTTTCGGTTTTAACAACTCAATATGAAAACAGATTTAACCGGTTTTATAAAACTGGTTTGTGAGTACTGAAAAATTAAGCCCTTGCAATTTTTTGAATTTAGTCCAATAAAACTACTTTAAGACATACTAATACTTCTAAGTGTCTTCTTAATTGCTTATTTACAAATAACATAACTGATTAATGTTTGTCACATGAGGAAAAATGGTTGAACTCTCAATTTCTCTGCCCCATTTTCTGTAGGGGCATTAAGAATTTATTTCTTAAACAGTTTACTGAAAGCATTTCCCAACAGTGCCCACTCCCCAACCTTTTTGTACCTACAGGTATAAAAAGGTTGGAGAGTGGGCATTAATCTTTATTTTAATTAATCTTTATTTTTCCAGAAAAAAAAATATGGATGCCAAATAATACACAAAACAACATTTAATTATGAAACAAACTACAATAAAAAAAAATGCTGTTTTATTAATCAAATTATCATTACTCACAGGGCTGCTATCTGCAAGAGGTGCACTGCACAAATTGTGGCAGAGGAAGGTTTAAAAATTATAAGAACTATTATTTTTGCTTTAGTGTGTACTTTACTATAAATATTACTAAAATGCCCATTACGCTATCATGTAAAACTTTCTTTTATTGTGATAAATTATAAGAATGCAATAGTAAATTTTTAATAGCCAACACCACATACACAGGCTCAACCTACCACTTAGTTTTACACTTCGTTGTGTGTCTAGCTGTTTAGGTGATCTGCAGCTTAACTGCTCAACAGGAAATTTTTTTACAGTAAATTTTCATTATTTGGTGTGCATCTTAGTGTGTTTATGCTGTCGGTAAATATAACCTTGAAGGTAGATAAAAAATCTTATTGAGAACTCAAAATACTGTTTCCCAACGTTTTCTTTATTTTAAATGGAAGAATTATTTTTAAAGAAAATTAAATTATTTCTCAATGCTGATATAAAGAAAACGTTGATAGAGGTATCAGCACATTTCCAATAAGAAATACTTCAAATACTTTATGTTAAAGCAGAGTCTGTTTGTTTATTTAACCCTGAGTTGTCATATGGAGGAAAATAGTCATCCAGCTCTGTCTTGTGAAATCCTATAACTTTGTGGTCATCCCAGAGTATAAGCAGAAAATGCATACTTGTTAAAAACTGTTGCCTGTAATTGGTACTTGCCCCTATAGGGCCAGAGCTCTCAGTACCTTCCTAACTTATTTTAATTTATATTTTCTGTGCGATTTGCAATGTGCTGTGGGTCAATAGTCTAAGTAGCATAGGTACAAAATTGATCTAGAGGACAAAGGTCCTCCGTGCAACCATACTCATTTCAATTTCAGAGTGCTGCATTGTTCACTGGATAATTATGTGATTGTTTTATTTTGATCTCATCATTTTTGTAACAGTTTCTGATTCTGGAGTCCAACATTCCTGTTCCCTAATTAATTTTTTTACAATGCAACAATGCAATACAATCTTTTACAATAGTGTTTTGGCATTTTACATTGTAAAAGAGTTATTGTAGGTAATTTTAGTGCTGAGAGCACTAATTGTTAACAGCTGTTAGTTTGCTATTTAATGTACTGATTATGAACTAATTAGTGAGGGACTGTACTAATAACAATAGTCCGTGAAGAGCAGTGTCCATTGATTACCACTGTCTTCTCCCACTCAACCACCCCTTTATCCATAGCAGCAATTTACCTCCAATGCCACACTGCTCCAATTTGTGCAACAAGTCTTCCATGTCCAGTAGTATCAAAGGCTTTTCTAAGATCCAAATATATGATATAAAAGTTATTCTTTGCATCCAATTCCTTTGTGACTACATCATAGTATCCAATCAAATTAGTCAGACAAGACTTCCCCTTAACAAGCCCATGCTGTGTCTAACTATATAACTGAAGTCTTGTCTAGATGATCTTGCAATGCTTCTTTAACCGCTGCCTCCAGTAATTTCCCTGGAACAGAAGTTAAACTAACAGGTCTGTAATTACCTCTCTCCCTTCGATCCTCCTTTGTGGATTGGGGGCACATTTGCACATCTCCAGTCCATGGGTACCTCCCCTGAGTCCAGGGAAGCTCTCATAATTATGGCTTAAGGGTTTGCTTGCTTCCTTTGCCACTTCCTTTAATATAACTGGATAGATTTCATCCACCTGAGATGCCTTTCTTGTATTTATCTTCAATTTGTCCTCCACTTTACTCTCAGTTATTACAGATTATCTAGCTTACTGCCAGAGTTGAATACACCTCTGGCATTCGCCTCACTGAATAACTCCTCATGTGTGAATGTCGAAGCAAAAATTCATTTAGTTTGTTAGCTACCTGAGCAGGATCATCAACACTTGAACCATCGATATCAAGTGGACCAATCTGATTCATCCCCTTCCTTCTAGAGTTTACATAAGTAAAGAACTCTTTACTGTTTTTCTTTGCATCCTTTGTCAAAGATTTCTCATAATCTGCCTTTGCCTGCCTAACCTCCTTTGTAACTTGGTTACAGATCAACTTATATATGTATCATAGGCTTCAGTGTCACATGTTAATTTATATGTATTCCACGCATTTTTCTTCTCTGCCATGTCTCGTTAGTTCATCTGACATCCATTTAGGCCTAAATCTTGAACAATATTTCTTAGTTGGTATGTAAAGCCTAGTAGCTTCCAAGATAAGTTCTTTGAATGCTTCCCATTTTGAATTTGCTGTTGGTAACATCATCAGTCGGTTCTACCGTATAAAGTTTAAATACTGTCTCAGACCACTGTAGTTACCTTTTTACGAAAGCAAAAACCCTTCTCTTTACCCTTGATGGTAGTTACCTCTTTGAGTAAATCTCACTTTATCACACTGTTATCACTGCCACCTAGTGATTCCTTTATCTGCAGATTCTTGATGCATGGAATAATCACTACTGATAATTAGATCAAGAGTATTACCCCCTCTAGTTGCCTCCCGAACATGCTGCTGTAGAAAACAATCCTCCAATATAACCACAAGCCTTGCTAGTGTGTGAGTGACCATCCCACAAATACCAGTCAATATCCAGGAAATTAAAATCCCCCATTATAAGACACTAATTTACTGGCCCACTCTATTTCTCTGCACAATTGCTCTATATATACTCATCAGATTCATTAGGCCTATAACACACACCCACTCATTTTTCCTTTCCCAGTGCTTATGTCACACCAAACAGACTCAACGTTGCATTGTTCACCCACATGAATTTGATGCACTTCCTTAGATTTTGTTTCTTAACTAACAGCATAACCCCTCCTCCCTTCCTGTCCTGTCTATCCTTTCTGTACACATTGTACTCCCCAAATTCCAGTTCTGCACTGCTTATGTCTGTGTGACACTGTCTCTGATATCCCAACAATATCTGCCTTTGATGTCTTGACTAGCACTTCAAGCTCATCAAATTTATTAAATATACTCCTAGCATCGGTGTACATGCACCTGTTTCTACTCTTAGTTACCCTAATACAGCCCATGTATTTACTTGTTCCACTATGACTCCCAGCAGTCCTGGAAATTCCCATTGCCTTGCTTTCCAGGCTGCTGCTCAATTGCATTTCAATAGAAGTAGTGCATGAATTACTTTTATCTCTGCCAGCGGCTACTGTTAATCTATTAGTCCGTGTAGTCCAAGACCCCAAGCAAGCAGTTTTCCAACAACCTAACTCTACCTCGATAGCATCAGCAAATATCCTTGCACCATTTCTATTTAAGTTTCCTCGGAGGTACTACAATGCTTTGCCCTGTCTATAGTGCTTTAATCACACTATTCCTGTGATGGTTGGTCTGAGCTGAATTGTAATGTGAATATTGGCCTTTGCACATAGGTTTTCTAAGCACTTTTTTGTTTTTAAACACTGGCCTTCTCTACAGATCAAACACATCCAGGAATGGCAAAACCCCTTCTATCTCAGAGGTGAATTGTATGAACAGGGAGAAGCTGAATGTTGGGGAAACAAAACGGTGCCTCAAGGATAGTCTGGGGGGAGCACACAAACGTGATAAGAAATGCGGATTATGGTAAATCTGCCGTAGCAGAACATTTTTGGGAGAAGCAGCATCAGATCTCCCCGAATGAAGTAGTCATCACGGATTGGGTGCATAGATTTTGGGACCGCAAGTGGCTCGAGAGCCTACGAATTAGTTCTATTGAGAATAATATAAATAGAGACAGGTATACGTGTTCATCCCCTCTTTGAGGCGGTAATCCTTGGAGGGGATGAACGTTTCCGTCTCCCAAGCCACTTCCGGTTCCAACACTCATGGGAGAAACAGTACACGTGCTATAGAATCACATGAGATGTACCGTGAACCTGCTGGTATTTAAAGAGGCACTGCAGAACAGAAGTGTACTGTCGAGGAAGAAGGTGGAAGCCTTCGAAAGCTACAGTTATTTTAGCGCTTTTAATCTAGTATATTTTAATTCTGTATTTTATTATCAATATTTTATCATTTTATTTGTATATTCACTGTAAATGTAATTATACTTGTTTTGTTTGATCTACTGTAAATCTATTATAAATTTAAATACAAAGTTATTGAAGATTTTGGTTTTCGTTTTTACTTCAATGGTTGGTGAGAAATGCTAAAAAATCATAGTATGAATATACCCAACCCCAGAGCCCTTTTAAAGAAAGGATGGAAGATGAAAAGTTGATTCTGTGAGTTTGAAGTTGGACAGTAAATGGATGTTGACTACATGTTTGGACTATTTTGAAAGAGTGGGAATTGTAGAGGCCAATTCAGAAGAACAGTGCCCATGGAAGTATCTGTAGAAAAGGCATGCAGCAGAAACAGTTCTATGAGACAATTGGAGAGAGCCGACCGGGCTAGCCGAGTGGGTAAAGTACCTGCCCGGCAACCCAAAGGTCGCGGGTTCGATTCCCGCCTCGGGCTTGGATCAAAGTACTGCAAAAACCTTGGGAGGTGCAATATGGCCACAGAAGCCGATGCGCCAATAACTACCAAATCAATCAATCAATCAATCAATTGGAGAGACTCTGTTAAGAGAGGAGTCATTAATTAACCTAACTGCCCTCTTCTGAATGGAATCTAAAGCCTGAGAGAGGTTTTGGGGGCACCGCCCCAGAAGAAATCGACTGACAGATGAAGTTAGTGCTGCTTGCTTGGGCTTGGAGTGCATGAATTATCTACCTTCAATTTCAGACTTATCCATTAAGACTCAGCACCAAAAAGGTCATTTATTGATGCTAATCAAATCAAATGCAATGTGTTTCATATTTTTTTTTTTTTCCAGTTCAATTCAAAATTACTATTAAAAGTAGGGTAATTTTTAGTGCACTATTGTAAGCCCAATTATCAGTGTGCATATTGTTTTCTCTATTGTAAATCACTGATTTTTCTTTTACCTTTTCTCACTTATACTTCTGCATAATTGTGGTTTTCCTCATGTTTGATTAATGTGCTGTGTGAAACTGTTTTTAATAATGAATCTGTATTTTCATTGCTATTATTTTACCTATCTGAGTTGGCTTTACTCGTATTTAATTTTTGTAATTATTTGACGTTTCAATTTATGATACATAAACACCATACATGACTGGACTTTATCATTTTTTAAATAAAGGAATATGTAAAGAATTTTCTCTTTTGTTTCTTTGGGGGGGGGGGGGTGACACGCCAGCAGAGTCAAGTTAGGCATTTTCCGATTTTTTGACTTGCCGAGCCTAAAAGGTTTGCCATCACTATCGTAGACATTTCAGGCCATTGAATGTGATATTGCATTGTTTTTCAATACTAAAATACTTATCCTGCCTTCAGTTATACCTCCATTCTCTGGTCCTTGGCTGCTAAATAGCTAGAAGCAGTTACTTCTTGTTTTAATTAAAGGTAGAATACATTTACTACTCATTGTACATATAAAATATTACCAGTAGTTCAGGATAACAAATTATGATTAGATGATGACTGAAAGTAATTGTCTGGCTCCTGAAGTTTCTGTGTCAGGGTGATATAATAGCTTAGGAATTTGGCAGGTTATTCGGTGGAGGGCAGCACAACATGCTATATCCAGTCTTTCTTGCATATTAAAGCTAGGCAATTGCTTCATTCAGTTTTCATTTCTACAACCTATTCTCTGGATTATGACATGTGATTTATGGCCACATTTTTTTCAAACAAAGGATTGCTAAAATTACTTAGGAAATGCATTATTAAGAAATGCACATAATTTCAGGAATAGAATTGAGTGGTCTGCAATCAGGTCATAGATTGCAGTACTTCGGCATAACTGAAGAAGACATTTTTGGTTCTAGGGAGTGACAGTCTTGAGCCAAAACTTGGCATACAAAGGATATAACTGATCTAATAATGTGAGTAAAATGTCCTCTAGAGTACAAAAAAAATCTCTATTATATGCAGTTAATAGTGTTCATTAATCACTTTTTTTTATAATGTTTTTGTCATACTCTCATAATGTCTGTATCTGGATTCTATGCCAAATGGTGCACTTCCAAATGTTTGAGCTTCAGAGATGGACCATCAGGTTATGTCTACTTCAGTTCCAAATGAGGCAAATTTAGTGGACCAGCTAGCTCAGTTGAAACAATTATTTTTTTTTTTTTTTCTATAATAAAGACAAGTGGAATGGAACTAGTGTCAGCAAGGTGTGAAAATTGATGTTACGAAAGAGTTGTCAGTTTTTAGGATAACTAAAAGGATTCTAGTTATCTATGTGGGAACAAATGAGCTAATACAAAAAATGATTACTTGTTGAGCAATACAAGGTCTTTGGAAAAATCTGCTGTGAGACAGGTCATAGATTGTCTAAGATTCTGAAGGAGAGATTAATAAGTCTTTTGGAATAACTAGACTTGCAACTTTGCAAGGCATGTGGGTGAGATTTATTTTTATAAAAAAAAAAAAAAAAAAACTGAATAATTTTATAAAAAAAAAACATTTTTCCCACAGGACTTCTGCAAGTTGTTTTTTATGAAAATGAAGTAATAGTAAGATATTATTAAAAACAAGTAAAATACAAAACTATTGATTGAAATATCCATATAATTACATATTGCCATGTATTAAATTCTTGTGTGTGCATCCATGTATAAGATATGAAAATGCTATATATGTTGAAATAAAAATGAAGAAATAAATATTTAAAGGAAGTATAAAGGAATTTAAATCTACAGACTATTTATTGTTTAAAGTTTTGTTTATTGGACATAATAACAGTACTTATAACAAAAAAAGACCATTTCTTATTAATCATGCAGTGTAGGTGTGAAATCACCCTTTTTTTTTTTTTTTTAGTATTAGTGGTGGCAAATGATGAGGGAAAGCAAGCTTATACAGTATAGGAATTAGACTGGGGTTAGAGCCAGTGACCACCAAATACGGAGGATGCGGAAAGGTCAGGGAATGACCACTGCATATCCCCAGAGCAATATGGCCTTAGTTGCTAATGCTCCTAAAAACCAAAACAATAAATAACAACAGTATAGGAGAGAGGGAAAAAAATGCACTTCCCATTATCACATGTCCATCCCCTTCTCCCTAAATAAAACAGGTTATACAGTTTGCCCTTGAATTCAAACTACTTACCTCTGCAACTCCAAGTGGAAGTTTGTTCTAACAATCAACTACCTGCCAGCAACTTTCCACACATCTACCTTGCAAACTTTATTCATCAATTTGAATATATGCATCTTCTTGTTTGTAGTCTGAGCAAGAGGAAAGATTCCATTGGCATTTAGCTTAGTCAATCCATTCAAACCCTTAAACACCTCATATCTTTCCAACTGCCTAGTCTCCAGGCACTTCAATTTATAGAACTGAAACCTTACTGATAAGAGCATCCTTTTGTTCCCCTAACTAATCTTGTTGCTGTTATGTGCTCATCCCATCAGATCTGCATCATTCCTTCCTAAAATGAGGCTTCCAAACCTATAATGCAGTACACAAGGCATGATATGGGCTAACCATTGCCTCATTTAAATCAGATAATACCTCCTTATCCTTGCTGGCAAAATTCTTGTATATCATTGACAAAACCTCATGAGTGAGCTGATCTGGCAGCTTGTCTGCACTGCTTGGAGAACTTCATATCTGATTGCCAGTTAATATCAAGGACTTTTTTGTTTTTCACTACCTTGAGTCTAGAACCACGCAATTGGCATGTTAATCTGGGATTACTGCTACCCATATGCAGTACCCTGCATTTGCCAATTTAAACTTCAATTGCCATTTCTCAGCTCATCTGCATAATTTTTCTAGATCTTGCTGCAGTAGCATACCCTTACTATTATCATTAACTACCCTGCTAACTTATGTATCATCTGCAAACAGACATTCAGCCTAATATCCTACATTAATAAATGTACAAAACAACAGGCATAACAGCACTGGAGTAGTCCACAAAGAGAAGTATCCATTTAAACCTGTCTTCTCCCAATGAACCATCTTTTTATCCATAGCTTGCCCTTGTTGCCACACTGCTCTGATTTGTATAGCTGTCTTTTATTTGCAACATTATCAATATTTTCCCTGAAATCTGAGTATATGATGTCAAAGTTATTTTTTGCTTGCAGTTCCTTAATTATTGCTTCATAGTATCCAATCAGATTGTTAAGACAAGATTGCTGCTTAATAAATCCTTGTAGTGATTGCAGTATAACTGCACAGCTTGTTTAACTTCAACAAATTCTCTTCCACTTTACTCTGTTACCACAACATCATTCAGCTTCTTGTTGGAGTTTGACTCACTTCTCTCATCTTCAGCCCAAAAAAATACTACTTGAGGCAGTGTACATTGAGATATATATTCAGTTTGTCAACACCTTGAGCAGTATAAACTGTTAACCACTCATATCTAGTGGAACAATGTGATTAATCCTCCTTCCTTCTAGTATTTACATAAGTAAAGAAGTCTTTGCCATAGACGTCTTGCACCCTGCTTTAACTTCCTAATGCCCTTATTGACTTAATTGCAAACTAGTTTGTATCTGCTGTAAGCATCTGTGTGACTTGATAGTTTATATGTATCCCAAGAATTTTTTCATTCTGCTAAGAGTCTCATCATTACATCTGAAATCCATTTAGGTCTAAGCCTTGAATAATATCCTATTATCCCTTAGTTGGTATAAACACCCTATTAGCTTCAATAATTACTTTACCGTTCCGAATGCTTACCATTTAGAATTTGCTGTTTGTTCTTTTTAACTAAGAGAATAACCCCCTCCCACATCCTGGCTTTTGTTTCTATATGTGTTGTACTCCCGAAATTCAATGATTTAAGTAACGCCAGTGTGAATTTTAGTATTCATTCATTGTTGGTGTGACTTTGATTTGTATCACTAACTGTCTTGTTTTGGAATAAGTTGGGCCATAAAAAAAAAATAAAACAATGTTATTTTAAGCTTTTCTTGCATGTAATTATCAACTTTCTAAAATGTGAATTTAAGATTAGTGACTGCCCCCATTCCTTCAATCATTGAGCATGTTGGCTACACGTTTGATCATAGCATCTTGCATTGCCAATGCTTCACTTGCATTTAATTTTGCTTATCAATACCAAATGGCTGAAGAATTTGGTTTTTGAGATTTGTTTCTTTTATGTTTTGCTCATCAGCCATCAGTTAAAGATAATGCCCATGTGGTGGCATTAATGAACAATTATTAAAACATGTCTTTAATGCATGTGTAAAGTGCATTGGGAGGCATTTTTTAAAAATATGTTAAATATATGTTTATCAGTATAATATAAAGAAAAATAAGGTAATAGCTTGTTACAAAGTAAACTTTTAAAGGAAAGAGGAGAAATAATTGAATTAGAGGGTACTGTAATAATTAGGAGTACTTAAATGCCTGTGCAGTGTAATAAAATATTGCTAAGTAAACTTTTTAAAGGAAAGAAGAAATAATTGAATTAAAAACTGTCCTTAAGGCAGATTTTATTACAATGCACCGCTGTATGACATGTGAAAGATGATGGGGGGGGCAAGATAGATGCGTACTGTGACCATGATTGGTGCCAATTTTCACGGTAGAAAATAAGAGGTGGACTTATCTGCGGAATATATGGTATTTTGTTAGTTGTTGCATTTTTCATCTTTTTTTTTTTTGCTATAGGTTGTGCCTTCGTTTCTTCTTTTTGGCATCAATAGTGCCAATTATAGTAAAGACCAATTACAGCTTTGGAATCAGCACCTCAAAATTGTACATATTCAATTTTTTGGTGTAAATTCCATTTGCCCATCATCATCAGCCATTTTCAATCCACTGCAGGATTAAGGCCTCTCCAGCAACTTTCCAGTTCCTTCTGTTTTGAGCACTGGCCATCCATTTACTACTCAAAAACTCATGAATTTCATCTATCCATCTCCGCCTTTGTCTTCCAGGTTTTCTTCTAGCTCCTCTTGGGTACCATTCTGTTATTTTCTTAGTCCATCTGTCATCATGTCTTCGAGCTATGTGTCCTGCCCAAGACCATTTTAGTTTTGATAAGAATGTCCTTTACTTGAGTTTGCTGCCTAATCCATGTGTTTCTCTTATCTAACAGTCTGGTTCCCAATATAATTCGTTCCATTCTTCGCTGTGTAGTTCTTAGCTTCTCTTCCATTCTTTTGGAGAGTGCCCAAGTTTCACTTCCATAAGTCATGGTGGGGAGTATACATTGATTCATTATTTTACGTTTCAGACAAAGTGGGATATTGCTCTTCAGTATGTGACTATATTTCCTGAATGCTATCCATCCAAAATTTATTCTTCTCTTGACTTCCAGCCATTTATCATTATTACAGCTAATAACTTGTCCCAGATAAGTATATGACTCCACCTTTTCAATTACTGCTCCTTCAATCCTTATTTCCCTTTCCGTAGCATACTTGTTCATCATTACTTTTGTTTTAGCCATATTCATCTTTAGTCCAAAATCCTTACTAACTGTGCATAACTGATTAAGATTTTCCTCTAATTCTTTGGGATCGTGGCTTATGACCACAATGTCATCTGCAAATTGTAAATGGTTTAGGTACTCTCCGTTCACATTGACTCCATTTGCCCATTTGCATTAAAAACAATTTTTTGGAAAATGAATATTAGTGTATCCTTTAGCTGTCATTGCACCATAAAATCTCCAATAATAATAACAACAACAATGGCATATACCAGTGTAATAATGCATTTTAACTAGATTGTTACTTAATGGATCATCATTATTATTGTATACACATTCTTAGATGTATTTCATAAGGAACAATATTTTTTGTTTAAAATATAATTTTTAATTATTATTTCATTTCATAGCTGATATTGGGAGACTATAAGTGGCTGAGTTTCAGTGAAGCAGAACAGAGAGTTGAACAAATAAGCTGTGGGCTGTTAGAGTTGGGAATTCGACCAAAGCAAAGAATTCTACTTTTTGCTGAAACAAGAATAGAATGGATGTTATTAGCTCAGGCATGCTTTCGAATTAATGTGCCGAGTAAGATTTAATTATCTTAAAATTGTTTGTTTTATAGTCTTCATATGAAGTGTTATTTTCATTAACGATTAATAAAGCATTTAATATCCATGTTAATAAAGTGTTTAATATTTTATCCATGTTAAACTATTATAATACTAGTCTGCATTTTAAGAGAAGTTCTCCATTTTACTGCTGATGAGAAATCTGAACTACATTTTTAATGTAAAATTTCTAAAGTTACTTAATTTGCTCTTATCACTGTAGAATTTTAGCATTAGCAGAGGCATATGATGCAAAAAAGCAAGCTTATACAGCATCAGCTAAAAAAAAAAAAAAACCTTCCCATTTCACCCATCCATTTGCTCCAGAAGTTTGTCAACTTCTGGAGCAAATATTCAAGGAGTAAAAATATTCTACTCCTTGAATATTTTTTACAAATAAAACAGAATGGAAGTGATCCTGGTTTTCATATTTTTACAGATTTTAGAGATAGGTTATTTTTATATAAAAATATTGATTACTATTGGATTACTATGGACAGAGTGAAATGAAGACAGAATAAATTATGACAATTTTAATAATAGGAAAAACATTAAATTAGATACATACAACACTAACCGAAAGCTTTTGTATGTATCTAATTTAATATATGTTTTTCCTATTATTAAACTTGTCATAATTTATGACAGTATAGTATTGTCAATTAATCAATTAAATTTATAAATCTTATTAATTTTTATTGTTAAATAATTTGTATTTAAACAGAAATCATGCCCCAGACTACAGCAGCAAAGCAACGTGCACAAAGTAGCAGAAGTGCTGTGGCTCTGGGAAAAACCAGAAGGGGGGAGGGGCAATTCTCCAATGCATCAGTCTCAAATGTGTGAAATGTTTGTGGCCCTTTCTGGAATAGTACATGATCTAGCCATGGAGGATATCTTTGTATGCTAGGTGCAGAGAGTGTGAAGAAATTATGTCCCAACTCAGTGTTCTGATGGGTGTCTGATAGTTTGAATAGTCGGGTATATGCCCTCGAAGGAATTAAAATGTGGGGCCCAATCAAGCTCTCAGTGGCAGAACTCTCTCTTGAACACCAGGAAATAAAATGCCTAGCTTTAGGGCAGAATGCACTGGTCCCACAGGAGCTAGTTATTGTTGGTGACTCAATTGTCAGGTAAATGGGAAATACATTGTGCAAAAAGTATGAGTGGTATGCCTGTTAAGGGGGAAAAGTTTATGAAGATGTAGAGTAGGTATCATTGTTTAAGGGCACAAAAGGTGATATCACTGTATATATTGGGACTAATGACATTAAGTGTAGAAGATCTGCAGATTCAGCCGCCTCCGTAGCCAGGTGGCACAGGTGCGGCAGTGCGTAGCACATGCTTCTTGATTAGACCAGGGTTTGAGCCCGTGACCACCAAATACGGAGGATGCAGAAAGGTCAGGGAATGACCACCGCATATCCCCGGAGCAATATGGCCTTAGTTGCTAATGCTCCTAAGAACCAAATAACAACAACAACAATCTGCGGATTTACTTACAAGTACAGGTCAAGGTTGAAAAAAAAGTTGAGTTAGGGTTAAATTTGAAAGTGTCTGCAATCCTGTCCAGACAGGATAGAAGGGAGTATGTGATGATCCTTGTCAATCAGTTTGGCCCTGGAGAGATTGTTCAAGGCTCATGGGATAGAATTTTTCTAAGCGTAGTCTGTGCTTATTAACAGGAGAGATGGCTTCTACAGAGATGGGATACACTTAAATAGAAAGGGTGCTGCCATACTCTTGCACTGGGGTACGGTTCAGCTATGTCTTCTGGTGGTACACTGAGATAACTGTTCTGTTATATTAAAGCACTGTTAGGCAGTACCTTGAGTATTATATACTGGTTTGGAGGAGAATCCATTTAAATATTTTTTGAATGTGAAGTGTGTTTTTGAGGTTGTGGTTTTTTTGGTACAAGGAAGCCCTTGGCTTTTGCTGCACCAGTCAAAAAAGGTAATTTATTAAGAAAATAATGAAATACCTATTTGCTTGCCACTACCAGCTAACATAAGAGTTACTGGAATAAGTTACTCACATAGGTAGCTTATTCCAGTAACTAATACCTCTCTGGCTGAAAAAAAAACTTCCTGTAATCCAGTATAAGCTTCTGCCGAAATTTGAATTCATTATCTGTTAGAATCAAACAGTGAAAATTTCACCCTCATGAATTTTACTTTCACCTCTCAGAGCCTTGTGCACGTCAATCGAAACTCTTCAAAGGTGCCTAGTTTCCAAGCTCCATAGCCCATGTACAGGCAACCCCCCCATATAACATGGAACTTCTACGACATGGTTTAGCTCTAATGTGATTGATAAATTGTGGCAATCCTCACACAACATAGTACTTATATAACATGGTTTTGCTCTAACACGGTTAGAGAATTGTGGCAAACCTCGCATAACACAGTATTTTTGAGCTTTTGTGCGAGGGGAAACCTGCTATTCTGTTGGATGTAATTTTTCAATATTTCCATTTTTTTTTTGCGAATTCCCACTGTTGACTTGCTAGTTGTTATGCAAAAAAAAATATCGGGAAATCCTTGTATTTTATTTTGTTGGAAATTCTCACTTTAGGTTCTGTGCTATCAAACTTGTGCTTGATTGAGACCATAAAAAATTGACTTTGAAGTGTGCAGTTTGTGACTTATGGTTTTTGTAAGGCTATTTTGGTTTTTATTTGAAATTTTTCCTGGTATGTATTACTAAACTTTGTTGTTAAGAGCCGTATTGGGATAATTTCTTTGTTGTGAATTAAATCATGGCCCTAAATTATGCCCAAGGAAAGTTTAAAAAAAAAAAAAAAAAACCACCACTTGAAAGATAATTGATTTTTCTAGAATCAAAGATACTAAGTTTGGATTGTCTTAAAGGGAAAAGGTATATGTTGCAAAAATGTTAAATTTAAATCAAGCAACAATCTGCACCATAAAGAAAACTGAACAGAAAATTAGAGCTGCTGTTGCTACAGGATCTTTCATTTCTGCAAATATGACAGCTCATTCCCAAGTGGCCATATTTGAGAAAATGGAGAAGCACTCATTACTTGGATTGACAATAGCAGTAAAACACAGATCCCACTAGACAGCAATGTAATTAAGCAAAAGGCACTAAAAATTTATAACTATTTAAAAGAAAGTGGAGAATCTTCTGTCAACCCAGAATTTGTTGCCAGTAAAGGTTAGTTTGAGTGGTTTAAAAACTGCTTCTCGTTACATAACATTAGAATTCAAGGTGAAAGTGCATCGGCTGATAATGAAGCTGCCAAGAATTATGCAGAGGAATTTCAAAAAAATTATTGAAGAGCATGGATATACACAAAGTTTTCAATGCTGATGAGGCAAGTCTTTGGTGGAAAAAATGCCCAACACAACACTTATTTCAAAAAAAGAACTACACCAGGTTCTGAGGCATCAAAATATTGTGTAACGTTACTTATTTACAGTAACACATCAGGAGATTACATGATAAAACCTATGCTAGTTTATAGATCCTCTAATCTTCATGCAATGAAAGGTGTAAATAAAAACGCATTACTGGTACATTAGAAAGCAAATAAAGCTTGGGTAAGTGCTGATTTATTTAAAGATGATTTCTAAATTGTTTTGTGCCAGCTGTAGAAAACTTTTTAAAGAAGAAAAATCTAGATTTCAAAGTTTTATTTCTATTGGATAATGTGCCAGGCCATCCAAAAGATTTAAATCATCCAAATGTTGAAGTAATGTTCCTTACCACCTGATACAACTTCTTTAATTCATTTAACTTCTTTAATGTACCTTTAAAACTCATTACATCAGAAAATCGTTATAGTGGATTTTGGAAAAAAACTGACTCAATCTACTGAAGTGATGGAGTCATGGAAACATTCTTCAGTGGTGGGCTGTATCAGAATCCACTTTATCACTCAAAGAAGTAAAACTGTCAACATAAAAAAATTTATGCCCAGAGTCAGTTCATTCAGGAAATATTGTTGAACCAGCAGAAAATGGAATTTTTGCAATAGTAGAACTTGTTAAGCTGGTAGGAGTGGAAGGTTTTGATGATATGACTGCTGAAGACGTTCAGGAATTGCTGGTAGAAAAAGAGGCTGGGGAAGTGGATTTGGTGGAAATGGCATCAGAGATAAACAGAAACATTTCAGAGGATGATTGCACAGATGAAAATCCTGAAGTTCCAAATTTTACACTAAACCATACAGGAAGGCATAAACTAAACTGAGTAATTAGAATCTTATTTTTCGAATGCAAATTGTTCGATTGAAAGGAGCACAAAGTTCAAAAGAGCCTCAAAAATGCTTAGCTCCATATCATGAAATTTATAAAGATCTATAAAGCAAAAAAACCCAGATTACTGATTTTTTTTAAAGAAAGCAGAAGATGTACTAAATCTAGATACTGTTTTTATTTGTTTTTTAGGAGCATTTGCAACTAAGGCCATATAGCTCCGGGGATATGCGGTGGTCATTCCCTGACCTTTCCGCATTCTCTGTATTTGGTAGTCACAGCCTCGAACCCCGGTCTAATCAAGAAGTGTTTGCTGTGCACTGCTGCTCCTGCCCAACTGGCTACGGAAGCGCCAAATCTAGATGCTGCAGAAGAAAGTTCAGGAGGTGAAGATATTCCTCAACAGAGAAAACGTTCTCTTTTGTGATTGTGCTTAGCAGTGTGAAGGGAAGAAAATTTAATGAGCATACACTATCTGACATATATGTATCACAGTTTATATGATGTTTTTTCGGTTCTTATTATTTTCAATAAAAATTAAGTTTCTGATAGTTAAAAAAGGAAAAAGAGTATCTAATGTTAGCTTTTGGAACATAACCCCTTTTTTGTGCTGGTTCTTAGTCCTGTATAACACTGCTTCGCACTATGCAAGATTTAGCATTTGTAAAGGCATATGATGCAAGAAAGCAAGCTTATACAGCATCAGCCAAAAAAAAAAACATTTCACCCATCCACTCACTCCAAATGTTTGTCTAGTTCTGCCTTAAATCTATTTAAGCTATCAACTTCTGCAATGACAGATGGAAGTTTTTGTTCCAACAATCAACCACCTGCTGGCTAAAGGCAAACTTCCACACATCTGTCCTACAACTGTCTTTCCTCAATTTGAATTTGTCATCTCAGGTGAAGAATCCCATTAGCATTGAGCATGCTCAAATCATTCAATGCCTTGTACACCTGAATCAGATCAACTCGCAGGCACCTAGTTTCCACATGCTGTAACTTTCAAAACTTGAGCCTTTCTTCATAAGAGCAGCCATTTGTTCCATTCACTAATTTTGTTGCCCGTCTCTGTACGTAGAGGCATTTGATGCAAGAAAGCAAGCTTATGCAGCATCAGCCAAAAAATAAAATAATTAAGTAAATAAATAAAAAAAAAAAACCACTTCCACTTCACCCCTCTGTTCGTTCGAAATACCTGTCCAGCTGAGCTTAAACTTATTTAGGCTATCAACTTCCATGACAAGGGATGGAAGTTTATTCCACCAAACAACCACCCACTGGCTAAAGGCAAATTTCCTCACGTCTCTCCTACATCTGTCTTTTCTCAATTTGAATTTATGCCCTCTCAGGTGATTATTCTGAGCAAGAGGAAGAATCTCATCAGCATTGAGCATGCTCAAACCATTCAAGGCTTTATACACCTCTATCAGATCACCTCACCGGTGCCTAGTCTCCAGACACTGTAATTTGCAAAACTTAAGCCTTTCTTTGTAAGAGCACCCCTTTGTTCCATTCACCAATCTTGGTGCCCTTCTCTGTACTCGTTCCAGCATCTCTACATCCTTCTTGAAATGAGGCCTCCAGACCTGTATACAGTACTCTAGGTGTGGTCAGACCATTGCCTTATACAAGGGAATAATCACCTCCTTATCCCTGCTGGAAAAATTCCTGTATATCATTGACAATACTCCATGAGCTACTCTTGCAGCCCGTCTGCACTGCTGAGAGAACTTCATATCTGCCTGCACAACCACCCCCAAGTCCCTTTCATTCTCTACCACTGTCAGTGTAGTACCACTGAGTTGATATGTTGCTCTGGGGTTGCTGTTTCCCATGTGTAGCACTTTACATTTGTCAATGTTAAACTTCATTTGCCACCTCGAAGCCCATCTGCTCAACCTTTCCAGATCCTATTGCAGTAGCATAGTGTCAGTAGTGTCCTTGACAACCCTGCCAACCTTTGTATCGTCTGCAAACTTGGACATTAAGCTTGATATACCATCATCAATATCATTTATAAATACAGAAAACAATAATGGACCCAACACTGAGCCCTGAGGGACTCCACTAATGACATTAGTCCACGATGAGCACTGTCCATTGATTACCACTCTCTTCTCACCCTTAACCACACCTTTATCCATAGCAGCAATTTGCCTCCAATGTCACACTGCTCCAATCTGTGTAGCAGTCTTCCATGTGCAACAGTATCAAAAGCCTTTCTAAGATCCAAGTATATAATATCAAAGCTATTCCCTGCATAGAGTTCTTTTATGACTGCATCATAGTATCCAATCAAATTGGTCAGGCAAGACTTCCCCTTAACAAAACCATGCTGTGTCCGAGCTATAACTGAAGTCTTGTCTAAATGATCCTGCAGTGCTTCTTTAACCAGTGCCTCCATTAATTTTCCTGGAACAGAAGTTAAGCTCACAGGTCTATAATTACTTGTGTCAGCCTTTGATCCTCCTTTGTGAATTGGGGTCACATTTGCACATTTCCAGTCTATGGGTACCTCCCCTGAGTCCAAGGAAGTGCTCATAATTATGGCTAAGGGTTTGCTTACTTCCTTTGCTGCCTCCTTTAATATAACTGGATAGATCCCATCCACCCCGGGTGCCTTTCTTGTGTTTATCTTCAACAGTTTCTCCTGCACTTTACTCCCAGTTATTTCAAGATTCTGTAGCTTACTGCTAGAGTTGAATACACCTCTGGCATTCCCCTCGCTGAATAACTCATGTGTGAATGTCGATGCAAAATATTCATTTAGTTTGTTAGCTACCTGAGCAGGATCATCAACAGTTGACCCATCGATATCAAGTGGACCAATCTGATTCATCCCCTTCCTTCTAGAGTTTACATAAGTAAAGAACTCTTTGCTGTTTTTCTTTGCATCCCTTGCCAAGGATTTCTCGTAATCTGCCTTCACCTGCCTAACCTCCTTTGTAACTTGGTTGCATATCAACTTGTATCTATCATAGGCTTCTGTGTCATGTGTTAATTTGTAAGTATCCCATGCATTTTTCTTCCCTGCCATATGCCTCATTAGTTCATCTGACATCCATTTTGGCCTAAACCTTGAACAATATTTCTTAGTTGGTATGTAAAGCCTAGTAGCTTCCAAGATAAGTTCTTTGAATGCTTCCCATTTTGAATTTGCTGTTGGTAACATCATCAGTTGGTCCCACTGTATAGAATTTAAATACTGTCTCAGTCCATCGTAGTCGCCTTTACAGAAGCAATAACCCTTCCCTTTACCCCTTATGGTAGTTACCTCTTTGAGTAAATCCCACTTCAGCACACTGTGATCACTGCCACATAGTGGTTCATTTATCTGCAGATTCTTAATGCATGAAGAATCACTGCTGATAATCAAATCAAGAGTATTACTCCCTCTAGTTGCCTCCCGAACATGCTGATGTAGAAAACAATCATCCAATAAATCCACAAAAGCCTTGCTAGTGTGTGAGTGACCAACGCACAAATTCCAGTCAATATCTGGGAAATTAAAATCCCCCATTATAAGATTAATATATTCTTCATAGTATATTGTATCTACTAACACAAAATCAAGGAAATTCATCCATCAGAAGCCACACTGGAAATGGAAAAAGTTGTGTGAAACTGATAACACTGCAATATGCATTTAATAAAAGGAAAATTTGTGTTATTGCAATAGTTTTTAGGGAACTATATCGGTACATCACATTTTCTGGATGTATATATTTTCTTCTGACAATTTCCAGAAAATATTTCTATTGATGGCTGCATTATAAACTTTGAAAACTGGTGTTAAAGGAACTTTGCATGAACATTCGTAAAATCAAACAGTGATGTAACCAGGTTTTTTTTTTTTTTTTTTTTGTCAGACACCAATTGCCTAATGCTTTTGTCAGACACCAAAAATGGCACGAATTGCCTAATCTACTTCTTATTTTTGGTTTTAAATAAGAGATGCCTGAATATCTGTATATGTCTGTAATACAAAAACATTATTAATATATCTAGTATAGTTTTTTTTTTTTTTGTTACATATACAGTAGAACCTTGATATGAAATTCCTGCTTAAGACGTTTCCCCCTCTACTACATTTAGGTTCCCAATTTGAATTCTGTATATTGTAATGTTTTATTTCCCGCATCAAGAAATTTTCCAAGTAAAACGTTTTCCTGCATAAAAAGTTCGTAATAAAGAATACGTGGTGTACAAATTCTTTATTTTTATATTAAAAAAAAATATAAAACAATATAAACGATTTTGGTAATCGAACAAGTTAGTGCATAGCACTATTTTAGTTCGTTGTAAATCACCAAAGTAAGTGAAACGGCATCATTTTTGTTGCATCTCAAACTGTGAATGCATTCACGAGTTACCCTGATACGCACTATCTTGAATAAGAAATGCTTTTGCCACTGGAGAAGACTAATGTTGCTAATTCTTGGTGGATATCATCACCCAGGGATGGTGATATATGCCGAGAATTCACTGAAGTGTTGCCTATTTGAAAATCTGCTGTCGAAATGATATTGAGTTATTGACTTTGAGGTAGTTTAATTTCAGAGAAACTTGTTGTGAAGGCACTGAGTTTAATGAACAGAATGTTAAGCAGTTAGAAATCCTTAGTTTAAAAATGTTTCCCATAAGCAGAGGAAAATATTTTATAAATTCCGAAATACTTAAAAATGATCTTTTAACTTATGTATATCTTTTCATTTTTATTTGTGTAGTTAAAATTTCATACCCTTAGGTCATTTTTTCCTTTTAAGTTTTCCATCGTAAGAATTTCTAAATCTCCAGTACCCGGAAAACTTCTTATCCAGGTTCTACTGTATATGATATGTTGTATAAAATATAAGCTGTATCTATACAATTGCAAAAATAAGCACGAAATGAACTGCAAAAATAATAAAAACGATGAATTATAGATATAAAAGCTAATATTTTTAAAAACATTGTACAATTACTTAAGTATTTATTCAATGTATATTGCAGTATTACATTCACAAAAAATGTGCCACAATACTAGATTTTGGTATCAGGAAGATATAATGTACTTGCTTACCCTACCCTGGCTATGCCACTGAACAGTAGTATTCCTTTTTGCCGACCGGGCTAGCCAGGTGGGTAAAGTGCCTGCCTGGCAAACCAAAGGTCGCGGGTTCAAATCCCGGCTCGGACTTGGATCAAAATACTGCAAAAACCTTGGGAGGTGCATTATGGCCACAGAAGCCGATGCACCAACTACAAAAAAAAAAATTCCTTTATTGCATGGAAACTAATCCATTACAATATGGATAGTGAAGAATGTTTTCTACTTCAAATGGATTGAAAGTACTTGTCAATATTCCATCTGGAAATAATGTAAAGTGCCGTTGAAGACAGTAGCAGTAAAACTAAACAGGTAGTTACCCTTTACGTTACCGAAAGTCAGGGCTGGCTTTAGGGATGTGCAAGTAAGGCACTTGCCACAGGCACCTTGTCGTTAATAAAATGCTTTACATTTAACATTCACTATCAAATTTCTACTTTTTCTCTACTCCAAATACAAAATATCTTTTATTTATTTTGGAAAAAAAACAACAAGTTACCTTTTATTCAGTGCGTAGGATTTCTTTTTTCCCAAATCTCCTTATACGAATAAATTAAGAAATGATACTTAAAAACAAATTTACATAATTAAAATAGTTTAAAACTCAATGTATTCCTCACTATCAACACATGGACAGTCCAACACCCCAGGATCACAGCGGAGAACCCCACACCGACCCCCAAAAATATTAACCCTCCCCCCATGCAACCTTTAGTGAAGGAAGACATTTTGTCATAAACACAAAATTACAATATGAATAAAATGCTATTAAAATAAGATCAAAGTACCATAAAACCATGCAATTAAAAATTCCTCACTGGAATATCAATAAATTACTATTAAAATACTGAGACAAAATAATTAAAAGATTCCACTTTGTTATTTATTGTACTGTTAGGTTTTACTATGTGCAGTTATACAGATATACCATAGCAATAGGTACAGTGCTTTTTTTTATGACGGCCCAGTACATTGATGGATGAACATGGATGCAGTAAATTTCGAAATTTACTGAATTTGCTATTCAAATAAGCTTCTAGTTATTTAACTAAATTTTCATTTTTTACTGTCTGTTGTTAAGATATTTGCTATATAAAACTTTATAATCAAATTTAGAATATTAAATTACTCAGTCAGACATTCTGTTTAATGTACTCTTTTATAGCTAATTTTTTTTTAAATTCCCATTGCTAATTACATTTAATCTTTTCCATTGAGAAAAGAATTTTCATATAACGAACAGATTAGGAGAGACTGAAGGGTTCACACTACTAGATTTAGGCAATTAGTGCTGCTGCTAAGCATGAATTAGGAGAGCTAAAGGGATTACCATTGTACAACTTAGCGGTACTTGTAAAACTTATCTGACTACCTGTCCCACATACCGAGAAGTTGCGCTTGTGAACAGTGAGCAGATTAAGGGGTATTCCCAAATTTTCTCCAATTCTCTATTAGAGAATTACCACAATATTTAATTGATTTTCTTTTACCACGACATTTAATTGATTTGCTTTTAACACGACAAATAATCATCTGTTTCGTAGAAGTGTGTCATCCACACTTTCCGTAAATTTTCCCAATCTCTGTTTACATGGTCACAGTACCTTAATATCCGAATAACTCCATTTTGGACAGTTACAGAGAAAAAAAAAAAAATTCAAATTTAAGAACTAGTTCAAAGTACTAATGACAATTAGTACTTTGAACTAATAGTCAACAATATCAATGTAAACATTGTAAACAATATCAATGACAATAGAAGGAAAGTTAGGACAATGAAAGTTAGGACCTTCTAAACAATGTTTGCAGCTTTTGAAACTTCAAGGCCTGCAGTGTGAAGAAAATGTTCCTGAAAATACAAAGTATGTTAAAATAAATGTGGACTTTTTTTTTTTTTTTTTAATGATCGATGTGCACTAAAATCCAGTGTACAACAAAAAATAAATATTATTTCAAAATAATGGGTGGATGCCCTCGAAGGATTAAAAGTGAGGGGCCCATCAAGCTCTCAGCTGCCCACACCAATGCCAGAGCTTGCACTTGGTCATCACGCAACACAGCAGCAGCCCCCAAGGCAGAATGTGCTGGTCCCCAAGGAACTAGTAGTTGTTGGTGACTATTGTCAGGGAAATGGGAAACATGCTTTGTAACAAGGATAGGTGGAACAGGACCAGGGTATGTCTGCCAGGGGCAAAGGTTGATGACTTTGTAGAGCGGATATCATCTTTTAAGGGCACAAAAGGTGATGTAGTTGTACACGTTGGCACTAATGATATTAAGAGTAGGAGACCGGCGGAATTACTTAACAAGTACAGGTCACTGAAAAAAAGCTGTGAATTAGGGTTGAATTTGAAAGTGTCTGCAATTCTGCACAGACACGATAGGAGGGAGTATATGTTGAGAGCCCGTCAATCAATTCGGCCCTGGAAAGATTGTGAAAGGCTCAAGGGGTAAAATTTTTTTCAGCCCGGTCTGTACTTGTCAACAGGAGAGACTGCTTCTACAGGGATGGGATACACTTAAATAGAAAGGGTGCAAGAATGTTTGCTGATGCTATCGAGGCAGTGTTAGGTGGGTTGGAAAACTGCTAGATTGGTGGGGGGCTACAAGGACTAATAGATTAACAGTAGCCACTGGCAGAGGTGAAAGTGATTCTTGCACTGCTTCTATTGGAATGAGCCGCACCCTGGAAAATAAGATGCAGGATATTTCAGAGACTACTGGGAATCATTGGGGTGCAAATAAACACATAAGTTGTGTTAGGGTAGCTAAGAAAAAGAATAGGTGCATGTATACTTGTGTGTACAATAATGCTAAAAGTTTAGTAAATAAATTTGATGAATTTGAGGTATTGCTCAAAACATCAAAGGCAGATATTGTGGGGATTCCAGAGACGTGGTGTCACAGATATAAGGAATGCAGAACTGGAATTTGGGTAGTACAATGTCTACAGAAAGGATAGACAGGATAGGAAGGGAGAAGGAGTTATACTATTAGTTAAGAAATCCTTTAAATCCAAGGAAGTGAAGCCAGTCAACATTGCTGGACAGTGCAGTGTTGAGTCAGTTTGGTGTGACATAAGCATTGGGAGATCAAAATTGAGAGTAGGAGTGTGCTATAGGCCTAATGACTGAGTATAATAAGAAACTGTACAAGGAAATAGTGGGCCAGTAAATCAGAGTCTTATAATGGGGGATTTTAGTTTCCCAGATATTGACTGGAATTTGGGGGCTGGTCACTCACACACTAGCAAGGCTTTTGTGGATTTATTGGATGATTGTTTTCTACATCAGCATGTTCGGGAGGCAACTAGAGGGAGTAATACTCTTGATTTGATTATCAGTAGTGATTCTTCATGCATTAAGAAGCTGCAGGTAACTGAACCACTAGGTGGTAGTGATCACAGTGTGCTGAAGTGGGATTTACTCAAAGAGGTAACTACCATTAGGGGTAAAGGGAAGGGTTATTGCTTTCGTAAAGGCGACTACGATGGACTGAGACTGTATTTAAATTCTATACAGTGGGACCAACTGATGATGTTACCAACAGCAAATTCAAAATTGGAAGCAGTCAAAGAACTTATCTTGGAAGTACTAGGCTTTAAATAGCAATTAAGAAATATTGTTCAAGGTTTAGGCCTAAGTGGATGTCAGATGAACTAATGAGACATATGGCACAGAAGAGAAATGCATGGTATACATACAAATTATCACGTGACACAGAAGCCTATGATAGATACAAGTTGATCTGCTACCAAGTTACAAAGGAGGTAAGGCAGATTACTAGAAATCTTTGGCAAGGGATGCAAGGAAAAACAGCAAAGAGTTCTTTACTTATGTAAACTCTAGAAGGAAGGGGATGAATCAGATTGGTTCACTTGATATTGATGCGTCAACTGTTGATGATCCTGCTCAGGTAGCTAACAAACTGAATAAATATTTTGCATCGACATTCACACATGAGGAGTTATTCAGCGAGGGGAATGCCAGAGGTGTATTCAACTCTGGCAGTAAGCTAGAAAATCTTGTAATAACTGAGAGTAAAGTGGAGGAGAAATTGTTGAAGATAAATACAAGAAAGGCACCTGGGGTGGATGGGATCTATCCAGTTATATTAAAGGAGGCAGCAAAGGAAGTAAGCAAACCTGTAGCTATAAATATGAGAGCTTCCTTGGACTCAGGGGAAGTACCCATGGACTGGAGATGTGCAAATGTGACCCAAATTCACAAAGGAGGATCAGAGGGCGACAAGTAATTATAGACCTGTTAGTTTAACTTCTGTTCCTGGAAAATTAATGGAGGCACTGGTTAAAGAAGCACTGCAGAATCATCTAGACAAGACTTCAGTTATAGCTCTGACACAGCATGGTTTTGTTAAGGGGAAGTCTTGCCTGACCAATTTGATTGGATACTATGATGCAGTCACAAAAGAACTGGATGCAGGGAATAACTTTGATATTATATACTTGATATATAATATCAAGTATATAATATATACGTTTGATACTGTTGCACATGGAAGACTGCCGCAGAAATTGGAGCAGTGTGGCATTGGAGGCAAATTGCTGCTATGGATAAAGGGGTGGTTGAGGGGGAGAAGACAGTGGTAATCAATGGACACTGCTCATCGTGGACTAATGTTATTAGTGGAGTCCCTCAGGGTTCAGTATTGGGTCCATTATTGTTTTCTGTATTTATAAATGATATTGATGATGGTATATCAAGCTTAATGTCCAAGTTTGCAGACGATACGAAGGTTGGCAGGGTTGTCAAGGACACTACTGACACTATGCTACTGCAACAGGATCTGGAAAGGTTGAGCAGATGGGCTGAGAAGTGGCAAATGAAGTTTAACATTGACAAATGTAAAGTACTACATATGGGAAAGAGCAACATATCAACTCTGTGGTACTACACTGACAGTGGTAGAGAACAAAAGGGACCTGGGGGTGGTTGTGCAGGCAGATATGAAGTTTTCTGAGCAGTGGAGACGGGCTGCAAGAGTAGCTCATGGTGTATTGTCGATGATATATAGGAATTTTCCTAGCAGGGATAAGGAGGTGATTATTCCCTTGTATAAGGCAATGGTCAGGCCACACCTAGAGTACTGTATACAGGTCTGGAGGCCTCATTTCAAGAAGGATGTAGAGATGCTAGAACGAGTACAGAGAAGGGCAACAAGATTAGTGAATGGAACAAAGGGGTGCTCTTACGAAAAAAGGCTCAAGTTTTGCAAATTAGTGTCTGGGGACTAGGCACCAGCGAGGTGATATGATAGAGGTGTATAAAGCCTTGACTGGCTTGAGCATGCTCAATGCTGATGGGATTCTTCCTCTTGCTCAGAATAATCACCTGAGAGGGCATAAATTCAAATTGAGAAAAGTCAGATGTAGGATAGACGTGAGGAAATTTGCCTTTAGCCAGCAGGTGGTTGGTTGGTGGAATAGACTTCCATCCCTTGTCGTGGAAGTTGATAGCCTAAATCAGTTTAAGGCTCAGCGGGACAGGTATTCCAAACAAACAGAGGGGTGAAGTGGAAGTGGTTATTTTTTATTTATTTTCTGCATCAAATGCCTCTCCTAATGCTAAAATAATTATGTATTAATAAGTTGTTTTTAAATGTTAGAAAATGTATTTATTTGCACTTATTTCTGATTTATTTACCATTTTTTACTGTATTTCTGAATGTTCAATTATTTTTCATTGTAGAAACAGTAATTTCTTTATAACAGAATTTTGCAGGCAAACAATTGATTTTGTTATATAGAGATTGGACTGTAGGTTTATTTTATTAGGGTTTATGATAAACCTTAACATTTGATTCACATGATCGATCACGTCACATAGTATCATCTGCATAATGCTGTCTTCCACTGCAATTAAAACCGGCCCAAATCAGCAGTGTTGCTAGCTTCTTTTAGAGAGCCAGTTGTTAAAAATTAACCAGCACACCCCTGACAGGAATATTCTTATATTTATTTGATGTATAGTAGAAGAAAGTATATTAATTTTAAATAAAAACATTTCTGATATATACCACGGTCGTCACTACTGATAAACACAATTTTTAATTTTTTCAGTTGTAACACTTTATGCTACTCTTGGTGAAGAAGGTATAGCATATGGAATTAATCAGACAGAGGTTACACATCTAATTACTTCTCAAGATTTGCTTCCAAAAATCAAGGTATTTTTGCGATAATATGCATTTGGATCTTTTGAACTTGATTTTAAAACAGTTGTTTTTAATGAGAGTATTATGACTTCTGAGAATATCAATTTTATATGAGAATTTTTTGAGTGTGTGCGTGTTTAAGTAAATTCTCACAGGAAAGAGATAGCTTTAACTCTTCTACTTTTATACTCAGATCAAATGGGTGAAAGCCCACCACAGTGCCCATCCCGTCAGACGCAACTTAGTCCGTCATTTCCTGGTTGATTGTCCCTTACATTCAACCATCCGGTCAAACAATTTTCAGTCTCTCTTTCTCTCTAAATTGAATATATCACCTGATTTATCTTGCATCTTAGGAAATGAAGCAAATATTGAAGAACTTTTATTATATCTAAAACATATTGGTTTGTACGGAAGAATATAATGTAATTTCTCTAACAATATACTTTTTGTCAATTAACGATGAAGAGACACAATTTGTACTTAGTAGCCCTTGTGTCGTTAAGCTGAACAAAAACTCAGATCAAACTTAACCTGATATAAAAGCTTATTAAAATTTAAAGCTTATAAAATTTTCAGTATTGTGTTTTGTGGAAATAAGTAAACAATGGATGTGAATGAAGCAGTTTGTTTATTTATCTATTACAAAGTTTAAATAACCATTGCCCCTGATTTATTGCTGGATCAGTTAATGACATCCTTGTTAGTACTGTAAGTCTTGCTTCTGTTTATAATTTGACAGGCTGTAATTGGTAGAATTTCAAAGAAATAACTCCTAGGTAGCTAAATAGAATTATAGCAGTTTCAAACTACAACAGTTGACTAATATTTTGTCATTTGTGTTCATAATTGGCACCTACAGTGTGCATAAGTACATTCATACTGCAGTGGCTTAAGAAGTTCTGAATGTATTATGTAAATTAATTTGGGTAAATCATATAACAAAATCATTGCTCTATTTGCAGATATCAAAGGTATTTCTGCTTCTGTTATTTAATATAATCAGGTGAAATATAGCAGAAGGAATTGTTTTAAATGTCCAGGAAGAAGCTGCCATCCCACATTTTTGAGAACCAATGAATTTGTACTATTATTGCAATAAAAACCTTTCTATTTTGAAAGCTGTAGACATTTCATGTTGGGTTTGCTTCAAGTATATTTGCAGAGGTTTTAGAATCATTCTTACAAATGATGCTAATATTGTGAATGCTGTTGTTACTGATGTTTCCTCAGGAAATGTCTGTAATTACTAACAAATGCAAATAATTAAAAATAACAAATAAAATTGCTCCTTTTGGATCAAAAGAATGATTTTATTGGATTTAATTTCAAAAAGGATTTAGCATACTCAGAAGTAGAGAAGGTTGAAGAGAATCATTTAAATGTTTAAGAATCATTAAAATCTGTCATTTGTAAGTTTAGTTACAATGATGCAGTGCTATTTCTTATGATTCACAGTGAGTTCTTATGCCTTAATTTATGCATTAAGGTTTTTTGCAGTTTTAAACATCATACAAAAGCAACAGTTTATTTAAACAATTATTTGAACTAATTGAACAGTAGAGGGAAAAGTATAACAGCATTATGGTTGGCAGTATTCAAATTCTGGGCTGGCCCTGATCCAGTGGTTAGGGTGTGTGTGTGTGTGGCCACAAACATAGCACTGATATGGTAATATGTATGCAGTCACAACAAATATATATGTACAGGTGACCACCGCTTAATGCTGATAATTGGTTCCAGAAAAACAGAGCACTACGTGAATCCGCACTAAGCGGGTACTTCATTCCCATATGCAAACATATGTATTTGTGAGTTACAGTCGGTGCCGTAGGATATTTCCTAATCAATAATAAACTGTAGTGAAAAGTTGCATAGATGTCGGTCAAAATATTTAATATTCAAATATTGTACATATAAAATATTCTGCATTACATAAGTATATAATTACTTAAGTATCAAAATTAAACTTAATTCATTCCAATTAAAATCATGAATTTAATCATGAAAAATGTGTCGATTTGGGTTGTATTTTGACCCTCTTCCTGGTAAACTAAAAGGAGTTTTAATTTAAAATCCCCATAGCGTTACCACCCAACAATAAAGTCAACCGAACCTTCGCAGCTTTGAAATCTGGCATGTTTTTTTCTTCTTTCAATATGAAACTTCTTTTAGGCATTTGTTTCCAAAAAGGTCCTGATTCATCTAGGTTAAAAACTTGTGGAGAAGTTTAACACACAATACCCCTCTTCAATAATTTTAACATGTTCTTTTTTTTGTAGTTTCGGCTCCTTGATCTGCACTTGCAGCTTCTCCTGGATTTTAAATCTATTTAACCAGCCCTTACTAGTTTTAAATGGTTCCATATTTATTTTTTTTTAAATTTTTTTTTAATATTTAAATTAATTGAATTGAATGTTACTTCAGTAAAATTAGTTTCTCCATTTCAATCCTAATAGCCGGTCTATTCCTAGTTGCTTGCAGTGGAACAGCTATCTTACCCGCTGCTAAAATTAATTCAATTATTTTTTATAATTGTTATGTTTAAACTTGCCAGTTCTAAATTATGGCACACATCTGCTTGTCGTTGATCGGAATCTATTCGCTTCAAAAGGACTAATTTAATTTTCAAATTCAGTATTTTTCTTACATTTATAGTCTTTGTACTGCGTCCAGATGTTATTTTTTTTTTCATTCTTATTCGCCATTATTAACTCTTTGAAAATGTAGCTGCATTGATTGTTAATGTTAGTAAACTGTCGGTTAGGCACAATGCCTAATAGTGTACTGAGTGACGACATATGCATGCGTGTTGGTGCGTATGCACGCATATGTGCCTATACACACGTGTGTGCATGTGTGCTCGTATAGGCATGTGTGTCTGCACGGGTATAGGCCTGTGTGTGTGTGCGCGCTTATAGCCGTGCGCATATATGCCTGATACATGGTCAGGAGTATTCCCTTGATGAATTTCCTGGCTATGTATCATATTTTCATCTACTATATTCAGATTTTGCATATTTGCCATCCCCTGATTTGACCTCTTGCTAAAATTGCCCTATCATATCTGAATATAGTGTTATTTATTTACGTATTCCTATTTTTCCCCTCAGTCCCAGTTCACTTTGGGACTAGGTTTTTCAAATTCTTTCACCTGTTTAACCACCACTACTTCACTTCCACTTTCTACTATCCCTTAAACTTCTCCTAGTTCAGGCACCATGTGTACTTTTCATTTCCATTTTCACAGACACTTTATATTCTTTTGCTTTCTCTACTGCTGCACTGCGCATTTTGGATCATTAGACACTAACTTTTGTTATTTTCCTTTTCCTACTTATTTTGATTCTGAACTATTATATATTACTATATATATATATATATATATATATATATATAGAGAGAGAGAGAGAGAGAGAGAGAGAGAGAGAGAGAGAGACTGAGAGACTTTTATTACACTATTTTAATTGTAACAGTTAATTACTTTGCTCTAGAGACTAAACATGGGTTTCACCACTTCAAGCCTCCAATAAGCAAAGTGGTGGTATTTCACTGGTTGATGAAAGTGATCTACCACCTACATTGACACGGAGATGACAACCAGATACACTGGTGTTCAAAGAAAGTGCATCACCCCTTAAAATTGTAATTGTTGTCCGAATAAGTATCTGGCAATATTTCTTACAGATTGCATCAGATAAGATTGACATGCATGAGTGATGACGTAATATTGCATTAGCTGTTACTTTCAGCTATATAAGAATGCTCTGCAAGAGTTATTCATTCCTTGCTTGTGTCAGGATGGCAAGTTACGTGCAGTTGACGCCACAAAGAAAGTGTGCTATTGTTGCTTTATGTGAGAAAGGGTGTTCTTCCCATCATGTTGCTTATAGTGTCTTGTAATCGGTCGACATGAGTAGATTTCTTTCCACACTCAAGAATACTGGTTTTGCTGATAGAAAAAAGGAACTGGACCCAAACGAGTCTCTATGCCAAAACAGGACCATGTTTTGAATCGCTTATGCCTTAGAAACTGTAAAGCTTCTTCGTCTGAGCTGAAAAACAGAATGGCAAGAACACAGAGGAGTTGCAGTAAGAGTCAAAAGACACCTCTTCAAAAATGGATTTGTATTCTGTTGTCCTAAGAAGAACCCCATCCTCGCACAAAAATTGAAAAAGACCCGATTAATTTCATGTAAGGAGCATGTCAAATGGATCCCCCGAGCAGTGGAAGTCAGTTGTTTTCTCAGATGAGAAGAAATTCATCCTGCATGGCTCTGATGGAAGACAAATGATTTGCCATAGATGTGCTGAAGAATACCATCCAGACTTTATGGTGTCTACAGTGAACTTCCCTACCAGCCAAATGTTATGGGGGTGCATTTTGTATCGTGGAGTAGGTTACCTGCAGTTTATTTCCGTAAATACCAGTGGATAGATGGCTATATTGGAAGCGAATTGCTGCCAATCATTAGAGACCATTTCAACCTGCCAAGTAACTGCATCTTTAAGGACGACTCTGCTCCTTGTCATCGGGTGAAAAGTGTAAGTAGGCACTTCTGTAGTTACTTTAGCTTCATTTCTGCATTAGAGGTTCGACAGTAACGTGTTTACATTTGTTAAAGGTGAAATAATGGTTGGAAGAACAGCCCATTACAATTTTTAGCTGGCTAGGAAACAGCCCGGACCTGAATCCTTTAGAGAACTGTTGGCATTGTGTGGAATCTGTAGTTGCCTGAAAGAAACCAGACTTTTTGTGAACTTCAGGAAGCCATAATTAGTGTTTGGGACCACGAATTTGCAGACTGTCTGGACCTTTGACTATTCCTTACTGAAGGAATCTGGGATGAATTTGCATGTGACTAGATGGTTTCGATGATGCCACCTGTCTATGCTGAGTGATTAGAGGGCATGGGCTGTGTGGGGTTGCAGAATCCAGTGTCTGTAGTATCGGTTAACAACAAATTTCTTTAAGTCGGCATTGATGTCCTGGATTTGTCAGATCATCTGGTAGGGTTGCAAGAAATCTTATAAGTGAAGGTGTGAGTGAAGAGGGCAAATTGTTGAGGTGGCTCTGAGCTAGGCAAGTGGAATTCTCTGGCTTCAATAGGCAAACTCTTCCTGCTTTGGCCAGAATTGTGGGATCAACTAATGTTACCAACAGCATTCTAAATGGGAAGCATTCAAGGAAGTAATCTTGGAAGCTACTACGCTTTTTGTTCCAACTAAGGAATACTGTTCTAGGTTTAGGCCCAAATGGGCTCAAACCTAGAACAGTTTCTTACACGTGGCAGAGAAAAAAAAAATGCATGAGATGCATATAAGTTATTAGGCGAAACAGAAGTCTATGGTGTGTGTGTGTGTGTGTGTGTATATATATATATGTATATATATATATATATATGTATAAGCTAGTCTAATAAGGTCACAAAAAGAGGCAAATTTTGAGAAATCTTTGGCAATGGATGCAAAGAAAAACAGCAAAGACTTCTTTACTTATATAAACTCTAGATATCAATGGTTTGATAGTAGATGATTATTCTCAGATCGCTGCCAAACTAATTGAGTATTTTGCATCTACATTCACACATTAGGAGTCGTTCAAGGAGGAGAGGGCCAAATGTTTATCATACTTTAACAAGGAGTTAAATGATTTTTTAATAACTGAGAGCAAAGTGGAAAAAGAATTGTTGAAGTTAAACATAAGAAAGGCACCTGGGGTGGATTGAATCTATCCAGTTATATTAAAGGAGGTGGCAAAGAAAGTGAGCAAACCCTTAGCCATAATTATGAGAGCATTCTTGGACTCAGGAGAAGTCCCCATGGACTAGAGATATGCAAATGTGTCCTCAGTTCACAAAGGGAAGGATCAAAGAGTGACACAAGAGTAATTACAGACCTGTTTGTTTGACTTCTGTTCCAGGGAAATTAATGCAGTCATCGGTTAAAGAAGCATTGCAGGATCATCTAGATTAAGACAGCAGTAATAATTCAGACACAGCATGGGTTTGTTAAGGGGGGGGAGTCTTGTCTGACTAATTTGATTGGATACTATGACATGGTCATGAAAGAACTGGATGCAAAAAATAATTTTGATTTTATATACCTGGATTTCAGGAAAGCTTTTGATACTGTTTTACATGAAAGACTACTGTACAAATTGGAGCACTATGGCATTTAATAGCAAGTTGCTACAATGGTTGAGTGGGAGAAGACTGGTAATCAATGGCCAGAGTTCAGTGTTGGACCCATTTGTTTTCTTTATTTATCAATGATATTGATGAAGTATATCAGGGTTAATGTCCCAGTTTGCAGATGGTATGAAGGTTGATAGGGTTGTTAATGACAGTAAGGACGGTACGTTACTGCAACAGGATCTAGAAAAGTTGAGCAGATGGGCTGAGGTGGCAACTGAAGTTTGACATTGACAAATGCAAAGTACTGCAAATGGGTTATACTCGGGGTAGTAAAGAATGAAAAACACCTGGGGGTGATTGTGTAGTCAGATATGGTTTACTGAATAGTGCAGACAGGCTGCCAGAGTAGGTCATGGGGTCTTGACAATGATATAGAGCAATTTTGCAATCAGGGATAAGGAGGTGATTATCCCCTTGTATAAAGCAATGGTCAGGCAATGCCTTGAGTACTGTGTTCAGGTCTGGAAGCCTCATTTTACAAAGGATGTACAGTTGCTAGAATGATTACAGAAAAAGGCAGCAAGAGGGGTGAGGGGAACAAATGATTAAAGAAAGGCTTAAGTTCTGCAAATTGCAGCATCTGGAGACTAGGCTGCTGTGAGTTGATCTGATTGAGGTGTATTGTATTGAGTGGGCTCAATGCTGATGGGATTCTTCCTCTTGCTCTGATTACAAACCTGAGGGGGCATATTCTGAAATTGAAGAAGGCCAGTTGTTGAATAGATGTGCAGCCAGCGGGTGGTTGATAATTTGAACAAACTTCCATCTGTTGTAGTGGAGGTTAGCAACTTAAATAAATTCAAGGCAGAACTGGACAAACATTTGGAACGAATGGATGGATGAAATGGGAAGGTTTTTTTTTTTTGGCTGATGCAATATAAGCTTGCGTTCCTGCATCATATGCTAATTAGTGGAGATTAATTAAGCTGATCTTGGTAGGCTTTGGATGAGCACTCTGGCAGTTATGCAGGAAGAAATTCAAAGGAATCTTTCAGTCGGATATAATTCCCAGACAACTGCATTAAACTTTAAAAGTGAAATTGCATGAGTAGGTTACAAATTCAAGTGCTCCAAATATTAAGGAAGAATTCTGGACAAAGTTAAATTTCTTGCAGCAGTTTAAATCAGAAGTGCATTGTTTTTTGAGCTGACATTTTATGATGACTCAATCTAATGTTTGTGACACTCTGGTTACCACAGTTACTGCATGTAGGGATGAAGAAAGCTCACAAAGCCTAACAATGTGAAAGCCTTTCAGGCATTGATTTTAAATTGATTTTTGATTCAAGGCTGGTGCACTTATTGGTCAGTTGTGAAGATTACTGTCTAGCATTTCAAATAAACCAAAAGTATTTGCTTTGAATGCATTCTGGTTGTATTAACATACACACACACATACATGCTCGAATTTCTTTGGAAAAAGGTTTGTTTGTATTTTAATTCTGCTTGGTCTATACAGTTATTTGATTTTTTTTTAATTAATAGATTACAAAAATCTTTTTCATTGTAATCATTTATTGTCTAAATGAAAAATTTGAATATTTAAAAACATTTTGGACAGGACACACAAAAAAAGCTGAAACTATTAGGCTTTCATAGCTGACAATTCTTCAGATTTACAATGATGAATCCATCTTTTACTTGATATGAATTTTTTTCTGTCTCACCTTTTTAATGCAGTTAATGACAAGAGTTTCCCAGTCTTTCTCTTCATAAAAAATAAAATAGTTGAAATTCGTGTTTTTTTTTTTTTTTTTTTTTTTTACAATTTTCTCTCATTTTTGTTAATGAATTAATGTCAAATGTTGCTGCTGGGAGTGTGTTTTAAAATAGAAATGAGGAATAATAGCATTGGTCTTTGTGTGAAATTTGTAGTGCAAATCTAATTAAATTAAAGAAAATCTAGTTCATGATCTAAAAGTTTTGAAAGAAGTTAAATTTATTAACTCAAAAAGAACTTATAATGAAAGCAATCCTAAATAGGCCAGGCAAGCTGATCGTTGTAGGCATGGTGTTTCACTTGTGCAGAAAGTCTGTATGTGTTTCTCTTTTCTGGCTTGAATAAAGCAGCATGTTTGTTTCTTTTAAATGCTATGCCAACACTTGAAAATCTGATTGCTTTATTTTTATTAAGTTTGCACCACACAAGTACTTTGAAATGGTTGAACACAACAGAGCACAATGTTATCCCTCATTTCTGTTTTAAAATGGACTCTCACAGCACACTTGACATCCAGTTCATTAAGGAGAATGAGAGATTTTTAATTTGAAAAAACAAACCAATTTTAATAGTTTTTACCATGTACTGATCATTACTCCTAAAGAAAAATCTCATCTCTTATTAAGGTTACCTAAGAACAATCTCATCCAGCCGTGTGTCTCTATAATTTGCATGTGTTATTTTGTTTCTTTGGCTGTAAAACCAGTCTCCAGGAGGGAAAGTTTACTATACTTGCTTGAGACTTGGCCACAGGGTGAACAACTCCGTAAGACTTCTCCTATCGTCGATGGGATTCAAACCTTGGTCCCCATCTTATCTGGTGTGTAGACTGATTGTAACCACTGTGCTGTCCATAATTGCTCATTACTCCTAGTTATGGTGAAGAACATTATGGGAAATTTTGTTTTACTAACAGTTTTCAAATCTTCCACTTCTATTTTGGAAATTGATTGCTACAGCATATTAAGTCAGAAGAATTATTCTGACTTAGTCATTGGGCATATCTACTGCCAAGGTTTCAAGTCTAAAAACAACAGGAGAAGATTGTTCATTTGCTCAATGAGGAAGTAGTTTACAGCTGCATATGACTACATGGTGCACAAATTTGAAAAATATTCTTAAATACTGAGGTAGCACAAATTTTATCAATATAACATGCAATTTTTTGTGGATTCTAGTACAGTCAGTCCTCGTATAGCACGATAGTTGTGTTCCTAGAAACCCTCGTGCAATATAAACAACAGGCCCTATGGGAAAAATAGGGTTAGGTGCCGATCACCCAAGATTGAACACACATTTGTAACCATAACATTACCAAACACAATAAATTATTGTAATAAAATACAAAAGTATTTTATTACGACTATTACATAATAAAAATTGCTAATGCTTTTGCTTCTATCGTAAGCAAACTTGTTTTTTATTTGATTTTCTATCGAAACAGATGACAGCCGTTCCATCTCTTCCATTTCTTTGTCTTAATCTAATGGATTTTAATTACACTTTAAGTTGTTCCTGCTATGAAAGTTGGTTTTATTTTCTCTGCATTCTTTGTAATTCTCGGCATTGCCTCATTTAGGTCTGTAGCACCTGCAATATCACATGGTCTTTCATTTCGCTCAAAGCATTTCACAATTTCATATTTTTTATCTATTGACAGAGGCGGACTAGCCATAAGCCCACTGGGGAAACCCCGGTGGGCCCGGAGGCCAGTGTGATTTTGGCCATAAACCATAGTATGAGGCCACTACAAATTTTCCTGGGTAAGAATTTTTGATCCAGTCTGCCTCTGTTTATCGATATTGCTTTTCTTTTTCTCTCTGAATCTGTAGTGTCTTCACCAGGATGCTTCCTTTTCACACCTTTTAAGTATTTTACTCATTTTTAGGGAATAAAGCACAATTACAAAATGAGGAGGCACGCTTGATACACATGAAGTTGCGTGTGTGTAGCAACTGAATAAGCAATACCGTAAAGGCAGACACACTATGAACACCTCACTAGCTCACATTTTACTAAAGCACATTTCTGGGGGTTACTACCAAAAAAATTTCCTGTTGTTGTGTTCCTGCTAGTGGAATCTGTTATAAACTTGTAGTAAACTCTATCTAATTGCATTTGCGATAATACCGATAGCTGGAGTTGTGTGGGTTTTTTACATTACTATGGTGAAATGTGTTTCCTCTTCACTGATATAAAAAACATAAATACATTTTCAGAATCTTCTCTTCATTCCTATCGTGTTGCGTTTAGTTGGGGTGATTCCGCGTTCGACTGCCATTTCTTGTAAACACAAAGGCAAATCGTGCATAAGCGAATTCGGTTCGTGTTATATACGATATCGTTCCCCTATTTATGTCCATAAATTGGCTCATCGTTGTAAACATGTGTTATACGAGGACTGACTGTACTTGGTGTTGATCAAGAAATAGATGAAACAATAGATGTGTCTGCAGTATCAGTTCTGCCAGTTTGTGTGAGAACTGGAACTTACATTTTGTAAAAAAAAAAATATGAAATTGCCAGTTTTGTAATTTTACGAAATTACAAAGAACAAATAGATGTACAGTGGTCTTTGTTTGGGATACTGGCAAGTGCACAAGAAAGCTTGAAATGTAACAGGTTATTCCAAGTTATGCTTGGTATTTTAACAATTCCTCATAGCGATGCTGAGTGCAAGAATATGTAACCATGTTAGAAAATAAGAACTGAATTACAATCTTTTTGGTGAAGCTTTTGAAATATGCCCGACAGCTAACTAGACAGGGGGGCAGTTGTTTTCAACGAAACCTTGACTGAACACTCCTGAAGAGGGCAAAGACTAACATTATTTCTTAGGAAGCAATTGAAATCAGTTGATGTCTAATAGGCTGATCACCTCGCCGGTGCCTAGTCTCCAGACACTGTAATTTGCAAAATTTAAGCCTTTCTTCGTAAGAGCAACCCTTTGTTCTGTTCAATAACCTTGTTGCCCTTCTCTGTACTCGTTCCAGCAGCTCTACATCCTTCTTGAAATGAGGCCTCCAGACCTGTATACAGTACTCAAGGTGTGGCCTGACCATTGCCTTATACAAGGGAATAATCACCTCCTATCCCTGCTAGAAAAATTCCTGTATATCATTGATAAGACACCATGAGCTACTCTTGCAGCCAGTCTGCACTGCTCAGTGAACTTCATATCTGCCTGCGCAATTACCCCCAAGTCCTTTTCATTCTCTACCACTATCAGGTACCACAGAGTTGATACGTTACTCTGGGGTTGCTGTTTCCCATATGTAGTACTTTACATTTATCAATGTTAAACTTCATTTGTCACCTCTCAGCCCATCTGCTCAACCTTTCCAGATCCTGTTGCAGCAGTATAGCGTCAGAAGCATCCTTGACAACATTTTCAACCTTTGTATCGTCTGCAAACTTGGACATTAAGCTTGATATACCATCATCAATATTATTTATAAATACAGAAAACAACAATGGACCCAACACTGAACCCTGAGGGACTCCACTAATAACATTAAGGCGCCTCCGTAGCCAGGTGGGAAGGAGCAGCAGTGCGTAGCACACGCTTCTTGATTAGACCGGGGTTCGAGCCCGTCACCACCAAATACGGAAAGGTCAGGGAATGACCACCGCACCCGGAGCAATATGGCCTTAGTTGCTAATGCTCCTAAAAGCCAAATAACAAACAAACAAACATGTCTAATAGGATATCCAAACAGAAATCAGACACAAAACTGTTAATAAGTTTGTTTAAAAGCATACTGTAGTGCATTAAAAAGCATACTGTAGTGCATTATGGTTGATTGCTGGAACAAACTTCCATCATCATTGTAGAAGTTGATAGCTTAAATAGATTCAAGGCAGAACTTGACAAACATTTGGAGTGAGTGGATGGGTGAAATAAGATTTTTTTTTTTTTTTTTCTTTTTTTTTTGGCTGATGCTATATAAGCTTGCTTTCTTGCATCATGTGTCTTTGCTAATGTTAATGCATGGTGCACAAATCATGGTGGTAAATAATCCTATGGTTGTATTTTAATATGAAACATTTTGTCAGTGAAATTTTAAATTTTTAGTGCAGTATGGACTTCAAAAAAATGTGTGCATTGAGAACGCATAACAGAAGTTAAGTCTTTAGGTGAACATTTATCATTTGACCAAGGATCCCTTATTGACGTGTGAATGCCGGAGGGAATGAATCTGCATGAATGGGAGCCTCGGAGATATGAGATGTTGTGTTACTAAATCTAGTTTTGGCAAATTTCTGTTTGCCGAAAATTTATTTCTATAATTCTTCACATGTTGACCATTTGAAGCACAGTGAAGCATTAAATTCCATTAAGTTCTCACAGTTCTGAATTTCTTAATGGATTGTTGCTATCGTATTGTAATTTTGGGCTTTTAGGGTATGTTAAAAGCTGAACTTGTAATACTGTACTTCATTAATTTTATTTCTGTAGATTACAATTAGTATTTTTGGTAATTCTTTGAAGAATAACCATATTTTTGTCTAACTACCATATTGGCTTTGATTATTTGCACTCCTTGGCAGTTTTATTTTAACCCTACAAATATTAATTATGCTCTATTATAATTTTCTAATTTGGAAGGATGAATTCCAAAGCAATAAAAAGAAAGGCTTTTTACATTAAAAGAAAAATTTGATGTCATAAAAATGGTAAAATCAAATCCTTCTTGCACATAAGTCGAGCTGGCAAAAAATTTAATATGACAATTTCTACAATAAATAGAATTATGTCATGAAAAGAAGTATTGAACTCAAATGCCCTTAATGTTTCATATAAAGTTAAAAGGAGATGAACTGGAAACTGTGGAGAAGGCATTAGTGGTTTGTTTCAAGCAGATATCTGCTGCAAATATTCCAGTTAATGGCAATTTGTTGAGAGAGAAGGGCATCGAAATTGCTTGGAGTGGATTTCATTCCTTCCAATGGGTGGATTGATAGATTTAAGAAGAAATATGGTTTAGTTTACAGAGTAATTTGCTGAGAATCTTCTAGTGTGAATATGTTACAAGTTGATCAAGCAATATAGAAAGTGTGATATTTTTTGATGTCGATGAATTAAGACTCTTTTATAACCTACTTCCTAATAGGACATGCATTCAAAGGATGAAATTGCCATGGTGGTAAACTGAGTAAGGAAAAAATTAGTGTTAGTGGGAGCTAATATGGATGGCTCAGAGAAACTACCATTGCTTGTGATAAGAAAACCCAAGAAACCATGCTGTTTCAATAATGTGAAAACATTTCATATAAATACAGGAACAATAAATCAGCATGGGTGACCTGTGCTGTTTATCATGAGGATTTAAGAGCTCTAGATTCAAAGGTGGCAGGAGAGAATAGAAAAATTCATTTATTTGTTGATAACTACCCTGCTCATCTGATAAACAGTGAGCACTTAAACAATGTCCATTGCACGTCAGTTGTGCAACCAATGGATCAGGGAGTGATCAAAGTTTTAAAGATGCATTTTCGTAATTACCTTGTACAGAAATTGCTTACCCTTTTAAAACCGAATGGAAAAACTGAAAAGTTCAAAATTTCTGTGAGATGCAATTCATTATTTAGTGGCATCATGGAATACATTGAGCCCTACTATTATAATTAATTCCTTTAAAAAGGCTGGGTTCAATAATGATAGAGAACAAAACGTTTAGTGTTGAAAGGGATGAACAGGAAGGTATTCCTTTTGATGAATGTGATTTCCTACAGAGTAGTTTTGGATTTATATTAAATTTTTATGATTATGTAGATAATGATGTTATGTCCTGTGAATTTCAAAGTATTGAAGATATTTGCAATGAAGATAAAAACATAGCCGATAGTGAGTCTGAACAAGATGAGCCTGCCGTACCAACATTCAGACATGCAATGATTGGCTTCTCTTCATGGCAGCAGTTCATTCACAGTGCGCCCGATATTCCTGAGCCAGCGTTGAAATGTGTTAGTGATTGATTTATTCCGTATGAAGCGCTCCCCAAAATATTTGGAGCAAGTTTTCTCTGGATAGCTACTTGAAAAAATTATAAACATTTTTTTAGTTTTTTTTTTGTACTACTTGTAATTATTATTGCAATTGATAAAAATTGTAATTGATTTTTATCATTCTCATTACCTTTCCTCTCATTGCATCCTTGTTATAATTTTGAAATCTTGTTAAATCATGGCTAATAAATATTGTTTTGCATTAAATGATAATTTTTATTCTTGACAGTTTTCCTACAATTCACATGATCATTTACACGTGTATTTTTTATTTGTGTAGTTGATATTTCATACACTTAGGTTATTTTCTCTTCTTTTTGCCTCGTAAAAAGTTCTAAACCTCCGGTCCGTTGGAAAACTTATCTGGGTTGTACTGTACTTTATTTACTAATGTTTTGAATGTTCATGTAATTCAGTTTGCCAGAACTGATGCCAGGTTTTTTTACAGTATATAATTCCTTATTAGTGGTCAGATGCAATAAATGAAGATGTTCACCCCATCACACTGATGTTCTAACCATGCCATCACCTCATTAATGTTTTCAAGTACTTTGTTAATTTCTAGTGCTTTTTCCTTATGTGAGTCATTTACATTGTCTTCTGAGTTACACCCTATGTCACTGGCCTTCTGTTTGTCAATTATCTTCCCACTGTTCACAGGGGCTGCAATTTCTTCCTTGCTCAGTTAATGCACAGCTAGAGCTTCTGTATCCACCTCAATCCTAGCAGCCAGGTCATTTGCTCCAAGATTATCTCCAAGTATGACACAAGCAGCCTCTTCTTGTTCTGAAAATGATGTTAATTCAAGGTTATTATTAGTGGGCTCCAATTAGTAGTTTTCCACGGTTATTATTCATCATCATCAGCCATTTTCAATCTACTGCAGGACTCCCCAGCGACTTTCCAGTTCCTTCTGTTTTGTGCAATGGCCATCTATTTACTACCCGCAAACTCATGAATTTCATCTGTCCATCTCCGTTGTTGTCTTCCAGATTTTCTTCTAGCTCCTCTTAGGTACCATTCTGTTATTCTCTTAGTCCATCTGTCATCATGTCTTCTAGTAATGTGTCCTGCCCAAGACCATTTTAGTTCTTTAGTTTTTGATAAGAATGTCCTTTACTCGAGTTTGCTGCCTAATCCATGTGTTTCTCTTATCTAACAGTCTGATTCCCAATATAATTCATTCCATTCATCGCTGTATAGTTCTCAGCTTCTCTTCCATTCTTTTGGTGAGTGCACAAGTTTCACTTCAATAAGTCACGGTGGCCGACCGGGCTAGCCGAGTGGGTAAAGTACCTGCCCGGCCACCCAAAGGTCGCGGGTTCGATTCCCGCCTCGGGCTTGGATCAAAGTACTGCAAAAACCTTGGGAGGTGCAATATGGCCACAAAGCCGATGCGCCAACAACTACCAAATCAAAAAAAAAAAAAAAAAGTCACGGTGGTCAGACAAATTGGGATATTGCTCCTCAGTATGTGACCATATTTCCTGAATGTTTTCTGTCCAAAATTTATTCTTCTTTTGACTTCCAGCCATTTATCATCATTACAGCTAATGACTTGTCCGAGATAAGTATGACTCCACCTTTTCAATTACTGCTCCTTCGATCATTATATCCCTTTCTATGGCATACTTATTCCTTTTGATTGCTTTTGATTTAGCCATATTCATCTTTAGTCCAAAATCCTTACTAACTGTGCATAACTGATTAAGATTTTCCTCTAATTCTTTGGGATTGTGGCTAATGACTGCAATGTCATCTGCGAATCGTAAATGGTTTAGGTACTCTCCATTCACATGACTCCTTTCTGCAACCAGTCTAATCTTCTGAAAGCTTCCTCAAGGGCAGCCGTAAACAACTTTGGAGATATTGGATCTCCTTGTCGAACTCCTTTCTCAATTTTAAATTTTCTACTGTCTTTGTCTAGTCTAATAAAAGCGGTAGCATTCTCATATATTTTCTTCAAAATCATAATATATGGGGTATCTGTGTCTTGTCTTTCCAGTGCCCGAAACATTGCCTTATGTTGTATGGAATCAAATGCCTTTCTGTAATCCACAAATGCCAGGCATAATAATAATAATAATAATAATGGTGTTTTATATTCATTTGCTTTCTCCATTAGCTGTGATGTTACATGAAGGTGATCCATAGTTGAGAATCCTGTCCTGAAGCCAACTTGCTCTTTCGGTTGATTCTCATCAAGTATTCTTTCTAATCTGTTAGTAATGATCCTTGTGAACAACTTGTAGATGAGGGATAATAAGCCAATTGGTCTATAATTTCCAATTTCTGATTTATCTATGTTCTTATGCAGCAAAACTATGATTGCTTTATTAAACTCCTTAGGCATCACACCTTTTCTAATGCATTTTGTGAAGAGTCTTGCCAGTTTTTGTGTTATGTCTCTTCCTCCCAATTTTAACAACCCTACAGTAATTTCATGTTCCCCTGAGGATTTCTGATTCTTCATTTTCTTCAGTGCATGTTCTACCTCATCAGGAAGGATATCCTGATGAGCTATGTCGTATGTGTTACTAATTTGCGATCCATCTTCCCCCACTGCCGGCATCATTTCCTTGCTCCTTGTATAATTCTCTATAGCAGTCTTCTGCTATTTATAAGTATACCATCGCTATTCTCCAGTTTCAGTATCATTTGTCTTTCTGTATTACTGCTAATGGCTGCCGATTTAAGTCCATTATTTTCACTTAATGCTTGTTCTACTTTTCTTCTGTTATATCTTCTTATGTCTCTCTGAGTCTCTTTCTAATGGCTTTGCATAACTCAGTATATTCAATTTTCTCCTTGTTAGTGTTTATCTTCATTTGTCATCTTCAGTTCATCATGACAAGTGTTTCTTGACCAATTTTTTCTTCTTTGGATTTCTTTTTACCCATAGGTGTCTTGGGTTTTATCACTTTCAGAAAGTTGTAATATTCCTTGTTGATATCTTGGTCCTAAACAGTCTGCAGAAGCTCAAACTTGTTAAGTTCCAGTACATACTGCCTTTACTCTTCTGTTTCTCAAACACCTTTGTATTATTTAGGCTTCAGCCAGTTTTTTTTCCCTTCCCTTTCTTTTCTTACATCTATATCAAGTGTGCATCTTACCATTCTGTGATCACTTCCAACATTTACCTTGTTCAGGACGGTAGCATTATTCACGATATATCTTCTGTTAGTAAGGATGAAGTCTATTTCGTTAGTTTGTTAATCCATTTGGGCTCTTCCATGTCCACTTTATGTTCACTCTTTTCTTGAAAAAAAAGTGTTCATTACTGACAATCCTCGAGATTCTGCAAGTTTCGCAAGTCTTTCACCTCTTTCATTTCTTTCACCTTTTTTCAAAATATCCTATAGTTCTCCTTTCTTTGCTGTTTTAGCATTAGTAGAGGCATATGATGCAAGAAAGCAAAAAAAAAAAAAAAAAAACTACCACAACAAAGGATGGAAGTCTCTTCCACCAACCAACTACCCGCTGGCTAAAGGAAAAACTTTCACACATCTACCCTACATCCGTCTTTCCTCAATTTGAATTTATGCCCTCTCAAGTGATTATTCTGAGCAAGAGGAAGAATCCCATCAGCATTGAGCATGCTCAAACCATTCAAGGCTTTATACACCCCAATCAGATTACCTCGCAGGTGTTTATTCTCCAGTCACTTAAATTTGCAAAATTTAAGTCTTTCTTCTTAAGACCTACCCATTGTTCCATTCACTAATCTTGTTGCTCTTCTCTGTACTTCTTCCAACAGCTCTACATCCTTCTTAAAATGAGGCCTCCAGACCTGTATACAGTACTCAAGGTGTGGCCTGACCATTGCCTTATACAAGGGGATGATCACCTCCTTATCCCTGCTAGAAAAATTCCTGTTATGTCCTTGACATGACACTATGAGCTACTCTTGCAGACCGTCTGCACAGCTCAGAAAACTTCATATCTGCATGTGCAATTACCCCCAGCTCCTTTTTGTTCTCTACCACTGTCAGTGTAGAGTTGATACATCACTCTGTGGTTACTGCTTCCTATATGTAGTACTTTACATTTGTCAATGTTAAACTTCATTTGCCACCTCTCAGCCCGTCTGCTCAACTTTTTAGATCCGGTTGCAGCAGTGTACTGTCGTTAGTTTCCTTAACAACCCTGTCCACCTTTGCTCCTTTTACTGTTTCCATTGGTGTACAGCACATTTCCACTTGATAAACTTATAAGTGATTCATTTATTCTTGTTTCAGCCAAACTGATGATATTCCAATTCATATTTTCTAATTTCTTTTCCAGCTCTAATATCCTTTCTTCACTGATGAGCGATCTTATGTTGTAATAGGCCATTCAGTTTCCGTGCATGTCAACCTGGTTGTACCCAGAGATTCTTAGCACCCTCTGCTTCCACTCTGATCTGCTTACTGCCATAAGAGGGGGAGCGAAAGCTGCTGGGGACTGAAGGCCATTTGTTTGGTCTTTTTATTATTATTAGTGGTTTTTCAATACACTTTTTCAGACATTTTCAACTGCTGTTGGGCTTACTTTCTCCCATGCTAATTCAGTATGTATGCAATGTTTTTCAGTGTTAATGTTTTCAGAAATTCTGTAACTTCAATTTCTGATTTCAAAACACCAGCAAGTAGCTCACTGTGGTAGAAGGCTTGAATAATGCCCTGATCCATGGGGCAAATTTGTGTGGTTTTGTTTCTTGGCAGAAACAACTCTGATTCGCATTTTTTGATTTCAGGACATCAGTCAAAGGATGAGCTGGGCAGGGATCCAACAGTAACATAGCCTTTCCAAGGTTTTTCGAAAGAAAGTAGTGTCTTGCTGATGCTACAAACTCACTTTCAAACCGTGAAGCAAAAATTATCGCTCACCATCCAAGCATTGGCACTCATTTTTATAAATGAGATTTCATGTAGATGTGCTTAAAACACCAGGGGCTTTGACTTTTACTGATGCATAGTGTCTTTAGCTTGTGATTTCCATTCGTGTTTATGCACGATAATTCCCTCTTTGTTAGTTTTCATGCTTGCTTTGTTGGGTGCCTTTTTAATATCCACTGACTTCTTGGGGAGAAGTTTATAGTGCAGTGCTATTCCATCACAGTTGTACAACTGTTCATCTATAAATTCATCATCTTGAATGACACTACAAAGAAATGCAAGAAATGCTTTTGCTGCTTTAATGTTACCAAATGCAGTTTTGCCTACAAGACTCACCTGGGATATCCCATGATGGGCCTTTCATCCCCAAAGCCAGAAGCTTTAAATGCGTCATCTCATCTCCACCAAACGGCTTATGACATTTAAGTGCCTGTGCTTTCAAAATTATAGTCTTTATCAGTACTCCTTCACTTCTGTAGAAATCACTTGTTACAAGCGGTTCTGTAGAAACTACTTGTTACATTACTGCTTTCACAGAGTCTAGTTTTCCCTCTTTGAGATCTACTTCATCTTCTATTCAATCGAAGAATGTATGCTATTTTTCTTCCTCTTTCATCCAGCTGTGGATCATTCCTTCTGGAATTTCACACTCGAAATAAACAGCAATTTGTTTTACTGCTCTTAATGCTTTTGATAATCTAACTTTTCTTCAACTGTATAATTTTTTTTTATTCTGGTGGCCATTACTATAGTCCTGCTGAATTACCAATCTTGTTGTTTATTTCTGATGCCCTAGAATTTATCGTATTTTGAGAAAACTACATCAATACCAAAATGTCTGGCCTATTACAATGCTGAAGGGAAGTCAAGTGATTTCTCCATAAATATAACTTGTCATTTCATATATTTTTGTCTAGCAATTTTTTGCTATCCTAAGTGTAACTTCTGATTAAAGAAAGAATGTCATGCTGTTTATAAAAATTAACATTTGTAACTAATGTAACACACTTGATAAACGGTAGCCATATTTCCCTCCAGAGACAGCTGTTTGTAATTAGCTTTCCAATCTCTTTTACTGCATCTCTAGCTGAGTGGAAAAACTGGTTGTCTACAGTAATTAGCTTCTGGTGAGTCCTGTTTACAAAAATTACTCTGCAACTGAATACTAAATATGAGTGATTATACAGTCAATTTTTAGTAAATTTTCCCTCTTGTAAATATGGTAGTAGGATGTACAGTGTATATGAGTATATACAGTATTCAGTTTTTCCAGTTTCCAGTATGAAGTTGCTAGTTTTTTGAACATGCTACTTTTTTCATAATTTGTTTTAGGAAACATGATCATGTCCATGAAATATCTGAAAACGTGGTATGAAGAGTTGCATTATATGAAGGTTGCACTGAATTGGTAGTTGGAAAATGATGCAAGTGACCAAGCTGATAAAGCATCGGCCAAAAAAATTTTTTTTTTTATTCTCCCATGAATTTATTCCAACCACCTATTTCACAACAACAGATGAAAGTTTGAACAATCAACTACCTGCTGACTGAAGGCAAAATTCGAAACATCCTGTAGCCATCTTTCCTCATTTTCAATTTATGGCCCCTCATCTGTGTAGTCTCAGAAAGAGGAAGAATGCCATCAACATTTAGTATTTGATTCATTCAAGACCTTAAACACTTCCATGAGGTCTCTCTGTCTCTGCCTAGTTTTTAGATGCTGCAACTTGCAGAACTGAAGCCTTTCTTGATAAGAGTGCCTTTTGTTCCTTTCACCTGGTTTCATCTGGTTTCCATTTTCTGCACTCGTTCCAGCAGATCCTTCTTCCTAAAATGAGGCCTTGAGACCCAACCAGTGTGCAGTATTCAAGATGTGGCCTGACCATGGCAGTGTACAAGGGGATAATCAACTCCTTACCCCTGTTAGCAAAGTTTCTGTATGTCATTGAAAAAACCCCATGAGCTCTCCTGGCAGCCTGTCTGCACTGATCAGAGAATTTAATATCTGGCTGTACAAATACTACCCAGGTCTTGCTCATTTACAACTTCCCTGAGTGTAGTACCACACAGTTGGTACCAGTATACAGTACCTTCCAGTATTTTTGGTAAAGGATTTAAAGAAACACAGCAGAGACTTCTTTACTTATATAAACACTAGAAGGAAGGGGATGAATCGCATTGGTCCACTTTATATTGCTGGTTTAACTGTTGATGAGGTTGGTGACAGATTGAATAGGTATTTTGCATCTACATTTCACACAACAGGAATTCTTTAAGGAAGTGGATGTGAGAAGTTTATCAAACTCTTAACAGGGAGCTAAATGATTTTATAATAATAGAAAAGAAAGTGGAAGAGAAATTGTAGGAGTTAAACATAAAAAAGGCACCTGAGGATCTATACACTTATATTAAGGGAGGCAGCAAAGGAAGTAAGCAAACCTTGAGCCATAATTACAAGAGTGTATTTGGATTAAGAGGAGGTCCTTGTTGACTGGAATGGGCATATATACTCCTGATTTACAAAGGGAGATTTGGGTTACATGAGTAATTACAGACATGTCAGCTTAACTATTTCCAAGAAAAATAGTCACTGGTTAGAGAAATAAAGCAGAACCACTATAGTGGAGTGCAGTCACAGCATGGGTTTGTTAAGATCTTGTCTGACCAACTTGATTAGATACTGTGATGTAGCAGCAAAGGAACTCTGTGAAAAACAAAGTAATTTCATATCATATACTTGGATTTCAGGAAACCTTTTGATATTGTTGCATATCAAAGGCTGCTATACAAATTGGAACATTGTCATTAAGGGAAAGTTACTGCTGTCGATAAGAAATGGTTGAATGAGTGGGAGAAGACAGTTGTTACCAATGGGCACTGCTTTGTTCACTGATGTTATTAGTGGAGTCTCACAGGGTTTGATGCTGGGCCCGTTATTGTTTTCTGTATTTATTAATGACTTTGATGAAGGTATATCAGGCTTAATGTCTTGTTTGCCGATGATTCAAAAGTTGGCAGGATAGTTAATGACAGTGATGAAGGCATGCTGCTGCAACTAGATTGAGAAAAATTAGGCAATGGGTGAGAAATGGCAGTTGAAGTATTAACATTGGCAAATGCAAGGCACTACATATCAGTTGCAGTCATTCCAACCTGTGTAATGGAGAACTCAGCATAGTGGAGAATGAAAACGACCAATGCAGTCAGATATGAACTTCTCCCGTGCACTGCACAAAGTCTGCTAGCGTGCGTAATGAGGTTTGTCAATGAAATACAGGAATTTTGCTAGCAGGGATAAGGAGATGATTATCCCATTATATAAGGCAATGGCCAGACTTCATTTTAGAGAGGATTTAAAGCTGTGTAATGTGTTCAGAGAAAGGCAATGTGATTGGTGATTGGGAACAAAGGGGTTAGTTTTGTAAATTGCATTTTCTGGAGACTAGGCACCTGTGGAGTAATTTGATTGGTGTTTAAGGCTTGAATGGCTTGAGTAAATTCAATGCCAGTGGGATTCTTCCTTTTGCTCAGAGTATGCACAGAGGGGACATAAATTCAAATTGAGGACGGATTGGTTGCAGTATAGATACATGGAACCTTTGCTTTCAGGTAATGTGTGGTTGATTGCCAGAACAGCTTCTATCAGTTGTTATGGAATTGGATAGTTTGAATAAATTCAAGAAAGAACTACCCAAATTATTGGGGGGGAGGGGTGAATAGGTGAAGTGGATTTTTTTTGGGGTTTGGGGATATGCTGTTAAGCTTTAGGGCTTGCTTTCTTGCATCATTTGCACTACTAATACTAATTATTGCAGTGTTGGAGAAAGTGTGTAAAAAGTAATTGGGACTACATTGTTGAAGACTGCATATTTTTCTGTTTGTGTAATAATACTTAACAAACAAGGAAAATATAAAACAAATGTTTCCTTGATTTTTGTGAAAGTTTATTCTTTTATGGTTTTTCATTTAAATAACTTACTACCTACAAATCTGAGCATAATTAAATTGAAATCCATAATAAAATTATTTTGGGAAGGTGGGGATGGGGAGTGTTGGCTGAGTGACATGCAGGATATAAACTTCAGTTTTGATATCATCAGTTCAAATCCTTTTGTTTTTTTTTTTGTTTGCTTTTCATTTTATAATCAAACAATTTTTGTAATTATTTTTATTATTGCAATAATCTATTATTGATCACTTGATTATGCCCATTATTAAATGAATTGATAGTTAATTTGAGGAGAGCTCCTTTCTGAAAATATATCAGTAAAATTATGGGTAGCCAGAATGGTTTTTTTCCCCACAATTTGTATATGTATGTGCAGTTTATTTTTTTATTTTAGCCATAATTGTTTTTGCAGAAAATGATTTCACAGATTCCACTTGTAACCCATATAATATATATGGAGGGAGTTGGTTCTCAACCATCACTCAGTGGCTTTCCTGATACAGTAAAGATGTTAACATTTACTCAGTTAGAAAGCATGGGTACTGTTTCTGACCCAGGTAAGCTTAATAAATTCCACTTTGAAAAGTAACCCCTGTTTATTGTTTATTATGCGATTATTACAATAAATGAAATAATTTTATTTTTAAGTTTTCAGGTCTTAAATTCTCTTCAAAAATTATGTAAAATGTACATAATTCACCTCCTGTTCATAATGTTCATAATTCCTGTTCTCAAATTCAGAAAATTTGTTATATTTTTAGTGCAATTTAATATTATGAGATGCATGCCAAAAGTTTCTGTACTGGACATGTAGAGCACTAACTTCGTATAGTATATCAGTGTGTTGTTAGACACTGCTGAGGTAGTGAGAGTTTAGCACCAATAGGATGTTGTATTTGGTGTTGAAGTATGTTTATGTTTTGGGCTTGTGATTTTTGTTAGCCAAGCAAGATGGCAGATGTCAAGAAACAGAATTTGCATCAAATTGATTAACTTTCAGACGTATTTCTTCTGCATCCACACGGCTTAAACTATTGGAGACGGTATTACTTTAAATTATAACAAATTAGATCCTCCCATACAAACCTGCACCAATTCTCTATTCTCATCATTGGGTTGATCTGTTCACCAAATTTCTAGGATATACATCACTAGCACATTTTGTAGCCATTGCTTTGGTCATCCCCAGAACTCCATTCTAATTTACAGTGATTATCCCCTCAACGTGGGCACCTGTACACGGTGAGGGGACCTCCCAGTCGTTTGCTGGTCCCACAGATTAACATCACTGGAATCCAATATCCACAGCCTAGGTTCCAGGCTAGCACCATAGGAATCCAGCATGTTTGCTGTGTGCTGTGACCCATGGCAGCTTGGAAGGTGGGGCTGGTGATTGAAGAGCCCACCTTCAGTGCACCACTTTGGCCTTGTCAATGCCACTCCTAACCTTGGTCGAAGGGACAGGCTATTGGCAGTGCAGGTATGGTGCATGGATAGCCTTGGTATCCCACTCCCATGTGCATTTATTGCTTGCCAAGTAGTGGGCATTCCATTTGGGCTCTGTGTGGTAGGGAGGCTCAAGAATTGAACCAGAATAAAACTTAAATGAATCCTGATAATCTAAATGTTTATTCTGAGGCTACCAGAAAATAATCACACTGATACTGAGGCTACCACTTCAGCAGCAAAGAGACACAGAACAAATCTTTCATGTCTAACCTGATAATTTGCTCAATTGATGATAAGCCCATAGCAAAAATATCACACTTCTTTATTCAGAAAGGTTTGAAAGAGTTGCCCTCCCCCCCAAATCAGTTAAACAACTGAATTTTGGGGATGTGCTTGTTGAAACAATGTTACAAGCACTCCAAGCAGCTCTTCAGAGCCACCTCCATTGGGGAATGTCAATTGGGATAACACCTCACAAGACACTGAACTCAATGAGAAGTCTAGTCCTGACTAGACTTCTCATTCTTACTTCCAATACTCCAGTGTCTCTTAATTTTATCACCACAGGAGCTGCCCATTATACCCATATATCTCATATCCTGTAAGGTACTTTTTTAAGTGTCAGAAATGTGGACACACTCACAAATGACCTGCCACGATGCCCTTGCTTGTGCTCAGTAGTACGAAAAGGACCATGAAATTACATCATGTTCGCCTACAAAACTCACCTGTGTCAACTTTCAAGGAGAGCACAATGCATACTTACAACCATGCCAGGTGTGAAAGAAAGAAACAGAAATACAGACTTAAGGCAGAGCTGAACATCTCATACCAGAAGTGAGAAAAGCAGTGAAACTAGTAAATAGCAATAAGGCAACATATGCTGAAAAGGTTGCAAAGAAGTTCCGTTCCATTGGGATGCAAATGAAAATGACTGTACTACCAAAAGAATCATTTATGCTCATTGTCTGCTATTTACTGAGTTTTCAGACCTGAAAAGGAAACTCAAGTTGTCACTTCAATATTAGAACCTCCTAGTGCTCCACCATTATCAAAAACCAGTGGTAAAGAAAAACCACAGAAAACCCAAGTACCAAAAGTGCTACAAGAAAAAAATGGATATCAAAGATATCCATTTTTAGATATACATGCTCTCATAACTAGCCTTAATGGTTCAGTGCACTCACTTGCCATCTCCTTTAAGATTATAGGGTATATGCCATCAACCACAGGAGCCTTACCTGTGGTTGATGGCCTTTAGCCTGTGGGCACAAAAGTTTTCTCATTAAATCAACATGTGAAATTTCAACATCATTAATTACATTTTTTTTTCAACTTCACTCCCATAATTTCTCATTGATGTGAAGGGTTTTTCTTTGGTAAATATCAATGCAAAGTAACTGTAGAGTTCATCTGCAACATCAGTTGGGCTATCTAATACTATCCCACGCCCCAATCTTTGCTGTCTCACAGACTCATTAAAGATACTATAGTGAAAATTATACTTCACTGAATAAAACGTCTTTCTCCTTCAGAAAATGATGAACATAATTCAACCATGGAAGACCAACATGGAACAGAACATCAGTGTTCCACAATTTCTTTCCAAAGTAAGAAATTTCCCGACTCCAATGAGATTTTAAAAGATGAACTTGAGTCAAATTAATGAAATACTTAACTATTTTTGCTAAAAAGTTCAAAGCCTAGAAAATATGGATGGAGATCGTCTATGGTTATCTCAGTACAATAGTACCAGAATAGAATCCGAAAGGGTGTTTTCTGCCACTAATCAAAATATGTACCAAAATTAGATCCATTTTAAACGATCATACTATTGATTGCTTATGTTTCTTAAGAGCTCACTTTATTCGGACAGGTAGTGTGGATGCTTAAACATAACTAAACTTTGCCGTAACAATGTTTTTTTTTTTTTTTTTTTTTTTTTTAGAATAACTGTATTTTTAATGATTTTTTTTTTTTTTTCAGAATATTTGTTATTGCAATAAATGTTTATTTAAAACTGTAATTCAAGTAATTACAGTACTTGTTTTTTCCTTACTTTATAGCTGTCATCAAAATTTATTGAGAAAAACATTTGTTTTTGGAATACCGGTATCCCAGTTTCATAAATTAAAAATACCGAAATACCAGCATTAAGATTTTGACTGGTATTGTAAGCCCTTATATTGAGTATGTGATGCAGCCATTCTAATGTTTAAATGACGATTATTCTAATCATTGTTCTTACCAAGTCCACATTTTCATCAGTTTTCATGGATACTGGCAGGCCTAGTCATTCACTGTCCTCTACATTCTCTTTCTTCAAATATATTTTATGCTATTCAAACATGCAAGCTCTTGACATAGTACCTTCCCCATCGACTTTACAACTCATAACTTTCAGCTGGTGTTTTCTTTAGTTTTATTAAAATTTGAGGTTGATTTGTTGATTTTTCTCTGTTATACTTGCAGTACACTGCAAGTATAACAGAGAAAACACATGGTAATGAAAACCTGTTTCACTGCAAAGTGATTGAGCTAGATTGAACATGACTTGGCAGACAACTAGGGAAAGTTCCAAGGTCAACCAAAAAAAAAAATATATATATATACAAAGGGTACTAGGAAAGTTTTGCAATATGACGCAACAATGAATCACAGGAAGCTGCTTGTTGCTGCATGTTGAGACATGTTCATACGTGCATAGTAGCCACCGCGCCAAGTCAATGGGCTCAGTTATTCATTAGTAGTGAGAGTGTAAAGTGCTTGCGATGGCATCGTGGTCACGAAATGAGATAAGGACAGTTTTGCGGTATAATTTCGTGCGTGGTTTAACCATAGACCAGTGCTTAGAAGAAATGACTCTTGCACTAGATGATGATTGTCCACATCGTACAACGATATTCAGGTGGTATAGAGAATTCCAAAGGGGAAATTTCACTCTGGAGGATTCTGAGAGGCCGGGAAGGCCACGAACGTCAGTTACGGAGGAAAACGTTACTGCTGTGAGGAAAATGCTTGACGAAAACAGGCGAGTGACCTACCAACAGATAGAGGATACTTTGGGCCCAAATGCACCAGCAATTTGTTCGATTCTGCAAGATCGTTTGCACGTGAAGAAACTTCGTTCTCTCTGGGTGCCGCATCAACTGACTGAAGAGCAGATGACACGACGTGTGACTTGGTGCCGGGAGATGTTAAAAAAGTTTGATAAGGGACAATCTCGGTATGTGAACAACATCGTGACAGGTGACGAGACTTGGCTGTACTATTACGATCTGCCGACCAAGGCTCAAAACAAAGTTTGGGTCTTTGATGATGACGACACACCCGTAATTGCCAGAAAATCCCGATCTGTAAAGAAGAAAATGATAGCTGTATTTTTCAAATCGAATGGAATTGTGGAACGTGTCGTTTTGGACACGCAGAAGACAATCACAGCTAAGTGGTATACTGAACAATGCCTGCCTAAAGTCATTGGATCTATGAAGAACCTGCGGCCAAAGTCAAGAATGGACACCTGGTACCTCCATCACGATAATGCTAGAGCTCACCGCGCCAAAGCCTGCACCGAATATTTGACCACGACAGGACTGAAACTTCTCGAGCACGCTCCCTGCGACTTTGCACTGTTCCCACATGTGAAAATGAAGCTAAAAGGGAGGCGGTTTTCCTGTGATGAGGACCTTCTATGGGCTTGGGACAACGAGTGTGCTTTACTCCTAGTGAAACTTTGCAGAAATGGTTTAAAGATTGGTTTCGGAGGATGGAGAGGTGTATTGAATGTAGAGGAAATTACTTTGAAAAAATTAAATAAACAAAGCTGTATTGCAAAACTTTTCTAGTACTCTTTGTATATATGTGAAGTTAATCTCCTTGTACAGTCTAAACTAGATTACAGGTCCCAAGTATATTCATCAGCCAGGAACAGTATATTTTGATGGCTGAATCCCATCCACTATCAGGGAATACATATTGCTACTGAAGCATGTTAAACATCTCCTGTCCAAGTCTATTTGGAATGAAATGCACCATTGTGTTATCCCTTGATAGAAAGTTCTCTTCACTATGCTTTCAACTGAAGTTCCTGCTAGACTATCCCATTTGGACATCTGTTTTTGAGTCATGGTTGGAAAAACTTTCATTACTGAACTTTTTGCATCATGGCGTAAGTTGCCTATGGTCCATTAAAAATCAAATCAACCACTCATTTCATCTGCCCAATGGAGTTCACCCATCACAAATGCTCCCACTGGCTCTCTCTCCTTGAATGCTGACTACAAAATTTTGTGCAGGCAAATTTATAGGTGCAGGATTTTCCAGCAGGTCTTTCCCTGTCTAAACCTCATTGGTGTTGGAGTGGAATAGCATTAGTAGAGGCGTATGCTGCAAGAAAGCAAGCTTAAACAGCATAAGCAAAAAAAAAAAAAAAAGAAACCCTACCCATATCACCAATCCATTTGCTCCAAATGTTTATCTAGCTTTGCCTTGAATTTATTTAAGCTGTGAACTTCTACAATGACAGATGGAAGGTTGTTCCAGCAGTCAACCACCTGATGGTTAAAGGCAAATTTCCGCACATCTGTTCTACAACTGTGCACAAGTGCTCATTAAAAATGTTGAGGTAGCACAAATTTCATAAATTGGCAGTGCATCATTTTCAGATTTTTAATTTTTCATGGACAAGTACTTTTTGGTGTGATTAAAGAAATAGATGAATCAACATATGTTTTGCAGCATCAGTTTTGTCAATTTCAGTGTGAGAATCTACCAGGTGCTATTTTGAAAGAAGAAATAATTCTTGTACAATTGCCCTCATTTGGAGAAATGTTGAGTGAAAGAGCTTGTTTTTCCAGTTTCAGAGTTGGCAGAGTGGTTAATGACAGTAATCAGGGTATTCTATTGCAACAAGATCTAGAAAGATTAGGTTGAGAAATGACAATGAAACTTAATATTGACAAATTCAAGGTGCTGTTTATGGGTAGCAGTAATCCCAGAATAAGTGTTTTTGTGGTACAACACAAGGTAGTGGAGAATGAAAAAGATCTTGGAGTAAACTAACTAATTAACTAAATAAACTAAAACTGACTTAAAAAAAAAAAAAAAAAACTGATGTGGTACAATAGTAGTTATTTAGTGAGGGAAAAAAAAATGGAAAATCACCACATGATGTCATTTCCCAATTATCCCAAGTCATGCTTGACATTTTATCAGTTCCTTGTGTCAATGGTGAATGTGAGAAAATAATTCATCCAGCTTAGAAAAGCAAAAATTGAATTCAGATCTCTTCTTTCTGGTAAAGCTTTGGCAATGTTCCTGCCAGCCTAGTCAATTTGGTACTGTTATTATTTCTGGATGGAAAAGTCTGCAACAGAAGTATCTTTTTGAAGCTGTCAAAATCAGTTTGTCTAACAGAAATTCACACAGAAAATTCTACGTAAGCTAATGTTCAAGAGCATACTGCACTGGTTAACAGTCCTTTGTGTATACCTTTTGTGTAGTCCTTGTATAACGTGGTTAATTGGTTCCAAGGAAGTACTGCACTAATCAATACATTATTATATATAATGAATTATCGTTTTTTTTTTTTTTTTATTTTGCCAAACGGCTTTCCGGCCTTTAATTACACTGTATAATACTGTATGTGCCTTACCGACGATCAATTATTTATTATTTGGTAGTACCAAAAAATTAAAAACGTATTTTTAGAAATGTTTATTACTGAAAGTCAGAAACAATTTTGGCTAAGGTGGAGAAAGCCCATATGAGGAGTGTGCAAAAGTATAATTAAATTTACCGGTAAAAGTACTTTGCTGTAGCTGCATTTGTATTGTTGCTCGCTCAGTAAACAGATGGTGGGTGTTATTGGTCTGGAGTAGAAGTTGAATCCCATGGGAGGTTGAACCCCTCCCGAAGTGGAGGGAGTAACCTGACCTTTTTTCTTTAGAATCACTGGTGGACTAGTGGATAAACTGTTTATTAAGAAAAAAAAAAAAGGCAAGGGTAAAGGAAGCCCACCCTTGGTGGGCTTCCTTTAAAAGGTCAGGTTACCCCCCCCCCCCCCAATTTGGGTGTGTGGGGGGGTAACCTGACCTTTTTATCCACTAGTCCACCAGTGATTCTAAAGAAAAAAGGTCAGGTTACTCCCTCCACTTTGGGAGGGGTTCAACCTCCCATGGGATTCAACTTCTACTCCAGACCAATAACACCCACCATCTGTTTACTGAGCGAGCAACAATACAAATGCAGCTACAGCAAAGTACTTTTACCGGTAAATTTATTGAACTTTTACGTGCTTCTCGTGTGGCCTTTCTTTGTCTTCGCCACAATTTTTTGTTTTGAAAAAAAGTTGAACAATGAAGTTTGTACACACTTTTTTCTTCTATAACAACGAACTGCATTTTCTGTAGCATGTCGAACTCTAGAGCTTCGTTCTCTGTTAGGATCAGCATTCGTAAGAAAATGAGAAACATCTTCAACCTTCCTGAGCAACATCAAAAGATCATTATTGAAAATTCAATTGTAGTCACCTGGACGTCTTCATTTTTTTATTCATCTTTGTATGCTCACTTGCTCCTCAGTTTGCAGAAGAGTTTCATCAAGCTCTTGTGAATGCAATTCCACATATTGGTGTATATCAGTGGCATTTAAATTCTCAAATCCAAGGTCATTTCCAAGCTGAGCGACATTTTTAAAAAATGTTATTAATTTGCATTTAAAATTTGTTTTGTTTTTAATTATAGTTCTAACCAATGCTTGTTCATTCCTTTATCATGTGCTATTTTAGCAAATGAGGCACCATCTTCGTGACTATAATTTCAAGTTTTTGCTCTAGTGATAACCATGTTTGTTTGATGCACTATCTTGTTGGCCTTTCCTTTTTTCACTCATAATTACTGTATTAATAAAATAATTTTCACAATGCAAACCGTGAGATAGTCAATACAACCGCGAGCAACTGAGATGATAATGAGCAAACAATTGTCCTCCAACAACGCTAATATAATACTGAAGTGCATGCAGGAACGTTGCAGCACGCAACTTTATTGCATGCGGAAACGTAGCAGTTTTGGCCAACAACTGATTTTGACATTCAGATTTTTTAAAATTATAACCTGTGCTGATCAAAACCACATTACACGAGTTATTACAGTATTTTAATATAAAATAAGCATGTGAGTGAAATTTAATTTCTAGTGCAGTGTGAACTTCATAATCTCTTATGTAAAAAAGAGTTGCTAGAACGAGTACAAAGCAGGGCAACAAGATTGGTGAGGGGAACAAAGGGGTGCTCTTACGAAGAAAGGGTTAAGTTCTGCAAATTGCAGTGCCTGGAGAGAGTGGCCACCTGCAAGGTGATCTGATTGAGGTGTATAAGGCCTTGAATGGGTTGAGCAAGCTGAATGCTGATGGGATTCTTCTTCTTGCTTAGATTAAGAACCTGAGGGGGCATAGATTCAAATTGAGGAAAGACAGTTGTAGAATAAGATGTGTGGAAATTTGCCTTTAGCCAGCAGGTGGTTGATTGGTGGAAGACTTCCATTTTTTGTTATGGAAGTTGATAGCCATAAATAGTGAAGGGTTATGGAAGTTGATAGCCATAAATAGTGAAGGGTGAAATGGGAGGGTTTCTTTTTTTTTTTTTTTGGCTGATGCTGCATAAGCTTGCTTCCTTGCATCATGTGCCTCTATTAATGCTAATAACTTCCATTTTCTGAAAAATGGCCTGTTTTTACCTATTTTGGCTCAGAAATCTCTTTTTCTTTGTGCTTACAACTGTTTGACCTTGGAGCTTTTTTGAAAGCCCGAAGTTGGCAGCTATGAGTATACACTGATGAGCCAAAACATTATGACCACCTACCTAATATGATGTTGGTCCTACACGTGCCACCAAAACAGTTGATACCCAGTGAGGCATGGATGCTACAAGATTTCTAAATGTGTCTTATGGTATCTGGTACCAACACGTAACTAACAGGTCCTTTAACTCCATGGTTGAGATGCTGCAGATCAGAGTTACTGTTCCAACACAAACCACAGATGCTCAGTGGGACTGATGTCTGGGGAATTTGGAGGCCAGTGCAATAACACCTGGAAGTCTTCCTCATGTTCCATGAACCAGTCTTGAACAATCCTGGAGGTGTGGCATAGTGCTTTATCCTGCTGAAAGATGGCACTGCCAGAGGAGAAGACCGTTGCTATGAAAGGGTGTATCTAGTCAGCAGTGATGTTTAGGTAGGTGGTAGACGTCAGAGTGCTCGGCACATAGATGACTGGACCCAAGGTATCCCAGCAGAACATTACCCGAACCATGACACCGCCACCACCACTGGCTTGTTTTCGTCCCACGGTGCATCCAGGCGCCATCACTTCCCCAAGTAAATGATGCACACATACCCAGTCATCCATGTGGTGCAACAGGAAACGTGATTCATTGGACCAGACTACCTTCTTCCAATCACTCAAGGTCCAGTTTCAATGCTCTCATGCCCATTGTAGGCATTGTTTCCTGTGAACTGTGGTTAGCATGGGCACTCAGAGAGACCTGTGGCTACGCAGCCCCATTTTCAGCAGAGTTCAATGTACTGTGTGTTGTGACACATTACTCCCATCACCAGCATTCCAATTACTTGTGAGTTGCACCCCAGTCTCCCTTCTGTTGCCACGTACCATTTGGGAGAGCCTTTGCTCACCTCTAGCATCAGTGAGCTGTGGTATTCCAACTCCTCGCTGGCAGTTTGTGGGTTCCCCCTCCTCGGAAAACTTTTGGTAGGTACTAACCACGGCTGACCATGAGCAACCCACCAGTCGTGCCGTTTCGGATATGCTCTGACCCAGTCATCTGACCATTACAATTTGCCTTTTGTCAAACTCGCTTAAGTCCACTGCCTTTCCCATCTGAAGAAAGAGAGTAACACTGATTAACAGAGCTCAGTATCAAGTATTTCTATACCATGTCCCTGACCAGCACACGTGCCGTAGTTCAACTGCAGTTGCTTCGATTTACATAACGACTTGCTGGTCATAATGTTTTGCCTCATTGGTATGTACATTAGATCACGTTGACAAAATTTCCCTTGCAAATATGTATTACAGCTAGATGATCTGCCTACCCATGAATACCTAAGGGGATAAAAATCCGGTCTTGCTTACCTCTCAGGGCAAAACAACAATTATGTGCTTTGATTCTTGGATATTCTGGAATATTATGAATGAATGTGTTAAGTGGCAAAATCCATTAAATGCCATTTCTGTCACACACATGCCTAAAGCGCGTGTGTACACACACACACACACACACACACACACTCTCTCTCTCTCTCTCTCTCTCTCTCTCTCTCTCTCTCTCTCTCTCTCTCTCTCTCTCTCTCTCTCTGCTTGGTAGATTAGGAAGTTGCTCTAATCAGTAATGTGATGACACTTTGCTCAGCTTTCCCATCATTTTTGCCCTGTACCTCTACGTTGTCTTTTGTTATATGTAATCTTAAAAATTTTTGTTCAGACCTTGTATATGCATAGAAATTAATCTCTCAGTAAAATTTTTTAGAAAACTCAAATATTGTACTCTTGTTTTAAGGAATAACTGGTGAACTGCCAACTGCAGATGACATTGCCATAATCATGTATACAAGTGGTTCAACTGGTATACCTAAAGGTAAGCTCTCCCCCATACTTATAAAAATGTTTTAAAGGAAATGAGCTTTCTTTCAGAAGCATAACATTTAACCATAAATTGTATTCATTATTTGATCTAAATGAAATTTATCTTAAGTCACTTCTTTCTTATCTTATTTCTTTGAGGCTGCTTACTGTTCTATCTGGAATAAGGCATTATTCAAAGAGTAAGAAGATGGGTGTATATAAACAATTTCTTATACTAGTCCATAGCTACTTAAGCATAAGATAGCCCAATAATTTAAGTAAATAGAACTTAGCATTCCAAAGTGGGTGTTTTGTTATAACTGCCAAGTTTGAGTTTCACCAAGTTTTGGAATCGCAATATTGCTTTCACTGCATAGCAGTGAAAGGAAATCACATATTGATGTAATTGATCAATCAATCAATGATGCATTCAGTTAATTACATCATGCTGATGTAATTGATTTGATTATAAATGCAATAATTGAATGATACACTAAATTATTTCTTCACATTCTTCATACTCAGGAACCATTGAGCTCAGCATTTCTTTTTCATTGAAAGCAATTAACTGACAGGCAGTTTTGGATTATCCTGGTTAAACTTGTGTTTAATAAAACGCATCATCCCTCCCCCCTTTCTTTACACATGTTTATAGAAATTGCACATCTGTTTTTTTTTTCTACTTAAAATTTTCATTATTGGCTTTAGAAAACAGCTTTGCTGTATGTGACTCTTTTATAAAGTGTAAGTTGGCATGTTCAACATCTATCAGATGAGTTTCAGCTATTCTTTTATTGTTTCCATATTTTGAAGCTAATAACTCCTTACCCCTTCAAAGCTTTGGAGAAATTTAAGTGCAAAAACTTATTTGGTTTTTAGGAGCATTAGCAACTAAGGCCATATTGCTCCAGGAATTTGCGGTGGTCATTCCCTGACCTTTCTGCATCCTCCGTATTTGGTGGTCAATGGGCTCGAACCCCGGTCTAATCAAGAAGCGTGTGCTATGCACTGCAGTTCCTTCCCACCTGGCTACAGAGGTGCAAACTTAAGAGACTTAAGTCTGAAGTACTGAAGAAGGCTTTTGCTATGAAGTTAAGATTGACACTAAAGTTTCAGACAGTTTGATACCTACACTGCAGGTCAACATTGATTTTGTTGCCAGATGCTTTCTTAGAAAAATTGTAAACTGTGAAATATTAGAGCTAGCAGTGCTGAAATATGAAAATGGCCATGATTAGAAAGCTGAAAACAAAGTGAGAGGTTGATCATCACTAGATCATGCTATCATTTAGAAAGAAGTGCTTGGACAAAAGATTTAACATGCTGTTTAAATACCTGCATAATGATAATCAAATTAGTGATGAAGTATCTGAAAATGCCAAGAAACAGTATTTACTTCTTGTGTAACTTTGACTCTTCCTGTGTCGTATCACATGAAAGTGCTATTATTGAAAAAGGGTTTCTGTAAACATGTCATTACTAATTAAAAACATGCCCGAGAAGACAATTATTGCATAGAAGCATATCTGTGATGCAATATATGAAACTGGAGGGATCCAATATTGAAATCATTATGCAAATATTAGTTTATGTGAGAGGCACTTGCTTCCAAGGTGGTAAGTGACACTACACATAGTGCGATTTCAAAGGCAGTTTTCAGAGTTATCAGCTGCATTTTTTTCAATTCCCTTTATATTTAAAAAAGTAGTTTTTGGCTTAGGAAAGCCACCTTTTTTTTTTCTCCCCCCCCTCTCTCTCTCTCTCTCTCTCTAACAAGCTTACCTTAAACTGCTTGGTCACTAGAGTGACCAAGCAGTGCTTCTGCTTGCTCCTGCTTCCCCATGGCAGGGCCAGAAACCAGGGAAAAGAATGTCGGTTTCCCAGGGCTAAAAGGACCAAAAATTACCTATGTCCGCCGTTTGTTAAGCGTTTGTTATTGCCAGCAGGATTGTAATGATTCATCTAAAAAGAACGATTAGAATTTTGAATTTTTGACAAGACAACAATGACAAGAAGATTTTTGTAGTTTTATTTTAGGTTTAGTTATGGTTTACGTTTGGGATAACAAATAGCGCGCACGAGACACAAATTTAGACAGTCAATGCCCAAAATTCATAGAGATTACTTCACATGGCAACTCTTGGAGGAATTCTAGTAATGGTCTATCCTCATCACACTGAATACATGAAAGGGAGTTACTTCAGAGTGGGATCTCTTCAGTGTCCCAGAGGGTGAAATTAAGAATAAATTGTGAGAATAAGGAGAAACAGATGTGAAAAGAATAACAGTTGAAGGGGGGAAGGATTTTACACAAACAAGTGTCTTGATCCCCAGTTTTTATACTCTAATTCCACCTAAGTCAGTTAATGCAGGATATATAAGTTGCAATATGCAGCCATATATTTCAAATCCTTCCTCCTGCTTCAAATGTCAGAGGTATGGGCATTCTCAAGCAGCATGCTGCAGAATAGCCGTATGTGCTATTTGTGGATCTTCTGACCATAACAGTTAAAACTATGGTCCAGAACCCAAAATGTTCCAACTGTAAAAGGAAGCACTCTGCCTACATCAGAGAATGTGACCTTTGGAAGAGGAGAAAAACAAATGCTACAATACAAGCAGAATATGGAGGGAACTAGGAAAGCTCTTTGCCTATCAGTCATAAATAGATTATCATATGGTTGAATCACATCAACAAAATGTATAATTGAGATTGAAGCTGCAGTAAAAATTCCTCCACGAGAGTACCTTGAATTGGGCTCTGTTTACTGATACATCCACAATCACATGAGCAGTCATTGAATGCACCACTCTCTATCCTTCATGAAATTTACAGTGTAAAAAAGAAAAGCAAAGAATGGCTTAATATTACAGAACAAAAATTATTAGACTAAATGGACACAAAAAACCCCAACCAGATTAATCTTTGAGAAATATTTGCTGGTTAAAGAGATGGACACAGGTTAACCATTTTTTCCAAAAAAAAAAAAAACCCGAAAAAACGAACGAAGTGGTGAACATTCCAAAAGACATCCCAAACCTTTCTCCACTGTGTTTCTGCTTCAAAGAAACCTCTCTTAAAGCACAGGTCTCTCCCTCCCTTAAAAAATTATACAGTATACTGGGAAGATTAAATTGCACGCATGTAGTGTTGTAATTCTTGTGAATTCACATGTACCTTCCCAAACAATCACTCTTAAACATAACTATAGAAGCAGTTACAGTACAGATTGAAATAAAATTATACGTAACAATTGTCTCACTATATATACTGCCACACAAGGAAATTTCAAATAATGACTTAATGACCTAATATCTTAAATATCACCATCTTTTTTTGCATACCATGAACCTAAGTGGACATCATCAGTTCTGGGAAAACTGAAATACTGATCAGAGAGCCTGACAGATTGAAGGTTGGATAGATCAGAATAACCTAACTATTAAATGATGGTTCATACTTATGTGTATTTACCATCAGGAAATAGAACTGCAGTAGACCCATCTGTGGTCCCCCACTCCTGTTCAGAATTTTTGTTGCTTGGTCACTGCAACTAAACAGATTGTAATAACAGTCTGCATAGTTGCAGTGACCAAAGCATTCATAAAGATGCAAACTATAAAATGTCAACTTCGAGCAGCTACAAAAAGAGTCAGAAAGTGGATAGAAGTAAAGGTTTTTGGGACAAGCGAAAAACTGTATACATACATTATTTCAAGAGTGAAACCTTTATCTTGACTTCAAATTTGATAGTTCAGTCATTCCAGTTTAAAACATCCATTTTGTGGGTATTATTTTAGACAGGAGCAGACCAGTGCACCTTCACTCTAATTATGCCAGTCCTTTAACTGATCATGGCTGGGTTATGGAGCACCTATTCCTGACTCCGAGAAGCCTATGATTAAGATCCCATGTTACAGCGGACTCCATTTAGCCTTAGGAGCTTTTCAATCATCTATTGGCTCCTGCGTATAGGCTCCTGCCTATACGCAGGAGCCCATGAACCACACTACAACTCAGAAGGAAAAATCTGCTACTTGATTATTGCTACAAATATAAAATTACTACCAGGGTAACTAGTATGGGAACTAAATTTTATACCAAATTAGGAGAGTGTGTGTGTATATATATATATATATATATACACACACACACACACACACACACACACACACACACACACTGTCATTTAAGATAGTACAGTGTTATGCACCGCAAACCGGTTGCAAAGAAATGGAGAAGCTGGAGTTTGAGGACAAGCTCGAAGAGAACATCACAGGTGGAGATATAGTTATCATGGGTGACCTGAACGCAAAAGTCGGAATGGAGAGACGAGGACTAGAATATGCTATGGGTCCGCATAGTTGGGGACCTAGGAATGATGATGGTAACAGGCTGTTGGATTTCTGTTTACAAAACAACTTGGTCATAGGAAAAACCTGGTTCAAGAACCTTTAGTCACAAAGTGACAAGATATGATTGGTACGGTCAACAGGAATCTCTCCTTGACTATATACTCATGGATAAAGAGCAACACAGACTAGTGGATGTTAAGGTCATTCCTAGTGTCTCCTTGGGTAGTGATCACAGGTTAGTTGTTGGAGTTCTAAGACTCCCTAAATTGAAGAGGATCAAAATAACAAGAGAGGAGAAACTAAGGGTGTGGAAGTTGAAAGAAGAGGAAAAAGGGGCGATGTTCAGAGAAGAGTTCAGGAAGGTTGTACCTTAGACAGTGGTGAACATCGTGGAATCAGAATGGAAAGCATTCAAAGACTGTATAGTTAGGACTGACATAGCAGGTTTGTGGAAGGACAAGCAATAGATGGAAAGAAACCCCATGGTGGAATGATAGGACGAGAGAGGCTGTGAAAATCAAGAATATTGCATTCAGGACCTACTTTCAGAACAGAAATGATGAGAATAAAGAGAGATGAAACCATGAAGAGAGAGGCTAAGAAGATAGTTAATGAGTAGAGAAGGCCGTGGTTGGAAGAATGGAGTGAAACTTTACGACAAGATATAGACAGTATGGCGAGGAATAGAAGAAGAGATGGTGAACAGAGCAAATACTTGATGGATGAGAATGAGAACTTATGACCAAGAGAAACATGGAAGTATTTTGGAAACCTGTTGAACGTGCAGGACAGCCAGAAAAAGGGACAAAGGCAGGTTGATCATAGAAGAGGGGATGGAAGAGAGAATATGGAGAGAGAGAGAGAGAGAGATAGAGAGAGAGCAGGCAGACTTGATATGGAATGATGTAGTGCAGGTGTGGAAATACATCAAGACAGGTAAGTCTGCTGGTATGGATGAGATAAATGGAGAGATGCTGAAGGCTACAGTTGAGGCAGGGATAGCGTGGACATACAGACTGTTTCGTAAGATCTGGGATGAGAGTCAGGTGCCGAAGGACTGGAAGGAAGATTTGATCATCCTGTTGTTCAAGAAGGGGAACAGTAAAAAGTGTTCCAATTATAGAGGCATCACACTGACATCACATGTGTGTAAGCTGTATGAGAGTGTTAGAGCAGAAGATAAGAGGAATGATTGAAAATAGGATGGCCGAGGAACAGTATGGCTTTAGACCCGGCAGATCAGCGGTGGATCTAATTTTCTGCATTAGGCAACTAATGGAAAAGTGTTATTGAACACAATAAAGAATTATGGATGGCATTTTTGAATATAAAGTGTTTGATGCTGTAAAGAGAGAAAGTGTGAGAGGTTTTGAGAAACTTGGGGATAGAGGAACATCTTGTGGAGAGAATTGAGAATATGTACAACAATAAAGTGAGCAAAGTAAGAATGGTGATGGGGTTGACAGAGAGCTTAGAAATAACATCAGGATTGAGGCAAGGAGGCGTCCTGTCACCACTACTAATCATAGCTGTCATGAATGATGTGCAATGAAGACAGAACCAGATGAAAGTCATGCTCTTTGCAGATGACCTCTGCCTATCGGAAGAGAGCAGGGAACAAGTGCAACGGCAAGTTGATATATGGGCTAGTATAGTCAATGGATTTGGACTGGTTTTCAATCAGGAGAAGAGTGAAGTAATGGTTCTAAAGAGGAGTGGTGAGCTTGATGGTACGTTACCATGGAAGGGAAAGAGCTAAAAATGGTTAACAACTTCAAGTATCTAGGAAGCACCATTACAAAGATTTACCATTACACCATTACAAAGGCAGACAAGAGATCTGATCAGGAACATACCACCGAAGTGTAAGAAGGCTATACATCAGACCTATTACGTACCATTTCTGATGATGTATGCATCTGAAACTTGGACTATGAGGAAAAAGGATGAAAGCAGAATTCAGGGGGCAGAAATGAGATTTGTGAGAAGCATAGCTGGAAAGACACGACACAACAAAATCAGGAATGATGTGATTAGGGAGAGAATTCAGGTTGAAAAACTCCAGGACAGGATTGAAAGGTCCCATTAGAAATGGTTCGAACACGTAAAAAGGATGAACAAAGAGGTGTTTGCCAAGAAGAATGTTTGATTTACAATTAAGGGACAAAAGACAAAGAATGATATGGCAAGACATGATAAAGAACTGTCATTAAAATGAGGAGGAAATTGGAGTGAAAACAATGAATGGAGAGGAGTACACTCCATTCCGCTATTCCACGACCTGTGGAATAGCGGAATGATGGCTGATAATGATAATGATGACTAATGTCAATTGGTCTGCAGGTATACAACTAAAAGAACTACTTCAAAGTAGGAATATCAACCTGGATAATATCCCACCTTCAATAGAACCTCCAACATCATGGAATTCTGTGCAACCTATGTGATTACACTCATGGGGAAAATCATCTCTCCCTAATTTCCCTTCAACTTTACTTCATGTGTTATGCAGTTCCCAGAATACATCTCAGTATACACATGTGAATCAAATACTGAAGGTAGGCTAGGAATAGCAGTATTCTTTCCATGCACATAAAATGAACTGTTAGAGTATAAAGAGTAATTTTTGAAGGATCTTCATCTCTGAGTAGGTGTAAATTGTTGGGTTGGCAAGGTGGCATTTCTAAGTTCCCTTGCTTTTCTCTTCTGGATCAAGATCAGCAGGACAGTAAGATTGGCATAGAAGAAGAGTGGTCTGCTAGAACTGTGTCAGCCAGGTGCAAGGTGCCTCCATAGCCAGGTGGATAGGAGTAGCAGTGTGCAGCACACGCTTCTTGATTAGACTGAAGTTCGAGCCCGTGACCACCAAATACGGAGGATGTGGAAAGGTCAGGGAATGACCACCACGTATCCCTGGAGCAATATGGCCTTAGTTGCTAATGCTCCTAAAAAAAAAAAAAAAAAAACCAAGCCAGGTGCAAACAGTGTAGTAAACAATCCCTTGGTGTCAGACAGAATCTTGCTCCTTCCACTCTCAAGTAGGGACTACTCAGATAATTTGTTAAAGCATTTGGATCCTCAACATGGTACCATCAAGAATAATGCAGCTGGTTTCCAAAAGTGTCTCAAGCAGAAATTAAAGGCATATGTATATACAGTCAGTCCTCTTATAGCACGATAGCTGTGTTCCTAGAAACCCTCGTGCAATATAAACAAGAGGCCCTATGGGAAAAATAGGGTTAGGTGCCGACCACCCAAGATTGAACACACATTTGTAACCAAGACATTACCAAACACAATAAATAATCATAATAAAATATGTAAGTATTTTATTACGACTATTATGTAATAAAATATTGCTAATGCTTTTGCTTCTATCATAAGCAAACTTGTTTTTTTGTTTGATTTTCTATCCAAACAGATGACAGCCGTTCCATCTCTTCCAATTCTTTGTGGCGCACTATAACCTTGCTATTTTTGTGCCATCAAAATCAAATCAAATCCAATTCTTTGTGTCTTAATCTGTGATTTTAATTACACTTTGAGTTGTTCCTGCTACGAAAGTTGCTTTTATTTTCTCTGCATTCTTTGTAATTCTCGGCGTTGCCTCATTTAGGTCTGTAGCACCTGTAATATCACATGATCTTTCATTTTGCTCAAAGCATTCCACAATTTCATATTTTTTCTCTATCGACAGAGGCGGACTGGCCATAAGCCTTACTGTGGAAACCCCGGAGGCCGGTGTGATTTTGGCCATAAGCCATAGTATGAGGCCACTATAAATTTTCCCCGGGTAAGAATTTTTGACCCAGTCTGCCTCTATTTATCAATATTGCTTTTCTTTTTCTCTCTGAATCTGTAGTGTCTTCACCAGGACACTTCCTTTTCACACCTTTTAAGAATTTTACCCATTTTTAGGGAATAAAGCACAATTACAAAACGAGGAGGCATTCTTGATACGCATAAACAAAGCTGTGTACGTGTAGCAACTGAATAAACAACACTGTAAAGGCAGAGGTACACTATTAATACCTCACATTTTACTAAAGCACATTTCTAGGGGTTACTACCATAAAACAATAAAAACAATTTCCAGTTTCTGCTAGTGGAATCTGTTATAAACTGGTAGTAAACTCGATCTAATTGCATTTGCAATTATACCGATAGCTGGAATTGTGTTGGTTTTTTCATTATTATTGTGAAATGTGTTTTCCCCTTCACTGATATAAAAAAAACAAATACATTTTCAGAATCTTCTCTTCATTCCTATCGTGTTGCATTCGGTTGGGGTGATTCTGCGTTAGACTGCCATTTCTTGTAAACACAAAGGCGAATCGTGCATAAGGGAATTCGGTTCGTGTTATATAAGATATCGTTCCCCTATTTATAAATCGTGTATGATCGAATTCGTGTAGTGTAAACTCGTGTTATACGAGGAGTGACTGTATATTTTGTTCCACAGAAAGATTGAAAACACGAAAATGGGAATCTTTAATCTTTACAGAGCTCGCCCATCAATCAACAAGGATATGATAGGCATTTCAAAAGTGTGTGGCCTGAGTATGAAGAGTTAATTTGAGGAGTCTGGTAACTTGCTACTTTTCAACATAGTCTTCTTTGTAGTCAATACACTTTTGTCACTGATTTTGCAGTGCTTTGATTAGAAAGTTTTCTCTTGGGTCTCCAAGGATGCCTCCACTCTAGCAGTGACAGCACTGTCAGTAGGAAAATGGATGCCAGCGAGGTATTTTCTAGATGTGATGAATATGGGGGATGGTCCAATATTTCAAAGATGTACATGTGCAGTGCAGCCATAGTAGTGACAGACTTGTGTACTGGTGTATTGTCCTGGTGGGACAAGACTCCTTTGCTGAGTTGTCATTGGTGTTTGCATGATGGTTTCACTTAAACACTTCACAAGGTCTGTGTAATGTGCCTGTGACTGTCTGGCTTTTCTGAAGGTAACCCATTAGCAGCACTCCATCAGCATCCCAAAAAACCGGCGCCTCCGTGGGAAGGAGCGGCAGTGCGTAGCACGTGCTTCTTGATTAGACTGGGGTTCAAGCCCGTGACCACCAAATACGGAGGATGCAGAAAGGTCGGTGAATAACCGCCACATATCCCCGGAGCAATATGGCCTTAGTTGCTAATGCTCCTAAAAACCAAATAACAACATCCCAAAAAACCAATGCCATCTCCTTCCCAGCAGAAGGAATCGACTTGGCTTTCTTTGGAAGGAAAGAAGAGTTGCAGTTTCCACTGCTTGGACTGTGCCCTGGTCTCTGGCTGAAAGGTGATTCACTTGCGTCTCATCCATGGTTACAAACCTTGCAAGAAAATTTGCTGGATCTGCTTGAAAATGATATGCATATGTTCACTTGAGTTGATGACTTGTATGTTTTTGATCTGCTGTCAATAACTTTGGAATCCAGCTTGTGCAGCCATATGCCACGACCCGTGAAAGCTTATAAAGGGAGATCCTGATGGGTGAGGGAGGCCCAGCCCTAATACACCACTTTGGCCTCTGATTTGACAAGATGGAGATCCTGGACTAACCATAGTGAGATCAATTAGCAAGTGGTTCTTACTGGTCAAGAAGTTATTGGAAATGTTGGTATGAGGCTCTAAGTGAACTTGGTACCCCCATTTGTGTACGCAGTACCTGCTTGTTCATGAGTGGGTGTCCCCTCGTAGGGTTTCATGGTGGGCAAGGTACTTAAGGCATCAATTTTTATTTTACTCCCATGAGTAATTTAAATCCCTCTTTTTCTTCTGGGGCCTGTACAATGACCCTACATAATTGCTCAGACAAAAGTGACAACACCAATGCAAAAAAGTCCCAGAAAGAATGATACCACATCACTGACACTACTTTTCTCCATTCTGCCAGAGATCAAGACAGAAAAAAAAAGTCATCCTTAATCCAGAAAGGATTAGAAGGGTTGACAGGATTCCCAAAATGTGTGAGAAGGCTTTTAGTGGAAGCCTTGTGTGCCAAACATATCCAAAAAATTCTGAAAGCCACATCCATGAGGGGGAATACCTATCATTCTAACCCCCCATAAAACTTTGTACTCCTTGTGCAGTGACATATCAGAGTGGGATCTTCATGTCTCTAAAGAGATCTGCTGCTCTGAATTGAAAGATCAAGTTGTGACATCTTTTAAGTGAATATAAATGAGAAAAGATGGGAATGTCGTTCCTACTCAAGTTCTCATTCTTACATTCAGCATTCCATAGCCTCCAAGTTCCATCAGTGCAGGCTACCTAAACTGCCCACTAAGGATTTACATTCCAAATCAGCTGTCAAAATTATGACCACTTGCAAACAACCTGTCATGTCAACCCTTCCTGTGCTTGATATAGTGCCAAAGACCATGAGAGCAAGGAATGTTCAGCTTCATAGCCAACTTGTACAAATTGCCAAGGAGAGCACCCTGCATACTTTTTGAGCATGCCAGTGGTGGAAGGAAGAGAAAGAATTGCAAAACTAAAAACAGAACTGAGCATTTCTTACAGGAGCCAGGAAATGCTCCAACCAGTAAATAGGAGCAAGCCCTCATACTCCTTGAAAGTTTTTGGGAAGTAAAGCATTGGGATATAAATGGAGATGACTATACTACCATCAGAGTCATTTACTTCCATTGCCCACTGTTTACTAAACTCTCAAAAGCCTTCACAGAAATACCAATGAGCTGTCACTCCTATACTGTGCCTCCTAATGCACCTCGGGCAACAAAATATGGTAAAGATAACATTAAAAATGCTAACGTACCCCCATAACACATCCTGTGTTACAGGGATATCAAGATAAAGGAGATAGACATCCTAGAAATCTCTATAGTAGTTATCACTTCCCTATGATATAATCATAAGGAAGTGATAGGCATCAAGATACAGTTACATACATTACAGAAGTTTTGTGCCTCTGTAGCCAGGTGGGCAGGAGTAGCAGTGCGTAGCACACGCTTCTTGATTAGACTGGGGTTTGAGCTCATTGACCACCAAATACGGAGGATGCGAAAAGGTCAAGGAATGACCACTGCATATCCCAGGAGCAATATGGCCTTAGTTGCTAATGCTCCTAAAAACCAAATAACATTACAGAAGTTATTGTCCTTTTTTTTTTTTTTTTTTGTCATTGACTGCAATGCCAAAAATGTCTACATGTGTTTCAACCATTTCCAAAACCTTGGTGGAATTCAGAATACAAGTAAATAAAGCCCACAACAAGGCATGAGTGTTATCCCACCACAGAAAATTTTATATCTTTTAAACTTGCACTTACCAAGGCATGCTATATCTTACATCGGAGCAAAAGGGAGTCTTGGATCCATTTTACATCCTCCATAGCCCAGGCTACTAGTTAAAAAGTAGTCTTACATTTGGAAAGTGATGGGTAAATACAAAGGGTACTAGGAAAGTTTTGCAATATGACGCAACAATGAATCACAGGAAGCTGTTCTGTTTATTGCTGCATGTTGAGACATGTTCATACGTGCATAGTAGCCGCCGCGCCAAGTCGATGGGCTCAGTTATTCATTAGTAGTGAGAGTGTAAAGTGCTTGCGATGGCATCGTGGTCACGAAATGAGATAAGGACAGTTTTGCAGTATAATTTCGTGCGTGGTTTAACCATAGACCAGTGCTTAGAAGAAATGACTCTTGCACTAGATGATGATTGTCCACATTGTACAACGATATTCAGGTGGTATAGAGAATTCCAAAGGGGAAATTTCACTCTGGAGGATTCTGAGAGGCCGGGAAGGCCACGAACGTCAGTTACGGAGGAAAACGTTACTGCTGTGAGGAAAATGCTTGACGAAAACAGACGAGCGACCTACCAACAGATAGAGGATACTTTGGGCCTAAATGCACCAGCAATTCGTTCGATTCTGCAAGATCATTTGCACGTGAAGAAACTTTGTTCTCTCTGGGTGCCGCATCAACTGACTGAAGAGCAGATGACACAACGTGTGACTTGGTGCCAGGAGATGTTAAAAAAGTTTGATAAGGGACAATCTCGGTATGTGAACAACATCGTGACAGGTGACGAGACTTGGCTATACTATTACGATCTGCCGACCAAGGCTCAAAACAAAGTTTGGGTCTTTGATGATGACGACACACCCGTAATTGTCAGAAAATCCCGATCTGTAAAGAAGAAAATGATAGCTGTATTTTTCAAATCGAGTGGAATTGTGGAACGTGTCGTTTTGGACACGCAGAAGACAGTCACAGCTAAGTGGTATACTGAACAATGCCTGCCTAAAGTCATTGGATCTATGAAGAACCTGCGGCCAAAGTCAAGAATGGACACCTGGTACCTCCATCACAAAAATGCTCCAGCTCACTGCGCCAAAGCCTGCACTGAATATTTGACCACGACAGGACTGAAACTTCTCGAGCACCCTCCCTGCAGTCCAGACCTTGCTCCCTGCAACTTTGCACTGTTCCCGCATGTGAAAATGAAGCTGAAAGGGAGGCAGTTTTCCAGTGATGAGGACCTTCTACGGGCTTGGGACAACGAGTGTGCTTTACTCCCTAGTGAAACTTGGCAGAACTGGTTTAAAGATTGGTTTCGGAGGATGGAGAGGTGTATTGAATGTAGAGGAAATTACTTTGAAAAAATTAAACAAACAAAGCTGTATTGCAAAACTTTCCTAGTACCCTTTGTATCTATCATGCCCTTCAGTTGATCCTAAAGCATAATGGATGTCCAATTGCTGAACTGCAGTTGCTAGTATTCTAGGAGTAACATTTGTAAAATTCTCTGCAGTAACATCATTCCCCTGGAATTCTTGGCCCTAAAAGAGAAAAGTGAGAAATGTTCCTTTCACTACCTTTCTTTTCAAAAGGGCTTGAACCAGTCATCAAAGCCATTTACACAAGAAGAGTTAACTGCAGCACTCTTTCTTACATGAGTAAGTTCTCTTAGGCCAGAGGCATCTGTTATGAAATGATAAAACACCTCACCAAAATTTAAGGATCATTTTATTTAATACAGTTGTCCTTGATGAAGAATTTCTGGATTCCTTGTGAAAGGCAATTGTCCTTGCCTTCCAAAGCCCGTAAAAGATCCTAGAAATCCAAGCAACGATCATCCCGCCACTCCGACAAGCTGTTCGTGAAAGGTCCTGGAAAGAATGGTTAATGCTTGCCTTATATGGTGTTTGGAAAGAAATGCTGCTTTCCAGGACACAGTGCAACTTCTGAAGAAACAGATCCATTTTGAATCATTTAATCAGACTCAATGTACATTTGTGATGCTTTTAACAAATCTGAGCATCTGACAACAGTTTTCTTTGATATTGAAAAGGTGTATGACACAGCTTGATGAGTTGGCATTTTTGAAGACCTCTATGACTTTGGTCTTAAGGGTGTACTTCCTGTTTTTTATTAAAAGTTTTCTTTCTGACCATTGCTCTCAAGTTTGTTTAGGCTGCACACTCTCAAGTGTTTTGTCAAGAGGAAGAATCCCACAAGGGTCCATTCTAAGTATCACACTTTTCACAATCAAAATAAACCCTATCATGGAACAACTTCCAGTGGTAAACAATGCTCTTTCGTTGATGATTTACAATATTTTGTCATTCATGCAGTATTGAGTTGCATTGAAAAGCAACTGCAAAAAGTAATTCTTCACCTTACATCTTGGTCTTTGGCTAATGGGTTAAAATTTTTGTCAGAAGACCATTTGTTTACACTTTTGTCACAAACATAATCTTCATCCTGACCCCAGAATTAAGTTTTTGGCAAAACAACATCCCAGTGGTAGCAGAAGTCAAGGTCCTAAGACTTAGTTTCAACACGAACCTGAAATTTCTGAAGTATAAGGCCAGGGTGTGTCAAAGGGCTGAGCATCCTTTGTTCCCTTTTTCTCATATCGTGGGGTACAGATTGATGTACCCTTCTTCGTCTCTACCAAGCTCTTGCCTGTTCAAAATTGGATTATGGTTTATGCTTCTGCTAGATATAGTGTTCTTTGGTTAGATCTACTCCAGCACGGCCACCCAGACAGCCACTGGAGCATTTTGCCCATCTGTCCAAAACTTTTATGTTAAAGCAAGTGAACCATCTATCTTTTTTTTTTTTATGAAAACCCCAAACATGAGAGGTATTAGAACCTGTAGTACTTGTTTGGAGGTTGAGAAGGTGAAAGAAGTTGTTTGTTGACATTGTAAAATCATCAATTTGGATATGTTTGGAAGGTCATTAATATACTTGAACTTCTGTAGACTGTAATTTTCAGGAAATATGTATGAAGGAAGGTTGTTCCAGAAAACGGCATGAATAAATGAGGTTGAATGAATAAATGAGGAAGATGAAAACTTTGTTCTGTAAGTTTGACAGTAAATGGACGTTGGCTGTTGGTGGCACGTGTTCGGACTGGTTTGAAAGAGAGAGTGGGAATTATAGAAGCCAATTCAGAAGAACAGTGCCCATGGAAGTATCTGTAGAAAAGGCATGCAGCAGAAACAGTACATTTATGAGACAGCGAGTGGAGAGACTCTGTTAGAGAGGAGTCATTAATTAACCTAACTGCCCTCTTCTGAATAGAATCTAGAAGCCAGAGAGAGGTTTTGGGGGCACACCCCAGATGCGGGAACAATATTTCATGGTAGGGCGGATTTGCGATTTGTGCAGAGTAAACATGTGTGGAAGAAAAGTAACACCAAGAGCGAAAGAGAAAACTAAGTTTTTTAGATGCAGAGGAAGCAATATTTGTAATGTGCTTGTGCCAAGAGAGATTAGAAGTCAGGTAATCCCCAAAAGAGATATATCATTTTGATTAGAAATCGGAGTGTCACCAAAGATAAGCATAGGAGCAGAAGAATCCTTTTTGCTAGATATAAGACACGACTGGGTTTTAGAAGGATTGAAATCGACTAAGTTGTCTTTGCCCCACTGGAGAATTATTTGGAGATTGACATTTAAGGAATTGGTAGCGGATATTCGAGAAATTAAAGCTGATTGAGCAGGGTGAAGTTTGTCAAACTGGAAAGTGGAATGCAATGTGCTATCATCAGCAAAACTATAGATAGGATTTCCGGTTCAATGGAAAAAGGTCATTAATATACAAGAGGAAAAGAGTGGGGGGGAGAACTGAACCTTGGGGGACACCAGCATTAGTGGAGAAGTGAGAAGGCAGAGCACCATCTACCATCACTCTCAGTGAGCGCTCAGACAGAAAACTGGATAACCAATTACAAAAAACAGTTGGCAAACCATAAGATGGGAACTTGTTTAGAAGACCTTTATGCCAAACAAAATTGAAAGCCTTTGAGATGTCAAGAGCAACTGCTTGTGTTTCACCAAACTTTTCCATTGAATTTCTCCATAACTGAGTAACATAAGCCAGAATATCACCAATGGATTGACACTGGTGGAATTCATAGCGATTGTCGATCAGACGGAAGGTTTCTAGGTAGTTTAAGAGTTGGCGGTTAATTGATTTCTCCATTTGTCACCCTTTTTAGGAACTGGTTGGATATGAGCAAATTTCGAAGCAGAAGGAAAATCATGTTTGGAATAAGAAAGTGAAAAAAGGTGGCAAAGAGCAGGAGTAAGTTCAGGAGCACAGGTTTTGAGAACAAGTGGAGAAATACCATCAGGACTTAGCTCTCTTTGCATCAAGATTTGTAAAAATCCTTCTGACATCCTTTTGACAGAAGACCACAGGACATTGAATGGAGCATGTTGGGAGGTGTTTTACCAAGATCATTAATACATGAGTTGGAAGAAAAATGGGATGCTAGCAGGTCAGCTTTATCCTTGTGTGAAGTGACAACAGAACCATCTGGTTTTGACAGATGTGCAAAAGTTGGGGCCAATAGCTTTGGCAAGAGACCAGAATGCTTGGCTACCATTAGGGCAAAAAGCAAGTTTTCTACTCTTAGTCTGTTCAAAATCCAGTTTGAACTTATTAATAACTGCTTTACAATTTTTGAGAGCTTTGGAGTAGGTAGAAAAGGAAACTGAAGAATTGTAAACAAGCATAATTACGATATGCAACATTCTTCTCTTGGACAGCCTTAGCACATTTATTGGAAAACCAAGGTTTAGATAAAGGATGAGATTTTAAAGTGGAGTGTGGAATAGCATTAGCATTAGTAGAGGCATTTGATGCAAGAAAGCAAGCTTATGCAGCATCAGCCCCAAAAAAAAAAAAAAAAAACACTTCCACTTCACCCCTCTGTTTGTTCAAAATACCTGTCCAGCTGAGCCTTAAACTTATTTAGGCTATCAACCTCCACTACAAAGGATGGAAGTCTGTTCCACCAACCAGCCTACCACCCGCTTGCTAAAGGCAAATTTCCGCACGTCTATCCTACATCTGTCTTTCCTCAATTTGAATTTATGCCCTCTCAGGTGATTATTCTGAGCTAAAGGAAGAATCCCATCAGCATTGAGCATGCTCAAACCATTCAAGACTTTATATACCTCTATCAGATCATCTTGCCGGTGCATAATCTCCAGACACTGTAATTTGCAAAACCTTTCTTCGTAAGAGCAACATTTCGTTCCATTCACTAATCTTGTTGCCCTTCTCTGTACTCGTTCCAGCACCTCTACATCCTTTTTGCAATTAGGCCTCCAGACCTGTATACAGTACTCTAGGTGTGGCCTGACCATTGCCTTATACAAGGGATAATCACCTCCTTATCCCTGCTGAAAAAATTCGTGTATATCGTTGACAATACTCCATGAGCTACTCTTGCAGCCCATCTGCACTGCTCAGAGAACTTCATATCTGCCTGCACAACCACCCCCAAGTCCCTTTCATTCTCTACCACTGTCAGTGTAGTACCACAGAGTTGATACGTTGCTCTGGGGTTGCTGTTTCCCATGTGTAGTACTTTACATTTGTCAATGTTAAACTTCATTTGCCACCTCTCAGCCCATCTGCTCAACCTTTCCAGATCCTGTTGCAGCAGCATAGTGTCAGTAGTGTCCTTGACAACCCTGCCAACCTTTGTATCATCTGCAAACTTGGACATTAAGCTTGATATACCATCATCAATATCATTTATAAATACAGAAAACAATAATGGACCCAACACTGAGCCCTGAGGGACTCCACTAATAACATTAGTCCACGATGAGCAGTGTCCATTGATTACCACTCTGTCTTCTCCCACTCAACCACCCCTTTATCCATAGCAGCAATTTGCCTCCAATGTCACACTGCTCCAATTTGTGTAGCAGTCTTCCATGCGCAACAGTATCAAAAGCCTTTCTAAGATCCAAGTATATAATATCAAAGCTATACCCTGCATCCAGTTCTTTTGTGACTGCATCATAGTATCCAATCAAATTGGTCAGGCAAGACTTCCCCTTAACAAAACCATGCTGTGTCCGAGCTATAACTGAAGTCTTGTCTATATGATCCTGCAGTGCTTCTTTAACCAGTGCCTCCATTAATTTTCCTGGAACAGAAGTTAAGCTCACAGGTCTATAATTACTTGTCAGCCTTTGATTCTCCTTTGTGAATTGGGATCACATTTGCACATTTCCAGTCTATGGGTACCTCCCCTGAGTCCAAGGAAGCTCTCATAATTATGGCTAAGGATTTGCTTACTTCCTTTGCTGCCTCCTTTAATATAACTGGATAGATCCCATCCACCCCGGGTGCCTTTCTTGTGTTTATCTTCCTCCAGTTTACTCCCAGTTATTTCAAGATTCTGTAGCTTACAGAATCTTGAAATAACTGGGAGTAAAGAGCTAGAGTTGAATACACCTCTGGCATTCCCCTCGCTGAATAACTCCTCATGTGTGAATGTCGATGCAAAATATTCATTTAGTTTGTTAGCTACCTGAGCAGGACCATCAACAGTTGACCCATCGATATCAAGTGGACCAATCTGATTCATCCCCTTCATTCTAGAGTTTACATAAGTAAAGAACTCTTTGCTGTTTTTCTTTGCATCCCTTGCCAAAGATATCTCGTAATCTGCCTTCGCCTGCCTAACCTCCTTTGTAACTTGGTTACAGATCAACTTGTATCTATCATAGGCTTCTGTGTCATGTGTTAATTTGTAAGTATCCCATGCATTTTTCTTCTCTGCCATATGCCTCATTAGTTCATCTGACATCCATTTTGGCCTAAACCTTGAACAGTATTTCTTAGTTGGTATGTAAAGCCTAGTAGCTTCCAAGATAAGTTCTTTGAATGCTTCCCATTTTGAATTTGCTGTTGGTAACATCATCAGTTGGTCCCACAGTATAGAATTTAAATACTGTCTCAGTCCATCGTAGTTGCCTTTACGGAAGCAATAACCCTTCCCTTTACCCCTAATGGTAGTTACCTCTTTGAGTAAATCCAACTTCAGCACACTGGGAATAAAGGATTCATTCCTAAAAGAATAATTTCACTGACATGATCTGAGCAAATGTTGACATCAAAAGTTTTGAAACAGTAATCTGACCAAGGAAAAGAAAAGTAATCTTGCAGGTCATCCCATTTGGCATTCTTGTAATGCCGAACAATACGAGGTTGGGGATAGCCATGGGATAAAGGCTCCATTGGAGAAGAGACAATCAGCAAGTTGTGATCTGAGGTGCGTAAAGGACCACTCATTTCGACCGTGTACTTAGAAGGGTTGTTTGTGAGAAAAAGATCAAGCGTGTTGGCTGTATGGTTTGGATTGTCTGGTATTCTTGTAGGTAAATGAACAATCTGTGCAAGGTCATTAAAAATTACAAAAGCCTCAGTATATCGACCAGCTGGGTCGGTGTGACTAGAAAACGGAAGCCAGCTGGAGTTGTGAATGTTAAAATTACATCATTGTTAGGAAAGTTGGACTGGAGAAAGTAAAGTTGCAAAGAGAGGAAGTCAAGGAGTGCCAAGTGATTAGTGGAGTTGGGAGAACGGTAGAGACAACAAATAAATTTGACACAATGAGGTTGAGAGATTTTAAGCCAGAGAAGGTCGAAAAGAGGAGATTCCAAATTACCAAGTCTCTGACAGGGAATGTCAGATTGGGCATATGCACAAGTACCACCTCTGAGGCAAAAGGAATCGTACAGCGAATAATTTGGACAACTGAGATGAGCAGTAGTTGAATCGACTGATAACTGAGATTCTGTCAGTAAAAGTACATGAGGTTTGGCAGACTGCAAGTGGAAATGGACGTCGTTGAGATTAGAATTGAGACCAGGTATATTTGTGAAATGAACTAGGAAGTGTTTGGGAGGTTTAGATCTTTTCACTTACTCTATTAATTTGAAAATTCATGGTGTATTCAATAGTAAGGAAAATTGGGGGGGATTGCTGTATGAAGTAATGAAATGTTTGGATATGTCGTACGTACCCAGGTTCTTGATATAAAGTGGCCTCGATAATGACCCCCCCCCCCACATACACACTACTTGGGCTCCCTCCAGTCACTATCTGGCAGAGTTTAGGTAGCAAGATTATACAATAGAAGGGTTGTTTGTGATCCGGAAGCCTCCTAAAGAGTTACCAATAGGTTCGGTCCAGTGTACTAACTAGCAGCTGGCCTACGAACACCGTTTTAGAGCTGTATCCTCGAAATGTTAAGGAAGATTGGATCTCACCTTGGTGTTCGTCATAACCTCAAAAGTCATCAGTCATACTGCATGATGGACGAGGTGGGTGAAGGGTTGACCGGAACTTAGTCTTGGAGACTAAACATGGGTTCCACCACTTCAAGCTGCCAATAAGCAAAGTGGTGGTATTGCACCGGTTGACGAGTCATCTACCACCTAGTATTGCCTGGTTACACAGACAGTGGCATTCCTCCATGTAGTGTGGTTGCATCAGTGTGTTTGTGCATGGAGGTTATCTACACAACATTCCATAATAAGTAAAATATAACAAATAGAAAATATTCCACACAATAAGTGCAAGTAAAATACAGAAAATGCATGACAATTTTTTTACCCAGAATTACTTGAAGGTGTAAGCAGAGGATTTGGCTGTCACATGCCCTCTGGACTTCACCGAAATTGGTCCACTTGACTTGAATGTCACCCGAATATTAGTTCCATCATCATTTTAGACTCCCAGGTAGCAAGTACAGCTTGTCTGGCATATCTGAGAGAATGTCTGTGACAACCTGAAGAACCTCTTTTACATAAGCAGTTATCTTGTACAGTATGCTTTTAAATTGAAATCCCTGACTAACAATTCCATGTGGGCATCAGGTTTTGGGCTACAATAGGAAAATCTGTATGAGAGATGTCATGCAGATTTTTCCATTCTGCCAACTGATCTTTTTGGTATTTTAATTCAAGGGCTGTTAAGTGAACTAAACATGATTATAGACAATGTTGCCCAGTCACTAAGGTGAATTCCATTCAATCTGGCTTTTTCAACTTGCAATGTATGACTTCTCTTCAAGACCTTGGGAGAAAGCTGCCATATCACCAGCAACTCTGTGCAGTATTCTGACTTCTTGCCAGTCTACAAAGATGGGTCAAGTCAGAATTGTATATGGAATCAGCTGTTGTCCTCCCAGACAAAATGGTATCCAACAAGATTCCATAAGAAACTAAGCATATATATACTAGAGTTGCATGCATTAGAAATAGCCCTTAATCATATTAAATATAGTGATTACTAAAAGTAGATGATATATATACCAATTCATCAAATGTTACAGGTTTTATTATTAGTGAGGTTATGACCCTCATCCAGCATGTCCTATATTTGGCAGATCTCTCTCTCTCTCTCTCTCTCTCTCTCTCTCTCTCTCTCTCTCGCCGAGTGGGTAAAGTTCAAAGTACTGCAAAAACCTTGGGAGGTGCAATATGGCCACAGAAGCCGATGCGCCAACAACTACCAAATCAAAAAAAAAAAAATCTCTCTCTCTCTCTGAGTCAATTTTTCATCTGTTTCTGCTGGATCCCAAGCCACATTGGGATCAAGGGAAATGAATTAGCTGATATCGCTGCTTAATTAGCCAATCCTGTGCACTGTCATCCCCTGTACAGACTACAGGCAAAGAATACACACCAAATTGTATTCTCAATGGCAAGATTCTTGGCACAAATAACTGAACCAGATTCAGCCTGTAATCAAGCAATGGCAGTCCAGTCTATGCAGGGTTCAAAGAGAGGAAGTTGTTCTTGCTCAGTTCCACATACCTTTTTGCTGAGGACAGACGACTCACCTATGTGTGAGGAATGTGAAACAGTTTTAATTGTTCATCATATTTTTATCGAATGGCCTTTGTTTAATGATGCACAATGCCTATATTTGACTTCTTTTGATAATAATCTGGTTGAACCCTGAACCATTTATGCTCTGGATTTTAGATGACAGAGACGGTATCTGGTGGTAACTTTTTGCACTGAGTTTATACACAGATTTTAATTTTTGTTTTTACCCTAGTCCTTAATATACCGTATTTCCCCATGTATATAAGACGCACCTTAATTTTGGGGCCCGAAATTTGAAAAAAAATGTATTACATAAAGTTATTGAACTCAAGTTTATTCATCATAAAATTCATACAACTCCTCATCACTGTCAAAACTCCCAACCATTAGCTTGTCCTCATCTGTGTCTGATGACGAATCACTGTCTTCATATATTGCCTTGTCCTCAGTTCCATTTATGGCATTTGAAATGCCACACTTCTTAAATGACTTGACAACGATCTCAATCTTGATATTATCCCAGGATCTTTTCACCCAGGTACAAACTTCTCCTATACTTGGTTTCTTCACTCTTCCTGCTGGTGTCAAATTGTCCCTAGAAGACTTCATCCATTGGTTCCATTCGTCTCTCATGGCAGCTTTGAAGGTTTGTTAATGCTGACATCAAGTGGTTGGAGCTGGGATGTCGAGCCTCCAGGTATGACAGCAAGCTTTGTTTTTTGCTTTGCAGCAATCTTCCTTGTGTTTTTTGTTGTGTGCCCTGAACTGATCAAGCAGCAATAGGGCAGGTTTGCGTAAGAGCCCACCTGGTCTCCTGCTCCAAACTTTCTCAAACCAGAACTTCATCCCATCCTGATCCATCCAACCCTTGTCATGAACATGGACAATCATTCCTTGAGGAATGTCTTCTTTTGGCATTGTTTAGCGTTTGAAAATCAGCATAGAAAAAGGCAGCTTGGTTCCGTTGGCACAACAAGTAGAACAACTGTCTTCACAGTTACAGTTTTCACCCCCTTATCAACAGTTCTGTTACTTGGGACATCAAATTGAAAGGGGACTTAGTCCATATTTGCAATCTGTCCCAACTCAAACTGATGTGTCTTCTGACATTGAATGACAAAACAATGAAGTTAAAGGATCTTCTGCTCATAGCTTTCAGGCATCTTTTGGGCAAGTCTGGTGCGTGTACGCATGCTTAGTCCATTCCGTTTCATGAACCTAAAGCACCAGTTGCCCTCCTTTGAAATCAGTTTTCATCAGCATTTCTTCTTGCTTCATGCTGAACCATCTTTGTGGACACAGGAATTCCAATTGCCCTTTGCTCTTTAATCCATATCTTCAATTCCCTCTCTAAATCAGGCCATTTTGCTGACTTGCCTCTAATGACCTTCTTCTGCCATGGTGTTTTCAATAGGGTTTCTTCTTCCCGTAGCCAGTCTCGGATTGTTTTCTCAGTTGGAGGAGGACCAAACTTACGTTCAGCAGCACGATTTTCATTCACTTTTGCAAACTGGATCACTTAACTTGAATTCAGCACTGTATGAAAATCTTTTCTGAGCCATTTCTGGGCAGAACGTGGCAAAACGTAACCTAACATACTGGTAACAAGTGCGAAACAATGAGTGCAAAGACAACAAGCGTGAAAAAGCGGGAAATGCAAGTAAAAAAATCTAAACCACTGTATAAGATGCACCCAGTATTTAGACCCCAAATTTTTCAGAAAAAGATGCATCTTATACATGGGGAAATACAGTATATACACCATAGTAGATCGTTTGTTTCAAATTAAAAATTATTAATGTTTTGATGCTACCACATCATAAATGAAATTCTTGATGTGGTAGCATCAAAGATATTCATCTTTGATATAGAAGAAAACGAGATGCATTTTTGATTTTGATACTCCTGTTTTTTTTTTGATTTAGGGGATTGTTTTGTCTTCCATTGCTATTAACTGTCTTTTAGTTTCTGGGTCATACCGGAACAGTCAACTTACATCACAAGTAATTACGCTACTCCAAGTCTGGATCTTTAATTTTTTTTTTTTTTTTTTTTTTGAAAATATCTTCATAAAATTAAGGGTTTCGTCATTCTTTGATCTTCATTAAAAACATTTTGGTGCACACCTTTCTCATGCCTAAATTTTCGGTTAAAATTATCAGTTTCTTTGTCCTTAATTGAGTACTGATGCAACCATTCTAATGTTTAAATGATGATTGCTTCTAATCACTGTCCTTCCTCCACATTTTCATCAGTTTTTGTGGATACCAGATGGCTGGTCATTCATCATCTTTTGTGTTCTCTCTCTTCCTTTTAAAATATCTTTTGTGCCATTCAAACACTCAAGCTTTTTACATGGTGTTATTTACTTGATTGAAAAATTCATAACTTTCAGTTGGTGTTTTCTTTTCTTTTTTTTTTTTAATTTGAGGTTGATTGGATTGTTCTTTAATTTTTTTGGAAAACTAGGAAACAAAGTATTTAAAACCTGTCTCTGCTAATTGAATGAGTGTGTTGGAACATGGCTTGGCAGACAAATAGGGAAAGGATCAGAGTCATCTTCTGTGCCTTTTGTTTCATGGATGGCACTTGTTGTGTAGTGATGTACAAGATATGGCTATTAGATTATAAGACTATGTGCACAACCTTGTTATTTAATAGCCACACCTTGTATATCACCTATTAGCATTAGTAGAGGCATTTGATGCAAGAAAGCAAGCTTATGCAGCATCAGCCAAAAAAAAAAAAAAAAAAGAATCTCTGGTCATACCGGTATCCTGTCCTTGTGGGTCACCATCCTCCCCACACTGGGTGGAAACTACGTGAGTTTGAGATTCGTTGATGACAGGAGGAATATTTTGGGCCTTTTTCAGTGTGTCTGAGTTAGTCTGTCTCTTTCTCAATGTGGTCAAGTTAGTCAAAAATAAATTTGATTCCCTCATCCTCAAATTGCTGAAGATCCCTGTGTTAGTATTTTTTATTTAAAGTGTTCTTTGACACATGATGCAAGACATTAGCCTTGCATCAGTAAATGATTCTAGAACTAGGGACCATAAATTCAAGCTGTGTGGAGATGTTTAGACCGGATTGCAGAAAGTTTTATTTTAGCCAGCGAGTTATGAATTACTGGAATAAGTTACTTGCATGGGTGGTAGAGGCTTTGACACCTTAAGGAAATTCAAAGGTCAGCTGGATAATTACCTATGGGGGGATGCATAGGTTGTCTGTTTCCCTTTCTTTTATTAATTATTTTTTAATTTAAATCAGCAGTAGTTCAAAATAGTTTCTTTTACTTTATGGATTGCATTTATAAGCTTTGTTTCTTAGTGTCATTTTGTTATTTTAGTATTTCATTTTTACAAATTTCATGTTAATAAATAATTTCACTGCTTTTTTGTTCTTTGTATGTAGCATTAATGGCTCAGCTGGCATTTCATTTGTTACTGTTATACAAATCTAGGCATTTGATTATGAGTTTTGTCAGATACCCTATTCATCCATGGTTGCATGTTTTGGTACTGTGTGCCGTATAACAGTAGATTCTATGGCACACCAACATCTATTAAGATGTCAGCTCTAAACTGATATCTATTAAGATATGAGTTTGGGGACTGATAACTAGACTACACACACACTGAGAGTGTAAGGTGCTTATACAGGCAACCCCTGTATAACACAGTACTTCTACAACGCTGTTTTGCTCTAACACAATTATAAACCTGTTTGCTTGACTTCTCTTCCAGAGAAAACAATGGAGACAACAGTTAAAGAAGTATTGCAGATCATCTTAACAGGATTGGAATTCTATGGAAATCAGCATGCATTTATTAGGGCAGGGTCATGTATGTCCAGTCTAACTACTGTGATGCAGTAACAAAGGAATTGAAACAAAGGAACTGAATGCAAACAATTTTTACATCATATATTTACATCTCAATAAAGCTTTTGACACTGTTCTATGTGAAAGACTACTGTGTGGTGGTCAAGGTACTGTTATAAATTTTTTCTGCTTTTCTTGGACTAATGTTATTAGTAAGTTTCTCAGGGTTCATTGTTGGGCTGTACTGTTTACAGTATTTATTAACAATATTGATGAAGGTATATTGAACTTTTTGTCTAAGAAAGCAGATTGGCAGAGGCAAACTGGTTAATTACAGGAATCAAGGCAAATTCATGTAGCCAGGACTCAATAAATTAAGTAGAGTGGCTGAGAAGAGGCAGTTAAGGTTCAATATTGGTAAATTCAGGTTACTGCACATGGGCAGCAGTAATTCAAGAATAATATAATAATTTGGTAATACTGCATTCAGGTTTGAAGAATGAAAGGAGACCTAGGGGTAACTGTTCAGGCCAACACGAAGTTCTCTGGGCAGTGTAGACAAGCTACTAGAACAGCCCATGGGTTTCCCTTAATGATATAGAACAACTTTGCTAGCAGGGGCAATAAAGTGATTATCCCATTGTGTGAGACAATTGGCCCAATCTTTGAGTAACCTTTTAGGCAATTGGCCTACAAGGTTACTCAAAAAAGAAAGACTTCAGTTCTGTAAATTGCCACATTTTAAAATTAGGCACTCGAGTGAGGTGTTTATAAGACTTTAAATAAATTGAGTAAACGTAACAATGATTGTATTCTAATTCTTTCTTGGACGTCACACACAAGGAGATAACTTAAATTGCAAAAAGATGGCTGTAGAATAGATGTATGAAAGTTTGCTTTTAGTCACGAGTAATTGATTATTGGAACAAACTACTGTATATAATTTGCTAATAACTTTCAACTTTTTTGCAGAGCAGAGGAAGTAGCTGAAATTTTACACATCATATAGAGGCTAATGATTACTTACTTACAAAACCGTTAAGTTGGAAATTAATTCAATAAAATTTATAGTGGTTTTTTTTTTATTGTTTTTTTTGGAGGGGAAAGATTGAGTGATATATTTTAATTTGATGCAAAGAGGTATTTTAAAAGATAGGGTACTAGGTTATGGTTTCAGAATATAATCTGTAGAATGTCTAATTTTCACATCATTGAATTTTTTGTTAGGTGTCTTACTAAGTCATAGAAATATAATAGCAACAGCAAGAGGATTTGCTGCAGCTATTCCAAGGAAACAGTAAGTAATTTTGAATTCTCTATTTTATTATTTTTTTTAAATATTGCTGAAGTCTTGCAGCTTCTCTGAGTTTTTTTGGACTGGAGTTAATCAGCATTGTTTATTTGCACATTTAAATCAACTCTGATTTTGTGTTTAAAACCAGTGGCAACAACTAACTCTGTTTGGTAACTCCTTGATAGTTGTCAAAGGACACCTTGGGGTTTGTTGAGAACACTTTATGGGCAGGTTAGTGCCATTGCATTACATTTGTATGTAGTGAACTATTGAAGTAGGTAAATTGGCATCATTTTAATTATATTGTGAAAACCTTCACAAGTTGCCATGATATTGCACTACCTCAAATAAGTAATGCTTCACCAATGGAGAAGACTAATGTTGCTTATTAGACATTATCAATGGATGCTGCTCTTGGTGGACTAATGTTATTAGTGGAGTCCCACAGGGTTTGGTGTTGGTCTTGTTTTGTATATTTATCAATGATATTGATAAATATCATTGATAAATATACAAAATATATCAGGTTTAGTGTTAAAGTTTGCAGATGATACAAAGGTTGGCAGGGTTGTTAATGACAGTGTGCAACTGCAACAGGATCTAGAAAATTTGAGCAGATGGGCTAGAAGTGGCAACTGAAGTTTAACATTGACAAATGCAAGGTACTGTATATGGGTAGAAGTAACCCCAGAGGAGTGCACAGACTATGTGGTACTATACTTAGGGTGGTAGAAAAGGAAAAAGACTTGGGAGTGACTGTGCAGTCAGATATGAAGTTTTCTGAGCAATGCAGACACACTGCCAGAGCAGGTCATGGGGTCTTGTCAATGATATGTATATCATTGACAAGATATTCCATGATAAGGGTTGATTCCATGTCAAGTTACCTAATTTTGAAGACTGTCGCTGCTCGACCATCTTCAATTTTGTTGAAACTTGGTGTAGATATTTAAACAGGTTTCCAAAGAAGTTATGCAAAAATTCAGTTAAAAATATAGTATGCTTGAGGTGCCAGCACCTTTTTCGTGGAGGTCACTTGTGTTACGTGGAGAAAATCACAAATTTTCAAAGTTAAGTGTTACTGTTGCACAACATTAAGAGGTAGTGCTCTGACTGAAACTTGGTATACCTAGTTAACTTTTGGCAGGGAATGCAAAACCCTTGGTGTCCAGGCTCAAAAACCTTAATTTTTTACAATGCGTTCTAAAACTGGCACCAAAAATTTGTCGCGACAAATTTAAGCAAGACTTTTGAAGGTACCAAATAAAAACATTTGGTACCTTCTTCTTTGGGCATCCCATTTAACATATGCATGAATTCAGCCTAACTAAATATGAGCTCTTATACTTGTTTGCTGGCTGAGATATTTTCCTTCAAAGATAGACTCAAAATTTGAAAGTCAAAATTTGACCTTTCTTTATGGGCAAATATCTTAATGTAGAACACCTTCAATTGTATCGTTTTTGCCACCATTTGGAAGAGCAGGTTTTAAACAACAAGAATCATGGTTTTTCAGTTTTGAGTCGTGCTACTTAAGGCATAAAAAATGGCCTTAAACATTTTATATTTTCCACATAATATTTGCATGCTTATTTGATAAAGTTTCACATCTCAATAAGGACTGAACTATTGCATTTACAAGAGTGAAATTTTCTGCAATTACTCTGCCCTTTGCTTTAAGGAGAAAGGATATATTGCCAATGCACAAAAAGATCTATTTTTCACAATGGAGGTGGAAATTGTAAGAAAAGGAATTGCATGGGTTTCTTTACTACAAGTTCCCAAGTCTGAAAAGTGGTATTTATTCAGGATTCCAAGCATAACGATGATGTTCTATTGATTTCTAAGCTTGAAAGAAGTTAACTGCAACAAAATTTATTTAAAACACAATACAATTTGAAATTGAGTGGGAAGATATTGAATCACTGCTTTGTAATGAATGGACTATTTTTAATTGATGGTTGATATTACTACTGCAGGCTAGCTATATTATCATCCCCTTGTTGTTTTTGGAGCTGGAAGATTGGCAATAATTTGTTGTTCAGGAATCCAGCAGACATCTTGTCTAGCAGGCCAGTGAAATGAGCCAAGCTGCGCTCCATGAGGATGCATGAAATTTCACAAATATTTCCAATCTACCAATTATTGTCATAAATACAGGTTGTAAATTAACAATTGGTACATACTGAATATTGGTTTCTCTAGTCTGATCTACATGAGCTACAAATGTGGTTTTTTTTTTTACTTGCTTTACTTGCTCAGAAAGCTTTTTTCCTCACTTTTCTCCAGGTATGGCCATGATTCCTTCTGTTTTAAGTTGTCTAGCTTTCTTGACCATTCTTTCTGAGACACTAAACTCTTCTATTGTTTTCTTTATGGACCAACTAACTGGAGCTAGTGTTAATTGAAGTTTTTCTGAATGACTTGATACCATCAACTTTTTTTTTTCAATTCTTTCAGCAGCTCATTGTAATCTAAGCAATTTCCACTTGGCTCAATGATGTCATTTGGATCCAAGCCACCAATAGATGCAATTTTACTGGCAACTACATCTTGTACTTGACTTGCCTTCCTTTTGGCATAGCCTTATGAGTCTCTCTTAGCCATTCACTGAAATTTCAGAGGAGAAATACCGATAGCCATCAAACTTGCATTCAAGCTTTCAGTCACATGCATTTTGTCATCATGGTCTGATCCAGATGAAGACTATGTTGCTGCTTTTCGGCTGTTAGACTCTTTTTGGCATGATGGGCACAGCTTCTGGCCTGGTTTTATGTCTACCTTTGTTAGGTCTTTCAGGTAGTTTGCCATTGACCAATCAATTGGTTGTAGATTTTTTTCACCATATGATTTTTCTTCTGGAAAGGATTGCAACATGAATGCTGCAAAAATTCAAATTTTGTAAAAAGCAAAGCTAAGATGTAGACAAATTGTCTTCTTCACCCAGTTTTAATCCACAACGTTGACCTATCAGCTGTTGTTCTTCAAATTCAAATTCTTTAAATAATTTTAACCCAGTTTTGTGTGTATAGGATAGCACATGACATTTAGAATTATCCATATGGCTAAGGATGCATGAGTCCAGCTTATCTCCAGCAAAATCTTCTGATTCCATGGCTTTCATGCTGACTAAGAAGTGGACATTTCTGTGAGCAATGAAAACTTAACTTTATTACAGTCAAACAATAAAAAAATAGGGGAACACAATAAACAAACTGTTCATCATGAAGATAAAACACATTAATAACAGCATGTTTCAGATATCAGCTATTTATACTTTTTTGTATGATTCTAGAATATTTCAGAGTTCTAGAATGTTTTTTTTTTTTTTTTTTTTTTGGAATTCTAGAATATTCCATAATCCTTGGGTATTCTAAACATTAGGCAGGATTAAGGAAATGTTCTGCAACAAAGAAAATCTCACAAAATAACAATATGGCACATAAAACTACTTGATGTTTAGGCTTAATTGTAAGGTCTTAAGTGCAAAGACACAAAACAGATAAACCATGATTCTTGTAGCTGAAACTCTGCTCTTACAGGTGGCAGGTAGCAAAAACGAGAGAATTGAAGGTGTCCCACATTAAGATATTTGACTTTCAAATTTTGAATCAATCTTTGAAGGAAAAATAAGAGCTGATATTTAGTTAGGCTGAATTCATGCAGTTGGTAAGTGGAATGTCCAAAGAAGGAGGCACCAAAGGTTTTTATTTTAAAAGTTGTGACTGGCAAAAGTCTTGCTTAAATTTATTGTGACAAATTTTTGGTGCCAGTTTTAGACTGCATTGAAATGTGAAGGATTTTGAGCCTGGACACCAAAGGTTTTGCATTCCCTGCCAAAAGTTAACTAGGTATACCAAGTTTCAGAGCACTACCATTCACCGTTGTGCAACAGTAACAATTTGAAAATGTTTTGTGATTAATTCCACATAACACAAGTGACCTCCAAAAAAGAGGTGCTGGTGCCTCAACGTACTATATTTTGAACTGAAATTTTGCACAGCTTCATTTGAAACCTGTTTAAACATCCACACCAAGTTTCAACAAAATTAAAGATGGTCGAGCAGGGACCCCTAGGCCACTTGACATGGGATGACCCATACAGGAATTTCGCTAGCAGAGGGAAAAGGTGATTATCCTTTTGTAAAGCAATGGTCAGGCCACACCTTAAGTACTGCATACAGGTCTGGAGGCCTCCTTTTAGGAAGCATGTAGAGTTTCTTGAGTGTGTAGAGAGAGAGAGAAGGGCAACAAGATTGGCAGGGTGAACAAAGGGGTCTTCTTACCGAGAAAGGCTTAAGTTCTGCAAATTGCAGCGGCTGGAGACTAGGCACCTGCGAGACGATCTTATTGAAGTGTATAAGGCCTTGAATGGGTTGAGCATGCTGAATTCCGATGGGATACTCCCACTTGCTCAGATTACAAACTGAGGGGCCATAAATTCAAATTGAGGAAAGATCGTTGTGAAATAGATGTGTGGATATTTGCTTTTAGCCAGCAGCTGGTTAATTGCTGGAACAAACTTCCATCTGTTGTTGTGAAAGTTGATAGCTTAAATAAATTCAAGGAGGAATTGGACAAACTTTTAGAGGGGGTGGATGTGTGAAACTTTTTTTTTTTTTTTTTTTGGGCTGGTGTTACGTAAGTTTATACTCTTGCATCACATGCCTCTACTACTACTATTCTTGGCGATTATCACCACCCAGACAGCTGTGCTTCAAGGGGCTTGTTGACCTCTCTTCGATAGGTGGGTAGTTACCCAGGCGTTTCAATAGTTCCGACCCATTTATGAAGTTTAACTTCACAATATGAGAGATGCCAAGCAATTTTTGGGCTAGAGTCTCAAACTACAAGGAATTTCACCGAACGGACAGGTTACTGCCAACAGATTAGTGGCACTAACCTGTCCGTTCAGAGAACTTTCTTGTAGTTTGAGGCTCTAGCCTAAACATTGCCTTAGCACACCTTATGTCAAGGAGTTGGGTATGTTCTTACTATGTGTATGCATAATCAAAATTTTCATTACCTCTGTCTCCCACATTGTCTTCAGTCTATCTACTGAGTGCATTATGAACAGGGAACCAACTGAACAAACTTATCTGTGGAAAGATATAGACTTCCCAAAAACTCATTAATTAATTTCCAAAATATATGTGATCTCAGTTCCAATGTCAGTGATGTCCATGTCCAGTCTGCCATTTGCCACTTACTTTTTCTGACAGTATTGAAGTTATAGATTACCCCATGCACTGCTCATTTCAGTTGCCCTAATTATTCACTGTATGATTCCTTTCACTTTAAAGGTAGTATTTGTGCCTTAGTCCACTCTGATATACCCTGTCTAAAACTTACTATTTTGGAATCTCCTCTTTTCATTCCTCTCTGGCTTAAAATCTCTCTAGCCCATTTTGTAAAATTCATCCATTGCCATAATAGGGGCAACGGATGAATTTCTTTCATGGAATTTAGACATTTCTCCAGTCCAGATTTCCTAACAATGAGGTAATTTTCTTAGGTGATCTTAAAATTCACAATTCCAGGTGGCTTTAGTTTTTTCTAGTCATATGAACATCTTATATGAATCAGCATCTTGACCAGTTGGTTGAGATGCTTGGCTTTTGCAATTACTAACAACCTCACACAGGTTGTTCATTTGCTTTCCAGAATACCAGACAATCTTTACCACACTCCTTTGATCTTTTTCTCACAAATAACCCTTCAATGTACATAGTCGATGTGAGTGGTCCTCTTGAAACCTGTGAGTGGTCCTCTTGATTGTGCAAGGCTCATGTGGTAGAATTTTTCTCAGCATGATCTGTGCTTGTTAACAGGAGAGACTGCTTTTACAGAGATGGGATACACTTAAAAAAAAAAGGGCTCAAGAGTGTTTGCTGATGCTATTGAGGCAGCATTAGGTGGGTTGGAAAACTGCTAGCTTTGTGGGATTCACAGATTAAAAGGTTGAGTAGCTGCAGGAAGAAGTGAAAGTGATTCTTCCACTACTTCTATTAGAATGAGCAGTGCCTGGAGAGTGGGGTAATGGGGATTTCAGGGACTGATGGTAGTTATCATGAAACAAATAAATACATGGTATGTATTAGGGTAACAAAGAATCAGAATAGGTGCATGTACACCAATGCTAGAAGTATAGTAAATAAATTTGATGAATTTGAAGTGCTGGTCGAGACATCAAAGGTGGATGTTGTTGGGATATCAGAGACATGATGTTGAACAGATATTAGGGATGCAGAATTGGAATTTGGGGAGTATAATGTGCACAAAAAGGATAGACAGGATAGGAAGGGAGAAGGGGTTATGCTGTTAATTAAGAAAAACATAAAACATAAGGAATTGAATCCAGTTGACATGGGTGGACAGTGCAAAGTTCAGTCAGTGTGATGTGACAAACACTGAGAAAGCAAAAATGAGAGTAAGTGTGTAATAGGTCTAATGAGTACAATGAACAGTCGTACAGAGAAATAGAATGGGCCAGTAAATCAGATTGTTTTATAATGGGGGATTGTAACTTCCCGGGTATTGACTGGAACTTGTGGGCTGGTCACTCACATACTAGCAAGGCTTTTGTGGATTTATTGGATGATTGTTTTCTCCAGCAGCATGTTTGAGTGGCAACTAGAGAGAATAATACTCTAGATCTGGTTATCAGCAGTGATTATTACCTTTTTGCAGAAAAAGGAACCACTGTACAGTGGGACCAACTGTTGATGTTACCAACAGCAAATTCTAAGTAGGAAGCACTCAAGGAATTAATCGTGGAAACTACTAGACTTTTCATACTGATTAAGAAATGTTATTCAAGGTTTAGGCCTAAATGAATGTCAGATGAACTAATGCAGTGGTTCTCAAAGTGGATGCTGTGGCACCCTAGGGTACCACTTACTCTTTATAGGGGTGCTGCAACATCAAATTTAACATCGGCTTACGTCATGGTCGTTGATTTTCATGCAACTGTGTAAATTAGAAGTTGTCGTGAAATTGCTGACTGCATCGCAGTGTTTATGTACATACACCTACATATACAGCTGATATACAGGGTGATTCGCTACCAGTGCGACAAACTTGCAGGAGTTGTAGGGGGCACAAAGATGAATCGGAATCACATAGCATTGCAGGGTCCGAGATGCCTTTGTCATGCGGGTGGATGGTGAACGGGAGGTCGCGTGAACAGCGATCCCGCTGGAAGTCAGCATTTGCGAACCGTTTCTGTTGAAGAAACCAAGTAGCAAAAGTCCTCCGAGTGGATAATCCGCAGGTTCCAATGATTGGACGCTTTGCAGATGATATGAACTCATTTGGTTTGTTGACAGTATCTCCCATACAGTAGATTGGGAAATACCCAATTGTTGGCTTATCGCTCGAGTACTCGTACTCGGATTGCCTTCTGCAAGACGTAGGATATTCTCCTCATTGTCTCGCATCCTCGTCGTTTGCTCTCGATTCATGGTACCTCTCGTGAAACAACCAGTCTCACATAACCTTCTGTGCACACGTGCAAAAATCGTATGATGAGGAGCACGCCTGTGCGGGAAACGTTCCTGGTACAAGCGTAGAGCGGCGCGCCCGTTACAGTCTGCAGCTCCATACGCGAGGTGCATGTCGGCCAGTTCAACATTTGAATACTCGTCCATCCTACTGCCTCGGGAACCAGTTCGCAAATGCTGACTTCCAGCGGGATCGCTGTTCACGCGACCTCCCGTTCAACGTCCTGTACCGCATGACGAAGGCATTTCGGACCCTGCAATGCTATGTGATTCAGATTCGTCTTTGTGCCCCCCTACACCAAGTTTGTCGCACTGGTAGTGAATCACCCTGTATATACACCTACATATACAGGAACAGCTGAGTCGTCCGTCGCATACACTGTATTTGAAACTGCAGAGCACTGCTACGAATACTCATACTCACTTAGTGGATCTTAGCCATTAGCTTGCATTCCTCCTTTGGCATATCAGTGTGCCTAGTTGTGCATATAGTAGAGCATGTTTTGCTCGTTAAAGTTTTAGTTAATATTTCTATTTCAAATACTTTAAAACTGTGGCCATGGAAAACTTTATTGCATTAGTAGGGCTTATGATGCAAGAAAGCAAGCTTAGGCAGCATCACCCAAAAAAAAAAACCGCAGAACACTCTTGTAGTAGCACAGATTAAGTTCCAAATAAATCAGCTTTCGGGTCTCATGACCTTATAATGTTTGAATTATTAATAATGAATTAATCGAATAGTTAGAATAATGAAATTTCGCTTCCAATCTTATCAGATTTAAGAGAAAAGATCATTTTTTCTTTTTATATTATTAGGCATAAAGAACTCAAATTATTGCAGGAAAAAAAAACAAAACCCTCCATTCATTCAAATGCCTGTCCAACTCTGCCTTAAATTTATTTAGACTATCAACTTCCACAACAAAAGATGGAAGTCTGTTCCACCAACCAACCAACCAACCACCATCCACCCACCCGCTGGATAAAGGCAAGTTTCTGCACAATATTCTACAACTTCCTTTCCTCAATTTGAATCTATGCCACCTCAGGTTATTAATCTGAGCAAGAGAAAGAATCCCATCAGCATCCAGCTTGGTCAACCCATTCAAGGCCTTTTACATTTCAATAAGATCACCTCGTAGGTGCCTATTCTCCAGGCGCTGCAATTTGCAGAAACTAAGCCTTTCTTGGGAAGAGCACCCCCTTTGTTCCCCTCAACAATCTTGTTACCTATCTTTGCATTCATTCCAGCAACTCTATATGCTTCCTGAAATTAGCCCTCCAGACCTGTACACAGTAGGGCTTATCTCTTTCTCTGCACAATTTCTCATTATACTCATCAGATTCATTAGGACTATCACCCACAGTACTCTAGATGTGGTCTGACCATTGCCTTGTACAACAAGATAATCACCTCCCTGTCTCTGCTAGCAAAATTCCTATGTATCATTGACAAGACTCCATGACCTGCCCTGGCAGCTTGTCCGCACTGCACGTCAAACTTCATATTTGACGACTGCACAATTACCCCCAAGTCTTTTTCACTTTCCACTTCCCTGAGTGTAGTACCACACGGTTGGTACGTTTCTCTTGGGTTATTATTACCCATATGCAGTACTTTGCATTTGTCAATGTTAAACTTCAGTTGCCACTTCTCAGCCCATTTGCCCAACTTATCTAGATCCAGTTTGAGTAGCATACTGTCTTTACTGTCAACAACCCTGCCAACCTTCGTATCACCCACAAACTTGGACATTAATCCTGATATACCTTCATCAGTATCATTGATGAATACACAAAACAACAATGGGCCCAGCACCGAACCCTGGGGAACTCTGCTAATAACATTTGTCCACCAAGAGCAGTGTCTGTTGATTACCACTCTCCGTCATGTCCCACTCAACCATCCCTTTATCCATTGTAGCAACTTACGCTTAATGCCATACCTGTCCAATTTGTACAGCAGTCTTCCATGTGCAACAGTATCAAAAGCTTTCCTGAAATCCAAGTTTATGATACCAAAATTATTTTTGACATTCAGTTCCTTTGTGACCATATCATAGTATCCAATTAAATTGGTTAGACAAGACCTCCCTTTAGCAAACCCATGCTGTCTTAATTATTACTGCTGTCTTCTCTAGATGATCCTGCAATGCTTTAACCAGTGACTCCATTATTTTCTCTGGAACACAAGTTAAACTAACACATCTATAATTACTTGTCAATCCCCTTTGTGAATTGGTGATAATTTGCACACCTCCCCTGAGTCCAAGGAAGCTCTCACAGTTTTGGCTAAGGGTTTGCTTACTTCTTTTGCTGCCTCCTTTAATATAACCGATAGATGCCGTCCACCCCAGGTTCCTTCTTTATGTTGAACTTCAATAATTTCTCCTCCAATTAACTCCCTGTTAGAGTTTGATAAACTTCTGGCCCTCCCCTCATTGAATAACTCCTCATGTGAATGTAGATTCAAAATTCTCATTCAATTACCTGAGCATGATTATCAATAGTCAACTCATCTATGTTAAGTGGTCTAAACCGATTCATCCCTTTCATTCTAGAGTTTACGTCAGTAAAGATCTTTTCTGTTTTTCTTTGCATCCTTTGCCCGAGATATCTCCTAATCTGCCTTTGCCTGCCTAACCTCCTTTCTGCCATAGGCTTCTGTGTCACCTGAAATTTATATGCATGCTATACATTTTTCTTCTCTTCCACAAAAGGCTCATTAATTCATCTAACCTCCATTAGGCCTGAACCACGAACAATACTTAGTTGGAATGAAAAGCCTAGTAGCCTCCAAGATTAAGTTCCTGAAGGCTTACCATCTAGAATTCAACATTGGTAACAACATCAGTTGATCCCACTGTACAGAATTTAAAAACTATCTGAGACCAGTGTACTCACCTTTGTGAAAGCAAAAGCCCTTCCCTTTAGACTTGATGGTAGTTACATCTTTAAGTAATTCCCATATCAGTACATTCTGATCCCTGTGACCCAGTGGTTCTTTTATCTGCAAATTCTTAATGCATGAATAATGACTGCCTTTAACATTCTGCTGTATAAAACAGTCATCCAATAAATCCAAAAAAGTCTTGCTAGTGTGCAAGTGACCAACCCATGAGTTCCAGTCAATATCTGGAAAGTTAAAATCCCCCATTATAAGACATTCTGGTTTACTGTCCCACTCTGTTTCTCTGCACAATTTCTCATTATACTCATCAGATTCATTAGGACTATCACCCACAGTTCGAGCCCATCACCACCAAAGACGGAGGATGCGGAAAGGTCAGGGAATGATCACCGCATATCCTGGAGAAATATGGCCTTAGATGCTAATGCTCCTAAAAGCCCTCTGTACCGATTTGTTTCCGTTGTGTTGGTGTTGTTTCCTTCATTTCTGTACCTCATGAGGTTCCTTTGGTATGCTTTTCCCATATCCAGGCCACTCCTATGAGAAGCTATAGGCAAAAACCTGATTGGTCCTTAAATTTTGCACACCAGTGTATATCATTAAGTATTGCATGAGGATGCAGAGATGGGTGAATATAGAATGGGACAATTTGTTACAAGGTATGGGATGGTTACAGAATAATGAAAAGTACCGAAGCCAATGACGGCTACAATTTGATCTGTATCATCATCAGCCATTTTCAATCCACTGCAGGATGAAGGCTTCTCCAGCAACTTTCCAGTTCCTTCTGTTTTGTGCAATGGCCATCCATTTACTACCCACATACTCATGAATTTCATCTGTCCATCTCGGTCGTTGTCTTCCAGGTTTTCTTCTAGCTCCTCTTGGGTACCATTCTGTTATTTTCTTAGTCCATCTGTCATCATGTCTTCGAGCTATATGTCCTGCCCAAGACCATTTTAGTTCTTTAGTTTTGATAAGAATGTCCTTTACTTGAGTTTGCTGCCTAATCCATGTGTTTCTCTTATCTAACTGTCTGATTGCCAATATAATTCATTCTATTCTTCGCTGTGTAGTTCTCGGCTTCTCTTCCGTTCTTTTGGTGAGTGCCCAAGTTTCACTTCCATAAGTCATAGTGGTGAGGGAGTATACACTGGTTCATTATTTTATGTTTCAGGCAAATTGGAATATTGCTCCTCAGTATGCGACTATATTTCCTGAATGCTATCCATCCAAAATTTATTCTTCTCTTGACTTCCAGCCATTTATCATTATTACAACTAATGACTTTTACCAGATAAGTATATGACCCAACCTTTTCAATTACTGCTCCTTCAGTCATATCCCTTTCTGTGGCATTTTTGTTCATCATTACTTTTGTTTTAGCTATATTCATCTTTAGTCCAAAATGCTTACTAACTCTGCATAAGAATTAAGAATTTCCTCTAATTATTTGGGATCGTGGCTTATGACCACAATGTCATCTGCAAATCATAAATGGTTTAGGTACTCTCCATTCACATTGACTCCTTTCTGTGACCAGTCTAATCTTCTGAAAGCTTCCTCAAGGGCAGCAGTAAACAACTTCAGAGATATTGCATCTCCTTGTCAAACTCCATTCTCAATTTTAAATTTGCTACTTTCTTGTCTAGTCTAATAAAGGAGGTAGCAGTCTCATACATTTTCTTTAAAATCATAATATATGGGGTATCTGTGCCTTGTCTTTCCAGTGCCTGAAACATTGCCTTATGATGTATGGAGTCAAATGCCTTTTCATAATCCACAAATGCCTGGCATAATGGTGTTTCATATTCATTTGCTTTCTCCATTAGCTGTGATATTATGTGAAGGTGATCCATAGTTGAGAATCCTGTCCTAAAGCCAGCTTGCTCTTTTGGTTGATTCTCATCAAGTATTCTTTCTAATCTGTTAATAATGACCCTTGTGAACAACTTGAAGATGTGGGATAACAAGCTAATTGTTCTATAATTTGCAATTTCTGATTTATCTCCTTTCTTATGCAGCAAATCTATGATTGCATTATTCCACTCCTTAGGTGTCACATCTTTTCTAATACATTTTGTGAAGTCTTGCCAGTTTGTCATGTCTCTTCCTCCCAATTTTAACAACTGTACAGTAACTTCATCTTTCCCCGGGGCTTTCTGATTCTTCATTTTCTTCAATGCATGTTTTACCTCATCAGGAAGGGTATCAGGTATGTTGTATGTGTTACTAATTTGCGATCCATCTTCCCCACTGCTGGCATCATTCCCTCGTTCCTTGTATAATTCTTTATAGTAGTCTTTTGCTATTTGAATTATGCCTTCTCTGCTATTTACAAGTACACCATCTCTGTTCTTCAGTTTCAGTATCATTTGTCTTTCTGCCTTAGTGCTCATGGCTGCTGATTTAAGTGCTTTGTTTTCCTTTAATGCTTGTTCTACTTTTCTTGTGTTAAATCTTATGTCCTCTCTGATTCTCTTTTTTTAATGGCTTTGTATAACACAGTATACTCAATTTTTCTCCTTGTCACTGTTTGTCTTGCTCTTCATTTGTCGTCTTTGGTTCATCATTACAAGTGTATTTGATTAATTTTTTCTTTGGATTTCTTTTTACCTATAGGTTTCTTGGGCTTCATGACTTTCAGAAAGTTGTAATATTCCTTGTCAATATCTTGGTCCTGATCAGTCTTCAGAAGCTCAAACTTGTTAAGTTCCAGTGCACACTGCTTTTTCTCCTCTTCTGTTATCTCAAAGACCTTTGTATTATTAACTGAAGTCCGTTTTTTCCTTTCCTTTCTTTTCTTACATCTTTATCAAGTGTGCATCTTACCATTCTGTGATCATTTCCAACATTTACTTTGTTCAGGACGGTAACATCATTCACGATATATATTCTGTTAGTGAGGATGAAGTTGATTTCATTAATTGTTAATCCATTCGGGCTCTTCCATGTCTGCTTTCTGGTCACCCCTTTTGAAAAAAGGGTTCATTACTGACATTCCTCGAGTTTCTGCGAATTCCACAAGTCTCACCTTTGTCACTTCTTTCTCCAATTCCAAAATTTCTTATTTTTCCCCTTTCTGCACTGTTTTGTCTCTTTCCAGCCTTAGCATTGAAGTCCCCCATAATGATAGTGTAGTGGATTTTCTGCTCATCTAGAAGACTCAGTTTTGGTGTACATTTCTTCAACCTCTTTATCATCATTGCTCGATGTTGGTGCATAAATCATTATAGCCTTTAATTTGTACCTTTTAGAAATCCTGAATAGTAGTCTTAACATCCTTTGTGATGTACTTTTGAATTATAAAATGTTGTTTTTTATCTTTATGGACCAGAAAGCCAACTCCTCCTTTGCTGCTTTCACTGTTTCCATTGGTATACAGAAGATTTCCACTTGATAAACTTATAAATGATTCATTTCCTCTTGTTTCAGCCAAATCGGTAATATTCCAATTCACATTTTTTCTAATTTTTCCAGCTCTAATATACCATCTTCACCGACTTGAAAAATAATAAGCAAAGTTCAATTTCCGTGCATGGCAACCTGGTCGTACTCAGAGATACTTAACACCCTCTGCTTCCACTCTGATCGTCGTGCTGCCATAAGAGGCAGAATGAAAGCTGCTGGGGACTGAGGGCCATTTGTTTTGTCGTGCTGTCATGTGCTGGAGGGTTAGGTCTTTTACTCTTCACACTGACCAGGCTTCTTGAAGAGAACTACTCTACATGTTCGTTGCCATCTAAGTGATGTAACAGGGCTTACCATCGAGAAAGTGTGCATGAGTGGGTTTTAGGGAGGCAGCCAATTGGACTTTTCCTAAATCTACTGAAATAGAAAGATATTGGATCCGTCAGTGTTTTATACTGAGTGTCTGATAACAAACAGAATGCCTGTTCCCCTCAATAGCATTTGATCTGTAACCATACTACAAAATAGGTGAGGTTGACAAATGCTGAGTTTGAGAAATTGGTGTGCAAAAGAGCAAAGCACAGGGACCAAGTGTTTCCCTTATTTGAATACAAAAAAGGAAACGAATCAGATCAGATTCATGCATAGTAGGTGTGTAAACGTCTCACTAACACAATTGATGTTGCTATTGAACTGAACAGATACTTTGCATTGATTTTTACAGATGAAATACCCTTCATAATGAGGGGAGACTGCAAATGAGGCTGAGAAATATGAAATGAGTGATATTAAAATTGCAGGTGATTGTTTATTAGAAAAACTTTGAAAGAGTACATTGATCATTAAGATTAATTATGAGGGCATTATTGTACTTGGGAGAGATTCTTCTGGTTTTAAAGTGTGCTAGTGAATCACTTATACTTAAAAGGTTGTTCAAAGAGTGAGGTAGTTCAAAGACCAACCTGCAATAGGTAATTGCAGGTTGGTCTTTCTGACTTTAATAATAGTAAAAATAATGGAGGCCGTGAGAAAGAGTGCAATAGTGGCATATTTAGTTAGAAATGGAATTCTGAAGTCAAAGTTGAAGGGTGCACAACAATGTTTTGTTATGAGAAAACCATGTTTACCTAACGTGGTTTGCCATTTTGATACAATTACTCATGAGCTGATTTAGGAAAGCATTATTTGGATTTTATTAAATCAGTTGAGTTTCTCATAGAGGTTACTGTATGTGGTCGGAAAAATATGTTTCAGATAAGATCTCACTGCTTATGGAATCATTTCTTTTGCTCAGACTACACATGTGAGGGTGAATAAATTCAAATTGATGGGGGCTGGTTGCAGGATTGATGCGTGGAAATTTGCCTCAGCCTGCAGGTAGTTGATTTTTGGAAAAAACTTGGCGTTGTCGAGTAGCTAGTTTGAATAAATTCAAGGAAAAAGTAGTCAAAGTATTAGAGATGGGCAGGTGACGTTGAAAGTTTTTGACTTTAAAAACGTTTTTACTGGCATTATTTGGAAAAAAGCATTACGTTACCTAGAAATTGTCACGAAACCTGATGCACATGCGCAGTGGTGGGATTCAAATAATTTAACAACCGGTTTGCTGCCCTAATGACTGTTCTAAGTATAAAAAAACTATATACCGAAAGGTAGTTTATTATTTCATGCAGTTAATACTTAAATAAGAACAATAAAAGGGGTCCACAAAACTAGATTATGTTATAAGAAAGAGTTTTTTTTTAAAATATTAATGAAAAAATATTAAGTAATACCTGACAAAGAACTAAAACTGTTATTTAAGGTATTTCCATATTGCTTCTTGATTGGCGTCTTCACTTTTATCTGAGCATCATCGGCTGAGTGATTTATCCTTAACCACTGTAGGAGTAGGATCCCATTCCTTTAGAGATAGGCCGATTAGACTAATAGTCATTGTGTTTGATATATTAGAAACAGTTAGGCGACTTCTCTTCTCTGAACATTATGTTCATCTTTGAAAAACCCTTTTCCGCTTCTGCTGAACTTACAGTAATTGTTCTGACAATATTTTTAGCTCTTTGAACACTTTCAGGAATTGCATAATTCTGGGAATTTTTTAAAACGTTTCCCACGAAATCTCGATAATCATTAAAATCAATTTGGTAATTAAAAATGTCATTAAATACGAGCAATTGTTCTTCAGCTGCTTTCCATGGAATTAGTACTTTTTCAATATTCCAGTAATCTGGCTCCAAAAAATTGAGAAATTACAAATTTTCTATTTTTGAAGGTTTCTGAAGTAATTAATTCATCAACTTTTTTTTCGTATGGACCCTTTTGCTTTCCAAGCATTTGAAATGCTTTAATAGATCTTATTACGAGTTTTTCAGCCTCTATTATGTCTATATTTCTTGCTTGCAGTGCATTTGAAAGAAGAGAAATTTCGTTTAAAATATCAATCATCAATGCCAAATCAGTTATAAAATATATATTTTCAAGACGGGCAGCTGTACCTAAGTACTTTTTATTTGAATAAAAATAGTGATGTAGCGCTGGATAAGTGCGCCACACAGCTAGGGTTGACCTTAAACCACAGGCAGCCCATCTTGGTCCCAAAACTCTACGAATCTTTATAATTTCAATTCCAAGTTGTTTGGATATTTGGAAAGTTCAATTTGGTTCTTATTGGATTGATGAAAAATAGTATATATCTTATCAATAAATATTTTAAAATGATTTACTTGCTTTGTTTCCTTTATCGAATCATCTAAAAAAAGATGGAGGCGATGATTTAAACAGTGCCATATTATTATGTTTGGAAACCCTTTTGCAATCCTAGTGCTCACTCCAGATTTTCCCCCAAGCATAACGATGGCACCATCGGAGAAAAATCCTAATAAATTTTTTTCTAGGTAGTTCTTAGTAAACCCAACATTATTTAAACTTTCCATAACTGAAGAACATATTGTCTCTGCATCTTGTTTTTCCAATTCAACTAGTTCAACAAAAATTGTTGGTGATGTAACTGAATCCAAGGCCAATTCTAATACAACAAATACTGATTTTGGTTTCTTATTGGAAAAAATCTGTCAAACTCTGTTGCCTTTTCATCCTTTTAAGGGCTACTACAAAAAAATTTAAAAATGTTTTATTTTAATATATTATAGAGCAGGAGTGGATATGTGCCAATATATTTTAATATTTTTACTTGTTCTGTCCACGTGTGGTCATATCATAAACTTTTATAAACAAAGCACTATGCTTATACTGTTGATTCTTACCACATGTATGCCATATCCAAAAATTTCATTACTTCATACAGCATGTCCCACCCACTCTTTCTTACTGTTGAATACACCATGAATTGTCAAACTAATAGAGCAAGCTTATCTGCAAAAAGATCTAAACCTCCCAAGGACTTCCTAATTCATTTCACAAATATACGTGGTCTGAATTCTGATCTCAACGATGTCCATTTCCACTTGCAGTCTTCCAAACCCCATGTGCTTTTTCTGACAGAATCTCAGTTATCGGTTGATTCAACTACTGCTCATCTCAGATGTCCAAATTATTTGCTGTATGGTTCCTTTCGCCTCAAAGGTGGTACTTGTGCATATGTCCGTTCTATAATATTCCCTGTCAGAGACTTGGCAATTCGGAATCTCCTCTCTTTGATCTTCTCAGGCTTAAAATCTCTCTACCTCATTGTGTCAAATTCATCTGTTGTCTCTACTGTCTCCCAACTCCACTAATCACTTGGAGCTCTTTGACTTCCTCTCTTTGCAACTTGAACTTCTCCAGTCCAACTTTCCTAACAGTGAGGTAATTTTCCTTGGTGATTTTAATGTTCACAACTCCAGCTGGCTTCCGTTTTCTAGTCACACCGACCCAGCAGGTCGAGATGCTGAGGCTTTTGTAATTACTAATGACCTAGCACAGATTGTTCATTTACCTACAAGAATACTGGACAATCCTAATCATACAGCCAATACGCTTGATCTTTTTCTCACAAACAACCCTTCTAAGTACATGGTCGAAGTGAGAGGTCCTTTGGGCACTTAAGATCACAACTTGGTGATTGTCTCTTCTCCAATGGAACCTTTATCTCATGGCTATTCCCAACCTCGTTGTGTGGCATTACAAGAATGCAAAATGGAATGACCTGCGAGGCTTTTCTTCTTTTCCTTGGTCGGATTACAGTTTCAAAACTTCTGATGTCAACTGTGGCTCAGATCATGTCAATGAAATTATTCTTGCAGGAATGGAATCCTTTATCCCACACTCCACTTTAAAATCTCGTCCTTTATCTAAACCTTGGTTTTTCAGTAAATGTGCTAAGGCTGTCCAAGAGAAGAATTTTGCATATCGTAATTGGCTTGTTTCTAATTCTTCAGTTTCATTTTCTGCCTACACCAAAGCTCGCAACAATTGTAAAGCAGTTATTAATCAGTCCAAACTAGAGTTTGAACAGGCTAAGAGTAGAAAACTTGCCTCCTCTACCCTAATGGTAACCGAGCATTCTGGTCTCTTGCCAAAGCTATTGGCCACAACTTTTGCCCATCTCTGCTCCCACCTCTCTCCAAACCAGATGGTTCTGTTGTCACTTCAGCCAAGGATAAAGCTGACCTGCTAGCATCCCATTTTTCTTCCAGCTCATGTATTAATGATCTTGGTAAAACACCTACCATTCCCAACATGCTCCATTCAATGCCTCCTGTGGTCTTCCATCAAAAGGATATCAGAAGGATTTTGATGAATCTTGATGCTAAAAAAGCTCCAAGTCCTGATGGTATTTCTCCACTTGTTCTCAAACCTGTGCTCCTAAACTTACTCCTATTCTTTGCCACCTTTTTTCACTTTCTTATTCCAAAGGTGTTTTGCCTTCTGCTTGGAAATTTGCTCATATCCAGCCAGTTCCTAAAAAAGGTGACAAATCCCTCCCATCCAATTATCATCCCATTGCAATTACTTCTACTCTTTCTAAAGTAATGGAGAAATCAATTAACCGCCAGCTCTTAAACTACCTAAAAACCTTCCGTCTGATCAACGATCACCAGTATGGATTCCGTCAGTGTCGATCCACTTGTGATATTCTGGCTTATGTTACCCATTTATGGACTAATTCAATGGAAAGGTTTGTTGAAACACATGTAGTTCCTCTTGACATCTCAAAGGCTTTTGATCGTGTTTGGCATAAAGGTCTTCTAAACAGGCTTCCATCTTATGGTTTGCCAACTGTTTTTAGTAATTGGTTATCCACTTTTCTCTCTGATCGTTCACTGAGGGTGATGGTAGATGGCTCTCTGTGTTCTAACTTCTCGCTAATGTCAGTGTCCCCCAAGGTTCAATTCTTTCCCCCACTCTTTTCCTCTTGTGTATCAATGACCTTCTTCCATTGACTGGAAATCCTATCCATAGTTCTGCTGATGATAGCACATTGCATTCAACTTTCCATTTTGAGAAACCTTGTCCTGCTCAGCTTCATCTTCTTGAAAATCTGCTACCATTTCCTTAAATGCCAATCTTCAGGTAATTCTCCAGTGGGGAAAAGACAACTTAGTTGATTTCAACCCTTCTAAAACTCAGTCTTGTCTTATATCTCGCAAAAAGGATTCTTCTGCTCCTATGCTTATATTTAGTGACACTCCGATTTCTAGGCAAAATGATATCTCTTTTGGGGGTTAATCTGACTTCTAATCTCTCTTGGCACAAGCACATTACAAATATTGCTTCCTCTGCATCTAAAAAACTTGGTTTTCTCTTTCGCTCTCGGCGTTACTTTTCTTCCAAACAGCTGCTCACTCTGTATAAATCTCAAATCCGCCCTGCCATGGAATATTGTACCCACAACTGGGGTGGTGCCCCCAAAACCTCCCTCAGGCTTCTTGATTCCATTGAGAAGAGAGCAGTTAGGTTAATTAATGATTCATCTCTAACAGAGTCTCTCCACTCGCTTTCTCATAGACGCACTGTTTCTGCTGCATGCCTCTTCTACAGATACTTCCACGGGCACTGTTCTTCTGAATTGGCTTCTATAATTCCCGCTCTCTTTCAAAGCAGTCCGAACATGTGCCGCCAACATCCATTTACTGTCCAACTTCAAACCCACAGAACCAACTTTTCATCTTCCTCATTTATTCATTCATCTGCTGTTTTCTGCAACAACCTTCCTTCATACGTATTTCCTGAAAGTTATAGTCTACAGAAGTTCAAGTCCAATGTCAACAAATATCTTCTTTCGTCTTCTCAACCTCCAACCCAAGCACGGTACTAAGTACTATAGGTTCTAATACCTCATGTTTGGGGTTCACATTAAAAAAAAAAAAAAAAAAAAAAAAGCTTATCAGAAATTTCCTATGTTGCCATTCATTTGAAGTAAGAGTTCACAACTAATCTTCTAATTTTACATAGGAAGAAGGGGTGCCACAAGGTTAAGTGCAAAGTATGACCCTTTTAAATATAGTAACGAATTTGATAACACACGGCCACAAACATTATCCATTTCCCTTTATGCTGATGACTTCACCATTCCCCTAATATGTGGATTTGGAGAGACAGTTGCAAGGTGCCATCAAAAGAATTTTTAAATGGTCCCAAAACAATGGTTTTCACCTCTTACTCAAAAAGACTGTCAGGATACGTTTCTGTAGGAAACAATCTACATCCACACGCTGAGGAGGTCTGTAGGGAAGTGGAGGCCAGAAGCTTATCAATCTCTGGTATGGAGCTAACTGATTTTGGAACAAACAAATTTTAGAATTTGTTGGAATTGAACATAAATAAGGCACCTAGTGAGGATTGGATCTATCCAGTTATTTGAGGAAGTAAGGAAACACTTAGACATAATTATGAAAACTTCCTTGAAATCAGGGGAGGTTCCCATGGACTGGAGATGTGCAATGTGTACCCATTTTAAATGGTGACACAGGTAATTATAGACTTGTTGGTCTAATTTCTGTTTCCGGGAAAATAATGGAGTCACTGGTTATGAAAGCGATGCATGATCATCTCAACAAGACTGCAGTTATAGTTCAGACACAGCATGAGTTTGTTAAGGTGAAGTCTTGTCTAACAAACCTGATTCGATACTATGATGTGGTCACAAAGAAACTGAATGCAAAGAATAATTTTGATATCATATACTTTGATTTTAGAAAGCTTTTGATACTGTGGCACATGGAAGACTACTGTACTAATTGGAGCAGTATGGCATTAAGGGCAAGTTGCTACAATGGATCAAAGGATGGTTGAGTGGGAGAGGACAGAGAGTGGTTATCAGTGGACACAGCTCTTCATGGACTAGTGTTATTAATGGAGTCCCCCAGGGTTTGGTTTTGGGCTCATTGTTGTTTTCTGTATTTATCAATGATATTGATGAAGGTATGTTAAGTTAATGTCTAAGTTTGCAGATGATATGAAGTTTGGCATGGTTGTTAATGATAGTATGCTACTGCAGCAGGATCTGGAAAAGTTGAGCAGATGGGCTTGAGAGGTGGCAACTGAAGTTTAGCATTGAGATATGTAAAGTAACTGGGGTTACTGCTACCCATATAAAGATATGTATATGGGTAGTAGTAACCCCAGAGTAACATATCAACTGGGTGGTACTGCACGCAGAAAAATGGAGAATGAAAAGAATCTGGGGGTAATTATGCAGTCAGATGTGAATTTTTTTAGCAGTGCTTAAAGGCTGCAAGAGTTACTCATGGTGGCTTGTCAGTGATATACAGGAATTTTGCTAGTAGGGATGAGGGGTGATTGACAGCTTGTATAAGGCAATGGTCAGGCCACAACTTGAATACTGTATACAGGTCTGGAGGCCTCATTTTTTGTAAGGTGTAGAGCTGCTGGAATGAATACAGAGAAGGGCAACGAGATTGGTGAGTGGAAGAAAGGGTTGGTGTTACCAAGAAAGGCTTAAGTTCTGCCAGTTGCAGCTTCTGGAGACTAGGCACCTTCAAGTTTATCTAATTGAGGTGTATAAGACCTTGAATGGATTGAGCAAGCTCAATGCTAATGGGTTTCTTCCTCTTGCTCAGAATACTCACCTGAGGGGACATTGAGGAAAGGCAGTTGCAGTATTTGCATTTAGTCAGTTGGTGTGTTGATAGTTGAAACAAACTTCCATCTGTTGTAGTGGAGGTCAGCAACTTAAATTAGTTCAAGGCAGAACTAAAACATTAGGAGTGAATGGGAATGGGTTTTTTTTTGGCTGATGCTATGTAAAGCTTGCTTTCTTGTATCATATACCTCTACTAATGCAAACAAGACTGGTGTGAGGAACAAAGGGGTCCTCTCACCAAGAAAGGCTTGTCTGTAAGTTGCAGCATGTGGAGACTAGGCACCTGTGAGGTGACCTGATTGAGGTGTATAAGGCTTTGAATGGTTTGAGCAGGTTCAATGCTGATAGGATTCTCCTGCTTGCTCAATTTACGAACCTGAGGGGACATAGATTGAAATTGAGGAAGGACAGGTGTATAATAGATGTGTGGAAGTTTGCATTTAGCCAGCTGGTAGTTGATTGCTTGAACAGACTTCCATCTGTTGTTGTGAAGTTGATAGCTTAAATAAATTTAAGGCAGAACTTGACAAACATTTGGAGTGACCGGATGGGTGAAATAAGGCGGTTTTTTTTTTTTCTTTTTTCTTTTTTTTTTTTTTTTTTTTTTTTTGCTGAAGCTGTATAAACTTGCTTTCTTGTGCATTATATGCCTCAACTAATGCTAATGCTATTAGAACACTCCAGATTACTCGTATTTAGAATCTAAACATTTTAAGAGTAAAAGCATTACATGGAATTACGCAGAGCTGATCATTACACACTCCTGCATTAATACAGTAATGACTAGACTATGGCTTTGCAGCCTCTGCTAAATCAATCACTTGATCCACAGTACTGTTTGTCTTGCACTATTGGCATGCCACACATCTCCAGTTCAGAGCTTATATGCTGAAGCAAATGAAACCTTTTTGCATCTATATAGACAAATGTTTTTGCTAAACTATATATCAAACCACCTTACTTGGAATGGACTTTTTTCTCCCAAATAGGAAAACCTTTATGAGTTTATCCATCCACAAACCAATCAACAGCAATACACCTTCGCTCACTGATTCACAACTTGAATTTGGAAGATTCCACTGTGCAACCTTTCTTTTTACGCCCCAATGACAATGCTATCTGAAAGAACGTGCTGCAAATTTTTCTGCATTGAGAACTTGGCATACACAAAACAGACCAATCTACATGGATGGATTAGCAAACTGTTTGGGTGCATTTTGAATGCAGTTATGCACTGAGACAGTGATATTGTTGACAATAATCAAAGTAAGCTACTGCAACAAGATCTCAAAATTAAGCAGATTGACTAAAAAATGGGTTGAAGTTTAACATTGACAAATTCAAGATACAGCATATGAGTAGCAGTGATCCCAGATTATCATGCCAGGTGTATCACCAGACTGAGGGTAGTGGAAAATAAAAATGACTAGGGTTAATTTTGCAGTCCGATGCAAATCTCTCTCTCTCTCTCTCTCTCTCTCTCTCTCTCTCTCTCTCTCTCTCTCTCTCTCTCTCTCTCTCTCTCTCTCAACAATGTTGCCAGGATGACTCATGGGGTTTTGTCAATGATATACAGAAACTTTTCTAGCAGGGTTAAGGAAATGATTATCCCATTGTACAATGCAATGGTTAGGCTGCATCTTGAATACTGCATACAGGTCTGGATGCTTTGTTTTAGGAAGGGCGTGCACGGATATATCAGAACAGGTGCAGAGAAGGATTGATGAAGGGACCAAAAGAATAGTCGTACTAACAAGGGTTTCACGTCTTCAAATTGCAATGTCTGGAGACTATTCACCTCTGAGGTAATAATCTAATTGGTGTGTTTAAGGCTGTGAATGAATTGAGCAAGCTTGATGATGGTACTCTTACAGGAAGTTTTATTTTATTCAGTGAGTTATAAATTACTGGAAATGGCAGCTATGCTTTATACCTGGGCGAACAGTAACCCCAAAATAACTTATGCACTTAGTGGAGTTGAACTAAAGCCAGTAGTGGATGAAAGGGACTTAAGTGGTAATGATATGGTCAGACATGAAGTTTTCTAAGCATTGCATACCTTTTGATTTATTTCATTTTTGTTTTGTTTTATTCTTGGACTTAGTTCATCATGGCCAGACTTGTCAGTATATCATTAAACATTGTGTCAGTCAAGTTACAAGTAACAGCTTCAATTAAGAAAAAGTAATTTAAGGGTATATTTGACATAAATGGTGTATTTAACTAAATATATGTTATAAGGTTCTATTTTCCACATGGAAGGTGAAGGCCAATGCTGATTATATAATTTAGAACAGGTGCATAATTTCTAAGTTATTAGCTTTTTTAGGATAAAATCATTAATATCAAATGTGAATTGATCATTTTTATTGAACTCAGATTATTTTAAATTCAATTATAAATTATGTTGTTTTTAATGACAAACTAACTTTTTTTTTTTTTTTTTTTTTTGTTGTTGTAGAGAGGGTGATCTTTATATTGCTTATCTTCCTTTAGCACATGTGTTAGAGCTGTCAATTGGTATGTATTTTTTTTTTAATTTAAAATTTAAAAATAGCCATGTATGCTATGCTGTATATTGCTTAAGCATAACTTTCTGGAACATTAATGAAATTAATACTTAGTAAATTATCACCACATTTATAGTAGCATTGAAAATTTTTACAGATATGATTAATAAAATGATTGTATTAGTAGAGTTATGCAATACAAGAAAGAAAGCTTATATAGCATCAGCAATACAAGAAAGAAAAAAAATTCCCATTTTACCCATCCATTAACTCCAAAAGTTCTGCCTTCAATTTATTTAAACTGTCAACTTCTACAACACGTGGAAGTTGGTTCCAGCAATCAACCACCCGTTGGCTAAAGGAAAATTTTTACACATCTATTCTGCAACTGTCTTCCTTCATTTGAATTTGTCCCCTCAGGCAACTAATCTGGGCAAGAGGAAGAATCTCATCAGCATTGAGCTTCCTCAAACCATTCAAGGCCTTATACACCTCAGTCAGATCACTTTGAAGGTGCCTAGTCTCCAGTGCAATTTGCAGAACTTAATTTTTTTTTTTTTTTGTAACAGCAAATGTTAGCATTAGCATTAGCATTAGTAGAGGCATTTGATGCAAGAAAGCAAGCTTATGCAGCATCAGCCAAAAAAAAAAAAAAAAAAAAAACCACTTCCACTTCACCCCTCTGTTCGTTCAAAATACCTGTCCAGCTGAGCCTTAAACTTATTTAGGCTATCAACCTCCACCACAAGGGATGGAAGTCTGTTCCACCAACCAACCACTCGCTGGCTAAAGGCAAATTTCCGCACGTCTATCCTACATCTGTCTTTCCTCAATTTGAATTTATGCCCTCTCAGGTGATTATTCTGAGCTAGAGGAAGAATCCCATCAGCATTGAGCATGCTTAAACCATTCAAGGCTTTATACACCTCTATCAGATCACCTCGCTGGTGCCTAGTCTCCAGACACTGTAATTTGCAAAACTTAAGCCTTTCTTCGTAAGAGCACCCCTTTGTTCCATTCACTAATCTTGTTGCCCTTCTCTGTACTCGTTCCAGCAGCTCTACATCCTTCTTGAAATGAGGCCTCCAGACCTGTATACAGTACTCTAGGTGTGGCCTGACCATCGCCTTATACAATGGAATAATCACCTCCTTATCCCTGCTGGAAAAAATTCCTGTATATCATTGACAATACTCCATGAGCTACTCTTGCAGCCCGTCTGCACTGCTCAGGGAACTTCATATCTGCCTGCACAACCACCCCCAAGTAGGCGCCTCCGTAGCCAGGTGGGCAGGAGCAGCAGTGCGTAGCACACGCTTCTTGATTAGACCGGGGTTCGAACCCGTGGACTACCAAATACGGAGGATGCGGAAAGGTCAGAGAATGACCACCGCATATCCCCGGAGCAATATGGCCTTAGTTGCTAATGCTCCTAAAAACCAGATAACAAACAAACAATACATTTAGGCGCCTCCATAGCCAGGTGGGAAGGAGCAGCAGTGCGTAGCACAGGCTTCTTGATTAGACCGGGGGTTCGAGCCCCTCACCACCAAATACGGAGGATGCGGAAAGGTCAGGGAATGACCACCGCATATCCCGGAGCAATATGGCCTTAGTTGCTAATGCTCCTAAAAACCAAATAACAAACAAACAACAAACCCCCAAGTCCCTTTCATTCTCTACCACTGTCAGTGTTGTACCATAGAGTTGATACGTTGCTCTGGGGTTGCTGTTTCCCATGTGTAGTACTTTACATTTGTCAATGTTAAACTTCATTTGCCACCTCTCAGCCCATCTGCTCAACCTTTCCAGATCCTGTTGCAGAAGCATAGTGTCAGTAGTGTCCTTGACAACCCTGCCAACCTTTGTATCGTCTGCAAACTTGGACATTAATCCCGATATACCATCATCAATATCATTTATAAATACAGAAAACAATAATGGACCCAACACTGAGCCCTGAGGGACTCCACTAATAACATCAGTCCACGATGAGCAGTGTCCATTGATTACCACTCTCTGTCTTCTCCCCCTCAACCACCCCTTTATCCATAGCAGCAATTTGCCTCCAATGTCACACTGCTCCAATTTGTGTAGCAGTCTTCCATGTGCAACAGTATCAAAAGCCTTTCTAAGATCCAAGTATATAATATCAAAGTTATTCCCTGCATCCAGTTCTTTTGTGACTGCATCATAGTATCCAATCAAGTTGGTCAGGCAAGACTTCCCCTTAACAAAACCATGCTGTGTCTGAGCTATAACTGAAGTCTTGTCTAAATGATCCTGCAGTGCGTCTTTAACCAGTGCCTCCATTAATTTTCCTGGAACAGAAGTCAAGCTCACAGGTCTATAATTACTTGTGTCAGCCTTTGATCCTCCTTTGTGAATTGGGGTTACATTTGCACATTTCCAGTCTATGGGTACCTCCCCTGAGTCCAAGGAAGCTCTCATAACTATGGCTAAGGGTTTGCTTACTTCCTTTGCCGCCTCCCTCAATATAACTGGATAGATCCCATCCACCCCGGGTGCCTTTCTTGTGTTTATCTTCAACAGTTTCTCCTCCACTTTACTCCCAGTTATTTCAAGATTCTGTAACTTACTGCTAGAGTTGAATACACCTCTGGCATTCCCCTCGCTGAATAACTCCTCATGTGTGAATGTCGATGCAAAATATTCATTTAGTTTGTTAGCCACCTGAGCAGGATCATCAACACTTGACCCATCAATATCAAGTGGACCAATCTGATTCATCCCTTTCCTTCTAGAGTTTACATAAGTAAAGAACTCTTTGCTGTTTTTCTTTGCATCCCTTGCCAAGGATTTCTCGTAATCTGCCTTTGCCTGCCTAACCTCCTTTGTAACTTGGTTGCATATCAACTTGTATCTATCATAGGCTTCTGTGTCATGTGTTAATTTGTAAGTATCCCATGCATTTTTCTTCTCTGCCATATGCCTCATTAGTTCATCTGACATCCATTTTGGCCTAAACCTTGAACAATATTTCTTAGTTGGTATGTAAAGCCTAGTAGCTTCCAAGATAAGTTCTTTGAATGCTTCCCATTTTGAATTTGCTGTTGGTAACATCATCAGTTGGTCCCACTGTATAGAATTTAAATACTGTCTCAGTCCATCGTAGTCGCCTTTACGGAAGCAATAACCCTTCCCTTTACCCCTAATGGTAGTTACCTCTTTGAGTAAATCCCACTTCAGCACACTGTGATCACTGCCACCTAGTGGTTCGTTTATCTGCAGATTCTTAATGCATGAAGAATCACTGCTGATAATCAAATCAAGAGTATTACTCCCTCTAGTTGCCTCCCGAACATGCTGATGTAGAAAACAATCATCCAATAAATCCACAAAAGCCCTGCTAGTGTGTGAGTATCCAGCCCCCAAATTCCAGTCAATATCTGGGAAATTAAAATCTCCCATTATAAGACACTCTGATTTACTGGCCCACTCTATTTCCCTGTACTATTTCCTTATTATACTCATCAGAGTCATTAGGCCTATAGCACACTCCTACTCTCAATTTTGATCTCCCAATGCTTATGTCACACCAAACTGACTCCACACTGCACTGTCCAGCGATGTCGACTGGCTTCACTTCCTTGGTTTTTATGTGTTTCTTAACTAATAGCATAACACCTCCCCCCTTCCTATCCTGTCTATCCTTTCTGTAGACGTTGTACTCCCCAAATTGCAGTTCCGCATCCCTTATATCTGTGTGACACCACGTCTCTGATATCCCAACAATATCTGCCTTCAATGTTTTGAGCAATACCATTCATCAAATTTATTTACTAAACTCCTAGCATTGGTGTACACGCAAGTATACCTGCACCTGTTTCTATTCTTAGCTACCCTAACACAACCCATGTGTTTACTTGTACCACAATGGCTCCCAGCAGTCTCTGAAATACCATGCATCTTGTTTTTCAGGCTTCTGCTCATTCTAATAGAAGCAGTGCAAGAATCTCTTTCACCTCTGCCAGTGGCTACTGTCAATCTATTGGTCTTTGTCTCCCCCCAAGCTAGCAGTTTTCCGACCCACCTAACACTGCCTCGATAGCATCAGCAAATATTCTTGCACCCTTTCTATTTAAGTGTATCCCATCCCTGTAGAAGCAATCTCTCCTGTTAACAAGTACAGTCCAGGCTGAAAAAAATTCTACCCTTTGAGCCTTGCACAATCTTTCCAGGGCCGAATTGATCGACAAGGCTCTCATCATATACTCCCTCCTATCGTGTCTGGGCAGAATTGCAGACACTTTCAAATTCAACCCTAATTCTCGGCTTTTGTTCAACAGTGACCTGTACTTGTTAAGTAATTCTGCCGGTCTCCTACTCTTAATATTATTAGTGCCACGTGTACAACTATATCACCTTTTGTGCCCTTAAAAGATGATATTCGCTCTACAACGTCATCAACCTTTGCCCCTGGCAGACATACCCTGGTCCTGTTCCACCTATCTTTTTTACAAAGCATGTTCCCCGTTTCCCTGACAATAGAGTCACCAACAACTACTAGTTCCTTCGGGACCAGCGCATTCTGCCTTGGGGGTTGTCTCTGTGTCACGCGATGCCCAAGTGCAAGCTCTGGCGTTGATGTGGGCAGCTGAGAGCTTGATGGGCCCCTCAATTTAGTTTCTTCGAGGGCATCCACCCTGTCCTTCAAGCTCTCATATAGGCCCAAAAGAACGCCGAGTTGTTGCCTGATATCGTTACACTCCTTGCATCGCGCACACACAAAGACATCCCCCTTGGCAGTATCAAGTCCCGTACCCGATTGCTCTGCAAACATCAAGCAAACAGTGCATTTTATAAGGCTGTGAGTCAGAGGACAACTGCCCCCCTCAGTTCTGCTCTGAGCCACAGCACTTCCATTAGCTTGAGCCTTTTGCTTTGCTGCTCTGGTCTGAGTCATGATTCTATTAATTTATTAATTAATTATGTTATGTTATAATTATATTACGTTTGTAATCTAAGTCGTTATATGTATTTATTTAAACGTACAATTTAACTGCTAACGAAGTTCAACTAACGCCATCTAGTACGGTATATAACCTACGGTATATCTAGTACGGTATCACAATGGCGGGAAAGTTACTAACGGTAACGGTAGTTACGAACACGTGGAAAGTCTTACCGATACTTTTACAAGGCCGAGTAAAGAATAAATACACCAAATTAATCAAAAAATCACAAAATAATGTTATACTACTAAATTTAAATCAAAAGTTTTAGAAAAACAATAATTTCAAATCAATAAATAAGAAAAATCCACTTAGCGGCTTGGAACACGACCGTCACTAGTAGCCTCGTCAGCAGACTCTTTTCATTCCATTCTTTTCATGTTTGTTCCATTCAACAATCTTGTAGTAGTAATGACATGTGATGCAAGAAAGCAAACGTACGAGCTTATGCAGCATCAGCCAAAATAAAAATAAAATTACAAAACAATCCCCTCTAAATATTTGTCCAGTTACCTCTTTAAATTTATTTAACCTATCAACTTCCACAATGACAGAAGTTTGTTCCAGCAATTAACCACCTGCTGGCTAATGGCAAATTTCCGCACATCTATTCTACTTCTGTCCTTCCTCAATTTAAATTTAGGCCCCCTTAGGTTCGTAATCTGAACAAGTGGAAGAATCCCATCAGAATTCAGCGTACTCAACCCATTCAAGGCCTTATACAACTCAATCAGATCACCTCACAGATCTCCATCTGCTGCAATTGGCTGAACTTAACCTCTCCTGGTAAGAGGATCCCTTCATTCCCCTCACCAATCTTGTTGCCATTCTCTGTACACACTCAAGCAAATCTACATCCTTCCTAAAATGAGGCCTCCAGGCCTGCATGCAGTACTCAAGGTGTGGTCTGACCATTGCCTTATACAGAGGGACAATCACCTCCTTTTCCCTGCTAACAAAATTCCTGTATATCATTCCTGTATAGACAGCCTGCCAGGGCAGGCTGTCTGCATTACTCAGAAAACTTCATATCTGACTGCACAATTACTCCAAGGTCTTTCATTTTCTACCTCCTTAAGTGTGGTACCACACAGTTGGTACGTTTCTCTGGGGTTAATTCTACCCATATGCAGTACTTTGCATTTTTCAATGTTAAACTTCAGTTGCCACTACTCAGCCCATCTGCCCAAATTTTCTAGATCCTGTTGCAGTAACACACTGCCATTACTGTCATTAACAACCTTGCCAACCTTTGTATGATTTGCAAACTTCAATACTAAGCCTGATATATCTTCATCAAGAAATCCTTGCTGTTTTTCTTAGCATCCTTTTCCAAAGATTTCTCGTAATCTACCTTTGCATGCCTAACCTCCTCTGTGACTTGGTTACAGACTAGCTTATATATATCATAGGATAATTTATATGCATCCCATGTCACCTGATAATTTATATGCATCCCATGCATTTTTATTCTCTGGCACAAGTCTCATTAGTTCATTTTGACAACCATTTAGGCCTAAACCTTGAACAATATTTCTTAAAAGGTATGAAATGTTTAGTAGCTTCCACTATTAATTCCTTGAATGCTTCCCACTTAGAATATGCTGTTTGTAACATCATCAGTTGATCCCACTGTATAGAATTAAAATACTGTCTCAGACCATCATAGTCACCTTTACGGAAGCCAAAACCTCTTCCTTTACCCCTGATGGTAATTATATCTTTAAGTAAATCCCACATCAGTACACTGATCTCTGCCACCTAATGGTTCCTTTATCTGCAAATACTTAATACACGAATGATCACTGCTGATAACCAGATCAAGAGTATTGATCTGGTTATCAGCAGTGATGATTACCCTCTCTAGTTGCCTCTCGAACATACTGCTGCAGAAAACAATCATCCAATAAATCCCCAAAAGTCTTACTATTGTGCAAGTGATCAACCCATAAGTTCTAGTCTATATCTGGGAAGTTAAAATCCCCCATTATAAGACATTCTGATTTACTAGCCCACTCTATTTCTCTGTACAATTGTTCACTGTACTTATTCGAGTCATTAGGCCAATAACACACTCCTACTCTTATTTTTGCTTTCCCAGTGCTTATGCCACACCAAACAGACTCAGCATTGCGCTGTCTATCTGTGTCAACTGGATGCACTTCCTTTGATTTTAGGTTTTCTTAATTAACAGCATAACCCCTCTTCACTTTCTATCCTTTCTATACACATTGTATTCCCCAAATTCCAATTCTGCATTCTTAATATCTGTTTGACACCATGTCTCTGATATCATAACAATATCCACCTTTGATGTTTTCACCAACACTTCAAATTTATTTACTATCCTTGTAGCATTGGTATAAATGTAAGTATATATGCACCTATTCTTATTCGTAATTATCCTAACAATCCCATTTATTTATTTGTTTCATGATGACTGCCATCAGTCCCTGAAACCCACAGCACCCATTGCTGCAGGCTGCTGCTCATTCTGATAGAAGTAATGCAAGAATCACCTTCACCTCTGCCTGCATCTAAATTTAAGCTTTTAGTCTGTGAATTTCTCCATGCTAGCAGTTTTCTGACCCACCTAATGCTTGCTGATGCCATTGAGGAAGCATTAATTTTCTGACCCACCTAATGCTTCGTCAATGGCATCAGCAAAAACTCTTGCACCCTTTCTATTTAAGTGTATCTCATCCCTGTAGAAGCAGTCTCTTCTGTTAACAAGCATATACCACGCTGAAAAAAAATTCTACCCCTGAGCCTTGCAGAATCCCTCCAGGCACGAATTGATTGCCAAGGCTCTCATCATATACTCCCTCCTATCGTGTCTGGGCAGAATTAGACACTCAAATTTACCCCTAACTCACAACTTTTTTTTCAACATTGAACTGTAATTATTAAGTTAATCTGCAGATGGCTTACTCTTAATATCATTGGTGCAAACATGCAAAACAATATCAGCCTTTGTGCCTTTATAAGATATCTGCTCTACAATATAGTGAACTTTTGACCCTGGCCAACATACCCTGGTCCAATTCATCTATCCTTTTTACACAATATATTACTCTTCTCCTTGACAATAGATTCACCAACAATAACTAACTCCCGTGGGACCAGCGCATTCTGCCTTGGAGATTGCCGCTGTGTTTCCTCATGCACAGTATTGAGCTCTGGCATTAAGTTGGGCAGCTGAGAACTTGACGGGCCAATCATTAATTTCTTCGAAGGCATCTACCCTACACTTCAAGCTCTCATAGTTGCCCATCAGAATGATGAGTAGATGGCTAATTTCTAGACACTCTCTGCACCTAGCACACACACAGACATCCTCCTTGACTAGATCATGTTCTCTTCCAGAGAGTTCTGCAAACATTTCATACGTTGCACATTCTTTTAGGCTGTGATGCATTGGAGAATCCCCCTCAGTTCTCCCCCGAGTCACAGCACTACTGCTGCTTTGTCCCCTTTGCTTTGCTGCTCTAGTCTGTGGATTATATTTATAATTAATAAGATCAATAAATTTAATTAATTGTCATTATGAAACTATCTAATAGAATCCTAAATGCAGTGATGCTTATTATGCTATATAATTTTATGTTAGAGCTACCTAGTTACCAGAATTAAAATTTTGAATTCCCTTAACACTCTCTATACGAAAACAGTGGGTGCAAGATTTGAATGAAACAATGGTTTTACGTATTTTAAGTAGTATGTACAAAAAAACTATCTAAAATAAAAATAACCAGCGCAACTAGAACTCTAAGACTGCTTCTAAAGTACATTATAAAATAACAATTAGGTAAATAAAATGGCAATGCTAGCAATTTGATAAACCGCTGGCATTCCCCTCTCTGAATAACTCCTCGTGTGAATTTAGATGCAAAATATTCATTCAGTTTGTCATTTACCTGAGCAGGTAAATGACAAACAGAATGAATGAATCAACAGTTGAACCATCGATTTCAGTGGACCAATCTGATTCATCTTCTTCCTACTACAGTTTACATAAGTAAAGAATAGAAGTTGTTTTCCTTTGCCAAAGATTTCTAGTAATCTGCCTTTGCCTGCCTAACCCCCTTTGTGACTTGATTACACATCAGCTTATATCTACAATAGGCTTCTGTGTCACTTGATGATTTATATGCATCACATGCATTTTTATTCTATGCCACGATTCTCATTAGTTCATCTAAAATCCATTTAAGCTAAACCTTAAATGTATTTCTTGATTGGGCAACAAAATGCCTAGTAATGGCCAAGATTACTTCCTTTAATGCTTCTCTTTTAGAATTTGCCATTGGTAACATCAGTTAATTCCATTGTATAGAATTTTTTAAAAACTGTCTCAGACCGTTGTAGTCATCTTTACAAAAGGAAAAACCCTTCCCTTTATCCCTGATGGTAGTTACATCTTTGAGTAAATCCCACATCAGCACACTGTGATCATTGCCACCTAGTAGTTCCTTTATCATCAGATTCTTAATGCATGAAGAATCACTACTGATTTTCAGATCAAGAGTATTACTCCTTCTGGTTGCCTCTCGAAAATGCTGCTATAGAAAACAATCATCCAATAAATCCAAAAGAGTCTTGATAGTGTGCTAGTGAGCAACCCAGAAGTTCCAGTTAATAATTTTAAAATTCCTCATTATAAGACAATCTGATTTATTGCCCCACACTATTTCTCAAGATTTCATTATACTAATCAGTCTCTCTAGGCCTGTGACACACTCCTACTCTTAATTTCACTTTCCCAGTGCTGCTTATGTCACACCAAACTGACTCAACTTTGCACTGTCCATCCATGTGAACTGGATGCACTTCCGTAGATTTTGTGTTTCTTCACTAACAGCATATCCCTTCCTGTACACATTGTACTCCCTAAATTCCAATTCTGCATTCATTCACTGTCTCGTTGGCATCAGCAAATATTCTTGCACCCCCTTATATTTAAGTGTATCCCATCCCTGTAAAAGCAGTCTCTCCTGTTAATCATTTTATTTGATCTTATGCATAGTCCTTTTAAGTTGTTTGTAAAGTATGCTATTAATGTCATATAAATAAGGTTCCTCATTATCTCGAAAATACCTAATTACTTAGGAATTTTCAACTGCTGTAAAAGGATGGTGTATGCATGTTGTAGGAAACAGATGTTTAATTCCAAACAGTTTCTCTTAACACAAAAAAATAAATTAAATAAATTAATTAAAAAATCAAATTAGCCTCTAAATCATAAAATTTTTATACACAGTACACTGATTACTGCTTTTGATATTATCTACAAAACTTAAATCTCAAGTAACTGTCACTCCTAATCGTTTAAAATATAGCTGCTTCTAGATTAAAATGAGTGAAAGGATACATGATATCCTTTCACTCTTTTAGTTGTTGTGGCACAATTTTCAAGACTAAAATTTTGCGGTACACTACAATCACTATTGTACTCATATATATGATATATATTTATAATATATATGATATATATTATAAATATATATCATATATAAATATGTGGTTTGTAAAATAAAGTGTCTGTGAAAATCAAAAGTACACACGGTGCCTGAAATAAGAGAAGTTTAGGGGATAGTCGAAAGTGGAAGCGAAGTAGTGGTTAAACAGGTGAAAGAATTTGAAAAACTTAGTACAAAAATGAACAGGGATTGAGAAAGCAAGCAATATACAAAAATATACACAAAAATTTGTACAAAAAATAAAACTAAAAAATAATAATAATAAATAACAATAACAAAGAAATAACTAAATAACACTGTATTTAGTGTTATTTACTTACTTATCAAGAGGTTGAATCAGGGGATGGCAAATATGCAAAATCTGAATATAGTAAATGAAAATATGATACCTAGCCAGGAAATTCATCAGGGCACTACTCCTGACCATGTATCAGGCACTACGATTTCAAACTTGTCTGTAGTATTAGAAAAGGGGGGGAAGCAAATATGCGGCCTTTATTGTAATACTAGTAGACAAGGTAGTCCCTACGCAGTGTAAAAATTAAGTTAACAATGTACTTCAAAATAAATACAAATGTGCATAAAGGGTGAAAAGTAATTAAATTCACATGGCCGAAAATTAAAATTCAATTAAAAAGCAGTGAAGTTTGATTGAAAAAGTGTGGACAATCAAATGGTATAGCGAATGGTAAAATTCTTGGGGTGGAGAAGGGGAGAAAAAGATGGTCACAAGAAGGCGAAAATAGTGATAGAAAGGAGGATAGACGTAGTGTTTGTACCACCCTCGTATTACACTAATAGTTTTACGAATGAGAAAAAAAATGGAAAGACAGTGTAAAAGATAAAGTGTAGGAAAAATTCATTAAAAATACTGAACTTACTAGGAGTGTGAGGCCCAACCTTAAAAGAAAAGGGTTCTGGTATAAGCAAGTGTTAGTAAAACATGGTTTTGATTTCTCTTCTTCTCTACAAGCTTATGGTATTAACACCCATTTTTACTAATACTTGCTTATACCAGAACCCTTTCTTTAAGGTTGGGCCTTAAATAGAAGCAAGAAAATGAAACTGAAGAATTGGAAAAGAGCCAATTAAGATATGCAGCGTTCTTCTCTTGAACAGACTTAGCACATTTATTGGAAAACCAAGGTTTAGGTAAAGGACGAGATTTTAAAGTGGAGTGTGGAATAAAGGATTCCATTCCTACAATAATAATTTCGCTGACACGATCTGAGCAAATGTTGACATCAGAAGTTTTGAAACAGTAATCTGACCAAGGAAAAGAAGAAAATATATCTTGCAGGTCATCTCATTTTGCATTCTTGTAATGCCAAACAATATGAGGTTGGGAATAGTCATGAGATAAAGGCTCCATTGGAGAAGGGACAATCACCAAGTTGTGATCTGAGGTGCGTAAAGGACCACTCACTTCGACCATGTACTTAGAAGAGTTGTTTATGAAAAGAGGCTGTATGGTTAGGATTGTCCAGTATCCTTGTAGGTAAATGGACAATCAGTGCAAGGCCATTAGTAATTGCAAAAGACTCAGCATCTCAACCAGCTGGGTCAGTGTGACTAGAAAACGGAAGCCAGTTGGAGTTGTGAACATTAAAATTACCAAGGAAAATTACCACACTGTTAATGAAGTTGGACTGGAGAAAGTCAAGTTGCAAAGAGAGGTCAGAGCTCCAAGTGATTAGTGGAATTGGGAGAACAACAGATGAATTTGACGCAATGAGGTAGAGATTTTAAGCCGGAGAAGAACTTAGAGTAGATTCCAAATTGCCAAGTCTGACAGGGAATATCAGAACAGACATATGCACCAGTACCACCTTTGAGGCAAAAGGAATCATACAGCAAATAATTTGGGCATCTGAGATGATCAGTAATTGAATCAACCTATAACTGAGATTCTGTCAGTAAAAGTACATACATGAGTTTGGCAGACTGCAAGTGGAAATGGACGTCATTGAGATTAGAATTGAGACCATATTTGTGAAATGAACTAGGAAGTGTTTGGGAGGTTTAGAACTTTTTTTTGCAGATAAGCTTACTCTATTAATTTGAAAATTCATGGTGTATTCAATAGTAAGAAAAAGTAGGGGGAGACATGCTGTATAAAGTAATGAAATTTTTGGATATGGCGTACACATAAGAATACACCCAAGTCCTTGACATAAAGTGGCCTCGACAATGCCCCTCACATACACACTACTTGAACTCCCTCCAGTCACTCTCTGGCAGGGTAGAGGTAACAAGATTATACACTAGAAAGGTTGTTTGTGATCCGGAAGCCTCCTAAAGAGTTAGCAATAGGTTCGGTCCATTGTACTAACTAGCAGCTGGCCTGCGAACACCGTTTTATAGCTGTATCCTCGAAATGTAAGGAAGATTGGATTTCACCTTGGTGTTCATCATAACTTCAAAAGTCAGCAGTCATACTGCATGATGGAAGAGATGGGGAAGGGTTGACCGGAACTTGGCTCTAGAGACTAAACATGGGTTCCACCACTTCAGCCCTCCAATAAGCAAAGTGGTGGTATTGCACCAGTTGATGAGTCATCTACCACCTAATATTGCCTGGTAACACAGAGGGGCGGCATTCCTCCATGTGGTGTGGGTGCCACACCTCGACCCCTTCTTACGTTGGTTCTCACCTGGGTTGTCACCCATAGTGTGCTTGTACATGGAGGTTATACCCAGGATTACTACAGTCCCACCATCGTGAACGTGCAAGCAGAGGATTTTGTTGTCACAGACTGTCCGGATTTCACCGAAATTGGGTTCACTTGACTTGTAATGTCACCCAAATATCAGTTCCATCAGCGTTTTAGACTCCTAGGTAGCAAGTACAGCTTGTCTGACATATATGAGAGAATGTCTGACAACCTAAAGTTGTCACAGACATCTGGACAAAGTCAAACAGGCTGATAACATTCAGAAACAAATAGCCTTGCTATGTATTAATGGAATATAATTGAATGGTGTTAGCGCTTGAAAAAGTGCCAGTCAATTTATACCATTATCAATAATTAGCCACACAGTCGTTATTTTATATTATATTTTTATTTATTGCTAAATATGTTTATTTCTAGCACAGGCTATTTTAGTCTTTATAGGTTCTTTTTGGGCCAGTGGCCCGCCAAATAATTTTATGCTAAAGTTTTAACACACTTTGAATGCCTATACGATAATAATTATACGTTTACAGTAGTAATTACACACAGAGAGAGAGAGAGAGAGAGATCACTGAATTGTGAACCCCCCCTATGAAAACTGAATGCGACCTGTTGACTCCATGAGTTATGAGAGTGCACAGTTAGTCTTTCTAAGTAGCAGAGGCAGAGATAAGTTGTCAGTGGTTCAGTAGGTAGTAAAATTCCGAGCGTGATGGGTAAAAAGGAAGGATTTATCAGACTTTGATAAAGGACAGAGTGATTGTGGATGCTTGATTTCCTAAAAGGCTGAACTGGTGGGGTGTTCGAGAGCTGTCGTAGTTAAAGTATACCAGAACTGGTGTTAAAATGGTCAAACAATGACCCGATGGCGGCAAAACTGCGAAGGGGAGCGTCGGGTCCAACGACTTATACAGGCGAAGAGATGCGGCACTGTTGAAGAGTTGACAACCCAATACAACCTGGGCCAACCCGGAACAATAGCTGGCATGACAATACATCACACATATGGGCTATACCAGCAGACGGCCCCTACGGCATCCTCTCCTAACCAAGGTTCATCGGCGTAAAAGACTCGCATGGTGCAAAGAGCATGCAAGTTGGGTGTTAGAAGGCTGGAAGAAGCTGTGTTGATCGGATGAGTCAGGTTATTTACTCCACACTGTGGATGGTCTTGTACAGATTTGGCGTCAACAACACGAGGCTCTTGATCCATCATGCATGGTATCAAAGATGCAGGCTGGTGGAGGTGGTTGTATGGTGTGGGGAATGTTTCACTGGCAGGAACTTGGATCCCTAGTGCATGTGGAACAACGTATCAGTGGTCTCCACTATAGTCAACTGCTTGCTGACTATGTACACCCCGCTATGTTGCACTTTTCCTGAATGGCGATGATGACAATGCGCCGAGCCATCAGGCACTTGTTGTACAGGAATGATTTGAGGAACAGTTCTGACTTCCAGCATATTGATTGGCCTCTGAAGTCCCCCGATATCAATCCCATAGAGCAATTGAGGGACATTATGGAAAGGCATATCAGGCATCTGGATACACCATTCGCCTCCAAACCTGCAATGCTGACCACATTACACAGAGCTTGGTTGGCCATACCTTCCACATCTTGTTCAATCGATGCGACGTCTGATAGCTGCTGTACTGAGGGCAAAGGGAGAACCTACGAAGTATTAGGTAGGTGGTCATAATTCAGTGATCTCATCCTCTGTCTGTGTGTTATTCATAATTTTTATTTATAATGTTTATATGTACAGCAGACTAGATTTACCGGGACAATTTAAGACGCCAATTTAAAAAAAAAAAAAGACTAAATATTTAATTTGTTTTAGTCGTCGCATCGAGTGTTGTGTTCCATCACACCGCAAAATGATAAATTTTGTCAGGGATATTGGAATTTTTTTTCACCCCGTTTAGTAATTGTGAAAATGATGGGCAAACGCGAGTGATGGGTAAACAAAAACTTAAAATTATTCAAACTTTTGAATAATTTTAGGTTTTCTTTTAATTTAAAAAAAATTATTCATCAGTATAAACATGGAATATAAACAGAAGGAAAGCTATGACAACTTGGTGTTGCTCAGTAGAGAAATATGTGCAAGGAACTAGATGCCCTCTATAGTTGAGATAACACAATAAAAAAAAAATGAACTGGAGAAGAAGAAAAAAATGTGAGCAACATGTCATAGACAATAGCAGAGAAAATGGAATATTGTTAAAATTGTTAATGATTATTAAAATGGATAATAAACTTAGAGTGAAAAGGCATAAATATTGTTCAGAAAGAAAGTCATGTAATGTGTTCACTTTCAAAGTAGTGGAAATACCACCATTCAAATTTACATCTATACGGCTGTACAAGTATCAGGTTAGCCCTAACCAAAATGAAAAATAGTGAATCCAAATTTTTGTTTGATGGAAGCAGATAATTTTTATGATTGATGAAGTTAATAGGAATATCGTTAATGCATAATTTAGTATAAAGGCCATTTAAGGCATTATTGAAAAGCTGATTGCTGCTTAAATTTGCATGATGAATAATTTTTTTTTAAAATTTTTTTTATGTAAACCCCAAACACGAGAGGTATTAGAACCTATAGTACTTAGTTCCGTGGGTTGAGAAGACCAAAGAAGATATTTGTTGACATTGGACTTGAACTTCTGTAGACTGTAATTTTCAGGAAATATGTATGAAGGAAGGTTGTTCCAGAAAACGTCAGTTGAATGAATAAATGAGGAAGATGAAAAGTTGGTTCTGTGAGTTTTGAAGTTGGACAGTAAATGGATGTTGGCTGGTGGCGGCACGTGTTCGGACTGTTTTGAGAGAGAGAGAGCAGGAATTATAGAAGCACAATTCAGAAGAACAGTGCCCATGGAAGTATCTGTAGAAGATGCATGCAGCAGAAACAGTACGTCTATGAGACAACGAGTGGAGAGACTCTGTTAGAGATGAATCATTAATTAACCTAACTGCCCCCTTCTGAACAAAATCAAGAAGCCTAAGAGAGGTTTTGGGGGCACCACCTCAGATGTGGGAACAATATTCCATGGCAGGGAGGATTTGCGATTTATAGAGTGAGCAACTGTTTGGAAGAATAGTAACGCCGAGAGCGAAAGAGAAAACCAAGTTTTTTAGATGCAGAGGAAGCAATATTTGTAATGTGCTTAGTGTTAATTTGTGTATAGATGATGTTTTTATGAACCTTAATAAAAATATTTGAATTTCAATTAGTTAAGTAAATAATGTTGAAATTAAATTTACTTCTTTTATCAAATAATTCCAAATTATGGTGAAGTGGGGGGGACTATTTAAAGTAATATTTAAATCAAGGAAGTTTGCATGTTGATTACCATTATTTTCTTTATTCAAGGTGAGTTCTGTAGGATATATAGTTTTTGCAATGATTTCAAAATGCACATTCAGAACCAGGATGTCGTCAACGTATCGAAATGCATGGAAATTATGGTTTGGATTATCACAAATATAAAGATCTTTGTAATAATACAAAATTTGTATAGAAATAAATTAGACTATGCTAGAAATTTGCGAGCCCATGGGTACTCCTATGGATTGTCTATAAGTACATTTACCATGATAAATGTAATTGTTGAGAATACACATAGGATAATATAGTTATTCCAAACAATCTCATCTACAACAAGAACGTTCTTATACTTGTAATGGCTGATGCCATTACAAGTATAAGTTTTTTTTGGCTGATGCTGCATAAGCTTGCATTTCTTACATGAAATGCCTATGCTAAAGCTAGCAATTTTCCAACCCCATCTAACAATGTGCCTTCATATCTTCAGCAAATATTCTTGCACCTCTTCCATTTAAGTGTATCTTATCACTGTAAAAACAGTCTTCTGTTAACAAGGACAAATCACGCTGAGATAAACTGTACACCGTGAGCCTTGTACATTCTCCATTAGGCCAAACAGATTAACAAGGCGCCCACTGTGTACTTTCTCCTGTCAGCCTTGGGAAAAATTGCAGACACTTTCAAATTTAATCCTAGTTGTAACATTTTAGATACTAGGTACCAGCAAAGTGATCTGATTGAGGTGTATAAAGCCCTGAATGGTTTGAGCATGCTCAATGCTGATGTGATTCTTCCTCTTGCTCAGAATAATCGCCTGAGAGGGCATAAATTCAAATTGAGAAAAGAGTTTTAGCAAAGATGTTCGGAAGTTTTCCTTTAGCCAGTGTGTGTGTGTGTGTGTGTGTGTGTGTGTGTGTGTGTGTGTTTGATTGCTGGATCAAACTTCCATCTGTCGTAGAAGTTGATAGCTTGAATAGATTCAAGGCACAACTAAACAAACATTTGGAGCGAGTAGATGGGCGAAATTAGATTTTTTTTTAAATTCTATATAAGATTGCTTTCTTGCATCATATGCCTTTGCTAATGCTAATTTTTCAAAATTGCCCTGTACTTATTAAGTCTTCAGAGCTCCTACTCTTAATATCATTAGTACCAACATGCACAGCAGTATTGCTATTGGTGCATCTTAAAAGATGATAGCTGCACTACAATATCATCAACTTTTCAACCCTTATAGACATAACCCGTGCTTATTCCTGGTTTGATAATGACATTGTTGTCCAAGTGAAGAATCAAATGGGTAAATAAAATGGCGATGAAAGCATTACAAATTATGTAGAAATGAAATTTCTGACTACTAGTGAAACACTTCAAGCAGCTAAGCTTTTCGAATCAGGTTCAGAAAAAAACCTAGACCTATAATAATATTGTTTCACACATTGCAAAAATGGAATGTGACATGGGAAAACACTTCAGGTCAGAAACAAAAATAAAATTCATTTTATATAATACATTGTTATTAAATTTGCAATATACTATACAAATACTGTGCAATATACTTTGGTCCTCGAGGCTGTCACAGACATTCTGTCAGGTATGCCAGACAAGTTGTACTTGTTACTTGAGAGTCTAAAACGCTAATGGAACGAATATTCATGTGACACTCAAATCAAGTGGACCCAATTTTGGCAAAGTCTGGCCCATCTATTACAGCCAAATACCCTGCTTGCACCTTCATGGTGGGACTGTTAGTAATCCTTGGTATAACCCCTATGCACAAGCACGCTGTGGATGACCACCCAGGTGTGGACCAACAGCAGGTTCATAAGCAGGGTTCGAGGTGTGGCACCCACACCACATGGAGGAATGCCGCCCCTCTGTGTTGCCAGGCAATACTGGGTGGTAGATGACTCATCAACTGCTACAATACCACCACTTTTCTTATTGGAGGCTTGAAGTAGTGAGAGTACAGCTCTAAAATGGTGTTAGCAGGCTGGCTGCTAGTCAGTATGCAAGACCGAACCTATTGCTAACTCTCCAGGAGGCTTCAGGATCAGCTAGTTTATAATCTTGCTACCTCTGCTCTGCCAGATATGACTGGAGGGAGTCCAAGTAGAGTGTATGCAGGGGACATTGTCGAAGCCATGTTATGTCAAGGATCTCTTTATATTCTTACCATGCGTGACACTTATCCATATCCAAAAATTTCATTGCTTCATAGAGCATGCCCCCTTCACTTTTTCTTACTATTGATTACACCATGGATTGTCAAACTAATAGAGCAAACTTATCTGCAAAAAGATCTGAATATCCCAAACACTTGGTCTCAGTTCTAATCTCAATGATGTCCATTTCTGCTTAGTCAGTTATAGATTAATTCAATCATTGCTCATCTCAGTTGCTCAAATTATTTGCTGGTCTCTTGCCAAGGCAATTGGCCACACCTTTTGCCCATCTCTGCTCCCACCTCTGTCAAAACCAAATGGTTCTATTGTCACTTCAGACCTTCTAGCATCCCATTTTCCTTCCAACACATGTATTAATGATCTTGATAAAACACCTCCCACCATTCCCAACATACTCCATTCAGTGCCTCTTGTGGTCTTCCGTCAAAAGGATGTCAGAAGGATTTTGTTGAATCCTGATGCTAAAAAAGCTCCAGGTCCTGATGGTATGTCTTGTCCACTTGTTCTCAAAACCTGTGCTCCTGAACTTACTGCTGTTCTTTGCCACCTTTTTTTTTCACTTTCTTATTCCAAACGTGTTTTAACTTCTGCTTGGAAATTTGCTCATGTTATCCAGGCAGTTCCTAAAAAGGGTGACAAATCACTCCCATCCAATTATTGTCCCATTGCAATTATGTCTACTCTTTCTGAAGTAATGGAGAAATCATTTAACTGCCAAACCAAAGTATCTAGAAACCTTCTGTCTGATCAATGATCATTAGTATGGATTCTGTTGGTTTCTATCCACTGGTGATATTCTGGCTTATGGACAAATTCAATGGAAAAGTTTTTGATGAAAAACAAGCAGTTGCTCTTGACAAATCAAAGGCTTTTGATCGTGTTTGGCAGAAAGGTCTTCTAAACAAGCTTACATCTTATGGTCTGCCAACTGTTTTTTGTAATTGGTTATCTAGTTTTCTCTCTAATGCTGGTGTCCCCCAAGGTTCAGTTCTTTTCCCCACTCTTTTCCTCTTGTATATTAATGACCTTCTGAAATTGACTGGAAATCCTATTGGTAGTTTTGCTGATAATAGCAATTGCATTCCACTTTCCATTTCGAGAAACCTCTCTGTGCTCAATTAGCTTCAACGTCTCAAATATCTGCTACCATTTGCTTAAATGCCGATCTCCAGGTAATCCAACGGGGCAAAGATAACTTATTTGATTTCAATCCTTCTAAAGCTCAGTCCTGTCTTATATCTTGCAAAGAGGATTCTTCTGCTCCTGTGCTTATCTTTGGACACTCCGATTTCTAGGCAAGATGATATCTCTTTTAGGGATTACCCTGACTTCTAATCTGTATTCTGAGTCACCAAGCACATTGCAAATATTGCTTCCTCTGCATCTAAAAAACTTTCTCTTTGCTCCCAGCGTTACTTTTCTTCTAAACAGCTGTTCACAAATCACAAATTTGCCCTACCATTGAATATTGTTCCCACATCTGGGGCGGTGCCCCAATCAAGCTTCTAGATTCCATTCAGAAGAGGGCAGTTATGTTAATTAATGACTCATCTCTAACAGAGTCTCTATCTCATAGACTGTTTCTGCTGCATATCTTTTCTACAGATACTTCTATGGGCACTGTTCTTCTGAATTGGCTTTTGTTATTTCCACTCTTTCAAAGCAGTCCGAACACGTGCCACCGCTAGCCAACAACCATTTACTGTCCAACTTCAAACTCACAGAACCGACTTTTCATCTTCCTTGTTTATTCATTCAACTGCCGTTTTCTGGAACAAAACGGCAGTTGAATGAATCCTCCCTTCACACAGCCTGAAAATTACAGTCTACAGAAGTTCAAGTCTACTGTCAACAAATATCTTCTTTCATCTTTTCAACCTACAACCTGTGCCCGGTACTAAGTACTATTAGGTTCTAACATGTCTTTTTTGAGATTTTCATAAAAAATAAAAAAAATATATATATATATATATATATATATATATATATATATATATATATAATGCTATATATTTTTTGTGTTCTTATGTATGTAAGTAAATAATGTGTGCTGTGCTATGTGTTCAAGAGAAGTAATTTTTAGTCTGGAATGTCATAACTATAGGGCATTAGAAAAGCACTGTCCACGGTGTTGCTATATGTTTGTGAGTCAGCTTCTTAGTGATCTTTGCACGTTAATGATCGAGGAATGTGCTTTTTTAATTGAGTGTTTTTCAAGAAGGCAACAAGTATTCAGAAACAATGATACAGAAATTTTGAAAGGCTCCAAGATACTGACATTCCACGTTTCCCATTTTGTAAATAAATTTCGAAAATTGGTTCAGTGACAAGAACTGTAGTCAAAGCATTTAGTGGAGGACAGGTTGTTAAATCTTTGGTACGGTTCAGCAAAGCTAATCAAAGTTGGTGAGAAAATGGGCACAAAAGAGTAATCTTTCTGTTTTTACAACTTGCATAGCTTCAAGAAAAACTTATTCTTTCTGTACAAAATTACAACTGTGCAGGAGTTAGGGGCTGATGACCGGAGAGTTTTTTGATTGTTCATGGTTTCAGAATTTCATTTAAAGAAAAGGTTTGATGTACTGTGTGAAACAAACTGTAAATAGTGATGAAGTGTTACATCTTTTAGGTTCCACAAATTCAAAACAGTTATTTATGGACATCAGAAAACTGTAGTATCTATTTCCTCATCACTGTTAAGTGATGAGGAAATTTGAATTTCCATTTGGTTTGTGGTGTCAAGCACACTAATTGAGTCCTATTTTCCTTCGGGATACAATACCTTCTGAATGTACCGATCTGAAATATTGTACCCTTTGATTTGTACAGCTTAATGAATAAGAAATAATGAATGGACACCTTCAACAAGGTGGCACTACCACACACTGTTGAAACATTCTATAGATGTGTTTGGAGACCAAATAATTTTATCAGCGATTTGACCATCACAATCACTTGACTTGATGTTGCTTGATTTTTTTTTTTTTTTTTTTTCCTTGTTGATCTAGCAAAATCTTATATTTATAAGGAAAAGTCTACAACAGTTTGAGTTTAAAACCTTAATACTAATTACAATAGTTTGGAAAATGTTAATGACAACAAAAATAAACATGTTGTATTATGCTACCAGAATAATGGAACTCATTCAACTTCTTCTGTAACATTTTATATGAGTATATTAATATTTAAATAAAATTAATATGAAATCATGAAGTTTGTTTTTATTCTATTTTACTAGTTTCACAATGCCAAAAGTTTTGCTGCGGAGAGATTTTTCTAACACCATATGTGTGAATTATGTCTCATTTTAAATCTGTTAATTAAATTTTATTATTAAATATCTATTATTCAGTCTTATTTAAAAAAATATCAACCTCTGTTATAATGCCACTTGCTTTAAAGTCAAGAATGTAGTAAACTTGGTTACATTGCCATTAAGGCACTGTAACCAAATTGACTAGGATATGTTATTTAAGAGTTTCTGATTACTGCTTAACATTTTTAACAGAATGTTTCTTCATTGGTGTTGGAGTGCCTGTTGGATACTCATCACCTTTTACTCTAACTGATAAGGTATGTTTCTTTGTGAATATTATTGTGGATTTGCAACTATTAATTTTATTTTCCTCTTAATATATAGCTAATGTAAACAAATAAATAAGTATCACTGTAGCAGTTCACTGTTTTGTTTGTTTCCAGATTGAACTGAAGGGAAGGAGCTGTAAACTAATTTCTGTTACATTCAAGCACAAAGTGGAATCTCTAAATAAAAACCCTGGAAGGGACAGACACTGTTGAAACATTCTATATGTTGGTTCTCATGCAAAAAGTGATATGGATACCTCCATATCACTTTTTGCATGAGAACCAACCAGTCTACAATATCTGCTGGCAAAAAAAAACTCAAATGGTTAATAAAAATGTAATTTACTTTTAACCTCGGTGGTTGCTACCACAATCAAGTAATCCATAAATCATATTGTCATAATCAGTAGAATTATAAAGATTATTGTTGGCTCTCATGCAAAAAGTGATATGGAGGACCTATCCCTTCCAGGGTTTTTATTTAGAGATTCCACTTTGTGCTTGAATGTAACAGAAATTATGTATTTCTATTTCATTATTATTGGATGGTAAAACCTGGTGTAATATTTTTATTAATGAGTGGATTTTATATACCTAATTGGGTTAGGATATATGAACAATAGCTGTATAAAGCTAATGAATATTTGAGTGATGTTTTATTTACAGCCTTGTGTTTACATGATAGGTTGAATAATTTTGCTAAAGTTTAAACAGTGATAATATTTTGATCTAATCTGCATGAAACCTGCCTGCAATTTGTGTAATGGTGGCTAGTTGATCATCCTTGATGTGTTAGTTTGGTGGGATCATTTATTATGCTACAATTTCTGTACTTGATACATTTAAGTCCTTTAAATGAACCATTGAAAAAAACAAAAATAAATTTTTTCCAACAAAATTAGTAATTAAGAATTTTTATCAGCATATTGTGAAGTTGTTGGAATTGGTTATTAACAAATGATGCAAGGAAGCAAGCTACAGCATCAGCCAGAAAAAAAAAAAAATTAATAATAATAATAAAGAAAAAGGAAAACACTTTTCACATCACTTACCCATTCTCTCTAATAATTTATCTAGTTCCTCAATTTTATTCAGCCTGCCCACTTCCACAATACCAGATTGAAGTGTGTTTCAACAAACAACTATCTATCCTCTGTCTGAAAGCAAATTTTTACACATCCTTCCTTAATTTAAATTTATGCCACATTGTGTTTTCTGAGCAAGAGTAACAATGCCATCAGCATGAGCTTTGCTCAATCCATTTACATCAGTCAGAAATGCAAAGCCATTCCAGATGCTACAATTTGCAGAACCAAAGCCTTTCTTGGTAAGATCACTGTTCTCATTGCTGTTCTCTGCACCCATTCCAACAGCTCCACATTCTTTCTGAAATGAGGTTTTCAGACCTGTATACTGTACTCAATGTCACATATGGTAGAATAATTACATCATTGACAAAACCCTGCTATTCAAGTATATCTGCCCTGCTTAGAGACCATGTCAGGATACACAATTATCAGCAGGTGACATTGCATAAGTGTGCATTCTTTCGTTGTATACCACTACTAATACTTCGGGGATTGCTGCTACCATATTATGCAGTATCTTGCATTTGTCAATGTTGAACTTCAGTTGCAACTTCTCTAATTTTTGTACTAGAGTTTTTTGCAGCCACATACCCTGATCACTATCATTAACCACCTTATTAACCTACTTTTGCAGATAGGATTAATTTGATTCCTATGTATATATGTGGTTTTTAAGATCATTGTGTTTGTTTGTGGGGATCTAATTTAAACTTTACTGAAAGAGTTGAATAGGTACCAGGTTTTTCCATTAAGAAGCCCCATGGGCTTGTATTTGGTTTTTGCATTTTTAAGGTTCTCATGTTGTCCCTAAATAGAAGCCAATGGGCTTCTTAACAGAAACAGGTTTATTTTGAAATAATATTTATTTGATTAATGAAAAGCTATTTTTATTTTAAATATTGCAACAATAGAACAGTATGAAATTAAAAATTATTCTTATTATCTTAAAAAATATAAATAAATAAGACATAATAATTGCAAGAAGAAAATTATTTATATTAGTAATTTTCATTCAGAACCTGTTGTATCAGAGTTAGTAGTGGAAGAATTGTTGTTTTCGTCTTAATCCGAGTTAGTAGTGGAAGAATTGTTGTTTTTGTCTTAATCCGAGTTAGTAGTGGAAGAATTGTTGTTTTTGTCTTCATCCAATTCCATTAATTCTTCATCCCTAGCAGCCAGATCATCAGATTCAATTTCAAGTCCATGATTGTTTTCAAGGATAATTTGCAATTTTTGATTTAATGTATTGGTCGCTGGTACTTCTTGTCCATTTGCAGCAATGCCGCAACATTCAAATGCCCTTTGAATTGATTTTGATTGGATTGTATTACAGGTAGAAATAACCATTTCAACAACCTTTTGGTAAGATGGTCTTTTTCTATATCCTTTTGGAATAAATTCAGCAGTTTCTTGTCTTACCCAATTATTCCATTCCTTTCTCAGATTTTTTCTGAACCCTGTATCCGCACCATCAACATTTTTGCTCCCAACAAAATGAAGAGTGCAATCTCTTGCCATGTCAAAGTAACATGGAGCTTCATCCATATTAAAAACACGATCACTTGTCATTCCTGCTGTAGCTTTATTTACTTGAATTAAGTATTGCTTTACTTGTCCGTGCATTTCCTTTGGATCGCGATTATCCAGTTGTCCATGATGAGTTATTTTACGTGATCTAATCCGATGTCTCCTGGTCCATCCAAATAAGAACTTGTTGCTTACTTTAAAAGCAGGTGGTATTTTAAGGCCAAATTCTGGTGAGAAAATATAGTTTCGCAATGTGTTATAGATAACTGATTGGTGGTTATTTCGTTCCTTTTTGAAAAATTCAAATAGTTTTTTTCTCAATTTCGGAATAAAACGCCTTTCTTCCTGCGCCCCAAGACGTTTGTGCTTACGTTTTTTTTAACCAGCTTCAATAATTGTGCTTCTTGTTGCAACCAACGGCGAAGATCTTTCCTGTCAATGCCTGTTTGTTGTGATATTGAATTTTGACTTTCCCCCGCTTTTAAATGTGTCACAAACTGTAGTTTTTACTGGATAGTATATGATTTTCATTTACTAGACTTTTTATTTTACATTTTTAGGTTAAATATTCTGACAACGATTAAAGACACGCAGTTCACATCTATTGCAATGACATCTCAGGCATGCGCAGAGTAACGTACCGTATATCGGCAGAGTGCCGATATACGGTACGTTACGAGAAAGCGCATTATTATTTGTCCCCAATAAAAGCCCATGGGTTTCTATTTGGAAAACAAAATCCTAATATAGGCCCAGATGGGCCTGTATTTGGGTGGGCCTCTTAACGGAAAAACCTGGTATAAAATATTTTGCATAGCATATTTTGCAAGTATATGAAATGACATGAAAATTAAATTAAAAGACCAATTTTTTGAGGGAATCCTACATTAACCAATATGAAGAAGAAAGTTTCAATGTTGTAAGGGGGTGTGGAACGAGAAATTTAATTCAGGACTGTAGGAAAGGTATAAGGGCTTATGTAGAATATGTCCATTAAATGACTAAAGCTAAAGTCTAGGGACTGCTCTAGCTTTGTTTTTAAAATACAGTAGAACCCGGATAAGAAATTCCCTCATAAGAAGTTTTCTACTGTACTAGTTTTGGTTTCTTAATAATTCATTTTAAACTCCTGTATATTGTAATGGGGGAATTTTCCCATGTAAAAAGCTTTCCTGCATAAAAAGTATATGATAAAGAATTTAAGACTATACAAAGGAATTTACCTTTATTCTGTTTCCTCATAGGAATACTTCTTATCCTGATCTCCTATAATACCGATGAATTAATGAATGACAATTTAAAACTCAATGTGTTCTTCACCTTCAGCCCCAGGATTGCAGCCAAAGGCCCCAATCCTGGGGAATCACTTGTGGGCTGAAGGTGAAGAACATATGTTGAGTGAAATCAATGTTGGGCTGAAGGTGGGGAACACATGTTACACATCATTTGCCTTTAGCCAGCGGGTAGTTGGTTGGTGGAACAGACTTCCATCCCTTGTTGTGGAAGTTGATAGCCTAAATAAATTTTAGGCTCAGCTGGACAGGTATTTCGAACGAACGGAGGAGTGAAATGGGAGTGGGGTTTTTTTGCTGATGCTGCATAAGCTTGCTTTCTTGCATCACATGTCTCTACTAATGCTAATACCCAACTGACCACAGAAATATCAAACCCCATTCAACTTCTAGTGATGGAAGACATTGTCAAAAAACATGGCATTAAAAATTTTAATGCCACATTTTTTGACATGTATTCCATCACTAGAAGTTGCATGAGGTTTGATATTTCTGGGGTCAGATTTGGGGCCTTCGGCTGCGATCCTGGTGTATTGAATCACTTGTGGGCTCTGAAGGTGAGGAACACATTTTCAGTTTTAAATTGTCATTTGTTAATTCATTGAAATTATAGGAGAGTAGGATAAGAAGTATTCCTATGAGATTGAATAAAGGTAAATTCCTTTGTATATTCTTAAATGTTAATATAATGTAGGATATATTGAGCCTTTGGAAGTTCTTAGTTGCATAGTGATAATAATTATAATAATACACAGTGCATTATTATAATGAAGTTTTCCTACTTAATACATTTTAAATATAGAAATTCTTATATTTTTATATTAAAAAAATATAAAACAATATAAGCATTTTGGTAATCGAACAAGTTAGTGCATAACATTTTAGGTTGTAGTAAACCACCGAATTAGGTGAAATGACTTTTTTTTTTTTACATCTCATATTGAAAAAAAATGCCTTCACAATGAGTTGACCTGATATTGCACTGTCTCTAATAAGCAATGCTGGCATACTTTTTCTCTCCAGTGGCTTATTAAGTTATTATTAGCTACTTATTAAGTCAGTGTTGTCTTTTCGAGAATCTGCTGTTGAAGGTAGTTCAATATCAGGGCAACTCGTGAAGGCATTCACAATAAAAGATATCAGAAAAGCGATGCCATTTCACCTACCTTCAATGATTTATTACACACTAAAATGATACTACGCACTAACTTGTTTGATTAGTGAATTTTCTGTAGTTAGAGGCTTTCAGCACTAAAACCTTTTTAGTGTAAACATTTTGATATAATGGAAGTGACATATTGCAATTGTTTTCATTGATATCCATAATTGGATACGTCGACCATGTTAAGTGTTAACGTCTGATGGTTGTGAGCAGTTCTGAATTACTCAGTAAACGAAGAAGTTCATTTATGAATAGGTTAATGCACACACATTGTTTATACTACCCAGGTAGTTTTAATGCATTGTTTTAATTGTATCTAATTGTACCTTCAAAACAAGTTGCCATGGTATTGCACTTCCTTGATTAAGTAATGCTTCACCTGTGGAGAAGATTATTGTTACTTATTCTTGGCACATACCACCACCCAGACGCCAGTGTTTCGATGCTTATTGGCTTCTCATCGGTGGGTGGGCAGGTACCCTGTTGTTGCTATAGTGACAACCCTGTTATGAAGTATAACTCCACAATATGAGAGATGCCTGATGTTGTGCAATGGTTTAGTCTGAAAGACATTTGTTGGCTAAAGCCTCAGAGTACGAAGAAGTTCATTTATGCATGGGTTGTTAGTGGATTGTTGCTCTGTCATATTGTAATTGTGACCTTTTAAGTTGTGCTGAAACACCAAAGTAGCTCATACCACTAACTGAGTTTAATGAACAGAATGTTAAGCAATTAGAAATCCTCAGTTTAAAAATGTTTCCCATAGGCAGAGTAAGATATTTATAAATTCTGAAATAGTACTTAAAAATGATCTTTAACTTATGTATGTGTATCTTTTCATTTTTAGTTGTGTAGTTAATATTTCATACCCTTATATGAAATTTATATATCCCTTGTATGAAATTTTCCCTCATAAGAAATTCTAAACCTCCACTCCCTTAGAAAACCTCTCTTCTACTGTAATTACCAAAAAAAAAAAAAAATAATAATAATAATTTTATTAATCTGAATTTTACTGTTTTACCAGTGGTTCAGTGGACACCACTGGTTTAGTGCAATCCACAGAAGGAATATTGCATAGGTTGTTTTCTTTGGATTCAAAAAAGTTAGATGACAAGCACAACTGTGTATTCTAAATGATAATTTTGGCCATGTCTCTGGTGTGAATGAGTCTTAATTGTCTGGGAGCTCTATTTTTTTTTAGCCAAGACCTACTGTAGCAATTCATTTTCAGTTATTGTGTGTGAGAAGGAATCTTCTCTCCAGCATTAGTAGAGGCATATGATTCCTATTACTAATGCTGGTTTTGCAGTTTCTAATGGTTGTTAGCAGTGGTGGGATTGAAATAATTTAACCGATTTGCTACCCTAGTGACCGTTCTAAGTATAAAAAAACTATATACCGAAAGGTAGTTTATTTCATGCAGCTAATACTTAAATAACGATAAGAGGTCCACAAAACTAGATTATGTTATAAGAAAGAGTTTAAAATATTAACGAAAAAATATTAAATAATACCTGACAAAAAACAAAACTGTTATTTAAGATATTTCCATATTGCTTCTTGATTGGTGTCCTCACTTGCAATTTTCATCGCTTTTATCCAAGCATCATCGGCTGAGTGATTTATCCTTAACCATCTTTTCACTGTAGGAGTAGGATCCCATTCCTTTAGAGGTAGGCCGATTAGGCTAATAGTCATTGTATTTGATATATTAGAAACAGTTAGGCAACTTCTCTTCTCTGAACATATGTTCATCTTCGAAAAGATGAACCTAATATGTTCAGAGAAGAGAACAACTTTCCGCTTCTTCTGAACTTACAGCAGTTGTTCTGACAATATTTTTAACTCATTGAACACTTTCAGGAATTGCATAATTCTTGGAATTTAAAACGTTTTCCACGAAATCTCAATAATCATTAATATCAATTTAGTAAATAAAAACTGTAATTAAATACAAGCAATTGTTCTTCAGCTGCTTTCCATGGAACTAATACTTCAATATTCCAGTAATCTGGCTCCAAAAATTTGAGAAATTGTAATTTATTCCTATCTTGAAATTGGTACAACTTGCTTTTAAATGTTCACAATCCATTAGTCTTTTTTTTTTTTTCAAATTCGTTACGATGTTTTCTAAAAGCCTTTCCTGAAGAAGCCTGACAAATCAATGATTTTCTACAAATTTTATATTTTTGAAGGTTTCTGAAGTAATTAATTCATCAACTTTTTTTTCGTATGGATCCTTTTCCTTTCCAAGCATTTGAAATGCTTTAATAGTAGACTTTTTTAGCCTTTATTATGTCTATATTTCTTGCTTGCAGTGCATTTGAAAGAAGAGAAATTTTGTTTAAAATATCAATCATCAATGCCAAATCAGTTATAAAATATATATTTTCAAGACGGGCAGCCGTACCTAAGTACTTTTTATTTGAATAAAAATAGTGATGTAACACTGGATAAGCACACCACATAGCTAGGGTTGTCCTTAAACTACAGGCAGCCCATCCAAAACTCTACCAATCTTTATAATTTCAATTCCAAGTTGTTCGGATATTTTGGAAAGTTTGATTTGGTTCTTTATTGGATTGATGAAAAATAGCATATATCTTATCAATAAATATTTTAAAATGATTTACTTGCTTTATTTCCTTTATCGAATCATCTAAAACAAGATGGAGGCGATGATTTAAACAGTGCCATATTATTATGTTTGGAAACTCTTTTGCAATCCTAGTGAAGTAAAATAAATAAAATTTTCTGTTTATACTCCGGGACGTCCAAATGGTCAGAGGAATTCACAAGATAGACATAATACAAGAAACAGCACCGTATTTAGTAGTCACGGGCTTGAACCCCGGTCACTCAAGGCATGTGTACTTATACACCCGCGCCTGACCACTAGGCTACGGCAGCAAGGCCAGTGCTCATTCCAGATTTTCTCCCAAGCATAACGCTGGCACCATCAGAGCAAAATCCTGTTAAATTTTTTTTAGGTAGTTCTTAGCAAGCCCAAACTCAAACTTTCCATAACTGAAGAACTTATTGTCTGTGCATCTTGTTTTTTCCAATTTAACTAGTTCAACGAAAATTGTTGGTGATGTAACTGAATCCTCAACTTTTAAGAAAAGTATAACTGGTTTGCAGGATATCGTTGAAGCTTCGTCAATAATCAAACATTTTCAGATTATTTTCAATAATTTTATTAAATATTTCTTTTTTTTTAATTTCCTTTGCAATGAAATCAACTGTTTCACAGCAGTTTTACGAGAATGTAATTCTATTCCCATATCTAATCCATTTTTAATTTGCACTTCTATCTCATCTTCTATGTCTGAAAACGGTTTACATCTTTTTGCCAGGCTGTAAACCGTATTAAATACTCTACAAGTAGCACTTAAATATTTTTCATTCATCGTATCTATTACTTTTGTTATTGAATTCTGCTCACATTGTTTTAAGTTCTCTTTACAAATGTTATGAGCTTTGATGAAAAATGTTCTTTCATTTTTTTTCCCTTAGAGAAGCTGGTTGTACCTCGTATTTTTCCCTGATGGCTCAATCTGAAAACATTTCCAATCTTTTGACACACGAACACTTTTCTCTTTTATAAAGTCATATTTTGCACAATACTCGCAACCTAACTTTTTGTTAAAAATTACTGGTCTGTCATATTTTTCTTTAAAATTGCTATATTGTTGCACTGTCCAGCATTCAGGAAGATTATTTTCAAATTTGAGTTTTTCTATTTCAATAATTGACATGCTGATTTCTTCAAGTTGGAGTGGTTGTCTTGTGACTGTTTTGTACCATTCAAGGCCAATTCTGATACAACAAATTCTGATTTTGGTTTCTTATAATAAAACATTTTCGAAATGTTTTATTTTAATATATTATAGAGCAGGAGCGGATATGTGCCTATATATTTGAATATTTTTACTGGTTCTGTCCACGTGTGGTCATATCAAACTTTTATAAACTGTGCCTACACCATTGATAAACATCAGTCAGAACATTCTTTTTATCGATACTAAATGAAGATTTCTTGCTGAATTAATAAATGGCATAAGCTATGCAGATTAAATACGATAGAATAATGTGTACGACAAACCTGCTTGTCATGGGAAAGTTGCGATAAAAAAACATCTTGATTACCACGTGCACACTGGAATAAGGATTCCAACATGGAAGAACATTTATCCACGGCTTCCGAAATGGGAGATAAGATAACCCATGAAATTTATATTTCTATTGTTTTTATTGATCGGGGAACACCAAAGCACTCATATCTTGTGTGAATTTAGGGCGTAACACGAAGCGGAAACAAATGACAATGTGTCACCCAGACACATTGTCATTTGTCATCTGGTTGTTCGGCACTTTTTCTCTTCACGTTATGTTTGTTTACTTAAGTAACAAATGCGAGGGAATAAAAATGTAGTATTTCAAAGGTATAATGAGTTTTATGAAATGAATAAATAAATCTTACAAGCATATTTCAGTCTCATTTTTTCATCTATGGACGGAATGAATATTACTGCGGGCACTTTGAATACGCTGTTGCGTAGATGAACGAGTTAAAAACGAGTAAGGAATGTAAATTCCTTACTTGTTTTCATTGTGGAATGTGATTTCCACAAATTGGGTGGCTGTCCAGGTGCCCACCTTACAGAGAACCCTGATCACAAGTGCCATTTTAACAACCGGTTTGCCGAACTCAACAAAAAATTAGGTATTGGTTCTGCCGAACCGGTGCGAACTGGCTGAATCCCACCACTGGTTGTTAGTAAATAAATAAATTTTCTGTTTATACTCCGGGATGACCAAACAGTCAGAGGAGTTCCAAGATAGCCAGAATACAAGAAACAGCAATTGCAAAAGCCCCAGCATCTCAGCAAGCCGGGTCCTTGAGACTAGAAAACAGAAGCCAGCTGCAGTTGTGAACATTAAAATCACCAAGGAAAATATTCTCACTGTTAGGAGAAAGTAGTTTCAAAGAGAGGAAGTCAGTTCCAATTGATTAGTGTAGTTAGGAGAATGATAGAGGCAACAAATGAATTTGAAATAATGTGGTAGAGATTTTAAGCAAAAGAAGATCAAAAAGAGGAGTTTCCAAAAAACTAAGTCACTGACAGGGAATATCAGAGCAGACATATGCAAAAGTACCACCTTTTGAAGCGAAAAGAATCGCACAGTGAACAGTTAGTACATCTGAGGATAAAACAGTGGTTGAATCAACTGATAATTGAGATTCTTTCATTGTTATTAAATAACAATGGCCCTCCTGTCTAAACTTGAAAAATTCTTTGCTAATTTCATTTGCATCTTTAATCAAAAACTTTTTATAACATGTCTTTACCTAACCCTGTTAGTGAGTTGGTTGCTTATTGTCGGTTCCTGTGTCAGCTAAAATTTATAATCATCCTGTGCATTTTTTTTTTTTTTCCTATGCCACTAGTCTTATCAGTTCACCTGACCCCAGGAAAGGAAGGGCCAAGAAAACGGAGGAAGTGGGAGAGAGCAACAGGAGGAAAAGGGAGTGACAGTTCCAGTTTTTTGACAGTTTGGGAGTTTTTGAGAGTTCCTGAGTGATGTGCGGCTGGAAAGAATTCCCGATAAGTGCCGGGAGAATTGCTGGAGAGTAGCGGACAGATGGAGAGTTTTTTGGACAGTTTGGGGAGTTTTGGCAGTTAGAGAGTTTGAGTTTTCTGGAGTTGTAGGAAGTTTTGAAGAAGGTGGGAGTTCTTGTGAATTGCTGGAATGTGGTAGTGGGAATTGGAAGCAGTTTGTCGCAAAGACAATTCGTTAGGCAAATTCTGGGAGAGGTCGGCCGCAACGTAGAAATAGGAAGGAGATGCCAATGAAAGATGGAAACACATATGCTGGAGCTGAGTGATAAGGATCGAAACGTCTCGGTATAAAAGATAAGGGAGAGTTATACAGTCTGGCTTCTCAATAAAGCAGTAAGGAGAGTCGTGATAATTTTATTATGCACCCCAGTATCGTCGAGCTGATCAGATGCCCAAAGCGGGACAGAGCAACCCATTTGTGGAGAAAAGAGTTCCTGAGCGAAGGAGAATTCCTGTAGATGAGCAGCAGTTCCTTAGCTGATGACTAATTCCAGTAGGAGTCTGATGATGCCCTATATGATGATGGCCACCCCTGAGCTGAGAAAAAGGTTGTGTAAAGAGTGATCCCCTAAGCTGTTATGTAAGTACCAGATAATAGTTTTAAGCTTGAATTGAAGGAAAGGACTCTAAGGAATGTTTTAGATTAGTTGATTTGATATTGTTTAGCATAAAGGGAAGGAGAAAGTTCATAAGATATAGGTATATGTACTTCATCACCAAGATAAGTTAATAAGCAAGGAAGATTTAGATATATGTATTTGAGACTAGTATGTTTTAAGTTGAGGCTAAAGAGAGTTGAGACATGTTCTAAGCACATGTAATTATTTTGGAAGGGATAATTAAAGAAAGATTATAGCGGGGATTTATAAATCTAGGAAAATACACATATAGTTGTTATGCTCACTGCTGTAATCCCAGTTGGGAAGTTTAAATTGTTAGTAGACAAGAGAATGTTATGAGATGTAACCCAAACCAGAAGGAGAAAAGGCAGAAAGACATGAAGAGACATGATATGAGTTGTGATTATCTTTACATCTTAGCACACATATAATGCTATTAATTAACATTATCCCAAAATGATGATGTATGATATATTCTTTTAATGTATATACTGTGAATAAATAATATTGTATATGTTTATCAAGTGTAGTATGAGTCATTCTGAATACTCAGCCAGTCCAGAGGAGATATATACGAACTTCTATTCCCCCAGAATCTAATCTTCTGTGCAATATACAAGTCAGGTGTTAATGTGGGAGGGGGAAAATAAACGGGGAAATACAAAGTTAAGAGAGGTGGGTCTGAAAGTTTAATGAGATTTATTAATTACAGAAATTAAAATTAATAATAAAGGTATAATAAATAAAGAATTCTATTCCCTACAAAATAACCATTATTCCCACCCCCCACAGCAGAAAGGTCAGGAAAAGACCACTGCATATCCCGGAGCAATATGGCCACTCCATGAGCAGTCCCGAGTGGCAAGCGTTAGTGTCCAAGCAATTTTTCCTGTGATTTTATTCTGTTTAATTTCTAGTGCCTTTCATATTCTCAGTTTATTATAAGTGGTTCTGTACTTTACAGATTTTGAGTAAGAACCCAGAAATGGAAATCACCTTTTTATATATATATATATATATATATATATATATTATTATTAGTATGCATAATTGGTTAGATTTTAGCTTATAGTTTAATGAATACTTTTGTGCAACGTTAATGCTATTGTAATTATGCCAATTGGACATTATACGTGCCTTTGTATATATATGTGAGTGTATGTGTTTTTCATTTTAATGGCGCTTTGACATATAAGTATTATTGTGCATACAAATCTGGTAATCAAGTTAGCCCAACTAGGTTATCTTAATTCAGCATGGCCTATACATATTAATTTTAAGAAGTATATTACTATATGATAATGACGGCCTCCGTAGCCGAGTGAGCAGGAGCGGGAGTGCAGTAGCACACGCTCTTTGAGTAGACCGGGGTTCAAGCCCCTGACTGCTGAATACGGTTGATCTGCCAATCCGCACTGGACCAGTGTGGCAGATTATGGTCCATTTCCCTCAGCATGAATTGTTGAGGAGGCTTCCATCCTGCAGTGGGTTTATAATGGCTGCACTTTACTTTTTTTTTATATGATAATGAATTTTTCATTACACTTTACTGATGAATTTTCATTACCTTCAGCTAAAATTATATTAAAACTAATGTTTATGTCAATAGTAATTTTGAATAACAATACATTTATATATATTATAATATAGAACATTCCATCACGTGGCCGTTAATCCCCTACTTCTTCAGGTGCTTTGAGTGGATTGACAGCCCATCTGACGTAATGTCTCATACCTACCCATTTCTGTTGTCCCTATACCAGATTTGCCTTTTTGCTATATTAATTTAACTTTCAAATATACATTTTAAATTTAAATTTCAAATTTACATTTTAAATATTTCATTTACTATTTTTATTTTAGTTTAAATTTTTATTATCGTTCTCTACAGCAAACTGTGATGGGGACGCAAAGCCCAACGGGTAAGTATCCAATATTGTGAAGGCTCTTACCTACTGTTAATGTCCTGTGGAAGTTATAGATTAGAAAGAGGTTATTTCCCACTTTCTAATTGTTATATAGGTAGCGAAGTTTTTTACTTCGCAGTCGCACTTAATTTATACTGTGTCGTGTTGGTGCATTACCCTCAAGCCCCGACACCATATGCTAATGTCTGCTGTGTGGGGGGGGGGGTTTATTTGGTTGTTGGGTGGTTGGTTTTCTGTTAATTCCTTATGAAATATGCCAACAATGGGATTTAAGTTTGTCTTATCAAATTGTATTTATATGAGTATTTACATATTTTTTACAGTTATTCGTATATTTGTTTCTGCCTTACCTCGGACTGCGCTGGTAATGCTTTTCTAAGGCATGACAGCGCATATTTGTCCTAGGGTATATACGTTTATACGGTTTTTTGTGCTCAGACAAGGCTCGTTGTCTGACCGCACTACAACCCTCAGCAAAAATCCCCCCCCCCCCCAGATAAAAATAAGATAAAAGTATGGAAATATCACCCAGTAGCAGGCTGTATATATGTATATAGCATATACCTTAGGACAAATATGCACTGTTATGTCTTAGAAAAGCATTACCGGCGCAGTCCGAGGTAAGGCAGAAACAAATATACGAATAACTGTAAAAACATACTCATATAAATACAATTTGATAAGACAAACTTAAATCCCATTGTTGGCATATTTCATAAGGAATTAACAGAAAACCAACCACCCAACAACCAAATAATCCCCCCCCCCCAGCAGACATTAGCATAGGGTGTCGGGGCCTGAGGCTAATGCACCAGCACGACACAGTATAAAGTAAGTGCGTCTGCGCTTACTTTATACTGTATTCGCTACCTATATAACAATTAGAAGGCAGGAAATAACCTCTTTCTAATCTACAACTTCCACAGGACATTAACAGTAGGTAAGAGCCTTCACAATATCGGATACTTACCTGTTGGGCTTTATCACAGTTTGCTGTAGAGAATGAAAATAAAAATAAGTAAATTAAATATTTTAAATTTAAAATGTTAATTTGAAAGTTAAATTAATATAGCAAAAAGGCAAAACTGGTATAGGAACAACAGAAATGGGTAGGTATGAGACATTGCATCAGATGGGCTGTCAATCCACTCAGAGCCCCCGAAGGAGTAGGGGATTAACCGCCACGTGATGGAATGTTCTATATTATAATATATATATAAATGTATTGTTATTTAAAATTAGTATTGACATAAACTTAACCATTAGTTTTAATATAATTTTAGCTTGAAGGTAATGAAAATTCATGAGTAAAGTGTAGTGAAAAATTCATTATCATATAGTAATATACTTCTTAAAATTAATATGTATAGGCCATGCTGAATTAAGATAACCTAGTTGGGCTAACTTGATTACCAGATTTGTATGCACAATAATACTTATGTCAAAGCGCCATTAAAAAGAAAAATGTGTGTGTGTGTGTGTGTATATATATATATAGAATCAAATTACTAAAGCATTGAACAGGGATATTATATGATAATATTAACCAATCGGATTACCATCTTTTACTGGCTCTTCTTATTATACCAGGATCCCTTTCTTATACGGTGGGGATGTTATGTTCCCGGTAATATCCGATGTACAATCATATAAACACTTTTTACTATTAACTATCTTATTCTCTTTTTCATACCTCATGAACTATTAGAGCAATTCGATTGAGGTACTATTACTTTAACTGGCCTTCTCTCCGTTCTCCTTTTGTTAGCTAATTTAGCCTACTGTGTTTAGCAGAATATTTGGTTCTCAGTATTACTTATTTATTATTTTTGTTTCAGCTATCGGTCGGGCTAAATGTCATCCAGCCTGTATGCAGCAAAATTACTATTAATAAGCTACTTAATTTCTTTATTTTAATTTTATTTTTTATTATATTATACCCATCTTTCGGGTACTTATGGACTTCTTTAGGTCCACATTATACAGGTAGATGATAACAGAAACTGATAGCTCTGCCAGCCATGGGTTAGGTATTTTGTAGGGGTTTAGCCCTCGACAAAGTCCCTTGCAAAGTATCTTTCCTATGGGCGGCTATTTATATATAATTTTTATTGAGTTTAATATTTATGTTTTACCATTGTTGCCTAGGGTCCAGTTAGTTCATGGATTGCTTCGTGTTTTTAAACACAGGATGGCCTCTACATTTTAACATTATTCCATTACTATATATATATATATATATATATATATATATATATATATATATTAATTGTTCACTAACAAACTGATTTCTCCAGCTGCTTGGTCACTAGGTGGCACCACTCCTGCCTCAACATGGCGGGGATGGTAACCTGTGGAAAAGCTATCCACCAGGGTAAAAAGGAGCAACCATGGATATAAATGACTATCCACCACTACAGCTTTCAAGCTTCAAGGCCAGTAACATCCAATGATAATGAGTTGAATCAACCCAAAAGAGTTTGAAGAGAAGCACAGTGTCCTACCCTACCTAATTTTCTGGTGATTCACTCTGTCTGCTCAGCCTATAGGAAAGTTATCACCTTTTATGATCCAAAAATACTTGGAATCAATTGCAGGATCACCAAAAATGAAGAGGCTTCAATCTGGAGACATTGTTGAAGCAGCCACTTCAAACATTGACTATTAAAGACAACTACATTTAGTCAGCTGCCAGTATCTGTTACTCCCCACAATACCTTAAATTCATCGAAAGGCGTCATCACAGAGTGGGACCTACTTGCAATGTCTGAGGAGGAATATAGTCCAAGAACTTAGTAATCAGAAGGTAGTCAGTGCGAAGTGCATAATGATTAAAAAAGATGTAAATCTCGATCCATCATTTTAACATTCAGTACTCCTGATTTGCCATCTACTGTAAAAGCTGGCTATTTAAACTGCTAAATTTGGCCGTACATCCCGAATCCTCTTCACTGTTTTAAATGCCAGAAATATGGCTACTCTCAGTAGGCATGCAGAGGTGATTCCATCTGTCCTATATATTCAAACCAAGTTAGTGCAGCTTCTTGCAAACAGGCAAAAATTAATTTTCTGTTGGATACCTGGGCACTCAGGAATCAGAGAAAACAAACAAGCGGATCTTGCAGCCAAGAATGCCAGTCACATAAAATCAGACATGCAGATACCTTGCCAACCGGGCTAGCCGGGTGGGTAAAGCGCCTGCCTGGCAATTCAAAGGTTGCGGGGTTCGAATCCTGCCTCGGGCTTGGATCAAAGTACTGCAAAAAACCTTGGGAGGTGCACTATGGCCACAGAAGCTGATGCACCAATAAATACCAAAAAAAAAAAAAAAAAGCAGATGCCTTACAGATTTAAAACGAATCATACATACCAATGTTAGAAAAAAAATGGCTATCCATTTGGCAGGGAGAAAAAAGCAAAAAGCTTTTTCAGATTAAAAACGATCACAAGAAGTGGCTATCAAGCCTAAGAGGCAATAGAAAGGAAGAAGGAGAAAAAAGAAAGAACGCTTCAGGAAACGTTGTCAGTTTCAGGAAGGAAAATCGTTTTGAATATTTTCGTTAGATTCTTTTAATTGCGTTAATTTGATTTTTAATTGTTTTAAATTGATTTGCTTGATTTGAATTGTGTTAAATTGATTATTTAATTATTTATATTTTACTCTAATGTACCGGTAAGTTGTCAGTTTTTTCGTTTTTTCCTTTTTTAATTCTTGGAGGGTATCATACGGAAGTGTTCTACGCACTATATTGAGGTGTATACTCCTCTTATTAATTTACTAATATATAATTATATATATACAAAGGGTACTAGGAAAGTTTTGCAATATGACGCAACAATGAATCACAGGAAGCTGCTTGTTGCTGCACGTTGAGACATGTTCATACGTGCATAGTAGCCGCCGCGCCAAGTCGATGGGCTCAGTTATTCATTAGTAGTGAGAGTGTAAAGTGCTTGCGATGGCATCGTGGTCACGAAATGAGATAAGGACAGTTTTGCGGTATAATTTCGTGCGTGGTTTAACCATAGACCAGTGCTTAGAAGAAATGATTCTTGCACTAGATGATGATTGTCCACATCGTACAACGATATTCAGGTTGTATAGAGAATTCCAAAGGGGAAATTTCACTCTGGAGGATTCGGAGAGGCCGGGAAGGCCACGAACGTCAGTTACGGAGGAAAACGTTACTGCTGTGAGGAAAATGCTTGACGAAAACAGGCGAGTGACCTACCAACAGATAGAGGATACTTTGGGCCTAAATGCACCAGCAATTCGTTCGATTCTGCAAGATCATTTGCACGTGAAGAAACTTTGTTCTCTCTGGGTGCCGCATCAACTGACTGAAGAGCAGATGACACGACGTGTGACTTGGTGCTGGGAGATGTTAAAAAAGTTTGATAAGGGACAATCTCGGTATGTGAACAACATCGTGACAGGTGACGAGACTTGGCTGTACTATTACGATCTGCCGACCAAGGCTCAAAACAAAGTTTGGGTCTTTGATGACGACACACCCGTAATTGTCAGAAAATCCCGATCTGTAAAGAAGAAAATGATAGCTGTATTTTTCAAATCGAGTGGAATTGTGGAACGTGTCGTTTTGGACACGCAGAAGACAGTCACAGCTAAGTGGTATACTGAACAATGCCTGCCTAAAGTCATTGGATCTATGAAGAACCTGTGGCCAAAGTCAAGAATGGACACCTGGTACCTCCGTCACGAAATGCTCCAGCTCACCGTGCCAAAGCCTGCACCGAATATTTGACCACGACAGGACTGAAACTTCTCGAGCACCCTCCCTGCAGTCCGGACCTTGCTCCCTGCGACTTTGCACTGTTCCCGCATGTGAAAATGAAGCTAAAAGGGAGGCGGTTTTCCAGTGATGAGGACCTTCTACGGGCTTGGGACAACGAGTGTGCTTTACTCCCTAGTGAAACTTGGCAGAACTGGTTTAAAGATTGGTTTCGGAGGATGGAGAGGTGTATTGAATGTAGAGGAAATTACTTTGAAAAAATTAAATAAACAAAGCTGTATTGCAAAACTTTCCTAGTACCCTTTGTATTTAAATAATGTTGGAAAAGAAGTATTTTTTAATAAAATTAAAAAGGAGGGTACAGCACACATCAGAGGCAGCAAAAAGCATATTCCTCTACATGATGCTTGAAATACAGTAAACCCTCGCTATTCGCGATCGCCGATTTAATATAATAAAATGAAACCTAAAAAAATGTGAATTTTAAAGCGCCGTGAATATTTTCCGCCATAAAAAAACATGGGCGTGGCTAAAATTCTTTCCCGGTCAAAACAGTGCTCAGTGGGTGGGGGGAGAGGGGTGACAAAGTCGCGAGCGTGGATGTTTCTCGCTAATCCTTGTTCAGTATGTGTTATGCGCTTGTCATGGAAGGTTTTGTCGTTTGCTTTTAATTTATATGCTTATAAATTGAATAAATTTATCAATTTATAAATTGATATGCTTACAAAAATGATAGATCTACCGTTTTGCAGTGTAAAACAGACTTTTTCGAGTGTGTTAACAGAAGAAAGAGACTTTATTGTGGACAAGTTCTTTCTAACCCCTACAAAAATATGGGCCGACCGGGCTAGCCCGGGTGGGTAAAGTGCCTGCCTGGCAACCCAAAGGTCGCGGGTTCGATTCCCGCCTCGGGCTTGGATCAAAGTATTGCAAAAAACTTGGGAGGTGCATCATGGCCACAGAAGCCTGTGTGCCAACAACTGCCAAAAAAAAAAAAAATATGGCTACAAATAACAAGAGAAATGTGAAAATATCAAAGAAAGTGATGACATTAGCGAATAAAATTGAGTTATTAGATAAAATTTCTAATGGTGATAAAATTTATTTAGATAAAATTTCTAAAGTGCTCCTCAGTGGCAGAACATTATAAAATCAATGAGTCAACGATAGGATCAATCAAAAAATCGGAAGAAAAAATCCGCCGTAGTGTCCGTGAAAACGTGCTAATTGCTTCAAAAATTTGCTCTGTAACTTGTGATGTTAAATTAGAAAAAATGGAAAAAGCTTTAAATCTGTGGATAGAAGACCGAACTCAAAATAAAATTCTGTTAAGTTCACTCATCATTCGTGAAAAGGCAAAACTCCTTTATCAACACTTTAGCGAAACTGGTGATAGCACTGGCGGGATAAGTTTTTTTTTTAGCTAGCAAAGACGCTGGTTTGAAAGATTTGTGTGAAATTTCTAATAAATATTACATTTAATATTAAATTATTTCTTATTTTCATTTTGATGCCATATGCTTGCATTTCACTATGTACTGTCATATATACATAGTCATATTTATGAAGGTACATATAATACATACATAGACAAAATGTTAGACTAGTTTTTCTTATGTACACCTAATTCTGTTTTTACACAATAGATACGTTCCTGAAAAATACGTGTAAAAAAAAATTCGTGTAAAAAAAGACATTGTATTTATGGAAGAAAAGAAGATTGGTTCCGAATCTAAAAAAATCAGTAAAAATAATTAAAAAAAAACACATAAAATATTCGTTTTAAGCTTATTATTTTATTTCAACAAAATACACATGTAATAATATGTAATTAAAATGTACTAAAATAAATTTGTATGCATATGAAATGAAAAAAAAATTCTTCATGAACAAAAAAAATCTGTTTTACACATAACAAGATTTTATTAATTTTCACTTTCTGATAATAAACGGCGCATACGTTTGCGTACGACTGGAATATCACTGCCATCACTAGAAATGTTGTGGACATCGTCTTCTTCCTCTGTTAATGAAATTCTTTCTGTGATCTCTTCAGCAAAATCAGCACGAGTCTCCTCTGGTGCTGATGTTTCACCGGTTTTACGAACGAATTCAGTTATTAATCGTTGTGTTCGTGTTTTGGTTAGGCCGTTATATAATTCTCTGTAAGAGGCTGTCAACAACTTCAGTTCACGTTGAAACTTCCCAGCGCGTTCCTCATTAGGGTCATGTTTGACAAAATGATTACCTAATTTTCTGGCCAGTTCCAGACCTTCTTTTATTAAATCTGCATTTAGAACAGGATCATTTTCTTCATTATCACTACGTTCTGTGGGATAAGGAGTCCCAAGGACAACCTCTAATATTTCATCTTCGTTTAGGGCTGTCGGTTAACAATTCATCAATATCTTCAACCGATAGATCATCGAATCCTTCTCCACCAATTTTGTGTGCCATTGTAATGATGTTGGGAAATTCGGTCGTATTAGAGTTGATGGGATCTTTGCTTTTTACACATTGTGGCCAAACCGCTTTTCAACACGCATTTAAAGTTGCTGTTTTTAATTTAGTTAACGCTAATCCAACTTGATTGATACAATCCATAATTGAGAATTTCTTCCACACATCAATGACTGTTAGTGTTTCATCATTCAGTTTGTCCAAAACGTGTTGGAATGTTCGTTTTACGTAGTATGTTTTAATTGTCGCAGTTATACCTTGGTCTAGCGGTTGTATTTCTGCCACCTAATACGAATACCGTATTAGGTGGCAGAAATAAAATTTGTACGTTTGGGTGTTCCAAGACAAGGATGGCCGGGTGCATTGTCAAGAATCAGAAGAACTTTAAATTCGAGACCTTTCAAATTCATATAACGTCTGACTTCTGGGACGAAACATTTGTTGAACCATTCTGTAAAAATAGTAGTGGTCACCCAGGCCTTCTTGTTTGCCATCCAGTGAACAGTTTATTGATATCTACACCTTTCATTGAACGTGGGTTTAGGGCTCGATTTACCAGCAGTGGTTTCAACATACGATCTCCTGAAGCGTTGGAGGAAAATAATAAGGTCACACGATCCTTAGCTACCTTAAAACCACCAGCAGTTTTCTGCGATTTGGCTACATACGTTCTGTTCGGCATTCGTTTCCAGAAGAAACCAGTTTCATCTGCATTCCACACTTGATCAGGAGTGTATCCTTCATCTTCAATAATTTTTGCAAGTTCCTGCGGGAATACTTTAGCAGCCGATTCATCTGCAGATGCAGTTTCACCTTTAATTTTTATATTATGAAGAGCATTCCTTTTAAGAAACCCTGTCATCCAACCTGTACTCGCAGAAAATTCATACTTTCTGTTTAACTGAGATGAAGTGCTTGGCTCCTTTTCTTTAATCTGTCTGTAAATTCTTAGTGCTGTTTGCTTGATGGCATTTCCATCTACTGGTACTCTTTTTTGTGACTGATCTTCTATCCATATTACCAGGGCCTTTTCCATTTTTTCCTTGACAATATCTCTTGTATATGATGATGAATTAACACTTACTTTTGTTCCAGAACATACCGACTTCCTAATTGCAGCTTCATTTTTCTTAATAGTTCTTATGGTAGCTTCATGTACACCAAAATGCTTTCCTACAGACGTAGCCCCTTGTCCAGTTGCAAGACGATCTAAAATTTGAATTTTAAGTTCCAAAGAAATCGCTTTCCTTTTCATTTTGGTAATAGGCGAATTATTCGACATTATATAAGGGCTACCGAAAAATATCTCAGTTATAATTAATAAAAAAAGGTATGAAAATTTTGTAAACTTACAATTTATTGACTGTCGGCAAAATTAATAAATTTATATGTGCACAAATTTCACTAAAGATTCTTTCACTTTGAAATAGAGCTTACTACTACATGTCTGCCGAAGATACAATGCACGAATACCGTAGATGTGCACCAAATTCAATAAAAACGTTGATGATTCATAGATACCTAGACTTACACATTGGTAAGCAAAAGCACGCGTTTCAAAACGCATACACTAGCTGTTATCCAATCTATTGGTGCGTAATATAGAAATGATACTAATATGCCACAAATAAAAAAAAATTTCTTAGAATTTAGGCAAAAAAAAAATTCATAGAAATCGTGTTAAATCAAAATGACTCGCGTAAAAAGAGAATGAAATATTTATTTTGAATTCGTGTTAAATCAAATTCGTGTAAAAAAAGTTCGTGCAAAAACAGAATTAGGTGTATTTCATACTTTGGAATGGAACCCCTTTATTACTATGGGAGCCATAACTCAGTATTCACATTTTCGGTATTCGCGACATTTCTCAGGAATTTAACCCCCGCGAATAGCAGGAGTTTACTGTATAGTCATAAATTAGAATATGGTTTAAAATAATAAAATAATGCCAGCAGTACGGCAAGACAAGAGCTGAAAAAACAAAGTTAAGCCTAAATTCAAATCTAACAGGGAGGGAAGAGAAAGGTAACAAGAATAAAAATATTGCAGCGGAACCTCTAAGTAGTGTGGCTTTGCACTGGAGTGCTTATGTCTGTTCTAATTTTGATTTTCGCTGCATCAGGACCACCAACTGTTCAATTCCCCGCATTGGCGGTTCAATTTGGGGATGGGTGTGGCGGACTGATCTTGTGATCATTCTCCTTTGCAGCAATTTGTTTAGCGTTCGAAATGCAGCGATTCCTTGACCATTATTGGCCTTGTGGTCCTCAGAGGACCACAAGGCCAATAATGGTCAAGGAATCGCTGCATTTCGAACGCTAAACAAATTGCTGCAAAGGAGAAATGATCACAAGATCAGTCCGCCACACCCATCCCCAAATTGAACCGCCAATGCGGGGAATTGAACAGTGGTGGTCCTGATGCAGCGAAAATCAAAAATAGAACAGACATAAGCACTCCAGTGCAAAGCCACACTACTTAGAGGTTCCGCTGCAATATTTTTATTCTTGTTACCTTTCTCTTCCCTCCCTGTTAGATTTGAATTTAGGTTTAACTTTGTTTTTTCGCTCTTGTCTTGCCGTACTGCTGGCATTATTTTATTATTTTAAACCTTATTCTAATTTATGACTATATATATATATATATTTATTTATTTTTTTTTTTTGTCACTTGACACCCTTTACCATTCTAGGCATCACTGTAGCCCTTTACTTCTATTTGTTGTCTAATTTGAAGTGTGCAATGAATATTTGCTTTACACTATGTGTTGAACCACATTATCCTTTATTTATGCATTACAAATTTATTTCAGTCTACAGCCATTAAACGGGGCTGTCAAGGAGATGCAACGCTATTAAAACCTACAGTAATGGCTTTTGTTCCGGTAAGTAATAATTAATTTTATAATTAGTTATGTAGAATGAAGTTTACAATTTTTGTAATGCATTACAAAGGGTTTTTTTTTTACTAAATAAAGAAAATTTAATTTATGCTGAGCTGAAATGAATACTGTTAAAAAAATACTGTTCACAAGGATACTGATCAAATTCTTCATACTGTTAACAAAACTAAAATAATTCTGGTTTAGAACTTAAAATTTTATTGTTCTCTAAGGTAGTGGTGCATCAAAGGAAATAATTCTTACATGTAACACTTTAAATTTAAAGGAAAAGGCATCCAGATAAAGGTAGTTTTAGTATGGGGTTAATCAATGTTTGCTCTCCTTCTGCAGATGAGTATCAGAGCATTTATTTTGCTTAAGATGCTTTGAGAAATGGAACATGTTAAGCAAAATAAATTTTCCCTATACTTTAGTATGCGATAATATTAACACTGATGTGCTAAGGTTTATGTGAAAAGGAAACACTGAACCACATTACAAATACGCCAAATTGTTTATTTATTTTATTTTTTTTTTATGGGCTAAATTTGATGAGGTGCATTTCTGCTCCTATGTACCATGATAAATCAAATTGATTGAAATAACATGAGAGAGAGAGAGAGAGAGAGAGAGAGAGAGAGCAAATAAAGCAATGCTCGCCTCTCATAGTATGAACATATGATCCCAGAAAGGGACATCAGTGCTTGTGAATTAAAAATGATTCATATTTCAGTCATTGACTGCTATCTGGTAAAGTGCCAGGTGGCTGTCCCTATATACGATCCAGACCAGTTAGTAAATAACTGAAAACTCAGACTTAAGAAGTAAATAGTCTTGGCCACCCTCTTAGGTTAAATGAGCAGAAATAAAACGAAAATGCAAATTTAAATGTTGACATGATCAAATCTACAGGTCTAAAATCAATTATTTTTAGGTTGATGTTCCAATTCTTGTTACACAATTACAATTGAAAAGAAACATTGTCAAAATTTTCCAAATATTATGTACACACAGTGGAAGATTATTTCTAATCTTCTTGCTTTAGCCAGTGTAACCATTTGAGCAGTAGCAAGTTCATTTATAAGAGTATTTCTGCCAGAGGACAATTTTTCAAAGGAGTGAAATAATGTTGATTCATCAATATTAAGAATATTATATTAACAAATTGCTCAAATAAATAAAATGCATTTTATTTATTCAGAAAATGAAAATGGATGAATGATTCACATGTAATAAATGTTATTGAATTGTTAATTTTCATTTGGTATTAAAGAATCCTAAGTTTTCTTTAATATCAAAGGAAAATTTCCACCTGGATTGGCAGTGCAACAAACAAACAGGAATAAAAATAGTTAACCTTCATTCGTGGAAGTGTAAAATGAGTATTGTACTTTTATATTGAAAGATATATATATATATTTTTTTTTTATTTCACAGAAATAGATTGACTTGTGCTACCAAGTTTGCATGTGCTTCCATTCAAGAAACTAATTTACAGTACAGTAATAGTGCTAAAAAAAACCAAAAAAACATGGAACAGTTCAACTAAATAATCATCTTGTTGCTTTAGGTAAGGTATAACCAAGGTAGATAGTGCTGATTTTATTCATATTAGGTATGTGTAACACGAATAAAAACAGTAGTGTTACATGGTCACCTTTTGTTATAGGTTTGGTTTCCATGAGTTTCTTCATATATACAGTATTGTCATTATGCTAAATTTTTTTGCTGTTGCCTGTGATGGCCAAAAAAATAAATGATCTGTCCTAAATTAAATAAGCAGAATTGCATAGCAGGAAAAGAAGACCGACTGGGCAATACTGTTCAGTATAAATTATGAGGAGCATTTGAGAAATTGGTGACCCGAGTATAAAATTTCTGCATTTAATGTATAATACAGCCATTCCCCGACTTATGTAAGGGTTGCGTTCTGCGGAACTCTACTTAAGTCAGAATTTCTCCAAATAGCTTCAATCAAATTTGTGAGTGCTTATGCAGCACTTGCAAATTTGATTGAAGAAAATTAGATTGAAGCAAAAAAGAAATGGTTGACGAACATGAAAATAAAATTAATTATTCAAATTTTTAATCTCATGCACAGGAAAAATTACAAAAGGAACAAAATTTCAAAATTATAAAATTACAAAAGAGAGAGAAGAGAGGCATAACATCAGCAAGTTTTAAATTTCGGGCATCGTTGCCAGAATTAACTCTCCAGCTGATAAGCACGTCACTGTTGAAGATGAGTGCTGTGAAGATTTAGAAGGGGTTTTTTCCAACACATCAGTTTCTGTGCAGCTGCAGAATCAGCACTGGTGACATTAGCATTAGTAGAAGCACATGATGCAAGAAAGCAAGCTTATATAACATCAGCCAAAAAAAAAAAAAAAAAAACCCTTCCCATTTCATTCCAAATGTTTGTCTAGTACTGCTTTGGATTTATTTAAGCAAACTACCTCTTGACTAAAGGCAAACTTGCACACATCTATTCTACAACTGTCTTTCCTCAGTTTGAATCTATACCCCCCCTCAGGTTTGTAATATGAACAAGAGGAAGAATCCCATCAGCATTGAGCCTGCTCAATCCATTCAAGGCCTTGTACACCTCAATCAGATTACCTCACAGGCGCCTAGTCTCTAGAAGATGCAATTTGCAGAACTTAAGCCTTTCTTCATGAGAGCACCCCTTTGTTCCCTTCACCAGACTTGCACTTCTCTCTACTCATTCTAGCAAATCTACATCCTTCCTAAAATGAGGCTTCCAGGTGTGGCCTGACCTTTGCCTTATACAAGGGGATAATCACCTCTTTATCCCTGCTCACAAAATTCCTGTATATCATTGACAAGACCCTGTGACCTACTCTGGCAGCCTGTCTGCACTGCTCAGAAAATTTCATATCTGACTGCACAATTACCCCCAGGTCTCTTTCATTCTCCCACTACCCTGAGTGTAACACCACATAGTTGGTATATTTCTCTGGGGTTACTGCTACCCATATGCAGTACTTTACGTTTGTCAATGTTAAACTTCGGTTGCCACTTCTCAGCTGATCTCCCCAACATTTCTAAATCCTGTTGCAGCAGCATACTGTGATTACTGTCATTAACAACTCTGCCAACCTTTGACATTAAGCTTGATATATCTTCATCAATATCATTGATAAATATACAAAACAACGATGGGCCCAACACCGAACCCGGAGGGACACCACTAATAACATTAATCCACGTAGCATAGTACCCATTGATTACCATTCTCTGCCTTCTCCCACTCAAACTATCCTTTTATCCATTGTAGCAACTTGCCCTTAATGCCATACTGCTCCAATTTGTACAGTAGTCTTCCATGTGCAACAGTATCAAAAGCTTTCCTGAAATCCAAGTATATGATATCAAAATTATTTTTTGCATCCAGTTCCTTTGTAACCACATCATATTATCCAATCAAATTGGTTGGACAAGACTTCCCCTTGACAAACCCATGCTGTGTCTGAATTATTACTGCTGTTTTGTCTAGATGGTCCGGGAATGCTTCTTTAACCAGTGACTGCATTATTTTCCCTGGAACAGAACTCAAACTGACAGGTCTGTAATTACTCATGTCACCCTTGTATCTCCCTGTGTGAATTGGAGATGCATTTGCAGCCAACCGGGCTAGCCGGGTGGGTAAAGTTGCCTGCCTGTCAACCCATAGGTCGTGGGTTCGAATCCTACCTCGGGCTTGGATCAGAGTACAAAATGCAAAAACCTTGGGAGGGGCAATATGGCCACAGAAGCCAATGCACCAACAACTAACAAAAAAAAAAAAAAAAAATAAGATAATTTGCATATATCCAGTCTGTGGCGACTTCCCCTGAGTCGAAGGATGTTCTCATAATTATGGCTAAGGGTTTGCTTACTTCCTTTGTCACTTCTTTTAATATAATTGGATAGATCCCATCTACCCCGGGAGCATTTCTTATGGTTAACTTCAACAATTTCTGGTCCACTTTGCTCTCAGTTATTACAAAATCATTTAACTCCCTGATAGTTTGATAAACATCTGGCCTTTGATCCTTGAATAACTCCTCATGTGTGAATGTAGATGCACAATACTCATTTAGTTCGGCAGCTCTCTGAGAATGATCATCTACAGTCAAACCATTGATATCAAGTGGACCAATCTGATTCATCCCCTTTTTAGTTTGTATAAGTAAAGAAGTCTTTGCTATTTTTCTTTGCATCCTTTGCCAAAGATTTTTCATAATCTCCCTTCTCTTGCCTAACCTCCTTTGTGACTTGTATCTACCATAGGCATCTCTGTGTCACCTGACAATTTATGTGCATTGCATGCATTTTGCTTCTCTGCTGTGAGTCTTATTAGTTCATCTGACATCCATTTGGGCCTAAACCTAGAGCAGTAGTGCTTAGTTAGGACAAAAACAGTAGTAGCTTCCAAAATTACTTCCTTGAATGCTTCCCATTTAGAATTTGCTGTTGGTAACATCATCAGTTGATCCCACTGTATAGAACCTACACTCTGAGGGCCACTGTAGTTGCCTTTACAAAACAAAAACCTTTACCCCTGATAGTAGTTGCATCTTTAACTAAATCCCACATCAATGCACTGCGATCACTGCTACCTAGTGGTTCCTTTATCTGTAAATTCTTAATGCATGAATAATCACTACTGATAATCAGATCAAGAGTGTTACTCCCTCTGCTTACCCCTCGAACATATTGCTGTAGTAAACAATCATACAATAAATCCACAAAATAGCCTTGCTAGTGTGCGAGTGACCAATCCACAAATTTCAGTCAATATCTGGGAAATTAAAATCTGCCATTATAAGACACTCTGATTTACTGGCCCACTCTATTTCTCTTAATAATTGTCCACTGTACTCATCAGTCATTAAGCCTACAACAAACCCCTACCCTCATTTTTGCTTTTCCAGGGCTTATGTCACACCAAACTGACTTAACGTTGCACTTTCTATCTATGTCAGCTGGAAGCAGTTCCTTACATTTTATGTGTTTCTTAACTAACAGCATAACTCCTCCTCCCTTCCCATCCTTTCTGTGCACATTATACTCTCCAAATTCCAATTCTGCATTGCTAATATCTGTTTAACACCACGTCTCTGATATCCCAACAGTATCCGCCTTGGATGTCTTAACCAACACTTCAAAGTCGTCAAATTTATTTACTATACTTCTAGCATTGGTGTACATGCAATTATACATTCAAATGTTTTTACTCTTAGTTACCCCAACACAGCCCATGTATTTACTTGTTCCATGATGACTCCCAGCAGCTCTTGAAATCCCCAGCAACTTTCTATCTAGGCTCCTTCTCATTACAATAGAAGCAGTGAAAGACTCACTTCCACCTCTGCTTGAGGCTACTAGTAATCAATTAGTCTGTGAATCTCCCTAAGCTAGCAGTTTTCCGACCCATCTAAGAGTGTCACAATAGCATCAGCAAATATTCTTGCACCCTTTCTATTTAAGTGTATCCCATCCCTGTAGAAGCAGTTTCTTCTGTTAACAAGAACAGACCATGCTGAGAAAAATTCTACACCATGAACCCTGCACAATCTCCCCGGGGCCAAATTGATTGACAAGGCTCCCATCATATACTCCCTTCTACTGTCTGTGCAGGATTGCAGACACTTTCAAATTTAACCCTAACTCGAGAAATATTTTTTCATCATTGACCTGTACTTGCTTAGTAGATCCACAGATCTCCTATACCTAATGTCATTAGTTCTGCATACTTTAATGTTTTGGAAACCAGTGCTATTCTTGATCCTATTAACCCCCCCTGCTTTCCATGAACCTTGCTTTGGGTTCGCCGTACTTATCGTTGATATCTTCATAAATACTTCTTGCTTTTCCTTGAATGGCCATTGCACTAAGGGGCACTTGCTTCTGAATCTGATTTTCTATTCGTATTATTAATAGCTTGATTCATCTGTGATGCTACTAAAACACTGACTCAAATCGATAAAATGCCTTTATTAAAGAAAAATACACATACTGGCTGTATAAACTGTATATTAAAATAAAATTAAAATGAAATAAAATGGTATATAACAAGAATAAAATATAAAATTAAAGGTTTTAAAATCACTCACTTAACAGGATCTTTCGGCAGCAGTGGTCGCCTTCATCAGCAGTAATGGTTGCAGGTTATGGCCAGGCATGGCATTACAGCTAAAGGAAGCCGTGATCGTGGATAGAGTGCATGGCTTTTTGGCCCTCTAGCCATTTCCGGTAAAGCCCTTTGCCAGACATGGACAAATCATCAGTAGTGCCCCAATTTCAGGAACTACTTCTATTCCAGCTCTACCTCCAGTCCAGACCAGCATTTCTATCATATCCATCTCGTAATAACACCGCCATCGTCACTACCACCATTTTTTTTTTAGCTTAAGTGCCATCTTCACCACCATCTTTGACTTGGACAGTTGGTTAACAAACGTGTATGATGCCGAGTGACATCACTGTCTTCTTGACTTCTATTTCCTCCTAACCTCAATCTGGTCCTGAGCCAGGGTCATCTGCTGGCACCACCTTACACTGGTGTGTGATGATTTTTTTATTTTTTATTATTATTATTATTTTATTATTTTATTTTTTTCCATTTTAACTTTTTTTTTAATTTTTCTGATTTTTATTAATTTACTGTTAAATTTAATTTTATTTGCTCATATTTTGAATGATTTTGATATTCAGTACGTGACACTCGAGGTTTGCTGCAGTTCACGCTCAGTTGTGGCCCGCCTCCTGTGGTGTAGATGGGTATCAGGATGTACCACCCTGGTGCTTGTTGCTTCCTGATATCAAAGCGACCAGAAACAACTAAACAACATAAACACATATACGGTACAAACATAACATTACACATATTTCTGGTCTTTCTGCAGAGTTTTTGTGACCTCACAGTGTAACACGGCAGAGTTGAACTAGTGTTTGGGAGGCTGCCTTACATAAGATACTATACATGTCTACATATCTAGCCATTTCCAGTTTCAAAAGCCATTCACTCTATACACGATCATGGCTTCTTTAGCTGTAATGCCATGCCCAGTTTCCCAGGCATGTTCAGCTATGGTTGGGCATGGCATTACAGCTAAAGCTGTGATCGTGGATAGAGTGCATGGCTTTTGGAACCGGAAATGGCTAGAGAGTTTAAGGATATGTTTGTCTGGATGCTATTATCTTAATAAGGATAAGGGCTGTTGCATTCATCCACTCTTTGAAGCCCTTATCCTAAGGAAAGACAAATGATTTAGAGTGGTTTGTTCCATTTCTGGTTCCAACGCACGAGAAGTGAACCATGCGCAGGTATCATAGTTCGTGTTGCGGACCTGCTGGCGCATATGTGTACATATATATGGGATAACCTGCAACCATTATTGCTGATGAAGGCAGCCGCTGCTGCTGCCGAAAGCTCCTGTTTTAGTGGTTTCTACCCTTGATTTTAAACATCTTTTTAGTGCTTTTAATTTTATATTTTATTGCATTTTATTCTTGTTATATACCATTTTATTTTTTGTTTAATAAAGGCATATTGTCGATTTGAGTCAGCGTTTTAGTAGCATCATAGATGAATCAGTTGTTGACTCCAGAGGCCTCTTCAATGAATTATTAATAGCTTTTCCATCTTCTATATAGCACCTGAATGCTGTTTTGTGATCATTGTTGATCTTAATTGCATTGATCCTTTAACATGTTCTTTTATACGTGCACTGTCACTTAAAATCGTAAACACTATTGAAGCAGCGAGACTTAATTCTGTGCAATAGATGACAAACTTTGTCCTGCTTCGTACGTTTTAATTAATCATCTTCATTTTTAAATCAATTTTGTTTCGTTTCCTAGCATTGCTAGCACTTGCACTTTCTGTTGGGCCTTTCCCTTCACCATTGTAATAAGTAAATAGGAATGAAGAGAAGATTGTAATAATTTGTTTTTTATATGATTGAAGATTTCAGTGAAGGGGAACTCATTTTACCGTAATACCATAATTAAAAACTCGCAGAATTCTATTTATCAGGATTATCACAAACACAATAAGATCAAGTTTACCGCCCATTTATAATATACCGACAGAAATTTGCACCAACAGAAAAGCCTAATAAACCAGAAAGTGTAAATTGTTTTATGGTAATGACCTCCATAAATGTGTTTTAGAAAAATATCATAGGTGTTCAAAATTGATTCTTGTAACAGAACATGATAGAATATGATAATGATGAGTGTTCTGCCATTTCTATTATAAAATTGACTTTTAGAGAGATAATTAGCTTAGTTGTATAGCGAAAATTTCAACTTCCGAGGTCTTGGAACAAATTACCCAAAAAAAAAAAAAAAAAGTGTTATTGGGTTCACATACGATATTTTCACGATACCTCCATTTATTCCTAGAGTATGCAAAATACGTTTCCATGGTTTTTTTTAAGTTTGCACCGGCCGGCAAAAACTTATGGAAAGTCTAATTTCCTTAAGTAGAGTATTACGTAAGTGGGGTGTGGCTGTACTTCAAATTATAACCCACAAGTTTCATGCAGTTTCAATAAACACTTGGTTTTTTTTTTTTTTTAATTGCAGGTATTAAAGTCAACAAAATCAGTCACCGTGCAGTCATCCAATATTTGGGAAAAGGACTAATGCCAAAGGTAATTCATGAAGATATGTTTCACTGTTTGGGGTTGCTCCTTCCTGTTCTATGATTAAGAAGTGGGCAACAGAAATTAAATGAGGTAGGGAGATCCTATGAGATGACCCAAGCCATATATGGAAGACCTGCAACATCCATCACTCCAGAAGTTGACAAGGTGCATGATCTTGTGTAGCACTTAATAAGAGGTTCTTACTATGAAAAAGGTGGTAGCACAATGAGTCCAAAAGTTGACAGCAAATCAAAATTGCACAAGCATTGTCATCTAAGTGAACATTTTTATATTGTTTTCAAGCAGATTCGGCAAATTTCCTTGCAAGCTTTATGACCAAGGGTCCATCATTTTCAGCCAAAGACGAAGGAGCAGTTCAGATAGTGGAAACATAGCTTGCATTCTCATCCAAAGAAAGTCAATTCTTGGTGATGAGTGATCGATGTGTGAACTGGTCAGTACATTGCAATTGTCTTTGGCATCTCATCTGAATGTGAGTATCATATAATTGAGGTTCTCGATATGCAAAGAGTGTCAGCGTGATGGGTCTCAAAATTGTTAAGAGAAGGTGATGGCATCAGTTTTCTTGGATGTTGATGAAGGTTTTCTAGTGGATTACCTTCAGAAAGGCCAGACAGTTGCAGGGACACATTATGCAGACCTTGTGAAGCGGTTGCAGAAACCATCAGACAAACACTGAGGATAGCTTGGCAAAGGAGCCTTGTGAGCAGGCATACAGCTTTGAAATTTTGGACCATCCACCATATTCACAGATCTAGCTCCATCAGATTTTCACTTATTTCCTAATTTAAAAAAATACCTGGCTGGCATCCATTTTCCCACTGACAGTGATGTCACTGCTGCAGTGGATGCATTCCTGGAAGCCCAAGAGAACTTTCTATGCAGTCAGAATCAGAATATTGCAGCATCAGTGGTAAATGTGTATTGACTCTAAAGGGGACTGTTGAAAAGTAACATGTTATCAGTCTCTTCAAATAAACCCTTCATACTTTAGCCATGCACTTTTAAAATGCCCCATGTATATTTGTGTTTGCATTGGACTAGAAGTGTGAGGAAGACTGACATTAGAATGCAAATTGGCAATTTGGTGTACATACTCTTTGAGTGTTAAAAATTCATCACACGTTGATGCTAATCAAATATGTGAACTGGGATCATTCATTCTTGAAAAGAGCACAATCAAAATACTAATATTCAGAGCAATAAAAATTTGTGATCTGAAAAAATTAGATTATGAATTTAAACACAACATTTTTACATTTGGGTTTCCATGGTGCATGTTCAACAAAACCATTCACAGATATACAGAGATTTACAGAATGCTACTTCACATGAAATTAAAACAATGCACAATAGAAACAAATTGAAAAAAACAGTGACAAATACAGATTTTATGTGATAATTTATACCAATGAACAAAATGGATAATATTTTAATTGATGGCGTCTTCTGACTAGAAGGCATGCTTGCTTCTAATCAGGAGGGGGGGGCGGTTGCCACTATGGGTGGAGGTTGGCTGTTGTCACAACCATTCTTCCATACATACTTTCTTCCAGCATTTAATAGGTATTAGCTTGAAATCTTGGAAGTCTGATGCTTTTCTCCTGCAAATCAGCTACCAGAGCCATTTAAGAAGGATACCTATATGAGGAAAAACCTAATGTGGGCTTGCCGAACTTGGTAATTAGGTACTTTAAAGATTTTATTGAGAGTGTAGGGCACTAAGACGGGACAGTAAAATGAATGAAGGCAAAATTTTCAGTATTATGCAGGAACTAGGAATTGAAATTGTGGGGAAAGACAGACTGGATTGTAAGAACTTCTCTTTTGAGTTTGAGACATTACTGCCAGTGAAGTCTGAAAAAGCTGAAACAGTCCACCACTAAACTTCATGGTCAAGGTGATACTTACTTGCCACAGCAAGATATATTACTCTGCAACACCTTTTTCCTCAGTTCCCAAGTCTGTGAATGTAAGGAGCACTACCACCATTCAAAATGCTGTTTCACGGTGGTGAACGTATTTTTATATTTATGTGCAGCTGCTATAATATCGAACCCAGTACTGCCAATTTGCTAACAAATTCTTGAGAAGAATTTCAGCTAGGGATGATCCGTAGCTGAAATTCTTCTCAAGAAGAATCCTTAGCTGAAATTCTTCTTGAGAAGAATTTCAGCTAAGCTGGCTAACCACCTGCTGGCTAAAGGCAAACCTCCGCACATCTGTTCTATAACTCTTTCCTCAACCCCCTTAGGTTCTTAATCTGAGTAAGCAGAAGTATTTCATCAGCAATGAGCCTGCTCAAGCCATTCAAGGCCTTGTACACCTCAGTCGAATCACCTCATAGGTGCCTAGTCTCTGGATACTGCAACTTGTAGAACTTAACCCCTTTGTTCCTCTCACCAATCTTGTTGCCCTTCTCTGTACTTGTTCTAGCAACTCTACATCCTTTCTAAAATGAAACTTTCAGATTTTTATGCAATACTCTAGGTGTGGCCTGACCATTGCCTTATGCAAGGGGATAATCACCTCCTTGTCTCTGCTAGCAAAATTCCTATATATCATTGACAAAACTCCACAGGCTGCTCTGGCAGCCCATCTGCACTGCCCAGAGAACTTTATATCTGACTGCACAATTACCCCCTGGTCTTTTTCATTCTCTAACTCCCTGAGTATAGTACCACAGAGTTGGCACATTTCTCTTTGGTTGCTGCTTCCCATATGCAGTACTTTGCATTTGTGTTGTGACTTGGCGCATTATGGTCTTAGCTGCCGATGCGCCATAAAAAATCAAATCAAATCAAAATCAAATCAAACTTTGCATTTGTCAATGTTATACTTTAGTTGCCACTTCTCAGCCCATCTGCCTAACTTTTCTAGATCCTGTTGCACTAGCATATTGTCTTTACAGTTATAAAGAACCCTGCCAACCTTTGTATCATCTGCAAACTTGTACATTAAGCCTGATATATCTTCATTGATAAATACACAAAACAACAATGGGCCCAGCACCAAACATTGGAGGACTCCACTAATAACATTAGTCCACATAGTGCAGTGTCCATTTATTACCACTCTCTGTGCCGACCGGGCTAGCCAGGTGGGTAAAGTGCCTACCTGGCAACCCAAAGGTCGCGGGTTCGAATCCCGCCTCGGGCTTGGATCAAAGTACTGCAAAAACCTTGGGAGGTGCACTATGGCCACAGAAGCTGATGCGCCAACGACTACCAAAAAAAAAAAACTCTGCTGTCATCTGTGCAGACAGTTTGGAGAAACAGAATTTTGACCAAAGAGGCATAACTGGGGTATGGCAAATGTGGCCCTTGCAACAGGCACTAATTCATCATGGATGCTAATTGGAGTTAAGAAAAATCCCAGAACAACAAATTTAACTCATTTTAAAAATATCACTACAATTGCTATTATGTAAATAAGATGCTATAAAATGAAGAGTTCCTATAATAATTTAATAATCATTATTTTATTTCATAATTTAATTATGAAGGTAAGTGCTAGTACCTTGTTATGGGAGTTGTCAGTTTATTGATTGCAGTGACTGAAAGGGAAACTCAATGGGGGACAAAATTTTTATATCAGTTGAATGATTATCTGTATCAGCCCATTAGAGAAAAGAGTATTATGCAACTACTGATTACCAGCACTCCAGATGTATCATAGGGTTGACAATATAGGTTAGCAGTGAATGATCACAAAGTGCTAAAGTAGATAGTGATGAATGAAGCCTTGTTATTTAATGGTAAAAGCGAAGCTTTCAGTTTCATGAAGGGAATTACAATTTTAAGCTGCTTTTATATCAACTGGGATGACAGTTTGTGGGGAGTGAAGACAGGAATTATTGAATAACTTAAACTGTTATTGTGGAAGCCACATGCATATAGGAGAGAAAACAAGCTCCTTAGCACATAATAGTTAAGTAATAGTGCTACATGAATGGTTAGGCTGGTAAAAAGAGACTACAGCCACTCCCTGACATACACAAGGGTTGTGTTCCGCGGAACTCTACTTAAGTCGGAATTTCACTAAATGTTTATGCAGCACTCACAAATTTGTTTGAATTTTATTGAAACAAAAAAGAAATGTTCGACGAACATGTAAATAGAATTATTTATTCATTCTTTTTATCTCATGCGCAGGAAATATTAGAAAATTGTACAAAAACTTCAGAAAGTTTTACCACCGAGCATCGTTGGCAGAATTAACTCTCCGGCTGATAAGTATGCCGCTGCGGAAGTTGAGGGCCGTGAAGATTTAGAAGAGGTTTTTCCCAACGCATCACAAAATTTCTCTGCAGCTGCAGAATCGGCACTGGCGACTTCGCCGCATGCTTTAATGTTTTGAAACCAGCACGATGCTTGAGCCTATTAGACCACCCATTGCTTTGCATCAACTTGGCTTGGGGTTTGCCATGCTTATTCTTAATATCTTCACAAGTACTTCTTGATTTTGCTTGAGTGGCCATTGGACTCTAGCACTTGCTGCTGAATCTGATTTTCCATCCATATTATTAATAAATTTTTTATCTTCGACATAACACCTGAATGCTGTTTTGTGATCACTGTTGATCTTCAATGTGTTGACCCTTTAACATGTTCTTTTATACACACACTGTCCCTTAAAACAGTATTCACTGTTGAAGCAGCGAGACCTAATTCCATGCATTAGATGATAATCTTTGTCCTGCTTCATACTTTTTAATTAATCACCTTCATTTCTAAGTCAGTGCTCCATTTCCTAGCACTGCTAGCATTTTCACTTTCCATTGGTCCCTTTCCCGTCTCCATTGTAATAAGTAAATAGGAAAAGAGAAGATTCTGAAAATTTGTTTTTTTTATTTTGTTGAACATTTCAGTGAAGGGAAACTCATTTCACCATAATACCAGAGCCAAAAAAAAAAAAAAAACCCACAGAATTCCAGGCATTGGTATTATCGCAAATGCAAAAAGATAGTTTTTACTACCTGCTTATAATAGATTGCACTAACAGAAAAGTCCAATAAACTGGAAAGTGCAAATTGTTTTTATTGTTTTATGGTAGTGACCTCCAGAAATGTGTGATGCCTCCGTAGCCAGGTGGGCAGGAGCAGCAGTGCATAGCACACGCTTCTTAATTAGACCGGGGTTCGAGCTCGTGACCACTAAATACGGAGGATGCGGAAAGGTCAGGGAATGACCACTGCATATCCCCGGAGCAATATGGCCTTAGTTGCTAATGCTACTAAAAAAAAACCAAATAACCAGAAGTGTGTTTTAGAAAAATATCACAAAGGCATTCAAAATTGATTCTTATAATGGAACATATGATAATGATGAAAGTGTAGTGCAATTTCCATTATAAAAATGACCTTTTAGAGAGATAAATAGCTTAGTTATATAGCAAATTTCAACTTATATTTCAGTGTAAAGTCAAATTTCCTTAAGTCGAGTATTACGTAAGCTGGAGAGTGCTCAAAATTTTTTGATGTTGTTTAGAAGTTTAACAGTTATAGATGCTACCAGTGCAAGTGTCTTTTTTTTTTATTTTTTTTTTTTTTTGTTTTGGAGCTCCTGTGAAACTTACTTTATTAATTAAAGATTGTTTGGTAACATTTGATTTGAGTTTTGTAGTGTGGTTATTTGTATCCTTCTGATTAAGTTGGTAAACTTATTTGTTACTTGGCCTTTGAAGTTGCTTAAAAAACCAAACTTACTTCTACTGCCATTGTATTATATTGATATAAGAATGTTTGAATTCTGCTGAAATTGTTGTAGCGTTGATATATGCCTTGAGGTTTTTTCAGTTTTATAGCTGTGTAATCAGTATCAAAGTGTTTTCTTGGGCATGCAAACTATAAATCTATAGCAATATAAATGTTTTTATAATGTAATCTAAAATAGTGTTATTCTCTTCAGTTTCTTTGTTTCGTGAGTTGTTTTTAAACTAAACTTATACTAAAATTGTGACTCAGACTTGAGCAGCAAAGCAAAGTGCTCAAAGTAGCAGGAATGCTTTGATTCATGGCAGAACTTATGAAGGGAGTTGTGTGTTACTTGTTCCCTTCTTGCAAAACTGCCTTTAGCAGAACATGATGCAGGCTTATGGGATGCCTTTGTATGTTTGTTGCAAAGAGAATGAGGAGATTAAATGCAAATTTGGTGCACTCATGGAATTATGCGAGGGCTTGAAGGATAGGGTTGATGCCTCAAAGAATTCAAAGAGAAGGAACCATCAAGCACCCAGTCACCCACCCCAGTGCTTGAGCCCATGTCGCAGCATCACACAACACAATTACATTCTCTTCAGAAGAGATTCTTGGTCCCACAGGAAATAGCTATAGTCGGTGACTCAGTTTGTAGGGAATTTGTAAAAACATTGTTCCAAAAGGACAGGCAGAATAGGACTGGGATTTATCTTCAGGGGCTCAAGTTCCTCCCTTTACCACTTTTTCCATCTAGCTACCACCAGATAGTAATATCTTTGCTGTTAAGCTCCATGCATCCTTAATGGCTTTAGGAGTATGTATTATGTATGAGTTTAATGTTAGGCATCTGAATCATCAGTTCAGCTCCACTTGTTGCCAGTATAGAGTGAAATTAGAAAAGGCCAGTTTTGTGAGTTTGTTTGGTTTGCATAGTGTGGGTTATGCTGTTCTGGCCATTTCACCACCAGAAGCAACAATCACTAGGAAAGCTGCTTCCCCTGCCAATGAGGAAGTGGGCTTCTGTAGTACATAGCCACCCTACGATAGGGGCAGTAACTCAATCCATCTGAGGTAGTGTTAAACCAGTGGGCACCAGAAATGATTACATCCACAAAAGGTGAACCAGCAGAATATCCTGCCCTTAAGGAACCAGCAGTAAATAAAAAATAAGTGGAGAGCAAAATTTTGCTCCTAAATATAAACATCTTTAGAGGTAGTGAGGCTTCATTTTATGATTTTATTTTGTTTTATACCTTGCCAGTTCGTATATGTAGTAATGAAAAAGCAGACATTGCTAAAACAGTTGCACAATCTTCCAAACATTTTTAGGCATGTTTGCATATATATATATATATATGCAAAAAAAAAAAAAAATATATATATATATATATATATATATATATGCAAAAAAAAAAAAAAAAATATATATATATATATATATATATATATGCAAAAAAAAAAAAAAAAAATATATATATATATATATATATATATATGCAAAAAAAAAAAAAAAAATATATATATATATATATATATATATATGCAAAAAAAAAAAAAATATATATATATATATATATATACACACACACACACACACACACACACACACACACACACCTATTGCCTTCACCACTTCCATTCATCCCCATGTAACAGAGTGCATCTTGTGGACAGATTTTCAATGAAATAATAATCCAGCAATTATTATTTCTTTCTTCCATACAATTTGCATTTAAAAAAGAAATTCAGAGATTAAATGTAGTTTTGCTGCAGCATTGTTAGCTTTGGACAATCCATGTGTGCTTTGTATGTGTTGTTATGTAACACTCGCGAACTTGGTGTCACTTGGGAAGAGATACATATGTGTAGAGAGAAAATTAATTGTAATTAATCTGAATGGCTAAGTTTAGAGAATCTAAACTACTGACATTTTAAATGTTTTATATAAAGTTATGATCTTAATAATTAATTGTCAAGAAGATAACTATATTAATGTGAAAATTAGTTAATTAATAACTGAAAAACAAAGTAGGGAAAACAAATTGAATTGCCTGAAATATAACACACTGCATACATTAACTAACTTGCTATTATGTCACTTTACTACTGGTTAAAAATACATAGAGCATTTGTAAAGGCCCATATTATGAAGCAATAACAAGTAATCTGAGATTACCTGCTGTTACTTCGTAAGGCAAGCCCAGGATGGCAATAAATGTCTCCCGGTGACACCTGAACTTCAGCTCTGAGTATGTGTTGAAATTGAAGGAAGAAGTCAAGTTCAAGCTCATAAAAGCGAAAATAGGCCACCTGACTATTTGCATGAATGTATAACTCAACTCGTATATCCTTTTTGACTATTCACTCTACATCACAGTTAAATGAACTACCCTTGAAAGTTAGACCAGCCTCTTGCATCTCTGAATTAACTCTTAGGTGATGTTCTGATGTGATTAAAGTTTCTCCCTTTTAAAGCAAATAATTGCTTTTATAATATGCTGTTAACACTTATCTTGAACTGTATACCTTATATCTGGAAAATTATAGCCTTTACTGCCTATTCCCAAAACTTTGAAACCTTTATAAACAAAGTACAAACAAAGTATAGAAATTTCTAATTTTTTACCTGTATAATAAGATTAGCATCTTTTGCTAAAATATTTCTTGTCCTTAATTGCAAGAAATATTACTTGCAATTAAGGACAGATTGATTGGATTACTGCATGTTCAACATTTAGAGGCAATATTTTAAGAGAAATTGTTTTTGTGCATATTGCAAAGTAATTATCATTAAAAAAAATTTTATGAACTTTGAAAATATTTATTTGTATAGCTTATATTAGATCGGATTCAGAAGAGTGTTTATGAAGTTATAGAATCCAAAGGACAATTTGCCAAATGCTTATTTGAGTATGCCATTAAGTATAAGCTTTTCTGGCTTAAAAAAGGCTTTAAGACTCCAGTCTGTGACAGGTATGTTTTTCCTTTAATATTACTAAGGGTGTAAAATAAGAATTATTTATTTTGTTCTAATAATGGTACTTGATTTTTGAAAAAAAAACAAATCGATCACAATTTAGGTATTTATGCCAATTAGTTTCCATATTTTTTTTTTATATCCAGCCCATTACAGTTTTTGTTTGTCTTTTGTATTATTGTTTAACAGGAAGCAGAAGCCTGAAAAACAAGATGCAGGATATTTCAGAGACTGCTGGAAGTCATTGCGGTACAAGTAAACACATGGGTTGTGTTAGGGTAGCTAAGAATAGAAACAGGTGCATGTATACTTGCGTGTACACTAATGCTAGGAGTTTAGTAAATAAATTTGATGAATTTGAGGTATTACTCAAAACATCAAAGGCAGATATTGTTGGGATATCAGAGACGTGGTGTCACACAGATATAAGGAATGCAGAACTGGAATTTGGGGAGTACAACGTCTACAGAAAGGATAGACAGGATAGGAAGGGAGGAGGGGTTATGCTATTAGTTAAAAAACACATAAAATCCAAGGAAGTGAAGCCAATTGACATCGCTGGACAGTGCAGTGTTGAGTCAGTTTGGTGTGACATAAGCATAGGTAAATCAAAATTGAGAGTAGGAGTGTGCTATAGGCCTAATGACTCTGATGAGTATAATAAGATACTGCACAGGGAAATAGAATGGGCCAGTAAATCAGAGAGTCTTATAATGGGGGATTTTAATTTCCCAGATATTGACTGGAATTTGTGGGTTGGTCACTCACACACTAGCAAGGCTTTTGTGGATTTATTGGATGATTGTTTTCTACACCAGCATGTTCGGGAGGCAACTAGAGGGAGTAATACTCTTGATCTGATTATCAGTAGTGATTCTTCATGCATTAGGAATCTGCAGATAAATGAACCACTGGGTGGCAGTGATCACAGTGTGCTGAAGTGGGATTTACTCAAGGAGGTAACTACCATCAGAGGTAAAGGGAAGGGTTTTTGCTTTCGTAAAGGCGACTATGATGGTCTGAGACAGTATTTAAATTCTATACAGTGGGACCAACTGATGATGTTACCAACAGCAAATTCAAAATGGGAAGCATTCAAGGGACTAATCTTGGAAGCTACCAGGCTTTACATACCAACCAAGAAATATTGTTCAAGGTTCAGGCCTAAATGGTTGTCAGATGAACTAATGAGACATATGGCAGAGAAGAAAAATGCATGGGATACATACAAATTAATGGGTGACGTGGAAGCCTATGATAGATATAAGTTGGTCTGTAACCAAGTCACAAAGGAGATTAGGCAGGCAAAGGCAGATTATGAGAAATCCTTGGCAAAGGATGCAAAGAAAAACAGAAAAGAGTTCTTTACCTATTTAAACTCAAGAAGGAAAGGGATGAATCAGATTGGTCCACTGGATGTTGATGGTTCAACAGTTGAGGATCCAGCTCAGGTGGCTAACAATCTAAACGAGTATTTTGCATCTACATTCACACATGAGGAGTTATTCAGGAAGGGGAATGTCGTAGGTGAAGTAAACATTGGCAGTGAGCTAGATGATTTTCTAATAACTGAGAGGAAAGTGGAGGAGAGATTGTTGAGGATAAACATAAAAAAGGCACCTGGGGTGGATGGGATCTATCCAGTTATATTAAAGGAGGCAGCAAAGGAAGTAAGCAAACCCCTAGCCATAATTATGAGAGCTTCATTGGACTCAGGGGAGGTACCCATGGACTGGAGATGTGCAAATGTAACCCCAATTCACAAAGGAGGATCAAAGGCTGACACAAGTAATTATAGACCTGTTAGTTTAACTTCGGTTCCAGGAAAATTAATGGAGGCACTGGTTAAAGAAGCACTGCAGGATCATCTGGACAAGAATTCAGTTATAGCTCAGACACAGCATGGGTTTGTTAAGGGCAGGTCTTGTCTGACCAATTTGATTGGATACTATGATGTAGTCACAAAAGAACTGGATGCAGGGAATAACTTTGATATTATATATTTGGATCTTAGAAAGGCTTTTAATACTGTTGCGCATGGAAGACTGATGCACAAATTGGAGAAGTGTGGCATTCGAGGCAAATTGCTGCTATGGATAAAGGGATGGTTGAGTGGCAGAAGACAGAGAGTGGTAATCAATGGACACTGCTCAACGTGGACTAATGTTATTAGTGGAGTTCCTCAGGGTTCAGTGTTGGGTCCATTGTTGTTTTCTGTATTTATAAATGATATTGATGGTGTATCAGGCTTAATGTCCAAGTTTGCAGACGATGCAAAGGTTGGCAGGGTTGTTAAGGACACTACTGATACTATGCTGCTGCAACAGGATCTGGAAAGGTTGAGCAGATGGGCTGAGAGGTGGCAAATGAAGTTTAACATTGACAAATGTAAAGTACTACATATGGGAAACAGTAACCCCAGATCAACGTATCAACTCTGTGGTACTACGCTGACAGTGGTAGAGAATGAAAAGGACCTGGGGGTAATTGTGCAGGCAGATATGAAGTTCTCTGAGCAGTGCAGACGAGCTGCAAGAGTAGCTCATGGTGTCTTGTCAATGATATACAGGAATTTTTCTAGCAGGGACAGGGATGTGATTATTCCCTTGTATAAGGCATTGGTCAGGCCACACCTTGAGTACTGTATACAGGTCTGGAGGCCTCATTTCAAGAAGGATGTAGAGCTGCTGGAACGAGTACAGAGAAGGGCAACAAGATTAGTGAATGGAACAAAGGGTTGCTCTTACGAAGAAAGGCTTAAGTTTTGCAAATTACAGAGCCTGGAGACTAGGCATCGCCGAGGTGATCTGATAGAGGTGTACAAGGCTTTGAATGGCTTGAGCATGCTCAATGCCGATGGGATTCTTCCTCTTGCTCAGAATAATCACCTGAGAGGGCATAAATTCAAATTGAGGAAGGACGGATGTCGGATAGATGTGCGGAAATTCGCCTTTAGCCAGCGGGCAGTTGGTTTGTGGAATAGACTTCCATCGCTTGTTGTTGAAGTTGATAGCCTAAACAAATTTAAGGCTCAGCTGGACAGGTATTTCGAACGAATTGAGGGGTGAAATGGGAGTAGTGGTTGTTTTTTTTTTTTTTTTTTTGGCTGATGCTGAATAAGCTTGCTTTCTTGCATCATATGCCTCTGCTAATGCTAAAACAGCTTTTTCATTTCATTTGAGTGTAGGCAAGACTGCCTATGGCTGATACCAACTCCCTAATCACATGACCTGTCATACACCAACTTACCCTGATGACAATGAGTACCATGAGTTTTCTGTGAAATTTAATAAGATTAATAAATTTTACTGATTAATTAATAATACTATACTAAGCTAACAGATTTCTAATACAGTGCTACGTGTTTCTAGTTTTACGTTAAACCTAATGCTATCTAGTTCTGAATATACATTGTATCATATAACAATGGTGGCAAGTTACGAATGGTAAAAACTAGGGACACTAAGTATTAACTTTCAACATTGCAAATAAACCAAGGAGCTTGGCTAGGACTATAAGCTACTTATAGAAAATAATTTAATATTAAGTCAATAAAATGGCTGAATATAATTGAAAACAGCATTTGCCAGAGCTGCAAAATCTTGTCCAACAAGTTGGATACCCCTTACCAATACTAAGTAATAACCTACAAAATCTCTATCTAAGTTCAAAATAAACTAAGTATCGTAACTTGGAATATAAAGCTTATTTTAGAAAATAAATTAATATGCCAATTTAAGTCAATAAAGCATCAAAAATTTAAGAAAAACTTCTCTGGTAGCTGGAGCTGTAAAACTTATGTTAACACTAGAAAGAAATGGATGAAGCACATAGGCCTACAAAATAAGAATGGCCAAAACTGTTGGTGATTCTAGTACTAATGGTAAATGATGCAAGAAAGCAAGCTTATATAGCATCAGCAAGGAAAAAAAAAACAGTTCACCCATCTGTACTCTCCAAAATTTTGTCTGGTTGTTGAATTTTTTTCAACCCGACCACTTCCACAATAACAGATGGAAGCCTGTTCCAACAATCAGCCACCCACTGGTTGAAGACAAACTTGTGCACATCTATCCTGTAACCATCCCTCCTCAACTTAAATTTATATCCCGTGTTGTGTGTGGTCTCAGCAAAAACACAATTAACATTCAGCTTACTCAATCCATTACAGAGGCTTTAAACAGTTCAGTCAGATCTCCCTGCAGGTGCTTAGGCTTGATGCTGCAGTTTGCAGAACTGAAGACTAGATAAGAGCACCTTTTTGTTCCCCTCACCAATCTGGTTCTCCTCCTCTGTACCTGTTCCAGCAGCTCTACATCCTTCTTAAAGCGAGGCCTCCAGACCTGTATACAGTACTCAAAGTGCAGCTTAACCATGACCTTATACAAAGAGATAATTGCCTCCTTATCCCTGATAGCAAAGTTTCTGTAATATCAGTGACAAAACCCCATGAGCTCTACTGGCAACCTGTCTGCACTGCTCAGAGAATTTTATGTCTGACTGCACAATTACCCAGCAGGTCTTTTTCATTCTCCACTACCCTGAGTGTCGTAATTAACCTTTATTGTACAGTAAGATACGATTCGATATGCCCATCATGGCATGCTGTCAGGGGTTTCACATGGATAGTAATATGATAAAATAATAAGATAGAGACCATGTGAACCAGTCAAATTATTTGTTCTACATATAGCAAATTGATGATAAATAAAGTTATTATTATATATTTATGTAAAAATAAGAATAAGGTTGAGTTGCTTTAAATGTAAAACTTTGAATTTTCTTTTCAGATAACCGTGTGTGTGTGTGTGTGTGTGTGTACATGATCAGTGTATTGAGTAGGGTTGCTGACCTATCAAGTGTAATTACAGTAGAATAAATATGCCTGCAAGATAAAAGCAGATTACCTGAAATTAAATGAAATTAAGATATATATATATATATGTGTATATATATATATATATATATATATATATATATATTATATATATCTGATAATTAAAATAAATATGATATTTAAAATAAAAACATCAGCCAGTAGTACGGCAATAATGCAGAGGCGAAACGAAACGTAAAATAATATAAAATAAACAAACATGGAAGGGAAAGTAGCGGTAGTAGGACAAAAGGTAGTCGATAATCCCCTATATAATTTAGTCAATTAAGTCATTAAACCCAATTAATAAAACATGATGTAAATTTAAAATAATGCCAATTATACATAATTTAGCGGAACCCCCTCGAAGGTACCATTTCCAAAAGACGTGAAATATCACCAAAAAAGGGTTAAAGAAACTACCAAAAAACTAAAATATCAAAATAATAGACTGACCATCATGCCCCATATCGACAGAGGACCACGAGGCCAATAATGGTCATGGAATATATATATAGTAGACTCTCGATTTTCCAGGATAGAGGAGAAAAAAAAGTTCCAGGACTTTTTACGTAAGTCATGTTTTGTGTAACTAACTCAGAAATGACTAATAAAATATTGGTACTGTAATTTTGACATATCCCTGATATGTAAAAATTACAAAAACCACATATCCTCAGAAGAATTAAGAAAAATAGTTATATATTTTTAATTAGTTCAATTAAAAACTTTGTATCTGGGCACAGAAGTGAAGTAGCTAGAGTGGCACATAAAAGGTAGAAAAAAAATGCATGTTATTGTACTGTAAAACCTGATTTGTATTTCGTAGCCTTGGTTATTATAGTTAACTTCATTGGTGCCAGTCGCTTCACTGCTTCTCGTATTGTCTGTCTCCTTTATTGTGTTCACCATTGCAACTGACAAATCTGACTTCCGTGTGATACTTGTTAATGTTTGGCCATTTTCATACATCCTTATTATTTTAATTTTCTAATCTAAATCGATTACTTTCCTTTTCTTGATAGATTTACCAGTACCGCTGTCACTTGTTCTCTTAGTTGGCACCATGATAACAGTCAAAATTAAATTTTCTGAAAAAGAACTTCACAGGTTTAAGGCGAAAACTCACTATTATCACCCCACGCGAGCTCACATTTTACTAAAGCTCATTTCTGGAGGTCACTGCCATAAAACAAAAACAATTTGCACTTTCTGGGTTACTGGGCTTTTCTGTTAGCCCAATCTATTATAAATGGGTAGTAAACTCAATCTTATTGCATTTGCAATAATACCGATGGCTGCAATTTTGTGGGTTTTTACGTTATTATGGTGAAATGTGTCCCCTTCACTGAAATCTTCAGTCGTCATATAAAAAAATATAAATAATGTAACATAAGTCGGGGACTTTCCATATCGAAAAATGTTCAATAACCTACGTAAAAAGTATGGCGATAGATTAAAAAAAAAAAAAAAAAAAAAACTTGCCACGCACTACTCGCGTGTCCAATACGCGAGTAGTGCATATTGGGACACTCATTTAGTTTTTACGATGTCGATTTTAAATCTAATAGCTTCCCTCTATTTTTTACAATGTTGCGTATGGTTTTGTCGCCAACATTATAATGGTTCATTAGAGATTTAATGGTGCACCCTTTTCAAACTTTTGAATAATTTTAAGTTTTTTTTTTTTTTTTTTGAAAGCACAGCTCTTGTTTGCCCATCATTTTCGTGATTTCTAAACAAAAAAAAAATCCAAAATCCCTGACATAAATAGCAAAAAAATTTGTCCTTTAGCAGTGCAACAGAATAGAACAATCGACGCAATGCGCTAAAAGAAACTAAACATTTGGTCTCTTTTTTTTTTTTTTTTTCTTGAGCTGGGGTGTGAAGACAGCTGTAAGATAATCTCTCAATGACAGCTTATAACGGTGCTTATTTACGACTTGCAAAACATCTGTTTATACCTATTCTAGTTATTACTTGAATTTTATGATTTCTGGTTGTTTTTTTTTTATTATTATTATTTTTTTCATTTGGTGTTGAAGTGTCCTGGTTAATCAGATCCCAGTAAATGAAGAGTCTGCTGTATGTGTGTATATGTATATATACATACAGCATAAAAAAAAAAGTTTGCGGACCCATATATATATATATATACACACACAGGGTGTCTCAAAAATATTCGTACAAACGTTTAGGGGAGGTAGGTGACATCTAAAGGAATGTGAATCGCATAGGAACCCATAACTGGAAACGTCACAGGAAAGTAGTAGCAGAGGCACAAGAAGCAGAAATAACACAAGACATTAATTAGTGGCAAACATTTATTTGACATAATATTAACAATGGAGTAAGAGATGGAGGCATTTCATGATGTTACAACAGATGCTCGTAGGTTCCACCGTGAGACGTGATGCATGCATGACACCAACGCAGCATGGATTGGCGGACACAGTCAAACACACCTGGAGTTTCTTTGACAGTTACAGCAGCGCAGACGAGTCTTGCCACAAAATCCATTTCCATCTCCACAGGCGATTGATAAATGATAGATTTGAAAGGCCCCCACAGAAAGAAATCAAGGCTCGATAAATCAGGTGAGTGTGGGAGTCAGGCAACGGGTCCACCACGACCAATCCATCGACACCCAAAATGCCTGTTCAAATAGTCACAAACACACCTTCCATAATGGGCAGGCGCCTCGTCATGTTGAAACCAAATGTTGCATCTCACATCAAGTAAACCTGATACAACTTTTTCAAGAAAAATCAGATATTTTGCGTAGTTCATGTGGGATGGTAACAGGTATGGGCCGACTAAGCAATCACCGACCATATCCGATTTGGAATTTGAAAGTGTCTGCAATTCTGCCCAGACACGATAGGAGGGAGTATATGATGAGAGCCCTGTCGATCAATTCAGCCCTGGAAAGATTGTGCAAGGCTCAAGGGGTAGAATTTTTTTCAGCCTGGACTGTACTTGTTAACAGAAGAGATTGCTTCTACAGGGATGGGATACACTTAAATAGAAAGGGTGCAAGAATATTTGCTGATGCTATCGAGGCAGTGTTAGGTGGGTCGGAAAACTGATAGCTTGGGAGGAGACAAGACCAATAGATTGACAGTAGCCACTGGCAGAGGTGAAAGAGATTCTTGCACTGCTTCTATTAGAATGAGCAGAAGCCTGAAAAACAAGATGCATGATATTTCAGAGACTGCTGGGAGCCATTGCGGTACAAGTAAACACATGGGTTGTGTTAGGGTAGCCAGGAATAGAAACAGGTGCAGGTATACTTGCGTGTACACCAATGCTAGGAGTTTAGTAAATAAATTTGATGAATTTGAGGTATTGCTCAAAACATCAAAGGCAGATATTGTTGGGATATCAGAGACGTGGTGTCACACAGATATAAGGGATGCAGAACTGGAATTTGGCGAGTACGTCTACAGAAAGGATAGAAAGGGGGGAGGGGTTATGCTATTAGTTAAGAAACACATAAAAACCAAGGAAGTGAAGCCAGTAGACATCGCTGGACAGTGCAGTGTTGAGTCAGTTTGGTGTGACATAAGCATTGGGAGATCAAAATTGAGAGTAGGAGTGTGCTATAGACCTAATGACTCTGATGAGTATAATAAGAAACTGTACAGGGAAGTAGAGTGGGCCAGTAAATCAGTCTTATAATGGGAGATTTTAATTTCCCAGATATTGACTGGAATTTGGGGGCTGGTCACTCACACACTAGCAGGGCTTTTGTGGATTTATTGGATGATTGTTTTCTACATCAACATGTTCGGGAGGCAACCAGAGGGAGTAATACTCTTGATTTGATTATCAGCAGTGATTCTTCATGCATTAAGAATCTGCAGATAAATGAACCACTAGGTGGCAGTGATCACAGTGTGCTGAAGTGGGATTTACTCAAAGAGGTAACTACCATTAGGGGTAAAGGGAAGGGTTGTTGCTTCCATAAAGGCGACTACGATGGACTGAGACAGTATTTAAATTCTATACAGTGGGACCAACTGATGATGATACCAACAGCAAATTCAAAATGGGAAGCATTCAAAGAACTTATCTTGGAAGCTACTAGGCTTTACATACCAACTAAGAAATATTGTTCAAGGTTTAGGCCAAAATGGATGTCAGATGAACTAATGAGGCATATGGCAGAGAAGAAAAATGCATGGGATACTTACAAATTAACACATGACACAGAAGCCTATGATAGATTCAAGTTGATATGCAACCAAGTTACAAAGGAGGTTAGGCAGGCGAAGGCAGATTACGAGAAATCCTTGGCAAGGGATGCAAAGAAAAACAGCAAAGAGTTCTTTACTTATGTAAACTCAATTAATCATCGACTTTTGCCGATGATTGATTGTGGATGAAAGCCATGCTGTCAGATTAAGGACAGAATCCTCAGAAACTGGTGGAGGTAAATAAACGGCACACACACAGAGATCGACAAACCAGCAATTCGGTAGATTCCAAGAACAGCTTCTATATCACCTCCTGGATAAGTGGATGCCTTAATCAGGGGTAGTGAACTACTTTGACAGATTGCTACACTGCCACCTCGTCTCCCAATTCTATTAGCAGCCAGCGTGTGATAGCCAAGATTTGAGGTGAAGGCAGCAATTTCCATTTCATCTCTGAGCCAGGTTCTGATTGAATCAGAATAACAAAGTCGTACTCTGCACAGGAAAGCAAATCAAGTAGGCCATCAAGTTTGTTTTTGACACTCCTGATGTTTTGTAGGAAACATTGAATTTTTACTTCGACAGAAGGTTGTACTATGATGAGATTACTCTTGGAACAGTATTTGCTTTTCAAATAATGATCTGAAATCTCATCCCGGGATCGATGTTGCATTTGATGTGCCCTCTTACTGGATATTCTAACTGGAATGCAACCAGTCCGATATTAGCATTAGTAGAGGCATTTGATGCAAGAAAGCAAGCTTATGCAGCATCAGCCAAAAAAAAAAAAATAAATAAATAAAAAATAGCCACTTCCACTTCACCCCTCTGTTCGTTCAAAATACCTGTCCAGCTGAGCCTGAAACTTATTTAGGCTATCAACTTCCACGACAAGGGATGGAAGTCTGTTCCACCAACCAAACACCCGCTGGCTAAAGGCAAATTTCCGCACGTCTATCCTACATCTGTCTTTCTTCAATTTGAATTTATGCCATCTCAGGTGATTATTCTGAGCAAGAGGAAGAATTCCATCAGCATTGAGCATGCTCAAACCATTCAAGGCTTTATACACCTATCAGATCATCTCCCCAGTGCCTAGTCTCCAGACACTGTAATTTGCAAAACTTAAGCCTTTCTTCGTAAGAGCACCCCTTTGTTCCATTCACTAATCTTGTTGCCCTTCTCGTTCCAGCAGCTCTACATCCTTCTTGAAATGAGGCCTCCAGACCTGTATACAATACTCTAGGTGTGGCCTGACCATTGCCTTCTACAAGGGAATAATCATGTCCTTATCCCTGCTAGAAAAATTCCTATATATCATTGACAATACACCATGAGCTACTCTTGCAGCCTGTCTGCACTGCTCAGAGAACTTCATATCTGCCTGCACAACCACCCCCCAGGTCCCTTTCATTCTCTACAACTGTCAGTGTAGTACTGCAGAGTTGATATGTTGCTCTGGGGTTGCTGTTTCCCATATGTAGTACTTTACATTTGTCAATGTTAAACTTTATTTGCCACCTCTCAGCCCATCTGCTCAGATCCTTTCCAAATCCTGTTGCAGCAGCATAGTGTCAGTAGTGTCTTTGACAACCCTGCCAACCTCTGTATCATCTGCAAACTTGGACATTAAGCTTGATATACCATCATCAATATCATTTATAAATACAGAAAACAATAATGGACCCAACACTGAACCCTGAGGGACTCCACTAATAACATTAGTCCATGATGAGCAGTGTCCATTGATTACCACTCTGTCTTCTCCCCCTCAACCACCCCTTTATCCATAGCAGCAATTTGCCTCCAATGCCACACTGCTCCAATTTGTGCAGCAGTCTTCCATGTGCAACAGTATCAAAAGCTTTCTAAGATCCATGCTGTGTCCGAGCTATAACTGAAGTCTTGTCTAGATGATCCTGCAGTGCTTCCTTAACCAGTGCCTCCATTAATTTTCCAGGAACAGAAGTTAAACTCACAGATCATTAATTACTTGTGTCAGCATTTGATCCTCCTTTGTGAATTGAGGTCACATTTGCACATATCCAGTCCATGGATACCTCCCCTGAGTCCAAGGAAGCTTTCATAATTATGGCTAAGGGTTTGCTTACTTCCTTTGTTGCCTCCTTTAATATAACTGGATAGATCCCATTCACCTCAGGTGCCTTTCTTGTGTTTATCTTCAACAATTTCTCCTCCACTTTACTCTCAGTTATTACAAGATTCTCTAGCTTACTGCCAGAGTTAAATACACCTCTGGCATTCCCCTCGCTGAATAACTCATGTGTGAATGTCGATGCAAAATATTCATTTAGTTTGTTAGCTACCTGAGCAGGATCATCAACAGTTGACCCATCGATACCAAGTGGACCAATCTGATTCATCCCCTTCCTTCTAGAGTTTACATAAGTAAAGAACTCTTTGCTGTTTTTCTTTGCATCCCTTGCCAAGGATTTCTCGTAATCTGCCTTCGCCTGCCTAACCTCCTTTGTAACTTGGTTGCATATCAACTTGTATCTATCATAGGCTTCTGTGTCATGTGTTAATTTGTATGTATCCCATGCATTTTTCTTCTCTGCCATATGTCTCATTAGTTCATGACATCCATTTAGGCCTAAACCTTGGAACAATATTTCTTAGTTGGTATGTAAAGACTAAGTAAAGTAGCTTCCAAGATAAGTTCTTTGAATGCTTCCCATTTTGAATTTGCTGTTGGTAACATCATCAGTTGGTCCCACTGTATAGAATTTAAATACTGTCTCAGTCCATCGTAGTCTCCTTCACGAAAGCAATAACCCTTCCCTTTACCCCTAATGGTAGTTACCTCTTTGAGTAAATCCCACTTCAGCACACTGTGATCTCTGCCACCTAGTGGTTCATTTATCTGCAGATTCTTAATGCATGAAGAATCACTACTGATAATCAAATCAAGAGTATTACTCCCTCTAGTTCCCTTCCAAACATGCTGATGTAGAAAACAATCATCCAATAAATCCACAAAAGCCTTGCTAGTGTGTGTGTGAGCAGTCCCCAAATTCCAGTCAGTATCTGGGAAATTAAAATCCCTAATTATAAGACTCTGATTTACTGGCCCACTCTATTTTCCTGTACAGTTTCTTATTATACTCATCAGAGTCATTAGGCCTATAGCACACTCCTCTACTCAATTTTGATCTCCCAATGCTTATGTCACACCAAACTGACTCAACGGTGCACTGTCCAGCGATGTCGACTGGCTTCACTTCCTTGGATTTTATGTATTTCTTAACTAATAGCATCACCCCTCCTCCCTTCCTATCCTGTCTATCCTCTCTGTAGACATTGCACTCCCCAAATTCCAGTTCTGCATTCCTTATATCTGTGTGACACCACGTCTCTGAAATCCCAACAATATCTGCCTTTGATTTTCTGAGCAATACCTCATATTCATCAAATTTATTTACTAAACTCCTAGCATTGGTGTACACGCAAGTATACATGCACCTGTTCTTTTTCTTAGCTACCCTAACACAACCCATGTGTTTACTTGTACCCCAGTGATTCCCAGCAGTCTCTCAAATATCCTGCATCTTATTTTCCAGGCTGCTGCTCATTCCAATAGAAGCAGTGCAAGAATCACTTTCACCTCTGTTAGTGGCTACTGTTAATCTATTAGTCCTTGTATCCCCCCAATCTAGCAGTTTTCCAACCCACCTAACACTGCCTCTATAGCATCAGCAAACATTCTTGCACCCTTTCTATTTAAGTGTATCCCATCCCATCCATGTTTGCTCGTCATCTCCACGTTAGACATCCATAAGTTGCACCCGCTCTCGGATATAATTTGGGAGACTCCGCTAGAGAGGATAGGTATCTATGCTTGTGTAGTTATGCATTGTTGTGGAATGGGGTTCAGGCTTGATAAGTTCTTGGTCTTTGGTGTCCCATAATATGGCATTACCAACAGACCTCTGGGTCAGTCTTCAGCATTGAGGTATTGTTGGTAATTAGGCCCATTAATCTGAATCCTAAAGGAAGCATAAGACAGATGCTTGGTATTGATTTTGAAAGGCTTACCAGTTATGCCTAGTTCTATCAACAGTGCCTGAATTTCTTCAACTTTTGTCAACAGATCCAACCTGCTAATGAAGATATTTGCATGAGTATTGCTGGTGGCTTGGCGATCTCGTATTCTGAGGATAGTATTAACTACTCTCGTGTTAATCAAGGTGGTTTTGCTGTTTCTGGAATACCGTTGGCGTGGGGATGCTTGGTCAGTTGAGGTTTGGGCATCTGGCCTTGCTGTGCTCCATTCATGCCTGCAATATCAGAGTTCCGTTTCGTTGATTTTAGCATGGCGCTATAGGTGCTGTTTTTAGAGTGTAACTATATCCGTTTCGGGTAGTAGCGATGACTCAGGTGTAGTAGATGGCTGTTAAAGTGGCCCAGAACAAGGGGGGGCCTAGTATTCACAGGCAAGAGACCTTGTAGTAGGCTCAAGGACTTTTGTTAATAATCTTCAATCTGGCTCAGACGTTCCCTTAGCGAGCTATTTTGTGAATACAGTTTTCTTAGAATGCCTTCAATAGTTTCAAGTTTCTCAGTGTTACACCCGCAAAAAGCGCAGCTGACTTGAGCATGGGGGTGCACACCGTGTGGGTTGCCCTGAGCCCACACATGAGCATTGTGCTTATTGAATAAGCCTTCCCGAGTGAAATAGCCTCATCCGTGAACAAAACATAGGCTGGAAAATTCAAATCTTGAACACTTTCTTGGAGAAACCACTGCGCAAAAACCACACGTGCAGGATGATCTTGGGGGAGCAGTAACTGAACCCTTTGGAGATGAAAGGGGTGTAAGGAATCGTCGTGGCAAACACACTGTACACTGCAATGAGACACTCCTAAGGCAGAGGCAACAGCATGTGTGCTGGTAGTAGAATTATTGTGGACGGCATTCAACACATTCTTCCATGGCGGGAGTTCGCATCGAACGTGGTCTACCCGCACTACTCCTGTTACCTCTAAATGACTCATAATCGCACAAATTTTGATGCACATGTGCAAACAAACGGTGGTCAGTTACATGTCTGTCTGGGAAGCGTTCTCCATAAATTCGTTGAGCAGCTCGTCCATTGCCCTTGTCTAATCCATACACTAGGTGCATGTCTGCCAGCTCACAGTTAGTATATCGATGCATGCTCTTTGTGCGGCAAACGGTGGTAAGTTTGTAGACGGCGACTACCGCGCCGTCTACAAACTTACGATGACGTTTCCGGTTGTGGGTTCCTATGCAATTCACATTCCTTTAGATGTTACCTACCTCACCTAAACATTTGTACCAATATTTTTGAGACTGTGTGTGTAGGGGTCCGCAAACTTTTTTTTTTTTATATTTCTGAAGGGGTCCATAGTTCTCAGTAGTTTGGGAACCACTGATCTAGATTAAAGGATTCATTGTTCGTAGAATTGAGTGGCACAGAGTTTTCAGTTTGCAGATAGATTTTTTTTTTTTTACAGTTGAGGTTCATCACCCTAATGGTTGGGAAGCAAATAATGTGCTGTCATTAGAATCATTCTCCTGTACTGCTTTTCAGGCGCCTCCGTAGCCTGGTGGGAAGGAGCAGCAGTGTGTAGCACACGCTTCTTGATTAGACCGGGGTTCGAGCCCATCACCACCAAATGCAGAAAAGTCAGGGAATGACCACCGCATATCCCAGAGGAATATGGCCTTAGTTGCTAATGCTCCTAAAAAAACGAAACCAAACCAATGTACTGCTTTTCACAGGCAAACTAGTTTAGATCCATATCCAGTGAGTCTATCATTGTACCGGTTGCATGGGTAGAAATCTCTCAGACATATGCAGTCTTCCACGAGTCAAGCACAACTGTGGAATTGCTCTCAGTGCAGGAAGAGGAACTCTCTAATGGATTACATCCCATATTTTTGGATGGAGATCTTTCCCATGAGCATTTTGACAGTGAAATTTGTATGTTCTCTTCTGTCTTCACTGGCAATCATTCCACACTGAGAGCCATGGCCATCACTGTAGTTTGCTGCTGTGGAGGTAACTGCAACTTCCATGTGGCCAATTTAAGTAACTGAAGTTCTGTTACATATAGTGGTTTTATTGTAGTATTACAATAAAACCACAATTTATTTTCTGTAGAGGACATATTGAAAAATGGCAGTCTGGATGTATCTCCTGGTAGTGTCTGGGTTTTTGACATACAGAAGGTGCTGTTTTATCATCCAGCAATTTCTGCTCATTTTGAAGGCATAGATATTCAAGTTAGTTAAACCATAATTTTGTGCCGAAGATCACCCCCAAGGTCGACCACGATCCTTTGCTACAGTTTTGATTTTTCCTTCATGCCTTAGGCTGAATGAGTGTCAGGATTAGGTTTTAATAAAAAGACCATGCAAGTGGACTTCTCTGGATTAAACTTCAGACCAGACAGTTTGAGGTAGTTTTCTAGTCGTATGAAGCTGTTGTTAATTGCATTTACTACATCTTGCATGTTATCCAATGGCATTATTGTAGTTATCATCCTTAAATTGTCTGCATACAATATTGTGTCAGTCCTATTGTTTACTAGAGGGACAATATGGCAGTAAATAGAAGGCCTGATAAAGCACTTCCTTGCAGTATCCCTGTATTGATGATTCTTTGATAGGTCCAGCCACCCATAGTTAGTGTAATGGTCCTGTTGGTCAGCAGCGACATCAGGACCTTGAGGAGTTTGCCTTCAATATTATAGAATCATTGAAGATGTTTGTAGGAGTGCCGAAATGCTGACACTGTCAAAAGCCACTTCCAAGTCCAGATATGTTATCATACTTTAGATCTGTTCTTCGAATGCTGTGATGATATGGTTGGTCGTCATTTGGAGGCTACTGATCGTTGATTTGTCATGCAGTGCATAATGTATCTGAGAATGTTTCTGGGGTAGGATGTGACTAGTCAGGATTGTGAGTTGTTTTCTCTACTCTCTAGCAGTTTAAGGGGGCATGGGTATTGATCTTTGGTAGCTGCCTTATGGTATAGATGTTCCACACAGATGGGAAGAATTCTCCATGCAGTACAACATTGAATATTAAGAGTAGTGGGTTGATAATGAATTGGCTCAAACACTTAATCATGAACTACAGTAAGTACAAATGGATTTAGGCAGGCTAAGACAGATTGAGATGTAAATAGCCCCACTTAGTCCACCACCATAGCATTCTTTGTAGGCATGTTGTTGATTGCAATAATAAGCTGATGCTTAGCTGATGGCTATATTAAGGAGCGTGTCCCTTTGTGTCCCGTCATTGGGCATATGAAGTACTGCATCAGGAGTAAGGCCATTTCCGTAAAGTCTCATGATAAAGTTCGTCCGCACCTCATGATCAATCTGGTCTGGAAACTCATTATAGTACTGAGAATAAAAAGGGAAGAATTCCTTTTACAAGTGTAGCATCCATATGCTGTTTTAATTGCCACTGATTTAAGGAAAGTGAAGTTTGCCCCTGTTCTAGAGTAGATTACTCTAACCTTATCTGCTAGGCCTGAATTTTTCCGTATCTTGCAGAGATTAAAGATTGAGTGCAGGTGTCCACTAGCCTATGGATCAGGGGTGGACAACCTTTATAAATGTTGGGCTAAATCAAGTCTGTGAGATATACACAGGCCAATTTTTTTAGATTTCCAAGAATTTAGGATTATTAAAATGGTGTATAATGAAAAAATTGTCATAAGCAGGTTTGTTATTTATTGTAATATTTATATAATATCGGTGTTTAGATACACCATAGACACTCTTAAAAAAACTACAAAGTAGTTGTTGTGGGCATCATTTGCTCTTTCTCATATTGTGCTCTGCCTTCACGACGAGTTGCCATGATACTGCACTACCTCAAATAAGTAACTCTTCACTAATAGAGAAGACTATTATTACTTATTCTCTGTGAGTACCACCACCCAGACATGTTTCAAGGCTATTGGCCTATCATCAGTGGGTGGGCAGGTACCTTAGTATTGCAGACATGACGACCCAGTTGTGAAGTTAATCGCACAATATGAGAGATGCCAAAAGGTGTATAAGATAATATTTAAAATAATTAAATGCACATGGCATAATACTTTAAGAGTTTAGTATCTATATAATATCGGTGTTTAGATACACCATAGACACTCTTAAAAAAAACTACAAAGTAGTTGTTGTGGGCATCATGATAGGCCAATAGTCTTGAAACATGTCTGGGTGGTGGTACTCACAGAGAATAAGTAACAATAGTCTTCTCTATTAGTGAAGCGTTACTTATTTGAGGTAGTGCAGTATCATGGCAACTCGTCGTGAAGGCAGAGCACAATATGAGAAAGAGCAAATGATGCCCACAACTACTTTGTAGTTTTTTTAAGTGTCTATGGTGTATCTAAACACCGATATTATATAGATACTAAACTCTTAAAGTATTATTCCATGTGCATTTAATTATTTTAAATGTAATATTTATACATACACATACCTATAATTAATTTTATTAATAAGAAAAAATGAAATATAAATTCATGATAAAATTACAAAACTACAATTATAGTAACAAAAATTGCATAAATATATGATCTTTAATCATCCCTATGCTAATGCTAATTTCGGGAACGACAAATTGAAATTCTTGGGAAGTCCCAAAATCATAAGTTATTTTGTATTTTTCATAACATTTTATTTATAAACAGTGAATAATTTTTATAAACATTGAATCCTTTTTCTGTAATAGGGTTATACTAAAGGTTTCAGAGGTTTTCCGAAAAAAATTATATAATAATAAATGCATGGTTTATTATTATTATGAACCAATACATTGTGATGTTGGTCGAATTGTTTTCAAAATGTGATGTAGGTTGAATTATTAAGAGATGCATCCAAAAGCATCTTCAAGTTGGGTGTTAGGGTACATGTTGCATTGCTTCATATAAGCTCATTTCCTTTTTTAAAGATGAAAACATTTTGTCTGCTTTCCTTGATTTTGGTCTTGCAGTTGAAATCGATATTGCTTTTGCTAATTCAGATTTTAGATCGGTTTCTGATTTCATGTTGGAGTATTCCACAACAACACTCACTACTTCTCTTTACTTCTTCTTTTAAAGCACATTTTACTCTTTCCATTAATGATTTTGCTAATCAAGCTATTTCATTCTTGTTTTCCACCTCATAAAACAACTAACATTGCTGAAATATTTAATGAGGGATATTAGATCTTTATTCCTGCATTTAAGCAATTCATTTCTAATTTCTTTTAAAAGCATACTGCTCAAAGCAGAATTCTGTTTTTCCAAATTACTAAAAAGAAACTTAAAAATTCCTTCGCTTGTTAGATTTTCATCATGATTACTTAATGCCTCAATTGCTAATCAGACAGGTTTTAAGCAATTTGACATATCACTCACAATATTCCTCTTTCCATAAGTGACCAGGCTTCAGCTGCTGTAAAACAATTTTTTTTTATCAGATTTAGGATCTTTCAGAATCTTTCGGTCATTCTTTCTAATGTGTTTCACGGTCCAAAATGACTTATAGTTCCATGTTTTTCAGTCTTGATTATTTCCTGCTTAAAAAGAGAATTTCTTGCTAGAGAATATTTAAACAATTTTACAATTTTTCTTATACTAAAAATTGCGGCTGAGACATCTCGCAGATCATACTGATCAGCTCTGGCTACATTACGTGAATCAGTCATTTATTTCATCTTTCTCGTATTCAGGCGCCTCCGTAGCCAGGTGGGAAGGAGCAGCAGTGCATAGCACACGCTTCTTGATTAGACTGGGGTTCGAGCCCCTCACCTCCAAATACGGAGGATGCGGAAAGGTCAGGGAATGACCACCGCATATCCCGGAGCAATATGGCCTTAGTTGCTAATGCTCCAAAAAACCAAACCAACCAACCAACCTTCTCGTATTCAGATTCTGCATTGTATTTGCTTCTGCTGTTATTTGTTTTTGATGCTTCATCTTTCAACTTTTTGACGTAAAACACTTTCATTACAGCGAGATGAAAGTGCATGATTGTAATATAACTGCTGAATAGTCGTTGATAACTTTCCGAATTTTTCCATAACTGCCGCACCATCACTAGTTGTTGCAACCAAATCTGCTTCCAGTTTTAATTCAATGGTTTCTAATCTTTTCTGAAGTAAAGATAACACTTTTTCCACGGGACAGTTCCCATGAAATCTTATTAAATCAAGGTTCAGTGAAGTCTCATTGTAGTATACATGGACATTCACGTATCTTTGATTCCTACAACTGGTCCACTCATCTATGTAAATGCTCTTTTTCTTATTTTCACATTTTTAAAGCACCAAATTTCTCAATGTACAGTTACCTGTTCTATTTTACTGTAATAGTTATGTATTAATGCCATAACTGATTATAGACTTTTTGGCAACTGCAGTCCTTTGTTTAAGAAACTTGCCCTAATAAATTCATCTCTTTGAGATGGTGTTGATAGAAAATCCATTTAATGCTGCAAGTTTGCTTATGTTTTTTTCTAAATCTTGCGACTCTTTTCCTTTGAAGTACTGTAAAATTGTGCATTGTTTCTTAGAAGTAGTAGGCTCATCATAATTATTTTCAGTGTTTTTTGTCCTTTACATGCCATGAATATGTTCAAGATGCCTATGAAGTCCACTAGTTTGATGCTTTACATTGCAATGAAAGTATACTATGTGTATAAACTTATTAATATTCATTTTATTTGCAAGAATGACTCGCTATTAGCAGCAAACAGGGCCACAAACACATACTTAACATGGCAACAGTTACAAGTAAGACTGACTGATTAGATGGGGATTGCTTCTCTCCTACGTGCTCCTCTCCAATTCCCAAAAGTGTTGACCTTAACCTGACGGCTGTACTTTTACACAGGTGCATGAGGTGCCAGCCTGGGGCCCACAGATATAGGGGCCCCCAATAAAGTCATTTAGAGAAAAATTAAAAAAAAAAAAAAACAAATCTTAAAATATTTTGCAGTATTACAATGTTTCTGTTTAAACAGATCAGTAAAAAATTTTTTTTTTGATATATATTTATATATGCAAGTTTTTTTTGGACTGTGGTATCTTTAAAGGGGGCCCCCCACAAAAGCTTAGTGCCTCGGGCCCCGAGAAGTATAAGTACGGCCCTGCTTAACTTTACACTCCATTTCCTGCATCAGCAGGAAATGATGGAGTGTAATTTCCTGCATCGTCAGCATTTCCTGCTCCTGCCTTCGACTTGGTGTTGCTGGATTCCTTCAAACCAGTAACATCTCTGTTGATCGTTAAGCTTTAATTCTCACAGAAGAATTATAATACTTTTCCCCGATTTCTCAACTGATTTTTCTCTGGATTTGGAAAAACATAATTTCCTGAGAAATGCTAGGAAGGAATTACCACGTGGAAACACTATTCACTGCCTATAATCTAGACTGAGAATCCATTCCAGTCACATAATTCTTTCCCTATTCTCTCCATCTCAGTTGTCTAGATGGTTGTGGGTTTCTGACTAACTGGTCCCTTGGTGAGATGTTGATGGAGGGGATGACATTAGGTGAGGTTCCTCCAGCAATGTTAAAGAATTGCCAATAGTATTAGTGGCATCTGATGTGCAACACTGCTGACCGATGTAAGAAGCCATCGGAATTATTGTATGCACTAGCTCAGGACAAGGAAGCCTGCAGTGTCAAGTAGCACAACTCTTTTATGTGACTTTACTGTGAGTGCCATTGGAGTGGGGTGGCGCTGGACATTATGCTTGGTCATTTCTTTGGATCCCTCAGGGTATGGTTGCAATGCTTGTTAGGGGGTGGGGTTTTTTTTTAGTAATGCTGCCAAGTGTTCATTAAAAATCGAAATTAGATGATTGCAGATGATTGATGGGAGGTTATTGATTAGAATATAGGTATCAACAGGATATCCATTCCCATTTTATTTTATATTCTCCTTGAGCACTCGAAGCTGATACAGCCAAATTGGCCTGGTCTGTATTAAATATGTAGTTGTATAGTATCTTGTTTGTTTGGGTTGCAGTATCAGTTCATTCACTAGGCTTATGGGGGAAGGACAAGGGGACTGCTGGCAACCAGAGAGAGCATATTGACTATCCATATTTGTCTGATTGTCTTTCTGCTTTCTGTCGATATGAGAAATTGTGCTATCCATGCATTCCTGAGGTTTGGTATGGTTATTATCATTTACCGTAGGATGGCCAATGAATTCGCTGCTTGTGCATTTATCCTGCAGTTTTACTGGGCTAGCTTCAGTCTCATCTGCCTAGATGACTTCCTTAACTGTGGTTTGCAACCTCCACTGGTAGCTTTTCTGCAACGCATTATATTCCCGACTAGCCTTCTTCTGGCAAAGATTCCTTCTACATTCAGCAGTACAGATCAGAATGAGAGATAAATTTTTCTTGCATTTGTCACATAATGTCAAATGACCAGAACTGGAATCCATCACGTTACTAGATAATACACTTATTTCCTTAAATGCATTTCTGCTTTAGGCACACCAAGCGTCAGTGCTGGGAGGGTTAAAATTATTTTAGTCAGAGAAGCACGCTGGATTTATGGCACACACTGTTATCAAGCAAGGTATTTTGAGTGCCATCACATTCAGATACTTTTCATCTTATAAAGCAGTATTAACCTCTTTCTGCAATGGAGTCATACTAATTAAGGTGTTTATAGCAGACTATTTATGCTATTGTAACATAAGCTCAGTATACCATTCCCAGGAATTAGTTAGTTGCCATTTACTTCTGTTAGCAGTGATCTTGACTGCAGTTTACTATTTGCAAACAATGGCCATCTGAAGGCATTATAGAGAAAATATTATAAAAATGTTATTACCTGTTGGACAGCCAATCATGAAATAAACATCATTACATTAAGTAGCTCTTGGTCTGAAGAGTCTCTGGGTGCCACACAGTCACTGGGATTTAAAACTCAAATATTGATTTTGTGGTTACATACAGGAGTGCAGCCACACACACACACACACACACACACACACACACACACACACCAACCCAAATCCCATCCCAAATGATGATACAAAGGTTGACAGGGTGATTAATAACAGTTACCAGCCTGCCAACTTTTGTATGAACTGCGAACTTAGATATTAAGCCTGATATACCTTAATCAGTATCATTGATAAATATTGAAAACAATGGACCCAGCTCTGAATCCTGGGGAACTCCACAAGGAGCAGGGCCCATTGATAACCACTGTTTTCTTCTGTTTGGATTGTTAACAAACTGAATAAATATATATTTTTTTCAGTTTGTCATTTATTTATTTATTTGGTGCAAATTTTTCTTAGGTTTTTACCAAGTTGTCTGTTGCTTTCTATCTAAGCATATGGATTTTAGAAAACAGACTTTTTCCTCATGAGGAAAGTCTGTTTTATAAATTATTTACCTAAACTTCTGTTAAGAAATTGGTATAAATTTAACTGTAGATGCAGCAGAGCAGTTATTCTTTTTATAGGACTAAATATATATATATATATATTTTTTTTTGTTATCCATGGAGAAGTAATTTGCATCAGAAACAAATGTTCATCATCCATTTTGGTGCCCACTGTGCACTACTAACATTTCATTTAGTCCTCCCCACTTTTTTAAGAAAAAAAAAAAGTCAGTACTGAAAGAGTTAATGCTCATCTATTAGAATAATTTATATTGTTCTTTTTTTTTTCTCCTTCCCTTTCAAAAAGGTTGGTCTTCCGTAAAGTCAGGAACTTGCTTGGAGGAAAAATTAGAGGAATGGCTTCTGGAGGTGCTCCTCTATCTCCAGATACCCATGATTTTATCCGGGCTTGCTTAGCTGATATCATGCTTCAAGGGTATGGATTGACAGAAACTGCTGCTGGTGCTACAGTAATGAATAGTATGTATATTAAGATAATTTCCAGTGTTTTTGAGAATGGTATTTGAACAAAAGTGAAGTAAAATGAAATATTTTAAACTAAAGAATAATAAAAACAAGAAAGTCATATAAATATTTCTTTTTGTGTTAGATTTATCTTTGTACAATCATATTTAAGAGAGACTTAACTATTGGTCAAAGTCAAGTTAACAAGAACCTTATTGTTATAAGGTTCTTGGTAAAACACTAGTAGCCTCATTAAACAGGCTTCCAGACCTGTATTCAATATGTCCTTACCATTGCCTTGTAACAATTGGATAATTACCTACTTATTCCTGCTGGCAAAACCTGTACCAGGTTTTGCCAGCAGGAATAAGTAGGTAATTATCATCAAATTGTGACATCAAAATTTGTAAGGGAATATCTTAGTGTATCAAGCGGTAATGAATGCACAGAAAAACCTAACTCTCAGAATAATTCTGGATGACCAGCCAAATATTACTGACATATTATTATTATTATTTTTTTTTTACTTAAATTAATTGGCTACATCTTAACATATAAAAATTAAAACTACATCATTTGTATAGGAACTACATGATTATAATGCAAAGTGATGGTATTCTAACCAAGACGAGACGTTCTGAATGTTACATCATATGAAACTCTCCTAACCAAAGCAAGGCACAATGTAGCCTGTTTCTCTTGTGCCAATAGCTCCCAAACAATCTCAGTAGATAACTGTTCAGTAGAATCTACTGTACGATTCCATATCACCTGATAATTTTTATGCATCCCATTCATTTTTCTTCTGAGATGAGTCTCGTCAGTTCATCTGACATCCTTTTAGGATCTAAGCCTTGAACAGTAGCTCTTAGTTGGTATAAAAAGCCTAGTAGCTTCTAAAGTGACCACCCTGAATGTATCATATTTAGAATTTGTTGTTGTTAACATCATCAGCTGGTACAACTGCAAGTTTTTATGCAGTTGTACCAATGATAGCTGATACTGTGTAGATATATGCTATCATTGATTAAAACCGTAATCAGCTTTATGAAAGCAAAAGCCCTTCCATTTGACCTTGACAGTAGTTACTACTTTAAGTAAATCCCACATCATTACAGTGACCACTGCCATTTAGTGGGTCTTTGATCTGCAGATTCTTAATGCATGAACAGTTGCTGCTGATAATCAGATCACAAGTATTGCATTGCCTCTCTAGCATGCTGATCTATAAAACAGTTATCTAATAAATCTACGAAAGCTTTGCCATTGTGTGAATGACCAATCCACAAGTCCCAGTTAATATCTAGAAAGTTAAATCCCCATTATAAAACAATTCGATTTACTGGAACACTCCTACTCTTATCACTTTCTTCATTCTGTACACATTTTACTCCCTATATTCAAATTCTGCATCCCTCGTCTGAGTGACACCATGTATCCAATATATCTACACAGTATCAGCTATCATTGATCAATATCAATGATAGCTGATACTGTAAATAAAGCATAACAAAATTAAATTAACAGATGTAACCAATTACATTAAAACAAATAAGAAATAGAAAGATGTGTTTAATTTTCTAAACAAAGCATCATTACCAGAATATATCAAATAGAAAAATTGAATTTAGTAATGAAAAAAAAAAAAAAAAATATATATATATATATATATATATATATATATATATATATATAAAAAGTGTTTCTCTATCTGATGTTCTTTAATTTTTCTGTTAGTTGAAGACCTTAGTTCTGGAAGGGTTGGAACACCTTTGATAGGTACTTACATAAAATTGGTAGATTGGGATGAAGGTAAGAATTATGATATTTAAACAAATTATTTTGTATCAATATGTATCTGTTATTAAAAGATGATTAATTTCTCCCCCTACATTATTTGCAGCAAATAGATATTTCAGTATTATAAAAACACTAATCATTTACAGTAAAACACTCACTGTAATGGACTATATGGCTTATGTACTAAATCCAATTGTCTATTAAACTTGAAAGAAATATATTAATTCATCAAAGTTGCTGAAATGTTAGGAAAGCTGTACTATAAAGTAAAACAAAATGTTGTAATACTGTATCTTACTGCACCTCCCAATTGTGTGGAATAGAAGAACTAAAAAATTAGCTGTACCAATATATAGACAGTGGAAATGGTAAAGCTTATTTAGAGTGAAGAATTCATGGGTAGGCATGCTTGAAGCTCAGATGACTCCATACCAATGTCTTATATGCCCAACAGGCTGATGGAAGGTGATAATGTTTTAGCTGAATGTGAATACCATCAGATTGCAGCAGCAGTTAAGTCATTGTGTCCCATATGAATGAAAAGCATGGTTCAGCAGATCCTGTTTATTATTTACAAAGTCTGTTGAATTGACGTCCGTTAAAGTGAGAGTGTTTGCTGTAATTTTCTTTATAGTTTATTTGTAGATAACATTTGTCAGACTTTGAATGCTGGGTGGATACTACTTACCATGTCTTCTTTTAAGAAAATATTTAAATTATCAAAGCAGGTTTTAACCCTGTGCTTGCGGCGGTACCCAAAATGTAACGAGAATGGTGGTGAGTAACCTGAGTGCCGAACTTTCATTTTAATATTTTAGAGAATATTTTTGGATTTTTGAATTCTGCTTAAACAGTGCCAATATTCATCTTTTCTTAATTGATTGCAGTACTTAATATATGTACTTGGTATTTGATAAAAAAAAAAAAAAATAATTTTGCACCTTTTATTTTTTGGCACTAGGTGCCAAGCGATTTTGTGATCAAGTGTCTATGCCAGTATTATTGAAGAAATAAAATCATTTCCTTGTTTTCAGCAATATACTAACACTCAGTTAATCTTCAGTAAAGAAAGCACTTTACTAGATCAGAAGGAAAAGTTGCCTTCTTTCTTTCTTCTCGTAGTTTCTACTTTTTATTACTAACCCACTATTGCTTGATCACAGAGGTGACACTGCTCCTACCTCCATGTGGCAAGGTAACCTGGAGGAGGAGGAAAAGCTCTCCCTTTTGGGATGAAATGGAGCAAACATTTCCTAAAGCCCAGAAATCCATTGGTGCTTAGATGAAACCCTTTAGCATTAGCATTAGTAGAGGCATTTGATGCAAGAAAGCAAGCTTATGCAGCATCAGCCAAAAAAAAAAAAAAAAACCCACTTCCACTTCACCCCTCTGTTCGTTCAAAATACCTGTCCAGCTGAGCCTTAAACTTATTTAGGCTATCAACCTCCACCACAAGGGATGGAAGTCTGTTCCACCAACCAACCACCCGCTTGCTAAAGGCAAATTTCCGCACGTCTATCCTACATCTGTCTTTCCTCAATTTGAATTTATGCCCTCTCAGGTGATTTTTCTAAGCTAGAGGAAGCATCCCATCAGCATTGAGCATGCTTAAACCATTCAAGGCTTTATACACCTCTATCAGATCACCTCGCTGGTGCCTAGTCTCCAGACACTGTAATTTGCAAAATTTAAGCCTTTCTTCGTAAGAGCACCCCTTTGTTCCATTCACTAATCTTGTTGCCCTTCTCTGTACTCGTTCCAGCAGCTCTGCATCCTTCTTGAAATGAGGCCTCCAGACCTGTATACAGTACTCTAGGTGTGGCCTGACCATCGCCTTATACAATGGAATAATCACCTCCTTATCCCTGCTGGAAAAATTCCTGTTATATCATTGACAATACTCCATGAGCTACTCTTGCAGCCCGTCTGCACTGCTCAGAGAACTTCATATCTGCCTGCACAACCACCCCCAAGTCCCTTTCATTCTCTACCACTGTCAGTGTAGTACCACAGAGTTGATACGTTGCTCTGGGGTTGCTATTTCCCATGTGTAGTACTTTACATTTGTCAATGTTAAACTTCATTTGCCACCTCTCAGCCCATCTGCTCAACCTTTCCAGATCCTGTTGCAGCAGCATAGTGTCAGTAGTGTCCTTGACAACCCTGCTAACCTTTGTATCGTCTGAAAACTTGGACATTAAGCCCGATATACCATCATCAATATCATTTATAAATACAGAAAACAATGGACCCAACACTGAGCCCTGAGGGACTCCACTAATAACATCAGTCCACGATGAGCAGTGTCCATTGATTACCACTCTCTGTCTTCTCCCCCTCAGCCACCCCTTTATAAATAGCAGCAATTTGCCTCCAATGTCACACTGCTCCAATTTGTGTAGCAGTCTTCCATGTGCAACAGTATCGAAAGCCTTTCTAAGATCCAAGTATGTAATATCAAAGTTATTCCCTGCATCCAGTTCTTTTGTGACTGCATCATAGTATCCAATCAAGTTGGTCAGGCAAGACCTCCCCTTAACAAAACCATGCTGTGTCTGAGCTATAACTGAAGTCTTGTCTAAATGATCCTGCAGTGCTTCTTTAACCAGTTCCTCCATTAATTTTCCTGGAACAGAAGTTAAGCTCACAGGTCTATAATTACTTGTGTCAGCCTTTGATCCTCCTTTGTGAATTGGGGTCACATTTGCACATTTCCAGTCTATGGGTACCTCCCCTGAGCCCAAGGAAGCTCTCATAATTATGGCTAAGGGTTTGCTTACTTCCTTTGCTGCCTCCTTTAATATAACTGGATAGATCCCATCCACCCCGGGTGCCTTTCTTGTTTTTATCTTCAACAGTTTCTCCTGCACTTTACTCCCAGTTATTTCAAGATTCTGTAGCTTACTGCTAGAGTTGAATACACCTCTGGCATTCCCCTCGCTGAATAACTCATGTGTGAATGTTGATGCAAAATATTCATTTAGTTTGTTAGCTACCTGAGCAGGATCATCAACAGTTGACCCATCGATATCAAGTGGACCAATCTGATTCATCCCTTCCTTCTAGAGTTTACATAAGTAAAGAACTCTTTGCTGTTTTTCTTTGCATTCCTTGCCAAGGATTTCTCGTAATCTGCCTTCGCCTGCCTAACCTCCTTTGTAACTTGGTTGCATATCAACTTGTATCTATCATAGGCTTCTGTGTCGTGTTAATTTGTATGTATCCCATGCATTTTTCTTCTCTGCCATATGCCTCATTAGTTCATCTGACATCCATTTTGGCCTAAACCTTGAACAATATTTCTTAGTTGGTATGTAAAGCCTAGTAGCTTCCAAGATAAGTTCTTTGAATGCTTCCCATTTTGAATTTGCTGTTGGTAACATCATCAGTTGGTCCCACTGTATAGAATTTAAATACTGTCTCAGTCCATCGTAGTCGCCTTTACGGAAGCAATAACCCTTCCCTTTACCCCTAATGGTAGTTACCTCTTTGAGTAAATCCGACTTCAGCACACTGTGATCACTGCCACCTAGTGGTTCATTTATCTGCAGATTCTTAATGCATGAAGAATCACTGCTGATAATCAAATCAAGAGTATTACTCCCTCTAGTTGCCTCCCGAACATGCTGATGTAGAAAACAATCATCCAATAAATCCACAAAAGTCCTGCTAGTGTGTGAGTAACCAGCCCCCAAATTCCAGTCAATATCTGGGGAATTAAAATCTCCCATTATAAGACGCTCTGATTTACTGGCCCACTCTATTTCCCTGTACAGTTCCTTATTATACTCATCAGAGTCATTAGGCCTATAGCACACTCCTACTCTCAATTTTGATTTACCTATGCTTATGTCACACCAAACTGACTCCACACTGCACTGTCCAGCGATGTCGACTGGCTTCACTTCCCTGGTTTTTATGTGTTTTTTAATTAATAGCATAACCCCTCCTCCCTTCCTATCCTGTCTATCCTTTCTGTAGACGTTGTACTCCCCAAATTGCAGTTCTGCATCCCTTATATCTGTGTGACACCAAGTCTCTGATATCCCAATAATATCTGCCTTCGATGTTTTGAGCAATACCTCAAATTCATCAAATTTATTTACTAAACTCCTAGCATTGGTGTACACGCAAGTATACCTGCACCTGTTTCTATTCTTAGCTACCCTAACACAACCCATGTGTTTACTTGTACCGCAATGGCTCCCAGCAGTCTCTGAAATACCATGCATCTTGTTTTTCAGGCTTCTGCTCATTCTAATAGAAGCAGTGCAAGAATCTCTTTCACCTCTGCCAGTGGCTACTGTCAATCTATTGGTCTTTGTCTCCCCCCAAGCTAGCAGTTTTCCGACCCACCTAACACTGCCTCGATAGCATCAGCAAATATTCTTGCACCCTTTCTATTTAAGTGTATCCCATCCCTGTAGAAGCAATCTCTCCTGTTAACAAGTACAGTCCAGGCTGAAAAAAATTCTACACCTTGAGCCTTGCACAATCTTTCCGGGCCGAATTGATCAACAAGGCTCTCATCATATACTCCCTCCTATCGTGTCTGGGCAGAATTGCAGACACTTTCAAATTCAACCCTAATTCTCGGCTTTTGTTCAACAGTGACCTGTACTTGTTAAGTAATTCTGCCGGTCTCCTACTCTTAATATTATTAGTGCCAACGTGTACAACTATATCACCTTTTGTGCCCTTAAAAGATGATATTCGCTCTACAACATCATCAACCTTTGCCCCTGGCAGACATACCCTGGTCCTGTTCCACCTATCTTTTTTACAAAGCATGTTCCCCGTTTCCCTGACAATAGAGTCACCAACAACTACTAGTTCCTTCGGGACCAGCGCATTCTGCCTTAGGGGTTGTCTCTGTGTCACGCGATGTCCAAGTGCAAGCTCTGGCGTTGATGTGGGCAGCTGAGAGCTTGATGGGCCCCTCAATTTAGTTTCTTCGAGGGCATCCACCCTGTCCTTCAAGCTCTCATATAGGCCCACAAGAACGCCGAGTTGTTGCCTGATATCGATACACTCCTTGCATCGCGCACACACAAAGACATCCCCCTTGGCAGTATCATGTCCCGTACCCGATTGCTCTGCAAACATCAAGCAAACAGTGCATTTTATAAGGCTGTGAGTCAGAGGACAACTGCCCCCCTCAGTTCTGCTCTGAGCCACAGCACTTCCATTAGCTTGAGCCTTTTGCTTTGCTGCTCTGGTCTGAGTCATGATTCTATTAATTTATTAATTAATTATGTTATGTTATAATTATATTACGTTTGTAATCTAAGTCGTTATATGTATTTATTTAAACGTACAATTTAACTGCTAACGAAGTTCAACTAACGCCATCTAGTACGGTATATAACCTACGGTATATCTAGTACGGTATCACAATGGCGGGAAAGTTACTAACGGTAACGGTAGTTACGAACACGTGGAAAGTCTTACCGATACTTTTACAAGGCCGAGTAAAGAATAAATACACCAAATTAATCAAAAAATCACAAAATAATGTTATACTACTAAATTTAAATCAAAAGTTTTAGAAAAACAATTTCAAATCAATAAATAAGAAAAATCCACTTAGCGGCTTTGAACACGACCGTCACTAGTAGCCTCGTCAGCAAACTCCGTCTGCTGGCGTCGTCAGTCTGCATCGTCAGTTTTCCACCCTTACAGGGTGGAAAACAGTCAGCACCTGATTTTATTGCAGCTAAACGTCGAAGACTGACTTAGACAGAATCCGTATTCCAACCTTCCTTATTATTCACACAACCCACGTTCTTCATCTTACATTTTATTTATTTAACCCTTTTCAAACACTGTGTCCCTTTTTTAATACAAGAATTTATCTTTCCCATGAAAGAGTAGTTTTTAAAAGAAAAAAAATCCTCACTTTAATGCATACAGGTGCTGATAACTTAAGTATATCACTGCCATAAATTTTCTATGCTAACTAACTAAATAATAGACTGAGCTTATCTTGTTAAAGCAAAATGATTTTTCTCATGTAAACAAATTGTTTTACTCAAATGACATTTGAGAAAAACAAACTATAAACATAATTCGAGCAAAAAAATAGGTTACTTCTTTATCAATATCATATTTTTTTTAATTAAAATATGAACATAAACTTACGTCTCCATATTATTTGTCCAGTGAACTAAATACTAAATAAACGTTTATGCTTTTTTATATTAGAGACTTAAATTACAAATAAAGCAACCAGTTTATACAGCTAAATTGAATTAGCCAACATAATATAAAAAAAAATTTAAATAGCATAATGCATTTTAATACATTAAAATGAATTCTCTTTATTTATTAAGATCCTTAGCATAGCAGTACATTGACAAATGCAGTGCAACTTTGATAATTCCTTAGTAGTATCTATATAACTTTTTTTCTCTTATGAATTTTTTTTTTTTTAATTACACTGTAAATATCACAATTTTTAGGCTGCTACATTTTGTTTTTGCTACCACTTATTATGGCTTACATTTTAACCCAAAATTCCATTTTTCATTCTTGTTTCCTTGGCAATAGATGAAGCATTTAAAGCACTATCTTGCAATGCACATCAGCTGTATAGTGATTGAAACAGTTTTAATGGATAGCGACTTTGGTATTTAGATTAGTACCATTGTGCGCTAATAATTATTTATCTATTTTTTTAAAAGCATATTATATCTATCTTTAATAGGTAATAATTAAAAAGATTCACAACTTTCCAGATATTGGCTGAAACTTGTGGTTTGGTCAATCACAGACTAGCAAGACTTTTGTGGATTTAATGGATGACTTTTCTTCAGCAGCATGTTACAGAAGCAACTACTTGTGATCTGATTATTCATGCATTAAGAATTTGCAGATAAAGAGCCACTTGGTTGCAATGATCATTGTGTGTTGATTTGGGGCTTACTTAAAGATGTAACTATCATCAGGGGTAATGGGAAGGGTTTTTGTAACGATGACTACAGTGGTCTCAGTTTTTAAAGTTGGATCAACTAATAATAGCATTAGCAAAGGAACATGTTGCAAGAAAGCAAGCTTATATAGCATCAACCAAAAAAACCCCTTATTACACCCATAAACTCGCTGCAAATGTTTGTCTAGTTCTACCTTGAATCTGTTTAAGCTATCAACTTCTACAACGCATGGAAGTTTCTTTCAGCAATCAACCACTCGCTGGCTGAAGGCAAACTTCTGCACATTCATCCTGCAACTGTCCTTCCTGAATTTGAATTTATGCATCTCAGACGATTATTCCAAGCAAGAGAAAGAATCCCATCAGCATTGAGCATGCTCAAACCATTCAAGACTTAATCAGATCAGCTCGCAGGTGCCTAGTCTCCAGACACTGTAATTTGCAAAACTTACGCAAACCTTTGAGAGCAACCCTTTGTTCCATTCACTAATCTTGTTGCCATTCTCTGTACTCGTTCCAACAGCTCTACATCCTTCTTAAAATTAGGCTTCCAGACCTGTATACAGTACTCAAGGTGTGGCCTAATCATTGCCTAATACAAGGGGATAATCTCCTTATCCCTGATATAAAAATTCCTATATATCATTGCCAAGACACCATTAGCTACTCTTGCAGACCATCTGCACTGCTCAGAAAACTTCATATTTACTTGCACAATTACCCCCCAGGTCCTTTTCACTCTCTACCACTGTCAGTGCACCACAACCCTCACATGGGAAGAGTCAGTAAACAACATCTTGGACACCCTATTCCCACTAAACACAGATCCTCAATCCAGCCAGCAACAAGAAATCTGTACTGAAAACGCATCCTACAGCACCACTTCTATAGAACAGCCTTTCAACTTAGATGAATAAAAACTTTCCATTGGCAAAACAAAAAACAAAAAAAGCCCAGGGTTAGACTTCATTGAAGCAGAAGTAATTAAGAAGCTTGCAGAGACGCAATCAAATCTCCTTCTCAGCCTGTACAACCATTGTCTGGAAGTTGGACTCTTCCCAGATGACTGGAAAGAGGCCAATCTACGCCTCATTTTGAAGAACCCAAGTAAACCACCAGAGCAGCCAAGGTCATACAGACCCATAGCACTCCTTCCCGTTTTAAGCAAAATATTTGAACGTCTTCTCTTATCCAGATTGGAAAAACACTATAAAAATGCAAATCTCCAGTCCCCAAACAGTTCGGTTTTCGGGCAGGCCTTTCAGCAGAAAATGCTCTTCGACAGCTCACGGATTCAGTCAAAAATTCAGCCACCAAATACTTCTTAGTAATATCAGTGGATTTCGCCGGGGCCTTTGACTTGCTGTGATGGCCAAGTATACTACGAAGACTCAGAGAAGCTAGCGTTCCAGCAAATCTTTACAGCTGCATACAGGACTATCTTCACAACAGAAGTGTCGATAGGCATTTCTGACTGTAACAAATCTCCAGAAATGTCTACAGAGGATGCCCCCAGGGCTCTGTCCTTGGTCCTTTCCTATGGAATGTGGTCATGGACAAGTTCCTGAACCTAGACCTGGGGGATGTTTCCACCCAAGCCTTCGCAGACGACTTGATACTGACAGTCACTGGAAACTCCAGAGCTTCCCTGGAAACAACAGCCAACTCAGCCCTTACAAAGCTACAAGAATGGGCCAGCCTCCATAAACTCCATATATCCCCTGAGAAAACTACTTCAATTCTACTCAGAGGAACCCTTCAAATAAGCAGGCTGCTGCAGATTAAAATTGCTGGTAGAACTATCAAACTGACAACTGAGTTGAAGTACCTTGATAATTCTCGACCCCAAGCTCACGTTTTACCCGCATATAGACTACCTTCATCGCAAAGTCAGGAACTACACGGCAATGGTAGTGAGGATCAGCAGGTCTGACTGGGGCCTAAATCGCCACTCACTGCATATGCTATACAAAGCTGTACTTATTCCCACTATAACCTACTGTGCAGTTGTCTGGTATCATCTTGCACTCATTGTTCGTAACCAAAGGAAGCTCACCTCCATCCAGCGTAATATCCTTCTCACTATCACCTGTGCCTGCTGCACAGTAAGCAACCCAGCTCTCCAAGTCTCGGCAGGAGTTCTCCCTCTAGACCTGCAGATAATTCGCAAAGGCATGCACTACCGGCTCACAAAGGGACTCCCAACCACCATCCTGGATTTCACTACAAACCCAGAAAACACCATCAAAGAAGAAAAAAGGCGCCTTGCAGTCTACCTTCTTAATGCCTAGCAAAACAGATGGAATACCACCCCCAAAGGTTCCATCACTAAAAAATTCTTACCTGAAATAGCCCAGATCTACCCTAAAGCTCCAGCATGGTACAGCCCAGGGTTATATACCACTTTCCTGATTACAGGCCATGGATCCATAAATCACAAACTTGCCTCTATGAACATCGTGGATGACCCTCGCTGTCTTTGTGGTGAAAACGAAGACTGGGATCACCTATTCTACGTTTGCCCGCTCTACGAGAACCTGCGAACGTTGCTCATATCAAAAATACATGCCTTGCCTCGAGGAAATGAACGTTTTCTGATCAATGAGGAAGACCAGTACCACGCTTTCTCTGCCTTCGCCCATGATCTCTTCACCAGAAGATCACTGGTACAACATCCTGGAACTGATGCACATTGATCAACACCCTTTTCTCATACACTGAACATCTTCACCTAGATTGTGACCACTTCTAGCTACTGGACTTGACACTCAGGTCGCTTGAATTGTTTCATCCGTGTCTCTTGATACGTGATTGTCTTCCTACCCTCTCGAGGGGCCTCTTCTTCCACTTCCGCTTAGGTGAGAGAATTCCCACCCAACCTGTGGAGGATGCCTTCCCTTACATCCTCCGTCGCTCTGTCTATACCTCCTTTCCTTTACCCTCTCCAGTACATCCTGTACTCCCTGAGCCCTATTATTTTATATATATATATATATATATATATAAGTTAAGTTAATAATGGTTAGAGTTTTTTTAAAAATAAAATATGATATACTAGCTTATCAGGTAAACCATAAACCATGGTGAGTACCCAACGTGACCTGGAAAAAATCAATCTATGCCATGACATAAGCAATAAAAATATATAAAAATACCATTAAAATGTTAGTTATGGCAATCAGATACATTGCAAGGGACTTTTTCGAGGGCTAACCCTTACAATGTATCAACCATAATTAACGAGCTATCCGTTTCTGTAGTCATCGTCCAGCATAACTATGTCCTAATATACGTAAAATAGTATTAAGTTAGAGCCAATGGTATAAATATAAAATTAGTAGTAATTTAGAGCCAAATAGTAGTAATAAATCCAAATTTAGCAGTTAACTGGCAAGATGACTGTTAGCCCGACGGATAGCCAAAATATAAATAAAAAAAAATAAAAAAACTCTAACCATTATTAACTTAACTCATATTCATACAGACCGATGTAATGTTTAATCGTCCTAGATGGCATTAATTGGTTATGTTACTACTTAATATTTATTATAATACTTATATTTATTATAACATTTAATATTTGCTTTTTTATACTTGGATATATATATATATATATATATATTTTTTTTTTTTTTTTTTTTACTTGGTCTCTTTCTAGGAAGCTCAGGTGACCTGGAGGAGACTAGCCAGAGAATTATGGACAGGCTGGCTACCTCCTAGTGGTGTGTGTGGGCAACGTGGGGTCCCATGAGGGGGCCCTGCGGCCAAAAGCCAGGACACCCAACAGAACCCAGCATAATACTTCATTTACAACACAAAAAAATTTTCTGCCTTTCACAGTGATACTGTTTGTCTCCACAGAGTATATATGGCGCAGATGTGGGAAACCACCGGAGGCGCCTTTCCCCCAACACTATGCACACTATGCCAGTGTAGTACCTTTCCCCCAGAAATTGGGGTTTTTTCATCCAGCAAAACAGGCAAATCGACCAGAGAACACGCGCAATATACAGACATATTACATAAACAGGTATATGTAAGAAATTACGAGTGGCCCTAATATAATAATTTATCAGTGTAGTACTACACATTTAATACGTTAGTCTGCAGTTACTGCTTCTAAATTTGTCAATGTAAAGCTTCAGTTGCCACCTCTCAGCCCATCTGCTCAACTTTTCTAGATCCTGTTGCGGCAGCATACTGTCATTAGTGTCATTAACAACCCTGCCGACCTCTGTATTGTCTGCAGACTTGGACATTAAGCCTGATATACTATCATCAATATCATTAGCCCCAGGGGCTCACATCTGGCGAGTATGGGCTTGGCACACCCAGGGTCCTGAGCTGGATATCATCATACTTCTCTTTCTTGGGGATTCAATTGTATTTCTGACACACACACACTCTCTCTCTCTCTCTCTCTCTCTCTCTCTCTCTCTCTCTCTCTCAGGGTAACTAATTTTTTTTTTTTTTTTTTGGCTGGTGCAGCAAAAGCCTTAGGCTTCCTTGCACTATAAGCTAATTATAATTAATGAATACAGAAAACAACAATGGACCCAACACTGCACCTTGGCGGACTCCACTAATAACATTAGTCCACGAAGAGCAGTGTTCATTGATTACCACTCTGTCTTCTCCCACTCAACCATCCCTTTATCCATAGCAGCAGTTTGCCCCCAGTACCACACTGCTCCAATTTCTGCAGCAGTCTTCCATGTGCAACAGTATCAAAAGCCTTTCTAAGATCCAAATAGATGATATCAAAATTATTCTTTGCATCCAGTTCCTTTGTGACTACACCATAGTATCCCATCAAATATGGTCAGACAAGACTTCCCCTTAACAAACCCATGCTGTGTCCGAACTATAACTGAAGTCTTGTCTAGATGATCCTGCAATGCTTTTTTAAGCAGTGCCTCCATTAATTTCCTGGAACAGAAGTTAAACTAACGGGCCTGTAATTGGGGTCACATCTGCACATCTCCAGTCCATGGGTACCTCGCGTGAGTCCAGTGAAGCTCTCATAATTACGGCTAAGGGTTTGCTTAATATAACTAGATAGATTCCATCCACCTCAGGTGCCTTTCTTATATTTATCTTCAACAATTTCTTCTCCACTTTACTCCCAGTTATTACAAGATTATCTAGCTTACTGCCAGTTTAATACACCTCTGGCATTCCTCTCCCTGAATAACTCATGTGTGAATGTAGATGCAAAATATTCATTTAGTTTGTTAGCTACCTGAGCAGAATCATCAACAGTTGAACCATCAATATCAAGTGGACCAATCAGATTCATCCCCTTCCTTCTAGAGTTTACATAAGTAAAGAACTCTTTGCATCCTTTCTTAAAAATTTCTAGTAATCTGCCTTTGCCTGCCTAACCTCCTTTGTGACTTGGTTACAGACCAGCTTATATCTATCATAGGCTTCTGTGTCACCTATTAATTTATATATATCCCAATGCTTTTTTCTTCTTTGCCATATGTTTTAATTAGTTTGTCTGACATCCATTTAGGCCTAAATCTTAAACAATATTTCTTAGTTTGTATGAAAAGCCTAGTTGCTACCAAGATTAATTCTTTGAATACTTCAAATTTTGAATTTGCTGTTGGTAACATCATCAGTTGGTCCCACCATATAGAATTTAAATAGTGTCTCAGACCACTGTAGTCACCTTTATGAAAGCAAAAACCCTTCCCTTTACCCTTGATGGTAGTTACCTCTTTGAGTAAATCCCACTTCAGCACACTGATCACTGACCTAGTGGTTCCTTTATCTGCAGATTCTTAATGCATGAAGAATCACTACTGATAATCAGATCAAGAGTATTATTCCCTCTAGTTGCCTCCCGAACATGCTGCTGTAGAAAACAATCAACTAATAAATCCACAAAAGCCTTGCTATTGTGTGAGTGACCAACCCACAAATTCCAGTCAATATCTGGGAAATTAAAATCCCCCACTATAAGACACTCTGATTTACTGGCCCACTCTATTTCTCTTCACAATTGCTCATTATACTCATCAGATTCATTAGGCCTATAACATGCATCTACTCATTTTTCCTTTCCCAGTGCTTATGTCACACTAAACAGACTCAACATTGCATTGTCCACCAACATCAATTGGCTTCACTTTGTTAGATTTTGTGTTTCTTAACTAACAGCATAACTCCTGCCTTCCTGTACACATTGTACTCCCTAAATTCCAATTCTGCACTGCTTATGGCTGTGTGACACCACGTTTCCGATATCCCAACAGAATCTACCTTTAATGTCTTGACTAGCACTTGAAGTTCATCAAATTTATTAACTATACTCTTGGCATTGGTGTACATGCATACCACTATGACTACCAGCATTCCTGGAAATCCCCATTGTCTTGCTTTTTAGGTTGCTGCCAATACCAAATGGGAAGTATTCAAGTAATTAATCATAGAAGCCACTAGGCTTTTCATACCAAATAAGAAATACTTCAAGGTATAAGTCTAAATGGATGTCAGATGAGCTGATGAAACTCATGGCAGAGAAGAAAAATGCATATAATTTACCAGGTTACACAAAGCCTATGGTAGATATAAACTAGTCTGTAAGCAAGTGACAAAGGAGGTTAGGCAAGGTAGATTATGAGAAATCTTTGGCGAAGAATGCAAAAAGACTTTACTTACCTAAACACTAGAAGGAAGGGGATGGATCAGATTGGTCTGCTTGATTTTGATGGTTGGGGTGGCGCGGACACGGTGAAGCGGTTGTGTTAAGTGCTCCTGATTGTCACTCGATTTTTATAGTAAAAGTGAATGTTAAAAGGTTCTCACATGTTACAGTGCAACGGCCAAATGGTTCCACCTCTCCCAAGGTGAGTACCTCCAGGATCCGTTTATTATAACGCTTTCAAATTGTGGTAAGTTTAATCGAACCAGGCACGTTCTGTAGTGGGAAGATCGTCGTTTTTCAGCAGTTTCGGATTTCTGCCTACTGGATTGCAGCTCCGGTCAAGGTCAGAGAGGAGTGATAATCCCCCCCCCCTCAGGTGAAGTCTCTTAAAGTGACGTCTTGCCGTAGGGCAAAACACAGCGTCAGTCACAAAGCCCTTGCACAGTGCCTAATGGAAAAGGTGGCTTCGTGTTCCTGGAAAGCTTTGACGATCCTCCCCCATACAAATTTCTGTCGTCAAAAATGTCGATTGTAGTGCTTCAATAGCCGAGTTGTCTTGTGAATTGACTTGGAAGTTCCAGACACCAGTTTCAAGGAACCTCTAGCTATAATGGAAAAAACACTGGAAGACAAATTTCCCTCTATAAAAGGACCTTTAAATACTACTCATACGTTTAATGACTCAAGACTGTGAACAAACTGGTAGTGCAGCTATTCTTGACTATCTCTTTGGATTAAAAGCAAATATGCTTGATGTTTTTATAGAGGGCTCTACTGTGACACCTCTTATGTTTGTTGAGATGTCCAAAAATTGGAACAATATGGAAAGGTTAGTGATAGATCTAACTATAGAAAATGAAAAGTTGAGAACAAAATTAAATGATCTCAAAATTCAGAGGAAACAACAAAATGTCTTGCCAACCGTTCCGGCTCCCACCTATGCAGGTGTGGTTGCCTTAGGCGCTGGCAAACAATTTCAGAGTATTGTTAACTTACCGGATGTTCAAACAAAGCACGCACTCATAGTTAAAGCAAATGCAGATAGTAATTGTAAAACTAGTGAGGAAGTTAAAGCTGAAATTTCTAAAAGTCTTAAACCTGAATTTAAAAAATTAAAGATTAAATCAATAAGAAAAATAAGAGAAAAGGGAGTTCTAATCGAAACTGACAACAGCAAGGATCTAAATAAACTTAAATCCTGCCCTAAGTTCAAGGAGTTAAAATTCTCTGTGGATTCCCCTAAAAAATTAAATCCCACTGTCATAATATATGACATACCTAAAGATGTCAATGATTCTGATTTTCTGGAGGACTTATTCAATAAAAACCTTGTGGATCATGGGATTTCCCAGGAAGATTTCGAGTCTGTTAAGGTTCGTTTTAAAATCAGGTCTCGGAACAAAAACAATCAACATTGGGTTCTTGAGGTCCCAAATAAAATTAGAAAAGTGTTCTTGGCTTCAAATTTCAAGTTTTTTGTAGGATGGTCCTTCCATGGTATGAAGGATTTTTTCACAGCATCATGCTGTTTTAAATGTCTTGGCTACGGACACTCGGCTAAAAACTGCCACCAGTCCGAGTTTACCTGTGGACATTGCGGTGACCTGGGTCATCAAATTCAAGACTATCCTAAAATGGAGGAACCTGTTGTTTGCCCAAACTGTCGGCTTAAGAAGAGGAATGCGGACCATTCCTTTAAGGACGTTAAGTGTCCTGAATTTGTGAAAGCCCAAGAGGTAACAAAAATTTGGACCGACTTTACCTAACTCTGGAAAGTCTTGTGTATATACTTTACAGTTAAATTGTCAACGGTCTTTATCGGTTGTAAGTGATCTTTCTAAGTTAATGGTCCAACACAAATTTCAACTTTTAGGGTTACAAGAACTGTATTCTTATAAGGGTGTGGTCAAGGGCTTCCCTCTCAGCTGTCGCATTATCTCTTCAAACCCTGTTACGGTCGGTGACCGTGGTAACGCCACCAGGGTTTGGGCCGCCCTGGTGGTTGCTGACCCCCTCATTACTGTAACAAAAATTTCTAGTCTTTGCGCCACACATGCTACATGTGCATGCTTGGAAGGCTGTTTTGGAAAAATTTATGTGGTTTCTCTGTACGCTCAATGTAGTCAGGCTGGGCAGGCCATAGAGCCATTTCTAAATTACATGGAAGACGTTTTGATCCGTTTATCTGGTTTTCCCGTCATTTTTATGATGGATGCTAATGCTCACTCTCAGCTTTGGAATAGCCCCACTATAGACTCTAAAGGTGAGCTTTTGGAGGAGCTTATTCAGTCCAATAACCTCACTCTGTGGAATACCCCAGGCCATCTGCCTACTTTTGTTTCTTCCCTGGGTCAATCTTATATTGACACTACCCTTTCAAACTCTTCTCTTGGTTATGGCATTTCCAACTGCTTAGCCATACTTCGTGGTGCTCGAGCGACCACAATGTCATCACTTTTATGATCAGTTTAGGCAACAATCCTAGGGTTATTAGGTGCTGTTTTGATTTCCCGCATTTTAAGACAAAACACATTGATTGGAATATCTTTGATGTAAAGGTACATGAGCTTACTTCAGAAGAAATAATCGTCCAACTTGGCTCGCTTCCTGCTGATATGCAGGTTTCTAGGGTTCAAGAGATTCTAATCACTGTCTGTGAGTCCACTCTAAAAAAGAAAAAAACGAAAGATGAATAGTGTTTCATGGTGGACCCCAAATCTCACAATTCTCAGAAGAAACTTACAAAATGCTCATCGTAATTTTCAGAGGGCAAAGAGAGCTAACAGGCCCAGAGATGAGATTGACAGACTTGGTGAGTTGTATAAATCCAATAGAAGGAGTTATTTCAATACCATTTTCCAAGAGAAGAAACTTGCCTGGGCAAGGTTTGTTCAGCATAACATAAATGAAGATCCGTGGGGATTACCCTACAAACTTGTTACTAACAAGGTTCATCCCGGCGATGTTCTTTCTTCTATTATTGTAAATGGTAATGAAACCCTGGACTGGAGTTTGTCCATAAATGCTATCTTGGACGGCTTGCTCCATGAGGACACTGCCTCCTGTGAAAACAGCATCCAAACTACAATGAGATTAGATCATTTATCTTACCAAGGGCCCCGAACCGAAGCTCCTTTTACGGATACTGAGGTGGAATCTGCTATCTCAACTTTAAGGGATGGTAAATGTCCTGGACAAGATCTCCTTGAGGTTTCTGTACTTAAAAGATTTTGGAAAAATTGCCCATTAATTATATTAAATCTTTTGAATGCTTGTCTGTCTTCAGGATTATTCCCACTGGCTTGGAAACAGGCTAGACTTAAACTTCTGCTTAAGTCCTTTGACAAACCCTCCAATGATCTGGCCTCTTACAGGCCCATTGCGCTGTTACCCATCCTTGGCAAAGTCTTGGAAAAATTAATTGTTTCTCGTCTTCTAAATTACTATTTAGACAGAAACCTAAGTTCCCCACTTCAATTTGGCTTTACACGTGGAAGGTCTTCTGTTGATGCTATTCGTCAGGTTTTGAGTTCTGTTCAAAATTCCAGTTCTAAATATGTCCTCGGTCTCTTTGTTGATTTCCAAGGGGCATTCGACACTGTTTGGTGGCCGAGTGTCCTGGCGAGGTCCAGAGAGGCCGGGGTCTCTGCTCCTATTTACAGTCTCCTTTCGAATTACTTTGATTCTCGCAGCATCACAGTTTCCTCAGGATTCTGCTCTGTCTCCAGATCTGTTTCTAGGGGCTGCCCTCAGGGCTCTGTTCTGGGCCCTGTGTGCTGGAACATGGTCCTTGATGGGTGGCTCTCGGTTGATCGAGACAACATCCTTCAGATAGCTTATGCAGACGACGTTGCTATTCTGATTTTAGGTAATTCCTGCCGGGAGCTAGAGTGCAGAGCAAATGAAGTTCTAGAGGACTTGGATATCTGGTGTCAAACACATAAACTTCAAATTTCTACTAATAAAACAAAACAAATGTTGCTAAAAGGCTCTCTTGATGTGAATAGACCACCTGTGATTAAGTTGAATGGAGAAATGATTAGGAGCACTCGGCAGCATAAATACTTAGGAATTTATTTTGATGACCGTCTTAATTTCAATTACCATGCAAAATATATACTTCAGAAAATAAAAGCTATGACCTATAAAATTATTAAGATTACCAGGAGTACTTTTGGTGTAAAGAAATCTTCCATTAAATTATACTACTCTTGTATATTTATACCAATTGTGTGTTATGCGGCTGGGGCCTGGGGATACAGAATTGGGAACTCCCTTGTTCAAAAATATCTTACTCAAGCACAAAGATTCTTCCTTCTCGCTGTAAGTAGAGCCTGTCGAACTGTCTCTACAGCTGTTCTCCAGGTCCTCAGTCATCGACTGCCAATCCAATATGAAGTAATGTTACATTATCTTGTATATTGTAGAAGAAAAAATATTCCTGCGATTGTAAAAGGCATAACATATAATACTGACTTGCAAGAAAATGTAGACATTAAAAGAATGAGAAATGAATGTTGTAGAGCATGGCAAAATACCTGGTCCACCTCTACTTTGGGTAGGGAGACCTTTAAGTTTTTTCCCGAGGTTGTTGATTACGACAAGAAAATGGACTGGTTCAATCCTGGTTTATACGTTACGTTTTTATATACCAGTCATGGAAGTCTTAACTTTAAATTGTTCTCACTAGGATTAAGTAACACTCCTCTCTGTAGTTGCGGTGCTCAAGAAACTGTTGAGCATCTCGTCTTTCATTGTCCTCTGTACGACGATTTAAGACTAGACTTTCAACTTCTCACAAATGTATTTGACTGCTCCGAACTGCCGAGATTGGTTAACTGTTCTGAATATTACACTGCCTTCTCCACCTATGCAGAGAAATTGTTTAAACGGAGAAAAGGAATTCTTGCTCCTGAGGTTCAGTAAAATGCTAAACTGTTTCTTTGGATTGCACTTACCTGATGTATTGATCAGTCTGATGGACTCCGAAGCCCAGTATTTCACTGTATCATCACTGTATATAGTCTTTATGTACCATCACTGTAAATAGTCTTTTCATGTATAATTAATCATTATAAATTGTGCACAATGTATAATTACTTTCAGCGGCAAATAGGGGAAACCCTGGAGCCCGCCAAAAAAAAAAAAAAAAATACTTTGAATACTTTTTTTGTTGATGATCCGGCTCAGGTTGCTGACAAGCTGAATGGCGAGTTTTTTTGTTTTTTTTTTTTTGCATCTGCTTTCACATCAGGAATCCTTTAGGGATTTTTGCACATCAGCAATCCTTTAGGGAAGTAGATGCCAGAAGCTAATGTTCGAAGAGGGATCTGCAGCTATGCTGCCTACAAGACTTTCCATTTGAAATCATCCTGCAAGTGTTCAGTTATATTGAGGTTAGACAAATTTGGTGGCCAATGAAGATGGGTGATATTTTCACTGATTTTACAATGGGAGAAGTGTTCCTCGAACCTCTTGTACACAGTGTGGGCCCAATTACACATGTTATCATCTTGGAAGCTCCTATTTCTGTCCAGGGAAAAACACAACATGGTCTCCCAAGAGACAGTGAAATATTGGTTCATAGGCCAGGGGTCCTATTTCTTACCATCCGAAGATGCCCCATATTAAGCATCCGCTGCCTGCCCGAATAGTGGGCACCATGCATGATGGGTCTACTGACTCATGCTGCTTGGACCACATACAAAGGCATGTTTTGGCATGTTGCGCCAGGTATTTGGACTTATCCTACCAGCACACTCATTTCCAGTCTTCCAACATCCAACCAGCATGTTGTTGACAACAGGATTTGCCATCAACAATGTTCAGCAGTGAGGAGAGGGTGTCTCTGCTGTGGAACCTCATACATCTGAGTGTGCGTGGCACATCTTCATTTGGGATATTGGTCTTGCATTCCCCATATGGTATTGCAATGTAAACTGTCTCACAGTAACCTACCATTGAGCCCGTACAACACGCTGCACCCTTCACGTGAGCCTTGCGTAATCCTTTGCATACCTTACGTAATCTTTTACAGTTCTGTCAGTGGGAGGTGGTTTGACCTATTTGGCACAATTCTTTGTTTACCTTAATAACAGTGGACCAGGAGCAAGCAACAAGACATGCCATTTCCAATTTGGAAGCACCCAGTGCACAAGCTCCAGAATCATGCCATTTTGAAACTCCATGATGTCTTTACTGTATCCCATAAATAGTACTTTATCACTTCAACCAGCAAGACCAGATGCAAATTATAGTTGCCATTGCATAGGAAGCTGTTCAGCTTTTTATACTGTAAACTCTGGCATATTCCATTACAGATGGTATGGTCATAATTCAGTGATCACTGAGTATATATATCTCAGAATACAAATAACTTTTAAATTTGTACCTCAAAGTACACGAAAAAAAAATATTTGTCCTTGAGAGTTATTTCATAAGTTGATTTAATTTAAAAGTCCTGTTTTTTGTTTTTTTTCCCTTTATAGCTGTCTACTTTCCTGGATTTTTTTTTTTTTACCACCTCTCAAACAACCGCACTCTATCCTTTCTTGTAACACCATCCACTTCAGCATTCTGCTATGTGTAACCTCTCTTCCTGCTTTCTCTTTCCTGGTCATCTGCTCCATTTGTCAGTTCTGGCACTTTCCATTTACATAACACCCTACTTGCTTGCCTCCACTTGTTCCACCCTGCACCCATTCTACTTTTTACATCGTCATCAGTCTCTCTCTCCCTCTCTCTCTCTCGACTCTTCTGTGTATATCAAGATCTTTGTGCACTGATATGTTTTTGCCATACTTTCCTCTATACTTCTATTTCTGCTAAAACTATACTCCATGTACTCTGTTCTACTAATCTTCAAACCATGAGCTTCCAGGACCTTGCTCCTCTCCTTAATATTGTGCCTCTCTGCCCCTATTTTAAAATAAACAGAAAAACTAAGAAAATAAAAAATAAAAATATGTACCAGTAATTTAAATGTGGTGTCCATTTAAATTACTCAGCAAGTAATCTAGTCTCAGCAAGAGGGAGAATGATTAACATTTAAATTACTTAATCCATTCAAGGCCTTAAACACCTCAATCAGATCCCCTTTTCCATTCCTGGTCCTCAGATGCTGCAATTTGCAGAACTCAAACTGATCTAGATAAGAGCACCCTGTTGTGCCCTTTACCAGATGATTATCCCCAGGTCTTTTTCATTTTCCACTACCCTGAGTGTAGTACCACACAATTGATAAGTTAATCTGGAGTTACTGCTTCTCATATGCATTACCTTGCATTTGTCAAAGTTAAACATCAACAGCCATTTCTTAGCCCATCAACCCAAATTTCCTGTATCTTGTTGCATTAGGTTTTTATTTATGAAAACCCCAAACACGAGAAGTATTAAAACCTATAGTACTTGGTATCCTTCTTGGGTTGGAAGTTGAGAAGACGAAAGAACATATTTGTTGACATTAGACTTGAACTTCTGTAGACTAAAATTTTCAGGAAATAGGTACGAAGGAAGGTTGTTCCGGAAAATAGCAGCTGAATGAATAAACGAGGAAGATGAAAATTTGGTTCTGTGAGCTTGAAGTTGGACAGTAAATGGATGTTGGCTGGTGGCAGCACATGTTCGGACTGTTTTGAAAGAGAGAGCGGGAATTATAGAAGCCAATTCAGAAGAACAGTGCCTGTGGAAGTATCTGTAGAAGAGGCATGCAGCAGAAACAGTGCGTCTATGAGACAGCGAGTGGAGAGACTGTCAGAGAGGAGTCATTAATTAACCTAACTGCCCTCTTCTGAATGGAATCTAGAAGCCTGAGAGAGGTTTTGGGAGCACCACCCCAGATGTGGGAACAATATTCCATGGTACGGCAGATTTGCGATTTGTACAGAGTGAACAGTTTGGAAGAAAAGTAACGCTGAGAGCGAAAGAGAACCACGTTTTTTAGATGCAGAGGAAGCAATATTTGTATTGTGCTTGTGCCAAGAGAGATTAGAAGTCAAGGTAATCCCCAAAAGAGATATATATCATTTTGCCAATTGGAGTGTCACCAAAGATAAGCATAGGAGCGGAAGAATCCTTTTTGCGAGATATAAGACAAGTCTGAGTTTTAGAAGGATTGAAATCAACTAAGTTGTCTTTGCCCCACTGGAGAATTACCTGGAGATGGCATTTAAGGAATTGGTAGCAGATATTCAAGAAGTTGAAGCTGATTGAGCAGGGCAAGGTTTCTCAAAATGGAAAGTGGAATGCAATGTGCTATCATCGGCAAAACTATGGATAGGATTTCCAGTCAATGGAAGAAGGTCATTAATATACAAAAGGAAAAGAGTGGGGGAAAGAACTGAACCGTTGCGGACACCGGCATTAGTGGAGAAGTTAGAAGACAGAAAACCATCTACCATCACCCTCGGTGAGCAATCAGAGAGAAAACTGGATAACCATTTACAAAAAACAGTTGGCAAACCGCAAGATGGAAGCTTGTTTAGAAGACCTTTATGCCAAAAACGATCGAAACCCTTTGAGATGTCAAGAGCAACTGCTTATGTTTCACCGAACTTTTCCATTGAATTTGTCCATAAATGAGTAACATAAGCCAGAATACCACCAGTGGAGTGACACCGACAGAATCCATACTGGTGGTTGTTGATCAGACGGAAGGTTTATGAGTTGGCTGTTAATTGATTTCTCATTACTTTAGAAAGAGCAGAAGTAATTTCAATGGGACGATCATTGGAAGGGAGGGATTTGTCACTCTTTTTAGGAACTGGCTGGATATGAGCAAATTTCGAAGCAGAAGGAAAAACACCTTTGGAAAAAGAAAGTGAAAAAAAAAAGCGGCAAAGAGCAGAAGGAAGTTCAGGATCACACATTTTGAGAACAAGAAATACCATTAGAACCTGGAGCTTTCTTAGCATCAAGATTCGCCAAAATTCTTCTGACATCCTATTAATAGAAGACCAAAGGAGGCATTGAATGAAGTGTGTTGAGAATGGTGGGAGGTGTTTTACCATGATCATTAGTAGACGAGTCGGAAGGAAAATGGGATGCCAACAGGTCAGCTTTATCCTTGGCTGAAATGACAAAAGAACCATCTGGTTTTGACAGAGGTGTGAGCAAAGATGGGCAAAAGTTGTGGCCAATAACTTTGGCAAGAGACCAGAATGCTCGGTTACCATAAGGGCAAGAAGCAAGTTTTCTACTCTTAGCCGGTTCAAAATCTAGTTTTTGAACTAGAATCAGCCAAAAAAAAAAATCCCATTTCAGCCATCCATTTGCTCCAAATGTTTGTCTGATTCTATGTTGAACCTAAGTTATTGTCCTCCACTACAACAGATATAAGTTCCAACTATCAACCACCTGCTGGCTAAAGGCAAATTTCTGCACATCTATTCTACAATTGTTTTCCTGAATTTGAAGTTGTCCCCTTAGATGAGTAATCTGAGCAAGAAGAAAAATCCCATCAGTGTGTATAAGGCCTTGAATGGTTTGAGCTTGCTCAAACCATTCAAGGACTTATACACCTCAGTCAGATCACCTTGCAAGTGCCTAGTCTCAGACGTTGAAATTTGCAGAACCTTTAGTCATTCTTGGTAAGAGCAACCCTTTGTTCCAATCACTAATCTCGTTGCCCTTCTCTGTACTCTTTCTAGTAGTACAGAGTTCTCAACGTCTTTCCTAAATAAGGTCTCCAGACCTGTATGCAATACTCATGTTGTGGCCTGACCAAGTGGATAAACCTTATCTTGGCTAGCAAAATTCCTATATATCATTGACCAAGACCCCATGAGCTAATTTTGCTTGCTGTCTGCACTGTTCAGAACACTTCATATCTGACTGCACAGTTACCCTCCAGGTCTTTAAAAAGTTATCTTTCTTCACTTAAATTTACAGTTGTTAGATAATTTCTGTTTGACACAATTTAATTAATAACAAGATAATTTGATTTTTATGTTAACTGACTGCAACTGTAATACTTGTGTTTAAATTTTTGGTATGTTATTAAGGAACATAAAACTGGGAATCAACACTATATTCGGCCTTTACAAATGCGTTTAGTTTAACCACATTTATTTCACAAAGTTTGTCATAAGCATCATTAAGTTCAGGCCACATTTTTGGTGATATTTATGTGATGTATACAGAAGAGTCTTTGTATTTCTTGAAAGAATTTTTCAATGAATTTATTTGTATAGGTCCCTACATGTAAGTACAAAATGAAGTGAAAACAACCCAGCAGATTTCATCAGAGAAAAGCAAAGAAAGCAAGAGAAGTTATTCAAGCAATGTCTGGATTACTGTTGAAGCATGTTACACCTTCAACATCTAGAGCAATAGATATTATGCATGATAAATCAGCAGAGCAAGTACAAGAGTCATCTTCTCAAGAGGATCTAGCAGAGAAAGTTATTCATCCACTAGTTGGGAAGAATCTAGAGAAAATATCCAAGCAGAGAGAAGATTCTGAAAAGGATGGTACCAGATAACTTGAGAATTTTATTAAGAAAGGCAGTGAGTATTTTCAAAATAAGAACTGACCTCTGACAGTGTTGAAAGAGCAGGAGAAAAAATAAAGGGATATGTCAATGCTAACGACTTCCTGGTTTTATAAGACGCTGCCAAATGGAGAAAAATTAAGAACATGAATGGTTTATTAGCAATCTTCAGGAGATTTATTTGATTTTTCTGCAAACTATTTTCATTGGAGAATAAAGAATTCGAAACATCCAACTTTATCACAGGATTTAAAACTTTGGAAACTTAACCCAAAAGTTTCTGACCATGAAAATAGTGAACAGAATCTCTCGTACTTGGTGAAGTGGAAAACCTTAAGTGCAGGGTTGAAGTTTCAACGAACTATTGACCACATTGATCAGACAGTACTGGATAAAGAAAGAAAGAAATGGAGAGATGTTTTACATTGGCTTTTCATGTAGTCTTATTTCTGGCTTGTAAGAATCTTCCTTTTCCTGGACATGATGAATCAATATTTTATACAAATAAAGGAAATTTTAAAGAAATGGTAGAGTTGCTATCAAATTAAGAACCCGTTTTGAAAGAACAGAACTGAACATATTTTAAGAATTGAATTTAAGTCTGTTAGGAAAGAACCTTCATATTTATTGCCAGATATTCAAAATGAGTTTAATAACATTTTAGGATATTAGGTGAGAGAAAAATATTAACTGATAATTTAAAACAAGCTAAACATTTTGGAATTCTATTTGACAGTACACCAGACATGGTAGTAGTGGTAACAGAGGCATGTGGTACAAGAAAGCAAGCATATGAGCTTATGTAGCATCAGCCAAAAAAAAAAAAAAAATTTCACACTATCATTCCCTCTAAAAGTTTATACAGTTTCCTTTAATTTATTTAAGCTATCAACGACAGATGGAAGTTTATTCCAGCAATTAAACCCCTGATGGCTAAAGGCAAATTTCCACACATCTATTCTGCAACTGTCTTCTCTCAATTTGAATTTATGCCCCCTCAGGTTCGTAATCTGAGCAAGCAGAAAAAACCCATTTCAAAGCCTTATACACCTCAACCAGATCACTTCACGGGTGCCTAGTCTCCAGCTGCTGCAATTTGCAGAACTTAAGCCTTTTTTGGTAAGAGGACCCCTTCGTTCTCCTCACTAATCTTGTTGCCCATCTTTGTACTTGTTCTAGCAACTCTACATCCTTCCTAAAATTAGACCTCCTGATCATTGTACAAGGCAATGATATTGCCTTGTACAATGTGATAATCACCTCCCTGCCCTGCTAGCAAAATTCCTATCTATGATTGACAAGACTCCATGACCTGCCCTGAAAGTCTGTCTGCACTGCTCAGAAAACTTAATATTTGACTGCACAATTACTCCCAGGTCTTCACTTTCCACTTCCCTCAGTATAGTACCACACAGTTGGTATGTTTCTCTTGGGTTATTTTTACCCATATGCATTACTTTGCATTTGTCAATGTTAAACTTCAGTTGCCACTTCTCAGCCTATGTGCCCAAATTTTCTAGATCCTGTTGCAGTAGCACACAGCCATTACTGTCATTAACAACCTTGCCAACCTTTGTATCATCTGCAAACTTCGGCACTAAGCCTGATATACCTTCATCAGTATCATTGATAAATATACAAAACAACAGTGGGCCCAACACCGAACCAGTGGAACTCCACTAATAACATTAGTCCAAGAAGAGCAGCATCCATTGATTAACACTGTCTTCTCCCGCTCAACCATCCTTTTATCCATTGTAACAGCTTATCCTTAAAACCATACTGCTCCAATTTGTACAGTAATCTTCCGTGCACAACAATGGCAAAAGCTTTCCTGAAATCCAAGTATATGATATCAAAATTATTTTTTTTGCATCTAGTTCCTTTGTGGCCAGACCACAGTATCCAATCAAATATAGGCGCCTCCGTAGCCAGGTGGGAAGGAGCAGCAGTGCGTAGCACACGCTTCTTGATTAGACCGGGGTTCGAGCCCGTCACCACCAAATACGGAGGATGCGGAAAGGTCAGGAATGACCACCGCATATTCACGGAGCAATATGGCCTTAGTTGCTAATGCTCCTAAAAACCAAAATAACAACAACCAATCAAATATGTCAAACAAGACTTTCCCATAACAAACCTATTCTGTGTCTGAATTATTGCTGCAGTCTTTTCTAGATGATTCTTCAATGCATCTTTAACCAGCGACTTCATTATTTTACCCGGAAGAGAAGATAAACTGGTCTGTAATTACTCGTGTCACCCTTAGATCTCCTTTATGAATTGGGTATACATTTGCACATCTCCAGTCCATGGGGACTTCACATGAGTAAAAGGATGCTCTCATAATTATGGCTGAGGATTTGCTTAGTTCCTTTGCCCCCTCTTTTAATATAACTGGATAGATCCCATCAACCCGAGGTGCCTTTCTTATGTTTAACTTCAACAGTTTCTCCTCCACTCTGCTCTCAGTTATTACAAAATCATTAAGTTACAGTTTGTGATTTGCTGTTTTCAATATTTATGAATGACATTGATGAAGTATATAAGCTTAGACATTAAGTTTTCAAGATGATAAAAAAAATGTTGGCATGGTGTTTAACAAAAGTCCTTCTGTTCAAACTGGGGCAATGTGGCATTAAGGAAAAGTTGTGGCTATGGATAAAGGGATAGTTAAGTGGAAGAAGACAGTGGTTAAACACTTCCTTGTTCATATCACAAATATGCATGGTCTCAGTTCTGATCTCAATGATTTCCATTTCCCCTTAGTCTACCAATCCCCAAGTACTGTTTCTGAAAGAATCCCAGTTAGCTGTTGATTCTAACACTGCTAATTTCACTTGTTAGAATTATTTGTTGTATGAGTCCTTCTGCTTCAAACATTATACTTGTGCATATGTCTGTTCTGATATTCCCTGTCAGATACGTAGTAATTTGGAATCTTTTCTTTTTGATCTTCTCTGGCTTAAAATCTCTCTACCACATTCTGTCAAATTAATCTGTTGCCTCTATCATTCTCCCAACTCCACTAATCACTTTGAACTCTGACTTCCTCTCTTTGTAACTTTACTTCTCCAGTCCTACTATCTTAACAGTGAGGTAATTTTCCATGATGATTTTATATTCACAACTGTTTTCTAGTCACACAACCCAGCTAGTCAAGATGCTGACACTTGTCAATTTCTAATGACAGCTGCATTTAAACTTGTTGTGACCTTAAGCTATAACATGTATGATACCCTTCACCAGTTCACTGGCTTACGGCCTCATATTAAAAGGTTGGGCCCCTTGTAATATGAGGCTCTAAGCTGTAGCTTGTTTATCTTATGTGTTAATCTGGCCCTGACTAATGACCTCGCACAGATTGTTCATTTACCTACCAGAACACCAGACAATCCTAACCATGCAGCCAACACTTGATCTTTTTCTCACAAACAACCCTTCTAAGTAGTACATGGTCAAGATGAGTGGTGCTTTAGGCACCTCATGTCACACCTTGTTCATGACCTCTTTTCCAATGGAGCCTTTCTCTCGTGGCCATTCTCAATCACATGTTGTTTAGCATTACAAGAATGCACAATGGGATGATCTGCACGGTTTCTTTTCATTGGTCAGGTTACTGTTTCAAGTCTTCTGATGTCAACATTTGCTCCGATCATATCGGTAAAATTATTCTTGTAGGAATGGAATTTTTTATTCCAAACTCCACCTTAAAATCTCATCCTTTATCTAAATCTTGGTTTTCTTATAAATATGCTAAGGCTGTTCAAGAGAAGAACGTTGCATGTTTTAATTGGCTTATTTCCAAATTTTCAGTTATATTTTGTCCACAACGAAGATCACAACAAATGTATATCAGTTATTAATCAGTCCAAACTAGATTGTGAAAAGGCTAATAGTAGAAAACTTGCTTCTTATCCAAATAGTACTGAGCATTCTGATCTCTAGCCAAAGCTATTGGCTACAACTTTCACCCATCTCTATTTCCACCTCTGTCAAAACCAGATGATTCTATTGCCACTTCAGTCAAAGATAAAGCTGACTTGCTAGCATCCTATTTTTCTTCCAACCCTTTTATTGATGATCTCAGTAAACAACCTCCCACCATTCATAGTACACTCCATTCAAAGCCTCCTGTGGTCTTCCGTCAAAAGGATGCTAGAAGGATTTTGGTGAATCCGAATGCTAAGAAAGCTCCAGGTCCTGATGGATATTTCATCACATGCTCTCAAACACTGTGCTCCTGAACCTTTCCTGTTCTGCATCACCTCTTTTTCACTTTCTTATTCCAAAGGAATTTTTCCTTCTGCTTGGAAATTTGCTCATATCCAGCCAGTTTCTAAAAGAATGACAGATCTCAGCCATCCAATTATCATCCATTGCAATTATTCTTTCTCCAAAATAATGGAGTAATTAATTACTTAACCACCAACTCATTAACAATTTAGAAAACTTCCATCTGATCAATGATTGCCAGTATGAATTCTGTTAGTGTCACTCCACTGATGATATTCTGGGTTATGGAACTCAAGCAGTTGCTCTTAACATTTTGATTGTGTTTGGCATAAAGCTCTTCTAAATACACTTCCATCTTATGGTATGCCAAGTAGTTTTTGTAATTGGGTATCCAGTTTTCTCTCGGACTGCTCGCTGTGGACATTGATAGATGGTTCTCTGGTAATGTTGATTGTCCCAAGGTTCAGTTCTTTCTCCCACTCTTTTTCTCTTGTATATTATCTTCTTACATTGGCCGGAAATCCTATCCATAGATTGCAGAATATAGCACATTGCATTCCACCTTCCAGTTTGAGAAACTTGCGTGTCACAAACAGCTTCAACTTCACAAATATCCACTACCAATTCCTTAAATGCTGTTCTCTAGGTAATTCTCCAGTGGGGCAAAGATTCTTCTGCTCCTATGCTTTCTTTAGGATTCTTCTCCTCCTATGCTTACTCCAAATTCTAAGCAAGATCGTATATCTCTATTGGGGATTTCCGTGACTTCTAATCTTTCTTGGCATAAGCACATTTCAAATATTGCATCCTCTGCATCTACAAGGGGATGGGATACACGTAAATAGAAAGGGTGCAAGATTATTTGCTGATGCTATCAGGGCATGTTAGGTGGGTTGGAAAACTGCTAAATTGTTTGGATTCATAGACTAAAAGATTAATGGTAGCTGCAGGAGAGAGGCGAAAGTGATTCTTGCACTTGTATTGAGCAGCAGTCTAGAAAGCAAGTTTCTGGGAAATTCAAGAGCTGCTGGGAGTCATCATGGAACAAGTAAATACATGGGCTGTGTTAGGGTAACTAAGAGTAAGAACAAGTGCATGTATACTTGCATGTACACTAATGCTAGAAGTATGGTAAATAAAATTGAGGAATTTGAAGTGCCGATCAAAACATCAAAGGCAGATATTGTTGGGATATCAGAGACATGGTGTCACACAGATATAAGCAGTACAGAATTGGAATTTGGGGAGTACAATGTGTACAGAAAGGACAGACATTGTAGGAAGGGAGGAGTGGTTATGCTGTTAGTTAAGAAATACATAAATTCTAAGGAAGTACATCCAATTGATGTTGGTGGACAGTGCAATGTTGAATCTGTTTAGTGTGACATAAAACAAAAAAGGAGAGGAGTATGTTATAGGCCTAATGACTGATGAGTACAATGAACAGTTGTGTAGAGAAATAAAATTGGCCAGTAAATCGGAATGTCTTGTAAAGGGGAATTTTCAATTTCCAAATATTGACTTGAACTTGTGGGTTATTATTATTCTTAGCCATGTGATGCTTGGTCAGTTGCATGCTAGTAAGGCTTTTGTGGATTTATTGGAGGATTGTTTTCTACAGCAACATGTTTAAGGCAACTAGAGGGAGTAATTCTCTTGATCTGATTATCAGCAGTGATTATTCATGCATTAAGAATTTGCTGATAAAGGAACCACTAGGTGACAGTGATCACAGTGTACTGATGTGGGATTTACTTAAAGATGTAACTACCATCAAGAGTAAAGGGATGGGTTTTTGTTTTTGCAAAGGTGACTACAGTGGTCTCAGACAGTTTTTAAATTCTATACAGTGGAATTAACTGATAATGTTGCCTTCAGGGACTTAATATTGGAGGCTGCTAGGCTTTTCATACCAACTAAGAAATACTGTTCAAGGTTCAAGCCTAAATGTATGTCGGATGAATTAATGAGGCTCGTGGCAGAGAAGAAAAATGCATGGGATGCATATAAATCATCAGGTGAAAAAGAAGCCTATGGCAGCTATAAGCTAGTCTGTGATCAAGTCACAAGGGTGCTAAGCAGGCGAAGGCAGATTATGACAAATATTTGGCAGAGGGTGGAAAGAAAAACAGCAAAAAGTTTACTTTTGTAAACTCCTTCTAGGAAGGAGATGAATTAGATTGGTCCTCTTAACATAGATGGTTCGACTATAGATGATCCTGCTCAAGTTGCTGATAAACTGAAATCAGTATTTTTCCTTTTACATTCACACACGAGGAGTTATTCAAGGAGGGGAATGCCAGAAGTTTATCAAACTCTAACATGGAGTTAAGTGATTTGGTCATAACTGAGATCAAGGTGGAGGAGGAATTGAAGTTAAACATAAAAAAGGCACCTGGGGCAGATGGAATTTATCCAGTTATAATGGAGGAGGCAGCAAGGGAAATAAGCAAACACTTAAGCCATAATTATGAGAGCATCCTTAGAGTCAGGGGAGGTCCACATGGACAGGAGATGTGCAAATGTATCCCCAATTCACAAAGGGATCTAGAAAAGTTAGGGTTCAAAGGGTGACAAATAATTATAGACTGGTTATTTAACTTCTGTTGCAGGGAAAATAATGGAGTCGCTGGTTAAATAGGCGATACAGTAATAGTGAAGAAAGAGCATGGGTTTGTTAAAGGGTGGTCTTGTCTGACCAGTTTGATTGGATACTGTGATGGAACTGAATCCCAAATATAATTTTGATATTATATGCTTGATTTTCAGGAAAGCTTTTGATACAGTTGCACATGGAAGACTGCTATACAAATTGGAGATGTATGGCATTAAAGGTAAGTTGCTACAATGGATAAAGGGATGGTTGAGTGGGAGCCGGCAGAGTGGTAATAAATGGACACCTGCTGTACATGGACTGATGTTATTAGTGTTGTCCCCCAGGGTTCAGTGCTGGGACCATTGTTGTTTTGTGTATTTATCAATGATATTGATGAAGTTATATCAGGCTTTAATGTCCAGGTTTGCAGCTAATAGGTTGGCAGGGTTGTTAATGACAGTAAAGACTGTATGCTACTGCAACAGGATCTAGTAAAGTTAGGCAGATGTGCTGAGCAGTGGCAACTGAAGTTTAACATTGACAAATGCAAATTACTCCATTTGGGTAGCAGTAACCCAAGAGAACACACTCAGGGAGGTGGAGAACGAAAAAGACCTGGGGTAATTGTGCAGTCAGATATGACGTTCTCTGAGCAGTGCAGACGGGCACAGAGCAGGTCATGGAGTTTTGTCAATAATTTATAGGAATTTGCTAGCAGAGACAATTGAGGAGGTGATTATACCTTTGTACAAGGCAATGGTCAGGCCACATCATGCATAACGTATACAGGTCTGGGGGCCTCATTTTAGGAAGGATGTAGAGTTGCTAGAATGAGTACAGAGAAGGGCAACAAGATTGGTGAGAGGAACAAAGGGGTGCACTTTTGAAGAAAGTTCTGCAATTTTCAGCATCTGGAGACTAGGCACCTGCGAAGTGATCTGATCGAGGTGTAAAAGGCCTTGAATGGTTTGAGCAGGCTAGATGCGGATGGAATACTTCCACTTGCTCAGATTAAGAACCTGAGGGTGTATATATTCAAATTGAGGAAAGACAGTTGTAGAACAGATGTGCAGAAGTTTGCCTTTAGCCAGTGGGTGGTTTATTGCTGGAACAGACTTTCATCTGTTGTTGTGGAAGTTGATAGCTTAAATAAATTTATGGCTGAACTAGACAAACATTTGGAGTGACCAGATGGGTGGAATAGGGAGGGGTTTGGGGCGTAATGCTGTATAATCTTGTTTTCTTGCATCATATGCCCCAACTAATGCTAATGCTAAAAAAACTGGGTTTTCTATTTCACTCTCGGTGTTACTTTTCTTCCAAACTTCTGTAAAAATCCCAAATCCACCCTACCATGGAATATTTTTTCCATATCTGGGGTAGTGGGAATTAAACACCTCAATCTCATCTCCCTGCAAGTGAGATCTGATTCAGGCTTCTAAATTCCATCCAAAAGAAGGCAGTTAGGTTTAATTTATATTCATCATAAGAGTCTCTTCACTCTGTGTCATAGACGTTCTGTATCTGGTGCATGTCTTCATGCTGCTACCAGTCAATATCCTTTTATTGTCCAACTTCAAACTCATAGAACCAACTTTTCTTCCTCGTTTATTCATTCAACTTCCGTTTTCTGAAACCTGCTTTCTTCCTATGTATTTCCTGAAAATTACAATCTACAGACGTTCGAGCCTAATGTCAACAAATATCTTCTTTTGTCTGCTCAACCTTCAACCGATGCACATTACTAAGTACTGTAGGTTCTAATACCTCACGTGTTTAGGGTTTTCATTTAAAAAAAAAAAAAAAATCATCTGGGCAAACAGCTGCAATAAGATCTAGGAAAATTGGGTCGATGGGTTGAGAAATGTCAGTTGAAGTTTAACTTTGACATGTGTGAACTACCACATGAGTCGCAGTAATCCTAGAGTAGCTTATCAACTGTGTGGTATATTGAAGGGTAGTGGAGAATGAAAGAGACCTTGGGTAATTGTGAAGTCATACCTGAAATTCTCTGAGCAGTGCAGCATGATCCCAGGACAGCTCATGGGGTTTTGTCAATGATATTCAGAAATTTTGCAAGCAGGAATAAGGAGATGATTGTCACTTTGTAAGGCCATGGTTAGGCTGCATCTTAATTACTGTATACAGATCTGGAGGCCTCATTTTAGGAAGAATGTGTATCTCCTGGAATGGGCATAGAAGATTAGTGCACTGAGATTGGTGAAAGAAACAAAAGGGTGCTCTTACGAGGAACAGCTTCAGTTCCGAAAATTGCAGCATCTTGATAGGCATTTGCAGGGAGATTTCATTAAGGTGTTTAAAGTCTTGAATGGATTGAGTAAGCTGAATGTTAATCGTATCCTTCCACTTGCAGAGACTACACACATGGGGCATAAATTCAAGTAGAGGAAGGATGGTTGCCAGAGTTGATACGCAGAAGTTTGCCTTCAGCCAGTGGGTTGTTGATTGTTGGAACAAGCCTTCATCTGTTGTTGTGGAAGTGGATGGTTTGAATAAATTCATGAGAGAACTAGACAAATTAGGATGGTACAGATGGGGGAACTGGGATTTTTTATTTTTTTCCCTTTTGGCTGATGCTATATAAACTTGCTTTCTTGTATCATTTGCCATTACTACTATTATTACTGTATCATTGCCTTTCTGCATACTTGCACAATTCTCCAAGTGTGGTCTTGTAGTTGCTTTGTAGAGTGAAATTATGACCTCCCAAATGTTCAGTAAGTCCTTGAGAGAACACCATAAGCCATCCTGTCTTTCTGAGGCATGCGATGCAAGAAAGCAAGCTTATACAGCACCAGCCAAAAAAAATTCCCATTTCACCCATCCATTCACTCCAAATGTTTGTATAGTTCTGTCTCGACAGATGGAAGTTTGTTCCAGCAATCCACCACACGCTGGCTAAAGGCAAATTTCCACACATCTATTCTACAACTGTCTTTCCTCAATTTGAATCAGGCAATTAATCTGAGTAAGAGGAAGAATCCCATCATCATTGAGCTTGCTCAAACCATTCAAGGCCTTATACACCTCAATCAGATCACCTCGCAGGTGCCTAGTCACCAGACATTAATTTGCAAATCTTAAGCCTTTCTTCATAAGAGCAACCCTTTGTTCTATTCACCAATCTCTTTGCCCTTCTCCACAGCACTACATCCTTTCTAAAACGAGGCCTCCAAACCTGTACATACAGTACTCAAGGTATGGCCTGACCATTGCCTTATACAAGGGGATAATCACCTCCATATTCCTGCTAGAAAAATTCCTGTATATCACTGACAAGACACCATGAGCTATTCCTGCAGACTTTCTGCACTGCTCAGAGAACTTTATATCTGACTGCACAATTACCCCAGGCCCTTTTCATTTTCTACCACCCTGAGTGTAGTACCAACCATATGTTACTCTGGGGTTACTGCTACCCATAAGCAGTACTTTACATTTGCCAATGTTAAACTTCAGTTGCCACCTCTCAGCCCATCTGCTCAATGTTTCTAGATCCTTTTGCAGTAACATACTGTCATTAGTGTCATTAACAACCCTGCCAACCTTCATTTTGTCTGCAAACTTGTTATCTCTGACCAGTGACATGTAACCGAACTAGGAGCACCTCAAACATGGTCTTTCCTCCAATGTCTCCATGCTTGATACATCCATGTGTATCAAGAGTACAAGAGCCATGCAATGTCCAGGAGATCTAAAGGGGATCCAATGTTTTGTCCAGAGGAAAACAGACAGTGAAGTGAAGCAACTGGCCACACAAAATGACAGGAAGATGGCACGACCCATTTAAAAATGGACCATCTGTATCACTGCTTATGGCCCAGCCAAGTACCCCTGCTGACAATCTGTCAGAAGCAAATGCACCTACAGTGCATTTTTCTATTATCCAATGGAGTGGGGCCATTGGATAATAGGAAAAAGATAGGCATGGGTGTGTTGTGTGCAAAGGAGGTGCTCAAACCCAACTTCACACATGGAATTTTACAGGCCATCAAGGGAAGCATAATGTCTGGGTTGTGTTTGGATGGGAGACCCTGAATGCTCCCAGTGCCTGTCAATCAGCATCTTACTAGAGACTCATAAATCCATTATTTCTGACCATTTTTGAAAGATGCCTTATCTTTCAAAAATACAGGGCTCTGAGTTACAGAGCTGCAGCAGTGTTTGATTGGTTTGCATTCTCTGTCTTCCCACAGCAGCCAAATGCCTGATCTCAGCCCAGCTGATCATGTTTGGGATTACATGGAATGAGCCATTTGGCACCTGGATCCAGTATCATTGAATACCTAAAAATTGTGAGATGCAGTGTGGTTGGCATGGATTATCATATCTGTAGCCAGTATCATGGATTATCATATTGGCTAGGTTAGTTATCTTTTTTTTTTTTTAATGAAAACCCCAAACACGAAAGGTATCAATATCTATAGTACTTAGTACCGTGCATGGGTTGAAGGAGAAGTATGGGGGGGGGGATGCCGGAAACTTTGCTCTAGAGACTAAACATGGGTTTCACCACTTCAAGCCTCCAATAAGCAAAGTGGTGGTATTTCACTGGTTGATGAAAGTCATCTACCATCTAACCTAATGAATAGTTATCTTATATATTTTATGAAATAAAAAGTTGTAGAATGACAGAATCAAGAAATTAGCAGTAGTAGAAGCATACGATGCAAGAAAGCAAGCTTATGCAGCATCAGAAAAAGAAGAATCAAAATCCTTCCATTTCACCTCTCCATTCATTCCAAATGCCTGTCCAGCTCAGCCTTAAATTTATTTAGGCTATCAACTTCCACAACAAAAGATGGAAGTCTGTTCCACCAATTAACCACCTCTGGCTAAAGGCAAACTTACATCCATTCTACAACTGTCTTTCCTCAATTTGAATCTATGCCCCCTCAGGTTCTTAATCTAAGCAAGAGAAAGGATCCCATCAGCATTCAGCTTGCTTAACCCATTCAAGGCTTTGTACACCTCATTCAAATCACCTCACAGGTGCATACTCTCCAGGCACTGCAATTTTCAGCACTTAAGCCTTTCTTGGTAAGAACACCCCTTAGTTCCCCTCGTGACAAAAAGAACTTTAAATTAAATTAAATTAACCCCAGGGGCTCACATCTGGTGAGTATGGGCTTGGCACACCAAGGGTCCTGAGCTGGATAACATTCTTCTCTTTCTTGGTGATTCCCTTCTACTTCTCTCTCTCTCTGTCAGGGTAATTCAGAAATTTTTTTTAGCTGATGCAGCATAAGCCTCAGGCTTCCTTGCACCATATAGCTAATAATAATAACTTCACATCTGCCCATATTGTAACTCCCAAGATCCCTTTCTCCCTCCACTGTTTTTAATTCAGTCCCACCAGATGTATAATTTACTTTGAGGGTTGCTCTTCCCCAGGTGTAGGACTTTGAATTGTGCTGCATGGAAACATAGTTACTACTTTTCTGAAGCCTATCCAAGTCATACTGAAGTAGTAGTTCTTGGTACTGCTCCTTTAACTACTTTCCCAGTTTTATTGCTGATGATGATGTCTTCACATTATCTGCAGATTTCGATATCATTAGCTCTATATCTTTGTTGATGTCATTTAATAAAATCAGAAACAACAGTGATCCCAGAACTGGTCATTGGGTCCCCCTCTTCTAACATTGGCCGAATCTAAAATATAAAGCCTACTGCTTTGCAGCACCCCTGAGAAGCAGTTGGCAAAGGGCAGTGGTTTTAGTAACCTCTTATAAGGAACTGAGCCAAATGCTCTGCTAAAATCCAAATGAACAATATAAAAATTGTTTTATACATCCATTTTTTGATTTTTTTTAATTAGCTAACCAGCTTAGTTAAAATTATTTTCTCCTAACAAAATCATGTTGTTTTTCCTTCAGAATTCCATTTTTATATAAATGTGCTTGTGTTATTCTTTTAATCATTGCTTCCATCATTTTCCTTGTCATTGAAGTTAGACTGACCAGTAATTTTTAATATTGTATATTACAGGTAGTTATCATGTAAAGGATAAACCTTATCCCAGAGGAGAAATTGTAATAGGAGGAGACTGTGTTGCTCTTGGATATTACAGAAATGAAGAATTAACTAAAGAATCATTTAAGGAAGAAGGCGGTGTTCGGTGGTTTTATACTGGAGACATAGGAGAAATCCATCATGATGGAGTGCTAAAAATAATCGGTATGTATGGTTTATAAACTGAAATGCTGAACTAGCAGTGAAAATCTTCCCCCCCCCCCCCACACACACACAGGGATTGAAAGGCGCTAGATTTTATTTTTTATTTATTTATTTTATTTTTTTTTTTTTTTAGGGAGGTGTACTTAGTTTTTGAGCTGTTTTAGAGAAGCAGATTTTAAAGAATATTAAGCACTGCCAACTGAATTTATTTACATCTATAAACATATATAATGACCATCTTGTCCATTCTTCTGTTTTTGCAAGCAGTAGGTTTAAACTTCATGAATAGTGCAGTTCTCATGCCAGGACAAACTTGCATTTGCAACCAGTTGCCACTTGGTATTGTACTACTTCCAACAGATATCTTTAGCTCTATTACATTTCTTAGAGCTGATTTTCATATACCCATATGGCAACTCATATTGAACAACTCGAACTTTTGTCTGCCTGCTGTTACTTGAGACCACCTATTACCTGATGAGGAACCAGGCAGTCTTGTCCTTTGCCACTCTTCTATCTTTTAAACAAGTGGTCATTTAGCCTTTTATAGAAGGCAACTCATTGCAAAGGCAAGTTTGTGCTGCTTTCACAATTAAGACTATTACATTACATTACATTACAGTTTTTAGATTCTGGTGGCCACAAAACAGATTAAGGGTCATGATAGTCCTGCAAGTACCTTACAAAAAAAAAAATTTAAATGCCTTTCTTTTTTGTATGGGTTCTTAAAGACAAATGCAATAATTTATACAAATCCCAGATTGCTTTCTTAGTATTTCCAGATTATGCTAAATTTTATAGAGTTACTCTACTATATTTATAACTAATGATTTTGGCCTAATGAAGAATAATTAAATGAATGCATAATCTTTCTATTCTGTTTAATTAACCCAAAAGATTATAAATAACGGTAGAATGTGCTGATCGTGCTGAAATATATGCTGGGAAGCTTACTTGTGGTATTTAGAGTATACAGTAATCTTCCAGTTTACAAATGCTAAGTGTTCCAGAAAAGTAGCTAATAAAGTAAAAGTTCATTTAATCAGGGATGATTTTTCTTATTGATATAACAGGCATAACAAGAGGATATGTCCCAAAATTTCAAGAAAACTGATATAACTTTAGAGTAAATTTTTGAACATAAATATTATTTTAATTGTAAAATACCTTTATTGAATGATATAGTAGGTTTGGATTGCAATTGAGGAGATATAATAAGGCAAATATAAGAGTACAGTGGTACCTTGGATTGCGAGTAACTTGGTCTACGAGTGTTTTGCAAGACGAGCAAATAGTTTTAATAAATTTTAACTTGATAAACGAGTGAGGTCTTGCAATGTGAGTACAGTCAGTCCTCGTATAAGATGTGTTTGCACTACACGAATTCGATCATACACGATTTATAAATACACGAACGATAGCTTATATAACACGAACCGAATTCGCTTATGCACGATTCACCTTTGTGTTTACAAGAAATGGCAGTTGAATGCAGAATCACCCCCAACCGAATGCAACACGATAGGAATGAAGAGAAGATTCTGAAAATGTAGAAACACATTTCACCATAATAACACAATTCCAGCTATTGGTATAATCGCAGACTTAAGCGAGTTTGACAAAGGCCAAATTGTAATGGCCAAGTGACTGGGTCAGAGCATATCCGAAACGGCACAGCTGGTGTGATGTCACAGTCAGCCGTGGTTAGTACCTACCAAAAGTGTTCCAAGGAGGGGGAGCCCACGAACCGCCGGCGAGGTGTTGGACAACCACAGCTCATCGATGCTCGCGGTGAGGGAAGGCTCTCCTGGATGGTACATGGCAACAGAAGGGTGACTGTGGCGCAACTCGCTGGTAATTGGAATGCTGATGATGGGAGTAATATGTAACAACACACAGTACATCGAACCCTGCTGAAAATGGGGCTGCGCAGCCGCAGGCCACTCAGTGCCCATGCTTACCACTGTTCACTGGCGACAGCACCTACAGTGGGCACATGGGCATTGAAACTCTACCTTGAGTGACTAGAAGAAGGTCATCTGGTGCGATGAATCATGTTTCCTGTTGCACCATATGGATGGCCTGGTGTGTGTGTGTGTGTGTGTGTGTGTGTGTCATTTACTTGGGGAAGTGATGGCACATGGATGCACCTTGGGATGAAAACAAGACGGTGGCGGCAGTGTCATGCTTTGGGCAATGTTCTGCTGGGATACCCTGGGTCAAGTCATCCATGTGCCGGGCACTGTGACATCTACTACCTATCTAAACATTTTTGGTGACTGGGTACACCCTTTCATCTTCCCCTCTGGCGGTGGTGGTGGTGCAGTCTTTCAGCAGGATAATGCGCCATGCCACACCACCTAGATTGCTTGAGACTGGTTCACGGAACATGAGGAAGACTTCTGGGTATTGCCCTGGCCTCCAAGTTCCTCTGACATCAGTCCCATCGAGCATCTGTGGTTTGTGTTAGAAAAGTAACTGTGATTTGCGGCGTCTCAACCACAGACCTTATAGGAGTTAAAGGATCTGCTGGTTACATGTTGTTACCAGATACCACAAGACAATTAGAAATCTTGTAACATCCATGACTTGATGGGTACGAGCTGTTTTGGCTGCACGTGTAGGACCAACATCATATTAGGTAGGCGGTCTTAATATTTTGGCTCATCAGATCAGTGAAATGGGAAGTTTTTTTTTTTTTTTTTTTTTTTTTTTTATGGCTGATGCTGTATAAGCTTTACTTTCTTGCATTGTAAGCCTGTGCTAATGTGAGAAAATATTTATGGGCCCTTTTTCACAATATAGTCAGTCCTCGTATAATACGTGTTTATACTACATGAATATGATCATACATGATTTATAAATAGAGGAATTATATCATATATAACACGAACCAAATTCGCTTATGCACGATTCGCCTTTGTGTTTACAACAAATGCAGTCGAAAGCGGAATCACCCCAACTGAACGCAACACGATAGGAATGAAGAGAAGATTCTGAAAATGTATTTGTTTTTTTATATCAGTGAAGGGGAAACACATTTCACCATAATAACGTAAAAACCCACACAATTCCAGCTATCGGTATTATCGCAAATGCAATTAGATCGCGTTTACTACCAGTTTTTAACAGATTCCCCTAGCAGAAACGCAACTGGATATTGTTTTATGGTAGTAACCCCCGGAAATGTGCTTTATTAAATGTGAGGTGTTAATAGTGTCTCTGCCTTTGCGGTGTTGTTTATTCAGTTGCTACATGCACGCAGCTTTGTTTATGTGTATCAAGCGTGCCTCCTTATTTTGTAATTATGCTTTATTAGCATTAGCATTAGTAGAGGCATATGATGCAAGAAAGCAAGCTTATTCAGCATCAGCCAAAAAAAAAAAAAAAACCCACTCCCATTTCACCCCTCCGTTCGTTTGAAATACCTGTCCAATTGAGCCTTAAATTTGTTTAGGCTATCAACTTCAACAACAAGTGATGGAAGTCGGTTCCACCCGCTGGTCAAAGGCAAATTTCCGCACATCTATCCGACATCCGTCCTTCATCAATTTGAATATATGCCCTCTGAGGTGATTATTCTGAGCAAGATGAAGAATCCCATTGGCATTGAGAATGCTCAAACCATTCAAAGCCTTATACACCTCTATCAGATCACCTCGCCGGTGCCTAGTCTCCAGACTCTGTAATTTGCAAAACTTAAGCCTTTCTTCGTAAGAGCAACCCTTTGTTCCATTCACTAATCTTGTTGCCCTTCTCTGTACCCGTTCCAGCAGCTCTACATCCTTCTTGAAATGAGGCCTCCAGACCTGTATACAGTACTGAAGATGTGGCCTAACCATTGCCTTATACAAGGGAATAATCACCTCCATATCCCTGATAGAAAAATTCCTGTATATCATTGACAAGACACCATGAGCTACTCTTGCAGCTCGTCTGCACTGCTCAGAGAACTTCATATCTGCCTGCACAATTACCCCCAGGTCCTTTTCATTCTCCACCACTGTCAGTGTAGTACCGCAGAGTTGATACGTTGCTCTGGGGTTACTGTTTCCCATATGTAGTACTTTACATTTGTCAATGTTAAACTTCATTTGCCACCTCTCAGCCCATCTGTTCAACCTTTCCAGATCCTGTTGCAGCAGCATAGCGTCAGAAGTGTCCTTAACAACCCTGCCAACCTTTGTATCATCTGCAAACTTGGACATTAAACTTGATATCCCATCATCAATATCATTCATAAACACCGAAAACAACAACAGACCCAACACTGAACCCTGAGGAACTCCACTAATAACATTAGTGCACGTTGAGCAGTGTCCATTGATTACCACTCTCTGTCTTCTGCCACTCAACCATCCCCTTATCCATAGCAGCAATTTGCCTCCAATGCCACACTGCTCCAATTTGTGCAGCAGTCTTCCATGTGCAACAGTATCAAAAGCCTTTCTAAGATCCAAATATATAATATCAAAGTTATTCCCTGCATCCAGTTCTTTTGTGACTACATCATAGTATCCAATCAAATTGGTCAGGCAAGACCTGCCCTTAACAAAACCATGCTGCGTCTGAGCTATAACTGAATTCTTGTCTAGATGATCCTGCAGTGCTTCTTTAACCAGTGCCTCCATTAACTTACCTGGAACAGAAGTTAAACTAACAAGTCTATAATTACTTGTGTCAGCCTTTGATCCTCCTTTGTGAATTGGGGTTACATTTGCATATCTCCAGTCTATGGGTACCTCCCCTGAGTCCAAAGAAGCTCTCGTAATTATGGCTAGGGGTTTGCTTACTTCCTTTGCTGCCTCCTTTAATATAACTTGGATAGATCCCATCCACCCCAGGTGCCTTTTTTATGTTTATCCTCAACAATCTCTCCTCCACTTTCCTCTCAGTTATTACAAAATCATCCAGCTCACTGCCAATGTTTACTTTACCTACATCATTCTCCTTCCTGAATAACTCCTCATGCGTGAATGTAGATGCAAAATAGTCGTTTAGATTGTTAGCCACCTGAGCAGGATCCTCAACTGTTGAACCATCAATATCCAGTGGACCAATCTGATTCATCCCTTTCCTTCTCGAGTTTAAATATGTAAAGAACTCTTTTCTGTTTTTCTTTGCATCCTTTGCCAAGGATTTTTCGTAATCTGCCTTTGCCTGCCTAATCTCCTTTGTGACTTGGTTACAGACCAACTTATATCTATCATAGGCTTCCATGTCACACATTAATTTGTATGTATCCCATGCATTTTTCTTCTCTGCCACATGCCTCATTAGTTCATCTGACAACCATTTAGGCCTAAACCTTGAACAATATTTCTTAGTTGGTATGTAAAGCCTGGTAGCCTCCAAGATTAGTTCCTTCAATGCTTCCCATTTTGAGTTCGCTGTTGGTAACATCATCAGTTGGTCCCACTGTATAGAATTTAAATACTGTCTCAGACCATCATAGTTGCCTTTACGAAAACAAAAACCCTTCCCTTTACCTCTGATGGTAGTTATCTCCTTGAGTAAATCCCACTTCAATACACTGTGATCACTGCCACCTAGTGGTTCATTTATCTGCAGATTCTTAATGCATGAAGAATCACTACTGATAATCAGATCAAGAGTATTGCTCCCTCTTGTTGCCTCACGAACATGCTGATATAGAAAACAATCATCCAACAAATCCACAAAAGCCTTGCTAGTGTGCAAGTTACCAATCCACAAATTCCAGTCAATATCTGGGAAATTAAAATCCCCCATTATAGGACTCTCTGATTTACTGGCCCACTCTATTTCCCTGTACAATATCTTATTATACTCATCAGAGTCATTAGGCCTATAGCACACTCCTACTCTCAATTTTGATTTCCCTATGCTTATGTCACACCAAACTGACTCGACACTGCCCTGTCCATCGATGTCGACTGGCTTCACTTCCTTGGACCTTATGTGTTTCTTAATTAATAGCATAACCCCTCCTGTCCTGTCTATCCTTTCTATACACATTGTATTCCCCAAATTCCAGTTCCGCATTACTTATATCTGTGTGACACCACGTCTCTGATATCCCAACAATATCTGCCTTTGATGTTTTGAGCAATACCTCAAATTCATCAAATTTATTTACCAAACTCCTAGCATTGGTGTACACGCAGGTATACATGCACCTGTTTCTATTCTTAGCTACCCTAACACAACCCATGTGTTTACTTATACCGCAATGACTCCCAGCAGTCTCTGAAATATCCTGCATCTTGTTTTTCAAGCTTCTGCTCATTTCAATAGAAGCAGTGCAAGAATCACTTCCACCTCTGCCAGTGGCTACTGTTAATCTATTAGTCCTTGTATCCCCCCCCAACTAGCAGTTTTCCGACCCACCTAACACTGCCTCGACAGCATCAAATTCTTAGAAAGGGTGTAAAAATTCTTGCACCCTTTCTATTTAAGTGTATCCCATCCCTGTAGAAGCAATCTCTCCTGTTAACAAGTACAGTCCAGGCTGAAAAAAATTCTACCCCTTGAGCCTTGTACAATCCCTCCAGGGCCGAATCGATCGACAAGGCTCTCATCATATACTCCCTCCTATCGTGTCTGGGCAGAATTGCAGACACTTTCAAATTCAACCCTTTCAAATTATTCCCTAAAAATGAGTAAAATACTTAAAAGGAAGCGTTGGTGAAGACATTACAGATTCAGAGAGAAAAGGAAAAGCAATATCGATAAACAGAGGCTGACTGGGTCAAAAATTCTTACCCGAGAAAATTTGTAGTGGCCTCATACTATCATTTATGGCCAAAATTACACCGGCCTCCGGCCCACCGTGGTTTCCCCGGTAAGCTTATGGCCAATCCACCTCTGTCGATAGAGAAAATATATGGAATTGTGAAATGCTTTGAGCAAAATGAAAGACCGTGTGATATTGCACATGCTACAGGCTTAAATGAGGCAACACCAATAATTAGAAAGAATGCAGAGAAAATAAAAACAACTTTCATTGCAGGAACAACTCAAAGTGTAATTAAAATCCATTAGATTAAGACACAAAGAATTGGAAGAGATGGAACGGCTGTCATCTGTTTGGATAGAAAAATCAAACAAAGAACGTTTGCTTATGATAGAAGCAAAAGCATTAGTAATATTTAGGGTTTCTATGAACATAACTATCGTGCTATACGAGGACTGACTGTATGGCCAAATTAGGCTGTCTCAGTCAAGGATAGCATGGTTTATTGTCCAGCAAGTAAAATCAACCACAGAACATACAGTTTACAGACAGTATATACAGAGCAATGTTCCTAAAACTACTACTACAACAACAACAACAGAGGTGATTTGGAGAGAGGCTTGACACAAGCTTCAACAATAGATATCTGCACATCAAAATTTTCTGTGCTGGACACATTACAATCCATGTATTTCCAGTCTTTTGAACTTCTTAACTAACTTACTTTGCTTTATGTTAGTGCATTTGAAATAGTAAAGATCAAAACAAGTTATACACATAAGGAAATTAATACTTACGACATCACAATAGCAGCTAACCTGTAAATTAATGGTTCCTGCTGATTTAGTTTAATGCAGCTTCAATACTTTTATAAAATATTATAGGAGAAAAACAGTCTTAAATCACCTGAAAAACCTACTGAAAGCAGTAAGTTGAATGCCTGAACAAAATGACTAGAAAAATATAACAGCACTGGTTGCCACTCCCATGATGTGCTCATGAGAGTTGAATCCAACACCAGCAATGTCTTTCATGAAACGTCTGGTCACAGCCAAAATGGACATCAAGAAAGCTTTTGATACCACTTAACATCTTATGAATTCATATGAATATATATCATCTGGGGGTGAAGGACAATCCTTCTCAAATAATCAAGATTCTTTGACTCTTTCACCCCCTCGACTTGGCACCTTGGCAGGGGAACCAAATGCCCACAGGTTTTAGGAATCATCATAGAAATCCGGCATGTTTGCCGTGTGCTGTGACCCGTGGAAACTCGGAAAGGAGGATCCTGGTGGTTGAGGGGCCCAGCTTCAGTACACTACTTTGGCCCCTGCTTCTACAAGATAGGTAGCCCTGGACGGCCCTGCTAGGATCAATCAGCTGCCTGCAAGGGTCAATAGTGTCATCGCCATACCCCTACTCCCATTGTCCGAGTAACAAGATTCAGGCTGGAGGCAGTGCAGGTATGGTATCTGGGTAGCCCTGGTGTTCCATTCCCGAGCGCATTTATGCTTGCCATGTAGTGAGCATTCCTTTGGGCTCTATGGTGGGTGGAACCCGGACACTGAACCAAAACAATCTCCATGAATCCTCATAAACTAATTTCTTCTGGGGCCCCATCCAGGTCCCTAACTGAAAACTTGACTGTTGATCCAGATAATGTCACCTCTGCTAAAAGACAGAAAACTGAAGTCATATCAGGTCCAACACCATGCTACCTGATAATTCACTCAACTAGTGAGAAGCCTATAGGAAAAATGTCACCCTTCTTTATCCAGAAGGGTTTGTAAGTGGTGGCAGGCTATCTGTCAAATGGCTTCACTCAGGTGACATACTTGTAGAAATCAGAAGTGACAGACATTCAGAACAGCTCCTCCATGCTGCATCTATCAGGGGAATGGCCATCACTGTCTCCCCCACAAGACACTAACTCATCCCATGTTGTAATCTCGGAATGTTATCTTATGGATGTGACTGAAGAGGGAATCTGTTCTGAGCTAAGGGGTTTTAGCTAGCTATAAGTTAAGGTGTTAAACATATATTCATGCATAGGGATGGGAAACTTGTACCCACCAGAAATATCTTGACATTTAATTCACTATCACCTCCTGATGAGATCAAAGCTGGCTATATTAACTGCCCAGTGTGTCCGTATGTCTCAAATCCTTTATGGTGCTTCAAGTGCCAGAAATATGGACACTCACAGATGGCTTGTCATGTGCTTAATGTAGTGCAAAGGACCACGAAACAACATTGTGTTCAGCTGCAAAACCAACTGATTTTTCAAAATGCATTAACTGCCAAGAAGAACACCCAGCTTACTCACGAACATGCCAGATGGAAAGATGAAAAAGAAATTCAATAACTTAAGGCAGAGCTGAACATATCTTATTAGGAGGCAAGAAAAGTGGTGAAACCTATAAATACAAATAAACCAATCTACGCTCGGAAGGTAGCAGGGAGATGTTCCATCGGAACTCACACCGAAATTACCATACTACCAAAGGAGTCATTTGTTCCCATCGCATGCTACCTGCTAAGTTCAGTAAAACCCGCACGGAAGGACCAATCACCTGCCACTCCTATATGTGTACCTCCTAATGCTCCACCACTAAGAAAAGAAGTTGCTAGAGAAAATAATAAGAAACCATCCTAATTCTCAACAAAAAATGGATGTCGAGGATTGGGTACGTGACAAAGCGGTCTTGGAACTCTTTGCTGAAGGACAGTATCCATACTTTCTCAAAACTGACAAAAGTAAGCCCACAGCACCTCAGACACCACCTGATGGACCCACCAAGCTAAATAATGACTAAGTTCCTGCAATGGAATTGTCATGGATTCCGGCAAAATACTGATGAAATCAAGGCCCTCCTGCAAACGCATGAGCCCATCTGCTTTTGCTTGCAGGAGACTTAGATAAAGGCAAATGATGACCCCACCACTTATAACATCACAATTTTTTGTAAGAATAGAATTGCAGATGGTCCTGCTCGTGGAGGAGTGGCTATCCTTGTGAGCAACTAGACCCCAGTTCAGCCTTTGCTACTTACAACCAAATTAGAGGCTGTCAGTTTGCCTTACAGTGGGTTTTTGTTAACCATCTGCTCTTTATTTGCCACCTAGGACTGATATCCCCCAGAAAGACCTTGATGACCTTGTAATGCACTTGCCTCCCCATTTCTTACTACTTGAAGATTTTAATGGACATGCTACCCTCTGGGATAGCGCTAGTATTAATGGAAGGGGATGAGTCATAGAGCATATGTGCAATGACAACGACCTTTCCCTTCTAAATGTGGGAACCAACACCTTCCACATGCCTACCTGTACATTTTCTGCCATTGTTGTTTATTCAGTTGCTACACGTGCACAGCTTTGTTTATGTGTATCAAGTGTGCCTCCTTATTTTGTAATTATGCTTTATTTCGTAAAAATGGGTAAAATACTTAAAAGGAAGCGTTGGTGAAGACACTACAGATTCAGAGAGAAAAAGAAAAACAATTTCGATAAACAGAGGCAGACTGGGTCAAAAATTTTATCTGCTCCCCTTCTCTATTCCTTCACTCACTTGTGAAGTGGCAGAGAATCCATATGAAGTGATCAGTTCCCTGTGATAATCTGCTTACAAAGTGGGAGACAGTTTCTTCCTTTTAAGCTACCATGGTGGAAGACTGATTAGGCTGATTGGAATGCCTTCCAACATCTGGCAAAGTTTGGCATCACTGCAGTCAGTCAGGGGCCCATCAGTGACCTTTTCCCAAACCATGTTGGAATTCACAATGCACAGCAGCAAAAAAGGCTAAAAACAAAGCCTTGGGGATATTCCGACAATATCCTACCACAGCCAATCTAATAGCTTTTAAATGTGCACGAGCCAAAGCAAGCTACATTCACATTCAGAGTCAAAAGGAATCTTGGATCTGTTTTTCGTCATCTATTACCCAGTCTAACAGCACTAAGGTGGTCTGGGATAAAATCTGGAAAATGAAGGAAAATATACATCTCACCCTTCATCGATCCTAGAATATAATGGATGCACTATTGCAGAGCCAACTGCAATAGCCAGTGCTCTTGAGGAAACATTCTCAAACATCTCTGGGATATGTTCCTATTCCAAAGAGTTCCTGGTCCTGAAACATAAAAGTGAAAAACCAGCACTAAATTTCACAGCAAAGGATCTTTGTCCCTACAATGGGCCATTCACTGTGCAAGAACTAAGAGCTCTCACCCTTTCTAAGGCAAGTGCTGTTGGTCCAGATCGCATCCATTATGAAATTATTAAACACCTTTCGTCAATATCTATGGATCTGCTCCTTTTATATAACAGAATCTATATTGAAGAATCTCTATAATCTATATTGAAGAGTAGTTTCACAGTCTTCTACTCTGCAGATTACTCCCAATCTCGTTATATTTTTGCTTCCCGCTAACTCACAACACAGACTATGCTGGCAGACGTAACTTCTGACTTAGCAAAAGCACTTTAGCACTCAGGCCGCTTTGGTTAGGAAGTATGATCCCCCCCTCCTATCTTTCCTAAATACATTGTACATACCATAGTGGACTCGTCGTTCCCAATTTTGGGTGGCACCATGTTTCTGTTTACTACTACTTTGTCAGCTTTAATTGTCCTAATGAGGAGTTCAATTCACCCATTTTTTTGACAACAGTTCTGACATTACTGAAGACCCAGTTAAGAATATATATTCTTGTATAGTTTAATACCCTTACACACTCTCTGAAGTTAGTTAGGCTTGTTTCCCTAGCTTTATCTTCCTGCTCATATGAAATGTTACCATCTTCAGAACATCTTGCCAGCATCAGCTGTTGTGGCAAGAAGAATTCTTCAGATGTGTGCAAGCATTACTTTTACCCATATCATCAGATTCCAGGAAATGAACTGCAGGCAAAGCTGCCAAACATTCATCTTCCTCAAATACAGCAGAATTAGCATTAGTAGAGGCATATGATGCAAGAAAGATACCTTCTTTGGCATCAGACAAAAAAACACCCTACCCATTTCACCCATCCATTTGCTTCAAATGTTTGTCGAGTTCAGCCTTTAATTTATTTAAGCTCAACTTCCACAACAGCAGATGTTTGTTCCAGCAATCAACTGCCCACCGGATAAAGGCAAATTTCCACACATCTATTTTACAGCTGTCTTTCCTCAATTTGAATTCATGCTGCTTCAGGAGCAGAATCTGAGCAAGAAGAAGAAGAATCCGATCAGCATTGAGATTGCTCAAACCATTCAAGGCCTTATACACCTCAATCAGATCACCTTGCAAGTTGTTTTTAGTAAGAACAACCCTTTCTTCCACTCACTAATCTCCTTGTCCTTCTCTGTACTCGTTCTAGTAGCTCAACATCTTTGCTAAATTGAGGCCTCCAGACATGTATTCAGTTCTCAAGGTATGGCTTGACCATTGCCTTATACAATGGGATAATCACATCCTTATCCCTGTAGCAAAATTCCGATGTATCATTGACAGGACCATCAGCTACTTTTGCTGCCTGTCTGCACTGTTCAGAAAACTTCATATATCACTGAACAATTACTCCCAGGTCTTTTTCAATCTCCGTTACTTGGAGGTTACTGCTATCTATATGCAGTACTTTGCATTTGTCGATATTAAACTTCAGTTGCCATGTCCCTGCTCAAATGTTTTAGATCCTATTGCAGTAGCGTACCGTCCTTACTGTCATTAACAACCCTACCAACCTTCGTATCATCTGCAAACTTGGATACTATCCCTGATATCATCATCATCAAGAGGAGTGTTTCCATTTACAATGGGTTTCCTCAGCCTACAAGCTATTTCTTGTTAGGAATTTTTTCCCACCATAAAGTGCAGTTCAAGGTGTCTTGGTCGGTTAAGCCTCTGGCTGTCATGCACTCCCGTACTCCATCCATCCATGTCCTCCTAGGTCTTCCTCTTCTCCTTCTTCCAGGAGGTATCCATTCCAGGATAGCCTTTGGATATCTGTTTTCTTGCATCCATTTTACATGTCCATACCATGTTAAATGCTTTTCTTTGATGGTGTCAATAATAGTCTTTTTCACTTCCATTTTTTCCCTTATGTCTTCATTCCGTTTTCTGTCTCTTCTAGAAGTTCCTGCTGAGCGTCTACAAAAATCCATTTCTGTGGAGAGCAATTTGTTTTCCGCTCTCAATGTCCAGGTTTCCGCTCCATACAATAGAAGACTTGATATACATTCATCAATATCATTGATAAATACAAAAAACAAAAATGGTCACAACACCGACTGTTGGGAACTCGACTATTAATATTAGTCCATGAAGAGTGGTGTCCATTAATTACCACTCTGTCTTCTCTCACTCAACCATCCTTTTATTCACTGTAGCAACTTGCCCTTAATACATACTGCTCTGACTTTTGCAGTAGTCTTCAACATACAACAGTATCAAAAGCTTTCCTGAAATCCAAGTATATGATATCAAAGTTATTTTTTGCATCCAGTTTCTTTGTGACCGCATCATAGTATCCAATCAAATTAGTGAGACAAGACCTCTGGTTAACAAACCCATGCTGTGTCTGAACTATAACTGCAGTCTTCTCTAGATGATCCTGCAGTGCTTCTTTAATCAGTAACGCCATGATTTTCCCCAGAGCTGAAGTTAAACAGATCTGTAATAACTCATATCACCTTTCAATCCCCCTTTGTCAAGTGGGGAAACACTTGTAGTTCTCCACTCTGTGGGCACCTCCCCTAAGTCCAAGAATGCCCTCGTAATCATGGCTATAAGGCCTGCTTACTTCCTTTGCTGCCTCCTTTAATATAATTGGTAGATCCTATCCCCCCCAGGTGCTTTCCTTATGTGTAACTTCTGCAATTTCTTCTTCACTTTGCTCTCAATTGTTATAAAACCATTTAGCTCCCTGCCAGAGTTTGATAACTTTTGGCCTATCCCTACCTATGTGGAATCATCAATAATCATACTATCAATATCAAGTGGACCAATCTGATTCATCACCTTCTCGAGTTTACATAAGCAAAGAAGTCTCTACTGTTTTTCTTTACATTCATTGCCAAAGATTTCTCATCATCTGCCCTTGCTTGCCTAACCTCCTTTGTCACTTGATTACAGACTATCTTATATCTACCATAGGCTTCTGTGTCTCCTGATAATTTATATACGTCCCATGCACTTTTCATCTCTGCGACCAGTCTCATAAGTTCATCTGACATCCATTTAGGCCTAAACCTTGAACAGTATTTCTTAGTTGGTATGAAGAGACTAGTAGCTTCCAAGGTTAATTCCTTGAATGCTTCCCATTAGAATTTGCTGTTGGTAACATCATCAGTTCAAACTGTATAGAATTTAAAAACTGTCTGACACCGCTATAGTTACCTTTATGAAAGCAAAACCCCTTCCCTTTACCCCTGATGGTAGTTACGTCTTTGAGTAAATCACAGATCAGTACACTGTGATCACTGCCACCTGGTGATTCCTTTATCTGCAGATTCTTAATGCATGAATAATCACTATTAATAATCTGATCAAGAGCATTGCTTCCTCTGGTTGCCTATTGAACGTGTTGCTATATTAGAGTTGTCCAAGAAATCCACAGAAGTCTTTCTAGTGTGTGAGTGACCAACCCACGAGTCCAGTCAATATCTGGAAAGTTAAAATCCCTTATTATAAAATAATCTGATTTACTGACCTACTCTATTTCTCTGTAAAGTTGTTCATTGTACTTATGAGTCATTAGGCCTATAACACACTCCTACTCTCAACTGTGCTTTCCCAATGCTTATGTCACTCCAAACTGACTCAACACTGCACTGTAAATACATGTCAACTGTATGCACTTCCTTAGATTGTGTTTCTTAACTAACAGCATGAGCCATTCTCCATTTCTATCCTATTTATCATTTTTATACACCCTGTACTCCCCAAATTCCAATTCTGCATTCCTTATCTCTGTGTGACACTTCTCTAATATTCCAACAATATCTGCATTTTATGTATTCACCAGCATCTGAAATTCATCAAATTTATTTGCTATACTCCTAGCATTGGTGTACATGTAAGTATACATGCACCTTTTCTTACTCTTAATTACCCCAACACAGCCCATGTATTTACCTTTTCATGATGACTCCCAGCAGCTCTTGAAATCCTCAGCAACTTGCTCTAAGCTGCTGTTCATCACAATTAGAAGTAGTGCAAGAATCACTTTTGCCTCTGCCTGCGGCTATTGTTAACCTTTTAGCCTGGGCGCCTCCGTGGGCAGGAGCAGCAGTGCATAGCACACGCTTCTTGATTAGACCGGGGTTCGAGCCCATGACTACAAAATACGGGGGAGGCGGAAAGATCAGGGAATGACCACAGCATAAACCAGGAGCAGTATGGCCTTAGTTGCTAATGCTCCTAAAAACTAAAAAACAAACCTTTTAGCCCTAAAAATTAGCAGTTTTCCAACTCGTCTAACACTGCCCCCAATAGCATCAGCAAATATTCTTGCACACTTTCTATTTAAGTGTATCCCATCCCTGTAGAAACAAGTGTCTTATTAACCAAGCACAGACCATGTTGAAAAAATTCGGTGCCATGAGCCTTGCACAATCTCTCCATGGCCGAATTGATTGACAGAGCTTCCATCATATACTCCCTCCTATTGTGTCTGGGCAGAATTGCGGACACTTTCAAATTTAACCATAAATTGCAACATTTTTTGTTAAGTAAGTACTTTTTGTACTTAAGTCGGCAGATCTCCTGTTCTTAATGTCATTAGTGCTAACATGTATAACAGTATCAGCCTTTGTGTCCTTAAAAGATATCTGCTCTGCAACATCATCAATATTTTTTCCCTTGGCAGACATGCCCTGGTCCTTTTTGCGCAATATAGTTCCTGTTTCCATGACAGTAGAGTCACCGATAATAACTAATGACCTGTGCGACCAGCACATATTACCCAATAAGTTGCCTGATACACAAGAGTGAGCTCTGGCACTGAGAGTTTTGATGGGGCCCCAATTTTAACTCCTTCAAGGGCATTTACCTTATTCTTCAAACTCTGTCACCCATAAGAATGCTGAGTTGGCACCTAATTTCTTGACACTCTCTGCACCTTTCACACACAGACATCCTCCTTGGCTAGATCATATCCTGTTCTAAACAGGTCTGCAAGCATTTCACGTCGCACATTTTTTAGCCTATGATGCATTGGAGAATCGCCCTCTTCGATTTCTTCTCCAAGCCACAGCACTCCTACTTTTGCTTGGTACTTGGTTATTATAGAGTTAAACAAGATTTTTTATAGCTCTGGTGAATGCTAAATTGTTTATATATTTAGTCATTTTATTGACTTAATTGTTATACTAAATTATTTTCTATAAGTAGTTTTATAGCCCTAGTCAAGTTCCTTGGTTTATTTGAATTTAGATAACTATTTTGAAAGTTAATACTTAGTGTCCATAGATCTTACCATTCATAACTTGCCACCATTGTTATAAGATACAGAATAGTATAACATAAATCCCGAACTTCATAGCGTAAGATTTAACGTAAAACTAATTAGCAAAATACATAGTACTGTACTAGAAATCTGTTAGAGTAGTATAGTATTATTAATTAATCAGTAAAATTTATTAATCTTATTAAATTTCATTGTTAATTAAATTATACTTAAACAGAATCATGACCCAGACTAGAGCAGCAAAGCAATCTGCACAAAGTAATAGGAGTGCTGTGGCCCTGGGGAGAACTGAAGGCATAACAGTCTAAAAATGTGCAATATTTACAGACCTTTCTAGAATATGACTTGATCTAGCCGATGAGAATGTCTTTGTGTGTGCTAGATGCAGACCGTGAGGTAATTAGACTTGAACTTGGCATTCTGATGTGCATCTATGAGAGCTTGAGGTGTAGCATAGATGCCCTCGAAGAAATTAATGAGGGCCCATCAAGCTCTCAGCTGCTGCACTCAATGCTAGAGCTCACTCCTGTGCCTAAGGCAACATATCAACAATCTCCAAGGCAGAATGCACTAGTCCCACAGAAAGTAATTATTGTTTGTGACTCTATTGTCATGGATATGGAGAATATATTATGCAAAAAGGATAGGTAGAACAGGACCAGTGAATGTTTGCTAGGGGCGAAAGTAGATGATGTTGTAGGGGAGATGTCATCTTTTAAGGGCACAAAAGGTGATATTGTTGTACACGTTGGCACTAAGACCTTAAGAGTAAGAAATCTGCAGATTTACTTAACAAATACAGGTCAATGCTGGGAAAAAGTTTCAAGTTAGGGTTAAATTTGAAAGCATCTGCAATTCTGCCCAGACATGATAGGAGGGAGTACAGCCAGACCTCACATAACGCGAGTTCGATTAATGCGATTTTCAGTTAACACTATTTAAAAAAATTATAGCACTTTTCACTTTACACGATGCAAATTTCCAGTTAACACGATCTTTTTTTTTTTTTTTTTTATGCGATAGTTGAAAAAGATTTGAACTGCGTGTTAAGCTTACTGCGAGTTGTACGGTCAATAAACAAACATTTGCCTGCTGCCTGCCTCGTTGTGTTCCATCAACCATCGGAAGAAGACGTATTACTTGTTTGTCTCCTGCTAATAAAGTCAATGCAGACTTGCATTTAAAAATTCAAAATTTTCATCTGGCTCATTCAAAAATTCAAATTTTTAAATGAGCCAGATGAAAATGTGACCGCGAAGGAGATAACGGTAAAAGAATTAGATGAAATCTTTCATATCGCATAGAACCTCAAACAAAAGGTTTGAGGTTCTCTGCGATATTTATTTCGCCAGGGCCCAGAGAAGATTGTTGTCAGCTATCGGAAATTGATTGATGAAAAGAGAAAGTCAACACTGTTCAAATATTTCCGCAACAGTCATTTCTTCATTGTGTATTTTATGTCAGAGGTTCCCAAACTTTCTCGGTACGTGGCACCCTTAGTGTCTCAGTAATTTTTTCAAGGCGCACCCAGACCAAAAGAAATACCTAACATTTCCTTTTAGTAGTTAGGTCCAAACAACTTAATAAGAAATGTTGAAACTGTGAGCTACCTCAAGCTATAGTAGTTCGCACGGTGTCTGACAGATGTCAAGTATTGCCGTGTTTCCCTCAAATTTAAAATATTCTGCGGAGCACAGTTTGGGAACCGCTGTTTTATGCAATAAACATTTAATTCCATAATTATTTTTATTGTCTTTTACATTGTTAAAAAGTTATTTAAAAGATATTTTTAAAATTCTTTATGGACATTTCAGAAGGTAAAGGACCAATTATAAGTTTTCCTATTGATTATTATATTCGATTAACACGTTTCCATTTTCCCGTGATGCGCTCGTGGGACGAATTAATCGCATTAATCAAGGCCAGCCTGTATATGACAAGAGCCTTGTCAATCAATTTGGACCTGGAGAGATTGTGCGAGGCTCACGGGGGTAGAATTTTTTTTTTTCAGCATGATCTGTGCTTGCTGCCAGGAGAGACTGCTTCTATGGGGATGGGATACACTTAAATAGAAAACTGCTACCTTGGGGGCATTCACGAGATTTAAAGATTAACAGAGATGAAAGGGCAGAGATGAAAGCAAATCTTGCACTGCTTCTATTGTAATGAGCAGCAGCAGCTTAGAAAGCAAATTGCTGGGAGTATCATAGAACAAGTAAATACATGGGCTGTATTGGGATAATTAAGAGTAAGAACAGGTGCATGTTTACGTACGTATAAACCAGTGCTAGAAGTATAGTAAATAAATTTGATGATTTGAAGTGCTGATAAAGGCATCAAAGGCAGATATTGTTGAGATATCAGAGACATGGGTGTCACACAGATATAAGCAAGGTAAGTCAACAGATATCTTCCTTTGTCTTTTCAACCTCTAATACCTCTCATATTTGAGAGGTATTAGAACCTAAAAAAAAAAAAAGTGCAGAAGTGGAATTTGGGGAGTACAACGTGTACAGAAAGGGTAGGAAGGGAGGGGAGGGGGGGGTTATGCTGTTGGTTAAGAAACAAATAAAATCTAAGAAAGTGCATCCAGGTGACATTTGTGAACAGTGCAATGTTGTGTCAGTTTGATGTGACATAAACACTGGGAAAGGGAAAATGAGAGTAGGAGTGTGCTATGGGCCTAATGACTCTGAGTACAACAATTGTGCAGAGAAATATTGGGCCAGTAAATCAGTCTTGTAATGGGAAATTTTAACTGAAACTTGTCAGTTGGTCACTCACGCACTAGCAAGACTCTTGTGGATTTATTGGAGGATTGATTTCTACAGCAACATGTTCGATGAGCAACCAGAGGGAGTAATACTCTTGATCTGATTATCAACAGTGATTATCCATGCATTAAGAATTTGCAGATAAAGGAACTACTAGGCGATTAACATCTAGTGTGGGATTTACTTAGATGTAACTACCATCAAGGGTAAAGGGAAGGGTTTTTGTTTTCGTAGGGATGACTACAGTGGTCTCAGACAGTTTTTAAATTCTGTACCGTGGGGATCAACTAATGATGTTAACAACAGTGAATTCTAAATGGGAAGACTTTGGGGTCTTAATCTTGGAGGCTACTACACTTTTCATACCAACTAAGAAATACTATTCAAGGTCAAGGTTCTGGCCTAAATGGATGTCAGATGAATTGAGGCTAGTTGCATAGAAGAAAAACATGGGAAGCATATGAATTATCAGGTGACATAGAAGCCAACTTAGATATAAGCTCGTCTGTAATCAAGTCGCAAAGGAGGTTAGGCGTGCAGAGGCAGATTACGAGAGATCTTTGGCAAAGGATGCAATGAAAAACAGCAAAGAGTTCTTTACTTATGTGAACTCTAGAAGAAAGGAGATGAATCAGATTGGTCCACTTAACATAGACGGTCAGACACTATTGATAATCCTGCTCAAATAGCTGATAAGCTGAATACTCATATAATGAGTACTCACATACTCATATAAACGATTTTGTGATAACTGAGTAAAGCAGAAGAGCAATTGTTGAAGCTCAGCATAAATCAGGTGCCTGGAATGGATGGGATTTATCCAGTTATATTAAGGGAGGCAGCAAAGGAGGTAAGTAAACCCTCAGTCAAAATTAAGAGATCGTGATTGGATTCATGAGAGGTCCCTGTGAACCTCTCATGAATCCATAATAATTTATATGCATCTTAGGCCTTTTTTACAGCAAAGGATGACATGAGTAATTATAGACCTGTTAACTTCTGTTCTGGAGAATATAATACCGTCTTTGGTTCAAGAAGTAATGCAGGATCATCTAGATAGAATGCACTTATATGGCAATCACAGCACAGATTTGTTAAGGGGTGATCTTGTCTGATCATTCTGATTGGATATTATAATGTAGTAACACAGGGAAAAAAATATTTTTAATATCATATACTTGTATTTCAGGAAAGCTTTTGATACTGTTGCACATAAAAGAATGCTGTACAATTTCGTGCGGTGTGACATTAAGGGAAAGTTACTTCTGTGAATAAAGGGATGGTTGAGTGGGAGAAGATAGTGGTTATTAATGGACACTGTTTGCATGGACTAATGTTATTAATGGAGTCCTTTATGGTTCAGTGCTGGGCCCATTGTTTCTTTTTTTTCCTATGTTTATTAAAGATATTATGGAGTACAAAGGGTACTAGGAAAGTTTTGCAATATGACGCAACAATGAATCACAGGAAGCTTCTTGTTGCTGTATGTTGAGACATGTTCATACGTGCATAGTAGCCGCCGCGCCAAGTCGATGGGCTCAGTTATTCATTAGTAGTGAGAGTGTAAAGTGCTTGCGATGGCATCGTGGTCACGAAATGAGATAAGGACAGTTTTGCGGTATAATTTCGTGCGTGGTTTAACCATAGACCAGTGCTTAGAAGAAATGACTCTTGCACTAGATGATGATTGTCCACATCGTACAATGATATTCAGGTGGTATAGAGAATTCCAAAGGGGAAATTTCACTCTGGAGGATTCTGAGAGGCCGGGAAGGCCACGAACGTCAGTTACGGAGGAAAACGTTACTGCTTTGAGGAAAATGCTTGACGAAAACAGGCGAGTGACCTACCAACAGATAGAGGATACTTGGTGCCTAAATGCACCAGCAATTCGTTCGATTCTGCAAGATCATTTGCACGTGAAGAAACTTTGTTCTCTCTGGGTGCCGCATCAACTGACTGAAGAGCAGATGACACGACGTGTGACTCGGTGCCGGGAGATGTTAAAAAAGTTTGATAAGGGACAATCTCGGTATGTGAACAACATCATGACAGGTGACGAGACTTGGCTGTACTATTACGATCTGCCGACCAAGGCTCAAAACAAAGTTTGGGTCTTTGATGATGACGACACACCCGTAATTGTCAGAAAATCCCGATCTGTAAAGAAGAAAATGATAGCTGTATTTTTCAAATCGAGTGGAATTGTGGAACGTGTCGTTTTGGACACGCAGAAGACAGTCACAGCTAAGTGGTATACTGAACAATGCCTGCCTAAAGTCATTGGATCTATGAAGAACCTGTGGCCAAAGTCAAGAATGGACACCTGGTACCTCCATCACGAAAATGCTCCAGCTCACCGCGCCAAAGCCTGCACCGAATATTTGACCACGACAGGACTGAAACTTCTCGACCACCCTCCTTACAGTCCAGACTTTGCTCCCTGCGACTTTGCACTGTTCCCGCATGTGAAAATGAAGCTAAAAGGGTGGCGGTTTTCCAGTGATGAGGACCTTCTACTGGCTTGGGACAACGAGTGTGCCAAAGAAACTTGGCAGAACTGGTTTAAAGATTGGTTTTGGAAGATGGAGAGGTGTATTGAATGTAGAGGAAATTACTTTGAAAAAATTAAATAAACAAAGCTGTATTGCAAAACTTTCCTAGTACCCTTTGTATATAAGACTAAATGTCTAAGTTTGCAAATAATCTGAGGGTGGTAGGTCATTAAATTAAGGTAAGCTGCTTCAACAAGATCTAAACAAATTAGGCATATGCAGTACCTTGCATTGATAAATGCAAGGTATTGCAAATGGGTAGCTGTAATCCCAGATTAACATACCAACTGTATGTTAATCTGGGATTACTGCACTTGGGGCAGTGAAAAATACAAAAGAACTGTGGCAGTTGTGCAGTCAGATATTAAGTTCTGTGAGCAGTGCAGCCAGAGCAGCTCATGGGGGCTTGTCAATGATATACAGGAATTTTGCTTGCATGGATAAGGGCGTTATTATCCCATTGCATAAGGCAATGGCCAGACCACATCTTGAGTACTGCATATTATAGGTTTGGAAGAGTCATTTTAGGAGGGATATGGATCTGCTGGAACAAGTACAGAAAGGGAGTGTTCTTACCAAGGAAGTCTTCTGTTGTGCAAATTGCAGCTTTTGGAGACCAGTGCAACTGCCAAGTGAACTGATCAAGGTGTTTAAGGATTTAAATGGATTGAGCAAGCATCAGTGGTGATGGAATTCTTACTCTTGCTCAGATTACATAAGAGGATAGATAAATTCAAAGTGAGGAACGATGGTTGCAGGATAGCATGAGCAGAGGTGTATGATTCAAGAAAGCAAACTCATGCAGTATCATCCAATAAATCCACCAAAGTCTTGCTAGTGTGCGGGTGACCAATCCACAAGTTCCAGTAGGTGCCTCCGTAGCCAGGTGGGCAGGAGCAGCAGTGCATAGCACAGGCTCCTTGATTAGACCGGAGTTACAGCCCGTGACCCCCAAATACGGAGAATGCGGAAATGTCATGGAATGACCTCTGCATATCCACGGAGCAATATGGCCTTAGTTGCTAATGCTCCTTAAAAAAAAAAAAACCAAGTAAGTTCCAGTCAATATCTGTAAAGTTAAAATCTCCCATTATAAAACAAATGAATCGAGCTTGATGTGATTTACATAGTTTGTTTATATTTGGGCATATTTTAGACAAACATACTCGCATTTCATTTTCAACTGACTTCAGTCTTTCCCTCTTTTAGTTTTCATATTAACGAGCGTAGAAAACCTGAGTTCATACAAGTACAATTTTCTACCTCTTGGTAGAAAATTGTACCAAACCTTGAAGTGCTCTGGCTCCTATGCTGGGATATTGGGTCCTTGGAGTTGTCACAGACATTCTCTCGGATATGCCAGACAAGCTGTACTTGCTACCTGGAAGCCTAAAACGCTGATGGAACTGATATTCGGGTGCCAACACTCAAGTCACGTGGACCCAATTTTGGCGAAGTCTGGACTTTTTGTGACAGCCAAATCCTCTGCTTGCACCTTCACGATGGTGGGACTGTTAGTAATCCTGGGTATAACCTCCATGCACAAGTACATGGTGGGTGACCACCCAGGTGTGAACCAACATAAGGGTAGAAGTGTGGAGCCCACACCACATGGAGGAATGCCACCTCTCTATGTTACCAGACAGTACTAGGTGGTAGATGACTCATCAACCGGTGCAATACCACCACTTTGCTTATTGGAGGCTTGAATTAGTGGAACCCATATTTAGTCTCTAGAGCTAAGTTCCGGTCAACCCTTCCCTATCTCGTCCATCATGCAGTATGATTGATGAACATCGTGGCGAGATCCAATATTCCATACATTTCGAGGGTACAGCTCTCTAAAACGGTGTTCACAGGATGGCTGCTAGTTAGTACACTGGACTAAACCTATTGGTTTAGGTTCTGATCCGGAAGCCTCCTACTCACTAGGAGGCTTCCGGATCAGATAGTGTATAATCTTGCTACCTCTACTCTGCCAGATAGTGACTGGAGGGAGTCAGAGTAGTGTGTATGCGGGGAGCATTGTCGAGGCCACGTTATGTCAAGAATCTGAGTATATTCTTACTGTGTGTATGCCCTTTCCAAAAATTTCATTACTTCATACAGCATGTCCCATCCACTTTTTCTTACTATTGAATACACCATGAATTGTCAAACTAATAGAGCAAGCTTATCTACGAAAAGATCCAAACGTCCCAAGCACTTCCTAATTCATTTCACAAATATGGGGTCTCAATTCTAATCTCAACGTTGTCCATTTCCACTTGCAGTCTGCCAAACCCCATGTACTTTTTCTGACAGAATCTCAGTTATCGGTTGATTCAACTACTGCTCATCTTGGATGCCCAAATTATTAGCTGTATGATTCCTTTCGCCTCAAAGGTGGTACTTGTGCATATGTCCATTCTAATATTCCCTGTCAGAGACTTGGCAATTTGGAATCTCCTCTCTTTGATCTTCTCTGGCTTAAAATCTCAACCTCATTGTATCAAATTCATCTGTTGTCTCTACCGTTCTCCCAACTCCACTAATCACTTGGAGCTCTTGGACTTCCTCTCTTTGCAACTTGACTTTCTCCAGTCCAACTATCCTAACAGTGAGGTAATTTTCCTTGGTGATTTTAATGTTCACAACTCCAGCTGGCTCCAGTTTTCTAGTCACATCGACCCAGCTGGTTGAGATGCTGAGGCTTTTGCAATTACTAATGACCTAGCACAGACTGTTCATTTACCTACAAGAATACCGGACAATCCTAATCATACAGCCAATATGCTTGATCTTTTTCTCACAAACAACCCTTCTAAGTAAACGGTCGATGTGAGAGGTCCTTTAGGCACTTCAGATCACAACTTGGTGATCGTCTCTTCTCCAGTGGAACCTTTATCTCATGTCTATTGCCAACCTCGTGTTGTTTGGCATTACAAGAATGCAAAATGGGATGACCTGCGAGATTTCTTCTTTTCCTTGGTCGGATTACTGTTTCAAAACTTCTAATGTCAATGTTTGCTCATTGTGTCAGTGAAATTATTCTTGCAGGAATGGAATCCTTTATTCCACACGAGAGAAGAATGTTGCATATCATAATTGGCTCGTTCTAATTCTCCAGTTTAATTTTCTGCCTACACCAAAGCTCGCAACAATTGTAAAGCAATTATTAATCAGTCCAAACTAGATTTTGAACAGGGTAAGAGTAGAAAACTTGCTTCTTGCCCTAATGGTAGCCAAGCATTCTGGTTTCTTGCCAAAGCTATTTGCCGCAACTTTTGCCCATCTCTGCTCCCACCTCTGTCCAAACCAGATGGTTCTGTTGTCACTTCAGCCAAGGATAAAGCTGACTAGCATTACATTTCTTCCAACTCATGTATTAATGATCTTGGTAAAACACTTCCCAACACGCTCCATTCAATGCCTCCTGTGGTCTTCCGTCAAAAGGATGTTAGAAGGATTTTGATGAATCTTGATGCTAAGAAAGCTCCAGGTCCTGGTGGTGGTGGCGGCATGTGATGCAAGAAAACAAGTGTATGAGCTTATGCAGCATCAGCCAAAAAAAAAAAAAAATCACACCATTGCCTCCAAATGCCTGTCCAGTTCTTCCTTAAATTTATTCAACCTGTCAACTTCCACAACGACAGATGGAAGTTTGTTCCAGCAATTAACCACCTGCTGGCTAAATGCAAATTTCCGCACATTTTTCTACATCTGTCCTTTCTTAATTTGAATTTATGCCCCCCACAGGTTCGTAATCTGAACAAGTGGAAGGATCCCATCAGAATTCAGCATGCTCAACCCATTCAAGGCCTTATACACCGCAATCAAATCACCGCGCAGGTGCCTAGTCTCCAGCCACTGCAATTTGCGGAACTTAAGCCTCTCTTGGTAAGAGGATCCCTTCATTACCCTCACCAATCTTGTTGCCCTTTTCTGTACACACTCAAGTAAATCTACATCCTTCCTAAAATGAGGCTGACCTGTAAGTAGTACTCAAGGCGTGGCCTGACCATTGCATTATACACAGGGACAATCACCTCCTTTCTCCTGCTAGTATAATTCCTATATATCATTGACAAAACCCCGTGACCTGCCCTGGCAGCCTGTCTGCATTGCTCAGAAAACTTCATATCAGACTGCACAATTACTCCCAGGTCTTTTTCATTTTCTACTACCTTAAGTGTAGTACTACACAGTTGGTACGTTTCTCTGGGGTTACATCTACCCATATGCAGTACTTTGCATTTGTCAAGGTTAAACTTCAGTTGCCACTTCTTAGCGCATCTGCCCAAATTATCTAGATCCTGTTGCAGTAGCACACTGCCAGTACTGTCATTAACAACCCTGCCAACCTTTGTATCATCTGCAAACTTCGACATTAAGTCTGATATACCTTCATCAATATCATTGGTAAATATACAAACAGTGGACCCAACAACGAACCCTGTGGGACTCCACTAATAACATTAGTCCACGAAGGACAGCACCCATTGATTACCACCCTCTGTCTTCTCTCACTTAACCATCCTTTTATCCATTGTAGCAACTTACCCTTAATACCAATCTGCTCCAATTTGTACAATAGTCTTCCATGCGCAACAGTGCCAAAAGCTTTCCTGAAATCCAAACATATGATATCAAAATTATTTTTTGCATCAAGTTCCTTTGTAACCATATCATAATATCCTATCAAATTTGTCAGACCAGACTTTCCCTTAACAAACCCATTCTGTGTCTGAATTATTGTTGCAGTCTTGTCTAGATGATCCTGCAATGCATCTTTAACCAGTGACTCCATTATTTTACCTGGAACAGAAGTTCAACTAACTGGTCTGTAATTACTCGTGTCACCCTTTGATCCCCCTTTGTGAATTGGGGATACATTTGCGCATGTCCAGTCCGTGGGAACCTCCCCCGAGTCCAAGGATGCTCACATAATTATAGCTAAGGATTTGCTTAGTTGCTTTGCCAACTCCTTTAATATAACTGGATAGATCCCATCCACTCCAGGTGCTTTTCTTATGTTTAACTTCAACAATTTCTCCTCCACTTTGCCCTCAGTTATTACAAAATCATTAAGTATCCTGCTACAATTTGATAACCTTCTGCCATTTTCAAACCTTAATAATTCCTCATGTGTGAATGTAGCTGCAAAATACTCATTCAGTTTGTTTGCTATCTGAGCAGGAACATCAACAGTCGAACCATCGATGTCAAGTGGACCAATCAGATTCATCCCCTTCCTTTTAGAGTTTATATAAGTAAAGAAATCCTTGCTGTTTTTCTTAGCATCTTTTGCCAAGGATTTCTCTTAATCTGCCTTCGCCTGCCTAACCTCCTTTGTGACCTGATTACAGACTACCTTATATCTGCCATAGGCTTCTTGAGTTGCTTGATAATTTATATGCATCCCACGCATTTTTCTTTTCTGTTACGAATCTCATTAGTTCATTAGATAACCATTTAGGCCTAAACCTTGAACAATATTTCTTAATAGGTATGAAACTTTTAGTAGCATCCACGATTAATTCCTTGAATGCTTCCCACTTAGAATTTACTGTTGGCAACATCGTCAGTTTATCCCACTGTAGAGAATTTAAAAGCTTTGAGACCCTACGGAAGCAAAAACCCTTTCCTTTACCCCTGATGGTAATTATATCTTTAAGTAAATCCCACATCAGTACACTGTGATCACTGCGACCTAGTGGTTCCTTTATCTGCAAATTCTTAATACACGAATGGTCACTGCTGATAACCAGATCAAGAGTATTACCATCTCTGGTTGCCTCTCGAACATGCTGCTGCAGAAAACAATCATCCAGTAAATCCACAAAAGTCTGATTAGTGTGCGAGTGACCAACCCACAAGTTCCAGGCAATAAATGGGAAGTTAAAATCCCCCATTATAAGACATTCTGATTTACTACCCACTCTATTTCTCTGTACAATTGTTCATTGTACTCATTCGAGTCATTAGGCCTATAACACACTCCTACTCTTATTTTTGCTTTCGTTGTGCTTATGTCACACGAAACTGACTCAGCAGTGCATTGTTCATCTATATCAACTGGGCGCACTTCTTTTGATTTTATGTTTTTCTTAATTAACAGCATAACACCTCCTCCCTTTCTATCTTGTCTATCCTTTCTGTACACATTGTACTCCCCAAATTCCAGTTCTGCATTCCTTATATCTGTGTGACACAACGTCTCTGCTATCCCAACAATATCCGCCTTTGATGTCTTGACCAACACTTCAAATTCATCAAATTTATTTACTATACTTCTAGCATTGGTATATATGTAAGCAGTAATACCACTTTGAGAACAAGTGGTATTTCTCCACTTGTTCTCAAAACCTGTGCTCCTGAACTTACTCCTATTTTTCCCCCTTTTTTCACTTTCTTATTCCGAAGATGTTTTTCCTTCTGCTTCCAAATTTGCTCATATCCGGCCAGTTCCTAAAAAGGGTGACAAATCCCTCCCATCCAATTATCGTTCCATTGCAATTACTTCTACTCTTTCTAAAGTAATGGAGAAATCAATTAACTGCCAACTCTTAAACTACGTAGAAACCTTCCATCTGATCAATGATCGCCAGTATGGATTTTGTCAATGTCAATCCACTGGTGATATTCTGGCTTATGTTACCCATTTATGGACTAATTCAATGGCGCGGTTCAGTGAAACACAAATAGTTGCTCTTAACATCTCAAAGGGTTTGGATCGTGTTTGGCATAAAGGTCTTCTAAACAAGCTTCCATCTTATGGTTTGCCAACTGTTTTTAGTAATTGGTTATCCAGTTTTCTCTCTCATCGCTCACTGAGGGTGACGTTAGATGGCCCTCTGTCTTCTAACTTCTCCACTAATGCCGGTGTCCCCCAAGGTTCAGTTCTTTCCCCCACTCTTTTCCTCTTGTATATTAATGACCTTCTTCCATTGACTGGAAATCCTATCCATAGTTTTGCCGATGATAGCACATTGCATTCCACTTTCCATTTTGAGAAACCTTGTCCTGCTCAATCAGCTTCAACTTCTCGAAATTCTGCTACTCATTCCTTAAATGCCGATCTTCAGGTAATTCTCCAGTGGGGCAAAGACAACTTAGTTGATTTCAGCCCTTCTAAAACTCGGTCTTGTCTTATATCTTGCAAAAAGGATTCTTCTGCTCCTATGCTTACCTTTAGTGACACTCCTATTTCTAAGCAAAATGATATCTCTTTTGGGGATTATCCTGACTTCTAATCTCTCTTGGCACAAGCACATTACAAATATTGCTTCCTCTGCATCCAAAAAACTTGGTTTTCTCTTTCGCTCTCAGTGTTTCTTTTCTTCCAAACAGCTGCTCACTCTGTATAAATCGCAAATCCACCCAATCGTGGAATATTGTTCCCACATCTGGGGTGGTGCCCCCAAAAACCTCTCTCAGGTTTCTTGACTCCATTGAGAAGAGGGCAGTTAGGTTAATTAATGATTCATCTCTAACATTCTCTCTCCACTCGCTGTCTCATAGACATACTGTTTCTGCTGCATGCCTCTTCTACAGAAACTTCCATGGGCACTGTTCTTCTGAATTGGCTTCTATAATTCCCAATCTCTCTCTCTTTCAAAACAGTCTGAACACGTGCCGCCACCGGCCAACATCCATTTACTGTCCAACTGCAAACTCACAGAACCAATTTTTCATCTTCCTCGTTTATTCATTCAACTGCCATTTTCTGGAACAACCTTCCTTCATATGTATTTCCTGAAAATTACAGTCTACAGAAGTTCAAGTCCAATGTCAACAAATATCTTCTTTCGTCTTCTCAATCTCCAACCCAAGCACGGTACTAAGTACTATAGGTTCTAATACCTCTCGTGTTTGGGGTTTACATAAAAAAAAAAATATTCCTTCTTAATTAATACCCAAGAAGATTGGAGCGAAATTTCAGAGTATTTTAATCGCAACGTACAGTCATTGCAAATTTGTATTAATTCCTCTTCTGCAGTTTATCAGATGTCAATTCAACAAACAGATTTCGTATCCAGTTAAAACTGTCGATAGATATATCAGGAAAATAATGACAAACCTGTTCTTCTGGTGATAAGTGTTCAGAAATTAACTCTGTTATTTTTTTATTGTAGCTGCATTTGAAAACATTTCCATGTTGGCCTTAATTTTTCAAAATTTTTCCATCTTTAAAAGTGGAAATTTTATCAGAAGATTTTAATAAATTTTCATCTCTTTCTTGCAGAGTGGAATTTACATTATTCAGTTGTTCAAATATATCTGTTATAAGCGAATATATCTGTTAATATAAGTGAATTTTGTACACCAAAAATCATTTTTCAACAATTGACAAAATTCATGCTTCTTTTCTTGTCAAAAAAAGCGAGTAGTTCTACTTTTAATTCCTAAACATGACTCGATACTTGTCCTTTGGACAGCCATCTGACATCAGTATGAAAAAGGTTCAAATGAGCAGATCCAAGTACTTCACACAGTTTTACAAACAACCATGATTTGAGAGGCCTGCTCTTAATATAATTAACCATCTTAATTATTTCATTCAGGACAGTTAGTAATTCCTCTCCTAGTTTTTTTTGTGATTAAAGCTTGTAAATGTAAAAAACAGAGTAGATGTGATATTGTTTTTTTTTTTTTTTTTTTTTGCTTATTGGTAGAAAACCCTTTAATGACCCAACCATGGACTCTGCCCCATCTGTTCATATTCCCACACAATTCACTTTATACATCTATAGATTTTAAATATTCATTCAAAACGTTAAAAACATCTTTACCTGTCATGGGTTGTTCTAATTCTTTGCAATATGAAAAATTGTTTTGTTTTTTTTTTTATAATTTTCAATATGACCAAATGACAGTAGTTGGGCTTTACCTCCAATATCTGTAGATTCATCTACTTGTAATGCAAATATAGGAGATTCTTTAATTTTAGACGAAATTTTTTTTTTTTTTTTCAATATTATCTGACATATTCCAAATAAGTCTGTGAATCCTATCATCAGACAAAGGAATTTTCTTTAATTCTTCTTCTATCCGAAACATTGTTTTACAAATTACTGCACAGGCAGGGAGAATGTTTCTCTGCAATAGTATGTGGTTTCATTTCTTTGGCTATTATTTCTATCACTAAATAACTGGTTTCATGTGCTTGCTCAGCAACTTTAAATTTTTTTTTATAAAACTAGCACTTTGTTTTTCTTGCAATTTTAATAATCTTTTGAAGTAATCTGGTGTCTGATTAGAAAGGTTACTATGTTTTGTAGTGAAATATCACAATAATTTACTTGAATTCATAGTTTCATTTGCTAATATTACTCCACAAACAATACACATAGGATTAGGTGCAAAACTATCACCACACCATGTAAATTCCATTTCTAAGTAACTGTCTTGATACATACATTTTTTTTTTTAAGTAAACTTGTGCTTACTTTAATTTTTCTGCTGCTCTGTGAAATACCTTAGTTGTATGCCACTATTTCTTGATTCAAATGTTCATTACTATCTTGATTTTTTCTCTTTTTAATAATAAAGTTTTTCCATGGCCATTTAAAGTACATGAAATAGAAATATTAACTAGAACTTTAATGTGTGAAACATATTCAACTATATGAACAACTAAGCACACTGATATGCCAAACGAGGAAAGCAAGCTAAGGGGTAAGATCTGCTAAGAGAGTATGAGCATTCGCGGCGGTACTGTGCTGTTTCAAATACTGTGTGTGTGTGTGTGTGTGTGTGTGTTGGACAGCTCAGCTGTTCCGTATATGTAGGTGTATGTACATAAACACTGCAATGCAGTCAGTAATTATTTCATGACAACTTCTAATTTACACAGTTGCGTGAAAATCAACGACATTTTGTAGCGACGGTGACTATGTATGCCGATGCTAAATTTGACGTCGTGGCACTCCTATAAAGAGTAAGCGGCACTCACTTTGAGAACCACATTTAGGGATGACTAAGGTCATCCCTAAATGTATTTAATTCAATTTGTTCAATTATATATTGTATTTATTCAATTTTTTTTCTCAAGCACAGGAAAAATTGATGCCTTCAGCTGATAAGTATGCCACTGAGGAGATTTAGAAGGGGTTGGCCGCTCAGCCATGCAAAAGAACATATTAATGAATGACTGGACGGTGGTGGTTTTCTTTTCATCGTAGATTTCTTTGTAGTAAGCATATCATTCACCCCTCCTTAACTTTTAAGAATCGTTCGCTTTTGGGTTCCATCTTCTCTTCTCAAATCTCACCATTGCCATCTTTCTGGTGATGAAGCGTCTCGGCTCCTCATTTGGTTCATCTTGAGCTTTGTCAGCATTTTTTTCCACTATCACTGCCTGCAAGTCAATAAGTTCTTCATTAGATAATTCCTTCTCTTCTTCCTCTATTAACTCCTCCACGTCTTTGGCATCGACCTCCAACTCAAGTAGCTCTGCAACCTTTATCTTATCTGTAACCACTTCATATGATTTGTCTTTTCCAAATCCTTCGAAGCCTTTTACGTGCCATGGGCATATTTTCTTCCATGCGCCATTTAAACAACTTTTAGTAATTTCTTCCCAGGCCTTATTAATGTTTAAGATGGCGTGGTAAATATTGTAAGATTTCCTCATGGTCTACTGTAGACAATTCCTGAGCAAATGCTTTTAATCTGCTTTTAAATTCGAAATAACACCCTGATCCATAGGTTGGATGAGTGAAGTCATGTTTGGTGGTAGAAATATGACTCTCACGTTCAAATTGAAATCATCTAGATGAGTAGGTGTCATTGAGCATTATCTAATAGAAGAAAAATCTTAAAAGCAACGTCATTATCTTTCCAATATTTTTCAACCTCAGGAATGAAGCAGAATTTAAACCAATCCGCAAAGAGAGATTGTTATTCATTCTCTGTTTTGATCGGAAAAGCACGTGTCGGCTGGCTTTATTGATGCCCTTAAATGCACGAGGATTTCCAGAATGGTACACAAGCAGTGGTTTTAATCTGTAATATCCCACTGCATTAGCCCCAAGAAAGAGCGTGGCCCTATCTTTTGACGCCTTGAAACCTGGCATTGTATTTTCCTCTTTGGCAATGTATGTTCGATCCAGAATTTTTTTCCAATACAGAGCAGTCTTGTCAACTTTAAAAATTTGCTGCATTGAATAGTCGCCTTCATCAATATTTTTTTTCCAACACAACACAAATTCTTTGCAGCTGCAGAATCGGCAGTGGCAACTTCACCGCATACTTTAATGTTTTGGAAACCAGCACGATGCTTGAACTTATTAAACCACCCATTGCTTGCCATGAACTTGGGTTGGGATTCACTGTACTTATCCTTAATATCTTTATAAATACTTGTTACTTTTGCATGAATGGTTATTAGACTCAGGGGCACTCACTTCTGAATCTGATTTTCAATCCATATTATTAACAGTGTTCCATCTTCGATATAGCACCTGAACCCTGTTTTGTGATCGCTGTTGATCTTAAATGCGTTGATCCTTTGACGTGTTCCTTTATACGTTCACTGTCCTTTGAAAATAGTATTCACTGTTGAAGCAGCGAGACCTAATTCCCTAGAAATAGCTGACAAACTTTGCTGCTTTGTACTTCTTAATCATTTTCATCTTCATTTCTAAATCAATTTTGTTTTGTTTCCTGGCACTGCCAGCACTTGCACTTTTCGTTGGTTGCTTTTCCCTCATCATTGTAATATGTAAATAGGAATGAAGAGAAGTTTCTGAAAAGTTGTATTTTATATGAGTGAAGATGTCAGTGAATTTTATAACACATTTCACCATTAACAGTGTATAAACCACACAATTGTAGTTGTCAGTATTATCACAAATGCAATATCGAGTTTACTACCCGTTTATAATTAGATGCATGAGCAGAAAAGCCCAATAAACCAGAAAGTGAAAATTGCTTTATGGTCGTGACCTCCAGAAATGTGCTTTAGAAAAATATCACAAAGGCATTCAAAATTGAATCATATAACAGGAACATATGATAACGATGAAAGGATAGTGCAATTTCCATTATAAATAAGACATTTTAGAGAGATAAATGGCTTAGTAATATAGCGAAATTTTCAACTTTCAAGTACTTGGAACGAATTACAAAAAACACAAAAAAAAAAGTGTTATTGGGATATTTTCACGATGTCTCCATTTATTCCTACAGGATGCAAAATATTTTTCCACGATTTTTTCAAGTTTGCACGGGCCGGGGAAAACTTACGTTAAGTCATTTCCGTAAGTTGGGAGTTCCTGTATTTCAAAATTTTATTTATTCATTCCACAATTTCTTGCGGAATTCTGGTTGAGTAACACTGATCTAATCAAGTAAGTTTTGTGTAATGAATATACATGAATATGTTTTCAGTGAAAATAATATTCTTAAGATATATATATATATATTGAGTATTTCATTCCTGCTTCACCACTTTTTGATTAATTAACTAACTACGTCCCAATCATGTCATATAAGAAGGCTTCTAATGTAATAGACTTTGAGTGGTGCTTTCTGAAATTCTTTTAAAATTTAATAAGAAACTTAAGTTGAGTTAACTAAGTTGTTGTTATTTGGTTTTTAGGAGCATTAGCAACTAAGGCCATATTGCTCCGGTGCGGTGGTCATTCCCTGACCTTTCCGCATCCTCCGTATTTGGTGGTGACGGGCTCGAACCCCGGTCTAATCAAGAAGCGTGTGCTACGCACTGCTGCTCCTTCCCACCTGGCTACGGAGGCGCCTTCCTTTTTTCTCTTTTGCTTCAGCAGAGTTAACTAAGAAAATACTAAACATTTTAATTAGACTTTACCAAAAAAAAAAAAATATAAATATGGCAGTCAAACCATAAGATAGTACAGTAAACCCCCACTATTCGCGGTATCTGTATTCGCGGTTTCGCGTATTCGCGGTCGCTGATTTAAACCTAAAAAAATGTGAATTTTAAAGCGCCAGAACATTTTCCGCCATGAAAAAAACATGGGTGTGGCTAAAATCATTTTGCCCAGTCCACAGAGTAGTACAGCCAGTCGTCTTATAACACGTGTTTACACTACACTAATTCAATCTTACACAATTTAGGGGAACGATATTGTATATAACACGAACTGAATTCGCATATGCACGATTCGCCTTTGTGTTTACAAGAAATGGCAGTCGAACGCGGAATCACCCCAACTGAACGCAACACGATAGAAATGAAGAGAAGATTCTGAAAATGTATTTATTTTTTTATAGCAGTGAAGGGGAAACACATTTCACCATAATAACTTAAAAACCAACACAATTACAGCTATCGGTATTATCGCAAATGCAATTAGATAGAGTTCACTACCAGTTTATAACAGATTCCACTAGCAGGAACGCAACTGGAAATTGTTTTTATTGTTTTATGGTAGTAACCCCCAGAAATGTAAAATGTGAGCTAGTGAGGTGTTAATAGAGTTGTCTCTGCCTTTATGGTGTTGTTTATTCGTTTTGCTACACGCTCACAGCTTTATGTGTATCAAGTGTCTCCTCATTTTGTAATTGTGCTTTATTCTCTAAAAATGAGTAAAAATAACTTAAAAGGTGTAAAAAGGAAGTGTCCTGCGCTCAATGGGTGGGGGGTGACAAAATCGCGAGCGCGGATGTTTCAAGCTAATCCTTGTTCAGTATGTGTAATGCACTTGTCATAGAAGGTTTCATCTCTTGCTTTTAATTGATACGTTTACAAAAGTGAAAAATCTACCATTTTGCAGTGTGTTGATGTAAACAGACTTTTTCGAGCGTGTTAAAGTTAAAAGAAAGTGATTTTATTGTGGACAAGTTCTTTTCTAATCCTACAAAAATATGGCCGCGAATAAAAAGGGAACTGTGAAAAGATCAAAGAAGGTGATGACATTAGCGAGTAAAATTGAATTGTTAGACAAAATTTCTAATGGTGAAAGTGTCTCCTCAGTGGCAAAACATTATAAAATCAATGAGTCAACGGTACGATCAATCAAGAAATCGGAAGAAAAAATTCGCCGTAGTGTCCGTGAAAATGCGCTGATTGCATCAAAAATTTGCTCTATAACTCGTGATGTGAAATTAGAAAAAATGGAAAAGGCTTTAAATCTGTGGATAGAAGACCGAACTCAAAATAAAATTCCGTTAAGTTCACTTATCATTCGTGAAAAGGCAAAACACCTTTATCAACACTACACTTTAGTGAAACTGGTGATAGCACTCGCGGGATAAGTTTTTTAGCCAGCAAAGGCTGGTTTGAAAGATTTAAAAATCGATATGGTTATTTTTCGCCCAGCAACCCATGTTCTTGATATGTTTTTGAAAGGTTTCTTTAAAATGTCTAATAAATATGTACAGTATTACATTTAATAAATTGTTTCTTATTTTCATTTCGATGCCTTATGCTTTTTTTTTTTTTATGTACTTACTCTCTACGTTTGTCTATGTACATAGTCATATTATGTAGGTAAATACACATAATACGTACAGACAAAATTTTAGACTAATTTTTGTTATATATTTCATACTTTGGAACGGAACCCTTTTATTACCATGGGCGCCAATACTCAGTATTCGCGTTTTCAGTATTCGCGGAATTTCTCAGGAACGTAACCCCCGCGAATAGCGGGGGTTTACTGTATATTGTTATTTATTGTATAGTGGGAAAAAATTCCAGTTTTTTAATGAACTGAAAGCCATTATTTTCTCTTAAATTGACAGGTAGCCTTGAATGTGTCACATTCAAGACTAATTATCAATTTGTTCAGTACCAAAAATCAATCGTGAGCATATGTGCAGTCTCATTTTTTTTTATTTTTAATAAATAAAAAAAAGTTAATAAAATAAATAAAAATGTATATAAATATATATTCACAGATAGGAAGAAAGATTTGGTGAAGCTACAGTATGGCGAATATATATCTCTGGGAAAAGTAGAAGCACAGCTGAAAACGTGTCCATTAATTGACAATGTCTGTGTGTATTGTAACAGCTATCATTCATATGTTGTTGCACTTGTTGTTCCAAACCGTCGTGCATTCATGAATTTGGCTCAAACTTTAAACAAAGAGAGCAAAAGTTTTGAAGAACTGTGCCAAGACAAGGATGTTACTGCAGCTGTCACAAAGGCTGTTATGGATCATGGACTGAAATGTAAGATTAGAATTTTTAAATTGACTAAAATTAATTTCAAATTGATTTCTGAATAAGTGAAATTGATTTCTGAATAAGTGAATTTTCTGAATATTTTTATGAAAATTTTATTGAAAAGTACATATTTTTTATTTTGACTTATTTTATTTCAGAAATTGTTTTATTTGTCTTAAAAATAATAATAATAAATGATTATCCTACCATAGCAGTGGTTTTTTATTATTTCTCTTGAACATGGTATTGCTCAAAACCCACTGACTCTAAAGACTTTTTTTTTTTCTTTCATGTGAGAAAGGTGTTGAAGATGAACCTCCATCATGGACTGGATAAATTCTCCGATGTCATTCACTTAATGCAGAGGTTATCAACCTTTCTTGGTTCACGGCGCCCTTAGTGTCCCAGTAATTTTTTCACGGCACCCCTAGGCCAAAAGAAATATCTAACACAGTGGTTTTCAACCTTTTAATATATACCTAATATGGCGCCTCCGTAGCCAGGTGGGAAGGAGTAGCAGTGGGTAGCACACGCTTCTTGATTAGACCGGGGTTCGAGCCCGTCACCACCAAATACGGAGGATGCGGAAAGGTCAAGGAATGACCACCGCATTTCCCGGAGTAATATGGCCTTAGTTGCTAATGCTCCTAAAAGCCAAATAACAAACAACAATATATACCTATATAATAATTTTATTCTTTATATAGAGGTACTAAAAAAAGATAAATTATAATCACCACAAAACTAAAAAGATACGGTACAATGGCTATTGTACCGTACCCTTTTATAATGAAATAAATATATAAATTTCAAAATAGTAATAATAACTTTAAGTAACTTAAACGCAAATTACACAGCACCCCAAGAGTTGTTGTGGCACCTCGGTTGAAAACCACTGACTTAATGTATAGTTAGTCAGTCCCAGATTGTAAATGGATATTTTCTCCTTCTGCAAACTGGGTTGTTTTACTTCCGTATATCTAATGCTGTTGTAAATTAAGGACAATTTGTAGTTACGATTATCCTCATCAACTGTTTTAAATCCACTGCAGGATGAAGGCCTCTCCAGCAGCTTTCCAGTTTCTTCTGTTTTGTGCAATGTCTGTCCATTTACTAACCACGAACTCATGAATTTCATCTGTCCATCTCCATTGTTGGGTACCATTCTGTTATTTTTCTTAGTCCATCTGTCATCTTGTGGTGCATGCCGCATATGTTCGAGACAAGGTGAAACAGTTTGCCAAGCTCCAGCGAGTGACCCGCGTGGATTGGAGCATAAAGGGGGGTGCCCTCCACCTCTTTTATGACAATGTTTTTGTACCAATCCTGACATACGCAGCTGGGACTGGGGGGGGGGGGGTCATCGAACATTCACATGTTCAAAGAACTTTGATGTCAGCACAAATATTTGCTCTCCTGGGTATAAGTAGAGCGTGCAGGACTGTCGCCACTGACTCGCTGTGCATCCTGGCTGGGAAAATACCAGCGGAGTTGGTGGCGGTGGCAAGATATGCATTAAATTATGCCTTAAAGAGAGGGATTTCCAGGGAGATATTTGGTGTTAGGTCGTGCCCAGTGGGGCAGGCACCGTGATGCCTGATTTACCATCTGAACGAGGCAAATCAATGATGAACTAGAAGCCATATGGGAGATGCAATGGACAAATTCTGAGAAAGGACAGCATCTTTTTGCGTTTATGCCTTCTGTTTGAATTGTGAGCAGAGAATGACGTCCTTAGCTTCAATTTGGGTTTGCAGCATGTGCTGTTCTCACTGGACATGGCCTGAGATCAAGGTTGTTTCAGCTGGGATTGTCTCTGATGGAGCAATGTGCTTGCGGAGTGCCAGAGATTGGCCTCCACATCGTGCTAAACTGTCCATATTATTTGGATTTAAGATTTCAGCTGGAGCGAGGGACGCTCTATTTCACTACTGAAAATTTAAAGGAATTGTTTGTAAATAGAATTGTTTATGGATATTTTATCCAGTTTTGCAAAATGGCTTATTGGAGAAGTAGAAGCTTAAGATAGTAGAGACCTACTAAAGATCAATTTGAAGATCAATTTACTAACCTAAGTTATTTGTTTTTGAGTTGACCAGTTGGTTGCTATATTGACCCACTAATAGTAATTTGTGGTTTCAATGCAGTTGAGAACTAAGACGCATATGTGAGAACCCGGGTGGCATCTTAGGTTGAAAGCTCATTCAAATGTCATCTGTCATCATGTGTTTGAAGGTGGCATAGTGATTGTTGTGTTAAGTGTTTATGGAATTGTGCTCCCCTTCTTTGATGTATAAGTATGGTTTAAAGAGTTGTTACGTTTATTAAATATATGACATGGATAGAGATAACATTGAGTCATAGAATAAAATTTTATTGCAGTTGCTGAAGAGACATATAAGATATTGGTGTTTGAAAATTTTGTCTCTAGTAGCGACACATATATAGACCATAGCCTCATAGGCTTATCATAGCGGATTTTCCCTTGTGAAAATTCCCATAGACTTTACATTGTCCCGTTGAAATAACATTACACAAGATGGAGACTTGATACCTTGTTGCCTTGGATATTTACTGGCTTTGGTTAGCCACCTTTAGGGAGAAGCCATTAAATATTTATGTGATCATATACTGTGGACATATTGGTGTTTTATTACTTAGAATTTACATTTTGGTAAAGTCCCATAGGCTAATATGGGGCTAGTTTTGGGCTACTTTTAAAGAAACTTGAAGTGGTTATAGCTCTCTTAATTATGGGGTTGAGGATTTTATATTTGAAGAAAGGAAACTTTGTGAAATTACTTATTTGGTGCATAATTTTGTGGCGCCCACTGTCGTTTAGGGGGCTGCAATCTGAAAACCTGCTTTAGGAAATCTTCAATTCTAATGCAGATTTCATCCCTAGTGGGGAAAAGTGTCCATATAGACATATATTGATAGACTATGGGAATTAATTGGTTTTTGTTGTCTAGATTACTTTTCTAAATAACATAATGTCAGAAGAAGACAGAGATATTACTTGGTCCCAGGAATTTGAAGCATATTCTTCCTCTCTGGATTTTGCAACAAGACAAGTGTCTATCAAGAAAGAATCTTCTTGGACACCAGTAAGGAATAAATGTAAAAGGAAATCAAAAACCCCTAAAACTATTATAATAAGGGAAAAAGACAAACCAAAACTTGATAAAACAAATATGGAAAAATTATTACCGTGAATGATGAAGAAAATAAGAACCACCTGTCTCTCATTAAAGCAGTTCAAGCAAGTACAGCCGAGAACGGTGAGGGTTATGGAGTTTTTGATTCCCCAAGTGGTGTAGGGGATAATATAATTACTGTTTGTAGTAGGAAGGATCATAGAATTTCTTTTATAGTTGGTTTAAACTTTGGAGGATCATTAAATGCCTCTGAGGTGTATGTGTCATTGGCTAAGATAAGAAAGGCTTTAGGAGAAATAATGTCTAAAGAGTCAAGTAAAATAACAAAACCAGCGACCAATAGAATTTTTGGTCTCTGGGCTGACTTGGAGGCGGTGACAACAGCTTTGGTTGTGGACAATGAGCGCCTCAAGGTAGGAGCTAGGGATCTGGAGGAGAGTGCTTGTCAGATAAATCAAATTTTAGATTGCCAGATTGAACTTCATAAGAAGTCTTATGCTGAGATAGTGTGGCAGGATCTCAAGTTAATTGATCCTGTGGACATCAAGATCCAAAGAGGGGACTGGCAGTGCTAGTTGGGATTGATCCTTATCAGTTCCTAGAGGTGTGCTCAATCCTCAGAATCTGGTTATTCTCAGGCTCACTGAGGATTCTTTTGAGTTCGAGTCAGGGCAGAAAGTGACTGAAGTCATTAGCCATGACCACAAGGAGATGAAAGTAAAAGGTGTTCGTCTCCTTAGGAATAAGGGGATCCTTGTGGAGACCACAAATTCGGTGGATGCTAATAGGATCTCTTCTGCTCCTACCTTACAATGGAGAAACCTCGGGTATCAGATCCAACAGTGTTAATATATGGTGTCCCTCATGATTATGTTAAGGAGGATATACTTGAAGATCTATTCTTTAAAAACTTAAAAGATTTTGGATTCTTGCAGGATGAAGTTAAAGACGAGGTGACTTTCAGATTTAGTTCTGGATGAGGTACAAAAGTGGTTAATTTGGGTGATCGGATTTAGTCTTCGTATGATGTATATTCTGGAGAGTGATAGAATCTATCTTGGATTCGCATCACACAGGTTCCGTAGGTTTACAATTGTAAGCAAATGTTTCCGTTGTTTGGGGTATGGCCACTTGGTCCAATTTTGTTCCGATAAGCCAGTTTCTTGTGGACACTGTGCAGAGAGTGATCATGTCTATGGAGAGTGTCCCCATAAAGAAGATTCTCCAAAATGTATCAACTTTAAGAGATGTGGTAGAGATTATAATCATTCTGTAAGGGATGTTAAGTGTCCAGAATACTTGAAAGCAGTACAGCTTATGGACAGTAGAACAAAACATGAGTGATAATGGTTAATGGTTCAAATTCAGTGACAGAGTGGGTGATGTTATATATGAGGGTGTAAAAGTTCTTCAGATAAATGATCAGCACTGAAGAGTGGCAATAGGTGAGATTAGAATATCGGCATTTGAAAATAACTTTTGACATTATTTGCAAACAGGAACCTGTCCATTCTTTGCAGGTAGGAGGTGGGGCCCATAAAGTTATGGGTTTTCCAACCTCGGCATTCCCCTCATACTTCTCTTTCAACCCATGCACTATAGGCTTAATAACTATAGTGCATGTTAACTATAGTTTAATAACTAAGTACTATAGGTTTTGATACCTTTCGTGTTTGGGGTTTCAAAAAAAAAAAAAAAAATGCTATTAACAAGATGTCAGCAGGTTTGGAAGTAAAAAGCAGAAAGTCTAGATAGTGCTGTTAATTGAATGTGGAGGTGGTCTTTCTCTGAAGAGTATTTCTGTAGTTAAACATAGTCTATTGTATGTAAACTAATCATATATTGTTTTTCGGATTCTCGGGAATTCTGAGACTGATCACATTTAAAACAAGTGTTGTATATATCTGTTTTTATAATAATTACTGTTTCTTGGTGGTCTGAGGATAATTAGTGGAATTTTCTCCACTAGTGTTTCACTTTTCATTTTATTTAATTATTCGCTCGCTCCAAGTTTAGGAAGCGAGATAGACACCCACCGGTATTGCACTACCTCCGGTGGGTGCAGGACTTGTGCATTCGGCACAAACAGACAATGTAAACTCGGGCCTAGAGAACGGCACCAGGTAGCCGCTGCCTTGTATCAGCAGTGTTATAATACAGCACACATGTTTCTAAGCCAACTTTGTAGAGGTTCTACAGCTGTACAGATGAACTAGGTGGAGATGGGCTTTTGCCTAGGAGCCACCCTTGATTCTGGGATATGCCAATGCTATGCACCAGGAGGTCATATATAATATAGTATTTTATATATCTATATTTTTTTTTTTTTTTTGATTTGGTAGTTGTTGGCGCATCGGCTGCTGTGGCCATATTGCACCTCCCAAGGTTTTTGCAGTACTTTGATCCAAGCCCGAGGCGGGTATCGAACCCGCGACCTTTGGGTTGCCGGGTAGGTACTTTACCCACTCGGCTAGCCCGGTCGGCTATATATCTATAACGAGAATGTTAATGTATATAAAATTGTATATATATATATATATATTGTAACTTTTGTATATAAATGTAATAATTTGTGTGTACAAATAAATGGAAATGGAAAATGGAATGTCATCATGTGTTAGAAAGGTGGTGCTACTTTTCTTTGGTGTGCTATTGGTTTTTTGTGCTCTTCAGGATATGCTATTTTTTGGATATCTTTGGACCACCCCCATGGATTTAAATTGTCACTTGAAATTCATGAATGTTTAGTGAATGGATAGAAATAAGTTTTTTCTTTGTTTGTTGAAGGGGTTGCCTTGTTCTGACTGTTTAAAGTTTTGCAATAATATAATTAGGCTTAGCTGTAATAGTCTCCATAGACTTTGTATGGTAAATAGAACACAATGTTTCTAATGTAAATAGAACTCAACATGGCTGCCCTACTTCCATTGCTTTGATGTCTCGATAGCCTTTTAACATTATCGCCATTGCTTTGTCTTCATAATAATTGGTGCCAAAAATAGGGGGAAGTTGATAAGGAGGATACCATCTTAGCCAGAATACCCTCTTGTTTATTTTATATGGAAATTAAGAAAACAGTGGAAATGCATAATATAAAATATAAACCATCATTAGGATAAGGTAGTGAGTAGACAGCCATAATTAAGACGACCATGCATAGGTAAGAAATAGTGTTGGGTTATAATTAGGTAAAGGTTCACCAGCCCATAGACACCTCCTTATTGGTCACTGGACTTACTAGAGGTGCCAATAGGAAGTAGGAGAAATTACTTATTTTTCTCATTTTTTATACCACCCCCTGGTGGACAGTACGACTTGACCAGGATTTCAAAACATTGCAAAATCAGAACTTGTATGCAAGTTTGTTTTTTTTTTATTCCGGATATACATACACTATTTTGAGATATTTCTTTCTGGGGAATCAGGTAGGTTCTCTATTGCGAAAAATATAATTCTCTCTCTCTCTCTCTCTCAAAAGATGTGGATTTTCCAAGAAGCTACAAGTTGAAGAAAATTTTTACTTTTCAAGGGAAGTCTATATTATTCTGCTGTCTACTATATTGTGCTTTCAGTTAAATCTACACAAGCATTGAGACATGGATTCCCAAGTTGGAAATCACCTGAAACAAGGTGAAAAAGACTCAACATTCTTCCTCTGATGGTGAATTTCCACTGCTCTCAGCTGTGGTTGTGAGCCAGACTGGCAGTAGGGTATTTATAGTTCTGGACAGACAACTAGTTTAACTCAATCGGTTAAAACTAAAAAGAAAAAGCACGATGTTACCCAAACAAGGGATAACCAGACCTTGCCTGAAGATGGGAGCAAAAGCAGTCCCCCTGTACATATTTCTTCAAACACTGAAACGGAGGTTAGGGAATCTCAGGCAGAAAGTAATGCCTCTATTGTACAAAATGTGAATACTGATGTAGTAACCAATGCCACACCCTTGCAAGATAACGTAGGAGAGGTGATGGAAAAACCAAATATAGATTAAGAAAGTTCAACTGCACTGATTCATCTGGGCCAGATTGTCATATTGATGTCATATTTATGGTCATATTGACCATACTTAAAAAAGCCTTTAGTGATTTTATGGGCAAGGAAGTTAACAAAGTGACCAGAGCGGCCTTGAATTTTATACATGGCCTTTGGGCCAATCTTGAAATGATTACAACAACATTGATAATTGCTAATGAAAAACTTAGAGGGCAGAAGAGTGGCAAATCCATACAGCTATGTATGACCAACTTTTAACATGTAACTTTAGCGCTTCCCTTTCACACTCCTATGCAGAAAAGGTTAAAACTGGAATGTTGTTGTTTGTTTGGTTTTTAGGAGCATTAGCAACTAAGGCCATATTGCTCCGGGATATGTGGTGGTCATTCCCTGACCTTTCCGCATACTCTGTATTTGGTGGTGACTGGCTCGAACCCCAGTCTAATCAAGAAGTGTGTGCTACGCACTGCTGTTCCTTCCCACCTGGCTATGGAGGTGCCCAAAAACTGGAACAGATCAAAGACAAAGACTGGTTGATTCTATTGGCATCTCTTATGTTCCAGAGCTGAGGGTCTCACTCCTGGTGGAGGAGACTCCAGTCTGATTCGACCAAAACCGACTGTACAAGAATCTTGGGGTATGTCTGGAGTTGATTTTTCCTCACCAGCTCTGACTAATACAAGTGATCCAAATAACATAGTAATTTTAAGACCGTTGCCCGACTCCAGGACTACAGTGACACTCTTAAAAAAAGAGTATCGGGATATAAAAATAAAGAACATATGGTTATTGAGGAACAACGGGCTACTTGTGGAAACTACAAACTCTACAGATGCAAGGAAAAATTAGTAACTCTAAAACCTTGATTGGTGCCGGGCTTTCTATGGAAAAGCCCATATTGCAAGACCCCACGATTCTTATATACGGAATCCCTAAGGATTATTCTAAGGAGGAACTTATGGATGACTTGTTTTTTAAAAACTTGAAAGACCATGGTTTTGAACAGAACAGAACAGAACCTACTCAGGGGATAACTTTTCGATTTAGTTCTGGTTTAGGAAATAAGGTGGTTAATTGGGTTATAGGACTCTCTCACCCAAGCTTTTTAAATGCCTGAGGGAAAATGATCGTATTTACCCTGGTTTTACATCACAAAAGTTCCACTGCTTCACAGTGGTCACCAAATGCTTTCGTTGCCTGGCTTTTGGCCACACGGCTCAAACCTGTACACAGAAGACAGTGTCCTGTGGCCACTGTCTTCTGTGTACAGGTACTGTGCCTGTGGAGGATATATATTTGCTGCTTGCTTGCACAAGGACTCCCCCCCATAAGTGCATGCATTTCAAAAGAAAGAACAAAGATTTTCATCATGGTAAACAAGAGAAAAAATAATGAATAATACAACCTTTTCAAATATTTTTGCTAGAGAATCTACACGGCTTTGAGGGGATAAAGGTTTCATTTATTTGGATATCCAAATAAATGAATAAAGGTCTCGGTTGGCAATGGATGAAATCAGAGTTGTGGCTGAGGAACTAAAATTCGACCTAATATGCATACAAGAACTGTATTCCTCACAGGTTGGGGGGGTGGAGCTTTTGAAGTTATGGGTTTTCCCACTACTGCTAGAGTAATCCATTCTCAGCATAAGCCCCTAAAATCAGCCATAAGAATTGGTGATTACAACCATAACTGGAGAATGCAATGACACTTATGTCTGTCGATTTCTGCTCCGTTCATTACCTTCTACTTTGTTTCCATCAATTGTCCTCCCCTCTGAGGATATTCAACGGACTTTACACTACTTAGACAGGATTTGTTCAAAATTTGGAAACAGAAATTTAATTATCTCGGCAGATTTTAACGCAAAGTCATTTTTATTGCACAGTGGATATACGGATTCCAGAAGTTCCCTACTGAAGATTCAATCCTTTCATATAACCTAAATGTACAGAACCTACCTAATAAGCCATTCACTTTCTCCACCGTGAATGGCGAATAAAATATAGATGTAACAGTAACAACAAACAAAATGGATGAATATATCTGTGATTGGGATTGTGGCTCCTAACCTTGGCTCAGCAATCATAGAGCCATAGTTTTTGGAATTAGTTCTAAAAGTCAACAAACTGATTTCCAAATTAATGATCTCACACGGTTTTCTACAAATGGAATTAACTGGAAGAAATTTAAAGTATATCTGGACACAGTTATCACTCAAGATATTGTCACTCGAATTAATTCCTTTTCGGCACCAGAATAAGTAAACTTTGTTCAAAATTGCCTGTTTCAGGCAATGGAATATTCTGCAAAGAGGAAGCAGATCAAACGCACAGCAGTTCCCTGGTGGAATGCAGGCCTTTCTAATCTTAGATCTCAGGTCCAACAGGCTAGAAAACAGTTTCAGCGGCACAGACACTTATCTGAGGCTGTCACTATCTATAAAAATGCATACCGGGATTTGGGTAAACAATTGCACAAAGAAATTATGGAAGCGAAGAATTCCTGTTGGCAAAACTTTGTTCGTGATACCGGTAATTCTGATACATGGGATCTTGTTTACAGGATATCTAGAAATAAATTGTTATGCAGAGATATATATACAACACCATGATGGTTGGTGAACAAGAAACACAGGATTGGACGTCGATGGTTGAGACCATTGTTTCTAAACTTTTCCTCAGGGATTCTCCTAAAAGTGACTCCTTTGAGCAAAAACAAATCCGCCATGATAATACCTTATATGTTGGGTGGTCGAATATAGTGCCTTTCACACTTGTTGATCTAGGATTGGCTATTGCAAAATGAAACGCTAAAAAATGCCCCGGCTTGGACTTGTTAGAAAATAGTCTTGGTCAAGCTTTTCTAACTTTTTCCTCAAATCTTATTGAATCTTATGAACAAGTGTTTACTAGAAGGGGTGTTTCCCAGACAATGGAAGGTGGCTTTATTAAAAATTCTTCATAAGCCAGGGAAATCTAAATCTGATCCACAAGTACCAGCCAATTTGCTAGCAAATAGGGGTAAATTGTTTGAGAGGCTTCTCGCAACGAGAATTCAGAATCTTCTAGAGGAAAAACAGCTCACATCTAATTGTCAATTTGGCTTCAAAAACGATGTTCAACCGAAGATGCCATTATCTCCCTAACAGATTACATTCAAAATTCAACTTTAAAATATGTAATAGCTGTGTTCATTGACTTCGAACTGTGGCACTCCTAAGACAGAGGGCGCTTTCGACTCACTATGGTGGGAAAGCATCCTCAGGTTGTTGTGCAAAGCCAACTGTGATAATTACATTTATCAAGTGATTAGATCTTATTCAGTAATAGATTAATTAAGGTCTGTGCAGGGCACTTAAGCTAATCCTCAATTGTTTCCAGAAGATGCCCCCCAGGGGTCAGTCTTGGGGCCCTCTCCTATGGAATGCAGTGCTGGACCAGTGGTTGGTCAGAGATCACAAGGACACTCTCAAAATAGCTTATGCCGATGATCTGGTTATTGGAGTGGTAGGATGGTCAAGGAGGGTAATTGAAGAGCAAATCCAACCCATACTAGACTATCTATTGGCACGTGAATATTCACTACAAGTGAATAAACTAAAAATCTCTACCAGCAAGACATTTTATGATTTTCAAAACTCATTTGATATACAGTAGACCTCAGAAAGTTCTAATAAACAATTCTCAAATTCCCTGTCTTAATCAACAAATATTTAGGTGTAACACTGGATGACAGATTATCATTCTTGCCGAATACATCAAAACTGTTAGAAAAAAAAAATCAGGAACGTCACTTACTCCGTGGTTAGAATCTCTAAAAAAAGAATGGGGATTGATGAAGAAAACCCTTTCATTATACTATAAGACAAATATTCTTACCAATTGTCTTGTGCCACCAGTATATGGTTCAGAAATGTTATCAAAGTGAAAATACGTACCAAACTGATATCCTTACAATGCTCTGTTCTTTTGGCTATCAATTGTGCTCCTAGAACAGTATCTAATAATGCTTTACAGGTGTTAGGTGGTATGATGCCCCTTGACCTGTTTATTATATACAGAGCAATGACTCATTGTTTGAGGAAGGGCCTTGTTATGGAAATATTGGGGATTTCTTCAAATCCAGCAAACAACTTAAAGATAGAAAAGACAGTTTGGGAGGAACTTGTAAAGGTGTGGCAAATATGCTGGGATGAAAGTGAGCACAGATTGGTTACTAGGAAATTTGTTCCTAAAGCTGATCTTGTTACAAAGATTCAAGTTTTCCCGTGGTTTACACCCTCTATGACCACATCTTATTTACTTACAGGTGATGGTTCCCTACGTTCTATGCTCTTTGAAAGAGGATTAGAACCTGATCCTTATTGCACCTGTGGAGGATGGAGACGTGGGATCATGTGCTTTTCCATTGCCTGTTATACTCACAGGTCAGATTGGACCTACAAACTGTAGTTCCAGATCTCACCGAAGCTAATATAAACATACTTGTGGAAAATAAAAGTAATTTCAAGGCATTACAGATTTTCTCCACCTTGGCTTTCAAGAAGAGAATTGAGCTGAGAGAATAGATGGAAATTGGCTTTGGGGCATAGTTGCCATATTGTGACAAGTCACCTAACCTAGAACCACAATATAAAACAACGGGTGCAATTTCTACATCTACTGTGACTAGGACTCCATTTTCAGTGACTTCTTGGACATGGATTTCAGGTGGCTCTGTATACTACCAACATTGCTGTTTTGGACAAAACTGGAGACAAAAGAACTTCGCTTTTTCTGTGTTGGATATCATCTATTGGACACATCTGATCTGCTTTGGAGACTGAAGCGAGCATGTACTAATTACAATTAAACTACAGCTATGCTTTTGTGCAAGTACATGACTCTTAGGAGAAGACTTAAAACGTAAGATGCTGTGTTGGTTGCCATTGTTTGCCCGAGTTGGGCCATGGCAACAACTATATGTTTATATTGTAAATAGTGTAGATGATGTAGTGTTAAAAGTTATACTTGTTTTGGTGCTACTCCAGGCCTTGTTTGGACTCAGCACTGTCATCACTAAACTTAATTAAGTTGTGATAAATTGCTATAATTTAAGCATCAAGTGGCATATTTACTACTATGCCACCTTAATTTAATTTTATTATTATATATATATATTTTTATATACAGGGTGTCTCAAAAATATTGGTACAAACGTTTAGGGGAGGTAGGTAACATCTAAAGGAACGTGAATCGCATAGGAACCCATAACCGGAAACGTCATGGGAAAGCAGTAGCAGAGGCACAAGAAGCAGAAATGACATAATATTAACAATGGAGTACGAGATGGGTGCATTTCATGATGTTACAACTGATGCTTGAAGGTTCCACCCTGAGACGCGATGCATGCATGACACCGACACAGCATGGATTGGCGGACACGGTCGAACATACCTGGAGTTTCTTTGACAGCAGCGCAGACGAGTCTCACCACGAGATCCATTTCTGTCTCCATGGGCGATTCATACACGATAATTTGAGGCCCCCCACAGAAAGAAATCAAGGCTCAGTAAATCAGGTGAGCGTGGGGGCCAGGCAACGGCCCCCACGCTCACCTGATTTATTTTTCCCATAGGGTCCACCACGGCCAATCCATCAATGCCCAAAACGCCTGTTCAAATGGTCACAAACACACCTTCCATAATGGGCAGGTGCCCTGTCATGTTGAAACCAAGTGTTGCGTCTCACATTTACTAGAACATAGTCAAGTAATCCTGGCAGAACTTGTTCATGAAAGATCCAATGTTTAGCGGAGTTCATGCAGTATGGTAACAGGTATGGGCCGACTAAGGAGTCACCAACCATACCTGCCCACACACTTATTGCGAAGCGATGTTGTGCTGCATGATGGGGGCGCACACGGTGTGGGTTGTCGTGAGCCCACACATGAGCATTGTGTTGATTTGAATAAGCCTTCCCGAGTGAAATAAGCCTCATCCATGACCAAAACATAGGCTGGAAAATTCAAGTCTTGAACACTTTCTCGTAGAAACCACTGCGCAAAAGCCACACGTGCAGGATGATCTTGGGGGAGCAGTAACTGAACCCTTTGGAGATGAAATGGGTGTAAGGAATCGTCATGTCAGGCATGCTGTACACTGCAATGAGACACTCCTGAGGCAACGGCACGTGTGCTGGTAGTAGGATTATTCGGGACGGCATTCAACACTATCTTCCATGGCGGGAGTTCGTGCCAAACGTGGTCTGCCCGCATTATTCCTGTTACCTCTAAATGGCCCATAATTGCACAGATTTCGATGCACACGCCCAAACAAACGGTGCTCCGGTACATGTCTGTCTGGGAAGCGTTCTCCAAAAATTCGTTAAGTGGCTCGTCCATTACCCTCTGCAGACATGCACTAGGTGCATGTCTGCCAGCTCACAGTTCATATATCGACACATGCTCTTCATGCGGAGACTACTGCTTGAATGAGTAAACCAGAAATTTTCCCTCTCACAAACTGATGAACAGTGCCAGTTTCCGGTTATGGGTTCCTATGTGATTCACATTTCTTTTGATGTTACCTACCTTCCCTAAACGTTTGTACCAATATTTTTAAGACACCCTGTATATATATTTTTATTTTATTTATTTTTTCTGGCTTCCAGGTCTGGGCAACCTGGGAGGGGGATTTCTGGCACCCACTGGTATTGCACTACCTCTGGTGGGTGCGGGAATTTGTGCACATATAGGTCAGTAGACCCAGGCCGTAAAAGCAACAATTTGTTCCATTCACTAATCTTGTTGCCCTTCTCTGTACTCGTTCCAGACCTGTATTCAGTACTCAAATAGGCCTCCAGACCTGTATTCAGTACTCAAAGTGTGGCCTAACCATTCCCTTATACAAAGGGAATAATCACCTCCTTATCCCTGCTAGAAAAATTCCTGTATATCATTGATAAGACACCATGAGCTACTCTTGCAGCCCGTCTGCACTGCTCAGAGAACTTCATATCTGCCTGCACAATTATCCCCAGGTCCTTTTCATTCTCTACCACTGTCAGTGTAGTACCACATAGTTGATACGTTGCTCTGGGGTTGCTGTTTCCCATATGTAGTACCTGGGAAACTTGTTAAACTTCATTTGCCACCTTTCAGCCCATCTGCTCAACTTTCCAGATCCTGTTGCAGCAGCATAGCGTCAGTAGTGTCCTTAACAACCCTTCCAACCTTTGAATCGTCTGCAGACTTGGACATTAAGCTTTATATACCATCATCAATATTATTTATAAATACAGAAAACAATATTGGACCCTACACTGAACCCTGAGGAACTCCACTAATAACATTAGTCCATGATGAGCAGTGTCCATTGATTACCACTCTGTCTTCTCCCCCTCAACCACCCCTTTATCGATAGCAGCAATTTGCCTCCAATGCCACACTGCTCCAATTTGTGCAGCAGTCTTCCATGTGCAACAGTATCAAAAGCCTTTCTAAGATCCAAGTATATAATATCAAAGTTATTCCCTGCATCCAGTTCTTTTGTGACTGCATCATAGTATCAAATCAAATTGGTCAAGGAAGACTTCCCCTTAACAAAACAATGCTGTGTCCGAGCTATAACTGAACTCTTGTCTAGATGATCCTGCAGTGCTTCTTTAACCAGTGCCTCCATTAATTTTCCTGGAACAGAAGTTAAACTCACAGGTCTCTAATTACTTGTGTCAGCCTTTGATCCTCCTTTGTGAATTGGGGTCTCATCTGCACATCTCCAGTCTATGAGTACCTCCCCTGAGTCCAAGGAAGCTCTCAATTATGGCTAAGGGTTTGCTTACTTCCTTTGCTGCCTCCTTTAATATAACTGGATAGATCCCATTCACCTCAGGTGCCTTTCTTATGTTTATCTTCAACAATTTCTCCTCCACTTTACTCTCAGTTATTACAAGATTATCTAGCTTACTGCCCGAGTTGAATACACCTCTGGCATTCCCCTCGCTGAATAACTCCTCATGTGTGAATGTAGATGCAAAATGCCTGTTTAGTTTGTTGGCTACCTGAGCAGGATCATCAACAGTTGAACCATCAATATCAAGTGGACCAATCTGATTCATCCCCTTCCTTCTAGAGTTTACATAAGTAAAGAACTCTTTGCTGTTTTTCTTTGCATCCCTTGCCAAAGATTTCTCGTAATCTGCCTTCGCCTGCCTAACCTCCTTTGTAACTTGGTTACAGATCAACTTATATCTATCATAGGCTTCTGTGTCATGTGTTAATTTGTATGTATCCCATGCATTTTTCTTCTCTGCCATATGTCTCATTACTTCATTTGACATCCACTTAGGCCTAAACCTTGAACAATATTTCTTAATTGGTATGTAAAGCCTAGTAGCTTCCAAGATAAGTTCTTTGAATGCTTCCCATTTTGAATTTGCTATTGGCCCCACTGTATAGAAAAGCTACCTGAGCAGGATCATCTTGCTAACCTTACAAAAGCAATATCCCTTCCCTTTACCCCTGATGGTAGTTACCTCTTTGAGTAAATCCCACTTCAGCACACTGTGATCACTGACACCTAGTGGTTCCTCTATCTGCAGATTCTTAATGAATGAAGAATCACTACTGATAATCAAATCAAGAGTATTGCTCTCTCTAGTTGCCTCCCGAACATGCTGATGTAGAAAACAATCATCCAATAAATCCACAAAAGCCTTGCCAGTAAATGGGGTATTTTAATTTCCCAGATATTGACTGTAATTTGGGGGCTGGTCACTCACACACTAGCAAGGCTTTTGTGGATTTATTGGATGATTGTTTTCTACATCAGCATGTTCGGGAGGCAATTAGAGGGAGTAAAACTCTTGATTTGATTATCAGTAGTGATTCTTCGTGCATTAAGAATCTGCAGATAAATGAACCACTAGGTGGCAGTGATCACAGTGTGCTGAAGTAGGATTTACTCAAAGAGGTAACTACCATTAGGGGTAAAGGGAAGGGTTATTGCTTTCGTAAAGGTGACTAGGATGGACTGAGACAGTATTTAAATTCTATACAGTGGGACCAACTTATGATGTTACCAACAGCAAATTCAAAATGGGAAGCATTCAAAGAACTTATCTTGGAAGCTACTTTACTTAGTCTTTACATACCAACTAAGAAATATTGTTCCAAGGTTTAGGCCTAAATGGATGTCATGAACTAATGAGACATATGGCAGAGAATAAAAATGCATGGGATACATACAAATTAACACATGACACAGAAGCCTATGATAGATACAAGTTGTTCTGTAACCAAGTTACAAAGGAGGGTAGGCAGGCAAAGGCAGATTACGAGAAATCTTTGGCAAGGGATGCAAAGAAAAATAGTAAAGAGTTCTTTACTTATGTAAACTCTAGAAGGAAGGGGATGAAACAGATTGGTCCACTTGATACCGATGGGTCAACTGTTGATGATCCTGTTCAGGTAGCTACAAACTAAATGAATATTTTGCATCGACATTCACACATGAGGAGTTATTCAGCAAGGGGAATGCCAGAGGTGTATTCATCTCTGGCAGTAAGCTAGAGAATCTTGTAATAACTGAGAGTAAAGTGGAGGAGAAATTGTTGAAGATAAACACAAGAAGGGCACCTGGGGTGGATGGGATCTATCCAGTTATATTAAAGGAGGCAGCAAAGGAAGTAAGCAAACCCTTAGCCATAATTGAGAGCTTCCTTGGACTCGGGGGAGGAGGTACCCATGGACTGGAGATGTGCAAATGTGACCCCAATTCACAATGGAGGATCAAAGGCTGATGCAAGTAATTATAGACCTGTGAGTTTAACTTATGTTCCAGGAAAATTAATGGAGGCACTGGTTAAAGAAGCACCGCAGGATCATCTAGACAAGACTTCAGTTATAGCTTGGACACAGCATTGTTTTGTTAAGGGGAAGTCTTGCCTGACCAATTTGATTGGATATTATGATGCAGTCACAAAAGAACTGGATGCAGGGAATAACTTTGATATTATATACTTGGATCTTAGAAAGGCTTTTGATACTGTTGCACATGGAAGACTGCTGCACAAATTGGAGCAGTGTGGCATTGGAGGCAAATTGCTGCTATGGATAAAAGGGGTGGTTGAGGGGGAGAAGACAGAGTGGTAATCAATGGACACTGCTCATCATGTCCAAGTTTGCAGACGATACGAAGGTTGGCAGGGTTGTCAAGGACACTACTGACACTAATAGGGGAACGATATCTTATATAACACAAACCGAATTCGCTTGTGCACAATTCGCCTTTGTGTTTACAAGAAATGGCAGTCGAACTCAGAATCACCCCAACCGAATGCAACACGATAGGAATGAAGAGAAGATTCTGAAAGTGTAGAAACACATTTCACCATAATAACACAATTCCAGCTATTGGTATAATCGCAAATGCAATTAGATCGAGTTTACTACCAATTTATAACAGATTCCACTAGCAGAAACGAAACTGGAAATTGTTTTTATTGTTTTATGGTAGTAACCACTAGAAATGTGCTTTAGTAAAATGTGAGGTGTTAATAGTGTATCTCTGCCTTTAAGGTGTTGTTTATTCAGTTGCTACACGTGCGCAGCTTTGTTTATGTGTATCAGGCGTGCCTCCTTGTTTTGTAATTGTGCTTTATTCCCTAAAAATGAGTAAAATACTTACTCATTTTTAAAAAGAAAAGCAATATCAATAAACAGAGGCGGACTGGGTCAAAAATCTTACCCGGGAAAATTTATAGTGGCCTCATACTATGGTTTATGGCCAAAATCACACTGGCCTCCAGTAAGGCTTATGGCCAGTCTGCCTCTGTCGATAGAGAAAAAACATGAAATTGTTAAACACTTTGAGCAAAATGAAAGATCATGTGATATTGCATGTGCTAGAGACCTAAATGAGTCAACGCCGAGAATTACAAAGAATGCAAAGAAAATAGAAACGTTCATAGTCGGAACAACTCAAAGTTTAATTAAAATTCATTGAATTAAAAGACACAAAAAATTGGAAGAGATGGAACGGCTGTCATCTGTTTGGCTAGAAAATCAAACAAAAAACAAGTTTGCTTGCGATAGAAGCAAAAGCATTAGCAATATTTTATTACGTAATAAAATATTGCTAATGCTTTGGTTACAAATGTGTGTTCAATCTTAGGTCGTCGGCACCTAACCCTATTTTTCCCATAGGGCCTGTTGTTTATATTGCACGATTTTGCATTGCACGAGGGTTTCTAGGAACACAGCTATCATGCTATACGAGGACTGACTACTACATATGGGAAACAGCAACCCCAGAGCAACGTATCAACTCTGTGGTACTACACTGACAGTGGTAGAGAATGAAAAGGACCTGGGGGTAATTGTGCAGGTAGATATGAAGTTCTCTGAGCAGTGCAGACGGGCTGCAAGAGTAGCTCATGGTGTCTTGTTAATGATATACAGGAATTTTTCTAGCAGGGATAAGGAGGTGATTATTCCCTTGTATAAGGCAATGGTCAGGCCTCATTCAAGAAGGATGTAGGGCTACTGGAATGAGTACAGAGAAAGGCAACAAGATTAGTGAATGGAACAAAGGGTTGCTCTTACGAAGAAAGGCTTAAGTTTTGCAAATTACAGTGTTTGGAGACTAGGCACTGAGGAGGTGATCTGATAGAAGTGTATAAAGCCTTGAATAGTTTGAGCATGCTCATTGCTGATGGGATTCTTCCTCTTGCTCAGAATAATCACCTTAGAGGGCATAAATTCAAATTGAGGAAAGACAGATGTAGCATAGATGTGCGGAAATTTGCCTTTAGTCAGCGGGTAGTTGGTTGGTGGAACAGACTTCCATCCCTTGTTGTGGAAGTTGATAGCCTAACTAATTTTAAGGCTCAGGTATTTCGAATGAATGGAGGGGTGAAGTGGAAGTTTTTTTTTTTTCTTTTTTTGCTGATGCTGCATAAACTTGCTTTCTTGCATCATATGCCTCTACTAATGCTAATTCAAATTTTTAAATGATCCTTGCATCCTGTGGTGATGAGTTGGATCGTTTCTGAGGCTCGGTGGCATTGTCGACATGTGTCATCGAACACTCCGTGCTCCTTGGTGATGTATTTTCTATAGTTATTATTATTAGCCATATGGTGCAAGGAATCCTGAGGCTTATGCTGCACCAGCCAAAAAAAAAATTTCTGAAATACCCAGACAGACAGACTAGGGAATCACTAAGAAAGAGAAGAATGATGATATCCAGCTCAGGACCCTAGGTGTGCCAAGCCCATAATCACCAGATGTGAGCCCCTGGGGTTATATGATGAAGATTGTGAAACATCAGGACACTAGCCAAGTTAGACTGCAACATTTATTAAACAAGAATCAGTGGCTTGTGTCACTGATAATATTCTTCAAGCAGCAAAAAAGACAATACCAAAAACATCTAACATGTCGACAATCCCACCGGACCAAAACCATGGTGGAACAAAGAGTGCCAGGAAGCTAAAAAAGGGGGAAATAGGGCGTGGAACCTCTTTCACAAAAATCCAACAACCGACAATCTGATACAATTCGAGAGGCAGAGCTAAGGTCAGGAAAGTGCAAAAAATCAACATAAAAGCCACTTGGATGAAATTTGCACGCATTTTAACCATTTCCACACCAACTACACTTACCTGGAAAAAGATCAGAAAGATGACAAACAATTTTCAAATAAATCCCTCTCCATTGCTAAATTGGAAAGGACAGTGGTCACAAATAACTTAGGTATTGTCAGTGTGCTTAGTGAAACTTTTGCCAGTACATCTGCTAATTGTTTATACTCGACTGCTTTCAGAACTTACAAGAATGAAGCCGAAAAAAAATAAACCTAACTTTTCCAGCAAGCACTGCAACAATACAACTTGCTGCTCACAGTATTGGAACTAAAACAAACTCTGCTACAGATGAAACACAGTAGTGTCAGTCCTGATGAAATACATATGCAATGATACAAGAATGAGATGAACAATCCCAATTATCCCTGTTAGATCTATTCAACAAGATGTACCTCGAAAATACTTTTCCAGACAAAAGGCACCACACAATAATACTAGCTTTCCCAAAACAGGGAAAAGACCTATCAGATCCATAGAACTATCACCTCATAGCTTTGACTAGCTATTTAAGCAAGATCTTAGAGAAAATGATCAACAATGGACTAACATGGTATCTGGAAAATAATGATCTTCTTGACGCAGCACACTATGACTTTCAGAAAAATCACTACCTTAGATGTACTTATACAACCGGAAAATCAGGTAAGAAATGCTTTTCTGAGAAAACAAGTTGTGGTTAATTTGTATATCGAGAAAGCATATGATACCATCTGGTGCAGTGGTATTCTCAGAAGGTTACATCAACTTGACCTTAGAGGACATCTCCCCCTCTACATATACAATTTCCTAAAGAATCAGACTTTCCAAGTTCGAATAAACAACATGCTCTACAAAACATACTATAAGGAAGGGGTCCCTTAAGGATCTATACCAAGTGCCATACTTTTTTTTTGCATTCCACTGCAGCACAATAATAGAATAAATACCAAACATTTTTACAACTGTTTATGCTGATGATTTCAGCATTTCTTATCAAGCACAACACCCCAGGCCGACCAGACTAGCCTGGTGGGTAAAGTGCCTGCCTGGCAACCCAAAGGTTGCGGGTTCGAATCCTGCCTTGGCCTTGGATCAGAGTAGAAAATGAAAAAAACCTTGCGAGGTGCAATATGGCCACAGAAGCCGATGCGTTAACAACTAACAAAAAAAACACCTCAGGGGCTCACATCTGGTGAGTATGGGCTTGGCACACCCAGGGTCCTGAGCTGGATACCATCATTCTTCTCTTTCTTGGTGAATTCCTTCTAATTTTCTCTCTCTCTCTCTCTCATGCAGCATAAGCCTCAGGCTTCCTTGCACCATATAGCTAATAATAATAATATAATTGACAGAGAGAAATGGATATAGAATTTCTGTACTAAAGACTGTATGTATACATTTCTGCAGAAAAAGGAACCGCCATCCTGATCACAAACGCAGACTTAAAAAATAGATAATCCCAATTAAAAATAGTGTCCATTTCTTAGGGCTTTTGTCTTTTCTACCCTGTATCACATACTATGTGAGGTATTTAGACAATGTTCTAGTTATTACTGATAGTACATTTTACTTTGGAAAGGGAGGGTATGGATACAAAGTCGTTAAATTTTCAAAATTTCACGCTTAATCAGAACGCGAATAATTTTACATCTATCATAAATCATAAACCTACAAACACCGCATGCTTCTACATTATAACAGCTATCACCCGTTCTCCTACAGGAGATCTATTATCTTTAATCAATTTCTAAATGCATATAAATATTCAACGACGGAATCTGCTTTGGGCTCAGAAATACAAATATTAACCTGCAGATTCTTAAACAGGGGTTATCCCCTTGCTACAATAAACAGAATTAAGGTACAATCTAGGAATAGGATATAAAATACTAGCTCAACCAACAATCGTAATATTAGATACTGAATTTAAAATTGTGGCCAAGCTAATACAGAAACTACACACTATAGTGAAATTTTTCACACTATAGTGAAAAAAACGCTGTCCCTTCCTCGTTTGCAGCACAAATAAGTTGTATACAACCTTTTTTGCAGTTACTGAAACTCGTCGTACCAAGGTTCTATGCATTTTCTGCTGAATTTTCATGTTAATCAACACGCAGCCTCAGTGCGTGCTTCTCATTCAGCAGCATTAGAATTGGCCTTTCATGCCATTGATGAAAAACATACTTTTTTATTTAACGAGGCCAAAATACTTAGTGTCCAACGTAATTATACCAGATTATTAATCGCAGAAACTGTCGAAATTAAATTATATGAGAATTCTGTTAATGTTCACCGGCCATTTCTAATCTCCGATTCGTGGGCACATGCCCACGAATTGGAGATTAGAACCATTTTGTGCATGAACCGTCACATGCACAATGACGCAGTCGAAAAGCATTGTCAGCTTCAGGAAGGAAAATAGTGTTGCAATTTTTTCGTTAAATTTCTTTTAATTTAATTGTGTTCATTTGATTTTTAATTATTTTTTACTGTAATGTAAGATTTGATTTTTTTTGTTTTAATTGCTGGGGAGTATCATATGGAAGTGTTCTACTTATTATGTTGAGGTAAGGTGCCTCTGTAGCCAGGTGGGAAGGAGCAGCAGTGCGTAGCACACGCTTCTTGATTAGACCGGGGTTCGAGCCCGTCACCACCAAATATGAAGGACGCAGAAAGGTCAGGGAATGACCACCGCATATCCCGGAGCAATATGGCCTTAATTGCTAATGCTCCTAAAAACCAAATAACAACAACAATGTTGAGGTAAACTTCCCTTATTATTTTACAAATATTGATATCAACGTAGAAGCTCTGGTTCATGCTATCAAACTCTAACAGAAAATAAAAAGAATGATTCTCCATTTGATGTAATCATTGTATGTAGTAAATTGTCAAACCTGTACCAGAAGAAAAGCTCTCTATACTCCAATAATATTATGGTTCTTTGCATCAAATGCTAACAGAAGAATGTAAAAATTAAATGTTTTGGGAATTCTTCATCCAGTTTCTTCTGACCTCTTTATGTGAATAGTGCAGTCGAAAAATTCAAACAAAGGTATATCAAAGGTCTTTGTGAAAGTTTTCAAGCAAGTACTTCTGAACTGTCTTTTTTAGAAGATAAATCAAACTGTCAAAATTAAATTACATGAGAATTCTGTTAATGTATACAATCTATGGTTTCTTTAAGAACTGTAGAAGACCCATATTTCTTAACCTTTCTACAGTCTAAATACAATGGATGCTGCTTATTGTGATCACTTCAGCTTGGGTTAAGCTCATGACAATAACCAATTGATAAGAATAACTATAGAAACAAGAATGCATCTGTTCGCTATTTATTGATGCAGGATGGAATGGTGTACATTAATGCATGAGAATGAAAACATTAAAATCAAGCAATAAGCAATATAAAATGTCTTTGACTGTGTACTGTTTCTTTAAGAAAGTCATCAATAAAAATTAAACTCATGTTTCTGAAAATTTGTGCAATCAAATAAAAAAAATTTTTAAATCAAGAAAAAGGTTAGCAAAAGATTAATGCTCTAATGTAAAACAGGGATAGGAGTACGAATACACTTTCTTTCACAGAGTAATGACTCCAACAACCATATGAATTGTATAAAACAACATCAGAAACTAACTATGCAACCTATTGGAGTTCATCCACTGCATGCATAAACTGAGATAAGGCAAAAAAGTGATAACATAAACTGAAGATCCGATTAGAGTAAATATAATTTTTTATGTGTACATCTGAACTTCATATTGTGAACAGAACTTAATAAAATTGATAATATTAAACAAATGATAGCATTTTCCATGATCACAATAAGCAGCTTCACAGTGAGAGCCATCATTCTCTTGGCTGCAATGTCAATATCTTGTTTAAAAATTTTGGCTATAACAGAAGAGTTAAAAGAAGTATGTTTTGCCTGTATAAAAGCTGATATATGGTCCACCAAAATAAATTTCTTAGGAATAACAGCTTATTAGATTACAGCAGGTTAGAAAGAAATTCGTTCAGATTTCAATCTTTATTCATATAAAGTAATAGCAACAATTACTGTCAATAGTTGTAATTTTGTGAAAGAATTTGAAATATTTGGCATTAAAGTAGAGCAATTAAGCATTCCTACTGAGAGTTACAGCATAAGAAATAGTAAATCTGAATCAAATGGAAATGAAGAGGAAAATGAATCTCACCAAATTAACAACCTTTTGATGCTAAAATTTCCACAGGTGTTACCACAGATTTAAGATGCACTGCATACACACTCTGTCTGTCTGCTGCCACTGGTTTATATAAAACTTTTCAAGGTTCACCTGAATTATCAGCTGTGCACAGTTGAGTAATCAGGAAGTATAGGGTATTCTAGAAAGCTGGATGGCCAAAATTGGCAGACGTTTTGGAAAGAGTGTTAGGCCACATTTAGCATTAGCAAAGGCACATGATGCAAGAAAGCAAGCTTATATAGTATCAGCCAAAACAAACAAACAAAAAAAACACACACTTCTTGTTTCGCCCATCCACTCACTCCAAATGTTTGCCTAGTTCTGCCTTGAATCTGTTTAAGCTATCAACTTCTACAAGGACAGATGGAAATTTGTTCCAGCAATCAATCCTACAACTGTCTTTCTTCAATTTGAATTTATGCCCTCTCATGCAATTATTCTGAGCAAGAGGAAGAATCCCATCAGCATTTTGAATGCTCAAACCATTCAAGGCTTTATACACCTCAATCAGATCACCTCGCAGGTGCCTAGTCTCCAGTCTGTAGTAGTCCTGGAGAGAAATTATATGAATCCCATATGATGGGATATGAGAAAAATGCTGTCAGTTATTTTAAAGTACTAAACTGAAAAAAAAAAAAAAAAAATTCAATTAAAAAAATGAGTTAATGTACATCAAAGATTATTATGGCTTGTGTGAAATGAGTGGCTGAAGGTTTAGATATAAGAGGAGAAAAAACTTATGGTCCCAACACCTTAACTAACACTGCACTGAAAGATCCTCATCTTAGCAGAATATGTATGTACCTACTGCAAACCACTTGTAAAGTCCCTCCATAGTGCTAACATCCAATTCAGTCACTTTAATTTTAGCATTCCCAAATCAGAAAACTCTGCCATATTTTCATATACAGTAGGGCCTCAACTTATGATGACATCGACATCCGATATTCTCGGGAACGGATATACCATCAATACGATCTTTTATTTTAAGGACCGATGGCTTTCCGATATAGCTGGAACGATACATGGGTGGAAATTTTCAGACTTGTGCAGCACGGAACATCACTCGTAAGCTTGTTTCAGATCTATGACAATCTGAAACTTCAAGCTCCATCAACCAGTGGCAAGGGCAGAGAGCTTCAAAAAAAAATGGGGGGCAAATATCAAAGTGTTGAAAGGCATGGGGAGGCATCCAGTACTGATAATAAAACAGCTGAGACCTTTAAAATTGAATTCCAAGAGTCGATCAGGAGGGTTATATTCCCCAGCAGGTTTTTAACATTTACGAAATCGGCCTCTTCTGGAAGCAAATGCCCAGGAACACGTACATCACTAAGGATGAGGCTAGTTTACCTGGACATAGGTAAACTAGCCGAACTTATGTCCAGGTTCGGACATAGGTTCGGCTAGCTTAGAAACAACCGAAGAGTGAGCCTATGAAAGATAGGCTCACTCTTCGGTTGGTTGCCACCTCTTGAGATTTTAAGCTGAAGCCTTTGCTTGTGTATCACTCTAATACCCCATAGTATTTAAACAACAAAAAATTGACAAATGCATGCTGGGAGTGTTTTGGTGCGGTAGCCTAGGTTACAGGATATGCCTTCAATGAATGGGAGCTTGAAGTTTTCTGTCTTTCAGTGAAGAGTTATCTTGAGAAAAATAAACTTCCTGTGAAGGCACTACTCCTGATAATATGCCAGGCCATGATCCCAACCTTGTTCAATCTCTTCAGGTATAATATGACTTTGTTCAAGTCAAATTTTTGCCACCCAACACCACTCTTCTTCAACCAAACCAGCAAGTGATTGCAAACTTAAAGAACATCTACACCACGAAAATGTTTGCAAGTTGCTTTGCAGCAGCCTCTGGTGAAAATGCTCTCACCCTCAAAGATTTTTGGAGGTCGAAGTTCAACATGCTGGACTGTGTGAGGCTGATTGTAAGTTCTTGGAACAATGTTTCCACCAGGTGCTTAAATTCACCCTGGAAAAATATCTGGCCCTTAATTATTCATAACGTTGATGGATTTGAAGATGAAGATGCTTTGGCAAATGATATTGTCACTCTTGGTAAATCAGTGGGTCTGGAGGTTGGTAAAGAGGATGTGGAGGACCTTATTGATGCTCATGGAGTGTGAACTAACAACAAAGGAACTACAAGAGTTGGAGAAAATTACGGAGAGTGACACTGGACTTCAGGATGCTACAAAAAAAAGTTGTCAAAATCAGTTCACTTGGATGGTTTCTTTGCCAGTACCAACAAAAGACTGAAAAAGGCACGTGATGCTTGATTTAGTCTCACCATCACTATGCTACCATTGATTTCATCAGCTTTGCACTTCAAGTCTTTTTTTTTTTTTTTTTTAAGATGTTTTATGACTATTTATTAAGTAATCTTTATAAAAAAAAAACTTTTTAATGTAAAAATGAAAGTATAATATGCAAGAAATATCTATTTTGTGTTATTGGGGAACGAATTACAGGAAATCAATGTATTATTAGTTTCAACTTATAGGATGTTGGGACCCCACTGTACACACTTAAAAATAATGGTTCCATTGCCTGAAATCCTTGTACCACGAGAGATTGCGATCTTTGTTTAAATAAGTTATACTGGCAGAAATATGCTCAAGGAGATAATGGCCATCAGGCCAGCTTTCACCGACTGCACACAAAGATGATTTTTTTTTTTTTGTTTGGAACTGAGTGCAAAAGAAGTTGTGCAACTTCTTTTGCACTCATTTATTTCAATGATGAAAGTCGTAAATTAGCTAACCTTGAACAATACTTTGTTACAGCATTATACAATGTACATATACCATTACCATCTTCCATTAAAATTACACACTCATTACTAGTATATTTAACTGATAATTAACGAAATTGTCATTCACTTATAATGAAATGTGAATATCTCTTTCAGCTGGACGTTTATTAAAAGTTGAAGTGCCTACAAAAATTAAGTTGTGTGTAGAAGAATGGAATCCTGACAGTGGACTTGTTACTGCAGCCTTCAAGCTTCGCAGAAAAATTATTCAACAGTTTTACCAACGAGAAATTGATGAATTATATGGTTTAGAGTGCAATGGTCCATCAAAGTCAGCTTAGTGGTCAATCTTTCTTTTATGATGTTTTTAACTAGTAGATACTGAGTTTTGACCCACTGAAAACTACCAGGTTGCTTATGTGGTAAAATATACTCCCTGCTGTGATGTTAATTTATAACTTCTTGCCTTTACAAGAGAACAGCTAAAGATAGAATCTCAATACTTTAAAACTTTATTCTGTTTTATTATTTTTTTGAGATAATCAAGTTATTTAAAGGTACAAAAGCAAATTAAAAAATTAAAAATTCATTTGTTTTCATTGAAAATGTAAAATAGATTTCCTGTTACACAGTCAAATTATATATATATATATATATATTTTATCAAGGGTGATTTGTTTAAAACTTGTATATATACTCATTCTTAGCAGGTAAAATACTCTGCAGAAAGTATTTTCTTCTTTTACAGGATGCAAATATTTTGCTGCTGACTAAGTTGTGGTTTTGATAAATATGCCATTATAACGTAGGAATATAATGAGGTCACTATAAACATTTTGTTGTATATTATCACCTAAGATGTAAAAAGAAGTAGCTAAAGAGATCTGACACACTGCAACATAGCAAAGTTTAATGTGAAGAATTTGTACACCTACAGAAATATACTGCTAATGATTACCTAAAGAAGTTAACAGTTCCCATTTATATAATTTAAATTTATATCTCCTCTTTGTTCTGTTATTGAGGCTACTTTATAATCTCATTTTAACTGTTCTTTAAAGTAGTTTTTTATTTGGTTATTTCTGGTATATTTATTTAAATTTCTTATTTTGTTTTAAACTAATTCATTCCCTATATAGTATATCAGTGCTGTTTAGTTAATGAAGTTAAAAACTACAATAACTTATATTTTGTGGTAAATTAATCATTTTCCACAAATAAGTTAAATGCACTCATTTTTTGCTGTATAAATGTTATTTTTTTTATTTTTTTCCCTCTAATAACTTATTTATTAGAAAGCACTGCATAAATTTGTTGGGGTTAGTATATAGACCTGGGTCTATATATCAACTGGTACACATTGACATAGTCACAAATTATAACAGAGTGAGCTATTCCCATTAATAAATACAGGAAATATGCCATGATTAAGTAATTTTTTTTTTAAATGAAACAAAACATTTTATTAATTACACACTGGCTCTGTGACCTTTACTTTAAATGAAAAGAATGTTTTCAGTCATTGCATTTTTCCTGTTTCATAAGAAAATGGACAATTGTTATCTACAACCAGGCTTACATAAATTAACAGCTCACTATTAACAAGTTTGTGTAATAAGTTGTAATCTGGTCCATATAGAGCATGTCTAAATTTCCTATTAATGGCTACGTTGGCTTTTATAATGATATTTAATAGAAATTTAAAACTTATATATTAGAACTTTATAAATTACTACAATCCCTATTGTGAAGACTTCAGAAGAAGGTTAAATTAGATAATATAGACGTTCCATTTGGATGTATTTGATATATGTTAGTGAATAAACAAAGAATTATGCATTTGGACACAAAAAAAAAAAAAAAACCTCAGTGAACCACACATCTTAACACTAACTAGGAAAGCTTACAAATAAAATACTAAGTGGAAATCTTGCACTTAGTATTTTATTTACAGTTTTATAATCTTTAACTTATGAACTACAATTATTTTTTTTACCCCATTCAGTAAAGTGTGCTTTAATAATTTTGTACTATGTTATTTATTATCTTTAAAAAAATATATTACATCTGTCTCTCCTGTGTATTCACAGTCACCTAACAGATTGAAATGGAAGATATAAAGAGGCCTTTCTCATTAATAAAAACAAATCTGATATATGATTTAGATTACACAATCTGAGCTTGTGTTTACTGTGTACAGTATTAACTTATTTACATTAGAAAGCATTTTGTTTCTGGTCTATATCAACTCCCTATACATTCATTTATTTATAAATTTTAACAGATTGAACAAGACTTTTCTCATTAAGTTTTAGAAAGAGTACATCTGGATTTGATTCCCAATAAGACAGAAGAGAAACTAGTGCCTAAAAGCCTTAGTTGGTTTGGCATAATTTTATTTGAAAAAAAATTCACATCCTCTTCTTAACACAGAGGGGTTAAAATATTATTGATCACCAATGCACAAAGGTTCCCAAATGCTATTTCATAGCACTGTTGGGCAGTTACATAAAGATGCCGACCTGGCTAGCCAGGTAGGTAAAATGCCTGCCTGACAACCCAAAGGTCACGGGTTCGATTCCCGCCTCGGGCTCGGATCACAGTAAAATGCAAAAACTTTGGGAGGTGCAATATGGCCATAGAAGCTGATGCGCCAACAACTAATACAAAACACATAAAGGTAAAAATTTGGGAAATAATAGGGAAATTTTGGAAATAAAAAAAAAGTGGTAATGTTTATCTCAAGAAAATCATCATGGTGCACATTTCATTTGATTCAATCTTAGTTGCATATGTGTAATGGATTGGTTTAGACCTCAAAATTAAATTCTTTCTTCTGTAAATACCTCATTACCGAAAAACGTTAAGCTTTAGATCATGGTGTTGTAATCAGTATACAATTTATTTATACCTTAAAGATTTATTTTTCAGCCTTAGTTACTGGTTTTCTGGAAAACATATTGAAATAATGCGCAAAATGTTGGAGTATTTTGTGATGCTGAAATATAGATAAATTTTAAGTGGTTTTATGCAAATAAAGATTACTGAATAATCTCGAACCTCAACCAGCAAAACACTGCTTCTAGTACATACTTTTAAAATCATGTTCTTTTTCAATAAAATTGAAATCAAAATATTTCAATTTTTGTTAATTTTTTTGATAAAGTACAATTAAAAATGGTGTAAATCTGATTATAATGTTTCTAAATATACACTTCAGCATTTACTGATATGAGTAGTGACTGTCATAAATCACTAGTACAACTGAAGAACTGCTGATTTTATTTTCAAGTACATATTTTACTTTTATAGGCAATAATTATAATAATAACTCACTCATTTGCCTGACTGAAGAGAGTCGGAACAAACCATGTCACTAATTCATTCTTGAGTGGCTGGATAGCTCCAGTGAAAGTAGTTTGACTGTAAGTAATTTATATAGAAGGGAAAGAAAACTATACTTTACCAATGTATAATAGTAGTATAATTTTGTAAAATAAAACTCAAAAATTCTTGCTATGCATCGCTTAGCAAGAATGCATATGTAATCTGTGTATTAGAGTGGGCAAGAATCTGATGCCATAATCCTGCCCAGTATAGAAAAAAAAAATGTATACCTGTAGATAAAAAAAATGTACATATTACTTTGAGTTTTTACAGATATCATTTCTTTCCCAATTACTGTAGCAAAGCTTGATATGTATAAAGAATTTTTTTTTTTTTTTCCTGTCATTTGGCAACTGAAAAAGGCAGGGGGACAAAATGTTGATATGAAAAACAAAATTTCAGGAAGTGAACTTTTGTTTTCTAGATCACTTGTTTGAAATATTAAAGTACAGTTGTGAACTCTCATGTGATATAAGTCTTCTGAATAATGTAGATGCAGAACTATGATAAGAATTAAAATTGAGCTTTTTCTGAACAAAAACAACTAACACAAGCAGCTTTTCCTCTAGGTAAAATTCCTAATTGTCATTAATATTATTATGATATCAAATTTTCTTAATTTGTTGATATAATTTTGTGAATGCAATCACTGTATATAGAATTCATTTTACTGTATACCATAATACAAAATGAAATGTGCAATTACTCTTATATACTGAGAATAGCAAAAATATTAGAGTGGGCAAGAATCTGATGCCATAATCCTGCCCAGTATAGAAAATATTTTATCAAAACTATCCCCCTCTGCTGTGCACTTGTCATGATAAAGAAAGTTGATTGTTTAAATAATGTGAAATTTAGCACTCATCAGTAATTGAATATAATGTAATACTTATCACATTGCAAAAATTTGCTTAAATGTTAAAGTTTTATAAATGAGCATGTGAACATGTCCCATTTTTCATTTGCTCAGTCACTACAGTATTACTGTGGAGTGCCTTATTTTTAAAAGAAACCCAAAACAGGGTACAGGTTGACAGTTTTAACTGCATAGTTTTTCTCTAAAAAATGTGCATATGTTTTTGGGTAATGTGCATATGTTTTTGGTCAATTTTTACTGTTAAGTTTACAGAAAATAGGAAACAGTGGTTGTCTTTCTTTATAATGCCAAAGAAGTATCTGAATATCTCTTTAAATAATACAATCTTTCTCCTACCGTGGGGTAGTTGAGCTGCATTTCTTAATTTAAAAAATAAATAAAATGTGTAGGATTTCTCTAGTCATGTGAAATGACTTAAGTCATTGCTGCAATGAACTGTGGTCATTCCATTAGGCATTTAATTTGTATATGAAAAATGTATGCATTTACTGCAAATTTAGATATTTCTGTTTACCTGCATTATGTTAATTTTATTTTACAGATGCTAAAAATATCATTCATATAGTCACCTTAAAATTGGGAAAATAAAAGGGTCCAATGTTAAGTTTGTGCCATTTCTGACAGATTGTTAAATGTTTCTTATGCCTCATTGAATACTGTAAAATCTTCATTTGTTGTTGACTTCATGTGTGCTGGGCATAAGTATTTAATAATAAAACTGGAACAAATGAAAACTTGTATAGTATAGTTATTCTACAATCTGTGCCAGACATCTAGTTATTAAAATTGTACAGAGACACAAGGAAAAATTACATGCCTTTTGTAAATAAGTCCTTTTCTGTAAATAAATTCTTTTGAATCATAGTACAATAAAATCTCTATATACACCAGACTATAATAAGACCTGTTGGCTAAATCTAATCTGTTAAACTCTAAGGGGGAATATGAGGGGCATTTGAAAAGTTTGTGGCCAGTATGAAGGATTTATTTGAGGTGTACACGTTACTTCTTAGCACAGTCTCCTTTGAAGTCAATACACTGCTGCTGCAAAAAAAGTTTTCCCTTGGGCTTCCAGGAATGACACTACTGCAGTAATGATGTCACTGTCAGTGGGAAAATGGATGCCAGCCATGTATTTTCTCAAATTAGAAAATACAGACAACCCCTGTATAACACAGTTTCGCTCTAACACGGTTAGAGAATTTTGTTAAATCCCACAGAACAGGGATATTTTTGAGCTTTTGTGTGTAGGGAAACCTTGCTTTAATTTTTCAACATTTCCACTCTTTTTGAATCCCCACTTCACTCGGTAGTCAAAAAAAAATAGAGAAATCCCTGTATTTTATTTTTTTTGGGAAATCCCTGTGTTATGTTCTGTGCTGTTGAACTTGTGGAAAAATCTAATTTCAAAGTTTTATTACTATTGAATAGCATACCAGGCCATCCAAAATATTTTAAGTCATCCAAATGTTGAAGTTTTGTTCCTACCACCATAGTTGTACTAGGTTAATACAACTTCTTTCGTTCAGTCATTGGATCGAGGTATTATACCCACCTTTAAAAATTTCATCAAAAAATCATTTCATCATTCCATAAAAAAATCGTTACAATGGATTTTGGAAAAATTTTATTCCAAATCTATTGAAGTAATGGAGGCATGGAAACATTTCTCAATGTTTTTTTTTGCGTAGGGACTTCGAGGATACAGAGATGGTGGCATATGCCACCATCTCTGTATGCTCGAAGTCCCTACGCAACCAGTCCTCCAAAACTAGGTTCCACATTAGTCGTCCAAAAACCGATCCTTGTGTATTCATTAATGATAGTATATCAGGCTTAATGTCCAAGTTTGCAGATGATACGAAAGTTGGCAGGGTTGTTAATTACACTAATGACAGTACGCTGTTGCAACAGGATCTAGAAAAGTAGAGCAGATGGGCTGAGAGGTGGCAACTGAAGTTTAACATTGACAAATGTAAAGTACTGCATATGGGAAGCAGTAACCCCAAAGTAACATATCAACTGTGTGGTTGATATGTTACTACCCTTACCGGAGCCAGACTGACTCAGCTACTTTGTGAAAAAGACCCATAAAAATACCTCTCGTTGACAGGATTTGAACTCAGGTCTTTTCCACCTGGTGTGTGGAGGAGGGTGATTCTATCAATTGTGCTACCCATGAGGGCTTCAATAGTCATACATCATACCATGGTTTTCTGTCCTGGAATCTTCGATTTTTCATCCAGAAAAATAGAAAATCGACCTTAGGACATGCAATTTAAAAACAATATACAGAGTAACATAGCCTTAGTTGCCCATGCTCCTAAAAAAAATTGAAAAAATATATTACTAAAGATGTTCAAGAATTACTGGTAGAAAAAGAGGTTGGTGGAAATGGCATTGGAGGTAAAACAATGAATTCAGAGGATGATAGCGCAGATAAATTCTAAACTTCCAATTTTACAATAAAAAGCATATGGGAAGGCATAAAGTGAGCCAAGCAATTAGAATCTTATTTTTTGAATACAGATTCTTGAATGAAAGGAGCCCAAGTTCAAAAGGGAACTTAAAAAAATTCTTAGTTCCATACGATGAAATCCACAAAGGTTTACTAAGAAGATACACTGAATCTAGAATGGTGTACTTTTGTTTGCTTTTGGAACGTAATGCCCCCCCTTTTTTTTTTTTTTTTATGAAAACCCCAAACACAAAAGGTATCAAAACCTATAGTACTTAGTATGTGCATGGGTTAAAGGGGAAGGGGGATGCCGGAAACTTTGCTCTAGAGACTAAACATGGGTTTCACCACTTCAAGCCTCCAATAAGCAAAGTGGTGGTATTTCACTGGTTGATGAAAGTCATCTACCACCTTGGTCCTATATAACATGATTTCACACAACACATTTTATAGGAACCCAACTACCATGTTATTACAAAGGTTACCTGTACATGAAAGTCCAATGGTGATAAATCTGATGAATATGGAGAAGATCCAAGATTTCAAAGCCACGTTCATGTGGTACAGCCATGGCAATGAGCGACTTATGAGCACGTGCATTGTCCTGGTGGAACAAGATCTTCTTCTGAGTTTTCCTCGGTATTTGTCTTTGATATTTTAATGCAAATGCCTTGACAAGGTCTGCATAATATGACCCTGTGACTCTCAATATCCCAAAAAACTGATGCCATCACCTTGCCAACAAACAGTAGAAATTGGCTTGGCTTTCCTAGGTGGGGAAGAAAGCCTGTGTTTTTACTGTTTTGAACTGCTCCTTTTTGGCTGGCTGAAAATGACAAACTTGTTTCATCCATGGGCCTTTCAAAAAAATTTATTAGATCTGCTTGAAAATTATGTGAATATTCACTTGACAACTCTTGTGCATTTTTGAACTCTCTGGGATCCGTCATGCTGACACCTTTTTCATATCAGGAAAAAGGTGTCTGCAGTTTATTTGGAGGTATCTCTGGATAAGATGCACACATTCAGATGAGATGCCCAAGACTAGCAGTACTGAACTGTCACTCATTGATCATTCATCAGATCATGCACATGGTCAACAACTTCTGAAGTGGACATTACAAGTGTTACCACAGCATGGGTCACCTTCCAGGTTCTCCCTTTTTTAAATTCTGCTGTCCATTTCTTAACCATGGAATTGAAAGGAGCATTCTCCCCAGTGTTGTAACCATATTCTCGTGAATTGTTTTTGGTGTTAGTAACTTCTTTTGAAAATATTGGATGAGTGCACAGTGAGTGATTTTTGTCCATCTTTCCTCATTCGCACAACTTTGACTTCAGGACCTGTAATTAGACACTCCCTCATTCATTTCACAAATATCAGCAATCTCAGATCTAATCTCAATGTCCATTTCCACTTAGTCTGACAAACCCCCATGTACTCTTTCTGACAGAGTATCAGTTATCGGTTGATTCAACCACTGCTCATTTCAGTTGTCCAAATTTTTTTTAATGTTCACAACCCCAGATGGCTTCCGTTTCCTGGCTGGTCGAGATGCTGTGGCTTTTGCAATTACTAATGATGCGCACAGATTATTCATCTACCAGAATACCAATACCAGACACCTTTATAAGTACATGTACAGACAACCTTTATAAGTACGTGTAGAAGTGAGTGAGGCACCTCACTCACTTCAGTCACCTCAGATCACAACTTAATGATGGCTTCTTCTCTAATGGAGCCTTTCCACATGGCCATTTTCAACATATTGCATTTGGCATTGCAAGAATGCAAAATGGGATCAGCAAAATTTCTTCAAATCTGTCAGCATTTCCTCCAATCATGTCAGTGAAATTATTCTTCTAGGGGTGGAATCTTTTATGTCTACACCAAAGCTTGCCACACTTGTAAAGCAGTTATTAATCAGTCCAAACTCTATTTTGAACAGGCTAATAGCAGAAAACTTGCTTCTTGTCCAAACAGTACTGAGCATTCTGTCTCTTCCAAAAAGCTCTTGGCCACAACTTTTGCCCATCTCTGTTCCCACCATCTGTCAAAACTAGATGGTTTTATTGCCACTTCAGCCAAGGATAAAGCCGACCTGCAAGCATTTAATTTTCTTCCAACTTGTGTATTGATGATCTTGGTAAAGCACTTTCCACCATTCCCATATGCTCCAATGGCTCCTGTGGTCTTCTGTCAAAAGAATGTCTGAAGGATTTTGATGAATCTTTGTGGTAAGAAAGCTCCAGGTCCTGATGGTATTTCTACACTTGTTCTCAAAACCTGTGCTCCTAGTCTGTGTCACCTTTTTTTTCACTTTCATATTCCAAAGGTGTTTTTACTTCTTGGAAATTTGCTCATATCCAGCCAGTTCATAAAAAAAGGGTGACAAATGTCTCGCATCCACTTATCGTACCATTGCAATTACTTCTACCCCTAAAGTAACAGAGAAATCAATTAACCAGTAACTCAAACTATCTAGAAACATTCCATCTCATCAACTGGATTCCATCGATGCCGATCCACTGGTGATATTCTGGCTTAGGTTACCCATCTATAGACAAATTCAATGGAAAAGTTTGAAACTCAAGCAGTTGCTATTGGCATTTAAAAGGCTTTTGAGCATGTTTGGGATGAAGGTCTTCTAAATAAGGTTCCATCTTATGGTTTGCCATTTGTCATAGTGGAACAAATAAATACATGGGCTGTGTTAGGGTAACTAAGAGTAGAAACAGGTGCATGTATATTTGCAAGTACACCAATGCTAGGAGTATACTGAATAAATTTGATGAGCTTGAAGTGCTACTCAAGACATCAAAGGCAGATATTGTTGGGACATCAAACGAGGTCACACAGCCATAAGCAGTGCAGAATTGGAATTTGGGGAGTACAATGTGTACAGGAAGGGAGGAGGAGGTTATGCTGTTAGTTATAAAACACAATCTGAGGAAGTGCATCCAATTGATGTTCGGGACAATGCAATGTTGAGTCTGTTTGGTGTGACATAAGCACTGGGAAAGGAAAAATTAGGGTAGGTGTGTGTTATAGGCCTAATGAATCTGATGCGTATAATATGCAATTGTGCAGAGAAATAGAGTGGGCCAGTAAATCAATGTCTTATAATGGATTTTAACATTCCAGATATTGACTGGAACTTTTGGGTTGGTCACTTGCACACCAGTAAGACTTTTGTGGATTTATTGGATGATTGTTTTCTACAGCAACATTTTGAGAAGCAACCAGAGGGAGTGATACTCTTGGTCTCATTATTAGCAGTGATTATTCATGCATTACGATTTTGTAGATAAAGGAACCACTGGGTGATAGTGATCACAATGTACTGATGTGGGAATTACTTAAAGATGTAACTAGCATCAAGGCTCAAGAACTTTTGAAACCCCTTTGTGAATTGAGGTGGCTACAGGGGTCTCACACACTTTTTAAATTCTGTATAGTGGGATCAACTGATGCTGTTACCAATGTTGAATTCTAAACGGAAGCCTTCAGGGACTTAGTTCTGGAGGCTACTAGGCTTTTCATTCCAACTAAGAAATACTCTTTAAGGTTTGCAGATATAAACTAGTCTGTAATCAAGTCACAAAGGAGGTTAGGCAGGCGAAGGCAGATTACAAGAAATCTTTGGCAAAGGGTGCAAAGAAAAACAGCAAAGAGTTCTTTACTTATGTAAACTCTAGAAGAAAAGGAATGAATCAGATTGGACCATTTAACATAGATTGGTTGACTATTGATGATCATGCCAAAACTGAATGAGTATTTTGCATCTACATTCACACATGAGGAGTTATTCAATGAGGGGAGTGCCAGAAGTTCATCAAACTCTAACAAGGAGCTAAGTGATTTTGTAATAAAAGAGCAAACTGGAGGAGAAATTGTTGAAGTTAAACATAAAAGCACCTAGGCTGGATAGGATCTATCCAGTTATATTAAAGGAGGCAACAAAGAAGTAAGCAAACCCTTAGCAATAATTATGAGTGCTTCCTTGGACTCAGGGGAGGTCCCCATGGACTGGAGGTGTGCAAATGTATCACCAATTCACAAAGGGGGTTCAAAAGGTCACACAAGTAATTATAGACTTGTTAGTTTAACTTGTGTTCCGGGGTTTTAATGGAATCACTGGTTAAAGAAGCATTGCAGGATCATCTAGACAAGACTGCAGTAATAGTTAAGAAAGAGGTTGTTAAAGGGAGGTCTTGTCTGACCAATTTGATTGGATACTATGATGTGGTCACAAAGGAACTGAATGCCAAAAATAATTTTGATATCATATACTTGGATTTCAGGAAAGCTTTTGATACTGGTGCACATGGAAGACTGCTGTACAAATTGGAGATGTATGGCATTAAGGGTAAGATGCTACAATGGATAAAGTGTGGTTGAGTGGGAGACGACAGAGAGTGGTAATTAATGGACACTGCTCTTCGTGGACAAATGTTATTAGTGGAGTTCTACAGGGTTCGGTGTTGGGCCCATTGTTGTTTTGTATATTTATCAATGATATTGATGAAGGTATATCAGGTTTAAAGTTTGCAGATGATACAAAGGTTGACAGGGTTGTTAACAACAGTATGCTACTCCAACTGAATCTAGATAAGTTGGGCAATTGGGCTGAGAACTGGCAACTGAAGTTTAAAATTGACAAATGCAAAGTACTGCATATGGGTAGCAGTAAAACAAGAGAAATGTACCAACTCTGTGGTACTACACTCAGGGAGGTGGAGAATGAAAAAGACCTGGGGCTAATTGTGCAGTCAAATATGAAGTTCTTTGAGCAGTGCAGATGGGCTGCGAGAGCAGGTCATGGAGTTTTGTCAATGATATATAGGAATTTTGTTAGCAGAGACAAGGAGGTGATTATCCCTTTGTATTAGGCAATGGTCACCTTGAGTACTGTATACAGGTCTGGAGGCGTCATTTTAGGAATGATGTAGAGTTGCTAGAATGAGTACAGAGAAAGGCAACAAGATTGGTGAGAGGAACAAAGTGGTGCACTTATGAAGAAAGGCTGAGCTGGACAGGCATTTCGAATGAATGGAGGGGTGAAATGGGAGGGTTTTGTTTTTTTTTTTTGGTTTTTTTTTTGTCTGATGCTGCATAAGCTTGCTTTCTTGCATCATGTCTCTGCTAATGCTAATAGGACATTCCAATCAAATATAAATCATAATTAAGCAACGTCATTTTCTCATAATACTCATAGATAGGCACAATATGGCTAAAGTTGCTCTTGCACGAAAAAAAACACAAAAAACTCCAGATTAATTTGGAATGATCTGGGTTTTCAGATCCTTTTATTTAATCAGTGATACAAAATATATATTTCTTACATGGAATGATTCGTTTTAAGTTCAGTGTGACTTAAATAAAAATCTTGGCTTTAATTTAAAAAAAATACAATTCTAGTTACCTTTTAATTTAATGAAGGTGATTTTGTTAATATAATTAAAAGAATTTGATTCACTAATTTAGGCTCACATACAAATTTTCGATTCATATCACTGCCATTATGTTATCATTAGTAGGGGCATATGATGCAAGAAAGCAAGCTTATGAAGCATCAGCCAAAAAGAAAAAAGGGAAAAAAAAACCCTTTCCATTTCACCCATCCATTCACTCCAAATGTTTGTCTAGTTCTGCCTTCACCTTATTTAAATTGCTGACTTCCACTACAACAGATTGAAGCTTGTTCCAACTATCAACCACCTGCTGGTTAAGGCAAATTTCCACACATCTATTCTACAATTGCCTTTCCTCAATTTGAATTTATTCCTCCTCAGGTGAGTAATATGAGCAAGAGGAAGAGGCCCCAGGTGCCAAGCGATTTTGTGATCAAGTGTCTCTGCCAATAAATTAGCACTCTTTCTTGGTGAAATAAAATCGTTTTATTTTCAGCATTACATTAACACTCAATTCATCAGAAGAAAAAGTAACCTTTCTTTCTTCCTTCCATTTATTGTTTTATTACTAACCCACTACTGCTTGGTCACAAAGGTGGCACTGCTCCTTCCTCCACGTGGCAGGGCCCGTAACCTGGAGGGGAAAAGCTCTCCCTTCCGGGGCAAAATGGAGCTAACCCAGAAATTCAGTGGGTGCATTGATGAGACCCTTACAGGGTGAAAACAGTCGGAGCCTGATTTTGTTGCAGCTAAACGTCTAAAGACTGACGTAGCCAAAATTAGAACTCCAACCTTTCTTATCATTCACTCAACGGAAGAACAACCTATTGGCAAACTATCACCATTTCTAGTGCAAAAATGCTTAGAAAGCATAATAGGTACCCCAAGACAGTTTGTCGCTTAAGATCAGGAGACTTACTGGTTGAAGTTGCCACTGCTCGATAGTCTGAGCAACTACTAAAACTAAAAATTTTCGGTGGAACTTCCATTACCACCACCACACGTTTCCCTGAACACGTCAAGAGGTGTCATCGCCGAATGGGACCTCATGAACGTGTCAGATGAAGAGTTAAAACAGGAATTACAAGATCAAGGAGTAATCAATGTAAGAAGAATAATGACAAAGAAAGACGGCATACTAGTTCCCACTCAGAACATAATAATCACTTTCGATAACCCTAAACCACCAACAACAATCAATGCAGGTTATCTTAATTGCCATGTTATAGCATACATTCCAAACCCCTTACACTGCTACAAGTGCCAGAAGTTTGGGCACTTACAGACAGTCTGCAAAGGAGCAGCTGCCTGTGCCACATGTGGATCCACTGAATGCACAGCTACAACACCTAGTTGTCCAAACTGCAGAAAAGCACATCTAGCGTTTTCTAAGGAGTGTCCCCTTTGGAAACGTGAAAAATACATACAAAACTGAACACAATGTCACCTATCAAGAGGCCAAAAAATCTTGACTAGCCCCGAATAATAATAAACCAACCTATGCTCAAGCAACGAAAAGACATATCAATTGCAACCCAAACAGTGGTAACCGTACCGCCAAGCGAATCGCTATCTCAGTGGGCAAGGTCAGTATTGAGCACTGTACCAGTAAACCAAACAACAAGCAAACAAAGTAAAGCCATAAATACTCCAATTACTGTAAAACCAGATGCCTCCCCACAGCAAAACACTAAAGTAACTACCTCTTCTGATGCAAACCAAACAGATTGCATGGATTTAGAAGATAGCTCACAGCAAGATGAGCACGTACTAGAACTATTTACTGATGAGGATATGGACACAGGTAAACCATACTTTGCAAAGAAAGGGAAACCTAAGCGAAACAAACCTTCAACCCCTCAAAAACAAATCGAGAATTCTACTAACTGCAAATAATGCTTACATTTCTGCGATGGAACTGAAGAGGATATCGCAGTAATTTAAATGATTCCGGGATCTCCTCACACAATATGATCCTATCACTTTTTGCCTTCAGGAAACCAATCTGACCCCACATATAACTGTTTCTCTTTGGAACTATATAATTCATTGACAAGATCATGTTGTACACAACCCTAACAATCAGGTGCATGGAGGTATGGCATTGATAATCAACACTCAAATACCCTCCAAACCACTCCCATTAAAAGCAAATCTTGAGGCAGTTACAGTGTGAGTCAACGTTAATTTTGACTTGACTATCGTCTCACTATACAAAGGGTACTAGGAAAGTTTTGCAATATGACGCAACAATGAATCACAGGAAGCTGCTTGTTGCTGCATGTTGAGACATGTTCATACGTGCATAGTAGCCGCCGCGCCAAGTCGATGGGCTCAGTTATTCATTAATAGTGAGAGTGTAAAGTGCTTGCGATGGCATCGTGGTCACGAAATGAGATAAGGACAGTTTTGCGGTATAATTTCGTGCGTGGTTTAACCATAGACCAGTGCTTAGAAGAAATGATTCTTGCACTAGATGATGATTGTCCACATCGTACAACGATATTCAGGTTGTATAGAGAATTCCAAAGGGGAAATTTCACTCTGGAGGATTCGGAGAGGCCGGGAAGGCCACGAACGTCAGTTACGGAGGAAAACGTTACTGCTGTGAGGAAAATGCTTGACGAAAACAGGCGAGTGACCTACCAACAGATAGAGGATACTTTGGGCCTAAATGCACCAGCAATTCGTTCGATTCTGCAAGATCATTTGCACGTGAAGAAACTTTGTTCTCTCTGGGTGCCGCATCAACTAACTGAAGAGCAGATGACCCGACGTGTGACTTGGTGCCGGGAGATGTTAAAAAAGTTTGATAAGGGACAATCTCGGTATGTGAACAACATCGTGACAGGTGACGAGACTTGGCTGTACTATTACGATCTGCCGACCAAGGCTCAAAACAAAGTTTGGGTCTTTGGTGATGACGACACACCCGTAATTGTCAGAAAATCCCGATCTGTAAAGAAGAAAATGATAACTGTATTTTTCAAATCGTGTGGAACTTGTCGTTTTGGACACACAGAAGACAGTCACAGCTAAGTGGTATACTGAACAATGCCTGCCTAAAGTCATTGGATCTATGAAGTACCTGCGGCCAAAGTCAAGAATGGACACCTGGTACCTCCATCACAAAAATGCTCCAGCTCACCGCGCCAAAGCCTGCACCGAATATTTGACCACGGCAGGACTGAAACTTCTCGAGCACCTCCCTACAGGCCAGACCTTGCTCCCTGCGACTTTGCACTGTTCCCGCATGTGAAAATGAAGCTAAAAGGGAGGCGGTTTTCCAGTGATGAGGACCTTCTACGGGCTTGGGACAACGAGTGTGCTTTACTCCCTAGCGAAACTTGGCAGAACTGGTTTAAAGATTGGTTTCGGAGGATGGAGAGGTGTATTGAATGTAGAGGAAATTACTTTGAAAAAATTAAATAAACAAAGCTGTATTGCAAAACTTTCCTAGTACCCTTTGTACTTGCCACCTAATCAAAATATAAGCTACACCGACCTAGTTCTTCTAGGTCGGTGTAACTTCCTCAACCCTACTTCATCCTAGGGGAGTTCAAAGTCATCATCCTTTATGGGGAAATCAAAATATGGACAAATTATAGAAAAGTTACTTGACCAGCACAATTTAATTACTCTCAATAATGGCTCACACACCTATAAGCATTTACCTACAGGATCTACCTCAGCTATTGATGTCTCGTTATGCTCAGTATCCATATATCCTATATTTGGATGGACTATTCACAGCAATCCACTGGGTAGTGACCATTACCCAGTGATATGCCGGATTGATACAAACATCCCCCACTTTTCTAACAAAACTGTTAAATGGAACCTTTCCAAAGCGAAATGGGATATATACAAACAACTAGCAATACTGGAAGAAAAGCAGGTCCAGCAAGCATCCATAAACTCAGCCACAGAATATATATATCTAACCAAATACTACAGGCAGCAGACCAAGCGATTCCAAAGCAATCCAACAAAATATCAGCACGCTCAAAATTTTGGTGGAATGATGAATGCAGCATGGCTAAAAAGAAAAGAACAAAGCATGGAACATCAGGAAGTTTCCAACAACTGCAAATCTCATCCACTTTAAACAGGCTTGGGCAAAAGCAAAACGTATTAGACAGACTAGCAAAAGGAAGCATGGAGACGTTTCGCCTCCACAATAACAAGAACTACAAAAATGCACACGATATGGACCAAAATACGACATACGTACTCTAAACATCCACATATCAACCTTCCCATACTAACTGTAAACATGATGTTACAATGACAGTGGAGATTGCAAATTCTTTGGGTGAATCGTTCATGAAAATCTCAGCCACAACATCTTACACACCTGATTTTCAGATACGCAAGGCACAGGCTGAGATATATTTTATCAACTTCGAATCAGCATCTAGTGCCGCATACAATCTCCCCTTCACAATGACAGAATTGAGCCATGCTTTAGCCACCACCAAACTCAGTGCAGCAGGACCAGATGGAATACATTACATCACGATAGCACAACTTACCGAACCAGCCCTTAAGACATTGTTACTTTTTTATAACAGAATTTACAAACAGAATACCTTCCTGGACAAATGGCACTACGCTTATGTTTTGGCATTTCCAAAACCAGGAAAAGATCCTACAAATCCACATTACCGACCCATTGCACTCACCAGCTGTATGAGTAAGGTCCTGGAAAAAATCATAAATGCTCTCCTAACCTGATCTCCTGTCCAAAACAAGCTTCTTAACCCAGTACAATGCAGTTTCCGTCAAGGCAGATCCACTCTTGATTTACTGATCATGGCAGAAATAAACATCCGTGATGCTTTTGTATGAAAAGAACACCATGCCATGGTTCTTTTTGACATAGAAACAGCTTTTGACACAGCTTGGAGGTACAGCATAATGCAAAACCTATATGACCTAGGACTACGCAGACACCTGCCAGAGTTTATCAGAAACTTCCTACACCATCGCTCATTCCAAGTTAGAGTCAACCAGTTATCTTTAAATTTTATCCAGGAAGGAGTTCCGCAAGGTTCAGTACTGATTGCAACTCTATTTAACATAATAATGAACTCCATAACACAGGATCTACCACAAACAGTCCACTACCCCGTATGCCGATGACTTCAGTATCTCCTGCCATTCGCCTAATATGCAAATGGTAGAAAGACAGTTGCAAGGTGCCATCAACAAAGTTGTAAAATGGTCACAAAACAATGGCTTTCGCCTCTCACCACAAAAGACTGTTGGGATACACTTCTGTAGGAAGCGTAACCTACATACAGACTCAGAACTTCAACTAGGAAATCAAATGATCCCAGTGTTTTGCATTGTCCGCTTTCTTGATGTGGTTCTAGACCATAAACTTACCCCTTCCTCGAATATATAAAACAGCTCCGGTTTAATTGCCTTAAGAAGCTAAACATCTTAAGACTACTATCTGACACAATGTGGGGAGCCGTCCGTTACACGCTACTGCATTTGTATTGTGCAATAATACGGTCACATCTAAACTACGGCTCTGTGGTCTACAGCTCTGCTAGACCAAGTGCCCTACGTTGGTTTGATCCCGTACACCACAGTTCTCTTTGTCTTGCACCAGGGGCATTCCGTACATCGCCAGTTCAGAGCTTATATGCTGAAGCAACTGAAACCTCTTTACATCTATGCAGACAAATGCTTCTGTTAAACTATGCAGCAAAAGTCAAAGGGCAACTGGACAACCCTACTTGGAATGGACTTTTCTCGCCCAAATGGGAAAATCTTTAGAGAGCCTACCCATCTAAAAACCAGTCAACAGGGATACGCCTGCATTTCCTGCTCAGTGATTAGAAAATTGACCTTAGCATGATACAGCCGGCTACTTCGTGTACAGTTCCACCCTGGATGTATCACATACCACTGTGCGACCTTTCACTCACATCATTGTGGAAACATACCTTATCCCAGCAGAACATACTGCAAATTCATCCCACATTGAGAACCCAGCATACAGAGTACATGCCAATCTACACAGATGGATCTAAAACTGATACCCATGTTTGTGCAGCAGCAGTAGTTTTCCCCAACCTTACCATAGCCAAGAAACTCCCCATTGAATGCAATAGCTACACTGCAGAACTCTGTGCTATCTTCATAGCGTTAAATTTCACCTTATCAACAAATATATTGAACAGTGTGATCTATACAGACTCCATTAGTGCTATCCAAGCTATACAGAATAAAAATCATGATAACTCATGCAGATTTGGAATACCATGACTAAGCTAAATGGGAAGAAACAAAAAGTCATCTTTTGTTGGATCCCTGGTCATGTGGGAATTTCTGGAAATGAATGTGCTGACCTAGCTGCAAAAACTGCTACAGATCCTATCGATGAACCGTTTAGTATACTGATCACAGACTACAAGTCAATTATAAAGAAGTGGTGTCTTGAAAAATGGCAACACACCTTGCAAAGTCAAGTTGGGAACAAACTACTCCGTATAAAGAAACATCTCCAACCTTGGAAATCCCAGTATATGTGAAAACAGGCATGAAGAAGTCGTATTAGGCCATACACATCTTTATCTTCTTGCAGGTACTGATCCACCACTGTGTACAAATTGCAACACTCAGCTCACTGTTGAACATGTGCTCATTGATTGCCCTAAATACAATAGTGACCGACAAGCTTTGTTTACCTCTTTTTCCAGGACGAACACTTCTTTCAGTATTGCTGACATCCTTGGCAGATACCCCACACGTGATCAAAATTTTTTAATTCCTTAAACAGATACAACTGTACAACGCAGTGTGAACTTCAACATTTATATACATAAACTGTGTATTTAACATCACCATAGTTAGGTGCATGGCCTTGCTGACGTTGCGCCATAAAGCCATAAACAAACAGCAAGAGGAAGAATCCCATTAGCATTGAATTTGTTCAATCCATTCAAGACTTATACACCTCATTTAGATCACCTTGCAGGTGCCTAGTCTCCAGAAGCTGCAATTTACATAACTTAAGCCTTTCTTGGTAACACCAACTCAAGGTGTGGCCTGACCATTGCCTTATACAAGGGGACAATCGCCTCCTTATCCCTGCTAGCAAAATTTCTGTATATCATTGACAAGACACCATGAACTACTCTTGCAGCCTCTTTGCACTGCTCAGAAAACTTTCATTCCAGGTCCCTTTCATTTTCCAATACCCTGGGTGCAGCACCTCCCAGTTGATATGTTACATTGGCATTACTGCTACCCATATGACAAATACCCATATTTGTCAATGTTAAACTTCAGTTGCCACCTCTCAGCCCATCTGCTCAACTTTTCCAGATCCTGTTGCAGTAGCTACTTTGCTGCAAACAGACATTAAGCCTGATACACCTTCATCAGTATCATTGATAAATACTGAAAACAACAATGGGCTCAATACCGAACCCTGGGGGATTCCACTAATAACATTAGTCCATGAAGAGTCCATTGATAACCACTCTGTCTTCTCCCACTCAACCATCCTTCTATTCATTGTAGCAGCTTGCCCTTAATGCCATACTACTCCAATTTGCAGAATAGTCTTCCATGTGCCACAGTATCAAAAGCTTTCCTAAAATCCAAGTATATGATATCAAAATTATTCTTTGCATCCCATTCCTTTGTGACCACATCATGGTATCCAATCACATTTTGTCAAACAACACTTCCCTTTAACAAACTCATGCTGTGTCTGAACTATAGCTGCAATCTTGTCTAGATGATCTTGCATTGCTTCCTTAATCGGTGACTCCATTATTTTGGAGTCACAATATGAGATATATAACTTAAACGATGCCACCTTCGCAAAAAAAATTTGCTAATTCAGAGTTTAGCTGTGTACTATATGATGCATTTGCAGTAGCTCGTACGTAGTCTAATTCTCTTGTAGCCTGAGCCATAAGCCCTTAATTCATCTTATACACCATCAGGCATCTCTCATATTGTGGAGTTATACTTCATAACTGTTTTGCCATTATTACATCACTAGGGTACCTACCCACCCACCGAAGAAGGGCCAAATAGCCCTGAAACTAGTGGTGGTATCCACTGAGAATAAATAACAACAGTCTTCTCCTTTGGTGAAGTGTTACTTATTCGAAGTAGTGCAATATCATGGCAACTCATTGTGAAGGTATTCACAATATGAGATATAACTTAAATGATGCCGCCTTTGCAAAAAAATTTGCTAATTCAGAGTTTAGCTGTCTACTAATATGATGCATTTACACTAACTTGTACGTAGTCTAATTCTCTTGCAGCCTGAGGCATAAGCCCTTAATGCATCTTACCAGTTTGAATAATAATTTTTGCTTTTCCATTAATCTGTTTTTTTGTATTTTCAATAAATTTTTGATTTGTTGTTTTATTTATAATCAGTAAAAATTGTAAGGGTTCCAAAATTTTTTATCAAGGTGAAAAGGGTTCCGCAATTAAAATAAGTTGGGAACCGCTGATATAGATGATTTAAAATTACATTGGCAAATTCTACACATCTTGGTTTGCAATTTAATTTAATTTTGTGCAACAATGAATTTTGTATGCTTGCAGCTGAGGCCGTTTACATAACACGTCGTGGAGTGTTGATTTTGGAACTTGTAATTCTAAACTCCGATAGTGAACTGATTTCCCAGGACTAAAAATGACACCACAGTTTCTTCTGATGTTTTTGCCTTCCTTTTCTTGTCTGTTTTAATGCATGACCATTTCTTCAAATCAGCGAAACCATCATCTAATATTGTGTCACATGATGGGTCTTTATTAAATTTGTGTCTGAATGATCACTGAACTGATTTACACTCAGCAGTGGTAGTCCCAGGATTTTCTGGGGGGACTAAAGCAGTGTTTGAAAAATAATTAAACTTTAATCGGTTGTGGTCCCAGGTAGGGGCTATAGGGGTCCCACCGATTGGTGGGACCACCACTGATTCTTGACTAACAACAAAACATAACATGCCTTTTCAAATGCTTACTTCAAAGTCATGGGCAACTACACAATTAAACATGAACTGTTGTTACTGTGAAGAAGTGTGGTAACACCTCGGCCCACAGGTAAACTTAGTGCAATTATTTGATTTTGCAAGCATACTGCATTTAATGGGATGCATTTTTTAATTTTCAAATCAGAATTTCACAAAACCCAGCATTTTTTTTTTCCAGATACCCTGTATATTCTGCCTGAAATTTACATTGGAGGTGCTTTCTGCTGGATATTTTCTTTCCATGCACCTAAGGCTGAAATATTCAGAACATTAAGCTCATAAGGTTAAAACAAACTGATAAGTTAAATATAATTGGTTCCTAACCATATAATTAATCTTATCACTACTTGAACTTGCCAACTGAAGTTTTTTTATGGTTTGAGGCTAATACAGGTTTACTGATTTTTCTATTTATTTTATTTAACAGAATTATATAACATTAATTAGATATTTACATGCCATATGATGGAAAAACAATATGGTTATGTCAACTGTGAGTGGTAAACTACAGCAGTTTCAACTGTTTGGGATGTCATCAACTGAACTTGTTACGTTCTTTAAAATCCTAACTTGCCTCCCTTTCCCCACGTTCATTTCATGCCATTTCTTTTAATTATTATTGTTGCCATTGCTAATGGCATTCCATGTCCAGAGATTTATTAAAATTTTCTACTTCCCTAGAATACCTCGCTTTAAGCAAGAAGTCATACACAGATTTATTTGTTTTGGGTAACTTGTACCTAGAAGCACTCAAAGAAAAATTGATTAATATTTCTTCAGCTATTCTGTACACATTAATGTCTGAGTTCAGTTGTACTGATCTAATTAAGTTTCTTGCCTCTTTAGGCACAGAATTTAAATGAAACCATGAAGACTTTGATATACCACTGATGAATATATCCTCATTACTGAATTTTTTATTGGATGCCTTGAACTGAGATGAACCTTGCATTTTCTTGTTGTGCTTGAACTGTGGCTGAATTTCAAGTGAAAAACCATTTTGTTTCTTCCTGCAGTTTTCATCACCTATTTTATGCAGTATTCTTTCAGAGTCTAAATGAAACAAATTAGAAAAATACAGTATAATATTCATTTGTGCATGTGTGTATATAAACAAAACTAGTCTCCAAATAAATCACAATAAGGTAAATTAGATCATGATAACACAAATATAGTATAATCCAGTGGTGTCCAACCTACGGGCTGGATATGGCCCATGAACAATTTTTATATGGCTCGCACCAAAAGTGAACTAAAATAGCATTTTAAATTTTGTTGATTATTTCAAGAACCATATACATTCAATGCTAAAATAAGCAGATGGGTGAAATGGGAAGGGTTTTTTTTTTTTTTTTGGCTGATGCTGTATAAGCTTCCTTTCTAAGGCATCATGTGCCTCAACTAATGCTAAATATGCCTAAATATTAATAACAACTTGTAAATCTAAATTAAACTAAACTATAAATAACTACTTCCTTTTAATTATTTTACAATACATCCATAAATTTTGATGAGGATATAAAGCAACAGGAGAATTTCTCTTAAATGTAAGCCACTGGATGCCAGGAAGCAATTAAAGGCTATAGGAGTTTACCTCGGCCAGACTTTGGATGAGGTAAATTCCTCAATCATCCATTGTCAAATTGGCTGATGAAAATGTTGAAAAAGTGCATCAAGTCATCCATGAAGGCCAACAGCATATTATTAACAATATTTGTGACATTCTAGGCCTACTATTTGCTGTGTTGCAGTGCTAATTCCACCCTTTCCTCTAAACTTACTGTAAGAGTAACAGTTTTAATCTCTTATGTTTTCCCTACCTAGTAATCATCTAAAACTGCGGTGTAATGATAATTTTAGAATTACAAAAACTGAGTATTAAAGCAGATTAAATATCCTTAACCTTGAGCATGTTTTTCTTCTCTAAAGAAGATGGCAAAATTAGCCACAGCAACTGTGTGTTAATGAGAAAGCCTATGTAAAAGCCTATAGAAGCCTACAGTTGTTGGTCAGCAACAGCTATATCGGGTAGCCACTTATAAGTTAGAATTCTATAAACACCGGAAAGATACGCTTAACTTGTGATGCAAAGTAGGGCAACGAAGGGGGGAGGTGAGAGAGAGATACTCGTGTGAACTGACATCAAAGATTCCTCTCCTCCACTCAACCTCGTAAATTCAGTGTAGATACAAACTGAATTTACGAGGTTGAGTGGAGGAAATATTTCCTAAAAAGGAATAAGCGAAGAGTGGTTACACGTGTTGCCAGAATGTTCAGTGCATGGCGTAATGAGGGGATGATGGTTACCCCTTTGACCAAGTGTTCCGTGACGTAAAGTCCGAACATCCGAGGACTTGGAGTCCTCCAATTAGAGAAAGATTTAGAGAAAACAGGATGGAGAACTAGGGGTATGAAAGTGGGTTCTCGTGGGCCGAGAGAGAGGAGAGAGAGAGAGAAGAGCAAAGAAGAGAGCTGAAACCAAGACAACGAGAAGATCAGAGATAGAGGAGAATGAGAATCGAGAGCGAAGGAAGAAGTCGCCACTCCCTGTTGAGGAAATCACGCAGAGTCGCTACGGAAATAATGGAGAATCGAGGAGCAATAACTATTCAAGCTCAGGCAATATATTAGACTGGTAGGTTGAGAAGGTATAGTATGAAACGGTGGTAAGAATGATAATGAAAAGATGGTTTCTTTCTAGTCACATATTATTATTGTAACTTGTAACTTTGTTTAAGAATGAAAACTAATAGAAGTCATATTCCTATTAATCTTGTAACTTTGTTTAAGAATGAAAACTAATAGAAGTCATATTCTTATTATTATTGTAATGTTCTAATGAGTTCACATTAGTGGAAAGACTAAAATGTGTAAGATTTGCTTTCCTTTATATTAAACTTTGTTATGTTTTTGTATTATAGAAGTTTCTTATTCTCTGCCAAAACCTCACATCCGATCACTAAGATAGTAGAGTTTAAGTTGATTAGGAGGTAATTGCGGCGTCAGGTAATTAATTATCTAATTGCTTGACGATATCACAATGCTAAAGTCCAAACTGCGAGATGGAGAAGAGAAATAGCTTTCTCGTTCTGTATCTTGAGGGTATACGAGATTTGTCCTATTGAAAACCACTAGACGAAAGCAGAAGTAGGTACCAGGCAGGTAGATATGTAAAAGCGAATATGTTAAGTATAATGAAAAGACCAACCAAATGAAGAAGGTAAAAATAACCCAACTACACTAAGCCAACAAAAGTATGGTGGTGCCTAGCCCGGCTACTTCTGTTATGGCCACACCCTAGAGCTCGTATAGGCGGAAAAGAAAGTCAGACAAATAGGGAAGTTTAAGAAAGTAAGCAAGCGAACTCAACCCCGCAAACCCACAAAGTAAGTAAGTAAAACCAAGAGAGAGAGAGAGTGAGAGTAAGTGTGTGTGGGGGGGGGGGGGGGGGTAACATGGTGCCTGAGTGTCCAGGATGGCTTTGAGCAGTGATGAGAAACTGATTAATACAAATTAAGTTTATAGGACTAATACGTAAAAAAGATGAAATGGACGGTGGTGTTTTTGAGCTCTTGACAGAGAATTATATTGTGCTACTTTTATTTAGTTATGATTCAATATCAATATTACTATCATTATAGTTGTTTAGTAATGCTGAGCAAAAAGTAGCAACTTTTTACAAAGCAGTTAGCTACATATATTTTGGCTTGAGAATAGACATAGATAAAATTAATAATTAATAATATAATTATACTGTATATGTTTGTTTTTGTTTGAAGGTAAACAGAAGAGAAGTAAAAGTTACTGCTCGTTGCCGAGGAAATTTTTGTAAATCTTATTTTTCTCTATATAGTAACTTTGTTTGAATTTTATTTTTGTTTCGAATATTTTGGTGGGTTATAAAAATCTTAGAAAGCGAAGGTTAATACTGACAATACTTAAAATAGCCATAAAACGGTAAGTAAAATATATTTATTTGTAAATCTGGGAATACGCGATAGACACATTAGCATTAATTTAATATAAGGGTTTAATACGCTAGTATTACACAGAAAAATGGAAGGTCCAAGTTTAGAAAGGACAAACTTAGAAATATCTGAACCCTTATTTCCCACCCAACCTGAGGCAACACCTACAAGGGTTTATCCACCTCAAATCGCGGGTTTTCTTAATTTAGTTCCAATGTACCTTGGGAAAGACGATGAAGGACCGACAGCCTCATTCTTTTTTGAATCACTGGAAGAAACTGCAAGCATTGCGAACTGGTCAGACAGGGAAAAAATTGCAGTGGTAAAAAGCCGATTGAAAGGCTCCACCACTGATTTTCTCTCTCATTCAATTGAGTTAAGATCAGAAATGGATTATGAGAAATTGAAAGAGGCATTCATAAGACGTTTTGAACGTTCACAACTGCTCATATCACAATTACAACAGTTTATCTCTGCTAGGCAGGATCCATCCGAAATGGTCATTCAGTTTGGCACCCGTTTAAATAATTTGTCTAGGATAGCTTTTAAAACGGAGAATGAAACACCAGAAATACTTATGTTAAGAGATCAGACATTATTAGCACAATTTTTGAATGGATTAAATCCTAGATTGAAATGTTTGGTTCTTAGCCAAAATCCAGCCACCTATCAACATGCATTAGAAATTGCGATTCGTGAGGAACAGAACGAAAAATTAACTCAAACTAAACACGTTACTATAAATCTGGCCGAAACCGCTCACAAACAAGTGTTAATTCCAGTTCAAGAACAAATTAATTCGTTACAACATTCGCTAGAAGCATTATCAACGAACAACACAAATTTACATAGCTTAGAGAGAAACTTGTCCACCCTTTCCAACAAATTTCAGAACTTCGGCAGCAGGAATTGACCAGCAGTTGCAAGAAATCAGACAAAATCAGTACAAGCAGGGTTATCTGTCTAATGTGCGAGACACCACCATGAGGCCAAGTGCTGAGTGCACTCCGCATAGCATATTGTTTACAAACAGAGGAGCTGCGCGCGACCAAGAGAGATCAAATTACTGTAGACAGAGCAGGGAGTTGGGGCCATTAGGAAGAAATATAAACAGAGAGAGGAGTGGAAATGTTCCGGGCAGACCACGTATCTTTACCCCGAGTCAAGAGCCTGCTTATCGGCGACAAACGGTAGCCAGAAATAACTACACTAGTGCTCCACAAGTTAGGCCATCCTTTAATAACAGAGTAAGAAATCACTTTCAAAATAACATAGATTCGAATACTTTTTATGCTAGACCTGGAGGAATGTTATATGGGGGGAATATTGAATACAGACAACCTAGCGTAGTCAATCGTAGACAGATTAATCATATGGGGGTTGCTTCAGACAGGCAATTTAATCGAAAATTGAGTTGACAACCAAAATCCTTCAAGCAGATTCAGAAAAATAGTAAGTATAGTAGGGTAGAACATGGGATTTATACAGCTGAAAATGATACTGAGTTACCCTTAGTGGCAGGTCGTATTCAAGGTATCCCAACAATATTTTTAGTTGACAGTGTGGCTTCAGTAACTTTAATTAGCGCTGATGTTTTTCACAAAATTAAAAATGGTAAGTCTTTGAAACAAAGACCGCCTGACATTACTGTTTGTGGGATTGGGGGAAATGTCGTGCCTCTGCATTCGAAAATTACAGTAAATTAGCATTAGCATTAGTAGAGGCATTTGATGCAAGAAAGCAAGCTTATGCAGCATCAGCCAAAAAAAAAAAAAAAAAAAAGTAACATAAATAAATAAAAATAACCAAAATAAATAAACCATAAATAAATTTAACATTAGATGGAAAAACATTTGCAGAACATGTTCTCGTGGCCTCAGATACCGGAGCAGAGAGAACTTTTGTCATGGATAAAGACACCCTTCAAGTGAGTGTTCCCCCAGGAGTTCTTGTTGACCCACCAGGACCTCTCCGAACAATACATCATTTGACATACATAGCCCAAGAGAATACTTTGTTCCTCCATGGTCAAAAGTGACCATTCAAACAGATCTCCAAATCCGTGCACCAGCCGGTTGCACCTGGAGGATTCTGCCACGAGTAGGCATTCCTTTAAATCACTACTTGGAAATAAGTGCCGGAATGCAAAGTTCTGAATATTTCAAAAACCTCGAAGTTAATGTACTCAACTTTGGAAATACCGGATTTAAAATTAATCATGGAGATAGAATAGCACAATTGGTAGTTGAACGGCTGCAAGCAACTACGCTGACCGAGGTATTGACCCTTTTCCCTATAAGTAAGAATCTCAGACAAATGAAAGGGCCAGCAATCTCATTTCAAATGCCAATAGAAAGTTCAATGTATTCTATGGCACATCTCCAGAGAAGCACATGTGTGATATTTTCCCATAGGTTCTTTCATCAGTGTCCCTATTTGAAGGACAACAAATCGATAGAAAAGGACACCGTTCAGCTAACTTCCTGTTTTGCTAACCTTGGCTTTGATGTAGTTATACACCATGATTTCACAGTAAATGAAGTCTTTCGAGCCCTAAAGCAAACAGCGGCTCACAACCCTAAAGCAAACAGCGGCTCTCGAAACAGATTGTTTCGTATGTTGTGTCCTGACACACGGGACCCACGGGATCTTGTATGCTCGAGACGGTAGATTTGGTTTAGAGCAGCTATTTGCCCCTTTCTGGGATAGTGTCTCACCAACATTGAAGGAGAAACCCAAGATCTTCATAGTTCAGGTTTGTCAAGGAAGCGACGTGACTATGGAAAACCCGGTTACAGTAGATGACACCACCATAGAATGTTTAGAATCAGAGTACACTTTGCAAGCTAACCTTTTGGTTGTCTCTTCGGTAGTTCCAGATTGTGCCTCATGGCAACACTCAAGAAATGGTTCCTGGTATGTTAACAATCTTTATGAAACATTAGAAATGAGAGCAGATAAGACTGACTTACTCAGCCTCCTTACCATGATTAATAAAAAAATGGTGTACGAAGCTAGACTCATGAAACAGACAAATAATAAGAACATGGAACGAGTCCCGGTAATTACCCCTCTTCTGACCAGGGACATTTACTTTTTCCCTAAATGGCAACCTCCGATTCTAACATCAGCTGCGGAAGCAACCAGCGGGAAAAGCTTGACAAGGACTGCGGTCATCGAACCAATACCGTCCACATCGAATGAAAGAGAGACCCCATTAACCCAGCTTTACGCCTTGCTACAAGAGATTCCAAAACAAAAAATAGTCAATGCCTATATATATTAGAAAAAAAAAAAAAAAAACCTACTAGATCTTACTGCTCATGCTTATATATATATAGATCGATAAACAAAGTTTTTTTAAAGTATTTTATTTATCTTCTTCAGAAAATAAAGAAAATATAGAAAAATGGGAGTCAACTACCTTATGAAGCAGTTAACCATGGGGGTAAGTTGGCTGCTGAAGCTGTTCCAGATACTTGGTACTAAAGTTGGATGGCTATTCGTCACTGCCTGGTCAGAACCGGAAGGAGAAGAGGAAGATCTCAGGACTATTAGATATAAGGAGTCTGCCACGAATGATCCCTCCTCTATAAGAGCGCAAGAAGAGAACAAGTCAATCAAGGAGGAAACCACCATACAATCCGTTTCCTGTGCTTCGTCTGTCTCTATTCCACATACAGAAGATATCACACCCCGGGAAGAAGGAAGGGGAAGTAATACTCCGCATGAGGAAGTAGGAAAGAGAACAAGAAAGAACAATTCCTATCACAATCCAGAGGAAAGGTAAGAACCTCCTTTTCTTTTTCCAATCAGAAACAAAGCACCAAGAGATACGGATATTATGCCAACCCCAGAAAAACTCAATACGTAAGTCGATGCTACGCCCCTATTATTTTCACACCACATAACCAAAACCCCATTTTCAAGAAAAACAATAGGAGTAGTTTAGAAGAGGAAGACTGGGACCCAAGACCAGCTAAAAATCCTACTTTTGAGAAAAACAATGAGTAGTTTAGAGGAGGAAGACTGGGACCCAAGACCAGCTACTACTTCTCCCACTAATTTCCACATTCGGAAGAATTCACAGATATTACAGGGCCCTCATGGAGAACAACATGACACCCCCTTTCCTTCTGCCCCATTATACACTCCCCGGTTGATCAAAGAAAGGATAAGTGATCTCACATCATGACATAGGTCCACTCCTTTCCTGGTCCCTACACAAAATTGGAGTTGTATGGATCTACAGTTTTGTCGAGATGCTCGAGGGGATCTTTCCCCTAAAGAAGCCGCCTTTATGGGATGTGATGGGTTAATAAAGAATACCGTTCTGAAAGGCGATGGAGAATTTTTCAAACTGGCGAAAAATCTCCAAGCAAAAAATCTGTGGACCTGTGACAAACTATTGGGTCTCCCTTGGAAGCGTGGTGCATTCTCGGTACAACTATTCGGCCCTTGGATCCGAGTCATAGCTCGAACCTATCATTACATCTTCATCAAGGGGTTCGAGCTGGTTAAAAAACTTACTGCCGGATAAGCAAATCATTAATCTAGATGACCTAGGCTGCCCACAAAAAGGAGCCAGTTGCCAAGGGAGAGATTCCCATTTCGTTGTCACTGGGATCATCTCGTAACTTTTTGCGCAGTAATGGCTGTAAACCAATACGTCAGATGGCTTGACTGGGAAGGTTTTATAGAAAAAGAATTTCGGTAAGCTTAAAGAAGAGCGAAATTAACTTAAGTTTCTTTTCGGTATTTGTAAAAAAAAAAAAAAAAAAGGGAACAAAGGGGGGGGGATTTTAATTATTGTTGGAGAGAGGGGGATGATCTACTTCTGATACTGTTAGGTTCTAATTAATGAAAAAAAAAAAAAAAAAAAAATTTCCTTTATCTCCCACATCACAATTTTATTTTACTTTAGGCTAAAGAGAAAAAAAAGGGGCGGGGGAATTATTTTTGACAGAGATACATATCAGAATTCTCATCAATATGACTACTCTACCAATACAGGCCACGTTTCTACTAGTCACACTACTTATTCGGTGCACACCTTTTCATACCGGTATCTTTATCCTACAGCCACTAGATAGAGAGGCCATTGCTGGTCAAACTGTCATCATCCCATGCAGAGCAGTGCCAAATCTCACAGTCACTGTAAAATGGTTTTTCAACGAAAGAAGCATAGACAGTCTTTATAGACCACGAGGACTTCCTGATTATAAAGTCGTCGGATCGCCTAGAGAAAATTATTTTGCATTACAAATCACCCAGTTACAGTTAGCAGACGAAGGTAAATATTTTTGCCACGTTCAAACTAAGGATGGACATCAATTCTGATCTAGTACAACTATTGTAACAATTTATGTTACACCTCTACCACCTCTCATCGGAGAAGGTTCGTTTCTCAGGGGAAACGAAAGAGAGCAAGCCACTCTTACATGTAAATCTTTAGCAGGAAAACCACCCGCTACTTTGAAATGGATTAATTTTGATGGTAATCCCATCGAAGAATCAGTACAGTCCAGCCAAGAATTATGGTCAGACAAAATAAGAGTGAACACGTATTTGAAATGGATAACCACCTTATCACCAGAGTATAATAAGAAAGCATTTACCTGTGTCACTAATCATCTAACTTATTCTCATCCAATGATGATCTCCATAACTTACCTTAGAGGGTAAACTTACCTCTAACAGGAATATTAATCTCATATTTAATACTCGCAAATTACCCTCATCTATAAAAGCAAGTTATCTATTTTTCAGAATTCACCCCCCCCAGAATTCCAACCCTTTGAGATTAGCATTAGTAGAGGCATCATATGCCTCTACTAATGCTATGACCCATAATGCTCTGCTAATGCTATGATCTGATGATATGACCCATATCATCAGATCCTAAGGGATGAACTGCGGACAAAGCTGCTAAACACCCATCCTCCTCAAATACAGCAAAATTAGCATTAGTAGAGGCATATATGAGGCAAAAAAGCAAGCTTATTTAGAATCAGCCAAAAAAAAAAAAAAAAATCCTTCCCATTTCCTCCATTCATTCACTCCAAATGTTTGTCTAGTTCTGCTTTGCACTTATTTAAGTTGTCAACCATCACTACGACAAATGGAAGTTTGTTCCAATAATCAAATACCCGCTGGCTAAAGGCAAATTTCCACACATCTATTTTACAACTGTCTTTCCTCAATTTGAATTTATGTCGCCTCACGTGAGTAATCTCAGCAAGAGGAAGAATGATGATCCTGCTCAAGTAGCTGATAAACTGAATGAGTATTTTGATTCTCCATTCACACATGGAGTTATTCAAGGAGGAGAATGCCAGACGTTTATCAAACTCTTAACAGGGAGCTAAGTGATTTTGTGATAACTGAAAGCAAAGTGGAGGAGAAATTGTTGAAGTTAAACATAAAAAAGGCACCTGGGGTAGATGGAATCTATCCAGTTATAATGAAGGAGGCAGCAAGAGAAGTAAGCAAACCCTTAGCCATAATTATGAGAGCATCCTTAAAGCCAGGGGAGGGCCCCATGGACTGAAGATATGCAAATGTATCCCAAATTCACAAGGGGGATTCAAAGGTTGACACAAATAATTATATACCTGTTAGTTTAACTTCTGTTCCGGGAGAAAATAATGGAGTCACTAATTAAAGAGGTGATACAGGATCACCTAGACAAGACAGCAGCATTAGTTCAGACACACCATCGAGTTAGTTAAGGGGCAGTCTTGTCTGATCAATTTGATTGTATACTACGATGTCGTCACAAAGGAACTGAATGCCAAAAATAATTTCAGGAAACATTTGGATACTGTTGCACATGAAAGACTGCTGTACAAATTGGAGAGGTATGGCATTAAGGGTAAGTTGCTACAATGGATAAAAGGATGGTTGAGTGGGAGACAACAGAGGGTGGTAATCAATGGACACTGCTCTACATGGAATAATGTTATTAGCAGAGTCCCCCAGGGTTCGGTACTGGGCCCATTGTTGTTTTGTGTATTTATCAATGATATCGAAGGTATATCAGGTATCATCTTTCCAAGTCTGCAGATGATACAAAGGTTGGCAGGGTTGTTAATGACACTAAAGACAGTAACAGGATCTAGAAAAGTTAGGCAGATGGGCTGAGAAGTGGCAACTGAAGTTTAAAATTGACAAATGCAAAGTGCTGCATATGGGTAGTAGTAGCAGTAACACAAGAGAAACATACCAACTCTGTGGTACTACACTCAGTAGTAGTAGTGACATGTGATGCAAGAAAGCAAGTGTATGAGCTTATGCAGCATCAGCCAAAAAAAAAAAAAAAAAAAAAAAAAACACACCATTGCCTCCAAATGCCTGTCCAGTTCCTCCTTCAATTTATTCAACCTATCAACTTCCACAATGACAGATGGAAGTTTGTTCCAGCAATTAACCACCCGCTGGCTAAAGACAAATTTCCGCACATCTATTCTACATGTCTTTTCTTAATTTGAATTTATGCCCCCTTAGATTCGTAATCTGAACAATTGGAAGGATCCATCAGAATTCAGCGTGCTCAACCCATTCAAGGCCTTATACACCTCAATCAGATCACCGCGCAGGTGCCTAGTCTCCAGCCACTGCAATTTGCAGAACTTAAGCCTCTCTTGGTAAGAGGATCCCTTCATTCCCCTCACCAATCTTGTTGCCCTTCTCTGTACACGCTCAAGTAAATCTACATCCTTCCTAAAATGAGGCCTCCAGACCTGTACGCAGTACTCAAGGCGTGGCCTGACCATTGCCTTATACAGAGGGATAATCACCTCCTTCTCCCTGCTAGCAAAATTCCTATATATCATTGAAAAAACCCCATGATCTGCCCTGGCAGCCTGTCTGCATTGCTCAGAAAACTTCATATCTGACTGCACAATTACTCCCAGGTCTTTTTCATTTTCTACCACCTTAAGTGTAGTACCACACAGTTGGTACGTTTCTCTGGGGTTACTTCTACCCATATGCAGTACTTTGCATTTGTCAAGGTTAAACTTCAGTTGCCACTTCTTAGCCCATCTGCCCAAATTATCTAGATCCTGTTGCAGTAGCACACTGCCATTACTGTCATTAGCAACCCTGCCAACCTTTTTTATCATCTGCAAACTTCGACATTAAGTCTGATATACCTTCATCAATATCATTGATAAATATACAAAACAACAGTGGACCTAACACCGAACCCTGTGAGACTCCACTAATAACATTAGTCCACGAAGAGCAGCACCCATTGATTACCACCCTCTGTCTTCTCCCACTTAACCATCCTTTTATCCATTGTATCAACTTACCCTTAATACCATTCTGCTCCAACTTGTACAATAGTCTTCCATGCACAACAGTGTCAAAAGCTTTCCTGAAATCCAAATATATGATATCAAAATTATTTTTTGCATCCAGTTCCTTTGTAACCACATCATAATATCCTATCAAATTTGTCAGACAAGACTTTCCCTTAACAAACCCATGCTGTGTCTGAATTATTGCTGCAGTCTTGTCTAGATGATCCTGCAATGCATCTTTAACCAGTGACTCCATTATTTTACCCGGAACAGAAGTTAAACTAACTGGTCTGTAATTACTCGTGTCACCCTTTGATCCCCCTTTATGAATTGATGATACATTTGCACATCTCCAGTCCGTGGGAACCTCCCCTGAGTCCAAGGATGCTCTCATAATTATGGCTAAGGGTTTACTTAGTTGCTTTGCCGCCTCCTTTAATATAACTGGACGGATCCAATCCACCCCAGGTGCTTTTCTTATGTTTAACTTCAACAATTTCTCCTCAACTTTGCTTTCAGTTATTCCAAAATCATTAAGTATCCTGCTACAATTTGATAACCTTCTGCCATTTTCAAACCTTAATAATTCCTCATGTGTGAATGTAGATGCAAAATACTCATTCAGTTTGTTTGCTATCTGAGCAGGATCATCAACAGTCAAACCATCAATGTCAAGTGGACCAATCAGATTCAACCCCTTCCTTTTAGAGTTTATATAAGTAAAGAAATCCTTGCTGTTTTGCTTAGCATCTTTTGCCAAGGATTTCTCATAATCTGCCTTCGCCTGCCTAACTTCCTTTGTCACTTGATTACAGACTAGCTTATATCTGCCATAGGCCTCTTTGAGTCGCTTGATAATTTATATGAATCCCATGCATTTTTCTTCTCTATTACGAGTCTCATTGACCAACACTTCATTAGATAACCATTTAGGCCTAAACCTTGAACAATATTTCTTAATAGGTATGAAACTTTTAGTAGCTTCCACGATTAATTCCTTGAATGCTTCCCACTTAGAATTTACTGTTGGTAACATCATCAGTTGATCCCACTGTACAGAATTTAAAAACTGTCAGAGAGCACTGCACTCACCTTTCCGGAAGCAAAAACCCTTTCCTTTACCCCTGATGTTAATTAAATCTTTAAGTAAATCCCACATCAGTACACTGTGATCACTGCCACCTAGTGGTTCCTTTATCTGCAAATTCTTAATACACGAATGGTCACTGCTGATAACCAGATCAAGAATATTAGTTTCTCTGGTTGCCTCTCGAACATGCTGCTGCAGAAAACAATCATCCAATAAATCCACAAAAGTCTGACTAGTGTGCGAATGACCAATCCACAAGTTCCAGTCAATATCTGGGAAGTTAAAATCCCCCATTATAAGACATTCCGATTTACTAACCCACTATTTCTCTGTACAACTGTTCATTGTACTCATTCGAGTCATTGGGCCTATAACACATTCCTACTCTTATTTTTGCTTTCGCAGTGCTTACGTCACACCAAACTGACTCAACAGTGCACTGTTCATCTATATCAACTGGATGCACTTCTTTTGATTTTATGTTTTTCTTAATTAACAGCATAACACCACCTCCCTTTCTATCCTGTCTATCCTTTCTGTACACATTGTACTCCCCAAATTCCAGTTCAGCATTCCTTATATCTGTGTGACACCACGTCTCTGCTATCCCAACAATATCCGCCTTTGATGTCTTGACCAACACTTCAAATTCATCAAATTTATTTACTATACTTCTGGCATTGGTATATATGCTCCTACTCCTATTCTTAGTTACCCTAACACATCCCATATACCCACCTATTTCAGGATGACTGTCATCCGTCCCTGAAACCCCTAACACCCCACGCTCCAGGTCGCTACTTATTCTAATAGAAGTTGTGCAAGAATCACCTTCACCTCTGCCTACGGCTACTGTTAAACTATTAGTCCTTGTATCCCCCCAAGCTATCAGTTTTCTGACCCACCTAACACTGCCTCGATAGCATCAGCAAATATTCTTGCACCCTTTCTATTTAAGTGTATCCCATCCCTATAGAAGCAGTCTCTCCTGTTAACAAGTACAGTCCAGGCTGAAAAAAATTCTATCCCTTGAGCCTTGCACATTCTTTCCAGGGCCGAATTGATCGACAAGGCTCTCATCGTATACTCCCTCCTATCGTGTCTGGGCAGAATTGCAGTCACTTTCAAATTCAACCCTAATTCTCGGCTTTTGTTCAACAGTGATCTGTACTTGTTAAGTAATTCTGCCGGTCTCCTACTCCTAATATCATTAGTGCCAACGTGTACAACTATATCACCTTTTGTGCCCTTAAAAGATGATATCCGCTCTACAACGTCAACAACCTTTGCCCCTGGCAGACATACCCTGGTCCTGTTCCACCTATCCTTTTTTACAAAGCATGTTTCCCATTTCCCTGACAATAGAGTCACCAACAACTACTAGTTCCTGTGGGACCAGTGCATTCTGCCTTGGGGGTTGCCGCTGTGTTGCGTGATGACCAAGTGCAAGCTCTGGCATTGATGTGGGCAGCTGAGAGCCCGATGGGCCCCTCAATTGAGATCTTTCGAGGGCATCCACCCTGTCCTTCAAACTCTCATATAGGCCCATAACAATGCTGAGTTGTCGCCTGATTTCCTTACACTCCTTACATCATGCACACATAAAGACATTCCCCATGGTAATGTCATGTTCCGTTCCAGAGAATTCGGCAAACATTTCACAAGTTGCACTTTTTTTTAAGCTGTGATGTGTTGGAGAATCACCCCCCTCAGTTCTCCCCTGAGTCACAGCACTCCTGCCACTTTGGGGCATGATACTTTAAATTAATAAAATCAATAAATTAAATTAATTAAATGTCAATACTACGCTATCTAATAGAAACAATGAAGCATATTACTCTAAATTATACGTTAGAGCTACCTAACTACCTCAATTAAAAAATTTGAATTCTCTACCACTATATACAAAAACAATGGCTGCAAGATTCGAATGAAATAACAGTTTTACGTATATCTACAAAAACTGTTTATCTAATTTAAAATAAAAATAACCAGCGTAACTATAGCTATAAGACTACGTATTAAGTACAATATAAAATAACAACTATGTAAATAAAAAGGCAAACACTTATCGTTTTTTTTGGAGCCTGCAACTGACAGCTGTAATTTTTAAAGAGAGTCCTGATACAAAGGTTGGCAAGGTTGTTAATGACACTAAAGACAGTATGCTACTGCAACAGGATCTAGAAAAGTTAGGCAAATGGGCTGAGAAGTGGCAACTGAAGTTTAAAATTGACAAATGCAAAGTGCTGCATATGGGTAGTAGCAGTAACACAAGAGAAACATACCAACTTTGGAATTTTGTAATTTTCTCTTTTCCAAGGTAGAAGAAAATCACAGTTTTCTCAGCTACCCTTCTACATCTATCTGACTGAGGTGTATAAAGCTTTGAATGGTTTGAGCAAAGCTCAATGCTGATAGGATTCTTCCGCAGATTACACACTTGAGGGGCATTAATTCAAATTGAGGAAGAGAGTTGCAGAACAGATTTGTGGAAATTTGCCTTTAGCTAGCAAGTGGTTGATTGCTGGAACAAATTTCCATCTGTTGCTGTGGAAGTTGATATCTTAAATAAATTCAAGAAAGTACTAGACAAACTTTTGGAGAGAATGTATAGGTGAATTGGGAATTTTTTTTTTTTTTTTTTTTGGCTGATTCTGTATGTTTGTTTGTTATTTGGTTTTTAGGAGCATTAGGAACTAAGGCCATATTGCTCCAGGATATGCGGTGGTCATTCCCTGACCTTTCTGCATCCTCCGTATTTGGTGGTGACGGGCTCGAACCCTGGTCTAATCAAGAAGCGTGTGCTATGCACTGCTGCTCCTTCCCACCTGGCTACGGAGGCGCCGGCTGATTCTGTATAAGCTTGCTTTCTTGCATCATATACCAGTACTAATGCTAGTCATAACAGTAAAAAAAATGTTGCAGAATAGATGAGTGGCAATTTAGCCTGCATGTGGTTAATTGCTGCACAAACTTCTGTTGATTGCTTAAATTCAAGGAAGAACTGGGCAAGCTTTTGGAGCAATTAATAGGTGAAATGGGAAGTTGGATTTTTTTTCCTGCATAATATGCATTCTTGGCATCATATGCCACTACTGATGCTAATGCTAAAAAGGTTCAGATGACAAATTTTAATCCATTAGTTAGTTTGATATCATCTTGTTGTACATGTGATTAATGAAATAAATTTAGCTTTACTCATGTCTCTAAATTAAATGTTTTCTTTACAGGTGATATCCATCAAGAAATAAATAATTTCAACTCTTTATTCAACATTATAAATATTTTAAAAAATCAGCATCACATTATAAGCTTTTTACCAGGTTCTTATTCACATGCATAATGAGTAAGAACAAGGGGTACAAATTTGCCTTTCTCATACTATGACATATTGTAAGAGGCACCTCTAATCCAGTATCTAGTATTCTCACATCTTGTTGCTCTCCAGCACCTTCCCTATGACTCTAATCCTTACGTAATATTATTGTAAAGCAAAACCTATTTCACAATTCCTCTGTTTATCTCTCTCTCTCTCTCTCCGTCTGTCTCAGGGTAACTCACCATATGGCTAATAATAATAATTTTTGACCCCCCCCTGGTTGAAAAGCCCTCTGACTGGCCCAATTCATATTCCCCTTTCACCCAGCAATAGGGGAGCCATCAGCAGAATGACAAAAAAATATCAGGTTTAAAGGCAATGGAAATCTCCTAAAATAAACCTTAACTCTCCTCCCTCCAACTAATAAGAGACATAGTATGAATGCACAACTCTGGCAAGCAATATATAAGGTCTGGAAACTCCAAACAAGGATCGAGGAGTACCTGCAGTGCACAAAACATCACCTGAAATGACAAAGCACATACACCATATCTAGATCATCAGGGACCCTGACCACCATTAAAAGATATTTTACAGATACCTTGGTAGAATCATAATTTTTGATATGCATGTTCTTGATGGCATTCACCATCAAGAAAGAAAAGGTCATTGAAGGATTGACTCATTCTACTTGCTAGTGGCAGTATAAATGGTGATAAAAGAACTGAAGCCTTTGTTAATCTGTAAGGGTCAAAATTCTAGAGCTTCAAAGAATAAACCTAAAGATTCACTGTCAGCAATATGGAAATTACAGCATAAAGTATGGACAACAAATCTTTCATAATTATTTTATTGAGTTTTTTGTATCCAAAGTAAAGGAATATTGTAAAGATGAAAATGTAAATTTCAAGATTCTTCTTATTTTAGACAATGTCGCTGCTCATGTTCTTGACTCTGATAGCTTGTGTCCTCATGGCAAGATAGTGTTTTTATCATCATATACAATTTCCATAATCAACCCATGGCCCAGGAATTATACATATTTTAAAGGCATATTATTATGCTTACCTTCTAGGAAATTAATTGCCAAATCCAACATAGTTATTCACCAACCAATGAAAACAATGTGGAAGAATTTGATGAAATCTGATATTTGTGACTTTGTTGAAATTACTGGACAAGCTTTAAAGGAAGTTTTCATTCATTTAATATGTAGCTGCTGGAAAGAGTCATATCCCACTGTTGTTTATGACTCTGAAGAATTCAATACCAATTGGATGCAAATTGAAATCGCAAATATTCAAGAAAGAATGCAGGATTCCATGAAGTTGAAGAAAATGTTGTTGGAGAATTGCTGTCAGTTAACAGTACAGCATGAATGACACACAGTGCTATTAACAAATGTGGATCTGGCAGAGTTAAATTGCTTAAACCATTGAAGAAGAAAGAACTGACAGGAATGACAATATGTTAGAAGTCCCAAAAAGAAAAGAATTCAGATTATGAGGCACCTTGGAAAAAGCTTGTGGATATTTTTACAACAACGAACCCTCTCTATGATCATGCTGCAAAGGTTAAATGTGAGGTCGTGCCATTACACAATTTTTCCGAAAAATTGTGACAAAGAAAAACACTCAATTCATTCTTCTAACCTCAAGCAAGGTCCTTCTAGATTAGACCTGTTCCTAGTGACCCTGCCTCTCCCTCCTCATCCTCCTCGATTTAATGATCTTACAGGATCCACTGCATTCATATTAAACTATTTTAGGTAAGGTACCTAAATTAGAGACCTGCTAGCTTGACTTCTGTTCCAGAGAAAATAATGCAGTCGCTGGTTTAAGAATTAATCTAGACCATCTAGACAAGAATGCAGTTATACAGCAAACACAGAATGGATTTGTTAAGGGCGATCTTATCTGACAAATCTGATTGGGTCTGCTAGGTGGCCTGGTGGGTGAAGTCACTTTCTTTTCATGCTCGTCTATATTTATTATTCTAAGTGTTTTTTTTAATTTTATGTTAATTAGTTATGCTGTACCTGATGCGGGATTGCTGTTCTTGATGCCTGATTGCTTCCTTATATTGAATCTTGCTTCTAAAGTAAGTTATTTTTAATCTTAAATTCTGCATTTCTTGGTGACAGGACACTGCTGACCAGTGTCCTGTCACCAAGCTGCTCTCTGAGTGCTTTCTTTCACCACTCTGAACTTCGACCTTAACAAATGAGTGATTGGGGCAGTGACCTACTTCTTCTTGGAGTGTGAAATAGTGACAATAAAAAACCGTAAAAAGATTAATTTTCTAAGAGAGACAAGAAGACTAGCACAATAGGTTAGGAATTTACTTGCTTCTGCTGTAGTGAATTCCCCTCCCCCCACTCTTTTCTGGTTGGCCACTGAAACCCAACATAAATTCTACCATTTGTCAGTTCAACATAGTATTAACTTTAATATTGAACTTGCAAAGAATAATATGGCTATATAAATATCTTGTCATAGAGCAACTGTGAGCAGTTTCATTAAAGGCATTACATTTGTTCAAAGAACTATTAGGTTTTCCTTTTAAAAGGTTTTTCTTGCTTTAAAGGTTACTGAATAAATAAATTAACTAATAACTAAATAAAGTAATAAACAAATATTATCATATTACATATTACTTATATTCTACCAAGAAATACTACTTGTTACTTCTGTTAATTTACTTCACTGACTCGGAACTATTTCTATCAACAAAACAGTTGGGGAGTCCTGTCCAACTCAAGAACAGCTAATTCTGTCATTAGCCTGATAATAATGATACTTCTAGTGATGTGTCTTCTGACAACACTACTGCTTCTTCTAATGTGGAACCTTGCAATCTTCTGAAGAGGTTGCGATCTTCAGAAATTGAGTCATTAAATTCTCGATGTGACACCTATACCTTGCTCGCACATTCTCCTGGCGCCTCCGTAGCCAGGTGGGAAGGAGCAACGGTGCGTAGCACACGCTTCTTGATTAGACCGGGGTTCGAGCCCGTCACCACCAAATACAGAGAATGCGGGAAGGTTAGGGAATGACCACTGCACCGGAGCAATATGGCCTTAGTTGCTAATGCTCCTAAAAACCAAAATAACATAACAATAACAAGCACATTCTCCATCTGTCTGTGAGACTGCTTCTGATTCCACTGATGATACTTCAATGCCAGATAACCGTGTTTCTGCTACACAGCCATAACTTGATGTTTCTGTAAGCACTGATTCCACTTATGACACTCCTATGCAGCAATCTACTATATCCTCATGAAGTGTTGATCCTACCAATTCTTGTGAAAGTAGAGTTTCCAAAAAAGGTTCATTTCCCATCTATGCAAGCCGCAGAACTATTACGTAAGGATCTTGAGGATTATTTGTTTAAAGAATCCAACAAAGTGTCCAAAAATGTTCTTTGGTACTGGGTTGGCCTTGAACATGCTTTAAATAAACTTCTCTTAGAGAACACAAAGCTTCTGACTAAACTGGAAGAAAATGAAAAATATGTCTCTCTCTTCCTACACATCCTGTTTCCTCCACCTTGACTTATGCTCAAGTAATACATGGTTTGCCTAGTTCCCCCAGCATCTGAACAAAAGATCATCTCTTCCTCAGCGACCACCATGGCTTTGGCCCCTGCTGAACAGAATATTATTATTCTAAAGTCAGGAGAAAACTCTAATCTGAGTACCAGCCAAACTGTAAAATCAGAAGTGACCAAGACATTGAAGGAAAATGTGAAGGGCATTAAAATAAATACTGAGGCTTACTTGTAACAAGGGTGTTGTTGCAGAAAATGACTCTGAGGCTGATGCAGCAAAGATTGCATCTCTACCAGCCTTGTCTAAAGCGGAGATCTCCTCATCACCCCCTAAAAAATCTGACCCAGCCATACTTATTTTTGACATGGAGAAGGACTTATCCAAAGAAGAGTTTCTTGAAGATCTTTACTTCAAAAATCTGCAAGACCTCGATATTACACTTGAGGATCTTACCAAGGAATTGTCTTTTCAATTTACTACTAAGTCTATATCCAAAAATAATGTACATTAGGTCATTAGCATTTCTGTTAATTAATTTTCAAGTTACAGCATCTCTAACTGCCCACAAATTTAGATCTTTTGTGGTGGTGACAAAATGTTACACTTGCCTAGGCTTCAGCCATAAGACCACATGTCGACAGGAATCCCCCACTTGTGGTCACTGCTGCAAGCATGGTCATGTGTTTAGCAAATGCCCAAGTAAATCTGAACCTCCAGTATGTGCAAATTGCAAATCTAGAAAGGACTCCAGGCACTCTGTTTGAGATTCACAATGCCCAGAGTTTATAAGAGAGCTAAAGAACCGATAAGATTAAGAACCAACTATGAATATTGCATCTTATAACCATTCTGCTACTGCAGATGGCTCTATCACTTTCTGACTTGCAATAGTATCCTTCAACTTAATGCACACAAGTCTCATCTAGTTGCAGATGAAGTTCGGTAATATCTGGATGTTCACCAATTTGACATAATGGCCCTTCAAGAACCATATTATCATCAAGGCAAAGTTTCTGGCTACCCTCTGTCCATGCATGTCGTTCAGCCTGATCATGCTGAGCTGTGCTCTGTATTTGTTATCACAAACGCTAATCTGAATGTTGTCAAAATCAATAGCCTTACCCACAACATGCTGTTTGCATTAATGTTTCAACCTCTAGCACTTCTTATTTCCTAATTTCTTTATACCGTCCACCTACTTCTGATATCATTGTTTATCTTCAATACCTTGATAATGTTATTGCTACTGTTGGTTCCACACACCTTTTCATCATGTCAGATGCCAATGCAAAGTCTCTACTCTGGTTCTCATCTTCCTCTGATGCTAAAGGCAGACTTATTGAAGAATTCACTCTCTAATCACCTTGTTACTCTCAACCAGCCTGACATGCCTTGTACCTTCAGCTCTACATCTGGAAAGAGTAATACTGACATATATTACACTGGCATATACCAACACTCCCACTGTTTCTGATTGGTCTGTTAACTGTAACATTTGGTCTAGTTTTCACAGAGCTATTACCTTTGTGATTAAGTCTTCCTCTCTGGACATTTCTTTTACTTTGCTGCTTTTCCCTTAAATACATATTATGGCTTTGTAGTAGTAGTAGTAGTAGTGGCATGTGATGCAAGAAAGCAAATGTATGGCTTATGCAGCATCAGCCAAAAAAAAAAAAAAAAAAAAAAAAAAAAAAAAATCACACCATTCCCTCCAAATGCCTGTCCAGTTCCTCCTTAAATTTATTCAACCTATCAACTTCCACAACAACAGATGGAAGTTTGTTCCAGCAATTAACCACCCGCTAGCTAAAGGCAAATTTCCGCACATCTATTCTACATCTGTCCTTTCTTAATTTGAATTTATGCTCCCTTAGGTTTGTAATCTGAACAAGTGGAAGGATCCCATCAGAATTCAGCGTGCTGAACCCATTCAAGGCCTTATACAACTCAATCAGATCACCGCACAGGTGCCTAGTCTCCAGCCACTGCAATTTGCAGAACTTAAGAATATTTGTTTTAGCCTCAGGTAATTCTAACCCTTGGGGTCTAGTTCGTCGTCTCTCTAGAAACAAGGTTCACTCTCCAGAAATTTACCAATCTGTTGACTCTCACAATGCTGAAACTCTGACTTGGGCTAGCATTGTCAATGCCATACTTGATGCACTTCTTTCCTCAGATGACCCCTGCTGTGATCTTCCTATTCACCAATAAATTGGATCTCTCAACAGTGCATATCTTACTTCTGAATACACTCCTTGCTTCAGCCAGGCAGAGGTTGATTTGGAAATCTCCAAAATCAATAATAATAGTTGTCCTGGACTTGATAACCTAGAGGGCATTTTCATTAATCGACTACACAAACTCTATCCATCTGCCTTTGTTACACTGTATAATAAACATTTGAATGAGGCAACTTTTCCCATCCTTTGGAAGACATAATTGTTAAAATTAATTCCCAAACCTGGTACTCCTATTTCTGCTAAGGCCTATCATCCTATTGTGTTGTCCAACTTGGGTAAAACTCCTGAGCGACTTATATTTGCCCATCTAGATTGTCTATTTACTGAATGCTCTTTAAAGTACTCTGACCAGTTTGGTTTTCGTCTAGGCTGTGGAACTGAGGAGGCCTTGGTTGAACTTTTCTCCAGAGTAAACATCTGCATATTTAAATATACTATGGCTATTTTCTTAGATTTCTCTGGAGCCTTTGACTCCCTTTGGTGGGACAGCTTCTTTGCTTGCCTCAGGGCTGCTCGATGCTCCTCACAACTCTACAACTTAACCTGCAACTACTTTCTCCACCATTCTGTACAGGTAATTTCTGGAACTCAGCAACTTAGTCACTCTGTCTCTTGAGAATGCCCACAAGGTTCAGAGCTTGTTCCACTCGTCTGGGATTTGGTTCTAGACGAGTGGCTTCTCCATTCAACTCCCAATGCTTCTAAAATAGCATATGCCGATGATCTAACCCTTCTTGTCCTTGGTAATTCTCGTGCTCTTGGTCCATTATTAAAAACTTACCATTTCTCCTAACAAGACAAAGCTTCTTTATCTTAAGGGCAACCTTAACATTTTCAGGCCTCCAACTGTTAAACTTTTTGTTCGTTCTCTCTCCATGGTTGACTCACATAAATTTTTGGGTATTATTCTAGATCATAAGTTAAACTTCCAGAAACATATCTTGCACCTTCATGATAAAATAGCCAAGTATACATCTATGCTTGTCCCTTTTTCGCATCAATTCTGGGGTATTAACCATCGCACCCTTCGTCTTTTGTACAAAATGGTGTTTGTTCCAATTTGTGCCTATGGCGCTGGCGCCTGATTTTGGTATACTGAGAACATTGCCATCCAAGAGAAACTCTCCTCTATCCAAAGATGTATGCTATCACACTTTCTTGACAGCTGTGCTCCAGGTTTTAAATGGTTGCCTTACCTCTGGACCTTCAAATTGCTTATCAAGGTTTTTGCTATTACCTTAGACATGCCATTCCAATTGACTCTTTAGACTTAACTGTTAATATCCACTGTGATCCTAAAATCGGAAAAATTCGTTGCTGGAACCAGCAGGTAATTCAGGCAGTCCGAGTCTCCGCACTCTTTTTCTTCTAACTGGCCATGGTTCCCTTCCTGCTAAACTTGCTATGTTTAATGTGTCTGATTCCCCTCTCTGTAACTGTGTCATCCCAGAAGACTGGCAGGATGTTCTTTTCATCTGTCCATATTATTTTGATCTTCATCAGCCTCTGTCTGCCGTGTGTCTACCATTTTCTCCAGGCAATGAATCATCTCTTTTGGACTCCAAAGAAAAATTATCTTCTGCAAGATTTTGCACCTTTGCCAGACATGGACAACTCATCAGTAGTGCCCCGATTTCAGGAACTACTCCTATTCCAGCGTTACCTCCAGTCCAGACCAGCACCTCCATAGTCACCATCTCGTGATACCACCACCACCATTGTCACAACCACCATTTTAATTCAAGTACCATCTTCATCACCACCTTCCACTTGAACGGTTGGTAAGCATACTTGTACGAGGCACTGAATGATATCACTGTGTCTTCCTGACTTCTATCTCCTGCTGGTCTCAGGCTGGATCTGAGGCAGGATCATCTGCTGGCACCACCTTGCACTGGTGTGGGATTTTTATTTATTTTATTAACTTATTTTTATCTTTAATTTGTCTGATTATTTTTTTATTTATTTATTTTATTATTTTATCCCAAAAATTTATTTTTACTTTAAATTTTTAATTTCGTTAACTTTTAATTCCTTTTATTTTCATAATTTTTATTACTTTCCTTTGGTATGCTAAGAAGTTTTCTGTTTTATTTAATTTTATTTGCTCATATTTTCAATGGTTTGGACATTCAGTACATTACACTTGAGGTTTGCGCTCAGTTGTGGACCGCCTCCTCGAGGCGTAGATGGGTATCAGGATGCACCTCCCTGGTGCTTGTTGCTTCCTGATAGCAAAGCAGCCAGAAACAACTAAACAACATAACAAACACGTAGTATTACACTAATTCGAATCAAAAGGGACTGTGAAGCCCAATAAGTCTTATTATTATAATAATCTTAAATTATAAGAGGAAATACCTTTTTAGCAGGACTGTGATTCTCTCAACACTCAATCACGAATGATTATAATAGCTATTAAATTATTAAAATAGCTATTAATTAAAATCATCATGCCTTCAATTCTCATATCAAGCCAAACGAATCGGAAAGAGTTACGGAAAGACGGTGGCCACCAACCCCCAAAAAAACCAACCAACATCGCAGCATGCCATCACGAGAATTGAAAAACAATTGCTGCAAAATTAAATTTAAATTATTAATTGCTGAAACATCAAAAATGTTGACTCTATTAATATATGCAGACCTTATAATTTTTCGGACTCATGGATGATTACGCACATGTATGAATAGCAATTCATACATTGGTCTATATAAATAATCTCGTGTCAGGTTTCGTTAATTTTATATAAAACAGGGAGGGGATATCATTCGCAAATCACTTTTGTACCTCTTGTGAACATGGTAACAAACCGAATAAGTTGGTCTCTTAAAAGAAGTTATAAAAACGGTTTTAAAGTTTAAATTGTGTGTGAATTAATGGATTTCGTGGTTTCGTGGTTTTTAGGTTTTTGCGACAATTGTTTTTCAATTCCCATGGTGGCATGCGACGTTGATTGGTTTTTTGGGGGTTGGTGGCCGCCATCTTTCCGATTCACTTGCCGTGATATGAAAATTGAAGGCATGGTGATTTTAATTAATAGCTATTTTAATTTGATTTATTTATGATTGTGCACATGGGGTACATTCATATTATAATCATTGATTGAGTGTTGAGAGAATCACAGTCCTACTAAAAGGGTATGAGGTTTCCTCTTATAATTTACATTTTCGGCCTTTCTGCAGAGTTTCTATAACATCACAGTGTACCACAGCAGAGTTGAACTAGCATTTGGGGGCCACCTTACATAAAATACTATACATTTCTACTTGACAAATCTGATTGGATATAATGATACTGTAACAATGGAAATGGATGTAAAAAATAATTTTGACAAATACATTTCAGAAAATGCATTTAATACTGTTCCACATAAAAGACTGCTGTAAAACTGGAGTAGTAGTAGTAGTGGCATGTGATGCAAGAAAGCAAGTGTATGAGCTTATGCAGCATCAGCCAAAAAAAAAAAAAAAAAATCACACCATTCCCTCCAAATGCCTGTCCAGTTCCTCCTTAAATTTATTCAACCTATCAACTTCCACAACGACAGATGGAAGTTTGTTCCAGCAATTAACCACCCGCTGGCTAAAGGCAAATTTCCGCACATCTATTCTACATCTGTCTTTTCTTAATTTGAATTTATGGCCCCTTAGGTTCATAATCTGAACAAGTGGAAGGATCCCATCAGAATTCAGCGTGCTCAACCCATTCAAGGCCTTATACACCTCAATCAGATCACTGCGCAGGTGCCTAGTCTCCAGCCACTGCAATTTGCAATACTTAAGCCTCTCTTGGTAAGAGGATCCCTTCATTCCCCTCACCAATCTTGTTGCCCTTCTCTGTACATGCTCAAGTAAATCTACATCCTTCCTAAAATGAGGCCTCCAGACCTGTACGCAGTACTCAAGGCGTGGCCTGACCATTGCCTTATACAGAGGGACATCACCTCCTCCCTGCTAGCAAAATTCCTATATATCATTGAAAAAACCCCATGATCTGTCCTGGCAGCCTGTCTGCATTGCTCAGAAAACTTCATATCTGACTGCACAATTACTCCCAGGTCTTTTTCATTTTCTACCACCTTAAGTGTAGTACCACACAGTTGGTACGTTTCTCTGGGGTTACTTCTACCCATATGCAGTACTTTGCATTTGTCAAGGTTAAACTTCAGTTGCCACTTCTTAGCCCATCTGCCCAAATTATCTAGATCCTGTTGCAGTAGCACACTGCCATTACTGTCATTAACAACCCTGCAAACCTTTGTATCATCTGCAAACTTCGACATTAAGCCTGATATACCTTCATCAATATCATTGATAAATATACAGGGTGGCATTAGGGGTAAATTACTACTATGGATAAAAGGATGGTTAAATGGAAGAAGACAGAGCGGTTATCAAATGGTGCTACTCTTCTTGGACTAATGTAATCAGTGGAGTATATATTAATTCACACACAATGTAATCAGTGGAGTATATCCCCCAGTTTATTAATGATGTTGATGAAGACATATCAGGCTTAATGTCTAAGTTTGCAGATGATAAAAAGGTTGACAGGGTGGTTAGTGAGGGTAATCAGGATATGCTGCTGCAACAAGATCTAGAAAATATGGGCAGACGGCTGAGAAATAAAACTGAAGCTTAACATGGACAAATGAAAGTTACTGCATATAGTAATCATAGAATGACGTATCAACTGTTTGGTAACACACTCAAGGTAGTGGAGAATGAAAAATACATGCAGCAGTTGTAAAGATAAACAGACATGAAGTTCTCTGAGCAGTGCAGAATGACTGCTAGGAGAGCTCAAGGCATTTTGTCAATGATATATAGGAATTTTTCCAGCAAGAATAAGATTTTTTTTACTTTGTATAAGGCAATGGTTAGGCCACATCTTGAGTGCTGCATACAGGTCTGAAAGCTTCATAAAATGAAGCTTACAGACCTGTATGCAGGAAGATGGGAAGAAGGACCAAATATGTTGGAACAGGCATATGTGAGGAGATTTGATTAAGACTTTGAATGGATGGCATAAGCTTGACTGAGTAAGGATGCTATCACTCATAAATGTTGATGGCATTCTTACTCTTACTCAGACATCACACATAATGGACACAAATTTAAATTGAGGAAGGATGGTTGGAGAATAGATGTGCAGAAATTTCATCTAGCAAGTACTTGATTGGAGCAAACCAGTGATGCGGAAGTGGATACTTTGAATAAATTTAAGAAACAATATTAGACAAATCAGAGAGAGAGAGAGAAGCAATGTGGGAAGTGTTTTTTTTTTTTTTTTTTTTGGCTGATGATATATAAATTTACTTTCTTGAATCATTTGTCATTGCTGTTAATAAATGTTTAAAAACAGTATGGACCTAATAAACTTTTTTACTATCATTTATTATATTCAGATTCTGATTTCTTATTTTCATGTAATTTATTTCTTATTTTCATGTAATTAAAATAAGTTCCTTATTTTCATCATAAATTTCTTATGGGAATTTAGTCTCCACTTTAAGGGATACACTTTAAAGTGGCCTTTTCTTGTCCCCAATTATCCTAATGTAGGGGTGTCAAGAGCCAGCATGCCCCCCCACAAAGCCTCACTAAGCTATTTCCTGTCAAATTCCTCTTTTCTGTATTTCCCAGTGGGATCTGGGCCCATAAAGCCAGATCTGTCACTTGCAATGAGCCTTCCAAAACAAAACTCTACACAAGCATGCACTTAGTGTATTTCATATTACATTCATAACTTTTGGAGTAAAGCTAAAAACAGTAATAGTTCACAAAGTCATAGGCAAATATTTTATTCTTTATTCAAACTACATCTCACTCACTCGCTCGCTTGCATGCACGCACGCGTGCATGTGAGAGAGAGAGAGAGAGAGAGAGAGAGAGAGAGAGAAGCTAATACATGTAGTTTGAGTAAACTGTTCTGTAATGCACTAAGTTATCAGTACTGTGCCAGGATTACCAACAAAATTCCACATAAAATGACTAATGGACAAACAAAAATATAAATACATGGGTCTGTCAGACCCCCACCTGATTATTGAAAGATTAAAAGTAATGGTATACACTAACCACCTATACATTGTAAGAAGCTCAACAGTGATCAATTTCACTGATAACTGTTTAAGTTTCAATCAGACATGATGAAAAGAGTTTGTGCTTGCATTTGGGAAGGAGGACATTTTTAACTTTTATAATTATGTTTATAATAATAATAATTTAAATATAACTTATTGTAACCTCTATTATAATTATATTTATTTCAATCAAACTGATCACGAGTTGCATAATTTTAGGTCAACCTGTTATTTGGGATCACATAAGAAGAAAAATCCAAATTCAATTTAAAAAAAAAAAAAAAACCTTGGGTCCATTTAACAGAAGGTATCTTAAAGGCATTAAGAATTATTATTATTATTATTTAATGTTTTACCTGATTGAAGTGTTAGCTGTTTGTGGCAAATATCTAATATGTCTTGAATATAAGGTATGGCTGCTTGACTGTTTGTCATAGCCTTCTGTAAATCTTGAAATCTTGCTTTAGAGTCAATGATATATCTCAACAACAGTATGAAATATCTATAGGAGAAATATCTATCTTCATTGAAAATATCTTCCTCTATTGTTATAATTATAATGTTATAATTGCATAAAACAGCAATGTATCCAAATAAAATGATTATCTAATGAAACAAATCCAGTATTGATATACCCTTGAATAATGCAACTGTTTTAATATGAGTTTTTAGTACTGCCTGAAAAAAATACTCGGTACTGCCTTGGGTGCCTTTTTTCAACATCCATGAAAAAAAGACCCATATGCATCCTCAAAAAATTAAACAGGCCACGGCTGTTGCTTTATTAAACAGGCTTTAGTTTCTCTCATTCTATATTTCAGTCAAGGGAAGAAAACTTTTAAAAGAAACTTTTAAATCAAAATGAAAGTGCTGACTTTCTTAGCAATAAATGCAAAGTAGAGCAACAATAATTTCTGTATTCCCACAAATGCAGTGCAATGCATTAGATTATTCCTATGCTTCAAATGCATGTGTGCAAATATAACACCTGTTTCACTTACAAACAGACACTATTTGAAGAAATGGTAATTATGTTAAAAGCTCTAAAACAATTACATGAACAGTTGAATTCAATGATAATTTCACATATTTACCTTTGTATTCACATACTTCACCATAATATCAACCTAAATACATGTTACAGGAAATTTAATGACACTTTAAGAATAGAATAAAAAAACTGATACTACACTCTGTCTGTTGATAAAGTAAAGATGGAATTAGTTGTTGGATAAAGTTGGAAGTTAATAAAGTAGAAGTCAGTTAACTTCAGAAATGTGTTAATTTTTTTTTTTTAATGAAAACCCCCACACATGAGAGGTTTTAGAACCTACATTACTTAGTACCATGCATGAATTGAAGGTTAAGAAGATACTTGCTAACATTACACTTGAATTTCTGTAGATTGTAATTTTCAGGAAATATGTATGAAGGAAGGCCGTTCCAGGAATTGTAAATTGAATGAATAAATTAGAAAGAAGAAAAGTTAGTTCCGTGAGTTTGAAGCAGGATAGTAAAAGGATGTTGACTGGTTGCAGCACACATTCAGACTACTTTGGAAGGGAGAGCAGGAATTATAGAAGCTTATTCAGAAGAACAGTGCCCATGAAAATGCATAGAAAATGCATGTAGCAGAAACAGAACATCTATGAGACAGAGTGAAGAGACTCTGTTAGAGATAAGTCATTAATGAGCCTAACTGCCCTCTTTTGAATGGAATCTAGAAGCCTGAGAGAGAGATTTTGGGACAATGCCCCAGATGTGAGAACAATATTCCATGGTAAGGCAGATTTCCAATTTGCACAGAGTGAACAGCTGTTTGGAAGAAAAGTAGCACTGAGAACAAAAGAAAGAAAAACAGTTTTTTTGATGCAGAGGAAGCAATATTTGTAATGTGTTTATGCCAAGAGAGATTAGAAGGCAGGGTAATCCCCAATAGAGATATTTGATCTTGCCTTGAAATCAGTATGTCATTGAAGATAAGCATAGGAGTAGAAGAATTCTTTTTGCAAGATATAAAACTGGACTGAGTTTTAGAAGGATTGAAATCAACTAAGTTATCTTGATCGCAATGGAGAATTACAAAGGGATCAGCATTTAAGGAATTGGTATTCAAGAAGTTGAAGCTGTTGGAGCAGGGCAAGGTTTCTCAAACTGGAAGGTGGAATGCAATGTTCTATCATCAGCAAAACTATGGATAGGATTTCCGGTCAATGGAAGACAGTCATTAATATAGAAGAGGAAAAGAGTGAGAGAAAGAACTGAACCTTGGGCAACACAGCATTAGTGGAGATGTTAGGAGACAGAGAGCCATCCACCATCACCCAAAGTGAGTGTTCTGGAGAAAATTGGATATCCAGTTACAAAAAGAAGATGGTAAACCATAAGATGGAAGCTTATTTAGAAGACCTTTATGCCAAACACAATAAAAAACTTCTGAAATGTCAAGAGCAACTGCTTGAGTTTCGTCAAACTTTTCCATTGAATCTTTCCATAAATGGGTAACATAAGTCAGAATATCACCAGTGAATCGACATTGATGAACTCCATACTGGTGATCGTTAATCAGATGAGATGGAAGTGTTCCAGACAGTTTAAGAGTTGGTGGTTAATTATTTCTCCATTACTTCAGAGAAAGTAGAAGTTATCCACAGTTCTGGTTCCAAAGGGTTAAATTAGTTGATGTATTATTTATAGTTGCATACATCATAATACCCATCATGATAGCCAGTCTTAGACCAGTGAAAGCTGAAGGAAATACTAAGTTGCCACAATTAATACTAATAATATGACTAGGGTATGACGTTGTAGAGCAAATGAGCATCTTTTAAGGTGATATTGTAAACATTGGCAATAATGGCATTAAGAGTAGGAGATCTGCAGAGTTACTTAACAAGTAGGGCAATGTTGAGAAAAAAGTCATCAGTTATGATTCAATTTGAGAGTGTTTGTAATTCTGCTTGACATGATAGGAGGAAGTGTATGATGAGAGCCTTGTCAATCAGTTTGGAACTGGAGAGTTTGTGCAGGGCTAATGGGGTGGAATTTTTCTCAGCGTGATCTGTACCCGTTATGGATAGACTGCTGCTACTTAAATAGTAATAATAGTTATAGTATTTGCCATATAGTGTAAGAAAGCCACAGGCTTTTGCTATACTGGCAAAAAAAAAAAAAAAAAAAATAGACAACAAAATACAAAGTATATGCTTCCCTCCTCACACAGATACGTACCTAGTTGAGCTTTGAATTTATTCAACCTATCAGCCTCAACAACCTGCATGGACAACTTGTTCCATCAATCAATGATGCACCAGCTAAAGGAAATTTCCTACAATCTAACCGAAGCCTCAACACCGGTAATTTGAATTTATGGCCAGTAGCGAATTCTTTATAACAGTGAAAACTCCAATTTCATTCATTTTAGTATGCCCTCTCAGAACCTTATAAACCACAATCAGGTCACCTCTACATTCACACGAGATATTCTTTAGAGTAGGGGATGCCAAAAGTTTAAAAAACTCTAATGAGAAGCGAAATGACTTTATAATAACTAAAAGGAAAGTGGAAGAGAAATTGTTAAAGATGGACATAAAAAAAAAAAGGCACCTGGGATGGATGGAATCTATCCAATTACATTAGGGAAGGCAGCAGAGGAGGTAAGCAAACCCTTAGCCATAATGAAAGCATCCTTGGATTCAAGGGAGGTCCCTTTGGACTGGAGAGGTCCAAATATATCCCCAATTCATAAAGGAGATTAAAAAGGTGACAAGAGTAATTACAGAGTAATTAGCTTAACATCTATTTCAGGGAAAATAATGGAATCACAAGTTAAAGAAGTAATGCTGGACCATTCATTAGAACAGGCATGCAATTATACTGCAATCACAGCATTGATTTGTCAAGGGGCTATCTTGTCTAACCAATCTGATAGATTACTATGATGCAGTCACCAAGGAACTGGATGCAAAAAATAATTTTGACATCATATACTTGGATTTCAGGAAGGCTTTTGATACTGTTGCACATAAAAGACGGCACTTCCGTAGCCAGGTGGGCAGGAGCGACAGTACATAGCACACGCTTCTTGATTAGATCGGGTTCGAGCCTATGACCACCAAATACGGAGGATGTGGAAAGATCGGGGAATGACCACCGCATATCCCCGGAGCAATATGACCTTAGTTGCTAATGCTCCTAAAAACCAAATAACAACAACAACATAAAAGACTGCTGGAGCAATGTAGAATTAAGAGCCAGTTACTGCTATGGATAAAGGGATGATTAAGTGGAAGAAGACAGAGTAGTTATCAATGGACACTGATCTTCATGGACTAATCTTATTAGTGGAGTTCCCCAGGGTTCAGTGCCGAGTCCATTGTTGTTTTCAATATTTATTAATAATATTGATGAAGGTATATCAAGCTTAATGTCTAAGTTTGCAGATGATACAAAGGTTGACAGGGTGGTTAATGTTACCACCCTGTCAACCATAGTCATGAGCTTCTGTAACAAGATTTAGGAAAATTTGGTTGATGGGCTGAGAAATGGCATTTGAAGTTTAACATTGACATCAACATTTAACATCAACTGTGTGGTACTGCACACAGGTTAGAAGAGAATGAAAAAGATCTAGGGGTAATTGTGCAGTCAGACATGAAATTCTCTGAGCACTTCAGACATGAAATTCTCTGAGCACTTCAGACATGAAATTCTCTGAGCACTGCAGACATGCTGCCAGGCCAGCTCATGGGAGTTTTGTCAATGATATACAGAAAATTTGCTAGCAGGAATAAGGAGATGATTATCCTTTTGTATAAAGCCATGGTTAGTGCCACATATTGAATACTTTATACAGGTCTAGAGGCCTCGTTTTAGGAAGAATGTAGATCTGCTGGCGCGGGCAGAGATTGGTGAAGGAAACAAAAGGATACTCTTACCAAGAACAGCTTCAGTTCTGCAAATTGCAGTACCTTAAAAGTAGACACTTGCAGAAAGATCTGATTAAGGTGTTTAAGACCTTGAATGGATTGCATAAGCCAAATTTTGATGGCATTCTTCCTCTTGCTGAGACTACACATGAGGGGGTATAGATTCAAATTGAGGTAGGATGGTTGCAATATAGATATGGGGAAATTTGCTTTCAGCCAGCAGGTGATTGATTGTTGGAACAAACTTCCATCTGTCATTGTGGAAGTGGGTAGTTTAAACAATTTTGAAGAAGAACTAGACAAATTCTTGGATTGCATGAACGTGTGAAGAGTTTTTTTTTTTTTTTTGGCTGATGCTTTTTGAGCTTGCTTTCTTGCATCATTTGCCAAACTAGTTTCTTTATTAACTGGGTTTTTTTGTTTTTTTTTAAATTTTGATTTGATTTTTTCTAACTTCTAATTTTTAAAAATGAATCTGAACTTCATATAGTCTCAGATAAAGTCCAAAGCAAAACTCAAAAACTTCACTTTCATTATTGACAATGATCTAAAGAATACTTGAAAAAATATTACACTCATACTCGTAGTAATGCAGTAGAATTTCTATTCCAAAACTAAGTGCATGCTAAGAAAAACCCTGTATAGAACAGCAGGTAATTCAGGCTCCTGCTTGTATTACCTGATGTTCTATACAGGGATTTACTGCTCTACCTGGTAAATTGCAACAAATACTGTGTTTGACGATATAAATTTGTTATATCACTGCCAATCAAGTATCATCATCATTATATTGTTTCCTAGAAGACAGCCCTTGTATAGAACAACCAGTAAGTCAGAAATAAAGCACCTGACCACTCAGCTACAGAGGCCGCTCTAGCATTAGCATTGGCAAACAATGCAAGAAAGCAAGCTTGTGCATCATTAGCCAAAAAAAAAAAAAAAAAAACCTCTCCCATTTCACCCCTCCTTTCATTCCAAATGCCTGTCCAGCTCAGCCTTAAATTTATTTAGGCTATCAACTTCCACAACAAAAGATGAAAGTCTGTTCCACCAATCAACTACTCACTGGCTAAAGGCAAATTTCCGTACATCTATTCTGCAACTGTCTTTCCTCAATTTGAAACTGTGCCCCCTCAAGTTCTTAATCTGAGCAAGAGGAAGAATTCCATCAGCATTCAGCTTGCTCAACCCATTCAAGGCCTTATACACCTCAATCAGATCACCTAGCAGGTGCCTACTCTCCGGGTGCTGCAATTTGCAGAACTTAAGCCTTTCTTGGTAAGAGCACCCCTTTGTTCCCCTTACCAATCTTGTTGCCCTTCTCTGTACTCATTCGAGCAAATCTACATCCTTCCTAAAATGAGGCCTCCAGACCTGTATACAGTACTCTAGGTGTGGCCTGACCATTGCCCTGTATAACGGGATAATCCCCTCCCTGTCTGTGCTAGCAAAATTCCTATATATCATTGACAAGACTCCATGACCTGCTCTGGCAGCCAGTCTGCACTGCTCAGCAAACTTCATATTTGACTGCACAATTACCCCAGGTCTTTTTCGCTTTCCACTTCCCTCAGTGTAGTACCACACAGTTGGTACATTTCTCTTTGGTTATTGCTACCCATATGTAGTACTTTGCATTTGTCAATTTATTTAACTCTATATAAAGTATCTACTTTAAAATATCACAAAGTACCTGAGGCTTCTTACAGACATTCTCCAGGTATGTTTGTTTGTTTGTTTGTTTTGATTTTATTGGCGCATTAGCTACTAAGGCTATAATGCGCCAAGACCATGTCATTTATAAAAAAATTTAAACTTTCAGTGACCTAATTAGGTCACTATGTCAAGAGATATAAGAAAAATGTAAATTTTATAAACGAGCAAAAATATTTATTGATTTTAAAAATCTAAAAATAGCAGACACATTGCCATTGTCGGATAAAATCTGACTGAGTGTATACGGCTCAGTCAGATGATTAAAAGCAGTAAAACGGAAATTACTAAAATCTGGACAATCAATTAAAATGTGTTTGATAGTTAAAATTGTGCCACAGGACACACACATAGGAGGGTCATCAGCCCTCAGCAAAAACGAATGAGTTAAATGACTGTGTCCTATGCAGGTCCGGGTAAGAACAACTTCCTCCTTACGATTTCTGCGCAGACTAGACTGCCACGGTTCAATTACAGGCTTTATACAATATAGTTTATTCCCAGTCTGTCTATTCCACGAGTCCTGCCATTGGGAGTGTATGTTTTGGTGTATTATTTGCCTGTAGTCTGTATAGGGGACTGACAGGCAGCGGTTATTATTGGGAATTGCTGATTTGGCTGCGGCATCAGCCAAATCATTTCCTGTAATCCCAATGTGGCTGGGAATCCAGCAGAAGCGGATATCATATTCACGTCCAAGGAGGAAGTGAATCTTCTGCTGAATACTAGACAGAACTGGATGAGGATTATATCTCACAGATATTAAAGCCTGTAACATGTTGAGAGAATCGGAATATAAAATGAACCGTTGGTATTGGCATTCACTAATGTGATCCGAGGCTAACTCTATAGCATGCAGCTCTGCAGTAAATATACTGCATTCAGAGGGAATCTGCTCCGATGTAGTGCTGTCTGCAAAGACAGCAGCAGATCCCACATATGATTCCGACTTCGAGCCATCTGTGTAAACTGGCGCAAAGTCAGAATGTTCAGCTCGGTGTGCTGAATAAAGCTGCAGGTAGACCGATGATGGAGTGTCCGACTTTCCCCCAATTTCTAAGGGACAAGTCACATGCCGGGACATGAGCATGCCAGGGTGGAAAGGGTTGCTTTGGTGTTTGGGCAACCTTGTCTACCTTGATATTAAGTTCTTTGAGTAGCTCCTGGAGACAAATACCAAAAGGACGATTGGCAGTCTTACGGGTATTGTATAAATTTTCCCATCGTGGCTCAAAAACGAATGGCCACGTAGGATGGTCTGGCAGGGATTTCAGTTTTAAAGCATACTTTAAAGACAACTGCTTACGTCGAAGCGATAACGGTGGTTCGTTTGCTTCGACGTATAAGCTCTGGACAGGAGATGGGCAATATGCTCCAGTAGCAATACGTACGGCCTGATGATGGACGGGGTCCAGCCATCGCAGGACACTGTCTCTGGCTGAGGAATTTACCTGGGACCCATAATCTAGTTTGGATCGCACAAGTGCACGGTAAAGCTGAAGAAGGGTACATCGGTCTGCTCCCCAAGATGTAGAGGAGAGCAAGCGGTGAATATTAAGCCCTCGTGTGCACTTTGTGCAGAGTTGACGAATATGATCCAAAAAGGTGAGTTTTTTTTTCAAATATGAGTCCCAAGAATTTTATGTTCACTGCTACTGGAATAGCATATTGTCCGAGCCTTAATTCGGGTTCAGGATGAAGATTACGCGTACGACAAAAGTGTACGCAAACGGTCTTCTCCGGCGAGAACCTGAAGCCATTAGCAAGTGCCCAGGAATTCAGATTATCAATGGCTTTCTGCAGTTGTCTTTCAATAACCCTCATGTTGCACGACTGACAAAAAATGCTAAAGTCATCGACATAGAGGGCACTGTTTACAGTTGGAGGAAGTTGTTCTGTGATTGAATTTATTTTGATGGCGAAAAGCGTGACACTTAATACTGATCCTTGTGGTACTCCCTCCTCTTGGCTGAAGAAAGGAGAGAGTGAGGATCCCACGCGAACTTGGAAAGATCGATTGGCTAAAAAGTTTTTAATAAAAATTGGGAGTTGCCTCCTAAGACCAAGGCTATGCAGATCTTTTAAGATGCCAAATTTCCAAGTTGTGTCATACGCTTTCTCCATGTCAAAGAACACCGACACCAAGTGTTCGCGTTTTAGGAAAGCATCCCGGATGGATGCTTCCAATCTAATAAGATGGTCCAAAGTGGACCAGTTCCTTCGGAAGCCGCACTGGATGTTGGAGAGAAGGTCATTTGATTCTAGATACCATATTAAACGAGAATTAACCATTCTCTCCAGGATTTTGCACAGACAGCTAGTCAGAGCAATAGAACGATAATTCGTGGTGACTTTTGGATCCTTTCCTGGCTTAGGAAAGGCAAGAATGATTGCCTTTCGCCAGGAGTCCGGAAACTGCCCTTCAATAAAGATTCTGTTATACAGAAGGAGCAGACAATCCATAGATATTGGTGAAAGATGTTTAATCATTTCATAATGGATGCCATCTGGTCCAACAGCACTTGCTTTGGAAAGAGTGAGGGCTCTTTTCAGTTCCTCTATAGTGAATGCCCCGTTGTAGGGATAGAGGACCTGGGACTTAAAATTAAGTGCCTGTTTTTCGATTTTCTGTTTCAGAACCAGGAACTCTGGGGAATACGAAGATGTTGCGGAGATGTTAGAGAATGTTTCCCCAAGAGCATTGGCTATTGCAGTTGGATCTGCAATAGTACATCCATTATAATCTAGGATTGAAGAAGGGTGGGATGTATATTTTCCCTTCATTTTCCGGATTTTATCCCAGACTACCTTAGAGTTGGTAGACTGGTTAATAGATGATGTAAAACGGATCCACGATTCCTTTTGACTCTGACGATGGATGTAGCGTGCTTTGGCTCGTGCGCGTTTGAAGGCTATAAGGTTGATCGTGGTAGGATATCGGCGAAATATCCCCCACGCTTTGTTTTGAGCCTTTTTTGCTGTTGTGCATTGTGAATTCCACCAAGGTTTGGGATATGGTGGAAACCGGGCAGATGTTAACCCCTGGCACCACCACCATGCCGTGACGGGACTAATTGTATGTCTATCATTGCTGCAATTAAAGATTCTATTCTATTCTATTCGATGTTTTTGGGACAGCATTCACAGCTGCTTGGACGATGATTTCTGTGATGTACTTTACTGCATCACTGATAGGCTCCCGACTGACTGTACTGAGGTCAAAATTTGCCTGATGTTGGAAGGCATTCCAGTCACCCTGATCAAACTTCCACAGTGGTAACCTAAAAGGAAGACATGGTCTCCCACTGTGTAACGAGGTTATCACAGGGAAGTGATCACTTCCGTATGGGTTCTCCTCCACTTCCCAAGTGAGTGAAGGGAGTAGAGAAGGGGAACAGATAGAGAGATCAATGGCAGAAAAAGTACGGGTAGGCATGTGGAAGAAGGTGTTTGTTCCAGTATTTAGAAGGGAAAGGTCATTGTCATTGAGCATACACTCTATGACTCGTCCCCTTCCGTTGATGTTAGCACTACCCCACAGGGTGTTATGTCCGTTAAAATCCCCGAGAAGTAAGAAAGGGGGAGGCAATTGCATTAGAAGATCATCAAGGTCTTCCTGGGAGATGTCAATCCCAGGTGGCAAATAAAGAGAGCAGACTGTTAATAAAAATCCCACCGCAAGGCGAATTGCAACAGCTTCTATGCTAGTTGTAATTAGCAAGGGCTGCACTGGGGTCTGGTTACCCACAAGGATAGCCACTCCCCCATGAGCAGAGCCATCAGCAATTCTATCCTTTCGAAAAATTGTGATGTTGTGCATGGTGGGATCATCATTTGCCTTTAGATATGTCTCCTGCAAGCAAAAGCAAACTGGCTTGTGCTTTTGCAGGAGAGCCTTGATGTCATCAATATTTCGCCGGAATTCACGACAATTCCATTGTAGGAATTTAGCCATTATTTTGGCTTGGTGGGTCCATCAGGCGGCTTCCGAGGTGCCGAGGGCTTACTTTTATCAGTCTTGGGTTTCTCTTTTTTGGGGATGAATGGACGCTGTCCCGTGTCCATTTCTTCCTCCGCAAAGAGTTCCAAGACTGAATCTTCGTGTACCTCCTTCTGCTCGACATCCATGTTTTCTTGGGTGCTAGGGGGGACTTCCCCTTTCTTATTCTTTTCTTTCGTAATTACCTTTGTTACTTGTGGAGCATTAGGAGGTACTGATATAGGAGTGGCAGCTGATTGGTTTTTTCTGTGCAGGTTTTTGAGAACTTAAGAGATAACGCACGATGGGAGTGAAAGACTGCTTTGGAGGAATGGTCATGTCCGTCTGAGTTCCGACGGAACATCTCCCTGCTACCTTCTGGGCGTAGGTAGGTAGGTCTGTTGATATTCAGGGGTTTCACCGATTTCCTTGCCTCCTGGTATGATATATTTAGCTCTGCCTTCAGCCGTTGAATTTCTTTTTCTTCTTTCCACCTCTGGCATGCTCGTGAGTAGGCCAGGTGTTCGCCTTCACAGTTAATACAGGTGGGTTTTGCGGCTGAACATGCTGTTGTTTCGTGGTCCTTTGCACCGCATCGAGCGCATGCAAGGACTCCACGGCAGGCCATTTGAGAATGTCCATACTTCTGGCATTTAAAACACCGTAAAGGGTTCGGAACGTATGGACGCACTGAACAATTGATGTATCCAGCTTTAATCTCATCAGGAGGTTTAGGAGAGTTAAAAGTCAGGATAACGCTCCTGGTTTTAACAATTTTTCCATCCCTTCGCGCAGTGATTCTCTTGATGGCAATGGCTCCCTGTGGTTTTAATTCGGAGCAGATTTCCTCCTCGGTTACGTCGAGAAGGTCCCACTCCAAAATGACACCTCTCGATGAATTGAGTGTTCTGTGTGGTGTCACTGTTATGGGTACTCTTCCGATTGATGTTACTCGAAGTAGATGTTCAGATTGCCTGTCATTAGCATTAGCATTAGTAGAGGCATTTGATGCAAGAAAGCAAGCTTATGCAGCATCAGCCAAAAAAAAAAAAAAAAAAAAAAACCCACTTCCACTTCACCCCTCTGTTCGTTCCAAATACCTGTCCAGCTGAGCCTTAAACTTATTTAGGCTATCAACCTCCACCACAAGGGATGGAAGTCTGTTCCACCAACCAACCACCCTCTGGCTAAAGGCAAATTTCCTCACGTCTATCCTACATCTGTCTTTCCTCAATTTGAATTTATGCCCTCTCAGGTGATTTTTCTGAGCTAGAGGAAGAATCCCATCAGCATTGAGCATGCTTAAACCATTCAAGGCTTTATACACCTCTATCAGATCACCTCGCTGGTGCCTAGTCTCCAGACACTGTAACTTGCAAAACTTAAGCCTTTCTTCGTAAGAGCACCCCTTTGTTCCATTCACTAATCTTGTTGCCCTTCTCTGTACTCGTTCCAGCAGCTCTACATCCTTCTTGAAATGAGGCCTCCAGACCTGTATACAGTACTCTACGTATGGCCTGACCATTGCCTTATACAATGGAATAATCACCTCCTTATCCCTGCTGGAAAAATTCCTGTATATCATTGACAATACTCCATGAGCTACTCTTGCAGCCCATCTGCACTGCTCAGAGAACTTCATATCTGCCTGCACAACCACCCCCAAGTCCCTTTCATTCTCTACCACTGTCAGTGTAGTACCACAGAGTTGATACGTTGCTCTGGGGTTGCTGTTTCCCATGTGTAGTACTTTACATTTGTCAATGTTAAACTTCATTTGCCACCTCTCAGCCCATCTGCTCAACCTTTCCAGATCCTATTGCAGCAGCATAGTGTCAGTAGTGTCCTTGACAACCCTGCCAACCTTTGTATCGTCTGCAAACTTGGACATTAAGCTTGATATACCATCATCAATATCATTTATAAATACAGAAAACAATAATGGACCCAACACTGAGCCCTGAGGGACTCCACTAATAACATTAGTCCACGATGAGCAGTGTCCATTGATTACCACTCTCTGTCTTCTCCCCCTCAACCACCCCTTTATCCATAGCAGCAATTTGCCTCCAATGTCACACTGCTCCAATTTGTGTAGCAGTCTTCCATGTGCAACAGTATCAAAAGCCTTTCTAAGATCCAAGTATATAATATCAAAGTTATTCCCTGCATCCAGTTCTTTTGTGACTGCATCATAATATCCAATCAAGTTGGTCAGGCAAGACTTCCCCTTAACAAAACCATGCTGTGTCTGAGCTATAACTGAAGTCTTGTCTAAATGATCCTGCAGTGCTTCTTTAACCAGTGCCTCCATTAATTTTCCTGGAACAGAAGTTAAGCTCACAGGTCTATAATTACTTGAGTCAGCCTTTGATCCTCCTTTGTGAATTGGGGTCACATTTGCACATTTCCAGTCTATGGGTACCTCCCCTGAGTCCAAGGAAGCTCTCATAATTATGGCTAAGGGTTTGCTTACTTCCTTTGCTGCCTCCTTTAATATAACCGGATAGATCCCATCCACCCCGGGTGCCTTTCTTGTGTTTATCTTCAACAGTTTCTCCTCCACTTTACTCCCAGTTATTTCAAGATTCTGTAGCTTACTGCTAGAGTTGAATACACCTCTGGCATTCCCCTTGCTGAATAACTCCTCATGTGTGAATGTCGATGCAAAATATTCATTTAGTTTGTTAGCTACCTGAGCAGGATCATCAACAGTTGACCCATCAATATCAAGTGGACCAATCTGATTCATCCCCTTCCTTCTAGAGTTAACATAAGTAAAGAACTCTTTGCTGTTTTTCTTTGCATCCCTTGCCAAGGATTTCTCGTAACCTGCCCTTGCCAAGGATTTCTCGTAACCTGTCATTTTTAGATTCAATTAAAAGGTCTCCAGAACGGAGCCTCTTAACTGATTTGGGTGAACCTACTAACCCATCTAATCCTTTTTGTATAAAAAAGGGTGATATTTTACCAATCGGTTTTTCACTGGTGGAATGTATAATTAGGAACCTTGGGACAGGCCCTGATGGTAGTTCGGTTCGCTGCCTCTTTTGTAGCAATAATGCTATCTGCCTCTCCGTCTCTGTTTTCAGATAGGGACCGGGTTGGGGGCCCCTGAAGAAATAGGTTTATCAGGATTCATAGAAATTTTATTTGGTTCAGTGCCCGGGCTCCCCACCCACCACGGAGCCCAAAGGGACGCCCACTGCCCGGCATGCAATAAATGCGCTCGGGAGTGGAACGCCAGGGCTACCCAGACACCATACCCGCACCGCCGCCAGCCTGAATCCTGTCCCTCAGACAATGAGGGTAGGGGCGTGGCATTGACACGGTTGACCCTCGCAGGCGAGCCTACTAGCCGGGCCTTCCAGGACCTCCCGTCTTGTCGAAGCAGGGGCCAAAGTGGTGTATTGAAGCTGGGCCCCAGCTTCAATACACCAGGATCCCCCTTTCCGAATTTCCACGGGTCGCAGCGCACGGCAAACACGCCGGATTCCATTGATGTAAGCCTGGAACCTGGGCTGTGGGCATTGGATCCCAGTGATGCTAGTCTGGAAGTCCAGCAGCGTCACTGGGAGGTCCCTTTACCACGTACAGGTGCCCACGTCGAGGGGTTCTCCAGGTATGACAGGCTAGCACTTGATACCTGAGAATCTAAAACACTGATGGTATGACAGGATAGGGCTTGCTACCTGAGAATCTAACACACTGATGGTATGACAAGCTAGGGCTTGCTACCTGAGAATATAACACACTGAAGGAACAGCTATTAAGGCTCCATTTGCAAGTCAAATGGGCCAAATTTTTATGAAGTCCAGTTATTCTGTGACAACTAAATCCTCTACTTGCACCTTCATGCTAATGGGATTGTTAGTAATGCTGGAACCCCCCTCCCAAGCATTAAAACACTGCACTCAGGTGTAAACCAATGTAAACAGGGTTGAGGTGTAGCATCCACATCACATGCCACCTCTGTGTCATCAAACAAAACTAAGCAGTAGATAACTCTATTGTCCAGTGCAAAACTGCCATTTTTCGTATTGGACATTTAAAGTGGTGAAAACTAATTTTTCTCCACAGCAAAGTTCTGGTAGTCCCATCTCTTCCATCATATAGTGTTGAGTGATGTCTTTTGAGATTATGGTGGGCATCACACAGTGAGTCCAATATTCCTTGTATTTCAAGGGTATATAGCTCTAAAACATATTTGCAGGCTGGATGCTAGAGAGTTCAGTTGACCAAACCTAATGATAGCTTTCCAGGAGGCATTTGGATCAGCAAGTGTATAAACTCACTGCCTCTAGGCTGCCAGCTAGTGACTGGAGGGAGGGAGGGGGGAGAGAGAGAGTCTGAGTAGTATGTATACAGTTAGGGCATTCTCAAGACCATGTTATGAGCCAAATGTATTCTTGATTTGTGTAGCATATCCAAAATTTTCATTATTCATACATGTTCTACCCCCACCACTTCCACTTTATCTACTGAATGCATCATGAATAGTATTAGTACTAGAATTAGTATTAATTTTTAGCATGCACTCTGTTAAAACCACCAGTGAGTAAGCTTTCTCCATTTCTCATTCAGAAATGCATAAAAAATGCTGCCAGTCCACCCAAAATGGTCAAGAGGTTATAATCTGGCAATCTTCTTATAGAAATAACAAAACAAAGGCACTCTAAATCATTACTTAGCCTTTTGACTTTTGGTGGGATTCCATCAAAGTCGCTCCACGTGCAACCCTGAACACGCCCCAAGGAGGCATAGCAGAATAGGAATTCTTGAATGTGACAAAAGGAGAAGAAATATTAGATGGAAGAATTAAAAGAAAGTCATATAAACAAAGAAAATTCTGATAAGAAAGGGTGGTGATTAGTTCACACTGTTAAAGCAGGTTACTAAAGCAGGTCATATATACCTGATCATTCCTGATCCTATAAGGTGCTAAAAGTGCCAAAAGTTTGACCACTCACAACCACCTGGCAAAGAGTCTCAATATGCCCAAAATGTTGATCAACAGAGCATATACAGACTGACTGTGACACATGATCTCCTAGATGCCCAAACTGTAAAGGGCTCAACCAGCTTATTCTAAAGATTACAAGCTATGGCAACTAAGGAAAATCAAACAAAAATTCAGTTGAGTACAAAATAACTTATCAAGAGACAAGAAAGCAAATCCTGTAGGACAAGCCAAGAAATAATTATAAAGCAGGCACAAAAAATACCAGTCAGCTGAATTCAAACACACATTAATCCTAATAAATATTTCACTTATAGGAATGGGTCCAGTTTTCTGCTGACTGCAACAGATCAATGTGCTATTCATGTAGATCAAACAAACAACACTTCAGTCAAAAGTTTTTTTTTTTTTTTTTGGTAGTTGTTGGCGCATAGGCTTCTATGGCCATAATGCACCTCCCAAGGTTTTTTTGCAGTACTTTGATCCAAGCCCGAGGCGGGAGTCGAACCCGCTACCTTTCGTGTCTGAAGAAATATCACCACAAGTTAAACTGTACAAGACCATAAAATACTATCCAACAGAGTTACTACAGAGAAAAACCTTGAGACAAGTGAGTGAAAAACACAAGGACGACGCTTACCCCATGAGCGACTGGACTGAAACCGGCTCAATATTGAAGAAAAGAGACTTAACGCAGCACAGCTGCCAAACGCCATTTGGCGAATTGAAGAGGGCACCCTAGCCTCCTTCATCTTTAATACCCATATCCCCGGTGGGGGGGAGACGGTCTTACTGTCTCATCCCCCCTCTCACCATTCCCACTTTCCCTTCTGGTGGGGCATGGGCATGCCCCACTGTGACTTGGAGTTGCCTCCTCTCTCGACTCCATACTTCTGTCTTTTCCCCCCCCAGACTTCAGTCTCCCCACCCACTCTACCTGCACATACGCAAGCGAATGCCCTACACATCGGAATTGATTTAATCATCTCCAAATTACGTTTTTCGCCCATACACTCGGCGTTTCAAAAATTTAGCGTTATTCCCCATAGAATTTACCAAAATAAAAAAAAATAAAAAATATATATATATATATATATATATATATATCTTAGTTTATTTTTTAACTTTCATTTCCTCTTTTTATTTTATTATTTTTTTATTTTTATATATATATATTTTTTTTTTTTTTTTTTTTTTAGGTCCTAGCCGCCGAAATCTCAGGAAATTAAGCAGCAGGACCTGCCAGAGTAAATCTTAGTCTACTGGTGTTTCCTGGTCTGCCTCCACGGGGCGAAAGTGGGGCAACGTTGGGCCTCAGTAGGGGTCCAGCGGCTAAACGACCAGATGAACAACGGTACATGACATTACACATATACAATATCCATACACTTTTAAATCTCTGGCATTTCCCAGCGAACTGGTTCACTCACAATGAAAGCAACGCGGAGATGGGGGAAACCCCTGGTGCCGTTTGACCCTAAACACACTTTACACTTTACACTTTACTTTACCTTTGGGTTTGAACTGACAGATAACCCAGCCTGCGCATGTGGTTCCCTCGAGACCTGGGACCACCTGCTACACGAGTGTGAACTGTACGAAGATCTGCGTGGACACCTCATCACACGAGTCCAGTTCAACCCCAAAAATCAGGAGCACTACCTACTGGAGGACGAGGGAACCTACAATGCCCTAACAAACTTTGCTCAGTGCCTCTTTGTAAGACGCCAGACTCTTCCTTTGCCGGAAAATCTAGGCCAACTAGGATAAATACAACAACAATCACAACAAATGATGAACCAAGATAAAACTGGACTGTGCCTGAACTGCACTCTCCCAAATACTGACCGATGGAGGACACCGATTCCATTTGAGAACTGTTAACCTAACGCATTGACTACAATCGGACCTTCGGGAGTCCACCCTGACTGTGAATGAAGCCTATCCTACTGAATATCCACCAGTGGATGGACCTGGATCCCACGAGTAACTACTTAATAAAAGACCAAGCATGATCTGCACAAATGTCATACAGACCTGGACTGAAAACCTGGACAGAGATATCTTCACTCCACTCCTGGGAATACCAAATGGGGCAGCCTTGACGCCTTGGCGCCCGACTGAAGCCACCCCACATGTATGCCCTGTTGGCGAATAGGCCAGCTCCCTTACCTGGCCTACTTTCTACCCTTCCCTGGCGGGGGATGAGGGGACAACCCTGCTGTCACCTCCCCTTCTCGCCACCCCTTCTTTTCCTTCTGGTGGGGCATGGGCATGCCCCACTGTAAACTGGAGTTGTCTTCCCTATCGGCTTCATACTTCTATCTATCTCCCCCCAGTCTTCAGTCTCCCTCCCCACTCTACCTGCACGCTAGTGAACGCCCCACACAATCTAAATTCCACAACTGAAAATCAATTTCGCCCAACATTTCTTTTGACCTCCTAGCACTTCCTCCTCAACGTGATCACATTTTTATTTATTTATTTTTTATTTATTTTTATTTATTTTATTTTATTTTATTTTATTTTTTTATTTTATTTATTTATTTATTTTATTTATTTATTTTTTTTTTTTTTTAGGTCCTAGCCACTGAAATCTCAGGAAATTAGGTGGCAGGACCTGCCAGAGTGAACTATATTCAAGTGGATACCTGGTCTGCCTCCACGGGGCGAAAGTAGGGCAACGTCGGGCCTCAGTAGAGGTCTGGCGGCTAAATGACCAGATGAACAACGGTACAAGGCATCAACACATATACAAAGTCCATTCACTTTTAAATCTCTGGCTTTTCCAGTAAACTGGTTCACATACAATGTAACCTACGCGGAGATGGGGGAAACCCCTGGTGCCGCTTGACCCTAAACACACTTTACACTTTACACTTTACCTTTGGGTTGCCAGGTAGGCACTTTACCCACCCGGCTAGCCGGGTCGGCTT